>NW_023416284.1:131562139-134213389 GCF_014176215.1 Rousettus aegyptiacus | reverse complement strand
GCCCATGAGGCTTTACTTGCATTTCTCAGAAAAATGAAAAAGAAACTGTGGCTCAGAGATGTATCTGGGAGGTGACCTAAAAGCAGGACTGCCTGACTTCTAGCATCATTGTTCTTAACCTTAACTCTATAGTAGTATTTTACAAGTGGCTATTTGATTGCATTTAGTTTATTTTAATATATTTATTTATATTTATGCATAACTTTATATATAATTATATATTTTATGTATATATGTTATTATATCATACATATATATATATATAATTTTTAAGAGATATATTGACAAATACATAGGGCCATAGTGACAGAATGAAGTAAAAGTAAGTTATATTTTAGGTGATGAGACTTTCATGTGACTTTCTTTACTTCTGCTATAATTGCCACAATATTATCCATTAATAAATGAAGCAATTATAATTTTAAAATCTCATTTGTGAGCTAGATAGGATTTTAAGAGTAATAATAAAGTTAAGATTGAGGCTTAGGGAGGGGAAGGTATGACACTTCGGCTTCTAGACCCTACACCTGAAACTCTGGGATTTGGATGACCAACGGTATTATCACTTTCAGAGGGCAAGCAAGTCTCAGCAGCCACTGAACTCTTTGTTATCTCTATGCATATAGGAAAACCGAGGCCCTGAGCACTGTGGCCTGACCTGACTAGTCTCTACTGCCAACTTGGAGAAGGTTCCTGCACCTTTGATTCTGCAGCAATCTGAGGTTAGTCAATTTCAGATTCCCATTGCTCTGAGCCTCAGTTCCTCCACGGAGAACTAAATCCAGAGTCGCTCTTCTGCTCTTGATTAGCAGCATTTAATAGTGATATTCTGCTTATCTCTATTAACATATCTCACCATGAATTCTTAGTGCTCTCTTTATTACTGGAAATAGAGCCAGAGCGCTTTTAAATCTAATTGGATTAGAGAACCAGAAACCTCAGAACCAGTTCAGAAAACTTATCCTTAAGATTCTGGTTCTCTAAGACCACTCTGGGCACCAAAATCTATATTGGTCAGGTTTCTCAAAAACAAACAAACAAACAAAAACAAACAAACAAACAACAACAACAACAACAAGGGATTGTTTTTGTTCCCCCAGAAAACCCTGACTACTACAGATTATGGTACCAAATTTACCAAGAATTATGTGTGTATATATATGTACGATAGATAATAGATAGATAGATAGATAGATAGATAGATAGATAGATAGATAGATAGATAGATGGATGATAGTAGCTAAATAGAGAGAGAGATTGATTGAGAATTAGCTCATGCTATTGCGGAGCTTGTCAGATCTAAAATCCAAAGTCTGAAGCCTGGAGACCAAGAGGTTTCACCTTGACTCCCAAGGCAATCTGGAGGCAGAATTCCCTCTTCCTCTAGGTACCTCTGTCTTTTTCTTCTTAAGATCTTCAGCTGATTAAATGAGGTCCACTTCTTTATGAAGTACAATCTGCTTTTCTCAAAGTCTATTGACCTAAATGTTAATCTCATCTAACAAATGTCTTCACAGTGAAATTTAGACTGCTGTTTGACCAAATATCTGAGTACTGTGACTTAGTTAAGTTGACACATAAAGTTAAACACAAGGCAACAAAGCTCAGTTGCTTTGAACCTCCAGAAAAACATACTCAAAATGCTTTCAGAATTATCTGCCTAAAGGGATGGGAGGCTGGAGCACTCTCCTTAAGATGTTGACCTAATGGCCTATTTTTGCCTATTGTTAACACAAAGTCTTATTTTATTCCTAATTATACAAAGTTAGACAATTTTATGTAAATTCCTCTCACACTTCTAGTACTTAAGAAATATCTTATGAATTTTTTAAAAGAATTTTTAAAGAAAAATCAGTTATCCTTTTCTATTGTTTTTATTTTTATTTCTTTTTCACTATCCTCTAATTCATCAATATGTTTTCTACACTTAGATATGCAATCCGAATAAGAGGTCGAGTACTGCAAAGAATCATGTTTCAAATGCTGTCTCCTTTCTGATATATACCAAATCTGATTTCTGTTATCGCTTCACTTCTTTTTAGCTTAACTTGGTTTTAGGTTCCATTTGACCATTAAATGTTTCAATATTGTGTTCTGTTATTTTCCTCCAGGCATAATCATTTTCTCAAATTGAATTTATTTCTACTTTTTTCAAACCAAGGAGTGAAACTGATATATTTGAACACCCCTAAATGCTATCTTCAGCTTCACAATGTAGCATCATCACCATCCTACATCTGTACAACACCATCCTGCACAAATCTGCCACTCCATATGTTACATCATGCAAGGAGATTACAATGGGCTTGAATTTGGATCTCAGTCAGAGATTCCCTGGAGACATTCCACAGGAAAAAATATTGCTCAAGCCAACATTTAAATCTTTGCCTAGAGCTACCCCGACTTCAAAGAGATATAATGAGAATGAAAGCACAAGCCCACAAATTCAATTGCCACATTTTTTTTCTTCTTTTGAGGAGTTTGTCCTGTTCTTCTTGTTGTGATTTCTTTATGTTGGTACTGGCAGTTGCCAGATGGGCTTTATTTTTTAAATTCAAATTTTTTATTTTGTGGCAGTGTTGCCCATTGTATCATATTCAGTGCCAACTCTTAGTCTTTTAAAATACACATTCTTGGCACATCCTTGAGTTGCTTAAGGATTAGAGACTAGAAACTTACATAGGAAAAGGAGAAAAGTATATATTTCTATCATTCTAATATCAAGAGTAACTGAAACATAAAATGGTTATTAAAGAGAATCTTCAACCTAGCTATGTGTTAATTCACAAACAATGCTTAAATACTGCTCACACTATATCCACAAATAATGAAATCTAGAAGATAAGCTATTAAAGAAATTCAAGAATGCAAAGAACAAAAATACATTGAAAATCAAAGTTGATATATTCGTACTTCTTCCTTACCAACACATGCCCAATGGGTAGAAACTGGGAGGGATGAGAGCATTAAAATATAGAAAAGCCTTTATTAATAGTAAAAAAGTGTTCAACAGCACATATTGCAAATATAAGCAAAAAAATTCATTGTGTAAAATATTTTTTCTTATATGAATATATTGATATATTAATATTTATTAAAAATTAGAATTTACTGTTTGGCATATATAGTTTTCAATAATGTTCTTTAAATTTAATTGGGCAAACCAGTTAATTTAAATATTAAAACTATACATAAAGGCATCTTCTGATAGCCAAAGACCAGTTTCTTTGTGTGTGCAAATTATTGTCTGAGTCACAGATACAATCTATGCCAAGTAAACTGGCTTCTCATTATATCTTTCTGGTAGAGAAAATTATTTTATTTTGCAATCTATTTAATCTAGTAAGTAGTCAATAGTATAAAGCTCACTCTATCTTCTGTCTCTCATCTTCATTTAAAGTACAGGCATCTGGCAATTTCAGCATTTCAGAGCATATTTTACAAGGAAAGGAGAGTCATTGACCTCTTAGCAATAACAAGATCATTGAAAAATTCATACACTAATGTGTGTGTACTCCTTAGCAATTACTTTCACCTTTGCCTTCACCTACTCCTTACCAAAACTCTCACTTCCTGGAGATATACTTTTCTCCTGTCAAAACTCAACTTAAATGCTTCTCTGACTCACAGAGGCAAAATTAGTTTCTCCTTCCTTTGCTTTACCATTTCTATTCAATTGCATCTCTTATCTTCATTGTGTATTTATTTTTAATCATATTAAAGTATAAGTATTAATGAAAAGAGGCAAAATTTATCTTCATATATTTCAACAAAATTATGTCCTACATTGTAAAAACTCAGTAATAACTAGTCATTGCAAAAATGTCAATAAGTATAATTCTCACTTGGAGATCATTTACTCCTGCTTTTAATTGAACTATATTGGATTTCATAAACAGACCAGAGGAAATATATCTGAGACATAAGGGAAGAGCCAGAGACCAGGAATTGGGAAATTATTAAGCAAGGACACAATGTAATAATAATAACAACAACCACAACCATAATAATAGATGATGGTCATAAATGTGAGAATGAAGAATCTCAAAAGCAAAAGTTGAATGAAAAATAAATTATAGATTATTATAACAGAATATAATCACTTAAATTCAAAATTACCACCTAGAACCATCAAGAACATTGTTGTAAAAAAGTAAGCAACAAAGGAAAAAAAATGATAGATGTTTGCCCACTTGATTTATACACACACACACACACACACACACATTCATATTCATATATATATATATATATATATATATATATCACAATAGGGTGAAGCATTGAAACACTATCATTATTTTAAGATTCTGGTGCTTCAATTTTTGAGTGAGAAATCTGAGATCATGAAGAGTAACATTAGAAAACTAAATTTGTCTTAGGATGTATGAATCCTTCATAAGAAAGACCTATATATTTTGCCAAAGACTAATTCTCTAAATTGGTTTTCCATTTTAATTTTTATAATAAGATGACAAAATAGTAAAAGAAATATTATTCCCCGAATTTTCATATGTTGACTAAAGAAGAGTTAATGTCTTTGTTTAAAAGTTTCTATAGGACTTTGTTGTCCTATTCTGCCCATCTTTGTAGGCACCAGCTTGTGGAGTTCTTTAGATAATGTAGGAAGAATGAGACACAAGCAGAAGCCTGACAGAATATGTTGAATAACAGGGTATCTTGAAACATCTAGCTGACCACTGAAGAGGACAATTAGATAAGAATGAAATAGCAAACTGCTACTATAAACCCTGAAAAGCTTATTGGGATTAGTAGAATAATGCAGCAAATGATACTCTTTGCACTTCAATTGTCCATTCTTCAGATTTTTTTAAAACAGAGAAAGATCATAGAGTTGAAGATGGCATTGCAACACAACTTAAGACAATTATTGACGTGTCACTCCCTCCCTTCATGTAGATTTGTTCCAGAACAGATGCCTACTCATAACACATAAACTGCCCTGGAACCAATGAGGTCTTAACTGAAAGAGTGAAGCAGAACTTCTTGGCTAAAAATGCTTTGTGAGATTTTAGTAATATTTTATAATTTGATGGTATATTGATCCTTAATAATTTCCATGGTTCAAAGATCATTCTTATAATAATGAAATGAAAGGATAAAACTCCTTTCACTATTCGCCCTCATAACCCCTGGTTGCCATTTTCCTCAACCTTTAATTATTTTATAGTTAATAAAGGTGAAAGAGTACTTTCTAAAACTTTTGCTTGTGGCTCAGGGTTTGAACTCACACTGCAGATTATATTACTTAATCTGAAAAGGTAAAAGCTTAATTATGCTGTACAAGCAGTTCTAAAATTATTTTATAAAATTGGTGACTGACACTTTTTTTTTTTAAGAAGGAAAGAAAACTAACTTAAATTTTGAACAGCAAGAAGAGTTTAGTGTACATAAAATATCTATATTTTTTAATGGCAGGACCACTAAACATTGACTGTTATAGATTTTTAAAAGAATGAGAAATTGTACTGTCTTTTTAAATTAAATCATTTAAGTAAAATATATTAGAATCACATATGGATTGCATTTGAAAAATAATTTTTACAAAGAGAAAGGCTTTCAGATTTCTTTCTAAATTAATGAGATGAGCATCATTACATATGAGTTAATGTGTCATAAGTAGAACAGTAATGTCAGTCTTTTTTTATTCATTTACTTGTCCTCCCATACCTGACATAGTTACATCTTTAATTAATTAATACGATTATCTACAACCAAATATTAATAAAAGCAGTTTTCCCAAACAGTATGTATCATCAACTTTACACAATTTACCCTACAATAAAACTATAAAAAATTAAATAAAAACCCTCATGACGCTATAGAAATTCCTTCACTCTATTGAGTAAAGCCATGGAGAGAAAAATGCAACTTCATGGAATTGATAGGATATAAGAGAAGAGGAGTTAACTTACACATAGCTGACATTTAATTGTCTCCAGACTTCTCCCTTATCTTCATAAATAAAGTAAGTATTTTGCATTTTCAAAAACTTATGTCAACAATTCATTTACTCAGAGTTTCTCATCAAGTACATTTGGAACATATTTTTGGGGTTAACTAAAAATTTAACCTATGTTAAATCAGAGTACTTTTAAATGGTGCTAATTTTACTCCATTGAGTAAAGATATGAGAATTATCTATGACTCATATGAGTCAAATCAAGGAGACTTGCTGCAACATATATTTTAAAAATTATTTCAACATTTGTGGATTTTTCCCCCAAGAAATATATTTTTTTCTGGAGGAGAATCAGAGGATGAAAAAGTAGAATTTTGCACAACCGTTCTTATCCTTAATGTTTTCTATGACCTGCTCATCTCCCACCTCACTTTATTCATTTATTAATGAAGCTCACTATGTTACCTCTTAGATTATTGTGCTCTTAACAGCTGGTATCGTCATACCCCAAGCCCCAGAAGTCTATGAGCACCCGGAGGGCAATACTCATAGCTTATTATCATTTGCATTCCCACAGCAAATATGGTTAAAAGCATAATAATAGGAAACCTTACTTTTTAAAATGAATTACTAATGTTTTGCATGAACCCAAAGTATAATTACTATCTTAACTCCTCTTTCCCGGGTAACACAAATAGTGGTTTTAAAATGCCAGTTACTTGGAGTGACTCTTTAATGACAGCCTTAAGGACAAGAGTTACATGTGTCACAGCAGAACACTGGAAAAGTTTTTTCAGCCAGTATTGCACTGAAAATCAAATTACCTAGATATTAATCTCTATCTTTGTATAGTCACTGTATTTTTCCTAGTAATCAAATAATAAGAGACAGTTGAGTATCAGCTGAAGTATCAATATAAGTGGAATAGAATAGTAGCAGACACTATTTCATTTGATATTATGTATATATAATTCAACAACATGTAAAGGATTTTTAGGTTGATACTATGAAGGAATTTTTTTAAAGATAAATTATATAATATTATAAATTTTTCTGGTATTAGAATGAATTGAGAATTTCAAAAAAGTCAGTAAGTACTATATGTTCCATCTCTTATTCTAAAATATAAATAAGTTAGAATAGCAACTATATAAAATCTAACAGAAAATTTTTGACATAGTTCAGAATATATCCATTATTAAAAAAAAAAAAAAAGAGAAAGACTGAATAAATGTCTCAGATCCCACACCATCTTTATGTAGCATGGGGAGAATGGTTACATACCCCTCTGGTGTGTACATTTTACATGTGTGATCAGCATCTCCCCAGTGCATATTGTGAGTAGTTGCTGGATAGCTGTAGCCTGCTGAGATAGACCAATGGCAATTTAGCTGTGACTCAGACATCTGGCTTCTAAATAAGTTTTTAGATTGGTGGTTATCTGGAGTTTAAGTGTAACATTTCAATCCATTTTATAGAAAAAAAATCCAAATTAGTCATTCAGGATTATTCAGTTCAGGTTTTTGTTAACTGAAAAAAAGAGTACGTAAGGATTTGAGAGAAGTGAAATTTATACTCACATTTGATTTATAGGAAGTGATTATTCATTTCCATATGAAATATATCATTGACTTCAAAAAGTCACTTTAAACCATCACAATTTGTGGAAATTCTTCATTTTGAAATGTGAAAATCATTACAAAATTTTCAAAAAATCTTGAATATGATTTCCAACAGTCTGGACTTTGATGTGGCAGTGTGAAAACCAGGAACATCATAAATGAATGCTGTCTACACATCCTTAAATAAAGACAGAATTGGTTTATTATGTGAGAAATATGTAAAGATATTTTTGTCAGGCCGCTTTTGTCTACCCACTCATACGCCTTCTCTCCTTTTCTTCATGTACACTTCTTAACACTGTGGTTCTACACATCATTCTTCATTGTCATGATCAGTGCTCCTGGACAATACAGATCCCAATTTGAATAAAAGTAACTGAATTAAAAATGAACTTAATTAAAAGTTAGATATTGAATGTGATTTTGGAAGCACAACTTTATTTAATTATTTTTTTGAGAAGGGAATTTTCCTTGACTTTTGTAAAAAGTAGATGTTGCAATGCACGTCTGACTTCACGTTATAAAAGCTTAAGTTTACTAGACTTCAGTGTATTACTTCTCCTTTTAATATCTGGCCAACATAGGACCTTACACAAAGCCTTTTACCAATCTATCTCCAAGAAGTACATGTTTTCTCTCTTTTAGTCCTTCTCTCCTTCCTCTTCCCTTCTTCCCTTCTTTCCAGCCTTCCTACCTGCCTTCCTGCCTCTGACATAGCTCATTTACTATTGCTAAAAATCCTGAGAATTAACTTAAATAAATTGCTATCACCTCTCATAGACTGCAGCCCCAGGCATATCTTTGGGTCCTCTGTTACAGTTACACATCTGTTTTTCCCTGATTACTGCAGGTCTCACTACTATACATTTCTCTAAACAGAACAAAGCAGAACTAATAAAATTTTCTGATATCTTAATGAAAATGAAAACTTTATAGTAGTACACTGAATAAATATTTGTCATGTCTCTTTTTAACTACTTTGCCTATCAATATTTTCAAAGATTTCATTATTCACAGAGCCCTGTATACAGGGGCTTTTCTGAAGTCCACGTTTTTCTTATTCAAGGCCCAATGTTGCCGCCAGAAAAGTACTAAAAAATTGCTTTTATTAATCTTTATAAAGATTTAAATGCACCTCCAATATAGATAAAGATTTAATTTTTAGATTAAAGTGTCTGTATTGGATTAATTTACTGGTAAAGCTTATGAGAGTTGTGCACTTGCATTACATTTGTATGACACCCCCTCAGCCCTACCACCTGTCATCTGAGAACTAGGACAAAGGACAAATTTCCAAGCACAAATTTTATCTGTTTATAAAGACTTCTTATGACCTGTGCATGACAATTCTTCGGTCAATTAATTTAGATCCCACTTTCATAATAGAAAGAATTCTAGTTCTTTTCCTGCAATAAACATCCCTCCTATAAACAGAAAATAATTTTATATGTATATAAAATAAAAATAATGCATTACCAATGCATACTCAGTATTTTAAAGTTGTACATTATTATATTATTCTTGCTCATTACCTACATTATTTCAGGAAATAAAATACACACATGCACATATACATTCTATATACTGAATGTTATGATTTATTCATTTTTCTCATAAATTGTAATTAAAATGATCAATGTATTTAGACAAAAGGCAAGATGTTCACATCACTTTCTTTGGTAAATGGGAATTCATTTTGTTTGAATTTGTAGTTGAGTGTCTAATTATGTTGTTTGGGAGACTCTGGGGATTTTACAATTACCTCTTCAAATGAAAATTGATCAAGGTTGAATATCAAAGGAAATAGAGAAAACTTTTTAAATATATTTGGTTTTAGAAACTTCAAAAGTATACTCTAGTAGGTGCTATTTCTAGTTAGAATTTAGTGTCTATTTTTTAGTGTTTGTTAATATACAATTACATGAGCACTAATTGACTCAAAAGTTTTAGGCTTCTATTAAGAATATCAACTGATAATTTTTTTTTTTGGTAAAATGTAGATAGAACCCTGAACCTGGATATAATTTATTTATTAATTCTACAAGATCAATATGTCCTTGTCCTTTTTTACTACTAAATTATGATTTTTCTTCTGATTTTTTTGTTTGTTTACTATAAAATCTAAATATATACTTATTATAGACTGATACTTGAGTCAATTGATTTTTAGAGTAGTAATACATAAACATTTATGTATCATTCATGATTGAAAATCTTCCAAGTAAAGTGGAGTTGTAAATCAAAACTTTGTAGTGCTACTTGTTTCTGTTCTGTATTATAACAAAGCATTAATTTTTTTCTTCCTCTGAGATGACCTTTGTGATATGACTATCACACTGTATGGTTCAAAGAGTGTTTCTATCTCAATATATCTAAATAGTAAACTATACACATTATTTATTAAAATCAAATGTTTTTATGCAAATATGAGGCAATCATCATTAGTAATTATGCAATCATGCTCATAAGAAACAGAAATATTTCTAGTAGTATTATATTCAAACTCTGGAAACAAACATATAATAACCGAATTAGCGAAATTTGCCACCATAGGCAAGGAATAAGTTCATCACTCAGTTGATCACTACAAGTAGATTTTTTTCCTTTTCATACTTTTCTAGAATTACATATCAGATTTTGCTATAAAGCATATCTATATATTTAGCCATAAATATCTGTGGGGAATTCACCTACTCACGAATGACCGTTTTTCTTCTTATTTTTATGAATGTAACTTATAAATTTTGTCAAGACAGTTCTATTTGGGAAACATGAATAACAGTTTTTTCACTTTGCTTTGCACACAGTATCTAACCTGGATTACTTTAAAATCTTTTAGTTTGGGAAGGGGAACATTTAGACTGACACTAATATTAACTCTGTTAGAAATAGTCACAGGATGTTTGCTCAGTAATTTGTTCAAATAGGCCAGCTGTAACTTGCTACATGACAGCTATGCAGCCCTACACGGAGAAGCTGTATCTGACCAAGTTATGGGAGAAATGATATCGTAATCGCCCCAACTCTGCATGTGTTAAAAGATCCTTAGGCTGTTCTTTTAATATATCCTATTTAATACTGGTATATTGGTATTATATGAGGTACTGGCACTCTTCTGAACTGAAATAAATAAATAAATCCAGAGAGTTTTACCCATTAAAATCCAATTATGAAAATTACACAAGTTATTTGTACCCAGGGCTGGCCTCAGGCAAAATCCTGAAGTTGGCACTTGTTCTAGGTGCTGTGCAGGGTTGTGTTTAATATCTGTGGAACCAATTACATGCAAGGTACAAAATGATAAGGGCTTATGGTGGTACCTCTCCTAAAAATACCAGTACATTTATAAAAGACTCAAAAGGCAAAGATCTTTATTACTTTTTATGTATCTCAGTAAATGACGTCACTACCATTCAGTTGCTTGAGAGAACAAATGGATATTCTTGATATCTTCTCCTTTTTTAACCATCATATGCAATTGTTTATCAAGTCCTATCGGTTCTCCATTGAGAGGACCTGTTGGTTCCTCCTTCTTTTCTTTATACTTATTGCCAGTACATTAGTTCAGGTGTCCATAATATCCCGCAGGACATTGCAACAGTCACCTCTGTCTCATCTCTGACAACTCTACCTCTAGCCTTTTTTTATTCCAATCCATCTTCTATAGTTACTCCAGAGTTGCCTATATACAAAGTACAAATATGGCTTTATTTTTCCATTTAATTTCAGCCAGTAGATTCTTACATTTTCACAAATTTTTTTTGGTTATCTTGGCTAATTGTTCTCCTATATAAGACCACTCAGTTCTATAGAAAAAACTAAGAGAAACCACATACAGTGTGCTCTTTCGTATCTCACTTCCTTTGTTTGTTATTTATTTGCTTGTGTTTTATGCTATTTCCTCGGCTTCGGATTTCCTGTCCTCCTTTCCTTCTTATCCATTTGAATTGAAGCAATCAAATAAAATATCCTCTGTAGACTGCATGACTGAGTGCATATTAGTTTTTGGATCACCAGCAATTGTGTCTAATACATTGAATGAATAAAGAAAGGATGAGTTGAAACTTAAAGGAAAGAATTTTGAACAGTGAACAGACAATGGGAAACTTTCTAAATCCTATCTTGGTGTTGGCTAAGTGAGTTATGTTGCAAGTAAGGGCAGTACATTTTCAAAAAGAAAATTTTAAAAAGGTAGATATGTTCATGCCGTATAAAAACATGCTTCTAAATTATTAAATCATTGAAAAGTATCCTTGTGCTTCTCTTGCAGGTGCTTTGAGTTGGTGTTGCAAGGACAGTTTAGTGAACTGTGAATTTACTTGTTTTCGAGTTGGGTAAGTTCTGAATGCACACTGCCTGGTGCTCATTTTGCCCCTTCTTCTACTGTCAGACCGGTTATGGCAACATGAGAAAAACTGACACGTGCGAAGGAGGGAGAGATTTGTGAGTGAGTGTTTCATAAAATCATTAGTAAGTCATAGGATTAAATGAGAAATAGGTGTCTGTTAAATGTCCACTATCCTAAATCATAAGTACAAAAACATGGATATTTATCAAGTAATTTAACCAAAGTGTTTTTTGTTGTTATTGTTCATTCAGTTCCATGATTCAGTGTCCTTCACTCTGGTAATGTGGTCATTTCTTATGACAATCTCGTCTGACAATTCATATACATAAATATATCCCATATGATATTTTCTTTCCACAATGTTCTTTTGTTTTGCTTACTTAAAAGAAATCATTTAGGTGATTTTTAATCAAGAAAATTTAGAAACATTAACATTAATAGTAATTGTTTTCTGCTGCTATGAGATAAATTCAATTGCTCCTTCACTTCTATACCCTTTATTCTTGCATTTGGTTGCTTACAATATCAAATATGATTAAGTACATATATGTCTTTCTGTTTCTTCTGAGATATCTCATCTATTTTCCTACCCTGAATTCTGCCTAGCATAAGTAGAGAAACAGTGCCTAACACAAGTAGAGAAAATTTCTAGCATGCAAGACTTGGCAAGAGAACATGTAAAAGGAGAATTGGAGAAGCGAGGCACTCAGAAAAGCACTGTTTCAGACTCCCTGCAGTGCTTTTATCATATTCTTCCTTTACTACTGCTTTTGCTACTATCTTTTCAGTACATTCTTAACAACCGACATGAATTTTAAAACTGTCGAAAAGGCACAGCTTTTGGAGAAAGTCCTCCAAAGTACCCATTGTTTCAACTGTCCTCTCCCCCACCCCCGTTATCTTGTGACTTTTCCTACAAGCACATATTACTAAATAAGCATTTGCTTAGTAAGTGACCCTCATATTGATGAGGGTTGCTACTAATACAAATTTTGGATGGAGAACTGGGCTATAGTTTGGATAAATCCCAATAATCTTGAACACACTTATCTACATCTGAATAAGAACAGCTTAATTTGCTTGAGGAAAGTCTTACAATCAGGCAGAGAGGATATATTTTAAATTTGTAATCAAGTTCCCAGTGATATTGCTACATTTCCCATTGTAAATTTACTTTCTACTTTCCAAGACAATTAAACTACTTCACAAACTCTTCTTTCTCCCCAACACCTATCCTGATATGCTCTGCTCATCAATGTCAGTGCATCATTCTTGACTGACCAAAAAAAAAAAAAGGAATTGATTGAATTTTCATATTTTCCCAACAATATAGATATAAATTCTGTATGATCTATACCTGCATTTCCTGTCATTCCACCATTTCAATGAAAGAATTTCTCTTCTTGTATCAAGTTAGGTCCTTTGATTTGTGCTCTGGATTACATCTTATCTGGAACGCTTTCTCCCGCATTATCCACTTTTCCTATTCCATTGGACTGCTTTCATTATAGCTGATATAAAAACAACAAAATTCTTAATCACATAAATGTCTTAAAACTAACACTGTGATTCTCAGCTCCCATCTTTGAAAAAGTGAAAAGTTGAAGTTCATATTTGCATTTCCTCATTTCTCATTCACTTTTTCATTTATTCTTCTTTCTCATTCTGTTTTCTTACTACACTAGAATGTAATCTCTATAAAGCACTACTTATGTATATCTCGTTTACAATATCAACTTTAAGTTATAGAAGAGTCCCTTGCATATAGTAGATATAATATTCGTTAATTAAATGCACAAATAAGTGCATGCAGAAACCGCTTTAACCAAAATTAAATAATTTATCTTTGTAATTGTTATAAATATTAAAATATTATATAAACTAATGCATACATGTAAAGAAAATTTGGATAATACCAAAAGTATATAGGAGAAATTTTTTAAAGCATATGAATTTTATGACAAGGAGATTACCATTAGTATTTCAGGTTTTTATTTCATTATTTTTCAATACGCTTACTTCATAGATTTTAATACTTTATTATCACTTAATATTATAGCCTAAACAATTCTTCCTAGAAATATCTGATGAACATAATTTTAATGATTATATTGTAATTTATTCATAGATATGCTACAAATCAAATATTTCCTTATTGTTAGAATTCAAATACATCCACTGTTTTACTATTTATTATAATGGACATATTTTTTAATATTTGGTTATGTCCTTAATATGGACACCAAGAAATGGAATTATTGGGTAAAAAGACAGAAGTGAAAATATCTTAAAATATCTTATTGCACTGCTTTGCACAATGTTTACAACTATTTCTATTCTCACAATCACACTATGAAAGTATTATATCTACAAACTCACCAGCCTTGAATATTATCGTTTGTAAATTACTAATTTAATTGGCGAAATAAACACCTGATACTATTTGCAATCAAATCTAAATAGCTTCTATATATTTATTGGGTACTTTTTTTTTTACCTTTCAGGCTAATTTATATTTTTTGTCCTTATATCTACCAAGTTTTTAACTGTTTCCTAATAATTTGAATACTGTCTGTAAATTTAAGACTTAAAATTTGTCACATTTATTTTACTGCTTTCTAGTTTGTGATTTGCATTTCATTACGTATGCTGGCATAAAGGTAATTTTACATTTAATGTACACAATCAATTTTATGAATTTATTTTCCCAATTTCTATTAGGTTTAAAAAGTACACTCATGTTCAGAAATTTTATTCATTGTTATTATAGAATGTTTGCTTATTTGTTTAATTACTTTATATTAAATTTCCAGTCAACTATGATTTCAACTGAGCTATTTAGGCATTAGGAAATAAAGCAATTTTATCAAACTAATGTGTACAAATATGCAATTATAGTTCCTTGACTCTTAGGGTTTTTAAGGAATTGATTAGCTAATTCAAAATTGACCTTTTTTAATTTTTATTTTTCAATTAGAATTGACATACAATATTATTTTATATTAGTTTCAGATGTACAGCATAGTGGTTAGACATTTATAAAATTTATTAAGCTATCCCTCAATTAGTCTAGTACCCACCTGGTACTATACATAGTTATTACAATATTATTGACTGTATTCCCTATGCAGTACTTTACATCCCTGTAACTATTTTGTAACTACCAATTTGTACTTCTTAATTCCTTCACTTTTTTTCTCCCAGTCCCCTACATCCCCCCAAATCTGGCAATCACCAGTTCTCTGTATCTGTGAATCTGTTTCCATTTTGTTTGTTCATTTATTTTATTCTTTAGATTCCACATATAAGTGGAATCATATGGCATTTATCTTTGTCTGACTTATTTCACTTATCATTATACCTTCTAGGTCCTTGTCGTTGCAAATTGTACAATTTCATTTAATAGCTGAGTAATAATAGTCCATTGTTTATATGTTCCATATTTTCTTTATCTTCTAATTTAAAATTTGTAAAATATAAGGAAGATTACAAAATGAAAGGCAATTTTCCAGACAATAAAAAGAGACAACATTTTAGGTAGAGGGACCACCTATAGTCTGATGCATCATAAAATTGCTATTTCATGATCTGCTTCCATATCTCACCTAATTTTAGGGTTTGTTCTCTTCTTTTATTTTTGAATTCACAGATTTTCTCAAAACTCTGTCCCAGTAGCTGCAAGATCATGTTTACTGAATGGAAGAAAATGAGCAGAAGACAAAGGGATAGTAGAGGGAAATTAGAAACTGTGCAACTACGTATTTGTAAATGACTAACAGAAGGGTTTTTATAAATGAATAGTTAACAGATTGTTCAGCTTTATCTATTGTTCAGATTTATCTATTAATAAACATTTATTAATGGCATTTTATGTCTATTTATATACTTATTTAATAAGAAATTCAGTTAAAGTGACAGAGAATGTAAGCTTGAAAACAATTTGGAATTAGCATGCCATCAGTAATTTAAAAATGAAATGAAATACAGTGAATTTGAATAAGTGAGGCAGAAAATATGACTAGTTCATCTCCTAATTATTTCAGATCCAATGGACAGAAGAATCTATGATTTCTTAATTGCAATGAGAGTCTTACTTTTCCTATCATTACCAGGAAGTGAATTCCAGCAACAGAATCTTTCCTTTAGTAGGCCAATCATGTCTGATTTTGCCATTGTCCTCATTGCATACACCTGCTATGGAAATTTAATACACTAGCAACATGTCTCCTTTTTCCTGTTACTTCCAATTGGATCTCACACATTTGCTTTTAACTCAGAAGGCTGTCAAATTATATGCAACAATTTATATTCAGCATAGTTTAATCACATCTAGAGACGATTAAAAGAAAATCTTAATCATCTATTTTTGCAGTTTGACCTAATTTCTTATTAACTCAGTGTTCTGTTTGGTATTTCATTTTTACTGAATAATCTATATAATGTTAACACATTCTATTTAAAAGAAGGGAACATTCTTTAGAAATATGTTAATATGGCAGCAATAGGGATGCAGTTACAAGAACTTTGCAATCATTCCTTGGATTGCACTGTTTGTAACAACCCCTTTGACCTCACAAGGCTCAACACTTTTCCCTCATTACATTTCTTTTTCCCTCATTTTCAGAATGCTAAGTCGAGACATTTAACATCTGCCTAGAAAAAATGTCCCTGAAGTTCTCCTGTAAACATAAAATTTCCTTGAAAACAAAAATTATATGTGTAATAAAGTCAGTTTTTTTAAACATATGGGATTTATTGTTTTCGTTTTCTCTCCTGACGATACCATTTTTCAAAAGCAGTTCCTTCACATGATTATATTTGAATTTGATTCAATTGATGCAATTCTTTTTAACTCTATATTTTTCAAAACACTTAAGACAGTTTAATTTTCATTAAATTAAATGCATAGTACTTTACCCATATCTTTAAACAGTATTAAGTATTTTTTCTTTATGGTGCAAACAGCATAAGAAAAGTAGTGCAGAGGAAAAAAAAATATGAGTGAAATTCATAGAAGATATTTAACTTCACTAGAAACAAAGCCAATTTAGAAAATGAGATGTTATACTTATTTTTACTAAATTGTTAATTATTTAAGAAAGAGAAGGAGAAAAAAATAAACAACCCTCTCCTCTCTTCCTTACACATTGGTTTTGTGCTGAGGCTCTCCTTCATCACTTGGCCAAGACATTAACACCTTTGCCATCACTTTCATTTTTTTTGCTTCCACAGTGCCTATAGGTCACCCAGAAGTTGAGTTTAGGATCTTCTCAGAATTTTTCCTAAGTAAGCTGTAGGGGCATGCATGTGTCTTTCTGAACTCCCCAGTATACATGGACACTTTTCAATGCCCTGATTTTCCAAAGAAACTCTCTTTTGGTTCTTCCCAGGCTTTCAGTGATATTTGTTATGCCTGAGAGATATAATCTTTTGATTCAGGCTGCTGTGGGTTGAACATTTACCTTACAACGATTTTTCAGGAATGCAGTTTACTCACCTTGAGTAAGTTTCTAGTTATGCAGAACGAAAACAAGCACTTTGCACCAGTCTCTCAGCAGATAGGTTAGAAATGACAAACACAATTCTTTGCAAATAAGATTTACTCCCACTCCCTTCAGAATAGTTGTGGCACTTGGGAGGGGGTGGGACGAAGGCAAATAGAAAACATCACAAAGCTTTTCCACTCTAAGTTGCTTTCCTTGAATCAACATTTGCTTGGGTGCTGTAAACTTTTGACTGCTTTCAGAGTTCTAATAAAGTTGATTCTGTCAGTCTTTGCTTGATTTTCTTAAAGTTTCTGTGTAAGGATGATGGCCGGCTTGGAGCTGCTTACTCCACTATTTTCACCAACATTACTTCCTACTTCTTTATGCTTCTAGTATATTTTATATTGTCTATTAAACATTATAGAAGAGCCATTATGTTGGGCTTTACTCTGGCAAGAGGTTATATTAGTGGAAAAATTCTCTTGATTGTTTTTTTTTTTTCCCCAAGCTTTTTGTTTATTGTTTTGTGTTTTGTGTTTTGGCTTTTTTATTTTTTTGTGATGAATTTATTTTGATTTGATTTTTTTCTTTAGTTTTAGGTCATGTACTATAAAGTATGGTTATTCCTAAAGTGTTGCCTCTCTGGAGTTTCAACCAAGTGTCTGAGATGCTCAGTGAGTGCCCTCCACTCCTACTGGAATTTCTATTTAACTATTCGTTTGTAAGCAGATCCTCTTGTAAGCCTTTACAGAATCCTTTTGTACACATTCAGATCCTCATCTTTGGCTAAAGATTTAGAGATTCCCTACAAAGCCTTCTGGGGTATTCTACCCACCTACCGTGAGTCTTTCCCCTGCCCAAGGTCCTTCCCTGAAAATTACAGCCATTATAGTCACTTGTCTCTTACTCTCAGTCCAGAAAAAAAACTGCTTACTATTTGGACATCATCTCCTTGCATGAAAATTTGGAAAATGTTTGCAAGTGAAAACTTGTGATAATTGTGACTCTCACCAAATGGATTCCCTTCTCTTCAGGGTTCTACCTATTTCTGTTATTCAGTGCTTGGGAACTGTTGCTTTGTATATTTTGTCTATACTTATAGTCAGACACAGATAACTCTGTCTTAACTGGACGTAAAGTCAAAGATATTTATTCTTAAAATGTTTATGCCTTTCAGAGCAGTAATATTCTAGGAAATTATTTGCAAAAAATATCCAGAAATTTTCATGATATATGCTCATTTATTCACAAGAGTTGTTAATGTTTCAAAATAATTTGGTTGCTATAAACCTTTGACTTTATTCAATGATTCATGAATCAGGCAGTAGAACTTTAAGAAGATGCAAAGGAGCTCTGAGGAGCTAAACAGAATAAAAAATCTATAGTAGTTACATTAGCAAGAAGTGGCTTGGTTTTAGGAAAGTCAGTTACCTGAAAGGGGACGGCAAGGGCCTATCAGGCAGATTGCTCACTAGTGCTGACCAGGTAATTCCTAATTGACTGGTTTAAGATTTCATTTCTGGAAAAGCCAAAACCATAATCAAGTCAAATATTAAGTCTTGGTTTGATGGAGTCAAGATTAGCATAAGGGATTCCATTTTTGGTCTGTGGTCTTGTTTTTTAACATTATCTATCAAACATATAATTGCCCAGACTGCAGTACTTAAGAACAAATGTTTATCACTCAGATCAGATAGAACCTGAAAAGAAATTAAAGTGCTGTCCGTTACACCACCATGTCTCCCTACTATAATATTCTGTGTATTTCTTAATAGCTTAAATGGCAGTGCACCTGCAACTCGTCACTGACTTAATTATCTTTCTGCTCTTATCTAGCCAGACCAGGTATACAATAATAAAATAAATGAGTCTTTGTTGTTCATGTTATTTAAGAAAATTTCCTAGATGATAGTTGTAGCTGAAGGAAGAATTCATATTGAATTATTTGTGGCAGAGACTCAGAGTATATATTTTTTTACTGTCACATAAAGGCTCTGTAGAAAACTTCCCTGGTTATGAGCTTTACTTGTGTATATACAAATAACTGCATCTCTTTTAGGACTACAATGCTAGATAGCATTCATATTTATCTCATATCTCTTTTTGATGATGTTGATAAATCAACATAATAAACATTTCCTTTTAAATTACTGTTTCTTTGCCAGTTAAGAAATAATTCACCTGATATCCTAAGGTGGGTAGATAGGGATCTAATGAGTGAAGAAAAAAAGGTGAGGGTTGCTCTGAGCAGAAAGTGAGCAAATGGGAAAGTTTGATTTCCTCTTTCAGGTGTATCTTCATCGAATGCAATCATATTTCTTTCATGAGAAGGAGAGATTAAGCCTTGATTTGGTTAGTATGTAATTTTTTTTATTAGTTAAGAGAAAAAAGAAAGAAAATAAATGTTTTGTTTTTTGTTTTGTTTGTTGTTGTTGTTGTTATTTTATTCTCAGAAAAAGTGGGAAATTATTTTATATTTCTACCACTGACCAATGTAAAGAGTGAAAGGGTAATAGCTTTTTAAGACCTGGGTCAGTGAATACATAACTACAGGTCACAAAGCTGGCTGTGATTGTTAGATTTTAGTATTTTTTAAGTCTTAAGAAATAGAATACTTGGTATATTTTGTGCCCTAAAGAACAATGACCCCTTTCCTCCAACTCACATGCTTTAAAGTGTCAATAGTATAATATTTATATTTACTTATTTTAAACATTCAGAAAACATAGTAAATTACTAATTCAATGAGAAATTATTTTCTTATTTGATAATAATAATTATTGTTTTGTTCTTGCTAATCTTTTCTCCATCCTCAAAAATCAATATACTGAGTGACTGTAAATGATGTTATATAGAACTTGTCTGAATGTGATTATATAGAAGTAATACAGGAAGTCTTCACTTTGTAGGATAATACAGGATAGCAATAATGACCATGCAAGCTGATGTTTTTAATAAGAAGAAAATTTTAATTGTTCTGTAATTTTTAAAAGCATTTGTAAAAATAGTAAAAATTCTTTTACTAGCAGCTATAAATGTATAGGGAAATGAAAAAATAGTAAAACTATTATTCCATACACTGTAATTAAAATGTTAAAAAATATTAAAAGTTAAACTGTTATTTCTTTTCTTTTTTAAATTTATTACTCTTTATATCTACAGCACCTGGTCTTTTTGGGTGGTCTCCCATCCAAGTACTAACCAGGCCTGACCTTGCTTAGCTTCAGGGATCAGACATCAGGCTTGTTCAGGGTGGCATGTCCATAGACCATGGACCATGGCTCCACCCAGGTGTGAACCTAGGGCCTTCTGCATGTAAAACAGACATGTGAACTGCTACACTATGGAACCATGTCCTAGAATGTTATTTCTTTGTAAAAAAAAAAAAAAAAATCAGTGTTTTGAAATATGCTTGCTTTCTTCATTAACATGTAACTTATGGAGTGAAAATCTTTTCTATGCATTGGCAAATTGTCATAGTCCACTTAAGTTTGGGTTAGTTAATGACATTTTCTCTTTTTACTTTCAATATTGTCCTAAAATATTTCTGAAAGTTTATGTAAAGTATTTTTGCCAATATCACTTCTGGATCATCTGCCTTTTTGATACAATCACTTTCCTCATTTGTAAGTATCCAATTAAAACAAAATACAACATAAACTGGAAGACAATTTTGTTTTGATATTTAAAGAATTAGCACATCTTATAAAAAAAATTCTTTAGAAATCAAAAGATAAATTTTAGAGCTTCCTTGGTGTCAAAAATGTTTCTCAGATTACATCTGAGAAATTGAATCATATAATAGTTTCTTCGAAAACAGAAATAATAAAAAACTTGATGTGTACAACAAAAAATTAAGTAAAATAATGTAATATTTAAAAATTTGTGCAAGCCAATAAAAAGCAAAATTGGCACAACATCAGCAATTTTGATGATAAATCATAAAATCAATCTCTCAAATAGTGAAAAGGAAGTAGAAGAATTAAAAGTTATCTGATATAATCATTTTAATAAGAACAAGAAAGACAGAAATGAAGATAATTTGCCAGAGTTGAGAAACTCTAAAATATACAGATTGAAAGAGTACCATATTGTGGGAAAAATCAACACAAATAGTAAACTCAACAACATCAATAAAATTTTAGAAACAAGGGAAAGAATATAAAAGAAAAACTAGTTTTCTCCCATTTAGTAAAAAATAGAATCAAATAAAACAATAATGGCAAAACAAAACAAAATCATACTATTCGCAATGAAACTAAAATCAACCTGGACTCAGATAACCTTGCAATACTAACTGCCAGAAGACAATAGGTAATAAGTAACGTTCATAAGTCTTTGAAAGAAAAGATTATCCCATAATTTTTAAACTATTTTTTTTTAAGTTTTCAATTAAAGTTGACATATAATATTATATTATTTTCAGGTGCACAAAATAGTGATTGTACATTTATATAACTTATCAAGTCATCATTCTGATAAATCTAGTACCCATCTGAGACCATACATAGGTATCACAATATTATTGACTATATTTCTCATCCTGTATTTACATCTCTTTGACTGTTTATGTCACATCTGTGGACAGCTCAATTGACTTTCACATGTGAGGACCAAGAAAGAGGCTCTCACTTATAAAACAAATAAGATCATAAAGAATCTATGTAATTTTTGTTTAATTGCTTGAATTCATAAGTTTAGTGGATCAATAGATTAAACAAGATATACATACAAAATTGATAATCTGTGATATGAGTATTGAGAAAGTTCATTCTAACAGTTGTTATTAACCGTGTTATAATTTAACCATCTAAAGTTAAGCTCCAGATTCTGGTCAAGATGGCAGAGTAGGTAAATGCAGTGCTTGTTTCCTGTCATTATTACACCAAAATTACAACTAAAAAAATAAAGAACAACCATCATTGAACATTGCCTGAAGTCTAGCTGAACAGAAGTCTTACAATTAAAGCCACACAAAAGAATCCACCTTGAGACTGATAGGGAGCTGAGACATAGAATGGGCTGGTCCCACACTGCATGCGGTGGAATATTACTCAGCCATAAAAAATAATGAAATCTTGCATCTGCAACTTGAATGGACCTAGAGGCTAATGTCCTAAGTGGAGTAAGATGAAGACAAATGCCATATGATTACACTGCCATGTAGAATCTAAAGAACAAAATAGACAAACAAACAAAACAGAAAAAAAAAAACTCATAGATACAGAGAACATTCTGATGATTGCCAGATGGGAGAGAGGTTGTGGGAGTGAGTGAAAAGGGGAAAAGATTAAGAAATACAAATTGGTAGTTACAAAATAGTCATGGGGATGTAAAGCATAACATAATGAATATAGTCGATTTTGTAATAACTTTGTATGGTGTCAGATGAATACTAGATTTATTGGTGCAATCACTTTATAAATAAAATGAGTATCTATCTAATCACTATCGTGCACTTGATATAATATTGTATGTCAATTGTAATTGAAAACCAAATTAAATAATAAATAAAGTACCTAAAAAATTTGTGTTGTAATTTGAATGGGCCATTCAGCTAGGTGGGCATCATTAGAGTCTAGCAACAATATAGTAGTATGTTCAAATTACTTGCAGAAGTGCTTAGGCCTCATTAGTATTATATTTATGCCTTAACCTATGCTGTATATCACTGAACAAAGATATAACATAATGGCGACAGGATGTAATTTGAGTGTGGCATAAATAATTTAACTATATAAACAAAAGTAAGCAATTTGATAAATGGTCTTCTCAATTTTTCCTATTATTATAGCTAGAACCAGATACACCAGAATGACTTGGATGTAAGAGATTACCCAATACTGTAGAAAAGGGCTGGCCAAATATGAATGCCCATCTTCTCCTTTTGTATTTATTTTTCCAGTATCTCAATATTGCCTCATAATGCCTCTTAAATATGTCTCAACTCAACCTCCACTTACCACCACAGTAATCTAAAATCTCTTACTTGAACTTTAATAGCCATCCACCCATTACATCCATTCTTGTATAAAAGATCCCCATTCTCATGTTATGGAACCCCTATCTTCATAGCAATACATAGGACTTTCTTTTAAAAGTGAAAATTTGATGGTATTTACATTCTACTTATTCTTCCTCTTTTCTATCAAACTGCAGGCTCCATGAAACAGATAAAATACAGTGTATTCATTTTCTGATGTGTGAGATATTACTACAAATGTAGAAGCTTAAAAAAACACAAATGTGTTATCTCATATTTTCTGTGGGTCAGAAAACCAGCACAGCATGGTTGGGTTCTCACCAGGCTGAAATCAAGCTGTTAGCTAGATATGTCCTTATCTGGAGATTCGGCTAAGGCCACTTCCAAACTCCCTCAGATTGTTGGCAGAATTTATTTCTTTATGATTGCATGAATGAGGTCCCTGTTTTCTTGGTGGCTATTGGTCAAGCACAACTCTTAGCTTCTAGAAGCTACTCTCAAGTTTTTAAGGTGTGGCTCTCTGTTGGCCCTCTCACATTTCCAATATTTATTTCTTTCATTGAACTCGCATGTTCCCTCTCTTTCAGAAAGGTCCACTCTCTTTTAAAATCCCTCTGATTAGGTCAGGCTCACCTAAGATAATCTCCCTTAAAAAAATTGTGCCGTAAACAAAACCTAACCATGGGGGTGATAGCTATCATATTTACAGGTGCCACCCATACTCAGAGGTGATTATGCAAGATATACACATCAAAAGCAGGGATCTTGGTGGCCACTTCGAATTCTGCCTACCATGTAATAATGTTCCTTACCATTTTATTTCCAGCAAGCAGCACAGTGCCTGGCCTACAATAGTTTCATCGTATACATATTCTACCTCAGATGTCTTTGCTGAGCTCCAGCTTGTATGGTATACCCATCTGCCAACCTCACTTCTTCACTGGAATGTCTAGTAGACATATAAAATTACTGTGAGAAAAAACAGAATGCTGAATTTATGTTCACCACTCTTCAAATCTTATTGAGGCCAAAGAATTGTATTACTATTCAACTGCTCCTCAAGCTCAAATGTGGGCTTCATTTCTGGTTCTTTCCTTCCATTTCATCTCCTGTATATATTAACCCACAAATCCTGTCAACTTTACTTCTAAAATATATGCCAAATCTGATATTTCATTGTTTTTCCCTTGCTTGCATCCTAATCCAACTCACATTACTCTCTGGCAATCATCACTGTAATAACTGCCAAAGTGGTTTGAGTGCTTCTATTCTCTACCCTTAAATCTCCTTTCAGTCTGTTCTCTAAAGAGTTTTTTGTTTGTTTGTTTATTTTCTTTTCCTTTTACATAGAGATCCTATCATTTCTTTTCAATCTCATCTTCCAGCCTTCTTGCCCTATCTTCTCATGATCCAGCCTCAGTGGCTTTCACTCTTTCCCTCAGACACCGAGTACATTTCTGCTGTGACACCTTCTTTCTTGATGACACCTCTTTGCATGTTTGGTTCTTTTTTCACCAATATTCCAGGTCGAGAGCCACTTTTGCAGAGTTGTTTTTCCTGGCTTCCCAAGCTGAAATTTTTCACACCTCTGTCATTCTCTATCACATCATCCATTCAGTTTTCATTTTTTACCTTTTGCTCTCTTTAATTCTCTTGGTTCATGTATGTGTTCATGTATTTGTTTTCTGATTGAAACAGTGACTGATAATGATAGGTATGCAATAAAAATGTGTTGAATAATTTGATGCCACCATGATAGAATTTAAATAGATTTTAAAGGGCTTTCTGCTTAACATTCCTGATGGGCTTGAACGTTTTAACGTTAGACTAACATATGCTTTAATTAACAATGGAGAAAGAGCACTACCTCCTGGAGAGTGCAGTAAAAATATATTGATTATTGTAGCATGCGGCCTTGCTGTGCTAATTCATAAAACTACCTGATTAATTACTGAAGACAAGAGTGTATAAAATGTGATGTTCAGTTTTGAGACTCATTACAGCAATAATACTTGGAAAGTTCTCATATCTAGGACATCCTGGATAACACAAATTGTACCATATAATATAACCATAGCACATCATCTTGATATGAGAGATGATATATTTTAGATGCAAAGGCTTTGGGAAAGTGAATAGCAATTAGTATAGCCTACCATTTTATGCACATTATTTCATGTCTAAGGTACTATTATTTTTTCCTTATTTTGCTATAGAGAAAATTGAGTCACAGATAGGATAGGAGACCTACCCAAGGTTTTACAACTAGTAATTTTTGGAGCTGGTATTTGAACTTAGGAAGTAGAACTCCAGAACCAGCCCACTTTTAGTCACCATATTAAACTATGTATAGAAATAGTAAAAAGTATTTTTTTTTCTTTTTCCCTAGAGTAGTTCCTATTAGTATAATAGTATGCTTAACAGGGAAATGCAATTAAATTAGAATTTCCCAAAATGTGTTCCATAAAATGCTAATAACCCTAGACAGTCTGTGAAGTGAAAATATTCTAAAGTAATATTATTTTAAGAAAACCATATAATTATAATGCCTTTCTTTAGGAATCTTGTTTCATGTCAGCCTTATAAGAGCTCATCTGCCTCCAAGGCACAAAGTCCTGAAACAGAACAGTTCCATGTTACTTTTAAAATGGAAACTCCTACCCACTTCCTGTGTGTGTGTGTGTGTGTGTGCGTGCGTGCGTGTGTGTGTGTGTGTGTGTGTGTTACATGTATCGATATCCCAAGAGACCAAACATACTTTTGGGAGTCCTTTTAAGATTAATTTTTAGAATACTTGAAACTTTTGACATGACTAGCAGTAGAATAATAATAATAAAAAAGAATGCAGGCCATTGTGCTGCACCTACATCTGTTAATGACTCTCAGCATTAGCTGACTGAAAATATTTTAGTCCTCACTTCACTGATAGGCTATTAATGTAGAGAGAAATGGATCAACATGTGGTATGCTCATATGAAGTAAGTCAGCAGCTTAGAAACACTGATCTCTGTGTGGGTGTAACATGGGCTGTGAGCAGGGAGAAGGAAGGCAGTTGAGAGGAAAAAGAATTGTAGTTACATACATATTTAAAAGTCAAGAGGATATAGTGCTTAATTTTTTTTTTTTGATTCATTACTCCTCTAATCCTTGACTTTGTTACCTTTAATTTTGCTGATTAAAAGATATTATGTGGGTGAGTTAGTCAATGCTGTGGTGTTACTGAACAGCAGGTCGACAGTAGTTACAGCTTTTTTTGTCGTTGTTTTGTTTTGTTTTTACAACAGGAGAATTAAAATGTAATAATGTAATCAGCTTTGAAAACCAGAGGGTAAAAAAGAAATATCATGAATAGACATAGATCTAAATAACTGCTTGGCTAGCAGATGGCTAGTACATCTCTAAATCTGGATAAATTCTTTTTAAGTTTTAAAGAAAAGTCAGATTAGAAAATATAATTTTTCTGATTGATTATTGCACATAAAAAGGCTTGTCTTGTAAAAGCTGAAAAATAAACCGTAAAATACAATGCTAAAAATTTCCATATCATAGCTGCCCAGAGTACATAACAAGGAGAATATTAGTAATGTCCAGATGCACATAAGTCTACAGGGATGTCTCTTGCCAATAGCAAAATGAAAGGAATGACAACGTCAATCACATCCAATAGACTATGTTAATGTTTTTCAAACAGTTCTTTCACACTCAGAAATAGTACTCATTAATAATGGATAGTACTCTATGAAGAAGGAATGTTGCCTACTGATGGAATTCATTGTTCATTGCTCATCTCCTTTCAACAATGAACTGCATTTCTGCAAGATGATTTTTCTTTTGTCTTTAAAACCATGCCAAAATGGTTTTAAAACTTTTAAGCTAATTGATCCCTTTCTTTTCTGAACTAATATTTCATATGTGGCACTAATGTACAACCTGTCCTCACATTTCTTTCTTCATTCCTACCTGCCCCTATTTTAAGCCACCTCCTTTTTAATCATAGTTTTTGACTTGTACTGTTGAAATGTGCAAGAAAGTTCTCATGCTTTAAAAACTGCCTAAAAATCTTGATAGTAAAATCAAGACTGAGGTTTTTTTTTTTTTTTTTTTTTTTTTTTTAATTCTTTTTCCTCCCTCTGCTTAGCTGTTCCAGCCGCTGTCCGTAGGAACTGTGGTTTTGCTGATATATTTGGAGATTTTCATATTGTATGATCAAATATAAGAACTGAAAAATCACTGAAATTCAGAAAGGTTACCAATTCCATGGAGATTAATATTCTAATATACCACTTTCTTCAGGGAAGCACCTAATTATCTCTCTTTGACTGGGAAGCCATTTAGAGTCAATTTTGTATAATGACCTCCATTTTTTAACATTTTTAAGCAAATGTTTTTTTGAAATAGCTTTGAATATCAGGCCAACTGCCTATTTTTCTCTTCATATTAAAAGTTACCTTTTAGCATTATATTGAAAAATCCATGTGCAGAAATATAAGATACAATTTAGAGCTATAGAAAAAAATATATATTTATACTAAACTCTAATGATAATGCCTTTCATGTAAAAATGTGAATGCCAAATGAAAATGGCAATTTATGTTAAGACATATTACAAAAAAAAATATTTTTGGACAAAGATCCAACTGCCAGTTAGTTGACAAAATTCAAGTTTTGCTATTTCTATAATTTATTACACAAGCGATTCTCTGTTAGTTGGGATTCATCCGTCTCAGTAAAGTTATTTCTTATCAAGGGATGGAAAGAAGTGCAGAATGTTTAGTTAGTCAAGATCCAAATAAGCAAAGAACTTATATGGTAGGCAAAATAATTACCCAACTTCCTTCTACTGACAAAGTTGTCAGAGTTCAAGGCCTCACCACCTTTGTTACGTAACAAAGGAAATTTAATTTGCAGGTGGAATAAAGGTTGCTAATCAGCTGTCTTTAAAATAAGAAATTATCTTGGATTATCTGAGTGACTCTAATGTAATAACAGGAGCCTTAAAAATGGAGGAGGAGGCATAAGAGAAGGTCAGAGCGATGTCATGTGAGAAGGTCTCCACCCACAATTGCTGCCTTTGGAGATGAAGAAAGGGGTTCTTGAGCCAAGGAATGTAGTAGCTTCTAGAGGCTGGAAAAGGCAAGGAAACCAATTATTCCTAGAGCCTCCAGAAAGAAACATATTTTTGCTGTTACCTTGATTTCACCTAGTAAGAGCTGTGTACTACTTCCCATCTGCAGTCCTGTAAAGTACTAAATTTGTGTTCTTTTAAATCAGTAAGATTGTAGTAATTTGTTACAACACCCATACAAAACTAATACTTTGTGCATCTGTACTTTTGGATAAAGCCCTTGAAAATGAAACAAATTACAAACCATAAAAAGAGGACTCATCTAGATTTCCATTAAAAAATTCTGACTTCGACAAGTTTGAACTGAGGAAGGGAGAAGAGGCAAAGAAAATGCAAAGTATTTACTGGTAATTCCATGACCTAACTTGGAGCTTTCTGGATCTGGAGTCTAAAACTGATTAATAGATATTTCTATGTGTATTTTTGGTGTCTCCATTGCTGAATGCCTTTGAAGGGTACTCCTTATATCTATCAGGGTTCACCCAGAGAAAAAGAACCAGCAGGAAAAATGTAGATATATGGATTATTACAAAGAATTGGCTTATCTGATTGTGGGTCTGGCCAAACATGTCTGAAGTTCACACAACAGGCAAGCAAGAAGGAAGAATCACAAGCAGATTGAAACTCTATAAACAAGGGCTTGTGCCTGTTGCCCATTAATCATCAACTTTCAGGGCAAATTTATATCCTCTTTTACAGGATTAACAACTAATTAAGTCGTGTCTATCCAAGATAACCTATTAAATTGTAGTCAATTGATTATAAACTTTAATTACATCTGTAAAAATTCTTATAGAGCTGCACCTAAATACATCTAAGATTGAATAACTGGGAGAAACTGTGTGTGTGTGTGTGTGTGTGTGTGTGTGTGTTCATATCATACAAAATGACTGTTGCTTTCCTTTCTTTTTCAGAAGGTTGCAGGAGAATATCTTTTGAACTGTCTTTTCTCTCCCATCCAGACTCATACTAAAAAGGAATTCTTGGGAGTCTAGTTTAGACTAGAGAAATTGGCATACGACAAAGTCATTACCAACCCTCAGTTTGAGATGTGCCTCTGCTAAGTATCCTTCAACTTTCAATCTCTCTTCAGCTTCTGTTGCCACTTACTACCAAGTATATTTTGCTCCTTTCAGAGTACTGGAGATGCCAAAGATATCATGAATATCAAGGATACAAGTGGTCAGAGATGGTGAGGAATATGGTTGACCCTTGAACAATGCAGGGATTAGGGGCATGAACCCCCCCATGTAGTTAAAAACCTGTGTATAAATTTTGACTCCCCAAAAGCTTAACTATCAATACTCTACTATTGACTGGAAGCCTTACCAATAATACAGTCGATTATCACATGTTTTGTATATTATATGTGTTATATTTTGTATTCTTACAATAAAGTAAACTAGAGAAAAATGTAATTAAGAAAATCATAAGAGAATATATCTTTACTATATTTATTGAAAAAAATCCATATATAAGTGAACCTACACAATTAAACCTGTGTGATTCAAGGATCAACTGTGTACTGTGCATCCTTCTCAGTAATAAACAAAACAGAAACTGTTTAACATTTTATTTCAAGTGGGATATCTTCTTTAAATTTAACCTCTTGCCACTCTTCTTGCTCACTACCCTTTTGCTGCCAAACTAAAAACACTTGTCTGTTTTATCCTTAACAGAGAGGACTTTGCCCATTCTTATCCCCTGGCCCAAAATGCTGCATGCTGAATTTCACAGGACTTTTATAGGTTGCTTCAACCAGATCTGATCGATTATCACATCCGTGTTGGTCACTTTTTATGTCTTCGTATTATTTCATTTTTATTCCTAAGATTAATTACCAACATAAATTTGACTATGTTTGCTTACTTCATTATTTCATGTTCTCGCACTGGAATTATAGCTTCTTGAAAGCCAGAGCTGTCTCTCTTATGTCTAGCAAGCAAAACAGTACCTAGAAGTGTCAGTAAAATGTGATTCATACAAGGGTTTAGTTGAATACATGAGTGATTGAAAAGTTCTCAAACATTAATGGGAAAATTCCTAGGCATTTAAATATCTTAGTATGAATAGATAATGTCAAATTTTTCAATGAATAAGGATTTCACTAATGTTCATAATATAACCAAGCCAGTTTTTTAATATTAAAAAGAAAAAGTTCATAGTTAATTATATTTCAAAAAGATTTTTGAGTAAAAGGTGGTTATTTACTTATTTGGGGAATTTTTAAAAATACTGTATAGGAACTATGGGGTAGACAATTTCAGAAAGCCCTGAGTTGGGATCATAGTTCTACCACTCCTCAGTTATGTATTTGAACAAAAAGCCTCAGATTGCCCATCTTCTGAGTGAGGACACACAGATTTTAATGATGATTTTATAAGGTCCACATGTAATAAATCCTCAGTGAGTGCTATTCACTTATTCACTTTTCATCAATTATGATATAAATTTCATTCATTTATTATCCTATAGGAGTTACATATAATCTCATTAAGCACTTAGTATTTAGCACTGGCTGTTTATAAAATATTAATAGCATTAATTGTTTAATTTTAAAAGCTATGTCTGATTTTATTTTTTATTAAAATATATTTTGCATGGCATAACCACAAGAATGGCTAAGTTAAAAGAAAAGTGGAAAAAAAAAAAAGAAATAGCACTGCAAATAACAAGATTATGAAACTAATTAGATATTCACCTGGAGTCCACATGTCCCATCTTGATGTGATTCTCCAAGGTTACACCTATCACTATGATTTAAGTAATAGCACCTCTTGTCATTCTCAAAAGTAATATGGCTTGGCTTATAAAATAAATCGTTGACCTAATTGAAATAAACAATATGAAGGATAGAAAGAGAACTACAGATGTTTCGGAGATCAAAAAGATAAAAATGATTGTAAACGATCGCATACCAGGTAATTATTTTTTAGAAGAAATAGATATTTTAATTGAAAAAGCAATGTTTATAATTAACAACTATATATAACCTATGACTGTATACAACTTACAATTATACGTGTGTGTATGTGTGTGTAACTGGAGTAGTCCTTAAATCATCAGAGAGGTTGAATGTATTAAACATTTTCCCATAAAGAAACACCTGACTGAGGTGGTAACATTCAAATATTCAATAAATTAATTTTAATTTTAACATAATCATTGCAGAAAGAGAAAAAGAAATAATAATTTCTCAACCTTCATAACGCAAACATATTTTTAATGATAACATTACGTAGGCATAATACTAAAAACACAGAAGAGAGGCATTAAAAAACATGTTACTCAAGAACATAGGTACAAAATCCACAGCATGATACCATCAAAGCAAATATAAATATGTACCTTCATGTAAGGTGATCAAATGGTCATATATAAAACATAGTACCCCCAAAGAGAAGAATCGACGTTCTGTTCATGACTGAAGTGCTTATCTCCAGTCTAAGTCTTCTCTCCCCTTAGATAAAATCTATATATTAAAATATTTACTAGCAAAATTGAATTAGATAAGCCCATATGCCCACCAAATTAAAAATCTCTAAAACTGTATTTATCATCTTTAATGTCTTTTTTCACATCTTTTTCCTATATTAACCAGTTTACCAAGAAAGAACTCTTGAAATCATCATAAATGATTTCCACCTCTTGCCCAGAGACTTCCAATTGGTTACCATGTCCTACTAGTTCTAGCGTTGACATGGCTCCAAGAGCTGTCCTCTTTTCCATCGCCATTGATATTCTTTTAGGCCCTTCTTATTACCATTTAGACTACTGCATCCACCTTGAATGTCATCATCCTTTTACCTAATCTTCCTAGTTTTGAGTCTCCTGCAGATTGATATCTTTAATACATGTATCAGATCTTTACTTAAAACCCTGGTGGGTTTTTTTCATCCCCTTCAGTAGAAAATTTAATCTCAGCATAACATATAAAAGATTTCCAGCTTCTGCCTTCTAGGTATTGTCATATTTCTGGAGATAAAAAATATCTGGAGATAAGCACTTTGGTCATAAACAGAATGTGGATTCTTATATTTGGGGGGTACTATATTTTATATATGACCATTAGCTCATACACTATACTCTATCCATTCTAAATTACATGAAGCAACTAAAAAACCAACATATTAACTTATGTTACTTTGCTTTTTCAAACACTCCTAACATATGCACTCAATGAAGTTTTGTTGAGTAAGTGAACACACGAATATGAAGAAGTAGAAAATGAAAGCATATGTACTAGTATACATAAGTACACTTAAAATTTTGAAAACGATTCTTTCTGTTTTGACTAAATATGAGATAATTTTTTCCTTTTGGTATCCTTCTTAGTTTATATTTTTAGAAATATCGTGTACATATGCAATTTTTAAGGTGGACAAATCATTAATATAGCAATTCACTGTTGAATAAGACAAAGTATGTGTTTGGACTTCTTGTGTTCCTTTTTTGGTTGCTAAAAAAACCTTAAAACCTTAATATTAATTTTGAACACTTGAAAGCAAAAGAAACAGAGTGATCAGTAAAAACTACACCACTTTTTGGCATGTGGTATGCATTTACTGTAGCAGAAGCCTGCCATATGCCATACATGATATGCCACCCAACTTTGCCATCATGTCAGTGAATGCATTGTATCCTGCAGCCAAGCCACATGGGCATGACATGCCTTCCACTTTAGCATTTCTACAAACATTTTTCCACTTAATTCTGTCACACATGGTATCCATAATCTGTTAGGAGGAGTTCTGCCCATTTTGTCACCTTTAACATCTGAGAGTTCTTATGATGGTGCCAAATTGATTGTTCTTCTGATTTGAATCAGATGTGAGTCATTCTGGGTGAAATTTCATAAAAGGGTTTCCAGTAGTTACTTTTCCATAAAAATTGAAACAAAATGGGTAATGGCACATACAAGAATAACTTGGAATGTAGTTAAGTGAGTATGCGCTTATTTTTCACTCACACGTTCATTCATTGAACAAATATTTTTTGAGTCTTCGTGATGTGCCAAGCACTGTGCTATATGTTGAGGAAGAAAAGTAATAATAATAAAAAAGAGTATTAAACCAAGATCCTCCTCCTCAAGAAAGCCGAAGGAAATTTTTAAAAATGAAAAAAACGAGTTTTTGTTTATTTCAATTCACTTTATCTTGTTATTTAAAAAATATTTTATTTCAAGCTTTTATCCACTATAATTTTCTTCTTGCCATTTTTCAAAAAGAAAAGTGCAGCCTTTGAACAGAACTACTTTTTCCTCAATGCAGAATGCCATATACAGTAATTCAGACATATAAAGAAGAAACAGAAAAATTTTGTGTCTAAACAAAACAAAAAAAAAAACCCGTGTACTTTCTTTTTATGTGTATATTTTCAGTCAAAGTAATTTTTGGGCTTCAGCAGAAAAAACCAGCATGAAAATTGTTTTCCTACAGGTGTTCAATTATTTATTTTAGAAGAAAAAAATTGAAAAAAATTAAACTTCTTTTATACCTATATTTTGGTGGTCATATTAAGAAAAGTGCTGTCTTAAAAATAAATGACAAATAAATAGTTAAGACAGTTGCTATTTTGAAAAAAAAATATATTACAATTAGTGAGGAAATAACTATAGACTGAAAAAACAGAATAGATATTTTTCAAAGCTAATTTTTAGACCAAAGATGGAATATGTCTGGAATATCAAATGATACCAATGTTTATGAATGGAAAGGACTAATTCTCACAGACTTTGACATTCACATGCCAATTATAGCTGAATTTTTGAATAGAAGAACTTTGCTTACTGTTCCATATATGTTTGTATAGGCATTTATTCAATTTAGATTGTGTGTCTTTTATTACACTTTGTCAGCATGTTACAATATAATGAGCATTGGACTGGATAAAACTGAAGTAGATTTTTTATTCAAATGTTTATTTTTTCTATAACAAATATTAATAAACCTGATTATTTAATTGTATATATCTTTGTAGTATACATAAAGATATCTGACAATCTATTAATTCTCTAATAGGTTCTTGATCCTAATGTAGCTAATACCATACAGATAAAAAATTAGAAAGGATGAACCTCTTTGGATTAATTTTAAAATGAGAAAACTATTGAATTCAATAAGAGATAAGGAAGTAAATAATGAAGTATTTATATTTTAAGAACATTATTAATATTTTATACGAAAAACCAAATTGCCCTAATATGATTTCGATTAAAAAACAAAATATTCTCTATAATCTATGCTCACAATTCTGGAAATTTTATTGTTTAGATATATATTTATATTAAGAGATAACTTTATTACCAAAATGTTTAATTTCTACTTATTCCTAGTACTTCCAGTCAATTTTATGCATGATACCTCCAACACACTAATTGAATAAATAACAATATAAGAGCGACAGTAATATTAAGGCAGCCATAGACACAGAAAATACTTGAATTTATTTAATAAAGATGGAAGCATAATGCAACTAGTAATGGCTATGACTGTCTACTGCCTATATCAGACCAGCGGCCACAACTTGATGAGTTTCCATTCCTGTTACAATGAACAGGACAAACATTCATGAACTCATTCTTATTGATCATTGTTTTCTTTCAGAAAGGTCATTTGTATTTTATGTATCTATACAAATATTTTGCTGTTACTTGAATAAACTGATATAATATAAGGAATAGTGACTTGAGAATTGTGAGACTTGGGTCTTTGACATTAAATATATCTTAAGACCTCAAAAGTCAGCTTCTTGGAATATTAATGTTCTCTTCTGCAACATGAGGAAACAATTGATTATCTCTAAGGTGCTTTATATCCCTTACACTTGTAACTATATCAATGATTGAAAAGTTCTTTGTGGTAGTATTATAGTATTATATTTATAATAATAATAAATTAATGCATGTAGACACAGCTGAAACCTAAGCATTTCGAGTCTTATCCCCCATATTCACTGTGCTGACCATACTTTCTTTCCTTCCTTTAGTATGTCTTCCCTTTTTTCTTTTCTTCTTTATTTTCTTCCTTCCTTCCTTTCAATTTCTGCAGAGTAGAAAAACATAGAAAATTTATTTTTTGTTTTGTTATATCTTTGTGTTGTGTTTATGTATGAAGAGACTGAACACAGAAATTTACATCTGCCTCCCCAGTGATAATGTTGAAAAATTATACTCCGTATTAAATTCTTCTGAGTTTTTTGATCTTTAAAAATTTCCTCTATCCCACACATCTCAATTCTGTAAGTTTCAAATTCTCATCCACAGCACACATGAAATATTTTCGTTTCTATTCTGCTCTAAATTTAAATTGGAAATTTCCTGCTGGATGTGTATAGATACCTCTGACATCACACAGAAAAGGAAAAATTCTAGTGATACTTAGGAACTTAAATGATTGGCACTATAATCATTTTCTCCTGCTGTACCAAAAGATAAAGTTTTGAATATAGGAAGAGGTACCTATTTCTGGACAACTGATCAATATTTTTAGGTTTGTGTGTGAATATGAAAGAAATAATATCTCATAAGTCTTAGCTAAATTACTAGGGTAAGCATTTACACATCTACATTTTTTATCATTTTAGCCAATAGATTGAATTTTTTTTCTAGAAACTGGCAATTTACTTTCAGCAAGTATAGTTCAGTTTTGAATACAGAAAATAGAGAAATAAAATCCTAATGTGTCTTTATATCTGTTCCTTTCCTTTCACCTCCAATGAACCCAGCCCATCTATTTTTTAAGCTAAATATTTGCACAGTAGCAAGAATGATCATTTTTTATGACCACACCCACTGAAGTTATAGTGAAAGACATCGAAAAGCCAAGAGTTTATCGAGAGACATATCAGATGGATTTGGAGTTGGAGAACAGTAAAGGACATCTAGAAATTGTTATAAACATTCCATTCACATGGTTAAACTCGGAAAGTGTCCACCCGTGTTGCTGTATTGCCATGCTGCCTATTTACTTTTCATGAACTCATTTATTTATTTTTTAATTTTTTGATGTGGATTTTGACTATCAGCCAGAGTGCTTTTTGCAGAGAATGATTAGTCAGTAATAAATACTGTTGCGGTCTTTATTTTATACTCTAATTAACTGATGTCAAACAAAGTGGTTAACATCACACAATGTGCTTTAATCTCTAAATTTTGATCAGTCCTTTAAAAGTTCTTTTAGACTCTAGGATCTCATTGCTTGTAAAGGGGTGCTAAGTTCGTTTATTTATTCTCTAAGTGAGCCTATAAGGTAAAATATGAGAAAGATATAGAACTAAAAGGACTATGAGAAAGTTGCAGAATTCATCAACTCCAATCCTCAAATTGTTTTAGATATGTCCTTGCAGGTTTATATTCTCCACTAACAAAATATAATATATACTTTAGGTTTAACAAAAATCTTTGTAGATTATTTGCCATTTCAAATTCACTTGTTAGTGGATCCCTGGTTTAGTTTAAAACAAAAAGATGGAATTTCAAAAAGTTATATATATATATACAAATGTGTGTATATACATATATATGTGAATATATATGTATATACACAAACATATTTCACATATTTTATTATTACTTGAAAATTTTACACATTTCAGTTATATATAGGCATTCGGAGTGTTTACTTTTTTATTGGTACTATAAAATAAAATTTGTATAAGATACAAATTTAAATATAGCCATCAAGTTTGCCTTTGATATTAAATAAATAAAAAAATCACATACTTTAATGTAGTTTACCACATAATGCTGCTGGATTGATCGACGGTATATTATTAGCTACTTTAAAATGCCTTTTAGTATATTAGATTTAGATTTGCCTGCATCTTCAAAAATCATAAATAAGTTTGTTCAGAGGGAAAAATAAAATTATATAAAAATAATACTTTTATTGGCATGTAATTAGATTGAATTGTAACAAGAATCTTGAGATAAACATTCTCTGATAAGTTTATAGTTTTGTCCCACACAAGAGAATTGATTAACAAATGATTTTATCTATTATAAATGCTACAGCTGCTACTATAGCCCTTTAATTTATGGTTTAAAAATCAAATTAAGATTTAAATTTATACAAACAAAAATACAAAAAGTCAGTCAGGCCAATCCAATGCATTGTGCTGTTTCTTAAGAACTAATTTTGCTAGAATGACATGAATAAAAGTGGCAGACTAATGTCTCATGAAAATTCTTCCAATCATGAAAGCAATGAGGACACTATCAAAGAATCATTTAAAATTCTTGAAATTAAGCAGACTTTCACCAATTAAGTAAGATTTTCTTCAAAGGAAAAAAAGACCGAATTTATTTAAGATAAACAAGCTTTATTGCAATTTAACCTGACCTAATCTAATTGTTCTCTTCCCAACATTCAGTAGCCTTAAAAAGTCAACAACCATAGTTACAGTGAAAATCAGCAATTTGGCAGAAATGGGAAGAGGCAGAATGGGTTGGAATGGATTTAAAACTCCATTCCCAGAGAATTGCTATTATCTGACCTGTGATTCTGGGAAGATCCCACTTAAAGATCATGTTTATTGGAGCTATGCTTGCCCAGTCTTTTGAGATATTTGTCACAAAATAATCAAAGGCAATTGTTAAATTGTTGAACATTATTGAGTTGGCAGGGGCAGTGAATAATAGTTGAGGAAAATCATACACTAACCAAAAAGCTTAAAAGGAAAAGCTGGAAAATAAGATGTCCATGTGGAGCTTTAAAAGTTTCAACATTTTTCAAGGAATTGAGAAGATCATGTATATGTACAGGGTTGTGCACATGCTTAGATTGGTATGCATTGTCAGGAAAGACAGGACAATCCCCAAAAGCCTCAATTCTGGCTAACTTTGAGGCTCTGCCCAAGATGTAAAGACTAAGGTGTAGCTGAAAACATCCTGGCTGAGTATTGGAGGTAAACTTCCACATGCACATAGAGCCACTTGGTAGAGACTGGGAGACTTATTAGTTCTAAGTATCTAAGGAAATCTCTGTCTAGTTATCAGCTGATCACTCAGCTAACCAAGCAAAGACTTCGATGGCTACAGAAACACGCACTGCAATTAGATTCAGTTCAGGTAAACAAACAAACAACAATAACAATCCAAGGATGCTTCTGAGGAAGGAGGACTTTATTGTCAAGGTTGTCATACCATATTATTTAAAATTCCCATTTTTTTTTTGCACACATATACACACACACTCCCTACAAAGAAATAATTGTGTCTTATTCAGAAAAAAACAAAAAAACAAAAAAAAAAAAAACGGCAGTCAATAGGTACTGTCTCTGAGGGAGACCACATGCTGGAATTATTAGTTAAAACTTAAATAAGTAATTTTAAATATGGTCAAATAATTAAAGCCATATTATCTAAATAATAAAAAGAAAGTATGAGAACAATGTTTTATTAAATAAAGACTGTCAATATAGAGAGAAAATTTTTAAGAAGAACCAAATGGAAATACTGGAGGTGAAAATACAATAATTGAAAGAAAAAAATACAAGGGGGTCTGAACAGAAGATTTGAGTTGGCAGAAGACAGATTCAGAAAACTGGACAATGGTTCGATTGAGATTTCATGATCCAAGGAAGAATAGGAGAAAAAGAATGAAGAAAAAAATCATTAGTTTCAGAGATCCATGAAATACCATCATGCATACTAGAAGACACATAATTGGACCCCACAATGAGAAGAAGCAGAGGAAAGGGTAGAAAAATATTTAAAGAAATGAAGGCTGAAAACATGACAAATTTAATAAAACACGCTAATCTAAAGTCAATAATAATTTTTAAAAAAACTACAAATAGGATAAAGTCAAAGAGGCTCACACCTAGAAACACCATAAGCAAACAATTGACAAACAATCTTGAAAACAGCAAGATAAATACATTAATCTAATAGAGGAGATACTTCCTAAAATTAATAGTTAGTTTCTCATCAAAAACCATGGGGGCCAGAAGGCAGTAGGATAATATATTCAAGTGATGAACAAAAAATATTGTCCACTAAGAATTCTATGTTCAACAAAGCTATCCTTCAAAAAATGGAGAAGGAATCAAATAGTCAAAGATAACCAAAAACTGGGAGTCACCTCTAAAAGACATGCCCTACAAGAAATACCAAAGAGCATCCTTTAGCCTGAAGTGAAATGACAGTAACTTACACATGAAAAAATAAAGAGTATTGGTAATAAATATATAAAAATAAAACAGTTTAATGTAATTTTATTTGATACCCTTTTCTAATATATGACTTAAAAGATAATAAACAGTGATTTGTGTTCATGAGAATAAAATGAATAAAGATATAATTTGTGTGATAAAACATTACAATGGTTGCTTTATGAATGGAGCCACGAAAGAGCAAAGTTTTTGCATATTATTTTTTAAAACAGTATTATTACAGCCTAGTTTGTTATAAGTTAAGATATCATTCACAGAGACTCTCTGAAAGAATAACTAAAAAAATTAAAATAAATGACAATGGAATTTGATGAGAACAGTAGAAAACATCTATTTAACACAAAAGAAGTATTAGAAAGGCAGATAAATAAAAAACACATAAGGTATATAAAATTAAAACCCAAAAGAGTTTAAATGGAAAGTAAATAAGTGAAATAGAGAATAGAAAAGCAATAGAAAAAAATTAACAGAACCAAAAGTTGGTCCTTTGAGAAGATTAACAACATGGACAAATCATTATGTAGACTGGTCAAGAAAAAAAAAAAAAAAAGATGATTTAATTTACTAAAAGTGGGAATAGAAGAGAGGTAATCACTATCAAACTTATAGAAATAAAAGATATTTTAAGGAAATACTATTTGTTGTATGACAACAAATTACGTAACATATATGAAATGGACAAAATCCTACAAAGACATAAACTAATGAAACTGAAGCAAGAAGAAACAGAAAATTTCAATAGACTCATAGCAGATCAAGAGAGTAAATTAGTAATCAAAAAACTTTCTACAAAGTAAACACCAAGACCAGACAGTTTTACTGGTGAAATCTATCAAATGTATAAGAAGGATTATCATTTCTTCCCAAACTCTTCCAAAAAATAGGAGAAAAGACTTGCAAACTCATTCTCTGAGGCCTGTATGGCACTGGTGCCAAAGCCAGGCAATGATGTTCCAAGTAAAGAAAATTACAAACCAATATCGCTTATGAATGTAGATATATAAATTCTCAATAAAAACTAGAAAACTGAATCCCACAAGATATAGACAGGAGTATAGACCAGGACTTACTTGGATTTATCCTAGGAATCGAAGTTTGATTTAAAATGCAAATATCAATGAATGAATGACATATACTTTAAAGAGAATAAAGGATAATAACCCATGACTATTTTAATAAGTGCAAAAAAGTATTTAACAAAGTCCAACACACTTTCATAATTCAAAAACTTTACATAAACTAAAGATAGAAGGGAATTTGACCTGATAAGGGACATCTACAAATAATGCACAGCTAACTTACTTAATGGTGAAAAAACTAAAAGTTTTCCTACTAAGATTAGGAATAAGACAAGAATATTTTCTCTCACCTCTATTATTAAGCGTTTTACCGGGAGATTCTAGCCAAGGTAATTAAAAAAAAAGAAATAAAAAACATCTTAGAGCTATTACATGCATCCAGCAGATTGCAGGATACTAGATCAATATAAAAAAATGTTTCTATATACTAGAAATCAACAGTCAAAAAAATTATAATAGCATGAAAAATAATATATAAAAATGATATATATTGAAAACGCATCAGTGAAATAAATTAAATACCTAAATGAATCACAAGATATTTTTGTGTGTGTATTGGAAAACATAGTTTTGTTAAGATGCAAATTCCCCAAATTAATCTACAGATTCAACATAATCCCAATCAAAATTTCAGTTGTCTTTTTTTTTTCTTTCAGAAATAGATAAGCTGATTCTAAAATTCACACATAGATGCAAGGTACTCAGAATAGCTAAAACAGTCTTTAAAATGAAGAACAAAGTCAGAGGACTTACAGCTTCCTAATTTCAAAAATTACTATAAAATATAATATTCAAGGCTGCGTGGTACTGGCATAAATGTAGATACATAGATCAATGGGATACAAGAAAGAATTCATAAATCAACTCATACATTATGGTCAATTGATTTTCAACGAGGGTGTCAAAGTGCATCAATGGGGAAAGAATAGTCTGTTAAACAAATGGTGCTAGGACAACAGGATATCCACAATCAAAGTATGAAGATGGACCCTTACCTCAAAACATATGTGAAAATGAACTCAAAATAAACCAAAGTTATAAATGTCAGAGATAAACTAAAGTATAAAACTCAGAAGCCATAGATGTCGTATTAAGAAATGGCTTCTTAAATATGACAATTACAGTACAACCAAAAAATATATATATAAATTGGACAACATAAGAATTAGTATTTATCTTTGCTTCAAAAGACACTATTGAGAGAGTGAAAAGACAACTTCGAATGGAAAGAAATATTTTCAAATCATATATTTAGGAAGGGCCTTGTATCCAGAATATAGACAGATAGATAGGTAGATAGATAAATAGATAGATAGATAGATAGATAGATAGATAGATAGATGATAGATGATACCTCATAAGCAAAATTAAACCAATTAAAAATGAGAAATGATTTGAATAAATATTTATTAAAAATATATATGTGCTAATTTCTATAAATATATAAAAAGATGCTTAACTTGTTTAGCCTATAGAGAAGTGCAAATGAAAGCCACAATAAGATAAAAATTCCATACCCACTTGAGTGACGATACTTAAAAAAAGATGAATAACAGGTTTTGAGGAGATATGTAAAATTTGGAAAACTCATACATTGCTTGTATGATTATGTACAACTTTTTGAATATACTAAAACCCACTAAATTGTACACTGAAAGGATCTGTATTTTATGATATCTGAATTATATTTCAATAAAAAAGGAAAAGTGAGCTTTGCCTACTATAAATCGATTACCTGTATTATAATGACATTTTTGAGGAAAAATAATATAGATAATACATGGTACATAAATATTGCAATGATAAAATTAGTAGTATATGATTCTTTTGAAGTAGACAGCTACAATTATGTCTATAGCTTTAAAATATTATGATTATATCTACCGTTTTCTTATTGTTTTCCATTTCCATTCCTTTTGATTTTCTACCTTTTAAAAATATCTCTCTTAGATAGACACTGCTCTAAATACTTAAAAAATGCTTTTAAAAATAATTATGTATGTAAACTCCAATAAGACATTGAATGAGTGAGAAAACAGTTGGGTTTTTAGATTGAAGAGTGAATCAATGGGGAAAGAATAATCTTGAATCTAGGGGGAAAAAAAAGAATTTTGGGACACAAATTAGTTTATTTTATAACCCCATCTTTGCTTTATTTCATAATTGAGACTTAGATGCATATAACTGATTGAATCATAATCCTTGGTTCACAGCGCATTGTCATTGTGGGTCTATCCATAGTCCCTTTATAATTATCCTTTTTATGTTATTTCATTCATGTACTTTATAATATATTAAATCACCATGAACATAACCATACAACCTCAAAACTAGTATACTTTCTATTACTTATACCTACTTTTATAAATCTCCCATATCTCATCCTCAAGTCTTCCCTTCAGAAGTAACTACTATTTTTACATTCTCATTTTCTCATTTTCTCATATATTTAATTAATGCTTAAACAGTCTATGGTTAATTTTTACTTGTTTTCAATCTATGTAAAAATACATCACATTATTTTCTTTTAGAAGTTTCTCTTCCAACACAAATATGATGTTAATAAGATTAATAAATATTGATTATGTTTATTTTTATTTCTACTGTTGTATATTATTAAATCAGTATTTATTTTTTTCATTTTTAGTCAATGAGGATTTCAATTTTTCCAGTTTTTCTAGTGATGCAAAGATGACCACTATAAAGTTTCTTTTTTATATTTATTTTTGTTATATATAACCTAAAGTTGCTCCTTTGTGAGTTTCAATTTTTATTACATATTGCCAAATTGTTTTAGAAAATGGTTGAAAAATCTCACTGGCAATGTTTTAGCTAGACAGATTATGTACAGAGCCTTAAACCACTGATATTGTTAGTCTTTTTAAATTATACCACTTAAACGTTTCTTAACTGTTATCTCATGTATATTTTAATTTGCATTCTTTGGTTAATAATAAGGTTGAACATCTCTTCAGCTATTCATGATTCATGACCTTTTTTTCTATTGGTTTATTAGTCTTTTTTAAAATTAACCTAAAGTTTTTTTAAAATTACACATTATTCTTTATTCCTTATATAAGTTCTTTGTGACTATGTGTTACAGATATCTTCTATTTTCTAGCATACTTTTTTACTTTCCTTAGATGTCTTTTGATGAGTTAATTTAAATTTTAATGATATACTCATTATTGTTTTCTTTTATGCTTAATTATTTTTGTACTTTCTAAAATCTCTTACTGAAAGTCAGAAGGATATACACTGTATTTTCTTTTAAAACTTTTAATATTGTCCTTTTCATATTTAAATTTTCAATCCAGTTAGTTTATTTTTGTGTATGAGATGGGTCAGGTTTTTTTTTTTTTATTTCTTTAGGTATATTTTATTCCATTTGTATAATTTGTCATGGTTTTAAGTAAATCTGAATCTGTACATAGACATCCACTGATCAATTTAGCCTACTTTTCATTAGTACCCCTCCATTTAGTTATAATACTTTATAATAATTTATGAGGTAAGTGCTTTCTTATTTCTTTTTTCTTGTTAGTGGCTCTTCTCGGCACACTGATACTCCATAGACAATTTAGGCTATCTTTTTCTTTTAATGCAGGGAAATTATTTCTATTTAAGTTATTTTCAAATAATTCCTCTTCATTTTATTTCTTGAGTTTTTTTATATGAACATTGTGTGAAAATTAAATACTTTTATTTTCATATTTCTTAAAATTTACATTTTCTCCATATCTTTCCTGTTTCCGAGTTCTATAATATGATCAATTAAACAATTTGATCCTCAGCTGAATTCCATCTACTGTTCTCATTTATGTTGTCTTTATTAAATTTTTACAACTAATATTTCCACTTGACTCTTTAAGAATGTCACATTCTTATTTGAATTTGCTATTGTAACACAATTCTTTTTTTAACATTTTTTTTAGAATTTCTTTTTTAGATTTTAGAGCTAATATTTCTGCTTCAGGTGGTATATAATGAATAGTCTTTTTCCCTTAGAAGGTATTAGTTTTCTTTGTTTAGTTTTTCTCATTCTAATAGTTCTTATTTTCCTAAGTCTTTCAGCTACTCTGCTTTATAACATGTATTAAAGGACTGAAGGATAGTACTTATTTCAAGTGAGTACAAGGGGTCTATGGAGGACGAGCCCCCTCTCCATCTTTTATTTATTTATTTTTTTAGTAGAGAGCTCCAGGCCCCATTGAACCATTTTTAATTGTATGTATTTGCTATTATTTCACAAGATTCATTTTAGGACTTCACTTTAACATCCTGAAGAAGAGCAACATTTGGAGAAGACAGTATTTTTATAATATGAATAGAAAAATCATAGGAAATCAATTACTTCTCACCTATTCCCTTTCAGGAAGCACCTTACCCAAAGTCTTTTGTTGTGTCCTGTTACTACCCTTTGACCTCAGCAGAAGGGAGCAGCCAATGACCATTCCCAGGTGACAGTGCTAGGAAGGAAGGTGGGCTATAAGCAGAAATAACAAACTCAAATTAATTTTTATCTTATTTATTATCGTTTCACCACTATGATTAGGTTAAATAGTTTAGCCAATGTAGAACTACCCACAACCCACATAACATTTTCAAAACCACCTTCTGTCTCACTGGGTCTCCTAGCTTTTGATGTTATTGCTATATTGTGAATACCACTCTCTCCATTTTTCCTTTGTCCAGGTAAGTTTGACAAAAGCCAAAAAGGAGACTAAGTTTGGTTATGTCAGGAATAAGTTGTGCTCCTTTCCTTGTTGCTTAGATATATATTTGCAAGTTTTCTTTATTTCATAAAATAATGACATGGGCTAGTGTAAGAATTTTTAATTCCACTTTTTTGCTCTTCTCTTTCTATTTGCTTTAGACAAAGGAATTCCTTTAGAACAGAGTTTGACTATCTCATCAGAAAAAAAACATTTTCTTCCCTAAATAAATGTGATAGTTTTTTACTATGACAGTGACAGAAAATAAGTTGACAGTATATGCATGTTTTCTGTGAAATTCCTGTGTACATTGGAAAGCACTTGGATTTTTCAATAGCTCTGCTATCTTAAAGTTATGACCCAGAAATAACACTTTTCCCCACCCTCTTGAAGTCCATGAAAGCTAAGTTAACCAATCCATACTTATACACTTTTCCCTCTGCTCCATTTATATTGCTAATGGAATTGAAAAAACACTAAACCAAATCGTTTTTTTAATTTGTGATGGCAGGTCAATCCTTCCACTTTGCCTACTCCAGGTTTAGAGAATTCTCTTGGAGTCTTTTTTATCCCTGGTGAATTTCTTACTAAATTACACTTGGTAAATGTTTAAATTATCACTAATTCATCTATTACCTACTTTAAAAAAAACACAAATGTGTCATAGGTGTTAGGTTTAATAGTGCTCTGTGATAAAAGTTATCATAATGCTGCCCCTCAGCCTTGTCTTTTACACAAAACAATACTAATTTCTCATTCTCTCTCTCTCTCTCTCTCTCTCTCTCTCACACACACTCACACACACACACACACACACACATACACACAAATCTACAAGTATAAAATGCAGTTTTAATTATTTTCTGAGCAATGATGGAGATGAATTTGTGTAGTGATCTTCTGAAATAATCTCTTCCGGTAAAGTTTTCTGCCAAGAGCACATAGGTGATAGATGGTTGGTAGCATTTGGCAGATAGTCCAGTCTCATGAACTAGATAAACTAATTGGATAATTTGAGTAAAAATTGACTTTGGCTTCATTAGTGAAATGTCTATAGAAGTGGTAGAGAATTCACACATAACTGCTCAAATACCAAAAGAGTGAGCATTTTCATCAATGGTAAGTGTTTGTTTTGGTCGTGGTATTAAGTAGTGGAAACAGAAATAAACACTAAATATTTTACTTTTTCTATATGTATGTATGTATGACACACATAAATGAATCATATATATGAAATGGTGAGAGTAATAGGGTTCATCAGGTAGGGTAAAACATGCATATCTGAAAAACTGTAATCACTATTCAAAACGACTAATAATCATAAATGTATCTATTGATAATTCAGAAAATACAGTTTCAGAATGCTTCATATTGACTTGACTAAATGTTAGTTTCACTAAAAATATCTGCTTAACAAAAAAATTTAACAATGCTGTCCATATTTTTAACTATATGTATATTTTAATAAAAAACTTACACAGTGTACATTGTAATACATTTGTTTTTAGCTCTTAAAAATTTAGGTATAAAGGAACTAGATCTATTATTTATAGGTTCTATTTGTTAAGTTTTTCCTTCACCTTCACCCATCTTATTCATCTGAGATGAATGCATTAATTTAAGTCTACTAGCATCACAAATGTGTGGGAGGTAAAACATTTTATGACCACAAGATTTACAATATTTCAAAGTGATTCAACCTCATTTGTGAGAAAGTATATGTATCTTTGCATCCAGTTCTTTTCTGAGTCAACTTAGAGTCTATTTCTGCTGAGTGATATTCCTTGTACATTGAGTTTTATTGGTATATCAGAAATTCACAATATAGGGTTTTAAACTTAATGATTGAGATTAAATTTTTAAGCAAATGTTTTTTAAATTAAATTGTTTTTGACAAGGGGAAATTTAACATTTATAGAACACCAATTATATTTCAGCTTTCACTTCTGTTTGGAAGAAATTGTTTTCACTTGCCAAGGTCCACCAGTTGTCCCCTTTCCTTCCTACTGTGCCTTGCCTTCCCTGCTCCTTTAGATAACAGCTTTAATTGGAAACAGTTTTAATTGCCAAAACTTAAGAGAATGCTACTGGCACCTAGTAGGTAGAGGCAAAGGATGCTGCTAAGCATCCAAAAATACATAAGAGAGCTTTGCGGAACAAAGAATTATCTGGTCCAAAATATGAATAGTGCCAAGGTTTAGAAACCTTGGTTCAAGGTGATTTGGATTAACTTGACAGGTGGAAGAAAAATTTGGAGTAATATATCATGTAATCCTTCAAATTATCACTACAATTTTATACTAAATTTTCTCAATCAGAAAACCAATCAAAATAACATCATTAAAAAAAAAAACAAGAAATAACTAAAAACCAAGAGAAAAAACAGATCATAAAAACAGATACAATAGAGATTTAGAAATTAGAATATTCAGATTCTGAGTTTGAGAAAAGTGAGTATTTCAAGAGCTTTAATGACAAATAAATGTTGAAAGAAACCTAGGTGCTATATACAATATTAAAATGAATTCTAAAACTAAAAATTAATAAAACTCTTAAATTGTAGATTGGTGCATAAGAAAAAAATATCAAGAAGGATATAGAAGATTTGAACAGCACAATTACCTAACTTCAGAACTTAATAGGGGTGTGTGTGTGTGTGTGTGTGTGTGTGTATACACACATATAAATACTGCACAGAACAACTACAGAATATACATTTGTTTCAATTGCTTCTGGTACATTTATAAAAAGCAACCACATTCTACTCCCCAAAGTAAATAATCATCAACAAGCTTTTAGGGGTTGATAATATGCATAGTAAATTCTCTGATCACAGTGGAATTAAGATAGGAATTAATAACAAAAAGGTAACAAGAAGGTTCTATTATATTTGAAAATTAAGAAATACTTTTATAAATAGCTAATATTACATAAGAAAATGTTTATTAAATATTTCATTCAATGTTCAGCCTATAAGGTTAGACTTTTACATTTGTTATTATTATCTTGTACCTAGAACCCTGTACTCTGTACTCTAAAGCTAAATAAAATAAAGTGTTCCATACATCTGCATTATTGTTGCGTTATTCTCTACACTTTCCAATTCTGCTTACAGTCAGTAGGATTCATTCTAGGGAAGTTTTCTGGTTTTTAACATGACGGTTGCCTAGAACCACACTTTACATTCTAACTTTTCAGCAACTTAAGTCGATACAGCTTTTTAATTCCTTAACAATTTAGTTTGCTTTTCAAGTGAACTTTTTAAAAAATTGAAGTGTAACTCAGTACAGAAAAGTGTGCAAGCATAAATATACCTCTCTCTATGTACAGATCAATGCAAGGTGAATACAGACCATAAAACCACCACTTGGTCAAGAAATAGAATATGGCCTTTTCGTCCCAATGGGTCAAAGGAGAAATCAAAATAGAAATTAGAAAATACTGAACTTACTGCAAATCAAATCTTGTGTGATGAATTTAAATGATATGATTCACAGACAAATAATTTGAACATAGCCTGGGCATTCATCTAATGGAGTATTATTGAAAATTTTGATCAGGCTAATTGCATGGTTTTTAGAAAGCTTAAATAGTCAGTTGTAAAAGAAACATAAAGAAACCGATGTTAATAAGTATAAATATGAGATTATTTCAGTAACTCGAAATAAAGTTTTTATGTATAGACAATCACAGTGAGAGTTGGAAATATGAACAGGGAAAACAAAAATACACAGTAAGAAATTTTGACTGCAAAGTGTGAATTCACTTGGCTGATGATGAAGGAAAGGGAAAGGGAAAAAGTAGCGTTATGACTTTGTTCCTAATGGAACAGAGTGGCAGTGACATACAAGAGAATAAGGAGGGAGAAAAATGAGTTTAGATAAATGGACATTAATTGTTTTGGTCTCAGTTTCATGGTTATGAGATTTTATTTTTGCCTTTAAAATAAAAATAAAAACAAGTGTTTTAGCAAAATGTGTCTAGTAATAGATTACTAAGTTATGGCACCCTTAACAATATATTTTTAAAAAATGATTTGGTCTTTCTGCACATAGAAGAAAATCTACAATGTGCATTCAATGGCTAATCATGTCTAGATCATCTATCCTCAACCCAATAGACTGTAAAATGTACATATAGTTTACCCAAATATCAGAAATGCTTACTCAGAAGTTAAATGGGTTACAACAACCAATAGAGGTAATTCTAATGCAAACCAGAAAAAAGGAGAGCTGCTGTTTGAGGCCAGTAAGTGATGGTGTCATCCCTCCACTTGGTAATAACCAGGGCCCCCTGCCACTGTAGTGAGAAAAAGTATCTGAAGAATACGAGTCGACCACTTGGGAGAGCATAGTTTTAGGCCTGTTCCATGCATCCTGCTTCAAAGCAAAATCAAGGATTTGTGACTTTTGAAAATAAGGGTCAGTTGTCCCATTGGTTGAATATGCTTTGTTTCCTGTGTGCTCAGGGGCACTTTGTTCTACACAGGAGCCTTCTGTTTGGCGTTAACATTGATTTTATTGCTTGGATCCCACCCTATTTTTTTCTTAACCAGTTATAACACATTTCTAATTCTATTTTTAAAATCCTGCAGTCTGTTTCAGTTTCCATGAGTGTGCAAAGATCTTATGTGTGTAAAAAGTGTGACTTGGGTACACAGAACAGAGGTGTGGATGGCTGAAATTTGCAATCTTGTAACTGATACTTTTTTCCTAAAATGGGAAAATTAGCTTTATATTGATGATTTAGTAAGCTAGCAAAAAATATATATTGATAAAATGATAGTCAAGTTATGAAAATGTCTATAAATTGCTTAAGTATCTACACTTTTTATTTCCATGTTATCCTATAAAATGTATTTTCTAAAAATTTATAATGTTAATATAGCATAACATAATCGGATAAAGTATATTGCCTTTATTTACAGATAATATGTAAGGATATCACTCTTGGCCTGAGTTATCATAAAGTTCAATTAATAAAGTTTTAGTTATAAATTCTTACTATGTAATTTTTTAAAGGATAAAATTTGAATTTTGAGGAACGTAATTTTCAACAGATACCAGAGGGTTAATCTATATGCTGGTTCCTGTCATAGAGTAATTTAATACATACAGACATGTAGAAGAACCTCTCAAGATCAGTGAGGTCACCATATGTAAAGGTGTGTTGTTGCTACTGAATCAGTCAAAAGGCAAGAAATCTTGTCAAGCAAGTCACTAGGGGGTGTGTCACAGTTTTTTCCCAGCTGAACACTTTTCTATGCATGTGTTACAAATGTGTCCAGCACTGGCTATGACTGTTACAGTTTAACATTCATTTCCCCCTGATATATTGACATTAGAGTGAAACGTGGCAGCCTGGGACAAAAAGATTTGGTATTCTCATAGTGAAGCACCCCACCCTGGCTACTGGTAAGCACTGTCACAAATCATGAGTAGCTAGCAAGTTCCTGTGCCCTAATTTGTTGTTTTTTTCTTTTAAATTCTCATTCAGGCAGTGTTACTTCATTACATCTCCGCAAATAAGACCCCAGGCGTTGTGTGAGGGAGATTTACAACCAAGTAAGAGAGTCATTTCAGATTGCAGAGAAATCCCTTAAGTTGCACAGTGTCTGCACTTTTCCCCTTAGTTTGGAGAAGTAGATTTTATATGATATAACTTTTTTTTAAAGATAGATTTTTTATTTCTCCTTATGACTGGATGAAAGAATTTACTGCTAGATGTGAAGAAGCAATCAGCATTCATTATTATCTCTAGTCATGGTATCATTAAAAATCATGCGTTAAAAACTCTTTAATATTCTTTACTGGTATTCCTTAAATGTAGTTTCCCTTTTCCTGTTAAAAGTTAAAAGGAATTCAACAGATTGATTCCAGGTGAGAATATACTTTGAGACACAGGGCTGAAAGTTTGATGAAGAAAGAATGTATAATGTCAAACACCTTCAGACATACTGTTGACAAACTACATCTTAAGTACTGGACAGCTCGCTTTCCCACCATACTGCATCTCTCCTGCTTGAGCCACACCATTAAAACTTGGCAGATCAGCTGTTAATACTGACAGAAAAGTTGTTGCCTACTTACTATTGCTAGGGGAGTAAGCAGTCCAACTGAACTATTAAGAAGCTTTGACACACATAAACAATTTATAAAACTTTAATTTGGCAAAATGAAAACAACTCAACAGAAAAAATCTTCAAGAGCTACTGGAAATAAAGCCTATGTCCTAGAAAAAGATATTCTGTTTCTCAAACAGAGGAAGTATTTAAGATAGCATATGATTCCCTAGTTGGAGATAATCAAAAAATTCTCTCTGTTGAATTTGTGTTAAGACTAAAGAATGTCTAAATTACTTTTTAAAAGAATTCATTTTTTCTGCCTTACTGATATAGTTGATGTCGCCAACATGGTATAATGTTATAGAATACAATATTCTGCTTTCACTTCTAGTATAATAATTATATTTTGAAATACTATTTAGGTTTAATCCAAAGCTGAAATATGTAGTTTAAAGAGATGAGCTAAGAAGTCTTACCTAGTAGTAAATAAAATAAATATATAAAACAGTAATTAAAACTTTACTGAAAGTTTCTTAATATTCAATATATATTTTGAAATCATTGAGAGTTGAATGTAGAAGGATATATTTATTTTATTCTCATGTGCTTCAGCCTAGAAATATGAATCTAAATGTAATGCAAAATATTGTTTATTATAATCTCGGTAAATGCATTTTGTTCATAAATCTCTCAAAAACTTGTCAGTAATGTGATGTGACCAATAAGTACTCAATTCTTAACTTGTAGCTCAGCAACTCCGACTGGCATCATGGGAAATGCTGATGGCAGATATGAAGGCAGCATCTGCCCTGTAGGCCCTCAATGTGTGAAGTACCCTACAGTGGTGAATTTTGACTATCTTTAGTATTGTTTTTTGTATTCATGCAATAAATCCAAACTATGTCAGTTTGAGATGTTGGCAACATGTTTTTACATTCCCACCAGTGAGAGGCATGTGTTAGCGCTCATATACAGAGCAAACAAATGTTAAAGTAGCAAATGAAGTAGAGTAGAAATTAATATTTTTTAAATTCTATTTGAGTGAAGCTAATTTTTTTCCTTCTAATACAAGAATGATAATAAATACTATTGTTACTTTTGGGTTATAGTGTATATTCATTTAGAAAATAACACCTTTCAAATTTTGCCAAATATCCTATTAAAATATGTTTAAACATACTCATTTTTATTAAAATTAATAAAACATGTTACTAAATTATATAAATTAATTTCCAGGAACAGGAAATAAAACTAGATCACATTTTAAAAAATGACGCAAGGTTCTTTATTTCATTGTAGAATTTGGTATATTCTTTTGTTTTTGTCTTTTTTTTAGTGCACTAAAAAGTAGTTCAGCGATATAAAGGCGTGCCGCTCTTCAGTCCTCAAAACGTAAATCCATTTATTTGCATATTCGATAGCATAGAGTATAACCGAATACTTCAGAAAACAAAGCACAATCCTTAAGATTGCCTGAATTTTAACTGGCTGTTGTGTTTAGATTTTCAATTTTTTTTTTCTTTTTCCCTGCCAGTTTTGAAGAGAGTTCATATGCCTCACAATATGCTGAGCCCAAGATGATCAGCCAAGTCTTGGCTTCTTTGAGAGCTTAAACCCTTTAAACTCGGTGCTCTTTCCAGCTGGCAGGTCAGCAGCACCCAGCAGACACTGCAGGTTTCTGCTTAGTTAAGTTTCCACAAATGCAGCTCTTCTTATTCTTAGTGAGACCAGGGAAAGAGTATCTGCCCTGTGAACAATTCTATCCATCTTCCTTTTCTTAGCTTGCTGTGTCTAATCTGTTTGGCATTGCAGGCTTTTCTTTTCTTTTATTTATAAATGTTTGATTGACATATATTATTAAAAACAAACAAACAAACCGTGAGATATTAATGTTTTTCACTTATGAAGGCATGTATTTACTTTTCATGAAACCTGCAAATGTTTCAGTCATTTTCCCATTTTACACATTAATAAACATTTTTGGCCAATTAATATACCATCGATTTACTCTTTAGATGTTAGCTTTTATATCAAGATTAAGTTACAAAAAGCAATATAGACTTTTTTAATCTCATTTCATTCTTCACATCTAAACTCTAATTTAGATATTAGCCCCTTAATGTTCAACTCTTGTTCAAAAATGAACAGCTTTTCTGAGGGTTACAGAGATGACTAAACCAACTAAACAAAAATTGAATGTCTATTCTGCATATTTTCTTTAGGTTACTACTAGAACCTCAACATAAAAATAAATGGGATTCGTGGTAGCACTTAAATCACTAATGTAGCTTATGAATGAAAAACATTCAATTATTGGCTGAAGTCAGCTTAAATACATTAGAATCAGGATGCAATCGTTATGTTACTACATGTTCTTGATTTTTGTATGTATCTACAGGTGAAATTACTGGTTTGCATTGGTTTGGGTTTGCTTAGTCATTTGATTTTCCTATGATAAGTTTCTGGAAATAGTAAAATTGAAGAACCATGCAATAATGCCATTTTTTAAATGATTATTAGATAGTTGTGAGCAAAATAATAACTATACTGATCTTGGCCTTATGTGTAACAAGAGTCTCATAACACTATTTTAAATTGATTATTAAATCCCTCTACCTGTCATTTATTTTTATGTTTTAGCTGACATATCATATTGTACGTTTGTTTTCCTGAACTTTAAAACTAAACATTTTTCATGATTTCTTACTTATATATTTTGCCCTACATATTTTGTCTTCTTAGTTAATTAGAGATTTCTGACCCAGGGTTTTTTTCGTTGTTGTTGTTTTGTTTTTATTTGTTTGTTTGTTTTGTTTTGTTTTTTAATATCTTGGGACAAGAAAACAATTCACATCTCTGAAATTACTCTAAAATTCAAGTTTTATTTTGTGACGTGGCAAAATGTTAGGAGTTTGAAGGAAGAAATACCAGAAAGTTATCACTGAGATAGAAAACTAGGTTTACGGGAATTATTATATGAGAGTCGCAGGCCTTTATAAACTTCTGTTTAAAGCCATATTTAATCACGATAGTGTTAAATGTTTCTGTCTTTTAAATTATGTGGAAATTATCAATTTTTTTTTTTTTTTTTTTTTTTTACTTAAACTCATCTCTCAAGCTTAAAATATCTGATATCCATTGTTTTTTCTTGTCTCTACAATAACCTGGACATATCCAAAGGAAGCCATACCCTTGGGAATCTGAAATACAAAACTGAGGTACTATAAAATCAGCCCCCAAGGTTTTATAAAATGTCTTTTAGCAAAAATTTTAGATTGAAATATAACCCAATCTGGTTATCATTCAGCCTCCTGGAAGGAAACACATGGCACATTCAAGGGGGATGATTTAAGAGAGATAAATATTGGAATTGAGATTTTTTTGTTGTTTATTCCCTTTATTTACAAAGGTGTTACAGGATTAAAGAAAACCCATAGGGGATGGTAAAGCATCCTATTGTTTTTTCAGAAAACTATTACCACCTCTGTGTGTGAAAGGACAAGGGGAAATATTAATATCAGAACTCTGTAACACTTAACAGCTATAGGAGAGGGCCGCTTGGCCCTTAGAGAGGTCTCAGCCACGGTCAATTCACATCCAGGCAGTGAGAGATCTAGCCTGATAAATATCTTAACTTGTCTTTTTTTATTAACCACTAAAACACCATTAGTAATTTCCATTGACCAAAGCAACTGGAAAGCAGAGAGCAAGGAAATTCAATTGATGCAGGTCATAGAGATCAGCTTTCTGGGGCATACTACAAAGTGGAAGGGTGGAAGGGACATCTGGAAGAGTAAGCAAGGAATATCCAGTACAACTAATAAACTAAAATATACAAAGTATTGGGGTCATTGGATAAATGATACATTTCCAAGTAAAGAGATAGTATAGTCAAGAATATAAAATATCATAAGAAATCATCCACTGAGAATGAAAAGTGACTCATTCTCATTTCACTAAATCATCAGAAAAGGTTGTTTTTCATTATATAATAATAATTGGATTTTAAATTAGTGTACAGAAAAAAAGTGGCACTTTTTCAAATAGAAACTTCTAATAACTATAAAACTCTCAAAACTGTTTATGGCAACCAAATGTTTACTATAATGTAGGAGAATAATACGATTGTTTGTTCGCCTGAAAATAATATAACCAATATGAGACTGTATACCAACTATACTTAAAAAAAAAAAAGCCCAAAATACCACCACCTCCCTATATCTGTCAATGATTCTGCCATATTATTAAGACTTTTAGACCATTAATCAATGCACTATCTTTTTTTCTTTCCCATTTTTTTTTTTTTTTTTTGGTCTGGGCTATGTGCATGTGATTTATTTCAAAAGATCATGCTTTTAACAGGCATTCTTATGGAAAAAAGCATGCACGGAAGTAGAAACACACATGGCTACATGTACATGCATGTGTGGGCACACAGGTTCTTTGAAGAGGAAAATGTATACTATAATGTTGGCAGAATTTAAATTTAATTTCAAATAGAATAAAAGATTTAGAATTAATATTGCAGACAAAATTTTATGGTAATTCAAGCCAATATACCCAAAAATTACAGAGCAAAAAATCAGCACTCTTTAGCACAGATAGGAAATAGAAATATAGTCAAGGATGAAAATAAAATTAGATTTCACTCTAAAAGTTAACTCTGGGGACAGAGATAGTTATTACTCAAAGAATAGCTGATGCTGCTTGCTAGTGATTAAAATAAGCTTCCTTGGGTTACATTTTCACATAAATTTTTAGCACATCTCACATATACCAAGGAATATCCAGATCTAAGACCTAAACCTCAGATGATATATAACAAGTTTCTCAAGAAACAATAAGGAACCCAGCCATAAGACTTAAATTATGCTGGTCCTAGGATTCTGCTCTTTCAGACTTTAATTGGACAGAAATTTTATCTGGACTTTTCCCAGGGGCGTGTATTTGTTAGGAAAGGACCAAGGCATGTGTTTCACCAAAAGAAGCACAAAAGAAATATGAATATTTATTAATTTATTGTCGTGTGATGTGTTCCTTTAAATCATTATGTGCTTTTTATATTCTTTCTTGTGTTTAGGGACTGAAACAGGAAGCAAGTGATCGAGTGGCCTTTTCAAGTAGTGCTCATATTCGAGCCTTTTGGTTGCATTTTATCTACAAGCCCTGTCACCAGAAAAGGATGACAGTTTCCTACCTCAAAAGATTCTGGGAATATCAGCACATGTTTGTGCCCAATAATAACTCAGGAAATTGTCTAAACAATGTTTCTGTTTCATTTTGATAATCATTCAGGTTTGCTGTAGGAATTTGTGTATTAATATAGATTTTATAAATTTGTTTAGCCTCCTGGCTTCAGCCAGTCTTCTAAACAATCTATAATAGGAACTAAAGGTCTGAAGTTCCATTTTAAAGAATTATTAGCTAATCATGTACTTGTCTTTAAGCATTTTTTGAAATGTTAGAGGGTATAATGGTCTCAGTAATTAGAATACTTCTATTCCCATTCTTGTCAAGTGAAAAATACATTTTGTCGGATCAATATACATCAGATCAATTTATTGCCTCTTCTAAGATACAACTTCAAAAGCTTAAAACAACAATAAGGACAACAAACTTATTTAAATGCCTACCAGTTGTCAAACACAGCTAAATATTTCAAATGAAACTGCTCATTAATTCTTACAGCATTTTATTTTGACAAGAATTTTTACCATTTACATATGAGGAAACTAAAGAAAAGATCAATTATATGTACTACCCCAACTTCCCCAGGACAGTAAATGGACAGTCAGATCTCACTGTTTTAACTCAGAGTCCTGCTGTGGTGCTTCCTTAAATGTAACTCCAACAGGTCATTTTCTTCATTTTTTAAATGGGATAAGCTATCAAAGCCCTTTTGAAATTAGAATTTATTATCAATCATAAGACCAAAAAATATGGAGAAATTTTTTATTTTATTTTATTTTATTTTTATTTGGTCTCAGTCTCACATAAGAACAACAAAAATACCCTGGACCTTGGACTCAGGTACTAATTTGAGAGGCGGAGGGGTGCAAATATTACTAAATAATCTTGTACAGGAGCCTTTAAAGTTAGAGAAGATAAACTGCTAGGCTTGAGTGTTTGTAAAATGAATTTATCAATAGACATTCTGGAGCCTCTATAAACAAACTCAGGAAAGATATGTTAACATATTCTTGAGTACCAAATGATAACAAAGATAATTTATTTCATAATTTAAAATCTTAGTATTCTCTTCCTATAAAGCTAAAAGTGAAATCACTTCTGTATGTCTAGCAACATGTGTTCAATGTTTATTCTTTTACACTGATACTCTTTAAGAATAGTAAACAATTATATTTTATTCAAACCTAGATAAATACTCAAACATTATTAGCATACCAGAAATGATATAAAAATAAAGACATCTTAAATTTATTCATAGAAGAATACAGCCCTTTTGTTTTTTATTAATTTATTTACATTTGGTCTTTGTCAGAAAGTGTTATATTTCTGTAGTATTTTATTAAGATAATTAGGAAACATCAAATAATTTTATAGATTTATTATAGTATGCAATAATTTATAAGAAACAAGATATTTATTTATTAAAGTTCCAAAGCAAAAAAGTTTTAGAGATTATATATATATATGTATATATATATATATATATATAAAATATATATATATGAAATTTTTTCCTTAGATTTTTCTAGGGGTTGATTGCAATGTCACATATACTGTAAAGGTACAATTTGAACAGAATTAACATAGATTTTATTGTTTGCATGCTATCAATAACTATTATCACCAAAGAAAATAATTGTGCTTAGAAACTAAAGGAGAAATAATGCAGAAGAGATCATAGCTCTCGCCTTGTTGATCGATAGCCCAATATATAACTGAAAAAAAAAAAAACACCTCTTTTTATTTAGCTATTAACTCTGTGTGATTGCTAAAGGCCATGTCTCTTTCTAAAGAGAAAATGTAGCAACCATCAGTAGTTTGTACTTCCAACTGATCTTCAAGTGAGTGAAGATATTTGTAAATACCTTAAACACAAAACTTGGAAAAGTATTGTGTTTGTAAACTTAGTGCTTTGGTAGTTCAGGAGAACTTAATTTTTCTGGAAAAATTTATAAATCATAGAAAATATATATTTTCTCAAATATATTATTTATAAAACATACCTATTCTAAGTTTATATACTGTTTCAAAATATTCAGAAAAATTTTTATTTTCTTCCAATCAATAATAAAATTCCTCTCTTTCTAAATTATGGGTGACATGATTGAGGTATATGATAAGAAAACTGTTCCATATTAGCATAATCCATATTGCTTAATGGAGACATAGTATAGTATATGACTGAGGAGTATATCTTTCTAAAAACATTTATTAAATATCTACTCTACATTGCATATGCATATCAAGAAACTTACACTGGTCCTGGTACATTAATGAACTTACTGTGTGACCTTGATATCTGAGCCTGTATCTCATATGGCAAATTAGAGCATTGAACTAGGTGACCTACATGATATTTCCAAATATGTATTTGGTGAATTTAGTAAGAATAGTTGTACATAGCTGTAATTTCATATTAAAGCCATTAGCATCATCATTGCTTAGACCTACTCCAGCACTTGAACTTCTGATGTTTCAAAAAGACCTTATCAAGAGTTGACCTAAAAAACCGCAAGGTAGTTAGTTCTCTAGTGAGGTTTGGAGAAATATATCCTAATATTAGGCAACATACTGTATGTTCTCTTTATCTCTGGAAGAGGACCAGCATGGGAGAACAAATAGATCTGCAATGAAATCTAGTTCAATAAAAAGGTTTATATATTTTCAGTGTATGAAAGGGGAATAGCAGTGTCCACATGTGGTGAACACTGATCTTGAGACTAGGTGTGTAAGTTTGAAATGTTTAAAGATAGAGCTCCTATACAGTTATCTCATATCTTCAGAAAAGCTAGACACTATCAATTATTTGGTATGCAGATATTCTTATTCCAATATGTTTTTCGGCTTTCTTAATGACTTAATCTCTTAGCCATAGATAAGAAGTTCAAAGAATTTGGCTTCATTAAAGTTTTTGAACTTGTACCAAATGTCCTCAAATTAACAATTCCTATAACTTACCTCACAAATAGATTTATATAACTTTAGCCATTCTCTCCTCACTTTAATCATTATGATTTCAACCAGACTATAATAGAATATATTCAGTTTTTCAGAAGTGTAACACTTTTCTCATATTTTCATTTCTATCTCCTCTTTAACAATGCTGAAATTTCAATATTCTTATTTCTCCCACTCACTCATAAATGTTTAAGCATCCTCCTCTTTCCAAGTGGTAAAAACAATGTTGTTTTTCCAAATAAGGCCTTTACAATATTGTAGTAGATGTGATGATTTGCAACTCAGAGTTCCCTAAAGATTTGAAAGACAGTCCCCTGCTGCAAGCAGGAAGTGCTACAAATTGTTAGTCCTCTTATGAAATTGTCATCATCTGGAGAATATCATTCCTGGAGTTTATAAGGGTGTAGACTCAGCTCCTCACCATAAAGTGGGATGCTTCTGAGTTCTCCTAGATTCTATATTCCATGTAGACTCAACAGATGCTTTTAAGACTGAATTGTAGCCCAACTTTCTATTTGCCCATTTGATTTTTTCTTTCCTTCCTCAGATGCTGATACTACACACTAGTCTCCATTATAGGGTCTGCTTTCTCAGACCCAATCAGAAAAGGTATCAAAATTATTTATTATTTTTGGACAGTTTTTGGTATTAAACATATATGGTGTCAGTCATCTGTATTTCTGTAAACAAAACAGAGAATGGATTTATTTGCTAGAAATAATTGGAAATAAAATACAGTATGTTCTATATGTAATAGATTTTAGGCATATGTATTTTTTCTAAGAAAACGTAGTTAATATTAATTGTTTAGCATTTATATTTTGCAATTATTACTTGCCTATGCTTTTTACTAAATTAAGTTGGGTTATAACTACCTTTGAGTGTGGATACAAATATGACACTGGATAAATAATTTGGCTAGGTTTCTCTATAAGCAAAAGAAAAAAAATAAAGTATGTAAGACACTTGATTTAAAGTAGTTTCACTTAAAAAACAATTTTTTAAAATGATTTGAGGAGTTAGGAGTTAGTGTTCAATGAATACAGAGTTTCAGATCTCCGATATTAAAAGGGTTCTGAAGATGGTGATGGTTGTACAATAATATGAATATACTTATTATCACTAAAAAATATGCTTAAAAATAGTTAAGATGGTGAATTTATGTTATGTGTATTTTACCACATTAAGATATTAAAATTTTAAGAAAATTACTCAGGGTAAACTCATATGGATTATTTTAAGAAAATCGTTACATAACATTAATGATTTCATATTATGAATTCCAACACAGCATGGCTCCCCAAGTCCAAAATGTGCTATTTTGCACCAATATATGCAGTTACTCCTGGTCTAAGGCAATGAGTGCTGACACTAGACTTGAATAGGTAGAACTATGACTTAGGTAGATAGTTACCTCAAGAAATAGCTGAAAATCATCATATAGAAAACAAGCAATGTTATGTCCTTCTTAGTTGCATATCTTACCCCTCTACTATAATCAAAAAAGCAGATTAAAATGGAATATAAACATAGACTTTTTAGATTTAACAAATAAAAATATAAGACTCTCAGTTCAATTTAAATTTCAGTTAAACAATGGGTAGATTTTTTGTATTATCATGTACCAAATATCACATTCTGTATTTTATCTGGCATCTGTATATAATAAACTTCCAAAGACAGATTATAAGAGTTTATTCAAAGCTCAGTAAGGAAAACAGAAAACACTTTATGTATTTCAAACAGAGAATTTAATACAGAGAATTGTTTACATGGGTGTTGGAAGGGCTAACAGAGTAAAGGGGAAATGATGAAATAACTTGTACATTAGTAACTACAGGGAAGAGCTATGTTCTGTAGGGCTGGGGAACAAAAGGGTGGGACTTATTTCCCTAGGGCCCAAGTGAAGAAGACAGACTTCATGGCTGAGCCAAGACCTTGACAGGGGGCCTCACCAATGATACAGCAACACAAAGGAGGAACTACCCTAGAAAACATGTCAGGTGGGGGTAATGAGACCACTAGGGAGGACCACAGGCTGTTTTTCAGACTCCAGGCTATGGAAAAGAGGCTTTTTCCAGAATAGGTGTTAGCTGCTGCTAGAGCAATGCCACTGTCAATCCTTCTCCTCCAACCACTGATTTATAAGTAACTAATGAGACACCAGCTAGTGAGTAACTGTAAGAAATATTGTTTCCCACCCCTCTCAAGTACACAGAAGAGCACAGAAGAGTGTGAATAGGTGCTGACTGCATATGCTCAAGCAAAATAATATTTGTAAAAAATATCTGGACAGAAGAATAAGATTCAGAAAAAAAAATGAGAAAAGAACAGTGATTAAGATCCAAGATTAACAAACTAAAGAATTACAAATTAATAATTCCATCAGAGTGGTTAGGATAATATTTCTCATAAAAACATTATATTTCCTGTAAACTAACTGCAAAAAGCTTGTTAAGGTAAAATTAAAATTATTTTAACTAATAGGTAGAAGAGAAAAATGGCTGAAGCTGGGAATCAGATTAGTAAAGTGGAGGAAGAACCCAGAGAATTTTCTTAGACTATAGTATGAACATATAAAGAAACGGAAAGAATTAGAGAAAATAATAAGTCCTGAAGAACAGATCTAGAAGTATTAATCAATCACATGTAGTTAAAGGAGTACAGAAAAGAGAAAAAAAAATACACATTTTTAAAAATATAATTCTGACAACTTAAGATTTCAAAGAAGAACTGTCCTACTCCCCAGAGGACATACAAATGGCCAACAAATATATGAAAAGATGCTCAACATCACTAGCTATTAAGGAAACACAAATGAAAACCACAATTAAATACCATTTCACACCTGTTAGAATGGTTATAATCAACAGGACAAGTAATAATAAATGCTGGAGAGGATGTAGAGAAAAAGGAATCCTCATACACTGCTGGCGGCACTGCAAATTGGTACAGCCACTATGGAAAACAGTATAGAGTTCCCTCAAAAAATTAAGAATTGATATACCACATGATCCAACAATCTCTCTACTAGGTATTTACTCCCAAAGACTTGAAAACCCATATCCGAAAAGACATTTGTACACTGATGTTCATAGCAGCATTATTCGCAGTGGCTAAGACATGGAATCAACTAAAGTGTCTTATGATAGATAATTGGCTAAAGAAGCTGTGGTACATGTATACAATGGAATATTACTCAGCCATAAGAAGAGATGAAATACTGCCATTTGCAACAACATGGATGGACATTGAGATTATCATGCTAAGTGAACTAACCTAGATAGAAAATGTTAAAAGCCACATGCTATCACTCATATGTGGGATATAAACCTAAATGTTACAAACGAATAGGACAAACAGAGATTCATGGACATGGACTATAGACTAGTGGTTACCAGATAGTACAGGTTCGGGGAGTGGTGAGGTAGATGGGGTAAAGGAGGTCAAGTATGTGGTGACAGAAAGAAATCTAACAATGGGAGGTGAACACACAGTGTAAATATACATATGACTTACTGTTAAAGTGTACAGCTGAAACTTACTGGATTTCATTAAGCAATGTCACCATTAAAAACAATTAATTAATTTAGAAAACATTTTTTTAAAAAACTACTTCTTAGAGATGAAAGATCAGTGCATTAAGCCTCTAAGGCATACATTAAATACTAATTAAGAGATCAATGAGTATTTCAGTGTTTTGTAAAAAAGACATTGCCTGACATCTGTGAGAAAAAGCACTATTAAGTAAAACTGTAACTTTAAATCTAAAAAAAAATATCAATACATGGATGAATTTTTTTTTTTTTTAGTAAATAAAGTGTTTGAACTTAAAAAAAAAAAAAAAGCTAACGATTTCGGGCAGAAAGGGCACACCTAGTGCCAAGCAAGCGAACGGTGTAGCCAGGACATATTGGTGAAATTTCAGAATACTGAGTAATGAAAATGAAATTCCTAAAAGTGTCCATAGCCAAAACACTAGTTCTTTATAAAAAAGTATTAAACATTTCATTAGCAACTCTGGCTGCCAGGAGACAATAGAATAAAATTTTTAAAGTCATCAGAAAACACTCTCTAAATAAATAAGTAAATTCCCAACAAAAAATGTCATTTGAAAATAAGAAACATTAAAGCTAAATAAGATTTTGATTTATCTCTGATAGAACTGAAGAAAATACTAGTCTTTCAGTGGCTGTTTTCTTTCAGTCCTCTCAAGAATTTGAACCCTAACATATTTTTAATATTTGGCAAGATCTCAAAAGGAAACCTATGGAAATTTCTGGGACTACTCCTCTATATAGCTTCCTCATTTTCAGTTTTCTGACCCACAAATATCAATTTCCTCGGAATCTCTGGAATCTAATTTGTTACCTCTCCCTAGCTGACCTTTTATGTTCTGTTTTCTAGTGTCATAATTTGCAGAGTAAACCAAAATAAGGGGTGAAAATGACATTCGACAAAAGCATTTCTCTTCCTCAAGATCATAGTCATGCACTATCTGCTTAGTAATTCTTCAGAAAAGTGTTGCCTCATGTAGTCTATCCAGTTTTACAGCTGCCCTTGGTATGGGGTGGGGAGCAGGGAAAAGCAGCAAGTCATATATGCATTATTTTATTATGGCAGAGACTATAATTCTCCAAAATTTATTAATCTAAAATCATAGTATAAGAACATTCTCTTAGAAAATTACAGATTAAACAGATATGTAAGGTTCACAAAATCTATTCACTAGTCTCCAAAGGAAAATGCAAATATTCCAAAATAAAAATCTATGGACACTCACACTGTGGTGAGCTTGAAACTGAATTAAAGGAAGAAAAAAAAAGAATTAAAAAAGCCTACCATTTTTTTTCTTTGTCATAAATAAATTCACAATAATTTAAAATAATTCAATTATGCAAACTATGTTTTCTTACCATAATAAAATAAAATTAGAAACCAATAATAGTAAGATATCTAGAAAATCCCCAGATGTCTAGAAATTAAGTAACATAGTTTCAAATAATACATGGTTCAGTAAAGAGATCAAAAGCCAAATTAGAAAGTATTTAGAATGATATGAAAATGAAAATAGAACATATTAGATTACATAAGTTGCAACCAATGAAGCACAAAGAGGAAAGTTTATAGCACTAAACTCTTTTATTTAAAATGTTCTTAACTTACACCTTAATAAACAAGAACAAAAAGAGCAAGTTCAACTTAAAATAAATATTAAAAAAATAAAGATCATGAGATATTCATAAAATGAAAAATAGAAAAACAATAGAAATACATTAATGGAAGAAACCATTGGCTCTTTGTAAATATAACAATAACGGTGAAACTCTAACATGTCTATGACCATAAAAAGAGAAAATAAATTACCAAAATCAAGAATGGGAGAGATGATACCATAGAAGCTTCTTCATAAATTAAAATAATAATAAATTAATATTATAAACACACCATTAAATTGGACAACTGAGATACAATAAATAAATTTCTTTACAAACACGAACTACCATAGTTTACTCAAGAAGAAAAAGGTAACCTATTTTAAAAATTGAATTTACAACTCAAGAATCTTCCCATATAGAAAGCTTCAGACACAAATTGCTTCAATGTAAATTATGGCAAACATTTAGAGAAAAATAATGCATTCTACAATATATTATAGGAAATCAAAGGAAGAAGAAAACTTTCAACTCACTCTGTCAAACTAACTTTACTATATAACCAAAATTAAAGCTATTACAAAAAATGAAAACTATAGATTAATATCACACATTAGCTTAGATGCAAATTTAAACAAAGTTTAGCAAATCTAAAGCAATATATATATAAAGAGTACAAATTATGACCCTGTGAGGTTTCTGAAAGTTTGTTTTAATGTTTGAAAAGCAATCAAAGGAATTTATCATAATAGAAAACTAGAAAATAAGAGGAACATGTGACAATCTCAATAAATATAGAAAAAACATTTTTAGAATCCAATATCCTGTTGTGCACCCTCATTCCTAACAGGCCATGGACTGGTACCAGTCTATAGCCCCAGAGGTTGGAGATCCCTGGTATAGAACACATACAGATTGAAAAGCAAAAGTAAAATTGTATTTAGAAGTAATACGATCATCTCTGTAGGACAGTTTATTAAATCTACAAAAGCCCTTAGAGCTAACCAGCAATATAACTTAATGATAAGAACAAAACCTAATTTTTAAGCAATAGGCAAAATATTTAAAGATAGGTTACTTTAGAAGAGATGACAAATGCACCCATAAAAAAATGCTAAGCACTATTTTAATTTAGAAAATGTTAATTAAAACCATAATGATATGCTACAAAGTATTTATTAGAATGGCTAAATAAAAAAGACTGTGATAGCAATAGTTAGGAAGTATGTGGAAGAACTGAAACTCTAATGGAGTGCTGGTGGGATACAAACTGGTACTATCACTTTGGAAATCAGTATAGCATTTTCTTAAAAATCTGAACATACAATTACCATATGAACCAGTTATTCCATTCTTAGATGTTTGCCTAAGAGAAATGAAAGCATATTTCTATACAAAGACCTGTATGTTGTATTTATAGTATCTTAAGTTGTAATAAACAAAAATCCCAAACTAAACCAAAACAAAAACCTGGAAATAACCTAAAGGTCATATTTAAAATTAAGTGCTACTGTATGAAATATAACACAAACAACTTCATGTTAAACCCCAAAATAATTATAAATGAAGGAAGCAACACAAAAATAAATACTTTATATTTGTATAAATCTCTAGAAAATGCAAAGTAATCAATATTGACAGAAAACATATCAATATTTGGCTAGAAGTAGACGGAGATTGATGAGGAAGGACATTATGAGAAGGAGTATAAATAAGTGTTAGCGAATATTTGAGGAAAATGGATATGTTCATTCTCTTCAATTCATTAATTGTTTCCTATGTGTTCACATATGTCAAAATTTATCATATTGTACACTTTTAATATATAGAGTACAGTTTATATTAAAGATACCTTAATCAAGGTGTTAAAAAAGAAATACTTGAAATACATAAACTAAGAGTAAAATTCAGAAGGAATAAATACAAACAATAGAAAAACACAAAGTAGTTTCCAGACCAAAGGAATAAATACAGTTGGAATTAGGAATTAGCATTCATCTATATCACTCCTGCTTTATTATTTGCTCTTTTACTGAGTACTTGGTCATGGCAGTCTTTCATTAAAACTATTGGCACAAAATCTCAGCCCCAAATCCTTCCTCTTTGGATGTCTTCATAACCTGGGTTGAACAACTGTTTCTCAATTATATAGAATAATTGAGGGCATTATATATATATATATTTATATTAAATTATATATTATATATATAATTATATATAATTTTGTATATATATAATTTTATATATAAAACTTTTATTTAATATTTATATTCTCTATATAATATATAACACATTTTATAATATCTATTTACTAATATACATTGTATTACATATTTTACTTTCATTGTATATCCATAATAAAGAAAATTAGTCAAGGAGATACCTATTTTACCTATTTAGGGTGAAGATTGTTATTAACATTTTAGATGTAATTCCTTCTTATCTAGTTGAAAGTATGGTCCTTATTTGTGTCAATACATTCTTACTGGTCCTCAAATAAATGTGAGAACTCACTATCATGGGCATTGGAAAAAAAATTGGACAATACGACCTATATAGAGTTCTTTTTCTTGAGCTGAAATTTTGTCAGCTGTCACAAGAATTTCACTTGGAATCAAGAGTGTGATTGTTTAGAAAAATATATTCAAGTGTGAATGATGAGTTCCTAAGGTTGTGTGATAATATGTAAAGTATGACTAAGATACTGTGTATAAACATTTAATGGTAATTTAGGGGTAAAAAAGAATAATACAAAACAATAAAAAGAAGAGGCCGTGACAGAGTTGATGAATGATACTTAAGAAAGAAGGAAATTGTCAAGTTGTCTACCCTTCAATTTTAAGTTCTTTGTGTGTCTGTAATGATTCAATTTATATAACATAGCATGCAGATTTGATTCCAAAATAAATCTATTAGACATAAACCAGATTGTGAATCTATGTATGACCAGTAGAAAGATACTGCATTTCTAACAACCTCTCCCTGCTACCTGCTCGCAACCCCAAAATTCTAAGGAGACTGGATGTGTTATTATGGTTCTACTATATGAGATAGGGATTGGAACTATGGTGTTTAAATTTCAAGTGACAGAATGATACCCTTTAACACACCTAGATTATACACATTTATAGCAGATGTAGGGGTAGATATTATTAAAGAAATATATTGTGGTGTTATTCCCTTCAGGAAATATTTGAGGTAAGACAAAGAGTACTTTGTGAAATAGGGATATAAAAATGACTGAGACAAAGCTCTTACCTCAAATGATTCACACTCCAGTAGGAAAAATGAGAAAGAATAATTTTAATGTGGAAAACCTGAGTGATGATTAGTAATAGTGCTTATCAATAGCAGGCTAATCTGTAAGACTTTTTAAGAGGGGAAAACGGGTTATTATAATAGGCCTGGATTTGGAAATTTTGGTTTTGCCATGGAAACAGTTTATACTTCTAATACTATTGAGGAAGATGCGGTTTTGTTTTTGTTATATTCTATCTTGTAGCTCTGTTTACTTTCTGTTTTTATCAGTTTTATTAACTCTGAACATGATTTAGTTTATCATTCACGTAATTTTAAAAATAAGTTACCCAAGGAGCAGGGTGATCAACTTATTCATTAAGTTCCTGCAGCAACTCTGCCATGGAATTCTAGCCAGTCCTTATATCCTCAGCTATGTAGTTGTTTCTCTTTTGATGAGCTTTATTTTTAGAACAAAGAAATTACAGCACTCTAACATTTTTACAGACTATTTTCTTTATTTCTAAAAAATTTGTACTCTTGCTTTTCAAGAAAATATTTTCCTAACAAAAGTGTGTGAAATTCACATGTAGAAATACATTCACATACTCATACACATATAAATTTGTACTTTTTACAGACATCACTACAGAAGCATAGCCAAAAATACATAGTAAACGTTATAGGATTGCCATTTATATCAGAGTTCTTAATTACAATTTTGCTTAATCTTTGCACACAGTTTGGCTTCTTTCATTATTCAGGACTTTTATGAAAAGGTATAGACCATTGATTGCTCTTTGCTGCATTCCAATATGTGTAGTCAAAGGTCTAGAACAATGGGATTCTAAATAAAATAAGACAGAGCATTTCCTTTCAGAATAAATAATCGATATAACAGGGATAATTTGATAAGAATAAGTGAAAATTATAATTTTAAATATCTACTCAGAGATAAAAACTACAGTAATCTCTCTCACAAGTATATATACATATACATATATACAGTCTGTATATATATACGTGTATATATATGTGTGTTATAAGTGTATATATTATATATAAATGAGTATGTATCAAGATTTGTACATATATATCAAGATGCATATGTACACATCTTCCATTATATAGGTGCGTATATATGTGTGTATATATATATACACACACACACATTCATATATTTGTCATACACACACTCATAATATAGGAGGTAAAAACATATTTGTTGCCTGCTAAACCACATGTGATCAGAATAAGAATTCCCTTGATGAGTTCCCGATGTTTTATGCCACACAAGTTGTTAAAATGCACAGGGTTCCAATAATGACATTTTATTGCTTTCTTTCATTCTTTTTTTTTAAAAGCCTTTCTTAATTAAAGTTTTTTTCCTTTCTTAAGTTTCCAAAGCAAACCATAAATATAATCCTACTATTTATTGCTTTAAAAACACCACTTATCATGCAGTCCTTTAAATTTCTATTTATTTTCAATAAATACACCAATATGTTGAAAAATCACGTTCATTTTCTCTACAGTTGCATCGTCTTTCCAGGCAGCCACCTTCTCAACAGGAACAGCAGCCCCACTCTTAGGAAAACTAAAACCCTGCTAATTGTTGATTTTGGCTTGAGGTGTCATGGCAGCCTTGCATCTCCTTAGACTACATGAATGCACGGTGGTCTAAAGTATTTCCACGTAACATTCTTTTTGTCTTTCCTCATTCAAGATCTGTATATCTTTCTTTACATATATATGTGTATATATTTTTACATATTACACTATGGTAATACTATGTATATGTACTCTGTGTGTATTTGTGTTTGTGTGTATGTATTTGTGTGTGCATATAGTCACAAAATACAGGCAATAGGTTGGAGGTTAGGTTCATAGGTGGGCATGGATAGTCTCTGGGAAAAAAAGTGGGAACTCAATATCAAAGATTTCATGGGCAGTAATCAAGAAAAATACCCTGGTAAAGAGAAGGGCTTCTTCGTGATGTATACAATGATACAAGAATCTGAGAAATAAGGAAAGAATTATGCTTACAATGCTTACAGCTGATTTGGCAATTTACTATGTTGTGCTGATGTCCTGCAAAAGGATAGTAGCATGCAGTTAATGGCTAAGTAGGGGAGACAAAGGGCTTCTGTGATTTATTGCCTATAAAGAGGACTTTATCTCCTGAAGTGCATGGCTGATGTCCTAATTGTTGAGTCACAAAATTTCAGAGACATTTGAATACTCAGCCAAGGCCAAGTTACTTAGTCAGGTACCGGTGGGGAAAACCTGGGATCATGAAACATAGGATAGGTAATATATAAGGACTCCCTTGTAGATGTTGACTTTTCAACTTATCCTGGACTTTCTGAACTTGTACAAAGGATTGCCTTCTGTGATGACAGCTAGCACTTTTTGCTGTGGTGATATAAATCACAGAAACCACTCCCACACAAGGCAAAAGGAGCTGCCCTCATGACTGCCAGACTAAAAACTAAATAATATTTTAGAATCTTGCTTGGGTGATAAAGGAGGCAAGAAACCATACTAGCTGGCATATACTCGTGTGAGTAATAGTACTCATGGATAAGATTTTAATAATGCTTGATCAAGTGAGTCAAAATTTATGATAGAATAAGCAATAGTTCATTTACATGGGGACACTTTTTCAAAACATGGGCTCTAATCACCTCATAAGGACCTCAGATGACTCTTAGAAATTTCTCTATTATCTATTATCTGTCTTGAAATTTATCTGTTATCTGTCTTGAATCTCCTTGAGAGCCTCACCAAATTTTCTTTAGAATGCATGGCAGTCTAAGATGCCTACCAATTACCCTTTCTTTTCTTCTTCTCTTCAGTCAGACTGGAGTGTCTGACAGTAGTACCAGCCTTTCATAGATTCATTCCCATTTTTTTCTAATAAGCAATTCCCTTAATAAAGTCTTTGCACATTGAATTCCTTTTTAGAGTTTGCTTCTTAGAGAAAGCGGATTAACACAAATTGCAAATTATAACTCCAAATGTGACTTTAGTCTCATTCATAAGATCATTTCTATCCAATATCATAATTACTGTTTCCAAAGTTATTAGCCTATCAAAGTAAATACGTTCAGACTTCATATTAAAGTAATTATTTTTTAATTGAGGCTACTGAAATCCAGAGAGTTTAAGTAATTTGACTATGATCACACAGTTAAGAATTTACTCATCTTCTGAATCCTACTGATTTTCTACTAATTATTTCAAATTTATTAAACTTTACTTTTTCATACATTTGTCATTCTTTATCAAGCACCAGCAGGGAGCAGAGAAAAGAAAGCATTTGATGTCCCACAAATAATAAAAAACAACTGGTACTCTGGAAATACTAGGAAATTTCTCATAAACATATCCCTTTTCTGTTACATAACTCTTTTAATAATTCTTCAATAACTCTAGGATTTTGCTGTCCAGCAACCCACAAGGATTTATCTTTGTGATACCGGGGCTGTATATCTATGGTTCTAAACTTAAGTCACAAAGTCATTAAACTTAAGCCACTGACCTGGGCTAAGACACTAACACCGATGATACCCTACTGTATTAGAACTCTCAATGGATGGATGTGTCCTTTCTTTGCCTCCCAACTTCCAAAGGGAAAAATAAAAAATCAGTCATAGGGAAAGTGTATATACATTCCAGCTTGTGAGAGAGTCTTGATTATGCCCCTGGTTCTTATGTAATCATTAAGAGCATCCACTTGATTCTCAAAAGTATCCTAGCTTTGAAGGTAAAGCATGTAATCACCAAAATATTAGGGTAATATAATTTGTACATTAGTTGTCTCAGTTATATTGCTGCCAAAAATAATACTCCCACCTAGAACTGCCTATCCAAAGGCCCCTGCTTAAGAGAATTAGACAAGGAAATGTACAGACAGAAAGACAGCCATTCATCTGACCAGGCTGAGAATTTGATTCACATGCAGATCATAAAGACTGGTCAATGACCCTGCAATAGAGCTCTACTCATTAGGCATTTCCCAATGAACTAGGCCAATCAATCTAGATGAAAGATTTTGAAGGGAATTGGTGAGAAGAGAACAGATGAAAGAAAAGTGCATATAAAGAAACCTTACAGGATTTGAAATAGTACCATAAGCTTAGAGCTATCTCAGATTCTGACTCTGCTTCCAGACCATGTAAATCCTTTTAGTAAAATCTGCCTTTTCTTAATATCATCTGAGTGAGTGTCCAGATGCTGAACCCAAAAGTTCTTAATAGCAGAGCAAACTACAATTAGATTTCCTTCCTTCGTATCTTCATCTTTTCACTGACCTTAAGCATTTCACATTCCCCTTCTTTTCACCTTTAGTTGATTTTATTTTCCTGGAGACCTCTTCCTTCTAATGCAAATGAACGCTTCTCTGTGCATAAGAGGGTGCTTCTACTTCTAGGTCTAGACCATTGGCATATTTAGTCTGAAGAATTATTTTGCTCATATTTGATTTCATGAGGTAAAATTTTCAGGTAATTGGGACAATCTTCATTATACTGCACTTTAATTTTTAAAGTATGCAGACTATGTATTTTCCCCATGTTCAACAAAGAAAAAATGAACAATAAAACTATAACCCTGAAAAAATTTCCAGCTGTTCAGAAAAAGAAAGAACCATATAGAAAAAACAACATAGTACTTCATGGAATCAAGACTTGAATTTGAGTCTAGCTCTCCTACTTGCCACTGATCTTGACCTTTAAATGTTTTAAAAATTATTTATTTGCCTTATATTCCCCCTCTGTACAATGGTCATTACAATAGTACCTACCTCCCTGAAATAGTTGTGAGAATTAAATGAGATTATGTATTACACATAGCTATTAAAAAAGTGCAATATTCCTTGCACTTCTGCAAAATGAAGAAAACATTACAGTCTAAAACTCAATATTATTCACAATACTTATTAAGTAACTTTTAAATCTTTTTCAGCCTGAACACTTAAAATTTTGGATTGAAATCAGTTTATACTATATTCTGTACTTATTTGAATCCTTCAATACAGAATACAGACCATGATTTAACCTATCCTACTTTTGGTGTTCATTTTTCAATCTAGTAATTATTGTACTAATTTGATTTCAGTGATGATTTGATGCTTGGCTTTCAGCTCTGTCAGTAGTAGGTAAGAGTCTCTTTAAAGGCTGCTGAGGAGATACTCTATCACACTTTGTTTTAAACTAGTGATTTATTTCCCCGAGCCTGTCATTTTTCCTCTTTAAGCACTAATGATGTTTAGCAGAAGTCATCAAAATCCCCAGTCCTTATAATTACTATTTTTTCACTATTTCCAAAAGGCCAGAGACACTGTACAAGTCAGTGCATCCTGTATGCACTATATGTGTGTACCCCATCCTTTTCTACCACAGGCTAATTAAAATCTTAACAATCACATTTCTAGGGTCTATCAATACTCTACTTACCACCAGTGATGGGGTTTTTACTGCCTGCTAATTAGTAGGTGATTTAACTCCAGAATTCCATCCTTTATGCATGCTTTCTAGAATCACTCTTGCTAGCAAAAATTTTAAATCAGATTTCCTAAAGGCAGAGCCTGAGACAAGAATATAGGTATACATGAGAATTGGAGGAGTGCTCTGTAGCAAAATCTATTTGGGAGTCAGGGAAGCAGAATAAAGGAGAATGAGCTGGGCAAGATGTAGCCTCAAATATGTCTACGCTTGACTTTATCTATGAGGTGAGAAGAAATCTCAAGAGTGCAAATCTTTACCAGAGTTGCATCTCCTGGAGGTAAGTGGCCAGTCTTCAGTACACACAGATGTCATTGCTTGTCAGTTACTCCCAGATTAAGAATAACAGTTTGGGGTGGTTAACCTCCTGCGCAAAGGGACTACCATCAGCAAAGAGGTATTTTCTAGAGAAAAGGGGCAGTTTGAGTCATTGAAAGGGAATCTGAGTGGAACACAAATAACATCTACTACTGGTAGATCATTACCTACCCACAGTTTACAAGTAGGAAAGCTCAGAGGCAGGCAATAGAGTTTCACTAAGCTGCTCCAAGTCTCACGTCTTGGAATTCACGTTTAAGGCAAATTTTCTCTCATCAGGGTGCATGGTGTTAACCAAGTTTGTATATTACCTCACACAAGGAAGCAGGAGTATTTTATGGATTAAGGAGAAAATAAAAGAATGGAAAAAATGGGAACCAATCCAGGGTGACAGCATGACTAGACTTTATTCTAAAATACAGAATGTCATTGAGAGAAATAAAGGAAGTATAGATACAAAGTAGTGCTTAAAATAATTTTACTTAAGTCCTCTTTTAGTTTTATCTCAAGAGAAAGAGATAAGGCCAAATCATTTTGTAACAAAGAGAAAAAAACTTGAGAAATAAATGATGAAAGAAAGACAATAGAAAAAAAAAGTAGAGACATATGAAATAAACGTACAGGAAAATATATCTTGATTCCAAGTATGGGAAGAAAACATGTATATATACACATTTCTAAAACAGAGAATCAACATAGCTATTGTAAAAGACGGCAAGGGAGGGAAATAGGCCTACCAATATAGAACAGGAATTATATGATTTCTGTAGCATCAATAGAAACTACAAATTCAAAAAGGGTTTTTTTTTTTTAATTCTTTCGAGAGCTATTTTTAAAATTGACACAAGGCATTATAATATGCCTATGCTTATTTATAAAATTGCTTAGTGTCTAAACAGTTATTTAGAACTGATTTTAGTATCTGCATTTTCTTTCTAAAAGAAAAAATGCAAAAAGTGTTTAACATTATTAATATCCACGCATGGGTACTTAAAAAAAAAGTTTTTTAAGACTGCCTTTTGTCCCCATATACTTGGTCATCAGCACTTTTTTTTTTTATAATCCCTTAGCATTCTTAATCAAACCTTCAGAAGCTTAAATTATTATTGAGCAATTTATTTAGGATTATGGCTTAATTCGTGATTCCGAAATGAACATACTATCAACTTTTAGGAGTAAAATCACAAGTAACAGCATAATCGTCTAGGCAAAATAGAGCTTGAGCAATTTTAAATACCCAGGATTTGAAGGAATTAATAGATAAGAGGATAGATTCATTATGTGGTCAAGAGGTCATTTCATAAAAGTATTTTAAATTAAAAAAATTAAAAACCTTTTGGTTTTAAGGCTGAGGATAAAACGGATTGGCAAGAATTAAAGAAAATGTTGAGAAAGACTGAAAATTATGCAACTGATTGAAGGACTAATTAAAATTATCTTGAAGGCACTGGAAGTTTTTAATCTTTAAGTTTTTCTGTCTGTGGATGAAATGTTCTCTTATTGTTTTCCAAGGAAAATATGCATAAAAGCTTAAATTCTCTCTTTGTCTCTCTGTCTCTGTCTCTGTCTCTGTCTCTCTCTGTCTCTCTATCTCTGTCTCTGTCTGTCTGTCTGTCTGTCTCTCTCTCTCTCTCTCTCTCTCTCTCTCTCTGTCTCTCATAGTGAAATTTCAGATAAAGTGTGGTATAAAGCACAGTCTTGTACCCCACTGATGTCTTTCTTATGCTATTCCTGGACAGTGTATCAACCCAAAGTGCTATGAATGCTGAAGGCCAAAGGCTGACAGCTGCACCATTCTGAAAATTTCCTTGGGCCTACTAAAGCCATATTATGCAGATATACCTGATATGCCTTAACTCTAATAGACATAACATAGGTCCTATTCCTTTGCCTCAGGTTAGGTTTTGTTAATACTGCAGATTTCCTCATAGTATTCAGACTGTAGCTAGACTTGGGCTGAAATGCTCTTTGTCAGGACTTTGCCAAGATGTTCTTCCTTACTCCTCTACAGGTTTCACCCTCAAAACAGTCCTTCAATAGGGCATCTGCAAAAGAATCCCAATATCAATATATGTATCTATTATACTCATGTTGCAGTGAGACTCAAAGTTTAGTCTGTACCAGAATTACCAGGAAGACTTATGAAAACACAGATGCTAATGCAGTAGGTCTGGAGTGGAGTTTAAGAATCTGCGTTTCTAACAGTTCCCAGATGCTGCTGCTACTCTGTGGATACCATGTTGATATTGTCTCTGATGATTGACCTAAGACAGTGAGGAAACAAACTGTGTGGCACTAAATTTGATTTCTTCAGTAAACTGAAAACAATCCTAATTTATTAACATAATTTAGCATTATAATGTACAAAAGGATGTTATAGATTTAAAAATTAAAGCTACTTATAAAAATTAGAAAAAAAGAAAATGTGACCTAAACCACTAAACAATTTTATTTAATAAAAATTTAATGAGCATATATTCTGTGTTAGGCAGTTGCAGCCCAGTAGTACAAAAGATATGGAATAGATACAACCTCACCAAGAGTGCTGCTGGAGAAACAACAGCATGTAAAAGCCAGATTTCAACTAGAATAAAAAGATACAGAAATTAAATATAGAAAGGTTTTGTTGATTATTGACCATGAGGTGTAGATGGTAATATGACATGGTCTTATGAGATGAGAAGGGGGGAGAGAATGAGAGAGAGAGAGAGAGACAGAGAGAGAGAGACAGAGAGGGAGACAGAGAGAGGCTGAAAAGATAAAATGCAGAAGCTTACAGGGATTAAGATATAAGATATTAGTTGACCTGGGCTTCTGTCGATGATGGACGTGGACATGAGGAGGGTCAAGGTCCTTGATGAGGCTCATGCTTAAAGTCTCAATTTAAGTAATGGTGGAGAAACTATGAAGAAGAAGAAAGGAGCAGAAGGACACTAGTAGAAATACAGAGTTCTGGAGCATCTACATGTGGGAGGCTCTAGAGATATAAGGCTCTTTTTTTTTTTTTTTTTTTTTAATTTTCACAAGATAAAATCTCAAAGCCAGAGTCTACCGCCATGCCACCCTGACAAGCCAGATCCCATCTGATCTCATGAAGCTAAGCAGGGTCAGGCTTGGTTAGTACTTGGATAGGACACCACCTACGAAGACCAGGTGCTGTAGCCATAAAAAATAAAAAAATAAAAAAATAAAAAAATAAGGGATTGTAAACTGACAAGATCCTTGCAATCTGTGAGGTCAACCAAGGGTTGCCTCATCTAAAAATAAATGAATAAATAAATAAATAAAACCTCAACGCCAGACCTAATGTCTTACTTTGACCATATAGACACTTTCTTTATGGCTGTTGATGAAGATCTACAGGTTGAAGAGAATCTACTCCAAATATGTGATTTAATCCTTTTCATATACAGTCATTACAGAGCTCTTCTCAGTCTACTACCTAACTTAGAGCTCAGTGTAGATGCTTTTTGATAAAGAAATCATTAGTTTTGATGCAGTTAAAAGCATAAAATTTTTCCTTAAGAACTATACCTAGGGTTCTAATATATTCTAATATTTTTTGTTTTCTTTATAGTTTTACTCATGCATTTAGGTTTTTAATCCATCAGGAGATTATTTAAACATAATAAGAGAAAGGAAAACAACTTTATTTTGATCAGCTGGTGAGCCAATTTTTCCATACGGTTTGCTCATTAGTCTCTTTCTTACTGATTTTCAATGACAGTTACATCGTTTTCAAGTACTGAAATCATGTATCTTTTTCTGGGAAATCTATAGGTATAAAAACATTTCTGCATCAATATCACACTATTAAATTACTATCCTTTGTAAAATATGACGATATCTGGTAGGATCAATCCACTCTCTTTGGTCTATCTATCAAAATATGTATAACTATTTAGGAACTCTTTTTTTCCTGCATGTGTGCATTTGTTGATTAATTAATTAATTATTTTTATCCACAAGACCTTTTATTTTCTTACATGTCAGTCATCTTTGTGGAAATGAAGAGACAAATGTAGAACTACCTTGTGACCGAACAATTCCACTTCTGAGTACCTATCAGAAGAAACCCAAAACATTAATTTGAAAAGATTTATACACTCCAATGTTCATTCAACATTATTTACAATAGCTAAGATATAGAATTAAGTTTCCATTGATAGATGAATGGATAAAGACAATATAGTGTATACATACAATTGAATATTACTCAAGCATAGAAAAGAATGAAATCTTGCCATTTGCCAAGATTGATGGACCTAGAGGGTGTTATGCTATGGTACATAAGTCAGAAGAAGACAAGCACCATATCACTTATATTGTAATATAAAACAAAACAAATGAATAAAATAGAAAAGAACAGACTCATAGCTATAGAGGAAAAACTGATGGCTGCCGGAGAAGAGGAGGAGGGTGGGGGGATGAACAAAAAAGGTGACAAAAAATAGATATAAACTTCTAGTTATTAAAAAGAATAAGTCACAGCGAGGTAATGTACAGCAAAGGGAATAGAGTCAATAATATCAAAATAACTTTGTACTTTTGATAGATGTTTAAGAGACTTACTGTGGTAATTGCTTTGTAAATTATATAAATCTTGAATAATTATGTTGTATAACTGAAACTTATATACTATTGTATGCCAACTATACAATGGTAAAGAAGGGGTTCAAAAAACAGAGTAAAAAAATGGTATATTTCAACTTTCTGCTTAATATTGAGCGACATATCAAGCCCCATCTGGGTTTTCTATTAGCAAACCTTGTGAAACTTGAGCACCACCTGTACCCTTGTAGTAACAATTTGGGTAGGTAGAGACCAATGGATCTTACGTAAGTACTACCAGCTAAGGAAAGATGAGTGGAATTTTACAGATTGTCTATCCTTGCTTATCATTTTTTTTTTTATTATGATTGGAAGTACTTCAATACATTCTAACGGATATTTTGCCCCCAAAAGAATTAATAATTTCTCTATACTCCATTCTTCTATTCCTACATTTTCTCCTGCATTTTAGTCTACTTATTATATATAACACATTTTAAATTTTTTATAATACAACAATAGTTGCACTTTCTTTACCTCCCCAATATCAACTGGTATATTTGAGGCAAAGAAAAGTAGTGCTATCTATGGTTTTTTAAAACTGTATATACTTTTTTTTCCTAATAAGTTGTCTTTACTTCCAAGATCACACTAGGATAAAAAGTGCCAGCATAACTTTATTCTCTTTAGCTGCTTCTTAGGAAAGAAGTTATATTTTGTGAGACTTTACCAGTCCCTGTGTGGTGTTTTCCTGGCCTTGTAATTTGCATTAATGGATATTCAAGAAACCAATTTGTACAGCTCACTGATGTAAATTATAACAAAGTCTGGAGACATATGAGGACACATTTTCAGTAGGCTTTTGAAAATGTGCTGACACATTTTAGTAGTACATCTGTTTTTGCTTGCAAAAACTCACATTTATGTGTGTAACATGAGAAATTGAATGCAGAAACAGGTGGTTTTAAATGGTTTTAAATACTCAAGCAGAATTTAAATGGAGATACTCACAACTTTATTGGAGCCTTTTGAAAAAAATTCCAAATCTCACATTTAAACCAGTGGCAAATATCTTGACATTCCTGATATTTGTGACTTAATTCTTCTATTTGAAATCGCACTAGATAAGGAGTCTTACAGATAGCTTTCTGACTTTACTAATGATACACTGTGTGAAACTGAGTAAGTTGTAAATCTTTACACTTTAGTAGGTCATACATTAACTAAAAATAAAATCAATCTCAGAGAGTAAATATATATGTATGTATTTAAATTTTCTGTTCCAAAACTCAACATCTTTTAAAGAAATGTAAGAACTACAAATAATGTATAAAACGATGTATTATAAAAGGAATATTTGGTCTTTAGTCACATCCTTGTGAATATTAAATGCACACACACACACACACACACACACACAAACATATCAACCATTTGTTTAAGGCTCTATAGTAGATTGAATATTCTGTTAATCAATAGAAATCAAAAGAGATGATAATGGCTCCTGCATCAAGTCATGTTCAACCTTTTAAAAAGAAAGATTTCAAATAGATATTTTAAGAATTTCAGGTAGTGTGAGAATAATGAAAGTCATAAACAAGACTATCATTTTAGGGAAAAGAGGAAAGTATAGGATGTAAAAGGAACAGTCAAGATAAGTTATTATTAGAAAACTAAGTTTTAATTAAATTCTGAATACACACACACACACACACACATTATAATGTCAAATGAGAAAGGTAGTCATGCCAAGGAAAAATTGTAAACCAAAGTAACATTCAGAATTGAGAGGAAGGACTATATATGAGATTGGTTAAGTTGACAGAATTTATATAACCCAATGAAATATAGAGATGAGTCAATTATAGCTCCGAGTTTCTGACTTGGGTTACTATATGAATGGTAATGCTAATGTCAGACTTAAGGAATATAGAAGACTCGATAACTTTGTATTAGAGTAAGTGGTGATTTGTGCTTTATACTAAGGCAAGTTGAAACTCTATGTTGGTCTTTACAGTAAATTTGCCTACCTGCCAAGTGCATCTATAAGTTTGGAGTTTAGAGACCTAATACCATATTCGTATACCATAATCAAGGCTTCTCAAACATAAGCATGTATCAGAATCACTTAGTTTGTTTTCCCCTGTTTACAGAGACCATGGCCCCGATCCCAACCTATTAACTTAGGTTCATGCAAGAGAGAGATAAGATTATATTTTGAAAACTTCTCTCATATTTTGATATGCACTTTAGATTTAGATTCCTTTATATGGGGCACGTTTGAAGTCACCTGAGTGGAGGATACTGCCAAGAAGAAGACCAAGGACTGCATTAGGGAGATATGGTGGGGGAAAAAAAAAAAATATATATATATATATAGATAGATAGATAGATAGATATAGATAGATAGATAGATAGATAGATAGATAGATATAGTAGTGAAGAAAAAGAAAAACCATTTAGAAATGAAAAGAGAATTAGAATAAAGGCTCATATATGTGAATTTCAAGAAATGATCAACATTTAAATGCAACAGGGGTCAAATTAAAGAATTAAAAGATTTATATTAAATTGGGCAATTAGAAGTTGACTATGGATTTTCCTGGTTCTGACTCTATGAAGTAATTGTTCAGAGGGGGTCAAATACTACTTATAAATATTTGTGTTGGGCAGAAAGAGGAATGTGGAAGTAATGGGAGGAGTGAAGGGGACAAAAAGACCTGGATAAAGAGAAAGTTCTTTAATCTGAGAGAGTCTTCAGCATGTTTGTAGCCTTAGCTACACCTCGAATTGCTTTCAATCAATAGAGACATAGGAGTGGAAAATAAAGAGAAAAAGAAATACAATCACTGCAGTAAAATTCAACAGAAGCAATTGAAAGAAAATGGTTAAAGAAGCTTTACCATGGTAGTAGTCTGTGCATGTATTCACTAAGACTATTTGTATTTGGCTCTGTAGAAGGTAGTATGTCTCCAAAACTGTTAGATGTCATCCTTGCCTTCTATGCAATTATAGCATGGGGTAGCTAACACTGATTCTGACCAAAAATAAAATAAAGGATTTGTATAAGCTGATGCCTAAATTAAGTGATGAATTTATGTCTTGATTAAATTGTAGATGTGGTTTGTTGAGAAACGTCTCATATCTCTCTAGAACTTAGATATAGACAGAAACCGCAGTAAATATAAATGTATATCTCTTTCTGAAATACCTTTTTTTTCTCAAATCAAATGCTAATAGATACTTCTTTATATGGTTTTGAGAAAGTTTTATTTCTCATGACACCTGCCATTTGGTAGACTTGATTACCATAATATTATTTGGTTGCATTCGTATATTCATGCACAGCAGACTGAATAATTAGAAGTATTGGAATTGCTTTTCATTGAAAATCTCCTGTCAGTGTGAATGTTAGAGTGAATGAATCTTTACAAATCATATAAACAGTTAGGCCAACTAGAAGTAAAGTAAATCAAGTGGCACATACCCTAGCCTGATATAAATGCAGTCATATTTGTTTCTGAATCATTTTTGAATGTTAATTTATACTAAAAGGTGGAAATCATAAATACTCCATGTTATTTCCAAGAAGACTTAGTCACAGAAGAAATATAAGAATGTATCTAATTTCAAAATTTTGTGGTTATTTTACATTTCATGTACATATGTCTTGCCTCCTCAACTAACTTTTAAAATCTGTGATGGCAGGGAAATTGTTTTTGAAAGGAGAGATCTGACTGAGAGCTCTTTGAGGACTCTGTCATCTTTGTATCTGTTTAGTAATTATATTGACTGGTACATAGTTAAATCTCCATACTGTATTGAGGGAGAGAATAAGCAAATGATATAATCAATTTATAAATACATTGAAATAACCATTTTTAATTAAACACGAGTTTTTCCTGATATACCCTCATTTTTGTCATTAATGTTTTTGTAGAGCAAAGTAAACAATTACGGAAACCTGAATAGTGTTATGTATTTGAAGACTTTCACATATAAAGATAGAAGAGTGTAAATTAAATAAATAAAAAATACTGATATGATATTTAGACCGTATCAGCCAAGCAGAGTGACAACCCAGAACCAGAGAGGAATATAGACATATTGTGAAAACTACTGATATTTTTGCTTTCAGCTCTTGGTTTGAGTCTTCGTAAAAATGTTTAGATTACAGGGAAACCTGGGAATTGTCTTCTCTTTAGTAATGTGTCTGGGAAACATCACAGCTGTTCATTAACATATGAATTTAGTAGAGTTTCAAAATTCCCCAATCATTGTTATCTCTGAGTGTATTCTTTGTTGTGAAGGGAAGTGAGTTGTTATTTTATTTATCTGAAGATTGTAGTGTGATAAGCAAGTGTCAGGAATAATCATACCAAATGCTATCTACCACAATAGCATCCAATTATGCTTTACGTGTTTTTTCATCAAGAAAAGAAGTGAAGGAGTTTTTAAATTCCTTATCATGACTTGATGAGTTGAACATTCTAAGGAAAGTTGCTTAAACTCTGAGTGAGATCATTAGAGATACTAATAAGGTCGATTTCAGACCTGTTATATGTCACCACACCTGGATTCCAAAATAATTTCTAAAAGGTACAGAAATTTATCTTAGTTCTCAAAGTCTAAAGAATTTGCATTAATGTAGACAAATAAGAAGCAAGACTAAATAAGTATAAGTATCAAATAGCTAACATTTGTTTATGGGAACGTTCATATCTTGAAGAAATGGGCCTTCTTAATGAAAACATACGAAACTCCCTGAGGCACCTCTCCACTTGCTTTTTCCTTCCTTTTCATAGTTGCCCCAAATTTCTTTTTTTCTCCCCACCCCTACCACAGAGAGTTTTGATATAAGTTCAGGAATGGCTATGGAAATATGTTCTGGGAAAAATGACAAAACTAACCAGAACCAATACCGAAAAACAGGTTTATTGATAGATATAGAGCTGAACAAAATAATAGCTTTTATGTCCCTCTACTTTATGTGGGGATGTTGCATTATGCCAAGACAAGTTTACTCTCTTAGAAAGCATGTTTAACAGAGAGTTAAAGGAAAGTCGGAGAGAACGAAGTAAAATATCTATTGCAGTGCATGATTTTATTTCAAAGAGATATCACTAGAGGGAAAAGGAAAAGGCAAATGATGAAAGGAATTTATTTCCCATTAAATACATTTATACATTCAGTGTGCACTTCCTCTGGCAATCTGAAATATATGGCTCTATTTTATTTTATAATTCATTAACCTCACTGCAGCATCATAAAGCCTGTGAATAGTCAGTTTGAACACATCACACCCCTCAAAGCCTACTATAGGTCATTATTTCCTCCAGAATAAAGAGCAAATTCATTAGTCTGAATTCGTTAGCTTGAAATGTAATACTTTCTCACTTGCATTTAGTATGACACTCATACCACATGTGTACCTAGATGTGATTACTCTTCACAATTGATGTGTTGAGTCAAATGACACATTTTCAAGAAATTTGTAATCTGGTTATTAAACATTTTTAGCTCAACATAGGCCACAGTGGGGTATTTGAAATTGGCAAAAACCACAAATAATGTTTTCTCTTCACAGAGTCATTTGTTGAACAACTATTAACATACCACTGCTCAATTCTTCGAAGACCCCATATTGTCCAGCCGTGGCATTATGTTTTGTCCCTGGACACCTCCATTTTATATTTGCCTGTCGAATCCCATCTACAATGTCCATCTTTCCTAAGATTCTACTTAAATGTTCTATTTCTGGCTCATGTTCTCTTCTCTTGACACCCCGCTTCTTGTGTCTTTTGCACTGATCTATACCTGTGGCCTATGTAGCCCAAGTTGCACACTGTCCTCTCTCCTTCCCTAACACGTGGGCTCTAACGTGTGAATCACTAGGAGTTACCAGTCTCTGCGATTCCTCGAAATTCAGCAATAAAAAAGTTCAGATTTATCAACAGCACTTTTCGTACTCTTTTGTTCTTATTTGCTAAACCTAAATGAGAAGGCTGAAGGAAAATGTAGAAATTATAATGTGGTGAGACCAGATCTTTTATAACTATGGAACTACTTTTAACCTTCCAAATTCCTTTCGTAAAGTTCATTGTGTTGATGTGGTGGGAGGAATTTCCTCAGGAACATAAGTTCTAGTTTGAATATTACCAGCACTAAGTCATTTTGTTTATAGCTGCCTCCTGTTGGCCTTCAAATGGCTATTTAATGGCAGCAGGTAACTAATTAGAGACAAGTGTACATTGTTTTCTTTTAAAGTTTAAGTGTCACATGTTCATCATCATATAAATTTAACTAACATGCAAGTATATTTCTTATGTTTTGTATGTTTTAAGTGTACGAATTTAATCAATATAAAATGCATTCACTTATTTTTCCACTTATTTAATTTTTCAACAAATAAATATTAATCGTGTACTCTATATCTGGAGCTGGAGACATAGTAGGGGCATAACAAAGTTCCTGTGCTCATTTGGATTCCATTATAGTGGATGGGACAATTATCAAATGAAAAAAACATGTACACAGTGATCGGTGCTATAAAAAAAAAATAAATCGGGATAAGAAGATTAAGGGCACTCAGTAATTAGATATAGAATAAGTTTCTATTGGAGGTAATCTTCAAAATAACCTATTCTAAAATATCCTGTGTAACAAGCAGTTTCAATCTGTTAAGTCTTCTTTGCTAAAACCTCCTACAAATGTGGGCTGTGCTACCCTACATAGCTGCTAGATACTAATGTTGCCAAAATTCTTTATATGTATTCTAACATTTAATCTTTCTGACATTCAATATTTAGGTGTTATTACCCCTATTTTGCAAATGTGGAATGTGAAGTATTTCTTTTTTATATAGTGTTTCAGTATTAATCAAAGTACTGAACCAAAAAAAAAACAAAACAAAACAAAACACTACAATTGTGTGATCAACTGAAAATGTGCTTTATACATTAGGATAATACCGTGCTATGTTTGCTAATGTGGATTTTCCTCCATCTCTACTTTAAACCTATAACCTGTCCTTATTTCAGCAAATAAACCATAAGAATTTTGTCTTCTCATGAAAGTGTTCTTACGGCTAAATAAATTTAAATAAATTAAGTCCTCGATCTTGAGTGTTCAAAATTTAAGGTCTGGATATAGTATTAATATAATTTTAAAGCTTTCCTGGCTAAGTAATCCCAGAAAGTTTGGAAGTTCTACCTAATAGCAGAAGTAACCAGTACTCAACTTTTTGGTGAAATCTGGAGACACAGCAAAAACTCAGTTCCCTACTATATCATGAAATGGAAATGGCCAGAGAGCCTCAGAGTTTTATCTGTAAACCCGGTTTCCCTGTGAACTACAGTGTGGTATTACAAAGATGGTAAAGAGCCTCAAGCAGCCTGAAAGAGTTCCAGGCAAAATTCAGTGTGGTTCAAAAGTGGTTGAAAGAGAATTAGATATGGAAATGCCTTGTATTCAGGAACAAGGAAAAACACATCAGCAACCCTGAAAACTAAATGACGACAAGATGTTTTATGAATCCCAGCATATATAAATGATATAGTTCAAGGAAAAGGCATCCTACTCAATGCCTTGGGGTAGCAAAGGCTGTCTGGATATAGATATAGTTCTGTGACAGTGGTGAGCTTTTGAGGGATGGGGTATTCTAAATCAGTGGAGTGAGCCAGGTTCCACCTGATGAAATGAAGATTTGAAATAGCACCCTGAATTGTCTTTTTGAAAAATGTCGCATTTTTTACCAATTTGTTTTGTGGACAAAGCTTGTAGCCATTATAGAGGAAACGTAATCTTAGAATTCAAATATTCTAAATTATTTAAGAAGTAGAAACAACCATCTCCATTTATATTAAAAAAAAATAGGAACTTATAACAGTATTCTATGACATAAAATAAAATGGTTTATTATTAGTAGATGTAATAGATAAAAAGAAAAATGAAATAAGTGTAATATCTTCAGTTTGGGGACTATAGAACATAAGAATGGGAATCTCAAAGCTATGCTTCTCTACAAACTTTGAGAGTGGGGGTCAGTGGTGTTCGGTATTCAAATCAAATGCTAACTTTGGTTAGCTTACATTTATTCAGTTAGCTTACATTTATTTAGCACAGAGGAGATTCAGAAGTGGATAACACAGAGACATTTAAAAAAATAAGTTGCTGGCCAGAATCTGCAAAGAAATACTATCAGCAGCCAGGAAAACATCCATATATAGACACATCAAATTATGCATTCATTTTAGAGAGTTCGTAGGTAGATTGAAGTTTATTGATTAACTTCCTCTCCTCTTCAGACTTTCAGGTTAGGAGAAAATGAGACCATTTTTGGGTGTCAATTGCAAAAAAAAGACAAAAGAAAAAAATCATCAAGGTTTTAAAATTTTTAATCACTTTTTGTGACAGAGTAGTACTTACTACTTTGACTAATTAAGAATCTTTGCTATCTTCTTAAATAATAGAAGATATCATAAAACAATACATTGTGCATTCATAATTACGGCATTTAACCTTCCTGTTACTTGCTTATAAACTACTTTTTAATCAGTGACATTAAATAGAATTATGTTCTAGAAAAAAATTCTTATTAAAATAAGATAACTCAGCCACTTTTTCTTAAATGTAATGATCTAGAAGAATATGATTACAGTAAGCATAAGTTTCATAAACCTCTCTTGTATGTTAAAAATTTTGAAACAATCTTGTCATGTATGTCCATTTTGTGAGTTAAGAAAGAATGTTTCTGTCTTTTAGTCTTCAATTTTCAGTGTCATTTTTTCAGAACGGCGATCCCTTGCAAAATGTAAGTCTCAAGCTACACTGCAGAATCTATTTTTATAGAAGGAAATATCCTTCTGTATGATCCTCAAATGAAAAGCTGTCATCCATCTTCTGAATAGGCTTTATCCTTCCTTCAATGGCTAGTTTTTGAAACTGCTGATGACTAGAAGCAATTCTTTATAACTCCCTAAATAAAGACATCAGTCTATCAGCAAAAAACAGTACATGAGCTGGAAGGGGCAGCTGTCTCCAAGAGGGGGTGGGGAAAAGAACACTTACCAGCTTAGTTAAAAGCTGCTAAATGTTATTATTGTGTGTATCAGTGTGATGTGTCCTTACAATTTAAAATGCTCCTTCAAGCAAACTTTTTCCTTTTCTTTTTAATTTATGCTATATAAACCCAAGTAATATAAATTCTTCTGTGAAGCGTCTTACCCTACCATCAAAGGTAATTAAAATCGGAAAGGAAACTTCAAAGTCAAAATGAAAGCTGAATTCTAAAATGATCAGTTCGTTTTAGGATTAAAGAAAAAAGCATTATTCAGAGTGTCTTAGAGAAAAGCAAAGGTGAAGCAAAAATGTATATAGTGCCTCATCTACATATCCCACTCTCTCACCCTGAGCATGTCTCTTTATTGTGTTCTTTACATGAAACAGGTTATATTATCATTAGAATCAGTCAAATGGTACAGTGTTATAAGCTATTCAGAAGCAAATGACAGAATGAGAATTTATACTTCAAACAGCTTATATATTTTTCTTTGTAGATTCACACTGTCCCCCGCCCCCCACCCCCCACCCCGCCTTTGAAAAGATTTTAGATTTTTTTTCCTCCCCCATGTCTGGAAAAACCATAAAAATGCACATTGGTGTGGATCTTTTAAAAATCTGTGTTTGCATTTATTCAGCTTCTATATGTAAAATCATGTTCTTCAGTCCTAGAAAGTGTTCTGGAATTATTTTATTGAATACTTCCTGTCTCCTATTTTCTCTTTTCTCTCTGTTGATGCTGTTAGATGTGTTTCCAAACTTATTATCATTTTCCTCCTACGCAGTCTCTCTCTCTATCTCTCCCTGTGTCTGTCTCTCTCTTTCTCTATCACACTATACACACACATCAACACACTGTCTTTTATTTTAACCCTGGTCCTGAAATATCAGTATTATATTTAATAGCATGGTCTTTTTTCACTTTCCCCCACACTTTTTGTCCTATACATACACATATACATATGTGTGTGTGTATATATAAATTTTTAATCTGGAAAACTCAGATCCTTTTCTCGGATGGTTTCCTTTTATTGTTCTCTAATAATGTGTTTATTTCTGGAACACATATTAATTTGATATCATAATCTGATGCTATAAATTCATTGACTTCTACTTCTACTTCTGTTGTTTTTTATGACAGTCTCTCTTTTTTTCTGGAAATTTTTGTTGTCTTTGCTTTTTTTTTAAACCATTCTATTGAATCTTCAATTTCTACTCTTGTATTTTTAACTCTCAAGAGAACTTTCCATTGTTCTCTCATTATTTACCGCTTTTCTGTAATAAGTTGTTTTTATTTCATGGATATTATATATTATCATTTTGTGAATTATGTGTGTGTATGTCATGTGTGTATAAATTCTGCTTTCTCTATTATTCTCATTTTCTACAAGTTGTTTTTAGCTGTTGTTTGATTTGGTTATATTATTCTCTATCTATCATACTAGAGAATCTGATATCTATTCTGTTAATATGTTCAAGAATGAAGCACCAAAAAGTTCGTTGTAAGCTCTGTGTGTGAATACATGTGTCAGAGAACTTTTTAATGGTAACTGTTAGTGTAATATGATTGGTTGGGGGATGATCTTGTGGTTCTACAGGGAAGAGTATCAAATATGGGTATTGGGTATAATTTTTCTTAGTTCATTTTTTTCCTCCAAACACAAGTACTCTCTTTTCCTTCCCAGTAATATAAACCTTTGAACCAGAGTTCTGTAATCAGGGTAGGGAAAGTAAACCAGAGGTGAGGGTGAGTCTCTCTTCTCAATTTGCGTTGTAGCTATTATTTGTCCAGGCATCGTGTGTGTGTGTATGTGTGTGTGTGTGTGTGTATGCATGTGTATATGTGTGTGTATTTTATTTTTATAATACATATAAAATTATCAAGCTGAGGAATGTGGATATAAAATATCTGCATCTAGACCAATGTAGTCATTTTCTAAATTCATGCTTTTTCTTATATAATATGACCAGACCTCTCTTGTCAGCTGGGGACAAAAAAAGTTGCTGGCCACCTAGAAGTGTTTCCAAAACATGACTGTGCATTAGAATCTACTGGGGAGTGTTTATTTACTATTTTAACTATTCCCCAAATCATGACTACAAAGTCAAAATTTGGAGTTATGAGGCCCTGGGATCAATTTTATTATTATAATTTTTATTTCACTTGCTCATTTGATACAGCTGATCCATTGAGAAATAAATAGCAATAAATGGTCAATAGTAAATGCTTTATAAAAATGAAAATAAATTCTCAGAAATAAATTCTCACATCAGTAAGAAAACAATAAATAAGAAAAATTTCCTGCTTCCAAATTTAAGTACTTTTAAACTGGGATTATTATAGGAAGTATTTATTTCAGCCTCAAACTACGAGCGTACACAAACATTCACTTCTTGCCAATGAAGAGCTCTGAGAAGCATAGTAGTGGGAGAACTTTGAGGCTCAGTCATTGGTCGGTATGATCAGCATAACTGGAAAAAAGAAGAGGACTTACTACTGGTCACTGACTCCTTGACCAAAAAATCCAAATGGATTGTTCATAGAATATCAGGGGAATTTACATATATTTCATAAACTAAGTAGTCAATGACTAAAATCAATAGACAAGTATTTTCCAAATTTGCTTAATTCTAAATATAACCTGGTATATTTGTTCCCCTCATTCCTGGATTAACTTTCCACAGTGCCTGACACTGAAGCACTCAATGCATGTTGTGGGTGAGTAAATTTTTTCAAAATAATATAAATTGAAGACTTTCAAAAATGAACATGACAGAAGCCAGGAACAACATGACATAGCAATTTATAAAGGTCCAGGGTATTAAGAGGAAACTTAAATAATTGGAAATTTCATCTATTAAACCACTAAAACTAGGACTTAGCAATGATAGTGATGAACTTTATGAATGAACGTTGGTCATTAGGCAGGATCACTCTACAGCTATGAAAAGAATGTTAGAGAAATTGTACATTTTTTAAGGACAGAAGTAGGAAAACGAAGAAAAAAGAAGCAGACAATTAAGAAGAAAATGAAGAAGAAGAACAATATAGAATTATTAATTCAGTCTCCTACATGGCAAATTAAAATCTCAGCTAAATCAATATAATTGATTAATTACATTGTGCTAGACTAAAAGGGCTAATATATTGTGACATTTTGGCTTTTTTTTTTTTTTTTTTAAGGTTAGGCAAACCTTGGTTGACCTCGCAGATTGCAAGGACCTTGTCCGTTTACAGTAACTTTCTTTTCTTTCTTTCTTTTCTTTCCTTTTCTTTTTTTTATGCCTATGGCTCCTAGTCTTCCTAGGTGGTCTCTCATCCAAGTACTAACCAGGCCTAACCCTGCTTAGCTTCCAAGATCAGACAGGATCAGGCTTGTACAGGGTGGCATAGCTGTCGACGTTTCGGCTATTTTTAAAACAAATTTTTCTCCTTAAAGTCATAGTTTAAAAAATATGAATGTAGGCAAGCCCATCTATCAGCTGTTAGATATACTGGTTTCAAATTTGAACACAAATAATTAAAGTAGAAAATTTTCTTCCCATTTCCTTTGGTTTCTCTGTATTTTCATTTATCTAACCAAATTAAATATCTAATTCATTTATTCCAATTTGTATTAATAATACATATTTATAGTGATAATTTTATCTCTAATTATAGTTTTAAACCTGAATACATAAATTCTGATGTTCTGTGATGTTTGCGATTCTTTGAATCATGGTCTACTTATAATTTCAGTTCTTTTTCTCCAAGTCTTTCCTTCTGGGCACTGAGTATAATTCTTAAGCACATTGTTGTGGTTTTATTTCTTCATAATTAGGAAGTTTTACCTGTAACTGATATTATATTTGAATTTACCTTGAAGTTTAAAAACTAAATGCAACACAAATATTTATATCTAAGTTTCTCTATTATAAACATCAAAATTATATCTTGTTTTTAAATATCTTCCATGATAAAATTAGAAATTTGCCGTCTTTTAAGTTATTAAATTTTTAAAATTTAAACTCCCTAGCTGTGAAGGAGTTTTAAGGACAAGTTATTTTATTTGTTTGTTTGTTTGTTTGTTTAATTAATTTGCCAGGAATTTTTCTTATTTTAGTTTTATGTCCATGGAGAATATTCTATACAAAGTACTAACAGTTGTTATTGTAGATTTTTTTTTCTGAAAAGAAGAGATGTAACGTACATTTCTGGTTCTTTCCACCTAACAGAACTATAAGAGTACTTCTCAGCAGGATTAATGCTTATATCTAACTGATCCATGGTGAAATATTGTGTAATTTGGAAAGAATTTTCTCTACTTTGTTAAATGATTCATTTAGAAAATGGAGAAAGACAAGTGTATTCTCTCTACTAGCTATTCTGATTCCTTTTTTTTTTTTTACCTTTCTCTATCATATATTTCTCAAAGTATGATTACTATGGCTTTTTTTGTTGTTTGTTACATGATTCAGTAAATTTATGTGATTGCAAACATAATCTAGATTAGTAAAATGGGATTCAAAATTTTAAAGTAAGTATGAGGAATATTGCACAAGAATTTATATGTGGTTAGAAGACATTTAGGATCAAGGGTTATGCTATTCTTTTTAGAAAACTAAAATTTCATTCAGACATGTTACTTTATTAACAAGATGTATGTAATAAATGATACTGATTGATTCATTGATTAGTTAATAGGCTGTTTATTTCCTTTTATGTCTTAATGTATCTGAGTTTTTGAAGATAGAAGCCACTAATATTTCTTCCTCAGTCAGTGATCTTCAACCAGGTTGATTATAACAATTACTGAGGATATTTTTAACAAATACCCAAATTGGAATTCCTGATTTGGTAGATGTGAAGTTGATTCTGGGAAACATTGCTCTTTAGGTGTGTCAGATGAGAATCTGGCTTTGACATTACAACTTTAAGCCATTTGGTTTTCTATCAAGTCGCTCTTTATAAGACAAGAAAAACCAGAAGGAAAGCCTAATGTGCTTATTTCTAGAGTGAGGTATGACAGAAAGATGTAAATGAACTGAATGATCACGGAGGATTACTCTATTACAGAAATTTCTCAGTAGCCTTGGATTTATCCATAGTATAACCATTAAGCCTAAAAAAAAAAAAAAAAAAAAAATCCCCCATACCACCAACAAATTTGAAAATTGTGCACTAATTTATACCTGTTCTGTAATTTTATTTCGACTTACTTTATTCTCCTTCTTTGCACAGGCGCAAATTACAAAGCAGAATTTTAGTATGCATGTAAATAAAGTTTCCAAATCTCAAGCTTAAAATGTGCATTAATTATAAGAAAATAATTATTGAAAATGGTTTTTAAAACTAGATTATTTATGAGCATAGTAATAAAAGAAGCATCAACATATAAAGGGTATTTGTATCCTACAAATAACTTTAGTTGTTAATATGACATTTTACATTTACAAATATTAAATTATTTTAACATTATGAACAACTTTATGTATTCAAGTAAAAGTAAAAATGCAAAACAACAAAAACAAGAGTTTGAGATATATTCATTATATTTTAATTATGATATCATTATATAATATCTAGTATATATTATTAATTATATATCAGATTTTGTATAAAACTATATATAGCTATTTAAACTATATACTATAAACATATTATATGTATGTTTAGCTGTTATAGATCTTTCTAATATAAAATGCATAGAAACATTAAAAGATCTAAATTTAGGTGCAATAATTATCCTTAAAATTAATGTGATTCTGTAAGTTGGAAAATTTGCCAAAGGCTTTGGCAAATCCATAGTATAGATGACAGAGACTTAAGTACTTTTCAATGTTTAAGTGACTATTTTCAGTTAAATTTTGATGCATAATTACTTTATTTAACTTATTCTTGTAAAGCAAGAGCAAATAGCAAAGGAATATAAATATGAGTCTTCTATTTTGTTTTTTTTTAATAAATTATATTTTGTTATTCTATTTAATTGAGAAATTTAATATTTTTTTCTTTTTCTTTTCTTTCTTTTTTTTTAAGGTTTACTGAAACTAGTCTCTGTGCAGGCCGAAAGATGTAAAAGATTTTTGGGAGAAAAGAGAGATACTTCCATGAATCGCTTAGGCAGAGTAAAATCAAAATAAACATCTAGTTCTCCGACATACTCTTTTGTGAATATACAGTGTAATGTTATCTTCTTAAAAATAATTACAATGAATGAGTAAAATATTAATATAGAATGGGGATGAATTAATAAATTGTATACAAATTATTAAAATATAGTGTAAATAAAATAGAATTTTTATTAGTTTATATAATAAAAAAAAATTACAGAGATTAAAAATATCACACAGAAAAATACTCATGATTATATTCAAATCTTCTATGTGAAAAAATAATGTAATAAAAGAAAAAATTAACAGGCTGGGAATATGTTATTAAGACTGACTCAGAAAAGATTATTTTAATATATTTATAAATAACTTTATCTTATATAAATAAGCCAATAATATTAACAGTAGAACTATAAATGGTAATTAATATCTAAAAATAGAGTTACTATTGCCAGTAATCAGGATATAAAAATTTAAACAATTTTGAGGTGCTATTTAAAACTTATTAAATTGCCCCAAACATTAATTAACAGAATATTCCATGCCAATAAACTACTGAAAACAAACAAAAACAAAATCTTTTAACAAAATAGGTAAATAATCTATTTAAATTTGCTTGTCTCTATTAGAAAGCATTTATTCTAATAAAATTTGAAAGGACATATAAGATGTTAACTTTATTTCTTATATTCACACTATAGTCTTTTTATACAATAAATTAATGTGGTAAAAAACATTGATTATGGATGTATCATTGATTAAGTATAATAAATGTCAAGCAAAATAGAAATAGTAAAAAATTGTTATATATACAAATTTATATAGATATAATTTATACATGCACTTAATAAAAAAAAATAAGTCCAGGGCAAACTTTTGTGTTTAGAATTTACTTTGTAGTGAAAAAAAATTACAGAAAAATATCTTTTCTGAAAGAAACATTTTTAAAGGCAAAGTGGTTTTAGGCATTAGACTTTGAAGAGATAGGAGAATGTTTTTAAATGAATGTGAAGTAATATTTCAAGGAAAAACTATTCTCTAATAGAAAGCTACTATTCATAGAAACTAATTATAGGAGAGGATTTCAGTAATTTTAAAGGTGTCTGACCAAGGTGAAAAATTAACAATAAATCATATTGCCATTGGCTGATAACCTGGTGATGTGCCAGTCCTTTCTCATGTGTACCTAAGGTAGAATCCCCATTAGTCCATTGACCCACTCACCACAGAGGCATTTACCACAAGACTACTGGTTGTTTGCTCATAGAATGTGAAATTATTAAATAGTATATTTTGAATTTTTAAGTTTCAATAAAAATACTTTCTCTTTTCACTGATATTCATAATTCTGTATAGTGACAAATAATTCTTTTAAGTTTTTAATTGACAGATAGCCTTTAATTACCAATGCTGTTTGTGGTTTCATAACTAAAGGAAATGTAAATGAATCAGTAATTAATAAAAACAATTTGGGTTTCTATTGATTTCTTTGAGCTTAAAAAAAGTCATCTATTCATTTCTTCATCACTAGAAAATGTGATGATCTTGACCATGTTAAATTAGCTAGCATTTATTCAAATACTTTGTGTGAAAATTGAATTGATCTCATAACTTCATAGCTCAGATGAGAGTTTTATGTATTAATTTGGTAATGTTTTGGCAAAATGTATGAGCAACTTAAATATTGTGGTAAAACTAAGGAAACATTTCTAAATATCATTTCTAAAATGATATGTGATAAATGATGTATATCTTTTAATATCTATTTTTGCCTAGATATTTTTCCTTAAAGGTTATTTCCTACATGGCTAACATTTTTGAGAAAAAAGATTCCTGTTAGAAGAAGAAAAAAAATGATACCTAAAATCTATAAAAAATACCTAAATGTATAAGAGAACATTGTCGAATTTTTATTTGCCAGAGATGTTTTCTGTATGTTGTGTATATGTTTTCTAACAAAGAATAAAAAATTTCACTCGGTGTACTTAAAAGTGTCTGTTATTTTTAGTAAGATTTATGTAAGTGTATGTACTTCCTTTTCTTTTCTACTAAGAGAAAATAGTAAACTGAAATAGTCAAAAAAAGATTCATTTATAGGATCAACTGAGACTACTTGTCACAGCAGTTCGATAGCACAGGTCTATTAACCTGATCTGCATATATTATACTTATTTAATTTATATTTAAGAATGTTTTCCAAATTAACTCTCAAGATAGAAGATACTTTTACTGATGTCTTCATTTATAGCTCTTTATAATCTCTCAAAATCATTCTCTTTTTACATTCTGCTTGTGAGATTATTTCAAATGTACCTCCTGGGAAAGACTCTCTTTGAAATTGGCAACACTTAATGAAAAATATATACATATTCATCATTAGAAAGAAGATACTGAAAAAATATTGCTGGTATATAATCACTCTGAGCAGAAAAATTATTTTGAACATGAAAGAAATCATTAACTGTAAATAATCCGGAGATCAAAGTCTGAAGAAAAAAAAAGTGGGCTAGAGGGCAGATTCTGCACCCTGTGTGGGCTGAATGAAGTGGCTATCTGAAACACAAGCTCAGAGAAGAAAATAAAGTTAGTATGGTTGTGCCAACCCTGAGATTTTCTTCAGGATAAGGCCAGGAAGCATTAAAGGAAGTTATATCAGCTATTATAAGGAGTGAAAAGGAGTATGATTTTTAGTTAACTGCTTTCTTCTTTTACAACCATATTAATGATAAAGAGCTTTTCTATAATTCTGAGTAACCTTTTAATGAAAGAAAATAAATATATGATTTAACAATTTATTTTTCAATTTATTTTTCAATAAAATGCCCTCCGATTAAATAATAAAGATCTTACTTAGATGCATTTCTGGTCATGCAACTTATACATGCAGGTTTAGGATTTTGTCAGATCATTTGGCTCAATTGTGTCATTTTAGGATTTATATTTAAAACTATCCCTAATCTTAACTAACTGTGAGTATATAAAATTGGGCTCATTTATGAAACTTAATATTACACACATCTTTTCTACATGATTTATTTTGGATATAAATACATTTTAAGGGAATTATATTTCTCTGGCAGAATTTTATCAAAAAACGCACACTTGTTACTGTTTAAACATTGATTTTGAGAAATTCCATTGTGTCACTTAAGGATATATTTATTTTCTAGATTCAAATTTAAAAATTTTTATATTTTATATAAAATACTTTATACATTTTATACTTTATATAATATTTGGCAATAATATACATTCTGGTATTACTTTTTATGAGTTTAGAAAAATGCAATTAAAATGAATTGATGAACAAATTTTGGGATCATAGAAAGCTGAAAATAACTAAAGTTATAATTTTTTAAGTTGTCAATATTTAGCATAATACTATGGTGAGAAAATAATGGAAAACAGGAACGTAAGTTTTTCAGGGTTATAGGAGAAATGATATACATTAAAAACTGCCCAACTATTTTCTATTATCTGTTTCATGGCAAATTGAAATATTAAGAGTCTATAACTTAAAAACTTAAAATGTAATAGCATAGTTAATCAGTATTAGAAGGATCAAGAGTAGGACTTGAAATTATCATATTTAGATAGATGATATATGATAGATTGATAGATGATAGATGATAGATAGATAGATAGATAGATAGATAGATAGATAGATATAGACAGACAGACAGACAGACAGACAGACATAGAGATATATAGCCATGCAGAACTTCCAAAATAAATTAGATGTATTTACAAAGTTTAATAATATAAATGGTTTGATGTAATGGGTAAATGTCCAGATCCATTCCACTGGCAATAATTTTATACGGTTCTGAACCATTTCAAGCTATCCGTTGGTTCTTGTGATGAAGTGGAAAAAACATTATCTTTGAAGTAAGGAAAAGATATTTTAATTATAACTTAGTTGTTTATTAGTAGTCTGACATTGAGCAATTTGAGAAACTGAGCCTTAGATTGTACAAACTTTAAAAAATGGGAATAATAACATATTTATAAGGTCATTGTGATAAATTAAATCAGACATAGAATTACAGTGATGGACAATTACTAAGTGCTCAATTAAGTAATATTTTTTTGCTTTTTACTTCCAAAACTCAGAAAAAATCTTGAGCACCTGGATCTAGAGATGGATTGAATTGAGAATAATTTAGTTGAAAGTCAGTGGGTTTTCCCATATTAACTAAATTTTGGTGTATCATGGCCAGGAAAATGACACATACTATATATGTAAAGGTAGGCCTGAAACAATACTTTTGTCTGTCCCCACTGCTTACAAATTGACCCAAAGCACTGTCTAATTTGGAAATTAGTACTGGTAATATTCCATCTCTAGCTGATGAGATAACATTAAGGCAAAATAACTCTTGACTCGGATACAGTCTTCATTTTCTTCAGTATTTAATATTTGTGGCTTTTATGATCCTTTCCCTTTAAACATGGATAACAAGCAAGATGTTGCAACCATAATAAAAACTAATGTTTAAGATTTATTTATTACACTTAACCTAATATGATTATTATCGAATACATGTCTAATGCTAAGGAGATAAAACTTTAAATTGGGTGACCATTTTCCAACTTCACTCCCTTAATTTGACAAGTTTACTTAAAATCTAAAACAAAGAAGAAAATGCAGAAGCTGGAATGGACCCAAATAATATTGGACAATTTCTGTTTACATTTTGTATATCCAGTTATGATGATTATTCCTATGGCTCTACCAGGTAAGAAAAATAGGTCTTAAAGAATTTATATTTTAAGAAAGATAAATGTACATAAATTATATTTCATATAACAACTTTCAGACAGTTTGTTATTATTGTAGTATATTTGCATAAAAATATAAAGGAATTTATAAAAAATTATTCTAAAAGATGGGAGATTTGAATTTTCTTTCAAAAAAATTTTGGTTTATAAGAAAGAGGCAAATGCCATAGCTTTTTTTTTTGTAATCAAATTGAGCTTCTTTTCACTCTCATAACATTAACGTAATATTTTACTTATTCAGTGTACTTTAAAATTTACAAGTATATGCAATATATTATTAAAGCCATAACTAAATAAATTTTTACACATTCTCTTTTAATACTTTGCCTGTATTTGTTGATTGTTCAATTGCCGATCTGAGATACAGAGATTGTTTTTATTAAATACAAGCTTACAATTGAAAATATTCTGACTTCATTCAGTAAATCGTTTTAGCTTAACATAATTTACAATCAGAATAAACATTTAACTGAGTCTTCAGAAATTAATATATTTAAATTCATCATTATTTTTCAAATAGCATAGAATAGGAACAGATAACAAAAGGACATTATTTATTTGTGATTAAGTTTATCCTTGCCATAAAACAAAAATTTTGTAGTTTCTCATATAAATTGTGCCTTTTTTTTTCTTGAGGTTTATCTATTTGTTAAAATGAAGTCAAGTAGTGATATTTTATTAAGTTATATATAATTCATTGTGAGATATTGTAACATTTTCTCTCAAGAATAACTTTAGGGGGCACTGTGCTGCCAGTAGAGAGCTCTCCTCAGACAAGTCAGATCATCTTGTTTTCTTTCTTTGCATATGAAAATATCTTAACAAGTTTATCAAAGGAATCACATTGAAAGTGTTAAATTTTCTTAAATTTGTGTTTTTCACTAAGACACTATGGAAGGGCATTTTTGAAAGCTGTCGAAGAGAGAATATTTTCATAAAACAAAAGTTGGATTTCAATAGTAACTTGGAGCTAACGGTTGTTTTCTCCAGTTTGTTTTGGTGTTAGGAAACAAACTGTCCAACAAACACAGGAAAAAGCAGAAAAACATCTCACCTGAGAGAATTAGGATTTTGGTAAGAATTTTTACAATAATATAATTGATCATATTGTAAATAAAAAAAAAACATGTCAGTTATCTGTAAAAAAGAGCAGCTAGCCACAATCAAAACTCAAGGTATAAGGAATCCTTTGTAAACTGTAGTTAACCAGATGGTCAGCAAGAAAACGGAAAATGAAAATGACAACAAAATAGAATGATTAGCAGTACATATACCCATTTGATATTTCCAATGGCTTAGTCTTATAAACCTCTCCCCCACTACTGCCCCCACTTTATCAATCATCTCTGACATCTGTATTACATTCTGATTCCAAAGTAGATCTTTTGTCATCTGGAGAGATCAAAGCAAAGGCTTCTGAAGAAACAATGCAAACTGTTAAAAGAAACTCCTCCCCTTTCCTAGCATTGTTCGGATTGTCTGATTGTAATAAAGCAATTCAGTTGCTTCTGATAGAGCTACCTAAGGCTTTCTGTAGTCTGCTTCCTAATCGTACAGTATTAGCTAAAAAAGTTACATATACATTTGGAGGTTATGAATTTTTATTTTAGGTATTTTAGGACCAATTAAAATATTTCCTTCATTTTTGAAATGTATCAGTAATATCTCTTGTTCTCACATTTTCTGCTCATATTTGAGGGTAATGCTTATGATATATGTGTGGATTAAGAGGCAGGGATGATTAATTCAAAAGAGAAAATATCCTTTTTACATATGTCTTAATTCCTCAGAAAATATATGATTAGATATGAAAGTCATATGTAAAAAATAAAATCAAATAGTTTTGAAAAAATCATAAATATTGAAATAGATATTAAAGAAAAGTGATTTTTTTTTAAAGTATTGATTTTTAGGAAATATATTCATGATACTGGGAAAAGGGAGTTTAATAGATGTAATTTGTCCACAGGGAGTCATGATTTGACTTTTTGTATATTTCAATTAACTTATTGTATTGCTATTCTCATTTAAAGTCTGTAATTTTTATGAGAGGATAAATGTTTTATATATATGAAAGCAGTGTTAATAAAAAAATAAAAATTCTAAGAAATATGGGTTTTATTTTTGCTAGGGAATAGCAATTGTCAATCAATTCAAGGTTTAAGTTCCTGATTATTTCCTTTAGTAAATACTAAAAGTTTATGTAAGTGACTAATTTTCTTTAAAAAGCTATTTAATTAACTTTAAGCCTGTATTTTAGAAACATTAGTGCTCCAAAATAATTACTTTATTTCTTCAATTATATATCAATCTAATTATTTGGAAAATTATTTGCTATTATGATATTTAAGAATATGTGAAGCTCTCAAGATGCATTGTTTTTGAATGTCAAAGGCATTTGAGTCTCAAGTACTTTTTCTCTCTAGTATTTTCAAACACCCCAATTCTCTTAGGACTTAAATCAATGGAGAGAATTTTAAGAAGAAAGAATATTGGATAATCCCAGATTTTATATCTTTATCAGTATTCATTGGAAGAATTTTAAGAGATTAGCAACAGGCTAAGTGGATTTCTTACTTCCTCCTGTGAAATTTAATAATGTTCTTTATCTCCTGTTTATGGCTTTGAAGTTCAACAAAACTTATAAAGGAATTTCTTGAAACTGCCATTTCCTTCCCATATACGTATGTAAATCATAGTTAGGCACATATAATATCTGTTACTGTATGTATTTTGTGATATACAGTGAACATTGTTAATATTTTAAAGGTCGCAGTCATAATTTTATTTCTCCTTTGCACTTTCTGAATTTCAGATTACGCCTTACATCTTTAGGTGCAAATACTACCAAGGAGTCTCTACATCACAAAGTATATGCATTTTCTCTAGGATATAATTTTATTTCACAGTAAATAATATGTTATACTGTCTTTTTTGAATATTTGTTTGAGAACTCAGATTTTATATGTAAGTTTTGCCCCAATATTAAGATTTAAATTAAAAAAAAAAATACCTAGACTACAACACGTTTGTAGGTTTGATTATTTTTTCTTTATTCTTTAAAATTTTGTTATTAGTTTGAAGTATATAGTACATTAGTTAGACATTTATTTAGTTCATAAAACAATCCCCCTAATTGCTTTTTCTCTCCTATGGCTCTCCACCTAAATTAATGCTAACTGCATTCCCTATGCTGTACACCCAATCCCAGTGACCATCTATCAACTACTAATTTGTATTTCTTTAACCCTTCACCCCTTTCCCCCATCCTCCCCAATACCACTCCCCTCTGGCCATCACCAGATTGTCCTCTATATTTGTGAGTCTGTTTTTGATTAGTTTGTTCTTTTTATTGCTTAGATTCCATGTATAAGTGAAATTATATGGTATTTATCTTTCTCTGTCTGATTTATTTCACTGAGCATAATAACCTCTAGGTCCATCCATGTCATTGCAAATGGTAGGATTTCTTTTTTTTTTTTTAATGGCTGAGTAATATTCCACTGTATATATGAACCATAACTTCTTTATCCAATCATCTGTTGATGGGCATTTAGGTTGCTTCCATAACTTAGCTGTTGTAAATGTTGCAGCCATGAACATAAAAAAAAAAATTAAGTATAACGCGTATTTTTATGCTTATTTAGATCTGCTCCTTATTTACCTATATCCGTTTATTTTTATCTGTTATTTTACAAGGGCCGAATTTTCTTTTGACAATCATACACTAATTAATGGAAATAATAGATTTATTATATGTAAATGCGCATATATATACATATATATGTAAATGCATACATCAGTAAAAGAAAATATATGAAATAGTTTAATATTTTGCACTCCTAGGTAAGAAAAGTATTGAAAATCAACAATGTTTTCATGAATATACAAAGCTATAAAGGTTACTTAAAGAGATAACTGAAAACATTTTTCTCATCTATATTTTTTAAGAGCATTTCTAAAAATACACTTAGATTTGTTGCAATCAGGAAACATTTTAAAACTGAAGTAAAATGGTTATTTGTGGGCATGATTGGATATTTTTACATAAAGGGAAAGTGGTTTTCCTTGCTAAGAATATCTGTAGAAAATTCCCTTTTTGACTAAATTTTGTCAGTTTTTATTTATTTTTTGAGTTGTTTATGTAAGAGTAATAAAATAACAATAAAAATATCCTCAGGGATAATGCATTTGAGTTTTTTCTAATACCCTAATTTTTAGTCCTTATTGATGTCGTTTAAGGCATTCTATTCAAATTGTGCTCTGGAACCAATAGTATCAGAGTCCCCTGCAGATCTTGCTAAGCCTAACTGCAGCCCTATTGATTCAGAATCTGCATTTTAAATAGACCTTTAAATAACACCTATGCCTCATTTTTTTTTTTTTAATCACTGGGATAAGGTAACAAAGTCTTGAAATAAAATTTAAAGCCAATAACCAAGAAAGGCTAGGATAAAATTAAGGAATCTAGCAAAATATTTCTAAACCTTACAATTTGTTCTTTCTTATGTTATCTGGCTTTATTTTTGCTCAATTCCATTATTGCAGTAACTATTCTGTATTTCTCCTGTGTTCTCCTTATTTATCTTCAGAATCCCCATCTACTGTTATAATCAAAATATAACATGAATATCAAGTTTTCTGTAAGAATTCTTTAAACACTGTAGAGTATTTAAAGAAGGGAAATGCCACTCTTTTAACTTCATGACACAAAAAGGCAATGGCTGCTTAGTTGACAGCTTCTTTAAAGAGCGCTAATGGAGTCACCTTCTCTAGCAATGCCTGTCTGACTCAGCCACCCATAGCGTGAAAGTTGAGTACCTCATTTGAATGTTTCCAATTTCTTAATTGAGTGATAATCATATGGATATTGTGCTTTGTAGAAAAGAAAACTATGATTTTTTTATGGCCTACGCTTGCTCATTGGGAAATTAGAATTCATCATAATAACTCGCCAGGAATTTTTTTAAAGGTGAGTTATATTACTTTTATAAAAGAAAGACTAATGTTTAGAAATTGGGAACATTTAAAAAATATTTTTTTCCCACCATGATATGTATGATGAAATAGATGAATAAACACATAAACATTGTGCCTGGAATTTATATTTTATATGTTAACTTTTTTTCCTTAATAGCTGTGTATAACTCACTCTGACATGTTATATGTAATGTTGAGTGTATGACTGTCAGTTTAATATGGTAACCATGTTGAAAGAATGTCTATAAGGACATATTTTAAAATATTTTACTATATACTTTAGCTCCATGTTTAAAAATATTTAAATATTTTCAAAATATTAAAACTTTATGAATAATGCCCTTTACTTTTTACATAACATTTATTCTAAATCAGTATTAGCAAACACTTTTTGTATAGGGTTAGATAGCAAATAATTTAGGTTTTGCAAGACATACCATCTCTGTCTCAATTATTCATCTCTGTCTTTGTAGCATGAAAGGAGCTATAGATAGTATGAAAATAAATGGACATAAGTATGTTAAAATAAAACTTTATTTATAATAACCAGCAATAAGCTGGATATGGCCTATGGTCCTTGGTGAGCTAAACACCTTCCTATTTAATTTACATTAAAAACTTAAAATAAATAAACTTATTTTTAGTCTAAATTAGTACCTTTCTGGAATACAAGCTTAAAAATAAATCAAAAATGTATTATCCAGCTTTTGGGAAAAACATTCATTTTGCCTGGTTTCTTAGACTGGCATCTAAAACTCGATAATTCCCAAACCTCTTGTAACATGAATTGTACAATTTACACTTAAGAGCCTCATGAGTTAAAATAATATATATTTACAATCTTTCATTCCATGGGCAATTTCATTTTATTTGGTGTCAGTGGAAGGAGATTTGACTGGGAGTTTGTTGAGCTTGGTATGTACTCTTGTGCCAACTAGTGCCAAAGAAGAACATATAAGAAAGAGACTCTATGTATTTTTGGACTAGTAATTTTAGCTTCATTTTTCTCTTTCCTCTGAGAAGTTTATAAAATATTGACTATTTTTTTTCTTCTTTCAGACTAGCTTTCCTCACAGACATATTAGGTATTCATTGATTATAATCTAGATTATAAAGTTTAAAAAGTTTCTGTTATGAATTTTGGTATATATAACAATGTTCACATTCTCTAAGATTCACTCTCTAAAAAAGAACATTTTAGCAAAATTTATTTTATTTCAGAGATATTCTTCGCTTCTTTTTGGAGACAAGAAATGTGTCCCTATGTAAATCATACTTTTGAATTATAGTAATAATAAGAAATGACATGTCTGGCATAACTTCAAATTTTCATTCGCTATTATAATCAGTAGGTAACATTTTCAAAAGGAGACAAGGGTTACTGATATGAATAAATTATTTTATACTATTTTCCATGCAGACTGTTGTGAATTAATACAAATCTAAAATTTAAGAGAAAAGCACATTATAATCAACCAATTATATGGTGATTCCTATTAGCATCAGAATTCTGCACAAGTATACTCTAAAATGGTAATGAATAGAAGTGTGCTTTGTCCACTGATCTACTGAAGATATTGAGATACACAACCAAAAATTACCAATAAAACAGTGTCTTCCACAAACACAAACAGATAAGAGGGGAAAACTGCTGCCAGAGTTGGTTACATTGAATTAATCCACTTAAATCTCTTAGAATTCAAAAGAATTTCTATGTATTTAGAAAGCCTTTAACAACATTTCTGGCTTCCTTGGGGCTTCTAAAGAGCTATGTGGTAGCAATATAAAGCTCTTTACCACAGGGATCCTTACAATTAAGAAAAGCAGAGATTGTAAAAGTTTGCTAGTTTTGAAATATTAGCTTGCCTCCTACTTAAATCTAAACAAAAGCACACTATGGCTCTAGGTCAGCCCAATACAGACAAAACCCGAACTCTGATTTGCCCCATACAAGGAACTATAATGGAGTGGAAGCAGCAGCGACTTAATATATGAGTTAAAATTACCCGTGACTGAAGAGAGCACATCAATCAAAAGTTTTGGCATGTAGTGAGCCAGACAAACCAGTGTGGTGAGCTTGAGGGCAGGAATAGCCTCTGTTCTGTATTCAACTGTTTTCAAATTACCATGACATCCCTTTGCATACACCACCCGACTTCCAGCAGGTGGATTTTTAAAGCATTGTGCTTAGAACACAAAGATGGATCAACTAAGAGCATTTGAGATAGTTTCCTGTTTTGTGTTCTGAAGTAGGGTTGCAAAAAGCCTTCCAGATTCTTAGCATTTTTTAGGTGTTGGGGAAGAATAAATATAGATTACCTAAAACAGAAAATTCAACAATGGGAGATGGAACAGAAATATTTGTAGATGCTGATTTATGTTTTAAAAATTGTACATCTTTTTGAATCATCTTGACCTGAATGTAATTTGTCAGTTTAAACAATTTTATTCAAAGTTCTACTGTGTCTGGTTGTCTTTATCAATTTCATTTAGTTTCTAAATATCTTGAAAACTGAGAGTCCTTTTAAATAATCATGTGTCCAAATAGGAATTTTATACAAGCATGTTTAAGAGGAAAGTGCAGTACATAGTTATTGCAGAATATATTCCATCTCTCACATGAGTTCATTTATTAATATCAGAGTGAATTCTGCCCACAGCTCTGTATAACTACATCTCACTAAATCTCTGAAAAGAAGCTACAAAAAACATAAGAGCATAATTTGCTTCCATAAGAATATGGATATGCAGAAATATGATTAGATAATTCTGTCTGCTTTCTAGTTTATTTTTCACTATGTCATAGTATAAACAAGATAATATATTTTCTTCAAATATCTTATCTATGGTTAATTTTTATTAATCATTTAAAATAACTCAGTTCCAAATATTAAGAATATTTTGAAAATATAACATTTAAAATATTATAATTACTGAGTAATAAACAGTCTCATGTCTGACTAACTGGGTCAGAAAATAACTGAATTAACGATTGAAAATTGTAACGAGTGTTATTTAATGCTGTAGAGCTAGCAGGTAAATGAATTATTTACTTTAATAGTTGTGAATAAACCATGGATAGAAGAAAAAAATAAAGCAAAATGTTTTGTCTGATAATTTCTACTCACTGATTTGACCACTCAAGATTAACTTCAAAGTTAACAACTAAATGACTTTAGACATCAAGGTTTTGGGCCTCAAATTATAATTCTCTTGTGTAACATGCTTGCTTGCTTTCTATCTCATATTCCTAAGAGGGGCAGAAGATGTATAACATGTTTTAATAAGAAAGAGACAAGAGAAGTTGTTAAAGATTTAAAGTGCTTTAGTTTTATTCATGGTATAACCATTCTACCATACCACTTCACATATGGAATGACAGGATGAGCTTAAAATTATAAATATTTCTTGCAGCATAGGGCAAAGTATACAAATTATTTAGTACAATAGTGTCTATATTTCCAACGATATATTATTTCTCTAACAACATAAATTTCATATTCGACATTAGAATATACAAAACACAATTATGGTACAGCTCAAATTGAACTTGTGGCAGTGGTAACTGGCACATTTTAAAAAATTAACATCATCTTGTAAAATTGAATATTTGCAAACCTGACAGCATAATAATAAACACAGAAGAATATATCCAAAAGAACTTTGGCAGATATGTAACAGGAAATGGTACAAAAATATTTATAGTCCCATTTTCTGTTATTGCAAAATACTTAGAACAAGGTAAATTTTCACTAGGAGAGAATGCTTTTTAATATATTGTGATATATTTACAAAATAGAATATTATATAATAGTAAAACAGAACCAAAGCTACAAGCAATAACATGAATGAAATGTGGGACCGTATTATTGACTGAAAATAAAAGCAAGTTCCAGGAGTCAATATTAGTACAATAAAACTAAACGATATATTACTTAATTTGAAAATTAAAAAAAGAACACATGATAACTTTAAATAAAAATGTCAGAATGTTAGGAGCCAGTATAGGCAAGGAACCCAAAGCCAAATGTAAGCAAGTTATTGCGGTCAAATAAATAAATAAAACAAAAACTGGCCTGGCAAATGACAATTTATAATAGGAGTTAAGAACCAAAATTATGACCAATAACATCTGTGTGCTTTAGACATTCAGTGAAAAATAATATCAATAACTATATGTGTTAGTAAGTTTGGCTGCCATGACAAAATATGGCAGACTGGGTGGCTTCAACAGACATCTCTAAATTCTGGAGGCTAGAAATCCATGCTAAAGTTTCAAGCAAATTTGGTTTCTGTGAGGACTCTCTTCCAGGTGTATAGAATCCCGCCCTCTTGTCTTCATGTTGCCTCTACTCTGTGTGTGTCTCTTTCTCTTTATATAAATAATACTATCAGATTAGGACTCCACCCAATAACCTCATTTAATTTTAATTACCTTTCTAAAAGTTCTCTCTCTAAATACAGTCACTTTGAGGTTTAGGGCTTCAAAAGATGAATTTGGGAGAGGCACAATTCAGTCTCTAACACTACATAATAATGAGACTACAACATTAGAATTTATTTTTATACCTAAAAGAATTTAAGAAACAAAATGCTATGTAAATTGAAATGTAGACTTGAATATAAACATTTATGATAAAATTTACATATTTTTACATATTTAGAAATTCTTTCAAAAATGGAAAATATAGTAGTCAATTTTATCCCAATTTCTAAAGATATTGCCCAGTGCATGTGAGAAAGAAGATGTGGAAATATTAGAAAATTATGTGATTTTTTTTTAAACTAAAGGTATCAAAATTATATAACTAAATAAATGTTAGTTTCAAATAAGTTATTGTATTTAAATGATACATGACCTTAAATTGGGATTAATAATCTTCCTTTAATGGTAGTTTTGATTTAAAAATAGAGAAAATTTATTTAAGTCTAGCCTTATAAAAAAAATTATATGTATATTCAGAACCTAACTTTGAAGTAAAAAATATGAATATTATGCTAACATTATATCTTGGCTTAATTACTGAATTTATCTTTCCTGGTAATTAATATAGGGAAATCATCTAATGATAATATAAGTTCTCTTTGATTAGAACAAAGCTTCATACTTTGTAGATACATCTTATATATGGAAATAGTTACTTGACAGGGTCTCACCCTTATGGCAAAGACTGATATAAAGCCAATATTTTTATTCATTTGAATTTACATAATTCCAGTATTGAGGAATTTCCAAACAATGTCTAAAATTACATTTTCTTCCAATTATACAGAATAAAATTATAACACTTAAATTTTCCAGAATTAAGACACTCAATGATTATTCTCTTAAAATTTATTTAGCATTATAATTAAAAGCTTTTTAGAATATTTGCATAGGATAATTTTGTCTTCATTCTGAGTTTCTTTTTTAAGTCCTAGGTGGACCTGAGCCAGGATATATATTTATGTATTTTTAGAGACAAATGAGCACATATACTCATTTATATAATTTACAGCTTATCAGTCTAGCTATTTTTCTGCTGCTTCCTTTCAAATTATACCTTTAAAAGCTTAAATGATCATGGAAAAATACTTGGCTATTCTTATAACCATTTGATTTTGAGTCACGAACTAAAATTTCACTCAGTGTTCAAGCTACATCTTTTGCAACATTACTTATGGAAATACGAAGGGCAAAAACAAAGGTTATCCATTTAGAGAGTTGTGTTTTAAAATCATTTCCCTATGTTTGCTTGGTGCATCTGTTTCATGGAAGTCTCAGTGAGGTCAGTAAGGATTCTGAACAAGTGAAGATTTGGATCCCTGCTAGTTTACTCTGGGCTACTCTAGATCATATCCACAGAAGCCTGCTGAAGGGCTGGTAAGAACAGCAACAAAAAACTCATTAGTGATGGAGCTCCATTCCAGAGCACGGCAAGACCTGGCTGCATTCTATACCATGCCAATGTTTGCACATGTGAGACTTCCAAACAGGAGTGGGAGAAGTGGATGAATACAGGGGATGACAATGACTGAATGAATAATCGAGACTGAAAGAATCCATATGATGAACAATATGTTTCCAACGTAGGAGCCAGGTTGAGAGTAGCCTTGAAATTTAATTAATAAAGTTAATCAGGTCGCTATCCTTACTATTTTTTTTTGACTAGGTTTCACAAATTGTAGTACAGTGAAGCTCTATGAATACTTTCATTGCATATAAATGCATTACACCACTCTAAGGTCAAATCTGAGCTTTTCAGAAGCACAGGTATGTGTATTACCTACATGCTCCTAGGAAGAAATCTTTATAAGGTTTTCTTTACTGTCCTATGACTTATTATCTGATTTAACAGCAGTGACCCTTGCTGAGAATGACTTCCTCTCATAAAGAGACCCCTGGAGACCTAGGTTTTCCTGTGACAGAACTTGAGAATTGAGGGCTATATAACAGGTTTAACTGGTTTAAATTAAGTAGACACGATTTGTCTTTAGTGTTCCACCAATTTAATTTTTTTCTGAAATTTCACGTCTTCAAGAATTTAATGAGCCATTTTGTCTTAGATAATTGCTAAATAATCCACCCTGATAGGAAATACTTTTTAGAATTATTTCAGTTGTAGACTCAAGATTCAAAGAAAAGACATTTCTAACATTATGTCAGGTTGTGAGTGAGATAGCAACCCCTCAGATTGCTCCATGCAGGCTGATACTATTCTGCTTTCAAATAACACCAACTCTTGTAAGCATCATAACAGCCCTCTAACACAGCCTCTCACCAAACTAAGAAATCACTTTGTCAACCATCTGGACAATTGTCCAACCAAAAAGCTTATTGACTTATTGGAGCAAGTAGTTTCACTAACTAAAGGTCTATGAGAACTTCTTTTTATATGTAAACTGAAAATCTAGTTCTAAACTGAACTAAACTGAAATCTAGTTCTTGCTACTTTTTTCACTATTCTATTCTGTCATATTTGAATCATAGGCTTAACCTTTCTTTTCTTCTGTAGTAGAATAGAGTGACTTTGAAGCAGGAAAGCATGATAGAGCATAAAACAATTTTAGTAAAGAATTATTTTCTCAACCAATGATAATAATCTCAAAAGTAACTCTCAATTATATACCCTGTTCTAAGTACATTACATACACTACTCAATTTAATCCTCACAAAAATCTCATGAGTAGGTATTATTATGATTATCTCCATTTTACAAGTGAGGAAACTTAGGCACAGAGTGTTTAAAAAATAAGGCTACTAAGGAGAGAAGTAAGATTAATCTAAAAGCCTTACAAACTAAAAACAAAACAAAACGAAACAAAAAACGTATTTTGAAACAAAACCAACAGCCCCAAATGTAAAAAACCAAAGACAGTAATAGTCGACCATTCTGCTATGCTCAGTGATTTTTTTTTTTTTTTGAGAGGAGTATTCACAGATCCTACTACTAAGCAGAGCAGGCATAAGTTAACTAATCAAGAAAGGTGGTAAAAAGAGAAGAAAGAATTTAAATAAAATGTTTTATGTAGTTTTGGAAAATGTTTTTATGACTCATTTGCAATCAAGAAAGCATACAGTGAAAATGTATGTAAACAAGGATACAACAAACAACTTGGGTGTTCTATTCCGATTAGGCTGAAGTTCAAGTTTATAACAGGTTTAATTGATTTTTAGTCTCTTCACTGTAATGCTCAAGCATATGTTAATTTCACATTCTTTTTTTTCATCTTTGCCTAGTCTCATAAATATTTGAGTGGATAGTAAAAGCGAAAGGATAAGTGGCTTCATAACCTACATAAATGAATCTTACAAATACTTTTGAAAACTAATAGAACAAAATAAAGATAAAAACAATGTTTAAGTATAAGGTTATTTTTGAGTTATCATTTGAAAATATTTATTAGCAATATATTAATAACAGCATACTGTTTTCTACATATGATATTCTTTTGGAAATTGACAATGTTTGTTCAGGGTTATTTAGTTGTTTTTAACCATCAGCAAGTATTTCTTTTACACATAGTGAGAATAAATTGCACTAATCCATTCAGAATCATCTCGAGTCTCAGCAATAACCCAGAGCAAACATTGTCAGTCATAATGGCATTCAGACTAAATGGGTAATAGACTCAGAAAAATTAAATTTCTTACTTTAGCTTCCACATTGCCACACTAGTTTGTTAAACTAGAGTTATAAAATATAGATTTTGACTATATGTGACATATATTTACTATTGACACTTTTATTTTCTTAATATTGCAAATAATACATACTGAGCCTCACCAAACACTTCACAGATATCACTTATTAATAACATGAATTCCATGCACTGTGCTGCTTTCTGAAATGATATTATTATCTGTTATTTGTGTTTGCAAAGATTAATATATTCAAGTTATGAAGCCATACATAGTACGAGTACACTATAGTTGTACTATATGAGAGAGAAAGAGAGAGAGAGAGAGAGAGAGAGAGAATGATTATAATCCACAGTCTATGTACCTGCTAAAGAGTAAACAGAATGCTATAATACTTCCATGATAATAGAGAAAAAACTTTACCAAGGAAGTGCTTTTTAAAATTATTTAAAAAGTAAATGAACATATTAAATGGAGAATTTGGAAAGGACATTTTCTGGAGCAAGAATGGCCAGTACATAGTCATTTAGAGACAAAAGGGAATAAGGAGAACTTGAAAAGGTAAGGCTGCAGATGAACAAGTAGTATGGGTGGAGTTGTTGGAGTGAACTTGAATCAGTACTCTGTTATTTGTGACATCAAAGCTACTTATTTTAAGTTATACCATCATTTTACTTACTACTGAGAAAGGATAAAACTTCAATTAAACTGTAACACAGTGTTTCTTATCTGTAGGCATATATGCCCATATATCTGTTTTTCTGTAGATTTCTATTTCACTATAGATTTAGATGGTAGATATAGGTAGATGATGATAGATGATAAAAGATGATGATAGATAGATAGATGATAAAAATATTTTACTTATTCGATGAACTCTTAAAATTCAATCACTGATTTTTATCATATATAAATTTTGTAATACACGAAAAGGATACCATGAATGAAATAAATTACTTACAGTGTGCTAAAAATTTTTTATGCTCAAGTTATTTATCCAGAAATATTCTTCTGAATAACTTTGACTCATAGCCACCAATATCCATGATTTCCATCCAATTGTATCCTGCTTGTTATCGTTAAGTAGTTTCTAACAGTGCATTCCACTATTGTCTCAAGGATTTTCCTCTAAGACTTTGACACCCATTCTGCACGTTTCGTGTGCCTACTAAGCCAAAAGCAGCCATGTCACAACTGCTGTAGTCAAATCTTGATTTAGAATGTTAGAATATGAAAAAGTAAACTTCTAATGGTGAAGGGTCTTAGAAAAACTTCTCATTTTTAGGATAACATTTTGCTGTACATATAATGATTATATAACAACTTAGAAAATAAGTAAATTTCAGTAAATACTTAAGTCAATATATATTTTATTACTTGGAGCAGCTTAACATGATTTTGTGGTTATGGGTACAAGTGGCTGGATTTTGGTATCTTTAACACTATACAGCAGCATAATAAATATTTTAAAACACGACATATAAGAATAGAATATTGCAGAATATATTATAAACTATTCGTTGGGTGTTTTTGAATAATAAAATAGTAGGATTAGGAATTTTCTTATTTAATTCTTGATCTTGAAATTACAATATACTTTTGTAATATCCTCTTTCTTCAGGAACTCAAATTTGAATGTATGGGGATAAAATACTTTTCAAATACATATTCTAAAATTTTAATTTATAGTAAATATCGTTAATATTATCTATTTGAGAGTTATTGAGTTTTAATTTATTTTTAAAAATTTTTTGGAATTATTTACATTTTGAATATGCTCTGTATGGAGTGTTTCCTTTTCCAGGTGGAAAATTTATAAATAATTCGAGAAAGTTTTGTTACAAACTCTACTTAGGTAACACTCATGTTAGGAGATGAGACAAATAAATATACTATGACCTTGAATAAATATACAGTGGTCATTTTATTGCTTATTAATCTAATTAAATAATTGAAATTGATTTCCTCTCAATAATATACTCATAGTGAGAGTAAATCTAATATTTAAAAAGGTCCAATTAAATATATCAGTTAAATGATATATTTTTATTTTACTATATAGGTAGCTTAATTTAAAAGATTTATAATTATAGATCTCTAAGGTATACTTAAAAACAATTCACACACCATAAAAAAAAATGTCAGGTTTTCAAGAGAAAGTAAAATTGAATACTTAAATTATTATTTAAAATGTTACATGAAATATATTAATATTTATTTTAACATATCAGATATTATATGTTAATTTTATATTTAGAGCAGTGCATCTGGCTAAGAACCAAGGTAGTTTTGCTAAGTAAACTATAAATTAAATATAAATTACTTTTGGTTTTGTTAAGTAAAGTAATATGTGATATAATATTTAAATCGTGTAATTATTATGTTCCAGGAAAGCGTTTTAATGGACTGGGAATTAGAAACAGTAAAACTAAATATAAGCAAAAGATCACTAATTTTTAATCTTTCTAATAAATACCCAAAGATCTGACTGAACAACACTGCATGTACAATTTCCAAACACTTTATTAAAACCAAAGATAGGTCACAAATTGAGTAAGATTGTAGCTGAGTTGGAAAAAATACAAAATCAGGCAACACCAGATGCCAATTTTATTAAAGTAAAAGTTCCCGATATTGAGAAATCTGCTGATAAAAATACTCAAATCCAGCAAATAATTGGGTCAAAAAAACAGATCACATAGGATATTCAGACAGTGGGTGAGCGAGATGGGAAAGGTACTTGGGTATGTGGAGAGACAGTGTGATTTGCAATATGAAAGGAAGTGAAAAATCAAACGAAACAGACTAAGCCTCCACTCTCCTCTCTTTCAAAGAGAAGCCTGGCACGACAGAGTTTATTTCACTTTTGGCCAAAGAAATTGTCCCTTTAAGCTATGGGAATGAATTGTCTCTTTTTAACTGCCTTTTCTCCCTGCAGTACATAATCACTGTCTGTCACACTTTGATGTCATAATCATCCGCTGAAACTCCACCGTTAAAGAGTAAATCTGCTTAACGCACACACACACACAAAAAAAAAAAAAAAAAAAAAGGAAAATTGCACAGAGGCACTTGCTTCCCTTGCCTCAATGGCAGCCCATTTGAATTACAGAAGTGCAGTATTATGTCACTTTGGTATTACGGATGCCATTTCAAAATCCAAAAGCCTATTTTTAAAACTATATCTTAATCAGTTCAAATAGAAACAGTAACTGTTTGCCATTAAATGAGCATAGTGCTTGCATCTATGTGTGTGTGTGTGTGTGTGTGTGTGTGTGTGTGCAAGCACACGTGAGCAGCATGAAAAAGACACTAAGCAGCTGAGGAATGTTAGTGTATCTTCAAGCTGCACTTTCCAAAGGCAAAGAGCTCTTAAACTTTGCGTCTTCCCTTTCCTATCTGAAAAAATATTTTACATTAAGTATTCATTCCTAAAGGATATTTCACAACTTGTCCTCTTTGTAACAGATGACAGAAAAATTTAACTAATCTTTGAAATAATTTGAAAAAAATTTACCAGTGATTATTTTTATGATGAGCCAATGTGATTTTTTTGTTATTAAATGATTTTTTTAAATGAAAACCTGAAAATTTATTTATTTATTCTTGATCTTGGCTTAACTGGCTATTGAATAATTTGTTTCTACAAATGATAAATGGTATCGTTCTGACCAGAACAATTGCAATATTAACGAAGACAACTTTTTTTTTCTACTTTTTTGTGTGTTCTACCATTCTGAAGCTGGATGCCATGTTAAAAAATTCACAATTTCAAGGAACAAAATTGGGTTTCCACACAAGTGTTCTTTATTGTCTGTCTATTCTGAAAGCATTTTCCGGTTCAATTCCAGGTTTCTTTGTTATCTCACATTCTCCAAAAGGAATGAAAATAAAAGCTTAAAGAAAAATAAAAATCTCACTTTATTAGTTTCATGTCAATAATACTTTGTTGCATCATAATGGCTATTGTACATGTTGAAAAAGCCCCACAGGAAATTGTACTGTTCCACTATTTGTATAAAATACTAAAAGCTTGTTCAGTTGGAACAGGGCATTTGAACTTCTGTTTAAGTGGTTCCCTGCTGCTGCTCATGCTCTTGCCCCTTTAATAACAATAAAGAATTTTTCGAAAAAGAAATGACCTTTCAAAAATTATTTTAAGTCAACTTCTATAGTAAGTTATTACAAAACTAGTAATTGTTTTATAATGTGAGGCTTTATAAAAGCAGTAAAGGAATTGCTACATTGGATGCTCAATGTTTATTTTATATAAAATGAATGTTAGGTTTATTTTTAATTCTTTAGTAAGGTGATAAAGTCCTTTCAATATAACATTCTAATGTAATGGATTTTAGTACTGTGTCTTCCTTTACTATGGTATCTCTTGTTGTCATTTCCTTGAGTACAGTATATAGAAAGATATTTTTATCTTCTGTCATCAGATTTCCATACTAAAGATTTAAAATTGGTTAGGTCACTCTCCATAATAAGGTGAAATAGTGATCTCAATTCATTGCCCCTATTATGTAAAGATTTGTTATTTAATAGTACTTGTATGAACTATTAAAATATAAAATATTCACTAACCATCTATCTGTCTCTATACAGTTCGACCCACCCAATGCGTTTCAACCTAAACATTCCTTTGTTCATGAAAACTATGATGCTGAGATTTCTAATTATGACTTTTCACTTACAAATTTAGACGATTTATCTGGAAACAAGAAAGCTACGGTAAGAAAATGAGATACTTCTTATCATAAAATGAGGACAAATTGTTTTCATAACTTGATCAAGAAAGCAATACCAGCCTTCTTGGACATAACTTGTCAGATTGTGCTTTTTTTTTTTTTTTTTTTGCATGCAAAATACCATGCTAAGTTTTGGAAGATTGCTGATGGATAAATCCTTTAAAAAGGAAGCTATAAATCATATATGTAAAAGTGTCCATCTCCATTGTAAGACCGCCCACACCAAAATGAGATGCTGTTCACTTACAGGATAAGGGCTTGACATAACAGTGTGAATCACTATGCACCCAGGGCGTTTGCAGCTGTGCAGGTAGAGCACCCCAATAAATTAGGACATTTGGGGCTCTTGTCCTTCCCACCAAATTCACTTCTTTGAGGATTATGTATTCTGGGTTGCAGGACAGCATGAACTATATCTAAAAGTCACAGGGTCTTTATTCTTATCTCAATTTAGGTCATAAAGACAGGACCCTTATAGATTTAACATGAACATTTTTCAGTGAAGTTAAATTTGGAAATTATGTTAGCAGCAGTTTATTCCCTTAAATAAGTTTTCTTAAAATGTTCAGCAATTTAAAAGCCACAGTTTGTAATATAGAAGTACTAGTTAACACTAGTTTCTCAATGGACTGCTTAGGATTAAAAAAAAATGACGGAAAATAGAGGATATATATATATATGCATATACTGCAGTTGCAATCAATGGAGTTGTGGAGACTCATTTACAGTTTTTCCATATATTCATGGATATATATGAAATCATAGGAGAGATGACTCCATAAACTATTATTAACAGGGAAGAATTTTGGAGAATTAGTTTGTAGTTTGTAGGCAGGTAAGTAATGGCCTTAAATATCATATGTGTTTTGTCTCTGAGATTCATAATGAAAAGTTACATGACTGTTTCTGAACTTTAGAGAGGAAATACATGGGCAGACAGTTAGTGTAATGGCTGGGAGAAATTGATAGGATAATGCAGGGAAGGTAGCAAAGAAAGAAAAGCAGAAATTCAGATTTGTAATTATGAAGTCCTGAGTTAAGGATTCTGCAGAAAAAAAAATGGAGAGGGATGGTAAAAGAAAATAAAAAGTAAAATGCACTGAATAAATTTAGGGACTATTTAAATGTAGGAGGGTAGTTTGTTTTTGTTTTATGTTTTGGTTTATTTTTATTTGTTTGTTTTTCCCCAAACTCAAGGGTTTGGGAAATAGAAATGATAAATTTGTACTAGGCATAGTGACCAAAAGTTTTCTGGCTTGTATGTCTTGGACAAAGGTATTGGTAACTGACACACAAGTACAGGAGGAAGAAATACGTAAGAGAAAACAAAGAGAATGGTTTTGAAAACACGAATCCATGGTGTACTCAATAACATAGTTATCAGTAAGAAACGGTTTATAACATTTTATTTATATTAACTTATTGTTCACATTTTACTTCTTTGTAGCACCACTGATGCCTGCCTACTCTCTAGCCAGTGGGGGCACCCTGCCCTCCCCTCTTATTACACCAAATTACTCCCAGGCTGACCCCAATCACACCAGGCAGTTTCTCTATATGCTTATTTAGAAATTTCCAAATACCTTTTTTATTTCTGTTGTTCATCCTTCGAGTCCCTGATTAAAATTGCTCTCTCTGAAGTGCTCCTTTCCCACTTTATCTCCACATTCATAGCCCTTGATTCCCACTGTTGAGTAGCACTATCCCCTTGTGTTGGTAGGGATTGTTTTTCAATCCCTCTCTCCACTCTTGCTCAAGGGATGAATTGATTGTGAGAACTTTAATAATAGAAACTGTATTTTATTCACACTTGTATGTCTGATACACAATATTTATGATGAGTACTCAATAAGTGTCTATTGGATTGAATTGAAGAGAGTGACATATGTCGCCCATTAGTTAAGAACCTTGCAGAAAAATTTAATAACCACATGGAACAACCTAAAAAGATATTTCTTACTATGAAAGCCAGATATCACCAGAAGTTTCCCTGCCCATTTAAATGTAACTGTTCGTCTCAGGGATACTTCTCTCTCATATTATTCCCATTGGAATTCCAGAGAATTCTCCAAGATTTTTAGTGTATTGAAGGCCTTATGATTGTTCTATGTTCTGATATTCAACTCCAGATCTACACTTTTCATTTTAGTGACTTAATTCAATTCTTAGCTCATGTGACCATCTGCTTCTTGCCTGTGTTTCGAATTGCTTGGAACCTAGGAATAAAGCTGAACTTTTTTTTTTTTTTTTTTTTGAGTTTCACACACACACACACACACACACACACATCTCCATTATCAAATATGTGTATATATGCATACTGGGTTATATCAAAGGGGTGTGAGGCTCAGCCGGGGTGCTAATTTTGTCACCAGAAATTACCTCAATTTTAATATTTGACTTTACACATTTTTTTTAACATTTGATTAAATAAAAGAGTTTTTTGTTGTTGTTGTTTAGTGATCACTTTCCAACACATTGTCCCTAACTGTATGCCACTTTATTGACTCCCTGATCGCTTTCTCTTCTTTCTGCTTCACTACCTCCCTCCAAATTCTTCTACTCCAGTTATTCAAAATGATCCAGCTGTAACCAGCCCCACATTAACCTCTCTTTTCACCTTTACTGCTAAATCCACTCAGGAAGTTATGGTTGTATAGCAGGTTTTTTTTTTTTTTTTTCCCTCTCTCTCTCCTTAACAACTCTATAGCAAAGTTATATTTTCTTTAGTAAAAGTGAGAGTAAAATGAGTTTAGCCTAGAAATGTGTTTCCATTATATGGTAAGAATGTAAGAACAGTAAGTTTTTCTCTGTATCTTACAATAATATACCTTACAGTTTATATTCTGGCATTATCTGAGAATTCTTCAGTTTTAGTATGTGCTTTATTCTTTCTTGTCTCTTTGATTTTTTTTTTCTATAAGATACTCATAATACAGTTTTTCATCTCTACTTTCCCATTCTTTGGGTATAGAAAGAAAATGATTCATTAGTTTTATTAACCTCAGATATCTAAGTTAGCATATATTCTTCCCTTTCCCATAACACATTCATTTACAAATGTACTTTCAACTACATTTAAATATCTTTTTTTTTTTTTTTGCCTTGATCATCCCTTTAAGCTTCCTTATATTTATCTTCAAATTAGAATTAGGACAAGTAACTACTATCCTCTGGATTTCTTGACTTTCTCCAATCATTATCCTGACTCCCACAATTTATTTTTTTGATAAATTTCATGTTTTATTTTTATAAGTATGGTTGTTAGATTCAGTTCTTATGCTATGTTAAATGCTATAGATTTTATATCTCAAGCTAAATTGTCAAAAAACTTTTCCACTGACTTATCATTAAGATACGTCAAAACCAGAAATCACTGTAAGTCTGTGTTTTATCGGTCCTTTATTTATCATTATTAGATCGATATCATCTCTTTGTCTCTTAGACATGTGGTTCACAGCCACACCACTTCTCATACCACATTCCACATATTCCAAATCCTGTTTCTCCCTTACATCTCTAAAGAACCATCCAAAACAAACAGTCCCTTCTTTTAAAAACATGTTTTCTCTTGTCTCTGGGGGCAGATACTGTCTCTCACATGGTGGATCTGAAATGTTTTGAGAACAGATGCTGTAAGAGAAATAATCTGTAGGACACAGAGCTGCAGGAGGCACAGAATTTATTACTAGAATGCATCTCTGGACTTGGCTGTTCCTCCACCCCTTTTATCCTTGACCCTGGATGGCAGTCGGGCAATGCCTGTTTTTAAGTGAACTATGAGCCTTTCTGTTCAGTACAATGCTTCACTGTCTTAAAGTGCTCACAGGTGTTTTTATTAGTTACTTAAGATACTCTTGTTAATAACTAAGATACTAATGCTAATAAGAAAGCAAAAACATTGACTGCAATGGTGGCTACCAATCAAAGGGATATTCAATTAAAAATATGCAGAAGCTTATAATCTGTGTTAAGCAAACTAAAATGTTTTGAGATGAGTCCAACTCTCCATGGGGACAATATGACATTTTTTCAAAGAGGAAGCTTTAAATGAGTATATCTAATTGTTTCTTGAAGTCAGACAAATAGGAGAGGTTTAATATCTTGGAGGAAGAAAACAAGAAAGATTGATGGCAAAAATTGCTTGGGCAGTCATTAATTATGCTCACTAAGTATTTTCCTTCTTCTCCTTTGCAGGCACATGATGGAACTATACTTCCTTACCCTCTTTTAGTTAGTCATGGCCATGTGTCTTGCTTTGGCTAGTAAAATTTAAGTGGACACAATTCACTTCCAGATAACTTTCATAGCCCATGTGCAATTTGCCACATTCTCCTTTTTCTTCTGGTGTGGTGATGAGCAAAATTTGAGACTCATTGCTCCTTCAGCCTGGGCCAATACAAACCTCATTGATAGGAAAGGCCTGATGCCATGTAAGGTCATGCTGGGTGAATGAGAAACCACTTAAATGACTGGGATTTGGTGGATGGTTAAGATCCCAACATACCCTAGCCCAGCCTGTTTGACATAGGCCTCTTTGCATAGGCTCCTGTCCTGAATGCAAAAATATTTCACTATTTAATTTATATATATTGATGTTAAAACAAAAACTCCTTTCCTTAAGCCTTGATGAATTTACATGTTGAAAAACTGGAAAGCATAATTTTATCTTCACCAGTGGACAACAGCATGAGGAGTTTCCATTTGGAGCAGAATATTTTTTACTTTTTATAGATTATAGAAGTAGAGAGGAAAAAAGCTCTGTTTTTTGAAGTTCATACATGGCTGAATAAGAAAATTCGGGCAAAGCTTATGACAAATATTTATAAGGAAATCTTGCACAAAAACATGAAAGCTGAAAAAGAAAAGGTTCTCAGTGCTTTGAAAAACTACTTCTGATATTACTTTATTAGTCGTTGTAATATATATTAATGAAGAACCCAAATGACAAATTGCTTTCAGAATAATAATTTTTATATTAATGTTTATTTAGAATTTTGAAATTAAGTTCTAAAAATTAAATATTTAAATATTATATTTCTTAGTTTTAAGATATTGATTTTTTAATTTTGAAAAGAAAAATATTTATTTTAAAATGAAAATCATCTTGTAAGACAAATAGAGCTTTCTTATTTACTTTTCACAAGTTTATTTCAAATGCTTATTTTTAAATCAAATGTTTAATTTTTAGTGCATTATTTAACAGACATCAATTAACTTTAGATATAAAATGCTGAGCTAAGTGTAAGGAGGTATATTAAACTATATAACATGAGCTACAACTTCAATGTGTTTACTATAGGAAAAATATAAATGAATCAGAGAAATATAGATATTAATGTAAATAAAGATGAAATTCTATAAGAATTTGGAGAAAAAAATAGGATTTATTGTCTTTTCGCAACTTAGTAGGCATCTAGACATACTTAGGAAAACTACAGATTCTCTTAAATCTCAATCTAAGTTATTTCAGTAGATCTTTTCAAAGTTAATGGAATAAAGTAATAATGGAAAACATTAAAGTTAGTAAACACAAAAATGTTAAAAACATGTAGTTATTGACTTATTTTTTAACATAATTTTTTAAATCATAGGGTCATTTCTTTTCAATAAATGAGATTCTTTTAAACTGCCCCTCCCGGGTAGGTATCATATAACATGTTTCTCTTTTTTTAGATTCCCTAGACACCTCAGATTAAATTCTGTGTGATCAATGGACAAATATGTGCATTCATAACTGCCTTACTTTTTCTAGCTAGAGTTAATTTGCATAATTAAAGCTATTCATTCCACAATATAAATAACCAAATAATCTATACGAAATGGAAGAGAGCAACTCTAATAATCAATTATTGTCTGGTATCTAATCTGGTATCTAAATTCACTTGAATGTAAGGATCACTGCTGAATATTCATTTACACGGATAAGAATAACAGTGAATTTTCTAAATTTGTCTAATAATGTGAAATATACAGTTTTTTTGTTTTCTAAATGACCTTTCACACTGCCTAAAAATACACATTTAAACCAAAAAAAAAAAAGAGAGAGAGAGAGAGAGAATAAGTTTCTAACAAATATATATTAAATTCTAAACATTCGGGGATCTATTTTCATTTTTTTGTGTGATGCATTTTAATTTTTTCTTTATTTTTGTTCTAATAGTGATTTTTGCATAACAAGTATTTAAGGTACTCAAAGTTATTAAAATTTGAGGTACTTCTATTTTCTGTATCAAATTCCTTTCAAATATTCAAGGGAACTATAGTTTAAGATTGAAAAACATGTGACTGCTAAAGAAATGTTTTTCATTTTAATAAAGCGAAAATAAAGTGTTATTCCTTTCATTTTCTCATACATCTGTATATCTAAAAATCTCCAGCATGGAGAAAAATGCCCTTCAGCCATGCTGATGCTAACTTGATGATGCTCTGTAGGTATGTTATTAATGTAAGTACAGAAATATATATATAGATATAGATATATAGATATAGCTATATAGCAGATATCTGGAACATCCTGAAGAGGGGGTAGAAGAAAATCTTGTTCTCAACTTAAACTTTTATTTGTTAAAGTTTGGATAGTATAATACCAGCAAACAAAAATCACTTTCTATATCTAGGAACATTGTTATAAAAAACTTTTATTCAGTCTTATTTCAATAGTTTTTTTTTCTTGATAATATGAAGGATGAATTAAGTTGATCACAAAAGACTTTCACTACTCTGAATTACCTGTTTCACCTTGGAAAGCCACACAAAATGAACCTCTTAAGCCTTTTGAAAGTGACCTTTTTTTTCCTCAGCAATGATTTATCTTTCTCCTGGAAAATCCGTTTTACAAAAGGGAGTATGATTAAAGGAAGCCAACCAGCACAAACACTTGCTGAAGATCCTGCTTATCTGGAACTCACTTGACAATGTATGTTTTTAGGGTTGGGAATGATGCAGGTTCAAGGGATAATTCTGCCTTTCAGGCACTTCAATTTATTTCATGCCTGAGCACTGTCATTGTACGCAGACAAGATGAAACGCATCGTTGTGTAAAGAAATTGAAATGGAATCCTACTTGACCCAGCAGGATGGGGCATTATGTTTGACTCAGTAGTGATTCCTGGGATAATATCTAATTCCAGGAGGAAAATTTCTTGATATGGCCACCTGCTGTGAATGGCTTTGTCCAGGGATCACAAGTTGTTCTGGGTGACTAGGCTCAGGACATGCTTAAAAGAATGCAACTCATCTCCTGCTGGCATTTAGATCTCTTCATTTTCTGGATGCTTTCTATTCAACAGGAACAACTGAATGGAACAGAGGGGTTGGGAGAATATGAAGCACTGCACACTCTAGTAGCAGAGAGTCAAGGCCCACTTGACCCAAGATTCTTATTTATTTAATTTTTTAGAGAGCCATCATTATTTCTTCACAGGGCACTTTTTAATTTTTACACTTCTCGGGCCAGCCCCTTGCATGTCTTTCTCTGTTCAGTGTGTGTGAAGTATTTACTTTGAAAAGGCTGCACACCAATAGATTAAATAAAATAGGAACACTCTGTGTCTCACAAGAGGGAATCGTGCAGACAGCTTTATTACTTCTATCAGAGAACAAAGATTTTTCCCAGCATGCAGAGGATTATTAGGCCAGAAGCAAATAAACGGAATGTGTGATGTCAAAGCTTCAAATGCGATCAAGATAAATTGTCTAATTGATTTTTCTGCAATTATGGTTTTTGCAATACAATTCCTCATATTTTGCTTCTGGACTTTTATTATTTAGAATTTTAAAAATTATTTCAGGCATAAATATAGGAAATAATTTACTATCCTAATATCCTTTCCCCCCAAATCTAGAGAACATAATTTTAAACTATTCCCACAATGAAGTAGTCATGGGTTTACATGATAATTATCACTAATTGACAATGCTCTTCCCCATCTTCTTTTTTTTGAATTCTGAAAAAAAAAATTAAGAATGATGATGCCATGACATTTTATTATCCAAATTTTAATGTTCCTTACCTTGGTCAATTAAAAGTTAATTAAATTAACAATAATAAACTTGTTAGTGTGTTTTTATTTTTTGCTTATTTTCTTAGCTTCTCTCTGGATATTGCCTTGATGTTATAAGAGTTAATGTGTTATAAAACTTTTCCCTTTCTATTTAATTTCATTTTTGCAAGATAGCCCTGAGAAAAAAATAAACAATGACTGTTTGATCTCCCAAGTAAAAGAAACAAGCTTGCAAGCCTTAATTCTTAATCTAATGAAAATGAGTACTTCTGAAATATACGTGCATGATAATATATGTTTTAACTAAGTGTATATTTATTCACCATACATACAAATACTTGTAACAGATTAACATGTGGCTAACTATATATGCTTGATGCCCACAGGTACTATATAAAATGATGTACATATCTATGTATATTGCAATCTATGTAGAATATATTTATGTATTGCTATAAATGATTACATTGTTCCAAGTTTTATTAGATTGTGAATAATTTTCGAGGTTGTGAAATCTATTTAGAAACTGCTCACATTTCACATTTTGAATCAGTAAAAATCCAAAGGTATTTAGGTAGTATGTATGAGCTCTTTCTATACTCCCTTATTCTTGTATAACTCAAATGAATTTCAGTCATTTGAGTTATACAAGAATATATTCCCATAAATTCTATGAGAAAATCTGAAGTCACTGACCTTGTTAGCCTTCATTCTTTAATAACTGCATCAAGCTGAGAAATCTATGCTATGAACAAAATAAAGCAGTTGGTCAAAGATTTTAGAATTAAAAAAAAAACTGCATTTTAAAAAAACACAGTACCAAAAGTGTAATGTATTCCTTAGACAAATTACATTGGTGCGGCTTTGGGATATAAGGTTTATTTTATAAAAATATGATGTAAAATTTCCAAGTGGTTTTTTCCCATTTCTCTTTCTTATACTTTCCTTCCTGATCAATTCATTCTAACAGCCGTTATACAAGGTTGTGCATGGTGGCACTCAGCACAGGGAATCCTTAATCACTGTGGCTTCATGTTTGGGGTTTAGCCTAAGCAAGCATATTGAGGAGGATATCCACACTGAAGAGTGGCCTGGCTCAAGATAGTTGAGCTCTACTGGTATAGAGAGGGCTTTTCTGCTGAAGGTAGCCAGGCATGCTGTGCCAGAGTCCAGGCTGGGTGAAAAAGGCACCTGTATGGGTGGTGGCTGACTCTGGAATGCCAGTGCCTGTATGGGATATAAAAGGGAACCCCCAGAGAGGAGATGCAATCAGCACGTGATGTTAGAAATCAAGAGAAGTGAAGAGGATTATGAGTAAAGTAAAAATCAGGATTAGGGTTTCAGAGTCAGTTCTTGTGAGAAGGGTGTTTCTAGGGGCAGTAGATTAGCTGAAGGTGTTGAAGCCAAAGTGGGACAGCAAATCATCTATGTGGAATGGTGGGGGTGTGGTCTGGCCAAAGCTAAACAAAAAGCCAAAGCTAAACAAAAAGACGTTGGTGCGAAGGCAAGGGCAACAGATGACTTTTTATATAAAGGAAGATTTGCACAAATAAGTAAATATATTGATGATAAGGGTAGTTATGGGAGATGGAGGATACATATGAGAAGGGAGAAAATAGAATAAAGGTTTTTTTGAGGTAATGGAATTGGAATTATTGGATTGATGTTTGAATTTTTTTAATATCTATAGCTATTTACAGAAGTAAATATATATGAAAATGTGATAAACATATCTGTATGTACATATATTTGTGCATGTGTCCTTATATGTGTATAGGCACATGCAAACCACACACACACACATTCCCTAACTCTGTCGACTATAAGTGCCTAGAAATAATGATGCTCATATAAAAGTAGGCACAACTAGTGCCCATGTCTTGGTTTCTATGTACTATTAACTACTGAAAAGAATGAGAGCATCTAGAGAAATACCTTATTTCGGTGCTAGGAAAGTAAAATTAAGAATCTGGAACATCTATTTTTTATAGAAATGAAGTGCTCTGAGGATGATGAGAATATATCAAAAGCCTGCATAAAATGATTTTTATTTGGCAACTCTGGGGTGAACTGATTATTAAAGTATATAATAGCAGTAACAGATTATAAGTCGTCAAATAAAATAATAATTCATAAATTAATAAATAAGTCGAAATTTCAATTAAAAATAAGATATTTTCATAGGCCCAAATTTACCTCTCCACAATATTATTATTTATTACATGAGTAACAGATAATTTTAAAAAGGAGAAACCTGGAAGGCAACATATTATTTAAGTGATCAAAATTAATACCGCCAAAGATAACCACTTCCAGAAGGGCAGTGTAAGGACTTCTGAAAATCTGTTCCTACATAAAAACAATGAGGACACAGCAGGAATTGTCAAAGTTAATTATAAAAACTCTGGAAATTAACTAAAGACTTTTAGTAATTTGAGAAATGTTTATTTAGGAAAAATGGCTGAATCTCAATAAGCACAATGAACTCTGTGGAACTCTGTAGAAGATGAGCAGCCTCACAACAATGATTGCTATGAAAACTAGGAGCCAAGCACCCACTGGAGAGAAAAAACAATGGGCTTGGAGATCCCCCAAAAGCTTCATACCCATATATTATTATTATTTGGTCAGTCTGGCAGGTTTCTAGAAAAAACTGATTTAAAGATTTGCCTTTATTTGACCAGATTCAGAACTTATTCAAAGGAGAGCACTATCCTCTTATGTTTGTCTAAAAAACAAGTGACTTTTTTTTTTTTTTTTTAAACACACAGTTACCTGAAGTGGTGATATCGCCTAGAGTTGAGACTCTGGTCAGTAAATTTAAAAGAAATATATGGGAAAAGATTAATTAGTGGTGGCTTTTGTAAAAATCTGAAAACTTCTTAGCAATCTAGAAGGCTATGCACCTGTACAAGCCTGCACTTAATGATCAAGAAAGTCCTGAAGTCACCTCACCTCCCATGTCTGGCTGACCTTGAGGCTCTGAACAGACAGGAAGTAAAGGCTAAGATAAATTTGTAAACTTTAAGGGCATTGAAAATTTACTCCAACTAAAACAAAGAGTCCCTCAGCAAAGAATGGAAGAGCTACTGTTCCAGGAATTTAAAGAAGTCACTGTCCAATCACACTCTGACTACTAAGCTTAACAAACAGGAACTGAAGTGGCTGTACATGACAAAAATACAGAATTATAGAATTAGTCAAGGAAAATCACTAAACAAACAGCAATAGCAATAAACCCTGGGTAGGGGCAGGAATATGACTGTTAGAGTTACCACATTATATAATTTAAAACGTTTAAGTTTCAAAAAAATTATAATGCATATAAAGACCTAGAAAAATGTGGCCCATAAACAAGAAAAAAGCAATAAATAGAATCTGTTTTGGGGAGTGTGTAGACGTCAGACTTACTAGACAAAGGCTTTGAATCAGTTAGTATATACATGTTTAAAAAACTAAATGTAACCATGTATATAGGATAAAAATAAAGTAGAAAACAATGCTCATCAAATAGAGAATATAAATGAGAGATTGAAGTTATAGGAAAAGACCAAATATAAATTCTGGAGGTGAAATATACAATAACTGAAGTAATTTTCTAGAGGGACTTGACAGATTTGCAGTGACTAAAAAATATAATAAACAAACCTAAAAATATGTAAAATGGGATGGTCTTGATCTTAACAAAAAGAAAAAAAATGAATGAAGCAAATCAACAGATACTCAGAGACTGATGGAAAACCAACAAACATGCTTACATATGTAAAATGTAAAACCAATAGTAGAGGAGAGAGTGAAAATTACAGAAAGAACATGAAGAAATGAGGGGCTTAAAACTCCCAAGTTTAATTAAAAAAAAATTAATCTATACATCCAAGATGTACAATGAACTCAAAGTAGGATATTCTTAAAAAGATACAAATCTAAGCACAACATAATCAAAATTTTAAGGACAAATATAAAGAGAGAATCTTTAAAGCAGAAAGAAAAATGACTCATCACATACAAAAGGTTCTTGAAAGATTAATAGTTAAATTTACATTAGAAACTCAAATCCAGAAGGCAACAAAATGACATGTTGAAAGTGCTGAATTTAAAAAAAAATCTTCATGCAAGAATTCTATATCCATCAAAGCTATCCTTCAAATATGAAAAAAAAATTAAGATATTTTCATATGTTTTTAAAAAAATGAGACAATGTGTTGCTAACTAGCACCTACTCTACAAGAATTACTGAAGGAAGCCTTCTGGCTGAAAGGACACTAGAGAAAAACTTGAATCCACACATAAAGGACACCAATAAAGGTAATTACATAGGTAAATATAATAGCATAAACATATTATTTGTAGTTCTTTTCTTCTATCAGGTTTAAAATACATTTGCATAAAATAATAATTATAAAGACATGTTAACGAGCTTATAAATAATAAAAACATTATTTAGATGACAATAATGGCACAAAAACTCGAAGATGAAATGTACCTTTGTTGTAGAGGGTTTTCGCATGGTATTAAATTTAAACTGGTATTAATATGAACTAGTTTGCTTAAATAAAGAAGTTAATTTTATCTCCCAGGAAACCATTAATAAAATAACTAAGAAAACATAATGAAAGGCACAAAAAGTAAAAGAATGGAAGATATACTAAGCAAGTAGTAATTAAAGAGTTGGACTAGATGTACTAATATCAGATAAAATAGACTTTAAGACAAAAATTACGGCTCAGAACAAAAAACATATTATACTGACAAAAGTGTCAATCTATCAGGAAATTACAACAATTATGAACATATAAATCCCTAATAATCAGATTCCAAAATACATGAAGCAAAACCCGACATAATTGCAGCGAGAAAGTGGTAATTCAAAATAATATTTTGAGACCTTAAAAAAATACTTTCAATAATGTATAGAATGATGAGACAAAAGATCAACAAGGAAATAAAATACTTGACTAACACAATGAACAAACTAAAACAGTCATTTATAGAACATTACACCCACGACCTGTACAATATATATTCTTTTCAAGCACACCCGGAACCTTCTCCAGAATAGACCATTTGATAGATCATCAAAACAAAACAAAACAAAACACAAAATACCAACAACAAAAACCTTTAAGACACTTAAGAGGAATGAAATTATACAAAGTATATTCTTCAACAAAATGGAAATAAATTATATATAATAGAAGGAAATATGGGGAATTAATAAATATATGGAAATTGAACAACGCACTCCTAGGTAACCAATGATTCAAATAAGAAGTAATCAATAAAAACAGAAAATACTTTGAGATGAATGAAAATGAAAATATAACCCAAGGGATGGAACTAAAGCAATACTTAAAGGGAAATGTATGGCTCTAGAGACCTATATTAAAAATGATGAAAGATCTCAAATCAGTGCCCTAACTCAACACCTTAAGAAATTCAATCACCCCACTGTACCTGTTGAAGATCATGGGTCAATGGACTAGAAGTATCTTAAAAGTTCAAACTTCAACTAATTGTGGAGTTTTATTATGTTTTTTTTTCACCCAAAGTTATATATCAAAATATAAAACCAAAGATAAAAAGAAGTACAAATATATCTTCTATACCAAACTAGTTGTTTTAGTGTAGTGATCCTTCTACTGAGAGTCATTATTGTTCATTAGTGATGGCAAGCTACCTCCCACCAATCACTCTTAGTCACCACTCTGCTCAGTAGATTAAGTTAGTCATTGCTATTCCAATTATTTCTCATTTTTGATTTGTTCCATTCCTGCTGCTCATCTCCAAACACTGATGCAATAGACACTGCTACCTTGCTACAAAGCATTTCTGGTGTGTGTGTGTGTGTGTGTGTGTGTGTGTGTGTGTGTGTGTGTGTGTGTAAGTCTTTTGCTAGAAGACCCTGCCAGTTAGATTTAGCATAGCTCCTACCTCCTAGTATTTTCTTAAGAAATAGCACAGTAATCATGAAGTATAGACTCCCTCACTTTCTATCAACCAAGTTCTGAGATACAGTGGAATTCCAGTTATTCTCAATTTGTTCTAATCCTGACCGTATATAATCCTGGAAAGGCAGAGTATAGCCCACCCTTTATCCTGAAATAGTAAGAATTCAGATATCCCTGATGCTTGTAAAATCCTTATATTTCCTTCATATTTTTCCTCACTATTCATTTCTATAATATCATTCATGTAAATTAAATACTTAAACACATCTCTTGACATAGATTCCTCTCTAGCAATATATCTTGATTACATAAATAGGTACATATGGTGAGTTGTGAAAGACATCTGAATATTCAATCAACGTAGTATATTCAATCATTCATTCATTCATTTACTTAAAAAGTACTCATTGAGGAATACTTGCTTCATTTCAGGCATCTCGCTAGGTGACTCTGAACGAGACTAGTATGGTCTTTGTGGTTCCTGACTATATGAAGTTTAAATTCTGGTAGCAGACAGAAAGGACATCTTTTCTGTCCTTGGAAAGAAGAAAATCAAAATTCCTTTGAAGCAGAACATTCAGGCTGTCATAAGAAAAGTGGGATTTGGGAGTCAGCAAAATTGAGGAAGGAAGATAAGGAAGCTTTTCCTTTTAACTTGAATCTGAGTTGGATAAAGCTCACTCTGAGCCTGGGTCTCCACTGCTTAAGGAAGTATTAGGGTCCAGGTGTCCACATGAGCTAAGATTTATTAGCAGTTTTATTTCCAGTGAGAAAGGATTTGTCTTCCTTGTGGCGCTTCAGTTGTCCCCCAGAAAAAGTGCAGAGAAAATCCAGACATTGGAGCACAGACAGACTATTAGCACACTGAACTAGAGTACACTGATGGCTATCTCCAGCTTCCAGAGCCTTCCAGAAGCAAGCAAAGACATCTACAGTGGGGTTATTTATTTATATATTTTTTAATATTAACCTTATTCTTTACCCAGGATTTATTTCCCTCTTTTACCTCTCTTTATTCAAACAACTGGGCCATTCTCAGTTCATAGCCACAAGGGAGGAGTAAGTCACTGTGGAGAAAAAAGCTAAGGAGTATTCCTGGTTTCAGTCTCTAAAAGTGAAGAGTATTTAAAGTGAAGGTCTCAAATTAGCAGCCTTCAGGCCAAATCTCTCCTGAAAAAATGTTTTATTGGTTACTATGATGTTGGCCCACACACTGTTTTAAAGTAGAAATAGTGGCTAACATTCAAAATTGAAACGCTTAATATTTCTATCTAGCTTTCTGACTTCTCTAAAAGATTCAGCTCTCACAACTGAGGCAATATTCCCACATGACAATGGTAAAAGGATTTGGTTATCAGTTGTCTTCTTTTGCTGGGATGCATGCTCTTCCATTAGACTCAGTCCCTGCTCATGTGTTTGTATCCCCAGCAATGCAGCACAGCGTTCCTTACCTTTGTCATTTTGCATCTACTAGACTCACTTATGTTACCTACCTTGAACCTGAAGCTACCTAAGACACTTTGGCCTTCACAGAAATGATAAAATTCTGGTTGCAAACCAAATTTGGAATAGAATTAATATACCATAAAAGCAAGTATTTGAGGACCCTGCGAACTTGACAGATGACAGTATAATCCAGGAATAGGAGGAGAAAGGATGAGAGTGTACAGTTTAGTGAATTGATTGAGAGGGCCTCCATTCCGTTTCCTCAGCAGAGAATAGGGAGACATAAAAATCCCAACTAGTCTTCTCAGTCTGAGAGCTGGGGGAATTTATGGCACAGAAAGGTGGCGACATCTGAGAGCAGATATTGCTTTATGGTGTTCTTGGGCATATGTTGATTTCGGTAGTTTCTGAGAGATTTCTTTGCCCCAGCATGACCTGGAAAGGGCGGGATGATTTCTGTGTGCCAACACATGGCACTGAATTAACTGTGAATGCTGCCAGATCTGAAGCTTTTCTGCCAAGAGGATTGAGAGTGAGAGATGTCGCAGCAGATGCCTGCATGGACCAATCATGTGGAAAACCAGATTCTAGCACACCTATATCCATGCCACGTCCATGAATACCTTGGTGTTCAATGAATTCTCTGAAAATTGACACATTCAAATGGCATGTTACTTTTATATATATTTAATATATAAATGAAGTTATATATTATGTGTTTCCGGATATGAGGACTGGAGTATATACTCTTCAAAATTTAGAGATAAGATGATGCTTTGAGAAAATTCATTGGAAAATAACAACCGTATATTCAGAGTAATAGGATTTTCCAGAACAGATGTGGCATCAAGGAATCTGGACCTGGACAGCCTCCATAACCATACTGGTTAAAGGTGATCATACGTTCTTAACAAAGAGAGAGAGACACAGAGAGGAGCAGGAGGAGGAAGAGGAGAAGGACAAGAAAAAGAAGGAGGAGGAGGAAAAACAGAAGAAGAAAGAGGAGGAGGTCTGCTTACCTCATTCATATTACAGCAAAAGTTGTTCTTGTAGAGTGTGCATCTAATTTTTTTCAAACACTATTTGTTGTCCTGACAGTCTCTACAAAGAATTCCTACAGACTCTGTATCTGAAATGTAGCCTTTCGTTCTTATTTGACTCTAACATTGATTCTGGAACCCAGGGCGGGAAAAAACCAATATGTATTTGCTGCTTTAATGAGTTTTATTTCTGTCTGGGTGTATTGCTTCATATACTTGCACCTGATATTCCTGGTGTTTCAGTATGAGTAGATCACGTTTTTTCACTTCTTTTGAAAATTCAAATCAAGTGTATTCACATATCACTAAATATATAAAATCACTATGCCCATTACTTTTTCTGGTCCTTTCTCAGTAGTCAAGTGCACTTTTAAAAAATGAAACAGATAATGAAACAGAGGGGACAATGTTCAGAATAAAAGTCCACATAATGAGTGTCTATCAACACTATCATCTCACAATTTATAGCAGACATGTTGAGACAGCAGCCCCACGGTGCATTAACTGAAAATCTCTGAGGCTAAGTCATCATGATTTTTCAAAAAAATATATGAATAAAACTAAGATACTTATATAATCTTTATTACTTGTATTTTTTCATACTATCATCTCCTTTCCCTGTTAATACTTTTCCTGGGAACTGTTTTTTATCCCCTGAGGACCATTTCTTGTGGAGGTCCAGGCCCTGCCCCTTACTTCTCATTGTTTTGGTTCCACAGTGGTATTTTTGGTGACACTGCAGGACTTCAAAGTGGCCCTCACTCCATATCGTTTATCAACTTTCCTACCAATTCAGTTTCACTTTGATGTCTCACTGAGCAGCTGGCAACTGCGCAGCAGGCCTAAAACAAGACTGAGTTGGCAGGACTCAGGGGTAAATAGCTAAAGTGGAAACAGTGTCCAGTGTGAACAGTACAGAAGCAATCTAATGACAGCACTGTGATGTACATGTCCATCTGCAGCTAGGAAAAGCAAAAAATGTAAAATATGTAAGCTCATGAACATATATTCTGCAAGTTTAGTGAGCATTTAGTAGTAAATTATAGGAGAGGTGAGTTTTAAAGGAATTCAGAGACCAACAACTCAGTATGAGGAAATCTAATGACAGAGAGGTAATTAACTTATTCAATGTTACTCATTAGCTTAAGGGTTACTCATTAGCTTGTTTGCATCATCCTCAAAGAAGTTTCCCTTCCATCTTTCAGGACATTGCCAAGAAAAATGTGTGATTTTCATAACTGTCATAAAGGTTTAAATAACTGTCTTACAACTGTCGTTTTGTTCTTTTTAAGTAAGATAGTCCTAATATTCGATATTAAGAACTTTTTTGATTTAGACTTGCAAGTTTTCACTGACTTGCTTCCAAAGTACTTTCATCCTGGTAAAATCTGGATGAACGTCATTCTCAAAATCATCTTTAAAATAACTTTTCATTTTGTTTTTTTACATTTTTACTTTCTTTTCAGGAAAATGGCAAGTTTATCTTATGATCTTTCCATTGTTTCTGTTTTTTGTTTTTTGGTTTTTTTTTTTTTTTTTTTTGCTATTACGCTTTATATTTCTAAGAGCTAAGTCTTGATCTCAGAAAATTTCTTTTTGAAGTAACTGTTCTAGTTTTCTTTTATGGGTGATATTTTTATTTTTTCTTTCTAAGCGTAAAAATAGCTTTTTTTTCTCCCTCCTACAAAATATCTTTTCTCTAAGTTTTATTGTCCCCCCCCCAACCCTTTCTCTTTCTCTTTCTATTCCTTTTTCCTTTCATCCTTTCTTTCTTTCTTCTGGTCTTTATCTTTAAGGTTAGAGTTATTTATCATATAACAAGTTATCCTTGACTGTTTACTCATAATTAAGGATGAAGGACCAAAAAGTTGTTTGGAAATTCTGAATGCAAGTGCAGCACACCAAACATGAACTTCATTTTTGACTAATCTGACTGCACCATTTCAGTGGAGACTGCTAAGGTAAATATTTTTTCTTGCAGTGATTAGATTTTGAGAAGAGAAATTTCTAATCTCATACTTTAAATAATAAACCAGCCTGCTAGCATTTAAGATGTGATTGAGAGAAGATTGCTGAGAATTTAGGAATTCAACATGTAAATGTTCACTTTTACCACCCTCTCTTGAGTATAATAGACCACCTTATACTGGGCCTAGTGTCCTTCAAACCATATGCCCTCTATTAATCTCTCCAATAGTCAGCCATCACTGAGGAGAAGAACTGGAGGTTTAAAGACTTCTTATATATACTTATAATCAAGTCCCCTGTTTTCAGCCATATATTCAATATCTCTTTGGTGATAATTTTTGCAGTCTATTCACAGCCCTTTACTGACAACTTTTTCATTTCCGTTAAGTCAGTTATTCTTTGCCAATCTGCTTTCACTTACAAAAATTATATCTTAGTTTTCTCCCTCCTTCATCTTTATGGATTTGTCTTGACTTTATTTCCCATTCACTGGGGTTCTCCAAGTATCTTCCTTTTTAAAATTAATGTCTAACCTCTTTTTTTAAGGTACTTATGTTGTTATTAGTGCTATTAAAATCAATAGAGAAGAACTTTATTTTGGTCTTTCTGTCACTTAAAATAAGTGCCTAGTGGAACAAATATATGAGAGTAATCTAACTCAGACGTAAACAAGCCAAACGATTCCCAAGGTTTAATCTTCTTATCTAAGTGGTTAGACAAGAGACTTCTTCCAGATCATATTCGACCAATCCTCATTCACAAAAAATAGCTTGCATTTCCCAATAGAAGGACTCAACTTTATTTAGTTAAGTGTAGGTAAGTAAATTCTCTTCCCTATGAGGAGACATTAGTTAGACAAACACATGTTTAAAATCTATTGCCCTTTTTACTCTCATAAATTAGTAGCATTTCAAAGCTAAAGTAGAGATAGAAGATGAAGCATATGTTATCATTAAAAGAAGACTTTTCTGAACTAGACTCTCAACAGTAGCACAGTGAAGAAATTTCATGAAGCTGAAAAAATTCAATAAAAACTTGAGGGGCAAGGATTTGAGATCAGTATTGCTCAGACAAGAAGCAAAGGGCAAATTGGAGCCATATTTCCACCTAACATAAACAGTTATCAGAAATAGGTCTATTGGCCTGCAAATATATGTATTCAATTTGCTCTTAACTGGAGAAATGCTTTCTATAGCTTAAAGAGCACACCTTCTAGGGGGAAATAGTTGGAAGGTACTGGGTTGGATAGCATTCCCCCTCAAATTTTTATCTTTTTCAGAACCGCAGAATTTGGCCTTATTTGGAAATTAGGTCATTCTTTTTTTTTTTTTTTTTTAAAGAGACACAACCCTTGGTTAACCTCACAGATTGCAAGGACCTTGTCAGCTTACAATCCTTTATTTTTTATTTTTCATGCTTACAGCACCTGGTCTTTCTAGGTGGTCTCTCATCCAAGTACTAACCACGCCCGCCTGTGCTTAGCTTCCCAGATCAGGGTTTGTTCAGGGTAGCATGGCCGCAGATGAAGTAAGGTCATTCTTAATTCTTAGTTGTTTGACATAGGTCAAACCTATTGTAGAATATTTATGTAAGTGATAAAACAATATTTCATAGGACCATTCTTACCTCCTTTCCTTTACTTTAAATATCATTTTTCAATCTTTTCCAGTTTTAATACAAAAAACATTTGAGGTATTTTTAAAATGTGTTTTCAGATTTGGTGAGGAAAAAATATATTTCTCTGTGGGTGCTTGCTGATGCCTCATTTACATCTGGTTGCTAAGGAAGCCTTCTGTGCGTGTGTGTCTGTGTGTGTACACACACACATACTCTTGTGTGTTCTTTCTCTTGCTATCAGAACTGATGGTCATAAAAACTGATAATGGTTTTTAGATGATGTAGTGATAAATATATTGCAAAGATTTTAAAATAAATACCCAACATCTTCATTACAATTTTTGTTAAAAAAAAAAAAACTGACTGTTTGAAAGATGATCTCTATTTTAAGAGCAAACTAAAAACAAACTTACACAGGTCTTATTACTAAGCACATTCTAAAATCATCTTGTTTTCCTTATGTTTAAATGCAACAGCAGCATCATAGCTAAAATACTAAATATAAGGAGGCATTTATATTTCCTCCTATATTTCTTTGAGAAGACATATGTAGATTAATATAGGGACAGTCTATAAGAGGCTATAGATTTTTGTAAATCCTCCCAGGATGTATTATCTTTTAATGACAATTACAATAGAAGGTGGGGGGGGGCGTGGCGGGAACCTACTTGTGCAGTAAAAATGTATTAGATGTATTTTTCTATTGCTGTTGTTGCAATTAGACAAATTTAGTGGCTTAATACAACTCCAAGTTATTATTTTGTAATTCTGGAGATAAGAAATCAGAAGTAATTTTCACTCAACTAAAACCAATGTGATGTCAGGGCTAAATTTATTCTGGAGACTTGAGGAGAGACTCTATTTTCTGGCCTTTTTAAGCTTCTAGAGGCTACACACCTTCCTTGGCACTTGTCCCTAAACCGCTCTGATCTTTGCTTTCATTATCACATCTGCGTCCCTCTTACAAGAGCTCTTGTGATTACATCAGGTCAACCTGAATATTCAGATTGAAGGTAATTTTACTATCTCAATATCTTTAACTTATTTACATCTGCAAATCCCTTTTGTCAAGTGCTGCAATGTATTTATAGATTCTGTGGTTATGATATGGGTATTTTTTGTGTTTAACAAACACAATATTTTTGCATAACATTCGAACAACTGAATCACAGCAGATATGTTAAAAGTAAAAATAATTTCTTTTTTTTTTTGCCCTTGCCTATGTCCTTTCCAAGTTGGAATTGAAGATGTTGGCGGTGGTAAAATATCTGTGGTATGCTCCTGTCTCAGCCTGGCACACAGTAGGTGCTCAGTTTTCCAGATTATTCAATAGGGCATGACATCTCTTTTATGGAAAACATCAAAATACGTTTGAAAATATGCTGGTGAATGCAAAGGATAAAGTAGTAGGTGCTATCAAGGATCTGTAGATGGTAGATTGTGAGGAGATTGCCTTCCTCTACTACCCTAAGCATTACTACTAAGTCAGCAGTATCTCTGGCACATAGATAACAATTTTTCTCAATTATAAAGAATATTTTGTTTCTATGGTACCTGAGGCTACTGAGGACAAGACATCAAACTACCTTCAGATATCTGTCTTAAAATATGTTTTTTTTCTACCTTATTTTCTTTTGTTTTAATATGAGATTAGATAAACTTAAATGCACTTCGGAGACTCAAACACAGTGAAAGCTGTCAGACACTCTCATTACAGAACCACGTTTTTAATTTCAGAAAAAAAAAGGATTTAATTGTATAGTCCGGACATGTGCATTTGTGCATAATATTAAATTTTATGCACAATATTAAAATTTGCCATGAATAATTTTTCCAACTTCACAAAGAACATTATGATATCCCTTTGATTCATCAAATGAGACAAAAAAGTATACAGTTTAAGACATAAGGAGTCAAAATCAGGATTAACTACAAATCTTAGAAGGTGAGAGACAGAATATTCTACCTAGGAGGACCCAGCCTATCAGTCAGAATATTTTGTGGATAATCTTTTACAGAAATATTCATTTGGCATTTGAAGTGATTTATAAAAGATGAAAAAAGAAAGAAATTGGTTAAGCAAAATAGTATGAAATAGAATCTAGAATAATAACTGATTTAATGACATAAAAAACATCTATAATTACATAATTTTTTTTAAAAACCCAGAAATTAGATTTATTCAAACAAGTTTAGACATGGGGCCAGCCTTTGACAGCTCCTTGAAATGATATGGTACCAATCATAACAAACCAAACCACAAATATTAATTGATTTTCTATAATATGTAACAGTGCATAAAAAATATAGAGGATATCTATAATGTTTAAGGCAATTTAAAATTTAATTTGATGACATTATTTTAAATAAAAGTTCAAATTTATGGCATATAAGATGTGTAAGTTTGGAAAAGCAAGAGTTGGTAGGAAATTCAGAAGACAACATACTTCTGGTTGGATAATATAATGGTATCAGTGATAAATTTTATGTTTCTGATTGACAGATATTTATTTTTCAATATATTCTAAAATTTTTCATTCATCACGAAGATATTTAAATCTAGTTGAATCTATAGCTTATATTCCATTCTTTCTTTTTCTTTTTAAGATTATTTCAGTGATATACAAATAAAATTGATTTTTTTTAGAATTAAATGTTTTTTGAGGTCAACTAATTCAGTTACTTTCAAATTTTATAAACAGCTGAGAGAAAGGTAAATTAGAAGATTTGCTTGCTATTGTGTAAATAAATTACACAATATCAGTGATTTATAACAGTAAGCATTTATTTATTACTCTCACATGTGCGTTGGCAGCAGATAAGGTGTAAGTCATCTTACTAGGAGGGGCTGGGCTAGGATAACATTGCCTCATATCTCTCTCCTTGTCCACCTGGAAACACTGAATTAGGATAGTCACAATTATTGCACATTGATTACAGAAGTAGAAGGAGGCAATTCCATTAAGACATTCATTTTAAGCTTCTACTTGTGTTCCATCTCTTAAAATAATATTGACCAAAGCAAATCAATTGCTGGGTTATATGATAATTCTGTTTAACATTTTGAGAAATTGACAACATGTTTTCCAAAGAACTTGTGACCATTTGTAACCCCACTCATGTGTAATATTTTTTCCACAACCTTCCCAATACTTGCTATTACCTGTCTTTTTATTATAGCCATCCTCGGGAGAATTTACCAATCAAGTCATTAGGTCTTAGTATTTCCTTCGTGGAACTTTTTTTTAAAATTAATTAATTAATTAATTAATTCTTTTATTAAATTATTTAATTTAAACTCTCTACTAGTCTTATATCTATTCAGATGTTCTACTTTTTCTTAATTCATTTTCAGTAATTTGTGTCTCTCCAGGCATATGTCCATTTAATCTAGTTTTTCTAACATGTTGGCACGCAATTGTTCATTGTAGGCCATTATAACCCTTATATTTCTTATTGAGCTCTGCTTTTAGTAATTTGAGTCTTCACTCTTTTCTTCTTGGTCAAATCTAGGTAAAGGGTTAGTAATTTTAAAAAATATTTTTAGAGAACTAACTTTTGATTTTGTTGATTTTCTTTGTTGGTTTTCTCTTTTCCATGTCATTTACTTCTGATCTAATTTTTCCTATTTCTTACTTCTGATTGCCTTGGATTAGATGTTTCTCCCCCCCCCCCCCCCCCCAGTATCTTAAGGTGGTGGTTAAGGTAATTAATTTGAGATTTTTCTTAGTTTATAATATAGATAGGACTTTAAAGTTCCTTCTACCACTGCTTTTGCTGCATCCAATAAGTTTTTGTATGATAATGTTTTCATTCTTTCATCTCAAAGTATTTTATAATTCACTTTGTAATTCATATGTATTTAGAGATATATGTCAACATTTTTGTGGATTTTTCAACATTTCTTGTTCTTGATTCACAGTTTCATTTCCTTATTGCTGGGAAATACACAGTACGCTATTTAATCATGCTAAGTATTTTGAGGCCTTTTTTATGGCCTAGAATATGGTCTATTCTGGAAAATGTGTCCTGTGGAATTGAGAGAATATCTACTGTCATGCATCGCTTAATGACAGGGATATGTTCTAAGAAATGGGTCATTGTGTGGTTTTGTCATTGTGGGAACATCACAGAATACACTTACACAAACCTAGATGGCATAGCCTACTATACACCTCAGCTATATGGTACAGCCTATTGCTCCCAGGCTGTAAAACTGTACAGCATGTTACTGTACTGAATACTGTAAACAATTGTAACACGATGGTATTTGTTCATCTCAACATAGTCGAAGATAGAAAGGTACAGGAGAAATATGGTAGAAAAGATAAAAGATGTATCACCTACATATGGCACTTAACTCTGAATGGAGCCTGCAGGACTAGAAGTTGCTCTGAGTGAGTGAGTGAGTAGTGAGTGAATGTGAAAGCCTAGGGCATTCTGCACACTACTGTACACTTTGTAAACACCTTACGCTTAGGATATATTGAGATTATGAAAAATATTTTTCTTTCCTCAGTAATAAATTAACCGTAGCATACTCTAACATTTTACTTTATAAACTTTCAAAATTTAAAAGAAAAATTTTCTAACTCTCTTATAATGAAACAGCTTAAAACACAAACACATTGCATAGTGCGCAAGATAATTTCTTTCTTTATATACTTACTTTATAAGCTTTTTATTTTCAGTTTTTAAATTTTAATGTGGTTTTGTTAAACACTTTAGCAAACAGTAGGCTGCTATTCCTTTTGTTGATGATTTTCTTTGCTTTACAAGAGCTTTCTAGTCTGATATAATCCCATTTGCTCATTTTTGCTTTGTTGTCCTTGTCTGAAGAGACTGGTCCCCAAAAAATACTGCTAATACCAAAGCCAAAGATCTTACTGCTCATGTTTCCTTCTAGAAGTTTTATGGTTTCATAATCAACATTCAAGTCTTTGCCTTTTTAAATTTATTTTTGTATGTGTGTAAGGTAGTGGCCCAATTTTATTCTTTTGGCACATGATTCTCCTGTTTTTCCAATACCATCTACTTAAAAGACTGTGTTTTCTTCACTGTATATTCTTGCTTTCTCTGCATAGATTAATTGACCATATATGTCAGGTTTATTTCTGGGCTCCCTATTATAGTCTATTGATTTATGTGTCTGTTTTCATGTCGGAACCATATTTTTTTTATTATGATAGCTTTATAGTATAGTTTGAAATAAGGGAGCTTTGTCCTTCATTCTCAAGCCTTGTTCTTTCTCAAGATTGCTTTGGCTTTTCTAGGTCTTTTGTGATTTCATGCAAATTTTAGGTTTCTTTGTTCAAGTTCTGTGAAAAATGCCACTGCTATTTTGATGAGCCTTGCACTGAATTTGTAGATTGCTTTGTATAATATGGCCATTTTAACAAAATTAATTCTTCCAATCCATGAATATCTTTCCATTTATTTGTGTCATCTTCAATTTCTTTCATTAACATATTATAGTTTTTATAGCACAGGTCTTTTTACTCTTTAGTTAAATTTATTCCTAGATATTTTATTTTTTTAATGCAAATGTAAATGGAATTGTTTTCTTAATTTCTCTTGCTGATAGCACATTATTTGAGCAAAGGAATGCAACTAATTTTTGTGCATTAATTTTGTATTCTGGGACTTAATTCATTTATTAGTCTAATAGTATTTTAATTGAGTCTTTAAGGTTTTCTATGTATAGTATTTTACCATTTGCAAATAAAGACAGTTTTACTTCTTTCTCTCCAATTTGGACATCTTTTATTTCTTTCTGTTTTTGCATAGGTGTTGTGGCTAGGACTTTCAATACTATATTCAATGAGTAATGAGAGCAGGAATCCTTTTCTTTTTTCTAATCTTATAGGAAAAACTTTAAGGTTTTCACCATTGAGTATGATTTTAGCTGTGGGTTTGTCATAGATGACCTTTATTGTGTTGAAGAAAATTCCTTCTCTACCCACTTTATTAACTTGTTAAAAAATTATAAATAGATGCTGAACTTTGTTAAATGCTTCTTCTGCATCTATGGAGATGGCCATATTACTTTTATGCTTTATTTTGTTCATGTGGTGTATCACATTTGTTGATTTATGAATGTTGACTCATATTTGCATACCTAGAATAAATCCCACTTGATCACAATGTATGATCCTCTTCATCTACTGTTGAATTCAGTTTGCTAATATTTTGTTGAGGAATTTTGCATATTTGTTTTTCTGGGATATTTGCCTGTAGTTTTCCTTTTTGTGGTGTCTTTGTCTGGTTGGGGTCAGGTAATGCTGACCTTATAAAATGAATTTGGAAGCATTCCTTCCCCTTAAACTTTTTGAGAAGGATGAATATTAACTCTTCTTTAAATGTTTGGTACAATTCAACTGTGAAGCTATCTGGCCCTAGATTTTTGATTTTCAAATTACTGATTGAATTTCATTACTTGTACTAGATATGTTTAGATTTATACCTCTTGTCAGCGCCGAGCTGATCAAGAAAAGAACGTTTTGGTGGTGAGACACCCAGTTGGAAGAATGCACAAGAGGCCGACATGAGAATGAAATGGGCAGGCACCAATTTTATTGTAGGGAGCCCAGTTCTATTGGGGGAAATGCACTCTATTGTGGGGAGCGTGCTTCTCCTGCTCTTCTTCTGCTCCCCATCTTGTGCTCCCCTTCTGCTCCCTAGGGGATTATATGGCTCCACGCATAGCAGAGTACAACAGTGGCATTCAGCCACACATGTGTGATACAATAAGCTGAACTATGTTTACATATTTTAGGCACAGGTGCCTTTCTATGCTAATGTAACATTCTAAATTTGGGGTCCTATTCTTAGCCACGAGCTTGGATCTGAGCCAGACCTGGGACCAGCCAGGCCTGGGATCTACATCCCTTCATGATTCAATCTTGGAAGTTTGTGTGTTTCTAGGAATTTATCCATTTTTACTAGATTTTCCAATTTGTAGTTATGATTAGTATATCTCCATTGTGTAGATATGAAGGTAATTATTTTGAGTCAAATGATTTGACTGAAAGAAAAATTTCTGCCCATCAGATTGTTATTTCACTGTGTGTACTCAAAATTGCTATTTCTGTATTTAATTCATCGACTTCGCAATAAACAACATCATCCAGAAATCAATATAATTTCTCCATTTCCACAAACATTATGAAGAGTATAAATATCTGAATAAAGTCCAATTAGTGCTTCTAGGGACTAAGAATGTAACCAGTAAATTAAGTTATTTTTCTAGCAGTCAAATGGTAAAATATGAAACATTTTCTCCCTTCATCAAAACAACATAACTCTGTTCCTATACAATAAGCTTCAAACATTAACATTCTTCAGTGGGAGAGTTACCAAATTGAAAGGAGGGATTAAATTTAAATAGAATTTGTCCTCCTTCCAGTCCATGTTGTATATTGCTCCTATAAGTAGTTTAAATTTTATGTCCCTTCTTTCAGGCAAATATGACATTGCAAAGACCCAATGAAGCTGCTGTCATCTCCCTTATGGGAAGTCAGTAGCAGACACTACCAGAGTAATAAGGAAACAAATTTATACTTTTCTTCTTGATGTATCTTCTTCATTTAAGTCTATCCCAAGAGAAGAAAACAATGTTGTTTGTGAAGCCAAACGGCAGGCTGAAAGGGATATTGTTTTTAACTTAGAGATAGAAAAGGAAGAAAGAATAGGTCCAGAAATAGAAAAAAAAAAAAGTTTACTATATATTCAGAATCAAACTGTGTAAATAACATTCTCCCATAGTCCCAGGTGTGGAAATTGCATGTTATTTCTGGACTATGGAAAGTAATTGGATTATTATAGCATAGCATTGAACATATCCACTCATGTTTTCTCTCACTGATAATTCAGCTCCATTTTAAGAAATCCACCCTGTTATGAAAATCTTTAAAAATAATCTCTTAATTTTTGCAGTCATAATTGATCTTGAATTTCACCATGAACACAGAGAAAATAAATTATATTTTAATAGGTAAACTAAACATTATTTTGACAGCTATTTTCTTTTTATGTTTACAGTTTACTAATTGTTTTCATTTAAAATCTGGTAATACCACATACTCCACTACACAGACTATCTTTTAGCACAATTAATTGTTTTCATGCTTGGATATATATACACAATGAGATAGTAAAATCGTTAGAGGCAACTGAATGAGCGCACAAGATCTTTCAACTTGCCTAATAACATCTGTTGTAAAACTATAAACATTTTGAAAAATAATCAGAAACCTCTCTGTGTTCAACCTAGTGGAATGTTCTTTCTCTGTTTATATTAAAACTAACTGTGACATGTTCAAATTTAACATACATTAGATCTATTTTAAAATAATTCTCATAATTATAAAAAAAATTCTATTTTTTCCAAGGATTTCTGAACTTCTGGTTTCAAGGGTTACATTTTATTCTTTTTTATATTTATCTGTGTATGTCATTATTTTCACTCCAGTTTTGAAATAAAAATTGCTAGATGCTGGAGAAATACTCTTTATATAGAAAGAGCCCATTTAATCACTTAGAAGAGATAATATCTGATCACAAAGTACTTGAGATAATAGTGAAAGCTTATAGAGAAAAGCCAGCTCCTACTAGCAATCAGAAAATTTACCATGTTGCAAAAGATAACCCAAGCTACATCTAATTAGTATAGCTGTACTTTCTAGTTAGCTAAATAGAGCAATGAAGTAATATTGTTTATATCTATAACAGTTCCTGTCCCAATTTGTACTAGCATTACCCACAATAATGAAATGGGCTACCAAAAAATAAAATTAAATGGCAAGTTTGAATTTTTAAGTACAGTCTGCTCTTTACACACATACTTATCCTCAGTCATTTAGCTAATCCATCAGCAGAGTTGTAATTTATGTATTTATCCTGTCATTTTGAAAACTTTTGTCGTAATGTGGTTGTTCTGGTTTACTACAGAGCATTATTCTGAAAAAATAAAAATCATACAAAAATTGCAAAAACAAACCTGAAAGCATTATATTGTTGTACAGTATATCAGGAAATCAGTAACAAAAGCACAAGATTTCCATCTATTTGATCCATGCAACCTATATATCCATAGAGTAAAGAAAGTATTCAATGGCTGTGTTTAAAAATTTTAAATATGCCTTTCTTTAAACATGCTTCAGTCTTTCAGTAGGTAAACAATAGTTTAGTTTCCTTAAGAATTTGAAGATGAATAGAAAATACTTTTTTTAAAATTAATAGTAACTAACATTTATTGATAGCATGCCATGTGCCAGGCAGCATTATTATGGCTTTCTGTTGATTAACTCTTAAACTATACAACACTGTTATAGAGCAATTATTATCCCCATTTTTCAGAAAACATTTGGACACAAAATACTGAAGAAATTTTCCCAACATCATATAACTTGTAGTTCGAATTGTTGGGATTTCATTCAAGAGAGAGTAGGTACCCTCTATCCACTGTTTCCCTTTCCACACTTCCAGTCACCCTCAGTCGATCATGGTTCAAAAATATTAAATGAAAAATTCCAGTAATAAACAATTCATAAATTTTAAGTTGCATACCATTCTGTGTATTGTTATGAGATCTCATGCCATACCACTTCTTTCTGCCTAGGACATGAATCATCCTTTTATTCAACATATCCATTCTGTACATGCTCCCCACCTGTAAGTCTCTTGGTAGCTGTATCCATCATCAGATCAGTTATCAGAAAGAGAGAGAGACCCACTCACATAACTTTCATTACAGTATATTGTTAAAATTATCTTATTATTAGTTACTGTTGTTAATCTCTTATTCTGCCTAATTTAGAAATTAAACTTTATTATAAGTATGGTTATATATGGAAAAAAATAGTACATGTTTGATACTATCTATGATTTCAGGCATCCACATAGGGTTTTGGAACATATCCTCCATAGATAAGGGGCACTCCTGTAGTCCAATTTTATTATACTTACTTTTACCAGTATACTCTAGTTTTTTTTCTTTTTAACTGAATGAAGCTTAGTATTGACAAATAATTTAGGTAGTACACTAAATATCTATGAAGAATATAAAATATGTAAATATAATTTGTGAAATCTGATTACTAGGATTCAGAAAGCATTTTTAAAAGCAACCGTCAAACCATTATTTTCTATTGTATTATAGGTGGCTTACTATGGTCACATTTGGGGGGAAGAATTTTAGTGCATCTTTCATTGCTTGAAGCAGAATTTGAAGAGAAAATTAAATGAAGTTAGTTTATAGTTAAGAGCAATCAAAGTCAATATTCTTGAATTCTCTTACCTTAAATTTCGCTTTATGTTGTACTTGTTTTTAGACAAAAATAATCATAGAAAATAAAAATTTATCATCATTTTAAATTGACTTAATTTACATAAAAATAAATTAAACCAGGCAGCAAAGGCGTTTTGTTTAATTTCATATACACCTGCCTGTGGCATTGCTAATCTGTCCTCCCTAACTGGATGCACCTCTGCATTCTTGGTCATACACGATTGTCGGAATTTTACAGAGACCAACTGAGGTGGGAATGTTTTAGAAGAAAGTCCCATTGTGAGTTCTATCTTTGTCAATGACACTAAACATTTCATTCTTTCTAAGAGATTAAAAACATATTAAAGTAATTAGATATATTTAGAGTTCTATGGAGCCAAACAACAGATATCTTCAATTCTTTTCCTCTTGAGTTTTTAATTAATATACTATCGATTGAGAACAGTACCTCATTAAAAAAAAATGCAGCAACTTAAAATGCACTATTCAACTCTGGAACAGAAGCCCACTGCTGCTGATTTAGCAGTTAAAACATGTTTACACCAAGAGAAATTATTCTTAAGTATGAGTTTGAACTGTTTTCACTGCTGTACCTTACTGTACTTAGACACACTATATTGATATTTAAAAGAGAACAGTAAGATTTTCTCTCATTCTAAGTGTGACTTTTAGATGAACAAAAAAATATTAACAGACACTTCTTTTTAAGTTTTATCTTGATACATATTTTTCTCCCTTAAATGTTATTGCAGTCAAGATTTCTAAATGGGTCTAATGAAGAACTTAAGTAGCTACTTATGACTGCCCTATATTTAAATGCAGTATAATCTAAATCATTGAAGCCTGGGAATAATGTGGATATAAACTCTATCTGATTTAACCTCTTTACATGAGGGCCCTGAGCATAGAGATGATTCAACCAACCACTTTAAGATATGATACCACACTGGAAAATAGTGCCTTAATTGGTTTAAGGTCAAAAACAAGTTTCTAAAACTTACCCAAACTAAAATTTTGGCACTCTAAAGTGCCATTTTACAAGTGCAATTGCTGTCTGCTAATCTTGTGAATTTTTGCCACCCAATAATTCTGTCTAGACTTGAATGAAGTTAATTTGGCTGACTTCCACAGAACTGAGCATAAAACAAATAAAAAAAATCTTATTTATTTTCTTTATTTAACCTATTAATAAATCAAGAGATAATTTTTTTTTGATATTAATCAGAAACTTATAGTGCTATAAAATATGAATTTTGTAAACTTTACTCTCCTGAATATACTGAAACATTCCCTGAATGCTTTGATAACATAATGGTAAGCAAAAAAATAAGGGCCAACTAAATTAAATTATCATGTGCTTATTATAGTATTTGTTAAAACACAACGAACAACATTCTCGATCAATTATTTTCATGGCAAAGGATTTTTCCCATAATGTTTTATTTATGAATTATGATTAGGGCCAGATTGAATCTCTGCAACTATGAAACTGTAACTATGAAAAAACAACAATGCAGACTTCATTTTGTTACTTTATTAATGTGGTTCCATTCTGAATCTAAAGAAATACATTATAGTTCTTTGTCTTTCTGCTGAGATTTTCAGCAAACACAGTGACTATTGCTAATGGAATTATCTCATGAAATGCAAATACTTTAAATTACATTGACCTCTATCTTTCCATTGCCTAGTAATTATTGTTTAAATGGTGAACGTTTTGTTCACACCTATGGGATCTTTGGTATAATTCTGATTTGTAAAACTTAAGGGCCTGTACCTCATGACTAATTTATTTTCAATCTTCAAAAAAAGTATTTTTTGCATTTGCATACAATCCATCTCTTCACCCCCTGATTTTCCTTGTCTGGTTTTAAACTCCATAGTATAATGTATTTGAACTTTGGATCTTTGATATAGTCAACTTCTCTTGTTTTAATATCTAAAGCTGTGGCTGGATGCATTATTGATAAGTGCACTGGGAACTTCTGCTGAAGCTTGTGAAATAGTTATTTGGTGTCTGAGTCATGGAAAAAAAAAGATTCTTATAGAAACTTCATTATGCCTTTTCTTACACATGACATGTGTTTGATTACTTTTGCCACCTTCTTAATGTTGATTGTCATTTTAGTTTTTCTCCTTGAAATTGCTAGGTATCATTTAATGCAAAGAATATACCCATCTGTAGTGTAAATTATGCATGTTTTTATTTTAACTCACTTGCTTTCAAATCCAAGTTCTTTTTCTGAACAGCAAAAAGTTAATTTTACATTTATGCATTTTTCCATGTGCTTTGTGCTTAGATAAAGTTAGAAAAGCAGTATTTACTTTTCACTTGTCTTTTTAATTAAGAAAAAAGATGAAATATTTTCTGCAGTTTTTTCAAAGAAATCCTAAGTTGCTGCATCATGACCTTGGACCAAATGCACAACCCACTGCTTAAAGCAAACGATAATGTTCTAATCCCACATTCAAAATCAAACAATAGTTTAATGAGTGCAGCTTTTATAGACTTTTATTTATTTTTACCATAATGATACCTTTTTAAGTTCATGAGGTTTCTTCCATCAATTTCTGGGTAATTTGGCGCAGAAGTATATCCCAGTGGTCTGCCTAACAGAGAAGGACTCTCATAAGTCAGCTGATTGCTTTTCTGAAAGGACTTATTCTTGATAGAAAAAAAAAATTATATTCTCCGAATGGTGGAAGTGAAGAGATATTTCAACTGAATGAGTCTATAGAACATCTGAAATCTAAACCAATACTGACTTTCCATGATATTATAGACCCTCTTAAAGAAACTAAGAACACATTTTATGCATCATTGACTATACTGTGTTCCTATATGATTATTACTATAAATAAATAACTTTAAGAGATAAACATATTTTAATATACTTAGAGTTTATTTTATTGATTAATATACACTAATTTGTATGTTTATTTAAAATATACTGGTAAGATCTTACACTGAATATAGCATTTAAGACAATCATTTTTTGGTTTTCCCCTTACTTAAGTAATTCTCTGATTATGATCAACCGAGGTCTCTGTGTATGCAATGACTGCTCAGTGTTTTCATTATAATCTTCACAGAAATGGAACAGACACTCAAATCATATAGAAGAAGGCAGACATTAATAAGTACCCTATCTTGCTTTCAGTAGTGGTTTATTTACATACACCTCTAATTGTCATTCTAAATTTTATTGTTAGGTTAATTACTTTTTTTGAGGTAGGAAGAGACTATTTTTCCCACCCTTAGCTGTAGTTAAGTATTCATTAATTCATTCAGCAAATATTTTTAAAGCATTTATTATGTCTCACTTTTCTAAGTCTTAGGATTCATCAGTGATCAGAGCAAGGAAAATCCCTGTTCTTATAAACTTTTCATTTCAGCCCGGAAACACACAATAAGCATAACGAGCAAGTATATATATGTAAGTTAGAAGGCGATAAATACTATTAAGTAAAGTAGAGCATTTTAGGAGGGGCATGTGTGTTGGGTGGGAAGTGTTATTTTAAATAGATGATATGGATACCCTTGATGAGAAGGTGATTTGAAGCGCAAAAGAGAATTAGACATGTGGATGGATATACAGGAAAAGAGTGTACCAGGCAGAGGAAACGATCCATGTTGAATACACTATTGTGAAATTATGCCAAGCATGGTGGTAAAAAGCAAGACCGATAAAGCTGGAGAGGTGTGAGATAGCAAAAGATAAGTTTGGGTGCAAGGCACGTAATTTAGGTATTTTGGCCATTGTAAGCAAGTTTTCTTTTACTCAGTGTTTTAAACATAAGGGTGATCTGAGCTCTATCAAAGGATCAGCTTAGATTCTGTATTGAGAATATCTTACAGGGATAAAGAGTAGAAGTAGAGAAACCAGTTAAGGAGTCATTGCAATAATTCTGGTCAAAGATGTTTATGGAATAGACTAGAGTGATAGCAAAAAGTTTTCAGATTCTTAATATATACTTAGTATCATTGAAAGTTTTTTAAAAAACAGACTTTAAGACATACTTAATGAGTCAGAGTTATGGATTATTCTAAAAATCATATTTTTACTCTATCATTTAATTTTTATTGAAGAATCAGTATAGTTTATTTAATTACCACAGTAGATTAAAATTCAAAGAATTTAGATTAATTTTAGAGTACTATTTTCAAAACACATAACTGCTCTCCTGTGTACAACAGGCATGATATACTCTATTCATAAACTGTATCACCAATGACTCTGTTCAGCTATCATAAAGGTATTTGTTTTTGATGAAAAAACTGGATTTTATTAACCTCTAATTGTTTCTTCAAGAAAGTGAATGTTCTGTCTATCAGCTCATAACTGAAGAAGGCAATCAATCACATAGGCAAAGGGGGTGAATTATCAATGTGGCCAATTCAATCAGTGTTAACTTCATCAAAAGCAGCAATATTATTCTATTGGAAAAGATAAAGTGGAATGTGACTTGCATATTCACTTTGAATAGAATCTAGAAAATCATGGGGTTATTAATCAGTCAAAAATAAAAACTTAATGAGATAAACACATGTCCTATTCAAATTCATACAACTATTTTTAACTCTCAAATAATTGTTCAGCGTATATTCTGCATTTAAAAAATCTCAGATACTTCTCTATAAGATATTCTAGGTTTCTGTGTAATATTACTAAGTGCAAATGACAGGAAAGGCAGTTCAAATATTTCCTTCTTCATTATTTTAATCATATTTCAAACATAGTCTAATATATATTTTTTTTATTTTATGTGTCCCCTTAAACAGTCAGTTTTTGCCTTGTTGATATCTACCAATGTCAGAGGAGTCTTAAATCCAGTTTCTAATTCTTATTATTCATATAATTATATATATATTTTTAACAATAATCATACTTGGTATTCATGAACACATACAATACACATTCTCTCATAAGCTAGTTATAACTTCTTGAAACAAATATTTAAAGGATTTAAAATAGATTTTAAAAAACTATGATGAAAATTAAGTATAATGCTCTTTTTTTAATGAGAGCTAGAGAATAGTAAATCTGCTTATTGAAGTGTATGTAGTGCCCTAAAAAATTAGTAGCAATTAAAATAAACTAAGATCATACTACTACTTACCAGTCTTAGTCTTTAAACTCAGATTATTTTCTAGCTTTTCCTGCATTATCAAATGATATTGTTCATATTATTGTATTCATATATTCATCATCAAAATAATATTAGAACTATTAGACAGAACTTAACAACTGAAAACATTTAAAACTATTATTCTTTCTCAAAAACATTCCTCTGAGGTATAAAGAGTCAAATATTATTCTGTATCTTTTACTAAATGGAAAAAATGAACTCCTAGATGGTTTTATAGACATGGAAATAGGCCTATTTTAGCAAAGAAACTGAGATAGTAGCCCACTTTTAGAATGTAGCTAGTGGAAAGAAAGGGTTAATACACCAGCCTGAAGGGGCAATATAATAATTTCACTCTAAAGTGAAGCAAGTGAATTAGTTCTAAATAAAACCTGACTTTGTGTTCCATTTTCCTTTAATAAGGCCATTAATTTCATTAAATATGTACTTATAACATAATGCACACTTCTAGGTCACACATCTGAAGTCCAACCATCATGCTATACACTTATACAACGTTGTATGTCAATGATATGTCAGTAAAACAGGAAAAAAAAATAAAGTCATGCTATATATGAAACACAGAAGTTCAATAGAACTTTTGGGAATAGATCAGTTGTGTTCTAGTTCCCTCATGAATAACATGAATTTAATTAATCACGTGGTTTTTATCATATTAACAAATGACTACTACTAAACAATCCTCAAGAATACTTGAAAAAATACAAATATTTAATGAGCTAATAGAATATAAATGTTTATTATTGTAACCGCATGCTTTAAAAACAGAAGTTTTGATGAAGGATAAAAATAAATTAGGCATTATTCTTGACTATTGCAATATATTTTCAGTGACAGATTCAATTTTTAAAAGACCTATTAAATATATGCCTTATTATTTTGCAAATAACTGTAACTACATGCATAAACATATATACATATGCTATACAATTTATTCAATTCTAATTTTTCTTACTGAGTATCTCATGGATTTATAAACCATCTAATAGAATTAATATGTACAAAATCCCACATTCTTGAAAATATAAACAGACAAAAGTAAAAATGTCTTTTAAAATTTCTGAGTTCTTCAAAAATATTCCATGTGTTTCCAGTCACTTTGCTCAGAACTACTAGTCTTCTATATTTTTTTCTTCTCACTCACCTGTTTTGTACAATATAATGCTAAATTCTCCTGTTTTATTTGCCTTGAAGTCAACTGTATTCTATCATTTAATTCCTTTTTTCTCCTTTGTTAGTTTAGGCCACTTTTATTTGCTACCTATATTATTTCATTATCTTCAGAATATTTATTTCTGAAATAAACTGTAATCCACTTTCAAACATAACTGTCAAATCATCCTTCTAGAGCATGCTTTGATTACATTCCCGCACTACTAAATAGTTTTTAAAATGCCTTCTAAAACTAAAGGTCAGTTTCTGTTCATATTATAAATTCATGATTTGACTTCATCTCATATTTTATCTTTTTTTGCGTACTTTAATTCTCATAATCTTACATCAAGACAAAGTATAGGTAATGCTCACCATATTCTAAACACAGCTTGCTCTAGTATTTTATTTCTCCTACATGAAATCAGTCCAAAGGTATTAATTGAGAACTTGAACTCTGACAGTTTCTGTGCCAGAGGGGGTCGGGGGGCGGGTGGTGCGGGGAATTAGTATTCATCGATTCAGAGAAGAGTTCTCAAAACTTAATGGGAAAGAAGACAAATACAAATTATTTCAATAAAATATGATAAAATAACAGAAACTAGTTTTAAAAAATCAAAGTGGTTATCTGCCTCCTACCTGCATTCACTTTTATCTATGGATTTCTTCTCTAAATGCCAAGGTTCAGGACTAATGGTACCACTTCAGTGAAGCATTGTACAGTTTACCAGATCACTCACAAGTGCTCTCTCCTGCTCAGAATTACATTATCCATTGACTTCACCTTCCCCCAGCCCTTTATCACTCACTGCCTTGGATTACAGTGGTTCGCGAGCAGATGGACTATCTCCTAGTATGTTGCAAACACCTTGAGTAGAAAACCTTGCCCACTACAATGGAAAATCCAAATAACAGCAATACATTCTGCTTGTAGCAGGCACTTAATAAAAATTTTTATGAATGAATAAATCATGTAGAATATCTCTGCAATTTTCACACAAGCTAATACGTATATGACATAAAATTAGGCTAGATTATTATTTGTTAAAGAAATCAAAGTAGAGTATTTCTTTAGTTTAGTTTATATCCTCTGCAGTGGTACTCAGGTAAATGCTTGACAGCTTCTATTCCCTTACACACAACACACACACACACACACACACACACACACACACACGGATTGATGTGCAGCACTTGTCAATTTCTTTGGTGTAATTCACAATATGACAGATTTCAAACTAACAATGTGATGCCTCTGAAGGCAAAGTTGGGAAGAAATGAACACAATTGGATTTCAAGAGGCTGTGAAAGCCAACTCTAGCTAAAATAATACATAGTATACACAATAAACTTTCAATTATTATTTAATGGATAACAATGAAAGATTCATACACATGGCTGAGCTTGACTGAAAATTATTTACTACATAAATCAAAAGGTAATCATCATTTTCAACATTGAAGTAAGAGTTCAAAGGATTCAAATAATTAAATCATTAAATGTTGGCCTCATATAACAAATAAATTTAATGCAACTACATACTAGAATAATTTAATGGATTTAATTTTTATTTTTTCTTGGTGAATGATTTTATCAGTCCTTTATCTTTTCAAATCTTGAAATAAGTCATTGTTCCAAAATGAAATACCAAACAAATGATGTTTCATTAATTATTCCAGAGATATCTCCCTTTTAATTTCAGATTTGGGAGACCTCAGTAAACAAGAGGGCATGGGAAACTTATTGGAGTGTTATATTGGCTTTGACCTTGACCTTGGCAGACTATGGTGCTCTTTAGTGGATAACACCCGTAGGGGACTTTATCACACAAACTATGATTACCAGTATTCCTAAGGATAGGTCTTCGAGGATAATAAGGACACTGTAGTTACTCCTCTTAGTAGGTATTAGATTTGACTTGAAAAGGGTACAGTAGTTGGGATTATATTTGGCTGCAGATCAAAGAACCCAACTATCCAACTGAAACAAATTGTCTTTTTTCACATAACACAGTCTGGAAGTAAGCCATGTAGGACAGTTCCTTGTTACAAAATGGGATCAACTGAGTTCCTTCCTTCCTCCCACTTACAAGCTGCTACCTCATATCAGAGTTTAAACTACAGAATAAAAGGTGGATGTTATCAGGCTCATAACAACTGAGTTTATCCCTTTATTAAAGACAAAATAACTTCCATGATCAGTTTTACCACAATTCAATTTCTGATTACATCTCAATGACTAGAACTTTGTGACATGGAAATCTTTAGAGGTGAAGAAACCAAGGAAACTGATACTTTTTTACCTCTTACTAAATTAAGATTATATTGACAAGGTTACAGGACAGAAAAGATATTGATTAAAAAACTGTGATTGCATGTCATACTTAAATCTAATGCTGTAGCATGAAAAAGAAATAGTAATCTCATTGTACTAAGTATATCAAAGATAAAGTAATTTAAATCAATTTATTACCTGTTGTGCCATTTATTTAGCAGTGCTGACTATCTCTGACATGAGGGCCATATAATATTTCATCAGCTATCAATAACTTCACCAACTATCACGTTCTATCCATGAAACTAGAATAGTTACTTTTGAGAATACTGGGAATTACAGCATTAGTTCTTGTGCTGGGTTAGCATTATCAAACACAACTGTCACACAGCTTTGGGGATACATAGCTAAAGATCATATTTTTAAATTATTACATGGCTCATATTCATAAAACGCTAACTTCACTTTAGAAAGTAATACAATTTCCATTGGTAAGATATAACCAGAAGACTCAAAATAATAATTTTATGACAAACACTTGGGATCGCCATTCTTCATGCAAAAACTTCTCTGAGCCTCAGAGGGAAAGAAAACAAGCATAATGCATTGAATTTTCTCTCAGAACTAGGATTACGAACAAACAGGTTGGGACAATCTGTTTATCTTATATCATTCTCTATAAATATATGACATAGGCATTTGATTTGTTATTATAAATATTGTCCTTGTTTATTGTCTATGAGCAGTGGTGAGAGAGGCAGCTACAGATGCAAAAGTAACATAAATCTTCCCAGATCTTCCAGAAAGAGGAGAGCAAAAGATGGCAAGAGTGAGAGCGAGAGCATGGGGGCAAGTAGCGGGGGCGGGGGGAGGGTGGGGAGGAGAGAGAGAGAGAAGACTGTACAGCTTTAAAAAGTTTGCTAACATCTTGTCCTCAAACTAATTATAAAGATAAAAGTTACCCAAAAATGAAAGACTAAACAACAGTATAGAATGCTATATAGGAAATAGATCCAAACTCAGGAGTCAGATTAATTTGTGGGTCTAGTGTTAATCTTCCTGCCCACCATTTTCGTAATCTTAAACGAGTCACTAAAATTCTGAATCGAAATTCTTTATTAATATAATAAAGACAAACACTATAATAAAAAAGTTTAATATTTCTTCTATTTGCTTTTCAAAAATTATAAAATTCTGTAAGACATATCATTGGGTGTGGCATGACAAACTACTGAATGAAAGAAAGCTATTCAAATGTATTACCGAAGATGATTTAGAGTACACAGTGAGCTGGCATCAATAAAGAAGCTAAACTGAAAATGAAAGTCTGCATCTAATTAGAAAAATGGGTAAGATCAACAATAAGATTTGAGGTTGTAAAAACAGTGCAAGCAGAGGTAAAGAGGAAGAGATAAACATGCTATATAGTATTGTGAGGACAGCTCAATTTATTAGCTGAAGTTTTATTGGGTATTTATTGTATACACCTGGAGATAAGTTTAAAAAAAATTGCAAATCTTGAAAATCACATTAAGAGCAGACTTTTCTTGTTGGTAGTGAGAAAACTTTAAATATTTCAGAGAAAGCTGTTGACATTTTAAGATGATCATAGCTTCTTTTTCTCTGGTGAGGATATCCTTTACTTCCTCCAGCAATTTTCCTACAAACTGGCCACAATAATGGAGGTAATCATGGTGCTTGTAGAAGTTATTTTAGGAGAACTGAATTAAACAAACAAATGAAAACCATGTAATACTTGACTTTTAAGCACATGACTTATTTTAGGTATTAGAACAGAAAGATTTTACAGAATATAAGAATAGATCGTCAAGCAGAATCAAATTTTTCTATTTTTCAGACCATCGCAAATGGAAATAGGAGAACTGAAAGAAAGAAGAGTAGTAGGTTATTTCTCCTGGCTTTGTGTTCTCTCTCCCCCTTGGGTGGAGTGGAGTTAAGAGGAAGGAATGCATTCTCTTTGTTGAGCAGTGGGCAAAAGGATTTCTTCTTGCTTTCTGGTGGGACCGTTGTACTTCTACAGCAGTACAACGAAAGCACCTTCACGAACAACCTTGTTTTCAATGACTTTAAGAGTTTTGAGGAGTTCTGGTCAGTTATTTGTAGAATATCACTCAATTTGTGTTTTTCTGATGTTTTTCATGTGATTAGAATGGGGTTATGGTTTTTAGGAGAAAATTTACAGAAGTAAATGTCATTCTCCACATTATATGAAGAGCACATACTATCAACATGACTTATATCGATGTTACTTACCCTTGATCACTTGGCTGAAGTAGTGTTTGTCAGGTTTCTCCAATATAAAATCACATATTTTTACCCCTTTTCATATTCTTTTGAAGGAAGTCCACACTTAAGGGATGAGGAGAAAAGCTTTATTTTTAATGGGAAAAAATTATTTGGAGGTGCCAGATGTATTTTAAAGTAATTAAAAAAGAATAAAAGTGATTATTTTAAGAATAAATAGAATTGCGGCAACTATATGAAAAATGTATTATTTTTTCTCTGAGAAAAATATTTATAGAATAAATATACACAGTTTATATATTTCAGTATCTTTTAGTTTATTTAGTTTAAGTTTCTGATATATCCTGAATGCATTCAAGAAGGTTGGGGATAATTGCCAATTAAATATATACTAGGATATAAATTTATTTTAAATTGAGATACTCTGAATATAGATCCAAACTTCAGAATTCTTCAAGGTACTTTCCTGTTTATAGGAGGATAAAGTAAAGCATTAGACATGAAAATAAATTCATCAAATAGAGAATAATATACTTGTATCCATTATATGAGCTGACATGATAGTCTAAACAAAGTATCTGAAATATGATATAAGAAATTAAAAAGTGTTATAAAATACCTAGAAACTCTCTCTGGGCAATAAGGTTTAGGAAACCAGAATTATTCAGTCAGTAGTCAATTATATTTTCAGTCTTTCTCCCACAGGGAATTCAGCACAATGTGGATTGGTGACAATATCCAAATTTTTCGATGTAATAGATATTAATTTGCCTATTCATTGAGTATTTTTGTGTTTTCATCTCTTATTACTAGATGCAAAGAAGGATGCATCAATTTAAACACTGTCTTTAAAAAAAATAGTGAACAATTCTTTTACTGGGTTTAGGGTACCTGTACTGTAGGATCACTAATTATTAGATAAACAGTTCATCTTAATATAGCTGTCAATTAATATTTTCTTTTACATGTTAACTCCACATCTCATTTAATGAACCTCTTTCCATCCAGTCCACAACCCTCATTTATTGTCCTCTATTTTTTTCTATCTTTATGGAGGGATACTTGACAAAAAAGTAAGATATTTAAAATGTACATTGTGATAATCTGATATATGTATATATTGTGAAAGAGTTCCTTTCATATACTTAATTAACACAGTCAAATACATCCATCACCTCACAAATTTATCAATTTTTGTGAGAATGTTTTTCTACTCTCTCAACAAATGTCAATTATCCAATTTAGTATTAACAACTATGGCCACCATGTTATACTTGAGATTCTCAGACCTTATACCTCTTGTAGCTGAAAATTTATATCCTTCAGCCCCTGGCTATCATATTTCTACTCTCTGTTTCTATGATTTTGACTTTTTATTTAGATTCCACATATAAGTGACACCATACAGTATTTGTCATTCTCTGACTGGCTTATTTCTCTCAGTATAATGCTTTTAATTCTACTCATGTTGTCACAAATGGCAGGAGCAGGATTTCCTTCTTTCTCATCACTGAGTAATATTTCACCTCATATATATTATGTATATAACTCAGTGATTATATACATATAATCATCTTTACCCATTCATTCATTGGCAGACACTTAGATTCTTTCCATATCTTGGCTATTGTAAATAATGCTGCAATGATGAACGTAGGAGTGTAGATGTCTTTGATTTCTTTAATTACTGTCCTTTACATTTAATTGTTTTTTTTTTTGCAAGATAAATATCTCAGTTCAGCTATTCAGTTGCTGGTTTTCCAGCATAGGAAGAAAACTAACACTGGAATTTAAAAATTCCACAATAAGCCACATAAGAACAGTAGAAGTTTCATTTTATTTCTGACTATTTTCCTTCTACCACTACAAAATTGGAGCAAAAAAGTAATTCTCTCAAAAAAGGTAATTTTTCTTACTGATGACTACCTTAAAATTATTTGTGTTTTGGAAATTCAATTAAGCACAACTTTATTATCTACTATTATTTATTGAGTTCATTGTCACGCAATTACTTTCACTTTTAGATTCTGACTTTCTTGTGTAAACACAGAAGCCTAGGACTGAAGGTAGCTTGTTTCCTTCCTTTTTTTTTTTTAATTTTAACTTTACTAAGATTTTGCTCATCCCTTAGGCAAGTTTCTCCTTTTTATATGACCTAATTTAATTTCTTTAGATTTCATGGCCTATCTGACCTATAATAAACAGACCTTAAGTCTTATAAACGAAGTGAATAATTAAGAGCTTAACTACTTTCAATAAATTAGGATCTATATGAATTTTTATAGTCTACTATTATTCTATATTATAGAGTTTTTTATAATCATGGTATCCATACAATGACTACAGCACCAAACACATATTTTATGTTACTTTATAACTATTATGCATTATAAAATAATGTAATTAAAATATATTTGAATATAATTTTAAACTTTTAAAAGATAAATAATTATAACATGGAAAATATATATAGAAATGTTCTATCACTTTAAAATATAAGATTAAAATTTCACAAATGATCTAAAATCTACAAATAAAAAAATGGAGTATGATATTTTCGAGTTAAATATATCCAGTCAGCAAATACATTTTGTTCTTAAAAAATAACTGTATTAGTTGTTGAGGAAAAACCAAGAGTCATATTTTTGTAGTAAATACTTTTTTCTCTTTTTATATCTGCCAGTAAAGTCTGGATAAATTTAAGTTGTTTATAAGTTTTAGAAAATGCGTATGATTTTTTTCACAGTTATTTGAGGCTTTTAGACCAAAGATGCTATGAACTGCTGCTTATTCACTATCATGAATTCTTTAAAATTAAGATAATTATGAAATCATAGGACTATTAAAATTGAGAGGTTCTCAGATGAATATTCTAATTACCACATATGGTACATTAGAAAAATGGGAGCCAAAGAGGGTAAATTATTTTCTTAAAAAATTGAAGACAACGTATGACAGATTCCATTAAATGTGCTTCCTAAAGCACACATAGACATACACATGCAATATATAGATATACAAACAACACACAGAGACAAAGGTGTTGAAAAGATAATAAGTGTAATAAGGAACAAGTTCTTACAAGGAGCTAAGAGGAAAAGAGCCAGTCTGATCTTTAACTAAAAGGTTACAAAAAATATGCAAATAAGATCATGTTTTGAGAATTAAACAGGAAGATCAAAACATAATCAACCTGGACAAAGCTAGACATCTGATCTTAGACAAGGATTCTCTCAGAAGAGCAAGCCTCAAATGAATTCTGATTGTATAAATTCACATGCCCCACAAAATATCAATATTGGTCAGAAGGGAACATAAGTTAGACATGAAAAATAAAAGAAGTAGAGTTCAGCATTAAATATAATTACTATCCATTCAAGGGTAGCACAAGGAAGCGAGTGCCATAGGCCAAAGACCCTTTCTGCCCAATTATAGCAATATAGCTTTATCTAATTCCACCAACTCTTCAAATCTTATAAGTAATTCCCTGTTTTTTGTGATTCCATATTTACCAAGCCATCTTCTGAATAAACTGTGTTTTCTCCTCAAAGTATCTTTAGAGCAGAATAACCAGCTGTGGGTCCAGGCTCACGGCTAGAGATAGGACTCCCGATTTAAAATGTTAATGTAGTAGGGCACCTGTGCCTAAATTATGCAAGCATGATTCAGCTTATTGTTCATTACATATCTGTGGCAGAATGTCACTGTTCTTCTCTGACATACATAAAGCCCATGCGGTCCCCTAGCACAGAAAGTGCACACTCCTGCAATAAAGTTGGTGCCTGCTATTTCATTCTCATGTCAGCTCCTCGTGCATTCTTTCAATTGGACATTTCACCACCCAAACCTTCCCTTCTTGATCAGCTTGGCGCTGACACCAGCCCAAGGATTTAAGCGGTATACACACTAGCCTAGCCTGTGATATTTCTAATTGCAAATGAGTAGCCACCTGGTTTGAATTTGACAATCCATGTAAATTGTTCCAAGTAAGATGTGTTATCTACAGGACTCAAATATGCAATACTTCAACGATTAAAGTTTATGCCACAAAATAACATATATTCGAATGGTTAGCATCAGAATCGCAGGCTTCACTAACATGATTTCACACTTGCATCATGTTTGGAGCCTGCAGAAAACTTAAGATTCTGGATAACCTCTCACATTCATCATCTAAGGAATATGAAGTGAAAATGAGCTAGCTACAGTTTTGCTCGTATCATCACATTAATGATAGAGGTTGTCTGTACCATCTGAAATATCTATAACTTACTTTAACTGGAATTATTCGGTAAAATAGCTATTGTGATTCCTACTTGATGTATGAGAAAATGGAGGTGCAGTGAAGTTCTATAACTTTTTTTTTCAAGCTAAAACAATTAAGTGAAGCTGGAATTTGAACCAGGACTTTCTAGTTAGGGATTGCAAACTCAAATGACAGCAAAGGTCATAATAAGTGGATAAAGATGGTATAATAATGACAGCTTAAATTCTTTACAGCAATATAGGTTGCCAGTGTCCCATAAAAAGGCAAATATTCTGATTTTATGTGGGATTTCTTGATTTTGAAATGTCATCTAATTCAAAAATAAATTTTGGAGACTATAAGCTGAGTAAAACAATTAAATGTGAACATGTTTGGGCTATGGGACACTAGTTTGTGTCCTCTGAGCCAAAGTAAATATTTCTGCCATCTATAGTCAAATAAAGTTTTTCTAAAATCTTAGGAAAGATAATTACTAGTCTAAAATGATATTCTTTAATAAAGTCCTGGAATACAAATACTCTGTGCTACTCATTGCTTTTCTCTGCATATGATTTAGAAGCCAGAAAAGCAAGAATGAATGGCTTTTTGTATAAAACCTATGAGTGGATATTCTACCTCTTTTGAAGAAGGGATTTCCAATGTACCTGAAAGCAGAGTTTGAATTTTTCTAAAGAAGTAACTACCTGTTTTTTTCACCACAAAAACAAGTGATTGAAAAATTTTCTCTGAAATTTTATTAAATAAGCCAGGGCTGTGATCATTTGGAATTGAGCAACTTTTAGCACAGAAATTGCCAACAAGAAAGAATTATATATGAGAACATGAATAATTTGTTACATAGATGTTTATAAATGTACTGCTTTGAAAACTAGTGTGTGCTCAATATCCTCAGTACACCTTTCTATGGTTTGCCATTTGTGTTTCCAAAGTTAAAAAACCTCTGGACTTGGAGAATCCAATTGAAACTTTAATTTTACCAGATATACAGAACTCTGTGGGCAATGACATCTTCGCAAGACATGGTTCTGTCTAGATGTGATATACTTTATTCGTGCACATTTTTCTTACTCTCTCTTGAAACAAGAGGGAAAGTTATTTGTTTCCCTTTATTAGGTTGCGTGGATGCTCCACAGTATATGCTTTAAGAGAACATAATATGGCCGTTATATCATAGTTTCTATAAAAACCATAATTTTATCATCCTTATAGTTAAAAGTTTAAAATAGTTGTTCTAGGTTTTCTTTAAAAGGAAAAATTCCCCAAATAACTGGTTTGAAATAAAATGCTAAAGTCTGAGAAGAGCATGTCAGTCAGTGAGCTTCCTGTGACAAAATATTATGGAAGTAAAAACTACAAGTTATGTTTTCATGGTATTGAAGGATAGACAAACTAGACATGGATCTGGTTCTCATACTTTGAATGCAGATTTGTGCTCCAGATGTGAAAGAGAATCATCTAATTTCAGTAAGATGCAGGCATACAACCACACTGTGCAGAAGTTTTCCCTGCTACATTTAAAGCTGCAGAGTAATGAGGAAACCCATAAGGTAGGTCAGGGCAGGTGAAAAATTCTCACTTGAGAAAACAATTGTCTGTTGACTATAGACAGGGCAATTTTTCTTCAAGTTTCCCACCTCTTAAGGGATTCCACCTAAGAGATAGTATGAGCCCTATTGTGAACAAATGAGATATCCATCTCTGGGTCAACTCCGCTGAGGCATCAAGTAATATCTGAAACTGACCCAGTGGTGCCTCAGATATTGCACTGCTCAAAACAAGTCCTGAGATGTAGTTCCTTTCCTTTGATTGTTTAAAAACAGAAATTTTCTGTGTTCAAGACAGGAATTAAAATTACATAAACACATTTCAACAGAAATGTGTAAAACACATCTCCCAATAACAAATTAAGCAAATCTTGCAGATTGGAGGAATTCTATTAATAATTTTCCTAATTAGAACCCCACTGGTGTTAGTATTTTCTATTCTAATGATAATAATTAATTACACAAATGGTATATCTTTACTTTAAAAAATGTAGAGGATGTTATATCACTGTTAATAACTATTTATTAAGTATCTACTGAGTGCCATTTACCTACAACTGAGCTAAGAACTGCCACTTCCAAAATGAGCTTTATCTGATATATTCTACTGATAGAATGGGAGTGCTGAGAGATATCAACAGTGCTTTGTCACTAGGCTCCACCTAAATCACTCCTGATTGATGGTTATCTCTGTTGTTCTTAAAGATCTTCTAGGGTAGAAGTGTTACAAACTCATTAACAAACTCCATCAACATAAAGTTCTCCCTAATAACCAATGTCATCATGGAGGCAAAATTTATTTTGTCTAGTTTTATCATCATTAAAATTGTAAATAGCTAGACTATTGACATAACATATTGTCATAATTTAAAGCACCTAAATGTAACTTTTTCCCATTTTTCTTTTTCTCTTTTTCATTTAATGAAAGATATGTTCCTTTTCATAGCTGACACTAACCCATCATGGCCCAGGTACCACTCTCACCTTATAAATCATGCTCCGGTGGGTGAATATTATTAAACTTTTAAAAATATCATTTTTTCTTGTCATTCATAGTAACTGTTAGTTTATCCTCATTATGCCCACAATGGGTCATGAGCAGCTCGATAATTCAGACCAGGCTTGGTAACCTGTTTCCCAATGTCTAGTATAGTAACTAGTACGTAATGATACTGAATTATTTGTACTAAATCAATGACATTTATATTTTAATATGAAGACATCTGATTGAAGGAGATGAGGCATTTTTTTATATCATTCACTGATGTAACCAAGAATTCTTTAAATTAAATTTTAAGAAAAAAATAATCAAACTCAGCTAAAACTATTTTTTAAACTTTCTAGACTAACATATATGATATGAAAAGAGCAGTATTTATAAGATCCCAAGCTCTCAGAGGTTGATGTGGGTAGTGCCAACTGGAGCTAGAGGGGGCAGAAGAGAGTGACTAAATTGAAGGTCCTAGAGACTAAAGGTCCAGGTAGATCTAATTGCCCTTTAATAGAACTGGAAATTATGTCAAGAAGTCATGGAATCCAGAGTTGTCAGCAAATACTCACAGGAGGAATGAGAAACTATAAACATAAGAAGAAAATACCATTGGCAAAGCACAGAATCAATTACATACCCATAGGAATAAAGACAACGGTTGTTGGGGTTATTGAACATGGGAATACAGCCAGGTTATGAGAAATCAAAGCACATATGAAGAAGAACAAAGTTGATAAAAGCCAAAATCTGAGTAAAGTTTTCTTAGGAGTGACAGTTATTAGAACTTGCAAAAAGAGACAGAATTTGAGTTAATTTGATTATATTGCAAGCTCTGACTACTTTGAAGTACTCCAGTTCTACCAGACACATTTTTCCCTGTCTTTCAAGGAGTTATTCTCAATAGGGCTGTGAGGAGCATATAAAGTCAGATTTCTGTAAATTAGTGTTAAAATAATGGCCGTTTAAGGATATTTGATTTAAACACAATAGAGTGAGTATACTTCATGTTATGATATTTCAAGGATACACCTCATTCCAAATGAATAATATAAATGATATTAAGTAAAGAAGCACAGTTCTTTAAAGTTCTGAACATACCTAGAAATATGCAAATATTAAACATTAAAGTAGAACAAAAAATGATTTTACTGCAGAAATGTGTTACATAATGTTCACGCAATAAAGGTTTACATTGATGTCCTCAATATTACATTTTATAACTTTCCCTAGGACAAGTTGCAACAAGACAATCTCAGTTGGCTAGAAAAGGCACACATAAGATAATATTTAACAGATACAAAAGTAAAATACCACTTTGAGTACTAAAAAGTTAATTGTAAATCCTTATCAAAATATTAGTAAACCCAATTCAGCTATATAAAAGTAAAACATTGAACACCATGACCAAGTAGGAATTATATAAAAAGTACAAGTTAAGTTAGCATTAAACGAAAGTTAACATAATATATCGTATGTGTTAGCTTCCTATTACTATATAAGGTAACGTTTTCATAGGGCTTGGGGATTAGAACATGAAAACCTTTGAGAGTTATTATTTGGCCTACCACACTGCTCCCTCTAGTCCCAAAAGCAGTTATCCCACATGTAAAATGCATTCACCACATCCTGAGTTTCCCAATACAACATTAATTCAAGTCTAAAATCTCAGCTAAGACCCAATGGTTCACAAATCCCAAAATTTATCATCAAAATTACCTAAATTAGCTATGAGTGAGGTTCTGGGTGTATCCATCTGGGGCAAAATTCCTTTCCATCTATGTACCTATAAAACCAGAAAATAAGTTAACTACTCCCAAATACAATGCTAGGACAGGTATAGGAAACAGTTATAGATATAAAGAAAAAATGACAAAAGGATTACTCTCTCCATAAAATTCTAAATCCAACCAGACAAACCATTTGGTTCCAGGGGCTGTGAACAATCTTCTGTGTGGCTTGTTTCAAACAGCAGGAAAAGAAAAAAATAAAGAAAAGAAAAAAAACAGGCCTCACCATCAACACTCTGCTTGGAAATTATGCTAAATATTCAAGATCATTGCTTACAATTTCCACTTTTCACATAGCTTGTAAGATACAATTCAGTTAAGTTTTCTGCATCATCTAGCAAAGATTCCCTTTCTTCCAGTTTCCAAAAACGTTTGTCATTTTCTTTTGAACCCTCACCAGAAGCACCTTTAACATTTGTATTTCTGCCAATGGTCTGTTTATGATTATTTAAGTATTCTCTAAGAGAACACAGATTTTTTTTTTTTTCTAACATGTCCTCATATTTTTTTTCTGAGTTCTCACTCGGGGCTTTAACACCCAGCTTATTCTAGGCAATTTAGAATTTTTTTAACATGCTAATCATAATTATTTCAGGCTCTGCCAACATTATTTTTAATTATATAATATAACACTACTTCAACATTCTAAAGCCACTTTTATATTTTTAGGTATTTGTTAGAGTAGTGCTTCATTTTTAGGTACCAAGATTTTATTAGTTTCTTATTACTACTTATGATAACTTATTCATATGTTCCAGGGACTAAGATTTAGGCATCTGGTCATATTTAGAGGATATCATATCACATTAATAGAATAAAGAAAAAAAAAACATATTGCCATCCCGATAAGTTAAAAAAAAACAAAAAAAAACTTGACAGAATCAAATAGCCATTCATAATAAAACTCTCAAAAAACAAGAAATAGGAAAGAACTAATAAAATACATCTGTGAAAACCCCACAACTAACATCCTCCTTAACAGTGAGAGCTTGAATGCTTTCTTCTTATGATTAAAAATTAGACAAGAATGTCTGCTCTCACCACTTCTATTTGGCAATGTTCTGGAGGTCCTAGCCAGTGCAATGAGGCAAAAACTTAAAAAAAAAAAAAAGAAAAAAAATTACAGCATATAGAGATTAGAAAGGAAAAGTAAAAGTATAATAACAGATGCCATAATTCTGTATATAGAAAAACTCAAGGAAAACACACACACACACACATACACACTTAGAACTAAAAAAAATGTTTAGTAAGGTTGCAGAATACAAGATAAATATTGAAAACTAAATTGCATTTCAACATACTAAAAATGAACAACTGAAAAATAAAGTTATAAAAATAATTCTATTCACAATAGCATGAGAAATAAAATTTAGAAGTAAAGTTAGCAAAACATTATTGAAAGAATTAAAAGGAGATCTAAACAAATGGAGAGGAATATATAATGTCTGCTCTCTTCCTCACAGAAAGCTTTCTCATTCTATCTTGGCTCCAATACCCACCCTAATGTGAACAGCTTCTCCTACCCTCTTATATACATAGAGATGCTCTACTCCCATCACTTGAATATAATAGCTCAGAGTGCTCTGCCATTCTCTTCTGGGCAAAAAACCCACCTCGATCTGCCTAACCTAATTGATTGAAGACTAATCATTCAAGAAGGAAGAAATAAAGGCAAGGAAGAAAAGATGGTGGTAGAGAAGAAAAGAAGCAAGGAAGAATCTATTCTTTTTAAAAATTAAATATTTTTTCTTTAAAATCCTCTATGTCTCCATGTATAGTCTATAGGACACAAGGTATAATAATCCTATTTCCTATATGGGTTTTATTGAGCAGGATCGATATATTTAATAGCAAGCATCACAGTTACAGAGCTTGAAAAAGAGGACAACAAGGTGGATAAAGGTACCGCGATTTTAGCCAGGAAATGTATTAAGTAGTGATATAACTGTCTTCAAATATCTGAAAGAATATTATGTGGAAAGGAGGACGCTATAAGCTTCTTTTGCCTGGTGCAGAAGGGAAAAGTAGTTTCAGTGGAACTGCCTTAAAACTAACAGAAGTCTCTAAGATTTTCCTTCCTCTAGTCTTCATCACAGGCCAGAGAGCCATCTTCTGTGTGTCCTCGCTTTCAAATGGTAAGTTATTGTAAGTCTCTAATATTAATTTTATAGCTTATATGTTAAGAATGTATCAACTGAAACATTCTTGGAGTATTTTAATTCTTCTAGAGAGATCAAAACTACCTTAGTAGATGTCAGATGTTGGATCTACAAATGTTGGATGCTTCACCGATTTCCACGAGTAGCTCCTGAAATCATTTCACTACAGTCAACAAAGTCACAGACTTGATACCACATAGTGATATTAAGCTATATACAGGTCAATTTACATGACCTACATATATGTCCAATCCATGTTGGAATGTATTGTGTTCTTTCCTTGGTAATGCAATTTTAAATTGGTCCCTCCATCATAGCAATGGGAAGCAGAGAATTTTTTTTTTCTTCTTGACAAATGAATACACAGGCTCAATTAGAACAATTCTAAACACTATAAAAAATACTTTTATGGTATTGCAGCTTTAAAAAACATATTTAAAATATATAAAAATTTCAAGCACCTGCATTTTCATTCATTAACTTACAGGACTAATCAATAATTAAAGCAAATCACATGATGCAGTATGAATGATCTTAATTTAGTAAGCCTGCCTTAATTGAGAAGTCTGCATGTGCCATATTCACTAACATGTCCAGTCTTTATATTAAAACAATCTTATTCTTGGAGCTGAGCCTTACTTTTACCTTATAACATAATTTGGATAAATATAAAATAGCAGCCAAGTACTTATATAAATCAGACAGGCCTCATAGGTTTTCACCATATGCACTGAGAAAAAAACAGGATTACCAATTTATTCTGGCAAAGGATTAGTACTTGAACTCTTCTGGAGGAAGAAAGCAATATTAAAGGCACTGTGTGACAAGCCACAGTAAAATATGTCATTAAATGAGATTTTTTTTTTAAGGTTTATAATTTATATAAGTCAACAACCTGATTAGATAGCATTATAAGTGAGCTTTTAGCTGTTAATAAGCTTCCCCTTGGTTACACAGCCTGTTGTTTTCCTGAGGCTAGAGAACAAAAGCCGCATGAGACACTGTTTGCCATGAATGAATCAGATAACAAATGGGAAGAGGGTGTGGATGTTGATGAAGAAGGTTTGATTAGCAATTGGCAGCATGAAAACTTCTGAATTATTTTACAAATTTAGAGAAGGGTTACACATGCAGTTGGTAAGCGGAATTATAGAAACAAAAATAGTACTATCTGAAGAAGCAGACATTTTGTTTTCATGCATGTGATTTGGGTATTTTTGCATCTCTTTATCTTTAATCAAAACTCAGGCTAAGATCTTGATGAAATTTACTTGTATGGTGCTTGGCCGCCAAGCAAATGTCGCTAGTATTTCCCTGGGCCACACCAGTATGGAATAAACACTGGAGTGACAATAAGTAACAGAATGCAAGTGATAAATGCAAAGCTTCACCAGACTGTGAGAACACATGAGGTCACATTTGCATTAATCCCGCAAAGCTTGATACTGGAGCAAAAGGAATTCCAGGCTATTCCTTTTGTTTTTTTTCCCCAAATATTTGCGACACCCAAATATTACATAGCACTTTGGAATATCTCAACAATAAATAACAACAACAACACCAACAAACAACAACAAAACTAGAACTGGCTAAAACAGAAACAAAAAAATATTCTTTAGTAATAAGACTGGAGGTAGTGTAGTTTCATCCTGAGCTCACTAACATCATCAAGGACCCAGATTCTTTTCAGTTCTCGCTCTGCCATTTTCAAATGGCTGCCTTGGTGTGTTAATTTTCTAGGGCTGCCATAACAAAGAACAGCAGACTAGGTAGCTTTTAAAAAAGGAAATTTATCCTGTCACTGTTTTGGAGGCTGAACGTTCAAAGTCAAGTTGGCGGGAGCATACTTCTAGGGAAGAATCTTTCTTTGACTTTTTCCACTTCATTGCCAGAAATCCTTGATGTTCCTTGACTTGCGGCGTTATCACTCCACCAATTTCCACTTTATCCATCATATAGCATTTTCCCTGTGTGTCTCTGTGTGCCTGTATTTTCCTCTTATATGGCAACAGTCATTGAATTAGATCCTGCTGTCTTAAAATATGTCCTCCTCTTAATGTGATTACATCTGGAAAGAACTTGTTTCCAAATAAGTTCACATTCACAGGTTCTGGGTAAGCATAAATTAGGGGGAGGCATTGTTCAACCCAGTAAACTTGGTCTTCTACCTCCCTTATATTTGCAAAATGGCTACAGTTGCAGATGTCAACTTCTAAACATAACTAGATACAGAGTCATGAATATAACTGTTTTACTTCATTTTCAGAATGAAGAACCCAATTCTAATAGTTACACCTAGCAGATATTTCTTCATGTTTCATTCATAAGAAATGGTTGCCTTTTAAAACCATTCCCTGATACTAAGGGACTAGTGTTTACTGAAGTACATAAATACCTATTTCTAAACAAAGTTATTGTTTTTACAAAAAAAAAAAAAAAGATACATGTGACAACAGAAAAGTTGGAAAATGACTGTTAAGTTGGCAGTCTGCGATTTCAAGCTTCTTTACATATGTGAGAGACTCAGTCCTGGTGATTCTTGTCATTACAAAACCCCAATAAATCAGCTGCATATTTTAAATTTAGATCCTACAATGCCAATTCTTCATTAGTCACAATAAATTGGCAATTTATCTAAAATCTTTACATTGGTTGTCTCAATTTTTTGAACGCGTGGGACCACCAGATGGTATTCCAGAGAATAGCCACTATGGATGCTCCTGCTTCCGTCATTACCTCTGATGGAAAACAAAGACACAATACACTATTAGTTTTTGCCTTTATTCTAAAGATTTCATTGTTTGACACTGACCAGTTCCAGTTAATCATTCCTAAAAGGCCTTAGTATTATTTCATACAGTCATGGAAAGAATGGCATTACACATTAAATCTTGTCCCCTCCTCACCTCCCCCCCACAAATGCACACGTTGAAGTTCTAAACCCAGTACCTCCGAATAAAATTTTGTTTAAAGATGGGACTTTTAAAGAGGTGATATGAGGTCATATGAGTGAGTTTTAATTCAATATGACTAATGCATTATAAGAAGAGATGGGAAAAAGACATATATACTCACACAGAGGAGAGGCCATGTGAGGATAAATTACGAAGGTAGCCATGGCAAGCCAAAGAGAGATGTCTCTACAAAAGACAAAAACATTGACATCTTGGTCTTGGACTTCTAGCCTCTAGAAATGCAAGAAAATAAGTTTATGTTGTTTAAGCTACCCAGTCTGAATTTTGTTATCGCATCCCTAATAGACTAATACAGGTGGTTTTAGGAGTTGAGTGACTGAGAATTGATGCCTTTCTTGTGCAGTTAAGGAAAAACTCACAGAAAGGTCACATAAATAACACAGTTTTCAGATTTTGAGTAAATCTTATTTTTTAACACACATACACATATATGCACGCACACACACACCCAATCTTTCAAAAATGAGCCCTGGCACCAGAAAGGCTTATTCAGAATAAATTCTAAATATCTGTCTTACATTATTTATCTAAATAGAAGTTCCCTTTTGAATTCCCTCCCAGTTAGTTTAATCTCTTCTCATTGCTGAGATTACCCAGGTCATTTTCTCTCATAAATACATTGTTAGCCAGTGCTCATTGATGGACTACTATGTTAGCGATACATATCCTGATGACAGGAGACGTGGTTGTTAAGGGTCTAAGCTCTGGAGTCAGATTTCCTGGGTTTGAATCTCCACTTTTCTGAGCACCACTTTAGAGTGAGTTGCTTAAGACCTCTTTGTCTCCACCACAGCATTTATAAAATGAGGACAACTAAGGGGCCTACCTCATGGGCTTGTTAGAATTAAATGAGGTGATATATGTAAATATATAAGATGTGTTTGGTAAATGAAAGCCAGAAATAATAGTGGCAATGCCTACCCTAGGTTGAAGCTTTTCTGTACCGTAGAGTGAAGGTGATAGGTTGGAAGGGAAAAATGACTTGTTCTGTCCTTTCTTCACCTTGATCTTAAAAAGCACTGTCAATGCTCTGAGTTTTCATAATTTTATCTATCATTATTGTCTTTCATCTCTCTGTCTCTCTCTCTCTGTCTCTCTCTCTCTGTCTCTCTCTCTCTGTCTCTGTCTCTCTCTCTCTCTCTCCTCTCTCTCCATCTCTCTCATTCCCATCTCTGTCTCTATCTCCTTCTTTAGCTCAAAACCAATTTCAAGCAACTTTGGGTAAAGGAAACAAACTGAAAATGGTTGTTTATTTAGACTTTCAGCTTATTCAGCAAAGAGTAACTGAGTACCTATGAAGAATAATGAACAATGCACTGTGTTGGATTTACAGTGATAAATAGACATGATCGTTGTCATCATGGAGCTTACAATCAAATTTAGCAAGTGATATGGACAATTACAGTATCAAATGAAAGAAGAGCTCAAAAAAATACGAAGTACAGTGTGTTCATAAGGGGAGGAATAATCTACTCCCTGACCTGAGAGTTGACTATTAATTAGCTAAGCTATTACAGGAAGGGAGAGTATTGTAGGCAGTGGAAAAGTATGAACAAAGGATTTGAGACAATATAGGAGAAAGTACATTTGAAACATGAGCAAGTCTAGTATGACTGAAGCACAGACAGTGAGTGCCTAATGAAGTAAAATAAAACTGCAGATATCAGCAAGGCCTGATCCAGCAGGACTCCACAGGTCATGTTAAGTGTTTTCAATTTTATCTAAGAAAAATTAAGGGTATTATGCCATAGGGCAAGGTGATCACATACAAGTTTTTAAAACATCACTTTGACTGCAATATAGGTAATGAATTAAAGGTCTTACGGGAGTGAGGCAACACTGATAGCAGGAAGCCTAGTAAGGAGACTGTAAAAGTAGTTAATGTGTCAGGTAATTAGAATGGTTGGAGGGGATGAAGGAATGTATTTGAGGTAAGTCAACATATTTTAGTAACTGAGTAACTTCTAGATTTATGGTGGTGCCCTTTACCAAGGAAAACAAGATAAACAAAAGAATTAAACAAAACTAAAGATGATGAGTATGGTTGGGTTTATGTAGTTATCAAGGTGCTTGGCAGATGGCCAAATGCAACAACACAGAAAATAGTTAGATATTTAGGTTTGGTGTTTAGAAGAGTGTTTCGAATTGCAAGTCAGAATTTAGGAGTGTTTGGCATGGGAGAGACAGCTACCACATAGGGAAATTTAGTTAGTTAGAGAAGTTAACACATTCTCAAACAATTGCTGTGAAGGTTAAATTAAATCTTAGTATTTGATGTACAATTAAATATTATTCAGTAATGGGTTGTTTTTATTTATATGTATATTCACACAAGCTTACAAGGTTACTACTAATATTGTTCACATTTTGAAGATTAGAAAATGCAACCCAAAGAGGTTAATGTATTTGCCACAGTCACATAGCCATTAAAATTTGGAGCTAAAATTTAGTCTTATGTTCATGTCTCTATAATTCCGCAGCCCATATATCAAGCCCCTCTCCGTTTCTTTTGCTTAACAATTAATTCAGATCTATTTATTATTGTTGAAGTATGTTTTCGATATCAAGTTTTCCATACTCTATGATGTTGCCATTGGAATATTATGTTAAATAGGTAAAAAATTAAAAAAAAATTATGAATTTCTCATTAACCAAGTTGCCACTATGTAAAAATCATGTGTATTTAGCAAAATGTGACTGCATTTATTACCCTAAAAGTCAGCGACAGTGTCAGATTTCATTGGTTTAAAAAGTATCCTTGACTTTAAATGGAAGAATCAGCTCTTGAAAAGAAGGGAGAAATGTACGCCTTTGGAATATTCATCCTGAGGCTCATTGAGGGAGCTGTGGAGGGCTCCTGTGTCACGCATTTTTATTCATACTAGGCAGAGCTCAGCCCTGCATTGTCATTTGCCAGGTTCTCCTTTCAGTTATCTGGAGGTGAATTACGAGAGCAACTTCATCCTTTAAGTGTTATTGCTCTTTCTTTCTGGCTCTTTATTTCTCTTTCCAGTCTCTGCTAAGGTACCTCAGTGTCTATAATGAAGTGAATTCAAATTACTAGTGTGAGGCTAGCAAGAGACCTGACATGCACACAAAATATTCTCTTAACATTTCACTGAACTAATCATCCTAAAGGATTTACTCTGTCTTTCATAAGATCTTTCTCAGCTTTGATTTTTTTTTTTTCTTAATGTATCTTGGTAGTTTAGATTAAGGAATTTTTAAATGTCAACCTAAATCTTTCAGTAAAGTTGTGACACAGAAAAATCTATTTTGGTTAATATATGCAGTTGATGATTTCAAACTTATAAAAAATACAATAATGAGATTGAATAGACAAGTTTTAACAGTACCCAGTACTCAAAATACACAAAGTGTGTTTGCTGTGACTAATTATTAAATGACTAGCAGGCACTGCAAAACAAAAAATAATGCGTTGTTTCAATGTACCACTCTTCTGTGGTGAAGAATATCATATTAATTCACATGAAATTTTCTTAAGACATTAGATAATAGAAATCATATTACATTTATTTATTTGTTTGTTTGTTTTTATTATGATAGTTTCAGATATACATTATAATGGCTAGATATCTGTATAATTTATGAAGTCATCCTCCCAGTTACTCTATTACAATTTTTTAAAAAGTTTTAAGGATATGGAAGAGGGACAAACCGAGGAGAAGTGTTAATATTTTATGGGATCAAATATATATCATTGTCATCGTCATGGTATAAAACCTTTGAAAGACAGAATAGTCAGTTAAGGAAACTGGCCTGTACCTTTATAGTCATAAACTAGATATTATGGCATGATTTGGACTGTGAAGCAAATGGACTTGCCCAAAATATAACCCTGAAAGAATATTTCCAATTATCTTTGGGCACAACTGGAAAATCATTGGCCTTCACTTAGAACTCTGCTTCTTAAAACTTACTACACTAAACAGGAGGAAAATTGTGTTTCCACCATTTGGGCATATTCCAAAGACAAAAACAAGAGAGAAGTGTCTACACTAAGTGGGCTTAACTCCTTCTTCCAAAGTGACCATTCCCTGAAGGGAAAGGAAAGAAGAGGCAAAGTGGGGCCAACCCAATTACTCGGGTGCTGGTGTCTCCACCTGAAAACACGAGGAAAAGCAAATAAATGTGCTCCTTCACAAGAAATTTGGGTATTTACAGGGCAGATTGCGACAATTTATGTCTGTATTTGTGTTCTGTTAAAATAAGGAACAGTCTGAATAGAGACCTCATTTAAGATAGAGCCCCATTGGGAAAAAAAAAAAAAAAAGTGAGTGAATTGGTAGGAAGCCCTGAAGAGTCATTAAATTTCACACTCTGATAAGAATTACTAGTTCTATATTGCTCAAGATGCCATTTCTTGGTCATCAACAGGTGTCCGTCCTGCTATTACTGATGGTTAGATTTCCATAGTTGCCTCCAGCTGTCTCCATCTAGACCCTGGGAAACAAAAGACGTCATCCACACATGCTGCCAAGTAGAGACTCCACATTCTTTTGGCTACAAGCGTTTGTTTTTCTAATATCTATGAAGCGAGAACAAGGTATACTGCTACTAGTAAAACTGAGATCATGAGACATGTGTTACACAAATTTCAGAAAACTATTGGCTAGAAGAATGACGACTACATGAATCAGCTCCAAATACATCCTGCCCAGAGTGATTACCATAACAAAAATATGCAAACTCAAATAAAGGAATCAGTAATTATTTTTTCATTTTTTAGAACATTTACATTGTAGTCACCTGAAGCTTTATAGTTTTTAATATATAAGTGTCTTCTAGTCTCAGAGTAACCACTTCCTGTTTGAAAAAAAATAAAATTAATTCAAGTGATATATGTTTAATATGTGCCCATGTCTAATAAGGATTACATATTAGTATAGCTGTATTCTGGAGTTCTAATAATTATATACCTCAATAGAAATCCTGAAGAAACTTTGGAAAAATAAAGGATTTGTTGGATTAAAGAGTAGAGAAGTACAGTTCTAGGAGTTAGGTAGTTTGGGACTTTAAACAGGAAATATTTTGTTTTATACTCATGTTTTGAGATATAGGTTTTACAAATTCTACATATACATAGAGACAGACTTAAAAAAAGAAGTTTGATAGAAACTACACGAGTATTTCCAGTGAAACTACAAAGAAGATAAGATGTTTTATAATCATCTTGTGAATATCGGGGTCTTTAAATTCAAAATTATAAAGAATAAGTTCACCAAACTTGTACTCTTGTTTTTTTTTTTTTAATTTTAATTTTTCAATTAGAGTTGACATTCAATATTATTTTATTGTAATTTCAGGTGTAAAGCATAGTGGTTAGACATTTATATAATTTACAAAGTGATCCCACCAATTAGTCTAGTACTCTCACCTGGTGCTACACATAGGTATTACAATATTATTGACTATATTCTCTATGCTGTACTTTATATCATTGTGACTTTTTTGTAACTACCAATTTGTACTCTGTAATCCCTTCACCTTTTTCACTCAGCCCCCTAACCTCTCCCATCTGGCAATCACCGTTTATTATTTGTATCTGTGAGTCTGTTTCCATTTTGTGTGTTCATTTTTTTCTTTAGATTCCACATATAAATGAAATCATGTGGCATTTGTCAGAAATCATATGGTATTTGACTTATTTTACTCAGCATAATATTCTCTAGGTCCATCCAAGTCATTTCAAATGATAACATTTCACTTTTTTATGGCTGAGTAATATTCCATTTTATATATGTACCACATCTTCTTTATCCAATTGTCTACTGATAGGTACTTAGGTTGCTTCCATATCTTGGCTATTATAAATAGTGCTGCAGTGAATATAAAGATGCATAGATCTTTTTAAATTATTGTTTTGGTTTTCTTTGGATAAATACCCAGAAGTGTCATTGCTGGATCAAAAGGTAGTCGTGTTTTTAATTTTTAGAGGAACCTCCAAACTAGTTTTCATAGTGGCTCCACCAATTTGCAATCCCACCAACAGTGCACAAGGGTTCCATTTTCTCGACATCCTCGTCAATCTTGTCGTTTGTTGATTTGTTCATGATAACCATTCTGACAGGTGTGAGGTGATACCACATTTTAGTTTTAATTTACATTTCTCTGATGATTAGTCATTTTTAGCATCTTTTTATATATCTATTGGCCATCCGTATGTTCTGTGTTCTCTTTGGAGAAATGCCTATCTAGGCCCTTTTCCCATTTTTTAACTGGTTTGTTTTTTCTTTTTTTAGTGTTGAGTTGTATGAGTTTTTTATAAATTTTAAATATACACCCCTTATCAGCCACATTGTTGGCAAATATCTTCTCTTATTCAGTAGATTGTCTTTCATTTTGCTTATAGTTTCCTTTGCTGTGCAAAAACTTCTTAGTTTGATGTAGTCCCATTTGTTTATTTTTTCTTTTGTTTCCTTTGATTGAGAAGATAAGAAAAAGTATTTCTAAGGACAATGATAGAGAGTTTACTGCTTATGTTTTCTTCTAGGAGTCTTATGGCTTTAGGTTTTGTATACTTGGTTTTCATCATGTAAGTACTATTTCAACTTCTCTACTAATGAAATAGAATCAATCTTCCTATTAGAGAGCATTTTATTAGAAAATGCTTAGAAGATGCACTTGATGAATGATTGTTACACCCAGACAATAAATGAACCTGACATTCACAGAAGCATGTGGGATTCTGAAAACCCTTTTCTGAGTATATCTTCCTAATAGTGTCCATTATCTACAGTATGTTTGATTTCACATACATCAGCATATTCATTTTACAGCCCCTTTGTAAATACACAATCTCTATTCTGTAGACTCTCGACTCACATTTTTTATTTGTTCATCAAACACATCGAAGAACAAAAGATCTATGGGAAAATTATGCACAACCACATAACTCCTTTTGTCAGAGCATTGAGTCTGAAGAAGTCTCCTTAGAGTCTTTTAGCCAAAGCTTTGCCCTTAAAATGAGTTATACCTCCCACTTCCTCTTCATCTTTTATTGTCACCTACTTTGTGGTTCATCTCCTTATTTGTTCTTTCCTAAATTCTGACAAAGCAAAAGGCAGAAAGTAATCTGTTAGAAACTGTAGAAAGATTATGATAGGACAATATCAATAATTAATAATAAAGGAAATAATAAAAAATATTGAACTATCACTAATTTATATAGGCAATCTGCCAACATTAATAAATCTCTTGAAAAATAGTCAATCTATCCATACATGATTTAAGGACCAAATTTGGCTAGAAAACAAAGTAATATGAAAAGCATAAGCTTAAAGCAATTAGAACTGACGGAAAAGGCTAATGAGAAAATTGATCTGTTTGCATGGTAGGGAAAGTGGAAATAATTTTTTGCACATTACACAAATCAAAGCTTCATAATTAGATTTGACACAAATACAGGTATAACATCATTGCATGGGACATTAGGCTGTACTATAAAGGAATTTAAGTTGGAAATATAAGTTCTGTTAAGAAATATGATCACCAATTTAATAAGACCAGGAACATTTTCATGATAAAAAGAAAAAATTGTTAACACGTTTTCTCATTTAAATATTCAGTTTATCCTGATGAACTGAATGGAGAAATAACCTGAAATTTAATTGTATTGTTCCAATTGAGTAAAATGTGAATAGTAAACAACCAGAATACAGATGTAACTTCCAAACAAATTTAGAATTTAAACTACTTGTATGTTTATTATCCTGCAATTCTATTTACCATTTAAAAAATACATGAACAAGTCAAAAGCATACTACGTCTGGGGAAATAATGAGGACTCAAGAAGGGTATTAAACCTGGACCAAAAATAAACTATAAATATGTTTTATTTTTTTATTCATTTGCAAGGAATAGAAATAATATGTGGTATGGTTTGATTTACATCAAATTTAGAATGCTCAAAAGAAATGTTTGTTTAGTCTTCCCTTAGATGCTTTCACTGTATGTGTCAGCCAATTATTAATTTATTGCTTCTCAGATGTAAATTCACATTTTGTTTTTGATTTGAAATAATGACTGGGCTCTTTCAGCATTTCTTTACAGTGGCTATATTAAACTTTGCCAGTAGAGGGCGCTAGAGGGGCATCGAAGGAAGATGTGGAGGTTATCATCCTGGTTCCAAAGTGCTACTATAGCTTTTCTGCTCCTGTTGTAGAGAACTTCAGTCATGCCTGTGGTGGAAGGATTGGGGTATTCTCCCTAACTACAAGCCCAGAATGAGCAGACCCTCAATGACCTTGCAGCCATGGCCCTTCTGATTCAGGCACTGCACAATCCAGGACTCATGCCTACATCGTCTAAACGCCAACTCCATTTTCACACTCCAGCCTCAGCTCGATTGAACCTCAGAGGATTGTTTTCCTGGGTTTGCCCGTTACAAACTATGAGCCCTAAATCTCCCACAGAACTTGCTATGTGTCTGCCCACCAACCTTGACTTGTCTGAACTCTGGAATGTTGTTTCTTATTTGCCCAGTGACTATGGACCAGATTTAGCCATGGCATCCAGCATATTTCTCTGCCAACAGTTGGACTGCAACTATGTCTTATTAAATGAGGCCAGAATCCCACCCTTTAGGACAGCACCAACTTTCCAAATTTTTCTTTCAGAGGTACTGTTCGTCCTAGCGTATACTTCAGTTTTCTTTATATTTTTTATAATATCCTAGTGTGTCAGGGGTCCCTAAAGCCATTCTCAGTTTTCATGATTCACTAGAAGAATTCACAGGAATCAACATACGGTTGTACTCATGATTTTTTATAGAAAAAGGATACAGAGGAAGATTAGCAAAGGGAAAAGGTGCATGGCGCCAGGCAGGATATTAAGTGTCTTCACAAAGTTGAGTCATGCGGACTTTTTTAATTCCTTCAACATGAAATAGTGACAAAACATGTCAAGTATTGTCTACCATGGAGCTCATTAAAAACTCAATGGCCAGAGTTTTTATTAGAGTTTGGTTGCATAGGCACCATCTGCCTGGTTCATGCCAAACTTTCAGATTCCCAGAAAGAAAGCAGGTATTCAACATAAAACATACTGATTTCCCAACAGTTAGGCACAGCGAGCCATTCTTATCAGGGAATGGTGAAAACTCTTCTGAAATCCTAGTTCCCAGGTTCTAGTGAAAGACCAATCCTTCAAGCAGGCCTTTCTAAGGATAATAGTTTCAGGCCTGTTAACTTTTTCTGCATGGTTTCATATTTTTTATGTTAAACTTTCTTTGTTGAAATTACTGTGTAATTTATGTTTTTCAATTGGACTTAGATTGATAGGGACTTTTTCCATGTTACACTAATTTCTAATCTCTTCTGAAAATATTTAGGAAATTAATACTGCGGGGCACTAAATATTATCATGGCATCAAACAATAGTTCAATTTAGACAATTTAGCAAAAAAATTTCAGACAGCTGGTAGCTAGGTTTATGTCTATACCCAAAAGTCATTTTAGACTAGAGCAAGTAAAAAAAGGAACAAGTGTGAAGTCTGTAAAACATGTTCTTGTTTTTATGTAAAAAACTTTTCTTTCAACTATTTTGCTATATTTTAAATATTCAAATTATTTTAAAATATTCATTAAGGAAAAGGATTGGCTACTTTAAAATTCTATGAGATAAAAAAATGGGAAACGGGAAAATGCTAGAACTGAAGATAGCAGAAGCGATATATATTTTACACATATCCTAAGAAGCAGGTGGGGATTTGAAAACGCAAAGCGATCATGCAGGAAACTCATTCTGGGTGCTTTCTGATAAGGCAAAACTGCCATCAAACCAGGGCAGGACCCAGACTTCTGAGCTTAACTTTGACTTTTACTTATTTGGCTCCGGCAAAGACTAAAAAGCAAAACTGAGTTGAAAAGGGCCATTTTTGTCTGTGGATTTCAGATTTCTTGAATTCTTGGAAAGCAAAACAGAAGAATCACTGACTAAAGGCTTCTGGTAAGTACCTATGAAAAGCTATGATTCCTAACATAACAGGATGAAGAGTGACTAGTATAAGCCTCTCTGGTGTTGCAGAGTAGATAAAAGGTAGAGGCCATCTGTCATCGGAATTCCCTGAGAAAGTGGGTTCTGTTTGGACTTCACTGGTGGAGAATCAAATAATTTCAGAGGGTAAATATACTATACTTAAAAGCCAGCTAACCTAACCCTGTAATTTTACAGATAGGAGACTGAACACAGGAGAGTAAGTTATACATCAAAGAAGCACAGCTTAGTTAGTTTGTAGCACTTGGCTGGTTGGGTAAGTAGCAAGCTGGTAGGAACAGAATTAGTAGCTATAATACACATAAATTTAATGCTCTTGTCCTAGAGCACCGGTCACATCAGAGAGAAATAGCCAACTTACAGGCATGTGATTCCTAGCACAGGAGAGGTGAATGAGACTGCACAATGAGATGCATCGAGAGAACTTACATTAAAATCATTGAACACTTGAAGCATCAGGAAAGGGGCATTGTTTGGGAGTTTAGACTTTATAATATTTCTTTACTATATATATTCTACAAAAAATTTTAAATATCATTCAATTATTATCCTCCCTGATAGTTTAAAGTATGTCTTTAAGTAAATAGCACAACGAGTTTTTAAGTTTTTACTTGGCTATTTAAATTTGTCACGTGAGAATTAATGTAATATTAAATGCCTAGCATCAGTACTTCGGACTAACATTTGGCAAGTGTTAATATTGGTATCTTACCCCACAATATTTTATACTTTCTAATAGTTTATATCATATTTAGCTTTGGTATCTTATAGCAGTAATTTAATTATCATTTAAAGGTTTAGCTCAATTGTAAAATTTCAGATATGACTCATGTGGTTTTAAGGTATTACAGTTTTCTTTTCTGGTTTGATCTATACCTTCATTTAGCATTTAGTGACACATTTTATCCAATGAAGATTCATTTCTCTAACATCCCTGCTTATCTTGAATATCTTTTTGAATGGAGAATTAGGATATTATTCTAAAAATATAAATTCCCTCAGTATTCTCAGTAGTAATTATTTGAAGACATAAATCTATGTATTGTCTCCAAGGGCCAGATAAAATTTTATCTTGTCTTATTTCTTAAGTTTTAGTCTTTATTATAATCATTTTTTTCTTTTTCTAATTGAAGGATAAATGTCTTTGGAAAAAATGAGAAAATAAATAGGATTTAAATACTTTTACTGTGTCTATTAGTTAGATTCTTCAAGACACATTTTTCAAGATAGAAAAGAAGACCACCTTTCCCCCTCCCTGCTTTTCAACTTTCAACATATCTGAAAAGACAGAAAACATATATGTGTTCCATTCAGAACGTTATGAAAATTTTATGTAGAATTGTATGCCCCTGACTATCATGAGTTAAAAGAGCCATAAAGACAAGAATAATTTAATTTGTATAAGAATCTACAGTCTTTAATGATGTTTGCATTTTTATCTAATTCATTCTATGAAGTTTCAATGGACAAATAATTATTTTTGCTGTTAAATAATGATTTCATCTGTAGTTTGAAAACATGTGAACAACAAGTAATCCATGATTATTACAGAAATTTTTGATGTAGAAATTCATGTTACCAATTATAAGAGGCAATGAATCTCAAGGAAAAATAAGTATCTGGAAGGAGAAAAAAGAGAAGGTTTTAACAAGTAACACATGATTTCTAAATAACTGATTCTTAATTTTTAAACATTTGAGCTTGAAGAAAGTGTGGTGATTCATAAGAAAGATAGGTTGGAAAGAAAATATAAATTAACAACAAATTAACGATAATATGGAATATTTTTTAAACAATAAGAAACTCTCAAGAGTTAAAGATAACATAAAAGTATAAGGACTCAGGCTAATTCATTTAAAGACCTTTTGGCAATAATGCTCAGAATTATATTCTTCAAAACATTAAAACTAGGTAAGAATATTTATAAATAAAGAGGAAAGATTAGAACTGCATACTCAGAGAAAAGAGAGTATATAAAATAATAATTATTAAATGGGTAAATGATTTGCTTTAAATTCAACTTCTGCAGAAATTGTTAAATAATAGCCATACTTATGATGTTCTTTTCTCAAATATCAAACATTGTCTATATATTTTCCTGAAAGTTGACATAAATATATGTGTTACAGACTGTAGGGAACTCACAGTATTACTGCTTGATGTTCATTGGTGTCTAGCTGATTTATTTTTGAACACTCTACTATGTCTATCCTGATGGCATGTGCTATAATGATCAAGGTGAATGAGATGTATTTCCTGACCGAGTCAATATAAAAGGCATGAAAGTGAAACATTGCAGAAAGGTAAAGTCATTTTTATTCCTGTTTGGAAAAAAATAAAAAACATACTTTACTAGCTTTGACCTTTCAATGTTTTCTTGTAGTTAGCCATCTCATCATGCAATTCCATGGGAAAAAAAAATCACTTCCAAAGTGGCATAATATAAACAGTTATCTGGTAGAAGAAGAAAGCACTCAGTAACACTGAATGTAAAACAGACAAGACAAATTTGAAAATCATCTACTACAATGTATCTCTGGTTAAAGCGTTCGTTATATCAATATTTTTAATATACTTAAGGTGCTTTTTAATAATTTGCATTTCAAGATTTCTGAGGTTCCATTATTGTCATACATTATTTTCGTATTTTCATTTAGTACTAAATATCCAGTATTAAGGTGATTCAACATAGTATGTGGCCGAGTATAATTTAGGTGATTATGAAATTGTGAAATTAAAAGGACACTAGTGTTTATTTAATTTCTAATTATTTTTATTTATTTTAACACTATTATTATATATGTCTCATATAATCTTATTTGCAAAGGCCAGACTGAGTTGATTGAAATGTTTGCTAATGTCAAATACTAATAAATGATTTAGTAAGGTCTTTCTGATTCCTGATCTAATCTATCCTATTTATCTATTTACTTATTTATATCTATCTATCTATCTATCTATCATCTATCATCTATCTATGTATATCTTTATACACACAAACACAAGTAAATATACCTATATTTGCTCGCAAACATTTTAATCAATAATTCAGTATGAAATCTTTATGGGTTATCTACTCAATGCTCCTTGACGTTGGTTCAAGAAAATGAAAGACAAAGAGATTATGTGAGACATTAAGGTCAGTAAGTGTGTCGGTCTGAGGACCAGAATCCAGAAAGTCTGCTGATCTTTCTCCAGGATACTTTCAGTTGCATCATGCTGTTTCTGTATCTTTACCGTATATTTTTTTGCTTATTCAAGTTAACCAATTTTGTGTATTTTTACTGAGGTGTGAAAATACAAAGCTTTTGCCATTTGGCTGGCATTAATAATCACACTGACATCAGTTCTAGGACCAGAAGTCAGGAGTATAAACACTACTACTCCTGGAAATCCAACGTCAATTCAACTAACCCTACACAGGGTGTCCTTACTACCCAAGTGGATTGCTGCCAAATAAAGCTTCACTTGGGCAAATGCAATTGTTGGAATCCTAAATCACAGTCCTGTGCTGCATCACAAAGTAGAGTAGAAAGTGCATTTCCTGGCTTCTACCTTAGGGAGGTAGTACTCTTAAAAGCTAGAAAAACATGACGAGGTTGTTAAAAAATGCTACAAAGCCAGAAAAATATAGCGAATCAGAAAGGGCTTAGGGAATGAGGGCTTTTATGCACACTAACATTTGAAATCTAAGCTCTTGGAATATTAGATGAAGAATATACAGTTCGAAGGATCCCTTAAAAATAAATTTTAATTGTACACTTCAATAAAAGACTGAGAGAGATGTTTTCCAATTTTACATCTTGGTTTGAAATGCTTTTGATAGCTTACTATGGTATATTGAGAAAAAAATAGAATATAGAAGAAAGACCTAGATTTCAGTACTACTCAAATCTGTTGTTATCATTCAAAAAGCCATATCTCTCTCAGGGAAATAGAAATAATAATAATTACTTCACAGGTTATATGAAGATTAAATAAGAAAGTGCAAGTAAAATACTTGAAGCCAAAATACGTACCCAATTTCTCCATCCCCTTTGGAAAATTTTTGCAATTTATTGGGAAAACTTTGACTCCAATATTATTGATAAATACACATGTGTAAATTATTCTATTCATGACTTTCTAAAGTGGACCTGATCACTACACACTCTAAGACTCACACTACCACAGAAAAGACCTTGATCATAACTCCTAAGTTTTCAGTGCTCACATTCTTTTGTTGTTTCATCCTGTCTATTAATCTCCTTTGCTAGCTCTTATATCCCTTGAAGGCAAGGAGAAAATGTGAGACAAAGACAGATGACTGCTTATCCAACATACATTGTTTTGTTTTTTTTTTTTTCCTGGCCATTAATAGAATTCTGATTTTATTCATTGAGATAATGAGCCCTACCAAAGCCAACAGAGTATAGACCCTTTTAAATCTACTATGCCATGTGACTAAGTTCTGAAAAGTGTGGCGTGGAACTTCTGGAAAAGCATGAAAAAAGACAGGGTATTTTAATTATATTTTTCCTTCTGCCTTCTTGCTCCTTGGACAAAGCTTATAATAGCTGAAGCTTCAACAGGGATCTTGGCACATGAGGTAAGCTTGAGAAGGAAGAGCACAAGAGTTAGGGGAGTGAAACAGAAGAAAACAGGGAAAGCGATGAGTTTGTATAGCTTCAGTATTGGCATTGCACTGCCTTCCTCTGGACTTCATATATATGTGAGAGTAAATATTTGTGTCCTTTAAACACTATGAATTAAATCTCCCAACTTAATATCTAACTGATTCATACTTCCTTTCATATACATTTGTATTCCCAGTACTTATCACAATGCCTGACACATAGTAAGCATTTAATAAAGTTGGATTAATTAATTTACCTATAGTTTTAAGCCAAATATACATGACTTCTGATTTGTCTATTACTCCAGTTGAATAGTTACAATAGAAAATTTTCTATCTGAAGAGAAAGAAGAATAGTCATCTGAAGGGGAGAAAAATATAGGATATTTATTTACCTTTTCTAAATACAATTGTATTCAAATTAAAAGTGAGTGAGTTAAAACTGACTTGCCTATATCTGATGATTTTTCTATAGCTCTTTTTGAGAGCATATGAGGTATTTTCTTAGATAACGTTTTGCTAGTGTACAATAGCCTAAAAAGAAATTTCAGAGGAGTTTAATCAATCATGTATATTCAGTATTCATGGTGGGAAATTTAGTTCCAGAATTAGTAGCTTCAGAAAAGAAGTTCTGAAAGCAATATGAGCAGTGTATGTAAAAAAATTAATATATAATACACACCATCTATTTACTTCTTTTATTCTCTCTAAAAAAAGAAAAGAAAAGACTGGATTGTCTTTTTAAAGAGTTCTCCGACATTATTGAGAAAAGGATGGGAACAGGATATGGCATAGGGTATAATTGGAGAATTGATTTTAGATACAAAGGAGAGACATCTGATATCAAAGAAGAAATAGAGTTTGACTGCCAGTGCAGGTAGACACGTGGCTATATGGTAAAGGAAAGTGAGGGATTTCTGATGTGATGTCAGAAATATATGTTCAGCAGATCAAGTAAGTAATTTTGTCTTGTTCAAATCCTGCATATCTTTCCTGAAATGTTTGTATACTTGATCTATCTTATTGATAGAAGTTTGCCAAAATATCAACGTATGATGATAGATTTGTAAACTTACTCCACAGTATGTCAATATTTGCTTTCCACATATGAAATTACTTTGTACTTATAGAGTTTTCCTTTCTTTTTTAATGCCATAAATTAGAAACTTTATCATATATTTTATATTGTCAATCTCTGTTTAGATACTAAATATCTATTCTTACATTGCAGACTTTCATTATGAGATCATTTTCTTTAATGTTAAAGTTGATCATGTGCTGGATTCAGTTTACCTGCTTTCTCAGATTTGTTTGGCCCATTTGCCCTGGGAGCCTTGGGCTTTTGTTAAACCAAATGGTTGGTTTCACCTAATTTCCTCAGATTTCTGGCTGTCTGAGCCTTTATGGAGTGTGCTGGGACAGGCTGTTACACAGCCTTCCAATTAATGTTTCTGTGGATAACCGACAGGCTGCTACTTATGTCTGATTTGCCATGACCCACGGAGGCCATGACTACTCCCTTCACTTTGGGATCTCTTATATGCTTCTTTCTCATGTTTGGCTTCTGGAAACTTTCCTTATTTTATTGCCATAGATGATAGATAAATAGATAGACAGACAGACAGACAGATAGACAGACAGATGATAGATATGATGTGGATAGATCAATGATACATATAATGTGATGTGGCTTTAAAGAGAAATTATTTTTCTTATACTTTTTAATTTTCTTATTTTGACAATAAACATTTATTATTTAAATAACCAGAAATACCAATGATGTTATTTCCAAAAAGATAAAAAATACATGAAATTATCAAATCATATCTAAAATAATTCCTAACATAACTTGAATTTGAAATAGTTGCATTTGGCTCAGGAAGATAGTGCCCTGTCTTATGGTACAAATAGGGGCTTTTTGGTGATGCAACATTAATCTGTAAACACTTCCCATTTTTCAGGTTTTAATTTTAAAATATTAATTTGGAAATAAATTATTCTCAAAATCAAATGGCTGTATAGTTAAATAGGTTTTTTAGAATATTAAGTAATTGCTCTCTAAACTCATCATTTCTTCATATATAAGTACATTGTAAGTTATCTATATTTTATGTTTTGATAAACTTTTGTGAATATTCTACGATAATTAATCAAATAAATGAAAAATATAATTTAGTATAGGTAAATGAGGTCAGAGATTATGAAGAGGAAATTAATAACATATGCAGATGATACTTCATAATAATTTATCTAAGGAATATTTTAGATTAGAAGTTTTTATTGCTCTAGAGGTCTATAACAGCATTAAAATACATTTCTTGATTATAAAGTAATTACATTTTTTTTAGCACCATGGAAACACTTTACTAAAAATGTAGAAATGAGAGGGAATTGAAATGCTTATAGCATGTATCCAAGTACTTCTGAAATATTAAAAGACAATCACTGACTCCAAATAATTAAATGAAAAAAAAAACCAGAAAATTTATGACTAATGTAAGTAAATATAATTATTGGAATGATAGCTTTTATAAAAATAATAGTGCGAGAATACATATTTTATAACAATAAGGAAGTAATATGGACTAAAATATTTCGAAGGCATATTTCACTATTAAATTGAAAAGTTCTAGAGTGGGAACTAGGCATCCACATGCTCCAAAGCAATTCATTGATTCTTAGGTGAACAAATTTGAGATGCTGGTTAAGAGTATCTAGGAAATGCAGAGCTTTATACCTTGAGTTTAAGACTTAGAATTTTATGTGTCTATCAATAGACATTCATTGGAAGGTTTTATACAAAGGACAGATGTCTGCTTTAAAATGACTTCTGTGTCTATAGTTTGGAAGCAAGGAGAACAGAGAGCATGGAGATGATGTAGGAATACCAATTAGAAGTTATTGCAAACTCTCTCATGCAGAAGAATTCCAAATAATTTTTGTGTATACTCTGCCCTCAAAGTGGTGAAACTTAACTGGCTCCCCCTTAAGCGTGGGCCATGCATAGTGACTTCCTATATTAGATTATAGGCAGGGAGAAAAATTAGTAAATTTACAATGAAGAAACTTGACAAATGCTACCTAAGTCAGGTGATCAAGGTCAAATGAACAGAGATGAGTACCTCTCCTTTATATGATATGAATAAAATGCATTTTACTTCTGTTATCTTTCTCTAAATGAACCAAACCAAACCAAACCAAACCAAACCAAAACAAAACATAATCTCTGTTGAATCATGAGAAAAAATGTCTCAAAATTGTCAAAGTTATAAAAAACAAGAGAAACACTAGGAAATTATCACAGCTAATACTTAAGAACAGTGATAGAGGTTTAGAAAAGTTGATTAAGTAGTAGAATGAGGAATGCTAGGGGCAGCAAAGGGGAATATGTATGCTAGGTGGAAACTAGAACTTTCATTTAATAATAATTAGAATTACTCATTGATCTCTTACGATGCTCAACAGCTTGGGGGAAGAATTACAGTGACAGAGCTAGTTTAAAGGTGATGGAGTAAGGCATTTGAAAACAAAGAACCCCTTTACCAAGGAATACACATGAAAAATGCACAAATTGACAACATAAATGCTGAATGAACACTGAGGTGAAAACTGGGTGAAAGAAGAAGTCAATTAACAGATCAAGCCAGATAACAAGCCAGGATTATAAACATCTAATGCTTTTATAATGGCAAGACAGACTGAGGAAAGGAAAGAATAATTTTACTAAGAAATACACGAAAAGCATAGACATTGATAAAACAGAAAACAGTCATAACTGAATTAAATCCGTGCTCTAACAAGCATGTAGTTTGTTAAATGATAACAATGTATTGATAGTGGCTTTCACCTCAAGAGTGAGGAATTTAGATTCAGTAATGCAACCAGAATGTCATAAGCCTCTGGGTAAATAGTGTCTCTGATAAGCCCCAGCTGGCTTCAGGATGCCTCTCTGACTTAATACTTGGAATCTTCCTATTCCCACCACAAGGTTCTAAGTTACTAAACTTCTAATATCAAGAGTAAATCATTCCTGGTTTGCTCTCATCCTCTCAAATCTGCCCTGAAATTCTCACTTTTAGTCTTTTCTGGATACAGTAAGAGAAGACTACTTTTCTGAAGACAAGGGCCAGCTTGGGAAGCCTGACAACTATCTTGAAGCATCAAATACTTTTCATATCTCTTTCACCATTGAGGAAAGACCTCATTGCTTTAAGAATTCATATGGCAATGCTGAGATGTTTCTTATACTTTCTCAATCTACTGAAAATATGTAATGTGGTATATGTCCAGCTTCTCATTGTAAACATTCCATTTAGAATAGCACATCTCCTCAATTTTGATATCAAAGGCAGTTGAACATTTACCTCTGACTTTTAAATTGTATATCAAGAACCATGAAGGCTTCAGTCATGCCATTCTCCATTTTCTTGTATGATAAGTCTAACTAACTTGGCCACCACAGTTTGTTGCACTATTGGTTTTCCTTAATGATGATTTAGTCAGAGGAAGAGTTGAATAATGCACCTGCGATTCACGAGTTCTGAAGATAGATTTCAAAATCTCACCACTAAGTATTACTAGTTCTCTTTGGGGCAGCTGTGTCTCACCTGAGCCCTGCCTGGAGACCAGTTTCTGTCATGACATGTAGAAAAGGGAACCACTAAGAAGACTAAGCCTAAAATATGTAAAGAATGATGTGGGGTTTTACTTACTATTTCTTGGAGAGGCAGGATAGAGAGACCTGAAGTTCAATGTGGGATCAAGTGCAATACATAAAGTATCTTAGAGCAAAACTTCCTAAATTAAGCTTTAAACATATCTAACAGTGGCGATGAATCTAGGGTTGTCTGGCTCATAAGAAAATGCCCAACTGGTTATGTCCAGTGCCAATTTGCTTAGCTCCGGCTCTTCTCTTCGTGGCACTCACCTACAGTCAGGACTTCAACTTCCCATTCTCTGTTCATAGCTCTTTGGAAAGTGAGTTTTCCATAGGCAAAAGATGAGTCAATGACAGAAGGTCAGGAGAGAATAGAATGATGGGGTTTTAAGGCTCTGGATGATTAATGGGCAATCTCTTATAAGGTATTTTAGCTTCCTTTTTCCTTCTTTAATCTTCACCAGTGCAGCGATCAGCTCTAGGGAAAAATTAAAAGATTTTCCTCAGGACTGCCTTTCCTCAAATGAAGGAGGATAAAGGATTGTGTTCATAACATAATGTTTGCCCTACCATGATTAGGCATCATACAAAACTTTTGAAATTTGTTAAATTGGCAAATTGCACGAACAATATAATGTTTGAAGAAGACACATCTTCGTAGCATTGTAAAAGTGTCATTGATTTGTTGCAATGGCAGGGAGAACAAGTTGTTTGAAGAACATAACTGTAGTTTAATTACAAGTTGATTAAGTGAAATTACTGAGTTAAGGTTTGGGTACATGTTAGAATTTGGCTTTGAGAGAGAGTTTATATATAAAGATATCTTACAAAAATAAATAAAAGAATTTCCAGACTTAAAATCATATCTATATCAAGACAGAGGAGAGAGGAGTAAAATTAACATCATTGTTTCTAGACTTTAGGGTGATACCATGGGGTAAATTTGATTATCACAAGGTGGTCCTAGACCTCAGTTTCTCTGAGTACCTTTGACAGCTCTAAGCCTCAGTTGGTGCTCAGCTTCTGTGTCCACAAAACCCATAAGCCTTTCTCTACATCTAGCTATATTCCATGCTTACTTTTAGAGCTCTGCTATTAAAAGTGCACTAAAAGTGGATCTCACTTCAAAATGATCCAAAGATATCTCTCCAAGACAAAGCTATGAGACTATTTTCCTCTCTTTTCTTACATTTAAGCTCAATTAAGAAGCAAATATTACCCACTCTGAGTCATTGCCTTTTATCTTCTCTTAGATTCACTGTTGTATTTTTCTCCTTCATGCTAAGATGGTACAGAATATTGATGGGAAAATGCTAATTTTAAAACTGCTCATTTTTTTTTGAGCAAAGCAAATGTAATCTGTATTTTTACAGATGTATCCCTGCTCTGACCTTAGCCTTATAAGGACTATAGGTAGTCCTAAAGCAAAAGAAAAAAACAAAACAAAACAAACACTTCAGAAATTTTACACTCCAGTTTCTTTTGTAGTGGGAAAGGAAGAGTTAGAGAACAAACTATTCTACATCAAAAGCAATTGCTGGAGGATATAGGGTTTCTACATTACTCTTAAGTTAGTTTTCTATATAACAGTAGGCCCAATTTTCAAGATAATCACGTTCAAGAAATAGATTTTTGGAAGGAGGAAAGGAAGGGAAAGCAGATTGTGTGTAGGAGCAGGATTTGTCCCTGTTTTGCTTTTAAAAATATATAGATGACTAGTAGGACAATGCCCATATTAAAATAATAATGCTTTTTCCTAGTATAAGAGACTGTGCAGCTCTTTTTAAATTTAAATTATAAGCGTGGTTGAAATTTGTTCATTAATGTACCTCTATTATTTTTCTGAAGCTGAATCTAATTGTTGCATAAGGATAGTTTTATAACACTCTTACATTAGAAAACTCCAAAATGTATATAGATTATTTCACCGGTTTGATATGATTTGGAAATATCAATTTTCTAGCTTGAAATAAATTTACAATTGAAAAGAGAACGGATAATTTTCCAAAGAAATTAGTATTTGCCTAGATGTTATAATTCAAACATTTTAATAGCAATGGCCATTTTACCGTCTGAAATCTTCCTGGTGTCTGCAAGAACCAACAGAAGTAGCAGAACTAGTAGGCTCATGCTGATTCTGCTGTGAGGAACCCAATAGAAGATATTCAGTGAGGCAGCCTACATTCATAGAAGAGGTAGAAATTAGAAAACAAAGTGAGATCCAGTTATAGGCAAAAGCTGAGTAGACAACACTGATGTGGCAGAAATTAACAACAGTCTCTCTCATGTGTGTATGCTTACTTTTAGAGTTCTGCTATTAAAGCATAAGATCTGGATCTGAAGGACTGCAGATCATTTTTCTAAATTCCTTACAGTACCTAACATTACTATTATGTGCAGTTTGGAAAACTCGAACATCAAATATAAGTAATTAAATAAATGTATCAACACATTGTTTGTTGAATGTTTTCATATCCACCCATCATCCTCAGCATACTGCATACACACACACACACACACACACACACACACACACACACACGCACACGCACATTTTTGGGTGAAACTAACCATGAATGGCGGGCAGGAAGATATGACAGAACATATAGCACTGGTATCTGGGAATCTAGCCAAGTAATTTGAGAGAAAGAGTCCTGGATATGCTAAATGCAATTTTTGCCTACTTCACAACTGTTCCCAGAGTCTTTTATACTTTGGGTACTCGTATGTGGAATATTATTATAATTTAAGCTGCCTATATATTTCTAAGTGATAGCAAGAAAAATATGAGATATATATTTATAAATTATGTAAACTTTTTATTTATTCACTTAATCATTCAACAGGTATTATATTTATATTACTTATGAGCCATGAGGCACTGAAGAAACAAAAATTGATATGCTCCCTTATCTCAAAATGTTTTAATTGTTGTGGGAGATACAGAAAAGTAAATATACATTTGGAATACAGACGTAATTCAGCCTTGAAGAATTATTTTTTTCAAATATGTCTACATATAGCCTTATATTTTTTTTCTAATGAGCTTCTAATAATTTTTAATTGAGCTTTGAGTTTGCATTTGTGAATTTAAATGATGAGTGTTGCCAGAGTAAGGAGTATCTATTAAGAGAGAAACTACCTTGGATAAAATTTCCCATTTTGTAATGGACATTTTATGGTAACTCCGAAGTCTTCCATATTCCTGATAGTATTCCATCACATAATAGCACAATAGACTCTCCTACCTGGAAGAAAATTCAGAGGTTAATTAATTCAATTCACTTATTTCACAAAAGAGAAAGCCTAGATTCAGGGGTTATATTTGCTGGCCAGGATTACAGAACTTCTTAGAGGCAGAGCTTAAAGTACAGTGTCATTCTTCACACTGAAAGTTAAATAGAATTTATATCTCACAATCATTTCTAAAAGATAGAATGATTAGAAATAGATATAAAAATGAATAAATTCATAGAATTAAGTTAAAGGCATACCATCACGGTTTCTATATACAAGTTAATTTTTGTTTAAATAAAAGGCCCACTTTTGTTGAATACCTAAATATCAATAGCTGTTTTTTTCCCCTGAGTTTGTAAGCTAACCAAACCAGAAACAACTAAATGTGTTAAAACATATCATTAAATATTAACTCAGAACATGTCTATTATAAGCTTTATATTCCTATTTCTGATAATACAAGCCTGCAATTAAACAAGATGTAATAATCACTGACTCAGCGACCCTAGGAAAAATTAACACATTACATTGACAAGACATTAGGTGAAGAAATCACCTGAAAATTAATGACTCCACTTTATTTATTTAGAAACACATACTGTTTATTATGTGCCAGACATGATACTAAGAACTTTAAAAATATTATTGCATTAAATCTACAATAGACTTGAATGCCAACCTAGATTTTAAAAATATAAGAAGAAAGTCTGAAAATACAATCAATCCATACCTTAATCAACAGTATTACTCTAACTAAAAGTATGTTAGGAATAGAAAGAAGGTAAAGCTGTTAAAATCTAAAAAGAGTCGAACCCTCACTCCTTGTTCCACCCACAAAATGAATATATTGACCTTGCTGCGTCCTGTTGAATGCACAGGTAGGAGCAGCAGGAGTGTTCCTGTCTGGTGGGTGGGGATGGCACTACAGTGCTGGTATATGATTATTTGGCTAGTCCATTATCCACTTCTTCCTTTTATGCATTAAGATGACCAAATTCACTTCCTTAAGTTCTGATTCCATAATTGCTATACAAATTGCTGCAGAGAGAATGATCTGTTCAATAAATGCAAATACTATTAAATAATTTATACATTTGCATGATTTTATTCAAATAAGTAAGTTTAATGATATTTTATGTTTTTCTTTTTTTCATTCTTTATGTCATTCCTTGATTCCTTTAAAAAAATATTTTGTCTTTATTAACTCTCCAGAAATTTGGTCAAATGTCAGTGACACAGAAATGAAGGAACACAAATACATGTCTCCTATACACAAAGCAGGATTACATTAAGGAAGAGGCAGGCAGGCTAACAGACAAACAAAATGTCACAATTTTTATAAGGGAGTTATATCTAGAATGCAGTTTGGCACATTGGAAGAACTCTAGAGCCAGGGAATTGTTTGCAGTTTAGCTAGTATTTGAGCTGAGCCTTGAAGAATTTAACAGTTTGTGAGGAGAACACTTAGGAGAGGGTATTCCAGTTAGAGAAAAGAGTTTGTGAGAAGGAATAAATGCCTGAGTTAGCAGAAACTACAAATATTTGAGTTTTTACTTATGATTTAATAAGCATGTTAGATCCCGAGTAACTCATTACATTTGGTTATAGCAAACAAATCATGTTTCTGAAGTTAAAAGCAATAATTCAACCCTTAGACCATCATGCCCACCAGCAGAACAGCTTCCTGTGAGGCCTTGCTTGGGCATCGGCTGGTGCCTATAGATAAATCTGCTTTGCGTTTCTTGCCAACTACTGAAAACACCCATATTTTAAAATTGCTGATAGAGAAATAGGGACATTCTTTTAAAATAAAAATTATACACTTTTATCAAAACTGTCTGCTAAAATCATCTTGACCAAAAAAATCAAGACTGATTTTCATATCTTTTACATATTTTAGGCAAGGAAGACAATGATAAATCAGACTTTTATTTGGATTTTTCGATCTCTCTCTCTCTCTCTCTCTAACACATACACACACACACACACACACACACACACACACACACTTTTCCACTTTCCAGGTTATAGAGACACTTCCCAGGGAACATCAGATGGCGCTTTGTTTATTTATTTAAAAAAAAAAAAATGACTATGGGCAATGCTATGTGGTGAAAGGAGGCACGGAGAAGAAAGAAACATTGGTTCTGCTTTAAAAACACTTTGCGGGGATTAGTACATATGTGTGTTTTCATTGTATACACCAGTGAATCTCACATGAGGCCAGGTAGCAGACTGCACGAATCATGAATGCCAACTTGTCCTTTTTTACGCCATGAAATATTGGCATAGTATTTTCATAATGTAAATTGCAAACTAATTTTGTTGGTACAAAATAAATATCATTGTGACATGTTGGATACAAACTAAATCATTAAATGAGCAGAAAGAAAAGGGCTTTCAAACCTACTATTATCAAACTATTTCCAAGTGTTTTAGTTCATATCCATTTGCTACATGCTTGTTGATTCTGTTATCTATTCTGACTTTCTAGCAGGCACCAAAATTTTAATAAAAGCTAATGTAAGAAAATCTTAAAATCAAGAACAGTCTATTCATTGTTTTCTTGTATTTTTAACAATTAAGATCCTTCTATAATTTAATTTGCCTCGGTCAAGCTAGCTGAACACTTTAGTTGCCAGTTTTAGAACTAAAATTCAGTCATTTTATATCTATATCAAATATTAGAAAATTGTTTTACAAAATTTTAATTAAAACTTTTGATCCTGTTAACCACAATTCCTTGAATATTTTTTAAAAATTATACTTTTATTTCTCAAGTGGATCACAGAACTGATGCTTACATTGACTGCCTAGAGAATAGCAAGACCACTGAAAGTCTTATTTAGAAAACATGCTATAAGTGTACCACTTAGCTGGTTATGTTTCTCAGGGCATCAAAAAAAAAAAGTTTAATAATCAATTAAGTTCTACTCAAGATATATGTGTCTACATTTAACATGGTCATGGAAAGTATATATGACTTCATATACATTTACATATTGAATAAAGTATATTTTATGATTTCAGATACCAAATTCTTGTTGTTGTTCTCAGAGAAACCAATTTGAAACTAAAAATTATTTTCAGACGAATAGGTCTCAATTCTTTGAATTCACTTTTTTATTCATTGATCCAATCTAAATTTATTACGGAGATTAGCAATGTTTAAGAGAGACAAAGTGCCTGCTTTCAGGAAACTTACAAGCTGGAAAAGAAATTGGATCTGAAACAATTAAAAATTTATTGTTTCATTTAAGAAAGCAAATATGTAGAGAGATTACAACAGAGTAGAGGTATGTTTAGGAACTTTAGTCAAAGGGATCATAACGAAGGTTAATGAACTTAAATAAGAAATGAATTCCAGATCTTGCTTTTATGCTTTATTTTCTTATATCCTAATTAGCAGGTTAATTTACAGCAAACAAATGTTTCCTACAAAATAATTCATTGATGAAATTTAATTTACAATGAGAGATAAAAGCATATATTATTTTTTCAGATTTATGAGAAAATATTTTCATAATGACATGGCAAAATTACACTTTTTTTCTTTCCCCTTATTTCTAACAAGTTTTGATGGCAAACATGTTTCTTAGGGAAAAAAATTGATTCCATTTAGTTTGTAAATAAATGTTTAAACAATATCAAATTCATGAGAGAAATTTAAGCAGCAGAAAAATTTATGTATATTCATGGCTAAAGAACAAGGAATCACCTAGATCATCTTATAATATTTGTTATTTTTACATAGCAAGTCTTTAGCAAGTTTCAAGTAGACTATGCTATTCAAAAATCTGGTTTAAATCAGTTTGTTTTTTGAAATTTATTTTCCCATACATATAGTATTTTAAATGGATTTTACCCAGATTCATCCCCCAAAAAAGTCTAGTAAAAGCTTAATGTGTGTGAAAGGCAATAATCAAAATACATGTTTGTTAATGTTATTGATCATTTCTTGGCATTTGAATGCATTATTATTTTCTTTTTACCACCTTTGAGGTAAGTACTATCATTTCTATGTTACAGATGAAGAACTCTCAGTTTAGAACACTCGAATGACTTGGAAGTTAAAGTTGAAATTGTCCATCACTCAGCCCCAAATCTAAGTCTTTAACCGTTTTTATTACACTATATTGTGTTATGTGGCTCTATGAAAAGTGGCAGAAAAATGTAAATATACTTATTTTTATTAGACCAACAGGAAAGCTGGCAGTGGAGGCACAGATATGCTGCTGAAAAGTTGCCAAGAACATCATTTACATTAGGTTAAGCAAAACATGTTTAATAGGCTGCACTGAAAAATCAGGGAAACACTGGAGGGTTAAGTTAGGAGAATGAGATATTACCTCTTAGGAACACTATAAAAAGAGAAAAAAGGGAAAAAATTAACCAAGGTGATAGAATAAAAAAGGAAAACAAAACAATAAGTGAAGTAAATCAGAAGTCTGAAGAGAGATTATTTGTGGAAAAAAAAATCAAAGTTTAAAAGTATGTGTATTTTTGGTGGGGCAAGATTTGGAAAAGAAGACTCATAGAAATACTAAGTGAATAAAATTAGAACGGTGAATGTCAGGGAAAATGTGGGAAAAAATAAAAATAACTGTCAGGAATGAGTGTAAATACATAAACATATTTTCAGAATAAAGAACATGAAGAAAATAAGAGCACAAAATAAGTATACAAAGCACGTAGTTGCTCTATCTTAAACTTATCTCCAGTGGGGCTTCTGAAAGTGACTGTAATTCAGAATTCTTGAGTTGAAGGCTGAGAGAGCTCTTATTGCTATACTCCCATATTTCATTGAAAGGATGTTGATTGTTCCATAGGATGCACTTAAAGCTATATTGCCCAGTCTTTAACATATTATTTTATTAACACGAGATGGACAAATGGACAGGCTAGACTTATGATTTACATACTATATTACCATAATCTGAGAATACTTTTCCCATTTCTCTATCTAAAATGAAAGATAAATCAAAATAGATTAGGTTGCCTAGGACTAGAATTGGAAGAATGAAACGGTGGAAAGTGATTGCTATTTGGTGAAAGGTTTCTTTTTAGAGTGATAAAAATCTTCTAAGAGTATGATGATGATTACAAGACTTGGTAGACAAACTAAAAACCATTGAATTATAACATTACTTGTGTGAACCTTATGGTTTGTAAATTATATCTCAATAAAGCTGCTTTTTTTTTTTTTAAAAAAAAAAGAGCAATTCTAAATGTTTCAGGTCAAACGGCAATGAAGTGAAAAACTTAATATATTCATCTGTTGGTGAATGAATTTGCCTTCTCCAAAGACTCCTAAGCTCATGACTCCAGAGAGAACATAATTAACGTTAATGGAGAAACCTTCTAAAAAATAAAACTATAATTTTTCAGATAGCTCTTCAGTATTTCTTCTCTGCTCTCAAATGGTCTTGAAATAATTGTCTTAAAGTATAACTATAATCTGCTTTCATGTAATTTACTCTTAGTATAACAGAAAAACGAAGAGCAAAGTACTCATAGGGACATTTTCCAATAAGATTACGGTTGACCTAGTATTATAGATTTGGGTTTTCTGATTGACTTTTCACTCATTTCACTGTTTTCAAAAAATTTTCATATAGGACTTTTATATTCCTCTCATTCAATACCTAGTAGGGCTGTCAGCCTTATGTATAAAGTAAGAGTCCTATTATTGTCCATCATGGAGTTATGAAATAGGAAAAGAAGGCATGAAGAAGGTAAATATTTAAGCAACTAGATGATTCAGCTTAGAATTTGGTACCGAAATCTGATCTTAAAACATATATATTCTATCTCCAATTTTTACCTATTTAATTCTAAATATTAATTTGTGGTCACACATATACCTGGCAATACATATTTTCATTGCACACTGTTTCATAATTGAAATTTTTGAATAGAATAAAAGTTGGTTGAATAATTCTTGACTAGGTTAGGGAGGTGGATATAAACTATGTTACCAGACTCTCAATTCTTCTTATAGTAAATAATCATAAATTTTATTTGCAAGTAGACACAAAATATATCAGAAGGAAAAATAGATAAAAACACATTTTATGAAACTTAATATTCAATTTGTTTGTGCTTAGGCAGTACTGTATAGCACAAAGTATTTGAAACAAGTCAGTCTGGGCTTGAATCCAAGGTCTTCTACATATTAGCTGCACGACCTCAGATAAACTACTCATTTCCCGTATCCTCAGTTTTCTTATGGGAATAATCATTTTACCTAAAAGTTTTGTTGTGGTGATCAAATGAAATATCATATAAAACATTTATTGCATTGTGGTATGTAATAAGTATTCTAGATGTTTTCCATGTACATAGAATTTCATCTGAAAATCAAATTTGTCTAACATGTATTTGTAATATAAAAACATGTTCTATTAGTTAGCACAAACTGTTTCAGGTAACCTAGAATTAAACCCTGTCTTTCAGATATTACATGGAATATAGAGTTTCTTTCTTAGTACCATTGTATTAAAATGGAGTTTTACATACAATACTTCAAATTTCAAGAGAAATAAATCTTTACCCCCTACAATATTTTGCAGGATTTTATTTGTTTGATAAATTTCACAACAATTAGTGAATTAAAGATAGCCAAAAATAGAGCTCTGAGAAATGCAGTCTAAATCTTCAGTCCATTTAATCTGAATGTAACCTGTATTTTCTTACACTGAATATGGTGGAATTGACACTCTGCCAATTCTGGGCCTAAATTAAAAAACAACAACAACAACAACAACAAAAAAAAAAACACACAGCAGCTTACACTTCATCTGTTCTGTAACTAAGCTGCCATTCTGCAAGAAAGGTCAAGTAGCCACAAACAGAGGCCCATGTGGTAGATATGTGAGGTCCCTAACTGACCATCTAACCTAAAGTACCAGACAAAGTCAGACCAATTTTTTATTCATCCAAATCACCTGTCTTCGAGCTGATCCATTCCTTCAGTAAAGCCTCCCTAAAGATGATATCTAGAACAAACCTGAGCTACTGCGCCCAATCCTGACTAAATTACAAAATTATCAGTAAATAAATGATTGCTGTTTTAAGCAACTACGTTTTGGGGGAGTTTATTGTGACACAATAAGTAACCAAAACTCCAACCAAAAAAATAAGCGGTATCTTCAGTGTTTAACAGGTATAGTGGAGAATTTCTCCTCTTTACTCCTTCAGTACCTGTAAATAATTCTATTATAGCTTTTACAATGTTCTGTTATAATTGCTTATCTATAACTATTTTTTCATGAATCAACCTGAATTCTTCTCAAGGGGTAGTAAATTATTCGCTCAAACCCTGAATAAAGTTTCTAGTAAGCATATAATGAATGCTTGTTGAATGATGAATAAAGGAATGAGTGAATAATTGCCTGGTTTCATAAGAATTGTTTTCGTTGTTGTTGTTATTTTAGGAGAGAACAAATAACTTTTAACCCTAATTTCTATGACTTGAAGGTATATATGAATAAATCAAGATAATAGTATTCAGTTTGGAAAAAAAGATCATGTAATGAGAACAGGGAATCGGGACCCAAATTAATTTCTGTGATACAGATGTTAGAAGAAACGAAAAATAAAGGAACAATAGAGCTTTTAGAAAAGTAAAAGTTAAGTAGAGTTCTCTTTTCCTAGTAATACCCCACAAAACATTTATTTTAAGCAATGAACACCAAATTTCTTGGGATTTCCATGGTCTTTAAAACAGCACCTTATAATTAGCACCAAAGATTCTGTGCACTGAGTTATTATAATGTACAGTCTTTCCACTAGGTGCATACCACCGTGTGGTGTGAGGCGGGAATAATTAGACACCAGATGGTGATATCAACTCCAATAGAGAATGCCTATGCATTATGCATGAGAAGTGACTTTATTGTTGTTTTTATCCATTTGGTACCATTATGCTGCTCTTGGACCTCAATCAGTGTTGCGAGAAAAAAAAAATCTCTCTGGATCTGGAATTTTTCTGTTCTGAACAATTTGTAACATCACTTTGTCATATTCTGATCAGTTATCTCCCTACTCAACTTGCAGAATTTCTAAGAGCATATTATTTTCTGGCAGCACCATAGAACTGAGCTTTTCCATTATCCAGAGCATCTGAGCTTACTGGATCTAATTTTATGTTTCTGCCAGCACTATAAAGTTGAAGATTAGTATCTTTGAAAATTGAATCTGATTTTTAATGATTGTAGTGTCAAATTTCTGGGCTGAGGTACTTTTAAAATGTCATTAGTAGATATGTGATTAATCATTTTATGTCTTTTGACCACTAAAAATATCTTTTATTTTCATCATAGATGTAGCAAATTTGAAAGTAGAAAGGAGCTAGAATATATAGTGATTTTAGTAGATTTTATTAATATTATTAATTCTTCAATGAAGAGATCAACAAAATGGTTGTTCATCTTGATTCATTTTGGAAAATGGAAGTGTTTAAGGAGGTTCCAAAATACTGTGTCAGATTTCAAGAACATGTTGCCTTCTAATTTTCAATCTCCTGGTGATTGGTTGGTGACTCTTAGCCTTTGAAATAAAGCAAGTAGTGCTCAATGTATGAAATTTTTAAATGAACGGTCTAATAGATTACATAGCAATAGCAGACAAGATTTAATCAGAGAAACATAACCATTAGGGAAATATAATATATTAAATTTTTTTTATTATTTTATTTTTACCATATGTTGTTTGGGATCTTGTTACACAGTTTGCTTTCTGTTTCTGGTGGCAGGTCTGAGGTCAGGAGGGCAGGCATCTGGGAAGGTAAAAATATGAAGCAGAGGAGAATAAGGGAAAACTGGAATCCATGAAAAGGAGCTGGGACTCAGATTAACTAATCACTGCTTCTAAACTTCCAACTTCAGTGTTGCCAGTGACTTGCAGGAGAAGTTAATATCCTACCTCATGGAGCTAAACATACATGTGGCTCAGGACTCAGAAGCTGAAGTGGGAAATCTGGCAAAAGCTGGAGATACTGCAGGCCCAGCTCTGCCAACACAAAGAGAACTAACATACCAGCAGCAAAGTTTATGGTCTGCAGTAGTACCTGGAACACTTTTTCATAAACTTAAAAAAAATAAAATAAAATAAAATAGATTTATATTTACAGAAAAGTTGTGAAGATATAACAAGACTTTCTGTTTGGAAAGGTCATCTCAGACGCACGGTTTTTGTACTCCTGCTCAGCCACATGAGAATGGGCTTTTGGCCTTAACCTTTCTTAACAAGAGACAGAAAGCCCACGCTTTATAACTTGTGAGGGAATACTTTTCTCTGTTTCAAGCATAATGAGTGTTCCTTTGTTCTACTTAGGCTGCCTGTGTACCCATTGGCCTCAGGCATGCCCCTAGCTCTCAGTATTTGATGAGGGAGGAGTCAGGGTCCTTCTTTAGAGGCACTAGAGGGGTGCATGTAATCCTATTGCCCTGCATCTGCTGCCAGAGATACCCACTGGCTGTGAGGAACTGACATACACTATAGGAACTGATTTTGCTCTGTATCTTCTTTATGTGAGTAAAAGCACTGTCTCATGTAGTACTTGGCTATGTTGTGTTTCCCTTGGTGACTCAAATACTAAGATGCAGTGAAGTGTTTGGACTTTTATTCCTAGTGTCTGGCATTGTGATGATCTTCACTATCCTCCATGAGGTTGGAGTCTTCCCCTGGCATTGCTTACCATGTACTGTGTCCCGCTTAACAGTTTCCATATAGCCCATACCCAGTTTTCTCTACGGTTACTTACTATGGCATATTTATTACAATTAATGAACTAATGTTAATATAGTATTAACTAAAGTCCATTTTCAGATTTCCTTAGAATGTATCTATTTTTTTTTTCCTACTTTAAGATCTCATCCAGGACACTACATTACATATTTTCATCATTTATTCTTAGGCTCTCCTTTGCTATAGCAGTTTCCCAGACTTGCCTTGTTTTTGTTGACTTTAACAGTATTGGAAAGTACTGGTGAGGAATCTTGTAAAATCTCAGCCAAATGGGTTTTGTCTAATGCTTTTCTCATAATTAGACTGAAAAAGAAACACATCTTAAAAACCTCCTAATCTTACCACCAAGACATTACTCCCAATAACATTTTAGAGATTATTTTCCTTTAATATTGATAATTTGGAAAATTGGTGTATTATATTTTGCTTTCTCTCTGCAACATTATTTTATTTGTTTCTTCCATGCTCTTAGGAGGCTTTAATTGCTGCATAACATCCTTACCTGTATATGTCATAAACTTAAGTATTTTGGGGTACCGTAACAAAAGAAGCCAACATAGCAGCAGTTTAAAAAAGATAGACCTTTATTTATCTTTTATATAAAAGTCTCAGAGATAGGTGGCATCCAGAGTTCCCTGCTGCACCAGCATCATCAGAGATCCAAGATATACTTATTTTGGTCCTCTGCCATTCATGTGCCTATCTCATGGATAAAAGCATCTGTTTCACCCCAAGTCTACATTATAGAAGGAGAGAGGAGTAGTAGAGGAAGGAGTAGTCTTCATTTTAAGGTCACAGATATTGCACATTTATTTTCTGCTTATACTGAATTGGCCTAGACCTAGACATGTAATCATCCTAGTAGAAAGAAAGGGTTAGAGTTATAATATTTATTCCAGGTGATCATATATTAATTAACATTTCAGGATTTCTCTAATAAAGAAAGTAGGAGAGAATGGATTATTAGGCAATATAGAAGTAGGTATTTTTATCTTATGCTTTTGGTCATTATTGTTTTTAAATTTTTAGCTGCTACTAATGATCCTGTGTTGATTAATCTTAAAATATTTTTATCCACATTTCTAATTTTCTAATAAAGATTCAATATAATGAATTGTTTTAGGGGCCGTGATAAGTACTGCTAAATTGTTTTTCTTAAATTTTGAGTCAAGCTGACATCTTGTTAGCAGTGTAAAAGAATGCTAAATATTATTTTAATTCTCAAATTACTTTGGTTAATCTAACAGTTGAAACACATCTACTCACTGATTTAATTTACATTATTTTAATTCCTCAATAGTTTGCACATTAGTTTTCTATTTACGTTTGATTTTTCTATTTTTAAGTGCTTTACTGATTGTTCTTTTAAGTTTTTATGTTAATTTGTAAAAGCTCTTAGGTATGTAAACAGGAAATATATGCAGTAATATGCTCACATATTAGTATACCTTTCTTAACAATATTTATCAGGAATATTACAATACTCATACAGTATGATCGATTATTATTTCTAATTCTAGTGTTTTATTCTATAAAAATTCTTGAAACTTCATGCATGAAACTTTATGTACAACATTGTTCATAAAATCAGACTATTGAAAATTCTTGTGTCAATAGTAAAGAAATAAATTATAGAACATCTATATATTTGTTGATTATGCAGCCATTCAAAAATATTTCCAAAGATTAATGAATATAATGAAAACATGCTCATGATGCCATATCAACTGAAAATGTGCCTTAGAAATCTCCAAGTGTGAGAAACAATGTTCAGAATTTTATAAACTTAATTTAACACAAAACTTTTTTTCTCTTAGAATAGCTTAAGAACCAGTGTCATACAGAACACACTTCGGTAAACAGCCTTCTTCATTAAGGTCTTTAATAAGGTTTGTCATTACAGCAGTGACAATTGAAGAGGATTGAAAAGAGTTTGAGGAACTGGTACACACAGGAAACTGTTAAAATCTTATCAACTTACATAGGTTAAGTAAAAATTCAAGGCTGTATTCCCTCATAAAAGATATGCTACCATGCTTTCCTTTATTTGGTCTTTTTAAAGATATTTATATCTTGAATTCCTATAGTAGGGATAATTAAGTTTTCTCCTATATATATTTAGAATCACCTGCTCATTTTCTAGTTCAAAGAATAAAACATAAAACAATGTTTTGGAATAACACTGGCAACCTTAATGTTCTGGAGCTAACTTTAGAGATTGTGTTTACACAAACTTATCTGGCATTTAGAAAACTGGAGACATTGAAGAAACACAGTTGTTAAGTTGAAGACATCATCCAAAATTCTTCCTGTTTTTGTGATATCGAAATTTCGTCATTAGAAAGTTTTCACTTTGTAAGTCATGGTGCTGATATGTTGAATAGTTATAACAATTTCACTTATAATTTTTTTTATTTGTATCTGTGGTCTTTCTTTGAAAGTGCTAGGATGTCGTATCTTAAAAAAGTTCAGAAGAATTTAGTGCAAATCTATGTTTAATGGCAAGAAGAAAGTGTCAATTCACATTCCCCAAAGGTTGTTTTCATGGAGAAAATAATTGCTAAGAAAATACAGAAATCGGAGAAAGTCTTAGTGACCGAATATATGACATTTGATATCTGATATTTATTATTTTAATTTTAATAATTATCTAAGTTAAAATGCTTTGCAAAATATACGTATGTGTGTATGTGAATTCAGACATACACATGTAGCAAAAAAGAAAGCTGTATTCATTGTAATAGGCGACCAACTACTCCTATGTAAATATAAATTGCTTTACGGAATTAAAGATAAATATTACAAAGAAATAAATTAGAATCTCTAGTATCATCCACTAATAATTGCAAAGTCCATTACTGAAATAATGAACTGACTGAAATAATGCCTAGCAGAAATTGATATTAGCAACAATTATCATTATATAACATTTAAAATGTCGATACTCCATTTTATACTTTGATTTATTGAAACTGAAGTCCACAACTCATAGTATGATTTCCATTTACAAAAAAAAAAAAAAAATGAAAACTGTTTTTCTTAGTCAATACAAAATATGAACTTGGGAAGTAATAAATTAACCAAAAGATTTTTTTCAAAGTATTTCATTTTCAAATTAATGAGCTTTTACAATAGTAATGTTCAGGAAGAAAAAAAAAAAAAAAAGAGTGTCCTCAGAGAATAAAATCACCAAAGTGTATTCATCTGTAGAAGACCACTTATTGCCCATTTACTTATGCACCCCTGAACTTAAATTTTGCGTGCTGGAATTATATTTTCAGTTTTAAACACAGTATGGAGTCAAAGGAAAAACCAAGACCTAGTCAATTCCTAGGGATTTTCATGTATTTTATAAATACTGAATAAATTTGGTTGGAGTAAAATATGGGGAGACAGTAGTATTGGCTGAATTTTCAGTGGTTAAAGATTTTCCTTTTGCTCTATTTATTTTGATTATTACAAAGAGTTAAGTCTCTGTTTACATTTATTTATAGTTCTTCCTAAGAATTCCTGTCTGTCTTCCAACCTTAACTTTCCTGTTGTCTATAAACTGTAGGTAAGAAGAATTTACCTCCAAAATTTTACAAAATACACCATAATCACACAAGCTTTGGTCCATGGAATGTTGACTTACATTATGTGTGAACATTTCTAAAAAAATATTTACTAACCTCTACTATTTTTTAAGTTCCTGTGATTTAAGTTATCCAAATTTAAAGGATTTGTAAATAATTGGACTAATGATCACACAAAACCAGGACTTGACAAGCAAATATATATACAGTATGGCGGTAGAGGCAGAGTAAAACAGAAAGAGCTTATAACAACATACGAAATATTCATTCTAGTTAGACGATTTGGAAAGGATTTGATGGATAATGTATTTCAAGTCAAAGTCTTAGAAGGCAATCTAAATCAGAGATACAGGCTATGAGTGAATGGAACTTTGAATAAGCTAGACTTCTTTTGCTGAAACACTGCAGTAAACTGCAGTCTTAAAGAGCCATGTGAATTTAGATATATGCATTTTTATCTCATGATAAAGTCAAGCAAGTTTTATTCTACCCTGATCGTACATCCCTTTGTGTGGTAATTTTGTATTCTTTACCTGGAACTTTTATTGCATATTTAAGAGTGTTTGCCTTTGAGATAACACTATTCCAACCATACTATTATTTTTGAAATAATTGCAAATTTATGCAATTGTGTAAATTATAAAAAATCTAGACAAGATGATGATATCATAAAATGATGATATTCCTGATATAACAGTTTACATATATACTAAGTTAGACTGAGTCCATTTTTACCTGGTGATAAAAAATAAATAATATTTTTTAAATAAAAAAATGGAATATCTATTTATTTAATTTAAAGAAAAATATGAATTCATGACTGTACTTATAGATATTCTCTAATATGGTATTATTATTCTATAACGATGTTATTATTTTTTTTTTAGAGAAAAATGATTTTCTTTGTTTACCTGTATTTGTTCACACGATATTTTTCAAAACACTGAAAGGTTTAAATACTTATCACAGTTATGCTTGCTTTAAACACCCCTAAGTTGTGAAGCACTAACAGCACTAAATAAAAATGGGAGTCCTTAGTAAGCTTTCATTAGGTAGAACTTTCTGTTTACATGGCATATTTTTTTCAGAGAATCCAAAGGGAAAAAATTAGTGAATAGCCTTATCAGATGATTTTATTATTCAGAAAGTTTTTAATTTGCTGGTAGTATGCCTAACAAAAAAGAATGGAATTAGGCTATTAGCAGTGGTTTAGCCACTTAAAGGAATTCTAATTTTGTAGTGATTCTCAGAAGCTTTAACTCTTGAACTAAGACTACTTAGTGTAGAGCTTATTTCATAAATAGAATGTTTTCAGAAATTCACTAGATTCAACTGTTGCTTTTTTATATAAGAAAAATGGTGAGTTAGAATACATTTAAATAATATAAACACTGACAACTACACAAAATTTGAAACGTTATATATATATTTTTATTCTTGAGAATTGTGACAGAGGAAAGCAGATCAGTTTTGTAAATTCGAATCATATCTCAAAAAAAAAAGGGGGACTAGCTTTTTAGAAAAAAAAAAAATAAGGCCTTTTAAGAAAACCTTTGCCAATGTAGGAAATTAAGGAGAAATCAAAGAAAATATTCATTTTCCACAAATTTTCCCAGATGATTTTTTTTTACTGTAACCTATTTAATAGCATCATGCAAAATTTAAAATGTATTTTTCTTGTAATTATTACTCAGTAATTATAATTTAACAAGTCAATTTTATTTTGCTTAGTTTTCTTCAAACTTCTAGCCTTGAGACATTGATAATTGATGTTGTTGCTGTGATTGAAACATGTTAAGAGACCCCTTGCCTATAGGGTACAATCCATATTACTTGATATGAGATCCAAGCATTCCAAAAGAACCACTTCTGCCATCCTTTACAAACTTTTCTTCCACTGTACCTAGTGAATCTTAGCAGAAAACAGGAACCTCCATGATTTTACAACTTGGGGCATGGCATCCAGGGAATGATTTGTTTCATGAAACACATTTAATTATGGGAAAAGCCTGAAGTAGAACTCAAGTATGTTGGAAGCAGGTCTAACTCCTTATTAATGCAAAACTTAGACTTGTTTAGATAAGAAAAGAAATGGTGAAAAAATTACCTTATTTTTGCTGTCCTTGAAATTAAATATATAGAAGAAATCACCAAGATGAAATCTTAATTAGTTATCAGAAAATTGATTTTGATTTTGATAGAGCTAGTGTTAATTCGTATGATTCATAATCAGTATTTTAGAAGAAACCCAGCTCACATAATGAAAACTCATGTATAGAACAGTTGCCTATCTATGAATCGTGTTACTATGGAAATCGTTGTTTTAGTTTACACCAATATTATCTTGCTTTTTTTCTGACTGTAATTTTTAGAATTTTTATTAAAGCATTTCTTTTACTTCAGGAATAGCTAGCTCCCTTTTTTTTTCTAAAAATTATCTTTTTTTCTAGCTGAAAATATCAATGTATTCCATAGACTTGCTAAGAATTTGCAAAGTTTTGGGAATATAAACATTTACTTAGAGATTTTTTTAATACACGATTTATTGAACAGCTTGATAGCCATTTATTGAGAGCTGGCTGCATTACTTTATCTTTTTTTTTAACTGTGTAGCAAACTATATTTTTTGAAAAGCTTGAAAAATAAAGGGATAAATACAATTATAAGTTTACCATACTAGACTGAGAGACAAACAATGTAGATGGATGTCATTTAGCATTAAGTGTCACTAAGTTTCAGTATACTATTCATAGAGAGATGGATGACAATTCAGATTGTTATACAGATGCTTAACTCAGTGGTGTGCATTCTAATTTTGAAGATGCCATCTGATTTGCACAGATTAGTATGCCATACTGATAGAGATGTGATGCAGGGGATTGGAAGTCAAAATTGGTTTCTTTTTCCTATTTTTTGCTGCCTGACATCCTTCACTCTAAGACTCATTTATTATAGCAAACACATTTCTAGCAATTTGGACCTTGGAATTTCACTTGGGTGGGAAAATGCTTAGTATTTATAGGACTAATTTGAATAGCTTAAATCTTTTGGATGTTAAGTAATCTTTAAAATTACAAAATAATATTATGGTTTATCACCCAAATTGTACTTCACTAAGCAACCAAACAACTAGTAGCCTTTGCATACATTGTAGTAGATTCTGCATCCATTGCTTACACCCTGCAAGCCTGTCTCCACATGGGTCTTGGAAGCACTACAGCAGCGCAAATTCCAAACAGAGTGGAAAAGAACATCTGCTGAGGGGTTTATGTAATTTTCCAGTCAATTTGTTCTGTCAAGAAGATAAAGCATTTCATTCCTTTGAAGAAACCAGCGGCATTGGGTAAGGTGGGGGTGGAGCTTAAAGATTGTACAAATTGAACAACAACATCTCTGTATTTAAAACATAACTATCACACAGAGAGGGATGCTAATGCTGCTTACATTTCTCTTATTTTTGAGTACTTCTCATACAAAAGTACAATATTTTCCAAGAACGTGTTGTCTCCTGATACTTCAAAACCTCTTGGTAATTCAGTTTAAAGATATTAACTGGGTATATGCAAGAATGTTATTGTAGAGTGTTAATATCATTGATCAGATACCCAAATTTTTCATTTTTCTTTAGCAAAACAATTGTTATTAGGAAAGTTATTAAAATAACAGAATAAAATATATATATATAATATTATTTTAATATCTTTATCTCTTCATATACAACATGAGAATATTTATGATTATTATAAATGATATTAAGGAACAGAAGTTGTGTTTACTGCTGTCACATTTATCTATTATTTTAGCAAGCATGCTACTACTATAGTGTAGAGAAGGAAAGATGATGAAGGATAGTCGTTATTAGAATATATTGTTCTTCTTATTAACATGAAGAATTTCTGCAAAATGTTAATAGAAGAACAATTTCTACCTGTGGAAAAACTTTACTGCAATCATTTTCCCTATAAAAGCTAACGTTTTATTAAGAAACATTTAAAGAAGCATGGCCTGCACTATTTTGTTTTAGCTAAAATAGGCATGGAACGTCTGTTATCTTTAGAGTTTTATGCATGGCTTAAACAGATGTCAAGGCTACTTGATAAGTAATAAAATTTGAAGATGCAAAAAGTACTAGAACTATTAGAAATGTCTAATATTGTGACATTAAAATGCCACAAACCTATTCTAGAAAGTTGAACATTTCTGATTTTCAAACATGTCCACAAATATTTGTATTAGTTTCTCTAAGTTTTCACTCTTCCCTTTTCCTATATAAAATGTATTACCTTTACTTCTGCATAAAATAATTTCATATTTTGAAAAAATATATTTTTAACATTGTCAAGAATAATAGAACAGGTGTATACTGAAATTGACTTTTGGCATGGGAAGGGTTCATTTTCCTATGTGAGTCTAACTCTACAACAATAGATATCATGTGTATTAAGAGCTTCCCGTTCTATGACAATTAAAAATTCAGATTGGAAAAGATACTTTATGTAAAGAGAGTATATTTATCAATGTGTGGAATGTTCATCATATGAGTGGCAGGAAAGTGTGCCCTCTTGGGTGACTGATACAAGCTGTACTGAAACCCCTGGTGCCCTTGCCAGTCATCTAGAAAAGATCGCCAATCAAGAACTGGCCTTTACTGTGACACATTCACAGTATCGCTCGTCGAAGGCAAAGAATAATAGATATTTTCAGTAAATTAAGGAAGCAAAGCAACAGATAGAAGAACAAAACTATTCTATCCTCTATCAAAATATTCAGGACATAGTATTGTCACTTTTTTGCTCCCATTCCTCTGTCTATTTGTCAAATCCACTCTCTTAACTCAGTGTTTCCATATATGAGCTTTATGATTTATTTCATATTTAGAAATTACTTATAGTTGTAAACAAAGTCATATTTTTACTTAAATGACAGAAATTTCAGCATCACTTTGCATTAAAGTGAAGCAAAGAGTTTACTTTTTTCTAATATATTAATATAGCATGAATTTCTAAAAACACACACAAATTTAGAAGTAAATGCACATTCTTTGTTTGGAAGCCATTATTGTTAAGTCCCATAATAAGGTGCAAAGACACTTTTTTTTTTCCCCCCTTTGGAGCAATGTTTTCTCAAATTCACCAATTTTATAATCTCACTTTTCTTATACCTATACTTATTTACAGGTACAAGAATCCCATATGATAATGACAGTTACATACATGATGTGCACACACACATACCCAAGTGCTTAAACACAAATGACTGAAATGTGAACCAGACACCTGTGCCAACTCTCTAGCCATTCTCTTTCCTAGACTCTTGCTATGATTCATTAGTGGCACCATATCTCATCTTCCTTTTGAGCCTATCCTGCTAAATTTCTCCATGTACAGTTAAAACTGGTACTTTGAACTAAATGTTCCTAGCTAAATTCCTGGCTCGAACTCAGATCCTTATTGAATTTTTCTTGATTTGTTATCACAGAAAACCCCTTATTAAAATACCCTTGGTTCAGTGTTGCTTCTAGAATAAACAACTTCAATACAGTCTATGATATGATATCCCCACTATATTTCAGTCAAATACTATAAGTGTGATGAGAACCCTGGAGAACAGGGAAGATAAGGAGAAAAGGAACACATTTGAAAAAGAATTTATATGTACCCCAGAGAATAGTAACATAAATACCTCTGCTTTAATAACACTTCTAATAGTATTTAGCTTTACAAAGTAGTTCATTTTATGAAGTATAAAGAATTAGAGATATCATCATTACAGTAATAATCATTGCTAACATTTATTGAATTCTATGCTACTCATTACAATCAACAATTTTAAAAAATAATTCATTTCCACAAGCACTCCATGAATTTAGTCCTATAATTATATCCATTGTACAGATGGAGAAACAAAAACATAGAAAAGTAATATATTCAAGGTCTTATAGATAGTAATTTGTAGAATCCAGAGAGAGACTAATGTTTAAAATTTTTACCTCTATAGTCCATAATCTATTATCCATAAAAAACAATATTAATATTCAGGCATATCTATTTTCATTCTTTATTTAAAACAGGGTATATATACATATAGACCTCATAAAAATAATACCATACTATATACCACATGTTATATCTATTTTCTAAACATTATTTTTATAATGGGTTATCATACACATTTTCACAAGAAATTAAATGTTTATTTTTATAAACCGCATACTAATTATATATAATATGTAAAGATTTATAGCAGAATTTACAAAATTTCTCAGTTAATGGGGGGGGTCTTAATGTCTCACTATTTGTTTTTTTACAGCATCTCTAGGGAAAAAAAATGATCCTCTTTATTAAGAAGTTAGGAGCAAACAACTTAATAAGCATTTATATCTTAATAATATTACTCTAAATAAGCATTTATATCCTTAATATATAATATTATTATCCTTAAAACACATTATCTTAATGCCATTTGAAAAATAATGCACATTAGAAACAGGAAAAAAACATTTAATTCTAAATAATCACAATCACTTTCAAATGGATGTCTGCACCTGAGCACGGCCTGCTCCTCAAATCTTGGATTATATTGAACACCACCACTCTCATTTACTTTTCCACATTGATTTTAACACAGTATTTGTTTTTCTCTAGGAACTGCCAAAAACCCAGTTTTTTAAAGATATGATGCCACAGAAAGAAATGTAGTCCATTCTAATGCTGAAACTGTGAAGTAAATAAAACTAACAAATCATATAGTATCTGATAGGCATCGAGCATTTTGTTTCTCTCTAAAAATCTCATGGGAACCCTGGGGGTTCACCAAAGCATTCCATGATGTCTCAGTGTACAGTTTGTTGACCATGGGCTTACATGGAAATAATCATCACTAATATGCTCATGGTTTAAGTTTTATAACTTAGACAAGGCTCAGGGGGTAGTTTGCCCTTGCTCTATGTTACCTCAGTTGAGGAGGCTCAACTAAACCTGGAAGGTCAATGTGAAGATGGCTCACTCTCATGGCTGGGAAGTTGGTTCTGGCTTTAGCTGAGAGATAGGGAGGGATGCTCAGATGAGGACGCCAGTAGTCAGCTGCACAGGCCTTTCTGTGACCACCTGAGCTTCCTCACAGCTTGGTGGCTGTATTCCAAAAGATAAGTAGAAGCTGCTTAAAGAGTAGGCCCAGAACTGGCACATGTCATTTCCGTCATACTCTACTGGTCACATATGCAAAGGGATGAAATATAGATGCAAAGGGATGGAGAAAACTGAACTTCTCGGGAAGGAGCAACAAATTTTTCGCCATCTTTTATCTACTATAGTTGGTATGAAATTTATCAAGCAAACATAATCCTGGCAGTAAATTAGGGAATAAAGTAAAAGCTCACTTAACTTAAAATGCAGAGGATTGTATTTAAAACTCTATTTTAATGGTGTAATTCTGAAGAGAAAATACCATGGTATATTTGAACAATGTTTAATTCTAGCTTTCTGAAATAGTTTGTGTTAATCAATGTAAAATTTTAACATATTATCTGTTTTGAACAATTAGATTACCTCATTGTACTAATCAGGGTACTCCAGAGAAATGGAACCAAAAAGAGATATAATTATAAAAAAATAAAGAAATTGTTTACAAAGAATTGATTCATGCAATAATGGAGGCTAAGTCCCAAGATCTGCAGTAGGCAAGCTGGAGACATAGGAGAACCAATGGTGTAGTTCTTGCCTGATTCTGAGTCCAAAGACAAGGCAAAAGTGATGTCTCAGCTTGAAAATAGACAGAAAGAGTGAATTCTTCCTTACTCAGCCTGTTTCTTCTGTGCAGACCTTTCACTGATGAGACGAGGCCTACCTACAAGGGAGAGAGAAATCTGCTTTGCTCAGCTCCACCCATTTTAATGTTAATCTTATCAAAAAACTGTCAAAGACACATCCTAAATAATTGTTAATCAAATATCTGGGCACCCCGTTGACCAAAAAAGTTGATGTAAAATTAATCACCATATCTATTTTTTCATAATTAAAAATTATGATAAATATCTTAATAAATAAATATTTGTTATTATCTTCATTATTTCTTAGGATTAACTTCAGAACTGAAATTACTCTATCATGAGATCTAGAAACCTGATTTTTCTACATGTCGTGAAATAAACTTTTGCAGTTTGAGTGCCTATTCCCTCACATCATCCCCTGCACCTAGCTGTTTATCTTTTACTTTTTAATTTTCATTCTCTTTGTCCGATGATCTACAGATAACAATATTTGAAATAAACAACCTAGGATTCTTAAGGAAAAATGTAATTTCTAGAAAAGGCATAAACAATGAGAAGCATGTACCTTTGTATTTTGTTCTAACAAGAATCAAAAATACTATCAGTTTCCAGTGCCTGAGTTGCCATCTTTGTAGTCCAGTCAGCCTGTTCTTCTTCATTACCTAGGTTTTGCTATTGCTCTCCTGTCAGTCTTTGATAAAGTTCCTTGCTCCACAGTTTTTTATCTTGTCTCAGTGGCAATTTTTTCTCAGAGCTTCTACTAATATATTCATAGTGGGTTTAAGATTTAAATTTAAGTGAAACTTTTAACATCTTAATTCAATAAAGCTCCTCTTCCTTCCTTTATGCTCTGTGAAGAGCTTTCTGTTTTGTTTTATTTTTCTAAAAGCATCTTTTCTCTTTTCTCCTCAGGAATCTTTGCTCTGTTTTAGAATCAACATTATCTCCTATGTGGCAGTAACAGACATGGCTGTATTGTCTCTCCCCTTAGTTGAGGAAAGCAATTTCTCATCACATTTCCAAGAAAGCTGACACTCTTTTGAGTAGTAACTTGGCACTTCCGGTATCACATCATTAAACATCTTTCTAGAAGCAAGAGTTCAGAGATAATTGTTTCTATCTAATTCAAAGTCAATTTGATCCAGACTTCACTTATCCTAAATGGTATTATTAAACTTTATATACACAAATTAAGAAACGTAATGGCCAAATCCATTAAGAACTACAAGTTTTATCTTAATTTTCAAGTATCAAATCTAACTTCATTCTCTTTGACTTAAAATTTGATCTATAGTTTACGAATTTTAAAAAAGCAGTTTACTCGAATTAGCAATTACTATGGATTTGTCAGAAGACTTTGGTCTTTTATTTTACTAAAATATGTAATTATGGCTGCATTTTTCATAGTTGGGAAGAAATTTAATGTTGTCTTAGCAAATTTAAATGCAAAAAGATTAAATTATAAAACAAGAAGAGTAATATGACTTACTGTTCTCAACTCCACTCACATGTTGAGCTTCTTTTAATGATAACCTAACATAATTGCCATGAGATTTTTCAATTTTTTAATTTTTTGACTTAAAATTTAATGAAGCTATTTAAGTTGACATCTACGTAACAGAAGAGGAAAAATTCCTTTCCTCATATCACTTTTTCTTCTATTTTTAGTCAACAATTTCCCTACCCCAAATCTTTTAAAATATGTCCATCTAGAAATAAACAAATAGGCTTATCAAATAACACACACACACTATAAAGGATGAATGCCTAATAAAAAGAATTTTGGATATATTACAACATTTTTATCAGCTAAATCTCTAATTATTCGTAGATCCAATTAATGGAAAGAATACAAGCTAATATTTGAATTCCAGGTTTTATAAGCAGAATCTCTCTGGTCTGTCCTAATATAAGTGCACTGTGTGAAAAGCAATTGCTTTTTTAAATGTTTTTATTTATGTGAAAAAAATAATTAAATAAACTTATTACAAAAATAAAAAAGAACATTTAAAATGACATTTATTTTTTAAAAAATTTGACTTATTTTCATATATATGTAATTTCAGTTCTATAAATTCATGATTTTTAGAAAAAATTTAGCTGTGAGAAGAAAAACATTGATATACAATTATTCATTGCAATGCTTTAAAACTAAGAAGTAGTATTTTCTGTTTTCCTGTTACTGAAAATAAGTAGCAAATAAACAAATGTAATAAATAGACATAAAATAAATACCATTTAAATGAATTAAAACCTAATACTAATATTTAAATTTTTTAGCAAAGTAGTTAAATTATTACTCTTTTAACTACAAACTTAAATTTATTGATTTCTTTATTATTCGTGCTGGTATCTATGAATAAGCATATAAAGTGATTTGCTTTAAAGTGTGGCGTCCATAGACCAGAGGATATGTATTAAAATGTTTAAAAGAGAGTTAGCATTACACAGTGTAAATTATATAAATTTTGGAGCAGAGAATCTGACTTCAAGTTCCTCTTCATCATTAACCAGCTCTATCATCATTATCCTTCATTAACCTTGCTAAACTTGGTTTCATTAGTAAAATGGGTATAATTATTGTAATCGTGAAGATTTGAGAGAAGGATAAAAATATGGAATACATACGAATTCTTAGTACTATGTTTGACTCATATTTTAGAATCAATTAAGGATAATAAAATACTAACTATTAATACTAATGATGAAAAGTAACATATGCAATAGAGAAGTATAGGTCAAGATGGCAAATAGATAATATGGCCCGGGCTCTCTTTTTATTCAATTAAAGGTATGCAAAAAGTGACAGAATCTCAGTGAGTACAGGACTAAAGGGTAAGCATTAACCATATTAAAACCAATGAGGAATTTTGCTATCTACAATAAACAGGAAAACAGATAAATTAATAAAGTCATGGCTAATGTAAAGTTTATAAAACAATGTAATCAAAAAATGAAAGCAGAGATAAGACTCGCTTCTATTTTCAGAAACAAGATTGGAATATATAAGATGTACCAACCAATTTGAGCACTGTTTCATCACAGGCAACCTGTTTTCTAAAGTCACCATGCTTGTATTTCTTTCTTTTTCTCTTCCCAACTTTACTATGTAAGTGTAAAATATATATATATGTATATATATATATATATACACATATATATATCGCATATTTAATCACTTCTATGAAAGAGAGACGACAAGCTGTTCAATACTCAAGTTCAGGAGAAAAAGCTCTTAACACTTTGGATATCATTGTCAAAATTTTCCTGAGGAGATGTATGGGAAGTAATCTCACAGATGAGCTGGGCAGTAATAGTTTCTGTGGTTGGCTTTGCTTGAATAATGTGCCGATTCTTTGCTCAGTCATTCAGCAACATGGATAATATAGTCTGATTTGGTAGGCCCACTCATAATTACAATTTTAATGATAATGTCAACTCTTGCTAAATCTCAGTGCGAAAATTCTTTATAGTAATGGAGGTTTTTTTGCCAGAAGTAACTAAAATTGCTGAGCAGATTAAAACAAGATTTCACTATAAGAATTAAATAATATCCATTATATTTAGCAATGTAGAGGTTACTGGTGACCTTAGAGTTATTAGATTTAAGGAAATGGAGACACAATGAATAGTGCATAAATGAAAATAGGTCAACTGTGAGGCAAAAAGGCCAGGTAACGGCTAGAGAAAAAAAATGAGATTTTTTCTAATAAAGAAAAAAGGCTTAAAGCAATTTGAAAGTTAGTGGAGAGTATCTATTTGAGAATAAGTGGTTAAAGTTTGGGATCTAAAAGAAGTATTGGTCCTCAGTGGGGAAGAGAGAGTTTCTCTGCTTTAGCAAGAAAGAATGGAATGGACACGAACATGGGTAAGTTTCCCTTGGTACATCTGATGGCTTTCATTTTCATTGACAACTAACTACGAGGCAAAATGAGAAGAAATGCAGGGGAGCATTCAGATATTTGAGAAAATTGGAGATGGTTTGAAATGTTATGATTGATAGTAAATATATGAATTATGCAGAGAATTGTAAGATTGATAGGGGTAAACTGAGGTTAATAAGTGAGACTTTGAGAGGTTACAGTGTACGTTTCTCTGTCGTGTGATTTTCTTCAGTTGTGTGTGACTTCTCTTGATACAAGTAAAAAGATAAATTAAAATAAAAAGAATTACATTAACTCAGGTTTAGATCTTTGATTACTGATGAAAAAAATGGAGTAGGTCAATGATGGCCGTGTGCTGTGCGAATGTTGCAATGATTAAAGAAAGAGTTTAAGGTAGAGGAGAAAGGAAGTGAGAAATTTTTTAAAAGCTGATAAGTTGAAAGTACTCATATAGTATGATGACCATTATCTTAAAAATATCTGAAAAGTCAATAGGAAGAAGGTCAGATCAACATCAAAAAATGTACTTCAAAATTTAGAAGTAGCAGTTTTATGTTATAAAACATCTAGAAAAGGAATACATAGAATGAAAGCATACTCTTGTATTACCACAGATTATAGTTTCTCTTTCATAAAGTTGAAATTAAAGGACAGTGAAGAATATAGAATTGTAAAGAGCATAATGACAATCAGCAGCCAAGGGTGCAGGAGGAGTTTGTATATCTTTTCAATCAACGGGGGAAAAAAGGGTAAAGAGATTCTAGTCCAATTTGGTAGAAGACCAGAGATAAAAAAAATAAAATAAAATAAAATTGAAAATAAAATTATATGCACTTATATTTCAGTTAAGATTATTTAGTTATTATAAAAAATGAGACAAATTGGATAAAATAAACTGGAATAACTTGAAAAAGGAGAAGTTGAAATGCTCACAACGCAAATTCAAGAATAGTTTGATTTTTGCATATATTCAAATTAAATTAATGAAATGAAATTTCATGACCCATAAATCGGTAAAAGAATGAAGTATAATACCCAGTCTTGGCAAATGAGGACTTTAATATATTTTAAATGGGAATAACATTTCAAGGGAAAAATTTGCAGTAAATGTAAGAACTTAGCTGTGATCAGACTTTGACCAAAATACTGAATAAAAATATGAAGTAAAGATATGTGTAAGACTTTAATGATAAGGGTGTCAGTCAAATTTTATGTATAAAACCCAAATATAACCACATTTTGTATGAAGGTTTTTTCATAAACTAGAAAAATATCAATGATAAATTCTCAAAAATTATACAGAAAAAGAGAATTTTAATAGTTATTGTCATACAAGATTTTGTGTACTTTATTTTTTTCTGTATTTCAATATTCTTAATGTTTTTGTATTTGGATATGTTTTCATATGAGAAAGTATTGAAAGTATCTTAAATCATGAGAGAGAGCTTAGCTAATATGTACTTTTACTACATAGAATAGAATAAAATATCAGCAGTTATATTAATTAAATATTAAAAAACATATTTAAAATGTCACAAAACAAAAAACCCTGATCTAAAATCAAAAGAAAATATTATTTTCTTTTTAATTTTTTTATTTAAAATTTAAAAAATTTAAACATTTAATAAGTCACGAAATGATCTTGCCAATTACTCTATCATCTATCTGGCACTACACACAATCATTATAATAATATTGAGTATTTACCCTATGCTCTACTCTGTAACTACTCATTTCTACTTCATCTCTTCACTTTTTTCACCAGTTTGTTCTTCCGTATCTGTGAGTCTGTTTTTCTTTAGTTTGTTTGTTTGTTTCTTTTGTTCCTTAGATTCTGCATATAAGTAAAATCATATCTTTCACTGTCTGAATTATTTCACTCAGCATAATAACCTCTAGGTCCATCCATGTCATTGCAAATGATAAGATTTTATTTTTTATGACTGAGTAATATTTCATTGTATATATCTACCACACCTTCTTTATCCAATTGTCTATTGATGGGCACTTAGATTACTTCTATATCTTGGCTATTATGAATAGTGCTGCTGTAAACAAAGGGATGCGTAGATATTTACAAACTAGTATTTCGGTTTTCTTTGAATAAATGCCTAGAAGTGCAATCGCTGAGTCAAAAGGTAGTTGTGTTTTTAATTTTTTAAGGAACCTCCAAACTGTTTTCCATAGTGGCTGCACCAACGTTGTACAAGGATTCCCTATTCTCCACATCCTCATCAACATTTGCTGTTTTTTTGATTTCTTGATGGTAGTCAGTCTGACAGATGTGAGATAATATCTCATTGTGGTTTTAATGTGCATTTCACTGATGATTAGGGACCTTGAGCATCTTTTCATATATCTATTGGCCATCTGTATGTCCTCTTTGGAGAAATACCTATTCAGGTCTTCTGCTCAATTTTTGGTTGGATTTTGTTGCTGTTGTTGTTGTTGTTGTTGTTGTTGTTGAGTTGCATGAGTTCTTTATAATTTTGGATTTGAACCCCTCATCAGATGTATCATAGGCAAATATCTTCTCCTGTTCGGTAGGTTGTCTTTTCTTTTTGTTGATGATTTCCTTTGCTGTGCAAAACCTTTTTAGTTTGATGTAGTTCCATTTGCTTATTTTTTCTTTTGTTTTTCTGGTCCAAGGAGATATACTAGAAAACAAAAAAAGTACTAATAACAATATCAGTGAGGTTACCGCCTATGTTCTGTCTTAGAAGTTTTATGGTTTCAGATCTTACATTTAAGTCTTTAATTTATTTTGAGTTGATTGTATATAGTGGAAGAAGGTGGTTTAGTTTTATTTTTTTACATGTATCTGTTCAGTTTTCCCAATACCAATTCTTGAAGGAACTATCTTTATGCCATTGTATATATTTGTCTCCTGTATCATAGATTAAATGACCATATAGGCGTGGATTTATTTCTTGCCTATCTATTCTATTCCATTAATCTATGTGTCTGTTTTTATGCCAGTACTATGCTGTTTGATTACTATAGCCTTGTAGTATAGTTTGATATCAGATCATATAGTACCTCTTTGTTCTTTTTTCTCAAGATTGCCATGGCTATTCAGGATCTTTTATGATTACATATAAATTTTCAAATTATTTGTTCTAGATCTCTGAAAAAAGCCATTGATATTTTCATAGAGATTGCATTGAATCTATGACTGCTTTAGGTAGTATAGCCATTTTAATGATGGCCATTCTTCCTACTCATGAGCATAACATATACTTTCATTCATTTGTATCTTCTTTAATTTCTTTTTTTCAATGACATAATTTACCAAGAACTGGTCTTTTTGATCCTTGGTTAGTTTACTTCCTAGGTATTTTATTGTTTTTGATGCAATTATAAATAAGATTGTTTTCTCTTTCTGATAGTTCATCATTGGTGTATAAAAATGCAACTGACTTCTAATTATTAATTTTATATTCTACTACCTCACTGGATTCTTTTATCAGTTCTAACAGTTTTTTGGTGGAATCTTTAGGGTTATCTAATATACGGTACCATGCCATCTGCGAATAATGACAGTTTTACTTCTTCCTTTCCAATTTGGATGCCTTTTATTTTTCCTTTTCGTCTGATTACTGTGGCTAGGACTTACAATACTATGTTGAATAAAAATGGTGAAAATAGGCATCCTTGTCTTCTTTCTGATCTTAAGAAAAACCCTTTAAGCTTTTCCCCATTGAGCATAATGTTAGCTGTAGGTTCGTCATATATGGCCTTTATTATATTGAGGTCTGTTCCCTCTATTTCTACTTTATTGAGAGTTTTTATCATATGGATGCTGGAATTTGTCAAATGCTTCTTCTGCATCTATTGATATGATCATATAATTTTTATCTTTCAATTTGTTAATGTGATATATCACATTAATGGATTTGCAGATATAAAATCATTTTTGCATCCCAGGAATAAATCCAGCTTTATCATGTTGTATGATATTTTTAATGTCTTGCTGAATTCGGTTTGCTAATATTTTGTTGCAGATTTTTGCACCAATGTTCATCAAAGATATTGGTTTAAAGTTTTATTTTTTTGTACTGCCTTTGTCTGGTTTTGGAATCAGTGTAATGCTGGCTTTGTAAAAAGAATTAGGTCGCTTTCTCTCCTCTTGAATTTTTTGGAATAGTTTGAAAAGAATAGGTGTTAATTCTTCTTTGAATGTTTGGTAAAATTCACCTACGAGGACATCTGGTCCAAAATTTTGTTTTTTTGGAAGTTTTTGATTACTAATTGAATTTTGTTCATGGTAATAGGTCAGTTCAGATTTTTTGTTTCTTCTTGACTCAGTCTTGGAAGATTGTATGTTTCTAAGAATGTATCCATTTCTTCCAGATTGTCCAATTTGTTGACAAACAGTTGTTCATAGTATTTTTTTTATATATAATCCTTTGTATTTCTCTGGTGTCCATAGTTACTTCTCCTTTTTCATTTATGATTTTATTTATTTGGGTCCTCTCTCTTTTTTTTTCTTGATGAATTTGGTAAGAGGTTTTTCAATTTTGTTTATTCTTTCGAAGAACCAGTTCTTGGTTTTATTGACTTTTAGGTTTCATTGACCTTTATTACTTCCTTCCTTCTACTCACTTTGATTTTTTTGCCGTTCCTTTTCTAGATTTTTTAAGTGTGAGGTTAGAGTGTTTATTTGAGCTTTTTCTTGTTTCTTGAGGTATACCCATATTGCTATGAATTTGCCTCTTAGGACTACTTTCATTGCGTTCCATAGATTTTGAGTCATTGTGTTTTAATTTTTGTTTGTCTTTAGGTGGCTTTTGATTTCTTCCTTGATTTCATTATTGTTTAATAGTATGTTGTTTAGCCTCCATGTTTTTATATATTTTCCAATTTTTTTTTTGTAGTTTTTCTCTAGTTTCATATCATTGTGGTTGGAGAAGACACTTGATTTTTTTCAATTTTCTTAAATTTATTAAGATTTGTTTTGTGCCCTAAAATGTGGTCTACTTTGGAAAATGCCTCATGTGTACTTAAGAGGAATGTATATTTTGCTGATTGGTGTGAAACACTCTGAAAATATCAATTAAATCCATCTAGTTTAGTTTGTCACTTAAGGGTGCTATTTTCTTATTAAATTCTGTCTCAAAGATTTGTCCATTGGTGTCAATGTGGTATTAAATTCTCCTACTATGAATATGTTACTGTCAATCTCTCCCTTTATGTTAGTCAATGATTGCTATGTTGGGTGCATATATGTTTACTAGGGTTATGTCCTCTTGGTGTATTGATGCCTTTCTTTGTCTCTTATTATAGCCTTTGTTTTAAAGGCTATTTTGTCTGATATAAGTATTGCTACCCAGCTTTTTTTCTTCATTTCCATTCACATAAAATATCTTTTTTCATCCCTTTACTTTCAGTCTGTGTGATTTGAGGTGGGTCTCTTGTAGACACATTATTTACTGGTCTTGTTTTCTTATCCATTCAGCTACCTTATGTCTTTTAATTGGATCACTTAATCCATTTACATTTAAAGGGATTATTGATAGGTACACAGTTATTGTCATTTTATTATTCGTATTCTTTTTCTCTTTATTTTTACAGAAGTCTCCTTAACATTTCTTGTAATTCTGGCTTGTCGATGATAAACTCTTTTACTTTTTATTGTAGGAAACCTCTTTATCTTACCTTCAATTTTAATAGATAGCCTTGCTGGGTAGAGTAGTCTTGGTTGCAGATTCTTATTTTCCATCACTTCGAATATTTAGTGTCAATTTCTTCTGGCCTGAAAAGTTTTTGTTTAAAAGTCAGCTGACATTCTTATGGAAGTACCCTTCTAAATAACTCGTTTTTTTTTTTTTTTTTTTTTTTTTTTTTTTTGCCTGTGACATTTCATGATGATGTGTCTTGGTGTGGGTCTGTTTGGGTTCTTCTTGTTTGGGACTCTTTGCATTTCCTGGGCTTGTATGTGTATTTCCTTTTCCAAGTTAGAAACATTTTCTGTTATTATTTCTTTAAATCAGTTCTCAATCCTTTGCTCTCTCTCCTTCTGGTACCTTCTGGTATGATATAGATGTTGGTACATTTGATGTTGTCCCAGAGATCTCTTAAACTTTTCTAATATTTTTCGTTTCTTTTTTTTTTCTGTTTTGATTGGGTGTTTTCTGCTACTTTGTCTTCTAATTTGTTGATTTCATCTTCTACTTTATCTAATTTACTGTTGATTCCTTCTATTATATTCTTCATGTAAGTTATTGTATTTTTCATTTCTGACTGGTTCTTCTTTATGGTTTTTATCTCCTTTTCTACCCTTACTTTCTCTCTTTTGAAATTCTCACTGAGATTTTCTAAACTCATTGAGAATCCTTATAATCATTGTTTTGAACTCTGTCTCTGGTAGGTTGCTTTCCTCCATTTCATTTAGTTTTTTTCTGGAATTTTCTCCTGTTCTTTCATTTGTGGCATATTTCTTTGTTTTCTCATTTTAGTTGCTTCTCTGTGTTTGTTTCTATGTATTAGGAAGATTTGTTACATCTCCCAGCCTTGGCCAGATGGTCTTATATAATAGGTGTCATGTGTAGCCCAGTAGTGCAATCTCCCTGATCACCTGCAGTTGGGACTCTCAGCGTGTTTCTTGTGTGGTTGCTTGTTTGTGTTCTCCTGTTATAGCTAAGTCTTAATTGTTGTTAGCGTGTCATGGATAAGATTGGCTCTCGGATTGACTAGTTATGGGGATTGGCCATGCTCACAGGCTATGAATTACTATGTGGGGGCTGATCCCATGAAATGGGATTCACCCCAGCAGTCTTGTGTACCTGTTGAGATTACCTTTGAGTTTACCATGTACGGGGCTAGTCAGGTGGTATTCTGCTGTGGTCTGATGCCAGCTTTTGGATGAGTTGGCTCTGAAGCTCTAATGGGAGTGGGGGGCTCCCACATAGTCCAAATTCAGACAGTGCCTTTAATTGCTTGGGGCTACCTCGTAGGAGCTACAAAGTGATCTACCAATGGAGGCTGCCTATGCTGGATCTGCAGGCAAGTGGGAGAGACCATGCTGTGAGCTGAGGCTGGTTACCCAGAGTACCAGGCCTGGTGGTTTAGCAAAAGGACCAGTATACCTCAAGGCCTGGGGCTGCCTGCCAGCTGCACGTATGACTCCACAACTGAAAGAACCTTTGAGTGGTACACAAGTTGGGTGAAGCAGGGACCCAAGAAGGCACTGGGGTAAAGGAAATAAATTTCACCTGGCCAGTGCAGGGTCAGGTTTCATGCCAGTGCTGAATGTGCAGCTTCTTGTAAAAGTCTTCAGTTGCAGCAAAGCCAGCTACTTTCTTCCTCAGACTTTCGAGTCCTCGTGATCTGCCCAAAAGATATTGCAGCTTGGGCTGGCACTAGTAGCTTGCCACCAAAAGTTTCCTCCAACAGGCACGGACCAGGCATGTACTGAGGGCTGCTTGCAGTCTGCCACTAAATATCCAACCCAGGGGATCTGCATGGTAGTGTTGGCTGCCTGGCAACAGGCCACTGTGGGTAATTTGTGGCCTGACTAGGGTGGGGCCTCAGGGAGACATGGGGTGGAGTAGCCAGATCTCACCTGGCCAGTGCAGCTTCAGAATTGGCCATGTGGGAGGAGGGTTCAAAACAAAGAAAATGGCACCCACCTACAGACTGTCCCAGGGTGGAGCCCAAAAAAGGAGCAATGGCAGCTGTCCCTCCAGCCCTTGCCCTGGTGCCACACAACTCAGTCTTTCCCTGTATGTCTCTTGCATCTCCTGAGCTGCTGACCCACCGCCAGAGCCCAGGATAAGTGTCTACAAGCTAGTGAGTCTGTGTGCAAGTCCTTTAGGGGAAGATCTGGGTTTTCAGGTTCCTTCTATCTCACCTAAATGGCCAATCTTCACTGGTTTTTACAGTCAGATTTTGTGGGAACTGCTCTTCCTGGGACTGGAATCCTGGGATTGGGGGTCCCTGTATAGGCCTACTATTGCTTTTGTTTTTTCAGGGGAGGTCTCTGCAGCGGCACTCTCTGGCCTGCTACTCAACTGCCATGTGTGGTGTGGGACTGGCCCTCCTCGCATCTCTGACCCTCCTACAGGATTCCATGTGACTTTTTCTTTATGTCCTCAGATGTGTGTTATGATCAGCCAGACTTCGTGTGGTTCTCCAAGTTGTTTGTTTTATAATATGGTTGTAATTTTAATGCAGTCATGGAAGGAGGCAAACCCTGCTTTTCCCCAACCTACCATCTGGACTAGAATTCATCAAAAAGAAAAATTTAAAAATATCTTTAGGCAAACAAAAATGAAAACACAACTTACTAAAACGTATGGAATAAAATGCAGCAAAAGTAACACTAAGCTGGAAGTTCATGAAAAAAAAAAAAGATCTCTAACAATCTAACTTTACACACCAATGAACTAGATAAAGAAAAAGAAACTAAAACCAAAGTTAATAAAAGGAAGGAAATAATAAAGGTTGGAGCAGAAATAGAGAATAAAAAACAATAAGAAAAAATCAACAAAGCTGAGTTATTTTTTTGAAGAAATGAACAAAATCAACAAACCCTTAACAATAAATAAAAAGATATCTCATGGTCATAAATTGGTAAATTAATATTATTAAAATGTCCATACTATCCAAACCAATACACAGACTCAATGCAATCCCTATCAAAATATCAATGGCATTTCCCACAGAAATAAAAGAAGTATAGCTATTCTAAAATTTATATGGAACTACAAAAGACACTGAATAGCCAAAGATGTCTTAAAAAACAGACTTGGGAACATTATACTTTTGATTTAAACTATATTACTAAGCTGTGGTAATCAAAACAGTATGGCATGACAACAGTCAGGCCAATAGAATAGAATAGAAAGCCCAGAAATAAACATTTGCATATATAGTTAATTTTTGACAAGAGTACAAGAATATCCAATGGGGAAATGATAATCTCGTTAATAAATCGTGTTGGGGAAACTGGGTAATCACATGCAAAATAATAAAATTGGACTCTTATCTTACGCCATTCATAAAAATTAACTCAACATGGATTAAATACTTAAATGTAAGACCTGAAACCATAATAATCATAGAACATAAGGAAAAAGCTTTTCAACGTTGGCCTTGGCAATATTTTTTTTATGTCGATATAGTCACCTTTTTAATATATTCTGCAGATGTATTAATTTACCTCAACATATAATAAAAAGCACCTATAATTTCCTTTAAAAAAGACAGCATGATTTTTACAAAAAGCAAAGGTAATGTACTGGAGACCAGCTAGTAAAATTCCTCAGTTTCACTAATAATTAAGGATGTGGAAATTAAGCAATGATTTTATTTTTTTGTCTATTACATTGACGAAACTGTCAAAGATAGCATCCAGCATATATAACCAGAAAACATAAGGGAGTTGTTCCTCAGTGTATGTATCTTCATCATTAATTACTTGTTTTCACATTGTTCTCCCAAAATATGTATACCATTTGTTTACTCCCACAATAATAGAAGAGAGCCCATTGTCACAAACAGGGTGTTGTCGGGCTTTAAATTTTTTGTCAGTTGTATAACTATGGAATAATATTTCATTCATTTTTAATTTGTAGGAGTCAGATTACCATGTATTTGAGTATATTTCATATGTTTATAAATTAAAATAATTTTTTAGTTTGTGACTTTTCATATCCTTTGCCCACTCTGTGATTGTGTTGTTTGTAATTTTTTATTGATTTGAAATCGTGTTCTTTTTTAAACAGAACTCATACTTTATGACTACACTGAGCAAATTCCTGCAAAGGCTTCTGATGAACTCAGCATAAAACTTTTCTCCTAACAATGACTTATAAGGCTCCACAGTCTGACATTCTCAAGTACTATTTACCTCCTTCATCATTCCACTCCAGACACACCAGCATTTTTCTTTACCTTAATTACACTGAAAAGTTCCAACATTAGAGCTTTTGTAACATCTCTTCCGTCTTCCTAAAAAGTGAAAAAACAACTCCATAATTCTGTAAGTCTTCACACAGATATAAAGTTCTCTATGAGGTATACTCTAACCATTATAAATAAAATTGCAATTCATCTTCCAGTCTCTATACTTCTAATTCTTATTACATTTTTTACACATAACACTTATTATCTCTAGTCTTTCTTTGTTAAAATGTAAACTCCCTCCAAAATTGAGAACTCTTTTTCCTTTGTTTATCAATATTTCCTGAGTCTATAAAAGAGAGTAATATAAAATAGGGACTTAATATTTAAGTTATAAAATTACAAACGAATTAAAGATTTAATCATGTATTTAGGTACTATACTTTTGCCTTTTACATATGCAAATTCTTCTATGCATTTCTTGGAATGTTAATTTAACTTTATACATGGTTTCTTTAATTGTATGGATTTTTAAAAAAATTTTAATGTAGTTAAATAAGTCAAACTTATTTCTAATTGTGTTTTCATATTTTGCTTTAGAAATGTACTGGTATTCTTATGTTTTAAAATCTAAATTCTTACCTCTTTCCTTAATATTTTAAAATTTCTTTTGACATTTAATTATTTCATGTATATATAATTCATTTTAATACATGGCAATAGATCTTTTTTTTTTCATATAATAACCAAATTTTGCTAACATAGTGGTTGAAAAATTCATCCCTTTTTTGAGTTCTTTTTATCTCTGTCATATATCAGTTCCCATATATTGAAGGGTCTATTTCTCAGTTCTTTATCCAATTTTTTTTCTATACATTTATAACCATGTTATCTGAAAATAATGACATATTTATTTATTTGCTTTCTATCTGTATGTATATATAGATCTTGAGTATTTTTAAATCTTGAGTATTTTTGTATGTTGTTTTGTGGATACAAAATATATGCATAAATACACTTGTATGCACATACGTATACAATATTTAACTTTTACGTATAATACTAATTTTATAGATTATCACTCTAATATTTTTAACAAGTAATTTACTTAATATTTAATGGTAATACTGAAATGATTTGAAATGTTCTTAATCTGAGAATAATTTGTGTATATATATTATTTTAAATGTAAGAGAAGGTACAGGATTGCATAATGAATGACAATTTTGCTTATAGAATGTAACAAATGCTTATTCTATATTTTTCTATTTGAAAATCACCTTAAAAGATTTAAGCAATTTGAGAAATATTTAACACAGTTACTAAGTGGATTATTGATTATAATATGTCTTCAATGATTTTCATAGTTTATCAATTGGTATTATATCCATATAATAATCAGACAAGAACCACTGTTTTCGAGCTTACGCTTTTCTAAATTAGAGAGAAATCATGATAAAAGTTTCTGCCCAATATGTATTTTAAAGCATAATGTGTATCAACTCCCATTCTACTGTCAGCCTAGCCAGTCATTTGTTAAACAAATTAAAGCACCTGTTTGATGCTAGGAAGTATTCTAGACCCTGGATGCACAGTGGTGAGCAAGAGAGTAGGCCCTTGGCCCTGAAGGAATTCTCAGTTTAGGGAGAAATGTAGATAACAAAGGGAGTTTATATAAGTGAGAAGGCAGTGTAATATCGTGAATAAGAGCCAAAGCTCCAGCACCAGACTTCTTGGGCTCTACTCCTGGCTCTATCAATTACTAACTGTGTGGCCTCAGGTGGTTTAGTCATCTTCTCTGTGTCTCCATTTTTAGTTAATAATCAAGAGAAAATAATAGTATTAAGCAATTGAATTGTGATATTCAAAAGACTTAACTCATGTAAATTACAGAATACTGAATAGCATAGAGTATGTAGTACGAGATACTTATTTTAGTTTTTTTTTTTAATCATTATCATTTTTATTATGATGATCTAAATGTGACCTCATTTGGAAATAGGGTCTTTGCAGATATCATCCAGTTAGGATGAGGTCAGATGAGGTTAGGCTAAGTAGACTCTAACTCTGGTTCCTAATGACTGATAGATATCCTTGTAAAGAGAGAGAGAGATCAAAAACACAAAGAGATACAAGTAAGAAGCCCATCTGACAATGGAGGCAAAAAATTAGAGTGATGTAACTATGAGACAAGAAATGTTAAAGATTGATATTGAACCCCAAAAGTTATGAAAGAGGCATGGAATTAATTCTTCCCCAGAGACTAGAGAGGGAGGATAGTCTTCTGAATTGTAAGAAAATAAATTTCTATTGTTTTAAGCTGCCCAGTTTGTGGTAATTTGTTACAGCAGCCCTAGGAAACTAATACCAAGAGCAGCTATCATTATTCCATAAAAGGATAAAGAACCCAAAAAACAGTGGAGTTAATGACTTGTTCAGAGTTATACAATTATAAAATTATGAAGCTGAGCTTCTGGTCGCAGGCAGTTTGACTGAAGAGCATGCATTTTAACTACTTTGTAACCTGTTTTGTAGTCGATATTTACTGAAATGTTATAATTTGCAAAGCACCATACCAAGCATTAGAAAACAACAGTAAGCCAAACTGAGGAAAACATTCTACATTTTTGTTTAGTGAAGGGAATCAAATAATTAAGAAAAATATGTATTATTTTAGATATTAATATTGTTAAAGAGAAAATATATAGGTAAAGGGTACAGAGAATTCCAATTAGGCAGTGGTGGAGAATGTGGAATTTTAAATTGGGAGGTCAGGGAAGATCTCTTTATATGGCATTTGAAAGAAGTATTGAAAAAGAAGAAGGAGTAAGCATGTAAATATCTAGGGTAACAGAGTCTCAGATAAAAACAAGTGCAAATGTCCTAAGGTACACATTCTCCTGAGTATTTGAAGAATACAAGGAGGTCATTATGGTGGGTTGAGCGGAATTTAGTGAATAGTAGGATTTATGGATAGAGAGGAATTAAAGATTTAACCTGGAAATATTGGATATTATTTCTATGGAGAGATAAATAATAAATAGATTGATACATACATTCATACATACATACATACATACACACACATACATACACATATACATACATATGTACATACACACATAAGCATATGGAGAGATATATAGAGATATAGAAATAAAAATATAGAAATATGTATAGATAAAATATAAATTCATGAGATTGTATGTTTATGCAAATAAAGGTTGATGGAAAATAGAAGAGACCCACAGGCCAAGCTCTGAACTTCTCCAACTTTAAAAGTCCAGAAAGATGGAAGAAGACTCAGCAAAGGGGACTAAAAAGTAGCTGTCATCAGTAAGCAGGCCATCCCTACTTACTAGAAGACAAGTTTATTCCTTTACAAGCAAGTCTTATATGTCAAGGGAAATGACAACTCAACATAGAAGTATGAATGGATGATCTTTGTAGAAAATTTTCCAGTTAGACTTGATATTTCAAGTCTATTCTATTCAGGGTTCTCACAAAGAGAAAGAATGCTTCTAATAATACTCATTATTTCTGTTTTCAAAAAACCCATGGTTTGTAAAATTACTTTATCATCTTCTTAAAAGTTTCTACATAAAAATATAACATAGCTTTGTAAAGATCATTCTTTATATATGGTGAGAATCATAAAATTGATAAAATTAAGAAATTATTGCATCGATTTTTCCTTTTAAATATTCAGCCCATGTTTTTCACAGTTCACTTAGTCAGGATTGGCTGATAATAATTAACTGGAATTATTGGTCTTGATTGTCTACATTTTGCCTTAATATTTAGTCCATATCGTGACATTGGTTGGTAGGTATACCAATTTCCTATAATAAATTGTATTCTTTCAATACAACGTTTAATGTTCTTTGACATCCAATTTACCTTTTAAATGTTGAACATGAATGTCTTTGTGTCACTTGTGACAAAGGTCAGAAGTATGGTCTGTGATTTTAAAGTAAAAGAAAGACAATTGGTAGGTGTAATTAGAGTTATAACCTTGGCATTCTTCACCTATTTCATTACTACACAGACATATTTCCAATTAGCATGTTATTATTAATACCTACAGTACAAGAGTAGTAAAGAGTATTTCATAGGTTCTGAACTGAGTAAAGTTCTATATATTTGATTAGTGACCTAGAAGAGTAAATATGTGGGTTGGCTAGCCCTTTAGAGGAGAAGATTATAATTCTAATTGACCTTGACAAGTCACAAAAGTAGTCAGAAATAATGAAAATTCTGAGGTCAGGTATAAAGCAGGAACTAATGTAAGGAAAAAACATGCAAGATAGAGAATGACTAATTAGGCATGATTGTGGCAGTAAAGAACCTAAAGATCACAGGGAACCTGAATTGAACATAATTCATCTCAGTAACATAATTTAAGAGACTTGAACACATAATACTGAAAAGTACTATAAAAAGCAAGAATGAAAATTATAAGATAAAATATCATTCATATTTTATATCTACCAATTTCAAGCTAAAACAGAGTGTCAAACTTTGGACAACTAACATCTGGAGAATTTGTAGATAAACCAAAAGATATAAGTAAGATTAAATGTTTAGAAAATTGGAATTTCAAAGAAGCAATGATATTATTTTAAATGTGTGATTTTAAAGAAGTATAAGAAGTGATTTACTAATTGCCTTGAAGTATACAAGTAATGATTTTAAGAATTGTTGACTAGCTGCTCTAGAGCTCCTTTGCAGTCAAAATTCTTGTTAAAATTTCAGCAAGGGTGATATAAATTGATGGTAAAAAAAATAATTATAGCCAACATGAACAAATATAACCTGGCATTGACTAGCAAGATTTATTTTTAATATTTTACTTTCTGAGGCTCGATGTATGGATTCAAGGTTATAGACAATTAGTTCTAAATGTCAACTACTCCCCAAACTATTTCCTCCCATAACCCAACAGTAGTCATACATAGTTTAGGTTTCATCTATACAGGTATATATTTTGTTGGGAACCAAGTCATTATTTTTTTTTCTTTGAGTTTTACTGTAATAGTTGATATGAACAAAGAGTATTAAAAAATATTACTATTTTAAAAAAATAACCAGTCACTCAAAAAAGATGAGTTAAAATCTATTTCTAAAACACAGTTTTTATTTTGATGTATGAATTATCTAGCTAATATTTTTCATATTCACTCTTCCACTACTTAATTTTGACCTCATAATAGGCCTGTCTTCACATGAAAACAGAATAAGTCATTTTACTTATATGATTTAAATGGAACCAAAGTTATACCTAAAAATATCTACTCTATATTATTCTGTGAGTTTGCCCTTATATTGAAGTTCTTTACCATTAATGTCATGCCTTAGTGCAGAGATCCCTAACCCTTGGGCCACAGACCAGATATGAGCATTGGGAGGGAGGGGAGGGTTGGAGGGAAGCAACATCTGGACTTGCAGCCACTGCCCAGCACTAGCATCACCACCTCAACACCTCAGATCATCAGGAATTAGGAGCACCAGTCCCTTGTGCCAAAAAGGTTGAGGACTTCTGCTTAGGGTACTTATTGAGATAATTGTGCATTTTAAATGGGCCAAAGGATTGTGTTATCTAAGAGACATGATATATTTAGCTAACTATACATTCGACACATATCATTCTCTTCCTGATTAAATGTGCACCTTCTATTGTTCCCCTTGGCACCAACAATCACAGGGTTTGAAGAGAATGGTTGTATAGATACTATAATATCTGGTAGATAGGGAAAGAAAGAGAGGTCTGTCTCGAGAGCACTGTATTCTGCCCATGTTAAGGGCACAGAGACCTTGAGACATGGGTAAACTGGTCACAGTAAGGCAATAGGGATGGAGCTCCTCAAGCAGAGCTGTAAATCATAAGAAAAGATGAATCTGAGTAGTCTTTTCACCTATTTCAATATTTTCCTAAGTGCCAGCCATTCCTATAGTTGTATAATAGACATATCATGGGTTATAAATGCAATATTTTATTTTCTTAAATGATACTGACAATTTTGAGTGTTTTGGAGAGCTCATATTTATGACTCCTTGGATGAATTCTAAGGGAAGAAATGAGTAAAAAACAAGGTGAAAATACATTCTTGAGTGTGCTATGTTTTTCTGAAACTATGTTAGTAGAAGCATATAAATGATCGATGTTTTCTCCATAAATTGTAGCTATATCAGTGTTGAGAACTGAAAGCATTCTGGCTTTTTATTTCATTCCAAAGCAATTACACTTCCTTGCTTAAAACATTTATTAAAGATAATCAAATCAAAGTCAAAGTCAAGGGAGGTTTTGCCTGAATTATAAAAAGCATTTTATAATCATTTCAAGATCTTCTAAATAATCCTCAGGAACAATAGCATCTTGATAGCTGAGTACGTCAAAAACATTATATACTGAATTTCTCCTCACCAATTATTAATTTTCCTAGTAAGAGATTTATCGATCACCTATTTAGTCATTCTTCAAATATTTCATAAACCAATAAGCATGAATGAGGAAGAAATTAAATATTTAGACCAACGGAATTAGATCTGTGTGTGTATATTCATTTCTAATCTTCAGTTCATACTTTGCTTTTTTCAAGGAGTTTATTGTTTATAGGGAAAGCAGATCTATGAAGCAAAAATTATTCTAGAGAAAAGTAGAAAATGCTTGTGGTAGATAAGAGGAGTGGCATGAATTCAAAGGAACTGCAGAAAACTTCACAGAGGAAATGGTTTACACATAACCAAGAGTGAAGCTAAACACACTTCTTGTCATTTATTCCTGTCATGACTTTGCTTCTGCTATCACTTTTGCCTAGAATGTTGTCCTTTCTTTATACTGTCACCTAAATAATTGCTCTTTATCCATTAAAATTAAGTTCAGGTGGCTTTCCCATAAAAGTTAGGTCTCAAATATGTGCATTTCTCTCATTATATGTCTATAGGTCTCAAATATGAGCATTTCTCTCATTATATGTCTATATCAAGTTTTAATCATCTGCCTATATTTCTGTCTCCTAGTCTAGACCTTTTAATAGTTTAAGATCTGGTTTATTCACTTTTACATTTATATATAAAATAATAAATAGCTTTCAACTAAGACAGGAATGAATGCGATAACATTTGGGATGACCCTAATTACAGAAAAAACAACTTAGACAATTTGCTTTAGCCCAAACAAGAATATTATAGTTCTTAAAACTAAAAGGCATAGAACTTCAAAGAATGCTTGATCCATTCAATAAAATAATATCATCCGTATCCACTTTATCTTTTATCTCTATGTTCCTGTATGCTCGGTGGATCTTCCTCTCTCCCCACTTCCCACTCTTGCTCTTTAAAATCCTTGCAAACATCTATTGTATTCCAGAGATTATAATTCTCTCTATTGTCAGGGTAAAAAATGTTTTAATGTGATTTTTGCCACATATCCACCCTTAGGATTAGGGGCTTTGTCAACTCTTCCTAACTGTAGAAAACTGTGGAAACTATGTTATTGTTTTTCCCCCCAGCAGAAAATAATAATTCTATCACCAGAATTCTTTAGACAATCTTGTGCTAGAAAATAATTTTTAAGTGCACCACATTTTACTCTTCTCATCTTCATGCTTCATTCAGTATATTAAATCATGAAACAAGTAACCATAGTTATTGAGGGAGAGGCTATTGATAGCAATCAATAAGTCCCCCAAGACATAACTAACTAACTAAATAAACAAATACATAAATATGTAAAACGAAAACACAAACCGGTATTAAACCTTGGTGTATATTTGAGCATTTTTTTGCAAAGGAAACTTAACTTTTAAAATAAAATATTTTAATTGAAAGGTAAACTTAAGACTTGTGTTTTTCTTTTATTAAATTATTATTAAAACATCATTGGCCACTTTCTACATACTAATGAGAGATTTGAAGGACCAAAATTTTAAGAGTAATGGAAACCACCTGTGGTGAGGAAAATAATAAGTTTGTTTATAGATACATTAAATTTGAGAAGACTGTTTATTGGCAAAATATTTGTTCAGTGCTCGTTACAGGATAGGTACTATTAAGGGCAAGAATTAGACATGAATTAGTAAACAAGGCAGTTGGTATTCCCAGTTTCAGAGAATTTACATTTTAACAGGATTAAGGGACATTAAAGCTTATATTCTTATAGCAGTTGGATATGTGAGTCTGTAAATCAATGGAGATGTTCTGGAGATATATATTCGAGAGTTATTCACATCCTTATTACCCTCCTTAAGGTAAGAATTTATGAAGTGACAATCCAGTCTCATATTTTACTACCTCCAGTCTCATTTCCCTCACATGACCTGTTTATGTTTTTCTGTCCTTCTGTTTTGTTTGCCTCCATAGTTCTAAATATCATGAATATTTCTATTTTCTTGTTTTATCTATTCAAGGAAGTATCTCTTATTTCTCTAATATGAAAGACGAGGTATTGATTGACTTGTATTATCCCCTGAGGTATATAATCATCGATTTCTAAATTAAAAACAGTACCTAATGTCATGGTGTTCTTTTTTAAAAAAACGATAATCACTTTTAGATTCAGAAGCATTTAATTGTTCCTCATTGCTTACTGAACTATATAGAGACATGCAGTTTTGAAATTTCAGGACCTTTAATACATGTCACCACCAGAATTCACCACCAATCCACACAGAATATTTCTCCTGCCAAGGACGTCTTGGTAGCTGAGGAAATGTTTCCATCTATTTGAATTGCTCATAATATTCCTCTTCTGTCGGCCACTCTTCCCTTGAGTTCCTACATTTTCTCGTAGATCTGACTCACATGTTCTGTCCTTTAACAAACTTAGTATCTCCTAACTATAAGTCAACTTTCTGACATTTTAGTCCTTGCAGACTTTCTTGAACCTCATTTTTAACACAAATCTGCTTTAATTCATAATTATTTTATAACTTTTTTCTTAATTAACTCATAAACTCCTTGTAACCAAAATAAGGTTTACAAATTTTATCATCTAGTCTGGTGCAATATACCTCACATATTGGTTGATTAATGAATATATATATATATTTTTACTATTGAATGAACACTTGTATGACTATTAGCATCTTCCTGACATTAAAAAATGTTCTCAAATCTTATTTGACTATAATATGTCATAATGCAGGTTACTTAGGAAAAAAGGTATATTGTCAGAAAAATATATCAGTGAAAGAGAAAGAATACTGGTAGTATCTAATAGACAACTACTAGTTCATAATCACTACTTATATTTGTTAGAGTTTAATGAGTCAAGGAAATGTATTAAATTTTGAAAGTTTAGGGTTTCAATCTTCAGAACAATTTCACCTTCCTCAATGTTTTAAGTAAAGGATAAAAATTTTCAGAACACTTCTATGTGTGTCTCCCATGTTTAAGTTCCAGGGAGGGGCAAATATAGGTCATTATTCATAGATAGGATTTCTCATTTGAGTCAGGAGGCATATTATTCAACTATATTTCTCTTACAGGAAGAAAAATAAGAGTGAGTTTATACATGTATATTTGTTTTTTTCAATAACATAGAAAGGCATCACACATACTACTTCTTTCTCTTAATTTTAACAAACTATAATATAAAGAGCATGCTATGAAAGACGAATTTTGGATACCTTTGGAACTGGGTATAAATTCAAAGGAAAGAGAATAAGCAAAGGAAATAGGAAAAATATAAACGTTAAAGTGAGAAGAATACTGAATGAAACAAATAAAGGCAACAGTAGGTGACTGGATTGCTCTGGTCTCAATCCTAGGTGTTCTCCTTCCCTCAGCTCTTCTGTCATTATCAGACCACCTGTAAATTAAGCATAAAGGTTGCCTAACTGAGGCTTTCAAACTCACGCGAAGTGCTACAGGTAGGTATGAAGAAGGATTATGGTACTTTGCAAAGAGGTATAACATATGATCCATTTTTCATCTGGAAAATGTTTCATCAAACTTTACAGGGAGATTGTTACTTATGAAAGAACACTGGACAGGTGAACTGAGCAATAGAGAAGACTGCTACTCTCTCATAAAACTCAGGATTGACAAACTCTTCAACCCAGACAGGGGCTGAGCTTACTCATGACTAGGTCTCCCCTTTGAAAGGCAAGTCATAAAGAAGCCAATTAGCTTAGTAAGCTGGACAGGGATGTTTCTATCTACTCACTTCACCATACATTATTGTGCGCTGAGTGAACTGGCCCCAGTCTATTATCATTTATAAATATCCTATATAGAAAACCAAAAAGATTATAGTATCGAAGATGGCAGTACTACTCCAACAATTTTTCTTTTTAAGTCATAGATGTATGTCAATGTAACTAAGAGAAAATTTTGATGATTAAGTTTTGAGAAAATGAAAAAAAAACACTTTATGACCTTTTGAATTGTCTTAAATTAAAACATGATTTGTTAAAATTTTTTAATATAAATTTTATTTAAAAGTGGGCCGTATCTAGTTTCTAAATAAAAGTTTAAAAGCATATTTAAAAGTAATTTTAAAAATTAATAAATTTCCATAAAATGCAACTTTACAATCAATGCATGATTTGTGCCAATCAATAACCACAGGCCACAGGATTAGCATACTAAAATATGTAAAAGGAAAGATGAAGTTACATCACAAACAAATGCATCACTACTTGGCTCAATTTGAATGAATAAATTAATCAATGTACAATTTTTTTTTAATATAGTATTATTCATCATTTCCTCCCAGAGGATACTAAACTATCCAATTCTGAAACATGGGAGTTTTTCTGGATTTCTCCTTTTCCTTCAGCTTTCATATGAAATAGGCCTCTTAAGGCCTATCTATGTGTCCTACTTAATAATATCCCGGGAACTTTTTCATTTTTCATTTCTATTACTATTGCTTACTCTAATTTCTTAAATTTTAATATCAAAATTATTATAATAACACTTTTCTTGTCTTGCTATTTCTAATATCTGCCCACACCCATCCTGGCCAGCAATCAAATTGTAGTGTTTATATATGTGTATATAGAACAAAATAAAATCTAAGAAATAGTTATGATGCACAACAAAATACTATGTGAATGATAGAATTTGTGTGATTTGTATTATCTTCCTTGTATCTTTTAATACATTGCAAATTTTCTGAAGTCATTTAAAAAATTTTAATAGTGAAAAATATTACTCTAATAAGTGAATTACCTATTACTTCAATATCATAAGCATTTATTTGCTTGTGATTATCCAGTGACCCACAATTATTTATACATGCAGTAAAAATTCCCTACTGTGAAGTACAAGAGATTTTTATGTCTAATTTCTTCCTATATTTTGGCTAAATTCTGAGTAGGTTAAACATACTGTTACCGTTTGGGGGTGATTTGAACTTTGGTGTTGCTCCAGCGGCATGAGGGTGGATAATGACACAGAAATGTAATTCGCATTTTTCCTCCCTTCTTCCTCACTGACGCAGTGAAGAATCACTGGTCAATGAGATTTAGAAAAGATTTATTAAAAGTATATTTAGAAAGACAGAGCATGCTCCAAGGAAGGAACAGGGTTTCAATGAAGAGAATTGTAATTGCTCCCCTCCCCCAGAAGTGGGAATGTCTGTATTATATTAAGGCTAAAATGGGTGGTTACAAAGACATTCCTAGGTGATTGTCATCTGAGGTTATTTCGATTGACACTTTGCTGCTGTATCACGTTTTGCCTACTGCGCATGTGCTCACCCAGAATTCAGTCTGTTATAATTATATTCATGAATTTCCGGGCATAAGCCTGGTATTATAGTGACAGTGTAATGAGGCTGAGGTTGTGGCAGGTTAGGGTAGTACCTTCTGCACAGGCGTTGGTGGCTGGATTAAACAAGCTGTAAATTATGGCCCTTCTGTCCTTTGTTTCTGGGGATGCAGGAAGGATTCTCTAACTACCAATAAGGTGTTCTTTGGGTGGTCTCTGGTTTGGGGCTCTGTTCCTTTGTTCCTCCGTTGCTCATGTCTGACTAGCTACCTAACAATGTAACAAGACAGTTTTAACAGTGAAAATGAGTCCTGTTGATAACTACACCTAAACAAGTGGCTTAAACAGAAATAGTCTGGCCAAATTATTTTTTTCCTCTTCCTTATGTATATGAAAGAGGGATAATCATTTTTGTTTTTAGATTTTATTCATCATATTTTACCATAGATTCATTATTTGCAGCCTGAAATAATTACCTTCTTCTTCATTGAAATGTATTAATTTTAATCATTTTCTTCAAATTCTGAACATGTAATATGATACAGATACAAACTTATTTAGAATTATTGGGTGTAATTCTAAACAATCTTTAAGTTTTGTGTGGGCAGGGGTTCTTGCCTATTTTATTAAAAGTTCCATCCATGGTGCTTTGATGTACCTGGCCTAAAATAAGCATTTACTGAATAAGATAATTTAATTAAAGTTAAATGTGTTGACAAAAAGCTACGGTGCAGTAATTTTTTTCCCAGGAGCCAGTGGGGATAGAGGTCATTTCTAATACTCCTATTTTTGAAAAACAAGCAAAATTTTATCTATTGTACTAATAGCTTATGTAGTATACTATTAAATGTTTATTATGTATATTTGTTGTAAGTAATATAATCAGGTAATTCAGAATGAGGAAACAAATTGGAGTTTATAATATTCAGTCTTTCAGTGTTACAGATGGCAAATTTGAGGCTAGAAAGTAAAAAAAAAAAGACACAAAATATAGTAGTAACAGAATGCTAATGAAAGCTTTGGTCTGTAATACTACAGTTTTCTCCATTTTCCATAGGCCCTCGAGATTTTCTTCACTAAAAATAACATTTGTATCAGAATATAGACTAATTAACAATACCGTATCAATATCTGTTAATTAATTGTAACATAATTACCATCTCAATTTAAAATGTAGAATACAAGGAACTCTGGGTGTTGGGTATGTAAGAACTCTGCACTATCTTTGCAAATATCTGTGAATTTAAATTGATTATTTGGTAATTTTAGAAAAGATTATTTTTAAAGTATAATTTAAATTCAGCATAAAATTAGATTAATTATATTACTAACATGGTTTACAAATAATGTTTTTGTTAAAGAGAAGAAACTGAATATGGATCACTTGTAATCTAAATATATTACTTCTATAAACTAAGATTCCTAAATAATTCTTGTGTGCCTTCCGATTGTAACATATTTTATATGTTCTTTTATATTCATGTATTGCAACTGTGGCATTGGCTTACCTTGTTTTAATTAATTAATTATCTTCATTTACAGAAAATGCTGGTTTTACTATTATGAACCATATACCTATATAATTAACACCAACTCACAACTGCTGCCACTTTAGCTTTTGTTCACACTAAATCTCACTTACTTCAAGGGTACATTTTGAAAAGTAAGAAGAGTGCTCTTGATTGAATATTTGGATAATATAGAACTATCCTTGATTTAAAATATTAAAATATTAAAAATTACCCAAAGCAAAAAGAATATACCACTGTCTTTCCTGTTATCATCTTCAGGCCACCAACATAGGCAAAAACAAATATGTTTAAATATGTGTATTTTTATTTTAAGTTACTGATTGGAGTCTCCACTGTTATTTATGGAAACAGCATTTCAAAAGTTTTAATAGAGAAATTGAATAAAGGCAACTTCTCACTTGGATAATTAGCTTTTCTTTGGAACTATTTTCATAGGATTTTACTGGGTAAGTTTTGGAATGTATCTCCATATTCTGTAGCCTAGCTCAACCAAATGTTTTTATAACTTCATGTACATGTCAAAGGTCCTCAGTGGGAATTCTGTGGGAAATATGCAGACTGACCTGCACATAAGGAACAAGGAAAACATCACAGCATGGGATGGTATGGAAGTTAAAATGAAATATTTGCAGCTCTATGCATGGTTCTTTTAAAATCTTCCATAGGAGGTCTGCGTTGTGCTGACAGAGGAGTCACATTTTTATGGTCAGGATGCTATTTAGAATTAGACACTGTGTGAGTATGATTCTCTGTGAAGATTCAGAATTCATTAAATATTTCATGAAAAGAACAGTGGTATTTGAGACTTTGTCACTTAAATCAATTTTCTTTTGCCGTAACACACCAAAGAGGGGTGGGAGGGGTAAACTGTCCCTTCCGGTCTTTGTTAGCTGATGTCTTATTAAATAAATGGAAGCTAAAATATGCTGTCAGAGGTCGATGTCAAATCTTTACGGTTATGCGATTAGCTGCTAACATTTCATTGATTGTTGCCTTTAACAACAAAAAGAATGTTGATGTAAAGTTATGGGGAATTCTATTAAGTTCTCTAAGTGCTATTAAAAAGTTTTATTCCTTAAAAAAAATCCTAGAACAGTTTTTGAAAATGTACTTACTTGTTAAATAATTTAATCATGATATGTTCTCATTACTAGGAAGAAAAAGTCATGAATTCAATAAATCTATTTCTGAAAGTCTTCATGAGAAATTAATTCTGTGGTATTGTTAGTTGTTTGTCTCACATAATGACTTCTAATAATTTTGTTTTTGAGATATAAATTTCACTAGTATCTTGAGAATATATTTCAAAAGGAGAAATAAATGAAGCAAAATGAGGGGACAAAAACCTCACTCAGGATTAAAGAGAAACATTGAAAACAAAACTACTTTAAGAGAGATAGGATTAATAAAAAGTGTCACTTTCTTTCTCCTGTTAACAATACATGCATAAGTATTTATCATTGAAATTGGGCTCCAAACTAGATCACAGGCTGAAAATTTGTGTTCTAGTTTCAATGAATGATAAGCCTTAAGCATAAACATAGCTCACTTAACACAACATAGAAACTTGAAAACCCACATTCTAAGATTTATCAAGGTATACTTGTTATGTAACTAGTCAGACATGAGTGACAGGGGGAACAAAAGAATAAGGGCCAGCCCAGAAACTGCCCAAGAACACCTTATTGGTAGTCAGAGAATCCCTCCTGCATCCCCAGAGACAAAGGACAGGAAAGTCATAATCTTAGCTTGCCCGATCTAGCTTATAGATGCCTTCGCAGAAGGTCATTATAATACTATATTTATGCCTGGAAGTCCATGAATCTAATTAAAACAGACTGTATTCTGGGTAAGCACATGCACACTAGGCAAAGTTATATAGCAGCCAGGTGTCAATCAAAATGACCTCGCTTGCCAATCACCTAAGAATGCCTTTGGAGCCATCCATTACTGCCCAAGCATAAGGCAGCTTATCCCACTTCGGGGCCCTTTTTGCCCTTCTGGGTTCTCTCTTTTTGTGCTGGTTACGGCACTGAGACCATGTGCTTCTTTGGGGGCATTCTTTGTCTTTCTAAATATATGTTTCATAAAACTATTAAAACTCAATGACCTGATTCTTCACTGTTGTAGTTTGAGGAAGAACAGAGGGAAAATGCTAACTACATGTCTGCGCAGTAGTTATCCATCTCCTTTCCCTCTACCATTGGGTCGACACCGAACTCCAATAGGCCCCAATGGTGACATAGTGAATAGAAAGAGAAATAATACTATCAACTGCTAGATCTTTCAGTTTATTGACTGATTTAAGATGTATATCCTTCAACTTTTGAAATATTTTTCTCTAAAATAGTTACGGTTTCTCTTATTCCAAGAATCTGAACTAAATAATTAATATATATAAAATCTATAAATTGAAAGGTGTTTTTTAAATGAGGAAAAAAATATTTTTTGATTGGTTGGTCGGTGGCTTAATAAATAGTTCATGGCTATTATAAATATTTCCTCAGAGTATATGACAAGGATAGTAAAGTTTATTAATAAATTGATAATATTATTAACTTTCTGAATATGGATGAGTTGTCAGAACCATAAAATATGATTAACAATGGAAAAGAAAACAAAAACCTTAGAAAATATCAACATTTACAAAGAAAGTTTGTGTTCCTTGTCTTCATGCCTCTATGATACTGTGATGCTTTGTAATTCATACTCCATCTCTATGTTATTTCTCAGTATTATTTTCTTGCTGTTTTTTAACACTATTTCCCATGAAGTAAATAGTTATATTCTTATCTTCCCCAAAATTCATGTTTGAGAATAATTTTAACCCTGCAAAGATCCAAACTGACCATTTCTGAGGATATTTTAAAGACTCCAACAATTTAATAATTATGGACTGACTATATGGTCCTTAGCACTAACAAAGGAAATAGAGTTAGTCTAGGATGAATGATGAGGTTAATGACATTTGAGACTGTAGTTAAAGAAAACTTTTTTTTTCATACAAAATTCATAGAATGCTCTACTATGATGAAATGTAGAGGTAAGTTTTTAAGGTAGAGTTAGGACTGCTTCATTAAACCATTTTATTTAGACCCATAAAGCAGGCAAGGATATCGAATTTGACTTTGAATATAGGGCAAAAATGAGTACAAAAATTTTAATCTAAAAAATAGTGATTATAATACAAACCAGCAATAGAAAAGGAAATTAAAATTAAAAATAACATTTATGTGCCTATCAATTTTTGATAAATTTTTGATAATCTTTTTTGTGTTATTTGCACCAAAATGTCAAATGTTAAAAAAGAAAAAAAAATACTCATTACAGCTCAAATTGTCAACTTTTGAGATACCTAGTCATTAATTTTTTTTTAAATTATACTTTTACAAAGTGGAAGAGTGAATAAAATAAGACAGTGAACTATCATGGGCTAGATGCTATACAAAACTGGGGAAATATTTTAGCAAATAACAAATATCCTATAAATACTATAGCCATTCAAATTCTAAAGCAAGCTTCTTTTCTTATTTTTATTTTATTTTTAACTTGGGCCACTTGTTAAACACTGTGCAAAAAGGTTAACTGATATAAGAGTAAACTGAGTGAATTATTTTCATCAAATCTTTAGTTAAGAAGACTTTTTGTTGAATTCTTTTTAGTAATTCTTTTAAATAAGGTAGTAAATAAATGTATAAGATAATTTATATTTTAATTAAGAAACTAGATATCAGCATAATAGTTAAAGAAATCAAAAGCAAGGTATTTTAAGAAATATTTGTATAAAGTTTGAAAAAGTTGTATAATACCTGGGATTTTCAGAAACTGTCATTATGCTTGAAAGATGACAGCTTATCAATATGGTTCTTACAAGAAATGCCCCAGAAATTTGTTTAGGCAGATAATTTTCTAGATCTGCATGTTTCAAAGTAGTATTATTGGCTACCTGTACTTCTTAAAGTTTAATTAATTTTAAAAGGTTAAAATCTTAGTTCTTCGGTTGCACTAGCCACATTTCAAATGCTCAATAGTTACATGTGCTGGCCAACGTCAACATAGCAGAATGTTCTACTGAACAATACTGGTCTAAGAAACTAGTGATATTCATTCCAGTCTTATAAAATATATAAAAATTGTGGCATCACAAACTACTCATTTACTGTAATATAGTTGGATAAAAATAATTCTATCATTTATCAAGATTATTATGACCAACTGAGCTAAGAGAAATTATATTAAAATGTGGATAGGAGGTCACATAAACTTTATTGAAACTGGCACATAAATATATACATTGTTCCACCTAAAACAAAATTTTGTAACGACAATGATTATATTAAAATGTATGATGCTGTCAAGGAAGAAATAACATACTGACTTTAAAAAGCCTAGTGGAGATGAATATAGTGGAATGAATATATTAGAGATTTATCAATAAACTCTAAAATTACCTTGACTTTAAAACGAAAGGCTAGTGGAGATGGATATAGTGGATTGAATATGGTAGAGATTTATCAATAAACTCTAAAATTACCTTAAAAATAAATAAAATGCAAATCTGCAAAGTCCAGTTTTATAAGGTGACATATTTAGGGTAATTTTTTAAATTAATCTGAAAAAAAAATGATGGGTTCTAAACCATTAAACATTTAAATGATTCTTTGTATACTTTGAAGGTAAAAGTTTAATATTCCACATAGAGCCCAAGAGGACAACCGGTACTGAACTTCTTCAATAATACTAAAGAGGTCAAAATCCAAGTATCACCTTAACAAATATGGGGTGTATCTGTAACCTACATAAAACCTGCAAAGTTACAAAAGCCATAGCGTTGATTCAGCAATATATGTTTATCTGAGATACATAAAGTAAAAATGTGATTAAGGTTTGGATACATCTATCTCCATCCTCCCAAAATACAGATAGAACAATTTGCAGGAATTTTCAGGTAATCCAGAAACATCACGAATAATTCTGAAGATTCTCCCAGATTTAACTCTCCAGATAGTAATAAGTTTAATTTTAAAAGATATTCCAGAAACTCATAAAGTTTATATCTTTCAGAGGGAAGCGTCATTTTTAGCATCAATCTAGAAAGAGCTTAGATCTGCCCAGGAACTAATGTGGCTTTCGTTCATTTGCTTTTTTCTGGATGCAAATTTTGATTTTTAAATTTTGTTTACGATGGTATTCTGTGCTTAAGTTAAATGTTAAATGGAAATCATATCTATAAAATATAAATAGATAATTTTATTTGTATGTGTTTAAATTAAAATTTATGCCATTTATTATTAGTCCATGAGACTATTTTAACAAGCCTAAAACTTTATAATTGAAGTTTTTTGTTATACTCATTATATCAAATTGTCATATTTATTTTTAAACATCTACTTTATAATCTGAAGATACAGTTAATTCATTTTCTAGTTTCTTTCTGTCCATCATTTGTTCAGCTTATTTTTTGTAGAATATGAAGAAAATTTTTCACTTTTATATATAAATAATTGCCGATAGCTGTGGTGTCTATTTTTAAACAAACTATCATATAATCTGGAGATACTATTTAGTTTTATAAATTCAAAAGTTTGAATAAGCAGTAGTAGCATTTTTAAAAATTTAATATTTAATTCTGTATTAAAGTCACTCTCATTCTTTAGCATAAAAACACAGTATTCATAACTTGTGATAAGAACTAAAACAATCAATAGTGAAATGTTTTCATGAGACATCATTCCCCATGTTCAGTTATTATCGTTCAATTATTATGCACAAAATTTTATACACCAGACATGTAACAACTCTCTTGACTACATATGTGATACATTTACTCAGGTTCAACTTATATAACAAAATTAAAAGAAAAAAACATGATAAACATATATATCTATATATAACTATAAATTTAAGATTAGGAACTTTATAATCATTAAAAGCCATTATTAAGAAAGTGAAAACATAAACTGCATAGCTGGAGGAGCTATTCAGTACATATATAACTATTAAAAGGCTCATATACAAAATATATAAGGTAATTATTCTACCACTAAGAAAAAAATCAAAGAATCCAATAGAGTATAGACAATATACTTGAGCTAGTATTTCGCAAAATAGGCAAAATTTACATGGTCAATAAATATATGAAAAGATGTTCAATATTATTAATTATCAAAAAATGCCATTTAAAAATAAACAGATATTCTTATACATCCACCACAATAGCTAAAATTAAAAGGTTAGTAAATTGCAAGAATTGAAAAAGATATAGAGTAATGGAAAATCTCGGAAAATCTCGGACATTGCTGTTTAAAATGTAAATTGTTATAATCTTTTGGAACAGTTTTTATCATTGTCTACTAAAATTGAATACATTTTTACCCTAAGATCTGGCAAGGTCACATCTAGGAATATATTTTTAAAACTATGTAATCCCATGAACAAACATATATAAATATGCTCGGAGTGGTGATTTTCATTTTAGTCAATACTAGCAAACAACTTAAATGTCCAACAAAGTAGAATGAACATTCAAATTATGAAATATCTGCAATAGATAAGTACTCAGCAAACTCTATAAAACAAGAATAAATGCCACACAAAATACTGGATGAAGCTAAATTAAAATATATATATATATATATATATATATATATATATATATGCTATATGTTTCTTTTAAAGTTTTAAAAACTGAGAAAATTAATTTTAATATTTAATTGTTACATACCTAATTATGTAACAATACCATAAAGAAGATCAGATAAGTGATTATCATAAAATCCAAGCTATTGGTTATCTTTGAAAGAATGATTGAGAGGCCTAGAGAGAGGACAGAAAGGGACCTTCAAGGGTGCTGACTATATTCTAATATGAGTCAATAATTCTGTTCAATTTATGAAAATTCATAAGCCTAAATTTTGGCTTTGTATGCTTTTTCTGTTTGTGTCTTTTATTTTTGCAATAAAATGGGATTTTAAATGCAAAAAGATTTAGATCGCTCCTTGAGGGGATGTGTACTCTATGTCCATCTGGGCCATTTACCAAGGGAGTTGCAGCCCAGAGATCTGACAATTGTTGCCCAGAAGGTCAAACTTTTAATCATATTGTGGCTTTTGTTTATTTATAATACTAAATGAATAAATGAAAGTTATACCCGAGGGTGTATATCAAAGATCAAAGCTAGGGAAGACAAATTCAGTCATTGAGACAACATAACATTAGAGAAGCCTGCAATGGAAAGAAGCAAAAAGTGAGACTAAAAGCGGGAAGTAGCTCCAAGTGTATTTTTACTAAGCAATGATCAATCATGCTATCTGAGAATTGGCCAGTCTAGCTTAGTGACACAGAGTAAAAAATAACAAACAATAAACCAAATGCTCTATCATATGGACTCTATTAAGTGTTTAACCATGGATTTTCACAAGTCATGTTAAAACATAGTCTTGTTCTATTACTGTCAAGTCTTTTTAAAGTCCTCCAAAAAGATACATATGCAGAGTCCAAGACCAAACCTATACATTTAGCTTACTATTATACTTTGCCAGTATATTGATGAGACACTCTTTTGTCTAAGATAAAGACAAAATTAAATACCCTATTTCCACTTTTTCCTAGACTGCATCTATTCTAAATCTTAGATGGTAAGAGAAAGTCAGTCTAAAGAGAAATATATTCTCATGTGTAAAGAACAGGAGAGCTTTCCCTAAGAATTAATGAAATGCTGGTCTTTTTAGGCCTAGTTATCTTCCAGGTGAGCAGCTACTCAAGATTTATAAGTGGAGGAAATAGAAACTTTCCAAAAAATGAATTTCCAGAATTAAATAACATGCATTTAAGATCATGGCCCTGGCTTATGAACTATATCAGTATTTCTCCTTGGGAGCAGAGCAGAAGATGGGTAGAAAGACCAAAATGTAATATTGTACACCCTTGGGGTCAGGGGTTAGGCAGCTAGGCTTTGTGCTTGATTTGGTCTAATAATAATGGCTGTTGTTTATTATGCTTCTATGCAGCGTGCCAGACACTAAATACTAAACTTATATATCATTTATATATCATAAAAATTCAATGAAGAAAATGTAATTATATTGTTTAAGTGTAAGAGTCAAAAAAACAAAGTAAATGCATGAAGTCTTGCCTGATAATGAGGGGAGCCAAGATTTTGATCAAGAACTTATATCCTGAAGAGATTTTTTTTCCCACTAAACCAGACTGACTTAGGCTCCTCCCATATATCATATAGCAGACTCCAAATAGTAATACATGGATTCAGTTTGGATTACCACTTATTAAAAACAAAACAAAATAAAACAAAAGTAAAAACAGAGAAAAAAAAAGCATTTATAAGAACAAGAAAATTAATCAAGAGGATAGATTATATTCTCCTATTACACAAGATCATAAATTTTTATTTTGGAAATATGAAGATTGAATGAGAGATAGGTTAAGATTATAGAACTATGAAACACATTGATATGATTTACATAGACATGTAAAATCCCAGAATTCTTTAACAACTTGTTTCTTATGAGTCATGAAAGAGGCTATTTTATTTTAATTTTTATTTATTTATTTTATTAAACTTATTAGGGTGACATTGGTTAATAAAATCATACAAGTTTCAAGTGTACAATTCAATAATACTTCATATGTGTAGTACATTGTGTGTTCATCAACCGAAGTTAAATTTCTTATCATCACCATATAGTTGACCCTCTTTATCCCCTATCTCTCCTCTAGCCATCTTCCCCTTGGTAACCACTGAACTATTGTTCATATCCATGAGTGGAAAAGGCCATTTTAAAATAAGTCAAATGAATAATTCTTTACACAGAAGGCATGAAGTTTATATATAGATCTCTACATCACCAAATATTATGTAGAATAAAGTGTAAAATTAAATTCTTGATTGATAAACAAAAATAGGCCATTAAAAATATATCCATGATGCTCTTCTAACTACCATTATGTAAAGTGCGCTGGCCAAAATTACCAAAAAATAGAATCAGAGAAAGGACAAACTATTGGTCTGATCAGTATGGCAAGTCTTTTATACCAAGGTATCTATTATCTGTCAATGCCTAGATTATTTCGATCTTTTCAATCTTTCTCTCATTATATAAAAAATGTATAATTTCTACTACAAAGGTAGAGACTAACCATTTAAAGCTGTATTCAAAATTACTATGATGAATAAAAATGTTTAATAATTGTAATAACTTTGTAACCCCTTGACAATCTTACAGATAATTATTATTTTAAGACTATAAATACTGCCTCCAAAAAGGCAAACTGTCATCTACTTTGAATCATGTAATTGTCAGTCTTCTGTGCAAAATTTTAAACCATAGCAACAGAAATTTACTTACCATTTTAAGGAATGCAGGTAAGAAATTAAGGAATAATTAGATAAAAAACCAATAGGCATAAATTTAAGGATGTTTAAACATTTAATATGAATTCATTATTTAAACTGTATTTATTTAGAGAATATATGTGTATATACATTATATATGTACATGCATGTATTCTATATATATTGTATTCCATATGTAAATATATGTGTATTTCATATACATGTATTACCTCTTCATATATGTATTCCATATTCCATACATATGCATTCATTTCATACACATATACATCACATACAGATATACATATTTCATAAATAAAATGTATACATAAATATCAAATGGAAATCCATAGGCATTTCCTTTAAAACTGTTAGGTATGAAACAGAAAATAATTTCTCTAAATATCTTGTTTTAGAGAGTTTAATCACGTTATGTGAAAGACAAATCAATTTACCTGTTTCCGGGGGAAAAAATTGGAGATTTGATTGATTTCTGGATCTATGTTCACAAGTTCAGCAGCAAAATTACTTTGATCCATAAGACTTTTCACAATTACCATTCTATAGTGACAACTCCCGATAGAAACATTCTTTATGTATTTTTTAGCATTATTATTATTATTATTTACAAAAGACTCTAAGTAAAAATCCAAGATCAGTATAAAAATTTTATTCAGGGAATGGTAATCTTAACTATTTTAAATTTTAACTTACTTTATGATATTGTGATAATTTCGATAATTTAGGAAATCCATTTTTTTCAAGAAAATTAGTGATTTTATCTCTTAATAGAACACTTTTTTGAAAGGTTGAAGTTCAAGTGTTTCATCTAGAGTCTGTGATAAATCAACGTGTATTTGCTAATGTGGTTCAGGGGAAATATATTGGTTGTTTAGATGCTGTGTAGACAGAGCCTCATTAATATAATCTACTTTTAAAAACAAACAATGAAATGCATCAAATTTGTTATTACTTTTACATGCAGAAAACCAGTCATTTGAATGAATTCCAGTGTTGCAATTTTGTTGACAAACACTCAGAATATATAAGTTTGTATTGAAAGAAGGTTTTGCTGAGACTCTAAGATTACAGAGAGGATCTAAAGGAGAGACAGAGGCTTATATTTCCAAAGCAAGTACTGAGAACCATTTTTCTAATTCTTAAATTTCTCACCTGAATCCTATCTGTAAAATCTAAAAAGTGAGTGAGCAATGAACTGAGTGAATATTCTGATAATGATCCACAGGAGAAGTTGTTGCTGCCTCGGATTTTCCCTGGACTCCAGTTTCTCAGAGAAAGGAATGTGTGTGTGCATCTCATTGAATATATGTGAGATACATAGGCAAGATTCTGTTTAAGAGAGTTGCTTGGTAGTGGTAAAAAGGACTGGAAGCAGACAGATGATGTCCTAGGAAAATGTACAAGGCATAAGCCAGATGTGAGAATCTTAATGCAGTAAAAAAAAAAAAAAAAAAAAAAAAAAAAAAGATTTTAGTCACCAAAAAAGACTAGAAATTATGAATACAGTATGTGTGGGGGGGCTGTCACTTGATTTTAGATCTTTGAAATAAAAATGGTTGTAAGAAAAAAAAATGGAAAGCATGTTTTGTAAAAGTTTGGATCACAAACTATATTGCTTTGAGGATGTGATATTAAGGGGAAAATGCTTTCTTTTTCTTGCTAGATCTCCTTTGATACATATGTAGTTATAGCACTATTTTAGCACCATGAGTGCATGGTAGCAGGTTCAAGTGAGAGACAGAAGCAGGGGCATAGGTCATCGATATATTTACCTGGAAGGGTAGTGGAAGTTCCCCAGCACCTGGTAAAGAAGTTACAACTTTTGGGTGCAGAAAGTGAACTTTTTGGCCATGCATTGGGGATTTTCGAGTGGATGTGAGTGCCCTGGAGAGAAGAAGGCAGCAGGCCTACTCAAGGCAACTTTGAGGACCTATGGACAAGCAGTAGAAATTACATTTAATGATTCCATTGAAATAGGATCAGGAAAAAATAAAAGCAGTTAAATCTAAAGCAATTTTAAAACTGTGATGATTCGAATGGAGATGGCTAGGCTTGGTGACCTACTGCAAACATTGTGGGACAACTTACATAAATACCACTTTTAGAAACAGAAAACAGTTCCAACAGAGAATCAGCCCCAACAGAAGTAGGCTTAGTCATAAGCACATGTAGAAACTAGAGGAATCCCCTAAGTTTCTGAAATCTTGGCAGGCAATGGGTTGTGTGATGGGTTAGGCAGTGGAAACTGAATATCTTCATTTGCAGGTAGCAGCACAATCCAGGAGATTCTGTATTATGTTAATAAAAATAATTTATACCCACAGGCAGGAGGAATTAGGGAAAATCAACATAACATTTAAACAACTAAATTTTTTCTTAATGTTTGAGTAAAATGGCAATCCACTTTCCTAGGATAAGTGAACAGAGGTTATTTTGCATTGAACTAGATTCCATCAAATCACAGAGGAAAACTGCATGACAATTTAAATGATAATATCATTCTTTAAACATATTTTAAGAGCTGAGTAATAACAAATGAATGTTCCATAGTTTACACTGCTTCTAATTGTTGGTTATTAAAGTATTTTTCCAAATTTTAATATTGTGAATAATGCCTCACTAAACATCTTTTTACCTAATAGTTCCCATGCTATCCCCACCCCTCGTCTCTTCACCCCCACCACACACACACACATACACACACGATTATTTCCTTATGCTAGAAGCCAGGAAGTAGAACTGATTAAGTCACTTAAATATTGCAAAATTACATTTAAATTGTTTATACAAATTGTACTTCCATCAGCAAAATAATAAAATACATATTTTACCTCTTTTTTTATCAACATGAAATGTTCTTTAATATTTTCTAAATTGAAAGGGAAAATGCATGCTTCACATAGGGTTTTATTGGCATGTATTTATTTATTAATAAGTAATATAATTTTTCAAGTTCACTCTTTGATAGTTAAAATGACTTTATGGATATTTTTAACTATTTATATTTTGAGGTTTTGGTGTTGCTTATAAATTTGAGTGATTTATTTTTTAATTATCTACTTTATATTTTCAGCAAATAATTTTCAAATATGTTAATATTATTTCATATTAAACACAGTGATATTTTCTATTGCAATGTGCTTAAATTTATTTATATTTTCTTTGTGTATTTTCCTTATTATATATGAACTTAAAACATTCGCTTCCTACTTCCTCCACCCAGATTTAATAAATATTCATTTTTATTATCTTCTGTTTTTATAAATATGTAAGTATTCAACATACTTCAAGTTTGTTTTGACGTATAAAATAATGATTGTATTGATTAATTTTTTACATTTTGCAAAGCAGTCATTTAGATGTAATTTATTGAATGATGTATTTCTTCCCCTCTGAACTGTTAGTAGGACTCCACACATTCATTTTTAACAGTTATTGATTCAATCCAGATAAGGTTATAATGCAATATATTTGCTGATGATCTACTGCATGCAGGATATTATAATAGGTAAGGATATAGATTACTAATTCAATCATTGAGCAGAAACATAAGCTTTATGTGACCTACAATTTTCTTATATTCATCTTTACATCTTTATTTGAATCTTATATACATGGAATAGCATGTGAATAAATGTTTAGTTCCATGTTACCTGAAATACCAATCATTTTATGGCACATGGTTTTCATAATTTTTTCTAATTATAACAAAACTTATAATACGCAAAAGAATATGTTCTTTTTTTTAAGTTTATTGGGTAACATTGGTTAATACAATTATATAATTTTCAGGTGTACCTTATAATTTTACATCTGTATATTCTATTCTGTGATTATCGCCGAGTCCAGTTTCCTTCAGCTACCATATATTTGATCACCTTTATCCACTTCATCCTCTCCAAAACCCCTATATTTGACCCCCTTTACCCTGTCTATCTCTTTTCTACTCCTTCACCCCTTATCCTCTGGTTACCACTAAAAAGAATGTGTTCTTAATTTATCTTATAGAGTGAAAAATGTCATTTAGCATTTTGTGTTACAGTGTATAATAGTGGGGTAACTTATACATGATTTAAAAAAATGAAATTAGGATTTGGAATCAAATAGATTTGGATTCAAATTCTGACCCGAAAATTTATTAGGCTATAGGAAATTATCTGATGTCTCCAATCCTAAATTATGCTTTATACCTGTGAATAATAATGCTGCATTTTTAAATGGAAAGATATCTTGACTAAAACTGTTTATGACATATAGTTAGCTCAAAGTTACATGTATTAATGGTTTGTGGTATGAAATTAATTCATAATATTTTTATACAGTCCTTTAATCACCTACCAACTACATGTAACAGAAAATAAAGACCCAGACTAACGTTTTCTTCAGAGAAGAGGTTAGATGGGTCATCAATTGTGCTGGACAATTCTGATTCTAACTGGGGAAAGCCAAGAAGAAGGAATGATATTATATCTTATAATGCTACAGGTAGGAATGGGCAGAATACAGAACCAATAAGAGAATTGCAAAAAAGTAGTCAAGAAAAGAACAATTTAGTTGAACATAAACTTCAAAGGAAGGTTTGACCAGAAAGCTCAACTAAGTTTAAGGCAACATTCCATTTCATTATAGTAAATAATAAATTCTTAAATTGCCAAGTTCAAAGGGAAGCTTCCCGGAGTTTTTGCTAAATTTTCTGGTAAAATTTCATTAAGATATGCATAAGGAAGCACACACATGCACAGAACACTAAAAACTCACTCACAAACTTATACCAGAGTGTGTGGGGGGGGAGGTGGGGGGGACAATTTCAAATAAAATTGGAGATCTATCATTTAAAAATGTAATTTAAAAATTTAAAAATAATTATTTTGAGTAAATTTTAAAACACTCGAAATGTAAAACTGATACTATTGAAATGTGTCAATGAGTCAGACTCTGCTATAGATAGAGAAGCAATAATAGGTTACAGCACGGATCAAATTATTCAGCATTAGTAGTGCAACTACATGTGTATCAATATTATTCAATATTATTCAATTAAATTTAAAACAAAAATCAGATGGAAATAGAAATGGATATTTATAAAATATCTGGGTGAATGAAGATATCCAAGCTTAAAACCTATGGAAATATAAAATTGAAAATGTTCTATAGATAGGAATACAGTAATAAGTCAAATATGAACTGAGAGAGGTTTTTGTAACAAATATGTCAGAATAATACTATTAGCATCAATATCTTCTTTCATTTATTCAGACTTACAACAATTTATTGAGTGTTCAAATTTGTCAGATGCTGGCCTAGATACCCTGTGTACGCAGTATTGAAAAAACTCACATTCCCCTATACTTATAGATGTTAGAATAAAAACAAGGCCAATAAATATTATATGAGTTATATAAGTTAAATTTTGATAAGTGCTACAAAGCAGAAGTATAAGAAATAGTTTTAAAATACATAACAGGAAGATTTTAGTGAACAAACTACATGTTTCAGGTGATAACTTGAGAATATTAGCAATGAGAAAGAGGCAAAGATAAGCATTCAGGCAGGAGAAACAGATTGTGATGAGTTCTCTAAGTGTCACTAAGTTTCAAATATTTGAATTACTGAAAGAAGACCAGAGTGGGAAAGATGAGGCTGAATAAAAATAAGAACCAGATCACAAGATCCAAGGGCTTCACTAAAAAATAAGACACAATCACCAAATGTTTTAAGCAGAAAAATAGCAAGACCATATTTTAATTTTGAAAAACTCATTCTGATTCTTCTATGAAAATGATACTGGCAGGGGTAAGAGTGACTCTACTGAGTCAAGAATACAGAAGTGTAGAAGGAGTGCTAAAGATGTCTCCCAAATGTCTGTCAAAAGCAACAGAGTGAATGAGTGGTATTAATTCTTAAGATGAAGAATACCAGGAGAGGATTGGGTTTAAAAGAAAAAATACACTTTCGTTTTTGAAAATGCTCACATTGAGATGCCTAGAAATAATGTTAAGTATTAAAGTGAAAAAATGTAGATGGTAATTACATACTATAGTTTCAATTTAGTAAAAAAAATATGCATAGATAAAAACTTGTAAGAAATCACACCAACATAGACATGTCATTAATTCTAAATTGGGAGATTTGTGATAATTATTGTATTTAATTTTTTTTTTAATTTAAAACATTTTTTTACAAAGAGTGTGATGATTTTTAATCTTAAAGTTCTTCAGATGTAGTGTGTTAAAATTCCTTCATACATGTTTTGCATTTTATCTAATTTAAAGACACATCAGCACCTTCTTTCTGCATAAGTTCATAAGACGAATAAATGAATACTGATTCTGTTGTGCACATTAGCTAGGAGTGCTAAATCACTATTATGAACCAAATTTCGTGGAGGTTAGTTAGCTTCTTCTTGAGTCATTATTCAATATCTTTTTAGCACTTATCTGCATTAATCATATTACAAGCAAATGAGCATGTATGTCATGATATTTGAAATAATACACTGCATAGTGTTAAATAAACTTTGAGCATGAAGTTTCATGAAATCGTTCATTACTTTTCCCAATGGGCTTAGTAAAAATTTGTGAATGCTTCTAACTAATTCTATTTGAACTTCTATTATACTTTCCTGTGTTCCATTTTTATTCTAAGGCTAGGCTTCATGTTTTTCCTTTTTAAAAAGAACAGTTCACCAACAAAGATCTCATCATAAACCAAGCTGCTATTTTTTTTTTCCCTAAGAGAAATTCTTTAATAACTCAACTAGATTTGCGGTTTGGGGGTTATGGGCCCTTCACACTAATGATAAAAATCATAATGTTCAGACTTATTCAGTGAGGTATATTAATGGTATATACACCTTGACATTATGAGCAATATGGCCCACAAGAGTTGGCCTGTAAATGTCAGTTGTCACAGTTAAAGGCTCTGTTTCTCACAGCCTATAGTAGCTACACATCTTATCCTTTACTTTCTTACTGGTGATGTTTCAAATGTATCCCCGAATATATATTTGTTGTATACATATATTTAAAAAACAAAGTTCTCAATATTATCCCAGTTCTTGCCTTCAGGGCTCTTAAATTCTAATTGTAAAAATAGACATTCAGAAAAATGACTGTAATATATGATTTTATGTGTTATACAAGCTAAAGAAAATACTATGAGCAGTTTAAAAAGATATTTATTGCCAAATTATTATATAACTTTATACAAATAAAATAAAATGATGCAGTTTGTTAATATATCTTTAAAAACTTAAAACATGAAACATGAGTGTTTAGAATCTTGAAAGAATTAACCAGGGATTACCTGAACAGAATCCCTGAAGGGAGTTTCTATACTAGAATTAAATCGAGTCTATAGCTCAGGAAAAGTTCATTTAATGTCTTGATTCCTTGTTCTCTCACTGTGGCTCTCTTGGGTGAATATAAAAGACAGTGACAGACTCTCAGAACTGACTGTCACCATTCCTGTCCTTAAATTACCTCATAGAAGTGATCAGGAGAAGCAGCATCAGCATTTTTTCAGTCTGGTTCTCTGGAATATCCTTCTTGACATTTTCTTCTTGATCTCTTGCTTTTCCAGAAGCAGAACACATGAAACTATTTGAATATATGACTGCATGAACTTGACCAGATTCAGTAGGACAAAGACAAGTTCTATATTACCCCAAAGCATTCTTGATTTGCAAACTAACTCTAACCTTCTTATGCATTAACTCAGATTCTACTTTTCAACATAAGCTTTGACTGTCTCACAGTAAGGTTCTTTCTTATCCCTGCTTCAGAGTAGGGCTTTCTGGACCAGCTATGACTTGGCATCTGGTAATTGGTTACTTCATTTGCATGTGATATGTCTCATAAAGTGGGAATCTATTCCTCAGAGCATTTGCCACGTTACTAAACACAACTTGGTTAAACTCCTGTTGTGCTCTTGTCTCCCTTAAATTGTTTGCCTCCCCTTAAATTTATAAGAATGTAAATATTTATAGTTTACTCCCTTTTTATTACTTATATTTGGTCAACAGTATCATTACCAAATACAAAATTCTTAATTTTAAGCGCACTACATGCATGCATTTTATTTTTAAAATTACGTTGTTCACTTTCTCCACAAAATAACTGTCCTTCATTTAATTATCCTATTGTTAACATAGCCCACTTAATATTCTTCCACTTTCACATTTTCCTAAATTTTTGTCTCCCCATGAAAAAAGCACTGTATTTTTTTACTTCTGTCCTTTTTGCAACTATTTTCCTGCATTTTTTTGCCTCCATAGCAATGCAATTTAAAAAATAAAATTATGCCTATCATTATTAAAATGACAATAGTATTAATTTTTTTCTTACTGAGAGTGTTATTCAGTCAGCTGTGAATTCAGAAGCATATTTTAACCATTTTAGTAGCTTTGACCATTTCTTTTTTCCATTTATAGTAGTTACTATAATTTGCCAGCATATTTCTTACATTGTAGTTTAATTGCAGATATATTTATTATTTTACACTTTTCATATATTATACATCAATAAACTAACTAGTTATCAATTTGCTATATCCCCTGTGTTCTTTCCATCAAGGGCCACTCTACTTTTCCTAATTAATTCTCAAATGAGGAACCCATCTATCCCAATGGAAGCTTTGTGTGCACTTCACTAATCCAAGAGCATCCGTACTGTATGTAGCATGTGCGCACATCACGACCCTCACTGTTTATCAGAATCACTACTCCAAGTCTCATAAGGACCCAACTATAATCTGACTTCTCTGATAATTGCATTCAGTAGTAGGTTGTATCTTGTCCATACCCACTTTAAGCTACAAGATTGAATTGTACCTGACAACCTGATATATGAATCATTTTATTTCTCTTCTAGACAGGATTTCCCAAAATTGGTTGCTTGGATAACTGAGAAATAAGTTGCAAGAGTAATGCACCATATGGAACTCCCAGCAGTATGGTAGTGCTGGTACAGAAAACAGCAAAAACCAAGCACACTACTTAACACCTTCATCTTGTATTCCTACTTCAAAGCTTGCAAGTCCCGAAAGCTTTATAAACTGAAGATGTGTTCTTTGTTTACATTGCCATTATCACAAAAATTAGCAAAATACATTTGCCAAGTGATCCAAGAGGAAGAAACCATGATTTCACTAAGTCCACACTTTTGATACTGAGGGAACATAATTATCATGGGAGAGAGGACTATTCAGTTATCTACTTGTAAGATAACAAAATTGAAGACAGAATTATAATTCATTCCATGAGCAGGTTTCCCACTGATATGCATTAGGTTTATCTTATAACCAAGTGCATGATGGATAGAAAAACAAAAAAATATATATATATAAACTCTAATATAAATTATACAAAATGCCATATAGAATTCTGCAAAATATAATTCTTGTAAGGTATAAAAGAAGCAGAAAAGGTGATTTTTGAAATGTAAGCTATTAAATATGCAACAGAATAGAAATCAGCTGATATAGTGTGAATACATGCACACAAGCGTGTGCGCGCGCGCACACACACACACACACACACGTATGCACGCATGCATGTACACACAGTATATCGTTGCTGGTTGTCATTCCCTGAAAGAAGGCTGGGAAAAATTTAGTGTATAAGACATTTACTAGTGAGAGCTCTCGGGACAAATATATGTGCAAGTGAAGGGAGAGAATGGGCACAGGGAAGTAAACATTGTGATTCTTTGCCCAGATTCCTGCTTCAGCATCAGGAATTCATTCTGACAGCTGCTTAGAGTGCTGGATGCTGACAGGATAGAGTACTTTTCCTTTCTGAGAGTTGTCCTTGGCCTAAGGAGACTCTTTCACCCCTTTCCCAAACCCACTGGTAATTCCGAATCTGGGATGGTGTTTCATAGCTGCCTTTAACTCACGTAATCTGTCATTGGGTGCAGGCTGCCTCAGAAAGAAGCATAACTTCAGATGAGGCAGTCTTCTTCATCTGAAGAAATGCCCAAAGATGGCTAAAAGTTAAGGATAATTCACAATGGAAACAACCTAAGTGTCTTTCGACAGTAAGATAAAGAAGATGTACTTATATACAATGGGAAATTACTCACCCATAAAAATGAATGAAATAATGTTATTTGCAACAATATAGATGGATCTTGAGATAACTGTGCTAAATGAAATAAGTCAGAAAGAAAAGTTGAGAACCATATGATTTCACTGATATTTGGGATATAAAACTGAAAGTAACAAACAAACAAGACAAACAAAAGCTCATAGACAGAGACAACAGTTTAGTGGTTACCAGAAAGAAAATGGGGAAAGGAGAGGCAGAATGGTAAAAGGGGTCAAATATTTGGTGATGGGAGGAAATTTGACTTTGGGTAATGAATGCGCAATGCAATATACAGAATTCTATACTTGAAATCTATATAATTTTGTTAACCAATGCCACCCCAATAAATTTCATAAAAAAAGAAAGGAACGAAGAAAAAGTTAAGGATAATCTTATGACAACCCTCACAGTAGCTTGAAAAATATCCCCTGCATTCCTGTAAGAGGATATAAGAAGTACATTGCAACATTACCCACAAACGTTTAAAACATGGCAATGAGTTACCCTTAAATAATTGCAAACATCGCCATTCCCTGGTGACTTTTTACAAATTTTACTTGATACATATAAAATGTCCCCCTTCCATAATTTTTCATAAAATATATATGTTTCAGTGAAAAAAAACATTGACACTTGAAATGAAAATTTGCCCCAAGAGATTTATCGAAGAGTGCTCTGGGTACCCACACCTGTTAAGGGAGTGAAGGGAGTAGAATTGAGTATTATGGAGAATTCCAAATCTGATACATCTAAGTCATTAGCTTATCCAAGAGGGGGTGTGAAGATGAAATGGCCAATCAGAGATGTTCCTAGTTTAAGGAGGAGTCAAGGCTTTGTATCCCACATCAAGTAGCAGATACGGACTGTCCCTTGGAAGGGAAAAGACCTCTAGTGAAATAGTTTCATTTGGTAGGGGATAATTCTCAGCAAATGATGGTGTGTATTCTGTCAGCAGTGAGCATTCCAGGCAGCTGTGGGAAAGAGTTCCTTGCTCCTAAAAGGGGACTTTATTCTTCGCCCACATGATAAATTTAATAAATTGCATTATTCAAAAATATCATCAAAAATATATACCACATTTCCTTTATGGAAAACCAGTTATATTCTATCTTACATATAGCACTCTTATTTTCCTTAACTTCTTCACTTTTATAGACTGTTACTTATTTCTTTTTATACATTGTGATCATTGTATATATTTAGGAAAGAATAAGAAAAGTAAACAATAATAATCTTCAAAAACATTCTCGATAAGTGTCCTCACTAAGATGTGTCATATAACTGAGAATATTTAATGTATAATATGTGTCTATTTCATCTTTCAGATATGTGACAGTAGGATTGAGTAAGATTGAGAAGATAGTGGATAAAAATCTTACTTCTTATAGGCTAAGACTGCTGGTATTGAAATGTGTATGAAAATTTTTTGTTACAAAGTGATATAATAATCTATGCTGTGCATTTCTGCTCTATCTTCAGTAATGAAAGTAGCATTTTTAAATAAGTTGCAAATGTAGGACTGTACAGTTTTCATGACATAAAAATTGTTTAGACATAAATGAATAATTTATATATTGTGCTTCTGTATTACCTTGGGCTTCTGTAACAAAATACTAGAGACTATGAGGCTTAAACAACAGAAGTTTACTTTTTCAGAGTTTGGGACCTGGAAGCCTGAGATCAAGGTACCAGCAGGCTCAGGTTCTGGTGAAAACTTTTTTCCTGGCTTGCAGATGGCCATCTACTTGCAGTGTGTTTAGACGGATTTCCTTCTGTATGTACATGGAGAGAGGGAGATCTCTCTATTTTTCATATAAGGACATCAATCCTATTGGATTAGGACTATCGCATTTTGACCTCATTTAACCTAATTACCTCCTGAAAGCCCTCTCTGCAAATATAGTCATATTAGGAGTTAGGGATTCAACATCATCAGTTTGGGGGGCACACAGTTCAGTCACTAGCAGCTTCTTTTTGAAGTTACTTCTCTCCTTTTTTATGTTTACCTTCAAGCATTTAATTACCTTCACTGCTAGTGTATATCTAGTAAAACTAGTATATCTAATATAGGCCTCTCCCTAAAAGTCTGAAGGCATAATTCTCAAGTAACATCAAACTATTGGAAAGATAGTAGGGGTTAAATGCCACATAGTAAATTAAAATGTGTATAGTAAATTAAAATAAGATTTACCTTACATCTATAGCAAGTCACATGCAATTTTAGACCAAAAGTTGAAAAATTATCACATTTATGGTTTATGATTTCTGACGTAACATTATTTTTATTCTAGATACAATTTTATAAGGTGCATTTTATATTTAAGTTTAAATTAAGTTTGTCTTTATATGGTGTCTGGTTTTGTTGCTTGATCATTTTTTTTTTTTTTTGTAGCTATAATGATGTTTTAACTACCTCCACCACTATCTGCTGTTAACATTCCAGATATACAATTTGGTATTTAAAAACACTTCACATATAGTTTGTCTCATGGCTACTTCATAATTCAGACTTACTGTTAATCTTACTTTTGGAGATATTGAAGTTGCCAACTGACAACTTAACAAAAGTCATGATGCAAAATCATAGTGTGAACTTCCTATCTACAATTTAATAATGATAAATCAACCACTCCTGCTTCAGCCATGAACAGATATGTAGGTACATAGCTTTGAAAAGTATAAGATGAATAAAAGTTCATCTTTTTATTCCAAGTATCCTAAAATTGGGTCATAAAAATGGTTATGAATTATGACTCTGAAATGGAAGAAATCACTCGAGTATGTAAGGTAATTACCACCTTAACTCAAGGTAGCATTTCCTGAATGCACCGTGCATGCCTTTTACTGCCTCTGAGCATAACTAAGTCATTTTTAACATAAAATTTAATAAATCACATCATTGAGAATGTACTAAAAACTCTGTAACATGGAAACAATTACACATGATTAATGGGTGAAGTAAATCTTTCTCCTAGAAAGAAGGTGGTACTGCTTGAAAAGACATCCGGGTAAGAGGAAAGTCCAAAGACTGTCTCATGGCTGGGGCCTGGGGAGGTTTCTAGAACTGCTGCATAGCGCCTCTGATAAAATTTGTAAGACAGCTGTATAGTTTCAAAGTCATTCACTAAGAAACAAATTTAATGCAATTATCCTGTGAAGAATTTGGTAAACTAGAGATAGGGTAGGGTCATAAAGTTATAATTAGTGGATTCCATTATCTGTCAGACTTCCCATGACAGGGTAGTCATGGTTACGACTGACCATGGTTTCACACCACACAGATCAGGACACTGCCTGCTTTCATTGAGATTTTTGAACATTGCCTAACAATAAAGAAAACCGTACATAGTATGGCACTGTTAACTAAATACAAACATCCTTTCTACACAATCTTTGTCAGATTAACATAGCTCCAATTTAGCTGTCAGTAAAATTTCTTATCCTTCCTGTGGTTATGGGCCAGCCTCTGTCTTATGCTAATTACATAGTGATAGTCATTGCATCTCTAATGTACACAAACATTTTCTTCACACCTCTCTTCCTTTTGTTGAATGGCAGACTGGAGCAGTGACCTACTGTCTTCTCACATAGTTTTCCAGGGAACGGAGTCACCAGACTGTCTGGAGTTAGTAGCTATACAAAGGATGGATACATTAGACTAACAAACAAATTGTAGCTCATAGCTCCATCAGGAGCTAAATGAGGCCTTTATTTTTTTCAAGACAAAAAGAAGCTCAGACCCCACAGCTGCTCCATAAAATATTGCTTAAAAAAAAATCACTGAAATTTGAATAAAAAGAATATGAAACAGATTGATTCACAGTCCCATTTTAGGGACGTACAATGTCATTTAAGAGTAACTTGAGAACAAATAATCAACCTTCCCTCACCAAATATCAAAAATCATATTTTTGATTTAAAATGTATACACAACTTTTGATATACTGAATATACCTGTGATAATTGTATTGTATCTAATGGAACTGCAGTGGGTATTGATTATATAGCTCTGTTAAGGGTTGCATATGAATACATTGCATAATATAAAGTTTAAAGAATTATCTCTGGTAACTGGGTGCACCTATCAGCATTTATTTTTAATAAAGACAATGATTATAATTGTAGAATAAAAATGTCAATATTCTTTAATTTAGATTATTGAACCTAAGTCTTTTGCTTAGATTCTAAACTGGAATTTATCTTCTTACACACATAGTAAATGTAATTTTTAGCACTTCAAAATTTTAAAATATGTTTCTTGAATTGTTCTGAATTTTAGAAGCATTTCCACCTCCTCAAAAAGCTTTTTGTACTATTAGATTCAAGCAATGTAGCTGCACAAACTTTGGAAAACTTAAGTACCAGAGTATTCTAAAGGCATTTTAAAATTTATTTTAGGTATAATAAGAAATAAATTTAAACAAAGAAGGACTTATGAACCCTTAAAATGATTCTGCTAATTATGCTAGAAAATCAGATGACTTACAATTGTCATATTACTATTTCTGAAATATAGTAATATAGGAGCTATGTAGAAAGACTGATAGCCTAGGTCACAGCAGTCTTATGTTCTTCAGATAAAATCTCCTAAAGGACTAAATGAACATCTCAACACAAATAACATATATTGTCCCCTTAATTTCTATCAGAATTTTGCAACTCTGCATTAAGCAAGACAAAGAGTAGTTCTTTGTTAGTCAAAGGTCTTATAGCATATTCTTGAGTTCCTAGTGCCATTGAGTGATGAAAAATATAAGATGTGATAATGCAATCATAAGGCAATATTAAATAAACAAGAATTTACTTATTCAATATAATTCTATTTTTAAAATTAACTCTATAAAAATTTTACACAAATTCCCATGTTTCTATTAAATAAAATGTTAGAAGTTCTTCTAATGAAAATGTATACATAACCATTGGATCTACCAAAGAAGAAAATTAGTTTCATTTTACTGAATTCAATAAAAATAGTACTGTGAAATTTGACAATTCCCTTTATTCACACCATAATGGCTCTAAAAATGAGCCATTGTTGGCAGTTTTTACAATTTGATTTACCATCGAAACGTAGAGATGTTACCACTGTAGTCATTCAAAACTTCACCCTAGACTAAAATCTAAAACTACACTGGGTTTTCTCTCTCATACACACCCTACCCCATTCGATTCATCTCCAAATCTTGCAGATAGTAATTCCTAAATTGCTCAGTCTGTCTTCCCCTCCTCAAATCTCAAGGCCTTGATCTTTCATTATTATTTTCTCTTCTCCAAATAACCTTCCTTTGGAGTTTTCCTACTTCTTGAGAGGGCTTTTAAATATAATATATATTTGTATTTACCATAGCAATATCAAATTGTTTACAATTCTCTGGACACATATAATTATTTGACATTTCCCTGTCACATAAACTGTTATTTAGCTTTCAAAACCAAATGGAGACGTCATCCATTCTTATGAAGCTTTGACAATTTCCACCAACATTTCCACTCTTTATATATGTTTATTATTGCCTATCTTTCTTCAGTCATTTATTGGATACTTATGTGGAGCCAGTTCCAATGCTGTTCTGTACGTATTTCAGTCTCACTGTTATGCCCCGATTCAGAACCCCACGAGCCGCGAAGGAAACGACTGCTGATGTAATCACACAAGGGAGTTTATTACCGAGCTCGGACCCAACTCTACACACAGCCAAAGCAGTGTGCAGGAGAAGGGCCCCTTCCTTAATCTTACAGACATATTTAAAGGGAAAAACCACAGGCTGGGGTGGCTGGTCATGGCTTTGCAGGATTGGTAAGTAAGTTAAATTTGACCTTTACAGACATTGGTGGGAAGGTACCTGCAAGGGAGGTCTAACTAGCAAACAGTAGAAGGGGAATTCCAGGGCCATTCCTACTGGTCAACTGCATCTGGTATGCGGAGGTGGGGGGGTAGCATTCCTATAGTGATAGTCAAACAGTAATTTCCAGGAACTGGCTAAAATGGAGGCCTGTCACAAAATGGAGTTACTTTTGTTCTTCATCACAAGATTCAAAAATGCATGTAAATTCTCAATTATGATTCAATGTCAAAAATTCTGTAATAAAACACCTAGAGGATGTGCTGTGGTGGTTCTCTGTGTATACCATCTCTCTCACTGGACTATAAGCATTTTGAGGACAGGAATTACATCTTTTCATTTTTCATCCTCAGTAACAAAAATAATATCTTCATTTGACATATGCTAAGTATTCAATGTAAGTGGTATTTTTGTTCTGTAAGTCTTAAAAGCAGTTTCAAAGAAAGACATGCAAATAAGTTTTGAGCTGTGATGGCAACAGTGGAACTAGTATAAAGGCTTCCAAAGCTGCTATAAGTATTTCATGTTTTTTAATAATTTATACAAACAATAATTATAATAGCTAACACTTTTTGGGAGCACACAATATTTCAGGCACTTTTATAAATAATTTACACATATTAATTCACTGCCTTTGTTTTAATGCTCGCTTGTCCTCTGAGGTGGAATACCATTATTATCATCATTCTGATTTTACAGGTGTTGAAACTGAGGCACAGAGAATTTAATAATTTATTCAAATTCTCAAAGTTAGTTAGTAATAGAGCCGTGATTCAAATCCCGGCAGTGTAGCCATGCTCTGACGTCTTTCTCGCCTCTTTTGTTCATTCCTACTTTAGGTCTACTGACCGGTGCCAGATTTTTCTGATGAACGCTATCAGTAGGCACGTTTCTTAGTACTTAGGCCCAAACTGACATATAACACATTTAAGATTATGTAATCTTTTTCTCAAACTGTCCTGTCACAACCTTTAAACAAAGTTTTCAACATTTTTAAAATTTCCCTCTTGAAAAGCCTGATTTTAAAAGTTTTACTATATTAATTGAATTAATACTATTTTAAACAGGTATCTGATACATTAAATGTTATAAATCTTTAAAACAACTTTTAATAAAAGTGATTTATAAAAACATATAATTTGTTACTGTAGAAAAATTTTTTATATTTTAATCCAATATTGTATTTTCAAATATTGTTTCATATTGATTCTATTTTCATCTGTGTCATGACTTTTTAAAAAGCTTGAAATAATTTTCAGGTACAGTAAATGTAGGTATCTATGTTTGGGAGTTGTGCAGAGCTTACTCTCCCTGGTAAGAAGGTGGTTGAAAAGCTTGTCTTTTAAATTATTTTTATTTCAATAACCACAGTGGGATTATTGAATGATTGAAAATTGGTGGCAATAAAAACATAAGCATGAAAATATAGTTGCAGTAAAATAAATCCTCCATTTTAAATATGCAATAATCTTTAAATGAACAATTTTTAGGTTAATCATAATACATAACAGCCAAATGTAGAAGTAAAAAAGCAGGAAGAGCACTTTGTCTAGTGAAGAACCATGATTTTAATAAGCTTACATTTTGATGCTGCAATATAATTCATTAGGCCATGAAAAGAAAACTAAAATGATATGGGTCATATGCTGGAAGTTCTTGCCAAAAATACTTTAGGTGCTGTAGATGTTAGGAGTAATGTTTGGGTAGTAGCTAATTTCTTATTCTCTATTATTGTTTCTATTATCTTTCTATTATCTTTCTTTTTCCATATTGAATTTAAACCTCTTTCTTAATCCTTAAAGAAGACAAATATATGTGTAATTTCTTAAGGGAAAAATAATAATTGTAATAGTTATTGTAACAGGGAAATAAATTATAACAGGTAAATAAACCAGGACATAAGCACTGTAACCAACTCAAGGTAGCTTTCAGCAAAATTGAGAAATTGTCAGTATTAGTGGTAATAAGTCCCATTCGACTCCATGTTCCCAGAAACACCCAGCACCTTTGCACTGATGTCTATATGTATCGCAGCAAGAAACCCACTAGCAACTCTATTTTTAAGTAAAATGCTATTCTTAGATATTTCCTGGCACTCGCTCTCTTTCGAAAACTGTACGTGTCCTCCTGTTGTCTGTTATTGGGTGCTGTTTTTTCATTACTACTCTACAACACTGTAAGATGGAATTTAACTGTGTACTTTAATGTATAAAATATTAATGAAAGAATAGACTTCAAAGTTGTTTTTACTTTTTTGGAATCCTACAAGGTACATCTTTCCCCATTTTTTTTTTTCCTGTGGGAAACTTTCCTTAAACATATCATTATGAACAAATATTTAGTCTATTCTATAGATGCTGTTCTGTTAAAAAATTTTAAAATATATAAGCTATTGACCATACAGAGAATTCATAATGCATGAAAACTGAACATGGGTTTATACTTCTAATATTGAAGGAGGACTGTGTACACTAAAATACAGAATTGTGACAGGAAGAGATATTAGATAATTCTAAAGATTCCAAAATGTTGCTATAGATTTTGTCCCACGCTCATGTCAATGATATATCAAATAAGAAAACAAAACAAAACAAAACATACTGGTCTCAAAAACAAAGATAATCTTGTAGAGCACAAAGAGAACATAAAAGTAAAGATAAAGCCATAATACTGAAGGATTCTGGCTTCCTGGTGGCTAGAAGTTTGGTTACTGTGGGTAAAGGAATTAAACGTGTTAAGGGCAAGACAGCATTCTCAAAGTCTTGCTTATGGTTGGAATTCAGGTGTTAGGAATGTATTCTTCCTGTTTGTGATTGGAATTAAAAAAAAAAAAGAGTACTGCTAGGCATATGACTGATATTATGGAGGGCAGGGATGAAAGTAATTGTGATGGAGGCAACTGTTAAGAAGGGGTGAGCATAAAAGGAAGAAAAAAAAAAAGAATTCTCCACTCAAAAAAGAAAAAAAAAATTCTAAAGCACATGAAGGATTCCAGTGCTAAAAAAGCATTTATTTTGTTTAATCTGATACCAAAAGCAAAAGCAGAAAAACAAAAATAAATAAGCAAGATTACATGTAATTCAAATATCTAGTGACAGAAAGAAATCTAAAAATAAAAAAGGATTACATTAAATTCATCAAATTAAAAGCTTTGACACAGCAGAGGAAGGCATCAACAAAATGAAAAGACAACCCACTAAATGAGGAAAAGAAATATTTGCAAATCATGTATCTGAGAAGGGGCCAATATCTAAAATGTATAAATATGTATAAATGTATGTATAAATTCATATAATTCAATAACTAAAAACAAACATTCCAATTAAAAATGAACAAATGTAAACAGACATTTTTTCCAAAGACATACAGATGTCCATTAGACATATAAAAACATTCTCAGCATTACTAATTATCAGGAAAATACAAATCAAAATCACAGTGAGATATCACTCTACATTTGTTAAAATGGCTGTTATCAGAAAAAGACAACAAATAACAAGTGTTGGCGAGGAAGTAGAAAAAAAGGAAGTCTTTGTACACTGTTAGTGTGATTGCAAATTGATATGGACCCTCTGGAAAAAGAATATAGAAGTTCCTCAAAAAATTAAAAATAGAAATACCATATGACCAGCAATTCCACTTCTAGGTATATTTCTGAAGAAAATAAAAACACTAATATGAAAATATATATGCACCCTTATGTTCCGCAGCATTATTTGCAGTGGCTTAGATATGGGAGCAACCTAAACAGAATAAGAGGTACAAATTTCCAATTATAAAATAAATAAGTCATTGGGATGTAATGTACAACACAGGGAATATAGTTGTTCATATTATAATAACTTTGTAAGATGACAGATGGTAACTAGACAGTGTAGTGATCATTTTATTAGGTATATTAATGTTGAATAACTGTTGAAAACCTGAAACTAATATAATATTTTATATTAACTATACTTTAATTAAACAAGAATGTTAACGTTTGTGTCATAGAACATATAGCACCAACGTTTGTTTTAAGTAGTGGCATAATCAAAAGAGTATTTTTGTCACCTGCACTACATCTGCATGAAGGACACTGAGTAAAAATCACCTTGTGAATCCTAGTCAATGTGTAGTGTTCTGAGTGATTATCACAAATGTCATCTTAAAGCCAATAAGATTTGGAGTGATGTTTTTCCCACAGCAAAATTATAACTGAAGCAACTCTTAACGCTCATATCAGAAAACAAAAATAAACAAACAACAAAAAAGCACATATCCCTGGTCAATCTTTTTTGCAAGTACTAAAATATCCCCTCATTCTTGAACTTTAGGAGACTTTCCTACTTTTAGATTTTCTTTTCTTAGGAGTCCTTCTTGTTCATGATTTCCACATTGCTGTTTTATTGAAAGATTTTTTAATTTGCTCTCCTCTACCGAAACTCTATTACTTACCCTTTTTTTTCCCACAAGTTTCATCATAAGCTTTCTATAGAAGATAATGTCCTCTTAATGAAGATAATGTTAAATAATTACAAAAAAATAAGAGGTGCACACCACTGTTGTACTACAACATTAAACTTTCAGGGGAAAAAAAAAGGGTATGGCACAATTAAATATGATGTAAATAATCATTTATATATCTTAAGCTCTTTTATATTAAGCTCAGATTAGTAACATAAATTCTATTCGTTTCCAAAGTAAAATACATTTAAACATAAAGAACTTAAGGTATCTTAAATCATTAAAATGAAAGCATTTCGTAGCTCTAAACAAAGAGAATAAAATTTTTATTACTTCATTTAAAGATCCTGAGCCTACAGCACGAACATCTCGTAGTTTTAGGACTTTTTTAACATCAGTTTTCATCTTTGACTATCTTCTTAATTATTTAATTAATGCTATTGCATGCCTTTAAAATATTTTAAAAATTAAATATCACTACAGATTAAAATATTCTAAGTAATATAAGGGAGCTAGAACTTTTGTTGAAAAAGACCTTAAACTATTTGCATAACTTTAAAAAGTCCTTTTATTTTTTTTACTCAGTATTATTAACCTATGCTTACATTTATTTAATGATAATATTTGGATTAGCTTTTATTTTTATTTTTTTCATAACCCTTTAATTTTTGCAGTTTTCTTTGGAGCGTGCCACCTCCTGGTGTAGCTGCCTCTTTGTGAGTTCTGTAATAGGCTCTGTTTGAATTCTGTGGTGTTATTCCAAACATTGTTGCTTTCTTTTTGAAGTGTGTGGCTCACATTTCACACAGATCCTTTAGGATGATTCTTGCATAGTGGGAAGTTTTTGACGCGTGGGTTTACTGGAATCCCTTGGCTTTAAACTTGGCTCCGAGCAGATGGTACTGCTAGAGAGAGCAACAGCACAGCTTTGGGCTGTAAGCATCTTAGTGCACACGTGATGCTTCCTCCCTTCAGGTCTTATATGATTGATGGGAACTTGGAACTAAAAACAGAAAAATAGGTCCTTCACAATTGGCTATTTTCTGGCAGAGAGAAAGAGGGAGGGATGGAGGGAAAGAGAGAGAAAGAAAAAGAAAAAGATTTCAAAGAAGAATGGAGAAGAATGGGACACAGTTCATTGTTTCAGTGCCAAATAACAGTCACCTGCCATCTAGAGTGACTTGCCTTTAAAAATAAAGCTTTAAAACTGCTGAGTTTAAGGGAGCCTATAATAATAAATGTAAGGAAAATGAAGTAGTTGTTTTAGTTCTAAAATGCCTTTTAGCATTTGTATTATACAAAATAGAAACTGAATGGCACTTAAACCCCTGTTCCAATAATGAAAAAGAAAAAAGAAAAAGAAACAGAAATCTTAAGTACTGTGTTTTGATGTTAAATAATATCTAAAGGAAGTGTTAAAATAAGAAATGGATAGTAAATAATTTTAAAATGACCATTACTAGGAGAATGACCTATATATAAGAGGGTATGAGGAAGAAAGAATGAAAGAAAAAAGAGAGTGTCAGGAAAATTCTTCATTATAGTTTATAATAATTTCCCATAAACAACAGAAACCAATTTCTTTAAAAAAGAAAAATAAAAGCTGCATAGGTAATAGAACCAGAAGATGGAGATAATGTTAAAGTCATAGTAAATCATTTGCTTCACAGTAATGTATCTACTAGGATATGAAAAAATTGTATACATACATTCATTCTTTTTTCTTTAACTAGAGCAGTGGCTGAATATTTCTTATCACACATTTGGGCAGAAAATTACCTTGAAATCTATCATCAGCCCTTCTGAAAAGATTGAGGGAGATCCATAGTTACACTTTGGGTGAGGAAACATTTTGTAGCAGATGTTCCCTATTTTTAAAAATACAGATTTATTGGGGTATCAAGGACTGGGTTAGGACAATAGGCCAGGGAGTCTCCACGGAAGGTTCAGTGGCAAAGAAGTGGAAGAGTAAGCTGGCGACCAGGTGACATAAATACAATTGTAGCAGACGCTGGGAAGCTCCTTTGGATTCAGTAATTCTTTAATCATTTTTGTTTGTTTGTTTGTTTTTGTTTAGTATTTATTCCATCCTAAGTGCTCTATGGTTGTTAGTCTTCAGAACCATCAGAGCAAACATATGAAGTTTGTGTTGTTATTTCCATTTTACAGATGAGAAAACTGAGGCATAGTGAAGTAAAATATTTTTGCCCAAGAAAGAAAGTTATTTGTAAAATTACAACTCAGGAAATTGAATTTTAAAAAGCCCTAATCCTTGACATATTCAAAAACTTTATGCAGTACTAATCAATAAAGGTAAAGATTTTTGTCTTGTTCACTACCATACCTACCAGTGCAAGGGATAGTGCAGGCAAATACAACGTATATTTTTGTTTAATGAAGGTTTAAAAAAAAAGGTACATTACCAATAATAGAATAATGATTTAGAAATTATTATGTTAATTTAATGTGTTATATATTAATTAAAATGTGATGTAAAAAATTTAAAAGTGTAAAATACACATTTTTGTAGCATGGAAAACTATCAGTGGTTTTATAATAGGTAAAATGTGAGGATACTAAGGAATTTAGTACATTAAAAAAATTAAAATTTCTCATAAAAATTTCTTAGTGACTTAGTCATCAAACTTAGGCTCAGATATATCCTTCAAAAATTCAGTACTTCCTCTATGAAAATAGGGCTATCTTATTTTTATGGTAACTGGAAATACCCTGAAAAGAAAAAAAAAGTTCACCTTTGTTCATCAGTAATTATTGTTTAGTTTTGAGTTATTTCATCTTTTGTTGACTTTTTTTTTATAATAGTAGTTTATCAATAACTAGTTATAATCAAGTATTTGCTATATTCAGGTTAGTCTAGACCACTCTGAGAAGTTAAAAAAAGAATGTGAGGCTTACATCCCAGAGTAAAGACTATGTTTATGTGAAATTACTTGCACTCATGAAGCATTGGAAAAACAATGAAACGCCTAAAGAGGTGAAGTTTAAATTGAAAAATAATGTAGAAAAGAGAAGCTCAAGGGAGCAAAAGAGAAAGCCCAATGAATACATGGATTTAACATTAAGGTAAGTCGTAGAAAGAAAATATTGGCAACATCAAAGGCAGGCGGGAAAGTCAGCTAGAAGAATAAAATTACTTTAAAAGAATTGGAAATGAAGATATTTTATGAGGGAGATACTGTAAAAATGGACCAGGATAGATACAGAGACATCAGAATAGCTTTAGAACTGAAAATAAATTGATGAGGTTATCTAAATTTAAGTAGTGCATCAATATCCAGTTAATAAAGGCCATCTGTTTCCAGTGTTTATATTTTCCTTATTTTGAGTTAATTCCTTATTTCTTCTGAAGTATGTAAACTCTTGGTCTGTTCTTTTCTTCTCTTAGCCAATTAGTTCACTATGGCTTCATTTTTTTTTTTTTTTTAATTAAGGGAATTCTAGGGATGAAATTTTCATGGCATTGTTCTTAACATTGAAATTAAATTTTAAATTATAGTGAAATGTCAGAGCTAGTAGTATTTTGGGAATTGATATTATGACAATAACAGTGAAATAGCCTGCTAACATATATAGAGAAATTGGTATGTTCTTTTTTCCAAAGACATTCTGATTGATATGAAAATCCCATGAAATAATAACAGAGAGAGAAAACCAGGATCTGCCAAATTTTCAAGCTATTTAAACATTGGATGTATTCCATCTTTTTGCCCACAATATCTCTAATGAAAATATTTTGTCTAAGAATAAACGTTTAATACCTAAAGTGTTCTTTGCTATCAAAATGTTAATAAAAAAAATATTACTGATTTAGTTTTTACTTAGCGTAGCAGAGAAATATTGACATAAATTTTTCCATATATTAAGAATCATCTCTTTTTCTGAAAAGTTTTAAATTTCTTCATTTTCTTGACTAAACTCTTAAACTCTGGCTTTTTCTTTCTATTTTGTAACTTTTTAATTCTATTCTATGTAGATGTTTCAAGATGGCTGTTTCACCCTTCGGTCAACTCTCTGAATCTCTCCATGTCAGTTTATTTTACAAATTCTATAAACATATCCAAACTGCAACACATTATACTCATGAATTTTGTTAAGCTGATACATTTGTATAACCACTACTACAATAAATATGCAGAAGATTATTGTCATCTCAAAGTGTTTCCTTACAATCCCTTCCAGTCCATTTTACTCCACTCATAGCAATTACTGATTTTCCATTTGTCATCATGATTCTATCTGTCCTTGCTAGATTTTCAAATAAATGGAATCATGCAGTATGCATTCATTTGTGTCTGGCTTCTTTCACCCAGGATAATATTGCTAAAAATCATCCATTTTGTTGCATGTCATCAATAGTTAATTTTTTTTTTTTTATTGCTGAGAACTATTCTATGTATGAACATGTCATTATTTGTTTATTCATATAATACTTATTTTATATTATTTACAGTTTGGACTTCTGACAAGTAAAGGTGCTGTGAAGATTCATGTTTAAATGTTTCATGGACAAATGCTTTCATTTCAACCAGGAATGGAGTGGCTGGGTCTCAAGGTAAGTATATATTTAACTTTATAAAAAATTGCCAAACTGTTTTCCACATGTTTGTATAATTTTACAATCTTACTAGCAATGTAAAAAAATTCTAGTTGCTCTGCAATATTGTCAGTATTTGGGTTTTGCCTGTCGTTTCATCTTAGACATTCTAAAGAGCGTGTAGAGTCTTTTCATTCTTGTGTTAAATTGCATCTTCCCTCATGACTGAAATTGAACATCAGTTCATGATATTTTTGACCTTTCTTACATCTCATTTTGTGAAGCATCTATTAACATGTTTTGTTCATTTTTATTGGGTTGACTTTTTCTAATAATTGAGTTTTAAATGATACTTACATATTTTGTATAAAGTCATTAATCAGATATATTTATTACAAGTATTTTCTCCCAGTCAGTGGTTTACCTTCTTATTTTCTAAACAGTGTTTCTTGAAGAGTAGAATTACCATTTAATTTTATGAAGGCTAAATTATCAATTTACTTTTTTTTAAATTACCCCAATTTTTCTATAATGTTTCATATCTTGTCTTTTGTGTATAGGACTGTGATCTATTTGGACGTAAAATTTGTATATGGTGTAATAAAAGAGGCAATGTTCTTTTCTTTTGTGTATGGATATCCATTTTTTTAAAACATCAGTTGTTGCAAACTATCCTTTCTCTATTAAATTCCCTTGGAAACATTAGTGAAAATCAATCATCTGTATTTGCACGCGTCTACTTTTATTGAACTACTCTAGTTGTTTGTCTTTAAATGGTTAAAGGTTCATAAATAGTCAAAGTAAAACCAGTGAATCACTGAAGTAGTAATTAGTAAAAGTTTATTGTGCACACACCAAAATGACAGTTTACGAACCAAAAACACTCACAACGAACCTTGAAATGAGGCTCGGGATTATGCTGTCAATAAGCAGCTTATATAGTGAGAAAGCAGTGACCATTTATTCTTTAGAGCAATTAGTTGAAATATTAGAATTTTCGATGGTTATTTCATATTGACCTTGGGAAACAGTTCAATTTTATTTATGATTTCCAGAGGCATAAGCAAGAAATGACCCAGGTCAAGTTAGTCTTGCAAAATAAGCTAAATTAAGCTTTGTTTGTATGACTAAGCTGGTTTTGTCTGCTCAGGGAATTTTCAAGGCTGGTCTTCATTTGTTTTTGATTTCAGAAAAGCCAAAGCTACATTGTCTTGCTTACTGTACCTTTATTGTAAGCATTAATATCATATAATGTAAATTATCTAATTTAAAATTTTCACTCCATTATCTGTGTAAACCATAGTTTCTTATGACAATTCAGTAGTTATACCTATCTTTTTCTATGTACAAAATTTGCCCCCTCACCCCGCCCAGTTGATTTTAAACTTTTCTCATTATCATTGTTTTTTTATTATGATACACTTTTTTGTGTGTGATTTTCTTTATAATTATTTCTGCTTGGAGTTTTTTTGAAATTCTTAGTTTTGTTAGTTTATAGATTTCATAAAATTAGAAAAGTTCTGGCCAATAGTTCTTACCTTCTCCTCTCCTTTTTGCACTTTACTAAAAGTATAACTAACAAAAAACAACTTCAATTTAGAATCTGGTATTTCAGGATAGCTATGTAACCAATCTTTCCTCAATAGACATGAATCTTTTCTGTTACTTTTTGATCCCACTACATATAACTTAGTAGGTTTATTAGTACTGCCTACTTATTTTAAATGATCGATTGTATCAGGAACCATCTAGGGAATCTCTAATCTTTTTTACAAATCTCATCAAGATGATTAACATTCCATACGCCACACAATCCATTAACGACTCTAAATCTCAATGCATTTTCTACAAATGAACTAATAGCAACTAAGAGTCAATCATTATTTATTGGAGAGAGGAAATTGCTCTGTATTTGTGTTATAGAAACCATCACCCAAAACCTAAACATTGACACACTTTAGGATCATCAAGTTTCTCGCTCCTTCTTATTTACTAAACCATCTTATCTGCTGCCATGACCTCAAATATATTCCCAGTCACACATTTATGCCGCCAACCCATATTGGTCCGCTAAACTCTAAGATCCACATTCTAAATGCCCATTTGATATTTCTACATAAATAAGTATATACAATATTACATATGGATATTTGCACATGTCTCAAACTAAATTCTAAATTTCCTCTTTTCTCAAAACTATTTATCTTCCAACATTTACCATTTAGTATCTTTATTTATTTAAGTAATTTATTCCAGGAATATGGAATAACTATTTCCTCTCCTTTATATTTCTAGTAGATTTAGCCCCAATTCCTAACAATCCTATCTTCAAAATAACATGTTCCACTATACAATTATCCATTTTCTTCATGTTAATTTATTCTTCACTTGTAAGTAGTATAGTATAGTAGTTAAGAGTACAGACTCCAAAACCAAACTGCCTGTATTTCAAATCTTTCTTTTCCATTTAATAACTCTGTGAGCCATGAAAACTCTTTACCCTGTCTATAACTTTGGTTTTTTACCCGAAAAATAGGGCTAATAATAGTACCTATCTTACAGGACATTGCAAAAATATACATAAGTCAGTACTGAAATAGTGTTCAATACATTTTAGCTATGTTTTGCTATTATTGTTTTCTAAGCCATTACTATTTATGGCCTGTATTATAGAAGGCCATGTCTAACTAATAAAATATAAAATCCATTTATGTTATTCATTAATTACTCATTAGTCATTACCTGTAATAATTTGTTGTAATGTACGAAATTATTTTTGTGACCTTCTCCAACTTCATAAATCTTCCAACTTCATAAATCTTCCCTAAGTTTCTCTTAGGCACTAGGCTCTTTCTTCCCTCAAGGCCTTTGCATATGTCACATGAAATACAGACTTTATAGAAGTAGTTTGAGATAGTCACTAACCAAAAAAAAAATAAATAAATAACAACAGACACTGAGGAGAGAGGAATTCGATTTTTATAGTCGCCACATCACATTATCTAAAATGTCTAATTTTTAGCAAAAAGAAATTGAATGACTTTAAAGAAACAGGAAAATATGAATTATACATAGGAAGAAAACAATCAATAGAAACTCTCCCTATAGATGCCAGACTTTGGACATGCTAGACAAAGATATTAAATCAGTTATTATAATTATGTTTAAAGAACTAAAGAAATTCATATATGTTTTTAAAAAATCAAATTGAGAATACTAATAGAGCCGGGAATTATAAAAAGAACCAAACAAATATTCTGAGGTTGGAAAGTACAATAACTGAAATGAAATCTCTATAAAGGGGCTCAGCATTAGTTTTAAACTTGCAGAAGAAAGAATCAGTAAACTTAAAGATATATCAATAGAGCTTATCTGGTCTGAGAAATAGAAAGGAAAACAAATAAAGAAAAATGAACAGAGCCTACCAAATCTGAGGATACTCCCATTGTACATACCGACATATATGTAACCAGAATCCCAGAGAAGAGAAAAAAGAGAGAGGAATACAAAGCATACTTGATGAAATAATGACCAGAAGCATCCCAAATTTGTTAAAACACATTAGACTACATAGAAGAAGCTCAATGAACTTCTAGTAGAAACATTTCAAAGACATCCACACCAAGACATATCACAGTCAAATTTTCAAAAGCCGAAAAGAAAGAAAACATGAAAGCAGCAAGAATAGAATTATACATCCATCCCATACAAATAATCCTCAATAAATTAACAGTATTTCTTATTAAAGAGAATTTTCTGACCTCTTCTTCTGTCTTTTTTACCCTCACATACAAGATTACTTTAATCTAGTTAACCATATACTGCATTTTTCTTTCATTAAATTTATAAATTTATGTTAAACTGTAACTATTTGTTTAATTCCTGCCCATTTGTTGCCAAAATGGCAGAAATGGATCCTGACACACAATGAATCCTAAGTGAATGAATGAATCAATGAATGAATAAACATATATCATTCATCTATATGCCTGACTTCCTTAGTTTTATTTTCAGGGTTTTTGTTTTTGTTTTTTTTTAACTATACTACTAATATATTTTTTTCAATTTCTCTGATAGTTAAAAGGAAAAATTATGTCAGGTATTATAAAACTATTAATAACTATCAATCGATAAAGGTTAAAGTGTTTATTTTTGAGAGGAAAGATGAAAAATTATGGTATGTTCTTTATGTTATTCTATGTTGCAAATTTTCTATAATAACCTGTTAAGAACTAAATTGTTTCTTCCCAAAATTCATATGTTGAAGCCCTCACCCCTATTGTAACTACATTTGGAAATAAGGCTTTTTGAAGATAATTATAGTTAAATGAATTCAAAAAAGTGTGGTCCTCATTTGATAGGATTAGTGGCTTTAAAAGAACTTATGCACACTCATGGAGGAAAAACACACAGTGAGAAGCTAGCCATCCGCAAGCTGGGAAAAGTGGCCTCTCACCAGGATGCGACCACGCTGGCATTCTAATCTCTGACTTCCACCCTAAAAATTTGTGAAAAAATAAATTTCTGTTGTTTAAGCTACCCAGTCTATGATGTCTTGTTTTGGCAACCTAAGCTGATTAACATGACCCTGTATTTATTTTCCAATAGGACAAAATCAGGTTTATATCAGACTTAATGATGCTGTATTACTGAAAATTTGCACTCTTATGTTCACACTCTTATGAACTATGTATTTTTTCAGTGATTTGACTCAATTAGAAAAAAAAGATATTTTAAATTAAGAATGATGGACAATACAAAATTGTTAAAACAAGTAGTCAAAAGAGAAGTAAAACACAAATTATCTTCTTCCTCAACTCAGCCATCTCTCATACTAAATTTATACACGTGCACTTTGTTTTCAAATACAGGCTTAGAAAATTAGTATATTTACCACTTTTTCCCTCAGATAAGTTACTGTGATAGGTAATATTTAGATAAATAGATGATAGATAGATAGATAGATAGATAGATAGATAGATAGATAGATAGATGTAGGTTTAGGTATAAGTATAGGTATAGATGTATAGGTATAGGTATATAGGTATAGGTGTATAGGTATAGGTAGAGGTAGAGGTAGAGGTAGAGGTAGAGGTATAGATAGATTATCTCCTGACTCTCTCATTAGAATGTGAACAGGAGGGTGGGGACCAGGGATAAACTGATCCCTCCAATTACCCCGTGTAGAATCCCATGCCTCCAATATATCATGACATGTGAGAGTTATATTATGAGAGTTTTTGTTTGTTTGTTTGTTATAGGGACATCTTAGTGACTCTAACTTAAGAATATTTTGTCTGTTTATGTAGCTGAATATTAGGACATTGAAATACTTCTTGTTCATTTGGAAACCTTGTACATTTTGTTCAGTAATAAAGTACTATTAAGGCAAATTTGTTATTTCTCAAACAGTAGGTTAGTGTGCGGAACAAGACTAGCACTAATTATCCCTTTTTCTGGACCATACTTCTCATTTGTGGAGTGATGTAAGACTGTACATTTGAGGTCTTCTTCAATGTAAAAGCTTTGCATGGGTCCAGTCATAATTCCCCATTCTTCAGAACCCTTTAATATTGTCTTCATTCCCTTCAAAATAAAAAACAAAAAACTTAGTACAGCCAGTTGTCTGGACCTAACTACGTAAACTGTCTTTGAAGCTTCATTCCTCACTACAGCTTTCTTTAGGTCTTGTACTCCAAACACAGAGGACTGTTGTCATTACTTGGACACATAATATGCTTCCAGGTGTCTGCACCTAATTCTTCAGCCTGTAATGTCCTCCCCTAATCACCCACCTATCAAGCATATCTCAACTACACCTTCTTCTCTAAAACTCTCTTACCTTTAGATTAAATCTTTTATGCTTTTGTATTCTCAAAGCATAATGCTTATTTTTCTGCTTTCTCCTCATTCAATTGAAAGAGGATGTTTATATGTGTGTCCACCACTTGATGATAGGAAATGTGTCTTGCATCTTTTCCTTATTTGTACCCATAGTAATGTACACTCTCACACAGACACACATACACACACACACACACACACACACACACACACACACACACACACATTCTTTATTTAACTTATTGCTATAATGAAACTATGAGTAACTTATCTTAGTTATCAAGTAACTTTCTGCTCATTGAAAAAACATTACTCATTCTGATTACAAGAAGACTCACAAAAATTCAAGCATAAAATTCCAGCCGAAGCTTTAATCTTTAACTAAGCACATTTTCTGGAATCTCACGAGAGACTGAGTCTGGGATATATTTTATGTTAGTTTATCACCCTTAAGCTCCTTATTAGCATGAGGTCTCACGAAGTCACTAGATAAGAAGGCCATTTTGAAAATTACTCAGAGTTTTTGCTTGGTTCTTTTAAAAAATACATTGGCAAGAAGTAATGTAAAGAAATCTAGGGGACATTTGCTCTGAATCCAAGCAGTCATGATGTAAGTGGTGTGCACAGTTTCAGAATACTGCTGATTGGTGCAGGAGGCAGTCAAGAAGACATTGATCCTTACCCTGGCTCTGCCTGTAAGATATGGTGTATTCATGGCAAGGTACTTGAACAATTTCTCAGGTAATAATATCCTTTGCTTTTCCAGACACATGGTGGAGATTTAGAGAGAGAGAATTTTAAAATGTTAATGTGGCTCTAAATCACTCCCCTTTAAACAGCAAGATCAGAGCATATCTGTTTTGGGATTCTAATCATAACTTAGAATGTGCTGTGCGGTCTGAATTTTGGAATTGGTTTCAGGGTAAGGAGAGCTTGAAGTTCACTAAAGATATCACAAATGATGTTTAATGGATAGAAGTTGGCTATGAATGATTTAAGATGAGACTGAAATCCATGGCATATCATATTTCATCCAATTTAAACTACTATTCTCTGCAATATGCACCAATACTTTACATACAATCAAGAAAGAAAGCCCATCGGCAATTATAAGACTCTTCTGCTTGTGCCATGCATTTGGATTTTATAAATATTAAAATGTGAAAAATATGCTTCTTAAAAGCAATAAAACATAAGTGTGTGTTCCCATATTCACCAAACACTCAATGTGTTTAAAACTAGATATATCTACTCACGAAATGGTTCTTTTCTCTCCCTTCTTTTTGTACACTGATTTGGCACTACTATTTCTCTCATGTACTTGACTTCTTTCTCTCCATTGCTCCCCATAACTTGTTAGTGATCTAATTCTTTGACTTCCTTTATTTTCTCTGCTCACTGTATTATTTTTCCTTTTCTCATCATTCAGCTAACTTTGTTCTACTTAGACTTCACCTTTGATGTTGAAAAAAAGAATTCTGCATGTGCCAAGTGCAGATGAGTTGATCCTTCAAGTTCCCAGTAGCTACAGAATCCTTATAACTTTATCCTCAACCTTATCCACGGACAAGGAAGTGGTCGAGTACATTCCTGCTTCTGTAAGTCAAGAGGCTCTAAATGGAGCCTGTAATCATTGCCAGTCAGAGAATTAAGAAGATAAGCTCATTTCATTCCAAGATATTGTTTTAGAAAATGTAAATGATTAGCTATCTTTATGAAGAGCTGGCCTAAAAATGAAGTTGAAGTCATTATCAACTGACTACATATTTTTACATTCTTATATAACATGTGGCAATTAGGAAGTTCATATAATGGAAATAGCATAGTCTCTGGAGTTTAAATTTCTTTAATTCTACATATTAACTCAGTAATATTGAATAAATCAGTTAATCAATGAGCATTAGTTTCCTAATATATAAAGGGGAAGTGCTCATATATAAGTTTTTGTAAGTATTAGAAGTGAAATTCGATAAGATTTATTTAACTTAAAAAATTTTAATTTGTCAAGCGAAGTTCCTGACATGTAAAATATCAACCAAAGTAAACAAAACAAAGTCTAATGTTGTAGAAGAAAAACAATGAAGCTCTTTATTTTAGTTAGGGGGAAAAATCACATCTACTAGTTATATTTTGTAATAATGTGGCTGGTTTATTTTTCAAAATCCAGTGGGATTTTTACCTGTAGTCCATACTGATTTTTTTTTCCAAAATAAATTCCACTTGCAATAACAAATACCTCTTGTGAATATCCCTTGTTTAATTCAAGATGCTAAAAAAATCATAGAAAAAAATGGTGATAGGCTGCAGAGGATATGTTGAAATAAAATATTTACATTTAAAAAAGAAATCTTTTGCAAAGATAATAAGCTATTACTTCAAAGTTTCTTATTTGTGTAGTTGCTTTAATTTATTCATACCTGAAGATTTACTCTCAGTGTTCTATTAGGAATAATAGATTAGAATGGCATGAAATAGTTAAAATTATTTTAATAAAAAGTTCCTTTCTTCCTGATTCAATATGTCACTTCTTTCTTTCTCATTTGTAACATGATAGATATTCCTGTCCTTTGGGTAAAGTATTTGATTGAACATTTAAGTTACTTTTTTAGATCTTCAATTTTCAATGATTAATCTCAGTAATGCCTTGGCTTTTTCACCTCTCACTGCCCTAGCTTTAATATAGTCCAACATTACAGGTAGCAAAATTATAAAAATTACAAAAAGTAATTTTTTGTATACTCTATTCTTGAGAACTATAAATGGTCTTGGAGATTTTTTTTTTTTTGGCTGATACTTCATATTTTTAAAAATCATGAGTATTTGCCATGGTTTAATTGAATACTTCAGTACCTTGCACCTGCTAAATATTCAACAAATATTGCTGGTTGACACATTTATGTGACAAACATTTTTAAAGTGTTTTAAGAGTAAGGTCACAAATAGATTTTACTAGTTCCTTTATTTTTGAGAATTCCAAATTTCCTATAAGAGGATTGTATCATGTAAACTTTTTATTTTCTTAAACCCTGACAGTTATATTAGTCAATGGTTCAAATAGCTGGGTACCATTGCATGGGAAACAAGCAGTGGGTTCATGAGTCATTGATTGGAGGTCAGGATTTGCAGCTAATTTTGTTTGATCTTGTACATCTTGCACACTGACTTTAGGGAGGAAGCATGACAAACTTCTGTGTTGAAAACTGTAGATTCTGAATCTGCTGCACTGGGTGTAGGTCTCAGTATACTGAAAAATCATACTGACCTTTCCTAAGGAAATAAAAATTTGTTTTTGTCTGTACTATGCTAAAAGAAGAAGATTAAAAGTAGAAAATTCAGCTACCTAAATGTCCTCAAAAGTAAACATATACTTTTGATAAGTATATTATTTTCGGATCTTTATTCTTCATTAAAGTTTGAATCCTCTGATAATAAGTTTCAAACCTTTTGTTGTGTTTAGCATATATATTTTTTATAAAAGAGGAGTGAAATTAGGGGGAATATAACTATTAAACTATGATATTGAATATTATATGGAAATAGAAAAGAAAAAGGGGAAATTATTTCTTTTTATAGACATAGACCTTGGAAAAATAAGTTTTAATTAACAAATGCCATTCTAGATTTAGAAGATATATTAGAACTATGTTCCTTTTATGGTGAATTTTAAAAGTATCAATTTGATAATAGGAAAAAACAATTTTTAAAAAGAAAATGTAGTATTTACATCATTTAAACACTAGATAATTATTTTATAGAGGCCCTGAAAAACAAGTTTTTTCATATTGCCAACATTAAAATCTGAATATATATTTGTATATTATTAAATAGAAATTTCAACAAAAGACTAATAATTCTTTTTGAAAGAGTAAAATCATTCAGAGGAAAAAAACATATCCAAAAGATAATTAATGAATAAATCAATGCTAATGAAAGTAAGAATACCTTGAGAGGTTATAAAATATCAACACTAAAAAGAAAGATACCTAAAATACATGATTTAGGAAATGAAATCATAAAATTGTTGAGTAGCCACATGTAAAGTAAAATCCCTGCACAATGAGCTAATTATAGCTAGAGGACAATTAAGTTCAGTTTCTAGTGAAAGAGAGGGATACAGAAGAGAGCAGGCGAAAAATTTATTTCCCACAGCCAGAGCACCAAATGTCTTTTATGGAAAGGGTATAATGATAGAGAGCTCAAAGGATCCCATATAAGAAGTAAAAGTACAGGCCTAATCTGGAAACCAGAAGGACATGACCAGTGGTTTAGATAGGAATGATGTGATACATGCATTTAACATTAAACAAAAAGGAATCATGTTAAGGTCATGGATAATACCTCTGCTACTTAATAAGAGTTCGATCCTGGACAAGTTATTTTAATCTATTAGAAACTCAGTTTTTTTATCTGTATAGTAGATATGGGAATAACATTTTTCATGTAGAGCTTTCATGGGGATTAAACAAGTTTTTTTTTTTTTTTAGAAATCAGTCCAATACTTGACATACATTAAGTAGTAAATATCTACAATGCTGTGTTTATTTATTGGTTACAGAATAATATGTTTTCTGTTGATAAGCTTAATATATCTTATATAAACACAATGAGAGTTGCATTTATTGAGTGCTTCTCTGTAGGCAAGACCCTACATTACCTGTAACCTCTATAATGTCTATGAGTTATCTCCTGTCATACTGCTGCTTGTTCTTCAAATACAAAGCTTTCTACTGGCTGTCGTCTTTCTTCTGGGAGACCCACATAGCCGTCTATCTTACTTACTTTGATTCTATCGCTTTCTCTATGATACCTACCCAACATCGCGTATTAAAAATTGTAGTGTCCCATTCCCAACACTCCCAAATCTCTTACCTAGTCTACTTTTTCTTTTTTTCTAAGTCACTTTAAACTATAAGAATACTTTATTTATTAATTACATCAATTATTGACTTTCTATCTTTTCTCTTCAAATGACAAATTTCACAAATAGTGAGATAATTGTCTACTTTTGTTCATGGTATAGATTAAGAACCTATAAAAGTACCAGACCCATAGTAAGTATTCAATACACTTTTTGAAGTTGAATTAAATATATAAATTATCTTTAACTAATTAAAAAATAAGCATAATATTATTAGCTCCAATGAGGAGGTAGACTAAGAACACAAGAAATACTTATTCAAATTTTTATGCTTAGTAGTTGGTTGAGCTAAAATTTAATTCCAACCTTTGTGAATCCATAGTTTTTGCTTTTTCTACTCAACCATACTTCAATTTAGTAAGAAAGAATGAGATTTTTCTATTGCTCAAATGGAAGTCACTCAAACAATAGGTTTTATAATTTAGAATAAAAAATTCTACATACTCTAATCTTTCCCCTCCTGCTTTAATTCTTTACACTGTGATAACATTAGTAGTGAGTAAATCAAAGAAAGGAAATAGTGATGGAACAAGGAAAGGAATAGATCAACTTGAAAAAAAGGGAGGATATTGGTTTATCAATGAAAACCAATACAAATTATGCCTAGTATATATGGTTTACCGATATTAAAAAGTATTGTGCACAGGCAATTTTTATAACCAATAAATAAAATTCATTTAATCATAAAGTGTTGTCATTCCATCCCACTTAGTTATCTAGATTTACTTTCTACCAGCCTATGTACAAAGACCATATTTCACTATGATTGAGGGCATGAGTTCATTGAAAAACAGACCAGAGTGTGAGTACTGGCTCTGTTATGTCCTGGATATGTGAACTCAGAAAGGTTTTTTATGCTTTTTAGGAATCTATTTCCTCAATTGTAAAATGGGGTTAATCCATGTATCTGCCTCAAAAAGATAATATGGAAATTTAAAAAAGATAATATTTCAAAAGTAATTGGTAAGCACTCAATGTTAGTTTTTATTGTTATTATGTTGTTATACTTGACAGATATTCATATATCCTTTAATTTTTTTATCTACTATAAACACAGCATAAACTTAGGTCTTAGTAAATGTAAGTTTAACATTACTGTTGATACGTTGCCCTGTTGATATTGTTAGATATTTTTCCCAGATCGTTGTAAAGCATTTGATAAGAGTTGAGAAACCTTAAAGTGGATCTTTAAAAAGCAGAAAAATAACTACTGAACTAATTCTTACTAGGGAATTTTTTAAGAGAGAGAGATCATTTTTACGACTCTCATGTGTCATCTTAAATGGGTTACATCCAGGTCAACATTAATTTGTATAATTCCTCTGCTGAAAAGAGAATATATCAGTTGGACTATTCTTTTACAAACAATACGTGATAAATACCATTAGCATTATAAGTTCTTTGAGGTATATGCATTTATATAGTGTAAACTCAAATAAACCATTATTACTGAGAATTGGTCTATATTTCCTGATTAATGTGGTAAAAAAAGAAAAGATGAATGACATTGAGGTACAAATTATCCCCACTCTAAATGTGGATAAGAGAAGCTTGCCATTGAAAAATTTCATTTTCTAACCACTTAATTAAAAATATATATATTTATATCAAGGCCACCACTGAAGTTTATATTGATCTCCATTTATTTTTCCACTTATTTCTCCCCAACTAATATTTTTATTTCATATTTCTATACGTACAAATGAAAGATTTTACAGTTATTCTGACATATAATTAGTTGCTGTATTAATATTTTTACATAATTGAGATGGTCTCTGTTGGTGAGTTCTCATAATCTCTTTGTAATTAACAATATTTCAAGAGACCTTTGAGGTAAGAACTTAAATCTTTACAGATACAGCTACAAAGAGAGAATTCCACTCAGGTTTCAGAGTGGAAAAGGAGCGCCTCAACCAGTTAGCACTATTTGGAGATATCAAAGAGTGAAGGGATGTAAGCAAATTAAATGAAGTGTTAGTTATGAGAAATTAATTATAAAAGGTTATTTATGAAGAGTTAGTCATGAAAGGTAAGATTTAAGAAGCTTATGTGGAGGTATAAAGTTTGGCTGTGAGGAGTTTTTCACATAAGAGCTGCCTTGAAAAAAAATAATATTCTAATTCACCACACAGAACTTAAATTTTACTATCAGCTTAGCCTGTGTAAAAGTGATGTGTTCCTTCTCGCCTTTGAATGCTTAAATAAGCTGATATTATGTGCGACAGAATCAAAAATTTGTCCCCCTTCTCAAATTTTTGTCTCCATTGAAATCAGTAGGGGGTGCTGTGTACCCATTCTTGTTTATAATGTCTAAACTAGCAATTAGTTTCAAGTTTCATTCTAAAACAATTCTTAATTGTAAAATAATGTTATATGTAGAATATTGTCACCTATTTGACTATCTAAAAATTTAACTATAATTAAATTTCAGAGTAAAGTTATTAATAACAACATAAATTATGTCTAATAGTTTTTAGAAGTTATGTGTCTCATGTTTTATTTCAGGCATTATTATATTTGCATATTCTTGAGTAATACTAAAAATGTGTTAGAACAAAATAAATAGTAAGATCCATAAGGACTATATCTATCTTGTTTTCCTGAACTTGCCATAGAGTTGGTTGCTAACAAATGTATTTTTAAAGTAAAAGAATAACAGTTAAATTTATATTGAGTTCATCTTAATATGGAGAAATGGTTAAAAATGTTAGGAAAAAATTCTACAAATTATCTGTGATTGAGCTAAGAATAGAATCTAGGCATTTGGACTCATTGTTCTATAATTGGAGGCATTACTCAATTAGCTATCTCCTCAATGTTCTTAATTAATATCTAAATTTTTAAGTAATTTTTATTCCTCATTTTTAATTTCTGATCATTGAGTCCATGGATCAGGCAATAAGTTAATAATTGATATGGATAATATATTTAGTTTTATTGTAAAAAAATCAGCAAATATCTAGTGAAACATTAAATATAAAAAAGTAATAATGAAATTAGTCTTTGCCTTGGTAAGGGGTAGTTTTGTACCATTTACCTCTGAAGGAAAGTACAACCAGTACATACAGGGCAGGGCTTGCAGTCACAACTGCTCTAAAGAGCGACTTAGACGGTCTGTTCACCATTAGTCAGTTTCATACCATTGCTGTTTAACATGGTGGCTTATGTTCCAAAGGCATCACAGTGAAGGCTATTCTCAGAATACAGGCTTAAAATAGGTTCGTGGGTGAGGAGTGAGTGGAAGACTCACACTGTCATTACAATGTAGTTTGAATCTGTGTTCCAAGGACATGAGGTTGTTCTAAACCTGTGGTGGAAAAACCTGTGTGTTTTCCACAACAGATGGGAAGTGGGAGGGGAAAATTGTTTCTTTCCTGTGTGTTCCCTATAACTAATATTGCTTGGATATGCATAACAAACAGAAGTATTTGAAAGTGGAGTGGTGGCATACTGCTCACACCAATAATTGAGTGTGAGGGTCGTTGCCAGCTCTGCTTTCTATGCTGCTCCTTTAATTGAGTGAGAAAGTGTAGTCTTCAGCAACTACAGGGCAGTAACACTTCAGGTGAGTTCTCTTGCTTAAACTGAGATAAAGCTTAATTTGAATAGAGTACCAACAAGAATACGGAGTTTCTTACTGCAGAGCTCACTGCGACTCTAAGACAACAGTCTATATTCAAATACCAGAAAGTAAAGAATGAATTTTAAAGAAGTTACGAGCACTCTTCATGTGTCTTGATATTAATAGTAATATTTAGGATGCAAGCTCTCTGCTGCCTAGTTCACTGCACTCTATAATTAGAGCTTCTCGTTATTAGAGCAATAACTCAGGATTCGAATAAACAACTCAGGATTTTGACATTTGTGGAAAATAGTACTGAAAAATCATTACAAGAAAATGAATATTAAATACCTTTAAGTGAAATATGATCAACTTAGTCACCTACTGAAGGAAATGAATAATTGCATTTGTAAAAGCAAATTACAAAGGGGAAAAATACAGCTGGTTAAAATACAGATAAATCACTTTTTAGCCCAGAGTTGTGGCACTCAGCTTTGGGACTTGATCATTTCAGAAATAAGAGTCTCCTGAGAAAAATTTCTTGCCAAGAGAGGGTTAGCATGTTAAACAGACAGTGTTTTGGATTACTCTACATATCTCTACTATAAATAGGATACTTTCAAAATGCTGTTTTGAGCTATTCAAGTGAGCTAGTGATCAGATATGGCAGACTTCATGATAATGATGGACTGACATATGAATAGGGAAAGCTCATCATTTTAGATGGACAAATCTTGATGAATTCAAACAATAACCTGTAATCTTTAATTTAAACCAGCCACTTAGCTGGTAAAGGCAGTGAGTGGTCATGTGCTTATTCATTTACTGCTAACAACAGGATTCACATATCTGAAATCCCTAGCATTCAGAAACCTGTAAGAGGATTCATGAACGTGTTCTACTTTATGCTGTGATTTGCAAAACAATGAGGCTAGTAATGATGTGAAAGATTTAACTGGCTCTCCTTGTGTCTCCTCTATCTGAACTGATTGTTATTTGTAAAGAGGAATCTTTGGAAGCCTGCGGTCCCCACAGGATGCTGAACAGCCAGGCACTGGGTTGAGAATGACATTCTGTGTCAGGGATCAGAAATCAGCCAGTTAATAGCTGTGCACTTAGAATTGCTTAATATTTTTTTCTCGCTAAAGGCCAATTTCTAACATATAAAGTCATTTTCACATCCTTGATGTACTATAGACTGGAAGATTCTTTGAAAATAGCACTAGTTTAAATGATTTCTTTCTAAAGTACAAAAACTTGCTAAATATTTTACACATCAAATCATTCTATAATTTAGATTTATGTAATCCAGACCCAAGACATGCAAAACAATTCTTGCCAGTCTATATTAGAGATTCGGATTTTGCCCTGTTATTTTACAAATGTCTATTATAACAAGATCTTGCTTCAGTAAAATAAGAGTGAACCAATTTTTTCCCTCATTGTCAAAAGGCTAAATTTGTGCTGTTTCCACTGACACAAGTTAATTATTCCAAGAAAGAATTGATGTAGTCATCACTTTAATATTTTTCTAGTTACATATAAGAACATTTAAAAATCTCAAATATTAACACATGAAAAAGTGTTATAAGCATATATGTTCCTATAAGTTTTGAAATTTTAAATTATTTAATCTAGGTAAAAAATATAAATTTCTAGCAAAATAATAATAAAAAAAAAAAACTCAGAGGAAGGATGTCAAATTTTCAAAGACATAACTTAGAAAATGTTATTGAATTGTGCCCCCTACACACAATGAAATATTCTCTTCCTTTCAAAATGATTTAACTAAAAGATGTTTCAGTTATTATATAATATGAGGAAGGAAGGAGGGAAGGATGAAAGGGAAAGGGAGGGAGGAAAGAAAAGAAGGAAAGAGGGAAGGAGGAAGGAGAGGGGAGGAAAAATAATTTTAAAAATAATGGCATTTTCTTAAATTGGAATTCAAAGTAGTATCTCGAAACCTAGCCAGAGATGGGCCTTTAAACATTGTCTTCAAAAAATCATGGCTAAAACATTCAGATCATTAGTGGTTTATCAAAACCCAGTACCACTAACTAAAAAAACAAAACAAAAAAATTACATCTGCCACTTTCTTCTACTATTCATTTCTTCTCCCTCCTCCTCCTACACAGCTTCTGTGCTTATGTTTCACTTTCATAATCTGTCTATAGTGAATTAAGAACATTTTGTTGGCAGTTCTCCTTACCTACGGGGTGCAAGATGCATTGGCCTCTGTGACACTGTCAGACCCTGCTTGGATTCGTACAACTGCTAGTAAATACCATCACTTCCCAGGCAAGCGAGAGTGAAAAACCAGAAACAACAGCAGGTGCTGGATCTGTTGGAAGGAACACAGTTAAGAAGTGTTGATGACTCAGTGACAGTTCTATTGATCTGGTTTTTGGCTTGGTTTTTTTTTTTTTTTTTTTGTTTTTTTTTTTAGGATATGATGCAAAATAAATTCCTCAGCACTGGGGGCCTCATGGCAATGAGATTTACACATTGCTATTATTTTTAACTTGTTTTGTGAAACGTGATGCTACAATTACTAATAATATTATAGAATTCATTTAGAGTCTGTTAGCTGAGAGCCCAATAGCTGCCACCTGATTAAATGTGGAAGCCAGGACTTGTAATTATTTTTCAATTTAGCTTGTAGCTAGTTTCTCTAATGATTTGAGCAGTTTTTTGGTTTTTGTTTTTTTAAGTACACTGGTATTCATACCAACAAAGCATGTTTTGTTCTCTAAAGCTGTTACTCAGCTCATTTTAGTCAGGTAAATGCCTAAAAAAAGAAACAATATATATTTTTTTACCTTCGGGTGATTAGAATATTACATTGTAGAAGACTTCATTTTTAAAAAATAAATTTACAAGGTCACAGTTGTCTGTTCCTATCAGTTGTGTAAATAATAGGCAATTTAGCAGACAAATCTTCCCTTCTCTCAGGGATTTTTTTAGCTTGCTTTCTTGTCTGTTTGTTTGCCATTAAGGAAATAACTGAATTAAAAAAATAAAAAAGATCCCACAATAATTTCCCCCAAAATATCTCACCTTGACCAAGGAGATAAATTTTAGCCAAATAGCAAAGCCCATACACTAATTTCATCAATAAGAAAAACTCTCTTCTAAGGAATCTCATTACTTAAAACGTAAGTTATTTTCATAATTTTGATAAATTGCATAAACTTTTTTACTGATTTCTGTCATGTTTTATGAGCCTTGATTTGCCTCTTCTGTGTTTTTCACCATTGGCCTGACAAAGTGAGTAGATGATCAACTAGAAAATCCTCAATTTACCGTGATTACTGCTTTGTGCTTCCTGTAGCATTAGTAAACATATTCCTGTTATTTTAGAGAGATAAAGATATCTGGAAAGAGAAAAAAAATGTATATTCTTGGAAATAGCTACTTTACGTATGTCTCCCCAAAGAGTATTTAAAAGTTGTTTTAAAAGTCCATCAGAATTTCTATTCATACTGTCAACTTTTTATTGAACAACTATTAGCTATGTAGTACTGCATCATACTACCAAGAATAAAAAGATTTCAGTTTATCGACTCTTAAAAACTGTTTGGTGCAGTTAGGAAAACATATAAACAGAAAGTATGGAAGAAGAACTTACAAGTCTAGGGCCCTTTACTTGAGTTAGGAGCTATTCTAGGTGCTCTGCATACCTTACCTGTACAACAGCCCTGTGATCTTGGCACTCAATGGCTCCGTTTTAAAGATGAAGAACCCACAGTTCGAGAAACATAATTCAGTAATTTCAAACCAGAGCTAATAAGAGATGGGGCTTATAGTCAAACCTGTGTTACCAAGGGAGACATCAGGATTCCCTTATGGTCTAAGTGCCTTGGAAGTCTTGATAAAAGAAACCATGTCTGGCCTGAAAGATCAAGGATGATTTTAATAGCACCTTGCCAGATAAATCATGGTGGATAGGTAATCATTGGACGTAAATGAGAAGAACTGATGAAACAACAAAGAGAAATTTATATTTAGGGACAAAGGCTTCTGAACTGGAGTCAATTGATAAATTATAGATGATAGATAGATGACAATAGATGATAGATAGATGATAGATAGATAGAATCTTAGAAATGAGGATTCAGTTCGAACAAAGGAAATCATTGGATGTCATAAAAAGTCATATTGCACTATTATAGCAAAACTCAGATAAAAAGTAAACCCAAAAATGTACATATTTCTCACATGTGAATTATGTAATAAATCCTTTTTATAACTTGTTTTTCTCCACAATAAATATAGTATGAGCACTTTTCTTCATCAATAAATTATTTTCACATTTTATGAATGAATTTATTTAACCTGTAGCCTGATTGTAGCTATTTGGTTTGCTCTTTTTTTTTTTATCTTTTGAATGAATCATTTAAAAAATGCTAAAATGAATATCTCTAATTATATACTCTTGTATATGTCTAATTATCTTCTTAAGATAAATATTAAAATTTAGATTGTGACGCAAATACTGGACACTCAAATAAAGTGGTTTTGATATGTTTTTTCAAACTATGGAAAGTTTGTACTAATTTATATTTTTACTCTGCCAAATTAATTTCCCCTGAATATCACTTTCAAAGCATCATATATAATTTTCATAAAAATTATTTTCTCTTTTTCTAACCTCAGTCTCTGAAAATGCCTTCCTCTCACCTCCACATATCGAGTGTTAATATAACACCCTACTCTTTGTATCTGTATTTCGTATTTCTTTCATTCATTCCCAGATTTGTTTTTTCATGAAATTCAGATAAAAACTTTTCCTAAACTATTCTTCTATCTGTCTCTATCATCCATCTATCTATCATCTATCTATCATATACCTATCTGTATATCTATAATTTAATTTTATTCATTCATTCATCCACTTATTTATTTATTCACTTATTTATTGAACAAAATTTTTGAGGTCCTAGTGTGTGTTGGAATTGCATATAAATACATTTAAATACATTTAAAACACTCTTTGATATTTTTTATTAAAAAAATTGAAAAAATTGAAGAAAAGATTATTTAAAAGTTATTCAAAGGAATTTTTAAAAGCCCAGAGTTTCATTGTCTTCTATAACCTTTTTAAAAAATGTTTCCTATGTGCATATCTGACAACAACACCGAATGAATTCACATTTTATAAACTTCCATTGTCAGGATTTTTTAAATTTAATATATTAATCTGACACTTGATTACCACCTTTTATCGTAATTTATTTTTTACTGCATGTTAAATCTTTACTTTCCAGTTTTAAATTCTTGATTTTAATAGAATGAAATAAATATAAGTGAAATGCAAAAAGATAGAATAAAATTAATAGATGTGTTAATCTCTTTCTTTTTTCTCTTTTAAACTGAGACATATATCTGAACATGTGAATAAGAGTTATAGTTTAAATGACACAGTAATCTCAGAGATAACATGAGTCAAAATTTGAAAAATAAAAAATTGTATATTTTCAGAGGCAGAATAATCTAGGGTTAAGTAAGAAATAACATGTATATTCCTCCTGGGTGCTTTGCCTGGCTTATACAATAAAAAAAGAAAGAAAAAAAAGTGATTTCATTATGATATATTTTAGAAAAGTAATAATTCACATTCTCAATCACTGATTCTGGGGTTTGCATTTCCAAGAGCAATGTGGAAGAGTTTTTTTTTGTTGTTGTTTTTGGTTTTTTTTTTCCTTGTAGACAGTTCTATCTGCTGGAGATGGAAAGAGGAAATAAAAGGCTGTAACCTAGGCCAGAAGGTTGCAGAAGATAAATCTTGAAGGTAACAGCAACATAAAGACATTGAGTAGGTGAAAATTATTCCAGAAGCCTCTGTTTAATGATTTCCTGGGACCACACATCTTTACACAATGTCAAAAAGTCAAAGAGGTATTTTTCACATCTTTGAGGGAGAAACCAGCAAAATCTCTCCCTGAATTCCCACAACACTACTTGTCCAGTTTAGAGCCGTGATCTTCCTGGCCTTCTCCACCAGTAGGCCCAACTCCTGTGTAAGGAGGTCTTCTGCAGTTAGTGCTGCTCCTTACCCAAAGGCTTTTTAAAAGTTACATTACCCCTTTGGAGATGCTTCAGGGTTTAGGTTCAGGCTGCAAGTGAATCTAAACAGTTCCTATAGTACAATACACAAAGAACAAATATATGACAGACCTGTATTCACACGACAACATCCTGGGGTCTCTAAGAACACCATCGGAGGAAAACGAGAAGATGCAGAGTCTCAGTTAACTGCACAACTAACTCTTCACTAATGAGGATGTGGGTAATTTCTGATAAGTGTCCAATTGTCATCCTGAAATAGGTGACATTGGGAGTAGTACACGCTCCTATAGTAAATGATTAATGTGTATTTTTCTGTTCCTGACAGATTCCAAAAGAAGAGCAGATTGCTACCCATAAAACTAAGCAGACTCAACATGGAATTACTGGAAGAATCCGAAAGTCTTTGCAGAAATGCTGTGCTTACTCCAGTGTTTCTCAAAAACCAGCTATTTTAAAGGGACCAGGGTCAATATAAATGAAATAAATGGAGGCTGAGATAAAATATGTCAGAAAATTTGCCGAAAGGTTATTTTAAGGTGGCATGTTAAAAACAATAATGGGCCATTAGGCTGTCTTGTTAAAGGCATTAAAGTCACAGGCACAATGTATGAGTCACATGGGCAAGATTTTCTACTTTATATATAAAAACTTCAATATTGAATTTCTGGTAAAAGTAAAATGTTACCATTTCTGTGTATATTATTATAAATATTTAAGTTTAAATTGTAGGCAAGAGAGTAAGCAAAGTATTAATGCCTCTAGGAATGTGCTATCAAAATGCTATATATTATAATATTACAATACAGATTTGAATGTGATTTATCTTTTTAATTAAGTATGCAGTTAAAATATCTTTTAGCTGATCATTCTACATGCAGACACGTTGCTTTTTAAAAGCAAGCATCTCTTTGTCAGACAGTGGTCACTGAATTATTTTTAAAACAAAATTTTGAGCACCTCCCATGACTTAGATAAGGTACTAGACAATTTATAATTTAAATGATTTTTAAGAAATAATACCCTTACCTTCTAATGTAGAATAAGAGTCAGGCGCTTGATATGTGAAGTGCATGCCCCATGAGCGTGTCTTCATTTATTTTGTCTACAGCTGAAACTCCAGGACCCACAACAAAATCAATTACATAGAATATACTCAAGAAATATTTGTTAAAAAAAAAAACAGGAATTATTAATACATTCTTATTGTTTTAAAATTTTCATGAGTAATACATTTTTATAGCCCTTTCTGTCTGTTATCCATGATTTCTGAGCTATATCTTAACTTACTCATTTATTTTCTTAATTTAATTTTGCAATAATTAATATTAAATAAATCTTGCTTCTATGAGCTCTTTGTGGGCTGTTGAAGTTAAAGAAAGAAATGCTTTTATGGGACACAGATCTCTTTGTGATGAATTCATTTGGCTAGAAAAATTTGCCCTTGCTTTTTTGGAATTATCTATTTATTGATTTGAGTTTTTTTTTTTTTTTTGTCTTCTAATTTTTAGTCTAACTGTTAGTGACAGTATAGCATCAACAATGAAAAAGACTAGATATAAATACAAATGTAGGTAACTCCCATTTAGGTGCATTTTATACTACCTAGTTAAACCACCAGCTTCTTCTTGATGGAAATTCAAGATCTTGGCCATTTTAATTAAATATTATACATCAGATATATCATGTGGGAATTTTTTTTTGCTTACAATATTTATACTGCCACACATAGCCTATTTAATTACTTTCTAAATATCTTGCATTGTCATTTTTTTAAACTTTAAAATTAATTGAAAAAAACTTTTTTTTTTTTTTTTTTTAATTTATCCAGCAGTTCTCAGGAGTTTAGAGAGGAGCTGACTCTTGAGCCCTGTGCTGGGACACTGTAGAGTCCCAGCAGGCAAGCTGGACCGTGTGTACTTTGGAGCCTCAGAACCCAAATTCATGTCTTGAATAGTGTGGGAGAGGGGGTGTTTGGAGAGTTAAAAGAAGGAAACAGAGTATGGCAGAGGCTTCTGATACTAGAGCTTACAGATGCTTTGATTACAGGAAACTCATATAAATGATGACAGTACATAGAATAGATGTGGAAGAAAGAAGAGAGACCAGATCACAAGATATGCATCTCTACTCAGAAAATCATGGGTGCAGTTACCGAAAATAACTGCTGGGAGTTTTGTGATTTAATCCCATTGACCGGATCACTGAACAGGACATTTTTCACTTCCATTTTTTGTATTTCGGCTGACCTAGGAAATCTCATGGTTTTGCTGTGCGGCACATGCTTTTAGAAAAACCTGTTATTTATGCTGCTCTGCATTGCCCAGTCTCCCTATTGAACGGCTGGGATTTGGAGGAATGTAGAGTTTCAGTACAGCAAGCAAATGCAGGGAAATAACATAATGTTATATAGTTGGAGCTCTTGTGATGACAGTCCATTCCGGTGTTGGTGGCTGGAAGGGAGAGGGACTGCCACCCAGTGTTTTCACAGTGCCGATTTCAGGCAGCTTCTAAATTGACAATGGAAAAGGGAGGTAAAGGGAGAAATAAGAAAGAAAGACTCCCTTTCCTTAAGGGTGAAAAATAATTCAAAAGTATCAAAAGTATTTGAGAAAACTTAGGTAGTAATTCCTATTCCAAACATACGTAAGTCACAGGCAACCTTATTCTTTAGTTTCTAGGCACATTTTTGAGTTTAGCACAATAGGGAAAAGAAAATTGGAGGTTAGTGAATCCAGTGGGGCAAGAGGTGAAGAGGACTAAATTTCAGTCAAGACAACAAGGAAAGTACAAAGAATATAGCTTCTCTTTCATGTGCTTTGATCGTCTTTCCTGTTTTACTCTTAATGAATACTTTTTGAAAACTAAAAATAAAACACTGCTTTCTATTAAGTTGTGCTCTTCTTCCTAGGGAATTGTAAATGGGTAAGTGTGTGTTTCTCAACTATGAATATGACTATATATTTTCATATGTATAGTTCACACATATGTACATGTATATGAATAATTTTCTTTTGCTGGGAATCAGGCAATGGACAAGAGAAAGAGGAAAAGGGAGATCATACTAGAAACCCAAAAGCAAATGTTAGTTTGTTTAAATTGCTATTACAGTTCTAGTGACTGGCACTGAGCAAACTCAGTTTGGCGTATTAGAAGATTGCAGTCGTGGTATAAAATAGCACAGGTTCCATGAGAAGCTGCAGAGAATAAGGCAGGTAGATGTTCACAATCCTCCCCCTTGTGCTATAGAGAGCCTCTTCCCCAGATCCACATCATAGCACCTGGAAAGTAATGGGCTGAGAAGGATGCTTACTAAGTAGGAGAAAAACATTTTATGTCAACAACGTAGGGGCACCATGTGTGCCTGCTCAGGGTGAAACTTGATTTTTCATTGTGGATAATGTGCCCACAAGGTCTCATATTATTCTGATGAAGAATAATAAAATGAGATGCTATCCCAGATGCTTTGATGCTTTGCTTTGAGTTTACCTGCTTGCTTATGCCACATGCAAAGGGCACATATGTATGCCTTTATTATGCATGAACACACATTACTCAGAGCTGCATTATCATTTCTTGATGCCAGTTATGGTTGGCTTACTTGCAGATGGGATTTTTGCTGTGGTGGAAAGACACTGAGTGATATATACGTGGTCAGCGACTGTACTCATTACAAATAAGCTCTCTCTAACAATATAATTTAAATAATCATATTAATAAATACACGATAGTCATGCATACAAGTCACCTTATCTCCCCCACTGATGGCTTTGATTACTTTGACAGACTAAGATACGCTAATGATACAAATTAGGAGTAAGAAGAATTAAAAGGGTGTTTAACTCTGATGTCAGGTTGTCAATTTCCTATAGTGCTACCAACTTACAGATAGATGATTAAAATTGTTTCATTTAGGAATTTTGAATATTTTAAAAATTGAATGCTTTTCTGAGGGAGGAAAAAAGAAAAAAAATCTATGCTTAGCTAATTAGACATCCTATTTGATTTAACAATAGAACAAGAGTATTCTTTGAGTATCGAGATCATCCTACATTACTATAAGAGCCTACATTTTGCTATTAAAAATGTATTTGCAAATTTTTCCCAGTGGGTTTGTCTAGTTCCTTATATTTGATATTATTTATAACCTTTCTTTAATTACAAAGAGAAGTGGTCATTGAATCCTTAATTTGTTTCTAAAGCAATTATTTTCAAAACACTATGCTAGATACTGTGGGTAAGTCCCAGATACGCAAAATACAGTACCTTTCTCTGAGGAGCTAAAATCTAGCAGAAAAAAATGGTGTGTGTACACAAACGAATATATATTTCATAGACTCTTGTGAATGACATAATAGCATAAACAAAATACTCTTTGCATGGAAGTAATATGGAGCTTGGAATTTTCAGCCAGACAGTGTAGTTTTAAGTTCTGATTTGGTTACTATATAACTATATACACCTTGAGAAATTACTTTACTTTATTTGGGTTTCCATTGTATTATCTGGATGATGAGAAAAATAACGCCTATCTCTCAGATATGGGTGAATATTAATTGAGCTAATACATGTGAAATGTTTAGAAGAGACTGGTGCATATTAATTGCTTTCATGATACCCAATGCTTAACCCACAGATCAATTGTATCTCTACGGTTTTATGAATTTTCTTCTTTCTTCTATCCTTTAGACTATAAACCATTTGAAGTCAGAGACTATATCTTCTTCATTGTTATATTCCCACTGATTCAGTAGGAGTTGAATAAATGTTTATCAAATAAATAAACAAATAAAAGAATAGAAGAATGTTTGATAATTGGCTGGTTAAATAATATTTAGTTGTTTATAGGCTTTTGTAAGATCTGCCTCCTCATCTCTATGGGATGATTTCTTTTTGAGGATATAATACTAAAAAGCCTGTGACAGAAGCATGAGAAAGTAGAACCTCTATCTCCACTGTCAAATAAAAAAAAACCAGTTCTGGGGGTTTGATGTGGTGACACACCATTCTCATATTCTAATACATTATAACAAATGTGCCAAAAATAAGAACACTGGAAAAAGAAATAAATAGTAACAAGTTCCAATTTCTAAAAACAATTAGAAGTTGCCTAAGTAAATTAGCACTCTTCCATCGGTATAGAATGAAAATGGAGTAATGGAGAAAGCCCCACACAGGAGGTCGGTGTCTTCACCCTCAGCCCCATTTGGAAGTTCCATGACCCTGGACAGGGGATTTCCTTTCTTAGTTTCGCTTCTGTGATTTGTAGGCAGAAAACAGAGGACTTAATTTCTTCTAAGTGTGAAATTCTGAGTTTCAGATGAATGTTTGCTTGTGTTACTTTGCCACAGTTAAAAGAGTGTTAAAGTAGGTGGGGAGGAGTGGAGAGAATTAATGACACTTGCAGCCCCAATGTAAGTTTTGTTTTTATGTGACTTCTTTTTTTAAATTAACTGTGGGCTACTTTAGTGAGCAATTTAAAAAAATAATAATTTAAATACTTTGAACAACCCTCCTTTCCTGGAAAATATAATAGACCTAGAACTAAAATTTTGTTCTTTAGCTAAATAAGTTGCAAAGTTTTATTTTTATGATAAAATGCACTCCGATTGAATCAATTAACATTTATTAAACATTCAAATAACATGAAATAATGAACATGTTTATTTATTTCAGTTTATAGTTTATCAGGCACATCTACATGGATAATCTCACTGTTCCTTACAACTACACAGAAAGATCAATGTGTTCAATATCTTTATTGAAACTTCGGATCTACTTCTATCCTTTTCCATCTTTTCTTCTGCCCCAGTCAACTAAGCTCTATGGACCATGTGAATAGATTTTTTCTCCCTGGCAAAAGATTGGCAGATAAAAGAAGGAAGAGTGAGGTCATATCCCTTCTCGTGATGCCTTCTTGTGAGGTCTCCTCCAGTTAGCTGGGGTCTGCAAGGTTCTTCAAGCCTACAAATGGAGAAAACTCCAAGTTCCTATAACTATTCTTCGCAATTCCCCCCACATCCCTCCCACATTTCTGTAATCACTATGTTTTTAAATAAACTGTGATCAAATTATCCAGATTGACTGTCATTTTCTGTGTTTTGTAAACTAAGAAGCTAAATTTCAGCCTTGCCTGAAGCTATTTCTTGAAAGTTTCCACAGAAGACAGGACTAGATTGCTGGAACATACAACCTCTGTTCATACTGGGGAATTTCCTTCCCTGTCAGTTAAGCATATTTTTTAATACTCATCATATGTATTCTGAAACGTACATTGGACATTCTGAAAAGCACAGCGAAATCTTCCCATTTTGTACAATGATATACACATGTAGCAGCAATATTTGTGTTAGAAAAGAACTCGAAAGTACCAGATTTGAAACATAAAAATCTAGCTGAGTTAAAAATATGGGATCTGTTGCTTACTAGATGAGTGTCCTTAAAGAAATGACTTACTGCTCTGAAATTTAGGTTGTTCTCCAATGTATAATAGAATTACCTGCCCTGACTATGTCATATGAGTTGTGTATTTTAAAAGCACTCTTGAGCACTCTGTGTGTGTGTGTGCGTTAATTAACTATATTGTAAGTTTTTAATGTGGGAAGATGCTGTCACCATGAGAGTATGTAATGATCAAAACTTTTAGAAAAACAAGTATAACACACATTAAACAACAACTAACACTGTCAGATCCTATGTGATAAGTAGGATCTACACTTGTCAGGTACCAGCGTTAACATTTCGGTGGATGCAGAGTGATTAAACAGAGGTTCCTAATTAGAGGTGAATATATAAGATCAGTCTTATGGAGCGGGAACAAAATTTCATTCAATCTTCAGAATCAGATGTATTTTAGAGAATTTATAAATCCTACCTTTCCAGAAACTGAGAAATTAAGTAATTTATTTCAGCTGCTTGGGTCTACTAAGTCAGAATTTAAAATATTCTGTTTGGATATCAAAGACATCCTTTAAGTTCTTTGTGTTGCTACTGGCAAAGCCCTCATTAGATAGAATTTTAAATGACTTCTGATGAGGACAGTCCCTAGAGAGTAACTGATTTAGGACAAGTAAATCCAAATATTCTTCTCAGGCATACTTATTCAATTGATACAGGTTATTAATGCTATTAAAAAAACATTTTACTTAAAAATATATAATAAAAATAGTATATATAATATACCATTTTGACCTGATGATAATGATGGTAATGATGATGATGATAAGGGTAATGATAAAGTGAAAGAGAAGAGGAGGCTAATAACAATAAGAATAATAATATTTAATATTCAGTAAGTGTTCACTCTCAGCAGATAGCATAACTGACTTATTTGTGTTACTTTATTTATCTTAATAACCTGCAATAAGACACTGAAATGTGTACTATAAATTACCATTATTTTAAAAATGAGAATAAAAGGTACAGAAATTATATTTCAGTTATATAGTTAATAAAAATTTACATCAGATTTTTAATCCAGAATTTTCTTTTAAGGATTATAGTAGACATTAGTTATTTTATTTTTTCTATAGTAAATTCTATCCCTCCAATTTTATATAGTATCCAACTCCAGGACTGCCCTAAAGCTATCATTAAATGTCATTTTTCTGTCCAAAGGGATGCAATCCTTAATTAACAATGTTTAAATATTAACTAAGTCTCTACTCTACTCTAGACTCTATTCTAGGCACCAAGGATACAGTAGTGAATGAAGCAGAAAAAACTCCCTGCCCTTGGACAGTTCATAATAATGAGCCAAAATACATGAGTACATAATAATGCAGTGGTTACAATCATGAACTTTGAAATTAGATGATACAAATTCAAATTATCTTCTAACACTTTCTACCAACGATCTTGGAAAATTTACTTACTTCTTTGAAACTCAGTTTCCTCATCTGCTAAATAAAAATAATAGTCTAATTTTAAACAGGGCCATTATAATATGAAATATTTATGAAGAGTTTTGCATAGGATTTAGAATAAGTGCTTGAGAGGGTAGCTATTTTTAAATGTCTCATAGATTCATGTACAAAGATATTGAAGTAGGAGTGATTGGGTACACATAAACACACCTCCAATTTCCTCCTCTTAGTTCATCAAACTTCTTTCCTGTATTTCAAGTATCTCTTAAGAATATGATTTCCTCCAGGAAGACATTTAATACTCATTAATTAAATTCCCACAAAAATTCCTTCACCAAGCTAATCAACACACTAATCCTTAACTCTCGAGCCTTAAAATTCCCTTAAATTAATTTTGTTTTGTGTCTGGTATTTGGTGATTGTCAGCCATGCTCTTTATACTGCTCTTTATACTCAAAAAACATCTGACTCGATTAGGAAAATTAAGTTTTCTGGCAGATTCAGAGAAAGCAGCTGGCTTTGTGTCTAGTTTTGACAGTGGTTTTGGGGAAATGTAAAATGCATATCTGTGGCAGTCACTGTGTTACTGAGAGAAGCCAGTCTGAAGATATGGCTGACGCTGCACACGGCATGCAGAGTGGCAGCATCCTGAGCGGCTAAAGTAAGTCAATCCTGATTTCCACTCAACCCCAAGATCTGGTAATAAAGCCAGAAACTAACAAGCAAAACCCATTCCTTTACCACGTGTCATTTAAGCCAGTTTGAGTTGCTTTCTTTTTAGCTGAAACATGAAGAGCCCTAGCAAATACAAAAACTGCCCCCTTATTATAGCGCAGAACAATCAAGGGGTGAATGTATATATTTTATGCATTTTATTCAGTCAGGGCAGCACAATAAAAGACTCAGTTGAAGTCTCTGTGTATATTCCCGTCTGCTTCTGAAGCCAGCCCGGAGCTTAACATTGTACAGACCTGTAATAGCTCATGAAATGAGAGTGCTGAATCTTTGATTACATGGCTACAGTTGTCTCTAAACACTGCTTACTAATATTTAGAGAATCAAACACTACAACTTAAAGTCTCAATCTTCAAGCCCTTTGCCTTTTGCAAATGAAAAATGCAATGAGGAAATAGCAAGATAGCTCACTACCAAAGAAATTAAAACACTTTCAGAAAGTTCTTAGTCAAGCCTGTTTTATTTAAAACTTTTTCTTATTTTTGGTATGAAATTCTTTGTTCCCCCTCTCTTCAACAGGAATATATTAATACTGTTAAGGAACTGTCATTATCTTCCCTATCTCCAAGGAGCCTGTATGTTTGTGTGCGTGTTTGTTTGTGCTGCAGTTTCCTAAACACACTGAAATGGATTTCTGCTGTAGGTTGACTCAAATAATTATATAAGTTCTTGTATGAATTCTTTTCATTTAAACATGCAGGGAAAAATATGTAACAAATAATAAAATGCATGCAAACACTCATCAATCAAGAGCTGTCTGCCACTTCAGGGCTGCTAGAAGTGTCCTCAGAGTGACAGCGCAAATGCATGTTGGCAGGCCAATCAAAGCTTTAGAAATAAAACAAAATGTTTCATACTGGTCCCTCAATTCTCTAAGGCTGTGACAGCTGGGTTGCAATTTCATTTTTTACATTAGTTTTGAATTTCTTTATTAAATCATTTTCATTCTGACCTTTGGCTGTCACACACATGCCAATACTGTTGATGGCTATAAAAAGCAGTGTATCTGTAATCTCTGGAGAACAGTGCTCTGTAGACATATTCGTGATTATTTTAAATTTCAGTGACAATATTAGCATTTTTATTCTTTCAGACAATAAGTTATGTAATCACAACATTAAAAAGTACTTTAAAGCCAAAAAAGAGACAAGAAAAAAAAGCAATTATTTAACTTATTTAACCACTATTCTTATACCTAAAAGCTGTCATTCTTTTCAAAAGTTGTACAAATATAAAGGGGTATAACTCAACAGAAATGCTAAAATTAAAATCTACACTGTTCTTCATTTGCTTTAATTTTGGTTTCATAAGCCCAAATGTTCATGCTAAATTTATTTACGATAGGGTTACTTTTTTTTTTTATTGATTCAGTCATAGATTGTCATTTTAATAACAATAGCAACAGCATGATTTTTGTAAAGTTTTAGATCTGCTGTTGGTCTAGCTTGCGACATATGAAGCATGTCAGTGAAAGGGAGGAATCTTGTTAATGCATAAGGATGAATAGAAATTTCCATTTCGATTTTCATTTCAAGCTGGGAAAGCAGATGTATTCTAAGAGACAGCGCCACTGAACTAAATTCTTCTATCCACCCGGCATTTCTCTCTTGAGGCAAATATCCTTTTCCTTTTTTCCTAAATAATTCACAAATTGCTTCTGCACAGAGGCCAAAAAGGGTCAGAACAAAATTCAATTACCTTGTATCACCATATTCTCTTCTTACAAGTGAATGCTATGGTATGAGGTTTGCTATCTTAATCATATATGAAGGTTAAATGCCAAACCGATGATTATAAGCCTTGGGGGTCGAGGGTGAACATCTAATATCCTGTACCTTTTATTTTATTAAAAAGGTATGCTCATTCTTACCTCTCTTCCATCTATAATAACAGTTCTTCATTAAATCCTACCAATACTACACTTTTTTAGGATTTTCCTAATTATCTGTGCCTACACCCAGACCACAAATCATGCCCTGTGTCATGTCAGGTCTCATCACCATGTCACATCATGTCCTGTCACTTTAGAGAGCATGGTGTTACAGATGAGATGCCAGAGCAAGGATTGCATTATCTCTTGGCATTACAAAACATGAAAGAAATAGATTTCTCATCTGATTTTTTTTCTGTCTATTCACAGTTACACATACCATATGGAATTTTCCATAAGATTTCAAAGTTCATTAGAGTTAAATAATTCTAAATATACATGTCCCTAAACATTGACTTTTCTTCTTGACTCTTTTCCTAACCATGAGCAGTGGTTCTAATCATGGTCTAGTCTTAGTGATAAGAAATAAAAGACAGGTGCTAAATTCTTAAAATACTATGTTTACCACTATATATTTATCTCTTGTGATTCTTACATCAGTTCAGTAAGTTAGGTATGATGAATCTATTATTCCTTATTTTAAGATAAAAATAAAAGATTAAATAATATAGCTCAAAGCGTACACTCATCAAACAAGGACTAGGAATTTTTCTGCTTCCCTAAATGACCAGATTACATGTTGTGCATGAATGTTGAAATTTTAGAGCTTAACTACACTGCCTGTTAACCTGTCATTTACATTTTTTCATTTTTCATTTTATATAGACACATGTATGGTAAGCCTCCAAGGTCTTTGTTCTCTAGTGTTATACCTGTGAACATATTATGCTACATGGCAAAAGGGACTTAGCATATGTAGTTAAAATGACAGATTTGTTAACTTCAAGATAGTGAGAGTATTCTGGATTATCTGGTGGACCCAATGTAATCGCATGAGCTCATCAAAGCACAAGAGAATATCAGAGAGATTTGACCAAAAGAGTCAGAGATATTCGAAGGGCAAGAAAGATTTGAAACACTGTTAGCCAGCTGGAAGAAGGAGGGACGACATGTCATGGGAACAGAGACCTCAGTCCTACAGCTGCAAAGAATCAAATTATGCCAGAAACCTGAATGAGTTTGTACATGGATCTTTCCTCAGAACCATTAGCTAAAAACCCAACCAGCCTACACTTTTTTTAGATCTTAAATGGAGTATCTAGCTAAGCTTACCTGGATTTTTGACCCATAGAAACTATTAAAAAAAAAAAGTTATTGATAAAACACTGATTTTATGGTAATTTGTAACTACAATAATAGAAAATTAATGCAATATGACACTTGCCTATCATTGCCATAAAGTTAGCAAATTCTACATGCAAAAACCTGAGCATAGTTTTCACCCATGGTAAATGGGAAATATATTATCTTGTGTTGATTCTCCTACTGACACCGATTAGGTTAATGTAGTTAATTAGGTTAATGTAGTCAGCTTATTTTCTTCACTTTATTATTATTTTTTTTTTATTCTGGAAATATATCAGGAGGGTAGATCTGCCTTATAGGAGGGATCAGAGCAAAGCCATCGACAAAGTGACAAAACAAACTTTAGCTATATCAGCCAAGTGTTCTTCACTCACAGTAATTCTGTTATTAGTTTGTGGAATCTCTCTTCCTTAAATTAGGTGTGAGGCTGATTCATCTGTTACTCAAGGGAAGGATTGTCGCAAAAAAAATATGAACAAAAAATCTTCAGCTTTGAAATTCAAATTAGGCCTTTGGACCTCTTGATCCAAACAATAGACTAGAGATGACATTTATGAGCTTTAAAAGCTAAAGCTCAATACGCTGAAGGACTCAAAATTTATATTATAAGCCAAAGATTAACAAAAATGTTAAATGACAAAAATAAAAGTTCGTTCAAAAATTATATGCACTTCAAATAAGAAAATTGGGGGAGAGGTAACAAAAAAATCCAAGAAGTTGGAGGATCCTTTGCCCTCTTCACATCCCTCATTCTGCCTCTTGTTTTCAGTCTTGGGAGCCCAAAGGATTTCATTATATCAGTATGGGGATGGGTGGGAGATTTAGAAAACAAATGGAGGCACAGACTCTCGGGGCAAATAGTTAGAATCAGTCTCACAGATTCTCCCCCACTCAGCCTTTAAGCGTTGGGTTGGGACTAAACTATATATCTATTAGAGATACAGTATCAGAAACTAGAGAATTTTGATTTTTTGATCTTGTGCCTATAAGTAGCCCTAAAATGGCAGTGGCAGTCGAAGAAAGGAGGTGGGGGATGTGTGTCAAAATGGGGGTAGGAGAGTGATCCCCACATGATAACTTGTCCAGAGTACAGGCACTTAAACATCTTAACAAAAACCAGCTCCCCTGTGAAAGTCTCCCTGCAACTGCTCGAAATGCTTACACGATCCCGATCATTCCAGAATTTTCTGAGTCAGAGACTACTGGTAGTCCAATTTTCACCTGTTAGAGATGGAGAGATTATTATCTAGAGCCACTCTCACCTCCCATACTCACGGAAGACCGCACAAATTCATCACTAGATTTCTTTCTGCTAAACTGGAGCAAAACCTAACATCCATCTCCACACGAGCGGTCAGTCTCCGAGGACACCACCACCAATGTGAGAGAACAGCTGAACTAGATCAAAAACCCTATCGAGAAGCACAGGACCAACACAGAAGGATTATAAAAACAAAAACTCTAAAACGTCCAGACATCGGAAGAACATGAAATTTTAAGTCAGACATACCTTTGTGTGAACATTGGTTTTACTACTTACTGTGTGTCCTTATGTAAGACAGTATATCTCTCTGAGCCTGTTTACTCATATATAATAAGAATTATAACTATTCTACTCAGTTCTTACAGATAAAATGACAAGGGTCAGAACTAAAGCCTGCTGTCTCTGTTTTATGTATAGCCTGAGAGTTTAAGAATGGTTTTCACTTTTTTAAATGGTTGAAAAATTTTTTTAAATAAATAAGAATATTATTGTATGGCACATAACAGCTATTTGATATTTAAATTTCAATGTCCCTAAAGATTTATTGGAACACAGCCATGCTGTTCAATTATGTATTGACTATGGCTCCTTCCGTGCTATAATGGCGGAGTTAATTAGTTGCAACAGACACCCTGTGGCCTACAAAACCTAAGTGTTTACTAGTTTACCCTTTACAGAAAATATTTGCTGACTCCTGCTCTAGAATGATGCCAGGCTCTTACGAAATGCTCAAAAAATGTTAGTTCCATTACTTTTTTTTTTCATTTTTCATTTGAGAATCCACCTGAGAGCAAGGAAACCTCCAAAATCAAGAACTATAATGCTGTAGTCATTTAGGAACTTGCTATAGAGCTAAAGAAAAATACATATGTGGAGCTAAATCTCTGCTGTTATTCTGTTTTGCTGTTATAAATCTGTGTTTAGCTCATCTCATGCCCAAATATTCATTGACAGGTTTAATGTATATTCCAATGACTTGCTTCCTGGTAATAGTAAGTCCTAACTACTGAAAATGTTCACATAAGAAATTCTAGAGCACATGTTACACAATCACAAGCAAGTTTGATTAGTTTCCTAATCATCTACCATGCAACATGCTCTATTTCTTACTTCTTAATTATAGCTCAATCCGCTGGAGGTCACCATGGTCACTTGGCAGGGCCCCCTCTATAAGTTTCACAATTCCTTATGTTGGATTCCATTTTAACCAAGTAGCCATGTTGGCTACTGCTATTGCTTTTGGTTTTCCTCTATTACTTGGCATTGTTGCCTATACTGATGTGTAGCTACTCAGGCCAGGAAGAGCTGCTTTCCTCAGGTAGCTCTCTGTTTCCTAATCACTACTATAACCTGCTGTATTAAAAGCACTGTGATCATTCATAATCAATGTGTTACTGAGTGGAGAAGAATACTCGTCTTCCATTTTTATGTCACATTCACCTAAGGGGAGAAACTAGGGTCTCAATACATTTATTTAGCAGGTCTGACTGGGAATTATTTATAAATAATTTCTCATTTATAAATTGCACCTTCCCACTATACCCCAAGATTCACATATAAATGAGTCTAGTTGTGGGAAGGGAATAGTTTGGATTGAGAAACAAATTATGTTTCAGTTCAGTGCTAGGCTCTGATTCACACAAAACGAAATCTTTGTTTGAAAACAAAGTGTTTCATACCTGAAACTTTCTACACTAAGGATGATATTCATTTTTCAGGAGGCTTCAGATTTCCTGATCCAAAGTGACTTCTGGTGGATCAGCTCCATAAGTTTCCCAAACTTGTTTAGTCGTGCATGAACCACAATGGTCGCCCAGCTAAGAGTCCATTCGTATTGCCCACAGGGTAGGATTACCTTTGAAGTATAACAACAGCGTTTCAATGGGGAAAAATATCACTATGTGAGCCAATCATGAGAACAGTTTTATAAAGCTCTTTTTCCTTCTGTCATACACATAGTGTAAGACATAAAGTATAAGTTTATTAATATTTACAATTATACTTCTGCTTATTTATGTTTATTAATCCCTAAAATCATTTTTACCCTGTTAAAAGGATTTTTACACATAATCTTAATATAGAGATTTTGAAGTTATTCTGAATTCAGTGAGGAAATACTCTGTACCTTTCTAATATTTATTTCTCTCTTATTTTTAACTGACAGAACCATGATTTCATTGAGGACATCAATGTGGCTATCTAAATACTTGCAATCCAGCCTCCTTTTCAGACAAACATGAACACAACCACATTTTAGTCAATGAATTGTAAGCAGATGGTACTTGGAGTTTCTGGAAAAAAGATTTTCTTTTCTGATTCAAAAAAAAAAAAAGATAAATAGAGCATGGTGCCTCTACACTGCCCCTGTCTTTTTACCTCATCATAAAAACATGATGTCTAGAGTTGCAGCCACAACTTTGTGACTGTGAGGTAACAAGTATAAAAATGAAAGCCAATACACGAAAGACAGTGGAGCAGAAAAAATGGAAAGAGTCTGTATTCTGCATTTCTGCAGGCACCGTTCTACTGAACCAAGATCCTCTATCATCTCCAGGATTCTTGTTTGCGTGGAAAAAAAATATATTAGCTTCTATTTGCTTTAAGTTACTATTGCTCAGTTATTTCTTATTTGCAGTTTTTTTTAAGTTTCTAACTGATATAATAGGTTTAACCACATAGAACTTCTATTTTTAATGATTTTTAACTTATAAAAATATTTTATATAGTCGATCTAAAGTTTGGACTGTTTTAAATATAGTTTATTGAATAGGATTATGATATGACAACTTGCATACCTTTTAAAACTTATTCTGTCTTACAGCTCCAGGCAAATATAGGTTTCAGTATATGGTAAATATTTATTTTTAATTCATATTAAACAAATGTTTATTTTACTGATGTCTAATGTACAAACAGTATAACATATTGGGTAAAACATGCTCCTGAAAAAAAAAAGAGAGAGAGAAAAAAGAGAGAGGGAGACTCTCAGTATAAACACTCTTGAATAAAAGTTTAAAATATAATGCCCAAAGCTAAGATGTAAATAAAATTTTACACATTATTTAATGTGTATTCCCTGTGTGTTGCTTAGTAAATTAATTTGGTAAATAAGTTCTAAATAAATTATATAAATAATGACCACTATCATGCAACAGACATTTATTACAACAACAATTTTTAATAGCGGAATAGTAGAAAAATATAATACTTGGAATCAGAATAATGGGTGAGAAAATTCCCAGGCATCCACTGTAATGCTCCTTGTATAGTCATTAAAGGATATTTTTTAAAAACTGAAAAAATAAAAATACATCATTAATATTGGCAATGGCAGTTATAACACTGCAATTTTAATACATATAAATTTTCTGAAACAGGTTAGGTATAATATAATATTGTTACTCAGTCACAATGTCAGATGCAGAAGAAACTACACATACTTTTGCTATGGAGGATATTGCAATGATCAACAGAAGCTATCAAAATAAGTATCCATGAGTTGACCTCCAAACAAATAAGGAAACAGTCAAACAGAATCCTGTAGTCATTCTTGAGATTCCTAAAAATACCTTAAAGCTTTGTGCTGAAATTTCTTTAAGTGATCTATTTAAATGCTATTTTTCTGAAAAAGGTTTTTTTTACATTTCTAAATTTTTCAAGTAAAAGAAAACAATATTCTGCAATTTGATATCGGAATTTATAAAACTTGATGTACTTGGATACCATATTGCACAATTCAATAAACACCCTGAGAAATATCATACTATTTGCCTTAGAAGTATATTTTTCTATATTTGGTTTAAGAGATAAAATAATTTATTTGTAGCCATTACCAAAACAAAACAAAACTGAATATGCATCAGTCCCTTTGTCTGCAAAACTTCCTGTTATAAAATTGTTTCTACGGGAACATCAGATCTGATATTTATCATTTCAACTCTTCCAGGAATGCCAACCTCAGAATATTTGAGAGGTGATTATAAAATATTATTTTTAAAACAGTTTTAGCAAGTATGAGTAAGATACCACATTCTGATTGAAATGATTAGAAACACCACTCCTGTGAATAAATTAGACAAATAATCAATAGATTTTAATAACCTAAATGTTGTCCTCAATCATCTAATGGATCACCCTTGAGATAATTAGGCCAAGAGTTTAAATAGGATGCTAAGGACCATGATATTTAACTAAATATGTACTTGTAAGATTTGTAAAAGGAAAAGAATTCTCTACACTAACACACAGAAGCAACTCTTGGCCTTCAAACAATGTGGAAGAAAGCTGCTTTTGCTTGTGAAGAAAAGACACTGGACAAAGATTGTTTCAAAAAAGGATCACTGTAAGCAGGTTAATCACTTTTGCAGTCCCTTCCCTTTAGTAATAAAAATTGTAATCTGGTTAAAATATCCAAGTTTTACCACTAGCCAAACCTTGGTTATAACTGACCATACTCCCAATTCCTAAGATGGCCAATGGTTGTCTAAATTAATCAGTGTATTCTATTCCCATGATTGGTATTAGGGTACATAGATGATGTAAACATTCCAATCATAGTGAATCTTAGAGTTTTTCTGACAATGTTGGATAAAAGCATTCACTTCTGTATTTGCATGCGGAAGTATGCCGGTGTGAAAACTGGAGCCATCTTTAGGAATGCTGCCTGAATTTTATGCCAACATGAACAATGAAGAGATCACAAACATATAGGGAACCAGAATATTAAAGTAAACTGGCTCTGAAATTTATTACCTTTGAACAGCCATTTAAGAGCCAACAAATTTCTTGATTGCTGGAACAAATTTGAGTCAGATTTTCCATGACAGGTAGCTAAAGTCATTTTATCAGATATAATCACCAACAGTTAATTAAGTATATTATGTTATTAATAGTTTTATCTTCAGTGTATAAAGAATAAAATTTAAATGAATAATAAATTATGATATCTAAACAATATTAAAAGTATATCAATAATAAAAAAAAGGTTAAGTCTCATTAACTAGAAAGTCAAGAAGAGGAGTAAAGTACAGAGGGAATTTATCTTGTAAAATATTAGCCTTGTTAATGTATTCACAGAGGTTCCAAGTAATATGGGCTTATTCCTTACTAAAATCTCTATGCTAAATCTGCAGGAAAGGACTGAAAATTTAAATAGAAAAGACAGCTTTTTTTAAAGCAATCTTGAAGGTTCTCTAATTTAAGGACCACTTATGAGGTCTAAGGACATTCAAAACAGGATTTGCTGTAATGGGACTCCTTAGGCTATTCTCAAAGAAGGGGTTGTCAAGTCTTAGAATAAAAGAAGAAATTTATAGACTCATTTAAAACAATAGTCTTTTAGAGTTTCAGGAACAGCAATCTATTAAAATAGTATAGAGATTGAAATTTTGCTGGAAACATTAATTTTGGGATGAGACATAAGTCCAAGTAGAATCATCATGGGCATATAAAAAGAATTATGCATTTTCAAACCTCAGAAGAATATTTGTTAACATCCCCTTTGGTATAAATATTATTTTGGTCACTAAGAAATTGCATATATATTTCTTTCCCAACTCTGAACACTATTACCTGACACAATGTAGGAGGGCACATCTTTTCTACTTTTTTCATTCTTTCCTTGGTCCATGAAAAAGAAATTTCTCTTAATAACCTCTGCTGTTCCAGGAGAGTACAGATAACAAAATTTTCACCTTTTCCCCAGCTCTCACAAGCTTTAACCTCTTCCTATTGTAGCAGTAGTAACTTAACTCATTCTCTTAGCCATAAAAGAACCTGTATTTACTTATCAATGTGTTCAGAATTCTTATAGGTCAATTCGCATCTTCAAGTCAGAGCAGAGAACATAGATATACTGTTTATAATTTTACTAGAAATCTTTAGATATATCTTTTATATTGAAGCATATAAAACTTTACTTTTAAATGCTCACATTCTAAATATTAAATGAATATTTGTTGATGAACAATAATTTGGCTGGAGAGAAAAGAGATATTTAAAGAAAGACTAATGATAAAACTAAATGATTGGTTTTAGGCAATAAAAGATAAATGTGAAATAATGTCTAAAGAGTGTAAAAAGAAGGTGGCATGATTATAATATAGTGATACTACCTGATGCTATCTTTGGTATAGTATTAATAGTGTTAAAATTGTTCTCCATGTATATAATCTGTTGTTGGATTATTATTTAGATTATTATAGTAGCTTCCATGTATTAACTGCTTACTCTGGTTCATACATTTAAATCTATCTGCAACTATCTGAATTAATTCTCACTAATAGATTTAAAATGTAGAGGATACTTTTTTAAAATGTGCAAGTTTTAAAGAGCTAGTGCAAGAAAAAGGTAAGAAATATTGCATAAGCTATAACTAACTATAAATTATAAATTTTACTCCTTAATATCAACATGAAAAATAATTGTTAGGGTTTTGAGAGATTTCTAGGACAAATAGTCAAAAGTACCCTTAATGCTTTAAATTAAAAGACACATACAAAATGTGATATCTTTTAATTAAAAAATATTATTTAATAAGGTTTTGTCAGACTGCAATTATAATATTAAAAAAACAATAAACATATAATTTAGTAAAACCATTTACTGCACTATAGCTAAGAAGCAGCAAACAATCCATGGCTTGTCTTTCTGTTCATTTCAGTATTTGGATGGTATTTGTAAAAATAGATAATAATGAATCACAAAAAATGTCATATGCATCTTGCCTGAGTCATTAAATATTCAGTTAGGTTAGCAAAGATATGAAACCTCTTTTTCCAATTCATCAGACTTGCTCAGCATAATTTTCCAGGGCTGATTTCACAAAGCACAACATCCCTCATAAAATTGTGGAGGAGATTATATGTTCTCCTTATACTTCTCCAAAGATTTCTTGCAAAATTATAAACAGCTTCAGCCTATTATTTTCAGTATCCTAATCTTTAATGCAAGACACTTTATGGTATTCCTCCACTCAGGGTTCTTCCTCTTTCTCTTCATTTATCCAGAACTTACCCATTCATCAAGGTCACTACACACCACGCCTGGAAAAGTTCCTTAATAACTCTTGCTGAGAACTACTCTTTCACATAGCTTATATCACACACATTAACGCTTTATCATATTCTAATAGCATTGTTCATAAATGAATGTGTATTTTATAATCGTATATACTTAAGCTCTATGAGGATATTTCTTTTTTTTAATCTTCCTACAAAACTTGCATTTTTAAGCTACAATAAATATATTTTTGATAAATTGAATGAAGTACTTCTATGTGACAGGCGAATCTAACCAGAGTGCACCTTTGAATGCTCTTCAAAATGCATGAAGTTCTTTTGAGTCACATTTCTGGAGAAAAGTGGATGTCAATGTAAATCTATTCTCTCTTCTTTGGCAAAAATTTGCAAGGAGCTTCCTGTGGCAGACCCATGGATCAGATAACAGAGCAGATTCTATTACTACTGTAATTACAAGTTGGCTATTTTTTCTGAACACTTTGTTATACCTCGATGTAGACCGGAGGCATATCTTATACTAATAAAATAATATATTCACTGTAGCCTCCTCTTCCAGAAAGCTGATCATGACACATACAAGATAAAAAGTTCCTTTCCTTTGTAACAAAATATTAGCTGAATTTATTCACATGCAGATGTAATCTTTGTTTTTTCAAGTTAGAATGATTGCTGAAAACTGACTGTTAATGGTCTTGAAAATGCTTGAGTTGACAAGATATTTTGAAGTATGATCGCTATTTCCAGTTCCCAGTCTCCTCTGAAAGAACCTCCTGTCTACAGCCATGCCACTCGGACCATGCCTGATCTCTTCTAATCTTAGAAGCTAAGCAGGGTTGGGCCTGGTTAGTACTTGGATGGGAGACTACCTAAGAATACCAGGTGCTGTAGGCGTTAAAAAAAAAAATAAAAAAAAAAAGGAACCTTTCCAACTGCCACCTATGGTTGTCCCATTTTGAATATGGGGCATATGCCTTCCCTTTAATCTAAGTACAACCAAATAGATGCAGAAGAATCCTGCTCCAAAGAATAACAATCCATCTATCGGACTGAGTTAATCAAATAGTCTCTCATGATAAATCTGAGAAAAGATGTTGAAGAGAAAAGGAGATAAAGTTAAAACAGAAAATAAATGTAAACCAATCTCTTATTAAGAAGTTACAACATCCCGAATTTCCTCTCTTATTGAGGGTTTGGTAATACAGATATATGAATTAGATGATTACTTCTGAGTATGTTAGGCAAAATTTTGAGAAAAATATTAATTCAAACACTGAAGTGCTGGTATTAATACATATAAAGAAGCTCACACCCATTCTGCTATAAAAGTCTTTTTTTTGTCTCTAGTCCTGATGATTAGACCTCTAAAAAGCAAGTTCAGAAAGAGATTTAGAACATAACTGAGCTTTGCCCCAAATTTTAAATTATTAAAATTTTAAAAATATAGGAATATTGAAATAATTATACTATGATACCCATATACCTAACATCTAGTTTCAGTAATTATTAATTTTTACTGTAAAATTTACACATGTGTAAAAAATTTATTTCCTAAAACATTTGATAATAGTTTTCAGATGTCAGTTGTCTTTTCCCCTTAATTAGTTATCATTGGTCTTCTAAGAATAAGAGTATTTATATAAATATGCCATTATCATACCTGACAATTAGCAATAATTTCTAAAATTGTCTAATATTCAATACTTATTTTAAAATGTTTATATTTAATAATTTAAAATAAAATAGAACTAAAAAGAGAAACAAGCAAATCCACTATAATTTTTGAAAAAGTAACATACTTTTTCAGGAAGAAAAAAGGCAACAAAAATCAGAATGAGTACAGAATATTTTAATGTAAACTTGATCTAATGGTATACATAGGAAACGGCAGCCAACAGCGATTGACTTCACATACTTTTCAAGCACTTATAAAAATGAGAAACACATTGATTATATGCTAGAGAAATATCAAAGAATTAAAAATATGTAGAGTTTATTGTTGATAAGAATAAATTATATGTAAATAAATAATAAATGTTTATTGATAACAATTCCCAAATATTTTGAAGGAAAGAGACTAATATAAATAGCTTATTTATCAAATAAGAGATCACATTGAAAAGTAGAAAATATTTGGAAATGTATATACTAGGTGAAAAAACATTTGAAAGTCAATTATTTTAAAATTTCTATAACGTATTGGAATAGGTAATTGATGCCTCAAAATGTTCAAAGAAGAAAGTATAAAGATAGAGTAAAAATTAATAAAATAGAAAATAAAAATAGAAAAAAATCAGCAAAGTTTAATTTAGCATTTTAAAAAGATTAATACCTGAAAAATCCATTAAAAATTAACCAAGAAACAGAAAAAAGGCACAAGTTGTCAGTATCAAAAAAATGAAAAAACATAAAAACACTACACTGATAGAGGCAATGAAAACAAGGTAGATTAATTGTGAAAATGCTTTCTGTTTTCATTTTATCCTCTATTTTTGATTTTTGAAATGTGACTTTACAGTTTCTCCAACAGAAAGTTTGAGTCTATTTCAAAATCTCTTGAATTGAGTCTTGTCTTGTAATTTTCTTAGCTAACACAATATGATAAAAAATTATGGTATGTGAATTCTAAGCCTATATCTCAAGAGACCTTCCATGATTTCACTTTCTGTCTCTGTCGGACACCCTCCTTCTTCTTATGAGCAAGCCAAGTTTGCATGAAAGGATGAGAGATCATGTGAAGCAAAGAAAGACAGAAAGACAGAAAGACAGAAAGACAGACAGAAAGACAGACAGAAAGAAAGAAAGAAAGAAAAAGAAAAAGAAAAAAGAGAAGGTAGAAACAAAATTCTTGTTTTTTGCAGATAATACGTTTTTATGTAGAAAACCCAAACCTACATTTAAACTGCAAAAATTAATGAATTTATGTATTTCACTGGACACGAAGTCAATGTACAAAATGCAATGCATTTTTTAAGCCAATAAGCCTTAATGTAATTTCTTTCTTAGAGCTATTTTGGGAATACATTATCAAAATATTAGGGTATTATAAACATCTGTGATGCCAATAATTATGAAAATTGGAATGAAAATTCTACAAAAAAAACTGTGTTCCAAAATTGATGAAAGGAATAGAAAATGTAATTAGTCCTATTACACTCAAATTAATTAAAATCGCCCCCCCCCCCAGATAAAATTCCAGGTGAAGATATTGAAACAAGCAAATAAATAAAAAATACCAATCTTAATAATCACTTTTATAAACTGAGGAGTGGGGCTATTCCAAACTCTATGAGTTCAGCATAACTTAATACCAAAACCCTACAATTATAATATCTCTCATGAGCACATGCAAATATTCCCACAGAAATTATCAAGAGGAATTCATCAAGTAATAAAAAAGACAGTATGTCATTAAAGATCAAATAATTTTAGTAATAATTTTATTTTTAAATTTTAATAAATATACATTTTATAAATTATTAATTTAGCAATAATTTGAATTATTCAATAAAAACATTAAATGATTTTAGTAACCATTGAGAGCTGTTTTCTGAATCGCTTATTTCATTAAGGGTTGAAAAATGTTGATTTAAAAGAGTTATTAGATAACATTCTTCTGTAAAAAGATTTTTTTACATCACTCAGGGATTCACTATACTTCTTTCTTTAAAAAAAGTAAATATCTCTATTGTTTCTTTTTACCATTTTTAAAAATAGGACATTGGTATTGTAATTGCCTCTGATGTTAGAAAATTTATTTGGTTTTGTTTGAATTTTATTTATTTATTCTCAATTTCTTTCTTTTGAAGATTATGGTTTTTCCTTTCTTCCTCCTTTTCTCTCTTTCTTCCTTTTCCCTTCTCTCCATCCTTCCCTTCTTTTAGTCCTTCTTCCCTTCATTTCTTTTATGAAGAAATTCTCTGTGCTGAAATTGTTACATGGTTAACCATGAGTAGCTCATTCTTATATTCCTTAAAAATCCCTCCATTTGTCTTTGAATATTTCTCTGCTATCTGTTACTATAAAATATCTTAAATGCATCTTGGACTTCCTTTGCTCCAGACCTGAAATCAGTCTTCCCCAAATAGCCCTGATATATTGTTAACAGACAGGTATTTACAACCCAAGTTCTGAACAGTAGTTAAATTCATTCGTGTATTGAATTTCTATTCCCTTTCAGTAGTTATAAATATAAAATATATTTTGTAAGTATCATGAGTTCATATTAAAATATCCAAGTCAAATTTGTTATTACAGGTTTTTACTTAATTTATTTGATTTTTATTTATATTTCATTTCAGTTACATTTAGAAATTAGTTCCTACTAAGATTAGTAAAAGTACATATTTGCTTTATTCTACAATATTTAAAAAATAGTTACAAAGTTATATTATCAATATCACTATTGACATTAAACCACTAAGTAAGGTGTAAGATTATTTTGCAAATTACTAATAGTTTCAGGTTACTAATACTAAAATTAGAGTGATATAAACCTACCTTATGCAACTGAAGCAGAAAAAGCAATCCATAGAAAAACTAACGAAAAGCAGAATTTGAGACAGAAATGAAGATATGAGACCAAGTATTCCTAGACATCACAGAGCATGTCCTTGGTTTATCATTAATGCCTATTTAAGTCCTTGTCTCTAGATAGTCCTGAGTCCTACTGCTAGATTCACCCTTCAATTTTATGAAATATGAATTTTAATATCCCAACACCACCATACTTTCTTTGTTTTTGTTCATTACATGATGTTTTGTGTTTTTTTTTTTTTTCTGGAAAGTAATAAATTCCTTGCTAAATTAATAAACTTATTTTAATGTTGAGAAAACTTAGAATTAGGACTGTTGTGAAACTTAAACAACTATTTTACGTGCGTGTGTGTGTGTGTAAAGTAGCACAGCTAGGAACTAAATGGAGGTTTGTCTAACTATAAAGCCCACCTCTTTTAGAATTACACTATACAGATACAATTCTTTTAAAAAATCGCGTATTTCTTATTGCTTGTGTTATCTCAAAAACTTATTTCCATGGCTTGATCATCTGAATTGAGTTTGGGTTAAGGTCAGTATCAGGATTTTCTTCCTGCAAAGTATTACTTTACCTGTTCAGAATACATCTCACGAGCTAAGTAAATATGTTGGAAATTCCAAAAATATGAGATATCATAGTTCAAATAGATTTGGCCTTGTATGGTTGACTAATTAAAATCATTTAAGAAATAAATATGCAAGGATTACTACAAGCATAATCATCGAAATAAATGTGTTACTAATAATATCAACCTAGCAGCAGTAGTGATTGGAAAATGTATGGAGGATTTTGCGCTCCTTATAGTTTTCAGAAGACCTTTGCTCTCTCAGCCTCAAGTTTGTCACATCAGAGAGAGTAATAGAGGAAGAAACAAAGCTATCCTATATTTGCTTGACTCTATCCCAATCTCATGGGGATTATAGCAAAACTTTCTGGAGTGTAAAAAGAACAATCTGGTCATGGTGGATAAGTGAGAATCTATATAAGACTATGAATAATTATAACAATTTAGCTTCTGATTTAAGCCTAATTCCAATACATAAAGTTTGTCTAAAATTTTTACAGTATTCATGGCATTCGTTAATATTTTGAGAGCCAAATATTTCATATGAATTAAATCTATTTTCAGTATCTTCTAGTATCTTAATGCCAACATCTATTTGTTAATTTTACCCCAGTGTACTACTAGGTCAATTTATTCATTTAAAAAAGTTATTGAAACATTACCGTTTTTGCAGAAATATTGTTCTATTACTTTAAAAATTGCATTCTAAATGCACATGTCCACGAATGATATCTTTATAATAAGTCGTAAGTATTGATAGAATTAAGCAGTTACTGATAAAAGAAAGAAATACATACTTTTCTTTTTAAGGTAATTCCAAAATTTTATGTAAAGTCAAGGCCAACAAAAGTAGCTGTTACTTGCACAACATGTGTGTATCTTATTTCCCAAGCCCATCATTCACCTTTTTATGTATCGATTTCTAACTGCATTTAATAGATATTTCCTTTCTTTCAAACTTCCTATCCTATTTTATCCCTAGTATACTGTGACAATGTTGTCCAATCTCAAGGCAGATAGATTTAGAATTAGAATATACCCATAATGTAATATTTCACTATTAAAATATTAACAACAAATATAAAAATAATAATGTTTAAATAATTGGAAACAAATGTTTTAATATTAGATCTATAAAGAGTGTATAAAACGCAATTATATAATTTATATGAGAATGATTGCTTTTGAAAGGTAATGGCTTCTTCATTGGTAATAAGAACCAAATTTTGTGGCATCATTTCAAGATTAAACACCTGCAATATACGCTGATATCCAAGAACAGAACTAGGCTAAAGCTAAAATGAAGCCTTGTGTGATCATTTTCAGCATTATAATTTCCTGCAAAATCTGAGTGATTTGCAGAACTGTGATAGATTTCCCATGAATAGGATGGTGGTGAATGCTTTGTAGATTCAAAAATAGTTTTGCTGAGGCAATGAGAAGTAATACACTATCAGATTAGAAGCTGTTTATATTTTACCAAGCTGTTTGTAGTTTGTATTTTAAAGCTCAGAAAGAATTTGCCTCTAAACATTGCAAAATCCTGTTTTCCTTATTTTATTTTATTTTTTGCATTTTGCTTGTAATATATTTTAATTCCCTTGATAGCTCTCCTTTGATGAAAAAGATGATTGTATTCACAATTTAATAATAAAGTATTGTCTATTATTAAATAACAGTTTTATGGGTGTAATTATCAAAATTTGTGAATTTGCAATTCTGTGATGTTTTGAAAAAATTTTCTATCCTAAAATATTTTAAAAATCAGAAAGAAAAATTTACAGAGCTCTATGGAGGTATTAAGTCCTAGCAAATGGAGACCTGAACTAACTGAATAATGAAGGGCTGTGAAAAGAGCTTTCAAGGATGTTTCATAGGTTTACTCTAACAGGGCCATTGACTGAAACCACCGTGATTGATTTCACAGAGTATTGTTTATATTTATGGACCCTGATTTATATCAATATCACATTAAGACACCATCTTTCTGTGATGCGAGATGCAGTGGTTTATGTTGCTAAATCAGTAGCAATATCTTGACATACAAATACAAAATATTACAGAAATGCTTATGTACTGAATTTATTGAACTGTGATAAAATGTTAAAGCAAAAGCTGAAGAATATTCTTAACACAAGGAAAGAAATTTATATCATATTTATCCTCCACGAGTAGTTATATTTCTTATGGTACCAACCAGAATTTACATTTATTCATTATTCATAATAATATAGCATGCTTACCCAAGAAATTAAACATGGCAAATACTTATATGTGGCAGCAGACACTCCACTTAAAATTTTTTTCTTCTGTAATTTTTAAAAATTGTTTGTAGCCTCTGAACTTATGAATATTTAACACAAGGCTGCACTCTAGAAGTTTTGCACCTATGTCAGATGTTCACGAGCATTTCTTAGTGCAAATTTTGATGTAATTTTAGCTCTACCATTTTTGCTTTCTATTTGTGCCAGTGGTATTTTTATTATTTTATTCCTTCATTACTCCTTTTTTTTGTGTTAATCAGGAATTTCACATTAATTCATTTTATCTTTTCTATCAGTATTTTATTACTCATTTTAATTTTATTATTTTATTGCTGACAATGAAATTATAACATATGTTCTTAACTTCTTAATGTCTACTATAATTTATTATTTTTGCCTTATCTCGAACAATGCAAAAACCCTTAGAAGAGTTTAATTCCATCTGTCATGCCCATCTTCATTCTATTCATGTTATTTATTTTATTTCTTTATGTTATAAACCTGTAAGTATTGAAATTCAGGTTGTTTTTAACAGTAAGTTTCTTCTCAGATTTTCAGATACCGATTCTGTGCTGTTAGTTCATTCTTGCACTTTCACATTTTCATATAAAATCTTTTTTTAGGTTAAAGAATTTTCTTTAGTATTTCTTACAGTACAAGTCTGTTGGTGAAGAATACTTTCAATATTTAAAAGAAATGTATGTCATCTTCAATTTTAAAACATATTCTGCATAAATATAGAATTCTAGATGAACAAGTTTTTCTCTCCTTTTGCCATTTAAAGATGCTAATCCACTGCCCTTTGGTTTCCATAGTGTCATTGAAAAGTTAGTCCTATTTCTCTTCTTCCACGGAAGGTAATGTACCTTGGTTTTCCTCTTGACGTTTTTAAGATTTTCTCTTTATCTTTGAGTTTTAGCAGTTTGAGCATAATATGAGGTTTTTTAAAAATATATATATACTTTTTTTCTTGTTAGAGTTTACTGTGATTTTTGAAACTGTCTTCAGCCTTACAAAATTCTTGGCTTTAATTTCTTCAGCTATCACTTACATCACATTCTCACCTATCTTCCTGGGACTCCAATTAAACATACATAATATCATCTGACAGTGTCCCTCATGTCTTTGACTTTGTTTTCCCATTCTTCTTGCTTTCTCTCTGTGTTCAAATTGGTAATTTTTTATTTATCTGTATTCAAATTCACGAATCAAAATATTTTTTGCAGTTTCAAGGCAACTGTTAAAACCATCCAATGGACTTTAAAAATTGAAATATAATTGATATTCATTAAAATGTACAAATCTTAAATTTATAGGATAATAAATCTTTTATATCCATATACTCATGTAACTATACTTCAATCAATGTATAGAATATTTCAATTACCCTAGAATATTCCCTTATGTCAATTGCTTCCTTTCTTTTTTCCCTTCGGAGAGGTAATCATTTTTACAATTTCTATCTCCATAAATCAATTTTGTCCCCTTTAACCTTAAAATAATTCAGATCACTAAATATTTGTATCACGTGGCTAATTTTAATATACATCATGCTTTTTGAGGGTTAGCCATGCTGTTATGTGTAACAATATTTCAACCTTTTTGTTCTTGAGGAATATTCCATTACATGAATGTATCATAATTTATTTATCCATTCTCCTGTTTTTGAATTTTGGCCTGTTTGTTTCCAATAGTGGTCTATTGTGAATAAATTGACCATAAATTGGACAAATGCATTTATTTTTGAGGGGTATACATCTAGTAAAGAAATAACTATGTCAACATATTTTTCAAGCTTCTACCAGTTATGTCTGACACTTTCGATGGCTGCACATCATTGTCAATCTTTGATATTATCAGTCTGTTTAGTTGACCCAGGCTAGAAAGTATGTTTTAGTTTGTATTATAACTCTAATTTATAAATTTAATTTTTATTTCCCTGATAATGAATGATGCTGAATAATAATCTCATTGACCATTTAGATATTCTTTTTTATCTTTGACTTGGTGTGCGTGTGCCTGTTCAATCTTCTGTCCATTAAAAAAAAAAATTGTATTTTTCAAATTGATTGTTAGAACTTATTTATATACTCTGAATTAAATTCTTAGTCAGATATATGTATTGCAAATATTTTCTACCATTTTCTGCCTTGAATTTACAATTTAATAGTATCTTGGATAAGCAGAATTTCAAATTTTTGTAAAGTCAAATTTATATTGTTCCTTATAGTACTAGTGCCTTTTATATGTTACTGAGAAACTTTTGCATTCCTCAGAGTATAAATATATTTTCATACGTTTACTTACACAACTTTATTGTACTGCCTTTCACATTTAGGTTTTTGACCCATTTCAAATTAACATTTGTTCACAAAGTATGAGTCAAGATTTCTGTTCTTGCTATATAGATATGCACCTACTATGTTTATTTACTTAAAGTACTTACCTTCCCCCATTGAATTGCAGTGACACTTTTGATGAAAAATCAAGAGCTATCAAATAAATTCTGAATTTCAGATATGGTATTTTACAGTTCTAAAGTGTCTTTTGATTTTTTTTTTTTGATACATCTAATTCTCCATTTAATTACTCCATCTATTGGCTCATTGTGTTCAACTTTTTCTCTATTTTCTTTACTATGTAATTTAGCATTTAATCATCCGTTAACATTGACATCAGGTTCCTCTAGGTCTGGAACTACAGACTGCTCTATTTCTTGAATATCTATCACTCATTTCCTTATTTGCCTGCCTAATAAATCTGTATTGAATGCCAGCCATTGCTGAGGCTCTAGACTATGTTATAATCCTATATAAAAAGGTTTTTCAGTAGGCACCTCAAAATTTAGTTTTAAGCTCCTTTTAGGGTAAGTCTATCTTAATTTTGGCCTACTTCTTGGATATAGCCCTGACTCCGAAACCTTTTTGAAATCTGAACTCAGTGCCTGGGTTGGTCGTTAAGGTCATTCTGCTCTGGTTGGGCTGGGACTCCATCACTATAGCAATTTCAACTTTCGAAATCTCTGTTCAGCTCTGCTATGCCTGACAGAGTCGTGCCTTGTGTATGCATAACATATCAGTTAGCCAAGGATCTGTACGAAATTTTTGCGCAGAATTTTGAGATTTAGTCTTTGTGGCTCCTTTCTTTTCTATATCCGGCCTCCGCAACTTGGCCCCCTTTAGCAAACCCGAATAGCAATCTCCGCTTCCACATCCAGTAAAACGGTTGCTCTCAGCTTAAGTTCTATTTCTTACACAACTTGGAAAATGGTTTCTGAGAGAAAATCAAAATAAATGTGTGGCTTACTTTATGTGCTGCTCTTTTCTCAAGAACCGTAGGCCTCTGTTGTTTGCTGTTTAATGTCTGAGACAGTAGCTTTACATATATTCCACTATTTACAGTTGTTTATGATAAGAAAATGGGGCTTTTATAATGAGGATAATATCAGCTACTTCATCATAGCCAGAACTAGAAGCTTTTTTTCACATAAAATAATCAGTTTTCCTTAAAGATTCATAGCTTAATCAAAAAAAATTAACTTTTTTATAAATGATCTATTAATGGAAATTTTTTGAGTTATAATATTGTATTTGTTTTGTCCTGGAGTACTTAGAAAGTAACAAAAGAGACCAAAGCTTCCCAAATGAACTAGTACCTCCACAGATAACTAAGACTCAAAGTATAGCTTATTTCTTGACCCATTTAATTGTTGACCAAGCTGAGACTTTTGACCAGACATGATTTTAGTTTGAAGTAATAAAAACATCATGTTCACTAGAAACTAAATTGAAGCAACTAAATATTTTGTAGCAGTTCTAGGATGGTCATGAGAGGTAATAATGTTTGGTTACTGACAATGAACACTAGATTTAAATGTAAAACTTAGAGGTGAAAGACCACATATCCCATTATGTGTTCCCTCAGCCACAAAATTGAGACTTTCCAGGAATTGAAATACAGAGATTTCAAGCCTATTTAAAAAGGTCAAAGTGTAACGGTCCAATGAAATGTAACCAATTTGGAGGAAAAAGTAATCCTTTACAAATGCGAAAGATTTAAACATTTCTTTAAAATTTACTTTTACAGGGAATGTTGGTGATGATCCTGTAATACATATTCAATAGGTTAAACTACTGCTTACAGTTGATTATTTTTAATGTTGTAAATTATGTGCTAAACAGAGAAGAGATCACAAAAGTAAAATCATTTTTTCAGCTTAAGAGGCCATAGGTTTTTCTTTCTTGCATTAGTAATTTAAGGATTCAGTAATTTGGCTACGGTTTAAAATCAGCATTTTCTGCCAAGCTTAGTGTTGTTCAGAACAGGCAAAATACATCTATTTTGACTGTAATTATGCCAAGAATTTTTAACAGCCTATATATGACACATAAAGAAAAAGTAAAAGGAAGATGCTTACTTAGTTCAGATGAAGGCTTAATTAGGAGCTCAATTCTATCAGATATTTAATATTGCATTTTATTCTCATTTACTCTTTTTTTTCCTAATTGAAAATAATACCATGCCAATTATATATGATTACAGATAGCTATTTATGGAACTAGGTCTTGCCTCTATATTTAATTATATTTTGTTTAGAGGTTACTATTATATTACAACTGTAGCTTTTATTTGGATCTATTCTTATAGATTTCCTCTCCCATTATTACTTAGATTGCTGGTTCGTAGATTCTCTTGTTTGTGCTTTTTCTATTTCTTCTTTCTATTTCTAGGCCTATTCTCTAGTGTTGCATTATTCTTTTTGATAACTTTAAAGGCATTTAGGGGTGGATAGAAAGAAAAATTCACTTTGCCATATGCTGCAGGCTTTGATAAACTATATATTTATAAGCTAAATAAATAATGCCATATATTTTTGACTCCTAATGAATATATTTGATTTTTATTTATTTTGTCTCTCTGTCCTTTGTTCTTTACTCTGTTACAGGATCATTGTGATTACTATAACCTACCCATCTCAAATCATGCAAATATGCAGTGAAACTAATCAAAGATATCCACCATCTGTATTGTTCAATATGTTTCATCATTTCATGTTATTCCTGTTCTGAAAAAAAAATTAGAATTATTATTTTACTTACAAATATCATAGAACTAGTTTGTTTTATGTAACCAATAATAAGGCTCAAGAAAGATGTGACTAGACTTATGTTTCTATTAACACTCTTACTTGATAGCAGCATGATTTCTTTATAATCTAACCCTATTTCTGGCCTACTGGTTTTCATTGTTTAGTTATCACTTAGTATTTTACACAGTTAATTTAAGTTATAGTAGATAAATCTATTGAAATTAATAAATCACATAGCTGCATGTTTATTATTATTAAATGTTATCTAGAAATAAAGCCAATATGATACTGCATAAATTGAAACTATGCCTTCCTAACATGTTCTGATACGCCAACCAACAAATAGATTCTTATTTTTATTCATGGGATTCTGTGACCAGTAACTGGCTGGTAAAGAATGTGTCGAAATCAATCAAGTTGTAGATACATGCTCAATAGATGTACAGGGAGAGGCACTAGGTCTGCTCATAAAATTGCACTTTCCAACTAACAACAGAAGCTATTTTTTTCATTAGAGTCCCAAATATCTCAGTGTTTGGTGAAGTCTCCAGGTAATATATGCAGTGAGGAATATTACTAGGCAGTAGGAAACAATAGGTTTCTATCAATCACCACATATTTGAATATGAACAGCTTTTAGGAAAGCTTTGGGTATTTTTTCTTTCACTGACATTGATGTTAATTAAGAATCATAATTTAATGAACCCAAGAAAGATTGACATTTGTACAATTAGTCTTCACATGGCATAAAACTCTGATCCTTTAAATCTAAATTCCAGACAATTAGTACTGCCATTGTGCACGTAGGACTCTGACACCAGCTTCAAAGTCTCCATTATATTCCTAAACATGGCATCATATAATAAATGAAGTATGATAAAGATTTGGCCACAAATTTGCTTTGCTCAAAGCAAGAGTATATAGAAGAGTATATAGAAGGAACAGAGACACCATCAACTCAGACATGGTATTCTAAGACTCCACCGCAGCCATAGTGGAATAATAAAATATTACTCTGTAATGTGTGTTCCATTATACTTATAAATATTATTGCATGTATTCTCATGTATTCCAGATTCTGGTTGATTTCTTTGCTTTCTTATGCTTCAATTGCCTCACTGTTATTTCACCGGAGGACTCATTCTTCCTGAACTATAAGTCTGCCTTTTTAGAGGTAAAATTCTTAGCTTTCTTACAGCAGTCACTGGCAAGGAAATGGAATCAGGAAGCTTGGCTTAGTCTACTGTTTTTCGTTTCTTAGGATAATATAAATTTCTCAAAACAAGAAGAAATTCAATTCATTTTACTATAAAGCAGATTTTGAATTAACATTAGCTATGTGATTTTAGCAAAGTTTCTTAACCTATCTGAGCCTCTCTCTCCCCATTTTTTCATTTAGGGTGTGTGTATGTGTGTGTAGGTAGGTAGGTAGAGGTAGATAGGTAGGTAGGTTATACCTACATTTCAGGATTCTATGAATTAGGAGATGACTACTGAATATACATTTATTTATTTCAAAATTTCTTAATCACTGTCCTAATTCTGTTAGCTCTCTTCGTCATGTAACAAAATTTTATAATTTAATTTCAAAATTAAAATTGACCAATAGTCCCAGCAATTCAGTAAAATCTTTGCAAAGCAACTTTAAATAGAATGAGACCTAATAAAGCAGAGAAACTGAATAAGTTATAAACATAAATGGAGTATATTTTGAGATATATTTCGTTATGATAATATATTAATTCCTATAAATTGGTCTTATGCAGATTAAAAGAATTCCGCCTAGGAATTTTTTAATTGAATATTATCATGGATATTTGTATAGTTATCCTTATATTAAGAATAATTTTTATAAATCAAATTAAAATTCCCTAACTATAATTCACTTGTCACATTAGTTTTTTTATCCAAGGTTAAAGTAAATCAAAAGCATCTGAATATGTTAAAACCTCAAAATGTCTAAAAAGTTCTGTAAAATAAAATCTATCTCTAATCTCTAAATATTTTTCTGCCAAATTAAAAAATAATATCAGAAAAAGTGACCTCATAGAAACAGAGAGTAGATTGATAATTTTAAAGGGCTGGGGGTGGAAAAGGAGAGATTTTGGTCAAAGTTACAAACTTTCAGTTGTGAATAAATTAACTATAGTTAATAATATCATATTATATATTTGTAAGTTGCTATAAAAGTAGAGCTTTAATGTTCTCATCACACACACATAAAGAACTATGAGGTCATGGATGTGTTAACTAAACTTATTGTGGTAACCATTTCATAATATATACATCATACCATCATCATGTTGTACACCTGAAATTCATCCAATGTTATAAGTCAATTATATCTCAATAAGGCTGGAAAAATCTATTCTCATGGCCTAAAATCGTATACAAAATACATCTTCTGATAAACAGTCTGTATTTAAAACTAGAAACGATCCATGATTATGGATCTCAGTACAAGTTAATTGCGTGCTTACAGCGCACATCTGCACTAGATGCAATCTAACGCTTCCATTAGTACAATAGAACAGGAAGCTGCCTGCTTTTGCAAATCTGAATCAATGACGTGTTTGGGCAGTGTGTATATATATTCATGCTTTATAGATTATGTTTTTTATTTTTAAGGGATCATGGTGATAATGACCACATGATTAATATGACATGTATCAAAATATTTCCTTGTCAAAATTTACCATAATACATGCTGCATGGCAAAAAATATTTTCTTCATAGAACCTGCCTTTAAGCATCAAATGACACACAGTGTTTTCAATAACTTGTTATATTTTTAACCAAAGAGAATGGAACAATTTTAAAATATTTAAGACTTAACCCGGAGGAAATACATTCGATTTCTCTGTTTCCAATTCTTAGCCAAAACGTGTATGTCCCCATTTTAACATTAAATGGAAAAAGAAAAATAATTGGCCTAAATAACAAGGACTACATTACAAATGAGTTGTAACAATGAGTACTTTCAAGATAACTCACAATTTTGTGATTTTTGAAAATGTCTAGCTTCTTTTAAAAATTATTAAATAAATGTGCAAACTAAATCATGTACTATCGTGTCTTTCATGGGCTCTGTTGCCTTCCCACTGAAACTTCCCTTGCTTCAGATTTGAGATAAGTTTTGAGAGGTGCAGCCAAAGATGAGCTGGGAATGGGCATAGAGCTGCCAAAAACTTCTGTGGAGGCCTTCCCTTAGGGATTTGATGGTTGGAGCGAATGGCTCTCTACAGGATCGGACCTGGAAAATATAGGGAATAATACCATGTGGTTGAAAAATAAAAAATAAAAAATAATAAGTGAATAAATAAATAAATAGAGAAACAACAAGGGCCAGGAGAATCAGTGTTTAGCTGATCCTTGGAATACTCTCTGTAGTGATGGTTCTCGAACTTTTTGATCACAGGGTTTCTTTTTCCTCTTGAAAATTAGTGAGGACTCTGAAGAGCTTTTGTATCTACTGATATTTTCTTTGTTAGAAAATATAATGAAAAAAGTTTTCAAGTATTTTTCTAAAAAATATCAAGAACATATTCCATTTTAAAATAAATAAGATATTTAATGAAAAATAACTGTTTTTCCAAAAAAATATGAATGACAATGTTTTGTATTTTTACAAATCTCTTTAATGCCTGGCTGATTTAATGTCTGGCTGGATTCTTATACTCATTTCTATATTCAATCTATTGAAATTTGTTGTTTGATTGACATTTATGGAGAAAATCTAATCTTAAACATAGATGGAGTGGGACACAGATCACTGAAAATGTCTTAGGGACCTCCAGGTCTCAGATCACATTTTGCAAACTACTGCTCTACAGATGTCCTTCTAGTTACACTTTTCTCTCTTCATTCATCGCCTCACACTAATTATCCTTTGTCTTTCTATTCATTCTTCCTTTCATGTCATACATGTTTTTATTTGTTTCTCTTTCCCTTATCTATTGGTCTATCTTATTATCTCTTTAATTGTCCCTTTCTTTTCTGACCTATATCTCCCTTTTCCAGTTTTTCTTCCATAAATTTTTTCTGTAAATAATAGTATCTAGTAATACATACCAAAATAAATCACCCTTAATTCTCATATTCCTTCAATCTATGTACCTAGTTGCATTAATTTCTTTTTTTTTTTTTTTGAAATATATTATAAATCTTTCTGCTGGCCTTCAACTTCACTTTTCTAAGTTCAAAGATAGTTTAATTTACTCTCTCCTCTCATGAATAATATTACAAGTCTACTAACTGGTTTTCCTTTACTCCACTTACCTAACCCCACCATCACCACAATCAATTCCCCACTCAAAGGCTACTGTGATTGTAGTAGATGTTCTTAGTGACCTATGTTAATCTCCTGTCCTAGCTGTTGTAAGGATTGACTGACAATAACACATAGCTGACCTTGGCTTCCTCTAGAGAATAGACTTATGTGAAACAGGAGCTGCCTCTTCAGGTTGCACCCTCTTTTAGTCTCAGGATAGAAAATGGCTGGTGACTGATAGATGACATTAAAAAAGGCTGGCCCCCTGCCACAGGGAACAAATCCACGGTGTAATTTGTGCTCTAGAGGTTTCCCATGGGATCAGATTGAAGTTAGCCTGCACTGAAACCATATTCTTGCTTCTGTTGCTTCCAGACTCCTGATACGCTGATCATCTCACGCTCTGCCTCTAGGAAACCCAGCCTACGACAGTACAAATCAATATTCTATATCAAATTATGGTATTTTTCTTCTTAAAACTCTCCAATGAATTCCAAACTCTTTGTCACTGTCTATAAATTACTGCTTTAACTGATGTCTGCTTACCCATCCGACATCATTGTCTGTCAACATCAAAGAAGGAAAATCCTTTCTCAGGACGTTTACTTCTACTGTTTTTTCAGTCTGGAATTCTCTTCTCTGGATCTTTGTAGAGTCAGTTTGTCAATTTCAGATTTCAGTTCTGATGTCACCATCTCCTAAAGGCCCTCCTGACCATTCTATCTAAATATGCTCTTCATCTTCACTTTGTCAGTTATTTTGTTAAATTAATATTTTATACTTTTCAGAGCATGCATTACTATTAAAAATTATCTTATTTATTTGTTTATTTTTATTATCTCTCTGTGCACTAGAATGTAGGAAATCAGTTTTGTTTGTGTTGATCACTGCTGCATTTCTAACACAGAACTGAGTGTCACATAGTAAATGCTCAACAAATGTTTGTTAGCTTGAATTGATATTAAATTGTAACATTATATAATTAATTTAAAATAATATTTTTCTATGATAATTTATTAATTTACTCATTCATTCAATAAATAATTTAGAGCATTTGTTTTGCAGAACATTAAATGAAATGTTATAAAGATTAGAAAGCTGTTGTAGACACAACTAATTTTCTCTAAAATTTGTTTCTCTTCTTCCTGGGAACATATACAAACTACATATTTTACCCTCTTGTGTGACTAGGTGGGTCAATGTGATTGAGTTTTAATGGAATGAAAATAAAATGGATCTCTTTCATTCCAAGACATTAAAGAGCCAGTGTGCCTCTTTTAACTTTCATTTTATTCCTCAGATGTCTCTCAAGTGACTCTATAAAACAATGGAGCCAGAAGATAATCAGGAGCCTAAAACCTGAGCCACCACTTGGAGAAAGGATACCAAAATTGGATTTGATATTAGTAAAAAGTAAACTTCTATTGGATTAAGCTTTTGAGATTTTATTTTCTACAGCTTCAAGCACATATCATCTTGACTAAATATAGAGCATCAGTAGTAGGTATCGTCTTCAAAAAATTCATAATCTAGTAAAAGAAAAATTAAAGAAATAAAAGTGTTAGTTATCTACTACTGTAAAGCAAATTACCCTAAAATTAACACCATGGAACTACAAACATTTATTATCTCAAAAGTTCTGAGAGTCAGAAAGTCAGGTGGTTTAACTAGGTAATTCTTCCTCGGAGTCTTTCGACCATGCTGTTGTCTGGAGCTGGAGTAGCTCAAGGTCAGTAGAAGGATTCCTTTTCAAGGTCACTGATATAGGAAAATATGAGTTCCTGACTACGTGAGTCTCTCTAAAGTTTGCCTGAGTGTTCTCACAATACTGGTTTCCCCCAGAATGAGTAATTCGCGAGAGAGAAGAAATAACATCCTGGAAGAAAACCACAGATCTTTATAACCTATTCTTGCAAGTGACACTCCATTACTTCTATCAAATTCTATTCACTAGAATAAAGTAAATCTAACCCCTACTCAAGGGGAGCTGAAATAAGCTGCACTTTTTGTGACAAGGAGTACCAAAGAATTTGTGAACATATCTTTGAAATCATTACAAAAAGTAATGCAAAGTTATGTGTGAAAAATTTCATAACAGTGGCATAGGCAAAACATTCCAAGAATTTGTAAGTATATGAGAACATGGGATAAGCAAAAGTTTTAATAAAATGAGGCCACTGATGTCTTTTGATTAATGAAGATAGGAGTAAAATTATTTTAGACTGAAGAAACAGGATGAAAGATATGAGAAAATGCAGAATCCCAGTGAAGAATGGAAATAGTTCAGCCAGGGCAAAATTGTATGTTCTGGAGGAATATTTGGATTGGTGACTTAGTGCTGAGAGAGACAGTCACCTATTTTTGTTCTTTCATGATTTACAGATGGCCAGAAAAGAAAAAGAAAAAAGAAAAATAAAAAAATAAAAAACCTTCAAATACTCAGGACTTAATCAGCATAGCCCTGCTCTTACAGAAGTGAAGCAGCAGCTGTGTGAGATGTGATTCAGGATTTCATCCAGCTGCCTGCTTCCCAGCATCCTTGCAACTTGAATAGTGCTAGATGTAGATGTATCTTTCTCACCAGAAGGGAAAGGTCTCTACCATCCCTTTGGAGCTTGCACCCCATCTAAGACTGTACCCAGTGGCATTTAAATGAATAATGCATTTTATTGACTAATATATATCAAAAATATGATAACTACTTTATGGTCCCTTCTACTGAATAAGTGCTTTATCAAAATACAAATATGTTTGCATAAGTTTCTTCAGCTGAGACTATGCTAATACATAAAACCAGACTAATGGGTTTCTCAGATAAAGAGGGGCTAGGGACGGGGAGCGAAAGTAAACTAATTAACTGACAATTTTCAAGCTAATCAATCAATTAAGTCAAAAGCCCAAATGAGTTTACCCACCAAATCAAAGACCACCAAAGTTTGGAATTCTCAAAATGAATTAAAATGACACCTTTTTTTTTTCTTAGAAGGAAAAAAATATATCACTTTGATCAAAGTCTGTACAATGTGTAGTTCTAATGATGAAGTTAACTCCTGAGATCTTTTATAGAACACAAACCTCCAGTATTTAACAAGCCATACAATGGAAGATGCAATTGATTTACTGTTTCCAAACAGAAGCCGGAAAAACCACCAAGTCTTGAAATGACTAAACCAGGAACATTTAGGTAACAATATCAGATGGCTTACCTGTTGATGTAATACATAGTCAGGAAATATAATCTGACAGTTTCAAAAAACAACATCATTATCATTGAAAATTGAGGATAACATAACTATTTTATGATTTTATAAATGTGATAAAATATAGAACCTTTCTAGAGAGAAATTCCACCTTAATGTTCAATTAACTTAACCAAACGGGCTAAACATAATTAGTCACATTAATTCTTGCAACTTTATTATCTATCAAACTACTTTGGGTATCATTTCTGCTTTTATAGTTGAGATAAATAAACATGGCATAAATCCAAGCAAGTCTTTTCATCCCTGTACTAGCTAAACTTACTATTTCCTCTGCACAGTTTATTATTTAAGCTATAAAGAGCTATAAAGGGCTTTTGTGTCTTCTGTATTGTTTTTAAGATGGATGACAAATGTTTAACAAGTAGAGTAAGGTGGAGGAATAGTAGATATACATGCTTATATTTAATAAAAATTAGGTGAAGAGTTCATTCAGAAAATATCTGCTTTGTAGTGCTAATCAAGAATGCGTTATAGCACAATCATTATCAATGACCCATGCTGACTGGGCACAGTACCTAAAAGTTATCTATCAATCTATAGTAATAAATACTCACATTTTAGGAAAACAGTATTTTCTTACATTTGTAAAACAACTTACTATTGCATTTATTTGTGTGTGTATGTTCTTTTTTTCCTTCACTCACAAGTTTGAGCCAATTGGTTTTATCATTAACTTCTGGGAAGTAATAATTAACCCAATGCTCTACCACCATTTCTAGGGTTTCAATATGTCCTGTCTCCCAGTCTCACATTGTTTTGTTTTGTTTTCTTTAACAAAGTACCCATCAGTTTTGACATCACTGTTTACGAAACCAGTTAATTCTAAATAGTTAGAGCGATTGAATACAAAGAATACAGTTTAAAATCTCGTAGATTTATTTTAAAAAGAGGAGATATAACTTCCTAGGAAGAACAATAATAGCCAATAAGTAATGTAGAAAGGTTAATAAGACCATCGGTGGCAGAAAGCTTCAGATGGAGTTTCTGATTATAGTTCCCTTCAAATATAGTTCCCTTTTCTCCAACTTGCTCATTTTTCTAAATAGTTTGTCATTCTCCTAATTGCTTTAAAACAGTTTATAGATCATGTCAATCTCTAAATTGAAAAGTAATCATTAATAAGATCTTACCTTTAATTTCCCTTTATTGTTTTGACAGAGCATATTTCTTATCACACTTAGAAATACACAACAATGGTGCAGAAAGATATTTTGGTAGTTCTAGCTTACTCCCAAAGAAGGTCAAAGTCATAGATATTTACTAACTGATGTCAAGTCACACAGCCAACCAGCTCTGTAATTGGAACTCAGCTCCAAGTCTCTTTATTTTCAGTTCAACATTTTCACGACAAAAACCTACTGGAATCAGAATGTTTTTTTCACAATCTAGAAAACCAATCTTTCTGCTTATCTCAAAATCTTTTTATGTGAATAGTGCTATAGACTGAAGTATGTCCCTTCAAAATTCATATGTTATATAATAGTATTTGCAGATGAGGCCTCTGAAGGTAATCGGGGTTAAATGAGATTAGCAGCTTTATAAGGAAGAGAGATCAAGCTCTGCCAGGTGAGGACGGAGAGAAGGCAGTTTGCAAGTCAAGAGAGGGCTTTTGCCAAGAACCAAAACAGTGTGAGCCTCCCAGCTGCTAGAACAGTAAGAAATAAAAGTCACAGGTCCCCGACACTCAGGACATGAACTGGTACCAGTTCATGGCCTGTTAGGAACTGGGCTGCATAGCAGGAGGTGAGCAGTGGGGTCAGGAACAAAGCTTCATCTGTATTTGCAGCCTTTCCCCAGCGCTAGCTAGCATCACTGCCTCAGCTCCACCTCAGATAATCCGCCATTAAATTCTCATAAGAGCACCAGTCCCTGGTGCCAAAAAATGTTGACAACTGCTGGTAAGTCACACAGTCTATAGTATTTAGCTACAGCAACACTAACTAGTATGAATAGCTATCCAATTCACATCTTCACAAATTCATTAATTAAAAATGTATGTCCCCATTTTACCCAAAATTTTCTTAATACTTTAATTTTTAAATAATTATTTCAGATTAATTCATGCCAATTATGTTTATCTATCTTTCCTTTTGTTTGAATCCTTTTTGTTGATGGAGTATTCACTTTTTTTTTTTGTCATTCTAGTAGTTTCTCAGAAGGAGTTTAATATGAATAATTAATTATTTTAATTTTTATAGAAGTAAATAAATAACATAAATCAATAAAGACTTGCTTTAAATGAAAGGCACAGATGCAGAATTATAAAAAAATGAAATGAATTGACTTATAAATTGTGTTATTCCAATTTCAGAAAATTTAGTAGAAGTTAATGTCCAGAAGGTACACAATACTCTGTAGAAGACCAAGCAAATGGTATTATTAGTTAAAAAGCAAAAGAATGTTCAAAACTTGGATAAGTCCTAAGTAAAAAGCAAATATATATAAATGTATATTTTAATTTCTTGCCATAATTGTTATATTTAATTATTGTCCTATATTCTATTTTAATTCTTGTCTCCTTATGAGAAGAATTTACTCAAATTCATAAAACCACTGGCACCTGCACAGGTAGGGTTTTCTGAAGCAAACACAGAGGTGAAATTTTGGATTCAAGATGTTTATTAGAATTGACACCTCTAGGAAGAGAGGAAAGTCATGTTGTAAGGAAGATGACAAAGTCTGGGCTAGTGTTGGGCATCAGAATTGACCCACCTTAGGCCAAAGTGGCCAGGCATTTTACCCTTGCCTCACTTAGTCACAGAATGATGGCTGCTCCAGGAGGGGTAAAGTTTCTCTCTGAAGCTGAGACACATCCTGAAAGAGCTGACTGCTGGAAAAGTCTGCTGACTGCCCCCCCCCAACCACAGCTGAGCAGGATCAGGGTGGAATATCTCAGTTTTTACCACAGCATCTAAATATTTAAAATTACAAACTACTATTACAGTATAGGTAAAAACAAGTTCTGTGTATCCTGAATGATATCCTGGGTCAGAGAATTCTGAAAAATAATATATTGATTCAGTTGAAATCACTGGGATGACCTTGACTACTTTCTGCCATGTTTACAGCCAATCACTCAGCCTACTAAGGTCACTACTACCCTTAAGGAACCTGATTCTTTTTGGAAGACCACCCTGGCCGTCTGCTCATCTTCCAGACACAACTCTTGCTCCATTAGACTCATAAGATTGTTAATTCCCTTTTACTGCACTCTTTTCCTGGAGTGAAGAGCACAGGAAGGGAGCTTTATACCCCAGTGCTTACTCTCTCCTTTGGAAACAGTAGCCCTGTTATGGAGCCCTTGATTACCACCAGATATGTAGGACGAAATGCTTAGACTATTTTTCATTAAATTTGTTGGGCGGCATTGGTTAATAAAATAATCCTACAGGTTTCAAATGTACAATTCTATAATATGCTTAGAATATTTTAATTCTAAACTATTCAAAGAATCACTTATACTGAATAAAACCTGTTGGCAACTATAAAATATTGTTTTTCTTTGTTTCTTTTTTACAAAACCAAATGTTGTATCCTCAACTCTCTTTTGAATTAGTATAACCCTGGTTTTCTCTCTATTCATTCTATGCTTGGGAGATGGAGTGATTTAAGGGAATGATAAATTTAGGAAAGAAGAGCTAGACGTATGTGGCTCCATTCTGCCCTTCTCCCCGCTCTGGGGAAGCTGACCAGCTCTTCCAGAAAAGGCCTTCCACTTGGGGCTGCCTGCTAATGGAGGGTAAGGATGAGACGAATGATGCAAATGTAATCCACATCTTGAACTTGACCTCTATCCATAATAAAAAATATTTTTATGTCATCTTTCTTGTTTCTGTCATTTCTTACTATTTCAGTATATAACAGGAAAGAAAGTACTCTGAGGATCTTCCTCAGAAACTACAAATGACTGTAGTAAAACAGACAAAACAGATAAAATCCCAATCTGTTTTATAACAAGTTCGAATCATTTTCACATATATTTTTTTAAAAAGAAAATTAACAAGTAAATTTGAAGAGAAAAATGTATTTTTGATCATGAAGTGGTAAAGTTCCTTCAAAATTCTGCTTTCACTTCAAGATAATCAAAATCCTCGCAAATAGTAAGACTACCTGACAATAATACAACACAATAAATATATAAACAACTCAAATGTTCATCTATGCCCAGTACCATTCCTCTGGTTTCTTTTTGTTCATTGATTTATTCAAGAAAATCTTTAAAAAGAAATAAAAAATAAATAAATAACTGAATTGACCAAATGGGCTATTTGTCCTGGCATTTTATAATAACGGCCATAAATATGAAATTAATAAATCAGTACTATGGAGCTGTATATGAGAAACAACAAGTAGGTCTTGTCCTAAATGTTTGCCCCATGGCCAGGTTTACTTTGAGCCAGCATATGAAATATTTTGTGAAGAGGCCCCAAAGCAAAAAAAAATACCAATTAATTAAGATGATTAGATATGTCTTCATTAGTAGTCTATAAATAAATCATGCACAGCATTATGCAGTCAGCTATCCTAGAAAAATATTCTTCCAGAGGGCTGTAAAAACAGCTTAATTAATTATAAATGCTCCGCAACTTATCACATATTATATTTTGAAATGTTAAAGCATACATATATACACATGTTATATATGTGTGGAGGTATTTGTCAAACTGTTTCAGTGTTTCTTTATGCTACTTAGCACTAAAATGCTTTCCAGAATCAAGATGGAAGTTTGGTAAAATCTGTATTTATTGTTAAAAATAAAAATGTTACTTAGTATGCTTATATTTCCAATTCCTTTCATGTTTTCAGATGACAGGGTTTCTCTTTGATATTTAACTTCTGTGCTTCCAGAAATGTTGTGTGTATGTGCGCCTCTCCTCTCCCCTCCCCCAACTCCCTCCCTGCCCTCAGCATATTTCCTTCATTTATTCAAAAGATTTTTTTTAATGTGTTGTTGTTATTAAAAACATTTTAATTACATTTGCAATTAACCCATTTGAGCAAGATAGCCCCCATTCACTCCTCCAGATTCTCTATTTTCCTTTCTCTTCCTTTCTAGACCCACGGGAGACTGACTTTTGTGAACTGCATCAAGCAATTCCCTTGCCCTCTAGTTCCCAGTTGAGCTCAGCTAATGGGGATCACTGGCAGGAGATCAGAGGTGGGTAGGAGAATTTATTCCCCTAGCTCCTTCCCTGCAGGTTGACTGTATATCTCAACCAAAGGTCACAGCTCCTGGCAGGTGATTCTTGCTGACAGATCTCTCTAAGGGTTTTAGTCCTTTTAGATCTAAGAGTGGTAACAGGTCTCTCAAAGTAACTCACCCTGGGGCACTGCTTTATCTCTCTTGGTTACCCTATCCCCTACCCTAGCTTTTGTAAATAGTCCTTTTTATTAAATTCTTATCAAATTACCCAATTTGAATATGTAATCTGTTTTCTGCAGTACCTTGACTGATACATGATTTTTCTTGTAAGTTATTCAAACAATGTGAAAATACAGAGAGCAAAACATAAACATCATCATTACCTGTTTTGACTGTGAATATTGAAAACACAATTCAAATTGGCTTACGCTCCTAAATTTTTCTAGTTCTCTGAGTCAATATCACATGCAGAAGCACAAGCAGTAAGATGCACTTTCAGAGATAGATAGGATTTAAATTGGCCAGAACAGAAAATCAAGGTACCATCGAGTAGGTTTTCGTACCTGCTACTGTAGGAAGGAATCTGTCCCAGTCAGGAGACAAAATCAAATCAATTATTTCATCAAGCAGTTTTATGTAAAAAGTATTAATTAGATATTGAAGAACTAAACAAGCAAAAAGAAAAATTAAGTTACAAAATAAGTGTCTACGGCTTCAACTCCCATCCTGGAGCTGAGGGTGCAAATGTACAAATTCGGAGGGCCCCTGCAAATCTGAATCTCAGGCCTCAGAAAAAGAACACTGCTGGACCTAGGCTGGTGTCTCAGCTTTGAGGTGAAACCTCATGGGACTAAGACCCATCCTACTGAAGTGGGATACCGAGCAGCAGCAGTAGGTGCTGGAGTTTCTGCAGGAGCATATCAAGGTTGATTCTGCAAGGATTGAAAAACTGCAAACTTAATTCAACATTTTACTAAAACAAACTGCTGCTGGCAGAAGGAATAGGTGGATAATGCTGATTGGGACAAGAAGCAAACAAGAAATCAAAGGCAAACAAAGAGGATGGAGCATGTCCTTCTTCCTCCTCCATCTTTATAGCTCCCTCTTACTACCTTTTTCCTATTGGTCAAGAATAACAGAGAGGCAGGTGGCATAGCAAGCATGTAGTTTGTGGATTTTCAGCCCCAATACCACAGAGTAGAGTCTAGAAGAGAGCACTTGATCTTAGAGGCAATAAGTTAATAACTGGCATAGGGCAATAGCCAGAAAATCAACTACACTCATTTAGTAGAGACACTTTCAGACTCCCTACTTTATATCAGGCCCTGGGTGTGGACAGACTGTCTTAACTTCAGGAAAGTTTTAGTTGTGTCTCTAATAGGGCAGTTGATATGATTATATATATATATATATATATATATATATATATATATATATATATATATAATGAGAAGTACCATAATAGAGGTAATAATAATGGCTTTTAGAGTGGCATTTAAATGAGTTATGTAGTAGAAGAAAGTGTTTAATTGGAGGAGATGTTGAGGTTGGAGTTGAATCAAAGCTGGAAAATCATAGTTTGGAAAACAGTAAGATCAAACATCAGGAACCACAAGTAAGTTTCATCAAGGGAATTCCCTGGTGTCACTTGTTCTGCAGTCCCTAAACACTTCTGTACCAGACCTGCTGCCACTGGTCACTGCTGCCATGGAAACAACTATGGTTAATCAATTTCTACAAATCCTTATTTGTATCACTTCTTCAAATTTAAAAATTAAAAATGAGGCATTCAGGGTGTGAAACTTGGGAGAGTTGCCCTGCTCTAGGTAACTAGGAATTCTGAGCTCTTGCTAGTCTTATCTGTATAGATTCTCAGTCTTTCACAACTAGAAATACTTGTATGAAACTTCCCCATGAACCAATTGATTATGTATCCCCCTTGATGAATCATCGACCCTCTTCTCTCTTGATTTTCAGGTCTATTACCCCATCTAATATAGTAACCCCTTTTCAGGTTTTGCCTACTGACTCATTGTCATGAGTCTCTAAATTGTCTAGATGGCATTGTTTACTTCTATGTAACTGTTGCTGAATCCCCTGGTAGAACATTTCTCCCTTGGTTGTTACTAATTTCTAAACCAATAATTCCCATAATTTCAGTAGGTGAAATAAAAAAAAAAAAAAAATGAAATGTTGGAGTAGATCTAAGTGGAAGTAGTTCTAATTCCAAATCTATTCCTTAGTTTTTGGACCCATGCATACCCACTATGAAAGAAATAGTGCTGTACATTTGTCAGTGTTTCATATCATAGGTAGCATTCTAAGATCTGGTCCCGTAATTGATTCTTCAATGAAGTATATGATAATACTAAAGTAACTTAAGGACATTATCCCATTCTCTCGCTTTTTCATGGGAAGTTGAATTTCTCATTTGGAAGAAATTATGAGATATTATGGTGTTGAATAAGATATCCAGTTGTCTAAGATATTTATGGCAATGCTTACTTGAGGCATAATGGATGGAAAAATCAAATATAAATCTAAATCCAGAATAAGTATCTAATTCATATTATAAACTTTTCTATGACAAAAGTAGTAAAAAATTTTGAAATGACACCCAAATATATGGTAAAATGTTATAGGTCCAGATTTTTTACTTTTTGAAAAAATAAATTCTCATGCACTGGTAAGAAAAATCCTATGTTGTACTTGTAAATAGCACCCATCTTTAAAAATATCTTTTGGTTAACATGTAGCATGGATACTCTTCATCTGAGCCCATTTCCTGAAATTCTTCCTGTTTCTCCCCCTCCCCCAAATTCAAGTCCAGTTCCTGTGAGATTCCTTATTATCTAGAAAAATCAATAGCCATGTCCCATGAATTTTGGTGGATCTTTTTTCAGACAATGTGAAACAAGTGACAACTTCTACATGATATACAAGCACCAGAGAAAATTGGACTTTCTATGGCATTATTTTGCTCCAGGGCCTTATAGGTTAAAAAAGAAATAAAATCCTCCCAATAGACACAGTGGATTACTTTAAACCTAAGGCTTGTGTATAAGCATCTCCCAAAGATTTGTGCATATCTTTCTCCCCAGGGAACCGTTACCCCAGTGCGTGATTACAGGTTTCTTTAGGAACAGGTATGAGAAAGTTTCTTAGTATTTTCTTCAGTGTCAATGGCCTCTAAGTGGATGTTAGTGTTTAGGGTGCTAACATACTCTTTTATACCAATTCTCTAATTTTCACATAAGACAGAAGGAAAAGCTCTGAATTCAACTGATCTTCTAATTTTACTATTTCTAAGACCACATTTTGTTTTTTACCCAGTTTGGTCTCTGCAGCAATAAAAGATAACAGATTCTTTTATCTTGATCCTAGAAACTCCCTAGATTTCAGTCAGAGCCAGGAGCCTAGAATTCAAGGATTTTAACTTGTCACTCTCTTTCTTTAAACTGCCATTGATGTTCAAAGCAGCTGCCCTTTTCTAAGTCCATAAATTCCTTATGTACATCCTACTGTTCTAGGATAGGAGCAGCTCAGTTCCCAAGAGTCATGCCTGTAAATGTGTGCTTGATGCCAGGTGACCACCAGCAATGATTTGATTAGCTTTTCCACTGCTGCTGGATTCCCATCTTGGCATTTAAACAAGATTTTGACTGGTTTCTCACCCAGCTATGCTGGATACATAATTGACGATCCCCACATTCTCTTGTGGGGAGCTTACGTACTCCATTTCTTACCGACAATTGGCCAGTGGTCTTGGTCGTAAGCAGAAAAAGCAACTCTAGCTAATAAAGGAAGAAAATAAATATACTAAAAAAATATTGGGAAGCTCACAGAATTAGCTGGCAGGATAGAATATCAGTTACGAAAATGGGCAGAAAATAACAGAAACTTTGTAGGAGGAAACACAGCCAAGATTAGATTGAAGAACTGCACTGTTTTGGACATCCCATAGATCCTACTGGTGCCATCATACAGATCCGTTGCTGAATACTACCATTGCTGCACACACCAGAAAACGATGGATGATAAATGTAAAGGACATAAATCCATTCACAGCTCACCGACGAGCATGAGAAAGATACAAAATGAACAGAAGAGAAACGAAAATTCATCTCTGTCAGTGATAAACAGGAATGAAAGAGAGGCATTCATTCTTTGAGATTAACTGAGAAGGAGTATTAAGAGACATTTGATTAACATGCCATGTTCATCCAACATCTTCTATGATAGGCAATTATCAATTATATGATCTTGAGAAAGTCACTTACCTGTGACTGATTTATTTTCCCTATAATGAAGATAGTGATAATATCTACCTCATGGGGATGTCATGAGGGAAAAAGAGAGTAATATATATAAAACACATACTAAGCACTTTATGTGTGTTAGTTAACTAATAGTAGTAGTAGTACTGGAGTAAGAGCAACATTAGAGCCACTTCAAATTTGAAGAAAATTAGTACGAATGTGTAAATACAAAGAGAAGAGAGCATTTGGACAAGTGTTACTACAATTTATTTTAAAGTTGCATTGGAGCAACTTGGTAATTAGGTGTCTCAGACTTCTCATAGTATATACACACACATATATACTTTTTTAAATTCCCATCTCCATCCCCTCCCTTTCACGACCATCATCCTATTCTCTATATCTAGGGATCTGTTTCTATTTTGTTTTATTAATTGGTTCTGTTTGTTTAGATTCCACATGTAACTGAAATCATATGCTATTTGTCTTTCTCTGTTTTATTTCACTTAACATAATACACACCTGGCCATCCATGTTGTTGCAAATAGCAAGGTTTTGTTCTTTTTATTGCTGAATAATATTCTTCATCCATTCATCTGTTGACGGACATCAGATTGTTTCCATTAAGTCATAATAATTCATTGAGTGTTTTTCTCAGAGTATGTCAACTTGATGTTTCTTTATAGAAATAGTTAATATGCTTCTAGAGGCATACTGATTTTACTTATCTTTTTGCAAAGAACCAGCTTTTGGTTTCATTGCTTTTCTCTATTGATTTTCTGTTTTCAATTTTACTAATTCCTTCTTTCCTTCCTTCCTTCCTTCCTTCCTTCCTTCCTTCCTTCCTTCCTTCCTTCCCTCCTTCCTTCTTTCCTTCTCCTCTCTTTCTTTCTTTTTTCTCTCCTTCCCTTTCTTCTTTCCTTCTTTTCTTTTATTCTTTTTTCTTCTTTCCTTCCTTCTTTTTCTTCTTCTCCTTCTCTGTGCTATTTTTTTTCTTTTCTTTACTTTTTAGAACACTTTAGGTAGATAATAAGGTGCTCCTTTTCAAGTAAATTTAAGGAGAGTTTATGTATAACTCTATCAAAGAATAAAAATATGAAACAAAAAAAAAATATGTCTTAGAGATAAAAAGATTTTGTTTTGGAGGGTTTTGGTTTGTTTTTTATTTTGTTTTTAATAAAGAAATAGTATCAACATATCATTTATTTTTGTCTTTCTAAACTAAATCTGCAGTTGAAAGTATGCTAGGACAAGTTTTAGCTTTGGAAATATCAACTATATATACACGGGGACTCAATTTATCCCCAAAGGATTATCTATTGGAAGTAAAATTAATATCACATTTTGGGTTGCTTGCTGCTTTTAACTCAGTACAGAGGCTAGTCATAGAAAAGATTCAAACAATGCTTTACATTCTGTACAAGTTCATGGATTTCATCCAATATAAATTAGAAGCCATTGTTTTCTTTTGTAAAAGTAATAATAGGGAAGAGGTAAGCTAGATACTTTTTCTACTTACACAAAATAATATCCTTATAAAATCATCTCACTAATTCAACCATTAAGGGTGGCCAGCTGCAGTAAACCTTTTATTTATTTAAAGATGCTACTTCTGCCAAGAGAATTTTATATTCTCTCTTTTACAGACAAGAACTTCCTTACATTTCCATTTTAATTTTGTTTACACTGAAGTAGGCAAAATTTCAGTGCAACCATTGCATAGTGTTCTTCTAGCCAGTTTCTATATCTCCATTTTATGACCATCTTTTTTGTTGTTAACAAGTCAATATATTCCTCGATGATATTCCCATCAAGCATTTGGATTTTTTTCCCCTTTCAGCTTCTCATATAGCACTCCTATGTTATATATTTAGAAAATTATTTGCCATATCTTTCACACTGAAGATGTTCTATAGATGCATCAAACAGTTCTGTCACATGCAGTTACACAGTGGGAGTTCTTATGCCCAATGCCACTGGAGAAGAGACTTATAAAATATTCTCACTCAGTTTATTTTAATAGTCAATGTTTTGGATTGCCATAGCTTTCATTGATAAAATCATTTCCATTGTAAATTCTGACTTAAGTGCCTTCAGGTAATCTCTAAGGACCTCCCTGACCTTGGTGATGCCTGCAGTTTTTATAAGATCTTTCAATATATTCCATCTACTTAAAAAAAAAAAAAAAAAAGACTCTCATTCAACTCACTATTATCTTTTCAATTTTTTTTCAGAAAGGCTAGGTATTTCAATCAATCCCTTGTGCTTCACACTGGATTCTTTAATCGTACTTTTCCATACCAGTTTGCTGTTCCACTCATAGAAGAAAAGCAGCTTTATTTTGAGGCTGCTGCAAGAAGATGTGTCTTCTACCTGCTTCAGCTCAGTGGTCTCACAGCAACCATCCTCATTCTCCACAATGATGCCCAGTAAGAGCTCATAGAGTTTCCCTTTGGATCAGCTGGTAGAATCCAGCTCTGTCCAATGGCACAGACTTACGTCACTCTTTCATGATCCACTGGGAGTCCCCCAGTCCTACTTGGCCATGTGTGTGCAGACATTGGGGCTTCTTTCAAGTTCAGCATATGATGTATCCTGGAGAATGTTCCACATGCACTTGAAAAGAATATATATTCTGTTGCTTTTGGATAGAATATTCTGGATATGTCTATTAGGTATATCTAATCTAAGATGTAGTTTAAGTCTGATGTTTCCTTGCTGATTTTGTGTCTGGATGATCTAGCAATTGATGAAAGTGGGATATCAAAGTCCTCTACTATTATTGTATTGCTATTTCTTTCTTCAATCTGTTAATATTTGCTTTATATATTTAAGGGCTCTGATGATATATGCATAAATAATCACAGATGTTATATCCATTTGTTGGATTAACCTTTTTATCATTATATAATGCATTTCTTTGTCTCTTATTGCAGCTTTGTCTTAAAGTCCATTTAGTTAGCCCTACTCTCTTTGCATTTCAGTTTGCATACAATATCTTTTTCCATTTCTTCACTTTTAGTCTGTGAGTCCTTACAGCTGAAGTTAGTCTCTTCAGCATGTAGTTGGGTCTTGTTTTTTTATTCATTCACCATTCTATGTATTTTCACTGGATAATTTAGTCCATTATATTTAAAGTAATAATTGATATGTATGCACTTACTATTACTATGTTGTTAATTCTTTTGTGGCTGTTTTGTAACTTCTTTGTTTCTTTTTCTCTTGCTCTCTTCCTTTGTGATATGATAATTTAATGTAGCAGTATGCTTAGATTCCTTTATCTTTATCTTTTATGCATCTACCATAGCTTTTTGCTTTGTTCTTATGATGAAATTTGCACAAAACACATTTATAACAGTCTATTTTAAGTGATAGTAATTTAACTTTGAATGCATATGAAAGCTCTATGTTTTTACTCTTCCACCCACCTATGAACACATTTTATGTTTTCATATGACAATGTACATCTTTTTACCCTGTGTATTCATTAACAAATTATTATCCTTATAGTTATCTTTAATACTTTTGTCTTTTAACCTTCATTTGAAGTGGTGATTAATTTATTACATCAAATATTTGGTCAGACTCCGTTTTATTCTCAAAGGAAAATAATTGAGCACAGTTAAATAATATAATTGTTCCGCTGTCACCTTCATTCATTATTATATGGATCATTTAAATATTTTATTGAGTAAATTATTTTGTAAGATTAAAAAAATATTTTCTGATTGATATATATTGAATTGTTATGTAAGACTGCTCTGTACTCAATGTCATGTCTAAACATAGACCCTATATTTAACTTGAAATCTTTTTATGGTATCTTGAATGTAATTTTTTGATAAAAAACTATTGTTGAGATACTCAGCTATAAAGTTGAGATATTGAAGTTACCATTGGGATTACAATTAAGAACTGAGTGTGAAGTTGTGAAAAAGGCGATGTTTTGTACTAAACCACCCACTATGACACTAGGTCTCCTTGAAAGCAGCAGCTTGTATTTGCAGGGCACTTTCACAAGTTCAATTAGTACTTTGTGACTCAGGATCCTTGACAAAGATAACTTTCCAGTAATGGAAGCTATAACAGAAAACATTTTTAAAGAATATGTTCTAAAAAATTGCATTAACTGAATTACATGCCTCATTGTTAGTTTGATTTAGTTTTCTATCAATTTTATATTTATTTCTTTGCAGAAAACTTGACAATGTTTAGGGGTTTATATGCACAGATTTTGAACTCTAAGGTCATAGAGAACTTGGCCTAAGTACTGATAATATAATATTTCAGATTCAAGAGTTCTAAAAAGCTACATAGCCATCTAAATTTGCATTTTCACATGGATGCAATAACAATAATAAATAATAGCACCTGTCTCATAAGATTGTGGTTAGAATTAAATAAAAATTACATATAAATGTTTATTTTATGCCTGATACATAGAAAAGACTGAATAAATATTAACTAATACATTATTATTTGACAATGCAACTTCCTTCAGTGGTTTCCCTAGAGATGCTGCAAATAAAATCAAACTGAATACACACTCCTAGAATTCAGAGTCAATTTCACCACGTTCTCATGTCTATGCAAAGCTATTGATAGAAGTAGGTTCCGAAGTTGCAATTCAAATCAGATATTCTTTGTTGTGTATATAACAATGTACATAAATGTCTTGCCACTGGCCTGTCTTCCAGGTTTGTTTAGCTTCTGTGATATAGATACAAATTAACTTAAATTTTGTTCCATGTAGAGTGCACAGGTAGCATGATTTGAAGCAAATGCAGTAATTGGTTTCGAGAACACAAACACAAATGAAATGTATTTCTTTATGGGGTTATGCTTGAGATACAAAATATGTTTTAGGAAGACTAAGTCTTGATGTATTAACTTCTACATCTGCCCCTTTTAGTTCTCAAGGCAGACTCAGATAGGAATATCGAAAAGGAAGTGCCCCTCTTATTTGTACACCCTGTGTGAGACGGTTGGCTATATGAAAGCATTTGTTCTTGACAGAATAATTCATCTGGCTTTATTTAATGTGTCTCACACATTCAATGTTTGTATTTTTAAAAAGAGAAAATAAAGCCTGACTGCAAAGCGTAATTATAAATGATAATAGTTACATTTTCATCATATTTATGCAATAAATAAGACTGTCAAAACTAGAGTTTGGGATTTGTAGTGTGCTTCCCTCCTGTATAAATATAATTTATTTGCTCCTTTACTAATGATGCTGGCTCTAGATAACCACGAGCATCAGTCTCAAATAAAAATTAAAAGTCAGTGTATTACATTTCTCCTTCTGTTTCTGCTGCATATACATTGCTCCATAAGCTCATTGATGCTGGAATTCTATCTTTCCTTTGGCACAATTTCTCTCTGTAGTATGATGGTATGAATATTTATGGTACAATAAAAATAATATAATAATAAGCATTTCCTATACTTGTGCTGCATATATCTTGAGACAGGAGTTGGAAGGGCGTTATCTGTTACCTCCCACTAGAGGAGATCTTTATGTCCTGTGAAATAGCTGGCTGTCCAAAAGACTTTACTTCCAAGTGAATTAAATGGCTTCTGGACTGATAAAGTCTGATTTTTTTTCTTCTTCCATATATAGGTTTGATTATCATCATCTCTGAAACATTGCCAGATTTTTCTTACATTGAGTAGGCTTCACTTGATAACCTTATTCATCCTTCCTGTGTCAACTTCTACAATTTACTCTTTTATAGTCACCTTAAATCTTTAGTCTCTAAAATTCCAGGGTCTAGATTACTCTGAGCAGACTTATTATCTTGCTTAGTGAAGCAGGACTGTTTTACCCTCACTCCTCTTCCATCGCCTTAACTTTTGACTAGATTTCTTTTCATTTATAAATTTAACTCAGATTGTTTTCTTTTCTCAAATATTTACCAGACTTTCTCATTTCAGCCTATTTCCACAGCCGGATATCTGTTTAGCTCCACATAATGCTCTTAATTCTGTGACTTTTGATATTACCACATATCAGTCTTTCATTTATTCTCCAGACATTCTTCTTATCTATTTTATTAATATGGTTAGAATTCATTTCATTTCCCATTTACTAATTGCTGAAAAAGTAGGTTTATTTTTATCCTGTCAGTTATGAAAGAAATTGTGAGGTTCACGTCAAATGAACATCCTATATTTTTATTGTAAAATTTTTAGGAAAACTTTTACAGCTGTAAGACACCTGAAAAACTTTTCTTCAATATTTGCTTTGTTTGTGTGAGTGTAAGAGAGAGAAAGGGAGATGCAGACAGAGACAGAGAGAAAGACAGAGGCAGAGCATGCACTCACTTTTATACATTTTTATGTGGTAACATTGGAGAAAATTCTTCATTTCTGCATTTCTTATGAGCAGAGACATAAGCTTTTGTTCTCAATTATTATTTTAAGGATGTTAGCATAGCAAACAGCCTCAGGATATAAAGATAGTTTTGTCTAGCCAATTCCTAGAGCAAAGGGGAGCACTTTCTTCCTTCCTTCCTTCCTTCCTTCCTTCCTTCCTTCCTTCCTTCCTTCCTTCCTTCCTTCCTTCCTTCCTTTCTCTTTCTTTTTTGTTTTGTGGGGGTTTTCAGTTTATTTTTTATTTATTTTTATTTTTTGTTATTATTATCATTATTGTTGTTTGTCTTTCCTACTTTCCAGTGAAATAAAAGCATGTCTCTCTTTTGGTAAATATTAGGCATGTCACCTTAAAAAGCTCCCTTTGGCTTTATGTTGAAATCAGGCAAGAACTTAAGAGTTATTATTTTGGTAATCAAACTGCAGATGGCCAACATTGAGGTAAAATACTTTTTTTAAAAAAAGTCACCATTGTTATGTCATATCCAAATAAGCTGAAGAGAAAAATATCTCACAACCTCAAAGAGAAAGCAATGTGATTATAGTGGTTTATTTAAGGTGTCCTCAAAGCTAAAATAGATGGTGTCAGTAATGATGAGCTTGTTACTTATAACAATGAACTTTCTGCTTGCTGTTTGGGGTGGACTGAAACAGTGGAGGTTCATTTGGTTGAGCTGCAGGTAGCCACCACTCTGCTCAAAATCGAAAGTAAATATGCTGATTTCAATTTCTCCAGGCTTTCTGATTCCTCCTCCTTCACTACCTGACTTCAGTCAAATGATTTTGAATGAGGTCTAAGTGTCCCTGATTCCAAGAATAACCAAAGGCAATATATGTCCACCCAAGAATGCTGGAGAATTTAGAAGAAAGAAAAATCTCAAATTTATACAATTCTGTTGGAGAAAGATACCCAAGTCACAATCCTCCCTGCTTCTGTAGGTATAGAGGTACCTAGCTTTAAGTAACGAGATTTGAGCTGGGTACACACTGGGGATGGAGAGTTAATATGTCTGTGTGGATTGAGCCCCATGAGCAATTCAGTGTATTATTGTTGTTTCCACTGCTGAATGTATAATTATATCTATGTTTTGTATGTGTGTACTATAAATATTTATAAAATCCAGAGTGAATTCTCCTCATGAGGAAGTACTACATATAGAAAATTACTAGTGGAACATACAAGTCACCCCCATCCTGTCTGCCTTTTACTTCCATGGTGACTTAACAGAAACGATATATAATCCAAGGAGGACAAACGGAAATCACTGCCTTGATTGAGGTCTTAAAAGTAACAAAGGTAGGTTGCAATATCAACATGATATACTATATGGTCAGTAAAAAGTGATGATGAGAGAGAATAGCTTATAACAATTTATTGCCAACTAAATTCAGTTATTGTTCCTATGGCCCCATAAATGAATTCATTGCACAAACTGATGATGCTTGGTGTGCTGTGTCAAATATTTCTAACACCTTCTTTTCTGTATCACTGACACCCAAGACCAATGTGCCTTCATGAAACCAAGTTTCCAGTATACATTTTTAATATTCCCTTTAAGGCACCTAAGCTCCCTTGCCATTTGCTGCAATTGGGTGAGCCAGCAAAACGCTAATGTCTCTACCTTCTGATGTTGGACAATTACACTAAATAGATGATAACCTGTGGGTTTGCAATTCAAAAGCCTCAATGTTGATGGCCCTTTCTAACACCAAGGGTGGCTGATAAACCCCAACAAAATATAGAGGCCTGCTAGCCAAGTTGTATCTTTGACCCATGTGAATGTATATCAAAATTCTAAATCCTTCTGACAGTCATGAAAAAACTATTATCTCTTTGCCACTCCCCAAAAAGAGACCTAACAATTTATTAAACTGAATATTATAGGCAGTACATGGACAAGTGCTCAAGTACTTGCCCATGTGGGCATTCTACTTGGAACATTATACTGGCTAGTCCACAAATAATCATCCTTTGAATATGGCCCGGACCAAAAGGATGTATTGACAGCTATCTAAAGATTTTCGCATGTTCTCTACACTACTGCCCTCTTTGAGCTATCAGTCTCTGCGATTGATAAATTTGAACAATTGAGTCTTTGAGAAAAAGGAAGTACCCTACATCCAAAGATACCCCTCGGGGTTTTGGATTTGTTGCCTTCATGAAACAGTAACTAGGCACACCCCTTTGAAAAGCGTCATTCAGCTTGCTTTGGGACACTGGTCAAAACTGAATACCAGACCCATGAAGGCTTGTGATATTCCAGCCTAATCTTACCATCTGGGGTTGAGTTGACTGGCATCCACTGACTAACAATGGCTATCAAAAAAGGGTTCAACAACCCTTACTCATCAAGCAGAAATGGCATAATCAGGAATGCTGCTGGTCTAATACCTGTAGCATCTTAGTTTTATGTGAAAAGAAAACGATGGGAAAATCTTTGTCCCCTACTCAACCAACTGAAACAAGGCTGACAAAACAGGGTCCTTGATTCACAGAGGTTGCCCTAAATTCTTGGGCCTGGTTCACTGATGCTTCATCTAAACTGAAACCTGATGTTGTCCACTAGACTACACAGCTGTTCAAGCACAGCACCAGCTATGCAGAACTGAACATGGTCATATAGACCAATATTCCCCTTGATGAAGCTTGTTTTATATTTACTGTCTCTTGAGCCATTGACATTAGTCTAAACTGTTTATTCTCCCACCTGGTAAACTACAGACTTATAGATTAAAGACACACCTCTTTAGGATAAAAACTGTGGAAACAAATCATGGCGAGTGAATTATCCGGATTGATCATGTATCAAATGAAAAAAAAGGCTACTGATTGGACTACCTGGATTACCACTATTTCTGCCTAGATTCATCCTTATACAAGACATAGCAACACATTCATCATCATATCTTGAGCACAAAGTAAAAAACCCTAAGTTTATGGTGTGCAGTCTAACACAGCATACCAGACATATGAATCTTACCATAAATTGATGCGTTTGTCCTATGGTAGGGGAGGCCATATTATACTGGGTTTTACGCTCACCTACTCATGGCACACAGAGTAAACCAGACTATGGATCCCCTCAGATGGATCAGAAGTTCTTCATGACTATTAACAATTTTCAGGTTATAGTGTTATTGTTCCATGGTCTAATCAACCTTGTCTTTCACACCACTGTGGTTTTTTACAGTAGTCTATGTCATGGGTTCATATTTTGGGATAATTTACAGCCTAAAAATAGTGTGTTTTTCATCAAAAAGCCACACAACAATGAGCTCATATTCAAGTTATTCAATGGGCTTCCTATACTCATAACATTCACAGGCATCTGGTTTTGTAGGACATTGGAATAGCTTCAAAAATTGACTCAAAACCATTTCTGGCTGCATCTCCCTCAGCTCTTCCTCATCCACACAACTTAGAAAAGCAGTTTGGTTACTGAGAAATAGTTTATCTCTTCTTGGTCACTTTCTCTAAAATGATAAGAAAGCTATATATATCTAATTGGGAATTTTGGGAATGTACCCTGACCATTACTGGGCATGGTACATATTAGATTTCTCTAATAAGAACTCTAGGTTGGCTTGGTTTGTATACCCTCTGAATGACAGACTGGTTCAAAGGAACCTTAGGATGTTCAAACTTAATTCTTGTTCGACCACCTGAATTCTCTTAGAAGAGTATCATAATTAAATTATAAAGATAACTACCACTTGGTTGAGTAGACTTCTTGCTGAATTCCCATATAGTAGCCCACAGTGGTCAAACTAAGGGAAATAAACAAATCTCTGTAAGTTTTAATAAGTTACATTTGTCACTTTTGCACCTAATCATTGTGATTGAAAACTGTGGGGATAAAAGATAATTCAGAAGAGGTGAAGTTATAGCTACTGAAATGGGTTATAAATACTGACCAGCAGTCAGGGAAGAGTGACAACCCTGGCACCTGGGGAGGGGACATCTTAAACTCGGGAGGGCATAAATGAGGGAGAGACATTTTTCTTTCTGACTATTCTTAGAGCCTTGCTTAAGAAAAATATCCTCGTGTGGCCTCTCAAACTAACAAGCACTTAAATTTAACTGATTTCTGAGTCTACAATTCCCCACCAGGTAGCTTTCCCAGCTTTTGATTGTCATTCCTCTTAAGAATACCAAAAAGTCTATCAAAAGAGGTAATGGCCCTAGTCTCTACACTTCACAGTACGATTCTGTCAACACATTTAGTTTTCTGTTTCACCCGCATTCCCATTGCTGTAGCTTAGTGATCCCTAGAGTAGATGAAGGTTACCTGGCTGATGGTGTGGATAAGCATGATAGAATGGACTGACTGTCCTCAGACATTATCTTCAAAAACAATAACTAGACTCAGCTATTTAACTGAATTGAGAAATGTAAGACCCACGAGATGGCTAGGGACCACGTTTAAGTAATGTCGACTTGTACTCCTGAATGGCGTGGGTTCCATTTCAGGAACCCCAAAATTGTAAACAGTATTTTGGGGGGTATCATATATATTCTTTTGACTATATATCTTGTGTGGAAGTCAAGCTTTAGCTTATTTTTCTCTCCCAAAATGGTTATTGTAAATTTAGGAGGGATCATAAGAGAAGTTCAAGATTTTAAGAAAATGCTTTAGTGGATGATGTACCCCTCAGAGACTATATTGTCTTTCCAAAATGATCTACATTTAGTTATTTAAGAAAGCTTCCCAGAGGAGTAACTTATTTGCTATTTATACCCACCTTGTAGTCAGTTTTTCCTACAATGTGAATCATACAATTAGAAATGTTGATATAAAATTTGTCAACTAATAAAGATATTAGTTGAGGTGATTAGAGACCACATGTATTCAAGTTAGTCTTAACCCAGTGGCCAGGTTTGTTATATATGTTATTGACCCTAAATCTTCTCCTTGAATTCCAAGGTAGATTCTTTGTGATCTCTAATATATTCTGCTGTACCTAGAGTAATGCTTTGGGTCAAGTTTAAAGGTCAATGTGGAAATTTAAGGAGAAAGACACCTGGATCTCTAAGTAGATCCAGATTGTTTATAAAATTTGCTTAGTTAGTTGGGTCTGGGACAGTTGATGTTAGTATTGTGTATTTCTCCATCCTACTAATCATAGTTCTATTGATAAAAATCTTATTTAAGTGTAGAATGAGACAAACTGAGCAGATTTAGTCCTAATCTCTATAAATCAGATTCATCAATGTAGATGACAGAGTGGTGTACTAATAGGAAAATTTTCCAGAAGTCAAGACAGTGTTGAATTGAGGGATATATATTATTAGAAGACAAGCCTCCATATGCTTTATATGTTTGCCGTTTAGTTTGACAAAGATAATGTTGCCTTTTGGTGCAAAAATCAGTTAAGTTTACCACACATTATAAAAAATTCAATTTTCCTGTTACTGAAATTCTTTTCCTATAATATTATACTCACTGTGAGCAGTACTACCCCAGAGGCACCCCACTTGACCCACTTACCAGCATAAATACTGACTACTGCTATTGCTGTGAATAATAAAGTCCTTTGTTTCTGATTTAGGAGTTTCCTGTCTTCTTCTAGTACACATCAAATTATGGCAAGCTAACTTGATATACGGGTAGAGTAAAACTTCAGACACTTCTAAGTTTTTGAAATGTATAGTATTACTAACATATACTGATTAAGATTTCAGTTACTTTAAGGAGAATGGAAGAAAAAAAGCGTTAGTCTACAAAACTTGTAGCTAACATTTTCAAGGGATACTGGACTTTAATGTAATTAAGTGAATGAATGAATGAATGAATGAGTGAATGTGATTGTATTGAAGGCAGTTCTCAGTACTGTCCTGAAGGGAAACTTTGGTTTCCACAAAGGGGCTTTTAATATGTTGGATAAACTGATGAAAGGTATAGAAAATATCCAAATAGTACAAATTGTGCTTTAACATTTTCAGGTAGTTCAAGGTCTACAGATTGTTTGAGAACTCTTGCTCTAGGTCAACTTACACCACCTCTAAAGTAAAGGGTGAGTATACTGCTCCCAAGCCAACCTTCTGGCACCTCCTATGAATTACCTAAATATGTTACAATATCTTCTCACTTAATTCTAGGAAACACAACATATTGATAATCAGAATACTAAAATACTAGAAGATATATCACTGAAGGCCTATTAATACAGTATACACCTAGAGCCATATGACTCATATAAATTTCTAAACTAATTTTATTTCATACATTAAAAGTAGGGAATAAACACTTATTCCGAAGATTAAAAGTATATACAACATCTGACTAATAGTTGTTTTTTTATTTATGGACATTAATGTAGCATTTTGTATGTCGTTTACAAGAAGTTCAAAACATCAGGTAACCAAAAAATAGAAAATCATTATCCATTTTAAGTAAGTTACATAGCCATTAGTCTAGCATGAGTTGTTTAATAAAAAATAGCAAAGCGTGGTTGATCAAATCTTAAACATCTTTCTTTAATGCCATATTCTCATGGCAAAATGGATCAAACTTGTAATTTTAAAATGCTTTTCAGAAATGTGGGAGGAAAATGTCCTTGGGAAAATATTTGAAATGTCTTCTTTGCTGGTATTAGAAAAAGGTACTGAGGATAGGAAAGGTTATTAGTTTGCTATTACTCAATCCCTGCTGAGCACAGTAGAACATAAAATAGGAATTAAAAAAGGAAGTCAGCTCTCCAATCCCAGCTGCAGGCTGATGAATCAGTTAGTGATTAATTGTTGCTACGAGTAATTGAAATAATCATATTTTGAAAAGAGGGGGAAAAAGCATTTTGTCTCTAAAATGTCTTTGCTTAAATTGTCGTTGATGCAATATTATAAACTTTTAAAAGTAGATATAAAATCTTAACGTAAAGCTAAATGCAATATGATTTTCAAAATTGACCCAACATCTGGCATTAGGTTTTGAAAAATTTCAAATACAGTAGTTTCCTTTACACCAACCCTCTTACTTTCTGCTATACTTTCCTTTTAACTAGAGTTTGCTATATAGAGAACACAGCATAAGTCAGAATGCTAAATAACAAAATTGACAACACAACTATACCTTGCTTCGTTTTCAGTAAACCAGTGAATTTACATTTACTCCCCCCCAAATGGTGTTTAAACTTTCTAATTAATGAGTTAATCAACATACTTTATCTTGTTTCAAATTTTAAATGTATAAAATATATAAAGCCCTATTCCAAAGATTTTGGGAATTAAAAAAAAAAACTAGGGGAGAAGAGTTTATTTGTGATATATTGCTTCTGAAGTGATACTGGGTCATATAAGAAGAAAACACCTATAAGCAGATAGAGATAAAATAGTACAGTTAAAAATAGAATTAGAAATGTGGATATGGTATTCAATAGTATTTCAATGTAGACATAAGGAGGGGAAAAAAAGGCAACTCTACTCTTGATTCCACATAATTAGATGATTCCACACAACTTCAAATTCTAGAATATGTGAATAGTTAGCAAAAAGAACTATAACAATTTCTCCTGTGTCTGTATGTGCATGCAATTCCTTAAGTTAAAAAAATGAAATCTATTTCTTTCCCCCTTGAATCTGGGTTGGTGTTAAGTTTGATTTCACCAATAGAATGTGGTAAAAATGATGCCATACTAGTTCAGGGCATAGGCTTTATGAGATGTGGCAGTTACTACTTTCATTCTTTTGCTATGCTGAGGCTGCTTGTACAGAAGTCCAGGCTGTCTCTCTGGAGAAAGAGGTCATTTGGAGAGGGAATTTGGGGTGGCTAGCCAATAACCCAGCAGTGAAGCATCTAACATGTAAGGCCATCCTTGATCCTCCAGCCCAGCTACCACCTGAATGAATGAGACCAGCTGACACAACACAGAGTAGAGATGAATCATCCCTGATGATCTCTGCTCAGATTCCTGAACCACAGAACCATGATTAATAAACTCATTGCATTTTATTCACTAAGTATTAAGACAGTGTATTGCCTGGTATTCCTAAGAGAGAAGAAACTGACAACAAGGAATTTAATAAGTGTTTGCTCTTTCTTCCTGACCGGTAATAAAATATTCTACTAAGAAACATAAAACAAGACTTATAAATAGAAAATTAGCAAGGCAGTGATAGAAAAGTATTTGCGTTCAGTGGTCAGAGTAGTCTTCCTGAGGAGGTGGCATTGGAGCAGAAAAGCAAGTTACTGAACTGAATAGATAAGAGTGATGGGCCATGAGCGTCAAATAAAAAAAAAAAATTCCAAATGTTTGCATGACATGCGATAAGTAACATATTATCAAAACTCAAATTCACCATCCTCTCTATGGTGGCATCGATATAGAAAGACTTTTTCACTATTCCTTTTGTCTTTTATTAACATTTATCTTTAAAAATAAATTCAGATGTCATCTTCTCCAAAAAGACCTACTTGACTTCTTTGATATGAGATGGTGTCCCCTTCTATGTTACCATAGCCACCTGCATTTTCTTCTATGAGAGTACGGAGCATATTACACAGCTTTAATTTTTTTTTTTTTTTACCTAAACCTCACACGATTAAACTTAAAGCTTGTTTTGACCTTTCTAACCTTGCAATACACATATCCTAAGTGAAATGGCAGTGCTTTCTTGCCTCTATTACATTGCATTCACTATCCTTTTTATTCTTTTATTTTATCTTCCATTGGATCCCAGCTAAGCACTTCACCAAAATTTAGATTAAATCAAGAAAAAAGTTTTCGACCAATGACTGCTTAGTCTGTCACTGAAAAGTAGCAACAAAACAAAACTTCTATCACAAAACATACTGTGTTTTTCTCTGGGAAGGTAAACAAGACAGCAGATCTAGAAGCCTCATTCACAGGGAGAAAAATAAACTGAAGGATTTTAAGAGTAACACCTGTCAAATGGAGCAGTAATGTGTACTGTTTGACAAAATAGGCTGGTGACTGTCAAAATAAATAATAAACCTTCCAGCTCTGACTAGTGACTGAACTACATTGAAATACTTGAGGGAAGCATCCAACAAAATGCAAAATTGAAAGGAAAATTGGAATGATCGGCACAGCCTCCTAGCAGCTAAATTGCAAGTAATTTTGGAAAAACTCAAACCATTCACTGGATTTCATGGCAGAGGGCAAAGTTCCAGAAATTCTTCTGATTGAGCATTCTACCTTTGTTAGGAAATCACGTCTCTTCAGATGAAGTGCCAAAAAGTTGGTTTCTGCTTTTCTAACACAGAAACAATCCTGCTGTGACTGTGGTAATCTCTATGCAGACAATAAGCTGACTGCCAATATTATCATCAGGAAGAGCAGCCAGAGCTGGACCCCTTGGTACCACAGAGTGGGGCAAATGACAGAAAAGGCAGAGATCCAGGGAAAGTCCATTTCAGATACTTTACTACTGCCATTTCTTCCCAGTCGAGGCACCTGCTTTCCTTTTCCCATAGCTCCTGAGAGGATCATTGTATTTTCCTCTCCAGCAAGCAATGTATTCTAACATGATTACAAAGAAAACTGCCCAAGTGTCAGCTGATAATCTTATGACCATTTCCAGGAGCAGTTTCATTTAAACAAATTTGTTTTCTGGAGGCCCCAAAAGCCTTAATAAATCCCTGCTCTGAAATTCAATAATACATCACAAGTGGAAGAATGCATTGTTAGTGGAAGAATTTCAAGCATTTCCAAACTATAGCTCTGCAAAACCCGTCTTCAGGAATTATCTACTAATTCCTCAAGCTCTAAGTAGCAGAGATGAGTACTGGTTTGTCCCTCTGCCTGACTCCTTTAATTGTGCTTTTATACTCAGGCAAAGCTATTCCCTTGTCTCCCTAAGTCAAAGTGAAAGAGACAGGAAGATCACTAAACAGAGTATCTGCTTCTAAGGAGGGGCCACTTCTAGATATTATTTAGCCTACAGTAACATGGCTTGCTTTCTCATTTAATTTTATTTATTTATGTTCTTCCATTATTTATTTCTCCTTCATCTGTTTTATGCATTATATTATATTCACTCTAGTTCTAAATATGTTTTTCATAAGGATTTGGTTGTAAGTAAACAATTTTGAGATGTGAAGTGAGCAATATATCACATCTAAAAACACAAATTTTATATTTATTCCTTCTATGCCAAAAATATGTACTAAAATCTACAATTAAACAATACCCTGACCATTTTGTTTGTTTAATTATTATCATGGAGAGATACACTAGTCTAAAACAACTGCATTTTGTATTATTTCGATAGCCATATTTATTGAAGCAAAAACCGAGACAGATTCAGATTATAGATTGAATATCTGACCTCAGTACCGTCCCAGAGATATGGGTAGCAAGTGACTTTCTATATGTGCCATAAGTGAAGTGTAAGTTTGGTTTCCTCCACTATTCATGACTCATAAATAGACAGGAATCCGGATGCCATAGCTTCTTACTCAGTGATTTCAGCATGCTAGGATGATTTGATTTACCAACCTGTTTATTTGATCCATCCTACTCTGATAGAGGGTGATTCAACCCAGTCACACCATGACCAAGGAATCCTGCATTTCCTGCATCAATTTTTCTGCTTGGCAAAACTCTCTTTTCTAAAGCTTTCTCTGTTCATTACTCTTGTTGCCCCTGCAGGGTCAATAATGTGTCTGCCAGTAAAGTGTTGTCTCCTTCCATTTCCTCTTCCCATAACCACAAGAAGTAGAAGCCATTCCCCCGTTGAGGAAAGAGCATTTGTCCATTAATAACCACACTAGACTAGCAGCCAAATGCTCCGGTCATTTTTAACTTGGGCTACTATAACCACATTCTGTGCTGTCTCCAAGGCTTTATTCTTCTCTTAGTTTAAAATGATCTGCATTCTGCAGATCAAATCATTTTCTAGATGGATTTAAGTTATACCCATGGGGAGGAAATGCCTGGGCTTGGCCATGTCGCATACAGGGAGAGTGGTATGGAATGAAGAGATGTATGTTTAAAAAAGGCATTTAAATCCATCATATGATAAAAGAGACCAGCTTAGTAGGTTTTTTTTTTTCATTCCAGGAATCAGGAAATCTCAAGATCTTATAATTGTAAAGACTACATTTGATAAATTGTGGAGATTTGCTCTGCCTGTGTCCCACCATATTACAGTGTATGGAAAACTATTTTCTGTAGTTTTTGCAAGCTGAAAAGGTCACCAAGGAGTGCTGTCATGCTATTGTTTACTAACTTCTTTGATGCAGGCAAATCATCAGAAAAAAAAAAAAATTAAAGCTCCTTGAGCAATAGGTACATTGTCCACCAAAATCTGCAGATAAGGAAAGAGAAAAAGTAAGAGGCACCTGAGACAGTGATAGAAAAAGAGCAATTGTCGGCTGACCCTGAAAACTCTGTTTAATATCCTGGTATCCTAGACATTTTTGTGGCTTATATTTTGGAATTACTATAGTCCTCTATGAAAGAGTTAATTCATTACCAAAAAGTGAGCCATTTCCTGTCTACTCAGTTGTAGAATCAGACTAAGTACAATTTTATCAAAGTAACATTGGCTGTCACCCAGCGTTAATGATTTTCAGAACAATTATGATTTACTTTGGACATAAGACTGATGAATCTCTATTTCTAAATTCCATTTTGGCAACTTTGAGCCTTACCTCATGTATAAGATTATTGCTGAAAACAGTGCTTCTCCAAATTGTCTTTCTTCATTCCTTTTGTCTTTATTAAAAAAAAAAAAAATACAATTAATTACATTCAAGCCTATGTGACTGCCAGTGCTAGCTCAAATATTGTTTGCATATAATCCTACACAGATGTGGAGCCAATAGGGAGCTGAATGATTGTGTGCTTTTACACATCTTTTAGTTAAATTAAAAATCCAAAAACTAAATCTTGTGTTCTGGGACAGCATGTGAATTTGACATTTCCTGGAGGCTATTAGAACCATAAACCAATGAATAGACTTTATTCATCCATTTAAGTGATTTGTGACTGTGAAAGACTAAATATTTACAATGTCTTTTATCCTTGGATACAATATAATGATTTCATCATTTTAATAGCTCTTTACTCAAATGTGGCTGCATCCCACTTAGATTTTAAAGACATTCCTTTCAAATAGATTGGGTCTCATTAAGCATTTGATGAAGGCCCAAGAATTACACAATATATAACAAGAGTTCAAGGCATTGAAACCGAGATTTTAGTTTTGATTTATGTCTTCCCTCTTGAATCTTGTACTATTTACCAAACATTTCTTTAAATGTTCAGATAAGAAGAGAGGTTTGTACACACAAATGATCAGAAGAAGGTCACTTACAGATCCCAGGCATCTGTTCATAAATAAGAATTGGGCAACTGAATGTGAATAAAACAGGACAAAACCATGGCAGTAACTGTAGAAGCAATTGAGGCAATGCACCCCACTGAAATCTCCATGAATGGTTTTGTTGTATACAGGAAAACATGTTATTATCCCATAAAACCCATTATCTAGTCATTTGCTTTTCCTTATAGAGTCCTAAAAATGTCTGAATGTACTTCCTCTCATTATTTTCCCTATCTCTGCTCTTAAATCTTGTTGTTTTCTGAAAAATGAGTTGGTATATTTGGCTATTGCTCTTTTCCCTTTCTCCCACATAGAATGAAAACTAAATCTGGTTTATTTTCAACATAGAAATGTAGGGAAAACATCAACTATTCCTTTTGTATTTGGCTCTAGTAATAACAAGTTTTCACTTCTTAATATTATCTTTAGTATAAAAGAAAAATAAAACTTATTGACTGACTAGACATTATCAAAGAAAATTTATGATTACCTCCCCTTAGATGTACAAAGGATATGATCTATTAGAACATTTATACTAAGACTTTTGGAATGCTCCATTCATAGTAGTTGACCTCAACAATTATTTCATAAATCATTATTTTAAAGTGCCTATTTAAAATGTTTTATAATACTTTGGTTGGATCATCCATCAAGCCATAATTTATGTAGTGATGAGATTAAAGTCAAAATGAAAGAAATAAAGGCTAAGGGATTTTTTTGGTTTGTAGTATACTAATTCATAATAAATGTTCAAAGAAAGTCATATACATACAAGAGGGTAATTTTTCTTTCTACCCCATAGATAGGCAAAACATACCTGCACATGCACATGTGCACACACACACACACACACATGTAGGGTTAAGCTACAAATAAAATAAAATGGAGCAAATATTTAAAACGAAAGTAAAACTCTTAGTTATTTATTGTCTTTAATACTCAATTTCTTTATCCGATATATGGGAACAATACTTGCTTTGTAATGTTTTACAAACTTATTGAAAGCATAATGTGCTTGAAAGAACTATGAAAATCACAATCAACATGTAATTAGAAGTTGGTATTAATTTACTGATGATGCTGGCAAGTGAAGATATATGAACTAGACTCTGCCTGCTAAGAGCTCTCATATACTGAAAGTATCAGACCCATTAAATGTCATGGCAAAAACAGTAGGAAGTGCTTAGCTGCCTTGGAATGTACCACCAGGAAACTACATAGAGGAGATAATAACTTGACTTAGGATTGGAGGGAAAGTAAGGGCTCTTCAAGTAGAGAAGAAAGAAACAGTATTTTAATCAGAAGAAACATATATACACATAGAGATAAGCGTGAAAAATCACAACGAATTCACCAAACTTCTGGCTGCGATGGGGGAATGGGAAGGGAGTAAGCAAGAGGTAGTTGAAGAAAAATGATACATCAGTCATTTATGTGTTAATATGATGAATTTAATTGCCTAAGTGAAGGAAAGATCTTAAATTTTCAAGTGAAAAATGCACAATGTGATGTATATTTTTGAAAAAATAATCTCGAGTTAGCAGTGCAAATCTATTATTGAAAGAGACTAGCAATCAAGAAAAATGACTAGCAAGTTATTATAGTTATCCAGAAAGAAAACAATCTATGTTAATTTGGCTGTCCAAAAAAAAAAAAAAAAAAAAGAAGGGATGAGTTTGAGAAATAGAGATGTGGTTGAATTAATAAGATCTGGTAACCATTTGGAATTGGGAGTAAAGGAGAGGCAGTGATTTGCTGGTGTACTAGAGATGTCTGATGTATAAAACGGGTATAATTTTCTAAGCATGTACTTAAAACTCTACCAGTATGAAAGGTATCCACCATTTTAGTGTAGTTCTCTGTCATGTTTGCCAATAGCTAGTTTATTTCCTATTTGACCACTCTTCCCCACAGCACATAAAAATACGTGGAGCAGATGCAAGCTGGTGATCCCTTCCCTTTAGTAATTTCTGAGATGAGATATAAAAGATTTAGAAAAAAATCCCAGTGCTCTTACCTCTTCTTATCATACTCTCATTTGAACAGCACTCAGTCATGTCTTGGTTTCTGCTGGGGTCTTTCCTATATAGTTGCTGGAGTAGTCATGAATCACCATGGCATACATCTCCCGAGGGTCTCCTTTTTCATCCAGATCACTGATATACTTTGCTCAAGGGTTCAGACATTCATGCTAAAAATTTTCTTAACTCATCTCTTTTCCTGTGTTTAATGCATGACCTTAAAATGCCTCCATCATTGCTCTCTGGACATCTCACACTCTAACCTCCAACAAGACAGGAACTGAACCTAATTAATTCCCATTCATAACACTCAGCACTGCCTCCTAAAAACATGGACATTTAATAAATGTGTTGGTGATAATGAAATAATTTATCTCTTCTAAGATGCATCCCTTTCAAGTGAACCAAGAACAGCATACATTGTGCTGATTTAGGGAGGATAATTCCATGACAATTAAAAATGATAGGAAGAGTAAAAACCCATCCATCTGCCTAATGGCTAAACTTCAGTGGTGATGATGATAATTCTTGTAGAATTTGTTAGTGGAAGAGCCTTTTATTTTAATGCATTTAAAAAATTCAGAGGAGTCTGACTCCCCCTGCTAACTCAATAGTTTCCATTTAAGGTAACCTCAGTAAACTCAAGAAAAGGACAGGATCTGTATTTTCACTTTAGAACAAAAGAAAACATATATAATTTTCCTGTTTAATTAGTTCAAGCTTTGTTCATATTGTTTCCAATATGTACACAAATTAAGAATTTAAGTGACATTCGTGCACATGCACACACACATTTGTGTACATATATATGTGTGTGTATATTAAATCATGTGTAGTATATATATGACTTAATATATGATATATATGCATATCTTCCCCTTGAAAAATAATTGTCTTTATGATTTATTACTTGAAAAGATTATTATATTTGACTTTCTGAATCTAAAGGTTGCTTACCAACTGAAATGTGTATATAGATCAATTAAAATAAGTTTTTGTTGAATATGAACTTAAAAATTAGATAATTTTTATTGATGTGGTAGCTTCCATATGGTTTTATTTGTTCGTTTTTCTTTTGCTTTGTTTTGTTTTGTTTTAACACAAATTGAACATACAGTTCCTAGAAACTGCTCTCTGGAAACTTGGCTGATTGGTGAAGGCTTCTTTTGATAGTCACATAATCAGTATTGTGAGTTTGAAATTAAAAGAAGTCTTAAAGTGAAGCAATAGGAAATTTCTCATTCTTATATTTTACAAATCTGTTCTGTATAGGTTTACACGTCTCATCAAACAACAAGAAAATTAAAAGTACAGTATAACCCTATATCCTAGTCTAATGAATAATTACTTCTTGCTCAGTTCCCAACGCAGAAGAAGTTTCTTCAGTTATTTCGGTGACTTAGAAAAAGTTTTACTTGCACATTTTCCAAGCAATCCTATTAAAGCACATCATTTCAAGCTAAGCATGCTAAAGCAACTATTATAATTGTACTATATTTGTTACTAACATATAAATCAAATTCAATTTGATTTTTTTTTGATGAAGCTATTGTGGTAGATAGTGAATTCTAAAATATATATATATTAGATATATATAAAAATATATATATACTCAAGTCACTAGTTTTTAGTATACATGAGAAATAGGATATTTAGAATTTCATTTATAGAATCTTAAATGGTAGAGTTTATTTTGTAGTTACCACTGAAATATTTATTTAAGGGATATATATTTATTTTAGATAATATAGTTCTCATTTTATCATATATATTTATATTCTAGTAAACTTGCTTTTTCCTTTGATTTAATTTTATCCACTGAAAATTGCCTCTGATGTATTTTGCATTTCCCTCACCCTTACCGATCTGTCCTTACATGTTTCACAACAGCAGATTGCCTCTGGTGATGTTAGAAATTTCTGCCACCAGAGACAGATATATATATATCTATATATATATATATATAGATATATATATATATATATATATCCCTCCCCCGACTCCCTGTGGCTTCCTTGCAAAGGTTTAAGAGAAATTGAGTTACATTTCAGTTCAAACTGACCTTTCTGTCCAGTTAAATTACTTAGTTATTTCTTTTACAATTTAATTTTTATGCCTAAAAATAAGTAATAATTGTTAGTTTGCACTGATATTTTTAGACAAATTTTACCATTCTTAATAGTATTTTACTTGAGTTAGTATTTTTTTATTTATATACTTGATTTTTAAAGGTTTTCCAAATTCCTGATTAGATTTATTATGTCTTTGAGCCAAATGACTTCACAAGTGTATATAGTTTTATATTGATAATCAATAGAAAAATGCATTCAAAACATAAAGTTTAATTTTCCCCACTGAGAGGACTGCTTCAGAACTAAGTGCTGCCACTCTGCCACCTCTGACAGGTAATTTGAATTACTTGGACTTTACTTTTTTATTTGCAAAGGTAGGATCAAAAGACTTGAACTTTAATGGCTTAAAACTCATACTTAATTAAGAGGAAAATATTGAATCTATATTATTTTTCTATATTGGCAATATGCATGCTATTATAATAAAATTAATAATAATGATAGTAAGAATTTACCAACTGCTTTCTGGGTGTCAGGCATTGTAATAAGGCTTGCATCAGTAAGGATGGGATCTGTTATGCTCTAGTAAAACCATTCCCAAATCTCAGGTGATGACTTATGATGTGCAGCATGGGTCAATATGAAGGCCTACACTAAAGGAGACCCCTTCTCAATAGTTAATTTTTTTGTAAAAATCCCAGGAGGAGAAAAATGTGGCAAATCTTAACTGGTACTTCTTAAAACTTTTGCAAGAACCTCCCTTCTGTTCAGCTTTCATGAGCCAAAGCAAGTCACGAGGCCACGCTTAACTTCAAAGATTGTAAAATATATAACCCTATCACACATCAAGAAGAAGAAACAGAATATGTGTGTACAGCCCTGAAGATTTAAGGGTCTTCTTTAACTCTCTAATCAGCATCTATCATAAACATTAGGGCTTTCTGCCAGCTCTGCCAAGCTCTACTCCCTTACTTTGCTTAATTTTTTTGTAGTACTTATGAATATATAAAATTATATTGTTTGTTTGTTTTAGAGATATAAATATGGATGCATATGGATACATCTAGAACTAGAATGTACTCTCCATCAGGGCAAGGATTTCATCCATCTTTCTTTTCCTTTCTTCCTCCTCCCTTTCCTTTCCTTTCTCTTTGCTTTTCTTTTCTCTTAACTCTATTGCCAATACATATATTAGATTAGCACCCAGCACATAATAAATACATGAATAATAAATACATGAACATATAAATTATATCCATTTTACAAATAAGAAACTTGAATCTTAGAGATGTTAATAACTAAAGTAAGATGATATAGTTATGAAGTAGCAAAGGTGAGATTTAGAACTCAAGGTTTAAACACTCAGCTGTTTAGCCACTGTTCTTGATAATTACATAGGCTAGTGGAAAATACATACATAATTGTGAGTTAGCACGAAAAGTGATACAGAAAGAAACGATAAATTACTATGGACTTACAGAAGGAGTAAAATCTATCAAATATAGCATGTTCGAAGGTGATTAAAAAGATTTCATGGAGGAATACTGTGCTGGATTTTGAGTCAGATTTTGAAGACATGTTTACAACTTTGTTTAAAATGATTCTTTGACTTTCTGCTATAAGCCAGGTATGTGCTAGCTGTTAATGATACAAAAATATCCAAGACAGGAAAAATTGTGGCCCTTGTAGTGCCTCTAATCTAATGAGATATGCGACAGTCAGACATACACAGAGAAAATCACTCCTCGGTGAGAGGCTGGCAGTCTTACCTGCAGCTTTTGGAGAAATAGGTATAAAAAAGGGAAAGGAGTTTTCACTTAGGTCAAGTGCACAAATGTTGACTGGACCACAACATGCAGAAAGGTCTTTGGGAGTTATTGATTCCAAAGCAGGCTTGACCATGGAGCAAGATGAAATAGGGCCTGTGTCTGTGCCATACCCCTTCTTTCCACTTCACGAAAGCATCTCCTAACGATACATTTTTTTTTTACATTGCATTGCAGGCAGAGTCAGAAACAAACAAAAAACCAACTTGTCTAAGAGAGACTTATGGAAAGAATCCAGAAAGAAAATACTTAAACTATTAGTCTTCTGTACTTGGAAGGCTGTGAAATTAGACTCTTCCTAAATAAATGGGGAAAGTTTCATTCTTTCAATAATATACATTGATTCCTTACTGAGTTCAGGGCACATGTGCTACATTTTGGTTAAGGGACAGTGGATGGTATGAGAATGGTAGGTAATGTGCATTTAGATATTCTCAGCCCAAAGTACAGTTAAAACATTAAGTCTACTGACTTTCAGATGAGAGAGGTCCATGAGATAAAGCGGATGCAGGAATGAGGGCAATAAAGCAGCACTTTCCAGACAGTGGGAGAAGGTTTTATCAAAGGGAGGAGTTCTATCATTTAAGATTATGCTTGGCTACTTTTAATAGAAAACCCCAACACAACAGTGTCTTTAAAAAAGATAAATTTTAGTTACCTCTTATAAAAATGTTTATAAATATGCAGTGCACTATGAGCTGATATTTTCCCAGGCTTGTCTTTTTGTTCCATCATTTCAGGGGCCAGGGGAGAATGATTATATACTCAAAGGACTAATGGTTCACAATTAAATAAAGAAGCTATTTATAGAAGTGTGAAAAAGGTAAGAGCAAGAAAAGAAAATGGTGAAAGTCTCCAGGACTAACAGGGGGAAGCCCACATTATTCATAGGCTATTCCAGAAAATTAGGGCTTTGGCCTTAGAGTAACAAAACTACCGTGAAACATCAGCTTAGCAGAGAAGGAGTACAGAGAATGAATAATCAATCCCCTACAGCCCTTCATTTCATTGCCTCCCATTAGCCAAAGACAGCTAGTAGCTACAGGGCAAGGAAGCCTAGGAGATACTCTTAGCCTCTCAGAGCACAGAACAGAGTAGAAAAGAACTAAGAATTGAACTGGAAGAACAAACAGTATAATGAGCATTGTTCACCCCTCAGCATCTCTTCTTGTCTCTTTCTCTCTCTCTCTTTTTTTTTTTTTTTTTTACCCTTTTGGGCAGCTTGAGTCTCAAAATCACTTGGTGTCTATGTTTAGGCATTTAGAGTTTATCAAGACCCAGCTGTGTGCCAAGAGCTACTTTTCCAATAGAGTATAATTTTTGGCAAAATAGGGTATGGATTTAGCCTAAAACCCAAAGGATCTCTGCTCTTATTCTCATGTTTGGGCTTTCCAAAGACCTCATAAAGTGTCTCTACATACCACCGTCTTTCAGGATCATTGTACCTGCTGGGTTATAAGATCCATGTGTCAGGAAAGTTTGCATGCAGCCTAGACCTGCTGTGTAGCCTTCTCTTGCTTTGGGCTTCATTCAAAACTGCAGCCTTAAAGGCTACCTAGTAAACATATCAGAACAATATCCACAAATCTAAAAAAATTAATCAAGTATTATGTCTATTTCTTTGTGGAGAGTAGTGAAAAGTGCAGTAACTTGTCTTTCACTTTAAGAGAGTATCCCCAACATGCCACAGCTAAGGGACCCCAGGAAACTTTATGGATTTTTCAAGTCCGAATGTTTCTTACTAAAACAACTATGGCGCTTATTACTTCATTCTTACCTGCTTCAGTTAGCATAATGCAATAGACCAGCATGTTGTCTGTGGAAAGTCACAAATAAAGAAGATTTCTCCCTACTAGATGATTACATAGAGCAAAAGAATAGTGATAGGACTGAAAAAAAAAGATGGTAAATAGTGCTGCTGTCCCTGATACACAAAGGTCTCCTGTTTCTAATTATATTAATTAGCAAGCAGTTAAAACCTGTTTTTTAGGGTAATGGCATTATCAGTGTAGGGCATCATTCATTTATTGCAGTGAAGGTACCATCTCCAGAACAGCAGACACAATTGTACTATTTGATCAAGGCTGTTAAAATCCAGTTTTTCTCCAAGAGCCCGCTAACATTGGCAGTAATCAAACAGAAAAATTAAATGTGAATTAAAGAAATTATCTCTTAAGTCCTTGATGGTGGCACTTTTGTCTGCAATATTTACCTGGCATGTGGTGTTGCTTTTGATTTGGTATCCTTGGTCTAACACCTTGGGGGAGGACAGCATTAGAGGAAAGTGTATGGAACATTTCTACGGTAATAGCACTCATTCCATTGCACAGAGACCCAATGTGAGCACTCTGTCAGTTTCTAAGTATATATATTTACTCCAAATATTTTAGGACTATGGAAATAGAAGAAACAATTCTAACAAATTTGGTGTAAGATTGATAGCGCCAAGACTTCATCCCTCACCTGATTTCTATTAGTGCCTAATGGGACCAGTGGACTACATGGTTCCGTTCAGAGCCAGTATCTAATAACCATATAAGTCTGGTTATTTGCCTTTCCTCATTCACATTATTAGGGGATTATAGCCTCCAGAGAGGACCTGAGGAGGATTCACGGTAAAGAATTGAGGCCTTTTCTGAGGGTCTTTCCTCGAAAGGAAATGGCCTCTCTGCCAATCAAGTCATTCCAGGCCTGTGAGATAGTTTAAGTTTTAGAATTAAATAAGAGGTCATAAACTTGACTACAGTTCTTCAAGTCTTGTTTATGTTCAGCAGACCTGGAATTTTTCTGCTTATATAAGTCAAACAGCGCATTAGAAAGCCGCACAGCTATTTTATTCCCAGAGCCCTAGGAATAATTAGTCACTGCTATAGACCTTCCTGGCTAATTATGGTAATCATGCCCACTATGTCTCTAAAGGTTACTTGGCAACACCTGACCTCTCCCATCTGCAATCCCACCATTCACACTCAGGAACCAAAATCATTGTAGCAGAGCTCACCATCTTCTCTAACCTCTAGAAAGTGACCGCTACAGTCTTTTCATAAATTCTACTGATCCCCTCAGCAATTTATTCCTTAATGCCTTCATGCTGAGAATTTCCTACAAGCCGACAACTGTCTTGACGTAGTAGCATTTACGTCCTGGAGGAGGCCCTCACTTCTGTGCTATGCTTGGCTCTAATTCTCATTTGTGGAATGGAGTCAACAAGGGATGTTGGGAGTGGATACTGAAGAGTTTCAGCATCTTTTGATGAAGAATTTGTACCAGGTAACATCATTTACAGTTTGCTTTGTTTTGACATTGTTTTTTTTTTTTTTTTTTTTTTTTGTCTTGTTTTGTTTTTTAATGTGAGAACAGACTGGTTCTCTTAGGCAGAAATGAGTGGTTGGGGAGAAAGAGTGGTAGGAGGTGCTGTTCCATCAGAAAGGTAGGTTTGAGGATTCAGTTTCTCAGCCTTACCTGTGTCTGTCTAATTGACACCAAGTCACACCTCAGGCACCAGTTTTATCCCAACCACCACTCTTAACTTCTAAGAGACCTGGTGGGAATGTGCAATGTAGTTTCGCAAACCTACAACTTTCACAATCAGGCTTTATCCCCAGTTTTACATTGTCTAGGGAGCTGCTAAATATTGATTAGAGTTTTGAAACATATGGGCCATCCAAGACGTAGTGAAAAAGTATGTGTTGTAGCTTAGGAGAGACTTGAGTTCAAGTCCTTCCACTGTTATAATGGCTAGTTTTCTAACTAGTTACTTGAGCTCTCTGGGCCTCACTGGTTTTATTGTTAAAATATGAGCACTTTTTCTTTTTCTTTTTTTTTTTTAATCCATGGTCAGTTTAATGAGTAGATGAAAAGAAACATGTAATGTTCCTAGTGAAAGAAGTACTCATAATTATGAGTTCCTAACTGCTCTCCCTCTCTACCTTTCCTTTTCTTTTCCTTTTTCTCCCTTTCTTTTATGGGTAAAAGACATTGTAACTTCCCAGTGTAATTTTATAAAACATAACTGATTTACTCCCCACTTTACTTAAAGAATTCAAAAACTTTTAAATCCCCTGCCTTTAAGAAAATATAAAATTGCTGGAGACACCATTGTATGCTTTTGTGATATCCTCGAAAAGGGAAACATTATTTGAGGAAGTATTATTAAAGCATTGTAAACATCTTAGAAACACAATAACTCATATATTCATGCAAACTCTAGTAACATTAGCTATGGAAAAAAATAAAAACAAGTCAGAGATCATAAGTATTGCAGATTTCAATTCTATTAATTTTGAGAACACTATTTCTCAAATATAAAATCAGAATTGGAAACTTAAGAATTTTGAAAATTGAATTTATGCTCTGTGCCCTTTGGGAGCTAATGCTAAATCTGATAGGTGGGTTATTTTTTGAGTTCCTGTTAATATTTCCTCATTCATCATTTGAAAAGAATTAACAGTGCCAGAGGGGAAAGTGCTTTCTTTTTCTTATTCTTATTTACTATACAGCCATTATTTAATTTCAGTTTTATTCAGTGATTCCAAATTGGTCAATAAAATGCTAATGATTACCAACATACTATATTTCTCACTTGATGATCATCATTTAATTCTAATAAATGCCAGTTGGATACTTGTTAAAACAGCAGGAACTAATTCATATATTTGAACTAAATAAATAAAATTTGATTGCATATTTGTTCCACTCAGCTTTGATAACTGGCACTGTAGAGAGGTGCTTCATATAAATTACTTTAGAAATGCCTGATAACCAGTCTCCCTAATGAAACTGGCATGACAAAACAGTGTTATGCGCCTACATATCATTTGTTTGTGTCCACTGTAAATGGGCTCTAGACCTTGAACCTCACGTTCTGAAATTCTAGGGCAGCTCTATTGGATCTCTAAAGGCCTTAAGATAGAGATGTTTGGAAACTTAAATATGACTCAGTCTTTTCCAAAGGGTCTCCTCTGTGTGAAACCCACCTACTCCCAATTCAAAAGTCCTCCTAAAAGAAAGGATAATTCTAGAACTTCACATGATGATTTCAACTCACCTTAACCTAAAGGATAGTCGATACTTAATTTTCATTTTGAAATAAATTCCCTTAGGTCCTCTACTTTCAAGCTCCTTTTGATTTCTTGGAGAAATATACATTTTGAGAAATTTATCCTTGAATTTGTTCTTAGTAAAACATTTCTCAGAGTTTTGTTTGGAAAATATGACCAATGCCTTATTTGTGATAAACTCATGTGGTTAACACCCCAATATAGTCTTCTTGTCTGCTATTCACATAAGATCAGAAAATTTCTATGTATTTACTCCACTAGGGTCTTGTTTTGTAGCTTTATTTTATAATAGTCAAGAAAGTACGGAAAACCCAAAGTTTAGGTGCGTATCTTGATGTTTTACTAAGTATCATAAAAAACAAATTATGTGAAAGTATTTTTTTTTTAATTCAGTGCAATTTCATTAAAAGTAATCAGAATCGCGGTAGAGTCAAAAATTTAAGGACATGTGAAAGTGATATGTCCATGAATCTCTTGCGCAGAGTTGAAGAAAACAGTAATGAAAGTGAGAATTTCCTGTATATAATTTTAATAGGTCCAATAATGACATGGAGTAATCCTCTAGTTGCTGATTATTTTGTTTATACTTGCCAAATAACCCTCTTTATGTAACCAACCTTCTTCAATATCACAATATTCAGAGAGAAAATTTTTTAGAGCAGTTTATTTAATATAGACTCACATTTAATAATCCTTCTGCCCAAACACTTTATGTATTTGTTAGAGATCAGTTTTCAATGTCTGAGTGAAAACTCAAAAATAACAGAGTAAGATTACAAAACTTTACACAGGACTATTTTGACATAGTAGAAAGTAGATACAAAGATTTTAAAGTTGCAATATATACATTGAAAAAAGGCTCTAATACTTAATTGTACATATGGATTTTCTATTATAACTAACAGTATTTGATTAAAATGTTAAATGAGTTTTTAAATTCCAAGTGCCTATGTCAGCAATATATTTATATGCAGAATGGTTCATCTGAACTGAGGTGACTGATCAGGTTACATCGATGACATTGCAAATTCCCAGCTGGTGGACAATTAATATCATTATTAATTTTTTAAAGATCTTTTAAGTTATTCAAATATAAAATGGTTGTTTAGCATGTATTTGTGTACAGAATCACATGACTTATTTCTTTGGCATAATTTGAAAGGATATTGAGATATCTATAATATGTCTTAACAACGGGGATAATCCTGAAATAGAGTTAAATCAGAAACTATCAAAGTTTTTAAATGGAAAAAAAATGAGCACAAGCAATATTAAAGTATATAAGAGAGACAGAGAACTCTTAAGAGAAAAATTAAAAGGTTAAATCTGAAAAATAAATGTTTTAAAATGGTGCCTGCTAACCAACCAGCAAATCCATATTGAGCTCCTGGTGTATGCAGGACACCATGCTTGACCCCCGTTTAATATGTTTTTTACCATTTGGGGTAGACACGCGTAAGCGATAGTCATTTACCAATACATCTGCAGTTTAGTTGTTATTCTGTGGGGTTGGGAAGAGATAAAAAGAAAATCACTTTTCACGTGATGTCCCAAATAATGAAAAGTTAAGAGAAAGCAATCATATAATGTGTTTTATTTATACAGGCCTCATAAGGACTCAGAGGCAGAACTCTATATCACAAAATAATTATGCACTCACTATGTGCCAAGAGCAGCTCTGTGCTTTAAAATAACTGCCATTAGGTGAGTACTTACTATGAGAAGACAGCATTTAGTACTTTATATATATGAACAATTCTAAAGCCAGTTATGAGTATCCCTATTTTATAACAGATGTTTCCAAAGTTCAGAAAATTAGATTACCTGAGCTAATGATGGGGTATGGCAAGGAGGGAATCTGGTGACCCAGCAGTTACTACTTCTAAATTTCAAAGCCAGAAGCATTGTGATGTTAATAACAAAAATTCACCATTAAGGTCTAGGTGAATCTATACTTGTAATCTCACCATAATACTCAAACCCATCTACACCTTGAGTTGATATCAGTTACATTCTGATATATCAAAATGCCCTGTTTTTCATTTCTTCAAGAACAAATCGTCATATTAATATAACAGTAAAAATGTTAATCATACTCCTTTTATCTACACAATACCTTTTCCCCCTCTGGGATTTAAGAGACCCTCTAAGAGCTTAGCTTACAGTGTTTAAAATTGTAGTGGTATAAGTGAGTTAGTGATGAGAATGCAATGGCTTTCATTTAGTTGTAGTTCATAATTAATTTATTATCCTTTGTTTATCCCCATTCCAAAAGAAGACTATATAAATTTAAAAATCCAGTTCACTTAAGAAACTTTATTGAAGGTTAAAATCACTCACGTCAAAGCTAGACTAGACAGATAAACAAATAAATAAATACAAAATATTAATGTTATAACCAAAGGGACATGGTAAAGCAAATGTCAAAGCTGCTTTGAAAACAATTTTTGCCTAGTGTTCATAAAATAAAACATTTAAAGTTTTAATTTTCTAAAAATATGGAATATCTACTATGTGCCAGGCTATAAGTAGTGATGAATAAATAAAATGGATGCAGTTCTCAAACACATGGAACTTACAGACATGAAACAGATATACATAAAAAGTATATAATTACAGAATATTACAGTGCTAGGTAGGTAAGGAGAGAATGCTAAAAAATATATAATAATCAGATCAGAGCCATTATAGATTGAGAAATTATGTAAAATCTCAGAGAGAATGGCATTTCAGGTAAGCACCAGATAATACCTTAGAGTAGACAGATGAAAAAATGGAAAGGGGAATGCTCTAGGCAGACCCTACACTGCAAAGTGTTTGGCACATTTAAAGAATTGAAATAATCTGTTGGAGACCTGTGGCCCAGGCAGAAGTTGGAGCAAGATGTTATCATCTAAATAAGCAAAGGCCAGATTCTGTGGACCTCATGCCTAGCATTTTAAGACTTTTTTATGTTATACTGAGGGAAAAACATCAGAGTTTTAAACATAGGATTGAGATCATTCAATTTAGATCACAGAATTTAATTAAAACAACATTACAAATGAACATACAAATTTATAGGTTATGTTACTTGTCTATAGGTTTTTATATTCATCTTTAACTTCCTCTTATCTCTTACCCAATGTTCAGCAGGGACAAGAAATAACTAAAATCTTGATTCTGCCTAAAGATTAATTAGAACTGATAAATACAATTCCTTTGTTGATTAATCTCTCTTAGATAAAAACACCTAGTTTCTCATTAAACTTTCCTCCCTAGTCTCTGATTCTTTCCCTAAAGCATATTTTGGATATTCCAAGGTACAGGCTAGCTGGGTGACCTCATGGGAGTAGGAAATGAAGAAGGGAGTGAGGTGATTTTCAGATTCTCTTCTTTCTCTGGTCTTCTCATTTCCTCCTTCCTTCCTAAATTCTACTTCAGAAAAAGATAGATTTTCAGATTACTTCCTGACTCTGTCAAATCCTCCTAACACCAGGATGCAACATTCATTGCCACACATGGAAGAACTTTTTTCAGCAATAGAAAACATTGTGAAATAAACCCTTGACCTTTGTAAAGTTGAAGGTGGAAATGAAAGTATTCGGATTATTCTTTCTCCACAAAACTCACTACCAACCAATTGTCTCACTGCAAAATCCCCTCATGAAGGTTCTAAGAGCAATATTTACCATATTTCTCCATCTGCAACAAATCTTAATCTACACAGCCCAGTCCCTAGATCCTGAAGCAGATTTGTGTTTCCAGAATGCTAGGACCAAGTCGTGTGATCAGAAAGGCAAAAAGAAAAACTCTTTAACACTTTTTAAAATTTTTCGTGTGAAGTTTGAATAACTTGTAAATATTGTCTAGAAGATGAAGGTGGTTTGATTTAGGATGGTAGCAGAGAGAGTGAGAAATGAGAATAGAATGGAGAGCAGTACACAGCGATAATCAAATAAGAGGAGAGAGCAGGCAGAAGTATCTAACATTCTACCATAAATCTAAACTAAAAAGTTTAATGTACCTCCTAACTCTTCAAATTTCATATATATATTTTAAGTGTCAAAAATATTTAAATTGAAATACACCAGGAAATCCGTCAGGAAAAAAAGCATCCTCTTATCATAAGAACGTTTAAGGGAATGCTCTTATAGTTCTTAAGAGCTTTTGAAGGACTGCCCTCAACGCTATTCTTCTAATCTTATTTTTTTTAACCTACGATATTTAGGTAATATACTTTTCCATGGCTGAACATGAATTTAAAAAATGTCAACTTCATGGCTCAATTATTATTAAGTCCCAATGTTTTCATGTTTACATCATTTTATTTGTCATTATGTTTCCTCATTGTGGTTCATGTGGGCCTTGGTATCAAAAATATACTTTTTGATTCACATGTAAACTTTATCTGAATTTGCAGAATTAAACATGTTGTTTTTCATCATCTAATAACTCAAACTCTAAGGGAGAAAAATTACTTGAGTTATATATCATTCAGATAAATTCTATAGGATGCCAAACACAGATAAGTGAAGGTTAAAAACTTTCATATTAGATTAGTCAAAAAATGTTTATCGAGCACTTATGCATTAGGTACTATTATAGACACTTAAGCTAAAGCAATGAACAAAGCCAACTAAAGCACTGTCATCATGGAGTTTATAATCCAGCTAGGTGAGACGTGTAATAAGATAAATAAATTATTTTTATATTATAAAATAATAAGTGCTTTGACAGAAATAAACCATGGAAGGTGGATCAAGAACTCTGGATAAGGATCTATGGCCATGCCACCCTGAAAGTGTGAGATCTCTTCTGATCTCAGAAGCTAAGCAGGGTCGGGCTTGTTTAGTACTTGGATAGGAGACTACCTAGGAAGACCATATACTGTAAGTATTTTAAAATATAAATTAATCAAATTAAATTAAATTAAAAAATTAAAAGTAAATCCTGGTATGAAGTCTCTGTCTATGGCCATGCTACCCTGAACAAGCCCAATCCCTTCTGATCTTGGAAGCTAAGCAGGGTCGGTCCTGGTTAATACTTGGATGGGAGACTACCTACTAAGAACAGGTGCTGTAGGTGTAAAAAATAAAATAATAATAATAAGAGCTTGTAAGCTGACAAGGTCTTTGTAATCTGTGAGGTCAACCAAGGGTTGTCTCTACTAAAAAAATAAAAAAAAAATTAAAATAGAACTCTGGGTAAAAATGTAGTCACAATTTTAAAAAGACGGACTTGAGGAAGATCTGATTAGGAAATTCTACTTGAGCAAAGGTTGGAGGAGGGTTTTTTAGAGACCAAGCCTGTGAGTAAAGGAATAAAATTCCAGGAAGACAAAGCAGCAGATGCAAAAGTCCTGAGGCGGTGCACTTGACAAGTAGTCTCCTTACAAAACCTATCAGCTCTGCCTGTTTTAAGCACACAGACTTGTTGAAAGAGTAAATACCAAAACCTAGCTATGCAATTTGTGGTGAGTTTAATAAAATTTTTTTCCTGCCAGAAATTACAGAGATTTCCATTTGTTTTATCTTGCTTTTTATTCAAATATGTTTGAGTGTTATCCATGTACCAGCCATTATGTTAGTCTTCTGGTAAGTGGAAAATGCATAACTCTGCATTTTAAATGTACTTACTCTCAAATTTCTTGGAAGCTGGCTAAAAATACATATTACAGGGTCTCATCCTCAGAGAAGCAGATTCACAAGTTCTAAAGTGGGAGCAAGTATCTTCATGTTAACAGTCTAGTTCATGTTGATTAAAGTAGTCTAGGTGACACAATTTAAGAATCACTTATCCAGGTGGTGTGTTGTACCTTCAAAATAGTAACAGGTTACACATATTCAGAATTGGGCTACTGCCTAAGAATACATGCTTGCCATTAAAGAATTAGTTAATCTGACAAAGCTTATACCTGGTAGATATTTCTCTGTGATATAGAAGGCAAGATAATTTGCTGAGAGTGAGAATGAAGGGAATGCAAGACTGGAAGATAAAAATTTAGGAAATGTAGGTGGCAAAGTGGCAAGAAAGAAAACTATAGAATAACTTTATTGAACCAACCATCTGTATGTATGAGGTTCTGTTGTACAGGAGTCTCATAAAATTCTTTCTCAGCTCACAAAAGAGTATTTACAGCCCATTAATGAATAACCAGAGTTTTAGACAAGAGAATAACATCCTTGGTTACTCAGGTAGAAAAAAAAGAATTTTAAACTTGAGCTTCGGACCCACATCCATCCATTTTCAAAGCTATCTTCTATTGATTGTACTTTTGACCCATCCCAGGAACTTTAAAATAATTTTCAAACAGAAAGGATGGCCCCAGGTGTATAAAAAAGTTTTTATACTGGGTTTTTAAATTTTATTTATTGTCTTCCACATATTGGTCTTTGGCCTACTCTTTTCTAATCCTATTTTCATATAACAAGTTATATAAGTTCATGTTTATTCATATCTACTGTATCCAAGACCACTTCTGACTCCAGCTGTCAAAAATGTTTTTATAAACACCTAGATCCTTAACATTGTTGATGCTCATTAATGAGTGATCTTAATTTAAGTACATTACTCAATTTCTTTGTGCCTTATTTCCCCCCGCCTGTAAAGTAAAATGAAAATTAGAAGGATAATAATTCATAGTGTCTATATATTTATGTTATATGTGTGTACACATGTAGAATATATATATACATAAATGTTTGTATATATATGTATGTGTATGTATGTGTGTGTGTGTGTGTATACACACACACACACACACACAAGGGAGAGAGAGAGAGAGAGTCTTATGTAAGGTATATGTTTTAGCTATCATCATCATCATCATCATCACTATCATCTGTGGTTTATAGTTGTATTGCATTGACTTCTCAGCATTTGTTTTTATTCGTATTTTCCAAATTATATTGCTATAAGTAAGAAGTTATCTCTTAATTTATATATAAATAAAGGCTATTTATACCACACTAATACTCTTATAGTAGAGAGCCAGTTTCCAAAACTTATACTAAAATAAAAATGTTTCTACATGTCTAACTTAATATAAAAAGTAGTATTATTTTTGTAATAATTTATTTATTGAATGTAAAGTATAAAGAACTGAATAGGAATTGTAATTTGTTTTCTTTTTGATAATTCTGACTCATTTTTTTTTTTTTTGATTATTCATGTTGGAGCCTTTGAATTTGTCTTAGAAGGTTTTCTAGAGGTGATAATTTAGATTCAATTCAGTTAGTATCATGACTCCTCTCTCAGGAAGTACAGAGGAAAAGATTTTCCAGACATGGTGAGGGCATCCCAAAGAGATAATCTTCATAACCTGGACAAAAGAGTTCTGAGGTCATTTCCAAGCCCAGAGTGGTAAATGAGGATTGGCTTTCTCTTGGCCAGGTGACCTAAAGGTTAAAATCTAGCTAATTTACTCCAGTTAGAAAAGGCTATTTGAAAAGGTAATGACTTGAAAAACAAGATGGATTTGTAAGAATTGTGTGTAATAATAACTTTACATAAGAACTAACCTCTAAGCATAAGTGTAAAAATATTTTAATACTAACTCAATAAAGAGGAAAATTACATCTTAATTTTATCTTTACAACTATTTCTAGATTGACACTGATGCTGAATTTCTACAATACACACTATACATTCAAAAATTTTGAATCTTGTTAAATGCTTTCTGATGATGATTAGTACTTTGACCACAGTGTAATATAGTGTTTCTTTCTATGCTTAGATGATGATGATATGACAATGAAAGAAAGAAAATCATATTTTACTATCTTTTCAGGAATTTAATTCAAAAGAATTAAGTTGCTTAAAAGTAATGAGTTGAAATTAATATTTTCATAAATTATAAGGAGCAAAAATGAGCTACACCAGAATCTACTATTAAAATATTAAAATATTTATTTACATTTTTGTTACTATATTATGTCAACATATTGACTTCAAATGGACAGATCTTGTATGAATATGCATTCAATCAATTGCCAGCTCTATGGTTGTAGACAAATTATTCAACCTCTCTGAACTCTGAATTCAGTGTCTGTAAAGTAAGGATAGCAATTTTTTTCATTCATGATTGTTTAAAGACTTACATATGATAATGCATGTGATGTGCTTATTATAGCACTCAGCATGTAAATATCAGTAATTATTATTGTATTAAAAGGGAAACAAGAAAGTCTAAGCAATAAATGAAATTATTTTTATTAATATACAATTAAAATAATAAATATGTTTTAAAAATGAATGCCTTTCCAGTTTCACTGTTAATTTTGCATTTTTTCAACTATGTATGGAGATTTCCAATAAGGAAATATAATTTATTTTCATTTTTGATCTGTTTTCTGATTTTTATTAAAGTCTTATCAGTGGAGAAAAATATTTAGCTTACTCTCATACAGTGTCATTTACAATCCAAACATAGATTTTAAAAATGTAGTTAAGTATAGAATGTAGTATACACAACAACCTCTGTTTTTATTCCATCTGACTCTGCTCCCTGGGTTGAAGAGGAGCTTCAACATTTGAAATGATCAGCTCTGATTATCCAGAATACCAATTAGGGCAGTGGTATTCTCTTATTTCCCTTTCCAATATAGATTTTAAAAATGTCTTAGTAATATTCTCTAGTCATTGGATAGCATTGCATGGTGTAACCGAATACAGAACCAAGGAAAAACACATATTCCCATTAACTTCCCAAGGATCATATGCTGAGTTTTGTTTGTCCTCTAGGCATTCACCTACAGTGTTTTCAGTGCCATAGTTGCATTGGTTCTCAAAACTGACTGTAAACTTTGGATCCAGGATTCCCGCCATGAAAGAATGAAGATACAATTATGGAATGGGAAAATAAATGAAAAAATGCTGAAGGGCAAAATTGGAGACATAAGTACCAGCTCTGTCTGCTGAAAGCTGAGAAGATACCCATAGCCATGAGCACATATGAGCGTATTTCATTTCTAACATACAATTTCCCACTAAAAAGAATCAAGAAACTTCGGATAAATGCTTAATTGAAGGGCTATGAAGAAAATTACAAAATAACCTGATAATGTATGGTGCTTGAAAGTGTTAAAGTGCTCCAAAAATGACAGAAACATGTCAAAAACATAAAGGGCTCCCCATAGCTAAATCTTGAACAATTTAAGCATCAAAATGAATAGTAATGATAATCAATTTTGTATTAAAAAGAAAAAAGAATCTGTGTGTCCATGTGAAGACTAAAATAAATCTCTTATAATGAAATGGAGAAATTATAATCATAAAATCTCTTTTTACAATCATAGAAATAATTGATTTAGGAATAAAATCATCAGTGTATGCTAAAACTAAAAATGTTGGCTGGGGATCGAATATTTATAGTATTGTGTAGATCATAACTTATTATTTATTCATTACAAGGAAAATGGTAATTTTTCAGTGGAGAAGCCTGCCAAACATCTTATCATCCTTTAAGTCAATAAGCTCATTTCACTAATTTCTTCAGGCTGTATATCTAGAGTCTCTCAATGGTCATTTTGCAATTTCTGTATCATATAAGTTCTTAATAAGGATTGTCTTGCAATAGTGACCTGTCTCATCAACATTAAACAGTGACAATCATTATAACTGCCTTAACTGATACTTGGAATCTAGTGCAAATTTTACAGCTGATTCTCATTAGCTACTTTAGCTTCAATAAATAAATAGCTTAATGTTAATCAATTTACTGGCTACTTCCAAAACAGTGAAACTAGCCTATAACAGCAGTAAAAATTACTCCAGTAGTTTTCCTCCTCCTCCTCTTCCTCCTCCTCCCCTCTCCGTCCCTTCTCCTTTCTTCTCCCTTCTCCTTTCTTCTCCCTTCTCCTTCCTTCTTGTTCCTTCTTCCTTCTTCCTTCTACCTTCTTCCTTCTTCCTCCTTCCTCCTCCTCCTCCTGCTGCTGCTGCTGCTGCTGCTGCTGCTTCTTCTTCTTCTTCTTCTTCTTCTTCTTCTTCTTCTTCTTCTTCTTCTTCTTCCTCCTCCTCCTCCTCCTCCTCCTCCTCCTCCTCCTCCTCCTCCTCCTTCTTCCTTCTTCCTTCTTCCTTCTTCCTTCTTCCTTCTTTCTTTCTTTCTTTTTTTTTTTTTCCAGGAGGCAACTAAATTCAATTCTGTGGCCTGAATGCTAAACGAAATGATTGGATTGTTTTGCTATTACAGTCTTTAATCCAAAAAGGAAGTTACTTCATTCCTAGTCCAGTTTAAACTAAAGATATTAAAACACATTTGCCTTTTCTAAAATGTATTTATTGTACTTTTTCAATATTTTTTAAAATATTTAAAAAGTAGCTTGATGCAAGAAAAAATCTTGTCGTATTTTTACTTTGCAGTCCCATATTGAACTATTCTAATCAAATCCAATTTCACTCCCAGTGTTTTTTCACTTTTAAATCTTTTGCTGTGCTTTTATTTTTGTTAGTGAATTACTTCTACCAATTATCCAGTTCTGTAAAAAGCTACATGGTTTATCACAGGGAAACAAGGAGACAGTACAACTTCATGCTTTGCTATCTGAGCATGAAATGACTAACATGTGTAATTACCAATTACCAACAGATTTCTGAAAGAAAATCAGTGACCATCATGTACATCTGTTATTTACATAGTGGTATGTAGACTGAAGAGCTAGCAGCAAAGCTTGTATGTTTTGCAATTACTCACAACTTATATACAATGATAACGGAAATTTTGAATTGTATAGTTAGGGGACTGGTGATATTTACCTAAACTATAATAAATGGAATGTGTACATATCAGAGTTGTGCAAAGCAAGAATTGACTGTATATTGTAACCTAATCGCAAGAATGACATTCTACTGCCTTGACCATATTCTATGAGTTAGACACAAGTGACAGGTTTCACGCATGCTCAAGGGCTCAAGGAGAGGGGATCATACAAAGCACAATACTGGGGGAAACAGGGTGATTATGGGGGCCATCTTAGAAATCTGCCTACCATAACATTTGCAATTGTATTAGGTTCTGCCTAATTGTATAGCATGGTACACTCCCATTAGGAGAATATGAGGATTCTTACTCTCCGCAATTTCATGGAAACTTGCTATTATTAGATGTTAATTTTTGTTGGTTCAATAGCTGAAAAACACTGTCTTTTTAAAATTAGATTTCCTTAATTTTCATTGAAATTTAGTATTTTTTTAGCCAATTTGTTTCCTCTTTTTTGAATTATCTATATTTATTGCTTTTTTTGGAATTGATGTGTGTGTGTGTGTGTGTGTGTGTGTGCGTGTGTGCGCGCGCGCGCGCGCGTTTTGTGAGGAGGGGATGTTTCTAGAAGTAGTTTATGATCGGCCAGAAGAGACAAAAATGAGGGTGAGATTGAGCCAAAATGAAGTATAAAACAGGCTTTATTAGGGTCTTTGGGCGAGGTTTGCTGGTCCAGCAAAGGGGCCAGGGAAGTCGCGCGTGCCTGGGGTACAGGCACGGTTTTTAAAGGTTTTGGCCCAGGATGTCGGTGGGGTTACAGGGCGGGGACTTCTCTGTTTGGCTGATCTCGCCTCCCGGGAAGTTTCTGCTGTAACTTTGGTAGTGAGCCGTAGGCCGACTTAGGTATTGAGCCACCTTCTCGCTGGCATAATGGTGCCCATGAGCAACCGAACAGTTTATATATTCGGAATAGTAAATTTAGTATATAATACACAGTAAAAATGTATCTTCTCAGTCTACTCTCTAGCTTTAATCCAGTTAATCATGCCTTTTATTATATAGAAATTTTAATTCGAATGTATTAAAGTTTATCACTTTCCCTTTATACTGTTTTAAAACTACTCCCAAAGCCCTAAACCAAAGTCAATATATTTTCTTCACAAAAAAAGAGCTCCGAACTATAGAATTAGCAATGACTTACTAAATAATGAAAATCATTATAAATATGTTACAATAACTAGTTTAGATTCTAAATAGCCAAAGGTAAAATTTAATATCAAAGCGAACATAAAATTAGGAAGAGTTAAAACAATTTATTACTGGTATATTAACTGCATCGCTAAAATATCAAATAACTAATAGTGCCTTCTGACAGTGATCCCTTCCAAGAGGATATCGGTAGAAGATACCAAAGACAATTTTAGACTCGGCAAAAACAAAAAACAAAAACCACAAACACATATGATTAATATGTCTTAGAAAATTTACACCCAAAGTTAAGTGGAAAGGGCTACTATGCATTTAAAAAAATCTCAAGTACGTTAGAATGGCAACATTATTATAAAAAATTGTCTATGCTGTGAGCTCAAAGTGTCACTCTGAAGCTTGACCCAGACAATTTTCTAGACGGTGAGGTCTGTTTTCTTCTTCTTCTTCCCAAGTAGATTAATACAAAAGCACTTCAGTTAATAGGAAAGCCAAAAAGATTGAGTCTTTTCATCAAAACATGAAATAGAAATGCTATGAAATCTGTTTATTTGTATAGATACAAATTAAAAATGCATCTGTAAAACAAATCTGTCAGCTTTTTTGTAGTTGGCTTTCATCTGAACTAATCTAAGGCACACGCAAAAGCATACACTATAAAAATATGAAATCTGCTCATTAAAAAGTAATTAGAAATTACTTTTAAAAATAGCTTCCCAAGTGTCCATTATGTAATTTCTAACAACTCCTTAATCTTATCAAGTTTTTGTTAAAACTGTTATTATACCAACTAGGTTCTGATTTTTTTTTTTTTTTTGTCTCTACTAAATGGTTCTGAAAAAAAAATCTCGTTTTAAAAAAGAATTTAACTTGCTTAATACATATTGTTTTATTTGGAAAATATGCAAAGCCTTGAAAATCTATTTCTGTTATCTATGTACTCAGTATCAATATGCAAAGAGAAACCTGTAATTCAGCAAGACTCTCCACAAGGGCCCTCTTAAATTCAAAGTCTAGATATCTGAGAATGTAGCCTGAGGCTGCAGAGTTTTGTAGTCACATCTACTGCCATGTAGATTGCAGTTTATTACCCTGTGGGTAATACATCAACATCTAAAAACCTGAGTGAAAATTTTAGAAGAGTAATTTTAAACATACAGATTTCTAAATCAACAGATGGTTTCAGCGCATTTTAAAATTTCAGCCTCAGAAATTCTCTGTATATTTATTTTAATTCTTTTGTCTAAGAAATATCCACTAGAGTGTTTTCTTTGCTCTCTTTGAATGTCCTTTATATTTTAATAGCGAACATTAAATAGTGACTATTTAGTTTTGAAATCTCTTTAAATGGCAAAAAGTGCAGGTGTAAGATCTCTTTACTAAGGTATAGACTAGCACAGCAGTAAAGACATAAATATCTGAGGAATATCTGAAGTATTGCCACAGAATTACAATAGTGTAGGGAACTGAAACAAGCTCATTGTTCTTAGCCATCCAAATCCATTCCCCTTCTTCTTCCAGGGGGCAGACCTAAAGAAATTAAATAGGAGGGCTCCTCTGTCCTTAGATTTCCAGTTGTGTTGGACCAATGGCAATCCCAGCAGAAGATGTGAGGGAGAAGAAAATGTGTTCGGGGCATTTTTTTCTCTTGGCTCCCTTGTAACACTTGATTAGAAGTTACTGTTCCTGGCAAGGCAACCAACTTACACTCTTTCCAGGCTCCAAGAAATGCCTTACCCACCCCCTTTTAGACTGAGAGGTGGTTAACAGCTTGACAGTTACTAGCTGTGTGTTATTCCACTATTCTTTGTGGTTCTCCTACACTTGCAGTTTTGAAGTAACTGCTTTTTTGTAAGTAAACGTCTCAAAATATCCTATTTTAAGTATTTTTATTGTGACTTGATACATTTACTATAACAAATTAATCATTGATTAAATTAATGATTTTATAGACCAAATTATAAATATATTTATGCACAAAAACACACAAACACTATTTTTAATTCATTCAGTGGCTACTAACAGCATGACAGCTATGTTGAGGTATTCTTGACTTTTTTTTTTTTTTAGTGTCTAGAAAGGACTTTGAGAGATTCAAATAGTATATGTCAGGTTGTGCCTGAACCAGCCACATGAACTGAAGGGATTTGTATTTCCTCATGCAGATTGCGGAGCAAGGAAAGACAGATCATATGGTGGGAATAAAATATCAGGGACCAGAGTTGTGCTTAAATCATTTACCAGAGGAACCACAGGAATGGCCAACCCTATAAAAGAGCAATAGAGATTACATGAGCAGAAGATAAAGAATGCTCTTGGACAGGAGAATTTTATGAGTATTACAGGGACCCTGTCTGTATAAAGAGCTAATGATAGATCATTGAAAAATCTGGTCTGAGGCGTTCAGATCACTGTAAGAGAAATTTATGTAGACTATGGATATACTGATGGAAAAATGTCACCAAGGACTTCCTGTGCTCTCATACTTGTGAGAGAACAGGAGGAAAAAAGCAAGGAGGTAACGTGTGCCTTCTACACAGAATAAAATCTGTCAGCTTAACTGTAGAGGTGCGGACTTGGGGAGCAGGAAGTAATGCTCACCCTTGAAGTTCAGTCCTCCAGAGGCAAGTGTCTAGGGTAGAATAAGATACTCAGATACCCTCCTAACATTTAATCACAGGCCTCGTAATAGATTCAGGCCTTGTCCTAAAATGTGCTGGACCCAGATAGAAAGCAACCACCATCTCTCAGATCCCAACCTTTTTGAATTCTATGTCTAGTATATTTGTCCCAACAGAGTTAACATAGATGGGATCAGAAGTAGTCTGGCTCTTACTGAGGGAGTGCCTGGAAGGAGCAAGAAATATGGACCTTCCCAGGTAGAAATCACCAGCCCTAGGAAAAAAATCATTCTCTTCAAAATGGCCTCGCAGTCGGGTTGGACCACCCTCTTAGAAAACAAAATTAAGGCTTAAATTAAGGGAAGAGCCTTTGAGTTTTGAGTTGGTAGAAGCCTGGATTCAACTAGTAAATATCATATCAATCTTCTCATTGATTCTTTTAAGAAGAAACTTACTAGGTACCCACTCATGGAACAAATATTAAAAATCAGGTAAAATGACTCAAGCACTTATCTAGGCACTAGGGTCTTGCATTGTATGATACAAGCAAAAACACTCTGCTTCATGAAACTTACAGTCTAATGGGGACGATGCCAGGAGACCAATTCAGAGGCCACTGAAATAGCACAGCCAGAGACTTAGTGGCATGAACAGGGTGACAGCAGGTAGGTGGTAAGATATGGTCCAATTCTGGCTGTGTTTTGGGCATAGAGACTGCAGGCTGTGATGGCCTGACCTCTCTTACACTTCCTCCTGTGCCAGAGGAAGTCCCACAATGTCTGACCCACATCTTGTGAGAAAGCAGCTTAAGTAGATTTGCTGAAGGCAGCAAGTATTCACTGGTTGAGAACAAGGTTTTTAATACAAGGAAAACATTTTTTCTTAGAGGCAGATTTACTTTTATTAAATTTATATTTTCTTATGATGTTGAGGTATACATTAATACCAAATGTATGTGTGTGTCTTTCAAAGGGGCTAGGGACTGTTAATTATCAAGCTTTTGTTTTTCTGAGTGCATTATGCTAGTTGAGGACTAGGGCTAAAAGGATGAGAACATAGAAGGGATTTTTGTGGACGTTTTACATACTAGCACTTGAAGGTATAATGCTGAGGATGTACAGATCTATATGTCAGACCTCAGAAAAGCATTGGTTTCAAAACATGGAAAAGAACTGCATAGTGAAAAATCAGTATTTTAATAAATATTTGATTACATTTTAATTAAATGCCCGTAAATGTATAACATTTGTCAATTTCATTATCTGTTAAAATTTGATTTCTAAAAATAACAGTCATGATATGTGAGAACAATTTTTGGTTATATTTTCTTACTTTGCAAGAATCCATGAGTTATCATGATTAATACAGTACAATTAGAACCAACTGTAATTTTACTATAAGTCACTTCCAGCTAAGTAACTTCAAAAGCAAAGCCGTAACAATCCTTTCATAATTGTTTACCGCGGAAGTCATTTAATGTGTTATTTGGGTGCCCCATTATGTCTGAGAAAAGGAGATAAGGTGTCTAATAGAAGTCACAGGCGATCTTGGGGGGAAACAAGACAGTGACAGGATGACTTTAGTAAATGTCTTCATTCCCCATGGGGTCGTCAGTGAAAAGTCTAATATCTTGTGGACTTAGGATCTACAAAAATGCTGATCCTGCTTCAAGGTAGGATTGGAGCAAGATCAGAGGCTGCCTAGGATGAGAAAATTAAGTCTGGATAGCATTGAAATATGCTAAATGTTGACTCTGACTGTGTTGTAAATTAAACACGCTAAAAAGAATAAACATAGAGATCACTGTTTTGAAAAAATATATATTGTAAACTGAAGTTTTGGTTTTAATTTGCAAAAGGTATGGATTCATTATATTCAAAAATTTTTGTTGTATATTTATAATTTGTAGATTGACAGAAAAGAAAATAAAGCTTAGAGTTTTAAAAATGAACACCAGCTCTTGGAAAAGCGAATGATAAAAATGAATTATCCAAGACATTTTCTTTGATCTTAAACAAAGGGAAAGCTACAAACCATAGCAGCATGTAACACTTTCATAACAAGGAAAAGACTGAATATGCCGATAGGAGTATTTCTAACAGTTAACGGGGAAGAAGAAGTAAAAATTGTTAAAGTAAAAATATTTTAAGCAATAAATTGTCACCTTATTAAACTGTAAGTTGTTGGGTGCTGTATGTATTAAACTTTGCAAATAATGGGAAGATTTGCACCAAGATTTTCAGCTATTATTAGGTGATTAGAAATTTTGTCATTTTTTAAGTTCGATAGCTTGAAATACCAGACTTGAGACACCTCTCTTTCCTATTTTTCATCTGAAATATACCTCTTTCCCAATCCAAAGGAAATATTATAAGGATATATATCTATCTTTTTCTTTGTTGCCTAATTTGTTAATTCCTTTGCACAAATCCCAAAATATTATTATTTTCATGTACCATTTATGATTAACTCAGAAGAGGAGTAGATTTAACCAAGTTCTCGTGTTAATTTTCTTTTAATCCACAGTTTCAAAATGTAGTGGTCTAGCAGAGGTCTTAGTACTCAACCAAAGGCAAGAGGCTAAAATCCAATTTAAATCACTGGTCAGGGAGAACAATGGAGCATTCAAGAGCACTAACTTGGCATGCAAACAGCTCTGGGTTTGAATCATAGGTTTCCTTCTCACTGACCAGCCTTCATACTAATTTCTGTAAGACTCAGTTTTTTAATTGGTAACTCAGGAGTTTTGGAATAATTATAGTATTAATATATGTAAAACATTTTAAGATTATGGCTTTAGAATTCAACAGTGAACCATGTTAGGTCCAGTTCTGTGCATCGTATTTTCGAGAGGAAGCTATAAGAGGCAAACTTTCAGCATCACTTACATTTATTTTTGGAATAATTACCATAAAATTTTAAATTATAAAATTATTTACTCAGAATAAACTCTCTAATCAATAAACATAACACACTCATGCTTTAGGATTGGTATTAAAAGCCACAGTACCTTAACCTTTAGGGGATGCATTTGATGACTCATTCGTTATCTCATCATTATGGATGTTTTCTTTCTCTCTTGGCCTACTGGGTATCAATCTTGTGCCAGGCCTCATCAGGATGGATCCTGTTGCTTTTGCCAGAGATTTTGTCATTAAAAGTTAGGAGAGTAGAGGGACAAAATGCAACCTAGCTTTGGGAGCAAGTGTCCTTGAGCTATGATTTGTTAATATTTGGCATTCTACAGAGTTGTTATAGTCTGAATAGTTTGTTATTCCCATACTATGATCTGTTGCCTTGGGTATTCTATTTCACTCCTTACTATATCTGGTTAGATTTGAACTTATTAACTCTAATATGTTGATTGTAGATATGATTATTGAACAAATATTGGCTCAGTTACCCCTGCCTGTTGAGCTACAGAATATTTTGGTTATGCAAAGTAGACATTCCTCATTCATTGATGCTGATAAGATGCTGAAGACATCACTGGGACCTAGAGTCTCAATTCACAGATAAAATGAGTTAATATATTTTAAAGACTTAGACTGTGCTTCACATTAGTGTTTGCTTTCGGCGGAGAGGGGTGGGGAGCAAAAGTCATAAATTCCTGTAGCCACATGGAGACACAATCTATTTTGGCTTGAAAAGTAAGAATAAGATGCAAATATCAGGCATATGGAACACAAAGCAATTTTCGTCCTTAAATCCCTGTTACAGGCATGAATAAGGCTTAGAGTCCCACTTTGCACAGATACAGGACCAGTCATGCCTTAGCCACTATCTCCTCTCCTTTAGGTAACATTTAGGTAACCTCAGCAAAGTGAGAAGGTATCCCCAGAATTCTATGTAATGATAAATTGTTCCCTTGTAAGTATTTTTTCAACCTGAGAAAGATTTAGAATTTGGTATAGGAAAGTTTGAGAGAATCTACCCCATACTTTTAGATATTTGGGCTGAGATGGTACTTTTTTGGTATTTTATGTGCTAAACGTTTTAAAAGAATTTAATTCGTAAGAGTAAATTTAACTCTGGACTTGATTTAGACTTATAATTTTAAGTTGAACTCTTACCATTACATATGATACTGAAACAAATAATATTCTTTGGTATCCAATATATTTATGTTTAATTTACTAGAAAATATTTTAATATTCAAGAAGATTTTAAGTCAGACAAGCAATATATTTAAAAAAGAAATAGACTATATTATCTTTATTAGTGCCATTTATAATGTTTGTAGATGTTTAATTAAATAGGAAATGTGAACAAATTTTATTCAAAGTCTCCCTTAAAGTGAATGTTAAAATGTTCTAGACAAATATAGGTATATATATGTGTGTGTATATATGTATATGTGTGTGTGTGTATAATATATATGTGTGTGTGTATAATATATATGTGTATATATATCTACATATATATATACACACATACATATATGATTTGTAAGAACTATATTTAAAATAAATTTTATAACTATAAAGGGTGAATACTGATTTTTAAAAACAGCCATAGTTGCTATTATTACTGCCATTATCATCACGATTATCATCGGTGTTTGTATTAGTACACTAGGGCTACCATAACTAAGCACTGCCAGCTAGGTAGTTTAAACAACACAAATTTATTGTCCTATAGTTCTGGAGGCCAGAAGTCCACGATTGAGGTGTCAGAAGGGTTTGTTCTTTCTGAGCGCTGTGAGGAAGAATCTCTTCCATGCCTCTCCCCTAGCTTCTGGGGATTTGCTGGCAATCTTTTGTGTTCCTTGGCTTGTAGAAACAGCATCCCAATCTCTGACTTCATCTTCACATGGTGTCCTCCCTATATTCAACTCTGTCTCTGTAACCCAATTTACCCTTTTGATAAGAACATGAGTCATATTGAATTAAGGCCCACTCTAATGACCTCATTTTAATTTGATTAACTCTATTTCCAAATAAGATTACAATCTGAGGAACTAGAGGTTAAGACACAAATGTAAATTTTTTTTTTGAGAGATATAATTCAACCTATAACACTGCCTATTACAAGTTTTCAACATTTCTTTTAGTTATGCTTAAATTATTCTCTTCATTAATTTGTGATTTGCTTATGCAATATGCCAATTTTTAAACTGAGTTCACACAGTCCTGTTTTCAAATCATGGCTCTGCCACTCACTCAGTGGGGAGATTATTGTTTCTGTAAAATGAGAATAGTAATATACTCCTTACTGTGCTATAATGTGAATTAAGTTAAACAAAGTGACTGTGTCACCCAGAACAATTTATTGCAGATAACGGAATGTCAGGGAAGTGGAAGCTACAACTACTACTGCTATTGCTATTACTATGTTGTCTATGTTTATTATTCTTGGAGACAATGTTTATTCTCATGTATATTTAAATTGCCCTTTTATCAGTGTCCTTTGATGTTATAATAAACTTACCACAAATTTAGTGGCTTAAAATAACACAAACCTATTCTCTTATAGTTCTAGGGCTCAGAAGGCCGAAATGAAGCTTATGGGGCTAAAATCAAGGTGACAGCAGTGCTGGCTCCCTCTGGAGGCTCCAGGGGAGAATCTCTTTCTTGTTTCTTCCAGCTTCTAGAGGCTGTTGACAGTCCTTGCCTTGTGGCCACATCACTCCAAACTCTGTTTCTTGTAGTCATCACATTGCTTGCCCTCTAGCTGTATTTATACTGCCTTCTGCTAATAAAGATTCTTCTGATTATATTGAGATAATCAAAATAATCACTTCATCTCCACTTCCCTAATTTAATCATGTCTATGAAGTCCTAACTTCATACTATATAGATGACATATATTCACAGGGTTCAGGGATCAGGGCACAGATATCTTTGGGAGCATTACTCAGTCTATATCAGCAATTTTTGGATTAAATCATTTTTCTCAATATTTGAAAACTAGGATTCTTTCTAAGTTATAGCAGATCCCAGCAAGTGGCAATACTGCGTGTTTGTGATTGTGGTAATGGTTAAATTCACTATTATCTAAAGTGGAAGTATTTTACATAAGATAATACTGAGGCAGAAAAGGGGAGGGGAAATAGGGCCATTAGTAGTTATAAAGAAAATGTCACAGAACTGCTCAAATGGAATATTGAGTTTCAGCTCAGACTCAAAGAGGAAATTTATATTTCCTTAAAAGGGAACTTAACCTATCTGTACCCTGCCTCCACCCTGTAAGGTGAAACATTGCAAGCTCTGTAGGAGGAGTCCTAGGGACCGCTAAGGTAGGACTCAGGACACCAAATATTCCACAAAGAGACAGAGCAGTGCATCCCACAGATGTCTCAAACAGCTCTAAAACACAGTGCAGGGAAAGAGAGCCTTCCTCAGAAAGCAACAGGGACAGACAGGAGACTTCAGATTCTGAAGTTCAGGGTAATACTCCCTCCTTCCCTTGCCAGAATTTCTTATTTGTCTTAATTCTGACTAGAATGTCTTCATGTTAAAATTAAAATTTGGAAATAGTTTGAAGATAGAATTTGCAGGATGGAAGTAAAGAGAAAATATTGCTAGAATTACAAGAAAGAGACCAAGATTATTAACTTTAGTAATATAGGATACAATTAATATTATCTTTCCTCAAAACACCAAGAAATTCTGTATAATATATAACAAATATCTTTTTAATGGATAGTATAGCTTTTGAAAAATCAAGGGTATTACCCGCAGAGGTCAAAATAAAGAGGAAGCTGGAAGCCAAAGAATTAAGCTGATGCTTTAGGTGCCTTGGAGGCATTTAGATTTAAATGTCTTCCTTGACTTTAAGAATATTAATTCAATTATGCATGTAAAAGTTTTGAGGATGAAATAACCACCAGAAAGTAGAACATCTCAACCAGGAGTGGAGAAATTGTATACATGAAAAAAAAGAAAAAAAAAAAAACTACTTGAGAGGGACAACTGAAAATGCTTCTCGTCCTGAACATAGGGTATCCTTTTGAACAGTTGACAATAAACATCAGGCAAAGTATAACTCTGAGGTGAAATGAAAACAAAACATCAAAGCTCTGTAGATGCTTCATCTATATTCTGTAGAGTTACTTAGATGTTCATATCTAAGAATCTGCTTATTAACAAATCTTTTCTCTCTCTCTCTCTCTCTCTCTCTCTCTCTCTCTCTCTCTCTCTCTCAGAATTTAACTTTACTAAGTCTCTCTCATAATAATACATCAAAATAAAACTTTCTTCCACATTATATGGCCCTTTTTGCCATCTATATTTTTCTTTTTACAATCAACAGATCAGTATTCCCAACAGCATAGTCTATGCATATGTTCTATACTGTCTCATTTCCAATTTTCAAGTCCTACGTATGCCATTATCCCCTCAATCCCAACTACTTGACTAAAACTTCTGTAACTATCGGCAGTAGTAGCATCCTCAATGTTAAATCCTTGGCAAGTTTGACTGTTGCTTTAACTATCTTCTCTGCAACTTCAAATACTGCCAATTTACTTCTTCTATCTTGATCACTTCCTCCTTCTTGAAATTATTTTCACTTTTATCTATGCAATACCACTATTACTTATTCCTGCCCCTCCTGTGATGAAAATGTCTCAAAACAAGATGCTCTTTCATGCTGATATTCTCCACATTCTGTCTTATTCTTCTCATATTACCCCTAAATGATCTCATCCTTTTTTTTAATGGCTTTAATTGTTAGACATTTTTGATTTTTCTCCCTCGCTCAAATCTAGATATTGCTATTTGAGTGTTCATTAGCACCAGATTTCCAGTGTTCAAGATGGGCTCATCATCCTTTCTGTCAAACATTGTTATTCCTTATATCATAAAGAAACATAATTGTTTCTTAGTTGTTTACCTTAGAAACCCAGGTATCATTCTCTATTTTTTCTTCTCTCTTACCACTCACCTATGGAAAGGCCACCTGACAATGTGCAAGTTGCTGACTATGATACCAAATCTGAAACATTGCAGACACTCTTTACCATCCCAGTCTCATTAGAATTTCTGAAGAGCTATTGTATAATCATTAGCTATTAGACATATGAGATTACACATCCGTAGTTGACTATCCAAAAGAGGAAAGGTAAGTCCAAAAGTATGTGTGTACATTCTACGATAGACACTTAAAATTTTGGAAAATCTGACTTGTACATTTGTTAAACATTGGTGCATAAATTTTTAAAATTTTGACTTGAGAAATTCCATATTGTATTCAATGTTGGGAATTTGTGTATAGAAATTTTTTAAAGTAAAATTAAGAAATTGTGACATTACTTAACTAAAATTAGGGTTTCCTCAATGAGATTACAATCTAAAAATGTGAATAAAATAATATAAAAATTAATAAAATAATACAGAGAATGAAAAGAATAATCAATAATATAAATTTAAATTTCTCCATCTTGCATTCACAACATGTGTATCTATTCTTTCAAGGGAAAAAAAGAATCTGGGAAGTAGCAAAATAAAGATTTTAAACATGTTTCCCTTTATTATTTTATTAATTTCATTTATTTTTCAAATATAGAAATAAATTCTTTTATTCTGAAGAGATACTGGATGATTCTATTGTTGAATTTTAATTATGTATAAGTATCTTTTTAAATCCAAGTTTAATTAAAAAACCAAGAAGATTAATAGAAAAAAGATGTAGCAAATAATATTTTTAATCTTTGTAATATTAGTGCATAATAGTTTCATTAATAATATAAAAAGCACGAAAATAAACATTTTTATTTTTGCTAACCTTATTTTTTAAATTTTGAGATGTACTCTTGAATTTAATAAGACATAACTAACCTTAAATCTTAGTAAAAATATATCTGTAACATGACTTTTTTTAATATTTTCTATTGTTTCTTTAACAATAGAATAGGCAGTAGGAATAAACAAAGAAATTTACATTATATAAATTGTTATGAAAATATCAGCAATGTATAGAAAAGAACATGCTTATAAAGCTAAAGAAGTTGTTTAAGGGAAAATGCTCAGAAAATATTTACTGGCAATGAATACTAAAATAAAGATTAAGTAAAAATCTGTCAATACCATTCAAGAAAACTATTGGCAATCCCTAATTCTTACCCCATAAAGCAATAAACAAAATAATGCCACTCCCAATCAGAAAACAAAAGAAGGCCATTGGGGAATTCTATCACCTTTACAAAACTGTAGTAAGTTAAAAATCATTAGTGGACTCAGCTTTGAAATCATGCATGGCCAAAAATCCTAACATTTTCTCTGTATAAAGCTCTTAAAACCCTTATAACTTCCTGAGTGATAGGAGGAGCATGATTTGTTATTCATAACTCAAACTTTCCTGAGTTCATGCTAATGAAATGACTCTTGGAGGATGGAAGCTGGTTGCCAGAGGAACCAGCCAAGTGATTAGAGATTTGGAACTTTCACCCCCACCTCTAACCTCTAAGGAAGGGACAGTGGCTGAGGATTGAGATAATCACCAAAGGCAATGATTTAATCAATCACGCTTACATAATGGAACCTACATAAAAACCCTTAATGAAGAGGTTTGGAGAAAGTCCAGGTTAGGGAACACATCTACATGCTGGGAGGGTGGTGCATACCAACTCCAAAGGAGAAAGAGGTTTTTCTCCTGTTCACAGGACCCTTCCAGAGCTCACTTTGTATACCTCTTCATTTGGCCTTTCATCTTTACCCTTTATAATATCCTCTGTAATAAATTGGTGCACATAAGTAAAATGTTTCCCTAAGGTCTGTGAGCAATTGTAACAAATTGTTGAACATGGTGTGAGGCATTTGCAACTCTGACTTTGTAAACAAGTTGGGCAGAAGTGGGTAACTTGGGGCTTCATTACTTGCCTCTGGCCTCTGAAGTTGGGGAAGTCTTCGTGGGACTATGTCCTTAAACCTGTGGAGTCTGATTAACTCCTCGTAAATCAGATATTTCAAGTTTGGAGCAATTCTTGAAAGAGTAGATTTGAAATCATAATGTATTGGGCATAACTGTGCATAGGAACCTGGCATTCTGCTAAATGGTGATAACTGTTATGTTTAGATGGATCTTCTGAGGTTTTTAAATTTCAGTTCCATTCAGCAAAGAGTCCTCAATCAGACTGTGTGAGAAAACATGATCAGCAGTAGGCCCATAAGTTTTGATACTCCAACATAAAAAGATTATGTTGATATAAAGTTTACTGAGGCTCTCCATTTATCCATGGAGATGTCTTCTGCTAGCACAATATTTCAACTGAACCCTGAATCTGGTGGCAAACTATGTCCTAGTTGAACATTATGTTGGGTACATTGGGCTTTGTATTGGTGGTTATAAGAAAAATTGAAGTAATATCAAGAGCCTAGTGTGTTTTTAAATTGATTCCAATATACATGTTATTTTTGTAAATACAAAAATATTTTTTAAAAAATAGCTTAATTGCTTACTATTCCAGATAACGTCAACTTCTTTCTATTTGCTTAACATAGTGCTTTGCTTAGGCACTATGAAGATGGCAGGACTGAATTTGATGGCATATTTCACCACAAAGGGATGAAGAGTTCTCAAAGAATTCAGCTAAGGCACATGAAGAAAGCTATCTTTTTCACCTGTGATCTATAAATCTAATGGAATTATCCCAATGAGCATGGCAAATGCCTAGCAATAAATGTAAAATTTCCACCTTTTATGGAAACCCATTAAAACCTGAAGACCCCTATTGCTCATAGAAATAGTCTCCGATGACTAAAGTTTCATGGAATGGCTTATAAAATCTCCCCAAAACTAATTTAATAATTGTTGCAAATTTATCAAATTTGGTATCATAAGCTGTCAGCTAGAGAAGCCAGAATGTCAACTAAGTGCTACCAAATATTTCTTAAAAAAAAAAAAAAAAACCATTAGAGAAGACATGAGAATGAAAAAGAAATGAATGAGCTACTAGCTAAAACGTGCTTCAGTTACAAATAAGAGATATCACTATCCACTTTCTATGTGAATACAAAGTTGAGATATTCAATATTAGAACCTAAAATGGAAAATTGAACCCTATATTAAATTATGAAAAATAAATTAGTATATATTGCATGTCTACTGCACTACAATGATGGGGCATTGTTGAGGGTACGGAGACATATTTTACACAGCAACTGACCTCAAGAGGCTCATAATTTAGTACAGGAAAAGCAATATACATGCGTGCATGACTATAACACAAACGCAAATGAAATAAGTGCTGTAATAGGACAAGCAAATTTCTTTGACAACAAAAAGGAAGAAAACTCCACAAAGTAACTTTTGGTTGAAACATAGCAAGTCTGGTAGGATTTCATAGAAGTATGGGTTGTTAAGATAAGGCACTATAATTAACAGAAGCAGAAAGTCTTAAACTGCATCTGGCGTTTAGGGGTCAGTACAGTATGTGTTTGGAGTTGCCACTACAAATGTGTAAAGGGATACGTTACAGTCAGGACAATGCTTGCCAAAGCAGTCAAGACTATTTTCTATTGAAAATTTAGTGTCATTGAGGATTTTTGGAGATAACCATGATATAAACTAACCAAACTTTACACTTTAGGAGAAAATAACTTTGATAGTAATATAAAGAAAGACATGCAGTGTACACTTAATATATTCAATAAATAAACACAGTAGAGAAGGGAAAGATTGAAGGCAGAAACACTATCCTAAAATCTAGGTAAAGTAAAATCTAATAGAAGGCAGAATCCAGGGGTAATATAAAGTAAGAACAATCTTAAGTAAGGAGCAGTGTTAACTACAAATAACATATCTGGAGAACTTCTACAATAGATGTTTCATTTATCATACAATACTTTATGTAAACTGTAGTAAAAGAGCATCCAGTGTAATAACTGGAAGTCATATTATTGAACAGAGCTTTATTATGAATAAAAATACAAGATATAAAGCTAAACAGTTACTTTTTAAAATATTGCTTTTAAGTCTCTACAGCCCAGTCAGAAAGATAGGATATTCATATAAAACCGCAAATTTAAGTAGAGAGATACATATGTTAAATGCCCAATGAGCAACATGAAAAATAAGTGGGAAAGCAACTGAGAAGAAATGTGATAGGATTATTGTGAGAGCTTTATGGACTAAATGGGACTTAGTTAAGCTCTGAGGACAAAATGATGCTTCAAGCAAAAGGAGGGCGCTTTAGACAACAAAAATAAGAAAAAAAAATGTGAATAACTGGAAATGTGATTAAGATGGAACAGAAGAATAGTTGTTAGAGTATAGAGGAGGATATGTTTAGAAAGATAAGAAATGGCCAAAGTGCTCATAGCCATGGATGCTAAGTAACATACTAAACAATGGAATATTTAATTAGCTATATTCCTTTTAAATGATTAAGGGAAAGATGTATCAAAGCAGTTTCTCAAGGTCAGTGTGCACTTCTAATGATACTCTCTGTTTTTGTGGTAGAATTTGTACCAAGATAGATAAAGCGGGAAAAGAAAGACAGAAGTAGAGAAAGGGCATGGTGATTTAATATCTGTAGAAAGAGTGGTTGGAAATGAAGTCAGGCATGGCTCCAAAGTTTCAAGCTAGGACCTTGGGAGATTATGTCAATGATAGAAATGAAGTGATCTGAGATGTAAACTATGTTTAGAAAATGATAGTGAATTTGTTTTTGGATAATTGAAAATTAGGTAATGATTGAAGATCCCTGGAGATCTTCAAATGACAGTTGGAGACTCAAAGTGAAAGCCCAGGCACCACGTCAGGGCAACGAATGTGTATAATAAATATGGAAAATATGGAATAAAGTTTGAAATAATGTAACCACTAACATTTATAAAATTTGAAATAGTTAAGCTCTAAGATATACAAAAGAGTAGTAAATAAATTATAGACATTGCTTATACAAAAAAGTCCCAATATGCTTTGAAGTGTAGATAAAAATATGATCACAATATTAATATTAATTAATATTTATTTTGCATTCTTGAAATATTGAAGGATTTTTTTTAAAGATCATGGTAAAGGAACATAGAGTCACATGTAAATATGTAGTTAAAATTAGAAAGTGTGTTTGAATATTTTTTTATTTTCCCTGTAACATATGGCAATCATTCTATTGACATTAATGTTGAACTCAGAAATAGGATCGACTATTTCAAAAATAGCTCATGGCATATGTAATTATGGAAGAATTCACAGAATAACTCATGTTGTTGATTTGTAAAAAAAAAAAAAAAAAGTCTCATACATTCTCAAGTGAATTTCTTATGGCTTATTTTTCTCAAATCCTCACTAATTAGCAATGTGACCTGGAGCAAGATCCTGTGATTCAGTTTCCTCATCTACAAAATGGCTATAAATAGTACTTGCTTCATAAATTGTTGAGATTAAAGAAAATAACACATGTAAAGGATCTACTACAGTGGCTGGCACAAAGTGAGAGCTCACTAATTTTTAGCTGTTATTATGAAGAAGCTATGTATGTAATGCATTGTTAATTGGGAATCTCTTAATTTTGTAGCATTAGCTAACAAAGCAACTTAGTTTTCCTGAAATATTAAAGATCATTAGCAGAAGGACCCTTAGGTGCATGTGCTTGAATGAATACATAAAAGCTCAGAATGGATGATCTTTATAATAATGAAACTCAAGTGGTCTGGTCAAAAACAGTGATGTGTAGAGAAAAATACAATTTCATTGACTAAAGTATTTGAGAGAATAACACATCTTCTGTGCTCTCCTTTTAAAAAGGTAAGCAAGTGGGTCCAAATACAGATTAACATAACTATTATTTTAATCCCTTTTCTATCATTTCTAGTATCTCTTTCATAATACCCCCAAAGAATGTCCTAGGCAGTGTAAGATAAACATAATAGTGAAACATGAAACATACTATTCTATTTGCAAATGTCCATTTTTTAATTGGTCGTTTGGTGATGTTCCCAAGCAGTAGGACTTAAGCAAATATCCTTTCATTATCTACTCACTTATTCCACAAGAATAAATTATATCTCTACTACATATTATATGTTAGGAACCAGTGATAGAGAGAAAATAAATTAATTTTCCTTCTGGTAAGGATTTTAAAGCCTAGTTGGTGAAAAAGATAGATTTAAATATTTATAACAAATTCTGATGAATATGATGAATATTCATATGTCATTTGGTGATCCAAAGGATAAATATCTAAAGTGGATCAGACAAGATTTCCCGATATCAGCTTCATGTTAACTGACTTTCAAGGATGAGTAGAAGTTCTTATAGGCTAGGAGGTAAAGAGCATTTCAAACATGAGACAGCCTATGCAAAGGTGCAGAGACAGCTAACACTCGGGGACCTGTAAGTGGTTAAGGTGTGAGTGTAGGTTGTATTTGTGAAGGTGTGGGTGATTAGAGGAATAGTTTAAGAGCAGAAGATGGAAAGTTAAACATGTCTAGAATATTAGGAAGACAGTGGAGATTTAAACAGCAGAGTAGCAATTATAAAATATCCTTCTCTCCAAATTCTAGTACAGGAACTTCTATCCTCTCCCAAGTATCTCTGTATTTCTAATCTCCTTATCCATCCCACACAGATTCTACTGAGCCTCACTGAAATATCTGCTCTGTGATATTGCTCAAAAATTTGACTTTAAAACTTTGAAGCATCGGGTCTCAGATATGATTTGGTCTCTTTATTATAAATGCTGTTTTTTTCTGGTCCTATTTTCTTATGGTACAAACCAATTTCATATAACGCTTTAGGAAATAGGACTCTTCTCCAATGTGAATATATTCACAAAATATCCTCTATGAAGACTATATACAAATTGTCTACTAATAACTTTGTAGACCTAATATGAGAAAGGAATATTTGAAGGGTCCACTTAGATGATTCTCTTTTACTAAAAGGAAAAAAAAAAAGTCCTCATGCTCTTTTCTTTCTCTCAAATATAGCCTGGCTTCACATGTTGGAATTAAAAATACCTCTTTCTGAGATTTTTTTATTTGACAATTTTCTGCTTCCTTGTTTTCTTGTATCAATCCTTTTTCAAAGTATAGTTGGAATGATCAGTAACCTCCATTTAGTATATATTTGAGATGTATACAAAACTACAACTTAAAAACCAAATAATATGCAAGTAAGAGAAAAATAAGGATGTAAAAAAAGTGCTTTTGTTAACAGAAATATGAGATTTTAAATGCCTAAAATTTAGGACTCAATAATATATCAGCAATTTTGAATATCTGATGTAAGAACAATACAGGATTCCAATTTATAAGCCGTCAGAATTCCTGTTTGTGAAATGAATACATTGTTTTTTAAAATGAAATTTTTTGCATTAATAATGAAAAGGTTTAGTAACAAAATATACTCTGTGTTATGTTCATTGTTGACTTTATATATCATATTTCATTAATTATTTCATTGCATTGGTATTAGGATTTTAAAATTCCCAAATTACATTCCAGAAAAGTTGATTTATATATCTTTATTACTGATGGAATAGTGTGAAATGTCACAGGCTCTAAAACCACTTTCCCTTTTATATTTCACTTCACAACTTCAGGCTAATATTAAAATATTTAGTAGAGTCTGATCGTTTCCTGCTGGGTGGATTGTATTAAAAATATATGGCTTTTATGAGCATAAAATTAAATATGTGAACAATCAGGCTTTGTAAAAATATACCACATGTTAACTCAAGTAAAAGCAATAAAATAGAAACAAAATGTGAAAATTTAGAACATTCTCATAATGTGTGTTCTTTTTATGAGCTAACTGCTCTGTTGTGGGTTGTATTACACAGACCAGAAAAAAAAAAAAAAAGATATAATTTGAAAGATCTTTTCATGTAGTTTTAAAAATGATAAAACTAAACTAATTTTTAGTTGTTTTATTTTTTTAAACATAAATCACTTTTAAGGTTAGTGGCTACCTGATGTAGTATTTTGACACCTTGACAATAAAGAAGAGATTATGACAGTCCTGGGGGTGCTGTTTTAAAGTGTTTTCCTACAGTTAAGCAGTAAATCAATGACAGGGTTTCCAACCTGCCACATTTTCCATGGTTACATTAAATCTGTTACAATATGAATTATAATTTCTCCCTATCCCAGTTGAAGTAAGTTTACTCTTAGATATCCGCATTTAAAAATCTTAATTGAAGGCTATTTGCATGTAACCATATATAATTTCTAAAAGAATGCAGCAACTGTTTTAATAATTGCTTGCCGAAGGACCAGGAAGTGTTACTCCAAAAAAAGAAATTGTAGGGTTAATTTTTTTTTCTTTTTTAATGGATATATTCGTTCATTTTCTCAGACTTTTGGCAATGAATAAATTTAACAAGTCAACTAAAAGTATAAAATTATTGTACTAATTTTGAAAGAAAATATACTGTAATACTTTTATACATAGACTAGTCTTAACTGTGTATATTATGGAATAATACAATAAAGAATATAAGAGAATATAGGGACTTAATTTAATACATCCAAAATAACATAACTGATTTATCTACAGTTTCACTACAACCTATGTATTAAAATGAATTTCTTGTAGAAAAACTGTGACCAATTTCAAAGGAAACTGAATTATGCTCAATATTTGCAAATATCACTCATGTAACAGCAATGCCATATAGGTTTTCTTGGAAAGTTTTACTTGTTATAGAGCAAGGTTTCCCTTAAAATTAAAAAAAAAAAATATTTCATGAAAAATAAAAATGAAATTCAGGTGCATGTTCTCACCTGAAAAAATTACAGAAAGATGAAGTGACAATACTCTCGCAATACCATATTCTATAATGTCAACATATGTCCATGACATATGAGCCAATCTTTGGAGACATAAGATTCAGGTGCTATCATTTTCATTTCAATTCATTTACAAAGTTACTATTAGTGTAAAGTGATCAGATTATTCTTTAAATACCATCGTATGCAGTCAGTTGCTATCAATACAAAATAAAAATAATTGAAATGTATCAGTTTATGCTCAGGATTTGGTATAATTTGGACTTGCAAAAACACAGAGCAGTCCTTGAACCTGATTCAGCATCATGCTAAATAAAATATTTTAGCAGAAGCCTTCATTAGTTGGTGTCTTCATATTTTTAGTCCCAGGGTTAAATTGGGTCCAAAAACTTTAAGGATCACAGAGCCTATAGTTTTTCTTGGTAAAATCTGCTATACATAGGTGCTATAAAAGACATTTAAAATTAAATTTTTGTTTTAATTTTGAAATTTACATTGCTTCTGAAATTAGAATTGAAGCAATATCTTGGAGTCATTTTTAACATGGGAGAATATAAGTGCTTTGAGAAGGCACAGGTTTGCCCTGCATAGTTGCTTATATCCTGATCTCCACCCTTATGTTGGAACAGTAACATTATTCCATTATAGGATAAAAAAAATTGTTCTTTTTATTTTTAATGCTGTTTACTTATGAGAATTATTAATAACTGTACTGAACTCATCTGGTCTATCTTGGTAAAATGAATCACAAATTGGTGTTTAGGGGGTGATGTACCATGCAAAATGCAAATGGGATTCCTGAATGGAAGACATCCAGCATGGATCAAGACCTTGCCCATATGTGGGGTTTTTGTCTAAGCAATCTTTTTATAAGCTTTTTAATGCTTGAACAGCTACCGAAGCAAACAGAGACATATTATTTATTAATTGTGCACCGTTAATAGTGAGGTCTCACCAACTGCCAATCCATATGGACATAAAGCCCTCCGTCCTAAATCTGCTCAGATTAATTTCTTTCAATGGCATCCAACAGGGTGAGGGTGAAGGAGAACCTGGTTTTGCAACTGCGTTTTTATACCATGCTTGGCACATTGGTTCGGTAGGACTTCTTTACAAGCAAGAAAAGCTGCTGTACTTCTTGATCCTGTCCAGGCTAGAGATTTGCTAAAATAGAGATGAAAGGTCTTTAGATCTGTTGTTTTTCCAAGATCCTCTCCGAACCCTGCATAATCCTTTTCTCTCCTCCATCTCCAAAAAGAATAATAGAAAAGATTTAAAAACAAAAGCAAAACAAAATAAAAAATACTTCAACAAAATCAAACAACTGTAATATCTAATTATATTAAGGAGAACTCTCGAAAAGTTCAAATTTTATAAAAATAGATAGACTTAGTTGCAATTTCAAGATATTTGTGATTACTGGTTACTTTCAATAGTCTGATTCTTCATGTAAAATGTAAAAACTGCTTAATCCAATTATTGACACCCCAGTACACATTGTCCATCAAATTTCATTGGTTTGTTGGTTTGTTTGTTTTAATTCTGGCCTTTCCTAAATTTGCAACTAGCTCAATATTCTTGAGTGAATATCATTAATTCAGAGAAAGGACCCAGACTTAGCTCCTTCAGAGCTTTCTGCTGCCTGTTCTCTCCCATTCTTATAATGCCAAGACGGTCATTTTCAAGAGTTTGATTTTCTCTGGTCATACTCATCTATGTTCCTGTTTCTCTTGGGGTCAGCACAGTGTGATTTTTACTTTTCTCTTATGTCCTTCAGCCTCGATCTGTCTAAATGACTAGGTAGTTGTGTGGTACATTTCCTTGCAGCATACACAAATGATAGAAATTAGAAAAAGGTTTCATTTAAAAATTAAAATATAAAGAACGGAGGTTTTCAGTGCATGTGCGTGCATGTTTGTTTTAACGGTGAATTTAACTACAGTCAAAACTACAAGTATTGCAGTCACCCTTTAGGGCAATATCTTTACTGTGTTAATCAGTTATTCAGTAAACTGTTAAAATAATTAAACTACTGACTTTGTGGGACTGCACTGTTTAAATAGGAACTCTGAATTCCGACCTCCACTCTCTGCTGGGAAAAAATTAAAGCAAGATCCCCCCAAAAAAAGCCACCTTGAGAGAAACTGTAGCAACTAAAGAATCATTATTTCTTTTAATCTAGAAGACTAGCTATTTTAATCTTTTCTATCCAATTTTTAAAGTAGTTAAGTAGGCACATATCCTATAAGAAATATCCTTGAAGAAGTCTATATTATTCACAGGTAAGAAGGTAGTCAGTGTGTTTACAGTCACCTTAACTGCAAATGGTAAGCATTCAGCCAGGGCAATTTGCCCAGTTTCTGAGTGGGGCTCCCAGGGCAGGAAAGGTAATTTTCTTCAAGAAACAGCTGGGCCCTTCAAGCAAAGCCTGTACTCAAGACTGATGGAAATCACTAATTTTACACTGAAATAATACTTTAAAAAAATGTTTACTCTTGGCAATAGTAACACTCCCTTTGTATTACTCTTCGTTTGTTTTCAAACAAGTCATTTTAGAAAGTCGCCACTGCTTCCTGAGGAATGTTTTTTATTTGAAGTTGATACACTGTTAGTGGCTTTCTGTACTTTGTATGTTCCATTCTGGAGCAATATTTAATTGGCTCAGGAAACTCACCGCGGAAGAAGCTGACTGAGAATATATTTCTTTTCTTTTTCTTTTCTCATCTTTTCTCTTCTTTCATCTTTAATTCTTAAATCCAGAGAGCTCAACTACCCTTTTATTAATCTTAAAGATTTCTTCTAAACCATTTGAGAAGGCTCTATCCTTTGACTTTTGGATTTCAGGCAGCAGCTTGCTGTAGATCTAATGAAAATCTGTCTGTGCATATGTACAAATTGACTAAAGGGAGTACATCAAATGTTAATTCATAGATGCAGAAGTAATATGCAAATAGAGATTCTAAACTTACTGCACCATCATTTTTAATGAAATAAGTTATTCAGCCCTTACATTTACGGAAATAATAAAATAATGCCTTGGCTCAGTGCACTGGAATATAGAGTCTCTTCTTCTTAATTTACTGATTGCCAATTCACTTCTCTGCCGCCAGATGGATTTGAACTTATTGAACTTTAAGAAATTTTTTTCTTTTATCTTAGTTTAGGTAAGCTTGACAGTAAAGATGCCTACTTGTGTACAAATTAGATGCCAATATGTTTTACTTATATGTAAATATGCACATAAATATATATTCATGAGTCAGATTGCTAATTTGATACACTATTGATACAAAATTGATAAATGTATTACTGCTTCTCCGAGATGAGAGATATAAAACAGATAGACCTCATTGATTCTATTTTAATATTTGTAAAAAAAATCATTAAATTGTATCTGAATTAAAATTTAATTATACATTTACCATTATTTTCAGCTAAAATGTCTTATTGTAGAGAAAAAATACTTAATAATTTATTATAATTGAAGATATTTACTATAGGTAAAAGAATATTTATTAGGAATAAATTACAATTGATGCTTCTACCAGAAAATTTTAACATCAATGGGACTCTCCACTGGGCAGCAGGACATTTCTAAAGAATTCTAGCAAAAGGATATTTTTTCTAATAAAATATGTAGACCCTTCATTATTAAAACAGTTATTTGACTTCAAGAAGCAAAGTGTAGAGTCATGAAAAAAAAAACTAAAAAACATCAGTTAGTACAGATGTTTATCCATATTCTGTCCATCCTGTCCATCACCTTTGCATACATTTTGACGTGTGCAGATTTGCTTCAGTTTTAGGGAACCTAACCACCATAGGGTAGAAGGGGTGAGATATCAAGGGAAGTGTGATGGTGAATACATGAAAAATAAAAGAATCGAAGAGAAGCAAAATGTATATAGCTCAGAGAGAAAGAACTTTTGGAAATTGAAGACTTCATCTCATAACACAAAATGTCAACAGGAGAGGATGAAAGGAAAAAATACCTCGCTTTTTATACAAAGCTAATTATACAGAGTTAATTAAGTTGTCTTTGGCAAAAGGGGAAGGCGGACTTCCTCTGCTTCATTTGTTTTTTAAGAGCAAAGCTTTTACTATAGATATACTAGTTATAGTATACAGCACCCAATAGGTGGTAGGTGCACTAACCTATCTGTGTTATTTATTCATCTATCCATTCAGTCTTTAAACATTGAGGCTCAAGAGCCTGGTGTATCAGACACTCTCTTAGATATACATTCTAATGGTAGGGACAGACATGTGAATTATTGATTATACAGAAAAAGATCATTATTAAGAATGGTACATAACAGATATCTATATCTATATATAGATAGATATGTATCTATATTGCATATAGATATATATCTATATCAGTGACTAATAATTATGAGATTGTTAATATAATTATCCTTTTTAAATGATTTATCTGAGATTTATAATGTAACCTTAATCTCAGTGATTCAGACACTTGTAAGGTGACTCAGGTAAAATCTATAGAAATTTTATAATTATCTAAAATATACATTTTTGTTAAGAAAATAAATAACAGCAAGGCATTGCATAAAAATTTGAAGGAATGAAGTTATTAAGTTAATTACTTTTTGTCATTTAATATTGGGAGAATTTCAAAGCTTTGGTTATTGTATATTTTTAAAATTTAGTTCCATTTAAAAATAGTTTTTTATATATTTAGATGCATTAAAGCATAAGATATTACTGTAATAAAAATATGAATCCTAATGGCATGCCCTCTTCTGAGTATTAACTGCAATTCTGTAATGGATTTTTAACATATCAAATTTAAAAACAACTGAAGTAAGACAAATAAGTGAACAATACACATGAATAGAAATTTAATGGAAATTAAAAAGTGAAAAATTTTGGTAAATGGAAGAGAAAAATAGGACTCTGGTCAGTGGAATAAATGGATCAAAGTAGTTCTTCATGGCATGCTTATGGGACATAGCAGTGTGTATACCCACAAAACCAAATATAATGCACTACACAACTGTGCTGGTTACTGTGGAAAGGAAATGCAGTCTCGTAATGTGTGAACACAAAAATGAAATACATGTTTTATTAATGCAATATTTTGTAACAGCATGACATTCTCCAATAAAAACTATAAAGTAATTTCTACTCAATCTAAATAGCTCCCAGAATAATTCCATATTTTTAAAACAGTTGTGTGTGTAACAGGGAGGTGAATGAGAGGAGAAAAAGAGGGAAAATTTAAATAGAGAGAAAATGTGAAACCTACTACTGATTAGGGTTGTATTGAATATAGAACTAAACTGGGCATAATTAGATTCAATTACCCTTGAGTTTCTACATGGTTCTCATGTCCATTTCTACTCCTATAGAAGTGCTACAAACCTGCATAAAGTGGTTCTGATTTAGTCTGAATTCCTCGTGTTTTATTGTGCAGCTTTAGCTTATTCTATCATTTGCCTTCCACTCTGTTTACATTTCATTCTATTCAGTCTTGGTTTGATTATCTTCCTTTTTTAGGATACATGTCATCAGTCTTAACTTCCAAATTTGCTAAGTTTATTTTAAGACACATTATTACCAAAGAAATTTTGCTTCTTCCCAGTTCGCATTGCAAAATTCCAAAAGCTTGGATGCTTGCTTAGGGGGTGTATCGGGATAGGTTTTATGTGATATATTCTGTTAGCCATGCCCTCTAACCTGAGAAATTTCTGCTTGGTTTTTCTATCCTTAATTCTCCACCAACTTTCAATAAGGGAGTTTGAATAACTCTTGGGCAGGGATGAGGGGAGCAATTGTCTGATTAGAATCTATAAAAGTCATATTATTCCTTCCTAACCCAACTGTGATTTTATTAGATTCCATCTACCATATCTTTCATGGGAGATGGTTACTGTTCTCAAGCCCAAGAATAAATCATTATTTATCTAAGTGGTTCATGGTAGTCTTATCCTCTTTGCCACTGATTATTTTAGGCCTGGAATGCTACAGCTTTGGCCAGTGAGTGGTACGTGAGGGGAAAGAAACTCTGCTGGATGTCATTTGAAAAAAGTTGTCCACTCTGATTAAAAACTCTTTTTCTGATCTGAAATGTTATCATGAAAATGGAATTCAGAGCATTTGTAACCAAGAGAAAAGCTGACCTGATGATAATGAAGTAGAAACATAGAAAAAACTTTCATCCATGTATGGACCTAGACCACCATGCAGAGTAATTGAATCAACCAATGTAATAGCTGCTCAAGGTTTGTCCCAAGTTCCACAGAAAGTGGAGATTAGTAAAAACCTATATTGTTATTCCAGTAAGAAATACAGTCTCAGTTTTCAAAAATATTGAAAAGATAAGTGGAGTGAGGAAGAAAGAAAGATTTCTAAGGATTTATTATGAAACTGGTCACCACCAGTATTAAATGTGGCTAATTGCTACACATAGAGCTGCTCTCTTCAACAATCCAAGTAAAAGATTACTTAGAGCAGCCATACAATTTGATTATCGTTATGTAGATCGGGAATAAAATGAGAACAATTTATCCAAGTGCTTCTTCCTCCATCACGTAATTTGGTGTTCCTGAAGGAGAAAAAAAAGATAAAAGCATAAAGACAAAAGGATCTAGAGTGGTGCAAAGTGACACATACTGGTATATATATGTACTTTTATTTTTACTATTTCTCAAGCACTTCATTTCTTTGTGTAGATAAAAGTCTCTTCTGGTATCATATTTCTTTCTTTGGCATGAAGAACATTCCTTAAAGTGCATGTCTACTGGAAAAGAATGAATGTCTGTCTGTCTCACTCTCTCTCTCATTAAAATCATGAATCTGTTTTTAGTTTTGAAAAATCTTTCAACTGGATATAAAATTATGAGTTCATACTTCTTTCAGTACTACTAAAATGCCACTTCATTGTCATCCAGCTTATATACGTTCTGAAAAGAAATCTGCTGTCATTTTTAACTTTTCTTCCTATGTTCATTATGTTATTTTTTTCTGGCTCCTTTAAAGTATTATCTGCACCTTTGCTTTTTATTTTTTATAATTTTACCCTTATATGCCTTTATGCCCTGTTGCTTCTTTTTGTTGTAGCATGGCTGGTACTTATTTTTGTTCTATTTATCCTATGTGGGTTTCCCTGACTTCTTGGATTCATGATGTGATGTATTTTATGATGTTTGGAGGATTCTCGGCCATTACTGCTTTACATATTTTATCTGCCTCATTTTCTACTTCTCTTTCTGCAAAACCAAATTACATATGTGTTAAGCTACCTGACATTATTCCACAGCTTTTGGATTTTTCTGCTTTATTTCTTTCACTGTTTTATTTTTCTCTTTGTGTTTCAGTTTTGGTTATTTCTACTAAATTATCTGCAAATGCATTGACTCTCCTAAACTATGTCAAGTCTATTGATGAACACAATGAAATATTTTTTTCTCTGAGACAGTTTTATGAGTTTTATTTTTAGCACTTCCATTATGTTTCTGCTTGTATTTGCCGCCTCTACGCTGAACTTTCCCATCTGTTAATATATGTTATCTACCTTTTCTACTGGATCTTTAACTTGCTAATCATAGTTCTTTTATAAGACCAGCTTCATAGTCATCTCTGAGTTATAACTTCTGAGTCACATCTGAATCTGGTCCTGTTGATTACTTGTCACTTGGCAAAAGGTTGTTACTTTTTCTTACTTTTTTGTGTGGGTGTCATGTAACTTTTCTTTGAATTTTAGACATTGTTTTTACATCTATGGAGACTGAGATAAATAGCATTTAACCTGAATATTAGCATTGTCTTATCCATTTAAGCCATTAACATGGAGGTTTGAGTCAGTCTAATATGGAATTGCACTGAGTTTGGGTTTTGTTGCTTCTAAAGTTAATGTCAGTACATCACAAACTTCAGTTCCTCCAGTTGTCAACTTCCATGGAGCTATATGTGTAGGAGGAAATATTGGTTATGCCAGTATTTTTAGATTATTGTGTCCCACTTTCAACTTTCACCATCTATGCATGCCTATACCACAGAAAGGGTTCTCTCCACATTCTTTTCTCTCCTCAATGGTTGATTGACATTGCTTATTAATATGCGCTAATTTTTAGCGGTGACAGGTACTATGTTATCATGATCTCACTTTAGTGCTAGGGAATCCATATATGCCTAGACCTTGGAGTGGAATTTTCTTAGCGTTAATACCCAACCTTCTCATGACAGCCAAACTCAACCTTATATCTTTGTTGGTATTAGGTGGGAGTTTCCTACCACTCCTCCAGCAGTAGAAAACTTTGGCTTGGTGTTTATATAAGATATAAACCTTTAGAACATTTGCCCTTCCCCCAGAGGCTATTGCTTCATTATATAGAAAAACTCTGGGAAGAGGGCTTCCATTCCCTGTCCTATTGCTTATTACCCCATATACACTTTGCAGATGAGAATGTTTGCTGCCCTTCTCCAAGCAGCTTAGGTCCACAAAGGTGTGCAGTGTTTTGTGCCTGTCTGTCAATATCCAACACTCACCTCCTATATGCTATCATCATGGATAAGCTTTCTCTAGTTTCCTATCTGACTGCCAGTGTTCTACAATCATGGCGTTCCAGTTACTTATTGCTGCAAATAAACTATTCTAGCACTCTTTGGTTTAAAACATTAATTCGTTAGATCTTTCACAGTTCTCTGTTGACAGGCTCACATTACTTAATGTCTTTCATGTAGTTGTAGTCAAAAGGAGGCTGAAGCTGGAGTTACTGGAAAGCTCAATGTCCAAAATAGCTCATTCTCATGGTCAATAGCTCTCCACTAAAACTCAGATTTTTTTTTTTTTTTTTTTTTTTTTTATCGTACAGGTGATTTTGTGGCTTGTGCTTCTCAAAGTATGGTGGATTCTTTCTAAGAGAGTTAATTCTAAGAATCAGCTTTTCGAAATGTTCAAATGGACTGTAAGGCTTTTAACTTAGCCCCAGAATATCATGTTCACCATATCATATTGGTCAAATAACTCATTAATTCAAGTCCAGATTTCAGGAAGAAGAATTTGAACTTTTGAAGTGAGGAGCTGTAGGCATGTATAGCAAGGGAAAGAACTGAGCATTTCAAGACTGTCTTCCACAGACTGCCCTGTGGGAAACCTAATTCATGTCCCTTCCATGTGCAACATACACTTATTCTCCAACTAAAAGCTTGAAACTCACTTCATTACAGTACTGGCTTGAAATCCAGGAAATATGCATCTAAATTAGGTTCAAGTCCAAGTCATCAGGTATGATTTCTCTCAGTCTGAAAACCCATTAACTAGAATAATTTCTCTGTTGCTTCCACCCTCCCTATCCAAACCCAATAATAAGTGGTGATCCAGAGAAAAGAGGATTGCAATAAACAGTCCCATTTCAGAAGTGAGAGATGACAGATGACACATAACCATCAGTCCATAGCAGTTCTGAAATCCAGTTCTCCACATATAACTAGTTACCTGGTTAGTTTAAAATCTAATCCCTAGGAATGATTCTCCACAGCTCTTGAATCCATTCTCTGGACTCAGTTCTGAAATCCAAGTCGCCCATAAGAAATGACCTGCGTGTGCAGATAAGTAACTCATTTGGGGACCCTAATGTCTTTCATTTTGAACCGCCTCTGTCTTTTTTATTCCAAAGTGATAACATTTTTATTAAGCCAGTATTTTTAAAATGTTATATTTTTCCTATAAATCTTATTAGGATTCAATATACTTGACTACAGGCAAAGTCGAAAATTTCTTCGAGACAACCTCATTCTGGTTAGGGCTAAAAAATCATGGTGTTATGGGATGATGCCATTAAGATTTTAGAAAATGTCTCTGTCTAAAGAGAGAGAGAGAGACAGTCTAATGGATACATCGTTATTAGACTTCCAAGTTCAAAATGTCTAGGAAGTATACCTTTAAGATTCTTAGAATTCTGTCTTTTTATTTAGCTAAGATGGTATGCAAAGCACTGCCTTAAATATTTCTTATTTAACAAAAAAAGGTCTTAAACAAAGGACTTATAACCACACCTTCAGTCTGAACATTGTTATCTTTTAGCTTAATTTTCTGGCAACACCTTTTATTTGATCATTAACTTGAATTCATTCCATATTTTGAAAGCTTTTTTGTCACTGTGAAGTCTGAGAATGAGAAACAGTTTATTTTTTGACCCATCATTTCCAGGCTCCTTTATATTTTCTTAAAATTCTTCTTGAAACTAAACAATTCATTTTTTTAGTCCCTCTTTCTTATCTGTGCCTGATTATACATGGCTTTCAAAAAACAGTTGCATTTTCGTGGTCCTGGAAATCTTAGTTGAAATTCATTACACGTATTTTCTATTTTCTACTTAAACTCAAGCAACAGTGTTGCTAAACATTTTGCTGTTATATAAAATCAGTCACTTCTCTTCATCCCCTAACAAAATTTCCTCAGTGCCTTGCAAGTCTACCATAATCTCCTTAAGATCCCTCTGGTTGGCTCCTGCCCCTCAGTTTCAAAGAATGACTATATGTTTTAAGTTTTTGTGATGAGATCAACCAACTTCTGGTACTAACTTTTGTAATATTTATTACTGTAAAAATATCCCCAAACTCAGTAGTTTAAAAGAAATATTTATTGTGATTTCTCATGGTTTTATAGGTTGACTAGTTAATTGTCACTGGATTGTTAATAAAGTTAAAACAAGTTGGAAACTTGGGTTGGAGTTATCTGAAGGCTCTGCTGAGCTAAGATGGCTTATTCTTCTTGTCAGTGGTTCTAACTATTGCCAAGAAGCTCATCTTCATTGGCTGCCAGAGCAGCTACCGGTGGTCTCTCCACGGAGCTTCCATCGACTTCTCACAGCACATAGACTGGTTTTCTAGGGGGAAGATCCCCAAGAACAAACATTCAAGAGGCCCAGGTAGAACCTGCAAGACTTCTTTTGACTTAATCTTGTGATATCAAGACTATTACTTATACTACATTCTGTTGGGTAAACAATTTACTGAGGCTAGACCAGGACCAAATGAGAAGCCGCATATACACCCAAGGAAGGAAGAAAAAGATGACAGTCATTTTGAAAACTATGCACCACAAAAGGTATGCATAAATACAGCGAGAGATTGATGCCCAGAATGGGAAGACTTGAGGAGCAGATCTTTAATAAAGTTTCTTTCTGTATATGTGCACCATACATAGTAAACACAGCGGTCGCATCACCTCGATCCTCTTACTAACTTCCTTCTCTTCATTAATTTTTATCTTACCTTTAGTGATCATGTTAAAGAAAGCAAAACTATTTCAATTTGCCAGTTGCTAAATTGTTTTGTTTTTATTGTTTCGTAAAAACTACCACACACACATATATACATATATGTCATGAAAGCATAGATTAATACTATGATAGATTACTTCCTTAATAAGTGTGCATGTAACAAATAAAATATAGCATTTAACTTCTATTTAGTTTAGTTAGATAAATTTTCAAAGATTAATCTGCTATAAAATTTTGATTCTCATAGGCTGTTTTAACTAACCCAAATTTTGCTGATCTTGGTACTGTGCTGATTTCTAATTAGCTTCCATTACCCAGTTTATCTAAATAATGACTACAATTACATGTCACTAGGCCATTTTAACAGCCTGAGATTGTAATGGTTATTGGTGATTTCTTTTTTACCACAAATTTGTTGGGTTGGATCTTTGCCTTCTGAATCATCAGGTTGCTAGCTTTTGAACCACATGTACATTCATAAAAATTTTAGGAGTAAATTGCACAGGTAATTTAAGATATTTAATTAAAAATACAGTATGTAAATGTTCTGCTTTCAAGAAAATTACTTAACCTCTATGTGCTATCTTTAAAAATAGAACAAAATAATTACCCTGTATTATTTCCTTGACATGTTTTAAGGGACTGCTTAGAGAATCTTTTAGCATGCTAAAAGGCTTTGGTGTGCTATAGTTCAATTTCAAAGAACAGAAGCAAATGTGTTAATATCTCCTACTTTCAGAAAAAAAGACTGTTAGTTTAAAACTACACACACATAAATATACACATTGTTATTAAAGTTGGATAAACCCAAGTACTTATCACCCAATATTCATTTAAGACATCAATAAATTAGTACTATATTAAATCCATGAGTTTTATATAAAAAAGGAGTTATAGCCACAGGAGCTAATTGTAGGGATAAGAAGTATAAAGAAAATAAGCATTTAAATAGTCAATGTAAAAAAAAGAATTATAACTTTCAGCTAATACATCTTGTAAAAAGTTACTGAGTAAGGTAACACAGAAGGAATAGTAACCTTTTTGTGTGTTTTGTCAAATACATACTCAATGTACAAATTTTGAAAAATAGAAAAGATAAATGAGAAAATGACCACTAGTCTGGGACTCTCCATTTACTAGTCTGTTTCTTAATTTGTAAAGTGGAAAATAATAGTACCTACAATATAAAGTTGTTTTCAGGATAAAATATGTTAATGTGTATAATAAATTTATAAGTACTTGGCACATAGAAAATATTCAAAATATTAGCCATTACTATTATCATTATTATGTAAATTAATTTCTTTTTAAAATTTGTTGAAGTCTGCACCAGTCTAGTCATTGAATATATACAAAAAAGCTTAACAGATTTTTGCCTCATGAAGCTCACATCCTAATGAAAAAAAGACAAATAATACACATAAAAGGTAATGAGTATATCACATGTTAAAAAGTGATAAATATTACGGATACAAAATAGGCAAATTAGGTGGAATAGAAACTGCCTGATGAGCACGTAGTCATAATTTTAAACAGTGTGGACAGGACAGACCTAACTGAGAAAGGTAATTTGAGCAAAGACCCAAAGGAGGTGATGGAATGAGCCATGTAAGCACACAGGGTAAAGATCCTGAAAAAACAATGAACCTGAGGTGTTCAAGGAACAGCACAGAGGCCTCTGGCTAGGGCATACTGAATGAGGGAAAGGGTGGCAGAGATGCAGTCAGAGAACAAAAGGAGAAGCCCATCATGAAGGGACTCATAGGTCCACAGCTTTTAATCTATATAAAATGAGTAGCTATTATAGGATTTTGAATAGAAATGATCTGATGGATATTTTTAAAAGATGTTGTTTGTAGATTTGTTGAGACTAGAATGTAAGGTGAAGAGGAATTTAGGGAAGCCAGTTGTGATACTATTGCAGTCGTCCAGGAGCGAGATGATTATGACTTGGGCTAGAATGGTAGCAAGAAATGACAGCGCTGAGGAAAAAGCTGGTGATGTAGGAGAGGGAAAACAAATTTGTCAAATAAAATAATTGAATAGGAAATAGAAATAAATACATTTGCTTTAGATCGAATCCAAACTGTTCAAACAATAACAAGAGGGATGACAGGAAGATGTGGTATTGGGAATCTGTGGGATTCCCTTATACTGTTGTTGTTTCTGACTGCAGAGATACATATTATTTATATCTGATGTGTTAGTGTCCAGGCTCTTCTCCCTATTTCACACGAGAAGATAAAGGCAAAGATTTAGGCGATGTATCTATAATCTAAAAATGCCACAAATTGCCAGCAAACTGGTTGTAGCTAAGGGAGAGGCATGAAACATATTCTCTCTAGTGGATAGCTCTTAGAAAAAAACTATCCTGCCTGATACGTTGATCTTATAATTCTAGCCTCCAAAACTGAGATACAATAAATTTCTCTTGTTTAAGGTACCCAATGTGTGGTACATTGCTATGGCAGCAGTAGTAAACTAATACACTACTTTACCCAACTGATCATGGTCAACATCAATGGTAAAAATCATGTTGATACCCTTGATATGATGTGATGTAAATCATAATTTTTCTCTGTGGTTCTCCTCCTAAACAACACAACCCTAGTCGAATCATGAGAAAAATATTAGATAAATCTCATTTATGGGACGTCTATAAAACATGACCAGTATGTATCACAACTGTCAAAGTCATTGAAAACAAGAAAAAAAATATAAGAAACTGTAACAGCCAAGAAGCCTATATGGAGATGTGGTCATTAATGTGGTACAAAGAGTGGATTAGATCCTGGAACAACACAATGACAACAACAAATCAGTTAAAAACTAAAGGAATATGAATGAAATGTAAACTTTAGTTAATAATGATCTACTGATATTCATTCATTAATTGTAGTTAATCTACCATACTAATAAATATGAAATATTGGGGAAATTGTGTATATGATAAATGGGAACTATCTAATATCTCTCATATTTTTACAATTTTAATTTTTGCCATTTTAATAGTTTAGCAATTTTTCTATAAAGCTAAAACTATTCTAAAGATAAAATTTATATTTAAAAACTGTAGAAATTTGTTTTCTGACTGATACACTAACTTATCTAGACCTAGAGCCTCTCTGACTCTGTCATGCTTTACCTGCACCTAACCCTGATGTTTTCCACAGGTTAAAACTGTTTTTTGATCAGCTTAGTTTACAGTGACATTGATAACAAGCTAGTGGGTTCATGGGCATGATGAAGGCCATATTAGTTTTCGTTCCGTAATTAGAGATTTGAGAAAAACGAATTTGAAAAGGTGTTTAATAATGATATAATTTTTGGAAAATGAAAAATATTTTGTTTAGTTTGCAAAATTGAAAGATACACAGTCTGTTAGAAGCTGGAATCCAATAGAGGCTGGAATAGAGGTAAGATTATAAGGAGAAAGAACATATTCAAGAAACAAGTATTACCTCATGGAAACCCGAGAATAATTTCATCAGTGAATTGTGTGACTAATCTGACATTCATAAATATATTGATTACAGAAGAGAAAATACAGAAAGACGTCATACATCAGCCTTTTCACTGTATTTTAAAAGTAGCCAAACAGATTAAATAGAAAATGTTTGAAATTTTTATATTCTAAAATCGTTGGTTAAAATAAAGAGCAATATGCAAAATACGCTGACATTGAATTATGCAGAGAAATGTTAAAATATCATTAGAAAGCAAAAACAATTTCGTGAGGATAAGGGCTTCCACAAAAACAAAACAAACTTTTACTTATAATACTTCTAAATATAAATAAATATGTGCTATTTTAAAATCTCATTTTACTTGACTTTCAAGCATGAAAATAATCTTTAAATAACCCCAATTTACTTTAGAATAAATACTAGATTTTCCTTTCTCTTTGAGCAATACTTGTAGGTCTAAATAACCAGAAAATAAGTGAAACCTAATAAAAAATTAGGTAAAACCCTAACGGTAATTTCAATATCGAAAATTACGCTAACTTTCTGGAAAAAGTTTATAATATAAATTGTTTTATTTCTTGTAATGGCCAGTTATATTACTTAACTATAGATATTCTAATCATGTTACATGGTGGAAAATAAGATTTTTCAATTGCTATAATTTTTGTTATATTTTAGTGTATTCCTTTGGTTTATTAAATTAGAAAGATTAAAGTTATCATTATGCTTTATAGCAAGATATAGATTTTTGTTTTTTAAGAATTCATAATGCAATTGGAATCCAAACTGGTCTTTTATAGATAAACATGGCATTACTGATTACTTTATGTTGAGTGTGCTTTTGGGTTATTGTTCTTACAATTATTAGACTTTTTTCTGATCCCCCCTTATGAACAAGGACAACTTGGCAGGGTTTGGCATATGAGCTGTGACCACAAGTTAGAGCTAAAGTTAATTATTCTGTAGAAACATTAAACACAAGATTTTGACCTCAAGAATGCCATGCTTAGAGCAATTGGACTAACTTATCCATAGATATATTAAACACTTTAAAGTGAAATGAAGTTGCATATTAGCTAACATTTGAACTAGTGCTAGATAGGGTAGAGGTGGGAGTTCATTTTTTCCTGTGTTTTGATTTTACCTTTGAATAAATTAATTCCATCTAGAGAATTTGTTGCATTTTCTCTTTCCCTCCTCTTTGTGTACTCTTGTTTTTCCCTGTCCACAAATCTCCAAAATCCTCACAAAGTCCAAAGAGAGACAATGAAATAGTCCAGTTTTCCATCTTCCTTAAATCTCAATGATCTATATCATCTGCTAGCAGTAAATTTTTCTATCAGTTAGGATAGTTTTTATGATTTACGTAATTTCTGTTTGTTTGTTTGTTTTTAAATTCATTTTCTGGCTTGGCACACTTATATGTGTACTAACCCTAATTTTTTATTCACTCCTTTTGCAATGGAGATTAATCAAGATGTTATGCGGGTTTTCCCCTATAATTTCTCTTGGTTTTATCCCTTTCTGCCTTGATATAGCTTCTGCTGTAGCATATGCTCTCCATGGCTGATCCCTAACTTAATAAACATTCTTAATGACTGACCTCCCTGACATGGTTCTCTATCTTCTCCAATGTATTACACTCATAATCGTTATAATATTCTCCCTCAGATCCCTACATAATTACTTATTTCTCATCACCAAACATATCATACTCAAACTCTTCCAATAACCTCGAGAGCACACATCTATCTCTTATCACTGTATAAATTAATTTCTCATTACCATCTAATCTGACCACATTTTCGGCATAGGGTTAATAAGTTATAAGTCACAGATAACCTCTCTTCCCCTGTTTGTAAGTCACTGAATCTCCAATGGCTGTCCTGTTGCCCCTCATGCCCTTCATTGAATTGACTCTTCCTCTACGTATCAGTCCAAAAACATCACGTGTACAAGGACCAATGCAAACAGAACTGAGGAACCGTGACTCCTGCTCACACGTTCATTTGGTCCCTTACAATTACTCAAGTAGGCTATGTTATTTTGCTTTTTAATCTTTTCAAAGTTCAATCTCATGAATTAGAGGTACACACAAAGCACAAAATGTTGGGAAAAAATGTAAAAGAATGTGTTGTTTGACATAATTTTATGGACATTTTTAACACAGAAAATTTTGTAAGTATAAATACAAATCCTATATATTTTTCATAGATATGTTCTACTATAGCGGATATGATAAAAAATATAAAGAAATTAAGGTATAATAAAAATATAAATTATGACAAAAATATAAAGAAATGTCTAAAAGTGGTAGATGTGTAATGCAGGGATAGAGGTAAGTTCTGTATAGATGTAAGAGGAAGAGGGATCTTCAGTCATGTCGGAAATGCTTTATTTATTATGCTGAGTGATGAATACATTAACATATGTTACATTATTTCTCTTTTTGCATATTTATATTTTGTATATTTATATTTTTGTATATTTGTAATTCAAATATTAGACAACATTCTTAATATTTAACCCCACTGTTCTTTCAACTGATCTGTAATTAAATAAATTACAGAAGGAACTTATAAGCTTATCTATTCCAATCTTCCCTCATATCAAGAATCTACTACCTAATATTTCAATCATTTATCTATTAAATTATTTATCAGAAGGACCTTTTTGTTTTGGGTAAGAGCAAGGATGTCAGTGGAAGACACAGAGGGAAATAAAAATCTACCTATTTACTATGGGAATTTATATTGTAGAGGGAAAGACATATCTCTACAAGCTGAAGTGGCATGACTTGTTGTAGATGTTATGATAGAAGGACCCAGGCAGAAAGCGAAGCCTGATGATGTAGAGTTGAAGGTAGTCTAGGATATGGTGTGGGAACTGAGGCCCAGAGAAGAATAAGGCAACATCTTAAATATTAGGATTTGGCCTTCCACTCTGCACTTTCTAACCCTATAAGGATGCTCTGTAATGTGATATTTATAATATAAATGTATTTGAGATATATACATAATGAATTTAATAATATCCCCCAAAAGTTCCAGTTGGTAAGATCTATAGCATAGTTAAAATGCAGAGCCTATCTCTGTGAAATCCAAGTTAAATGAGGTGAAGAAAGGATCTGAAATAAAAGGAAGAATCAGCAGTAATGCTAAGTTTAAATTCTAGAGAAAATGTTAAAAACATTCCTTTTGCTTTTTGGACTGATTTTTATCTTGATTACAAATATTGTTTTGTTCACCTGAGTGGTTACTTTTACTTTTATTTAAAGTAGCAGTTAGAAGCACTGATGGATGTCGGCATCAGAAAGACTGTTACAGAATAGCTATATGTCCTTAGAGAAATTTCTTAACCTAAGAACTAATTTTCTTTTATGTAAAATAGGAGTGATAGAAATGTTATTCTCATATTGTTATGAGAAATAAAATAGATAATTCAGACAATGTTCTTAACGTAATGCCTGGCACACAAAAAGTACTCACAAACGTTCATTGGTTTATTACCATTATTTCAAATTGCCAGTTAGGAAACTCTAAATGGCCATATACTAGCTTTTATCAGACATTTGAAACTCTAATATACATAATTCCTTCCTAATTCTCTCTTAGATCTTTGAATATACATTGTCTAAGACAATAAACTTTCAACTCTATATAAATATGAGTAAATCTACAAACTAGAGACTATGACCGTTACCCACTACTCCAATCAGGAATTGTCTATGTGCTTTTCAGCAAGCATCATCATGAAGTCACTTCTTTTTATTTTCTTTAGAAAGGAACAGTTGATTTAAATATGCAGCACAGAACAATTGGGAGAAATTAGGGAAATTACTACAAAGAAACATGGCATCAAATTATACACCACTAAGTGCAGCATAACATCTAATGGCAATTTAAATCTTGGTTTTCTCTCCAAATGTTATAATAATTGTTTGCTAGAGAATTCAACATAATTTGTATTTAAAATATCTGTATGCTAACTCTAATATTACCTTGGTTTATTTTGTTTTGTGAAGTTTATCTTTTTGTTATTTGCAACTGTGATAAAACAAATTATTAGAGAGTTGAAAATTTTATCAGGTAGCTTTTATTCCTTAGGAAAATTTTGGAACTTTAATGAAATAATAATAGTTATTACTTTCTTTATTCTTATATATTCCTCACAAATATGTGTCTGATTTGTGCTTTCAAAGTCTAGAAAAACAGTTTCTACTGGAGAAAAAATCAGAAGCATTTTTATAATTTGCACAAATTCACATCTGAAGCCTTGAATTCCTGTCATTTTTGGTAAATAAGAATTAGGATATATTTTTGTGAAAAAAGATTCTAAATGGAAAACTTTACATATACATTTATATAAAGATATTACATATGTATATATCTTATTTGGGGGTATATTACTAATAATTTGAAAGAGACTAATTTACAAACAATAGAAAGAAACTTTAGTTCATTTTTTAATGTTTCATAGATTCTTTAAAAACAACACCATTGTAATATATACATAGTAGGACTGCTTTAGAAACACCACATATAAAGTTTCATAACCAATAATTGTGGCAACTTAAAAAATGTATAAAATGATTGGTTCTAAATTAATGGCATATTTTGAAAAAATTTGGTATCCTTTAGAGTTTTATTTCTTGTAAATGATTGGTATATATTAGCTTACTGTGGGAATTAAAATATATAACAACCTTGTATTCTAACAATATCTGAAATTATGGTCAAGGGAAAGTGTGTGCTAAAGAATAGGTACAAGACATTTATTTTCGTTTCCCTGACTTTTATTAGTTAATACCTATTTAAATTTTTAAGTTCATGATGAGCGCCATCCCCTCCAAATAAGCTTCCTTTTTCTGGAAATAAGTACACCTGTAATTTTTTAGGATGATGAGGTTAATGAACCATTTAAAAAAATTGCTCTTATAAGAAATCTTATGGAGTACATGCAAAAAGTCAGGAGTGGGTAGTAGTAGTCAGTCAGGAGCTCTTGTGGCTGATGGACAGATCATTGGAGAACAAGATGACATGCTTATCAGAGCCCAACAGCCTCCAGGAAAGAGAAGTCCTCTGCCAGTCCTCACTCCAACACTTGACTTGTAGTTAGACACAGTACAATGATCACAGCATTGGATGCAGTCAGAATTTAATACCCTGGCAGCTGTGGAAACAGTAAGACGATCTACCTCACTATAGTGGAATTGAGTAATTTTCACAGGTTTCCTTCATTGGGGGTTCAGAAAACCACAGCAGTGCCCGCTCCACCGAGCTTCTTATAATTCTCTAGACGTTTAAAAATTTTCTGTTTCAAAAGGGACATTAGCTGAAGGTCATTTCTCCTGACTGAAGTTTCAGTGATTAATTTCATTTCCCTTGTTCAAGTGGCCTGTGTACACCTTACAAAATTGCATCAACAAATTGGGTTAGTAGCCTATTAGGCTAAGAAAAATAAAATTATCTTTCCCTCATCTTCTCTGTGTACTATCTACTGCAGCATGAGTGGGTCTCCCTAGGTCCTAGATATCTTCACATGATAAGATGAACTTTAATAGAAAAATCATAAGTAAGCAGAAGAACCCTGCTAATCTAATTTTCTTTGAGTGTAAAATAATTAGAAATCAGGGAATTAGGCAATATTTCATTTTCTGGATTTATTTATGATAGTTTAGGACTCCAGCAATGCATTTTTTTCCTGAGATATAATTGATATATAACATTGTATTAGTTTTAGGTGTACAACATAATGATTTGATATATGTATATATTGCAAAATGATCACCACAATAAGTTTAATTAACTGCCATCACTACACAGTTACAAATTTATATTCTTGTGATGAGAATTTTTTGGCTCTACTTCCTTAGCAACTTTCAAATATACAATAGAGTGTTGTTAACCCTAGTCACCATGCTGTACATTTCATTCCCAGGACTTATTTGTCTTATAATTGGATAGTAATGCCTTTTGATTATACTTTTGCTCAGTTCAGTGGAACATTGAATCTCTTTGGACACTTGGTTTTTCTTTGAATGTTTGCAACCATATGTGACAGTGACATTTATGTATTTTCTGTTTTGTTACAGATTCTTAAATATTTTTTCCATAGTAGTTTACACCTTAATTCTGTTCAAAACACTAAGAAATGTTTTTTAAATCTTGGTTACGTAAATATTTAGTTTTCGGAGGAGCAGAATAAATGGTTTTTATGCAAGAGAGTGAAATAAACCCCAAAGTGTATTTCTTGGATCAAGTGAAAATCCAACAGAAAAGAATGCCAGCAGGAACAATGTGTGTGGGGTGCGGTGGGGTGTGTTTGTGTGTCTGTGTTCTGTAGCTGTTGGTACCCACACTCCTTCCTCAGGAGGAGGAAACAAAGGGAGCAGGTGAGATGTGTGGGTGAGGAATTTTTCAAAGGAATAGATGAAGAAAAACAGAGCTATGTGAAAGTTGGTGGAAAATTATTAAAAGAAACAACAAACAGCTGTTTAAAACAAACCAAAAAAAAAAACAACAACAACAAAAAAAACCAGGCTCCTATTCAAAGAGCTTTTGTCTTCCTATCAGAAAGAATAGCAATTTTCCTTTAAATTTCCTCCCAAAATTCAAAGTATAAATATGTTGATTTTTTTTAAAAAAAGATTTGTTTAGCATATTGGGTATCTAGGAACTTTTGGTTTGCGATTTTGTTAATGATGAATCAGCATTACGTTTTTAAAAGAGCTAAAGCAGGAATTGAAGCTGTTTCAAAAGCCAGTGATACACTTGTTACTAAAGGGCATTTCTTGCTTGTTCCAAGGTGAGGTTATTAAAGGGTCTTATCTGGAACATTTGGGCTTCTACTGGAGATAGAAATCACTGCTCCCCAAAGGACTCCTTTCACAAAGGAGGCATTGCAAGCAAAAAGAAAAAGGTATAAATTATTAGTCATTTATGCCAATTTAGATAAATAAAGACGAGTTTGTTTGGTTTTTTTTTCCAGTGCTAGGTTGTTTTTTGCTGTTGGGGAACTATGTTAATTTGATTGTGCTCAGAATTGGATATTGTTTACACATATGCTCTCTATGGAGGGGTCAGCAATTGCAATTTTTTTCCCTCTAAAGAAAAAAATTATATATAGATAGATATATAGATATATAGATATATATAATTATATCTATATATAGAGATATATAGAGATATAAAAAATTATATATATCTATATATCTATATAGCTTTATGGGCTACATATGGCTCTGTCTTGGCTGCTGCTTCTCCTTTTCCCTCTCCTCCTCTACTCTCCTTTTTTCCTCCTCCCTCACTCTCTCCCCTTTTCTCTCCTTCTTTCTTCTCCTAAAATGTCCAAACTGATACTCTCATACTATAAAGTAATACAATCCCAAGGAGCCACTTAATTAACAATAGAAGAATACTAACCATAGGATCATGCATGGATCACTATTACTAATAATGGTCTTAAGATCATTTAATTTAATACCGAATTGTTTTTGAAGTTGTTTTATTTTCTGATGGGAAAACTTACTCAGAGAAAAAGAGTAAATATATGTTGTCTTCTATAATTCTCTATTAAGATACCACGTAGGTCAAATATTTGGTGATGGAATGAAATTTAACTTCATATGGTGAACACACAATGCAATATACATACGACATATTCTTGAATTGTATACTTGAAAGCCTTTCGATTTTACTAATGTCATCCTAATAATTTTAATAAACATAAATAAATTAATAAGTAAATTATATCACAATCTCAAAGCTATATCTAACCCTAACCCTAAGCCAAAGTCAAACTCAATTCTAACCCTACTCCTTAACCTGTTAAACCTATAGTAAATCTAACCCTAGCAATAACCATAACCAAAACTATTAACCTAACTCTAACCATAGTTCTTACCCATCCCTGTCCCAAACGGTAACCATAACTTAAACATTAAAAAAAAGTCATCAATTTTAAATCAATGCCAGTTCTCTTTTTCCAAGGTTTCTAAAGTATTTGCATCTCACCAAAATACTGATTCTATAGATGTAATTAATAAGGTGCTGAAAGATAGATGATGGTGTATCAAAGCAGCATCAAACTGCATGCTTACACAGTATAAATCATAACTGCGTTTAAGTTGAAATATCTGTTATCTTTCAAGGAACGTCTAATAAAGAGCCATTCACTCTAACAAGTGTCCTTAACCAGCAAATGGCAGATTCAATTTTTATGGGCCTTCAAGGATGCTGTCTCAGTTATCTATTTCCCTTTTATTACTTTTCACAGATTTTTGAATGATTTAATCAATACCAATAATTTTTATAGCCAGCTTCCCAAACAGCCCTTACCATTATAACTGCAGCCCTGACTTCTAATTTCTCTTTGGATCCATGTATCTAATTGCCTTTTAAACATCTTTTTCTGGAGCTACTAACACTATCATAAACAATACATGTTCAAAATGTAACTGATTCTCATTTTGCCAAACCTCCTCCTCCATCTGTATTATAATATCAGTTGCATCCAGTTGCCCAAGCCTGAATGCTGAGCACCTTACTTAGGCTATCTAACCACCCCATCCCTTTTCTCTATGTCAAACTACTTATCGAATTCTGTTGATTTCATCTCTTCTGCATCTTTTATATCCATCTCGTTTCCATTTCCACCCCTACTGGCTTAGTGCAGGACCTCATTATCCTGGCTTATACTTGTTCAATAATCTCCCTGCCAGCAGCCTGACCTTCTCTAATCCATACCTGACACTGCAGCTGGAGTAATCTTTTAAAATGCAAATTTAATCATCTTATTTCCCTGTTTAAATCCTTAAATGGCTTCTCATTTCCTATAGGTTCAAGTCCAAAAGCTTTTATATGGCATTTGAAGCACTTCCATGATCTCACATCCAAACTTATCTCTTGTCTCTGTACCCTACTTCCACCCATCCTAACCTGATGGGTTAAACTGAACTTCATGGAGTTGCCACACAACTCAATTCTCGTTTCTCACATTCTGCTTTCTCTACTTATAAAGTCCTTTACCTCTTCATCCTCTTCTCAAACTCCCACTCACACTTTAATATTTGGCATAAGTGGAACACAGTAATTGGTTCTTTGTCTCTTGAGAATCATATAAATATATATCTATGTATGTATATATATGTATAATATAAAATCATATGAAATTTATTATAAGTAATTGTCTCATGCAATTATGGAGGCTGGTAAATCCAAAGTCTGCAGAGTAGGCAAATAGTACAGAAGACCCAGGGAGAGCTGCTGTTCTAGTTTGAAAACCACCAGGCAGGAAGAGACAATGTTGCAGATGAAGTCTGAAGGCAGTCAGCTGGAGAACTCTTTCTTACTGAGGAATAGGTTGGCCTTTTTGTTCTATTCAGGCCTTCCACAAACTGGATACACTTACTCACAATGGACAAGGCAATCTGCTTTACTCAAGTCCACTCAATCAAATACAAATCTCATATAGAAACACACTCACAGAAACACCCAGAACAATTTTTGATCAACTATCTTGATGCAAAGTAACTCTTCACTCCTCCAGAGTTAGTTGAATGTTCTCTTATTGTGGCATAAATATACCTGTTATATGCCTTTATTTTTTTATTTATAATATCTTTTATAATTACTTATGTTAATCTCTTCTATCAGACAGGAAATCCATAAGGAAAGAAACCATAGTCAACATATATGACAAATTCAATGTACAATAAATTAATGAATGAATAGATGAAGTAAAATATGCAGTATAGAAATACATATGAAAAAGATTATATAAATAATTATTTTGATGAAATCATATTGCACTGGTCAATAGTAATAGTTACAAAAGTAATAATAAGATCAGACATTGCAGAAATCTCTTACATTTACAAAATCTGTTATCAGATTTGATTCTCACTTAATTATGCTTATCTACAAATGGCTAGTATTTTTCCCATCTAATAGATGTGGCAACTGAGGCTTAGAGAGATATGGATTTGACCAATGTCACAGAGTTAGCAACTGTCACTGCCAGGATTTCTGGAATCTGTTTAGTACTTTTCCCCACAACGGTCATGTTTTAATAAAAGCTTGTTCTAGTCTCTTATTTTGTGATTTTTTTTTAGCTAAGTGTCATATTTGGTTATTAATTTTCAGACTCTCACTGTACATGGTGAAGCGATATACTGTTAACGTGGAGCAGTATGTTGGAACATGCTACTGCTTGAATCATTTCCAATTTTCAATATCTGTAAAAAATGGAAGTGGTTCAAATAGCAAATTAAAGCATAGTTTAAAGCCACTGTATCATATCAAACTTATCTGTGCTTTGGTTTATAAGTGCATACTGCCTGTGCATGGATAATCCATCAGAGCTTAAATTAGAAAAAGACTCGTAGCAGGTCACTGATTTTTCTGACAACATGACCTTCTAAATACTTCTTAAACTAAATAGATGTGTTTTCCTCTCAACATTTTTAAATCAAAATACTTTCAATGGAGGCTCGTTTCTGTCTGGGAAGCCCATTTGAGCTCATCATTTAATTACACTGGCATTTGCATTTATAAAGCAGAAGTAACCAAGGGCAAGGGCATCTACTCACATGTGTGCCCTAGTTCTATAATGGAGACGTGCACATCTGTCAAGGTTGTTGAAACTGAAGTCACGCATTCTCTGATGTTGGATGGTGTTCTGGACACACTGCTTTGGCTTGCCTGTGGAGCAGTGTCAGATTTTACAGACCCTCCAGGTATAAAAGGAATCTATACTGAGATGTGGTCGTATTGATTTGATGAGTATTTCATCCCCCTTTTTAAAAATCATTTTTATTATGTTTATTTTTGGTCAACACTTACAAAGTCTGGGATAACTATAAATGTAACTGTTCACAATACCCACTCAGTATCAAATATTCAGCTATTTAGAAAAATGTGGATGACTAACCAAAGTCTTGCTCATCACAAAGGTATTTAGAATTATACAAATATAGTCTCCTTTCTAGACCTAAAATCTATGTTATCCCATTAAACCAATTTTTCTCTCTTTTTTTATGTGACTGGAATTCCAGATCCTATTCTCCTTAGCATAAATTATTTTATACAACCGCTTACCAAAATTTGTATCCCTTCTGCTCCCCTATACTCACAGCGATTAAAAAAAAAAAATTATAACATTAAAGACAAAGCGAGTGATATTTTATAAGGCATTGTGGGCTTCTTGCAGACAAGGGTAGTGATATCTCTTTTAGCCAAGATCACCATATTCTTAACTACAAATGGAAGAATGTTTCTTTAGGATAAAATCCAGATGTCTTGGTCAGCCTGTGGTGGGTAGGATTTAAAATTGTGCAGCTGAAAGAAAAAGCTTTAGGTTTTTTATTGGCAGCTGCCCCAGGAAGTTGTGCAGCTGAGAGAGGGAATATATTAGTGGGCTTCTCCTCACAGGGAGGTAGCATAAAAATGAGAGATTTGAGAGTGAAATGGGGAAGGGGGAGTCTGCCACAGCTGTGGGGAATCTTAGACTTCTTTTTGGCTAAGAGAGGGATCTAGAAGAAGCATCTGGCAGCAGGGAGGGTCTCTGCTTTAGTATAGACAAAAATAGAAGATAAAAGGATATAGTAGTTGGAATACACACACTTTCCTAAAGCAACTGATACAATGTCTGGTGAGACTATACTTTAAAATACTTTTGGTTGGTATTGCTATCCAAACAAATGAGAAACACATGAGAAAGTACACATAAAGGAAAGGGCATCATAGCCAGACATGGTTGGCATTAGGAGGACTCTGACCTGCTCTGTGGAGTCCGATGGGCAATGGTGCTGGGTTTGCCTGGTTCATCACCTGCTCCAATGACTGAAAAGGGTGACTGAAGGGGGTTTTCATATGATTCATGGATGACGCTGAATGGGGACGTGATCTGTGCACATATAAATCCTACAGCAGGACTTAAGAAACTAAGGGATATATACATCAGGGTCCAGAAGCTCATAGGAAGTAGGATTTGTGTTCTTCCTATGTTCTGAGCAGCACCTGGTTCACTTTTGTGATTCAGCAATTACTCATTTAGCCCAAAGTGTCAAAGTTCATCCTGAATAAAGATTCATTTTTCTTAATCCATCTTGACAAAAATAGCAAGAGCCAATAACAGCAACTGGAAACTGCTACTTCCTTAATATGAAAACCAAAATAAACCAAAATAAGCAAAATATATATATATATAAAATATATATATAAAATATATATATATAAAATATATATATAGCAAATATCAAAATGAAAGCTACAGAAATATAAATTTCTATGTAGAATGCAATAGACATTATTACATTACATTATTTGTTATATTTTAAACAGTGTGAAAAATATATTCCTATTCTTAGAAACTAGAATATCTTCTAATTAATAAAAAAAGACACAAGCTAAATGTTGGCGCATAGAAATTATATTTTTAGGTTTTGTTACAGTGACAATAATTTAAAACACAAAGATAATTGTAACCTTGAATTACTGCAGAGTAGTTTTATTACAAAGAATGAGTTGGTTTATGCTAATGGATGAGATAGGGTGTGATAAGATATTTTGATAGCTTCACATAGCTAGGACAAAGGCCATATGGTGAAATCAATGTACATCTCAGTTTCTTAATCTCGTTATGTTTAAAAGTGGTTTTAAAAATCATTTCTTCTATGGAAAGACACATATTTCTTTAATCAGAACTGGTATGCATTTGAGCACAATTTGTGACTTAATCTGATTGCTAATAAGAAAACTTTATATAAATATAAGGCAAATAATTGATGAGAACAAGAAAAGAGAGTAAATTTAACACAAATTTTCTTTCCTTTTGGCCTTGGAAAAGAAAAGATATAGAAGTTATCAAGCTGCATGGAAAATGTTAGAAAGGCAGAGTAAGGCTTTATCTCTAATTTACAGAAAGCTGTCATGGATGAGACTCGCACTCAACCGAAAGAGCAAAGCAATTGATGGGTATTGGCCTAAAGCCCTGGAGCAGTGCATGCACTTTGAAAACATTTTAACTTTAATTTAAAATATTCAAGATGGTTGAAAGAGCCATCTACTCAAAACAGAATGCAAACTACTACTAGAAGAATTAGTCATTTATTAACAATTAATGATCAAAGTCGAAATGTAATAAAATTGCTCATATACGTATTGTTTTTTGTGTATACAAAGAAGAATCTTTTCCAAGACCAAGAACAATATCTTCTTACCTTTTAAAGCAACTAGTGGCTATTCCCCTCCCACCACCACCCCCCACAAAGATTCTGTTAATTATATCTTTAGGAAAGCTTGGTGTCCCAATGAACCACTGCTCTCAACATACTGTAGATTAATAATTTTAAAGTTAAGCTTTAAAATAGTGATAAATATAACCCACCTAGATACGGAGGGTTTATTTAACCATAAAGAGGAAAATTTTGATTAAAATTCCAATGACCTTAGAAATGTTATATACTCTCTTATTGTTTAAAAAATTATCTTTTACTTCTTTAATTCTTCATTATTAACATTTATTATTATTATATATTCTATTATTTAAAAAAATTTTCAATTACAATTGATATTCACTATTATATTAGTTTCAGGTATATGGCATAGTAGTTAGACATTCAGGTAATTTATAAACTGGTTCCCTGATAAGTCTAGTATCTTCCTCGCATCATACATTATAGTTATTACAATATTATTGACTATATCCCCTATGCTGTATTTACATTTTCATAACTATTTTGTGACTGCTAATTTGTATTTCTTAATCACTTCACCTTTTTCACTATTCTTATTTTGTTATTTTATTGCTTCTCTCCTTGGATGGAGATGAAGCAAAGTGAACAAGTCAACCTTTGAAGTTATATGAAGCCCTATCTGAACACCAACTGAGTGCCTGGCCTCCCACTTACCAGATTTTGCATCTGCCTGCTTGGGTTCTTCCCTTCCACCCATTGGTCTCCCCTATCCAAGAAACTACCCTCAGTCAAGATATCACACACGTAAAGTTTTCCCTGTTGCCTTCAACTGACAATGATAAGGTCACACTTATTACCTTATTTATTTGCTTGTTTTGGTTTCCAATCTATTATTTAATAGTTCATACAGGGATTTAAGATTTTGAGAGTGTGTAGTAGGAGGAAAGAGGTTGTCGATACAGAGCTAAGGCCTTTCTTGTGTCTGTTGTCTAGTCTGATACCCTTTCTCAAGCTGGGCAAGATTCAGTCATCCCATGAATGAATGGTCTCAATAATACTCTTCTGCCCTAGTGATGCCCAGATGATGTAGGCTTGTTCTTGACATTTCTCTCTCCTAGTCTGTAATTCTCACAATATCAAATTGTTTTGAAAACATACTCATTGTAAAATAAAAGAATGCAGTAGACCAAAAGACAAAGTTGTCTAGGATTTGAAAGATTTTCATTAATTTATCTAGTAATTCAATAAATATTTCCTGGTATCTACCATACACTCAATAACTGTACAAAATGCTAGAAATGAAAGACAAAATGTAATACCTATAATTAATAGTCTGGCCAAATATGGTGTTTTTTAGCCACCCTAGTTGACTGTTTATTCATTTAAAAAGGCAACTTCAGTGTTCCTTGACAGATTAAGGTCATGGTTGGGCACTATTATTCCTCTTTGCTTTTCACTCTTGATCCCTCCCTCTTTTATGTCTTCTGGTCTTGAATCTACAATCCTAATTTCTTACTTTGATTTATCTTAAATTTGGGCCTTAACTAATTATGGATCCTTCCAGACAGTGGTTCAGTTCTTCTAGCTACACTGTTTCATGTTTCAGCCATCCTGAGTAAACATTCCTTTTTGTTTATCAAGTTCCAGCTCTGAGATTCCCTTTTTAAATACTGCACTTCTCCAAGGTATTCTTTCATCGGATCCTTGAGCAAGATCTGGAAGTCAAAGAAAATGAGCAGATATATAAACAGATAGTGAAACCATTCAAGTGGGATATTATTCTGTAGAAGTCTACAAAATATTTACGGCACAGCGAGAATAAGAAATACCCCAAATAAAAAAAAAAAAAAAAACAGTATAAACTAAGATAATTTTGCCACAATTTTAAAAGTGTTCTTTATATCCTTTAATGTAGTTCTTTATTCGTTTACTAAAGACATATTTATTTATCTACTATGGTATACTCTGGGCATGAAATAATGAGAAAGGCCTTACCCTTGTAGTGATTACAATTTAGCAGTGAAAAGAGATGTTGAACAAGAATCACAAGGGTGCTATATGTGCTGTAAAAGTCAAGTGTTAGGATCACTGGGACTTACGATAGATAGCCTTTATCTAACTAGGCTTCTGGGAAGAAATGAGGATCAAACAGTGACTTCATATAATAATATGCCATTTTCTTGAGCACTATAATCCCTTTCTATTAGCCTACCTATAATTCACCAAAGAGAAAGTGTTCAACATGATCTACATTTTAATTCTCTTCTAGAATAAGGCTCAATATTATTCAGAAATATTTACTATATGATTGTATTAATTAATGTGTAAAATATTTTTCTTGCTTATTTTTAAAAAAATTTTATGGCAAGAACAAAACAAATGAACCAAAAAGTTAATGGACAGAAATACATTCAGCTCTTTCTAAAATATATTTCCCAAAGTACTAAGGTATAATTTGACAATACACCAGGAGAAATCCACAGGTATTTTTTTTTTCACATAGATTCTCTTAGGAATAAATAGATGCATAAATTTATTCAAGAGTTCAAGATGTTATGTACATAATGTATTTTTTCAACAAAGTACTAAATTGCTTAAATCTCACCGTTTCCATTAAACTAGCACTCTACCTATAAATTTAGATAAATCTTCTATTATTTTTAGCATTTATTGCATATCGCATTTTCTCTCTGTATCCGAGTCTTTTTTTGTTTTTGTTTTTTTTTGTTGTTTGTTTGTTTGTTTGTTTGTTTTTGAGTGTGGATCGGTCTATGCCATTGGAGGATCGTCAGCTACTAAATATTTATTCCTCCTTTCAGTTTCCCACAGGAGCCCTAGCATAGTGTATGTTGTATAATCAGCATTTAACAAATTTTTTTATGGGTTAAATGAAATGCAATGGAAATAAGTGAAATATCTATAAAATCACTCATACTAACAGTTTTGAAATAACTGATCTAAAAAAAAAAAAAAGTCCGAGTACTGAACAGAAGGTCCACAATTATATAAACAGCCTAACCATGATTATAATTATTGTCTACAGAACATGGGGATATGAAAAATTGAAATCACTAAATTATTTAGTTAAGCTGCTTTTTTTCTAACCAATTGTCTTATTAGAATTGGTAACCAATTGTCTGATTTGAGGATTTCTTTCCCCTAACCAATTTATTTGTAAAGGGAACAAAATCAGTGGAATGATTAAATACTGAAGAAAACAAAATACCTAGGCAGCGTATGGGTGACATGCCCTGAATTATCAAGGTTTTCCTGCTAATTGCAGCCCAATTATGACAGATTGGGATGTTGCTATATCAAAGAAAGGAGAGTGAAAAACCAAAGATCTCAGTACTAAATAAGCATAGAGAACATACACAGCCCACAAGGAAGATTGTTGTCAGTACAGTTCCTTCCCCAGTGGAAAACATTTTGTTAACTAGCATTAGTCTATATAGGCAGCAGCTTTCCTAGAAGGACTAGGGATTCAAAACACATCCCAGACTCAGAAGGACACTAAATGTGATAAAGAGGTCATTGAGCAGAGATCAAAGGAAGTCTGCAGCTGTTATGTTCTGGTTGTGCTGGGATGTTCTTTGATGTCTATCTCACTGTTTGTGCTAAAATAGAGTCCTGTGGAGAAAGAACCTCTCCCAATTCTCCCACCCACTTTAACCAATTTTACTCAGAAGTTAAGAACTGGATAAACACCCAGGCATATTGGCTATTTAAGCATTTAGAGTTATAGGAACATTCTTAATTTTGAGGATAAGTACGGTAGATGATTGAATAAAAAGTATACACAAGTTAAAATTCTTTTTGATCACTCCATGTTGGTATAATATTTCATGAGTGAGAACCTCAGAATTTCAGTAATGAATCCAGTCCCTCTTTCCAGTTACATATGTAGTATCTTATAACTTTAAAAGTGACCTAATCTTTCTTTGTATATCTTCAGACATACTCTTAGAAATAATGAGGTTAATGTTGAACTAGATAAATATATTAGCCACCATTAATGCTATGAGTTTTGGTGTGATTTTGCTTTGTCTTCCTAATATTGTATATATTTTAGAATTTATATATATATATATATATATATATATATATATATTTTTAAATCAACAGTTATTTCCTTTAGTCCTTTTTTGGTGGTGGTCCCTAAAGTATAAAAGGTTTAATTGTGAAAGGAAAAGAGTGCCTACATGTGTTCAGGGATTTAAGGATAAATTAAAAATCTTCTATTTTCATAAACCAGTTGAGTGCATATTTTCTAAATCTCTCACTATGGCAACAGTGCCAGCAGGTTCACTCAGACCAAAATGTCACAAATCTGGTATCCATTGGAACATTTTCATAGCCAAAATGAAATTGAAAGTAATTATTGAATAACAGAAGCAAGAAGTCCTCATCCCACAATTCCTTTAACTATTTGACTAATAGGATTTTGTCTGAAACATCCCAATTAATTACAGCACTTCACACTTCAGTCTGACTGTGGAGACTTGCCAATTCAATGACATTATTCTGTCCTCTGTGCATGCAAATGTCTCCATAGCAAGGGATGTGTTTTCTGAAGAGTGACTATCCCAGGTACCTTGGAACATAAGTGAGGCAATCCAAACAACGATGTTGTAAAGTAGATCTGTTTTATTTCTGTTTAAATCCCAGAGAGACTCAGCAACAAGAAGCCAACCTGTTTCTTCAACTGGGAAATTTCACTTAATCTCTGTGACACTGAAGGAACATAGTATTTATAAAGTGTCTGATTAATGGGAGCAATGAAGACCTCCGATGTAGACCATATAAGAAAAGCTGACCCAAGTGACAAGATCTGTAGTTTACTCTGAAACTCACTGTATCTGCATTTATACTCTATGAACAAAGTCTGACTGACTGGATAGATAATATACTAACCAAAAGACAGAATACAGAAACAATATTTGCTTTTTGATTAAAAACTCTGCAGATGAAGAAATAAACAGTTTAAATACTTCTTTTTCCATATTTATGGAAATTCAGGCATACTTCATCAGCTAATTGTGAATTATAAATACCCATTTTGTGATACCTAATTTCCAGACAGACTTTTGTTTCTAGTGTAATAATAATTTTTAAAAAGTTTGCTTCATTTTAGCTATGTTTTTTCTAATTTTGTTTTCCTCAGGAAAAAAAAAGCAAGAAACTCTAAGGTTAAACATTTCATGTTTTTTAAAAGTTTCAATGGATTCTTTTTTCTTTCAAAGTTTCATCTTGAGAAGTTATTTTAAGGATAGGAAAATTAATTACGATTACAGCAGTTACAAAATGGAAGGGAAAAAGGGACTGTTACAGCATATACAAAACACAGGTTCTGGTTTATTTAAGACTTTTAGTCAATATTCCTACATTCACAATGACACTATGCAGAAGTAGCTATCGGGTAGCCAGCAGAGAGGATTTAGGGATCAAGGGCATATTCCACCGCTCTGGGGTTCACCATGGGAAATACTGTTGCAGTGTTGCTTTTGCTCTTGGTTTCAAGGGGAACCTTGGCACCGAGTTGGCCCTGGAGATGATATTTTGGCGGCAACATACTGAATACTCTGGCCTGTGTGTTTAGTATCTCAAGTGGGAACTAACCAAGTGACCATGTCCGTGGCATTCTCTTGTCCTGTCCATTTAATCTGTCTCTGCAGGGATGGAAGGTGAGGACATTGAGAATGAATTCTGGGAAAGTTAAGAGACACCTAAAGAGCAAAGGGGCAAAACAACACTGGAATCAGGCATAAAAATTTCCCCAGCTGTCAAATTGGACACCAAACACTAAATTTAAAGCAGACAGATAAGCCCTAGAAAGCTGTATGCCTTCTCCAAGTGAATTTATTTCAAAGTTCCAGCTTCATTCTTACAAAAATAGACAAATAAAAGCTATTTTCATTATTCACATCTAACAGAGGAAAATTAGCAAAATGATGCATTACTCCTCCACGGTTTTGTGGTTATTCCAGACTTTCATACTCCTATGTATGGGTTTCTCAACTGTAATTTGAATGTTTTTTCTTGATCAATTATTGATATTTGTTTTCAAAGTTATGTATTATATTAATAGTTTAATTTCTGTTTCTAATTCTGTTCAAAGGCACCTCTTTTTTTGCTTCAATGTGTGCTTTTTAAAAAAATGTTAAAAAAAATAAAACATAAAACAGAATTTCTCTAGATGGATGAAAATTAAAACATAATGTTTTAGTGAAAAGAAAATCACCCCCCATCCCCAATCACTTAGGATATATTTGGTGACAAGTTAAAGAGCCCATCATTTTGCAGAGCTGGGAAACATATCTGTTAACAAACTTTATTTAAATTTTCACTCTCAACCATCTCCACTTTTGAACCTTTAGTACAGGCCACAGTGCTTGCTACAGTTTAATACAGTGGTATTACTGTTTTACTCTCATAGGAGGGCAATACAGACAGTACGTTGATCTCTGGGACATTCATTCAGCAGACCTTCATTCAACAAAAATTTATTGAGTGCCTTCTATGTGCTTAGCATTTTATGTTCCAGTCAGACTAAACTACTTGCCATTCTTCCCACATGTCACCCTTTCTAGCCTTCATCTCTTTGATGATTGTACCAACTCCTTTGCCCAGATTACTCTCCCTCGTTACTTTATCACATATATCTCTGTTCGAATCTTGCACATTTATCAAGGCACAGCTTAAATGCTTCTTCCTTTTGAAAACGACTTTTTATTTCTTTCAGTGGGCTGTGATTTCTCCCTTGTGCATGCCCAATAAGAACTCATCTGTGCCCAGCTATGTAATTTGTGGAGTCCAGTACAAAATGAAAATGAAATGTCCCTTGTTCAAAACTTAAGAATTTCAAGACATGAGTCTCTGTTTGTCAAGATAGTCACAGCAGAGTATTAAACCAAGCGTGGTCCCTTTTAAATTTGGGACCCTGTCAGATAGTGCAGGTCACATGCCCATGAATCCAGCCCTGTCTGTATAACACCAGTGCGCTAATTGCTATCAATTTTTCTAATGTGTGAGCTATTTTTACACACAGATTGACTTTTCTTTTTGAATGTACTGTAAGCTTCTTGAGAACAATGTCTGTATATATTCCAAAGTAGCTAAGAGTTAGAGAGTCTTGTAAATTATCATATATCCTAATTCTTGCTGCTAAAATGTAGTTTATGGACTGATATCACCTGGAAACTATAGAAATGTAGAATCTCTGATACCACTCAGATCAAATGAACCCTTTTCCCATTTGCCCCAAGATAACTCACAGGTTACATTCTAACCTTACCACCCAAGTTTGCAATAAAATATCTCACTTTAATTATTTTTGCATCGATCTAGTATATAAGTAGTCTTTGGGAACAAATGACATCATTCTATTTATAGCATTCTATTTTTAGTATTTTGATAGCTAAAAATGCCAAATCCTAGAAAACAGCATTCCTGCACAAGCTGCACTTTTTTTCTAAATGGAAAAGGATGAATCAAATCTATATTTCATAAGATCTTCATGTGATCTATATACATATTCAAGTTTGAGAAGGACTGCCAAATGAGTAAAGGAATAGTTCTCTAGAACAGAAGATACACACAAGGTGGGAAAAATTGTCTGTTCAGGGTGTTGTTACTTCACATGAAAAGAAAACTTCTGCCTTTCTCAACAAGAGGAAAATATTGAATTAACAGTCCCAATCCCTCTTTTCAATCCTCCCAATTTCTCTTCCTTTTGAGAGAAGTTAATTTTCTCATTGGTAATATGTGGAAGAGTCTGATAGCTACTGGGCCCATTTTATTAGGAAATGGTACCTTGTAAGACAGGTCTGAAAATATAGGTCTGGAAATTCCAATTTTCTCTTTCCCCTCTCTCTCTCTCTCACGTCTCCTTCTCCTGTGATCTCTAGTACTCTGATCTGCCAGTGATTCATATTATTAAACAAATGACCAAACAATTCTGTCAGTATGACAGAAGCTAAAGAGACAAAGCAGGTTTACGAATTGATATAACTCAGATTTCACCAGAAAATCCAAAAGGTGTCATGTCTACTATCATGTTCTGCCTATGATTCTCTCTTCTGTTCCTAAATGAAATTGCCACATTGTGTGAGGAGATAGAATATTTTAAAAATTTTCTAAAACTTCCAGGTATTCATTGTAGGAGAGCCCAGATTATACATCCCTGAAAAGGTCATAAGAAGATTTGTGTAATCATATATATTACTCTCTCATAATGACAGCTCTGTGATTTGGGTTTTAAAGAAAATGTAAATAAATACATAAATAAGCAAATAAACAAACACATAACTATAAATGTAGTATAAAATCAACCATATTAAAAATTATACTAGAGAATCTAAATTCATCAGTTTAGAAAAAATCCATTAAATAGTTCTTTCAATGTTGACAAAAAGAAAACATGATTTTATTCAGACACTATGCTGAAATTTTCTAACTGTTGCTACTTGCTTACTTCCTTCCAAGATGGTATATTTTAGCAAGATTAGATCTTAGGGTCCTGATTTCTCAGATATATTATAAAAGTGTAGAAGCTCAATAAACATGGACTTTAAGAAAATTCACAAGAACTTTATAAAAATTTAACTCCAAAGTAAGGGTTTCTAAATGGGATATGTTCATGCATAAAATCCCTCTAGAGGAAACTTTTAGCAAAATTTTACCTAAATACCCCTCAGTTTTTAGTCCTCATTTTCCTTGGTCATGTTTGTAGAAAAGAAGTTTTTTCACAATTACTTTTCAGAATATGTTTGTATTTTAAGGGTAATAATTGCAGGTAATATGATAGTGAGTTATGCTTCCCAAATTCCAAAATGTTAAATTTTGGAGAATAAATTAATAGAATAATGCAGTGGCAGACCTATAACATAAGGAAGGAAGCCTGAAATAGTATGTTGAGTTTGCTTGGAAGAGATAACTTTATTCAAGCCCTTCATGGTGCTAATAGCGGCTGGTGGACTCAGATGAAACTGAAACAAGCCAAATTTCCCTTGGCTGGTTGCTTTTTGCTAATTAGTGGCAGAAAATGGCTAGAGTTTTACAATAGAAACTTTGATTCCATTGTATTAGTACTAATCGTGATTCGGCCCCTATGTATTGTCATCCATGTCTGTGTAGTAAACTACTCCAAAACTTAACACCCTAAAACAATACCTATTTGTTATCTCAAATTGTCTGTGCCTCAAGAATCTGTGTGTAATTTGTCTAGGTGTCTATTCCTCATGTTCTCTCAGGTTTCGGTCAACCTAGGATATAGAGCTGCAGCTTAATCTGGAGATTTGAATGGGGAATGATTTGATGCATTCTCATTTGTGTGGACCCCTCAACAGGACAGCTTCATGATGTGGTGAGAAATCCAAGAGAGTGCAAGAGATCTTCAAGAGGAAGTCACTGGCACTTTATAACCTAATTGCAGAAGTGACATCACATCCCACAGGTTCCTTTTAGTTAGAAGTGAGTCACCAAATGCAGCCTACACTCAAGGAGAGAAAATACAAATGCATGATATCAGGAATGGAGGCTTTGGGGGAAATCAGAGGAAATAAGAGCTAGGAAAATATAAATAATTTCTTATACAAACATTTTCTAAGATATTATTTGATCAGCCCAAAGAAATGTAAGTACAACACTTCCATCTCATTCTAAGAATATGACATATCTATGTGGCACATTTTTGCTTCATGAACAGAACATATTATTTATTTGGGGGAGAAACATAAAACAATTTATAATATATTAACCAGAATTGTTTCATTGGCAAGTAATCATAACCCAATTCAGATAAACATAAATTTTAAAAAATGTGATCAAATGCCAGAAAAATACAGAAGTGTATTTGGCTTTAGACATGGCAGAATGTAGGAATTCAGCCAATTTTGTCAATTCTCTCTCTCTTGCTTTGCTTGCTCTCTCATTCTTTCTTTCTTTTTTCCCCCCTCCCTATTTTGAACTCATTCCCAAACAGACATTGTTGATGTGGAGAAAACTGACATTTCCAGACTCATGTCATTTTTACAGCCGGAATTTCTATTAGATAGCAAGTTGTTTTTTTTTTTAATTCCCCAAATTCCAACTGACATCTAGAATTGAATGTTTATCATCCTGGTTTAAGTTGCATACTCCTTTTGGCCAAGGAAAGACATATGTAAAATACGCGAAGAGCCAGCCTGGATATTCAGTCTGTGCTTTAGGTTGGGACAGAAGGTCAAGTGTCACTCAAATGACATGTACTGAGTGTGGAGAAGGAGTGAATCTCTAAAAAAAAAAATGGATGCTAAAAGTTGGAACGGGAATTAGTCCAGCAAAAACTACATATGTCAACTACCAATATATTCAATACCTGTAACATGCCAGGCCGGATGTTGATGTTAGGTGCAATTCTGCTACCAACTTGTATAATTTTCTTCAACTCATGGGAGAGAGGCACAAGAGGACTAAATAAATGGTAATAGGCTACACCAAGTTCATTTAGTCTGTTCAGAAGAGGGAAATAAAAGCAGCCTAAAGAATATTTTGCATCATAGAAACTTCTACAAATGTGTATAGTTTTAAATAATCAGTTATATTAACATAATTAAATAGCTTACTACAGAGATAAAATATTTCTGAAACACTATTTTAAGGCAGAAATTAAGATTCTATGCTCTTGGCAACATAAAGATATGAGTTCTGTTACCACCTCCTGACTCTTTGGCTAAGTCGTCATGGAAAAAGCAGAGTTAATCCTTCACCAATCCTGATTTGATATCTTGGTGCCTCTTTCAAGGGAACCCTATCGAGGCCAGGTTAGTCTTAAAATAATCACAATGACCAAATATATGGTGATTATTTTTACTCAGGAATATGATCCTTAGGTAAGTCTTATAAATTTCTAAATCCGGTTTTGTCAAGGATGACACATTAATTCATGTAATAGAGTAGATGAAACCTTTATGTAACATGCTTTAAGGCAGGCACATTACCCACATTTAGCATTCTCTTACACTTCGTTAGGAGATAAGGTCTAAAGGAACACTGCAAGAATACCAAAAGTTACCAAATTAGATGTTATTTTTCTGGTTTTAACCAAAAAAATTCAAACTGGAGAAGAGTGGAGGGTCAGTGTATGAATGCAGTTGTCCAGGGAATAGACATATGTTCATTTTTATTTGCTTAAGATTATGAGATGTCGGATCACTGCAGCACTTGTAAATGATTTATGAAATGAGACACATTCCTGCTAAGCGCACAAAGACTATCAACTATGCTAGCAATTACAGAGATAGGGTGCTATTTTTAGAGGTAGAGTTACACAGGAACCACATTATTATTATATGAAATATCATGAAATATAAACTAAGCTTCTCTCACAATGGAGTTCTTATGAAGTTATGCCTAATAGAAAAGTACTGAGAGAATGATTATATTTCTTTGCAGTCTGTCTACACTACAAAATGAAGTGATTACCAGAGATTAGACATAATGTTAGTTATAGCATTGGGTTCTTCAGGGAATGGTCACGTGTTATATGTAACACATGTGTCAGTCTCCCAGCCTCCTTCAAGGATAAACATCCTCTGATAATGTTTGGACAAAATAGATGTGCCTCATTTCCACTTCCCAGCCACGCATTCTCCAGCTACTTTTTGACTCACACTGTCTTCAGGGCCTGGTGTTCATTTCTACATCATTGCACTACCTGATCATTTCATTCTTTAAAGCACCATCAATTCATGGATGTATATGTGGCAAACATTAGGTGTGGATTTTGGATAGTGGAGGGGGCAATTTTCAGAGCATCAGAGCCCAGTAAAATTTTTAAATAAATTATAAACAATTATTTTCTCTTAAACATTTTTTCAATATTTCTTCCATGGAATCTTTCCACTTGTCTCTTACTTTCAAGATTTAGCTTTGCACCTAGATCGCCAATATCTCCCTTTTGTCCTTGAGCTCTTCCTCACTCTTCTCAAGCCTTCATTCCCCCAAACTCTAGGTCTCTGTTAATTAGTGTGCTCTGCATATGAAGTTAACATTTTGTCTAGCTCTAGTCCATGGGGCAACAGACTCGTTAAAGTATTTTCCCTAAAACATAAATAATTTGTTGCACAGATGCATAAAACTAATAGACACAGATAGAAAGCAAAATTGAGCTACGTGGAAACACACACAGATAATAAGATACAGAGAGATATACAGACATAGGCATGATATCTACAAATCACACACACACTCTCAATATATAAATAACAAAATAAGACTGGAATAGAAAAGTGTTTTTATTGTAATCTAGAGATTTAAAAAAAAGAATTTGAAGATACCTAAAAAAATATAATGGTTAATAAATTAATAGGGATCAAAATATCAAAATGGTTACTAAACAAATAGGATTTAACTACAGCATACTAAAGTAAAAACATATAACAAACATATAAACACACACACACAGATACACACACACACACACACACACACACACACACACACACACACACACAGAACCAGGGCAGCAATATATACAATAATTCAGGAGAATGCAGTTTATAAGTGCTAATTGTGCATTTACATAATAAACATGATGAGAAATTTCCATAATTTTCAGTAGCCATTATCTTGTTCCTTTTCCTTTTGTTGACTTTGTATTGTCACTTTTAACCTGGCTTCTGAAAACTACTAACATTCTGTGAGGACCCTTGCAGCAAGGATGGTTTGTCAAATGTGTACAGGAATAGGAATAAAGCCATCTGATTTCTTGTCCTGGTTTTATTTCTAGGCTGTAGGATCTTAGAAAATCCACCTAACATCTCTGTGCTTATGTATACTTTCCTATTCTATAAAATGAGACAGCTACATGTTGTTTATGATTTCTCTCACCTAAAAATTCCTATTAACTATGAAAAATTAGTCATATCTCACATTTAGGGTCACAGACTGATCAAAATGCTGACACTTCACTTACAGAGAAAGTAAATCAATAAACAGCCAAAGTGTGCAAGACTGGATAACCCTGCCTGTGTAAGTTGTAGTGGATCCCAGAGTACCAGTTGTCCTGTGGTGCTATTGAAATGCCAGGGTGCTCATTGATATCTATGTGGATATAGACTTGGCCACCCTGGCTCCTTTAATTTGGAAGATCCATCCCTGAGCCAGATCAGTGGAATTTGGACTGACTCAGGTATCATTTCTATGAAATTTCCTACTTAGAATTTTAAAACTGAAACTTACACAAACTAAAACAGAGTTAAAAGTTGTCCAATGAGAACAGTATGGCTAAAAAAGGCATAAGCTGATTCATAAGCCATTTTATAAGTGATATACAACTTAATTCAGACAGAGATATATGAAATATATAACCTAGAATCAAAGCTACTTGTGTGTGGCTCCTTGCTAAGGACTGGAGGAGGAAATTCACCTCTATGACTTTGCCTTCTTTTTTTGTTCTTTGCTCTTGAGCTAATTTCTTATTTGTCACAGGTTGCCCTTGTGAATCATCTTGTTCAATTAGCCATTGTCTCTTTTCCAGTTATTTTATATTGCAGTGAATTTACTTATAGAAGTTGTTATTATATTTTATTATCATTATTAAATATTGATTAATATTAGTAATAATAATAACTAATTGTATTGAGTGCTCACCATATGCTTAGCACTATTCTAAATGCTTTATGTAAATTAACTTGTTCAGTCCTTGTGGCCCAATGAGGAAGGAATGCTATTGGTATATCCATCACACAGTTAAGGAAACTGAGGCACACAGTGGTTAAGCAACTTGCCCAAGGTGACACAGCCAGTAGTGATGGCTTCAGAGCTTTAACCCAGGTTCACTGGTTCTAGAGTCTGTACAGTCAACCACTACTGTGCCTGTTGTTGGTTAAATTCTTCTATAACACATCAGTTCAGTTATTACTATCATTCTAATGTTTTTCTCTCCTTGTTGCATCTGTTTTTCTCCCTTATACTGTATCTTTAACTTTTCTGTTTTATCTATGGGACAAACTCCCTGCGATGGTGTCCTTGCTTCTCTCTAATTACTGTCTGTGCTCTCTCTGTCTTTTCTCTCTTCTCACATACTTATCCAGCTTTAACACAAAAGGACTTCCTATTCTCACTCTGCTAAAATTTCTGCTCAGTCTGTTTTCCCAAAGCTCTTGGATCAAAGGTCCTCTCCCCAAAATGTGGCTGTTTCTCTGATTTATTTTGACTATATATGGTGCAAATAAGTATCTCCTTCAGGAAAATCCATTCCTTGAACAGACAGAAAAATCCTCTGAGGTTTTTGTTGTTCTTGATATTGTTTTGTTTTATTTTTAAACAATGTTTTCAGAGAAACCAATACTCTGAAATTCCTTTCCATTTACTTAAAAGAATCCTTCCCACCTTAAAAAAAAATCCATATGTCAAAACTTGTCAGCTCTTTATGAATAATAAAAGTATCACTTGAAGACAAACCCACTTAGGTTTGATTGACCAGTTTATGTGTGTAGAACTCTGCTAGACTCAGAGGACATGGTGATCTGTGAGTCTTTTGATTGAGCTTACAAAGAGACTGAGCAATTTACTTAATTTTACAATGGCTACACCCAGCACAACCAAATTGGAGGCCACTGTTGTTTATCAACAACTGCATTTAAAATACTATGTGACTTGTTTAATCCAAATGTGAACTAAAGCCTATTCCTTCAGATTATAATGATATTGTATCAAACCTCTATTCTACATATTTAGAGAATCAAATATCTTCCTCAAAATTTTTATGGATTTCCGAAGGTGTTTTTGATTTTTAAACTGCTCTCTTATTTACATTTAGGATTAAGTGTCTAAATTGTCTTTTCCTGTGTTTAATTCTAACATTCAGAAGCAACTCAGTACATTTTGTGTATAAAGCTATATTAGAGTTGGGAGAAGGAAGGAACCAATAGACAGAGCACAGAGAATACTTAGGGCATTGAAACCAGTCTATTTGATACTATAATAAATAGTAGGTACATGTCATTTATATTTGTCAAAACTCAGGCAATATAAAATGCCGAGAGTGAACACTAATGTAAAGTATAGTCTTTAAATGTTAACGTGTCAGTGAAGTTTCATTGATTATAACAAGCATACCAAACTGGTGGGAGATGTTGTTAATAGGGAAGGCTCGTGTGTGTGTGTGTGTGTGTGTGTGTGTGTGTGTGGCAAGGAACATATGAGAACTATTCCTTTGCTGTGAACTTAAAACTGCTCTAAAAAAATAATGTCAATTTAAAACATATTAACATTAAAAATATTCCTGTTCCTACAGCTTCACAGCCCTTTCTTTGCTTCAGGTTTTATCCTCTTGCCATGCTGCCCAGACATTTCCTTTCTCCCTCTGTATTCTCTAAACTCTCTCACAGCCCTGACTTTTCTGTTTCTATTCATGCAAAGCAGATTACAGTTGGCTTTACCTGCATGGCAACTTCCAAGTGGCTTAAAAGAAGCCCCATACTCTTACACTATTTGAATATTTTGATGCCCCAAATAATGATGATAAACATATTATGGTTCTACTTCTCATCATTCAGTGTGAAGATGCGTTTACCAAGCCCTTTTCATATTTCATGATTATTAAGAAAAGATGAGTCGTTTGAATCCCTGAAATATTCCCAGCCCTAATTTTTGAGCTTGTCTGTTACAGTCAAAGTTAAATATTTCTGATTCTGAACTTGAAATTGATTACTTTCCTTAGTCCTCCTAAGCCTCTAAAGTTTCCATATATTCAATGCTCATCTAGACAATCTGAATCAAGCATTACAATACCATCATTTCTATATAAATATACATATAAAATCAGGAGAGTTAGACCATAGGTTAAGTTTCCAATCTAACTCTTCTATATTCAGGTGAGTGATGGTCACTTCTGGTCCAAGGTGATATCCAAACTAAATTAACTTTAATAATTACTAACAATTCAATAATAAATTAGCTACTGCCTTTCTGTCTTTGACTTTTCTACCTAGTAGGAACTTACTTAATCTGAAAATGTACATAAAATGATTCTCCGTTAAATTGGTACATACAGGAACATACTTGTGTTCTGTGTATTCTGAGCAGTTTTATTTAATTTGTTAGACACAGTGGTCAGGAGTACATGAATTTAAAATTAATGTACTAAGTTTACTATTGTCATAATTATCATATATAACTTTTTAAAAAATGTTTTCTCAACTATGAACATTCCCAAACTTTGAAGAAAAGAAATAATTGTAAGTCTAAAGCCAACTTTAAACTGTTATTCCTTCTGCTGTACTTGGTAATTAATTATACTTGATTATAATTCATTTTTAACATAGTCATTATGAAACAGTAAATTATTCCACATTATTGCAGATTTGGGTATAAAATAATGTATTAAAAATCATCAAAATATTCTGCTGAAGTCAATATTTTCCAATGTATGAGTAATTATTACCCACTACTGTTGAAAACTCTATGAAATGACTCATTTTCAGTATATATTATTATAAGTCCAAATATAAAATCATTAAAATAAATATTATGATTTATCACTTATATTCTGTATGTGTACTTTATTTCTGCTAAATATATATGTATATATTTATAAAAAATGATGATTAAAAAATAGTTGAGCTAGCCAATGGTGCAAACTGAATGAAAATGAAAAAAGAATGTAATAAAGCATGACTTTTCAATGACTTTAATTAAAATGAAAAAAGACATATTGGTGAAATGTTTATATTAGAACTGAGATCATACATAGAAGAAGTTAAAAAACATTGTTTTATATTGCACTTTATATCACTGTTTCAGTTATCAATTGTTTCATAACAAACCACCCCAAATCTTAGTGATTTAAAACAACTAACACCATTTTTGGGGGTCGTATTTATACAATTTGAAGGCATCTTTTCTCTCCCCTATATTTCTCTATTGTCTGGGATGGCTTGAGGGGCTTGAGGATCAGACATGGCTTCATTCATATGTCTGATACTCCAGCTAGAATAATTATAAAAGCTGTACTCATGGTCTTTCAATACTTGGAAGTCTTACACACATTTCTTTACAGGGAAGCTGAATGCCAAAAGAGCAAAAACTAAAGCAACCAGGTTTCTTAAGATCAAGGTCTGGAACTGGCACAGTGTCAGTTCTGCCACATTCTGTTGGTCAAAGCTAGTCACAAGGTCAACCCCCAATTCTAGGAGAGGGAAAATGGATTCCACCTTGTGGTTAGGAGAATGTGATGAATTTTTGGCAACCATCTTTACAGCCATCTCCCACAATCGCTATCAAGCTCGCACTTAAGGAAAGAGAAGGGGTGGTTAACAAGAATTTCAATGTGTGACCCTTTAGACATCAAACGAAAACCCAAGAATTTTTAGACAAGGCTGCTGATATTTAAGAATTCTGAGGCTCAAAATTAAATTGTAAGATGATAATGAACATATTGAGATGCTGGCAAAATTAGATACCATCTAGAAATTACTAGTTAGTACTAGTTAATCAAATACCACTAATTCTAGCTAGTTCAGCTTTGTTAGTAATCTATTTTAGGCACCCAATATTTCCATCAGAAAGATATACAAATATTACAAACAGTAAATAATGTATTAATAACCCAAATTATATGTAAATCATTACCTTTTCAATTACCTATTATATTTGCCAACTATCATTTTGTGAATTATCCACTCTCCAATTTGATGTGACTTTCTAAAGTAATAACTTACCCTCTACCTCTGAAGAATTATTTTCTACCATTGGTGTATATATAATTAATTCCTAAACTTTATCTTTGATTTAGAACTGTCTTGCAGTAATGGATTCACCTCAACCTGGATTTGTTGAGAATAGTGTACATATGTGACAGCAGACATTTGAAGTGACAGTTTTGTGGTTTGAATGTTCTCAGTATACAAATAGTATGCCAAAAAATGGATTCACACACATAAAAAAGGGATTTTCAATGATGTTCATTTGACAATCAGAGTGCTTTTCATAGGAGTATTTCCATAGCAATGTAAAGAAAGTAGGATGTTATTTTGATTAATATGAAACCATATGAGCTAGGATTTTGAAACATTCCAAATACAGTCCTTTCGTGTATATTTTGTCAACTAAGTTTGGTAGGAATTTTGGCAGATCTAACTTTAAATCCTAGCTCATCCATTTACTAGAGGATTTGTCAGCTATTTCTATGTTAATGCTACCTAACAAACCACCCTCAACTCTACAACAACAAACATTTGATTTTCTACCTCATGTGTCTACAGATCAAAGCAGTTTGGCTCTGTAAACTATGCTTGGACTGGGCAGCAATTCTCACTGTTATCAGGATAAGCTTGACTTCTCATTATAGGTTAGGTTTAGGTACATCTTTTACAGATCAGTGCCTAGCCAGAGTGTACTCTTACCACAGTACATAGCATAAAGGCAAAAGACAAACTAAACTACATAACACATTTAAAGCTTTTGTTTATGTAATATCCCATTATGAATACTCCATTCCCAAAATCACAAGTCCAAATCGAAATGAGACATTACTTATCAGTGCCAAGAAGGAAGCAGGAATGTGAACAGTATTTGCTGAATATTACTCCTATCTATCACAATAGCTCTCCACATTGGGGCATTGTCCTAATTGTCTCTGAGTTTTATTGTTATCAGCTGTAAATAGGAATAATATAAAATGTTCAAAACTATTGGGGAAGCATTTTTCTGACATAGAATTGATTGGCTAAAAATAATCAGGTGGCATTACTCAGTTCAACAAGAATCTGTGTGATGCAACAGATTTAGCTAAAATGGAAAGAAATGGAATCTTGGCTATTTTTAAATAGTTGTCACCAACTAGTAAATGACATTGAGTTCTGTTAAAATCAATGTTGAATTCAGGCTGTTTGTGAAAATTCATAGAAAAATATTAAGTTCCATTTAATATAACCATGAAGCCATATGTATGGTATTCGCTCAGTAATATATCAGTAAATAAATTAACCAACAAATGTATATTATTACTCTGTAAAACTGTGAAATTGTCATAGTAGCAAAGAACTGACAATAGATGTAACATAAGGAATTTCCCTTCTAGCAGCTTCCAATCTTGATATGAAGTATAAAACAGCAGAGTTTAAAACATAAATTAATGATGTAGATAATTAAATTGTAGAATTAGGGAGGGCAAAAATCTCAGTAAGACAATAAACGTAAAAAAAAAAACTTTTAAGACAAGGAATACTATAACTTAGTTGAGGAATTGGACTTGAGTAATGAAAATGGTTGTAAATTACTAGCTGAGAAAATTTGCCGTCACTATTACTGTTAATACTAGTTTCCTATATAGGGCATCTCCAATTCCTCAAGCTCTGAGTAGGCACTTTATCTTCTTTAGGTCATTATCCGGTAAAGACAGTGGTTTCCTATTGAAGAAGAGACTCATACCTATTTTTAGAAATGCATTATAAGAGGCAAAACTAGCATTCTATCTACAGACCTGTTCAACTCTACACCCTAAGCATTGACTATATAACACTCTTTCATATGCGGCTTACTTGGCTAAAGAATAGTATATGTAGCACAACATTAGGAAGAACAGTTAAAAGGGAGGCTTAGTTCATGTTAATAAGAACTTTAAATGTTAGGCTAAAGCCGTTTGAGTACTTTGTGTGTCAATAAAGGGGGTCATAATGGATTTTGAGCAGGAGGTTGATGAGAACAAAAAACAGTGCTCTAAACAAACCAATATGACACTGACACATTAGCCCACATTAGAGATGTGGAGATTAGATTGAAAATTATGCAACAGTTCAGCACTATAAATGAAGAGTATGCAATAGAACATGGGAGAAGTGATAGAGAAGAGGGATATTATGAAGGCAGAATTAACAAGATCTCAAGAAAAGGGGTTCTACTTTTTAAATTTCTCATTTAGTCATATTTTTATATACTATACAAGGTAAAATTTTTTTCTTTGGATGCTTATATAATGTATAACCATTAATAATTCTGCGTGTATGTGTGCAAACATGCCTGTGAAGCAGGGCCAATAAATTTGTTACCTTTCCCCTGTTAAGACATTCCATTGGCTCACATACATTACTGTTGAAAGACAGAAGCAGATGTTAATGAAAGTGATGTTTAATGATCTGTGACCCTATATACAAAGAATATAGGCATCATAGTCATCTGCTAACCACATCCATGAAAACTGCCAGTGAAATAGAATTCATGACCTTCAGATCTCAAGTACCAGTCTATTTTCAGTGAGTTGAAAGGGCTCAGCTGGAAGAATTAAAAAAAAAAAAGAGTAAACATTTAAACTAGTGTAACATCCCCTTGTATTGGTGGTAACTGATATATACACATCCTTTCTTTTACCTCTCATTTCCCCTGCAACTAGGGTGAAGCTTGGTCTCAAGGTGCAGAGCAGCTGAGGTTCACAGAAGGGCATTACCACAGTTGGATGCCAATCTTTAATGATGAAGCACTGCCTATGTACACAGACATCAAGGTCATCAGTAAATATGTGAAAAAATATAACAACAAGGTTCTATTAAAGCATCAACAATGATTAAATGACCAAAGTAAGAGACTCACTTTCTAATCAAATAGAATCTAAAGACAGAGGAACATATGGGACATTATATATAAAAGAAAGGGCAGCATATATATCAGTTGGAAGATAAATCTCCAAAACAGTAGATTTTTTAGGTTTTGTTAATTATTACTAAAATGGAAGTTTCAATTTGACACTGAGAGTCACCAGGAGAGAAGCAGTTCCAAATTCTTAGGCATCCTGCCATGTTATGATTAATTTTACAGTCCATGCATGGATGTTTAGTTAGAGAAGAGAACTGTAGATATCTTGTACAATCCATCAAAATGGTAGGAATAAACTGTCACTCCCAACCTGAGCCGTGAACATGTTTATTTATGAGCCTCTCTTGAAATTGAAAAAAAGAAAATCAAGACAGCAATGCAAAGAGAAGCATCTGAAATGTTCCCTGTTAAACAACAGCTAATAGAAAGCTTGCAACAAAGAAAGCCTGGCTTATTTCTAGCTTTCAAAAAGGTTGAGGACATTGGTTCAAATGGTTTAGGTTTCTTTTCTGACCCACCTTAAGACTCTTAAAATATAATGTGATTGTCTTCAGAATTTGTCTTCTTATATTCAAAAAAGGACTAAAATCTCTTTTTCAAATCTTTAATTTTAAACATTAGTGAGAAAAACTGAAAATAAATACACTAACATGATAAGTGGTTATCTTTGTGGAATAGTACTTGGATGATTTTGTATCTTTTTAAATATGTGTAGTTTTTTTCTCTTTTTCTACATTATAAATTGCATTTATAATGCTACATAAAGCCAGGATCTTCTTTGTCTCTTATAGTAGCTTTATCCTCATTTCTTGAGACAATGATTAGCATAATCAATCAATAAATATATGTTAAATGAAGGAATGAATTAATCAAAATGATATCAAGCTAATAGCATTTAAGAAAATTTCTATTAAGCAATACCACTAATTTAATTATAGATATAAATGAAATCATATAGATTTATATAAACTTTGGAAACTTTAGCTAAAAATCTACTTATTAGTAATAACGAGGAGAAATTTCTACAAACTACAAGTCCAATCAAACTAGAAACAAGTAAAAGTTAATTGGTGGCTGCAATGTATTATGCAAAAATAAGACCCATGGAAATGTAAAAGTATTTGATCTCATTAAATAATACTGGGTCAAAGGGAAGGGAAAATTTTGATTACTGCAATACTATAGACCAAACCTTATGGGATGTTGTCGAAGGGGGTTTTTTGATGGTGAAGGCAATTTATTAGTTAAAAAATTTGATCTAAGATGTTATAAAAAGGACAAGGCATTAATACTCTAAGAAATAAGGAATTCAGAAGCAAAAGAAAAAGAAGAGCTAATGATTCATGATCTGATACTTTTTTGTAAAAAGATGACTACCAGAAAAAAAACATAAGAACAAACTTTGGAAACACTTTCAGAGGAAAACGAAAAATATTACTTGACAAAAGTAATTACAAAAGAACTAGCAATCACAGACTGTACATTAAAACTCATAAGAGAATACTCCATATATGATGGAAATAAATTTGAAAACAATTATTTTCATAAACAAGTATTAAAAATGTTTTTCTAAGGTAGTAGAAAATCTAAGTTAATCAATAACTATAGATAGATAGATAGATAGATAGATAGATAGATAGAGATAGAGATATATAGATATAGACATAGATACAGATATAGACAGATAAATAGATAAATGATAGATGATAGATAGATAGATAGATAGATAGATAGACAGACATATATATGAATTAGAAAAAGTATCAGAGAAGCACCAAACCAGATACAGCTAAGTCCTTAAAATTTCTCTCTCAAATACTATCACACCTTTAGCAAGCAAAAAATCTGTAATCCACTGAAACATATCCCAGAAAACAAAAAAAAATTCTAAATTTTGTCCAATAATTTTATAATTACCAATCTAAAAATTACATATAACCGAAAATTACTTTCTTGGGCCTTCTGTTTTTTCTCTTCTCCCTGGTATATTCTTCTTTAAAATATGAATCTCTTTCATCATGCAGACTCAGATAGCTACTCTTCAAAGGTCCAAGTCCTTCCCAAATGCTCCCTTGAAGATTGTGCTGCCCTTGGCATTCTATCCAATTCAACTAACTTTATTTTATTTATTGCACCATAATGTAAATTTATTTTAATTTTAAAAAGTGTTTATTGTACACCTCTGGCCACTGGAGGGTAAACTTCATGAACACACAGCTGAAACCTCAGCACCTTGTACATCGTTGACCATATAGAAGGCATTTCATAGATATCTATGTTATTTCTCATTTATAAGAAGACATACAAATATCTTAAATAGGTATAAGTTAGATATTAATAAGTAAAATTCTACTTTGGGGAGTTTTTATCATTAAATAATCTGATGAGTACAAACACATGTGTATAAGAATATCCATACTTTTTTTAAAAAATAGACAAAATAAAATACTATTGAAATGTCCATTATTATCAAGTCATTCATAGAAATGTTGTGTATCTTTGCAAGGGAATTCTGTTCAGTCACGGTACACTCAATGATGTATGTGTACATTTTCTGTTGTGCCTTCATACAAACAAAAAATGGAAACTGTAGAAAAAATATTAACATTTTGTGTATATTAAAGTAATACATTGACTTTCATTTTCTTTATATATAGAATGATATATGATGACAAGCACATAAATATTCTTAACCAGAAAAAATAAGAGCGGCAATAAAATAATGGCAGATAAGTGTCTTCAAGATACTAAATCATAGCACAAAGTTTTAATAATTTATATAATGGGATACTAGTATAAGAATTAACAGACAAGTCAAGCATAATTGATATTAATATTTAAATATAGATAGTTGGTATTTAGAATATGCCAAAGGCTGCGTCGCAGATCATTTAAAGGAAGGGATTGATTGTTCATCAAGAGGTGTAGAGAAATGTGTCTAATTAGAGGAGAAAATAAACTTTTATCCAAATCTTATATACCATATTTTAGAATAACAAATTAAATCTGAATTTATTAAATAACAGGGAAATGAAGTGACTTTTGATCTGTTTGAAGAATTTAAAAGTATTTACTAAATATAAGAGCAGTGGAAGATATAAAGGAAACTAACAGCTTAACTAAATACATCGAATTTTAAAACATCGTGTGCTGAACAAATATACTTTTAGAATAGAATTCTTTATTCATTCAGATGTGTATGCAGAACAAAAGTGTTTCATGCCTAAAAAAAACTCCTACTTCCTGGATACCTTTTGTAGAAAGATACTGAGGATAAACTTTAACATAAAAATACAATAAACAAGAAGAAGTTAAGAGATCTAAGATTAAGTTGATATAACCCATCAGATCTACGGAAAGGCCAAAAGATCATGCTTAGAGAGAAAGATGCTCCAGAGAATAATTACTATAAAAGAGAAATTAGAAAAAATAGGTATGAAAAAAGCATAAAACACCAGGGAGAAAAACAAGCAATTAGAAACTTCAGGAAAAACAAACAACTGTAATTGAAAGCCACGGATCAGTTGTAAAGAATCCAGTCCAAGACAAAGCAAGAAGATTTTGGTGTTCAAGGAGAAAAATAGAAAGAAATGGGTATAGTAAAAATAAAAATAGGATGACATCATTACGAACATGAATATCATTAGACTGATAGAGAACATAACATGTTTATTATTTTTCCCTACAAAATAAGTAGCAACCCAGGAGAAAACTAAAATTCAAAAAAAAAAAATCTGATACAAGTATGAAGGAGCGCAAAATCAGTATAATTTTAGACACCCAATCAAAGAAGAATCCTTTGATTGGTACTGGAGTTTTGACATTGAAAGCACAGAGGAAGAAGTATAATATAGAAGACTATATAACTCTGTAGTGGATTTTATCTATCTAGTCATAATTACATAAATATGTTTTTTATTCCAATTTTAGAATCAACCTATAGCTAAGGCAAGAAACATTTAATAAAATATGCAAAAAAAAGAAGAAAAAAAGAAAGAAAACAGGCTGCATATAATCTCAACTTTAATATACTTATATGTTTATATGATATGTTTATATAATATTATGTGTTATATAGATGATTAAATTTCACATGTGTGTATGTATATATGAACTTAGAATTAATCGCAAAATATTATCGTGTCTGAGTTAATGGTTAATATTTATCATGTTCTTTATATTTCTGTAATATTTCAAATTTTAAATGTGCCTATTTATATTAAATCACACAGAATGTATATTATTTATAATAAACTAAAATTAGCTAAAGTAAAAATAGTTACGTTTATTTCACAAAGCCAAATATAAATTATATAGTAATTTTGTACTTAGCTCAAATCATCTCTTGAACTAATATGCAAAGCATTTTTAAGAACTTTTCAGAATTACCGATTAGTGACTAGACATAACTATTTCATCATTTATGCAGCAAATCCCTTATTGATAAATAGAATTGAGTGATTTCTGAACACATGATCAAAAATTAGTAGAGGTTCAATTAATGAAGTTGTTTTGGTTTCATAGAAAGTTTTAAACACCTATTAGGCTTAATTATGGTTATAAAAGTCCTCCAGAGACAGTTAACATAAACATTTATAAATTGGAAAATTAAACACATTTCAGTTATTTTATTTTCATGAAAATTTAGCATTAATATCCTGGTAATTTTGTTTCAGAACCTATTCTGAATAATTCATTAAGCAAAGGAAAGATAATAGAGTTTTTTTTAAGATTCAATTTCAGTGTATCTTAATTAAATCAGTGGAGTATATCAGTTATCCATACACATAAGAAAATAGAATTTGCTGTAGTATCATTTATTGACATAAAGAATTTTATACAGAGGTATCTGTTATAAACTTCAAAGAGCTTTAAATGAAGTGTCAGACCATGTACCCTGAGGGAAATATCATTTTAAGTTTTACAAGCACACAATTTCTTCTTTACTAAAAAGACAAAAGTTAATTATTCAATAAACTGAAGGCGTGAGTGCCTGAATTGTTCATAAAATGAAGACATTCTGGTTTTTTGTTTTGTTTTTTTTTTTGCTAGTGGAAAGGAGGGAAATAGATGACACTGTCTGTAAATGAAGAATTAAAATAGAGTGTGGCCAATTTCAAGAGAAAATTATAGACTGTGTTAGAATTTGAACTATATTCTGTAGGCTAAATTTAGGGAAACATTGTGGGTTTTTTTTTGGAGACATGACAAGAATGGGTCTACCGTTTATCAGAATATCCCACAGAGATCCTCTGTGAATGCACCATTCTTCATTTAAAAATTTAGTAAATGCATTCTAATTTTACAGACATTCATTTAGATAATCACAATAAATTGTATGATAGAAAAGGCTCTGAAAAATCCTGCAATAAAATGTAAAATCTGTTTAAATTTTTTAAACTGAGTTCTTGATAAATATATTTTATTAGAAATTATGCTAAGTAAAATAAGTCAGACAGAGAATGACAAATACTTCATGGTTTCACTTATACATGGAATCAAAAAACAAAACAAAAACAGATTCATAGAAACAGAGACCAAAGGGATGGTAGCCAGAAGGTAGGGATCAGGGTAGAGATGAAGAGGGGAAGGAGAATATAGTTAATAATATTGTGATAAGTTTACATGGTGATGGATGATTACTAGAATTAGTGGGATAATCACATTGTAAGATGTAAAAGTATAGAATCACTATATTGTACACCTAAAATTAATACAACCAATATAATTGTATACCAACTACATTGAAATAAAAAAAACATTAAAAATAAAGAAATTAGTTTTAGAAATAACATCTAATCTAAATCATCTTTGGAGACAGCTACTTTATAATGAAATCAATGTGTTCTACAATGTAGAAGTTAAATAGCAAAAGAAGAAGCCTTTACATTGACACCATTCTTATGGTTTATCAGAACGATTTATGTTTAGAAATTTTCTACATTAGATCTCACTTTTTATCTGAAGTTTGTCTTTTTATGTAAAAAAAAATAGTAAGCTTGATTATTAAGTAAATAAAAAAGTAAATTCCAATGGGTTAAAATGTATCTAAACACTATAAAAATAATTATTTTAAAATAGTTTTTTTCTTTATGAGATGTGCTATGGACTATTAATTCTTTTTTAAAAAGTTATTTTAAAAATCAAAGCTTAAAGAGATTATTTTTAATTTTAGTGTTACTATGCAATAAGTCCAAGATAATTATTTTCAAATCTTGTCAAATCATTCAGTTTCCATATCCCCCTCAAAATTTCATAAGCACTGAAAAACACCAATTAAAGTCAAACTTAAACAATAATTTAGAATTTATGAAGGATTTAATTCATACATTTTACACAGAATAGATTTTGTTACACTAAACACCATTTTACCAAATGACTTGCTCTAAGCAGAGCACTGTTCTTACAGGCAGAATCAGAAAAGAAAAATATTAACATCTTTCAATGCCATTTGAAATACATCTCAGACTATTGACAATTCTGTCTGAGAGAGCTTTCTGATCACCTCATTAATTAGGAGAATGAACATGGCCTTGAAAAGTTAGAAGCTTTCCTCTTTTGGAAAAGTCATATTCAGAACGACTTGTCATCTCCCATTGTAAAACTCCCTGTCCGTGAAAGTTCTCTTGGGTCTTTATTTTCAGTATTAGTAGAGACCAAACTCATGCTATTTAACACCTTGAACTAGACAGCAACTTGGCACAGGAAAGAAGCAGCCAGTGTTACATTCACCATTAAATACAGGCACCTTTTAAACTATTCAGAGTGAAATTTTATTGAGCACAAGGCATATTATGGCTTAGGGCCATTTACTATAAATATTTCGTGGTCGAGATCAATTGATGTAGAATGTCTTAAATAATGCTAAAGGAAATATAAAATAAGGCCTAGATGTCAGATGAAATAAAGGTTACATAAGTGTTAGAAATTAAAGTTAAATTATTTCTAAATCATACTTTGTGTATGACCTAGATATTATTGAAATAAGAGGTATAGAATACAATTCTAAATATAATGAGAAAGTTTAGTCTATACAATCTATAGGATATGCGAAACACTTTCTTCTCCAGTACTTTCAAAATAGAATCCATGAAAAGCAAATCAATTTTTGGCTCAAAAGAGAATGTGCCTTTCCCTTCAAATTTGGGAAAATTAACCAATCGATATCATTTTTGGATGTCCGTTTTATCTTCATTACTCTAATGCAAGTGTCCTGAAAGTTAAGCAATATTAAAGAAGAGAAACTGAACACACTATGATGAAATCTTACTGAAGGCAAAAGCTTATTTCAGTGGCCACTAACTGGTTAAAATCAGTTTGCTGAAATATAGTAACTTAGTTATTCTTGCCTTGTTTCCAAAAGGATACGGAGCAGCAATAGGATTTCATGAGAAAGTGAACAAAAAGAGAAGTAACTATTTTGAAATGAATTAAAAAAGCAATAGTCCTTTTTGATAGGAATCCAAAAGCAAATCTTAAAACCAAGGTTAGAACTTAAATAATATTTTGTGCTAAATATTGTCTCTTGTTTCCCAATTCAGCTTTAATACCGGTGTATAAAGAAAGAAAAGTACATTTTGAGCTCATATAATATATACTAAGACATGAAAATTTATTTTGATTTATAAATGTTTTCAATGTAACAGATTTATCTGAACAGATATTTACTGTATTTGTTCCCAACTTATGTTAAAAAATTGTTCAAAAATTTTTGCTCAATAAATAAAAGAATTTTGTCATTGGATGTCTCTGAGACCAGAGATCTCTTCCATCTAAGTTTACATTATTTACTTCTTTATTAGGAAAAATTTAGAGAGAGCAAAAAATACTAGGAAATGAGGAATCTGAAGCAGAGACACCTTCCTCCTAACATATTCCTTTCACTAGGAAGATCGACATACATGTGTAGTAATTTCCTAAATAGAACACCAATTCCTTAAGAACACAGACATGATCTTTCTTTGTAATTAGTTGATTTCTGACAAATCAGCGAGTACCTAAGTATAACTTAATGGTGTACTAACTAAATTAAAGGTAAAATAAAGTATTATACTGACTAGTAACTATATATGGATCCCCAAATTTCATCAAGTGAAGTCAACTTGGGAACCTTGAGTCAGTCCTCTCACCTCTGTACAACTCAGTTCTGTCAAAATTAAAATAACAGTAAAATAATAACTACTCTTTGATTTTTATAAGGCTGTAATCAGATGTATACTAAGGCTCTCTGTTAACTAAAAGCACTGTATAAATAAAAATATAGATTATTATTTATCAAAATGGCAAATCAGCTCTCTACCTATATACTCTTAAGTAAAACTTAGAGCAACTAATGATTATTACCTCGATTTTAGTATGAAAATGGAATTTGAGATTAACACTTGAACATTAGACTATAGATTAAAAATCCATAATTAACCCTAGAAAAATATATATACTAGATCACATATTCCTGAAAAAAATATTTGATGGTGTTTATACACCTAAATAAATTTTAAAAGAGATAATTAAAATATAAATGAAAAAAAAACTATAAAAAACAGGAAATAGTCAAATTTTTCAGAACCTGTTATGACTTATTTAGTATAATTGGTATTCAAATTCCATCTGAGCTTTAGTAAAATTGTTGCCATGGACAGATTGAATGATACCAATTTTCCACAGCTGGTGGGAACTTCGTCATGAAGGGTATGCAGCTGTATGCCCTTGTACATGATGTTGCAGAGTCTTGTACACTCTCCAATCATTCTCCACTTACCTACACTATTCTGTTTCTAGCCACAATTATAGTTCCTCCATAACTAGAAGATTAGCTTACCCTGGACTTTTTTTTGATGTAGGTTATTTAATTCTATGTCCCTCAAATTTATTCTGTCTAATCTGAAAATATCTGTTTGTTTTCATTCATTATCCCCTCCTTCCTGTACAGAGTTAGAGAAAAATATGAAATCTCCTCCTGTTTTCCACAACTATCCACTTTGATCCTGACACTCTTCTAGCTTCCTTGTGCTGTCAATCTTCTCTCTATTATATTTCAAACTCTCCCTCTCCACTGGTTTCTTCTTCTCAACTCAGTAAAATATTGATTTTTTTTTAAATCTTAAAACTATATTTCCCAATTTCTGCCTAATCTAAAATAGAATAAATCCAGAAGGTAAACAGAGTTGATCTTGGATATCGGCAATTTATCGGCTACCCACATTCTCCATCCCAACCCAAATATCCAGCTTAAGTCACATTTTTTATCCCCCCTTCAAACTATATAATATAATACATTGAATATAATACATTGTGTTATTGTGCAGATTTTCTCTGTAATATTTTTGCTTTAATTTATTCCTGTTGGTTCCTTCCATAATTATACAAATTTACACTTTGATTGCTCTTTATTATTGACATTGCCTACTAATTGGTCTCCCTGCCCTTAACTTCTCTGTTTTATATTTTACATTATTACAAGAATAGTTTCCCAAATTACACTTTTCATCTATTTTTTTGTAAAAATCTCAGTGCCTGAGAAATAAATTATCTCCAAGTCTTTTTAAATAGTCTAAAATATACCCCAAATGATTTTCCAACACTCCTCCTATAATTAAGCTTCACATACACTCACTTTACAATTGTAGTAGCAACTCAATAAAATTGGACTGTGTTTTCCCACCTCTGTGCCTGAAATTATACTTTTAATAACAAGTTCACCCTTTTAAACTTCTCAAATGCCAATGTCTTTGATGCATCTTTAAAGATTCCTTTCAAAGTCTTCCTCTTCCAGTAAGTCTTCTAGATTTTCCAGCCAGAACTTTTCCCCATCCTTCAATTTTCCAGAAGACTTTATATTTTTCAGTCAACATTTACTGTCTAATATATACTTCCTTATTTATGTATCTTTTCTTGGCTAGCAAATTCAAGCTCATCAATATCAGTCGTCATGTCAATTCTTTATCTGTCTCGTTTCTCATCAAATCTTTTTGTTTTGAAAGTACTTAGAGTTCAACTAAAAGTAAATGAATGTTGACTTTTTATGTATCTACATAATAAAGAATTTTAAAAAATTCTTTTCCTCTCACATCAAAACAAAAGTTCACACTTGCAGCATATTTGAGCACACAGATACACACAAAGAACCCATGAGATCTCATCAACATAAGAAGTGGAATATCGTGCTCAAATGATGTTTATATGGTGGGTGAAAAGAGAGTACTGGATGACAGGAAGGATGACAAGTCAAGTGAACCAAATCTGAAATGGTAATTTTTACAACCTGAATAATCTGCTCTCCATATGTTTCCTGTAAATCCTAGGAAAGGTACTATAACCATGATCTTCGCATTAGAGTAGAACACAGAAAGATTCACCTCTTAGCAGGAATAAATTTAGAAATACAGAAATAAGAGGAAAGCTTTTTGGCAACCTTTCCTATAAGTGTGTGTAAAGCTGAAAAGCTAAATGGGGAGAGGAGTCTGTTAACCTTTATCACACACCGCATGCAAGGTAATCACACATCATAATGCTTTCATATAGTATGTTTGTTTCACATTCTCAGACATGGCACCACATAGTTAAGCTTCCAAAAGCTGGAGAAATTATAGTGCAGCAATGGTCTACCCACAGGACTCAGTGCTTCCTTTAGAGTTCTTGGCTTCAACACCCTCAGACAGATAAAAAGCTTTATGCTTGTCAGTTGATTCCAAACTGTGACCTAAATTGATTTTTCTCACATAATTTAAAAAAAAAAAAAAGTTTTAACTATTTTAAGTCAAAGGAATCCTATACAATCTAAGTTGGGAAAAGTAAGGTAAGTTTATTTACTTGTTGCGGGTATTAATTCAAATTTTCATATGTCTAATATATTAGTTTGTCTTTCCCTTTTGGACCATTGATCTTCGCTGCCCCTCATTTCTCTCACCTTAAGCAGGGGAAAAGATATTTTAAGTGATTTGTTCACATCTAAAAAAATGATTTTATTTCTATCATCCTCAAATATTTACCCTCTTGGTAATTTTCTCAAGACAATGTCTCTTTTATTTTTAAAAAAATGAGTACTTTTTTTTTTTTTCTTAATTTGTATGGTGCTCTATTATTGGTCTTGAAATACATACGGTCATGAAAACAGAGCACATCAAAGGTGTTAGTATTTGGGTTTCTTTGTTAATGAGAGAGAAGCTATCCTCCTTAGTAATTTTACTCCAAAGCTGACTAAGGCTCTTGTTTTTGCCTCCTTATTTATCTCATTTGCTAACAGAATTCCTAAGAAAAGAATAAGCAAATTGCTAATATATTGTTGTATGCCTTTTGCTAGTTGGAGAGAAATTATGATAGGAAGAGCACATTTGGGGTATGATGGTCTAGGTTTGATTTATTTCCATCTCCTCTTCATTTGCTATGTGATATTGAATAAGTAACTTAGAAAACTTATTTTGCATCTATTTAATCATCTGTGAAATGAGGATAATAAAATTTACTTTCAAGTTGTCCTAAAGATTTAATAATATGACATGAGTAAAAATGTCTAATACACTCATTAATAATTTTTTCCTTCTTTCCCCCACCCCATTATAAGTTTAATTCAACCACCATTTTACCTTTAGATGGATTACATGTAAGTATCCAATTTTAAATTTTATCCCACATCTAGTTCCTATACCCAGCTCTGTGCTATATCTATTTCTAAAGCTTTGTTGCTTTTTGCCATTTAAAACAAATGCTTATTTTAAAAATATATATGATTACAGTATACAAGTCACTTAAACCTACTTAGTTAATTCTTGTAACAGTTATTCAAAATAAATATTATTTATCTTTAATCTATAAATGAGGAAACCAAGATTAAAAAGACTAATGACTTCTATAATACCACTAAGGCTAAGAAAGGTTAAGTGGCTTCTATAATACTATAACATGAGTAAGTAGCAATTCTGGGGATTGAACCCAGGTTTTCCAATTTCAAGCTTAGTAACCTTTCTCCTTTTCCATCCTGGCAGAAATCTACTTTACATAGGTTTCCTCCTTTCTATCTTTAATATACTTCTAAAATGTCCATGTTAAACCCAATATTTTTCCCTAGTCAGCTTCCTCTTTCTGCTTTCCTCTAGGAACCTGGCAAAAATGCTGCCTGTTTCTGTAGATAGGAATCTTTAATCATAGTTATGTTGAGGCATTTAACAGACTTTTAACTGGCAAAAAATATTTCAAGCCATGGTATTTAAGCCAAATCAAAAGGGGAAAAAGTGCTTCTCAATTATATGAAATAACTTTTTGGATAAATGGCAGAATATTGTATTTTTTTTAAAAAAAAAACACAACAATTTAGGATGCCATGTAGTCATTACCTACAAAAAAAAATACATTAAATCAATGGTGGTAGAAGGAACATAACTTTTCGTACAAATAACGCTTAAAATTAGCAAACTTGCAAATAAGGTTGTGGCAAATATTATTAGGTAAGTAACCAGGCATAAATTTCAGGGAAGAGTAAAAAATGTGCAGTATGGAATTAGAGTGTGTGTGTAAAGCGGGTTTTGATCACTTCTATAGGGCTTCTGCACAGTTTTTGTTAAAGAAATGTAGCCTAGTCCTATAGTCATGGGGACAAAAAAATGAATGAAAGAGAATAAGAGAATGATAAGGGGAAAAAACGAGAGAAAGAAAAAAAGAAAGACAGAAGGAGGGAAGGAATAAGGGACGGAAAATAAAGGCGAAAGATAAGAAAGAAACTAAGATATTGAAGGAACGTCCTCATCAGGAAGAGCATGAACAGAACTGGATTACTGATTATATCAGTATCTATAATTTTTGAACATTCTAGACACTGGCAAAAATTTATATATAGATATATTAATAAATATCACTAAACTTTCTAAAAATTCTGAAAAATAGATTTTATTTTCTTCATTTCTAATAAACCTATAAAATAAGCTTTATTATTTTAGATAAGAAAATAGTTTCAGTGCAGTTTAATGATTTACCTAAAATCTCACCATACATTGGCAATTCAGTGATTTGGAGCTTCCTCTCTGCTGATTTAAAATGAATGTTTTTGTATAACAGACAATCTTTCCACTAAAATAAATAATGTATTCCTTAACAAATAATAGGAACCCTAGGAACTTTTCTTAAGCTAACATTGGTCATTAAATATTAAAGCATATTATTTCTAAGTATCTTTATTATAAATATTCTTTTTAAAAAATAATATCCTAATAATGTTACTAGCAAGAAATTATAAAAGACTATGATAGTCGCCTTTGGCTGAAAGAAGAGACTGTGCATCTGATTCCTTAATACAAAAGCACACGATGAACTGTAATGTTATGGAATACAAAAAAAAGCAGAAAGTCAGTGATTTCAGCCAATAGGACAGGAGAGAAAACAAACAAATAAAATGAGTAATTCTCTCCACTCATCACCAAAATGTTTAGTTTCATATATTTCTATCTCGAACCCTGAGAAATAGGTTTTTACAAATATAATTTACAAGTAGACTCTGGAACATCCATAAGATTGGATTGCCAAACCATGAATATGATCATAGAGAAAGATCATTAAAACAATAGAATATTGTTAGTAATACGTTAGGTTAAAAATGGCAAAGTACTAAAAATACAGACTATAACCACACTGTGTCTAAAATTGTTTAATTTATACACATAATAGACAAATTGATAATTGTTTGGAAAGATATAAACAAAATATTAACAGAGGTTATATCTGAATAATGCAGCTATGCATAATTTTAAATTTCATTTTGTGATAGTTTGAATTTTCTAAAACGTATATATATTAACTTCATGTAGCAAAAGACAATAAAGCTTATATCAAAAGTCAACCTTTGCTTAGTTCTATTTGGGATGCTGATTATTTATATATGGCTCATGCATTTCCTTCAGTCAGGGAGATGCCACCACCAACTGACTGACAATGGAAAATAAAAAGAAACTCTTTTTTCAAAATAAATAAATAAATAAAGGAGCCCCTTTTTGGTTGTCAGTATGATCACATCAGACTCTAAGACCCATGGAGAGAGATATTTCATTTAGACTCTTTGCTGTGCACAGAGCTACTGGTGCTATGCACACAATTATGATCATTGACAGTCACTCAATCTCTTTCCCCCTCTTCTGTGCCATTGCTGCCCTGTGCTGCCTCAGCAGCATATTTAGGTTTTCAGTTGTCAATCATGATTCTTTTATATTCCTGCAAAATGATAAAAATTCATAATATAAAAAGATGCCTGGTGGGACAAAGTTTTTGCTGGACAACTGCATTCCTTTCCCATGTGAGTCACTCTGCAAATGTCTAATACACCAAATGTTCCATAATCCAATCAAAGCAAGTTTCCTTGTTTTAGTTTCCATGTAATAAATTTCAAACACTCGGCTCCTTTTTAAAGAATATTCAACGATTGCTGCACAACTTCCTGAGACAGTCTGAGATTAAACCAGGAAACCAATCAGAACAAAACAAGATCCCCTTTGCCCTTCTATATCAAAACACTACAATCCATTCTCTAACTGTCCCCAGGAGTAAAATCTTCATTAACCTGAAATACACACATTGCCATAAATCAAAGCAAATATCTATCTCTGCTTTGCACATTCTGTTTTAGGCTGAGTGATCAATCTCACTTACCACTTTCCCAAAGAAAATAGCTATTGTTTTTTTTTTTTTTTTCAGTGTTTCAAATGTAATTTTCAGAGAATTTGAAACTGAAGAAAAGCAAAATAAGTACTTGATTAGCATTATAATGAATAGACTTTTAGTGAACTTAAAATTGAATCCTAAGTACCGTGTGTGCATATGTGTGTCTCTATGCATGTATGTGTTTGTGTGTGTGTGTGTTTCTCTACATGAACCAGAATGACCTAGGAGATGTTTACAACCCAAGAGATCAACTTTGAAATAAATCTCTAGAAGATAACCTGAGGAATGTTTTAAGAATTATTACTTAGGAATGGACAATAGATTGTTTCAAGAAGTTCCCATTCCATTTCCAAGGCCAGTTGACCAGATATGTGGCTGGCCATGCTGACTAATAAAGTCTGGGACTAGATTGTGCCCTTGGAGATGTATTAAGTTGAACAATTTACTACACCTGGAATTGTGCAAATTGTTAACCTTAATTGACAATGGGAAATACGTCATTTTATTCTGGAATTTTGTTTCTTTTTTTTTTCAAAGAATTAATCAAATATACACAAAATCAACAACAACAAAAAACTTGTCAACTTTAAAATTTAGTTTTTTTATGTGCTTAAATAGTTTTATATTTACAGAATCAAGTGCAGTGTTTTAATACGAGACCATTCCTGAAAAAATGAGCCAAATATTCATAATGCTATTTATTTATTGTTCAAAATAAATGTTTCAAATTTCTGATATTTTTAAGTGAAAACGATTAGTGTACAATGTATTCCAATAAGTGTTGTGAACAGAAGCAGTTAGGACTTTGATTATATGTCTCATCTCAGAAAATCACCTTCAGAAACCTAGAGTGCCCTAACTTGAGTATAGGGCACTATTTAAATTACATTAAAAACGCACGGAAAATGTAGTTACAAGGTAAAAATGTAAGAGTAGTAATTACGTGGTCTATGTTAGGGCAAAGGCATGAGACAGAGTCATAGAATGAAACCCGATTAGCAGAGGTTATATAAAGAAATAAGGAAACACTTATTCTAAGTGCCTGAGAATCAAAAGAATGTCACTGAAGAGTATAAGTCCACTATTTAATAGGAAAAGGGAAAATTACAGACTACAAGAAGGCCAACGCATTTAATTGCTCCTTGGGTTATTCTTTTCTAAATACTAATAATTGTAAAAGGTTGCTTAATGTGATAATAGTTACCAAGGTTGAAGAGATCAAAAGGAAATGTCAGAAAGTAATAGATTGAGGTGAGTAAACATTACTGTGAATGTATTAATGGTATCCTGAGATGCAGCAAAGAAGAAAATGCATCTAATGCTGAGGTGACTGTGAGAGTATTAGATAATAAAAATAAATAGAAAATATATATTTCTATTTTAACGGTCAAAAGACAAAAAATATTAAAGTAAAATCTTTAAAATTGATCATTGTGAAATTATTCAATTAAAAATGTTTGTTAAATGTCTATTATATTTCTGGGATAGACTATGAACTGCAATAAATCTCTAATACAAATATGACTTATCTCTACTCAAGAGGATTCATTGCAGCTTCGGCGAGTAGCTAATGTATGTGTATGTAGTAATTAAGAACAGTTATGATGAATATGTAAAGCAGTAATGAAGATATTCTAACCCATATATGACCAGTGATCTATGATATCAAACTATTTTACTATATAACACTAATGATAACTCTAACCATGTCAACATTCAGGGAGTTGAATGGTTCTAGTCTACATTCTAATATTGTTGCAAAAATTTTTTTTTCAAGAGAGATTTTTGCAAGGTTCAATTCCCTAAGAAAAAATATGTGAAAAAATATGTGTAAATAAATATATATTGATGGACCAGAACAGGTAAATATACATTCTGACTTTCTTAGATCACAAAATTCTATATTAAAAAATAATAAGCAGATGCTTTTTTTAACTTTACATATCTATATTCCTTTAAACTATTTAAACTATTCAAAGAATCAAGAATCTTAAAAAGAATTTCAAAAAATATGATCCAACTATCAAACCTTACAGGGGATTCATGTGTGTGTGTGTGTGTGTGTGTGTGTGTATACTCTTATTTAGTTACCTATAAAACTTTAGACCAACAATTAATAATCGTGTATTTACAGCACTTCTAAAACTTCTTCAGCTTACTATTTATATATAGCCTATAATTGAGAGCAAAGCCAACCATGAGAATAATAATTAATAGTGTTTTGGCATCTTATGACTACAGCAAAATAACATTAAATAAATCATAAAGCCTCTGGTAAAATAAAATTGAACTTCTGTAATCTTGAATAATCTGTAAGTAAATAAAAATAAATGTAGAATTAAAACGGTTGCTACTTTTACCAAAAGCAGTGTCACTGTTGTTTTAAAAATTATGTAAGACTTAAAGAGTAAAATATACAAGAGGAAATAGTATGAATAAATCAAAGTCCAGTAAACAATCAGATAAGAAAAGATTTCTAGAGTAGATAGTTTTATGGGTAAGTTGTTTTCTACTTCAAATAACACTAATGAGTAGGATTTATTCTGAGTAAATAGGTGATTTAACTTAATAAATGTTATTAAAATACATTTTATTTTTCTCAAGTTGTGTAAAAATTTTATGCATATTAATTAACTTATAAAAATTAATTAACAAATCTCTTTTAAAATCTCCAAAACGTTCAACAAAATGATGGCAAACCAATTTCAGCAATACATTAAAAAGATCATACACCAAGATCAAGTGAAATTTATTCCAGAGATGCAAGAATGTTTCAATATCTGCAAATCATTCAATGCGATGCACCACATTAACAAAATAAAAGATAAAAATCATATGATTATCTCAATAGATGCAGAAAAACCATTCGACAAAAATCATTATCCATTTATGATAAAAACTCTCAGCAAAGTGGATATAGAGAGAATATACCTGAACATAATTAAGGCCATAAATGACAAGCTCACATACTCAATGATGAAAAGCTGAAAGCCTTTTCTCTAAGATCAGGAACAAGATGAGGATGATCAGTTACATGACTTCTACTCAGTATAACATTAGAAGTCCTAACCAGAGCATTTAGGTAATAAAAAGAAATAAATGTCATCCAAATTGAAAAGGAAAAAGTAAATTGCCACTGTTTTCCAATGACAGGTTATGTATAGAAAACCCTAAAGACTCCATGAAAACTCTGTTAGCACTATTAAATGAATTCAGTAAAGTTGCAGGAGATAAAATCAATACCCCAAAATTTCTTGCATTTCTATACACTAGTAATAAAAATAAAGAAAACAATCCATTCACAATTGCATCAAAAGAATAAAATTCATAGGAATGAATTTAACCAAGGAGGTGAAAGACCATGTATTTAAAACTGCAAGCCATTAATGAAAGAAATTGAAGAAGACACAAATAAATTAAAAGATATTCCATGCTCATGTATTGGAGAAATAAATATCGTTAAAATGTCCATATTACTCAAAGCAATCTACACATTCAATGCTACCTCTATCAAAATTTCAATGGCATATTTCCAAAAAAAAAAAAAAATAGAAGAAAAAATCTTAGTATAAAATCCAAAAGCCAAAGCAATCTTGAGAAAGAACAAAGCTAGAGGCATCATGCTCCCTGATTTCAAACTATATTACAAAGCTATAATGATTAAAACAGTACGGCACTGTCATAAAAACAAACACATAGATTAAAGGAACAGAATAGAGAGCCCAGAAATCAATTTATGCATACATGGTCAATTAATTTACAACAAAGAAGGCAAGAATATACAATAGGAAAAGGACAGTCTCTTCAATAAATTGTGTTGGGAAAACTGGACAGCCACATGCACAGAAATGAAACTGGACCTCTATCTTACACCATACAGAAAATTTAACTCAAAATGGATTAAAGATCTGAAACCGTAAAACTCTGTTAAAAACATAAGTGGTAACCCCTTGACATAGATCCTAGTGATGATTTTTTTTAAAAAAAACTGGAACCAAAAGCAAAAATAAATAGGTAGGACTAAGTCATGCTAGAGAGCTCTCTACAGCAAAGGAAATCATGAACAAAATGAAAATGCAACCTACTTAATGGCAGAAAATAATTGTAAATTATGTATTTGATAAGGGGCTGATATTTAAAGTATATAAAGAGCTCATACAACTCAGCAAAACAGAAAATCCAATTTAAAAACAGGCAGAAGATCTAAATAAGCATTTTTCCAAAGAAGACATACAGATGACCAGCAAGTACATGAAAAGATGCCCAACATCATTAATCACCAGAAAAAATGCAAATTAAAACCACACTATCACCTCACATCTGTTAGAATGGCTCTTGTCAACAAATTAAGAAATAATAAGTGCTGGTGAGGCTATGGAGAAAACGGGACTCTTGTACATTGCTGGTGGTAGTGTAAATTTCCATTATGGAAAACAGTATGAAAATTTCTTAAAAAATTAAAAATAAAACTAACATATGGTCCAGCAATTCCACTTTTAAGTATTTATCTGAAGAAATGACAACACTAACTCTAAAAGATATGTGCACCCCAGGCTCACTGTAGTATTACTTACAATAGCCAAGGTATGAAAACAACTTAAGTGTCTCTCAAGTCTCTCAAAAGATGAATGAATAAATTGTTACACACACACGCGCACGCACACACACACATACACACATACACACATACACACACTAACATTTGCCCAGAACTTTGGCACAATTTTCAGAGATTTTATATAATATTCCTGATAACTTGATATCTTATTTGATAGGCATTATTATTTTTTCCATTTTACAGATGAGAAAACTGAAATTAATTATTTTTAAGGAAATTGAACATTAGATTACATTTTTCAGATATTATATATTTCAGAACATCCAATATTACTTGCCTATAAAGTACACAAACATTTGATCATCAGTTACTTACTTCTTATAAAAAAATCATTATTATGTATCATGGTGAAATCCATTATAAATCAATAATAATGCACTATGTGGAGGAGGTTGTCAAAGCACTGCCATACTTCTGAATCATGATATACTTTTGAAGCTTATTCTTTAGTTTGATGCTGCAGTCATGGACTATTTTCATCAAACTTCCCTGCATTATATTCTAAGTGATTATTCTTGTTGAAAAATGTATCCTATCTCTGATTACCTCATATACAGTTGTGCTCTCTGCCCTTGCTTTTTGATAGCAATTTATCTAGGAATGCTTCATGTGAAGTTATACTTAAATAATTTTTAAGATTTCTTCCCATATCTTTTAAATGATACAATCAAAGTGAAATTGTAAAAGATTACTTATTGGAAATGAATCCCTTCAAAAAATTTTGTAAAGTGTGCCTAAAAGAATTCCTTACTGCAGACTCTCTAGTGCATCAAATTTCAGTAAAATAACTAGTATAGAGCTGATATCCTCATCAAAATATAAGGAATTCCAGCAAAAAGTTTCACTAGCATACGACAGGCCAGAATATATTAAAAAGGATTTCTACAAAAAAGTATAGCTTGAAATTAAGTGTACTGACTATAAAAGTTACTCAACAACTCTTCATATGAGTACATATCCAATTTACATTCCTTCACTTCATATGACATTCCATAATAAAAATTATATAATGAGTGGAATTATTGTTATGTACTCATAATAATTCAGGCAAGTGCTATACATTCTGGATCAGTTGTGAAAAAAAACATTTCAGCCCTTGATTTCCCTTAAGATAGCACATAATCATTGTCTAATGACTGAGTGCTTTGTTTCCCTTTTTATCACTATTTATTAAAACTACTTACCGATAGTAGATTTGACAACATAAATTTGTCCTCTTTCTTTATTATATAATCCACTACTAAGCCAGATATTTTTACAATATTTATTATTAATTAATTATTACTATACATCATTCTACTTAAATTAATCACAATACACTTCTTTATTATCAAACCACATGAATCATCCTAAATTTATCATATCCCTTTAATCCACCTTTTTTAAAAAAATAAAAGAACCCCTCGAAAGACAAAATATTCTTGCTACCATTGACATTAACCCAAAACTCGTAAGTAAATAAAAATAGATATATAAGAATAAACATGCCCAGAAAAAAATCAGTAAGCCCTATTTATACATAAGATGATATTGATGATAATGATAATGATGATGATGATGATGATGATGATGATAACAATAATAGTAATAATTTGTTCACCACTTGTTCTGTTTTACTGATAAACAAGGTGAGATAATTACATGACTTAGTGAATATATCATATATCTAATTAGTGGAAGAGTTTGGAATAAAAATCAACTTTAATTCAAAAACCATATCATTATGCTATTATGTCTCAATTTGAGATCAGAAGGTAGTCTTAAGGTATGGAAGCCTCGAGTGACAATATTAAGTATATCTTGGCCTTATGTACATAACCCTTATAAGAACTACCAAATACAGAGTATGTTCTTATCTACTGCTATAAAGGTGACTAGAATAAGGTATATCAGCTATATGTTATTTTAAAAAATCAACAAATAAACCAAAAAACTGTTGGACATGCAGGGGTCTCATGTGTTTGGTAGTGTTAGGAGAGGGGGAAATATTTCTTTCCTAGATGAAGAAAAAAAAGAAAAGAAAAGAAAAAGAAAAAGAAAAAGAAAAGGAAAAGGAAAATAGTTGTAACCACTTATACAGATGTACCAATGCTTAAATGCAGTGTTAGCTTTATTATAAACATGGCTCTTAAGCCTAGACATGGTATTTGACATATCAGGAGCAGATTTAAGCTCTTCCGTGCTCTGTTAAAATTAGCATTGTGGATCCAGCAGAGACTCAACAAACTATGGGGTTTACCAATCATGAAATGTATTTGGAGGTGTAGGTTACCAAACTACATTTTCTCTCCCAAGAATATCTTTTGGCATCTAAGAAAACCTACCACAGTGAGCCCTCCATCATTTTTACAGATGTCTCTTGGTCATAGTAATATTTAAAGAGAGTGGACAATCTTTACAATTAACAAATTATAAAGCACTAAGTGCCCACCATGAAGACCAACTCTCCTGCCCGTCTTGGAATACCAGTACTACTATCTCTAATCTCCTTTCACATGTATATAGCTAAAAACACCTTTAGTACCTATTCCCACAAAGGCTCAAAGGCTGCTCCGACATACCACATAGCCAGTAAGCTAAATTGGCTCCCTGCGCATGCCAGCAGATTAGAAGTCAGAAAGCATACACACTCCAGAAATGATAATATTTTTACCTTCTAGTAGAGTGTCTGGTTTGCATTAATCAGAATTCACACTGTACTTTTCCAATGTAAATTTTAACCAAAGAATTAACATCCTTCATTTTGACTAGAGCATTAAGTACAATTAAGCATTTCAGAATATGTCTACGAATTTTATTTTTTAAAAAGCAGAAAAAGACAAATCTGAGATTCTTTGGAATTTATTCATGGATGACACTCTTCTATAATTCAAGATTTAACAAGGAATAAAGATACCAGGAGCTAATCTGGATACATGGCTAAAATGGCTTCTTGAAACTTGGAAAACATGATTGCCGAAAGTAAAAAGAGAGGTAAATGTGAAAATTGCTTTGACAGAGTATCGAGGAAGGGATTAAGGGATTCAGAGAGATTGGCATACTATAATGAATTTATTATATATTATCAGTGAACCCTATATGTTGCCTATGCTTACCAAGAGGACCTAGGAGATATCTCTTTCACTAAAGCAATAAGGAATGATCAAGTGGCGAAGGCATTGGCATTCCTGGGAAGCTCATTTGTTAACTTTTTTTTTTGTAGGTCAGAGTTGATGGTAGGGAAGTTGGCTGGGTTCCTTGATGGCAAAAAAAAAAAAAAAAAGTATACAATTCTGGAATAGCACAAATCAGATGATAGCAACTAACTGCCAGAGATGAGGTTTTCATAACTGCCATAATAGGCAATAAATCCAAAATGGTAACCAAAGGTCCTGACTTACAGGGCTCTGTACTGATGGCTAATAGACTATGGTGTCCTATGAGTGAGAAATATAGATTGCCAACAAGGGTATTATTGACCTATATAATTACAAAGATCAAGTGAGAGTGAGCTAAAAGTCAGTTTAGCTGATGAGGTTGAAAAACCCAATGCCTCATCCAGTTTGTGTGTGAGTGGGCACAAAGACATAAATCTTATGTCAGTGCTGACTAATACCTATCTAGCACAGAGGAGACACTAAATAACAAGGATAAGATGACTCATTCAATGAAGGTCAGACAACTTTAGTCCTTAACCATTCCATGCTCATATAAGGGACCCCTAAACAGAGCCATTGGTGCTCTGGCCAATGAAATAAAAGTAGAAGTGACATACCACTTTTGAGCAGAAAGCTATTATGTTTTCTGCTACCTTGCTTCTTAGCCTCTTCATTAGCATGGCAATATTCTTAAAAGGAGCTGCTGTCACACTGAGTTCCAAGGTGATAATCAGGAGACAGGGAGAGAGAAGGGGATACAGCTGACCAATGATGGACATATAACATAGTCATAAAATAAACCATTGTTATTTTTAAAATCACTGAGGTTTTTTAGGTCTTTTGCATTGCTTAATCTATCCTGACTGATACAACTGTCAATGCTGAGTAATTATAACAATAATTTATCAAAAAAAGGAGAATTAACTATTCGATTATATAATTCATAATTCTCAGTGCTTAATTTTTACATGAATCTGATGTTCCTCTGACAAGGACACAGACAGCAGGGCCTGCACATGTTTGGGGACCATGACTGTATATCTCTTGTTATAGAAAAAATGAGTTTGTTTTCTTGTAGAGAGTCTAAGTGTGTACAGGACTCATTTCAAGAGCTGTTTTTGACAGGTGTTCAGCCAAGTTAAGTAATAGCTTCCTTATCACCATGTACAATGGGCTACTCATGTAATAGTGCTTTCAATTTCAATATATGACACCTCAAATGAATTCATGAGGCAATAAGTTAGTAATTTTCAACCTTTGCCTTCAAAATTTCATAAGGGAGAAAAGACAGAGAAGCACATTCATTGCAGATTATATTTCTGGGTCTAAATCAGAATCTTCACCACTCATTGACTATCATTGTGAAGAAATATTCCATTTCCTATCAATCTGCAGCATCTTCATAGACCTGTCATTATCGCTAATGCAGATGCAGGATCAAGTCTGATTTAACCACATACAGAGCTGCTTATTTGAAAAAACAAAACAAAACAAAATCTACAACATTAATGTACTGAGTAGTTCACATTTTTGATATTGAAAAGACAGTTTCTTACCACAGGTAGAAATAGCAGTGACAATAATAATAAATCTCTTTCCTTTCAAATATGAAGAGCCTGATGAATTTGGTGTAGAATTGAACATGTATCCTCAAGAGTTTATACTGTTGTTAGTGCCGTGGCCATTGAATATACGTTAATATTTGTAGCAAAACCATTGATTCTTGTGTGTATTTCATGGCAGAGAAGCATTAATTCAAGGAGTATTCCTGACAGGTGTATCCAATAATTGAATATACAGAGAAACACAGACTTTAGACACAAGCATAGGAATAACCCTTTCCCTTCCTTCTAGAGAATCACTACTGTATATTAGCCTATCATTTTTTCTTAGAGATGAGGTGATGGGAATAGACATTTATCCTGGGCTAAATCCCCACAATTACTTACATAAATATTGTCTTCATTAGTCTAAGAGACTATGAATCACAGTGTACTTTCTGCAAATTTTTTCTCCATCACATCTCTTGGTTGCTCTGGATCAAAATCGGTTGGTTGTTTTAGAAAAATCAAAAAATCTGGTTGCCAGACTTCCAGAGAGTAATAGTAGTCAATTTCTACTTGCACGTTGCCTGAATTAAAGGAATAATATTTTGCTCATCTAGTCATAGGTTTATCACTTTAGCGATTACGTTGTCTTTCGAAAGAGATGGAAAGATTGGTTTACTGATAAATCCCCAATATTAGTCTTTAAAATGCCCATTAAAAATGTCTGTGAGTGATTTTTAGCATATTATGAGACATATCTTTGTGCTGGTGCCACTTTTTAGTATTACAAGCTATCTGGTGGTTTCCCTTAATTAAGGTACCTATGCGTGTCTACTCTTCTTTCCAGGTATTTAATATAAATATTCTTTAGATTCATTGTTAATAGTAATTCCAATACCAAGTATTACATATTCCTTACTACAGACATAAAATTACTTATTTTGTCAAGGATCTTATGGCGTCCACATAGATATTTATATTCTCGCATGCCCAATGGGTGACAAAAACACTAACTTTATAGGTTTGACATTATTACTCATGATCTTCTAAGAAGAGGACTAGAGAAAGATTTTGGCAATTAGAAATTACTAGACGATTTGAAGAGCAACTGTAATAGAGTGATCAAAGCAGAAGCTTTCACTCAAGAACATTATTTCCAATAATAGGAAAAGTCTAACAGAGTTAGTTTTCAAGAAGAGGAAATTAAATTTATATACTATACAAAAAATATTTTATCATTTTTCTGAATTTATTTGGTGTTTTAATATGTTATTGTATCCTACTACATGTCATATCTGTCACATATTAAAATGGTCAGTTTTCACATATTGATATGATTATAATTAAGTAGCTTTATATTATTGAAAAAAGTCAGAATATTTCCAAGCATCCTAATGAGAATTAACTAGCAATTTATTAAAATTTAGAATTCTATACCCCAATTCCTTCACATATACTTTTTCAATTCCGTCTTTATTTTCAAAATTGCTATCATGCCCTTTCTGAAAAGAAAGAAATCACCAAAAAATTATAAATATGAAGTTTTGAATCATAGTTAAAAAGTAATTTCTACTTTAAAAAATTAAGTGTGTACTAACTGTCCTCTTTGGAACTCTATGACAAACATTTTTCACAAGTATTCCCCTTCTTATCAGAAATATGTATATAACACAACATATTGACCATTACAAATATTTATTTTGAAAAAATCAATATTAATGCAATAGAAATAAACTTTTTATTAGTATTTTTCAAAAATATCCAACCAAAGGTGATATTTAGTTTGGACAACTGTCAAGTATTTGAGTAATTTTTGAATAACTTTTATTAGTTATTTTGATTAATACTGAAAATATTTGTATGCTTATTACTCTTTTTCTGTAATTGTTAATAAAATAATTGCAATTATTTTATTATATTACATATATCGATTATTTACAACTTATCATGCTTAATATGGCAATATGCCTCCTTAACAGAATGCATTCTAATAATCTTAGCTAAAGTTTATTCTTACTATATAAGCATATCCTCATGTTATTTTGTTAAGCAGTTATATTGGTCTAGAATAGGAACTGTTTATATGTAGATGTCCATAAACCTAAATGATAATCAATATTTTTCTTCTTAAAATAATAAAATCATTTTCATTTAAATCGGCCAAGGAAAAATAACTTACTCTTTAGCAAACCATGCTATAGGCTCAGGTACAGTCATAATAAATTTTTGTAGTAACTGTTAAGTATTGTGTAGACTACTACATCAGTGGAGGTACAGTTTGAAAAATAGAAATAATATCTTCAGATTTAATGCTTTTCACTTATACTAAAGGACTACACTTATTTAAAAATATAATTTTTTCCTTGGTACTTCTTAAGCCATTCTCAATTTCCCTCTGGATTTCTCCACTTGAGGAGAAGTGACAGAAGTGTTTCATATTCTTGTTCTCATATCTGTTCTTCCCATCAAGAAGGGCAGGTCGACTGACAGCTGTGCCATTTGTCACGATTGTCAAGGAATGAGTGAGCAGTGCATTTAGACATAATCTGCTCCTCTCTTATCAATGAAAAAAATTATTTACACATTTTTATTGTTATTGGATAACTAGTAAAAACTTAATGATTGATTTTCTTATTAATGCCATATGCATTGTTTATATTTTCATTAAAAGCATAATATTAATTTTAAGGTACTAATGAAAATATCTTATCACTATATGCAGCAAAAATATATGATCAGTTAAAGTCTTTTTTCCTCCTTCAATCTATAATGGCAATTTCTATGATAAGAAAATAAAATATTTTTATTTTGAAATTTAAAAAATCATAGTTAATGTATTATGATTAGGAACATTATTAAGTTTATATTGGTAGTGGTATTTGTGGAATATTTGAAATTGGAGACTTCTTATTAAGTATAATTTGTCCACAAGAGGCTCCAAAAAAAAAGTTAAGAAATGCTTAAATAAGGGTTTCAAAAACAATTGCTTCCCAAGTAAAAGATCAGCTCGAATTAATTTATCAATTTCTATTTTGAACATTGGTTAGTTTACCTGTTGTTAAGTGAGAACCTTAATTAAAATTTCTAAATATTCTTAAAGCAGTCCACATATCTGAGTGAATAGGAAGTTTATTTGCAGTCGTAGAGCCTCTTAATCCCATTCCAAGGAGATATGAGCTTGACAAAATTTCTATGACTGTATATTTTTTATTTAAAAATATTGTATTATAAAAGATAGCATAAAAAGGTATACAGAACATGTATAGTTCAATGAATAAATCATAAAATAATTACTCATGCAATCTTTACCAAGGTCAAGAAATTGGCAATTGCTATAGATGGTAGGCAACCTCTAAGACCGCAGTGACACCTGCCTCTCTTGTAAGCCCAAATCTAAGTGACTTTCCTCTAGCAAAAGCAGAACAAAACAAAATGACTCAGAGGTGACAGTATGTCACTTCTGAGATTAGGTAATAAAGAGATAGTGGCTTCTCTCTTGGCCTCTTCTCTCTTGTTCTTTTTGAAATTACTCACGTTGATGGAAGGCAGCTGCAAAGTCATGAGGCAGCCCTGGGGAGAGACCCACATGAGTGAGCTTGGAAGCAGATTACACAGGCCTGCCATAACCACATCAGTAATCAGGAATAAGATACTTTAGGCCTGGTCAAGGTTTGAAAGAGAACTGTCCTGGCTGACACTTTAATTCACCCTCATGAAAAACATTGAGGCAGAGGCATCCAGCTAAGTTGTATCCTGATTCCTGACACAAAGAAACTGAAATAATAAATATATATATATATTTTAATTTTAAATGCTAAGTTTTGAAGTAATTAGTTACGTAGTAATAAATAAATAATGCTATCACCCAAAGGCTCTTTCATGTCCCTTCCTAATTGTTCCCTTCTCTCCTTTCCTGTTCCCAAAAGTAACCACCATTTCTACTTCTGACACAATAATTTCGCTTTTTCTGCTTTAGAACCCTATGAATTCAACAATACAGCTTATGTTCTTTAGTGTCTGACATCCTTTGCTCCATGTTATATTTGTGAGATTTATATTCATCGATGTATAGTTTCAGTTTGGAGTTCTAATGGTTCTTTGTTGTGAAAATTTTTATGCATGTCTCTTGGTGCTCACATGTATGTATTTCTGGTTATAAACCTTCACCTAGAACTTCTGCATCAAAAAGTACACATCTTCAATGTTGGTATATAGCGATGAACTGATTCTGTAGTGGTTGTACCAATTTACACTCCCAACAGCAGTGCATTACAGCTCCCACTGTCCCACATCCTCACCCAATTTTGATTTTTTATATTTAAAATTTTAGCCCTTCTGCCATGGGAGTAGTGGTATTTTAGGGTGTTTTTAACCTACATATCCTGATGACTGAGGTGGTTAAGCATCCTTTGAATATAGAGCCCTGCCACCTATCCTGTGAATATATCCTTTCCTTATTGATTTGTAGTTGTCCTTTATAAATTCTTGATACAAACCCTCCCTTGCTTTATGTGTTTAAAACAATCTCATCTATTTGGGGGGGGGGGGGATGGTAACTTGCATTTTCATTCTTCAAAAGGTATCTTCTGATAAACAGAGCAGTTTTTTTCTTTAATCTGATTTCTCAGTCTTTTTTTATGATTAGCACTTTTATAACTAATATAAGAAGTCTTTCATTTTCCCAAGGTCCCCATACAATATCTTTTAGAAACTGTATTGCTTTAGTTTTATAATTATATCTACAATCCAATAGAAATTGATTTTTATGTAAGTGCAAGGTGTCAGATTTCATTTTTTCCCCACATGGTTATATAGTCGATACAAGATAATTTATTGAAAAGACCACCTTTGTCCCTTGGCATTGCAGTGTCACCTATGTCATAAATCAGGTGACCATGTATGTGTAGTATGTTTCTGGAACATTGGTTTCATTTCATTGGCTATATTTCTGTCCCTATACCAATACACTGACTTAATTACTATAGCTTAATAATAGGTCTTGGTTTTTGGTACCTGATAGTGTAGGTTCTCCAATTTTATACTTCCTCTTCAATCTTTGGTCTTTTGTAGTTCCATATTTATTTTTTAATCATTTTATATCAATTTTCCCTTAAAAATATCCCTCATAATTCTGTTTGGGATTGTGTTGCATCCTAGATAAACTTAGAGAAAATTGAGATATCCACAATAATTGGTTTTCCAATTCAAAGCGCAGTATAACCCCTGGATTCTTTTTAGGGATTTAATCTTTGATTTTAGTTCTTTGGTCTCCAGCTCTGTTCAGCTTTAGCTTTCAAGGACATACAAGAACAGGTAGATCAGCAATTTTCAACCTCTTTGAAATCTTCTATTATGTTAATCGAGTTTTATGCAACTCCAAAATTCTCTACTGGTAACTCTGTCTCCCTAGTAGTGTACAGGTTTACAAAAGTCATTGTTTGTGCCTAAACCTCCAACCAACAAAGGTCTGCAAGGATGGCTATCGCCTTAGCATTCTCCATCTCTTTGCTGCAATTTTCTCTTTTTAGTCCATATTGCCTCTGGAGTTCCCTGATGCCTTTAAATAAGTTATTTTCTAATTTTTTCCCCAGGTTTTCTACCTCTGCTTGTTTTTAATCTGCTTCAAAATTCTCTATCTTACCTTGGAAGGGAACTTCTTTGAGGGTATATATTTGATTTGGACCAGCAGCAAATGATGAACACTTTAATTAAGTTACTGAGATTGAGATGGTTCAAATTTGGGCTGCAATCCCTGTTAGGACCAGGATGTATATGTATATGTGTATGTATATGTATGTGTATATGTATATGTGTATGTATATTTATGTATATATACACGCATATGTGTATATATATATTTTTTTTATTTCTAATTGTCTTTTCTTCTGCAGTGTAGCCTTCAGCAGATCCTAATCCAAATGAAGGGGTTTTCTAGGGCCCCTAATTTAACAAGTATAGATTTGAATTTCCATTCCTTGGCATTGCTTATTTCTTCTCAGTTTGTCTCTAATAGAATCTACAGATGCCTCTAAACCAAGAAGAAAAACAGGCCCAAATATTGGGTTTACTTCTTGTAGCTTCTATCTTTTCCTTGATCTTGGCCCTGTAATTCTTCTTGTCTTCTTAGATTTCCACTGTATCAAAGGAATTGTTCTTATGTAATTTTTCCTGGGTATTTCTGGTTCTCCCAATGAGAAAACTCGATAACATTACCTAGTTAATATTTCTTTAACAAAATGAAAAATAATAGAAAAATTTATTAATGAGTTATTCTTACAGTAAGGAAGGTATCAATTTTTAGACTTGGCAGAATAAAATAAAGTAGTCTGGTTTGGTTTGGCAGCACTTCATTTTGTTTGTGTTGTTGGTTTTAGTTTTTATACTTTTGGCTACTGTGCCAAAGATATGCTCTGTAAGTTCAAATATTTGGAATGAGTTTTTCACTTGAAAAAATGGTAGCGAGAACACATTAAACATAAGGGCTAACCCTTGTTTGAGTTTCTGTGGTCCCATTTAGAGGCATCATTTAGCTGGTCTTCTGCCAGCTTAAAAAAAAAAAAAAAATTTTAGCTTTGCACATGCTTCGCATCTACAAAATTGTTTATAGAGATTTACAAAGTGTGCTCTTTAGGGACTAAAAAGTATCCCCATTTACTGTCAGTAATACTTCAGTCCAGATAATACAGTTTTGTTTTATCATTGAACATGAATGAAATGTATGAATGTACACATACCAACTCCCCCCCCCCCGAAAAAAGTTGTAATCTAGATATTCTTAATCCCCATTATTTCTAAGAATTACTATACCCCTGTTCACAATGTTTGCATCCTTACAACCCCTGCATAAGGTTAAGCTCTTTCCATTCACGAGATTTACTATTGCTTTGAGAGTTAGTATATGCTTTCAAAATATCACATATACATCTCTGTATTAGTGATCTATTGCTGTGTAACAACTTACCACAAAAGTTAGCAGGTTAAAACAATATTCAATTATTTTCTAAATTTCTTAGGCCAGGAATTCAGTCTTGGCTTATCTGGGTCTGTTATAGGCTACAATCCATGGGTCAGCTGGGATGTAGTCATCTCTTAAGTAGAAAAAATCTACTTCCAAGTTCATTTGGTCATTCATAGGATTCAGTTCTTTGCCAACTGTTGGATCAAGAGCCTCAGTTTCTCACTGGTGGTAGGCAGGAAGAAACTCTCTATTCCTTGCATGTGGACCTTTCCAAGGTGCCAGCTTACTTTATAAAACCATGGAAACTGAGAAGGCAATAGAGTCTGCTAATTTTTTAAAGATGGAAGTCACAATCTTTTGTAATCTAATCATAATCCGACATTTCAGCACTTACACCGTGTGCTAGTAGTTAGAATCTATTTACTAAGTCTAGCCTACATTCAAGGAAAGATGATTATACAAAGGCTGGAATGCAGAAAAGCTAACATATGGATGGAAGAACTGACCGAAAATTCGTATTCAACTGGGAATCATGTTCTATGTGATTAGTCATGACCTGATCAATCTTCCTGAAGCAGATCTCTGATTATATCAGTACCTAACCTAAGAAATATGTCAAAGATCTTCTTGCCCACCACTATCCACAACCAGATGCCACTCTTCATTACCAACTTTTCTCTTCTTTTACTACTCTTCTTGAATTCCATATTCTAGCCAATGATGTTAGCTTAAATCATAAGGCGACTGTTTTACATACTGGTTTATGTTGTTCCCCTTACCTGAAATAACATGTCCTTCTCTTGCCATAAAGTAAGGTCTGTAGCCTAGAAAAGAGAAGAAACAGTGAAGGACATATTTTATTTCTCTTTGAATATTTAAAGAGATAGCACCAAACAAGTCAATGTGTAGCAGACTAATAGAGAATCCCTGAAAGCCATCAAGGATACCCTACAGTGAAATTAATTGCTTCAAAAATAGTGAGTTTTTTAATGTGATCAAATGAAGAACAAAATCTGTCCATTATGAGTATAAAGGGGTTTTGGTGTTTAATGAGAGTTAAAATGAAAAGACTTCTAAGGTATATAAATTCATAAATTTATATAAGGATAAGAAAGGAAAACTATTTCCCTTCACATACAAAGATAAGAAAAAGTGACTTACATAATAAAATTTCAAAATAATCATGCTTGATACTTACTTTTAAGCTGTGGATATTGTACACACTCTGAAACCTTTATTTTTCATTATGTTTCTTATTTTTAATTCATAATTCTTATAATAAAACTATGGAATTGACTAACATTTCAAATTTTAAAATAAATATGTTAATTAGCAATGTACACAAATTAAGGATTCTATTTGTATAAGAGGAAGACCCTTAAAGACCCTTTCCCCATGAAGTAGATTGAGTTCATATTTCCACATAATATTCAGTTACTTTTTATTTTAAGTTTATTGTTGAGCCTGACCTTTAGAAAAATATTTACCTCACTTTAGAAAAAATTCACAGATGCAACAGCTGCCTGAATTCTTGTTGCTATTTCTCAGTATAAGTTGGAGCGAGTAGTGCTATGAATGATGCTATGAATCATTGCATGGGTAAAGAAATTTCTAAAAGCATGCTTTTTGGCTTTTCCAGAGAGAGAGAGAAATCAAGGGAACCAGTGATGTCTGTTTCTTTTTGGAGCACCTGATTAATAATCTCCCTGGATGATATCTAATAGAAAAGAGCTAATCTGCAGGTGGAAACTAGAATACATTTAAAAAAAAAAAAAGATAAATTATGGCATTGCTTGTGATTTACTTTATCTAAACGATAAATGACTGAAGGCAGGGGCCCTGTCTAATTTGTTGCTATAGCATGGCTCAATAACCATCATGCTCACACAGACAAACATTTAAATAAATGCTTAATGAATCACTAATTAAGTGAATAAATACAATGACAAATACATGAAACTCAAACAAGTTCCCAGTGTATAGATAGGCTGAATCTATAGAACTTTCGATTCTGCTGAATTTCCTGTTATCATGCACCTGAAGATTGTATATCACAGGAACAAAGACTCTTAAGTGAGACTAAATATTAGCCTGCACTAACTCCCTTATGAGCAGAAATGGAGTTAGGTGCAGGTCCATCTGGCTCAATTGTTTCTGTCATATCCATAAAGTTGTTCAAGGCAAATAACCCAGACATAACAAATTTGATTATTGTGTAAATTTGGTGTTATAGCTGTAAGATGGAACACACTCAGTAGATGAAGTTGGAATTTCCTTTAAGAGAAATGGGAACTTCCAATCTGAGAAGTAAATGCTGGGGCTTATGGCAATGGCTTTTAGATTAGGGGATGAAAAGTCATTCTGGTCTTTCTGGAGCCTAAAGTAGGTCAGACTCTGAGGTATGGTAAGAAATGAACCACCCTGGCCACAAAGAAGTGGGTCAGGAGTAGTAGAGGAGGCAGGCCAATACGGGGAAACTGTGGCAGTTTTGGACCTGGCAGATGTTGAAAGTAGTCACTGTGTTGCATACGTCTTCTACTTATTACAGTTTGCGGTATGGACTCTGCCTTGTGTTTGGGAAGAAATGAACACTTTCTTGATTGTTCCACTCACAGTAGTGAGGGCAGTCACCAGAGGAGTGGGGATGCTGGTGGTCAAAACCTACAGAAACAACCCAGGGGAGACACAATGTGAAAGTCCAGAGAAAAAGTCCCTGACGAATTGTTTGAAATCATTCTGGAGACATTTAAAGAGTGGCCATTTGGTAACCAGTTACCTTATCTGTAAAATGGGGTGATAATACTTGTCCCTACTTCCCCCCAGGGGAGTTAAGAAAAGTTAAATAATTAATGACGGTAATGTGTTTGAACACCTTGAAAGAAATACTATATATAAGCATATGATATCATTACCTTCATAGTAAAAGGAAAAGAAAATATTAAAATAACAATAATATGTACATTTTCAACACCTGCAGTTGTATATGAAATATATAACTCTTTTATTGTTTTCCGTCTAATCCACTGCACCTGCACTAAAAATGTACCCCAATGGCCTAATTTTTAAAAGTACATAAAATTTAGACAGGTACTTATTCTTTTATTCACCCCATTGTGCCTAGGTCTCACAGAACATATTTTAAATAATATACAACCACAAAGAGACCACTTCAATACAAATCTCAATAGTGTGGGTTAGTAAAAACTACTTTTAAAGGCAAACATCTGGCACCTCATAAATATATATCAGCTTTCATCAAGAGTTTTTCAAACTCTCCCCATATATATTACACTTATAAGCATTATTAATTCAGCATATTGTACGTAGGTTTTTAAAGTAGTCCCAAAGCAGAATTACATATGTAAAATATGTGCTGTAATATTTAGGCCCATGCAGATCATAAAGAACAAGACGTTAACCACAATGCTAACTCCTTTTGATTTAATGTGTTCTGCTAGCTAACAGGGGTGATTTTTAAACACAGATACAAGAAAATACTACAGTGAAGCTTAAGGGCTGCTATTTATTCCGACTAATTTTTTTTTTCCCTCTCTTGTGACATTTAGCAAATTATTCTAGGCTTACATTTAGCTTGTGTCAAAAATATGCCTGAAATATTTTACTCTGGTTTATTTCTATATCTGAAAGAAAATTTAAGAGATGATTTGCTTTTATAAAGGCTTAATCTGTAACATCTAACTGGTACTTCTCCTTTTCCAGAGGATACTGAAAAAAAGGATATTCTGTATTGCCCTTTGGCAATTTTTCTGTTTTTAACGATCTTACTAGGAAGTTGTTTGTTGTAGTTCTTTTTTTTTTTTATTTTTCCCATATGAGTAAATGTCAATTCTTCTCGCTGTGTCTTTAATAATGTTGGAGAAAATGCAATCAGTTTTATTGTTATATTTTTATAATGGTGCACATATTTATTTCATAAGTATAATTATTTTATCAGACGCAATAACACTCACTCCTTTAGCTGCTCCTGACTGTTAAAGTTAGATGCATTTCCTTGTATCTTCATATTTCTCTCTTCAAGAAATGGGCAAATTTAAAGCGAAAAGTTGTGAAGGTTTGTAGTCTAATCTGGCATAGGATAATAGGTTGTTTATTTCATTCATCTTATATGCCTTGTATTTCACCTAAAATCATCATTATCTTTTATTCTACAAATCTATATTTTTAAAATTCCTATTGACTTCCACCCAGTATGCTAAGCAGTGGAGATATAATAAAAAAAACAAACCAGCATTTCTAACCTTAGAGAGTTTTCAACATAGAAGAGAACGAGAATAAGTAAATAGTATTTAAATAACTTAAAATCTTTTAAGTGTTCTAAAGTAAAAATATAAATGCCCCAACGTTTAAAGAAAGAACCTTCTTTGGATAGGATGGCCACTGATACCCTTTCTAAGTAACTAATATGAAGTATATCATGCCGATTTTCCAATTAAATAATAAAGCTTTCTCAAAATCATATTAAAGCGACTATCTAAATATACAATATAGAGAGAGAAAATTCTGTACCAGTATTAGAAAACCATAAAGAATAATAGTCACATGCCAGAAACTTCAAGAAAATTTTCTGTATAGGAGAATTTGCACAGAGCATTGCTTGTCTTCATGTAAAGAAACACCTTGCTTGGGATATAAGTGAAGAGATCCCAAAATTACTCACCAGCAGCAACAGGTGGAAGACCAAATTGGGTGTCAGGACAATAAGACGGCAATATGTGATCCCATCAACTCTCAATAAGTGTCCTATCACTGTTTGCCTTACATGTCTGGATCCCACAGCACTTGCCCATTATATCCTTGGAAGTGCTTCTTCTTTTAGCTGCCAGGATAAACACAAAAGGGCAGTCTTTGATACAGAGAGAAGCTCCCTGCTGTAAAGCCTACAGCATTGGCTTTCTGTCTAAAAACCTCTGATAATGGAGCTCTAAACTCCCTCCTTCATTTGAGCTAGAAAGACTCAGTCTCACAACCTCTGACAGGTCCCATTTCACACCAGAGCAGAATGATCCTAGAAAGATAAATGTGAGGATAAACTAGTATAAAAAAAATCACTGAGTATATGAAAAGATGTGGAACTTTAAAAAAGAGTAACTCGGAATAAACCTTTTTTATAGAAGTCAAGGCAATAGTTTAACTGTGAGGTAGACAACCAATGGGAAAATCTGATCCACAAGAAACTACACAGAGCAGAAACTTACAATCATCAAATTGAAAATCTCAATGAGGCAGAGAGTAGTAGATTGAAAGACAAAAACTAATGATCAACACAGTCATTTAAAAAAAAGGAAAACCCTGCTTTTTGTGGCAACATGTATGGACCTTGAGAGCATAATGCTAAGTGAAATAAGTTAAAGACAAATACTGTACATTCTCACATATGTAAATATCAATTTATACATGTAAATGAAGTAAAACTCAAAGAAATACAGAACAGTATGGTGGCTGCCAGGAGTTGCGTCAGTGGGGGCAATGCACAGATGTTGGCAAAAGGTACAAATTACCAGCTTTAAGGTGAATAAGTCCTGAAGATCTAATATACAAATAACAATTTTAGTTAACAATATTATATTTTCAGGTATTATGTACCTGAAAGTTGTTAAGAGAGTATATCTTAAATGTTATCACAACAACAACAAAAAAATGGTAATAATGTAAGGGGATGGAGGTGTTTATTAATTTTGTTACTTATTTTGTAATATGCATATTGAATTATTAAATGATATACCTTAAACTTACATATGTCATATGTTAATATATCTCAATACACCTTGGGTAAAAATAACAGATGATATTATAAAAATGATGCCTGAGAAATTCTATGAAAAAATCCACAAATTAACAAAGCACAATCAGAAACAAGTTCAAACCCAAACATTTGTTAAAACTTCCAAAGAATAAAAACAAGATTGATTGCATGTGAAATTGTGAGAGCAAAATTATTTATCAACATCAATAAAGGCTGAAGCCATATCTTCAAAATGTTGAGCTTGAAATTGTGTACATAGATAAACTTTTTCTTAAGACCAAGGGAGAAATGAAAACATCCTTAGAAGGAGAGAAGATCTTACCTTTTATAAGTTCTTACTGAAAGTATTGCTAAAGAATGTGTATCTAAAAACTGTAAATTGAACTACAATGGAGTAGAAGGTAGATCAAAGACATTAGAAATAAAACTGTCTTACAAAAGCATTGACTTTAAACAAATAATAACAATATTAACAAAATCAAACTGACAAAAATAATCATAAAAATAATAGCAATTTATGAAACAACATAAAATGGTTAAAGGGAATATCAAAATGGAAAGCATTCTAACATCCTAAGATCCCCAGATGCTACAAAATATCGTAGTCTCAAAATAAGTAAAGCAAAATCTTAAAAAAAAAAAAAAGGAAAAGAAGTGGAACAAAAAAAATAGAGCAGTGAAAACAGCTTAACAGGTCAAATGGGACAGATAATCTTAACATTTTCTACTAAAGACCGTTCATAACAAAAGACAACTTAGTATTTTACTTCAATAAATATTCCTATTTATTTAAGGGTATTGATTCCTCAGCAGGAAAATTGTATTTTAGTAAAATTGATGTTTCATGTTCTTATTGTGGCTTTATCCAATCTACACACAGCTCTCAAAGCCTCTGAGTTGTGTTCATCACAGGAAATGCCCTTTTCTTCACAGAACTTACAGTGTAATTTTCCAAATTCATTACTCAAATTCTCCAGAAACGTATTATTCTCTGGATAGTAAACTCAGACCTATCAAAGTAACAGAACACATGCACATAAATTTCGATTCAGTTACCATTTTGAGATTGTCCAAAATACTAGCATGTATTTTTTAAAAGTTTATTAAAAGAATTTTACTTCATAATAAATGAAGATATATACAGGAAGAAAGGGAGTTTCCAAATAGATATTTTGTTAATAAATAATACTTAAAGAAGAGAAAAACAAATCATCATCTGAAAAAAAAATGACAAAGAAACACCAAGGAAAGTATCATCATTAGAAAATTAAATGTAGAGGACAAGAAGGACATAAAGGACAAGAAGGCCTATGCTCTCCACTTATCATGCTACATTATTTGAAAATTCTTGTCAATGTATTGAATAATAGTAGAAATGAGTTGTAAAAAAAAGTTTGCAGGAGATGCCATTATCTACTTTAAAAATACAAAAAAAAAATCAATTCAAAATACTTAAAATAAGAAAAAGCTACATGTTAGATGTGAAATATAAATATAAGGAAATCAAAAGTTTCCTTGGAGGCCTAATAGTATCTGTCAGTCACTATAGCAACCAAGGCCTAAAATATATAGGACTTAATTGTAAGAAATATTTAAGGAAAATATAAAACTTTAGTGAGGAACAAAAAGATATTTTGAACTATAAATAAAAGAAATGAGTCATATCAAATTTCTGGATGAAAAGATGAAGTTTTATAAAGGTATTGGTTTTCCCAAAATTATCTGATGTAAATATAATGAAATTTTAATCAACATCCCTAAAACATATATTTCAAACTTGACAAAAATAATTCTGAGCTATACCTGGAAAAATTAATTGTACTATTCTTGTGCCTTCTCCCCTAGAAAAGGCCTTGCTTGAGGAAAGCATTGGGACTGGTTTACACCTCTCTGAAGGTTTAACATACATAGGTATACAGAAAATTTGTATGTGGTCATTGTTAGTTAACTGCATATCTTGATAGATGCCCTCTTCCATATTAATTTCTTACAATTCTACCATTAACAAATCTGTTTCAAAATATAATATCCACTAAATAGATCTTGGTAGTTAGAATTTCACAGTCAACCAAATTTCAAATTCTTACTTCTTTATAAATGTAGAGTAAAATAAACACTGATATTTACTGAGCACTTCTAATTTTCTAGGAACTTTACACCTATTTTTTCATTCAATCTCTATACAAACACCATAAATATATCAGTAATTCCATAAGAAAATTAAAGCCCAGAGAAATAAAATATCTGTGGTTCAATTACTTGTTGGTAAATGCAGTCAGTCCCAGAACTTTTTGGTTCTAAATTCAGGCTCTTTCATTTTGCTATTATTTTCTTATAGTTTTGCTGTTTCTTTTATCTATTTAATCATTTTAATATTCATATTTCAAATATTATTTATAGTTACATCATTCTTCTCTTCATTATATCTAATTCTCATGTTGCTTTATTTGCTATGCATGCAAAAGTTTTATATGGTTAAAATTCTATTTATTTATTTATTCATTTACTTATTTATTATTTTCTTTAGGAAGGCTTCGAGTTGTGAAACTGTCATTTTAGAGATATTTTTGACTTGTTTATTCAGGGGATTTCAAAGACTTCAATAATCCTAGACCAATTTTTATGCTGAATTTTTGCCATGCTTTTTGGAACCATCATATTTTTCCATTTTTCATGTAACTTGTTATCATCTAGAAATTTTATTGGGCTGTCTCTTGTACAAGTATATAAGTCACAGGTGGAATATTATGCTATTTTTTGTGTGTGCTTTTTGGTTAGCTCAGAACAGTATAAGAAATTGCAACCGAAATGGGACTTAAGGGATCAAATTATAATGAAAAATTAATTAAGTTAATTCACTGCAACTTGGAGTTTGAATGTGTTTGAATGTACAAAATTCTTTCAGGTAATTAGCACTCTTTCAGGCCAGGACCTCCATTATTTAGGGTGTCACAAACTATGAAATTTAAGCTAAAAATCATGTAATTTTTATAGAAAAACTCTCAACTATACCTGCTAAGTAAATGTAAGATATTTCATTTTTAAGGTAAAATCTGTTATTTATGTCAAGACAGCTTTTAGAATGAACACATTTGTAAACATGGCTCTCATTCTAAGTAAAAAGATAGGTAAAATTACAATAAATATTATTTGATTGGTGTAGGGATGGAGTTGCTCTATCATGTGGGGGTCACCTTCAAACAGGATCTCAGTTTGTTTAATAGAAATAGTATTAGTTCATATATACTGTATACTTCCTGTGTGCCAGGGACTATTCTAAATAACTTAACTTCAACCATCCATCTCCTTCTGCAGTGACCAACCCTAAGACATAGGTCATATGATCTCATCTTATATATGAGGGAACTGAAGCACAGATAGATTAAGGGACTTATTCAAGGACACATAGGTATTTGGTTTTTGAGGTGCCATTTGAATTTAGGCAAATTGGTTCCATATTCTGGGCTTTAAGAACTATACTTGAAATCTAAAGCAACCACATTTTAACACTCCTGGAGTCCTCAGAGATAGCACTTGGCCTTTTTTTTTTTTTTTTTTTTTAACTGAAAGGAATTCTTTAATATGTTGCCATTATGCTTGTGTGTTGTCTAAATTGAATTTAAAGATTTTAGTATTACCATAAAAAGAGAGGCAGAGATGATCAGCATAGTCTATAAACAGAAATTAGAGGAAACACTCATCACAGGGCTATCTTTACCTGGCTTTGGTCCAGGTGTTTATTATAACCACCAGTGACTTTATTAAGATAAAGACAAAGAGAGAGACTGGAAAGAAAGCAATAACCATATATAAAGGAAATTATTTTGACAATCTCTATTCTCAAATACTAAAATAAAAATACAGTGAAAGGTTTTCATTTTTCCTAAGCAACATGTTTCAATTTGTGTATTTTATAATTATTGTATTATGTTTTTATAAGTTTTGATTACAAAACTTATGCTAATTGTAGAAAATTTGAAAATCACAAAAGAGCAAAAATAATGAAAGGCAAGAAAAGAAACAAAGAAATGAAGGCAAGGCGGAAGTAAAGAATGAAGGCTATGAAGCAGGAAGGAAGGAGAAAGGGAGGGAAAAGAGCAAGAACGGAAAGAAGGGAGGACAGGAGAAAGAGGGGAAAGCGATAGAGGGAGGGAGGGAGGAAGGAAGAAGGAGGGAAAGGAAAGAGTGGGGTGCGAGAGAGGAAGGGAAAGGAAGGAAAAAGAGAAAAGAAGAGAGAAAGAAAAGAATGGAAAAGAGAAAAAGAGAAAGAAAATCACCTGTAATCTAATTTCCAGAGGTAATAGCTCTCAATATTTTGATGCACATTCTTTCTAATATATAATATATATCCTGTTAAAAATGTTCACATACACAATGGGACATACAAGCTCATTTGTAGTCTCTTTCTTTTTCAGTTATCAATGTTATAAACAAAACATGTCCTGTATCATTAATCTATTATTTTTTGAAATAATTCCAGATTTATAAAAACATTAAAAATTAAACATTTAAAAATATTTGTTTGACTTATATTCTTCAAATGCTATTATATTTATAGAATACTATAAATTAATAAAAACTAGGAAATTAATACTGCTATAACAGTAGTACTAATATATAGAGCTCATTAAAATTTCATCAATTATCCCACTAATGCCCTTTTACTGTGCTAGGATCAGATAAGGACCACACATTTCATTTTGATACCATTTAGTTTCTTTATTTTTAGTTCTATTTTTATTATGGTGACATTCTTTAATGAAATCCAGTAAGTTTTAGGTGTACAATTCAACATTTAGTTTATTTAGACTGCTTTAATCTGGGACAATTTTTCAGATATTTTTCATAGTCTTGAATCCTTTAAAGAGTAGTAGCCAAGTATCTGGTAGAATGTCCCTCAGTATGAGGTTGTCTGATGGTTCAGGTTTTGCATTTTTGCCAAGTATATCAAAAAAGCGATGCAGTGTCCTCCTCAACATGTCACATCAGAGAGCTCAAATTTTTGATATATCCTGTCACTGGTGACATTAATTTTGTTCACTGAGATGGGATCTTCTAGGTCTCTCCACTGTAAAGCTACCATTTTTTCCCTTTTGTATTTAATAAGCCTCTTCTAGGAAGATAGTTGAGATTATATTGATCATTATTTTACCCACTAATTTTAGCATCCACTTATAGTTCTTGCCTAAAACAGTTTTAACTGCAGTGTTAACCAGATGGCAATTTTATTTTTTCATCATTCTTTCCATAATTATTAACTTTGAATTCTACATTAAAAATTAACTGTCCTTTCTCTCATTTATTTATTTATTCAAATATATATACTGATATGTGTTCAAATATATGTATCATTATGGACTCATGGATATATTTGTTTTCTATTATGTTTTATAATCCATTACTATCGTATCTATTTTCTTGCTCTAATTGTACCAGATTTGGCCATTGAAAAATGTTTCAATCATTTTTTGAGCACTCTCTTGCTTTTTAGCACAACATATTCCTGTCTTGTCATGTACTTCTCCTACTCTGAAAACTACCATTTCTTCAAGGAGTCCTGGTTCTATTTGTTGGAGAGTAGCGTTAAAAAACCAGTATCTAAGCACTGGGTGTGCTCACTGGTACTTTGTTTTCATTATTTCCAGACATTTTCAGCAGACAGCCAGGAAATACATGTGTACATACCCTAACATAAACACATTTATACTTTATACATGTATATATCTATTTGTCCAGCTATCTATCTATATGAAAAATCATGAGTTTATTCTAATATTTCTAATTCAACTCTAGCAACTTCTAGCCTCCTGTCTTTCCTTATTTAGAACTCCTTTCTTCCACAATAAGAAACCTGGCACTTATTACCCCAATATCTACTTATTTTCTCAATCAAAAATACACACAATTCCCCAATAGCTATCCCATTCTCCTACTGAAATATGACAGTTTTGTAAAGTTATTTCTGTCTCCATTCTTAGTTTATATAGTCAAAACATTGTTTCATAAATTTACTAATATTAGTTCTGTTTCTCCATCCCTTCAGTGTAGTTACGTCATTCATTTGTAATACTACTAAGCTCATTTACACTCTTTGTATTGTATTTAGGCTCCCTCCACCCCACCTATCCTCGTTTCTATTAATTAATTAAAGTAATTTGGGATATATTAACTTAAAAAGGTCTAAAATTCGCTTAGAGCTCTGTTGCTACCATCCTGAAATTCTTAATTTTAAACCATGAGCCCCTCATTTTTGTTTTATACTTGGTGACTCGAATTATACAGCAGATGCTGTGTCCTAATGAAGGTATTGATAAGTTCTTAGTAGGTGTTTCCACATCCACCTATTTTAGTACCTCAAAATAACTGAAAGTCTCCGTCACTCTTTCTCATTTACTTCTCTTTTTCAAAAAAAAAAAAAAAAAAAGCTTATTATTGAGGTATTAATTCCATGGTCTTGTAGTTCTTAAGAAATACTCATTTATTCAATACTTTATTACATGTTTCCTTTTCAACTTCTTCAAACATGGCCATATATCTGCAGATTAGTTTGTAAGAAAACTATACCATGACTTGTTAACTCATCAAGCTAAAATTGTGTTTCTTTTATTCAGACACCTCAAAAACGCTTTGTAAACTTATTATGGGTTAGAAATAGTCAACTAATTTTTGTAGCTTCAGGGAACAGAAATGAATACCACAATGGAAAATATTTCTAAAGCTCAAAGTAAGAAGAAACATTTTTAAATGTTTTCAAAGTTTTCATTAACAATGTTATGAGAATATGAGAACCCAATAAATATTGTGGGAAAACTCAAGTTATCCTCTCACTGGAGATGTTTCAACTGTAAGTTAATAATCATCTAATGAAAAATATTTGGGGAAAAATGCTGATACTGTTTGAAAATACACAATAATCATTGCCCCAAAATATAATGTTGGCATTGGAATATGTATTATAGTTCAAGTGAATGCAAAATATCCCATGTAAACATGCATGTGCATTTAAGGCCCATATAACATTCTTGTGTTTTCCTGTATGGTAAACAGATATCTCTTTCTTTCTGAGATGAACTGTATTTTGCCAGAGAATTATCTTTTTAAATTAAATTTACTGGGGTGGCATTGGTTAATAAAATTATATAGGTTTGAAGTGCACAATTTAATAATACATCATATATATGTTGTATTGTGTGTTCACCACCCAAAATCAAATCTTCTTCTATCACCATGTATTTGACCCCCTTTACCTGACTACCTTCCCCTCCTTTCCCTCTGGTAACCACTAAAATGTTGTCTTTGTCTATGAGTGTTTGTTTTGTTTTGTTTTGTTTTGTTTTCTTGCTTTTAGTTTTATACCCATAAATGAGTGAAATAATATGATTCTCAACTTTTTATGACTTATTTCACTTAACATGATAATCTCAGAATCTATCCATGTTGTCACAAATGGCAGTATTTCCTCTTTTCTTATAGATGAGCAGTATTCCACTGACTATTTTCACCACAACTTCTTTATTCAAACACCTATCAAAGGGCATTTTGGTTGTTTTCATGTCTTGGCCACTGTGAATAATGCTGCAATGAACATTGGGTTGCATATATCATTACAGATAAAAGTTTTTAAAATTTTGGGGTAGATATCCAGAAGATGGATTGCTAGGCAATTATAATCTTAATTTTTTGAGGAAACTTTATACTGTTCTCCATAGTGGTTGTACCACTTTACAGTCCCACCAGCAGTGTATAAGTGTTCCTTTTCCCCCACAACCTCTCCAACACTTGTTATTATTTATTTTATTGATAATAGACACTCTAACAGCTATGAGGCAGTATCTCATTATGGTTTTGATTTGCATTTCCCTAATAGCTAGTGAAGTTGGGCATGTTTTCATATGTCTGTTGACCATTTGTATAGAACATTATCTTTTTAAAGTTAATCCCTGGTGATAATTGAGCAAGAAATGTTGGAGAATTGTCATCATGGTAAAAATGTGACTATATGAACTATATGAAAGTTCAGAATAACAGAAAGAATGAGCATTCAAGATAATGTTCGAGAAAGGGAAAAGACTATATAAAAGAATGTTTTCACTTTTAATAATGTTTTTAAGCATATTTGAATTCTAAAACCAACTAGGGACAAAAATATCCAATTATCCATCCTTCACTGAAATTCAGCTGTTAACTATATGTGTGCCAATGATCAAATCATTTCTCTGAGTCTCAGATCAGTCGCCTGTTATCAGTATATTAAATGATACAGTTTCTAGGATTCATCCCTGTTCCTCAAATCTAGTCTGTTACTGACCCACTGCCAATACCACCACCTCCAACAGTATTAATTAAAACCAGAAGATTAGTTTAGTGAGGATATGAAAGATTATTAAAGAGGGTCATTGCTGTCAATGAGCCTCAATCGAAAGTAGTAAAATATAGTTAAATAAGAAATTATAAATAAATAATACCAAGACTAAACATTTTATTTTAACTTAAAATATATATCTGACCATGCTTTCCCCAACCTTTTGATGTAAAAAATTTAAAGTAAATATAGGTCTAGTGATTGAACCATAATATGTCATTTATAATTCCTGGTCTCTGTTTCTTTGAAATAGAGTGAGAATTTACAGATTTCTCTGAATATATGGACAAAATCCTTCCAGATTTTTGTTATTATCTTGTTTTCTTTTTCTAATCTGTTATTACTATCTCACTTATATATACACTTAAAGCTATTTTTCAGTGCTGACTACATATTGAATTTTTCCAAAGCATTTGACTTATTTTTCATAAATCTAATTCTTGTCACATTTATATTTTGTTACTTTTGTAGTATGCAATTGTATTATATAATTAGAATTTTATTTATAACTGTTATAAGAAGGTTTTAGAACAAATTCAACTGACTCATTTAACATATGAGTATCTATGGGAACAGAAGTACACAGGTACACTAGAGAATAGCCTACAACTAAAGAACATTCACTATGCCTTGGATACTAGTCATTGTCATTTACAGAGGGACTGTGAGTGAGTGCCTGTTAATCCAGCAGTTATGATCAGTAAAGACTAGGTAAGAAAACCTCTACTCTATTTGGAAATAATACATAATCGCATATCAAGTGTCTAAAATACAGTAGAAATCACTATCAAACAATGTAGTTGATGTATAAACATATTTAATATAACATCTAATACTTGAATGGACAGCGTAAGGTAAATAATGAGTCCAGAGAGAACTTCTGAAGGTAAAGAGTATTAGGAGGTAATTGTTTTTTTTTTTTTTCCATTTATAAAAGTTCCTTTTATATGAGAGTAAATAAAATTATTGGAACATCCCTCTCCTTTCTCTGCCTCTTAAATCGTCCCATCTCTGGGGAATACAATGCCTTTTCTCATTGGAACATTTGAACTTAACGTTTTCCTTCTTCCTTTTTAAGAATGATCCTACTCTCTGGAGTGGGCTTGCTCTCCCAGGATTGGCTTTGCCCCATGAATAGGTTTTGTCCTACCCCAGAGCTGACTATGGTTTGGGATGTTATATAAGCAAGCATACTTGCCTAAAGTGTTAAGTCACATTCTTCAATTCAATCTTAATCAGTTTTAAAGTGACATTTTGGCTCCTATCTGTGTATTTATTTTCTATTTTTTCATTTGGTTCAAAATAAGTGAGGAAGAGTGTTCTAGGTCGTGGCCTGTTCAAAGAATCCAGCAAGGAGATTAAAGAAGTCTCTATGAAGGATATGGAGACCAAGAAATGAAGAGTCCCTAGTACTCACTTGTTTCATTGGAATTGCTTTTCATAGGTTTATCATCACCAATTCTTTGTAAAGTTACCTCTTTCCACTCTACTGCCAGAATAATCTTTCTTAAGAATGTGCTTATGACCAAATATGTCCATTATTTCCTTAGCATAATAGTTAAGGTTCTTTATGACTAGGGTGACCATTTATCCTGTTTTGTTTAGCAAAGTCCCAGTTTTCATATGATGTTTTGGTGTCATTATTCACAGTACCTCCAATTTTAAAAAGTTTTATTGTCACCATACTTATGACCTACCTGTTACCTAACTTTTCAGTCTCTTCTCCTGCTATGGTCTAACCTGCACTTTTGGATCTACCCAGTAAAAAGCACTGAGCAATTCCAAATGATGCATGTGCATTGAATCCTCCGTTCTTTTGTCAAAGCCTCTCCTTTTATGTGGAATGCTTTTGTCTCCTTCCCTCATTCTGTAAAATCCTACTTATTTCTCATGGTCTCGATCCAAAGTCACTGCTTTTGTCAAGTCTTCTATGACATCTCTCTACTCACCTAAATTGCACTTAGTCTCTGTCTGCCACTTGAATGAAATGTACTCTGAGGTTCTAATGCATCAGTATATTTTTATCAATATATACAATACAATTTTTGCTAAAACAGAATATACGTACTGTTAAACAGTTTCTAAAGAGTAAACATTGAGCAGAGAGGGTCCTTCATTATGGTTCAGAGATGGATACAAGATGCTCCATGTAAGAGTTAAGCAGAGTCAGATGTTAACCACGTGACAGAAAACAAGCTCAGGTTAACTGTGACGTGTGAGAATTCTCCCTGGTGAGTATATTACAGCACTTGTTTAGATGGACAGTAAACAGTGCAGTTCCAATAGTGGCCTGTGCTAGAAAACAGTGGTTCCTTTTATAGACACTGTGAAGACATTGTTATGCTGCGGTAGTGATTACACAGTAATTATTGCTAACCTGTTTAGTGTTCTTTTGAGTCTTTTAATCACTTCAAGTGTACTGTCAAAAACTGTGCAGTGATAACCAAAAAAAAAAAAAAAAAAAGAAATAGAGATCTACTACTATAGTAACAAGAAAACAAGAACAAAGGTATTTTTGAATAAACGAGGACCAGAAGAAATATTATGCCACAGCATGTGTGACCTTAGTTTAATTATTTAAACTCTTTTTCATTAAAAGAGGAAGGAAATATCTCTTCTACAAGGGTGGTTGTGTTGGTTACATAAAATCATGCTCGTAAAAGGCACACAGAGTAAGTACTCTGGAAATGTTGCCACCCCTGCCTAGGTAATATTTATGTACTCCGGTAGGTTGTGTAATAATGCCAGAGGAACTAATCAACTGGTGCAGCTTTGTGTCTGTGGGGAAAAGTATGCAGAAGAAAACTAAGATATTTAGAGTATAAATCTCCTGTAAACAGCTTTGTAGGCAAAGCTGACTCTGAGCCACAGTCCCAGTTTTTATAATTTGGCTCAAGCAATTTGGTCACTGAGGGGCTGACAGAGAAGCCAGGACCTCCTGTTAACTGACTCCCTTGGGAATAGTGTTCAAACTTAGATAACTTTATATTATTCATCTCTCTCTTTTCCCCTCACTCTCATTCACTCATTCATGCTCTTTTTCTTTCTCTTTCCCTCTCTCCCTACTTTTTCCTCTTTCCCTGTCTTTTTTTTCTTTCTAAAGAAATCTATGTGTTTACCTGGCAAGACTCTTTTTACAACTACTTTCGCAACAGACTTCTATATCTTTGGATTTATAAGGACAGATAATAATAATAATTTCCTATCTTCTCCCCTTGCTCTATTCCTAAAAAAAAATAATTGCACAATATGTTGAAGGTTTTATTACAATATTATTGCTACTAATGAAGGCAAAAAGAATAAAGAACCTTATTCTAATGCTTTTTTCCTCACCATACTCTATAAAAATTTGGAGTCAAGAATAGTATCCCTCCATAAGGGCTAATGTTAGATTTGAGTACACAAACAATAAAAATAAATCCAATTCACTTTTGAGATAAAAATTCTCCTGAGAATATCTGAACATTTCTCCTCTGCTAGGGTTGGGACTAGCATGCAGAGGGTCTCTGGATAAGTGCAGAAGAGCAGAGGGAGGTAAAGATGGGACAATAACAGCTATACTTATAGAAGTAGTAACAGAAAGTTAATAGAAGATTAATTTTAAAAAGTTATTTCTCTTCCTTCTGTCCATTGCCCAGATCAATATGAATCCTCATGAGTTGCTCTTCAGTTTCCTCATGATAGAGATAATATCATCATCATAAGATTGTTGTGAGAATTAACATAATAATAAATGCAAAATACTAAAAATATATTTAACAAGTAAGAACTAATGGTATTGTCATTATTATCATTATATTCATTTTTATAATTGGCCTTGCCCTAGAATGATACTAAGGAAGAATGAAATACTGGATGCATTGCCATGTGTGTGAGACAGGATAGAGAGAAGACAACATTTTCTGTACTGAGATAAGAGTTTACAGATGAACACAGAAAACAAATTTAAAAAATGCAAAAGCATTCTATTAAGAGGAAAGGGGTAGGCCTGTATTCATGAACTTAGATATATATATATATATATATATATATATATATATATATATATATATATATATATATGTTCAATGTTTTATTTCAGCCTGGGAGTCAAAAAAAAAAAAAGGGAGGTGGCTGTAATATGGTGAGGGAACAAAAGGAGAGACGTCCCTAGGGTGGAAGTGGCATCGGAGTAAGTAGGAAGCAGGATGGTGCAGAGTTCCAGACTCATTGGAAGCTTCATGGAGAATAAGCCTGGAAATAGCACAGATAATTCAGCCAGTTCCAAGCCAAGCTCCTAAGATTGGAGAGGAGGAAGGTATAAGAGAAAATGGTTCTTTTCTGATAGGAATGTGGTGGCAGAGCAGCAACATCAATGCAAAGCAAAGACAATGAACTTATCGGAAGAGATTCAAGTCATCCCTGGAGTCGCGTGAGAAAATTGAAGGAGGTCATGAATGGAAAAGTATTTAGAATTCAGTCCACGGGAAATGAACCAAGTTAAAATAATACAAAAGTATAACCTCAGTCAAAAGAGACTAAGGCATCAATATTATTTAGGAACCAGTGTGAAATGAGCTCATTAAAAAAAAAAATGGGCTCGAGTAATTAGCCTAATCTCCTAGGAAGAATTTCTGAGACAGACAGTTGTCACCCAATTCACAGTGAAATGTTTTCAAGAATATCTTATGAATAAATTAATTAACTATATCTCCTGAAAAAGTGAATAGGGCATTCTTCACAGACCCGAATGCCCATTTGACCCACTAGTTTGGGGCGAAGATAGTGCAAACCCTCTCTCATGCTAAAGCATTTACATTCATGTAAATCCACTTACTACAATGCTTGTCTCAGTATAAATGCTGAATAAACGTTGACTATATCCAAACCAGAGTATATTTACATTTTAATAATATCTTTTACTCTTAATATGTAGTAGTGACTGATAGGGGAGTTAATTTAGTACATTGGCAGGAATAAAGATGGAGATATTTTGGAGCCAAGTAGACTTTTGTATCTTTTCAAATCCCATTTAGAGCCCTGTATATGCTTAGGACCAGATCTTACTTAACATGGGCAGTTTTTATAGAAGATTCTGGGAGTTACCAAGGATGCCACAAAAAAAGTAACATAAACATTATTATTTATATTCCCTGGGGAAAGTAAGTCCAATCACTTACATTTGTGGAGAAAGTCTAGAATTCTGAGGTCTTCAGAAAATAACCAAAATACTGTCATGAGACCACATGAGCTCTTAAAGTTTTGTAATTTGGGGACTAGAAAAGATATTAAAATTCTTATTAGCTAAAATGAAAGCAAAAGAAGCAGGGTACAAAACTGTATATATTTATATAGAAATTATGTACATATGCAATTTGGTTAACAATATATTTGGAGGAACTTTAAACCTGTGGGAAGTTTAGAAAATAAAGTTCAGGTTACCTGAGAATAAGACACTGGCTTTATTTTACTCATCAGTATAATGCAACTATCAGTATCTTTTCAAATAACCTCAAGTTCTCTGAACTCCTCTGGATTTAATTCAGATTTCTAATGCCATTTTAACATTTTAAACAGTGGTTTAATAATACAGAGTCTTCAGCTCAAAAAAATTAGGAACAGATGGTAAGAATGGACTCATTCCCATTTCTGATGTGCACTTTATTATTCTACTTTCAAAGAGTGACTTAAAGCACATTCCAAAAATGTACAGTAGGTGTGTGGATTGTGTCTCTTGAGAAATGACTGTTTTGTGCAGTGTTCCTTTAACTATTGCTATCCCTAGCTCTGTTTTAGCTTTAGACAGAAAACAAAGCAACTTAATATTTAGTGATGCAAATGCACAACATAACAATTATTTTATAACCTATAAATGAATTTTAGTGCTTGAGTCTCTTTTTTAAAATAAAAAGTCTATTCCTTAATATTTAAAAAAAGGACTTTTTACAACATTTAATACCACACCACAGGATAATATTTTTTTTATTTTTAATTTTTTTATTGAGCTATAATTGACATATGACATCATGTTTGTTGTAGGAATACAGCATAATGATTTGATATTTCTATGTGTATTGCAAAATGATCACAACAATAAATGGGATCTTTTTAAAATTCCTGATTTCATAAATTACTATAAAATAGTAAGATAAAAATAATTATAACATTAGCTAACATAAAGTGAGTAGTTGTTATTTGCCAGTAATTATTTTAAGTGCTGTACATTTTAAAATCTCATTTATTGGTCAAGATTACCCAAATTTTAGGAAAGAAATTTATAAGGATAAGTTTATTCCCAATTCATAGATGAGAAAACGAATACAAAGAAATTAAGCATTTTGCCTTTTCAAGGTTTATAAATAACATACTTTGTTAGATGGCAATTAATAGTAGTATTTGTTCATTACTATAATAAAGTATATTTAGGTGTACACCTATAGAATAAAAAAAAATGTTGATCTTTGAAGGTACTTATTACTAGGTTACAGTATAGATTATATCTACTAGAAATATAGATTAGCAATGAGTAAGATTTCTAAAAGTATACCATTGGCTCAACATACTCCCACTATATCATAACAAAGTCATTAGAATTGTGTTTAAAATTTAATATTCTCCTTCTTGTAACCTGACTATTTTACTAGAATAACAAACAGAGTGCAGAGGTTGGGAGAGACTGATACATATTTACAGTGGTAGTGTTTTGCTACGAACATTCTGCTGGGAGTGAGTGAAGCTTGATGTAGATGAAAAAAGAGTGTTACAGGTCTGGTTCTATAATAAAATTCCTCACGAACACTAGTAAAGTGATCTGGAAAGAGTATATTTTGGTGTTCTTAAGTCACACCTCCCCTTAGAGAAATTTTCAAAATAACATCTTTAAACAGTAAATATTTCCTTCATGTGAATTCCAAAAGATCATACCTGCTTGAGATATAAAAGATGGATAATGAAGCAAATGACCCCCATCTTCATTATATCAAATGACTAAGGATTGTCTTGCACTTCTTCTGGATTTACAATTTAGGAAGGCTACTCTGACTCAGGTTCGGAATTAGTTCTAGCCTATCTCATATGCTGCATGAAATAATGATTATCAAACATTAGTGTATTATCAGAATTACATGGAGGCTTATTAAAATTTAATTTATTGGGACCCCAACCCAGAGTTTTTTTGTAATTAAATTTCTTCAGATAATATTGGTGAATGACATTATACAAATTTCAGTTGTACAACTTTATAATACAACATCTACATACTCTATTGTATATAGAGTTTTTGATTCAGTAGGCCTAGAATGGGTCTGAAAATTTGCATTTCTAATAAGTTCCCAGTTAATGCTACCAGTGCTAGCTGAAAGATTATACTTTGAGAATCACAGTTCAGTGGGTGCTACGTGAGTCTTAAAACCAAAGCTTAACCATCTTGATTTGCATGTGATTTTAAAGAGTTTTGATTATTTTTAATAGGAATAATTGACATTATTTAATATTTTATACTTGGTTATTTTAGATAGATAAATGTTGGTAGATAATAGGTAGATGATAGATAGATAAATAGATATAGAGATAGATATGTAAGTTTCATATCTCCTTTTTTCAAGGATGGTTGCCCTGTACATGCTTCTCTTCTAGGCACTTAGATTCTAAATGAAAAGAATAGAAACATAAAATTTTGTGAAGGGATACATTTACATATATAAATCTTCCTTCTTATAATACCACCAATTTTAGGTGGTAGTTTTGCTCAAATGAAAGGATTTTTTTAAATAGAGAAATGATAATGTAATGTGTGTTTCAAGTCAATCTTCTTTCTAAATAGGTAATATTACAAAGAATTATCATCTATAGCATTCCAGATCATTTAAAATAACTGAGGTATTGTGTTAGATTACCTCCATTATTTTTTCTTTTATAATAAGTTTTTAATAAGTTTAATACATTTCTTTTAATAGGTTTAGAATAGTGTAAACAAAGTTTAGCATAGCACAATTTTTACTAGATTTTAAGGGCAAATTTTGTTATTACTTAGATATGCCTTCCATTTTCGAAGAAGATTACCCCATAAACTTAATCTAGAAATTAAAGATGTTTATTAAATGATACAATACATTTTAATTTACAGCCACTCACATTTGTGACTTAAAATAAAACTCATGTTATAGGTTATTGACATGTCATTTTTAATGTAACCAGTGAAATATTTTATCAGCTAACTCTAACATTGATAAGTTAAGGTACGATATTTAAAGAAATGCTCACAAACTTAAAATAAAAAAAAAAAAGCCTAACATCTGTTTGCAAAGTAATTTTGCAGTCATTAGGAGTAAAACTATATTATCATCAGGAGACACAAAAGACCAGAGCAGTTGTATTTTCTCGACTTGTTTTTATTATGAAGCACGGTTAAACAAATAAGGTCTCCTTTTTATGGCTCAGAACCCCAGCCAATAATACAGCTGAGGCTGAAACTATTTGAAAGGGAGATGTGGCTTTTGTTGGAATCTGGCTGGATGACATTGTTTAGTGGAAAGCAAAAGTGCTGTTGCTCTGCCACAAATACTTTACAAGGCAAGGAACTTTAGAGAGGGACGACAACAGAAACTATTAGAAGATTAATGAGAATCCCTATGGCCTGTTCTTTTATGGATTGCCAGGAACTCTTTCATCAACCATATTTAATGGACAACTGAATCTACTGAAAAAAATTACACACACACACACACACACACACACAGAAACACACGAAAGGATTTTCTACAAGTCTGGTTTAAGGTATGAGAGCTTAACAAAAAGATTAATAATGTTTTATATACAATGAAAGATTCAAAAGAAAAAGAAAAAATCTAAGAAGAAAGCTAGGAAAACTTTCATTGTGCATGTCAATTAGATATTTCTTCTTCATGCCAACAAACTTCATTTGGGTTTTCTCGCAAACATAAAGAAAGTAATGTAGGATGAAAGTGAAATATATCATACCAATGAAGTATTCACATACAGGTTAAATCATTTTAAACTGTTTTACCAGTATATTTAGTATTTCAACAATAAGATATAGACTTTATAAATTTATTACATAAAATTAATAGAAAATAATTAGTATCATTTTTTAATTGCAAAAGGTTTATATCAGGTTTATACGGTACTCTTATAAAACCTATTTTTTTAAAAAAAAAATAAACAGACTAAACTGGTTTTAATCTGTTAATGGTTTGGAACAGTATAATAACTTTAAACTATATTCCAAGTAAAAAAAAATCAGAATAATCCATGCATTCTGTATTAGTTTTAAAATAAATACATCTCCAGTGGAGAGAGCCCCTTTTCTTTGTAGCCCCTCTTCCCTTTCTTTTCTTAGTGCCTTCCAGCATGAGCAGCATGTATAGTAGCTCTAGCAGAAAGTATACAGATGTTAAGGAAGGTTGCTCTGTTCAATTGACAGGAGCAATTGTAATAAAGTTGAACTACTTTTAGATTACTCTTTTTGTAAAACAGATTATATAAAATTTAAAATAAGTGTTATGTTGCCTCCAAACTATTCTGGATCATTTTACAACATTCTAAACAAAATAGTATCCTAAGCACAGATGTATATTGACCCAGGACATAATTCACTTAAAAGAAGAAACCAAATTAGAGTAATGGAGTCAGAGAAATGAAGCAAGAATTATAAGTAGCACCATCAAAACTTATGATTTAACCTCAGTCACATACCCATAGTAAAGGATATCATCCTATGTCACCATGAATAGAAGATAATTACAAATGCCAACTGTATATACTTAGAACAAAATTAAATACTTATGTTTAAATATGAACGTGTTTGGTCTTCTCAAAATTTATTATATTTTGGAAATACTTCTGCTTGCACTGTTCTCATTATGCCCATTTGCCTCTGTTTAACCAAATCCTAAGACCCTTCCATTAGGTAAATGAAAAGTATTATTGCCAATTTAATGAACAGTATAAACCAGCAGATCTCTTCTCTTTCTTTCTGAACCAAACCTTTTTTAAAACATGGTAATAAATAAGGAGCTTAGACTTCGAAGACTTTCTCTGTTGGGCAACAAGCAAAACACAGAACTAATCTTACTTACTAGGAAGAACTGAAAGTAAATGATAGTTTTAAAAAAAATAAGGATAAAGGAAACAAATTTACTTATGGAATTGAGACATTTTAAGATACTCTGTAATACTGGTTTGGCCTTCTATGTAGTAACAATATACAACATTTTAGTAAAAAACGATTTAACCAAAAAGAGTATGTATTCTAATTCTACTCTCTTTAATTTATGATGAAAAAATTCAAGAACTTAAAAAATTATAAAAATACAAATTTAAGAACTTAACACAAATTTATCAATTTTCTATTTTTGCTTTAGCTATCTTTCCTTCCTTCCTTCTTTCCTTTCTCTTTCCCTCCCATCCTTCCTCCTTCCTCCTTTCCTCTCTTTTACTTTCTTTTTCATTAAACATTATAGTTTATCTCAAGCCTATTTACATTTGCTAATCTCATTCCCTATCTCCCTCCCTCCCATTGGTAGCCTCTATGCCAAATTTGGTGTGCATTAATCCTGTCCATGTTTTAATTCTTCTATTATACATACAGGTATTCACAAACAATATATAACATTGTTCTGAATTGTCCCATGTGTTTACACACTTCATATAAATGACACCATACTCTTTGTATCATTCTGCAACTTGCTATTTTTTACTAAATATATTTTTGAAATGTAGTCACATTGATACATAAAGGTTGAACCATTTGTTTTAGCTCCAAATAATGTTATTATATAAATGTAATATAATTTATTTCTTCATTTCTCCTGTCGTTTAATGTTTTGGCTGCTTCCATTTCTTTTTACAATTCCTGCTCTATGAATAACAGTGAAATTTGTTATTATTTTCTGATATAGTTTTAGGACATTGGCTCAGATGTCTGACTTCTTTCTCCTATAACTTTTTTCTTCTCTTTGCTTCCCCTCAATTCCTCTCTTCTCTTCTCCCCGCTCCCATTTCCTCCCTCTTCATTTTCTTCATTTCTTCTCTTCTTTCTTCCTCCTCTCATCATTTTAATTCCCTAATCTCTTGTATTTTGATGATCAATAAAACCTTCTATATTTAGAAAGTCAAATTTACCCTTCCATAACATAATTATTTTGATAAAAGATTTGGAAACTATACCATATCAGCAAAAGTGAAAAGTCCCAAAGAGAATTAAATTTGAGAGGAGATTATAAGGAAACATCAAAACACTGTTATTTGTATAATTTTTTACTTTATTTCATTGACATTTGATAATAGCATACATTACTGTTGTTAACCCTTTTCTAGATGGGGAAACTGATATTACTGGTCTGAGTACTAGCTCAAGGTCACAGAACCAATTTAAAAAATGAAGTCAGGATTAGAACCCAGATCCTTCCCACTTTGAACTGCTGCTTGGTCACACTGTATTGTTATCATCTGCTGAGATTGCTGTAACAAAAACCGCAAACTGGATATCTTAAAACAATAGAAATTTATTCACCCACAGTTCCGGAGTTCAGGACTTCAAAATCAAGGTATCACACTCCTTTGGAGGTTTCTAAGGGAGAATCTTTTCATGTCTTTTCCAATTTCTGGTGACTCCACAGGTACTTTTACTTGTGGTCGCGTAACTCTCATCCCTGCCTCTGTCTTCATGGAACCTTCTTTTCTCTTTGAGTCTCTCTTCTGTGTGTCTCTTATAAGAACACTTGAATTTGATTAGTGTCTATTTGGATAATACAGAGTAATTTTATCTTTACCTTTAACTTAATTATATCTGTAAAAATTATTTTGCCAAATCAGGCCACATTCAAAGGTTCTCAGGATTAGAAAGGGCAGCAATCCAAGACATTCACTTATACGAGGCTTTCATTGAGTACTTAAAGGATAATGTGTAGACAATGAGCCACTAAGTAAAAGGTAGACAAAATCGATATACAGTTTTATTATTATTTTTTTATCAATTCAGCAAGTTCATTGAGCCCCTACAATATGCCAATAACTCTACTAGTGCAATTGTGGTAGAAAACACACTCACACACAGAACAGGGTCCTGGCATTCACACATGAAACTTCTAGGTTAGTAATAAAAGTAAACATGAAGCCCCTTCTAATAAATTTTGCTAACTAATGATTAAGCAAATAACCTCAAAGATTAAAAAAATGTTAAAAATATGTAGTCCAACTTCCTAATTTTTACTCATTTCTCAGTTCCCTTTCACCTATTAAATATACCAAAGGAAAAAAAACCTTTAAACAAGTAGAGGAAAAAAACATATGCCTTTTAAGCCACTTTCAACATTACATTCCGTAATTCCAACTTAAGTGTTTATAAATTAGCTCTATTTTTTATTAATAGAAGCCTTGCTAATTACCGTGTTATACAGTTGACATTAAAATGAAAAGCTAGAGAACAAAAAGAAAAATTGAAAAAGTTCTGTCCATTGGTTTGTGGATATGGCAAAGAGTAGAACCATCATGCCAAAAGATCCAAATGGTTTTATTTAGTTTTTTCAAGTTTCTGTCAAATAAGTGGTAAAAATGGAAGTAACAACAATAATAATATCTGGAAGTCAGTAGGTTTCATTGGAATGATCATGAAGTTTGAAGTCTAATATATCTGAATTTAAATCTTTAAGTTCTATCACTATGTAAATTCTCTAAGAGATAGTCTCTCGCTTTAAAATTTTGAGAAATAATGAGCACTTAACGGCCCTATGGTGAGGATTTTCTAAATTATCATACCTAAAGACTTTAGTTTATAATAGTTGCTCAAAATGTTAATTCTCTTTCTAATGATTAATTGACCCAAGTTAATGGTCTCTTCTATTAGGATGACTAATTCATATTCCAGAATAATGTACCTAAATGACTACTCACTATCTCTATTTGGGAACCCAAAGGGCAACTCAAAATTAACAAGTTAAAAACAGAAATCTTGGCTCAATCTCAGCCCCAAACCTACTCTATCTCCAAACTGCTTCTCCTTTTAAATTTCTTTGCTCATCGTCAATGGTACTTAGATCACGACACAAATATAAAAGACAAAATTGATTCCACAGACTGATAAAAAATTTTCAAGTTTCCTAGTGTGTTTCCCAGTTTTGAATTTGTCAAAAGGCAAAAAAGATCTATCGGCTATATTTCTCACATAAACCTCAAATCTGGCCATTTCCACTGAACACTGACCACCTTTGTTCACTATTATCCTCTCTCACCTGAAATACTGTAACAGCCTCCTAACCTGTTTCTTAGTTTCTATCATTGGCTTTCACATGACTCATTGCTACATGCTAATTAGGATAAGCTTTCAAAAATTTAAATCAAATCATGTCACTACGTTGGTTAAATCTCTCCAACGACTTCTTATTGTGATTAGAATAAACTCTAAACTCATTGTCTTAGCCTAAAATGTATTGCTTGCTTTGTCCTCTGCCTAGCTGTCTAACTATTCCCCACACTTCAACCAAATAGACTTTCTTTGCCAACCATCTTCTCTCATCAGGGCTTTTTTCATATTCTATTTACAATGTCCTTGCCCTACTTCTTAAAAATCCTGGTCCTTTCTAATAATTCAGGTCTCAGCTTATATGTTACCTCCTGAAAGAGATCTTCTTCAGCTATCCTAATTAAAGCAACTCTCCCTCCTATTTCTACCCCAATCACTCCTTGTGTCATATTCCAGTTTTATTATTACATCACTTATTAATATATAAAATTATCTTATATAATTATGAGGGTATGTGTTTATATCTTATCTCTCTTGGAATGTAATTCTGGAAAGAGATGTCACCTCTTTTGACTTACTGTACTATCTGGTGTCAACTGCCAGACACATAGAAAGCACTCAATGAATGCCATTAAATATTTCAAAATAGCAGGTGGCAATAATAAAACAACACAAATATGTGAATATTGTGAGAAATGTTCAAATGTTCAGAAACATATTTGTGTTCTGATTGAAACAGAGAAAATAAAGTGAGATAATTAAAATTCTAATAGTGGAAGAAATGTTAATGTTTTAAAGTATTGATTTAATATCCTTACTTTATTTTCTAAATTCTTTTTGCTGCACATTGAAAAATAGTACAGAATCTAATTACAATTAATAAAGATATAATATTAAGCAATAATAATGCAATTATTATGATTCGGATTATAAAGGAAGAAATATAAGGGAAATAACATCCTCTAATAAAATTTTAACTCACATAAACATTTAAAGATCCAAACAACCATGCTATAAGCTGATTCCTACAACTAGTATACAGTAATTCCAGCATTAATATATTAATAAGAGTCATTGCCTTTAATGAAGGTCATGCAATTTCCTTCTTCAAGTCAATATAATAATTTTGGCTTTATAACTCAAGGAAAAATTATATGGAGGCTTGAAAACTATTCAAATAAGTCATGAATAGCAAAGGTACACTTTACTCTTAGAAACTATATCAGTGCAAAATAAACATGATTATGATTTGATTTGTGCAGTCTTGTATCTGCGAATACTCTAAGTGTTGCCTATTAATTCTTAGAATTATATTAAATATACTGAAGGAAGATTGGTTAATATCCTTTGTGATTTCTATGAGAAATAAATATCTTTTTCATTTGGCTAGTCAGGTGGGAAAATATGAACACAAAGTCAATAATAATTTACATAGCATATTGTGCTATTTCCAAAGGCTCAAGCATATGCATTTTCCAGATAGTAATAATCCTTTTCACTTTATAGTTTGCAAATCACAACGCATACATTATTCCATTTGAGCCTTATTATAATCATGTGAGATAAGTATAGCAGTGTATTATTTTATTTTTACGAATGAGAAAAACAAATATGAAGATCAAAAATTCAAGTAATTTTTTTAAATATCATGGCTAGACAATGGGCAAAGCAGCTACAGCCCAGGATTGACATTTATATCCTAGCCCTCTTTCCATCTACCTCTGTTAATTTTCAGACAAGTAGGACATGAAGTAATTAAAGAACAGTGCCTTGAGCTATTACTACCCAAGGAAGTATCATGACATCCATGTTACTCTACAACAGCAGATCCAATTCTGATTCCAAGCAGGAAGTGACTCTTAAAAACAAGGAGCTAAAAAACCCTCTTGCATCAACAAAGTAAAGATCAGAATACTAATTCTACAAAGGGAAAGCAGCTGCCAGTAGACAACAGAGCTCTCAGAATAGAAGAGAGCAGCTGGAAACTACTCCCAGACAGCAGTTTTCAGGCTATATTGAAGTGAAGAACAGCTTTCTGTAGAAATCAATTGATAAAGATCCAGTACTTAAAGATTATAAATTGAGAAAGAAAAGCAGGAAAAGACTGAGAATCTTATATTAAGGAGCCTGTTGCTAGGTCAGGCAGATTTGGGCAAGAGAAACTTCAGACAGAAAGATCAGAACCCATATTGAACCATATCATGTTGTTAAATAACTATTACAAGTATTATGTGAGGGGAATTTGGAAATATCAAAGCCTCCATTATGCCTATTTCAGATCTTACCTGACTATCTTGTAAATTATATAAACCTTCTTTTGGTTTATGGACTCAGTTACTCAGGAAAAATTAATTTACTACCTTCTTTAAATTCATATATAAAGAGACTTCTCTGGAAATGTTTATATATTATCATGGGAAGGAACCATAAAGGATACAATTAATATACTGGCAATATGAAAATAAAACTGAACGTCAAGAGTATCATAAACATTGTTAAAAGATAAACTAAAGAAATACGTGCAATGAACAAGGGTTTTTAATGACTTTAATACAAACTCTATGAAAAAATCAAGAACAGATGAGTGAAGCATTCCCAAGAAGATTCATGAAAAAGAAATTTTATGTAATAAATGTGCAAATTAAATTGAATATTAGGAGTAATGAAAGACATTTTAATTAAAATAAAAATCAACTTTTCAACAAATAGAGTCACAATTTTCTTTTTTAAGTTAATAGTTTTACAAGTTTGTGAAGAGAGGACATATCCATTGATAGGAATTGTGTTCGTTGCATAATGTTCATGGGAAGTAATTTGTTGATATGTGTTGATATACCCAGTAATTTCAGTCTTGGTAATGCATAACAAGAGTGTAATCTGAAATGCAAATATTTATGAACTAAATTCTTCCACATTACATTAGGGTAAAAACAGAATTAAAATGTGTGTGTAATCTGATATTAACTATGTTCAACTAGATAGGATAATAGTAGGAAGTTTTGTAAATATTGTAGTTCATGTTAATTGATTCTTATATGAATCAAAACATCTATAATAATTTGCATTTCCCTAATGACTAATGATGCTGAAAATCACTTCATGTGCTTATTTGCCATTTGTTTATCTTTTTTAGTGCAGTATTATTCAAACCTTTTCCACGTTTTTATTGGGTTATTTCTCTTTTTATTACTAAAATTTAAATGAGATATAAACAGATTTAGAGATGATATAGAGATGATAAAGATAGAGAGATAGAGATGGAGATGATAGAAAGAGATAGAGATAGAGATAGAGATAGAGATAGAGAGATATTCTGAATGATGGGCACATAGTGAGGCACCACTCCACATCTATTAATGTAGCTACAGTTAAAAAGACTGTCTATATCAAGCATTAGGAGGATGTGGAGAAACTGGAACTTTCAAACACTGCTGCTGGCAAAATGATATAACCGCTTCGGAAAACAGATTAGTAGTTTCTTAAAACACTTAATATATAATACAGGCACACTACTCCTGGTATTTACCCCAAAGAAGGAAAATTATATATCTGTACAAAGACTTTAAAAAAAAGTTCATAGCAACTTTATTTGCAATAGCCAAAAACTGTAAAAAAAAAAAAAAAAGTGTCCATCAAAATTCAAAAGATAAACAAATTGTGGTAATTCCATTTAATCTCAGCATGGGAAGGAAGACAGGCGATAAGGAAGAAAGACAAAGGAACATGGGTTAACAGGTGGAAATAGGTTTGTAAAAATCCAGGAGCACATGAAGTCTAAGGTCAGTAGTTGATCTAAGAAATTCTCTCAGTCTGGTCACCTAACAAGTATAGTCTATAATGTCTAACTAGATTTTGCGGGAGGGCCAAATATATTTTATTAGACTAGAATAAGACAAGTGACACATCTATTCTAAGCTAGGTAATGAATTCACTGATTAAATTTAAAAAACAATAAAAGGTCTTGCAGTGATACCCCTTCAAAGCAAAAGAAGTCCCCATATTCAACTAGGAAAAACACTATTCACATGTAAAAATGACTTCATTGATGAAGTTGAATTGTGGCTAGAAAGAAAGATATGTGAACACTTTCTTTCCTGATGTGTATATAAAATAATTGCTCTTTGAAAAAGTAAAATCCCAATTTAATGATAATGATTAGGGATTAAGATGTTCTTGTTAATTGGATTTTTTATTTATACAATCATTGATGACAATCATAGAATTTCACAGCTAGAAAAGACCTTGGAGATCATTTAGTCCAACATCCTTTTATAGATTAGGTAACAGAGAACAAAGAGGTTAAATAAATGGCCCAAGGTGGCAGTCAATTAGTGACAGAACTGGGATTACAAGAGAAACTTAACTAGAATATATATATATTTTTTGTTTCAGTCCTTGTGATGAAAAAATTTCCACTCAAAATGTATTCAGCTACTTAAATGTTTTAATATAAAAATATAGGAACTCTGAAATTACAATGAGATTGTGCCTCCGATTTCTTCTTTTCTTAATTTACTTAACTCATATTTGTTGAAAGCTTACTAGGTTCTGGCGACTGATTAAGTTCTGAGAATAAAGAAATAAAATGTACAAAGAGCTTCTAGTCTAAGGGATTAACAAGAAAATATATGTAATAAATGCTACAACAGATATAAGCACAGTGAAAACACACCAGAGGGTTAGCTACTGAGATGGAAAAGAATTTCGAAAAATATTACATTAATATAAACAATATATTCATTAGGAATACACACTCAGAGAGAGACCTAAAACCTTAAAGAAAAATTAGAAAAAGAGTGGCAGTTGCCCAAAACCCATTCAATTATATTGGTCAAAATCTATTTTTTATCCTGGATGGGCACATGCATTCTCATTGTATTATTTTTTAAATAATTACACACACACACACACACACACACACACACACACACTTGTTTGTATACATGTTATAATACATTAAAAAAAAAAGATCTTTTAAGCAACAAAGATAAAACGTTAGAAGGGGAATGAGTGAAAACTATGGCCTCTCTCATTGGTAAAGGCTAACAAGGAGATTCCACAGGAACTCAAGAGGTATGAGGAGCAAAGGAAGGCAACATTTCAGCTTGCTTGTCGACCAAAATGAAATGATTGAAAACTGAAAGATGAGAACTATAGCAATAAATATAACTATGAAAATTAGAGAATGTTAAAGAAGTTATGTCTGCGAATGATGGCAGGTATTTCTGTTAGATTAAAAAAAAAAACAAAAACAAAATGCAGATAATCGTGAGAAATATTGTGAACAAATAAAGACATTTTAGAGAGTACACCTTGGATATCCATGGTTCTTTTAACAACAGTAAGAAGCGTGTTTCTTATTCACTAAGAAAGGAAAAGCAAGAGGTGGTGAGGGAGGGATACAGGAGTGGAAGGGATGAGGAGGGGGCAAAGTGTTCTTAGAAGATGGAAGGAAATGAAAAAGTATGAAATGACCTCTAATAGATACAGAAATTACCACGAAAGTCTATCTGAGGAATAACAATGAATCTGTAATTGATTAAATTGGCTTTCTTATGACTCTTTCTTTTTTTAAAAAAAGCAATGACAGGCAAGCTGGGCACAGAATTAGAGAGCTCAGACAGTTTAGCATAATTAAATGTGCTATAGAATTGCCTGAAGGAGCAAGGAAACATAGGGTATGTATAGGTAAGGACATGTCACACACTTGACTGGTATATGAGATGTGGAACTCCAGTCAGGCAAACAAAAGAATAGAAAGAATGAAGCCACTTGGACCTTAATCTAAATCTACCAGGGCAGAACAGGTGTGGAGATTATGTTTAGGATTCCATAGTTAGATTTACTGTGAGACTAACTACAAAGTGCTCTTGAAAGGGGAAATGGTGTAGGAGTTAGAGTGAGCCATGAACAATGTACAAAGAATGCAATAAACTTCATTTGGAATCATACAAAGGTAAAAAGGTAAACTTCATTTGGAATCATACAAAGGTAAACTTCATTTGGAATCATACAAAGAAGGTGATAAACTTCATTTGGAATCATACAAAGGTAAAAAGGAGTGAGCCATGAACAATGTACAAAGAATGTGATAAACTTCATTTGGAATCATACAAAGGGGAAATGGTGTAGGAGTTAGAGTGAGCCATGAACAATGTACAAAGAATGTGATAAACTTCATTTGGAATCATACAAAGGGTCTTGCAAGAGCAGGTGTTAGATCCCAGCAGGAAGGCAGAGCACAGCTATAATCTAGTTGATGGCCCAGGACACTTAAGAAGTAAAAAAAAGTCACTATTCAGAAACAGGTCTATAGGTGGGAAATAAGAGCCCATTTAGTATGTGGACATGTAGAAGCAACACTTTTCTACTTCTAGAAGGGAGTAGAAATGGAGACAGGCTAAAAGAAAATGAATTATTAATTAGTCCTGTTCTGAGAACTGGATTCCTAGGGATAAGAGCAATATTTACTTTGAAGAATACAATCCATAGCCTCTGTCTAGATAGAAGAGTCAATAAAGCCAAATATTATTAAGTTGGTGGCTTAAGCTGTTCAGTTGTCCTTTCCTAAGTCAGAAGGTCTCAGAAATGGGGGGAATATCGGGAATATTAAGGATACCAAATGTGTACAAGGGAACTCATTCGAGTATTGAAGCTTGGAATAGTATAGTCAAGAGAACTGAGGTGGGCACTGTCAAAGAGAGCACGGTAAAAATGATTTGTGTAGAGAAGGATTAACATCAGGTCTGGGAGACTGGCAGAATTTGGGACCAGGAGCCAGTGAAATTTCTCTAGTTGTGATTGATTCAATATGCTGCTTCTTCAGGTTTTCTATAAGTTTATACCTATACCAGACTATACCAGGTGATTTATAGTAACCTGTGTTTCTTCTAATAGATGGACTTCAAGATCACATTCATCAGAATGTCAGATGGTAGTTTATTGTTTTCAAAGACTTGTGTTACTCTTTGGAAGCTTGAAGTGTGAAGGGTAAACAAAACTTATAGCTGTATAGGGTAATAAAAAAAAAAAGTTTAAAAAGCCATTATCATTCACTTTTAATTTTGTCTATAGAATAAGTAATCATGGAATAGAAGAAAATTACATCAGTCGGGTTCCCAATGAGAAATCAAGATAACTCAACAAACCATCCAAATATGGGGCTATTTGCAGAGAGAGAGAGGTAGAGGGAAACCATAAAGTAAGCTGCAGTTATGCAAGCTTTGTAGTAACTGTAGAGCTGCTGCACCCTGACTCAATGGAGAAGAGAGGGAGTGGTTACTGGACCCCGCAGAAAGAGAGAGACAAGAGAATAAATACTTGAAATAGTTCGATGTTAAGATGCTTCTAAATGATGTAAAAATAGTACAGAAACATCATAAGGGCAGTAATAATGGAGGAAAAATAATTTTTTCAAGAAATGAAGGATCTAGTGTCTGGGAACATCAGAAGATGAAAGATGAGACAAGGACGATCTCAAGATTTCTGTCTTGGGTAGTTGGTCTCAATGCTAATGATACTTTTGAAATGACAAATAAGAGAGGAAAGTCTGTGAATGAATGTAGTGATCATAGGTTGGGAATATACTGAGCGAGTTTCAAGAGGACGTCATACAGAGATTTACAGAGGAGTGACACAAAAGCAGGTCTAGAATTCTAAAACTAAAAGTTGGGATTAAATGTCAAGAATAGCCACTGTTAAACCAAATCTGGTCTACATGTATATTTTGTTTGACATGCAAAATGTTAAAATGTGTTTTTGAATCAACATCTAAGCATTTGGATACTAATTTCAACTCCTGAAATACTACAAGTTCAGGGAACCCAGGACCAAATTACCACATGACAAACTTCCCATTTACTAATGAAAACCTGCCCCTTTAAATGAAGTACACAACCTCCTTTACTACTCATTACATCATGAAAGCCCAGTGAGGAGAAAGTTTCATTATGGAGGTACATATACTTACCTCCATCTGCCTCATTCATTTATATTACTTGTAAGCTCCTGATGATGTGCAATTTTTCAGTCTCCGATCTAGGAGAATGCTAAACCTTTTATAGTTAACGAAATCACTTACAGGAGAGAGAAGAAGGGGAATAAAAAGGAGAGAATAAAAGAGATGGCAAGAGAGGAAAAATGAGAAGGTAGGAGGGGGAGAGGAGGGAAGAAGAAGGACATTCTCCCAGAGATATAGTTGAAAATTTGGAGATAGAAGTGCCAGAGAAGGATTGTAAAGGTGATCAAGCAAGTAGAAAGCTGAGATTGTGCTGTCCTGAAAGCCCAGGGAGGAGAGATTTCCAATAAAAAGATGAAAGGTCTCATGTAATCAAGAGGTTCAGTTCGAATGAATTTGGAATTTTGGAGATTATTGTTGTTTCAGCAGTAGTCATATTGCAGCACATTTTAAGGGAATGAAAAGTGAGAAAAGAAACCCAAGTTGTCTAAAACATTCTTTTAGTAAGTGGTTTTTTTGTGTGTTCATTGAAAGTTTAATGCACATCATAGACTACATGAATGCATTCTAAAATGAGTTTTGAATTATTTTATATTTAAATGTTTGTGAAAAGAGTAGAAACTAATATACTAAATTATAAATTCATTCTTAAGCTTGAATATAAATAAATAAATTTGATTTCGGGATACATATATTCCACAAGAAAAGGGATTGATAAAGAGGAAAGTGACTTCTTTTTTATTCTAGAATTTCTAATATGAGAATAGATAAGGACTTGAAATAAACTAACTTCAAGACAAGGCTGAGCTAATTGTTTTTTATTTGACCTTGATACCAATTTATCCTTATTTGAGAGAAACGAAAGAAACATTAGTGAAAGCATGTATTATGTCCAAGAATTTACCGATTATTCTCTCACCCAAATACCAATAAATACATTTGTGGAACAGTAGTTAATTAAGTCCATTCACAGCTATTGACCTGACCTGCAACTTGCCTGTATCATCAGTCAGGTTATGGCAAGAAACCAAAGATATACTCAAAAGAAATACCTGATTGAAGATGATTTATGGAAGAGACTATTTTGTGAAGAGAATGATTTAGCAACCGAGGGCTCATGATAGTGGGAAGAAGGCCCAGTTCCAGGCCTGAGTAAGCAAGGAGAGGAAATATTTGCTAGAACCCAGGTAAACACGTAACTGTAGGAAAAGGACAGGACAGGAGCTGTGGCTTCAAGACAGCAATACTTTAGCCAATGATAAAGAAGACTGGCAGAAAGGGAGCTAGGGAATAGACATCTGAGACTCATTATCCTTTGGTTTTCCAACTTCCTGGCTCGTCTCCCATTTTCCAAACCCAATCAGAAGACAAGGGAAACCAGTTGATGCAGCTGTAACACTCAGCCTTCCCTAGCATAGAGCATAATAGAGAAGGAACAAAAAGATACCTCTAGCACATCCTCCATAAAGAAAATACATTCTTTCCTCCAGCAAGTTGCCAAGGCCATACCTTACATCATTTTCTTCAAGCAACAAGGAGATGGATCCCTTTTCCAACAATAGCAATGTTTCATTTTCTCTCTCACTGTTTGGAAGATTAGACATAAGGCAGGTACTATAACGTTGTGTTTGTTTTTTGGTGTGTGTTTTTCGTTTTTGTTTTGTTTTGTTTTTATTTTTGTTTTTTTAAAAAATAGCATCCAACCCCCTTTCCTATTTTGAGGGGATGTGCCAATGTTTATTGTCTCCGTGGGGGTGTGAGAAAATGGAAACATGCTCCTGCCTTTGACTTTGATAGCCAGAGGGACAGACTTTTCCTCTTGCTGCCCTCTGCCCACTAAGGCAAGTCTCTGGACCTAAGATCATTGAATAGAGATATGTTCTTCAAAAATTTGGAGGAAGTAAGCAATTTTAACTTGGGAGTTAGGATTTATTCTAGACAGAGGAAGCTCTGCTAATTTCCTTAGCAGTGTCGGTAACAGCCTGGCTAGGCTATTCCTGCTAAAAACATTACTTTCTGTACTTTTACTACTGGGAAGCCCTTAATTCAATCTATTCCTCTTAGCTAGACTTCCAACTTCTTGGCAATTACATAAACTTCAAAATTTCTCCCAATAAATGCTCTTGTTGGCTTCTGTTATATGTACTCAAGAGCATCCTAACATGTGAGGTTTCTATATGCAACACTGAGTTGTGGGTTAGATGATAACAGGTTTCCGCTGGTAGCTGTGGCTTCTCCTTTGCAACTGTGACCTGGACCTACTATCCCTACTCAACCTGTCCTCCCTCCCCAGCCACTCAGTCCTCATCTCAGTGCCTTACCAAACCTTCCTTTGTTCTGACTCTGCACTTATTCAGGGCCTTTCTTTTCCCATCTGTACCCGTTTTTTAAATTATTATGTGTAGTAATTTTTAAATCTCAATACTTATCTTTGGAAATATTTCAACTCTAAATATTTTTAACTCCAATATTTGAATTCACTTAGATGTGTATAACTTATAGAAGCTTGATATGGTAATCAATTGATTTTCAGGTGAACAGGGCTAGCTGTTAGTTGAGATTTGGGGAACAGGAAGGCCATCCTGGCAATCTTAAAAATCCCAGCAGCTAGTTGACTGACTTCGCTGCTTAAAAATCTGAATGCAAGGAAAAGAGGGAAAATAACACTTTATACTTGTCTACTGTAAATCAACTACATTGTGCTACCCACTTTTTAAAAATGCTGTCTCTTTTTATTCTAACAATAAGACAATTTAAGTAACTTCCACAAGCCACTGCTATTTAGTGACAGAGCTGGAATTTGAACCTGTAAGTCCCACCCTTAGCTCTTGCCACACCAGTACCCTACCTAAAAATGACAGCTACCTCTTTAAAGTTCCGGACACTCATATATAAGTGTGAAGAAATTAGTGGCAGCAATCAGTTCAGCGACAAAGGTACAAGAGACTAAACAGCACCTCAAATTTTAAGACGAATTTTTGACAACACAAGAGGCATTTTATTAAGAAGTTATGAATTTGATCAGATTATACTTAAAACATCTACTAGAAAATCATTTCTTATATTACCATTTTGCATGCTATGATGTTAGTGGAAAGGAAATTGTATAATTTGCTCATGTGTCAGAAGGAGTCTGTTTGTGTACCAGTAATGATAATCAAAATATCTGACATGTAATAACGTTCTGGTAATGCTTAAATCAACCTGATTATACGAGAAACCTAATAAACAGTAACTGCAGAGTTTTTTAATATGCTTCTGGCTGAAGTAATGCCAGTCTGTAATATATTTGAATTCCAAACCGCAATAGATGTGTATTCAATTGTATAATCAAAATAGAGGAAATAAAAACACGGCTTCGATTGAGTAGACTTTCAACATTTAATTAAAAAAAAATAACTGAAAATTATAAAAATATACTTCAATTTTTAAATGTTAATTTTAGAGAATTAATATTATTTTGTGGCTGCAATGAGTCTTAGTATAATTATTATTATTATTTCTTCTTCTTTTTTTTTTTTTTGGTAATCAGGTTTCATAGGTGTGACTGGAAGCAGCTGCAAAAGCAAAATATGTTTGCTCAGAAAAAAATAATGGCATTATGAAATTCCCTGTTCTCAAGAGGGGAGTAAAACTTTAAGCTAAATACTTGAAAGAATACACATTTTACATGTTTCTTTTATTAGTGATGAGAGTTGCTTATTAATCAATGTTTAACAATGTAATTACAGCTGTTTTAGTCTCACCAGATAACACAGATTAATAAATGACCTGCAACTAGTGAAGTGTGCAGATAGGGTAATGAATTCTTTCCATCAGCACACTAATTTATTAGTAATAAACAAAGACCATGATGAATTAGCAGAATTGTAGAGTTTCTGAATACTGAAATCAAACTTAAAGATGAAAGCATTTAATCATTCGGTTTTCCTTCATTTATTTCTCTTCATGTCTTATAATGGGTTAGGATTTGCTTTTTTGGACTGCATTAAATAGTTACCTAAAGCTCATCTTTTATACTATTTACAAATTTACATGAATCTAATTCTTATTATTATATATTAGTTTTACCTAACAATGGAAATAGTATAACTTTGATTTCAACTAATAAAATAATCATGTTTAGAAGAGCTCCTTGTTACAACTCAACAGAGCACTATTAGATTAGCCTTGTTTTTTTTTTTTTTAATTATGGCTTTAACTATGTAGAATTATATTTGAAGATTTCAAAGGAGAAAGACATAAATGCATATGTATTAATGATAAATATCACCAAAATCTGACAGTGAAAGGAAGTTATCAGTCATTCCTACACCCAAAGTAAAATTGTACAATGTTTAATAGTCGTTTTATAAACTTTTGTTTTAATTCTAGTCTGCTTTGAACTTCTGTAGTATATAGTTCAAATATGAACTTTATTGGGTGGCATATTTTACAATAAATGCTCCTTCAATTTCTACCAATTCGGAGGCTAAGGGAGTGAGGCAATCTAAGTCTGAATTATAAAATTGGAACTGCAATGTTACTTTAAAAGAAAAGAATTAGAAGAATGAAATACTGAAATTTTTTCTTAAATTATTTAGAAAATTAAGAAATTACAGCATTTAACATCTATATATATTCTGTAGAATTGTATTTTAACATGTGAATTCTGAAAGAAAAGAATAAACCCCATTAACAAAGAAGATAGAGAGTGAACTAGAAGTAGGAAAAGTCAAAGCAGAAGAATTTGAAGTAAAACAAATTTTTGCACTAACTTTCTGACCAGAATAGAAATGAGTCTAGCAAGAAAACTACTCTTTCTTGATAAGAAGGGATAAATTGAAAATTTTAAAGACCCTAAGTGGTGATACTGCTCCTTGTCCTTATCCACATATAGTTAGAGATATCCTCTGCCTGTCTGTCTGTCTGTCTGCCTCTCTCTCTCTCTAAGTAAAAGTAAGAATTATTAAAGGTATATTTTAGAAAGAGATAGGCCACACTAAGGAAGGCTACAGCCCTGTGGAATTTGGGAGGTGAAAAGAGATAGAGTACACTCCAAGGAAGGAGTGGGTCCTCTCTTTTTTTATCTCTAGTCTAGTCTGGTGGAACACAAAGCTTTTTTCTTCATGTAAAAGAAGCAAATAAGCAGAGGTAGAAATATTCATGTGTGAGCAGAAGGTAACAGTGCTTTCTCTCCATGATAACTTATAGGAGGGTGTTAAAAGCTTCAATTCTAAGACTGGAGACTGGAGACTACAATGGCCAGAGAAATCGGTACTGCCATACATTATTAGTGGGAATGTAATATGATGCAGGTACTATGGAACACAGTTTGACAATTCCTCAAAAAGTTAAATATAAAATACCATGCAACTCAAAAAGCCCACTCAGTATATACCCAAGAGAAATGAAAATAGGTACTTACATGAACCCATATGATCTGACCTCTGCCAAACAACCCCAAAATAGGATCAAACTATCCTCCGCAACTTGTGCTATAAAGAACTCTGTGTCGTCTTCAAAAAGGATCGATCTCAATGACATCTCAAAGTCTGTGCTTGAGCTGTTCCTTCAGCTTGAAATACCCTTTCCCTAGATTTTAGCCTAACTGGCTCCTTTTATCTCATTAATTCAGGACTTAGCTTAAATATCACTTTTTGAAAAAGGACTTTGATTACTTTCTGATTTAAAGTGGTCTTCTCTTTATCATATTACCAACAATTACTAGTCTGTAAACACTAATTACTCTCTGAACCTATATTATTTTGAATTGTTTACATCATTTGGCTTGTTCATGGAAAGTATAAGTTCCATGAAGACAAACTGATTTGTTAATCGCTACACCCTCCAAACTTGAAATCTGGTCTTGCTATGAGTAGAAATTAGAGAATAAATGAAAGAGGAGTAAAAGGAAAGTGAGGAGAAAGAATTTTAAAAAGGAAGGAAGGAGGGTAGGTGGAGAAGTAAGGAAAGAAATGTATTAATAATTCTAAATCTTTACTTGGAATATTTGAGTATCCACATGTGTTAGTAAGTTTAGAACCTCAGACACTTGAAAAATACTCCGTAATGATTTGTAGAATGAACCAGAAGAGGGAGGTAGGTGCAGGTGTCTTAACCTGCCAATGTTTACAATGATTTTCAAACTTTGCTGGGAATGTATTTCAACAAATGATCCTGGAGCAATTGAAGCACAGGTCTAAAAAAATACCAACATTTACCTAAATGTCATTTCTTATAAGAAAGCACTAATTCAAAAGGATTACAGACTTAAATGTAAAATGTAAAACTATCAAACTTTTAGTAAAAAACATAGCATGATTTATTTAAAAAAAAAAAAGCTCTGTAAATTGGACCTTACCAAATTTAAAACTTTTTAACTGTAAAAGACCTTGTGAAGAGAATGAAAAACAAGCTATAGAGTGGGAGATAACATTTGTAAACCACATATTCATAGAAGATTTTGCATCTAGAATACATATATAAAATAAAAAAGCTAATAAAACTCAACAGTATAAAAACAAAACAATACAATTGGAAAGTAAGAAAAAGATATGAAAAGTCATTTCACCAAAGAAGGCATAAGCACATGGGGAAATATTCAGTATCATTAGCCATTAATGAAATGTAAATTAAAAACCACAATGAGATATTGCTACGTATGTAAGTGACTAAAAATATTGTGACAATAACAATGCTGAAAAGGGTGCAAAAAATTCTATCAATCACTAATACATTTCTGATAAAAATATAAAATTGTACAGCTGCACTAAAAAAGGGTATAGCAGTTTCAATTTCTTACAAAACTAAATTTGTGCTTACCATGTGACCCAATCAGTTCCACTTTGAGACATTTAAACCAGAAATGAAAACCTTCGATCATATAAAAACTATACATAAAAGTTCATAGCTTTATTTTTAGTGGTCAAAAACTGGAAATAAATGTCCTTCAATGGGTGGATGGGTAAATAAACTGGCGCGTTCATCCGGTGAAATGCTTCTCATCAATAAAAAGAATGAACTATTGACACACTCAACAACTTGGATGAAACTCATAGATATTATGCTGAGTGTAAACAGCCAGTCTCAAAAGGTTACATGTGTCATGATTCCATTTGTATAACATTCTTTGAAATAACAAAAACGATAGAGATTGAGAAGACACTAATGGTTCCCAAAGATTAAGAATGCTGGAGAGAGGGGCTGAGTTTTACTACAAAAGGAGAGCATATGGGATATTTGGGTAATGTGACAATTCTGTATCTGGATTGTGGTGGTGGCTACTTGAATCTACACTGAGGGTGAAATTGCATTGAACTGTACATTTACACACACAGAAATTAGTACATGTAAATCTGGTCATATCTTAGTATGCTCTGTGGATTGTACCAGTGTCAACTTCATAGTTTTAATATTGTACAATACTTTTGCAAAGTGTTACTATTGAAGAAAACTGGGTAAATGATATCCAGTCCATTTCTGTATACTTTCTGCAACTTCTATGAATCTATAATTCTTTAAAAATAAAAAGTTTTAAAAACTAGGTCCACTGAGAATATTTAAAAACCCAAGCTCAGGCCACATCTCAGACCAATTAAGTCAGAATCTCTAGGTGTGGGATCCGGGTAGTAATATGTTGAAAACTTCCCAGGTGATTCAAATGAATAGCCCACATTAAGAAGCAGTATTCCAAAGCAGTGGCTCTCACAGAGTGGTCTCTAAATCAGAAGCAAAAGCATCACTTTGAAATGTTAGTTTACATATTCTCAAGGTCCACCTAAGACTTACTGGTTCAGAAACTCTGAGACTGGGAAATAGCAACCTGTGTCTTCTAGGTCATTTTGGCATATCCTATATCCAATATGTAGCCACTAGCCACATGTAGCTATGTGGCTAGTGACACAGTTAAAATATTTTTGACATATAAGGTTAAATAAAATGTATCCTTAAAATGAATTAAACTCTTTATTTAAAGATATTTTCCAAGTCTATTGAGATGTAATTGATATGATTGCATTACTTTAAGGTATACATACAACAAGATGATTTGATACATGTATAATATTGCAAAATTATTACTACAATAAGGTTAGTTAACACATTCATCATCTGACAAAATTACGGGTGTGTTTTTTTTTCTTTTTTTTTTTGTGATTAGAACGTTTAAGTTGTACTCTCTTAACAACTTTCGAGTATCTAACACAGTATCATTAAATATAATCACCATGCCACAGATTCCCCAGAACTTATTCATTTTAAAACTGGATGTCTGTACCCTTTGACTAATACCTTCCTTGCCTATTTCTTCATAGTATTTTAATGTGGCAATCAAAAACTTTTAAATGACATATGGCTTACATTATATTTCTTTTGAACAATGCTGCTCTAGAGCAATTATTCTCAGCTCTGAGTATGCAGTAGAATCATCCAAGGAACTTAAAAAAAAATACTAGTGCCTATACTCCACTCTAGAATAACTGAATTAAATGCCAATAATGGGGCCTTGGGGTTGATCATTTAAAAGATATTCCTGGATGATTTTAAGATGTTGACAGATATGAGACTCATTGATCTAAAGCTGCATTCTAAATTTGTTCAGCCACCCCCAAAATGCATATTTACACATAATTTGCATACATTTTCAAGGTATTTCTAGTTACCATATAAAGAACCCCTGCTTAAGTGCTTTTATATGGTGTACTTTTAAGAAACTTAGTTTTAGAGACAATTTTCTCATGCCCTTACATCTAGACTTGTATTTTCCATTTCATTTTTAACTGGAGCTAGGATGAGTGGTCTACGTTAATGTTGCTGAACTTTCAGAGGTGATTTTTTTAATTACTAGGCATATACAATGAGAACTGATCCTGCTTAATTCTGCCTTTTTTCCCTACGATAATGATGTGCTATATTTTAATATTTATAGCCATTTTAAAAAATGAATATATATTCTCTGACTTATTGTTCCCTCTTTTGAATTTTATGTATTAGCTACTCTAATGCTCTTCAAAGATTTGAATTGTTATTACTAATGGCACTGCCAAGACTCTTGCCTCCAAATAACCTAGATTGCGAGAAATATCTTCATAGGACATTTCTATAGAAATAAATTTATTAAGTTAATTATAAAACAGATGATCAAACTAATTGAAAACTAGTCATTCATTTAATCAAAAATTAAGTACCTAGTATAGGTATAAGCCCTTTTCTTGGCACCAAGGAAACAGAATTTTAAAATTCCCTGTCCTCATGAGTCTTATATTCTAGTTTGGAGAAGAAGACAATGAACAAGGTAAGTAAAGATATGATTTGTTGAGTGATGATAAGGTCTGTGTAAAGAGCAAAGAGAAGGGAAAAGTCCAAGGAAAATCTTTGTGAGAAGAGATAATTGAGTAAACCTAAAGGAAGTGAAGGAAAAATCTATATAAATGTCTATAGGAATTGCATTTCAGGCAGAGAGCAGAGAGAATTTGCACGCCCTGATGCAGAAGCATGACTGATCTTTTAGAAGAACAAAAAGTCATTGTGATGGGGAAAAGTGAAAAAATGGGGAGAGAGTCAAAATAGGGGGAGTCATAGGGGTTATAGTATGGTGATATTGTTTGGGTCATTAATAAGCTTGACTTTCACCAAGTTAGATGAGAGCCATTAGACAGTTTCTAGCGGAGGAGTGATGTTTTCTAATATATGTTTTAAAAGGATCACTCCAATGGATGGTTGAGAATGGACTGAGGCAATGCCAGAAGCAGAGAGCCCAGTTAAACAGAATGATCCAAAATTTTAGGAGGTGGGTAATATATTTTAAACTTAAATGTTGTACTTTATACCTAAATTTGTTAATTTGCTTTAATCATTTTATTTATAATCACTCAGCCTATGTACTGTCCCAGGTTGAATACAGCAGGAAAGGGAAGGGCAGAAAGCAACAGAACACATGGCTCTTGGATTCTTTTCTCTTTCTCTTGGAAAAAGTTGATGGATGTGCCTTTAAAGGCTTATTTATTCTTGCCATGATTCATGATGTCATCGTGGTGATACAAGAAGGTGATACAGTCAAACAGGAAGAAGAGTTTAGGCAGATAAAACATCTGTGGGCTTGTCTGAAATAAGCAACATAGTTTTCAAAGATCAACATAAACTTTAAATGGACAATAACTGGATATTATCTCAAAATATGTAAAAAGTAATTTTTTTGAAGTCCTATCAACAAAATTGATTTCTTTGTGAAGCTATGTGATGGCATAGGATTTTAAATAGCACATTTCCCCTCTTATACAAAAATAAATAAATAAATATGCCAGATTTCTGACTAAACTGGTGTCTTTGATAATAGAATTTCATCAAAAACTTGGTGGGATCTTCCACACATATGATCATCAAACAGATTTATAACCAAAGCTCTATTGTAGTTCAATGCAAAAAAGAGGAGTCTTTCTAAGAAATGATGCTGGGTCCACTGGATACTTTATGAGGGAAAAAATATGTCTTGACCTCTACCTCCCACCATAAACAAAAATCAAATCTAGATGGTTTGAAGATCCAAATATTAAAGTTAAACAACAAACAAATGAAAACCACAAATTTGGGGGGAAATAAGGAAATATCTTTGTGACCTTAGATTAGGAAGATTTTTTGAAGAAGATAATAAAATTACTAATCATGAAAAATTAATGGTAAATTGGACCACATTAAAACTTATTTTTATCAAATGACATCACTAAGAGTGAAAAAGCAAACCACAAAATGTTATAAGACATGTATATCTGACAAAGGATGCATATTGGGATAGATGAAAAACTCCTATATATAATCTGTAAGAAAAAGACAGATCAGGAACATGGGAAAAAAATTTGAATAAACTCTTCATAAATGAAAATATTTAAATGGCTAAAAACATAAAGGTGTATTCAACTTCATTAGTCATCAGATAAATAAATATTTGATACAATATGATACAACACAGAATGGCTAAAATAAAAATATGAAGTGTCGGTTGGTATATGAAGGAATTGAACCCTATACCTAGGTGCTGTGATAGATGTATTGAGGAAACAGAAACTACCCTAAGCATATTAAGCTGAAAAAATGTAACTTGGAAATGAGATGCCCACAAAAATTAGTGAAAGTTCTTATATTCATTTTATATAACTGTATTTTAAAAACACCTAAAAGTCAGCAGCTTAATATTATGAACATTACTTATCCCATTTTCTGAGGTTCAGGAATTCAGTGCGGTTTAGTTAGATCCTTTGGCTCAGGGTCTTTCACGGGGTGCAATCTAGGTGTCAGTCCAGGTTGTGGTCATTCATCTCAAGGCTCAACTCGGAAGATTTGCTTCCTGACTCACACACTATGGCTGTTTCTAGCCCTCCTAAGATCTGCTTTCAAGATCATTCAAATTAATATTTTTCAGTTTGAAATACTGAGGGTAGTTTCTGTTTCTACAATAAAATATAACTAATACTCCTTGCTATGCTCTTTATATATATCTCTGCTCTCTGAAATTTTCTTTCCCCCATAAACTTTGTTTATCTGACCAGTTGTTCTTTGCAACCCAAGACCAATCTAAAATGCCTGTCTCTTTTAGGATGCTCTCCCCAATCTGATTTATTGCTCTGAATACATCTATCAGAGCACCTAAATAATTGAAAAGACATTGCTTGTTAATAATGTGTGTTTCTGCCACATAGTAAAATAAAGTGTTTCTTGAAGACCATGAGGAAGACCATTTGTCATCCATTTTTACATAGTGGTATCTAGCTAAAGACAAAAAAGTAGAATGTACTTTGGGAAGTGTGATGAATGGAGGGAAGGAAGAAATAAAAGAGGGAAGAAATAAAAGAGGGAAGGAGGGAGGAAGGACTAAAAGAAGAGATAACTAAATCTAAAACTAGGCCTTATTCTACTAATTGTGGTAATTACATGAGGTTTTATAATCTGAGGGATAGCACATTCTGTGGTGTCTCATGATGTGGTAGAGACACTGCAGGCTAAATGTAGAAGAATGTAACACAGTGAAAGGGGGCAGGGCTGGAAAAAGACACACCTAGTCTTGCTAAGAAAAATACTTAGGTCTGTAAGCGATGTGGTAGTCTAGAAAGGCAGGTGATAGAGTGTCCAAAAAATATTTTGTTAAGAAAAATGACATGATATATAAATAGGTGGCATTAGAAGGATTCAGAAAAACATAGTGGGTGGCCGGCAGGGAAAGGCATTGAAAAAGAGTTAATGTACAGGCAGATGGCAGGTAGTCCACATTGAGATGGCGTATCAGCAAGTAGCAAGGCCTAAGAGGCTGAGGCATTGGGCTAGGTGCCAGATTAATCTCATTAGAGGGATGGGTAGTGAAAATTTACTTGAGAGATTCACACTTATGGGCCAAGATAAGGATTTGAACACCAAATTTAGAAAACAAGATATAAACCTTGATTCAAGAATGAAACATTAGTCTGTAACTCATAGTTTTTGAATTCTGCCTTCCTAAGGCTTAATTTGCATAGAGACTAAGACCGAAGCCAATTGGCTTCTACTAGGTACAGAAAAATATACAGTCTGTGAGCCAAGGAGATGTTGGAAATAATGCATTATATGTGTATCTGAATAGGTGATATTTATGGCTCTGTGTTCATTATTCAGATCAGATACCATTAAATAAATCAATGTGTCATGATAAGCATTAACATCTAACATTGGGATAAATGCCTTGTAACAATAAAATGAGAAAAGTAATTTTGAATAATATATTAATAGAGAATACATTTCATGCTAATCTCTAAAATATGAGAAAATAAAAATCATACATTTTGCACAATTATACAAAAATATACATCATCATATTCAAATTTCATATATAACTTTAAAGATCTTTATATATGTCTGTAATGCAAAAATTTATCTAAAATTTATACTTGAACTTCTGGGCAAAAATGGATCTATTTCTTTAAGAGTTAAGCTTTATTAGAGACATTTAAATAGATAAATATATAGCAATTAAAAATATTAATTATATCTTGAAGTATTTGATTAGGTATAACTCAAACATCAGCCTTAAGTTTATAACTTAGAACTACTTTTTTTCCCCTTTTCATTCAGTATCCTTCACTATCATGTTGTATAGCCTTGGGAACAAGTATAACTGATTGAATCATGACCGTTATTCTCTGAAATGGACACAACTATCATTTATCTAAAATGTGATGGTCTATAGCACAGTCTCCCAAAAGCACCCGAGGACATGTATGTAATTATAGTATATTTTTATTCAGACTTAGAAAATAATTGTTCTTTCAAAAGTTAAATTCAAAGGTATATGTAAATATATGATAAATTGTTAAAATACAGAGATGTGATAGTATAGAAACATGAAATCCAAGTTGAAATGTGAAAGAACTCTCTTAAGGAGTCCTGTCTTTCTTTATTCGAATGGAGGATGATTTCTTCTTTCCCTGTACTTGTGAGATAGATAAAGTAGGTTTTATCTTTTATGGTTATCATCTATCTTTAAATGAGACAACTTTCTATCATGTTTTTCACATCTTTAGTTTTACAGACTTTGCCCCAGAGCTTGCCTCTTAAAGACTGCCGAGAGAGTGAATATCAGATATTAAAATACTTAATTAAACTGAGATTGACCTCAGTCATTTCATCAATCTAAAATCAACTACAGAATGTGTCAGGTTAACTCTGCAGCTTTAGCTAAAGCAATGCATCTATAAATCCAAACAGTGGTAATAATAACCTCATAGAATCTGAGATGGAGTATAAATTTTCATGGTTTTTCAAAATCTGATTTGAGTGCAGAGAAGGGAAAATAAAACAACCCTGAACAAGCCAGATGATAAAATCCCTTTGTGCACTGAAACATTTTGCAGTTTATGGTCAATAGTGTGATTATGAAGACATCATCGTTTTGATACGGCTGAAATCAACACAGTAAAACTGGCTGCTTACCTATTTCTCTAAACATATGGCCTTCTCCCCTTTTCACAAAGTCACAAAGGAATCCTGATGGGTGACAGTTCTCTTGAGTATTGGGGTGTGCTTTATCTGTCTGCATATACCCACAGAATCTTTCTAAAATTTAATAAATACTTGAAAATTCAACTTTTATTAGAAGCGTCTGTCATTATTTTCTCTGGAATATTAAGCTATTTAGATTGTGAATCTGTAATCAATGTGCTCCACACCATCAAAAAGAAATATAGTCACATCTCTTCTAGTTGGCTTGTATCTTAAGGGGAAACCTATTATCTCCTTCTTGAGGCTTTCTCTTCATAATTGTCTGAGAACTCTAGGAGTACACTTGGCCCAAAGGGATTGGATTTCTTCTAATGATCAGTATGTTCAGGCCACTAGTGCCTGTATTTTCATCACTGCCGTACTATATAACTTTTGAAAACTGGCTTTACACAGAATTGAGACAGTGTTGCTTTATTCTATAGATGCCTCCCCAGTTGTAGTGTCACTCCACATTTTAGCTACAATAGTATAACTCTTTTATTACATGATCAGTACAAACACCACACCTGGAGTGCTGGATTCAGAGGGCCTTTGAGCCTCAGGCATATGACATCACCCAGCACATTTTAAGCCTAGAGTTCTTTCTCTCACAATGAGTACTTCTTTGAGATACTCGAGCTCGTTTCGTTCTTGATCAGAACCATCCTAATAATTCAGAGACTCTAATGTTATTGAAACTCATAGGGATTGGGTTTTTGACTTGTGATACCTCTCCTACTAGGAGAGCCCTTGACTCATACAAAATTTCTCACTTCTTCTGCAGAGAATGACACTGCAAGTCCGGTCAAGGGGTAACATAAGGTACCACCTTCGGCAAGTGCAGAATTCCACCCTTAAGCAGTGGAAAGAGTACCCACTTTTATAATTTTAAGGTAGTGGACATTATTCATGACTTCTTTCTTTCATAACATAGAAATTCTGTTTCTAAATTACTTTGACATATAGAAATTCCTGTTGTTTAGACCTTTTCTTAAGTAGCCAGGCAAATTTTGAAAGAATGTTATTTTTAGTATTAACCTTGGCAGAAGACTAGGGTAAAAAGTGTTCTCTAGAATACTCCTCCAGCTGGAGAGTTCTAGGAACTTCATAAGATCCTTAAAAACTCAGAACTGTCAAACCCTAGAGAATGCTCAATACCATGTTGACACTGTTTCTAGGATAAAAGACTTTGGGAGCTAAGTGGGTAGAAAGTAAGGGAGAGGCTATCTGAGGTCTATCTGGGGACTTGGAGTTCCCCAGATGTTAGTTTTTAAAAATTGGAGAGGGATTTTCTGTAATATAATTCACCTTCTAAGGTATCTTTGGTGCATCTTCAGTTAACTTGGCCTCTGTAGACTCAAATAGGTCATCGAACTATTTGAGTCTTTAATAGGCTGGCAAAGGCACAGAGAGGAGAAAAGTATCAATAATATTAATTATACGTAAAGTTATATAGATGCAAATATTTACAATTATATATGTATATAATTTCATATTTACTTCATTTTTATTCAATACGAACTTGGTTAGGACACCCAGAGATCATGGTGCCCCCTGGTGGTCATTGAACTATCATAGCTCTCTTGACACCTAAAAATCCACTGGGTTTGAAGAGCTAAAAAATTGCAAGATGAGAAACCATGAAAGCATGTAGAAGTAATTTGCATAATTTAAACTAGTTCTTCCTATCAGTGCTGGTGATTTATGGCAAAATAAAGGGTATGTAATGGAAAGGAACGACCTCCCCAGGCAAAATCAAATTTGAAAAAAAATTTGTCTTAAGCATGCTGAGCATGTGTCAAGTGATTTTGAGTATAATTGCTACATATCTCTGCTACATTTAGTAGTTCTTACTATTAGTCAAAAAATAAAATTTATTTGAGTTAGTTTGGTACTTTTGAATATTTTAAGTCATCAGAAAATTTCAAAAGACACCTTAGCAATACTCAACTGTACTCTTGTAATTTCGATATAAACTGTTTTTTAATTTGTTACACTGTCATAAATTAACTCAGTAATTACAGTAAAGAATTATAATTGTAATCTTCTGAATGTTACCAATTTATCTGACCTCACAAAAGTGTATGAACTTTTATAAAGGCAAAAAATATAGTCATGATTTATGATTTAATTTCTGACCTCTGACTTTCTGTATGGCCAGCTAAATCTAAGTTTAAAAGAATAAATTAAATTATTACTATTTTTTAATGAGCTTAGCTTATGTATACTTTTACACTAGACTACAAATAAGTACTTTATATACATTACATAGATCATGCCAATGTAAATATATGATTTTTCTGCACAAACAGTTGTGTACATTTTGACTGAAATCACAAATAGAGAACCCAATTTTCTATAATATCTACTAAGTGAAACATAATGTTTCTTTCCTGTTTATAATGTTTCTTCTGCACAGTACCTTTTCTAATTCAGTTTAAATTATTATCCTCTCTGTGATGAACTTCTATTTTCACATCTACCAGCTGTGAATGCATTTAGACAGTAAATGCAAAAGTAGTAAGCTCAGGAACCGTCCTTTGATTTCATTGTTGTTGTTAACTATTTAGTTAGGTATTTTAGATTTGTAACATACTAAAGTCTCAGGTTGTTCTTCTGGCTTCTGAAGTCCTGTTTACTAACTACATCACCCCACCCAGCATCCAACCCGGGGCACAAAGGCTTTTATTTGTAAATTCATGAAATTTACTTCCTAAAGTCATTACAATTTACTCCTAAGTAACTATTTCTCACTTAAAATCAGAGACTGTCTCCCAGAAATAAACAGTGAGGTAAATGTTAGTATTGAAGTAAGTTAAAAGAAAATAACAGCTGTGCCCTCATTTGGAATATATGTCTTGAATTTGTACATTTATTTTCACATATATATAGTTATGTGTGATTATTACATGGTGCATAAAAATTGGTATATTATTTTTGCACTGAAAATAGGCATTTTTTATCTTTCTACTAAATATTTGCGATCGATGTTTCAAAAGAGAGGATATAAATGAAAAATTAAGGTTTCAGTCATTTTTTCCATTTATTTAAAATTAGCTAAATATTTTTGGCTATCTATCAGCTGTATTGCACAATGAATACATAAAAATTAAAGAATAGTTTTCATAATCTCTGCTTTGGCCCACATGTATTAGCTATACATACCATTTGGTATTGCTCAGGAAAATAACTTATTTTCTAATTCATTATATGTACACAAATACATTTACAGTAATCTTTTAAAATTTGCTTTAAAGATAACATGCACAAATCATAAATATGAAGCTAAAATTAACCATTTTTAAAGTGATATAAAGTAATTATTAAATGTTATTTTAAAATATGAAAGTTTTATAAACTGATTATTTTTTTATTTCAATGTCTTCATGTACAAATAGGTTTATATGCTTTGCTGCCAGTCAAATATAGTCTAATAACAATTTATATACAAAAATATGTTGCGTGATACTGTATAATAACATTATCTTCTTGACTAAGTTATTTACTTTTATGTAAATGCCTTGACATCTTTATCAATATACTTAGATTTTAAAAAATGTTGGGTAAACTTAAAATGACTATTACTGTGCACCTCTGCAAGGAAAACTGTCGGCAGCATGGCACATATGCATCTAATGTGAAGCCTCTTGTCTCTAAAATAAAAGCGAGACTGCACATGCCCTTATGTCTGACAGAGAAGGGACACAATAAGGGGGCTCCCTATACCACCTACGCTCATCAGAGTGCATCAGAGTGAAGGATATTACTTCTTTGGCTTCCTGACTTAATGGAAAGGTATTTGTATTCACATCACTGAGTATTAGTCATTCAATAGATGAAAGGAATATTTTAAACTTTAAAGGCTACCTTGGTGTCATTCTAAAAAGTGGGGACGAGACCCTGGGGAAAGTGTTGAAATCTTGAGAATCACTTAAACTATTAGAAGTGGTTTAATATTTGTGAGTTTGTAGTTCTGAGATTAATACCCTATGTGTGGAGATTTGTGCTTTTAATTCTAATGTTCTTTACACTTTTTACTTTTAAATCTGTGTAAATACTACTTGATCTCTGTAACAAGTGTACTCTACTTTTTTTTTTTTGTCTTTTTCAAGGTTAATCTATTAAGCAGTTTACATTTTCTTTGCATCCTTAAAAAGACACTTAGGATGCTTTTGGATATAACTTCTAAAACATTTAATAGGCATAATGCCTAGGAACATGTAACATTTAAAAAAAAAAAAACAACTACAGAACCAAAGAGAGGTTAGAGGAGGAAATTTTATTTCTTTCTTCATAATTGCATCAGGCAAGCAAAAACTACAGGAGACAACTTACTATAAAATAAAAATTTGAAATCTGAGGATCTGTCGTCTCTTAAAAGTCTGTGCTAAAAATACCAGAAACAACTCAATTTACTTTGTAATTCCAGATAAGAAGGACAGGGAAAGTTTGGAGTCTTAGGCAAAATCAAACTTTGTGTCTATCATAAATAAAGGTAAATCATGAATGAGATTTTCTCTTAATGGGAAGAAATACAGAACAAGAGGAAAATGAAACTCATCTTAAACATGTGATCAAGTTACTCCGTGACCTTTGAAATTGATAATTTGGTAATTAATGTTTTACAGTTCCTTTTATTATATTATCCACCTTTTGACTTGCAAAGTGCCCAAAACTGCCTAACAGTAAACGGATTTCTCTATACAGTCGTCCTCGACATTTTAGTGGGAGGAATTGAACTGAAAATGTTGGTTACATTTTAAATTCTCTTTCCCTTTGAGAGATAATTATTGAATAATTATTGGAAAATAGTCAATATTTGAGAAAGAAGTTTTACTTTATGAATTTAATGCGTGGTAGTATCCTTTAAAGTTAAGTTTAATTTATGTAGCGAATTGAGAAACGATCGAAGTGGGGCAATCCAAGGAAAACCTCAGAAAATGACAAACTTAAACATATATATATCCACACACACGCACACACCCACACCCACCCACACACACACACACGGAACTTTCTGAGGGTTCTACTTCACTCAACAAACTATCGTGAAAATATAGGGCCGGGTGAGAGAGACACGTAAAACAAAAGACTTCCTTTCTCCACACCCCTTTCCTCTCTGTTGCTTTTGCCAGAGCTTGTTGCAAACTCTTGGAAATACTGTTTGAACCTAATACATTGTTACTTTTATTCTTCCAGGGATTGTGCTGGTGGTGCTTACAGCAGACTGCCGTTGGAGGAACAAAAAGAGAAGTAGAAACCCTTCAAGAAAGGAAAAGAATAAAGTCAGCCGACCCACAGAGACTGTAAAAACAAAAAAAGTAACAGGCACATTCCTTAAAGGCACAGCTCATTTCACTGTCCCGGCTCCGTGCTTGGTAGCAGCAGAGAGACCGCTTGCATTGCGTCTGGTTTCTACAAAACCACAAGGAGTAACGCTGTAAACAGGACCGTAAATTGGAAGCGTTATTCTCGGATCGATTCTGCTCCACGAAAGCTGCAGTTCCTAAAATCAGAATGCCCACAGCAGCACGCACCTCGGCGGTAGTCCACGTCCTCCCTCGCTAGCATCTAGCTGGAGTCGGGAGCTAAGAACCAGGAGCGGATCCTGGACCCGCAACCTGACTCCGCTCGCCGCCGATTGGCCCGTGCCCCGAACCCCGCCCCCATGGTCAGGGCGGCCTTTTCACAAAGACCCGCCCCTCGAGCCTGGGAATCGCCGCCTGGCAGGCCGGGTGCGCCTGCCACTCACCGCGAGTGGCGGAGGTTCTCCTCTCAGAGCCCCGCCCCCTCCCCCCTAATTGATATTATTGGAGTGTGGAGCAAGCGGCCGGTCTGCAGTCGGAGACTGGCAGGCAGCTAACACCGTGCGAACGAACAAGAGGGGAACATTTTTTTTTTTTTTTTTTTAAAGCTAAACGTGCAGCGGCCCGCGGGAGACCGAGAAGGGGAATCGATGAGAGGAGAGCAATAAAAAAATTACCCACTTTGGAGCAAACAGCATTTAAAAGCTACGACTCAACTGAACCCTAAAATAAAACCTGCTCATGCACCATGGTTTTTCAAACTCGGCACCTTTCATGGATTATTTTATGCTACATCTGGCTGCTCCGCTTTGCACACACCGGGGAGGCGCAGGCTGCAAAGGAAGGTAAGGTAATGGAAAAGCAAAGTTTGTTCTGACTTATTTATTTAGCTGTCTACCTGCGTGAGCCAGCTCATCCGCCGGGCTACCAGCCGCGCCTCCGGCGCCGGGCGACCCTCCCCCGCCAGATCCCCACCCCCTCACCGCTCCGGCTGCTACTGGCGGGCAGGCGGGAGGCTAGCCGGGCTGCTCTCAGCCGCCTGCAGCTTCGTGCCCCGGGCCGTCGTCCCGACGGGAACGAGATCTCTGGCGCCGGCAGTCTGGAAGGCGTGAGCAGCAACGGAGGGCAGGCAGGAGGGAGGGGGGTACGGCCGGCGAGCTCGTTCTCTAGGACTCGGGCGGGTCAGATCTTTTCCTCTAGCCCTCTCCTTTTCCTCTCGACGTTCTCCTCCGGTGGGGTAAGCTGCGGCTGGAGTTGGTTGGAGAGTGGGGCGGGGGGCGGGGTGCGGGTGGTGGGTAGGGGTCTACCTCTAGTGCCCCAGCTAGCCTGCTAGAGAGTGGCTGAAAAGTCCGGAGCCTTCCCAGAGGGGCTGTGACTTGTCTGAGCTCCCAACGCTCGGGTTACTAATGAAAGTGCTCACTGCATCGGAATACGAGGCGCGGGCCTGAGGTTGGCGCTCGGCCGCCAGCGCGAAACAATAACGCGGCGGAGGTGAATCCGCTCAGCCGCGCGCACCCCGCGGCCGGGGGCGCCTTCATTCAGCGCACGCTGCTCGCAGGTCCCGGTGGCTGGGGAACAGCAAGAGCCACGGGCTCGACGGGACCAGGGAGGCAGGGGGCGGGATGGGGCTGTGTAACTAATAATGCGATGCTGCCTGGAAGTCCCAAAACATCTGCCCCACAGTCCGGCTGTTCAATCTGTGTGGTCAAATCTTGCAAAAGACCCGGAACCTGAGGGCTAGCTCTGGATGAAGAAAGCAGGTTTCATTTGGGCAACCAGATACGCTTGTATATGGCTTTTTTTTTGTCTTTCCTCTCTCTCTTTCTCCTTTGAATCACTGACAGAAGGTAAAATACCTTTCGGTGCCTGTAGTTGGAGCTGGGGAAAAATAAATCCTGTCAATGGAAATGTCTTGCTCTAAGAGGTGTCACAATCTGCCCCCCACCGCCACCCTACTCCCTGTCTTCCAGGCTGTAAGTCTGGAAAGGTTGATTTTCCGATCCGATATTTTAAAGCAGAATACTAATCATTACTTGTTCCTGAAGTGTAAAGGATGGACGAATTCGATATCAGATTTAGGTCATGTTGGTGATTACTGGGGGGCTTTTATCGATCCTCGCTTCATGTGTCCCTGAAAACTTAGCGATTTAGTGCTGTTTTACCCCTATTCTCTTCACGCACCCCTCTTCGTTCACTCAAACCACCTTTCAGACCAGGCCCTACTTCTCTATACAGCCTGACCTTCTGACCCGTTTCCACATCTGCAACCTGTGTTGGCGATGAACTCATTCAGAGGCATTTTCAGAGAAAACCGTAACTCTGAGCTGTCGGTTACGCGTTTGCAGCTGAACCAACGTCTGTTAGAAACGCACACCCAAACACACCAAAACCCACATTTCTACTCGCATGACATTAGCGATTAGGAACACCCAATCCTGGAACCTTGTGCGGATTCATCCAGAACAGCAGGACCCTAGGAGAAGTTTGCCCCGCCGCGGCGAAGCCGGGTGCGCGAGCTCTACCTGACCCAGGCGGGAGTTTGAGCTATAAATAACTGCATCACTAGGGGGAGAGGTTCCCGCAGCCAGAGTAGCTCACTCGCTCGCTTTTCTCGTCTGGGTGCAAGATACGTGGAGAGGATTCTGATTCTTGGAGACTGAATTCTTTAAACGTCGGTTTAAAAGGTGGGCGGGGTGGCGAAGGCGCCGGGCTTCTCGGTAGCGACAATCCCAGCGCGCAGCGGCGATCAGGAGCTGTCGTTCCGGGAACGAGCAAGCCCCAGAACGGCACCCGGCGCCGCAGCACCACAGGCGGGCGCTGGAAACCGCCTCGAGCCGGTGTCAGGCCTCCAGGGCGGATGGGGTGGTTAGAGAAATAAGAGGGACACTCCCTCTTCCTCCACTTTCTGCATACAGTTTCTCTCGGGGCGGTCAGTTCCCGCTACTGCGAGCGCGTGTCTAAGTCAGAGTCTGACGCTTGGAGGCGAAGTGCAGCTGCTGTTTTTCCTCTCTGTAAAAGCTGCTGCCGCCGCCGCTGCTCCCTCAGAGGAGAGGCTTCCCGAAAGCCTGTCTCTCCTCCCGGCTCCTTCTGCAGCGAGGGCGCCACCGGCTCCCTGGAGTGCCCAGGTCTGGCGGAGGAGTAATGGATGCTCCGCGTAGCGGCGCGCCCGTCTGGCAGCCCCCGCCCCGCCCCGCTGGCGGCCCCGCCCCGACCCGGCCGCCCGCCGGTTCCCGCGCGGCCCTTGGCTGCCTCCGCCAGGGTGCGCCCCGCGTCTCGCCCCTCGCCCTCGGCCCCGCCCGGCCGGCGTGGCAGGGTGCAGGGTCCGGGAGCACTGTCTTGAGCGCCCGGGGTCTTGGTTGGCCAGCGGGCTACACTTATGCGGGCGTGAGTGGAGGACGGCGCCCGGTGCTCTGAGCCGGAAGGCAAAAGCGCGCCTTTGCGGGTGCATCCCAAGAGCCGAGGGCGGGGAGGACGTGCTGACCGCTTTCTGCTTCTGATTAAACGCTCAGGGGCTGGTTAGTGTTTTGTTTTTGTTAGTTTGTTTCTCTCTTAACTTGTTTGCCATCATTGTCCCGCCGTGGTCCTTGCTCCCATCCCAGACGATGCTTAGAGGTAACAGAATGGTAATAAACAATCGGCAATGCTTATTTCACTCTGAAAAACTAGCCAAGAAGTTCACTTGGGTTTAAAATCCACTGTCTTCTTAGTACAGAAGACTTAAACGTAATAATAAAATAACCTCAAAAGGGGAATACCTGGAACGCACGTTGTTTCCTGTGCTTTGTCTCTACAGTTGAGGACCAAAAATAAACACCTTTAAAAATGACTTTATATAATTCACTAGTCTAACGATTTATTAATGTTCCAAGTGCGAAATACAACTTGTATTTGAAAAGTGTGGATTTTTCCTTATTTGAAAGGAAGTCAAGTGTTTGTGTTGTCATGATCTCTAAGAGTCTTAAGTGCAAAACATTTTTGAAGAAAAGTGTCTATATCTATTTTCAGTTACAGGGAATAACCTTGGACTAGAGTGAAGGAGTTGAACACATAATCAGTGTGTTCTTTCGTTTTCTAAGCATGACACATTTTCATTTCCTTTAAAATATACATTTCTTTCTAGGGATTATTTAAAAGTTTGTATAAACATGTATTTTATTTAAGTCCAAATACTAACATTTTGCTGAGGTCGATGTTACCTATACTTACATACCTGAAAATACACTCACTAGTATTCTTGGACAAATTGAAACATTTGTTAAAATGCCAGAGTCAAAAATACTTTAAAGAGTGAAAAACTTAGGTAACTCTGAAACCAGCTTGACCAAAGAGTGAAAGCGTTAGGAAGGTAATTGTCTTAAAAAGCAATAAGATGTATCAAACTAGAAGTATGTATTAACGTATGGCATTTGAATATATATTATTACTATAACCAGGAACATTCATTGCATTTATATAAACTTAAATTAGTTGTATTATGCTCTTTTATAGCATAAAAGTTGAATACAAGTGTTTTAAAGAGTAAAGTCAGAAAAAAGTAGTTAAGCCAGAGTTTAAATATATCATTTTGACAATTAGCTAATGCTTTGAAACCTTTGGAAATTAAAAAGAAAGGAAATATTAAAAACAGATGCTTGACTAACTCAAAAATTTATCTTTTAAATATTAGCTTATTTTTCTCATGATAACATTGCTTAATATAATTTTTAATCATACTTATTTTGGCTTCAGAGAAGACACTGCGTGAAAAGTTTAAAGAAAATAAACTCCAGTTCTCAAAAAGCGATAGGAAATACTTTGGGCAGAATATTATAAATTAATGCCTGGCTTAAGAGTAATATGAAATTGCACCTAATTATGTTCATGTTATCATATTTAACAAAATTTGGAGGCTCAATAGTTTAAAAACTCTTTGCAGTATACAATTACTATAGAATCAATACATGAGCAATTTTTTACCCTCGCTTTTATGCTACTTTTGAGTTTTTAAATTTATTTTAATATTTCAATTAAAAATACCAAATATAACATTTCACATCTTTTCTCTCTAACAAAGAATAATGTACTTCAGTCAGGTGAGTATTCATTTTACCATTCATTTATACAAATAACTTTATGTATCTTAAGTCATGAAGCAATAATTGTATACAATTAGATTCACTTTAATAATTTTTACAAATGTGTTTACATTTTTATGTAACATCTGGAAATAAAATTTTCTTTTTCAGTACTATTGCTGGATTCTAAAGCACAACAAACAGAGTTGGAATGGATTTCCTCTCCACCAAATGGGGTAAGTGCTTCTTCTTGTAAAATACCAACCTTTATTTTTTAAAATAAGGAACAGAACCTTTTCCCTCTCCCCACAGTGGAATTATGTACATTCTTATTTAAGCAGTTTTAATTCCAAATATTTTGTTCAGTATTTTGTTGTGTTTATAATGAGACATTGATATCTTTGAGTAGAGAAGGAGGTATACTTAGCACTTGGGGAAATGGACTTAAAAAAATCTCTATAGCCATAACCTTTTTGACTTCTTATTGTGAGTATAATCATACCTGAGGTTCCAGGCTATAAATGCTAACTAATTATAGGGAACAGTCCTTTCACAAACTCACTTAAACCTCTCTAGTTGCTTTGTACTTCTTTAGTATAATCACCAAGTAGGTTGTATGTAGTTCTTTAAAACAGTATGCAATATGTTTTTCCTCTTTTAAAAACAGTTTTAGCATCATTCAAAATACATTTTGGAAGGTAACTAAGTGGAATATATTCAATGTCTTACCTTATAGATTGCTGTAAAATATTATTTAGATTCTCCAAATTTATATAATGTGCTATCTACTTTTATTGTTTACATGTGATGGTACAGCATGCACATATTACAGTAAAAATCTATAAGTATGAAAGCAGTCAAATGAAAAATCTATGAAAATATAAGTACCCCCCCCAATTGTGAACATTATGTTTCATATATCAGGCAAGATATATTACTTAAATTTAATTCACTGTCTATGTCTTTAGGTTTTTTAATCTTGAGAAAGTGCAAATACTCCATTCCTTATTAAAGAAGAGGGCTCTGAGAAAGGAAAATATATTCCATTGTAACTTGAGTTAATCTTTGGCAGAGTAAGAAATCTGGAATCAAAAAGCATGAAGTATAAGTGAGGATATAAAAAGTGTAACCAATTTTACAAAGAGAAGAATTAAAGTCCAAAAAGGATATTTTAGTATAAGACCATCATAAAATCAGTATGTCATGACTGGAAGTCAGTTTAAGAATGCAAAATGTGAATGATGAAAATCTGTTTAAAATATCAGATTTTTCATTCAATTAAAATTTGAAATATTGCTTAAGATCATATTGTAGTTATCTGTTTTGGCCAGAATAAATTATGAAAAAATGACAACTATTTTACAGATTAAATATGAAAAATATTTAATGCACTTAAGTTTGAAGTAGGTATGTTTTCATGAGTAAAATAATATACACTGTGGGAAGACATTCAGAATAAAAAATGAAACACCTTTCTTAGCAATGACAGATATAGCCTATTTTCTACCACCCATCAATTAAAATAAATAGAGATAGAGGATGATTTTTATTTCTAAGAAGAAGTAAACTGATATATGACTATAGTATTTCATCGATGTAAGCCACAAAATGATAAATTATGACCATTTATGTTATTTTGGATTTAAATGGGCATTTTATCAATCCAAAGTATCTGAGTTAACAGTTAACCCTATATATAATGAAGGACTCAATAGATATTAGAAAATGATGATTGATAATGTTTTTCCATGTGTTAAATGAATTGACTTACATGTGAGGAAATATCTAAACAGAAATAAATTGTTATTAAGATACAAATTTATAGAAAATATTTTTATACACGCGACATAAAAGCATAGTATCTGAATTTACTTCTTTCCCAATGGTGTCATTTGTAGAAATGACTGTGGTGTCTCAGAATATGAAATAATAAAACAAGAGTTGTGTTAAATGAACTTATGTTAGTCTCACCATTATCTATACACAGTTATCTTAAAAATTTTCCTCTCAGGAATAAATTTTTACATAAAAATTAAAATTAACTGGGTTTCATAGGTTTGTAAAATTGATTTTTCATACATAGAGCAAAGTAATATAATTGTTCTTAAAGTTTGAAAAAGGAACATGTGAGATATATTTCTTTATAATAATTAGCCTTGGTTTCTTCAAACTAGGAAATTATTAAAAAGAGCACATTTACCTTTGGAACTTTTGAATTTTTTTTTTTTAGTAGATACCATTACCAGTTTTACTAATTTCAGTTTAATTAAGAGACTAAAACCTATCTGTCTAAATGTAGGAATTTGGGTGTATTTGGCTAAGACCCGTTCAGCAGCTAACTGAAACAAAGGGAAAATATGTATACCATTAACTAGTCACAAACTCAAGTTGTACTGAGTAAAAGCTGCACATGATAATGGCTTTTTTTGCTGTAGGCGAGGACCTTTGATGATATGTTTCATAAAATTGTAGCAATTATATAACATCACACAAGAAATTTCTGAATTATATTGCTAATTCGTGAGTCTTGTTAGTTTTCTAAAAAAGTTTTAAAAGTAGATGTATCTTGTAGAGCATTTAAATAAATTTTTTCTCAATAAAGTTTTACAAATAAAATTCACTAACACACGCTTATTAGTTTATTTTCCCATCTGCTCTTTTTTGAAACAATAGTTTAAATATTGTATGCTATATGGCTTTGCACTTTAATACTAATATATTTTTTATATTTGTCATTTTATATTCGGGAAATGAATTAAAGTGGGTGATAATTTCACTATTTAGGCAGCATAACTATAAAGTGGGAAATTTTGTAATCATGGTAAGAAATGATATAAACAACTGTTACTTAAGGCTTTTAGGGCTTTTTTAGGTGAAATGATTTTAATTACTAATGAGTAACATAGGTAATATTATACATGGTTTAAACTTTAAATTGTTGCCAAATCTGCTACACTTACTTTGCTTTTTTGTGAAAATATATAGTGAGTTCGACATTGCATATATTGTATCAGCATATGAATGGGCATTTTTAAACATCTGATATTTTTCCTGTCAGAGAGCTTATTACTGTAATATGATCTAGGATGCTGATTTGCCATGCCCATTTGATTGTCTATTGAAAGCAATTTATTTACCAAGATGAATCATACTTTTATACACCTATTTTTATCGTTGTGTGGATTTATGTACAACATTATTGATAACACTACAATAAATAAATAGCTCTGTAAAATGTTACTCCCATGTCTCATTTTGAAAAGATTGAAAAGAGTTCGCATTATGAATATCAACATGTTGTGAAGAGTTATTACATTTTAGAATGCTCTTGGCATTTTCTTCTGTGTTTTTAGGTACTCTCTTAGTTTAAATATAACGTTTATACTTAAAACATCAACTGAATTAACAAAAATTGTTCCATGTATCCATATGTATATGCATTAAATGGTAGAAGTAATTGTGTTGTGCACTTCAGTCTATAAATAGTATAAGCTCAATGGAGACTATAGATGTAAGCAAACGTAAAAATAAACTAATATACTAGAAAACAAATATTAAAATGAAATATTTATTGTATGCACAAACAATGCAAGCAACTTGAATGATGTTCTGCCACAAGAATGAAGCTGAAGTGAAAATGCTGTATTCTTAGGTTACAATATTTGCTAGGGTAGGAATCCACCTTAATTCTTTCAAAGATATGCATTTGTACTTTATTAAGGATTCTTCATTCACTTTCAATATCAAAATGTTGTTTTTTGCTGAATGACTGATGACCTTTATTAAATTTTACAGTGGGAAGAAATTAGTGGTTTGGATGAGAACTATACCCCGATACGAACATACCAGGTGTGTCAGGTCATGGAGCCCAACCAAAACAACTGGCTGCGGACTAACTGGATTTCGAAAGGCAATGCACAAAGGATTTTTGTAGAATTGAAATTCACCCTGAGGGATTGTAACAGTCTTCCTGGAGTACTGGGAACTTGCAAGGAAACCTTTAATTTGTACTATTATGAAACAGACTACGACACTGGCAGGAATATAAGAGAAAACCTCTATGTAAAAATAGACACTATTGCTGCAGATGAAAGTTTTACTCAAGGTGATCTTGGTGAAAGAAAGATGAAGCTTAACACTGAGGTGAGAGAGATTGGACCTTTGTCCAAAAAGGGATTCTATCTTGCCTTTCAGGACGTAGGGGCTTGCATAGCTTTGGTTTCTGTCAAAGTGTACTACAAGAAGTGCTGGTCCATTATTGAGAACTTAGCTATCTTTCCAGATACAGTGACTGGTTCAGAATTTTCCTCTTTAGTCGAGGTTCGAGGAACATGTGTCAACAGCGCAGAGGAAGAAGCAGAAAACTCCCCCAGGATGCACTGCAGTGCGGAAGGAGAATGGTTAGTGCCCATTGGAAAATGTATCTGTAAAGCAGGCTACCAGCAAAAAGGGGACACTTGTGAACGTAAGTAATATGCTCTATTAAATTCTACTTTGCATTTTTTTTTCTATTTCAGTATCAGAGTTTTTAAGTAACAATAATTTGAACATGCGAGTCTGCTCTATACCAAGTAGCCCGATTCAGTAGATCTTAAACAAAGTCACTATTGAATTTATAAATGATTCCCCACAGTGATGTCTGTACTAAGGGTATATAATAAATATAGTTGATAATAGTAGTTGTTACTAAAATTGAATTTTCCCTATGCTTGATACAGAAGGTAACAGTTGCACACTGAGTATAAGATTTACAGGAGGAGAGTGAAATGATATTACTTAGGATTTAATGATATGTGATTCCTTCTGTTTTGTAATCCATATCGTCTGGACTTGTGAATAGCAGAAAAAAAAGGAGTTTAAGGGATTTGCTAATAAGAGTTCTACTGACAGGACATACAAATATATTTACAAACTTTTAGAAATATTCTTTGTCAACAAGAAAATACAAAATTATCACATTTTACTTGATAAATCTCTGAGATTACTTTTTCCTGAGCCATATTTCTTTCTGGACTAAATATAATAAAGTGAGTCTTTTCCTGATTGTGTTATCGTAGACCACATTTTTGTGGAATTGGGCCAAAGTAAAGTTTTAGTTATTGTAATGTATCAGCTGGGTGTTTTCTATTTGTTTTGAAACAATAATAGCCCATGAATTAGTGAACCTTCTGTTTTGTAAAACTGGCTTTTCTATTACATAACATAATAAAAATACTGTATAATAAGATTATATTACTTATGTCTCTTTTAACATAACATAGAACATTATACAGTATTAAAAATAAATTTTATATATTCTTTTACTCCTAGCCAGCAGCATAATTTTAATATTTGCAAATATTAGTTAATTTATAGGTTGACTATAATGAACAATAATTATTATAACTAAATTGGGGAAGTGGGTAACTCAGTATGTGCAGATAATCTTAAATATGCTTTACAAATAATAGTTCATTGAATGAGGTAGATATCATTATCATTTCTATTTTACAGAATAAAACATTGAAACTATTGCCTGCAGTTACTTTAATAAGTAATATTTGTCTTAGCTTAGATTCAAACTCAGAGCATTCTGATTTCAGCACTTGGGCTTTTAACAACAATATTGCTGTAGTTTCTGTCACAACGCAAGGAGAATCCTAACAAATATCATTCTGTTTCATTGCTAAATTTGAATGTCTTTACTAATTATAGTTTGGTATGTAAGTCATATTACTTCCCCATAAAATTCTCATTCTAGTAGAATATTTAAAGAAATGATAATTAAAAAAATATTTAGATTTGTGTTGTCCAATACAGTGGCTCTTTAGGTTCTGAAAAGTGGCTATTCAAAATTGAAATGTGCTGTGAGTATAAATTACACTCTGGATCTTAAAGGCTTGGTTTAAAAAATAGAATGTAACATCATTAGTACTTTTTAAAGATAAATTGGGTTAAATAGAATATATTAAAATCAATTTCGACTGTTCCTTTTTAGTCTTTTAATGTGGCTCCTAGAAATTTAACAATTAGATACGTGGCTCATATACTGGACACACTGTTTAGATGGAGTAATTGAGCAAGTATATTTTTCTGTCCTGGTTGAAGAGTTAAATACTTCATGTTGATGGTTTGGCAGCATATAAAAATACTTATGACCCAGCACTCAATTATCATAATCAGCATAGCTGACCTTTTGAAGTGAACTCTGTGCAAAACAAACGGAGATGCTGTAGGTTCAGGTTCCAAAGGACAGGTTAGCAGCCTTCTTTGGTCCCCCTTGAAGGAGTCCAACCTGTCCAATTACTCACTGTCCTCTTTCCCTTTCTGTCACTGGCCATTTTTCTTACTGAGTAGAAAATCTTGTAGGTTCCAAATATGTGGAAATAAAAAACTGCAGATTTACTACTACTAGTAGACAGAATGCTATTCCACTGGGTAAGTATGGAAATATTCTTAGTGAACTAATCAATTTAATGAAAGGCAATGTTCAATATTATCGACTGGAGGTTAATAAGTTATTTGAAAGTGTTGGTGGATTCAACACTATTATAAGAAAAAATTAAAAACACATTACATTTTAGTTATGAAAGCTATTGGTTTAAGTAGTATGAAGATTTTGATTGATGCGAAAATGGAATGTAAAACTTTAGCACAATTAAAAATAGGAAACAAAAGAAATAAAACAAGAATACATATAAAAGTGCACAGTTAAATTTGTCTAAGACTAGGAAATAATATTAAAGGTCCTGTTCTTTTAGGGTTTAAAGATTTTAAAGAAAATTATTATATATATTTTTTTCATTTTGTATAATTTAATTCATGAATTTCATTTTTACTTGTTAAGAAAACAAGACCTGTTTTAAATTTTATACTTCTAAATATAGAAATTAGTAATAAAAATAGTCTTTAACTGCAGTAAAGTATATTTACTGTGACAAGCAAATGAGAAAATCGTCTCATTAAATGTGGTACTATTAAAATTATTCATATTCATTTATTTTGGTTTCAAGAATTAGAACCACATTTGAATACCAAAATTATTGTCACCTGCAAAATGCAGTAAGGTACTTACAAATAAAATAAAATTACTTCACTGTCATCTATATTAATTATGCATAGGAATGGGTGAAATTTGGTATTAATAATAAGACCATTTAAAAAAATGTGAGTAAAGGAGTCAAGATACTCTTATTATTCTACTGAAAGAGTGTGTGTACCTTTTTGTAAGTCAAGCAAATTGTTTATCACATAACTTTCTTAATTTTTAACCTTGGCGATATTGACAAAAGAACTAAATACCTTACTTATATTTAACTATGGCACTGTGTTCCTTTGCAAAAACACTTCCCTCCTTGGCATAATTCCCATACATTGCTGTGAGAGTACTTGCCCCTGGAATCAGTCCAGGTCTGCCTTTATAGTATTTCTCCTGTTTCCTTTCAGTGATCCTGTTAAGAGTTTGAAAACAAATTCCAGTCCCATATTGAGGAAAACTAAAGTGTTTGGGAGAGGATGCTAGTGAGTTCTCTAGCCAAATGAGGGTGGTTAGCCACTTAAAGGCAAATTTATCTGGGCACTTTCTAGAGAGACAGCACATTGCCATGTTTTTAGAGCATAATTTGAAATATGAACAACTATGAAAACATCACAGTTTGGAACATTTGATGTATGAGCTTTTTTTCCTTTGTGATTTTTTTAAAAAAATAACTCAAGTTTGAAAACCAAGTATTTTTCAAGTAGACTAATAGATGGAGAATAGTGCTTTTATAAAACATCTCTTTACAGTCTTTTAAATATATATAATTCCAGTTAGTAAACGTGTTTTTATTATCGAGAAGTCTTTTTTAAAAAAATTATGATGTAAGTTATGTTGCAACTTTTATGCAAACCTTTACGCAAACTGGCTCATATATTTTCTTAGATAAAAAGAATAGTCATGTAAAAACTTGAGAGCATATTACATTATATTTTACATATATAAGTGTTTTCAGAAGACTAATAAAATTGTATTATAAAATATACTTTGAAAATTTTGGAACATTTTTGCAATTTGACTCCATTTAAAAAGTAGAATATTATTTGTCGAAGTATGGAGCTTGATATTATGCCTTGGATTTATATAAGTAATTGGCAGTTTAAGTGAACCTTATTCATTTTCTCATTTACTCTTTAGAACATCACTGAGAGGTAGAAAGTATTATTTTTTTTTTTCTCTTTCAACATATGAAGAAACTGAAGTTCAGGGATATTAATAAGGAATACAATCAGATGAGAATCCAGAATCCTGTTGACCAATTCCAGTCTTTTTTCCCCCACTACCCCATACTGTGTCCTAAAATTTGTCCTGTTCTTTAACTGATAGATTTTAGTTATTGACGAACTGATACTTTATTCTAGGTAGGGTGACCATATGCCTAGTTTGCCTGAGATAATGATTTTACTTATTAACATGGCTTCTTTTTGCTTTCAGAAGTGTCCTGATTTGGATGATAAAACACATGGCCATGCTAATGCCATGCTAATTGTAAAAATTTCAAAGACGTAATGTAGTTTACATCCACATGTATCAGAACATAGAGATGCAATCTACTTCTATTATTTGTATTGCATAATTTTAATTTTCTGAATTACAACAGACTTAGAAATTTCTTTTTCTGTGATTTCGTATAAAGGAGAATTCAAATAATCATATATCTCATTTTTATTATCAGAATTTTTGCTAATAGTTGTTTCTTAATATTTTCTAAATTATTGGGTCTGTAATTTTAATAATATATAATTTATGGACATATACAATTCAATAAATTAAAATGTTTATTCAGTTTGAAAGCATCAATATTAAAATTTCCATGTTGATTAGATTTTTGAAAATCATGCTTTTTTTCCCTACAGAAAAGTAGCATGTAATTTGTACCATCACTTTTCACAATGACAAATGACTCTTTACAACATATAGTATGTATAAACCAATATGTAGAGAAAATGTCAGAGGCACTACGGGGTTAACAGCTCAGATGCTAGAGTTACAGTTTTAAAATACTGGCTTTAAAACATAGCAGGCGTATAAATTAGGACAATCTCTCTAAACCTTAATTTCTGAAAGTATAAAATGGGATTAATAAAAGTAGTACGTCCCTCATAGGGCACTTGTCAGAATTGAAAGAAATAATACATATTAAAACCCTAAAAATAGTATCTGGGACATAGCAAATAATCAGTGAATACATACTATTTTTACTAATAATGCAATGAATAGTTTGATAAGCAAAGAAGTCTCATGGCAATGAGTGATTGAACATGGATTTCATAGGCCACAAATAGTTAAATATCTTTTATACCATTAATTTCATCCCTGGTAATTTATTTAAGATAGTTCAATAAAAAAAATAACTTTTTACATAACTTTCCCCCACCCAGCAATGTATATAATTTGAAATATTGGAAAGAACCTAAATGTCCAAAGTTCAGTGCATCACTATGAACTTAGTCCTTAAAACATCAACAGTGTGGTACAGGAATTTTAAATTGTTCTGTTAATAATTTTGAATGAAAAATAAAGAATAAAAGTTTGTACACACCGATGTAGAATTGCGCAAAATACGCATACAGAAAAGAATAGATGGGTGGGATAAATATCTTGATCATTAAGTTTTTAATCAGAGTGGTGGGATCTTGTTCTCTGTGTTTTTAAAATATCTTGATCATTAAGTTTTTAAACAATATAAGTTATATGTACCTTGATAGCTCACACAAAGAGAAATTGAATTGCATCTCTAAAATATGGGTTTTTAAATTAAGTTAGTGTCTATACCAAATACGAGCTCAGGCGATAGGACAGTAATTGGTAGGTATAGTTTAAATAAGTTTAAAGGAGAGGAAGATTCAAAGCGATCAACAAAAATAGGTCATAAATTTTGTTTTTTAGTTGTTAATAGTTGGCAAGAACTATTTTAAGTGCTTCATATGTTTTCATTTAATTCATGCATAAATCTGGTAGGCAGGCACTATTATAACTATTATAACACAGTTTAAAAGAGAAAAAAGATACTCTTATTGAAGCATTACATTATTTACGTATATTGTTATATTTATGTATAAGGTGTATGTCCATTTTTTATGTAAGGAAATGAGCATTGTAAGGGGTGAGATAAATATCCACAATCACATGGAGAGTGGTAGTTGTTTAATTAAGGTGGTCTTACTCCAGAATCCTTGTCTGTAATTAATATAGCGGCCCACATCTTTATATATGGGCATGTTATCTATGCCTTACATTCTATGTTATCTATGTCTTTTATAAAAATAAACTTTTGTTAGGATATTTTGAAAAGTGATACAAATCTGAGCATTTTCATTCATTTATAATAATTTGAAAATACCGATATTTTTGTCTTCCTATATTTCATCTATTTTGACATTCTCTTTACTATTCTAGTTATTTTTTCACATGGCAATCAGAATGCACTCTGTAAAATGCAACGTAGATAACATCACTTTATTATTCAGAAAAGCTTTAAGCTCCTAATTACCAACGAAAATTTATTACATTTTAGGCTGGCATTTAAATCTTTTAATCCTGACCCTAATCTTTTTTTATAGCTTTCAGTCATGATTTATCATAGCTGAAGCCCCTTCTCCCACTGCCTGTTTCTGGTCTCTCATTCTACTTTAAGCACACCCTTAGATATTTCTGTGATGTCCCATTATTTAACATTAGTTCTAAATAAACAGAAGAAACAAACTATTATGACCTTTCATAATTACCTATTGTAGCTTAATCCTACACACCCCCAACTTCTTCAGTGACCTTGTCTTCCAGATCCTGATGGTAGTTACTAGCAGTGCCATTCTCCCGTTGTTACCATGACTTGCTTTTTCCTACCTGTGATGCCACCTACCCTGTCTCAGACTGTGGAAATTTTGCATTTACTTGCAATTTCAAATTGTCACTGATACCTTGTTAGGTGATCTCTTCATGTGAATACTTGTAAATACTTTGCCCTTTCTCTATGGGAATCATCATATACTATCTGGTTTTAATCATTCGCAGTTTCCTTTTACAGCTTCTAAGGTTCTTAACCAAAAGTTACTTACAGTTTTCTACCTGCTGACCTTAGTAGCTAGCATAGTTCTTTGCACCACATAAGTCTTCCAATAAATGTTTATTAACTTTCTTAAAGACTTAATCATATACCACCTATTGCCAAGTTAAATATTTTTTATTTCAAATTTATATCACTTTAATTTCTAGTTGTGTATGACTAGTCTCTGTGATTAATCCTAAACTTTGTGAGTATGAAAACACTATTCATTTTTATATCCTTATAGTATATAGCAAAATGATATGCTACTATTTAGCAAACATGAGCAGAAGTCTGCTACAGATATGAGGAATTTATTTCTACAAAAATAATATTTACTTGTATATATTTTTCTTTATGTATATAAATATGTCATACATAGTCAGGAAGGAAAAAATTCAGAAAACCCTTTTATTCCAATTTTATTCACATTTAAGTGTATTTAAATTATCCCATCCTCTGCAAAATATCTCACAAATTTAGCTTTATGGAGGCATGTCTTTATCAGGCTATTCCTAAAGTGTTAATACATGAAAAGTAGAAGATTACATGAATACATAATTTGAGGTTTTTTAAAATCTGATAACAAAAAAAAATCAACTTTGAGTTTAGGTCAAATAAGTGATGTATAGACATTATTTTCGGTTTTCTACCTGTGATGTCAATTTTGTTAAACATTCGCAATCTCCGCGTATATGTCATAGTATTAATCTCTCATAACACAATTTCATGGGAACTCATAATAATACATACCTCTGTTGAAATAAATGTGCATTATTTCTCTCAAATTTTGTGTTCTTATGAAGAAATTTGGAAGGTTTGTTATTTAGTTTACTTTGTTTAGTTAGGTGTCAATGCATGATATAGTAAACCAGGGAAAATACATTCTAGTTTGAATGTTTTTTAATGGTTATATGATGTGTACAGTAGTCTTTGCTTATCTGCGCTTTATCTTTCCATGGTTTCAGTTACTTATAGTCAACGGTAGTCTGAAAATATTAAGTGGAAATTCCAGAATAAACCGTTTGTAAAATTTACATTGCACGTTGTTATGAGTGGTGTGATGAAATCTCATGCCATCCGTCCCTATCCTGCTTGGGACATGAATCATCTCTTTCTTCAGAATATCCACACTGTATATGCTACCTGCCCAATGTTCACTTAGTAGCCATCTCAGTTATATCGACTATGCTTGTGTTCAGGTAACCTTTATTTAATTAATAATGGCCCTAAAGCGCAAGAGTAATGATGCTGAAAATTCAGATATGCCAAAGAGAAACTGTAATTTGTTTCCTTTAAGTGAAAAGGTGAGTACAGTACAATAAGGTATTTTGAGAGACCACATTCATATAACTTCTATTATAATATATTGTTATAATTATTCTATTATTAGTAACTGTTGTTAATTTTTTACTGTGCCTAATTTGTAAATGTTATAGTTATGTGTGTATAGAAAAAAACAGTATGTATGTATGTATGTATGTATGTATGTATGTATGTATGTTTTTATATAGGATTGGGTACTGCCCACGATTTTAGGCATCTACTGGGGGGTTTTGGAAGGTACTCCCTGTGGATAAAAAGGGACTGCTGTACTGTGGATTTTGAAAATTTTCATTTGGCTCATTTACCTAATTAATTACTGTTGACAATTATATTACCTTTTGCTTCCAACATATTAGAAAATCAGGAGGTTTTGAAAGAACACATACTGTGTTTTATATTTTGTTTCTTGTGCCACCCAATTAACACCTAGTTGAGCCCCTCACCTGTGGTGGTATCAGCTTCAAACCTGCACTGAAGCCATTAACACTGAATTACAGCCTTTTATAGAAAACCTAGATGTAGAAAGGGAGCACTGTGATGCTTTTATTACTAAAGTATAATATCGATCAGATATAATTAACTACATATCACATTTTTTATTTATTAAAGTTGTTCAACAGTCTATGATGTTAATATTACCTACTCTACTTTTTAAGAAGAACATTCTTTTTAAAAGAGAATAGAGTAAGAGGGATATAGGCGTGGTTGGTTAGAGTATTATATCTAAAGAATCTCAAGATATAATTCAAACTTATTCTGAGAAAAAAATTGAATATTAGTAAGTTTGCTATACTATATATTTTCAGTTGATTTATATAGTCTATGTTTATTTTAATAGTAGTTTACTATCATTATTTAAACTAGTTCCCATGTAGACAATGACACCTAATGGCATTAACTCACATAATCACATTAATTGATGATGTTAAACTAATAGATGGGTTAAATAAGTAAACATAATTGATCTACACACTCAAATATGTAAGTTCATTATAACCTAACTGTCCTGTGGACATTTTTCCAAAAAATTACAATCATAAATTCTTGGAGTTTGAGTGTAAATTAAAGATTACAAAAGATAAATTGGAGAGAGGTTCTTTGGTCTCCCATTTTTAAAGAAATGGGACAACCAAAGACATCATTTATAGTTCTAATAGTTCAGTAATGAGCAATCCCAAAGTAAAATCAAAACTTGTTCTTTTCAGTTTTTTTTTTCTACTTCAACATTACACACATACGATACATACACGTACATATGTACACACACACACACTACCCACTCTACCCCAAGAGGAAAAAAATATATTAACATAATGGAATGAAAAATCAAGTTTATTTTTGTCTTTGACTCTTTTTTAGATTTCTAAATTGCTGTGCACTAATCTTTTAATTCGTAAGTGCTGAATAGTTAAGATTCTTTTTCCTCCATGGAAAACTCAATTGACAATTACAAAGAGGCTGAAAACTTATATATAATATTCTCGAATTATTGCATATTTTAAAAACAAAACAAAATAAAGCTGCCTTACCAATGTCTTTAAATCTTTATTCACAAAGCTAAAAAATTATAACAAATTTTTACTTCTTTATTTTCAAGTAGATTATTTAGGTTTTCTCTACCATAAGATAAATTTCTTTTTTTTTTTTTTCCACTTTCAATTCCTGTAGTATTTTACTAACTCCTAAGAAGGTGAATGTTAGCAAGTAGCACATTTTGGATATTGTGACAATTGTATCTATGTGTTCTAAAATAGGCATTAATGGATACCTCTTATATTATTAGAAACTTAAAGTTTGGGAGGGACCAGAGCCTCTGCTGTTTAACCTTATGATGTCTGATTTGATCTCCTCTGAGAAACCTGCAAGCTTTAGCACCTTTAGTCTTTGCAAGGGCAGAAGAACAGCCAGCCTTCTGCAAAGTCTTTTTTTCAAGACTTACTTTTAAAATTAACACATGTTAATCTTAGACATTGGGCTGTGAGCTGGAGCTGGGAAGGCATGTGGCTCCAGGTTTATTATGTTGAGACAGTATTTTAGTTTGCAAAGGAAATCTGAGAGGAACTTTTTAAGTTTGCTATTTCAGCCATGCTTCTTTGTGTCTAATGTTTATTCTGCACAAACATTATGCATGAGAGCACTGTTTTTCAAGGCTGAACATATTGGTTTGATCATTTTCCCCTTTGTAAATTTTTCCAATAAAACAACTTTGCTTTGCACTTCTAATTCAAACAACTTTCTTATTGATTTTCAGAATTATTCACAAGGCCATCATTGTATGTGTAGTCTTTTTTCTAATATAATTCATCCTTCAATGTGGTAAAGTGGATGTTCTTTTTCATTCCTGCTCTCTCTGGTTTCTCCTCCTCCTCTTCCTCCTCCTCCTTTTCCTTCATCTCTTCCTATAGTGTCAGACTTTAGTAATAGTTTTTTTATTTACCTTTCAGAAAATTCTATACTATACTCTGGTTTAAAACTTTTTAGAACATACCTTCTCATTTATTAAATGGTTTAAAATAGTGAAAGTACATTTCCTTCCCAGCTTTGCCTTTGTTGAAATATAAGTATGTAGCTGGCAACATTTTTCCTTCTTGCCTTCTTTGCAAGACAGTGATTTTACATGTTATAATTCAATTTTGTATAAATTAATAGTAAATTATTAAATATTAAAACAGTAATAATTATTACTCATGATCATTGCAAAATTTTGATCTAATGATGGTATATCTTTTTATTTTGATCTATAACCCATTTTTTTACATTTCTGACAAGTTTCTTAATTAGGTATAATAGGAAAACAAGTCTTTGCCTCTGAATTATTGATAATGTTCATTATTTACAAAAATTATAAAATTAAAGTTTTTAATATTAAACTGAGATGAAAGTTTTATAATAAAAAGGTAAAATGGTAAATTTATAAGTAAAAACCACAAATTATAATATATAGCAAAGCTTTCATAATTTGAATTCTGACTTGTCTTTATTGCGCTAAGAAAATGAACTACACTTTGATCAATGCTGAAGGTTATAAACCCTTTTGTAACATTCGGACTGAGACTATATAATTGTAAAATTATCTCTGTCAGTCACTACCATGAAGTAACTCAATCAAGATGTGTATATGAATGCCTAATCAGTTAAAGATCTTAATCCTTATTTTTTAGATAGCTGTAACGACTTCTGTTATGGTTTGTTTAAATTACAGAGAAATGGAGACTTAACAACAAGGGAGGAGAGTAATAATTTAAATAGTTTTTCCTGCCAGGAAGGCAGATTAAGGATGAATATAAAAGAATTGAAAGATTAGGATACTGACACAACTTCTGATCTTTAGTTTTTTAAGGATTTTCTGTCATTAAATACTCTATTGCAGAGACTACAAAATGCATATTAGGTCTGTAAAAGACAACATAAATATTCAGGAGCCTGTGAAGACAGCTCATTTAAGCTTATATGATACAAGCTGAGACAAGGTTGACTTGGTGGCAAACAAAACACAAATGTATACCAGAGTTCATATTAAGTACATCTTTTATTGCTGCCACTTTTTTTTTTTTTAATCATTTTGTAATGTGTGAAATGAAAACAGACAAAGTCTACTTTTGCATATAGGCTAATCTACACAGAAAATTATATATATATATATATATATATATATATATATATACACCAAAAGAGCATATTTTATTATTCATTAATGTCAGTAGATAACTGACTGTCACTTGAAGAGTAGAGTCTGATAGAATGCTGACACTGATTGAAGGTCATGCTCCTAAGAATCTGAACACACTTGCCTTGGTCAGTGGAACATGTAAAATCATCTTGTTGCTGATTGGGCATGAGGAATATCACTTGCCATTTTTCTTTATTTTTAAAAATCATTGTACAGTATCAAGAATTTATTTCATTTTAAGTTTAATTTTTAGATTTTTCATAATTATTAAGTAAGAATAATTATTTGATTAAAAAATTTTTTTTGGTCTTTCATACTCTGGCTCACATCTTAGAGGAAGATTTCGGTTTTGTTCACTGTCTTATAGAAAAGTAAATAAATAAAAATTGGTAGTTGCTTTGCATATACATATTTGAAATTATTGGAATTTTTCTTAGAGAAATACCATTTACCTAAAAGAATAAAAGTTAAGAGTCATTGATTTTGAGGCTATGTGATATTAAAAATAAAAATGAACTGTGTTCTTGGATTTCTCCTTGAATGACTATCAGCACTGTATACTTTATAATGGTTCCCTCAACCCTAATAAGTATTCTTAATTTAATGAATCTTGTTAATAATATATCAAAATGTTTGGCTGTTTAATTAATAGTTATCTTCAACTATAATTTGTTAATCTTTTCAATTTGAATGAAAGTATTAGCAACAGAAAAGAATATGCAGAATTTCAGAATCATTTAATATAGGCTTAATAGTTTTCATTTTAAAGTAGAGGAGAATGATCATGTTGTATTTTATCTGCAACTTTATATAAGGGCTAATCAGAGTTAGAATTGCTACATATTTATCTTCATTTCTGTAAAATTTTTATTTTCAGTTTAGTTCTCTTTTTAGTACTCAGACTGGTTTATTGTCTATATACACATTCAATAGCTAACTCTACAATTCTAAATATGCAAATATGTTAAATTATTTTCATGGAATAAATAGCATTGGCAGTTATATATTAAAAAATTATAGAGCCTCTAAATTCATATGTACTAAAAATACTTTTTGTAAATCTATTTGTAAGAACTTTTCATTATTTTAGCATATGAATTTTTGAACATTTAAATTTGAGGTTGAGTAATTTCTTTCACATTATTCAAATATCAATAACAGACCTCCAGAATATTAAAATAGCTCATAGTCCTGATCTCAAAGCAACATGTATTACATTGTTATAGAACCTTCGTTAGAATAGTAAATATTTTAATGTATTTTTTAGTCACGGAAGGCCACAGTGTCAGCCATTAGTAGAAAGCTAAAAAGAGTTCTGAAAATCATATATAATATTTTTGAGTACATTTACTTTAAAATATGGTTGTCAATAACTGCTTTTATAAAATGACTCAAACACTATTTTCCTACCTACTGAATAGTTCTGCATAATGTTTTTTTACCTACTAGTTAGTCATCAAAGAGACATGAAATTGTGATTTTTTCATTTAGAAGTATAATTTGAGATTACATAAGGGCTAATTTCTATAGACAAATGACATATCACTTTCATTAAATGATATTGGGAAATTGAGGTAAATAGTTCAGCCTTTTCTGTGCTGACATGATGTTTGCCTGTCTGATTGCATCCTTTCCAATAGACAGCAGAGATGCAATTACGGAAAAAGACATCCGTGCCAAGATTTAGCTAGCCAAAAAGGGCAAGCTCTTCTGTTTAAAAGGTAGAGAATCCAGTCGATAAAAACGTCTGGACCTGTTAGCACCAATAAAGCTGAAGGCTACTGGGAAGCTCAGAGAGGGTCCTTTGTTGTAGAGATAGAAAGAGACCCAAACTATGACACTTTAGGGGAGCAGGGTCAGCAAGGAAGATCATCCATCTTCTTCAGTGGCAGGTTTCTGTCAGACTCTAACCCTGTTCAGTGGAGGAACTAAGCCTCTACTATTGACACTAACTGATTTCCAGTCAAGTGTAAATGAAGCTAATATTCACTGACCTGATGCATAGCAAAGGAAGCCCTGTGTGTCATTTGAGAAATAATATTATCTGACACTTTGAAAAGTGAACGATGGACGGAGTATGTGTGTATGTGTGCATTGGTCAAGAAAGCAAATGTGTATCCTTCGGCCACTCCATATTTCTGTTGATTTTCACAATAGTTACAGTTTTACCATTTTGACACTAATTTAACTTTGTGTTATTTTCATTTACATGCCATTGTGTTTTACATGCAGAGCTTGACTATACTGCAGAACAAGCTTTTATTTGGCTTCCTTTAGTTTCTGTAATAGTTCCTAGTCACAGAGAAGATTCAGTTTTCACTAATGAAAATATAAATTTCAAAAAAATTCTGGTTACTAGTTTACATTTAAAGCATAAACAGAATATATTTATGATTATAAAATGGATTGGTTTCATTAAAGAGCAAGTCAGAAAGGCTATATTTTATAATTTTTAAAGCATTGTCTAAAAGCTCCTTTTCTTTTTAGTAATGTCTGTTACAACCTAATAGTCTTCTTTGGTCTATAAATCAAGATTTTCCTACATTTTTCATACTGAGGATTATATTTTAAATTGTATATTGTGCATAGGCTCTTCTAAAGGATCTTCCATAGTACTAAAAAAATTTCTCACAAAAATGAAGTTAAAAGGTATCAGTAGTCAAATGTCCATTTATATCAATAATATTAAGTAGTCTTTATACACTGTAAGTAAAATGTTGCCACTGACAAAAATAGAAATAGTTATGATAAATATAAAACAATCATTTTAAAGAATGTGTGTAATTTAAGGATTTAGGGAAAAGATACATTAAAGCATAGTATAGAATTTTCAAAAAAAATTCCATGGAAGATGCCTATATGAAATGGTGGATTTTATGAGAATAACCAGGACAGATCTGCATCTAATTGACATCAATTATGTTTGAACTGAAAATAAACAGTTGTAAAATTTTTGGAATCTGTGTTTTGATTTTTGTTCACCTCATCAGTCTTGTTTATTTGTACTTATTAAAGGAGTGGACATGTTTTTTGTTCTACCACACTTGAAAAGACAGCATCTCATCAGTAAGATATTTTCTTCTTGCTTATTTTCTTTTTTACAAGTAACTAAAATCTCATGAGATCATACACAAAGTTTTCTCCTGGCACTGTTCCTGAACCTAATCATACAAAGACACCAAATATGTGTTTAGTCAATTCTTATTTTCTCTCCATATTTACCTGAATCTAAGCACCCTTCTAAGTGAAACGATGCTCAAAGAACAGAGAAATTATCCTTGTTAATAGTAACTTCACTGAGTTCTGACATTCCTCTCATCAGTTATCTTCTGCAGGATTAAACAGTGATCTACATACAAAATTCAAGTATTTGTTTATGAATTTTATGCACTGTCTGCACATACTGATATTAAATTCAATGAATCAATTATTTTCAATACAGTACTGTGACAAAGTAACTTTTTAAGTTTTGTTGTTATTGGTGTTAGTGGTGATGGTGGTAGGGATAGAGTGATGAACTAAATTAAGCTGATTTTCAAATCTCTCGAATAGCATTAGTTTGTACAAAGAGTCTCGCAAATAAATCCAGTGGACACAAATGCAGACATACTACAAAAATGATAACAGCCTCCTATTCCAGAGTTGTTTTTTTCCTAAATGATCTACATAGTGTAGTATAATTCTCTCATAAACATTTATAAAAAGCTGTGTGGAGTACAGATATAATTATGCTTAAATTTTTTATATTACTTTGTTGTAGATTTTCTTGATTACTTTAGAAATATCATTCAAAGAGTCTCCATAATAGGAGAAAATAAGGAAGAATTGGTTAAAAGGCAATAGATTTTACTTTATGTAATCACTGGTTAATGGATTTAGCCAGATGTTTGACTAAATTGAAAAGGCCAATGGTACTTGATGATCTGAAGAAGTCAGATTAGATTAGTCACACTGAAGTTTAGAAACCAGTGTCATTTCGTGCTGCTGTTAATTAAATCTCAGCCGTTTTGCCCTTAGCCCTTACAGAGTTCAGTGCAGTTAAGTCCTGCTAGCCCAGCACAGGTTTTGTTTTGTTTTATTTTGTTTTGTTTTGTTTTGTTCTGTTTTTAATGGAAATCAATGTATTATGGTGTCATAAAGGCTTCTGGTAACTTTTTAAATTTATTCCTTATTGAATCAGTTGAACCAGTGACGTCATCTCACAGGATTTTTCGGCTTATTTTAGAGGCATTGTCTGAATGGAAACTTCTTGGAGACTAGGAAGGTACTAAATATCATTCATCTACTAATGTAACAATAATTAATTGGGCAATACTCAGCATTATAGTAGGTACTATATTTACATACAATACTGATTTATAGTTCAGATTTTTAGGAGCCAAACAATCCCTAAAATAATTGGAATTCCTACATTCTTGTCTTGAAGCCACAATTGCTGAAGGCTATGGTTTAAGAAAAGATGCCAATAGAGGGTTATTAAAGATGCTTAAATAAATCACTTCAGTATGAACTTTGATTTTGTGAAACAGGTCTTAAAACGAGTTTCAAAAATCTCTTAAGTTCAATCATAGTATAGAATTAAATCATCCTTTTCCACAATTTATTGCTATTATTGCCATAAATTATTATTAAATGAAATGAGATATTTTGTCCTAACTAATAATTATTTTTTTTCCATATGTGAAATAAGAGAGTGCTATAAATTATCTAATAAATAAGTTTACACAAATGTTTAAGAGTTATTCCTAATAAAAATTTTGTTTTGATTCATTTTTTAAGAAAAATTGAAACATATTTCAGGTAAAACCTAATTCTTAACTTTACATTTTGTGATTTATTTCTAAGACCTTACCTGGGAAATATATAATATCAAAATAGATTTATGTTTTTAAAATAAATTGCGCTTTAGTATGTAAAAGTGGGCTCGACATATTTATATTTTTAAATATAAAAGAAATTACTTTGCATTTAAGCTCTTCCTCCCCAAAGTCAGTCATCTTTAGTAATGATTTATGTACTGTATTAAAATATATTAAGTTACTTTTGTATCTTCGAGGAACAATTTATGGAAAAATTAGGGAAATAGATAGTATTCAGTTTTAAATATTTTTTGTTTATTTTCCTTTTTAAAAAAATCTTTTTAAAAATAGAACAAGTAATTCGAGGTATAATAATTGGAGAATTATCAGGTGAACAGTGATATCTTTAACTGAGAGCTATGGAAGGTTTTTTCTTTTTTTCTTTGTGTCAATCTGGAAGGAAAAATAAACCGGCAATTCCAATACACGGCCTGACGTTTCCCATCTTTTCCTACTGAGGCAGTAGGCAAGAGCACACATGGCAACTAAGAAGGTAACTGTCCTTTTGAGGGTATGCATGGTTTATTTTACTTCTGATTCTTACCTTGGGGGTCAAAGATTTCTGACAAAGCTTGACCTATATTTGAGGTCAGGAAAAGTGGGTGATTTTTGCTTTCTATACCTACAGGTCTGTGAAGTTATGTGTAGATTGTAGTTTATTCTGCACTGCTTTGTCAGCATAGCTCTGGCATTTTTGACAGTTGTAAAAGAATCTTGAGAGAGAAGAAAATGAGTGTAAAATTTACTTTTTCTGTAGAGCAGGAGAGTACTATATTATTATTCTTTTTTAATTTAGGTTGTGCCATATAAATTTGTAAAAATTTTTGTGTCATTTTATATTTAAGGAAATTTTGTCTCTTGCTGACTGACTTGCTCCAAAGTATAAACATTATAATGAGTTTAAATCCAATTACAATTCAGATCTTAGATTTTTAATTTTATATGTTCTGTCTCCTAAACCGAGAGTTTAACTTTTATTCTGTTTTTAATTAGCTGGAAGTTAAATGAGAAAGTAATACATTAGGAATAGTGGATTACTATATATTCTGTTTCTCTTTTAGCTAAATAACTAACCAACTTTCCCTTCCTCCATTTCTTCCTCCCATCCTTCCACCTTTTTATTTCCTGTTATTTATACTTTTAAATGTAATATAACTCATTTATAATTATATAGGTATAATCATAAATATATAGACAATTTTCTCAGGTCGACAGGCTTTGCAATAAATCCTTTCTTATCTGTATCTTTTCCTTTGTGACTGAAGAAATTGTTGCTTGAGTTTTGTCCTATTCATGCTACTTCCCTTAGGCCCTCCTCTGTCTTGCTCTGTGAAGGCATATAAGTTGACATGAGAAGGTCAAGATCCTGTATTCTGTTCTTGGTAACACCACATAATTCTGTCTTACTATTTGAATATTGGGAAGTGTTTTCTAGTTTTCCCTATTGCCAAATGTCTGTTTTGTTTATTTCTTAGACAGTAGGATCACATTAGGAGTTTTTCAAGTGGAGATGAAACTAAAGTTTCCATTTAAACTTTTATACCTGTAATGACCTTTCTTGCCTTCAAGGTAGAGATGAATGTTTTGGAATCTTTAACCTCTGGAGGGTTAGCATCTCTGGTATAAAATTCCAGAGGGGTTGCTCCCATTATAGTATACTCATAGCAAGGTTATAAGTACTATTAACTAGATTTAAATATTTGTTGACAATTTAAGTTATTGCCAAAATTTAATGAATTTTACTGAGAGAAAATGATGAAATTGACAGGAATATAATATATAGGGGGATTAGGGATTCTTCAGTGCTACATGGAGAGTAGATGATCAAACAAAACAAAAATATTGGCATTAACAAGAATTTAGTACTAAAACGGCTGTTGGGAAAAAGTGTTTGGAATATAAAAACAATTCAATTTAGTTCAACAAACATTTCTTGAGTGCTTTTTGTTTACAGATTACTGTGATAAATATGTTAGAGAGAGATAAATTTACATGAGTTCAAAGATTGCCAGAAACACTTAGAATTAATAATGTTAACAATCGAGCAGTGAATTTTTAACTCTGTTTGAGAAATTAATTTCCACCTTATAATTGCTTTCCTTTTAAAATGTCTAACTAACAGCAAAGTGGAAAGAATAGCATAACAAACACCATAATAGTCTTTAGACTCCAGTTTTTAAAACATTGCCACATTTTTTATTTGTTCCCTCTCCTTCATGTGTGTATATACTTCTACATATATATATATATATATATATATATATATATATACACACACATATATATATGTATATGTATATGTAAAATATATAAATTTTTCTGATGGAACCATTTGAAAGTAAGTTGCTGACATAATTATACTTAACTTCTAAATATGCTAGTATATTTACCAAAACAAAGACATTCTGCTATATAAACATAATACTATATTTCAAATACAGGGACTTTGATATATATTAAAAAGTTTATCTAATAGTCCATATGCCAGTTTCCGAGAACTGATTTTTTTCAATCCATGGTCCAGTTAAGGATCTCATATTTTGTCATATTTCTTTTCTGCCCTTTTAATCTAGGACTTTCTCTTGACTTTTTCCCCTCACTTTATTGACCTTTATTTTTTTAACAATCCAGATCATTTCCCTCTTAGAATCATGGCACATTGTAGATTTGCCTGGGTATCTCTTCATCATTAGAGTTAAGTTGAATTTTTTAGCAGAGATAAAACATTGTCGATGTGGTTTACTTTCTATTGTATCACATCATGTCACCTTGTCCCCTTATATGTGGTGCTAAATTTGACCACTTGGTTAGGGTTCTGTATACCAGGTTCTTTACTGTAAATATACTGTTTTGTCTTTGTAATTAATTAATCAGTAATCTGTACAGTGTTACTTAGAGACACTATAATTTTACAATTCTCTGACAGTCTTTCACCCAATGTTTTATTACCCATTGATATTATCAAGTGGAATTATTTATTACATTGATAGTTGTAAAATGTTGATTTTTTATTTTTCATATCTCTTCTACATTTAGTAATTTGTTTTATTCTGTAAAAAAAGTTTTTCTTTCTCTAGTCCCATTTTTTTTAAAAAAAATAATTCTATGGACTTATAAATTCTAATAAAGTAATAACTTTTAAAGTGAGTTTCTACTTAAAGAAGAATTAAATTGAATATTAATTATGTTATTTGCTGTCACTTTATAATTCTGAGGATTGAGATTCTAGTTCACATTTTTCAGCCAGTGTTCTATTATTTTTTACTCTTTTTCCCTTTGAAGAAAAATTTAATGCCTCTTTATTGTTATGCATAGTTCATAACAAGTGCATATGTGTATCATATCCAGTAGACTTTTTGAGACATCTTTCTTATTGACAACATAACCCATTTAAAGTAATTAAATTATGGTTAAAAACATTTCATCTGGTCCAGAGATACACAGAGGTACCAGTCTAGAATCCACCACCAGTTAGCTGTGTGAATGGGCAAACTACTTTATCTCTCAAGTCTTTGGTGTCCTACATCCAAAATGAGAAATATTAACAGTATCTATTTCAAGAGCTCGTGTATGGGCCAAATGATCTAATATACACAGAGCACTTGGACATAGACAGTGGAAAATAAATACACATAAAAATGAGATGATGCTTCTCAAACATTTAGCATACTATTTAACACATGGTAAGCAAACAGTAAGTGTTAGCTACAATTGTTATTGTTCCACAAATTGCTCTCTGTGTTTCTGTTTTGGTAAATGAGGCTAGAAATGATCCAGAAGCCTTATTGTTCGACCTCCATAAAATTTCTTCAATCTATTCAATCATTTGCTTATCTACCTTAGAGAATATCAGTAGCCTCCTAATTTATTTGTTTGCATTTGTTCTTACTGCACTTCAAGATTTTTTTCTACTAACCCTCCAGAGTAAATTTTTTAAATGCAAATTCAATCATGTCATGACTTTCTTTAAAATATATCATTTCCTCATGTAGTTAGCAAGATATTTCTTAATCTTATTCAAAATTCTTTTTAACTTGCTTCTGCTTATTTTCATGCCCATTACTCAGTTATACTGAATAGTTTGAGGTATCCTAAATGCCTTATTTTCCCTTCGTGACTTTCACGTGTTGTAATTTTCTGCCTAGGTTGTCATCTATTTTTGAAAGACTTTTCTAATCTCATCATCCTTCCTCCTTCCCTCCCTGTTCCCTTGCCCACAAGTCCATGGTCATGCTGGTCAAGCAGGTTTCTAATGTCATGAGCTTTACTGTAATGTGCCCCATTAGATTATAGGTTACAATAGAATAATGGCATTTCTTTATATTCTTCATAACTAGCACCCTACCTGGCTCATTCTACCTACCCAGTGAAGAAAAAAGGAAGGATTAATCATATAAATGAAGTTATTTTGTTAACTTCTATATAGCAGAATACAAAAATTACCCAGTGTTCAATTAACTGCCAGTTAACAGTTAAGTGCCAACAAGTACTTTTGATGATGATAATGAGATTCTCTTCCAAAGAAGGAAAAAGACCTTTAACTCTGAACAAGGAAATACCAATGTAAGCGAGAGATCAAAAAAATGAGGTATCATATAGACTGTCAAATCATGTCATTAAACTATAGTTGTTTACATGGGAAAATGTTCACAATGTTAGGCTAAGTAAAAAGCAGTGCTCAGAATGGTGTGATGCTGCTTCTAGGAAAAGACTGGGAAAATATTCATGAAATTGTTAATGTGGAACATTTGCGGCCAGTGAGGATGTCATTTATATTTAGTTTTCTTTAGGTTATTCTATATTCTTTATATTTTCTGTATTGATCATGTGTTACTACTATACATGTGTATATATGTGTGTATACACACATATCTATTTAATCTAGCTATAATTTTACAAAGAAAAAAGCATGGGAAAATGACAAAATTAACCCATCCTTGCCTTGTTCTTTATTCTCGTTAATGTGGAAGAAAGTACCTTTTTTGGTGGTTATTTTAAAAATATAGGATACTATTCTAGTTAATAAATACATTTTATTTTATTTTCAGGAACATTTTAGTATTATTTAAAAATAAATTCTAGGCCAATTTAATAAATGCACCAATATACATATAGAAGGATAACAGGTATTTCGTGGGGTTTAAAAAGTTATGAAATACTTAACTTTTGTGATTTTTTGACTGCAAGATAACACAGCAAAGTAAGTTATTTAAACATACTATGATATATGAAACACATAAAACTAACTGTGTGTTTGTAAATTTTACTCTTATAGTCCTCGAGCTATAGCTGTTACTAATAAGCTATTATACATTTGTAGTCAGTTATATTCTTTGATGACAATGACTATCTCTTCTAAAATAAGCTGCAAATGGGCAGCAAGAGTTCTAATAGGTTTTATATATTAATTCCCCAAAGGTAAATATATCTTTTTTGTGTAAAGAAAAAATTGGCATATAATTGCATATTAATTATAAAAAAGGAAACCCAAGTTAATTATAACACTACTAAAAGGAAGTGAATACATTGTAATAATTATCTTCAATGGCATATTGAATCTTGCTACATTCTGTATATTAGACATACATTTGTATTTGTAGTGCAACTGATTTTTGATTGTCTGATATGGCATATCCAAAATCTCTGGGTTTCTTAGTTCCATTAAAAATACAGTTTTTACTTTTATACCGTTCAGTAGGTTTGTTTTAAGCAATTAACACTGATTTTCATAAGAGAGTATAGTAAATATTTTAGGGGGCTTAAAATTCTGTAATTCATATAATAGAGTATAATTTATGAGGTTTCCTTAAATATATATATGAATGTGTGGCCTCTAGCCCTGATTCGTCGTATACAATTTTTGGTAGATCAACCTTCTGTATTCAAATGCTCAATTGTTAGATAACATTTTGGGATTTCAATCTCAGAAGCTTCTGCAGCACCAGGAACCCTGTGATTAGTACAATATGTGGAAAAGGCTACTACACAGCTTGTGCTTTTCTATCACAATAGCAGTTGCCCACCGTAAGACTTGCATTAGGAAAACTTCTGCTCCTGTTGACAAATTTATTCCAAAATTTATCTCGCCATCCATTAGTTGAAAAAAAAAAAAAAAAAAAAAAAAACAGTATGAGCATCTATACTGTGTGCCTTAGGTAGGCTTTATATTTTCACCAAAATATGAATGTTTAAAAAGGTAGTTACAATGTAAATCAGAAAGTGGTAATTTGTGTATAAATTCTAATTAAGTGAGGAAACAAAATTCAACTGGAGGGAATGTAAAGGTTTACAGGAAATGGTATCTACATTGAGGCTTAATAGATGTGAAATCAAATAAAGACACTTCCAGGCCCAGTCGGACATTTTGAGTAAAGGTAGGGCATGTATAAAATTGCAAGTCATACTTCATGATCAGATAGCTGGAGTGTGTGTGAAAAGGATTATAGTGATAAAACTAGGAAAATGAAAGATAAGTTTGATTAAATCTTGGAGGGGGTGCTTTCTGTGTTACAGTATTAAAAATTTGTATTACCTTTTGTAGTTATGAGAAATCAAGTATTTTTAAGGAGGGCATAGAGTCAAAGTTGTACTCTACCTATAACTTTAAGGGAAATTGGATTTCCCTTAAATTTAAATTAGAGATGGAGAAACTGGAAGCAACCACACATTTTGGAGCGACTCTCGGCAAAGACTGAATGAAAACCCTGTTACTGAGAATGTGAGGGAAGGATTATGTAGGTAAAACATGCATAGAAAAACAACAGATATTAACGGGGAAATATGATATTAGAGTTTCGAGCTTATCTTTTACTATCCTTTTTAAGCTCAATTCACATCAACTAAACTAACAGTTTGTCAGTAATTTCTAAATGTAACTTTTTGGTTTCAATATTTTTTACTGTGCTTGTTTTACTTTCTTGACACTCTTTTTCTTCCATATCCTCATAAAATATTTATGTATTTTATGTCTTTCAAAAGCTCAAGTTTTAACTCCTTCAGGTAGCCAGCTCTCTCTGCTTTTCATGGGCAAACTAATCTCTCCTAGAAGTCGCAGAATATTTCATTTCTATATTTCTTATGAAAAATAACTGATTGCCAAAGATTTATATTTTAGTGATGAAGAGTAAGAGCTTTGGAATCTAATTCTACTACTTACTAGTTGTAACCTTGTGCAAATTACTTAATTTTATGTGATTTCAGCTTCTTCATCTTAAATTGAGGAATCATGGTAGAATAGGCAGATTCTGAGTAATATCTAATATTACTCGTAATATTAAATTATATAATGTGGATTATATTAAACTATAGAATGTGGATAATTGACTAACATAAATCCTTTTTATGCAATTCTTAGTAATATTTGGAACACTGTTTGCAAACAGCATTTGGGGAAATGATCATTTAGAGTTCTTGAAGAAGAGGGGCAAAAAAGCAGGATTAAACTGGGAAAGGAACAAAATTCAAGGCTGAGATCAAAGTGGGAAATTTCAGAGTTTGTGACTGGGAGATGAAGAAAAAATCTGATAGATGACAATGGCTTAAGTACGGTTGTGTTTGTTGACAGATGGAGAAACTATCGATTTATCTCTCTAAAGACAAGGCAGAAGAATTGTGATGAGAGGATCACAGGGTATAAAAAAGTGGGGGGGGGGGGGAAGAAAGAAAAAAAGAATAGTTTGTCACGGAATTCCAGAATGTAATTGTCTTTTCTCCTAACTTATTAGCTGATTGGTTTCAATAACCTTTGATATAAAGTTTCTAAGCTTTTTATTTTATGATTAGTTTATGATTAATTTGCTAATGTTTATTAATTATCCAGTAGTTAGAATTACTAAAAACATATTGTTAATCGGAATACCAAAAGAAGCAGCTTATCTGCCCTAAAAAAATAGATCGAACTGAAAGATCCTTGTTTTTGAGTATATATTTTTGAAATGAAAAGGATTTTCTAAATAGAAACCTTTATACTTTGTTTCAGAGAAAGTAGTAAGACACAATATGATTTTTTAAAGGCATATTGCATTAGATCTTACCCATTTCTCTTCAATTCTTAATTATGAAAAATGAGATATGTATCACTTACATATCTAATAATATAAAGTAATAACTTGCTTATAGTGCTTATTTTCCTTTTAACTTAAAATATATCACCTTAGGATTTTCTCAGCTTGTAACTGTGTGTTAACGAAGACTGTCCATGGAACACTGAAAGTAAGTGAATTTGTAAATAGAAAATGTGATCCTTTGAAATAAATGTACCTGTGACCAGAACAGAAAATTTTCCGAAAAATCTATGTATTTCTTTCCAAATAGGACTTCATTAATTTTAAAGAGGATACTTTCTGAAAATGTTCAGGAGGCACTGCTTAATGATAACTGAAAGAAAACAAAAAGCAAATGGAAACAAGGCAGTCACCTTCTGCAGAGCTTTTAATAGTTATAGTGAAATATTAAAGGCCACCTGCCATGTTGATTTTTATAAGTATGAATGATGAAGAGATACTTGCCAATACTTTCATGAATAAGTGAAAAAAGAGAGGTTTTATATAGTAACACAAACTTTCAAATGGAAGTTAATAAAAGACAAGGCTTTTCTTTACTGGGTGGAAAGTTATCTGCTATATAGAAAGGCCTACTGAATGAAACATTTGTCCTCAAATTCCTTTTAATCTTCTGTGAGGTTCTGCCTGTTACCTCACTTGGAATAATGTGCCAATTTTGTAAGCATAAAGGGAATTTTATTCTTTTTTTTTTCTTTTTTTGTTTCTTTAGCTTCTTGAGGTAGTATTTCCTTGAATTTCACAGTACCTGCCTGTTTTTAGCAGCTCTAATTTCAGACTATCACTTTCTTGGACTAAAGTGTAAAAACTGATATTCTCATCTCCTTGATGGAGAATATTCAAGAAATGCAATCCCAGTGAGAGTGCTGCTTACTAATGGATATTTCTTTTCTTCAGGCATCTTAAAAAATTCTGTTTCTGTTTCAACTCTTTAATACCTCCCGTTTTTTATAAAAACAGATTAAATTGTCTGGTATCCATGGAGAAATGCTTTTGTGGTAGCATATTGCTTTTCTATTGTATATTGTAAGTGGTTGTTGTTCAAAACCCACACCTTAATAGTTTGAGTTAAAGTATTTTTCTTTGTCCCTAAAAAAAATATTTACTTTGTCCTGTGACAGAACTGAAGTATAAGAATTATGAGAGGTATAATAGGGATTGATTTGTTTGGTCTTTATGCTTTGCTTTTCAAAGTTAATTGGCCATTGTTCCTATAGATTGAACAAAGTTAAATGGAAATAATAATGGATTTAAAAAATGTATTGGAGATTGACATCTGTTTTGTAATTGTGACAAGGAACCCAGGTTCTTAGCACTAAAAAGAAGTGCTTTCGTTAGTGTGGAATAAGGTTAAAACAACAAAAATTTTTTACAGTTTTAAACTCAGTTTTAAGCAATTGTTACTATGAAATACGTTGATTCAAATTCTCTTCTAAAAACATTGGTAGAGAAGCTGGCTGGTAAAATTTCCCACATCTCACAACTTCAGAACTTCGGTGTGCTTCTAGGTTATGTAGTTATTACAGTTGTATACTAAAGTTAATTTTATGAAGGGGCTCATCACTGTAATTTCAGGACCTCTTAGAAAGCCATTTCCTTATGTTGTTGTCTCATTATAGTGATTAAGGTGACACTCATTTTGTTATTACTAATAGATTGCCTTTCACTCTTGAAAGGGTCTTGGTTTGGCTAATAAATTCTGTTGTCACCTTCCATATAAAGCAGTATTCTTACATAGTTTAGTATTTTTAAATATAAAGTTATTTTTACCTACCATATCCAAAATAAATGTATATATTTGTAACTGGTCGTTGCATCACTAACAAAAGTAATTATACTTCCAAAAAAGTTAAGTTGTTCAGCTGTGACTCAAGTTTTCATATTTCATAATAGTGAAGTGACTAATTATAGGGTTCTTTTTTTTTTTGAGTCAAATTTTTTAGAGCTGAAAATGTAAAGCACCTTATAAGATTGTCAAATGTAGCTAAATGGAAAGAAAAACTATGTTTTTTTGGAAGAAGTAATTCAACTTTTTTATTTGTCTGGGAATGTGCATTTAGTGTGAACTTGCATGAAGGCAAATTTGATTTTCATATTACATTAAATATTTAAGTTCCGATCATATTGCCAGCTAACCCATGCGAAACAATTTTAGCCTGGACAATGCTAATAGAGCTCTTCTTCCTGTATTACTTATAGTAATATAAGTGTTTAATTATAATTTCATTCACTTAGTTATATTCAATATAATAAGAGTATATGATTTTATTTCCATTGCTATGTGGAATGGTTACTGAATATACCTACAGGTTTATGCAATGATTAGAAAATTATACTTGACAGTAATTATGTGCCAGAATGTGTGATATACACCAAACAGCACAAGACTTTGGCAGAGGTCTGGACCCAGAAGAGACACACTGCTAGGAACAGAACTGGATTCAGAAACTGAGTTGCATTCTAAGCCCATTTTTACTACCTAGTAACATTGTAAATTGGCATAAATTACTTAACCTCTCTTAGCCTTCCCTTTCATCATCTGTCAAAAAGGAAATTTGCTTGCCCTGCCTATCATATATGGTGTTGCAGTGATTTACAATTTGCTATTGTAAATCAAACTGTGTTTTAATTTCCAGTATTTCAACATTTAATCTAGTATGTGCTGGATCATTGGAAAGTAATAATAGAAATTAGGGAGTATCTTGTAAAAATCTCTTGATTCTACCTCCTAAAGATTTGCTGAATGTCCAGTTTCCTATAAGCCAACTCATGTTTCCTGTTACAATCTGCCATCATCTTTGACCTGTATCACTACCACTACCTTCTCTTTATTCTCCTTTTCTGCCTCTTGCTAATACATTGTAGCTAGAGTGATCTTTCTAAATGGGAGTCTTATCATAATACTCTGTTCTTAAAATCCTTCAATGGCTTTCTAATCTTCTTAGAATAAAACAAAAACTTCTTAACTCCAGCCCTGGCCTTCTTTTCTAGCTTCATCGCTTACTTCTCTTCCACTTGTATTCTATATTCCAGCACATTGACATTCTGTCATTGCCGCAAATATGCCATGATCTTTTTCTTCTCTGCTCTTTCTTTGCCTGTGAATAATCTTTTTACACTTTAAAAAAAAAGTTTCTTACTTACTCTACAAGTTTCACTTATATCAAGAGATTTGCCACTTACCGGTGTTCCTACAGTGATCCCCTTTCAGAACACATCTTGGTTCATTATGATTGCTTGTATAATTATCCGCCTTCTATTAGACTGAGAGCTCTGTAAGGACAGGAACTGTGTCTGTCTTCCCACCCTGTCTGTAATCCTCATAATGCATACGTGTTCAATACATTTGTTGAGTGAATGAATAAATGAATGACTCTATAGAAAGATCGCACAGTAAATAAGGTGAGCTGTGAAAAATAATTTGACTCAGGGTTACTGTAATGAGAATGTCAAAAGAATAATGGACAGGAATTAATATGAGAGATAGAGGAAAGTAGAAACTTCAAGCTTCCTATTGAAGAAAATACAAGTTCAGGGTTGTTGTTGTTGTTGTTGTTGTTTTCTCTTTTGAATTTTAGGTTAGAATGGGCTGTATAAATGGAGATCCCTTACATGTAGCTGGACATTTGAAATAGGAGACACTGATAAGACAGAAGGAATGGTGGTGATAATAGTTCTGTCACCGTAAATCTTAAAAGCACTTTTTGGTTTATCAAAGCTTTTTTAATAGAAATTTCAAATGAGGTTAGTTTCTTAACAAAACATCTAATGTTTTAGCTGGAGAATTTTGAAGAAAAACTAAGTTTATGAAGATAAAACTAGCTTTTGTAATAAGGTTATGTTCTATTTTTGTTTAAACATCAAATAAATCTAGCCATAATCTTTTTTATCTTGTTTGGTTAGGAATGGCTCATTAACAAGGAAATAACTAGGACTCAGAAATAAAACTGACAGAGACATGTTTGTAGTAAAGTAGCATTTCTCAACAGTAGCGCTGTTTACATTTTGTGCCAGATAATTTTTTGTTGTGGAGAACCATGCAGAATGTTTATAACATCTCTGATGTCTACCTACTAGATGCCAATAACATCACCCCCTTATAGTTATAATAATCAAAAATGTCTGAAGTCATTGTAATATATTCCTTGGAGGCAAAATCACCCCTATTTGAAAAACAGTGCGGTAGAGAATTGAAAATTATATATCTGTATCACAGATGTGAAAATTTTGCAATGTATTGGAGCCTTGTAATTTGTATGTGAATTATTTCCAGATCTTTATTTGGCGATTATTAGCAAAATGTAAAGGACCAATGTGACTCCTCTCAAATATTGCTAGGAATGTAGAAGTAGTGAGGACTCGGGGCTACTTGTCTCAGAAAGCAAAGACTTATAAAGAATAGAATTGATAATGGAAATGTAAGAATAGGATGGACAAATAATTTGTGTTTTGACAATCTGCCTCAAAGATGAAAGTAGAAAGTACATGACTGCCTGAATCTTTGATTTGGGGCCCCGGATTAAAGAGTCGAAGAAGTTTTTTCATTTCCTGAAAGGTGGGTCTTCAGTTATAGGTTGTGCATTTGTGTATACAGTCATTATTTTTTCTCAGATGCATGCATTAATATGGACAGTGAATATTTATCTTATGATAGAAGGACATGGTTTTCCAGAAAATCATCCACATATATTTCTGTAGATGGGGGAAGCATCTTCAACCTTTTCTTCTCATACGTAATTATCAGTTGCTTTCTCAAAGGATTAATGTCAGTTGTTTGGCTGTAGACTACCAGTGTTGTGTTACTATATGATAATGAAGCCACAATTTGCCACTTAAACACTGCTGGCGACGGTATAGCATGCTTTCTGGAATGTGTCCTCTTGCTTTTTATCTTCAGAATTATTATTAATTATGAGAAGACTGTACCTCCTTCTGCCTAACTTCTCTTATATCCACATATCATAAATTTCTTATAATAAAAGTTCTGGGGGCATACTGGCTTAGGGAAATAATGGCAGAAGTCCTAAAATAATATGATTTTTTTTTCCTTTTGTAGTCATAAAGAAAGAGAATGGAAACTTTCATTTTTCTTAGTTGTCTTTAGGGAAAAAAAAGTCAAATTGCAGATGTGGCTGGAAAGCAGATTAATATTAAATTGTGTATGGATTATTACATCACTGTTAAGGGTAGCAAAGATAAAGCATGAACTGACTTGGAAAAAGTTGTATTATCATAGAAATTTGTTCTTTTTTTATTACTTTTCCTTAGTGCTCGTGCTCTCTCTCTCTCTGCGGTTCTTTTAATAGTGAAATGTTTTATCTGTAATAGCTGCCTGCAAGATATCGGAGCTTTTCTTGACCCTTTCAAATCTGAGTTTTTATCAATCATTCTTATGTTGTTTTATTTTGGTATTACATGGCAAGTTACACAGATTGAAATATGTGATTGGCATATTTCTTTTTATTGTGGAGTATAGCTAGAGTTTTAGCTCTACCTAAATAACATACCAACAAAATAAGTTTATCCAGAACAAAAACAACAGAAGGGAAAATAGATTAATTTTCAAAAACTATTTTTAATGACGTTATTTTAGATAAACATGATTTTTTTAGTTGTCGAAACTATTAAAGGAAATCCTAAGTTGAAACTTTCAGACATTTAGCTATATGATTTACATATTCAGGCAGTTAAACAGATTGTAAAAATATTGGAGAATATTGAGATTTGTATGTTTTAGTGGAAGCAAATTATCTTAATTTTTTTAAAAAATGATTTTTACTATGTTAACATACTAATAATTATATTAACTGGCATGTATAAAGTACTTAGTATGTACTAGGCGCTGTTATAAATTCTTTAATCCACATAGCAATTCTATTTGGGAAAAAAATAATGTTATTCTCAGGCAGTTTTTTTTTATCTATAGTGATCTAGTGGTAGGTCTAACATTTGAACCTAGGGTTGAACTCAAGGTGTTCAGTTCCATAGCCTGCATTCTTAAAGAACTCGTCTCTAATATTTTATAAACTTTTTCTTATTTATTAGTACATGTTCACACATACAAATTCCTTCTATCTTGGCAAATAAAATTGCAGCTTACATAAATATATGTAAAACACCAATATTCTGGGCATTATTAAAGACTTGCTAAAGCATGACACTCAGATGAAAGACTTCAAAGGACCAAACTCACGTAATATAAAGGAAATATAATTAACACTTTTGTAGTTAATTGGAAGAACATGATAAGTATCTTGTAAGATTATAATGTGGATATAACATACTCAGTATGTGATATATAAAGATATAGATATAGACAGAGACAAAAATCCTGTCTATAGTACTTAATTGTAGGAATGAGAAGACAGAGGAGGGATTCAGTTGCCTAAACCAGAGGTTAGATAAAGCTTCACTAAGGATGTGTGGTTTGGAATTTTAGCAAATAAATTTGTAATGAATCTTCCTCAAGGAATTAAGCCCCTCATAGCTAACTCCTTGATATAAATATCTCTAAATTTGAGCCTGACTCTAAAAAAATAAAAAGTAATGTTTTACTTAAATATCTTTTGTGATACTCCATGTTATTTTTGTGCTTTCTGTGGTTGGTAATTTAATATTCTATAATGCATGTTATTTAGTGATAAAACTTAGGAAATTTATAAAGATGCAATGACAATATCAGGTAAGAGCAATCAATGTACCTTATCTTGATTAAAAAAAAAGAAAACTGTTGCCTTCAAATTCTAATTTTGTAAAATCTTTTATAGCACTCCACCACTGTCTATTTATATGATGAGAGAAAAATTTCATTTTGAGAAAATTAAGAACTTCAAAACCTATATTGACACTGTGGCTAGATATATTCCTTTAACATCTATAACTTGAAAAGGTTTATCTTTTAAGCTTCTTACTTAAAGGACTACTAATTTAAACTACAAAGTAACCATGTCGAGAGTGACAAAATAAATAGTCATATTCTAACAAGGTTAGTCCTCTCCCCTTTGGCAAGGATCACCCATGGTCTTGTCGTGCCATAGGTATTAATGCTCATTATTGTGAAATGAAATAAAAGCATATGAAGATGTTCAAACATCAGATACGCCATTTTTCCATTGGTATACATTGTCTCACAAAGGTGTTTTTTTTTTTTCAGATTATTATACAATGTTAGATTATCCCTAAATTACATAGAACTAAGTCAATCACAACTTGGCTTCTAGACATTTTGTTTATTTAGACATATATATAACTAGTATTCTTATCAGTCTTTTGTTGAACATATACACTATAGGGCAATTCAACTTAAATGTTGAAAAAAATATATTCTGAATATATCATCTGACCCATTCCACCTGGTCAGGATTTTTCTGTGACACTATGTTTTCACAGTGTATCATATTCTTTTTTTTTCTATATATTCTTCACCATTTCTTTTGAGTGCAGTCTTTGAGCTGCTTCTTTACTTCTTGTCTGTATTATGGTTAGTATATATTTATATTTTTTCCAAACCTTTAGATTGGTTTTGAGATGATTTGATTATAACTAGGAGATTTTATGCTTTATCAGCTTTCTGTCCATAATATTATATTACGACATCATTGGTGTAGAAATACAGTCAACTATTTTAGAGAATTTTCAACAAATTTTTTATTTGCAAATGTACACGTTTACATTATTATCCTTTACCTTGAGATTTAAGTTTTAACTTGAAAAAAGTGAAATATTACATATACATATAAATAAGCTTTAACCCTTAATTTTGTCATGCCTCTCACCCCATAGGTCATTTGAAAAATGAATTAATTTATCTTAACAACACATGAAATTGAATGGGAAAAAAATTTACAGAAGAGTGTGTGTATGTATGTACACACACACACACACAAACACACATATATGTATATATATGTGTGTGTGTGTGGTTGTGCTCATGTAATAGCACATTGTATGAAAATTAGTTTTTTGTTTACAATAATCATTTTTAAAATTTAAAAGACAACTGGTAAAAAATAAATTGAAGTAATTTTTCATAATGTAAGGCATTAGTGATATTTCTGTGTTTTCCAACAGAAATGTTAATTACAAAAAAAAATTTATTTTAATAGTGGCTTGTCTGGTTTCAAATCACTAACAGAAATGAAAGAATTTGTGTACATTCTAGAATATAGCAAATCTAGTTATCTAAAACTAGTATATTCTTGTTTTGGAGTTCAGAAGATGAGTTAGTTATTCTTAAAAAAAAAAAGGAACTAAACTAGATGTCTTCTTACATATCTAACAATTATGTTTTCTAGACTTTGCTAAAAACATATGAAATGATATTCTAGTAGTACCTACATTATGTGTTTGCAAAATGCTGTGGATACAAAATGGAGAGGATATAAATAGAGCTGTGTCAGATTATTTGCTTTGTGTGATGATAAAAGTTAATGATGAATTGATTTTCTATTATTAAGGATGAGAAAGTATGCGAATCAACTTAGAGAATTTTACTATTTTATATCTAATAATTCTGCTTATCTCACATATATGTAAATGCATACATAGATATATACATATATAATACATGTCGATGTATGTGTATATGTTTGCTTTGTGTGTGTGTGTATAGTTCACTTCTTTTCTGAAAAAAAAGATTGAGCTTAACATCATTTGTTATAAGGGTTTATTTATTCTGCCTGTTATTTCTAAGAATTAAGGATTGGATGAATCTCCTCATTGCATCTTTTTTTGAATGTCATGCTTCAGGGTAAGCTGATTTTTTTATGATCTTCAGAAAATTTTCCACTGACATAACAGAAATGATTATTTATCTCCCCACATGTTCAAATGGCCTTAAACTGCTTTAAGGTTATTTGCTTCACAAGACAGTATTGATCCACATTTTATAACTGACTAAATAAGAAGAAAACATAGTCTTTATAAAATAGCTAAGAAGAATGCTTTAACTGATGATTTTGTTTTAATCATTTTAAAATCACTGCTGAAAACTGATAGTGAAAATCCATGTGAGACTGCTTGAAATGGAAGGACTGCTTTTTATTTTAAGAGACTAAGATGTAGTAATTATTTTATTCTGGCTATGGATCTTACTTTTCTACAGATATGTAGATTTAAGTATATTGTAGGTGAAAAGCTTGTTATTTATGAATCACACAAAATAATCTAATTTTAATTATTTAAATTGAACTAAAATGTTCATTAAACATAATGAAATTGCAAGCATTTGTGTTTATATGCATATATCCTATCTAGATGAAGTTTTTGAATTTGAAGTAACCTGCCCTTACAGAATATTCTGATAATGCCAAATCCACTATTAGCCTCAACAAAAAATAAATTGCCACAAATAGCTCTCCAGTTTATATATAATTGATCAGTTGTACGTCCCTATACATATATCCTGCACGTCTACCTGTGCTGGGTAGTTTTCTCACTGAGTAATTTCTCACAATGATGAAATTACTTAAGCTACAGCTTTGGCATGAAAGGTGACTTTAGAGTCAACGTTCACCACTGAAATACAAGATAATTGATAATTAAGCACGTTGTAAAGGAAACAAATTAAGGCACAATATTTATAATTTATATAAGTGATTTCATATGAAATATCAGAAACACTTAGCTTAAGCACATAATCTAATAATTATACTATTTCATGTTAAGTCAAAGATAATATAATATTTAGATATCATCATATTTGTCTTTTGGCAGATAAAAATTTGGTCTATTGCCTAGCATAATGCAAAGAGTAGGCAAACAATTATTTAGTCAGGGAATGAATGAGTAATTTAGCTATATTTGCCTAATAATTAACTTGTATTTCTTGTTCACATATACATCTGGAAATGGGGAAGTGGCTCAGTGTTGACCACGGGTAGAAAGTAGAGTGAGATCAAAACTTTGCATGGGAATTCGCATTGTGAAATAATCGTAATAGTTAACCATTTATTGAGTGCTTATTCTCCATTAGGCACTGTGCTAAGTTCTGCACATGAATTATGTACTTCAATTCACAATAGTCTTAGGAGGTCATCTTATTATTAGGTTTCTCTGCAATAGATGTGGAAAAACTGGGCCCAGAGAACTTAAGCAAATTTACAAAGTCACCCAGCTAGTACATGCTGGAGGGGAAGCCAAAATCATAATTTATACAAATGACAAGCTGTATTAAACCTTATGTGATGAAATTAACAATAGCTATCATTCAGAATATACGTTTTATCTTTTAAGAAATGTTGTTTTAAAAATTATTATGTTAAAACGAGTATTAATCTTCCGTGAGAGGAATTCTCATTCATATAGTTTACATTATTTTGTATGTGTAGAGCATGCATTGTAACCTTTCTCAATTGATATGTTTTCAGAACTGTGAGGAATAATTTATCATGAAAGTGAATAATAAAAAAGAAATTAAAAAGCATAATAAATATAAGAAAAATACTTGAAAATAAAGTTGACAGTAGCATAAATGCTATAGTAAATTGTGCCCCCGTCTAAAATCTTCCTAACGCTAATTACTGTTTAAGAACTCTCTTTGTCGCAGCCTCTTGTTCATGATGACATGACTTCAAGGAAATCTTTTAGAAAAATTAAATAATACTATCATAAATAAGCCACATTTCTTAGTTACTACAAATAAGTAATGCAAAGTTTGAATTTGGTCAGCTAGCTTCCCCTAATTTAAGTGTTTTTAGTCCATGGTGACCCCACAGTTATACTGTTTTGCTATAGACTTGAATTAGACTTCAGGTTACTGTATTTTAGTTCTTTTCTAGTGGACTTACTAAATCCTGAGATTTCACTTTGTTTTCTTTATCTGTAGATTGATCTCTTAGAATGGACCTCTGAGGACAATATTAAGATCCAAAGGGTCTGATTTTATTTTGAATCTTTCCTTTTGTGGGAGTTGATTTTTTAAGCGATTTGCATAATTTTAAAATTTTATTTCTAGATCCTTACTTGCAGGAATTGGAATGACTGTGCATATCTCTGGGAACACACACAGGGTTTGACAATAGAGGCACAGTGAGAGTTAGGAGTGAATCATTAGGCAAAGGAATCCCCGACATGGGGGTACATCTCGGTCAGGAGCGGCATACAGAGAGCCCTTTTAGAACCTCTTTCACACTCACGCTGAGGCATCACTGAAAGACTAAGGGGGTGTGTGTTGCTTATGGAGTTTTGAGAATATGGTGATGTTGGTAGAAACGTATGTGTTTTTAAAGCATTTCATTGAAGACATTGTAGGAATTTTAACAGCTAGGTAACTGATTACCGCGTTATCATTAAAAAAAATAATAACCTTTTGCAAATAGAAATATGAAAATGACTAGTATGTATATAGCATTTAATAATCAATAACAAGGAAACAAGGACATTGAAGCCCAGAAGTGTGAAGGCTTTGTCCAAATTACACGCAAGTAAGCAGTGAAGTGGATTTGAACACAGATAATTTTGTTAAAACCCAGTTCTATTTGGCTGTATCATATTGCTTCGTTAGCGTGGCCTAATATTGATAAATGAGAATAAGAATGCAAAAGAGATTTTGAATGTTTAGTGACATCAGGATTACAGTGACATTACAGTAAAATAAAGAGTATTTTGAAGCTATACCTCAGCAAAATTCCTAGCATATTTCAAACCTATTATTTAATAAAGGAGAAGAAATTGTATTTGATAATGCTTTATTTTATTTCCTTTTACAGTCTAAAAATCTTAAAAATGAAACTTTTAAAACATTCTTATTTTATATTTCTTTTTCACTATGTAACATCAATAAAACATTATGTACTCAAATAACAAATAAATAACTTGTATTTATAATGCCTTGAAATTAATTTTGCTTTTTAGCTTTAAAAATCCCCAGTTATTTTTAGCACTTGAATGCCTGTTATCACAGACTTTATACTGTTGCATCATTTTTTTTCCGAACTCTTAAAAGTTAGTTGTAGGATAATTTGGATGGTGCCTCACAAACTGTAATATACTCATTACATCATGTTGTTTTTTATCCTCCCTGCCCACTGTTCATTCTCAATGTAAAAAATCATAGCATATCAGTGACAGGAGGTCTGGCTTTTAGGCAGACTTTTGTAATTATTCCCACCGAGGCACCGTCAATAGGATTAAAATACAGAATTTGGATCTGTCCATCCTAGATGAGGTCAGTACTTTGCACAGTGGGAATACTATTTCTACAAGCTGTGTTTTTCCTTTTGCATTAAAGAAGCATAGACATTAATATGACACAAATATTTGAAAGCTCCTATGGAAACAGACTAGCTTTGCCTGAATTAAGTAAAATGTCCATCTGCAATAAATAAAATAACAGCATTCATTAGAATCCCTAACTATGGATGTTTGTACATTCTACAATAATATTAAAGTCCAGAAACTTTCAATTATGAAACAGTCTACTTATAGTTCATAATTAATAAACTTTTTGCAGCTGCATAACTGTGGCCGGAAACATCTGCAAAATCACATATGTTACAGACACATACACATAATTCATTCAGAAAAAGTTCAATTGTGCTTAAAATCACGGGTCTGGCAACAGAGTAAGACCTGAGGACATGGAGTCTAACTGTATTCATTTAGTTCACGGGAGGAGAATGAGAGGGGAGAGGAAACCAACCTTTGTCTGGCAAGGTGATGTGAGTAAATATTAAGTGTTTTTAAGGCTTATTCAGATATTTACTCAAAAATTGCTGTATATATAATGTGTCAAAAGTCTCCCCCAAATATAAAGATTGGTATTTATAAGAATCTATTAAGTTATAAAATTACTCATAAAATTGCTACTCCTCAGATAAAAGATAAATTACTATTTATGTAATACTAAAAGTAAGAAATAGGTAAAAATAATATATTGATTATAGATTTTCCAAATTTTAAAATAATTCATAGTTAATTTTTATATCTAAATACAGCTTTATAAAATAGATAAATATAGAATATATGTGTTAGAAAGGCAAAGTAATATGTCAACACATAAAATGTTTTTGTTTTTTTTCGCTTACGTAAATGTTTAGTTTAAAGTTGCATTGATGAATTTTATAATATATAACAGTTTTACTGTTATTTCCTGTTATAATATATAACAGTTTTACATACCATATAATTCACCCATTAAAATGAACAATGCAGTGGGGTTTTTTTAGTATAGTCTTAAATTTATGCAACTATCACTACAAATCAATTTTAGAACATTTGCATCACCGCAAAAAGAAACTCTGTACTCATTAATAGTCACTCACCACTTCTCACTGTCCCATCCCTTAGCAGCCACTAATCTACTTTGTCTCAATAGATTTGTCCATTCTGAATATTTCATATAAACAGACTAATATAATATGTGATCTTTTGTGACTGGATTCTTTCACATAGTATTATGTTTTTGAGGTTCATCCATACTGTATCATGTGTCAACATTTAACTCCTTTTGATAGTTGAATAATATTCCATTGTGTTTATTCATTTACTGATAGATATTTGGGTTGTTTCCACTTTTTTGACTAATATGAATAATTCTGCTGTGAACATTTTTGTGCATGTTTTTTGTGTCATATGTGTTTTCACTTCTCTTGGGTATATACCAAGGAGTGGAATTGTTGGATAATACGGTAACTATATTAACCTCTTGAAGAACTGCCAGTTCTTGCAAGGTGGCTGCAACATTTTACATTCCTAACAGCAGTGTATAAGTGTTGTGATTTCTGCATATTCTTACCAACATTTGTTTCATCTGTCTTTTTTATTATAGCCATCCTTCTTGTATAAGTGATATTTTATTATGCTTTTGTTTTGTATTTCCCTTATGGCTAATAATGTTGAGCATCTTTTTGAATGTTTCTTGGCCATTTGTATCTACCATAGAGAAATATCTGTATAGATTCCTTGCCTATTTTTTTGTTGTCTTATTAATGAATTTTAATTTTAATTTTAATTTTTCTTAAAATCTAATTTGTTACCTTTCTAAATTATACCTCATTTTACATCCCTCATCAATTTTTTTTGGAGCTATTTTGTTATCATGCATTCTTTAGAGACTTTGATAGTCTGAGAAAAGACATAGAACCTTCAGAATAATGATTCTGGAAACCTGGAAAACTTTTGAAACATAAAAAATGTCTAGGCTCTAGGAATGATTCAATTACTGTGATAGGGCCAAGGCATTAGTGTCTTTTCAAAACATCACTAATGTGCAGTCATGGAGCATAGTTAAGATAATGGAGTATCAGTGCCTTAAAGTCCAGGATGATGTCAGATATGTCTGAGATTAAAATCGAGCTTAAGATTTCCTAAAAAATATCTCATTAAGAACCAGGAAATCTTTCTTGGATGTAGAAGAATTTTATAAGTATCTGGGATAACCAGTCAGTGAGAGGTTCCTTAGAAATATAATCAGATAGGATATTACTCCCGCTTACCCTTATAATAAACCTAAAGAACCAGAGCAAGTCTGAGTATCTGTACCCTCATTCAAAAGGAAGAGATATTCCATTTCACCTAATTGCTTAGCCTAAAGGGTGGAGATCTGTCTGTGGCTTTTAGGGATGGCCTTTAGGACTGACTGTTCATTAACAGAGTTGTTTACACCAGTACTGTGATTGTCTCACAAACTGCCTCATGCAAGTATATACTCAAAGACTTGGAATCCTGTTGCTTAAACGCTTAACATCCCTTGACGACAACTATGGAATATGTGATTGTTAGTAGAGTTTAATTGAGATTCAGAATATAAGAATTTAGTATCAACTCTCTTATGTATTTAAATAACTCCAAAATTTTGTTGCAGTATTATAATTCTTAAGCACTTAATTTATAAATGGGAAACCCTATTGACTTCTATGTTCCTTTGAAAATAATTTAAATTCCAAATATTGTTTGAACCAATTTAGTTACATGGGGACAGTATTCTTAATGAAAAATAATTGAAATTAAATATAATTACATTTATTTTATAGCAGCAGATACTATAACAGATCCTGGAACGTAGTATATTGTGGATATATTACAGTGGATAATATTGATACTGATACTGTCTAGGAAACAAGTTTCATGTGCTTACTAACTTGTTTTTTTGGTGGTTTTCCATTTAAAGAACAGACTAAATTAAAACTTGTTAAGTGTATGAAATCTGACAAGATCGTGGTTCTTGGCACTAGGTAAATGAAGTTATGTAATTCTATTCATTAAGGCCCTAAGGACTGGAAGAAAAGAAAAAATAGTTAAAAGAATCAATTCTAGGCCTTTGGGATAACACTGGAAAAAATATTATTATTAAAATAATAGGTGAAAATTTATTTTTACAAAAGTAATGAAATGTCAAAAATAAATTTTATACATATTCCTAATTTTCATCAGTATAATGAAACATTACCTTAAAACGATGTTCAGGTTAAAAAACAAAAATATCAAAAGAGAGGAAACTAAAATGATGTATTTCTCATTGTATCTAACTTTCCCATAGGCATGTACTATATTAATTAAAGTTTGGTTTGAGTTCAAATGCTATTGAACGAATGGAGAAATAAGGCAAAGGAAAAAAAGTTTTGAAACTACTATCGCACAATTCCTAGAAAGTTATTTTTGTATGTTTTGTAGTTATGTGTGAAGGGAATTTATATTTGAGATTTCAGAAGGCATTTACCCCTAAAAGCTTTTTTACTAATACGTTTTAGAAAACCAGCTGCATTTATACAGAGGAAAAATTGCCTTGATTTCCATGTAGACTTTTTGGGAGCAGTTAGGGAACTCATCTGGTTCTTCCTTATGTGGTTGCTCTCAGATATGCCACTTTACCCCCATTTTTCTCACTGAATATTTTATTTAAGCTATTTTGTATAGATATGTTGTCTAAAATTTTAATTTTAAAAGCATTTGTTACTTCCTTCCCAAATTTTTTAACTACCCAATTGCCCACTATTATCCTCAGAGACACAGCTTATGTTGTTGTATGTTCTGGGCTTAACTCTTAACACCATAGCTACAAAGATTTGTACAGTAGTCTCCTTTGATCTACATGGGGTACATTCCAAGGTCTCCAATAGATGTCCAAACCCATGGATCGTACCGAATCCCATATATAATGCTTTATTCCTATATGTACATACTTATAGTAAATTTTAATTTATAAATTAGGAACAATAAGAGATTAGCAATAACTAACAATAAAATGGAATGATTATAGCAATATATTGTAATAAAAGCTATGTGAATGTAGATTTCTCTCTTTCCCTCTCTCTCAAAATCTTGTTGTACTGTACTCACCCTTGTGCTGATATGAGATAATACAGTGTTTATGAGATGAAGTGAGGTGAATGAAGTAGGTGATGTGACATTTGTTAGGCTACTGTTGACCTTCCCACAATACATCTGAAGGAGGATCATATGCTTGGGCTGATCCTGGATCGTGGAGGATACCAGATGACCATGGGTAACTAACTGAAACCATGATAAGCAAAACCACAGAAAGCAAAAGCATGGATAAGGGATGAGAGGGCACAGTTCTTATTTTTAATGACTCTAAATGAATAATTTCCTTAGAGGTTAAGTGAAAACTGTCATGTTACAACTCATTATTTTCAATATTAACTGAACCGAAAGAGAATATTACTTCAAAGAAAAAAAAATGTTAAGACTTTTATGACCACATTTTTCCAGGATTGTCTCTATCATTATCTATTTAATAATAGCCATACGTGTACTCCATAATTTTGCAGGCATTGTCAGTACCAAAATTAATAGTGAAATTGAGAATACCTATTTAATATCTCTTCTGTAAGTTGTGCTAGGATATTATTTCATAGTTTTCTAAATTAAAAAAAAATAGCTTTAAATTAGTAGTAAAGGCCATAATAAAAGACCCATTGAAAATTAATTTTTAAGGTTGCTAAAGCCCTCGAGGACCATTAAGTATGAGCCAAACTTTGGTTCATTCTGCAGTCAAGGCTGATGGAATAGCATATGGCTGAGTATCAGTAGTCCTGTGTTCTAAATCCAGTTTTAACCTAGACAAACAGAATTATTCGAAGAACTCAGGTTACTTTTGCTTCAAATCTGTTTTCCAATCTGTTAAAGTGGTAGCAGAATTTAATGTAATTTGAAAGTTGAGTGATAAGGATTTTAAATTTCTCTGCATTAGGTATCATATATATTCTGCAAATCATGTATGTTGAGCAAAAAATGCACCTCCTTATTTGTGAAAAAAATGAGAGTAAGCCTTTAGTTAGAGGCTTTTATTTGCAATGGGAGAATGAGGATTCTGAGGCTTTCCACTAGATAGTTGGCTGCCTTACCTTGTAAATGTTAAATCATGTTGCTATTGTGTTCTCTATGTCTCTGCTTCCTAAACTCCTCTCCCCGTAAAAAGTAAATACATAAAATCATTAAAGACTCAACATACACCTCTCTATCTCTCTCTCCCTCTTTTCCGTCTTTCAGTCTCTCTTTCTCTCTCTCTGTCTCTCTCTCACTGTCTCTCTCTCACTGTCTCTCTCTCTCTGTCTCTCTCTCTCTCTGTCTCTCTCTGTCTCTCTCTGTCTCTCTGTCTCTCTCTCTCTCTCTCTCCTCCTCCTCCTCCTCCTCCTCCTCCTCCTCCTCCTCCTCCTCCTCCTCCACCTCCTCCTCCTCCTCTCTCTTTCCTCTCTATCTCTGTTTCTGTCTTTCTCTTTTTTAATTATCGGGTCTTAATGTTATCAAGCTGCAGGTTGTAAAATATTGCCTTCTCTATTTTATGGATGTTCTGTCTGATCATTGAATTACAGATAATACATAGAACAGGAAGCAGTGAATATGTAAATGAATTTCCATTCTGGTAAATTCTTTATCCTACCAGGTAACCATTCTTTTGTGTGGCAAGATAATATCTTTAGAAACATGTTTAAGTGTTATATTTTTGTTATATTATTTTGTAATCAATCTCATTGTTCTTTTTGTGCCTTAGATTTTTAGTAATTGCTACTGAAAATTGCTACTGTGAATATGCATTAAGCTTCTCTGCCTAACATATTGTGAGTGTTTTCCTCTTGTATGAATTGAGAGAGCCAACTAAAAGACTAACTTCTGAGGGCAGTAGTGGATCTTATATTTACAAAGAGATGATTGTAGTTCTGTGTTCCTATCTATCACTTATCTATCATAATATAACATATCTTTAAATTAAGTTTTTAAGTTATCTAAAATATCTTTTTCATATAAAACAGCCTATATTCTTGAAACTCAGATGAGTCTGAACTTTCAGTTATATCAGAATTATGCATTAAATCATCAACATGTGAATAAAACTAGAGAATGACTCAACTTTTTTCTGGAGAATATGCCATCTCTATTAGATAGAATTGTTTTTCCCACCCAGGAGTAAAAATGTGGTTAAATTACTGAATAATGCCCAAGTTGGCAACATTAAGTAAACTTGAATATAATAAATTAAAAGTTATAATTGAATTTTTGTTAAAGACTCATGAATCTTTATAGATATAGGTTATTAATTTATATTTGAAGGTCACTAAAACTTAGATATTCACTTAATAAAATTGAAGGATAAATTGAATTTAACATATTCAATGTATAATACCATCTATTAGTAAAAAAATATTGAAATAATGAAAATTTAATATGCTAAAATTTTTTGAATGCTATATATATATATATACACACACATATATATGTATATATATATAAAATATCCAGTGATAGTAAATACTTCAAGGTTACTTGATTTAATAACAAATAGGATCTAAGTGAGTAAAAGCAACTTCACTAGGAGGTTATCGAGATGTTTTCTGTACCTGTCTATTTGTTACTCATAGCAGTTAGTGTCTGTGTTAGTGTTACTGTACCCTAAATGTCTCTCAGCAGAGGAGAAATAGTTCCCATCCGTTTACAAGGCTTTCTGCTTAATTCTGATAAAATAAGTTTCTACCTATTCATGAGATTTCATTATTTTAAGTAATAGGGAAATTCAATTAGTGGAAAACAACCTTGTAAATTGGTTGCAATTCTATCTTAAAGTTTCCTGAAAATTCAAACAAAATACATTTTCTCTCATTTTCAGATGAAATTTTTACATCATTATTATTTCTCATAGGTGATTAAAATTATTTTAATATTTTATTATAAATCAAATTAACACATGCAAAGTTAATTTACAGCTATATTTGATAATGAAAACATAACTTTAAAGTGTGTTAGTGCAGATCAACAAACAAGTTAATTATATTGAAATAGAGTTACCCTGAATCAAATATCCTAAGATTTTGTCTCGATAAATGAGGCCTGTGTTTAGTATGGGACTCTAGACTTTGGACTGTGGTAGCTACAGGTACAAGTTTGCTGTATCACTTGGTTCTTGATATTTTATTTTAAAACGTAGTAATATAAAATTGAGTTATTGATATACACTTAAACAAAATTGTATCAGAAAGAGCTTGTTTTTTCACAAATTGAATTTCATATTTTATTCTTTGCTCCATATTACTAAAATTTAAAAACAAGTCTTTTTGATCTCATGCTTCTGTTTTCACTTTCTTTTGCATACCTAGCCTGTGGCCGTGGGTTCTACAAATCTTCCTCTCAAGATCTTCAGTGCTCTCGTTGTCCAACTCACAGTTTTTCTGATAAAGAAGGCTCCTCAAGATGTGAATGTGAGGATGGGTACTATAGGGCTCCATCTGACCCACCATATGTTGCGTGCACAAGTAAGTTCATAACAGTAAAGTTGAGGTTTTTCAGATCCCTTCCACTGGTTTGTATTATTGTAGCATCATTGAAATAGGCATCAGATTTGTGAATACATCCTTAATTATTAAATATTTAAAAATTTTTCTTCAACTGATAAGGCTAAACAATAGCATAAAATAGATATATCTTGCATCAATTTTAATTTTATGTCTGCAAAATCAAGATGCATTTTAATATTTTCACATTTAATAGGAATTATAAATAAAATGTAAAAGTTATTTAAGTATTACAGGTATATGAAATGTGATTAAAAAGTAAAGATTTCTAAATTCAAATTCCATCGCTAAGTAAAGGAGATCTCACATCTTGGTTCTTCAATTAATGAATATTTGAGAGACATGAATCTAAAGCCAATTCTAGGCACTCATGTCAGTCATTCTTGAGCACATTAAAAATGAATAAATGTATTCTCTTTTATACGGTTAAAAGGAAAACTATTTTTAAACAACTGCACAACTGTTTTCTTAGGTGCATTGACTGTTCTTTTTTAATTGCTTGGAAGGAAAACAGCTAAAGACCGTGGCTAAAGTACAAAGACAGTTGTTATCTTGTTTTCATTTGACATATTAAATGGAAAATAAATAAAGCCTCTTGCCAAGTGAATTCAAGGAGGCTTTTATATGGCTTCTCTAGGAAAGGTAATGAAATGTTTACGTGAAAGAAAGCATTTCAACTAGTTTTCTGTATGGTAATTCAGCCACTAGCTTAATGCCCCACACAGATCCTGCCTTTTTTTTTTTTTTTTTTTTTGCTTTTTTTCTACTTTTGTTTATTTGTTTATTTATTTTTGGTTTCCAAAGGACCTCCGTCTGCACCACAGAACCTCATTTTCAACATCAACCAAACCACAGTGAGTTTGGAATGGAGTCCTCCTGCGGACAACGGGGGAAGAAATGATGTGACCTACAGAATATTATGTAAGCGGTGCAGTTGGGAGCAGGGTGAATGTGTGCCCTGTGGGAGTAACATTGGATACATGCCCCAGCAGACTGGATTAGAGGATAACTATGTCACTGTCATGGACCTGCTAGCCCACGCTAATTATACTTTTGAAGTTGAAGCTGTAAATGGGGTTTCTGACTTAAGCCGCTCCCAGAGGCTCTTTGCAGCTGTCAGTATCACCACTGGTCAAGCAGGTATGTTTTTGTTTTTGTCTTTACTAAGTGAATAATGTCACTGTGTAACTGAGGTGTCTCACTTGAATATTTAGTTAATGTGGCTACACAAAACTCAATTATTCCAGCTTGTTGATTATTCACACCTTTAACTTTTCTTTGTTATTTCTCCTGTTGCCTGTTAAACCATTACTAGACTCATTAACATCTCCTCCAGAGATCTGGCAGGAGAAATAAAAGGGATAAATTGTAAACCAGTTAAGACTGCTCTAAGACAAGCAATTGTGTTAAAAGATCTAGAGGAGGAGAGTGAAAATATTGGATAAAATTAAATATAAGATATTTCTGGCATTTTTTACCTTTTTATATGAAATATACTCATGATCAAAATCTGCATGGTAATTAGGAATAATGAGTTGATTGAACTGTCTCACATAGTGTTAACCAATTTTTTTTACCACATAGAATGTGATATTTGTAATATATAGAAAGTCTGCATTAATTTACATGAGGGAATTTTAAGTTCATCAGTAGGATTTGTGATCATATTAATGTCTATATTAGAATAAGTGCTTGGGGGATCGCACGAGGATTTCAAAAGAAATGAAGTAGGAGATATAATAGCCATGATGATTATGAACTTGTAGTTTAGCCTAAAAACAGTTTTCACTTATTTTCTTACTGGCATTTGAGATGCTGTACTCTGTCATTCTTTGCTATGCTAAGTATGTTTTGGAAAATACAAATTGGGAAGGAAGTTGCAAAAACTAGAGACTTTCTATATCTTCAGGAAAATCTTATTATAAAGAAAGTGTCAACAATTGAGGACTTTTTCAACCTTTGAAAATTCTTGCTGCTGAAAGAAGAAGGTGCCATGTAGTAGATGTATCCAAGTGGTATTTCATTGTCATTAATAAAATTGGACCTGCACTGGAGTCCTGAGTGGTTTATGTATCATAAGCTTATAGCAAAGTGTTCTTGATCTTTGGCTGACTGTCATAAAGCAGTATTATTCCCAATTCCTGGACATAGACTAATCTATATTTCATTTCTATGCCAATTTTAACAAAATGTTACCTATTTAAATTATATCTGTAAATGAAAATTATGCATATAGTCTCCTGCTTTCCATTTTGACAGATTAGTAGGGTCTTACTCTAAAGGTTTCTTTTTGATGTTTATTTAAAAGGCTATTACAAATCAGATCTCTTATGTAAAAGTAGAAGTCTGGAGGTAAAACAACATAGAGACTTTCTAAATCTTCAAAAATTGGACAAAAGAACTAATCTAATTGATATTTGTTTGGAGTGATTTATTTTCTTTACCCTTGTCCTGTTTTTAATTTTTTAAAATGCTGTTGTCATTACATATTTTTACTTGTGTTGCATTATATGAAAATTACTCATCATAATTCTACAGCGAGTAGGTTTGAAACATTTTGGGTTCACAATTGTGACACTAGAGCTATCTTTGGAACCATTAATAGGACTCTTAGGTCTACTGAGCTGGAATAACTGCTTTATTCCTGCTGATCTCAAGTATAAAAAAGGGACATTTTAATTTTTTTTTTGAATATGACCTAAACACGCTAAACTGATACCACAAATAATTTGCCAAATAGGTTGCTTTTGGAATCTGTTTTCTTGCTCTTTAAATGTCTGTTGTTCAATTTTTCAAGTTAATACTACACAGGCTAAGTAGGTCATTGATTTTCCATAAATTCCCGAATGAAATATCTCACAGTAGTTAGGTAAAATGGCTTTGGGTGTTGATTCTCTTCTGGTTAAAAGCACACTAGATTTATTAGTTTTTTGCAGGGAGATAATTTAAATGCGTAAAAATTAGATTACGATGGTTACACAACTCTATAAATATACTAAAAAATATTGAATTGTGTACTTAAAATTAGTGAATTTTATGGTATGTAAATTATGCCCCAGTAAAGTTATTAAATTTTTTAAAAGAATAAATATAATAAAATTAAAAAGCAAATTAGATTTGCACTTTCACATTAAAATATTAGTTCACAATTGCCCAGTCTTTACTACATCTCAAATGCTAAAAATCCATGAATTTACACTGTTACACTATTAGCTTTTTCTGGTAGCATTTTCCACTTTCAAAAAGAAATGAATTTAAATAAGGCAGCAAGCCGTGGTAATTTTAAAAGTTTTAATTTATTTTTTAACAGAGGAAATTTAGAATGTGTTAATAACTGTTCTATTGAATTCATATACCCACTTCCTTCCCACATGCACCCTGTCATCAGTATTTTTGCTTTTTTTAAAGGGGGGATGATTTGAAACTTTGTCCATGTTCATGACTATCATGGAAACCTGCAATGATCCTTGAAAAGTCTCATCCTCCATTAACCAAACAGCATTGCCTCCCACCTAGTTTATGCTGCAATCACTTCAATAATGAATTTAAATCTGAATCTATGGTCAGTTATCGCTCTCATCAGCACTCCACTGATGCCTTGCATAAAAAGATTTATTAAGAGATTCTGCATGTGTCTGGGCAAGAATACAGCATAAGGATAGAATATAATCAGCCAGTGTTTGAAAGGTCGTGTGTGCACTTTGTAGTTCCTTTTCTATTAAAGTTTGGGATCTGGAGCTCAAGAGTTTCCATACTGGTGTCTGTGGAAATGGAAATACTTTGAAGAACTTTTGTCCTTTGCTCAGGGTAGGAATAGGGCTATTGGTGTTAAAGGATCTGTGCTCCACCCCCTGTTCTGCTGCTTATGAGGTACATGCTCATGAATGAATAACTAATATGCTGTATGAGTACAATGGAGATAAAGTAATATCTAGCTTCCTGTATCATCTTGTTAAATGAGACAATATTGGAGAAAACTGAAAAACTCTTTATTATAAAAGTGTTATTTCAGTGAATAGCAAGATGAATGTTGATGAGTCCTCTTTTTATATAACTCTATGAATGCTGTCAAGGCAAAAACACTAAATTTTTTATCTATTGCAATGTAGGGGTAATAATGGAGGCCCAGATTGGCAATTATGTGTTATAACATCGGAGAAGGGAGAAGTTAATTTTGTTTGGCCTATGTGAAATGTGAATATTAGCTAGGCAGGAATTATCTTAAGACTGAAGTTCTTATTAAATCAATAATTAGTTGAAAGAGCAGTGTATAAAGAAGGATAATATGTGATATTCATATTTAGATAATTTTTGTATTTACTTATCAAGAACATATGACATACATAAGCTGGCTGAAATATATTCTTTTTATTATTGTTTACTTAGAAATGATATTGACCTGTTAAAAGTGAAGTCACACAGATCAAACTTATGTATATTGGAGATATTTTAAAAATATATAGGTGAAAGAGAAAGCATATACATTTTATTTATGGCATTATGATTCTCTACATTGGAAGACTCTCTTGAACACACATGATCTTAATAATTATGTACGTGTTCTCAAGAGCTAACTATTTAAATGCTCCTTTTAAAATATTAATTCATCCAACTATACTAAGTAGGATGTGTCGAGTACTGTGGAGGATGCTGGGATAGGAAGGTAAAGAATAGTTCTGTCCTTGTGAGAAGCTCATGCTGTAGCAAATACATATTTAGTTGCACAAGTCATGATAGGGCACTTGAATATAAAATGATACATTTTGTAGAACAACCTTATGAAGAAGATACAGAAACCTTGAAGAAGACGTGATTCTTATATTTTTAGAAAAGGAAAATTCCTCATAGAAAAGATGCCAGTCATCCTAGAGCTTCAGAATGGATATGGTATTGCCATAAGGAGACAAATAAGTCATATTCTAGGCCCTCAAGATGACCTCCCCCATTAAAACATTAGAACTGCACTATAATTCTTTCATGGACCTATTGCATTAACACAAAAATGGTCTGCAGGAGTATGAAAATTAATAAAAACAGATCACCCTAAAATGACTGTCTCTTTCCGTAATACCTTCATTCTCTGTGGGATCATTTAAAAATCAGACAATTTTTAACTTTGTTAGAAAAACAGTACAAAATTATAAAATGTGATCTTTTCCTTCGAAGAGACTTAAGGGACTTAACAATTATTCCTCAGGTCAGTGATTACGTATGTTTATCTGAGTCTTTACTATCTAACAGTGTTTTCTGTGTACTAGCTGTACAACGAATGTTGTGCCATTAATTCCAGTGAGGAAACACAAGAAAAGTTAAATGATTTTACAAGAATGAAAACATTGAGACATGAACGGAAACTACATAGGGTTTGTTATTCGATTACATAATTAGCTTACTTAATTGTAGACAAGTGATTTCACCTCTTCGAACTTAAATTTTCTCCCAATGATGTCTTGCTACTTGACTCCTCATATTATAAAAACTGACTTTTATTAGAATTTTAAGAGTATATTAGAATGCTATAATAATTATAATAAAAATGAGTTATAAGTTATTGAGCACTTACTATGTTCGTGGTACTTTTAAATATAAAATGTACTTGAGAAAAGTGTCAAAGTTGAGTCACTTAACTTCTTAGGACGCATGTAGTCCTCCTAAGTAATGGAGAGACTTGGGACAGATCCCATCTTATGTCCATAATTAAATGGGCAAGATCATGATACAATGCAAACTATATCTTATGCAGCGCGTGGTTGATTAATAATTATTGATAGTTGAGTAATATGTGTACAGATACTATAATTTTTAATGGGATTGATAACTGTTATAATGCTCTAGCAAGCGTTGAGAAGGAAATACGGATGAAAACTGTAACCTCTTGAAAGAGGATATGATTTCCCAGGTTGGGCTTCCCAGGAAGCAGATGGAGACTAGTGTGCAGAGCTCAGCAGAGAAATTAAGATGTCTCTCCACACCATAATGGCAAATTTGCTGATACTCTACAATGATATCTTACAGAGTCTCTCTCAAAAATAACTATTTTCTTTCTCTCATCATTAATTTTGTTATATATGAGTGAAAGGTTCATGTAGCAATTAAACATGCATTATATCATTAAAATATGAATTAAATTTGTAAAGTTGGTAAGACAAATATTTAATACCACTTCCAGGTAAAATGTTGAAGTTTAAAGTATATGACTTACGAAGGTCACATGGTAAATTCTATACTGGTGAACTAGATTATCGCAATCAAGTACACTACTTACCTCAGAATTAGTAAATGTTATGTAATCTTATCATGGGCAGCTATCTTAAAGAATTTAGACCTATAGTCCTTTTTATGGGAATTCATAGACCAATTTAATAGCCTGATGATAAGTTACTGTTCAATGAAAAAGGAACCTACTAAGAAGTGCTATTTCCTGAGGATATTAATAAGAAATGTAATCTCTGGGAGACAGCACTGGTAACCATAGTCTTTGCCTTCTGACTACTATTTTATTGCCTTTCTTCAAGAAGCTTTAAAAATATCCCTGCATATCTTAATTTGACTAATTTCACTTATATTTTCAAGTGCCCAGATCTTATTTCTCTGTCAGATTTGCGATTTGCTTCAGTATTCCTTTATTTAGGTTTCTGTAATGCTTATATAATGTGTCAAATGAAATATAACCATAGTTATATGATATAATATACATAATCAAAATTACTTTTACAAAGACAGTACAAAAAGTCATTTTGTATATTTGTCACGAATATCTTCACTCATTTATTCCTGTGACTCGACTGTGACTATTTTTCTCATAAATTAACTCAGGTCTTTTTTTTTTCAATAATTTAAAATGGTAGTTCAAGTTATAAGTAAAATAAATTTCATTTAAGTTTATGTATTTTAATATTTCTTAGGAATGGATGAGCTCAATTTATATTTCAAAGGAACATGTAAAGAAAAGATATTTTCTTGTTTGATATAACTTACTAATTATATCACATAATATTAATTAAACTGTCTCCATAAGGTGAAACAAGATTTAAATACAAGAAAAGGAACCACCACCACAAAAACATTTTATAGAAATAGTTTTAATGTTCTTAAAACATATGTACATACACACACTTACACTGCCTGCAGCAGAAAGATCAAGTGAATGAGATTTCTTTAGCAATAAACCATTCAAATATACATTTCTGTTATGCTTCTAGTTATTTTTTAAAACTGATGTGTCTGAAAGGCAGAGGAAATTCAGTCATGCTAATTCATGCCATAGGGCATGACATTTTAGAAATTTATATGCTTTGCTTAGCAAGTATGAGTTTTATATTATTTTAATGAAATGTAATTCTTAATATTTAAGTGTTTTTGTGACATTATTAATTTAAAAATATACATATGGATACATACAGTTTTTAGTAGTTATCAATAATTGAAACATATAGAGCAATTTTTAATACTCTTAATAAAATTAATATATAAAGAATTAGTTTAATTCAAATTCAGTATAACTTTATTTAAATCATGTAATGAATACATAAGATAATTTCAAGTGTAAAAATTTTGTGATTTTGTCTCGAACAGATAGGTATATTTATAAAGTTTAAAGTGAATTTTCAGACATAACTATGTATTTAAGTAGATATTTAGAACAAAAGCTTAAAGTAATCCTATTATAAAATATTATGCTACAAATAACCTTTAGTTTTTAAAACTTTTACAATTCTTCATATTTTGAAAACCTGCTGAAAATAGATTAATTTGTCTTTTTATATGACATTGAATGTAATAGAAGCATGTGAACAGACCAACATTTGAGATTTTTTTCAGTGTTTAGTACTACTATTTTAAGCACATGACACCAGCTTTTCATATATTATTTTAGTTTTTTTTTTTGTAGTTTTTTGACTGCCTACCTGTTAATGCATACCTGTTCTGTGATTTTTCTCAATTAAAATATATGTAAAGAAATGCCCCTGAGCAAGTTGTGTCTCATCCCCACACATTCATCTTCATCTCACTTCTGTGTTCTCCAATAAGAGTATCTTTGTGAGCTGTCAAATCTACCCCTTTTTTCTTTCATAAATATTTGTAATGAACTATTTATCTTATGTTGGGGCTAGGGTGACAAGTTGATCTTAATATAGTTCAAAGGAGGGACTCCATAAATATTTGAACGAAACTTAGCATAAGATATTTTAAGTAGCTTCTCATATTTTTAACTTAATACATCTTAAACTTTTCTTAATTTTTTAATCTCAGAATTACTATTTTGTGGATAATGCTACTTAAGTATCCCATAAGAAAGAGTTAATTTCTACAATAACTCAGTTCTAATACTGCTATGAACTGAATTATTGTCCCCCTACCCCAAATTCATATGTTAAAGCCTTAACCCACAATGTGACTGTATTTGAAGATAGAGACTGTAAGGAAGTAATTAAGGTTAAACAAGGTCATAGATTTGGAGCGCTCCTCAGAATCTGAACCCTGCCAGACCTTGATCTGGGAGTTTCAGACTCCAGAACTGTGAGAAAATTAATTTCTGTTTTTCAAGACTCTTAATCCATGATATTTTGTTATATCATCCTGAGCAGACTAATACAAAGACCCATCCCTGAGGTAATTTATTTCTATCCTATTATTTTGAAGGAATGTATTAATTTTTCATATCATGAAGACAGCTAAGGTGTGCACACTTTTGTAGATGGGGCAAGGAGTGGGAGTCGTAGAAATTGTATGCATGTGTATGATTTTTCCCCCTCAAAAAGTGCTAAGCTTATTTAGGCCAATGTATTAGTAAGCCATAGAAAGACCAATAATAATATTTTGTTTTTGATAGCCAATATATTTTTTAACAGAGCCAATTCATTATATAATAAGTTATATAAGGTGCTACATTAATGGTAGCAGAGCATTCGATAAAAATATTGAGTTTTGTCCCTGAGTTTTCAAGCTTGAGTAAGTTTGTCATATCATTGGTAATGTTAAACTAGCAATTTCTATATGATTAAGAAGTAAGTGCTATTTTTGGATTTTCTAGTGAAGACAAATTTATAACTATATTTTGGAGATTTAAATTCATAACTAGTTAAATTTATGCTTCCTCTGAATAGGCTCTTCAAAAAATATGTGACTGCCCATTAGATCGTTATCCTGGAATAGTCCATAATGATGCAATTATGTAAAGTAATTCTTATTATATGTGTTGTCCTTACTAGGAAATTCTTCATTTTGCTACTGTCAGTTTGTCGAGTGGAGATTGACGTGAATTAAAAATGCATTCACTAGAATATTATTTATAAAGAAATAGCAACTTTACTTTTAAAGTCAAGAAATTTGTTCAATTAAGATGCAGAAAATCTGTTTTAACTGAAACATGAATAACCAGACCACCTGCTTTTTACTTTTAGAGAAGAAAAATACAAAAATCAATTTAATAGCATGGACTTAAGTAAAATATGCAAGTTTTTTCAAGGTATAATCCTGGATCAATATATATTAAATTCAGTCTCTTTCTGGCAGTATTAAATAATTAATAAAACAGTAAAATATGTATAATATTGTAGCATTACTATACTAATACAAACTGACACATTTGTAAAATATTTTCAATATGAATTGAATCAAGAAGTGATTTTTCTGTGTTGTCCAAAACTGGTTACCTGGTATACTGGGTATTGTTTCACAGTACAAAAAGGTTTTAATCTGTAAGTTGTTTATTTAGTTTGTATAGAGCAAACTATTATAACTATTTCTCCAAAGTGTTATAAAGCAATAGCATTGTGAAAATGAACAGTTTCAGAAAATATTCTTTTAATAGCCAGAAATCGATAAGCTGTATTTCAGAGAATGAAAAGCCAGTGCATGAAAATTTCATACATAATGTGAATTGGTGGTAATGATGGTGGTGGTGGTGGTGATGATGATGATAATGATGATGATGATGATGATGACGATGATGATAAAAACTTGGGCTCATAAATTTGAAGTACATATTTAGGTTCCCCCCAGTCCCGTTTCCTGTACACTGCTACATCCAACCATATACCCCATTTCAAGCCCGGGATAAGCTAAAAGACAGAACTTTGAGAAAAGTAGGAGATAGTTTTTACATTGACAAGTATTTAGTTCTGTTTTTAGTGCCGGTGTTAAGAGAGAGTAAATGTTGGTTATTTTATTCCTTGCTTCATTGGTGATGAATTGAAGCAAATTTGATTCAGACAGGCAATCTGGTGGAATAATATAGAGCCACCCACAAAAACATCTGTACTAATCAACCAAAGCAGTAAATTAGAGCTACAAGGAAAAGACATTGATCCAAGAGGATCATTAACAGTTTTAACCAACTGATCTAAGTAATAGGGTAAAGGAGAGAACACTATCAAGATCTTGCTTTTCAGATCTGTCAATTACTACTGCAAAAACCTAATTGCTACTTGTTTCAATTTCAACTGTTTTATGACTTAGGGCTCTTTGTACTATTGTAAGCAAGGGGGGAAAAAGGATCAATTAAGAGGTAAAAACCCAGGAACAGTTATCCAGATTTTCTGCACTTCATTTACAAAGAGGTCAGTCACAAAGGGACAGATAATTGCTGCAACCCAACAAATTAATCAGGGAAAAGGCAGAGTGGATGATGTATGTTCTGTGACAAAGTGCATGGTGGAGAGGTACCTAAAGAACTGGAGCTGCTTGCCTGAAGACACGAGGACCAGAGGAGGAGAAAAACAGAATAGCTTTAACGCACACAGTTCTTAATTATCCATAGCGTGTTGATGCCTGATAATTAATATCCCAATTTTTAATAATATTTGATTATGAACTTCAACATATAGAAATATGTCTGGGCACAGCATCCATAATGGCAATCATATATGATAATAAATGAAAATTGCTGGCTAAGCTATATTACTATTATTTAGTTTATTCAAATGTTGCTAATACTCTTAAACAAAGCATCCTTAGCTCCTTTGACATTAGGCTATATCACATGATCTGATATGTTTATATGTGTAGACGTGTATATAGACCGTTATAACTATATATACTTTTTAACTTCACACATTTTATAAGCACATAAAATTCCTAAGAGAATGGACGTTAGATTGGTAGCAGAGCCTAAGTGTTATAAATTGGAGAATCATAAACTTCTGGATGGTGAGTTACTGAATGGACTTTGTTGGGAATATAAGGTGGAGCTGTAATTTAAAAATTTGAAAGAAAAGTTTTGAGAACACCAAGATTTAGGAGCTGACGGAATGTCAAAAGCATATGATGGAGACCAAAAACAACCAGACCAGTTGGATAGGAGTGCTGTAACTGTAACCAAAGAAGGAAAACTTCCCGATTTCAGTTGATCATAGAGTGAAATATTACAGAAGGTCAGTAGAATGAAGACAGAAGAAAGTTTATTGGATTTGAGTTTCAAGCCGTGAGACAACTTGGGTAGAATATGTTATAATTATATTTATCGTGGTTGAAAACAAAGCCCAACACTGTTAGCATAGTGGTGTAAGTTCTCAAAGTTGGCTGAATTGAATTGTAATAGATGACTTTTTATGCTGATTTCATGCAACATTTATCAGACTGGTAAAGACTCTAAGACAGAGAATGAGTCTGAATTTTGTTTGAAAAAAATTACCGCTTTTGTTCTTTTCTAATACATTATCATAACCTTGTTTTCTCCTTGTTTTGACATCTTATGCTATTTTCCCACATCTCTGACATCACTAAGAACCCAAATTTAGTCTCACATAAATTTCATTGTTGAAAACCCGATAACCTCAGAAATAGAGGTCATAAAAGTAAAGCTGTTAATTCTGTAAAGATAAATTGCATTTATAACAATGTCTGTTCTAATGTATTTATTATTCTTAATATAAAATATAGCTATAAAATGAAATGGCTTGTTATACACATCTCATAAAGACTAGGTCTAGTACTATATATATAGTGTATATATAATTTGTATAGTTGTATATGTACATTTTTTGTCGTGCTTTTGATTTTCGTATTTCTTTCTCTTTCTAGTTTTTCTTTCTCCTAGGGATTTTAAATTATGCCCCATATCATGTGCTCACTTACAGAAAAGTAAGAGATCTACCTACAAGTTCAGAAACTTTATTCTTGTTTTTTATGTAGTATGTAAATATTACTAAGCCATTATCTTTTATTTTTAGTCACATTTTCTTTACCTTTAAAAATCACATTAAAAAGAACAGAAGGTTTGATGCCATTTCAACAAATCTTGTATATATGACTTTTAAGTAACTCTGGTGTACCTGCTGCATTAAATACTGATGTTATTTTTGAAAAGATACTAACTGGCCTCCTTAAGACTGCTGACTACTTTGATGTTTCATTTTTCTTTAATCCATAGATGAAATGGATGAATGGATCTTAATTATAGTGTCCTGGTGACTCTTTTTTCAGGTCATTTTTCTGGATAAACATCAGCTAATCTGACAAATCATGAGCAGTTTACTTTATAGTTTGGTTAGGATTAAGTTACTAACGAACCTGCAGGAAACATAAAGAGCAGTGTCTTTTGATAAAATGTGTTGGTTATTTACTATGCATGTTTTCAATTTTGATCAGTAACCTTTAGGAATGGAGAACTATAAACATGATCCTCTGACAGATGTATTTTTTGTATGTGTTCTTATAGCACTTCAAACATAAACAGGCCTGGTATATCAAATTTACATATCTAAAATCTAATTGCGTATTTACCTATGGATTTTTTTTTTACTTCCCAGTTTTCACCATGTGGAAAGAGCTTCTCTGTAAAATTTATTTGTATTTACAACAATTTTAGAAATAGTATTTTGTTAGAATTAGGTTAGAACATTTGGGATGCACCCTCTAATTGCTTAAAGGTAATAGTGCAACATAGACTTTATTTTGATTGTCTTTTAATTTGAAGTATTTTTATTTGATATTGGGATGGACCATTTATTGAGGGGAATTTGACTTTAAATATTTTTTTGTTTAAGTAAAACAAAATATAAATTTTTGGAAAAGTTATAATTATTTTAGGGTTTGTAATAGACATTAATATTTACATTGTTATTTGAAGATTTGTGTAGAACAAGACGCTTTCAACTTTCATGCTAAGGTTATTATTCTTTTGACAGTAATTATCCTTTTTTGTGAACTCCATATGCCATCTACTAGATGACATTGTTTTCCTGTTCAGCATTAAGTTTGTTCTTGCAGACAAGGAAACTGTTATACGTTTTCCTTATACAGGTCACTAAAATCAAAATGTTTTCATTAGAACAAACAAATGAGTAATATGTAAAGCTATATTTTCCAATATCATTTAATTGGACATTTTGCTTCATCTATCTGCTCTTAGGTGTATAATAAACACACCTAAGAGAACTCAACATCGAAATTAGATTTAGTATCCCTCTGGATAACTTAAATTACCATACTGTTGTTATAAAACACTGTTTTTTATTGTTCTTAGACTGTAAATAAATGTATCGACAGTACAGAATTAACAGCCCATTCATGAAGACTTTATTTAATAATGATGATGTAAAATACTTTTATGCCATTCGATTTATCTAATTTATAACTCTGATTACCCCAGCATGTCTCTCCTCTGCAAGAATTGCCCCCTGGGGACTAGTCAACTTATTAATTCATCACTTGTTCTTTTATGGTTGCAATCCCCATTATAGTATGAACATAGAGTGATATTATTCTCTTCTGAAAGCTGCCAGCCAACTGGTTCCAGTCTAGTTGACCTTTTGTTTGTAACTATGATCTTAATGGTATTTCTATTGGATTCTTTTTCTCATAGGTTATATTACAATCTAGCTTTTGTCTTATGGTATCATGATTAGTATAGGACAGCAAGAGTGAATTACACACCTGCAATTAGAATTTTGTAAAAAGGAAAGACCTGCTTCAAGTTAACCTGTAGGTTTTTTTAAAGTGTCTTTTGATTTATCTGTCACCTGATCCATCAGCAATGAATAATTTTCATGGAAGGTGCACTTTAATTACATTCCCATTTGACTTGCATTATCAAGCCCTATCTAGGTAATTAATCTCACCAAGTATCCAATTTCAGCCTTTATTGCTGGCGGGCAGGCCTCCTGAATTATGTGTGCTTGAATGGGATTGGGTCTTTAACCAGGCAGACCCTGAAAGAGATCTGGGGCCTTCCAAATGCTGGAACTATGTCTTAGAAGTTTCTTAGATATTGTGATTAAATTATATTTGACATCACAAGTACACTTCCATATTCAATAAAGCCTATAGATCATTATAATCATGAAAGCCTTCACTTCTAGGTATAGGCAATCTGCATGTCATTTTGTATGGTGAGGATATATGCTGAATTGTTAACTGTAGCTAACATCTGTATCAATCTGCTGATATAAATTTATTGCAATCAACACCTAAATTTAAGCATTGTCCTTTAGTTCAGGATTTAAGGTTTATATGAATTTAGGTGAATGTTTGTGTTAAAGATGGTTAGTTCAAAATTAGAATAACTTACAATTAACCTGCTTTATATTCAGTCATATACTCTGTTATCTACAGTTCTCTTTATTCTGAATTAATATATCTCACATTTTATGTTTTCTCTATCTTTTGGTTTTGATGATTTTCATTTCTTAATTGTTTATATCGATTAATACCAAAGTTCAATGATATCACCAACTTAGTTTACACACACACACAATAATTCCAAATATATAATTTGACTTTCAATTATAGTTTTGTGTTATAATCCAGTAAAAACTTGAATTAATTGTTTTATAATTTTCTAATTTTGAAATTATGTTTATAGTATATATAGTGTTTTACTTCTCTGCTCTGAGGACATTTGAAGAAAAACACTGGAAGCTTCTTGAAAGTCAAATTAAAATATAGTGTAAATAGATTGGCTGTAGATTCAAAAGTGGTATAAAATATCTGACACTATTTTAAGGCATAGATTAGCAGAAAGTAGTCCATTTTGTGGTAGACTAAATAAGTTATAATGTTTACACAGTAAGATATCCTGGAAAATTTGACTGATGATACTGGGAAAAAGATGAGTAGTTTTCCAGCTTCTACTGTTAAGTCGACAGTTAAGTCCATAAATCTCTGCCTCTAGTCCTTAGGTCTCTCACAAAGCCCTGCCCTGTGTCTCCACAAGGTTATAGGTTATGATTGAATTTATAAGTATTTGATGAAATACTTTATCAAACCAAAACTCTACACAGCTAAAATCTATAACTCTATCTAAAAATAAAAAAATAAAACTCTTAATGTGTAATTTCAATTTGACCTGTTCTTTTTTATGAAAACAATTGATCACCTTTTAATGTGGTATATATTGAATATGGATTCCTAAAATATTTAACATCACATTGTAAAAACACACAGTATTTCTTTAGCCAAGTATTTTTGTTGTCATTTAGAAATGAAATTTCTGGACTATTTTTTCAGAGTGTTTTAATTGCAAGAATATACAGATATTTTATCATCTTTAATATTTCTAGAATGAAGACACAATAATTTAATATAATATTATTTTTATATGGGTTCATAACAATTGCTTACAAGCCAAAAGATAAATTTAAATTGGTCGGAAAGATTCATTACTGAATGGTTCCCTATTGTGAATTCTTCAGTAAAGTATGTGCATGCACCCATATGTATACCCATACACACCCGGATTTAACACCTGTCCCTACCATTTAGTTCTTTTTTGTCACTTTTGAATTATGAGAATTTATATTTTTTAGCAAATGGTATTGTTCCATGTAACACCATTTTGAATTGCGACTATAACAAATATAATTAATTTAATGTTTACAGATAAAGGAATTGAGGCTTAAATAAAAGAGACTATATAACATCTTGTAGTGAATCAGTAGGGTCTAGTTTAGAATTTTAGGAATGGTTTATTAACCAAAAACATCCCATCTGAGTTATTTTACTTTTCTTCTGTGTATTCTTAGATGTAGATCTTTTTCTGTATATTGACCTGCCAAAAATCTGTATTGCTTAGGCTGTTTATAAATATATTGAGCTAAGCAGATTATTTACCTATATCAAAATAAAATCAGTTTCTCTGTAACAATGCACATAAAGAAATACAGACTTAAAAGACATATCAGACAAGTTGGGCTTAGGACTCTGGATTTAGAATCAGAATGTTTAAATCCAGATTAACAAGTTGCGTTTTGACTTTAGCAAGTAATGCAATCTCTCTATTTTAGTAGTTAATCTCAGGATTACATGAAGCAATACATGAAAAAGTGTTTTATAAACCCAAAACACTTTGCAGTTGTCAGTTGGAGATATTGATATACTAGAATTGAATTTTGAACACCTGTGCTATAAATTTAACTGTGGCAAACCACAATCTTGGAAAAATTAGCAAACTAATACTGTTATGATACAAATTAATGTTGACTTTATTCTCATAAAATGTTGCCATCTCAATAATTAGGAATGCAAAAATAATGATATTTCTTTCTATAAATCTCTTTCTGGGCAGAACCATCATAATTCAGAGAAGTCCAGAAATTAATGAGAAATGTATTAGATATAATTGATTTCTTAAAATGAACATTGAATTCTTAATAAGATGCTATCTCACAATAATTTAAAAACCTATTTTAATTGCCAGTTTTTATATTGTTATACTTTTAGAAAATGGTGCTAAGTACCAATGTTATATTTCATGCCTTTTTTTTTTTTTTGAAAAATGAAGTAGTGTGAAAATATATTGGCACCTTATGGTACTATGTATATGGATTATATAAAATGTAACATTTATTATTAAATTTAATTCTCTAGGTATATAGATAAACTATAGGTTATAAATATATGTTTCTTTACTACTCTATCAGAATACAGGGCCTTTTCTACTGTTGGATTCAATTTATGTTTTATTTTGTGAATCGGAAAATAAATAGAAGAGGATCAGTTGATAGAAACACATTGAAAAAAATTTTGAAGTTTGACAATCTTTAAATTTTTGAGAGATACATATTCTAATATGTATCTCCATTAAGTAAGAGAATAAAAGTGATCTATTTTAATAGTTTTTGATTACTATTATTCAGATGTAGTTGATAACTTTGAGGGAATTTTAAATATTTGAGAAGGTCTGTATTTGAAATTTCAGCCTTCTTATGACAAACTAGGAATAGGAGAAATATTATTTGTTGAAATACCAATTTAGAGGGAAAGCTTAATTTTGATGGTTTGGTTGTGGTAGAGAATCGCAAGAATATTCTCTTGTGGTATCTGTTTGGTACAAGTTATTAAGGTACCTGCAAATTGTTCTCATTTAAGATTGGTTTCTATTTTTTCATTGCTTCTTTCTTGGCTAGAAATTGAAGCCTTGAATACATGTTCTTATACACAAAACCTGCTTAGATTACTTTAAACTTCTAAAAAACAAAAAGCAAGAATTAGAAAGAAAAAAGATGTAAAACACAGAAAGAAAAAAGGGAGGGAGAAGAATATGGTTTTGCACATGCATTCTTATTTCGGATGTAATAAAACATGACAGCAGTCCAGACTGACCTATAACTCAGAGAGTTGTTTTCTTTGCCTTATACATGTCTACCCCCAAGGGCTTTTGTTAATGGGGATTTTTGGCAACATGACAGTATTCTTGGGTTCCTCTTCTAGACTTTTATGCTACTTGACATATCATCTCTTTTCTTTCTTTCCTCCCTCTCACCCTTCTCCCCCTCTCCTTGTCTTTCTCCTGCCTGCCCTTCTCGCCTTCCCTTTTATTTTGGTGGTGAGTGAGCAGGTAGGCACGGGGAGAAGCATGCTACGATATTAAACCACTATCTCAATATCACAAGAGGGATGTAAATGGTGACCAGGTTGTTGCCTGAGAATTCATTTCCTTGCCTTCAGTATGCTGCTGCTTTTATCATCCCATGATACTTCTCTTTCTGAGGTAAATCTAATTTGAGAGCTGCAGGTTTGAGATCAGTGGTGAGAATAACCACAACTTGTCTGTAATACTGTACTGTTTGATATGGAAAATATTGGAATATTTTCTTTTCCTGCTAGCTTTCTGTGACATAAGTCTCTCAATTATCTACTGAATACAAATCTGAATGAGTATATTTTAAAAAGTAGCTGTTCAAGGCCCTTTGAAAACAGACTTGCCTTCAGACACTTAGAAATTCTCTTAAATAAAAAGTAGCACTATGCTCAAACTGATTTTATATTTGTAAAAGCAGCTTTTTCTAAGTATAGAATTGGTCAGAGAACTACTTGCAGAAAAGTAGGTCTCATTTCTAATCTGTATTCCAAAGAATAAAAGTGGAGCCTTTTGTCACAGCCTTATTCAACCAGTGTGTAAACACATTCACTTACTGCAAGATCTTGTAATTCTGACCTTTTGGAAATGGTGTGCGGTCACTGGAACCTTGCTTTTGATCACTGGTAATCTTTGACATTATTGAGCAACATTATCCTTGAGGATCTTTCTCTAGTGTTCTGGGTCAGCCTCCCATGGGGGAAAAATGAGGTTTTGAATTGTGGATTTGAAAACAAAGTAGCAATACATTCTTTCTGTTAAGATACTTCGGTCAAGATTCTCACTGTAGTGAATGTGCTTTCAGCCAAATACAGTAAAACAACACCATCAGTCACTTTTAATTACTTGTTTATTTTCCATCATGCCTTTTTCCTAACCACTCCCAACCCTATCCCTGTAGATGGCAAATGAGGAACAGGTTGGCTGATATAAGTTTTTTGTTTGTTCGTTTTTTCTTTTCTTTTCTATAGTGTTTTATAAAAGGCATCCAATTTATGTCCCTCTAAACATTCTTCAGATTTATGATAAAACTATTAAATTGGAAGAAAATGTCATTTAAAGCAAGAAGGCATTCTTGGCTGCATGAACTATAGCTGCTAAAAGAGCTTATTTGGGGGAAGAACTGTTCTCTTTTATTCTTAGAAGTTGTAAAAAGCTTTGTCCAGCTGTATTTGACTACCCACTAGGTTTTCTAAGGGATGGGTGCACTGTATTAATATAGTTTGTAACATATGGCAAATGAACAAAATCTGAAACTTCCATGTATGCCTTGGTTTACTAATGCTAAAGTCATTGAGAGTGTAAGGAATATTCCTCCGGGCAACCTTAAAAATTAAATGTAGTGTTGTAAATAAAGTTTTATGATGGTGGTTATTTTTTTCTTAGATTAGAAGGCATTATAATAGTTGAAAAGCTTGAAAGTTTTGTTACTTGATACACTATACAAATTATTTAACTTTTTCTCTTTTATGATACTACTTTAAGCTTTTAAAACATATAAATTATAAATAAACATCCAGTTTATATTGGGTAATAAAGATAATACCTGTGCCTCTTTTCTAGGTTATCAAAAGAAAAATGCATCATATGTTTATTAAATCCTGGATATGTGTTCAGATCTCTCCCACCATCTCTGTAGATGAAAAAGAATTTTCCTATGAATAATTTAAATCCTAATAATCTTTTATTCATTATTAAAAGGTTTCTATCTCTAAATTTTTACCAAATACAGAGCAATGAAATGTATAGTTATTTATGTCAGTAAGAAAGATTATTATGGCTGCTTTTCCATTAAGAAAGTAAACTTGTTTCCATGTCTCCATTTTAATTGCTATGAATAGCATGGAATTAAAAAAAAAAACTGGAGATTATTGCAATGTCACCAAATTATGGGTTAACTTATGGGTCTGATAGATTTTTCTCTCTTGCCCTCCCCCTTTTTTTTTTACTACTTTTGTCTTTTCTGGTGGTCGCCTTCACTAAACACAGGTGCTTTTTAAAATATCATTATTTCAGTGTTTTTTCTTTTTTTTAAAGTAATTCCTTATGTCCTTAATGACACCCAGAACTTTAATCCTTTGGATTTGTAATATAAACACCAATGAAATTGTAAAATTTTGAATAGAATTTACGTCCCAGGTTTAGTCAGGGCAAAAGCTTATATTACTACCCTGGACAGATAATACATCACATATGTGGAGGATTATGCTTTACAAAGGATGAAAAGTTTCATTTCATTGTAATACTAAAAACAGAAATAGCATTTATATAATATTTCTTGAATACCCCATACATTGTGGAAGTAGAAAAAGTAAGCCTGGAGTTGCATAAAAGATATTTACAGATTCAGTCCTGCCTGTTAACAATGCATTGACTCCTGAGGTGTCAAACTTGCAACAGTTTTGAGAGCAATATGGTATTATGCACAGTACAGGGAAAAGTTAAGCAAATTGCACAAGGTAATAAGGCTATGAAGTGGCTGGGTGCAATGACCAATGAGGTCCTACAGGTTCTCTGGTCTGTCTTCTTATTTCCTTGGTTTTATTACCTCTTCTTGTCCTTGACTTTTGTGGTTGTGTTGTCCTGTTTCTGTTAAAAAAAAAAAAAAGTCAATCATAATAAATATGTGATATATATTCGTATGAGAAATTTTCTAAGTACAGTCTGCACATCATGGTCTATACTACTTTTGGATTAAGTGTAAAGGCAAAACATGCAGATATACTTGTGGTTTTCAGGGAATAATGCATCACACTTTTAACCTTCATATTTTGTAATTTGATTGAGAAATCCTAGTTATGATGCATGGATCATTTCAACCTAGAGTAGAAGCAATGAAAACATCTGACATGCTTCTTTAGACATTTTTTTCCAACATTAAGTGTTAAATTTGCTCTCTAGTAACTGGAAAGTGTTTCATATTATAGGTGTAGTATAAGCAGGTTAGAGAATTATCTAAAGAAATGTAAAGTTAATATAAATAGAAATAGAAGATTAATTTCTATTTTTTAATGAAACTGAACCAGCATTTTTCATTTTAAATTAACACTTCGAACAATTCAATTGCTTTAAATCTTTACTAGACCATATTGTTCATCAGATGTTTATTTGAAAATTTGAAATTTAAAAAAATACTAAATAATATTTTAATTAATTTTATTAAAATTGTAAGGTATATTAAAAATATTTTTTTGCTTTTGCCTTCAGAATTTAAGATGTATTATTAGAATGTGCACAAGCCAGTACTAAGATTTATACAAATTTGCTTATTTTTGCCATGCACAAATGTATTCCTATGTAGCAAAAAAAATTAAATTTTATTAATGTGATGGTTGAGTTCCTATGTAGAAACAGCATGTAATAAAAAATAAGCCACTTAGCAAAGAGAGAAATGTAATTGCAATTATTTTAAAAGTTTATATCAGATTAATAATCACAAAAATGCAAAGCTCATATACTGTAAATGTTCATTGTTTATAGTGTGTATTCTTTGTAGTATAGACAAAATTAGCAGGAATATAACTTGTCAGAATGAGGATGAGTTATAATTTGTATTATATTTATATATTTATGAACATTATTATTCATTTATTAATTTTTCAAGAAGGCTTTTGATTTATTTATTTTTACTTACTACTTCCTTGATTCATTTCCATGCCTCAGTTCCCACAAGGTCCACTGAGCTTCATTCTAAATATACTTTGGGGCCAGTTCTGTGAGAATATTTTTTTAACATTATTTTTTAATTATAGTATATCAGTTTCAGGTGTACAACATAATGATTAGACATTTATAGAACTTATAAAGTGATCACCCCAATAAATCTAGTACCCATCTGACACCGTACATAGTAATTACAATATTATTGACTATATTCGTTGTGCTATGCTTTACATCCCATGACTATTTTGTAACTACCAATTTGTACTTCTTAATTCCTTCCCCTTTTTACCCATCCCCCCAATCCCCCTCCCATCTGGTAACCCTCAGATGTTTTCTGTATATAAGAGTTTGTTTCTGTTTTATTTTGTTCTTTAGATTCCACATGTAAGCGAAATCATAAGGTGTTTGTTTTTCTTTATGTGACTTACTTCACTCAGCACGATAGCCTTCAGGTCCATCCATGTTGATGCAGACGGCAAGGTTTCATTCATTCATTCTTTCATTCATTCATTTTTATGGCTGAAAAATATTCCATTGTATATGTGTACCACCTCTTCTTTCTCCATTCACCCATTGATAGAAACACATATCTTGGCTATCGTACATAATGCTGTAATGAACATATGGATGTACATGTCCCTTCAAAGTTATACTTTGGGTTTCTTCAGATAAATACCGGAAGTGGGATTATTGGATTCTTATCTCTTATTATAGTCTTTATTTTAAAATCTATTTTGTCTGAAATAAGTATTGCTACACCAGATTTTTTTTTGGGGGGGGGTTTGTTTTTATGAAATATCTTTGTCTATCCTTTTGCTTTCAGTCTGTATGTGTCTTCTGATCCGAAGTGAGTCTCTTGTAGGCAGCATACTTAAGGGTCTTGTTTTTTCATCCATTCAGCTACCCTTTGTCTTTAGATTGGATCATTTAATCCATTTACATTTAAAGTAATTGTAATAGATATGTAGTTAATTGCCATTTAATTATTCATATTTTTATATTTTATCTTTTTTTTCCTTCTTTCACATTTCTTGTAATATTGGTTTGGTGGTGATGAACACCTTTAGCTTTTTCCTGTCTGGAAAGTTCTTCATCTGACTTTTGATTCTAATTGATAGCCTTGCTGGATAGAGTAGTCTTGGTTTTAGGTCCTTGCTTTTCATCACTTTGAATAATTTGTGCCAATCCCTTCTGGCCTTCAAAGTTTCTGCTGAGAAATCAGCTGATAGTTTTATGGGAGCTCCCTTGTAGATAACTAATTGCATTTTGTGAGAATATTCTTAAATAAGTGCTGTTATTAAACATGTTTTCTAAAGTCAACATATACCAATGTCAGGTAAATAGTAGGTATATAATACATATTTCTTGAGAAAAATAGATTAATCCATTTATTAATCAATACATTGTACTTTAAGTAAACAAAGATGGCCTAGTAGTTTTTCTTTAGTTATATTTTCCACCTATATTGTCACATCAGTATAATAAAATTTAACTATATGAGTAAATGTAATAGATTTGTGTACGTTCCCTTTAAAGCAGAGTTGATAGAATGAAAGCCTATTCATTGAGTATTGGCTTATGGATACTGTGGAACAGATAACATGACAGAGTGGTTCACATTAGCATCTGAAAAGTGAAAAATTACATACTTTTGAAGAAATAATTAACTTATAAACTAAACAATGTATAATGTAGTTGAATTGCTATTTGCTGCACAGATAGAAATTACATTGAGAAACTTATTGGGTGAGAAAGGACAATTGCCCTAGTTTGCATATTTCAAGTGAAATAATTCTTTGTCCTCAGTTATTCAGACTATTTCCTTTACTCTCCATAATCATTTCCTTGACAAATGTTTATATGTGTACATAAATTAATCTAGTATGCATTCTAGGTACTTTTTTTCCTAAATAAATTCTCAAAGAAAAAAGACCTGTGTGTACATCTGATCTGAGTGAGCTCCAGAACATGCTTTCTATTTTTTTTTGTCTGCTAAAGATATAATCTGTGTATTTTAGGAAATCATGTATTTGAGAGTTATAGAATTTGGAAAGAGTTTATGGGTGAAAAAAGCTGAGAAAAGACAGTTGGATTTAGCTAGAAGAATATCAGTGGAGACCTTAGAAAATATGGTTTTATTATAGTGATGTGACAGTATAGGTGGAAAATAAAACTAAAGAAAAACTACTAGGCCATCTTTGTTTACTTAAAGTACAATAATATGCCTACTTGTAGTATTCTGATTTACACGTTCTCTGCCAAAAGTTAAACCTAAGCCATTTTAGTGTTACTGCATTCCCAGATGGCTGGTTTATACTCCAGCTTTTGCAGTACTTTTCTTCAAATACCCATTGATGTCTTGAAATGTTTGATCTGTAAGCTCACTCTTGAATAAGGAGTCAATAAATGCTTGACACCTCTGGAGATGCCTTCTAGGCTGGTGCCCAAGCTAACAAAGAAGAAAGGGAGTTTTTTTTTTTTGTCCATGAAGACTATGCTGTTGACAGCCTTATAAAGAATCATCTTCAAACTATGGTTACCACTTTATGTACTGTTTCAAGAAGAATTTACTGACTATGTTTAACATTGTATAACAAGGATGATTCTAATTTCCTTTAGTAAACAACCCTCGCCTCACTGACTGTGATATTTTTCTCCAACCCCCCCACCCTCCCAAAGCATAGTTTTTCTTTTGACCAATGTAAAATGATAGATCTGGTTATACTTCAGGTGAGAGTTTATATAGTAATACAGGCATACCTCATTTTATTGCTTTGTGTTTTATTGCGTTCCACAGATGTTGTGTTTCTTACACATTGAAGGCAAGACCCTCCACTGGCAAAATGATTTATTATTGCTTTATTGCAATACTCATTTTATAGCTCCAAGGTATGCCTGTAATATAATTCATCAATATCATTGCTCAATATGTTCTGTTCCAAGCATGAGTTCTTGTTTTTTATTTCACTCAATTGTTGAGTGTAGTGGAAAGAAGATAGACCCTTAGCAAGTTGACCTGGTTTTACTTTCTAGTTCTGCCATATATTATTGTTTGAAGTAGACCGTGCATAGAACAAGACTATTTTATACATAGTTCTCAAAAATATTTGAGAAAATGACAAGATATTTGAGAAAAGCCAAAAAGTCACTAAATTTATTTAACCTCAGCTATACTTTCTAATGATGGAATGTTTACTTTGAAAAATGTCCTCTTATTTTCAAAATTCTACAAAGAACAGCTATGTTGTAAAAGTACATGAAAAATCAAATATATCAGGATTCATAATTCATGGTGTAGCACTCACATTCTTTATTAGGTTTGGAGTAAAATTCTTGAAGAAGCTCTTTAATCACATGCTATCGTTATGTTAGAATGTCTAAAAATGACATTATTTTACATCTGTATTCATATTGCTTACAGTTTGGTTTAGATGTTAATTGACAAAAGTTTTCAAACTTTTATGTCTAAAATAAAAAATACTAATGAGTGGCAATTTGAAATTTTAATTATTTTACTTAAAGGATACGTGAAAAATTTTTAGTGGCCAGTGTCTTATTCAGAATTTGAGGAACATACTCTGCAGTTATTTATCTGAGGTATGAATTACTTATATCTTTACAGTAGAGATCTGAAGAAAGAAGATATTTACTCAATGTAACTGATACTAAAATGTGGAATTTCTAATTGAGACAAAAGTGAAAATTTATTGAGAATTAAAAAAAAAAAAAACCTATGTTACTTTATTAACCTCAGGTCCATGAGGAGTTAGTTATTTGTCTTATTAAAGTGGTGAGACTTTCACTGTTATGGTATCCTCATTAAACTTTGATTTTGATAATGAAAGATGAGCATGGATTTTTATAATGAATTTTAGTTAATTTGTTCTACAAAATGTGCCCTTCTCTTGCTTTCTTTATTTTGTTATCTTTAAATTAAGAACTTAGAACTTTGCGTATTTTATTTCAATATTTAGTCAAAGTCTTATTTTGATTATGTTATATATGTGGTTTGCTTAAGGAGACCATGCCATCTTTTATCCCTCTTTCTCCTACAGAATCTTTCTCATGTTTAAGTTGTGTTTTTGGAGGGGCCACATTGATTATGTAGGAATTCTGTGGGAATTCTCTAATGAGAATATATTATTATCCAGAGTGACTAATGACTCTCTTATGTTTTAAGATTGCTACAACTCAGGAGCTAATGTCCTAAGAGAAATCTTGTTGTCCCAAGATAATAAAATTGGGTAAAACCAGCTTACCTGTCTTTTGAGTGGGAAATAGATTGTCACATATGGTGTACTTCTAGGAAGGTGTAGAGTCCATCACAACAAAACTCTTCCTGCATGGCTGGTTTTTGAAAATTCACTAGTGAAATGTTTTCCTTAAAACTTTCATTCATTCTTTTATCTTTCAAAAATCTTTATTGAACATGTTATAAATTTCATGCATTGTTTTAGGTGCTGGGAAAAAGTAGTAGACAAAAAACAAAGTCTGCCCTTAAGAAACTTCTAATAGGAAGGAAGTTCGGTGTGGAACACACAAAACATATTAAATGTGTAAAATATTTTAAAATTAGGTGATATTGTTCAAATAAATAGTGTAGGGAAGGTGTGAACAGAATTCAGACGGGTTGAAATTTTTCAGAGTTTGTCAGGGAAGGCATTACTGAGAAGACAAAATTTGAATAAAAGTCTGTGTAAGATACCAAAGCAAAATCATGGTCAGCAGTGCATGGTATACAAGTTCCTGAGGAGAGAACACTCTCGGCATGTTCATCAGGAAGGTGTGTATAGCTGGTGTGGAGAAGTAGAGGGGAGCGGAAGTGGGGATCAGAGTGTTAATGGGGTCGGAGGGTATTGTGTTGATCCTTGTAGGTCACTATAACCACTGGCTTTAGGCAAATGGAAAGCCACTGGGGATTTGAACGGAGGAGTGATATCAGTTGACTTCAGTTTTAACAGTATCATTTGTCTGCTATGTTAAGAATAGATAATAGAGGCTCAAGAGTAGAAGCAGGAGGTTAGTTTGGGAGGCTATTGCAGTAATCTAGAAGAGAGATAAAGCTGGTTTGTGCAGACTGTTAGCAAGGGGATGATATGGAGTGGTGGTCAGAATCTAGATACATTTTGAACATAATCAACAAGATTTGCTGACTGCTGGAATGTGGGATATGACAGAAAGAGAAAGACAGACGGTGACTGAGTATTTTAACCTGAGCAACTGAAAAGATGAAATTGCTAGGAACTCAGATGCAGGAGATTATGAGAGGGACAGATTTGAAGGAGAAATTTGGAACCTCAGTTTTGGAGATGCTGAGTTTAAGATGGCTAGAGTTGCTGCTAATGGGATATACAAATCTGGAGTTCATGTTTGAGGTCTGGCTTTAGTGCTATAAATCTGGCGTTATCAGTATAGATACAGAATTTAAAATAATTAAACTAAATAAGATAATAGAGTTAGTATAGATAAGATCCAAAGAGGTTTCAGACCTGAGTGCCAGGCAGGGCTCTGGGTAGTGAAGAACAATCAGAAACAATCAGAAAAAGTGACAGAGGATGAATGGCCAGTGAGATAGGAGGAACATTCAGTTAATGCTCTAAAAGCAAAGAATGTGCCTGAAGGACGCAGTGATGTGTGTCAAATGTTAACAGCCCTGTAAGGTGAGGAGTGAGAACTGAACTTTGGGTATAATGAACTCAGTATGAGTCTAGTGGCCATCAGAACATCTCATATGTCTTAGGTCACACTAATCTATAGACTATGGGTGGCTGACATTCATCTCTGCTCTACATTTGTCACCTCCAACTGGGAGTATTGCACCTAATAATGAAGCGACCTACAATTATATTTTATGAATGCCATCTGAAAGAATGGGTTTAGCTAACCTGGAGAAAACTGAGGAAGATGTGACAATAATCTTTGTAAAGCTATGAAGCTTTATGTCATAGAAAGTTCTACTTTGTTAAAATTTATCTCTGTTTTTTTCTGTCCATTTATTTATTTATTCGGTAACTATTAAATGCCTGTGATATGTCAAACACTCTGCTAGCCACTGGAGATCAAATGTAATGCAAAGAAGACAAGATTTCTGTGTTCATGGAATAGATTGTCTGAAGAATTTTAGTCTAAAACTGATATGCCGTGGTGAAATCCCAGATCTCTGTATTCTTGCATTAACAGGAAATTCACTCGTTAAAAGTGATGAAAAGGGAAGAGAGAATATAATCTTGCCTTAAGAATTCAAGGAACGAATAACTTCTCAGTTTTAAAAATTACTTTCAGTATTTGTTTCTGCTTGTAATTTTCAGTAAATTACAAGAAATCCTCAATATGAAGGGTTTTAGATCATATGCCAGTCAGCCTTCTGAGTAAATTCTAGTTATGCTATTCTTTGGATATTTAATACTCATATTGAATTCATTTAGTATCACTCTTTATATTTGTTTAATTGACTCTAAATATTGTGGTGATGTTATATCGAAATTTGTGTTGTGTGTGTGTTTTTTTTTTCATTATTCATTTGTTTAGCAAGCATTTATTGAGTGCGTATTGTATGTCAGGTAATTTGCTGAGGGCTGGAGATTCAGTGATAAAAATGGTCATAGTATCTCATGGAACCTAGATGATTGCATAGGATAGATAGCAATCTCTTTTCCTTTCCTTCTGCTATCACTATGAGGTTAGTCTTCAGTGTTAAGAGATTTTCATTACATGAATCTTAACCTATAAATATAATTATCTGCTGTACAGCTAATGTTTAGCGAAGACATCAGGCAGTTTATAAATCTAGAATCATTGTTCTTAAATCTTTGATGGATCTCATTGATGGCAAAGACAGGAAGTTATGTCATTTTTTCACTAAGTGTAGGCATCAACAGTACATCTCTCTTGAGCCAGCAAAGAAAACAGATAATTATTTAATCTCATGTGTTTGATGATAACCATTTTTTCTTGGCAAATGCTTGAATTAAGCAAGTTTTCTTCATTGATATTTCTATGATTCAGAGTCCTTTTTTCAGCCAATTAAATATATTCAGATTCTGCAAAGTATGTCTAAGTAAATATAAAATATTAAATATACTAGTGTGTTCAAAACAGTTTCTTTTCTTACTGCAATCAAAATTGGTTAAATGTATAACTATTTTCAATATTAAGAAAAGTGATAGTTTATTTTGTTGGAATATTTTTAAATTTTCTTTTACTGATTTTATCTTTTATTTTTTATCTGGATACCCTAGTAGATATATTTTGGTAAGATCAGGACTAGGTGTGGAAGGTGGGAAGCAGTGGAGTATAGTTGGATGTTGTACGCTGACTTTTACCAATTTAAACATTTGCAATTTTGGAAAAATTTGGACAATTGATCTTAGTAGTTGTTTATTTTGAGTCAGTAAACCATCACTGGTTTGGCTTATGTTATCATGCAGCTGAATGGGTCTGGCATTTGTTTTGATAAAGGGGCTCAGTATCTCTCTTAGATGGATATGTGAAAAGTTTTTTTTTTTTTTATTTAAATAGCTTTGTCAAAACATATAGAAGCAAGACAATATTGAAATTTCTATGAAATAAAAAACATTTAGGACTAATTTTTTCCTCAATTCCATTGGTCTCCCACTTAGAATTTAGGATTAGAATTGAGCTATATTTTTACAAGTAATTTCCCTGTGTATGTATGTTATTCTTGGCAATTCTAATTTTTTCCGAGGTATATTCTTAAAATAAATTTTGTCCTATACCATAGGTGTTTGTATGCATTGTGATTTAAATCTTTTGTTCTTTATTTGTAGGGGAAATTCAGAGAAGGGAGCTAAAAAGTGTTCTTGTAAAATACTTATTGAAGAAAATCTCATGTGTACACTCTCCCACTCTGTTTCTCACTCTCCTCGCATTCACACTCCTTTTTTCTTTATCCTTTTGTAACTTACCTCAGTCCTAGAAAAGGAAAGAATGCTCCTTGGATACTGAATATTTACTAGGAAGAATGCTTTTTTTTAGGATTGCTATTAATAAGTAGATTATCGAATAGTGAGGGTGAAATCTGTGGATACAGGACTTACACATACCACTCATCCCTCTTATAAAATGAACCTCTCTTTCACCTTTGCTTTGAGCACACAGACATTTCCCCTTGCTTTATGGTCAAGTACTTGATTTCTAAGTTATAGCAAAGTTCTGAATGTTTTATGTTTGCTTGCCTACATGCTAAGAAATGCAAATTTGTATTTCTCTGTATAACTCTTAAAGTCATCATTGATTCTTTTCTTGACCACATTTTTCTAAAGTGAAAGAATGGACCCCCTCCTACTTGCCCCAACATACTTATACACATATTTTTAAAGCATGGTCATTGATGTTATGTAGAAGTAATATCTGAGAGTATGCAGTTTCCTGTTTCCAACCCTTTCTTTTACTCACCAGTATGTTGTATGAGTTCTGTGATCTATTTCGACCTCAGTGACAATACTGCTATATTTCTTTACTTCACATCTTTCATCTGGTCTTGGATTTCGTAAAATCTAATAATGGTTTTATAGGTGATTCTTCCCCAAGCTAAAGTATCTGTTAGCCACTGAGGCTTATATTTCTTGTCAATAAATTCCTATGTGGGCAAGAAAGTTATATCACAACAAACTTAATGCAGATTTTAAAAATCATTCTATCCATTAACGTTAATTTTACAATTTTTTTTCTCTAAGCAAATACATCAAAATATACTAGCAATAATTCAAAAATATCTCTTTTGCTCAGAAACTCTGTCTGCCCCTTCATAGATGACTTAAGATAACTTTTGGCCACATAGAGCAAGCAGACCACTGATAACACTTGGAGGTAGTTTTGTATTCATGGTTAAATGCATATGAAATATGTAAGTGAAAGGACTCCTGGAGTTAAGATTTTAGTATTTCAGTTGTAGATAACTGTCTTTGAAAATATGGCTTTTTATACAGATTTGGTGTGAAAATGTTTAGTTGAGCAGATGGAGATCCAGCTGGTAGAGTATATGTTTGTCAGGGTATCTGGCATTTAGCTACATCCAAAAATGATATCAAACTGAAAGATGCTAAAGAGCAGCACTGTATGAAAGCCCGTAGGATCCGTTAGGGGTAGCATTTCCTCATTTCTAGTTTTCTAACCTTGTGGGAATATATATTTAATTCAGATGGAATATTCTACTTCAAAAATAAAATCTGAGAAAATGTAAATAAAATTGTCAAACAGCTGCCTTTCCAAAATCTTTATTACAGTGAGCCGGGAAACACATGCTACTTTGTGTGTTGAAATTTAGTACCTAATGAATCGTATATATCTGTAAGCATACAAAATCATGCACTTTTCATGGAACTTTATATATATTCTGTAACTTAAAATCATTATTTTGGTTTCATGAGCTGAACTGTAAGAAGTGACAAAAGATAATGAGTAAAATACTTAGAAAAATAAGGAAAGCATTTGGAGAAGAAAGACAAGAGTCCCAAATATATTTTAAATCATTTGACCTTATTGGATACTAGTATTTAATCCCACACTCAGGTGGCTAATAGGCCAGCTGAGTATGCAATAATAACATGTATACTAAGTTTTAAAGCATGAACATTTGGTTAATGAATATTGTTATCTCATTCATTTCTTTCCTAGAGAGATGATTTAGAAATAACTTATTTTATCAAAATGCTTAAGTACATGTACTCAAAAGTTCTGTGTTACACACATGAAATTGTTTATTTGAATTGAGAGCAGTGGGCAAGAGCCATAATTGCAGTTATAAAAATTTTTTGCATGATTTTTATTTTCTTTCCTCCTTAAATACTGTATTAGTAAAATCTAAATTCAAACTTTTAAATTAAATTCATGGGAAATAGCCAATTTGATTGACTGCTGTTCTATGAATCCTAAATAACACTAATAAATATATTTATTAATAGAACTTTAAATATTCTCAGGTTTCACAGATATACACCCTTCCTTAAAGAATTTCTAAATCCAAACTAACTAAATTATGCTCTCTAAAGAATAGGATTTTCCCCACCCAAGTTTTTGGTTAGCAGATATTTTAATGCAGTTTACTTAGATCTGGTTATATCAAAGGCTGAATCAAAGAGGCATATTAGTGACTATCTTATCCTGATTTTATAGCTTTAAAACTTGTGTCCCTAAATCATGAGGTCATTGGATCAAATCATAATCAATTTTCTCTTTAGATTCAGTGACTTAATACATTTATGAGGTAAGCCTTCCAAAAGTCACTTGCAGATATTTTAACTGACTATAGTTAAGTTTCAAGTATTTAGGAGACATTATGTTTCCCACTTTCTGTGTGTGTGTGCATGTGGGTTTTATCAGAAAAATGCCCCCCTATGAAATAAAAAATCATTTGGCCTCTCCAGGGAACTTTATATTTTATAAAACAAGACAGAAAAATAATTGATATGAATAGACTATAAAAGATACTCACTTTTGATTTCCACGTTATTCTTTACATGTAATTCTTCCCCAAATGCTCTCTTTATTTTTCTTCCTTAATTTTAAAAACAATACTAATACTATATTTCCTTTCTTCAGAAGTTACATACAGTATACATTATTGATATGTAACATAAAATTATATACAGTATAAATGACAAATGTGTATGTGTGTATATATGTATTATGTATGTGTGAAGTTACATACAGTATACATTATTGATATGTAACATAAAATTATATACAGTATAAATGATAAATGTGTATGTGTGTATATATGTATTATGTATGTGTGAATGTATGCATCTGTGTGTTGTGAAAATCTGATTACTTACTTTATACTAAGTTCTGTATTAGATTTTTACATTATTTCGGTAAATCCTCACAATACTTATATAATGTAAGTAATGTTAATTTCTCCCCCATGAAGAAGTGAAAATGTAGAGCATGTAACCCAAGGTTTTATAGATGCAGGAAACAAACAGTAAATCATACTCTTAACCATTGTGCCTTATAACCTTTTCAATTTTCTAGTACTTTTAAGGGCCAAAGTCTTAAGGGTGTAGTTTAGATATTTACCATAGAAACTGGCCAGTTGATTTAAACAAATTCCTAAACAGTTGACCTGTTAACGTTGAGACCACAGTAGAGTTGTTTGGAGCATGGAGACCTGGAGAGGAACGGCTCCCATAAGAGGAGTAAGGTATACCGAAGATGCATACATGCCCAGTGAAGCCAGAAGTCTATGTTTTTTTAGTGAAATCTTCAGATTTTATAGTCTTTGTCTAATAACTCAGTTTAAAAACAAAAACAATGCCCTCATTGTGTCAAACAACACATATATAACAAGGAAATGAGAAGTGCATTAATTTGTGAATATAGCTACACTAGTATTACAGGTTCTTTTGAGTTCCATGGGTTACAGAGTCTGAGACAGAGATATGTATGCAGGAAATTTTTGGGGGGACTGCTCTTGAGATCAACACCTATAGGGTGCAAAGGTACCAGGATTGAGCAGAGGAACTCATTGAGGCTAAAATGCCACCACAATAATGGTCTTAGGCAATCCCATTGATTGGAGCTGGTAGGGCACTGTAGAGTTTTCCCAGTTTGGGCAAGGAGCAAGATCTTGATGACACCCCTCTTCTGCCATTAAGTGGTCAATGGATATGCTTCTGCTCTGAGGATATGACCTTAGCCTAGTTGGCTCTTACCAGCCTAGACCGGTTTTCAGAGAAACACTCAGCCATTAGCTGTCAGTTACCAACCCACTTTATACCAGAGAGGAGGAGCCAGGGCATCTGGGTGGTACACCACAGCATACACAACAGCCCACTATCCAGTCTAGCCCGAGCCACTTTTACCACCTAAGTCGCATAGTAACTGTTTTCTAACTATTCCCTATTCTGGTCCTCTCACCAGAAATACCTTCCTCTCAGCTCTGTGTTTTCAAATTCTATCCATCCTTAAAGATCTGCTTAACTCTCCCTTTTTTCTATGAATCTTTGCAGACCATACCTTCAGCCACTGTGATTGATACATATACCATCAACAAATAATGTATTACTGTTGCCCATTGTTTAATTCTTTGATTCTCAAAATTTTGTCACCAAACTTCCTGTTAGGTGCTTGTTACAAATGTAGATACTGGGGCTGAGTGGGGAAGCTCTGATTCTATAAGTAACTGAGGTAGAGCTCAGTAATGTACACTGTTTGTACCTATGCAGATGATTCTTATGAATTTAATACAAATGATAAATATTTATATAGTAGTTTGAGATATACTGATTTAAAGGGGTTAACGTAAAAATACAAATTCATGTCTTCTTCAGGGCATGATTTGTGTACTGCAGAGCCTGACTTTTAAAGCCTTCTTCAAAGCACTAATTAAGTAAAACTCATTGCTATTTTACTTAGCAATTATTACATGAGAACAAGATTTAAAAATACACAAATTATTTCATAAACCATTGAACATTTTACAAGTGAAATAATCTTTTAACTAATCAAGATTATATTGGAAAACTTCTGACTTAGTAAGCTCCTACAATCTCATATTTCAGCATTTTAATGCCGCCTTAGAACTTGGCTAATTGTGTTGGGCCATCTTGTCTCTAAAGCATTTAAATACTAGTAATACTGTGTAAGCTTTAAATATAATTTTCCAAATTATATTTTTTAGCTAATGCTTATGAAATTTCATATATTATAAAAAATTCAATACATTTCTTTATTATGAAATATATCTATTTCTCTTCATTTTACTTGTGCATCTGACCTGTGTCTAATACCATCTTTTTAAAACCATTTAAGAGAAAAGTAAGCATCATATGTCTATCAAACCTGGTTTTTCTAGCTACATTCTTAAATATATTTACTAAATATGAAAGGGAATTGTTTTTCTCCCAAGTGAAGTAAAATTGCACTACAAATCATTTCATACTAATGGTTGTATTCCTTTAAAATAACCAAGCATATTTAGTCTCTAATTGCTTTGCCTATCACTATAATATAATGTTAATTTAAAATAATTCTCTTTTGGAATGAAAGAACTAATATGCTGAATCTTTATTCAAATCATACTTCTATATTAAAATGCTTCACTAAGCTTTTGTTATATCTGTGGAATATTTTAATGTGCTAAAGCTTCTTAGTATTAAAATATAACACTTATTAAAGCACTTCTAGGTAAAATAAAACCAGGCATGAAAATGTAATATCAGATAAAATTTCTAAATTTTTACAAGGAGATTAATAAGTCAATGAAATGTATCAGTGATTCCAGTGATTACTTTGAATGAGTAACCTTAAATTCACATTAGCACACATACATGCTACAGATTTCATCACTGAGTCACATCTTTAATTATCTACCATACTTTCACATTGCAATGTTTTACCTAATTTAATACTCAGCCCATCATCTAAATATCTAGTAAATATGTACTAGTAAGAAGGAGCCTCCACATAGAAAATTTATTTTTTAACTTACCACAGAAACTCAAAAAATTAATATGTACTATTTTGTAGCCTTATAAGTATTATTTTAAGTGAATTTATAATTATCAGCATTGGTTACTAAATAAAGATTATAATACCTGATTGTTAATATATGCAGTCTCTCAGGAAATCCTATTGACTCTATCCTCAACATATTTATATATTTATAAAATATATATGTAGAATCTGACCACTTTCTTCACTTCCATGGCTGTTTGGGTGATCTAGGCCAGTAACATTTTGACTTGAATGACTGCAAAACTTCCTAATAGGGTCTCTGTTCTTCTACACTTGGACCCCAATGTCCATTCTCAACATAGAAGCTAGATCCTCTTTAAAGTATAGACTATTTTATTCCACTTCACTGAAAGCCCCTGTAACAGCCTGACCCTCCTCAAGTGGTTTTTTTTTGTTTGTTTTTGTTTTTTGTTTTTTGTTTTTTCCCCTCCAGACCACTTTTCAACCTCTACACTATACAGTTTTCTTAGTTAGGTTTATTGTCTCTCTTCCTTATGGGGAGTGTAAACTTAATTAGGCTATGGGTCCTTCTTTTCCTTTCTTTATTTCCCTAACACAAGAGTGGTATGAACATAGTAAGCCTTGAATAAATATTTGTTAAATTGAATTGAATCTTGACATTAGTAGGAAGAGGAACTATTAAACTCATATTAGTTATACTTAAGAATTCAAATCTAAATTTAAATAACAGCAAAGATTGAGACGTTATAACAACAGAAAAATTAGTTATAGTTACTAGAAAGCACCATTTTTTCTTTCAGCCACAGTAAATTTTCTAATTTTATAATTTTAGACAACTTTAAAATAATTTTTTTTTTTAAAAAAAGGAAAGCTGAAAAGTGTGGAAAATTGTATGAAGCTTTAAGGACTAATTCCATTATGATAGTATTGCCATAAGGGTAATGATATAGACAAGAAAACAAAACAAAACAAACCCAAAACAAACAAACCCCAAATGAAGATGACATATAATTTTAGCTTCACTATTTAAAATTTTTTTAAAAAGTTACCGTTGACATACAATATTATATTAGTTTTAGGTGTACAACATAGTGATTGGACATTTATATAATTTACAAAGTGCTCATCCTGATAATCTACCACTTTTTAAAATAAATTGTATTTAAAAACTATATGAGCAAAAAGTAAAATTGTATGATTAAGGATTTTTTTTAATTAAATACATTTACCTTTATTAAAATATACTAATTTATAGAGTAATTTGTCTTTTTCTCATTTCAACACTGCATTAAGAAACATTACTAGTCTACAAATCTGCATTTAGATACCATGAATTAGTGAACTCATTGGCCTCAAAATGCCTTATTCTAAGTACTTTCTTTCTGCACATATCTTTTACTTTCTCACCAAGCAGATGGTGACATAGTGGCAAGCTTTGGAGACACACAGGCCAATTTATTCTACCATGAACTGAAAACTGTGCTAGAATTTGTAGGCAAAATAAAAGCAAGAGAAAAACTAACACTTTTGCAAGCCATATTATGTATTGAGCACTGTGTTAGTGTTTTCACATATATTATTTCATTTAAGAAATCCATGAATTATCCAGAGAGAGATGTTAACACATAGGATGTCTTATAAGTATAGCATTACAGTATGTCTTATACGTATAGCATTTTTCTTACAAGGTTAATGCCATAATGGAATTAGCTTTTCGAGCTTCATGCAATGTAATATTTTGATCAAAAGGAAATGGCAAAGCATTCAAGGTACAGAAAGTGATGATGAAGACAGTATGGAGGTAAGAATGAGAGCTATGATTATTGGATGGCTTACTTTGAAGGAGGATGAAGAGTTCCAACTCATATTTGTAACCTCATTAGATTAGCTATTTTATCTCTTTCTGTAGCTAATGACTCTCCAAGGGATGCTTAAGACAGCTGTGATGGCAGCAGGAGCCAGTTTCACATATTGTAGGTGCTAGACAGGGTCAAGGATTTCTGCTTTTATAACAGCTGAAGGGATCGAGGGTGGGTAGTACTGATGTAGAAGGAGGACACAACTTCGCTTTGTTTTAATTCTGATAAAATTGGTTCCGCTGAAGCAGTTAATATTTAAACTGCTTATGTAACTCTTGTGACCAAGTATAAATGTTGTTTAAGACTAAATCTTCATATGACAAGGCCTTATTAAAGGGAGTTCATAGTTGGATTAGTCACTTTGCTAATGTTAAAATGGATAACTTGAAAAATGTGTGTAAGAATCTACCTTATCTTATAATTCATCTATAAATAAGTACTATGACAAGCACAAAACTGGGTCCTATATAATTGTGTCCCCCAAATTAGTATCTCTCCTTTTTAAACAACCTTGATTTTAGGCTAGCTTCTATTGTGGTTTATATCTAGGACTCACTTCTACCCATCATTCATAGGGAAATGAGAATTCATTTTCACATTAGCTTATTTAAAACATAATTAAAATAGTAAATCTTCTTTAAAATCCCTTTAGTAAATTGCAAAGCCAGAGGTGATAGGGTTTCTGTAAGATTGTTTTATGTCTACCCAGGCAAACATACAATTTACACAGTAGAGAATAAAGCCCTCAAGAGTATCTGCTCTAAAACTTGATCTCATCATAGCAGAAAGAGAGACAAGAGAGAAAATCCAAAGTGCCCAGCACATTATTATTTGTTTGGCAAAGAGATGCTAGGGAGAAATGACCCTAGTAAACACAGCAGGTAGTTTTACTAAATGCACAATATGAAATTAGTACATTCCATCTTGAGGTTATAGTTTAGTTTTATCTTGTCAGACTAATTATCGTTTTCCATTTGACCTCTTAAAGCTCTCAATATTGTTTTTATAAATATCACATATATTTAGAAACCATGCATATAAGAAATATATCCAGAGAATCTTGCAGTGAACACCATTAATTTATATAATGTAGAAATGCAATAATCGACAGGAAGTTTTTGAAAATGTATACTTATTCTAAAATATAATTGGATTAAAAAATTATGCTTTAAGTTTACTTAGTCATATCTACCAACTGGTATAGAAAATAACTATTTCACTCAGTTGATATTTTATGTGTAAATGATTAATTGTATATCAAATAAGCAACGTGGGATCTGATAGGTAGACATTTAAAAGAGTAAGTAATGCTAAAGAAAGTGTAGACCTGCACACCGAAGTTATATAGCACACAATTTAGAAATTCTTTGATTAGTACATAATCTAATACAAACATGTCAGAATGATAGCTTTCAAAGTCTCTAAAAATATCTGTAACTCCATAGCTCCATAGGAAAAAAGCCTACATATTTTCAGATTGATTCTATAAGAGTAAATTCTAATATTGTAAACTACTTGGCATGTTCAGCTCAACAAATGAAAAATCTACAAGGCTTCTGTTTTCAACATTAAGCTATTTAGAAAGTTAATTCTTAAACATGCTACATATCTGCTACTTACATATTATTAAATAGAAAAGAGTTCTAGAAATCGACTCCTGCCTACCTTGCCAGTTGTGGTTTTAGAGAGTAAAGTAGCCTCATCTAATTATATGTTGGCTTCACTCTATTATCAAAATTATGGCAGTGCAGAACCTTCCTATGGTAGCATAAGTAAAACATATGCTTCCTTTTAAATTGTATTTTTATTGTACCCTCTCACTTTCAGAAAAGGTAGGAGCTTAGTTTAGCCATTTCTTCTTTGACTTGGAGGAACTTTAATTTCTATAACAGGACTAACAACATTGACTTTTTCATAAACCATTAGAGCTATATTTTAGGGTACCCACTCCAAGAAGCCTAGTCCTATGTTTCTTATAATAAAACCTAAACTTTTTCTCTAAAGAGAGAATCAAGAACAGAGTGAATTATCAATATTTTTATCATAAGTAAAAGAACACATTATGAGAAGCTTATATAGCTTCACAGACCCTGAAACTAGTAAGACAAAAGCATGGTACGCCATAAGTAAAAAATTGCATAAGGAAAGATCAGCAGATAAAAGTGTTGATTTAAAGTTCAAAATGGACACATTGAAAAGTATGCAGCAGGAAGTTGGACCATTTACCCGCAGAGCCCAACTTAAGTTACAGAGATTTTTTTTTTGATACAAAAAAACAAACAAACAAACAAAAAAAACTGATCATTGCTTTACACAACCAGAGAATTTAGTTGAAATCAGAGTGAGCCATTATTTAAAGGTAAATTAAGATATTTTTGGTCATTTTTGATTATTAAATATTAAGTATTTTATCTTCAAGGTGCTTAAATTTGTGTGATTTAGATTCTTTGAAGACAGAGATAACCACACAACTGTGAACATTCCTATGGCTATATTCTTTATTCTGTAATTAAGAGGATATCTGACATGTTTGATCTACAATTTAGAAGAAATTATCCTAGGTTTTATCCCATGTCAGTGCCTAAGTGATAGGTATCTTAATCATAGACTTAAATCCAATGAAATAATTTAATATTCTGTTTTTGAGATTTTGAAATTGTGTATATCCACTATTGGCTCATCACTTAATGCTATTTATTTAAGAAAATTGTCAGCCAATCTTAATGTTAATTTTTAGGTTTTTGTATACATCATAGTGACTTAATATTTTAAGAAAAATTACTAACATTGTTATAGTATTTATTAAATAACTATTTTATAAAACGCATACTTTAGTTTCAAATTATTATCAGTAAAATATGTCTAAATACAAAATTCAGAGTTTTTTATTGAGGTATAATTGACATATAACATATTAAATTCAGTTTTCTTGAATTAACATCCCCCCCCCCCCATAGAATTGCTTATAATCCTTAGAATAATCCTCATTAACATGTTTTTCAGGTTGTGGTTCTTATGTTTGGTGATGGTTGTAGGTCACATACAGAAAGTGGACTTGCTACTCTGTTGAGTAATACATTCTAACGTTGTTATAAATGCTCAGTAGGTGAATGTTTTAATTAATGACTGTGAGGCAGGTTAGGAAATATGTGGGACAGAATAGGTTTGGGAAAGTGCCTCTGCCCCTTTATAGCTAGCTGTCTTTATAGTACCCCGTTAAATCCTAAAACAAGCCTAAAATTCTTCATCCCTGAAATATGAAACACAATAGTAGTAATTAGGATGGTTCCTAGGCCAGTTAAATAATAGGTAATTAATTTAGACAATATCATAAGAGTAGTGATAATGGATGTAGTATTATATAGGATTCTATCATATAACACTTAAAAAAAAAAAGAAATTTAACCAAACTGAAATTTCCCAGTATTTGTCTTCTGATGTAATTTATTATCATATATTGTATTTTTAAAAATTACTTTAAATATTTCTGAATGAAAAGAAACATTTCCTATGGAACATCCTTATTTAGGCTTAAAGGGAAAATGTGAACAAAATAAAATTGCTTCAATAAGACTATCTTTCAGACATTCAAAATAGCCTGTACCATACACGTTGAGACAGCCTGTTGTTAAATGAAACTAATATTTTATAGAAAACAAACGTTGGAATAACTTGATAAAGAAGAGGGATAAGGATGTTGATGGAATAGAAAAATAATGGAGAAAGAAGCATAGGCCAAAAGACATAAGCAGAAGAATTGAAAAGAGAAGAGGGATGAATGAAAATATAAAATAGGACACAGGAATAGAAGAGATAAAGGATGAGGACGACCATCCCTAAACTCTTCGTTATCTCTGGTATATTTGCAGCCATCGGTATTGGGCTGCCAGTGCTAAGTCTGGTGCTATTGCTTCAAATTTCTGCCTTTCCCACACTAAGACCATCTTCCTTAGTCTGATCCTCTTCATTGACTATCACATCGTAGGCTAAGGAAACCTTTGCCTGAGTCTTTATACTGCTTGTACCATCTCTAAGGAATACTTAATGCTGGTGATTAATAACTTTATTTTTAAAAAATTGTTTCTTTAATCTGAAATCATATGTCAAATACCTTGGGTTTAAGTTAATAATCTTAAAATATATATATTTGGTAATTGTTTTAAAATGAATGCATTTTATTCTGCTTATGTTATCTATATTAATTTTAATATAGATAATTTAACATTGGTTAATAAGATCATATAAGTTTCAAGTGTACAATATTATGATACCTCATCTGTATATTGCATTGTGTGCTCACCACCCAAATTTAGTCTCCTTCTGTCACCATATATTTGACACCCTTTAGCCACTTCTGTTAAATTTTGTTTGTATCGCTGATTATACCAAATAAGAATGTTTTACTATACTTCTCTTATAACATTTATTGTTTCTGCCTATAAAAGCAGTGTATGTTTCCTACAGAAAATAAATTCAGATGTGTATTATGTATAAACAAGAAAAACATTATCAATGTTAAAATTTTTCCAATTTTTCATTGGTAGTATATATTTTATATTATATGCCATTTTCTTCTCAATACTATATAGTATCATTTTCTCATAAAATGCAATATTTCTTGAAAGCATTATTTTCAGTGGTTTTATTATATTAATATAGGTAGACTATTTAGATTGTTTTCACCTCTCCCCCACTATTGATAATCCCTTCATATTTCTCTAAAGATATACCTTGTAGAATGTTACCATCTATTTACAGAAAGAAAATTACCCAAAGACTTGATGCTTATTGTTAAATTGTTTTACAAAGAGGTTATTTCAATGTACACTCTATCTAGCAGAATATGAGAGAGCCCACTGTGAGTTTTGTTTTGCTTTGTTTGGTTTTTAACTTTTATGAGATTGCATGGTGAAACACTGTGTAAAAAAATAATGTCATCTACTTGGGAGATTTTTTCCATTGCTGATTTTCATTATCTTTCAATGCCTTTCACAATGAAACTGAAAAATCACCTGGGGGGTGATTTTTCACCCCCCAGGGGGTGTAACACTCTCCATTGAAGCCATAACCGAAATTTATGAACTTGACATGTTATAGGCCAAGTAATTTATTCCAAAACTCAGCACCATGAAAATGTAAATTAATTATAATAATTTATCTTTATTTCAGATTGTTAAAAACAAACTTTCTTTTAGTTTTTTTTTTTTATATGTATTTGTTAGATGCCAGATGAAGCAATAATGCTGTCAAGGGATTAAGGACTGTGAACTAAATATGAAGTGACTAAAGTGATTAAAACTCACCTCTTAAAACTTATTTTCCACACTCCTAATCTCTCTTTCTTTGTCTTTTAAAAAGTGAAAACTGAAAAATATTATTTTCTAATGTCGGTGAAGTTAACAGAACATTTATCTTTTCATTAATTGTGCAGCTATTCATGTCCATTAATTTCAGAAGTTTGTTAATGCTTTTAATTGTTAGTTTCTACATGAACATTTATTTTGTTCTTTACATTTATCTCAAGAATAAAATGTCATAAAATATTTTGCAATAGTGTATTTGTGTGGGTATGCATTTCTCATGTACTTAATGTTTAATTATACAAATTACATAGGACCATAATTTATGAAATTTGAAAAATACATTTCATTTGAATGGCATAGATAATAAAGATATCTTTGTTAGCTTTTTGGGCACCAGGAACTTTTTGTATTGTTTAAGTAAAAGTGATCATTTCCTATAAGCTTTATATCAAGATTAATTTTCAATTAAATTATTATGTACTGAATGATGGGAGAAAACTATCTAGAAATATTTTAGAACTTTGATGACTGCAATGATTTCATACTATCAACATTTCTAATATAGTATATAATGTAAAGCATTTTTAAAGTAGCCATCATATCATGAAGAATATAAGAAATTAAGATTATTCTATATGTGCCCTTTCAAGCAAAAGAGAGCTCCGAAATTTTTTAAAATCCATATTCAGCTATGAACCTTTATTATAAGGATTAATAGCATATTGGTTCTACTAATTATAACAGCAGTAATAATTTTTTTTTTTCTTTTTGTGTATTGAAATCTTTTATATGGTAGCTAGAGCAGTTAGTTGTTAGAGAGCTTATATGTTCATCTAGGCGAGCCACTGAGAAAAATCTCTAATATCCCAAGCAAGAGGGAATGGTGATGATTAGAGTCTGAGAAGAGTTTGAGTGATCATATAGCATATCACTCAATAGTGATTAAATCTCAAAAGATTAAATATGGACAGCATTTCATGAGACACAAAGAATATGCCTTCTGTTTGGATAGTGTCAGGATTCTATGACTTGAGTACTGTTAGTCTGATACTTTTAGCTTATTCTGCTCACACACATCTCTCACCTTACACCCTTCACCAAGGCACTGCAAATATGAGAATTTAGGATAATGTTCTCTCTTTATTTTGATAGCGCTGACATCTGAACAAAAATGCTCACATTTATATTCACTATTCACTGAGTAGAAACTGTTTATTACTTTCAGGTAACCATAGAAGCTACTTTTGGTATTAGTAAACATTCCTGGTTTCATCCAGGCTCAAAGAATAGTTGCAGACTTGCCCCAGAAGGAAGAGGACAGGATGTGATCATAGTCATCAAGGGATAAGGAACACAGTCATATGATTGGCCTGTGTTAATATATAGCATAAGTGTATATATATATCACCATAATTGTTCTTATTCTTCCACTATCTGCTAACTGCCCATCCTGAAATCTATGAAATTCAGTTTGTATTAATCAGCCTAATTGGAGCACAAATAAACTTAAACTCGATAGTTGTATATAGTGTAAATTTTTAAAATTTTTATATTTTAGTTTTCATTGAATAGATTCAGCTCCTAAGAAACCTTTTCTTTTAGGAAGAAAAAAAAAGATGAGGTTAAATAATCTTTTTCCAGAATGCCTATTGCTAAAATATTATAGGTATAATTTAGTCCAGAGAAAGATGGAAAATATAACAACAACAACAAAAAAAACTTATTCAAAATTTGTTATCAGAGTAAGAAGAACTCAATTCATTATCCAAATAAATTTAAAGGTTTATTATCTTTTATTTATTTCTGCTATAGTGTAAATGGGGTCTTCTCAACTAAAATGTTGTGCTTATCATTAGGGTGAATTTTTTTTTTCTATACCACCTATTGTCACACTGACTGGTTTTCTAACACAGAAAATACATAGCAATTAACGATTGGTTGAAACAATAATGGTAACATTAGTATTTTAAAGAGATGCAATTTATTTAGGCTTGATTTCTATCAGTTACATTTAAATCCTGTGTTCAAATTTTATTTACAATTATACTCATTTAATGTAATAGTATTATATTTAGATTAAATTGAGATATAAACAATTCTAATGTGTTTATCCACTATGATATTTTTTGTTAAGATAAATAATTACTACTAAAAGAATTAAATGATTTGGTTAATCTTCATGGAGAGAATTTCCCTCCTTCAAGAGAGAGTTAATTTCTCACATCTGATGAACCAAAACCTAGCGTTTCCTTTATAGGTCATAGAATCCAGTTCAAATATTAACGTAGTTGGAAATAACTGAGGAATGATGGTCTTAAGCTTTAGAATTTAGTTAGATTATTTACAGAGAGTCTATATTATTTACATATTTCATGAATATATAAATTGATTTGAACACATGAAATTTAGCTTAGAAATTGGAGAAAGAAAAAGCAACTTATTTACACTGAGTTTTGTTAAACATTGGAATTAGTTTCACATAAAAAAAAAAAGACTATATTCAGTTCAGCATAACAGGTTACATAACATACTACCTAGGTTTAGGTCTTTGTTTTACTCTAATATCTCTGGTTGTATAATTTTTAAGTCCATAGTACTGTGCCATGCACACATTTAGGGGGTTGACTATACAGGAATTACTATTTAGTTAAATCTATTTGTGTAGTTAAGAAATATGTTTTTAAAACATTTTGGTACTTTGTAAGCACATGATACTTGGCAAACTCTCTAAGGATATTCTTTATATTTTTATTCCCATAGAAACTAACATTATTGTTCCTTTTTCCCATTAAATGAGGTAAAATATAAAGTTCTCTATACAATCTCTGACATATGAGCAAAATGAGAAGTCATTCAGCTGGGGTTCCTGGGAGAATTTATGAGAGCAGAGAAGAATGTAGGCTGCTTCCACAATTCTTCAGTCAAATTATACTTTTAAAAAGTTCTTTTAAGTATGAGTCTAACATAAATAGTGATTTCTACACTAGTTTTTCTTTTATGTAAAAATATTAAGAAATATTTCCACTTAATTAGACCAAGATCGATTTTATTATATTCTATTGTGACACTCATTATACATATTAATTTAAAGCAGAAAGATCTAGGTATTCACTGAATATACATTGATAAGAATAATGTGACCATATTAAATACTGTTATCTGTGTATGAACATGTAGGATATATGGGAGCAATTTTTTTTTTTTTAAATCTGTCTATAAGTTTGCAAAGATGGCACTAATGGAGGTATTGACAACAGAAAATTTTTTGTTTAATTGCCAGCATCTATTACCATTGGTAATAAAATAAATTAATGACAGTGATTTCCATTTGCTTGGCAGTTACAGTCTTTTATTATTTTTCACAGTAACATAAATATGTCTAATAAGTCTAAATCAGCATTAAAATCTGTGCAGAATTAGAAAGTAATCTACTTACACCGTCACTACTTATTTGTCACTTGATTGCTTAATTATGTGTATTATGCTTTTGTTGTTGTTGTTGTTGTTACCAGAGAAGCATTTTTTTTTGTTGTTGAATGGGCATTTAGGTTGGACTTGCCCATTATAGAGAAATTATAGGAGGAAAGATTCCTTACAAAAAGTGATTTATAACCAGCATATAGGGTATCATGGAATTATTAGGAGATTTAAACCTACTAAATTCTATCTATATAACAGAACTGCGTTAGTCTCTTACATTATTCCTTGGACTTTTACTTGCATAATTTCTCTTTTCACTATCATTACCTTTTATTTTCCTTCCTACCTTATACTGTTTTCCCCTATTAATCAAATCTTCCCCCATCAATAGATACAGCTCAGGCTTTCTTCCTATAAACCTTTTCAGTCATTCATTGATTCTGTACATACATATTTTGTATCAAGAAATAATAATAATGGCTATATAAATAATTGTGGGAAAGAAAAAACAGACAAAAATTGCAGCCCGCGTGGTACTGCAATTTATTTTTAATATGTTTTTAAAATAAATTTTTAGAATTTATCTTTCAAATAAATGCAAGAGATAGGGTGGAGTTAACCAACAAAATAAAATACTAAATTATGTGCTGTTTTAGAAGGTAAGAAACAGGACTAAGGAGTAGAAATGGGGTGGTGAGACAGGAGTGACGGATGACTTTAAAGAACAATAAGAGGGTGACATTAATAACGTGGAGGAGGAAAGGGAGCAAACCCTGTGCATATGAAAGGGAAGAATGTACCAGATGGATGGAACACTGTATTTGAAGTGTGAAGCTCGAGCATTCCTGGAGAGCTCTGGTAACAGTGAGAAGACTTTCACTGAAAAGCAGGGGAGAGAGTAGTAGGCAGTGAAGTAAGTAAGCTACTCTAAGGGATTGGGTTTTTTTACTAGGGTAGTTGGGAAGCCATTTGATAGTTTCAGCTGAGGAATGACATAATCTGATTTAGGTTTTTAAGGGATCCGCCTCTAAATCTAAATCCAAAGCATTCTTTAAGGCATATATCTTATTATCTTTCTTAACCTAATTTTATCCTCCTTTAAGTCAAGGACGTAAGGTATAATCAATCATTTTTATATCCCCTGGAGCATCTAGAATAAAATAGGTGGAGTGGATATAGTGGCATTCAGTGAATAATAATCATTGATTTGGTTTGGGAGTCTGGAGCAGAACAGATAAAAAAAGCATTGCTACGAGCTTTGGCAGCTCCAGTAATATCCTCTACAGTTATTAGTTACCTTGTATATATAAGCATTCTGATAGAGAGTGCTTTTCTGTCTTCAACCAAAAACCAAGAATAAATCACTAACCCTCACATGCTTCTATTTGTCTTTCAAACTGAGTAGTTTGAGCAAGTATCCAAAATTTAGGACTTATTCATAACAGCCTTTCCATCCTAGAATGCCTATTAGTACTTTACACTTTCCTTTGGTGGATGCTGTGATTTAATCAGAAAATTTTCCATCGTTCTCTTCTTTGGAGTGTAGTAAAGTCTCTCTGGCTTTAACATCAGATGCAAAACTATCTTTCTCCTATTCATTTCTCAGACATTGATGTTTTGCAGCATGTGAGAAGTTTATTAAGTGGTAGTTTAGGTTAAAGCAAAATTCCACAGATAATACTTGACAATTCAATCAAAGAAAATCAAGGGGAACAATTCATAGGAAAAGGTGACCTATAGAAGATAAGTGTTTCCATGGGCATTCATAGAATAAAAAGAGTGAGTCTTTGCCTTGCTTCTTCATACTTCGGAAATACAATCTCACCTCCTATTTTTAGAGAATCATATTACCTTTCTACAGAACAAACTCCAAAATTTAAAATCTCCAGTAAAAACTTATTTGAAAATACAAAATAGATATTGTGCTGATTCACATACTTTTGTTTCACTTTTTTTTTCCATTTTGTTCTTAAAAGGAATGCATGATAAGGTTTTACTACTTAAGGTGATCTGTATGCTAGATCTAAAATTGCAGCCATTCACAGTATTTCTCATCTCTATTCTACCTTATTTTTTCTTGCTAGCACTTCTCACCATTAGTACAGAATATATTTTACTTATTCATGTTATTTCCTATATACCTCTTACTAACTCCATTAGGATACAAGTTCCTTGGAAGGAGATATATATATATTTAATTTATTCATTGCTCAATACTCAGAACTTAAAAGAGTGCCTAGGACTTATTAGGCATTAAGTAAATATTTGTGGATTGAATGAAATAAATAATGTATATTTCAAATTATATATATATTATTTAATTTGCTGTTTTGTAACTTTATGTTGCTCTTTGACATAGAGAAGTTTATGAGTCTGTCTTGTACTTATTACCATGATTTGAAAAACTTTATTCACAACACAGTTATAAAAATTCTTATATATTTTTTATTAAATAACTTAGATTTCTGTTATAATGATAACTTGTCGATAATATATTTTGTATACAGTATGAAGGTATTTTTAACTCTCTATTCCCAGCAATCTTTTCAGTTGCTTTGATACTATTTATTGTAAAATTCATCCTTCTCTTGATATTTAAAGTGCTAAAATTTTATACCAAGGCCATGTAGAGACTGGAGCCTTTTTGTGCACTCTTTAGTCTTATTTAATTCTTGATTGTTCATTTTGTTGGCTAATATGACTTTTTTTTAGTTATTATAGATTTAGAATTTTATATTTTATAATTTGTGCCACTTAATTATAATTATATTTCTTAATTTTATTGGCTCTTCTAATATGTTTACTTTTCCAGCTTAAATTTAGTTTCTTTGTGTTGAGTTTTTTAAAAAAATCTTTATGGAATTTTCCTGGAGTAGTCATTTATTGAATTTATGGGTTAATTTGAATAAAGTAGATATCTGTCCAACATTGAGTCTTCTCATCTCAGAATATATCCTGTTCCTTTATTTAATTATTCCGTGTAGCTTGAGTAAAAGATTATTTTCTTTATACCAGCCCACTGATTTCTTAGGTTTATTGCTTGGTGATTATTCTTAAAATAACTCGAAAAGCATTTAATTCTATCTTTTTTAATATGTTTTAGGGCAAACTTAAAGATACAATATATAGGGACCTCAATTACTGAGTTCCTATTTTTAGGAAATAGCTGCCCTATAGATCACTAAGTACTGTTTCTGACAAGGTTGCATATGGAAAAGCTTTTATTTTAATAACCAATGGCAACTTGCACTTATAAAGAACCTTCCATATCTCAGAATTTTTCTTTGGTTTGGAATGGCTACATAGAATTGCAATCACCTCCGGACTAGTGGACCTAACCAGTTAGTAACACAGAACTTAATGGGACATCAAAAAAAGAGAATTTGAGTAGAGACAGAGCACAAAAACTTATAAAATGTGTTTTGGGGTATTTATGGCCATATTGAACAAAGAGAACTTTGGTTAAAAAAAACTTTTTCTTAAGATCCATCCATATGCAATAACTTCAAAATAATTAAACCCACTTTTTTCAGAGAAAAATAAGTTAAACTTGTCCATGTTCTTAGTGTTATAGATTTAGTGATCTTGGGAAAGTTTCTTAAATTCTTTTAACCTGTTTCCTGTCTGTGAAATGGTAAAAATGCCTTTTCCAAGGACTGTTTTGATGATTAAATTATGTAATTATATAGGACACCTTCCTTAGTGTGCAGCATACAGAAGCTGGAATAGTGGCCAAGGTAAAAGCATAATTTTAAAAAATGCAATTGACAGTTGTAGAAACAAATAGATAAAAATCTACACAGAACTATGTGTTATGTAGGATTTTATATAGAAAACTAAACATTTTCAAATGACATAAAAAGACCTCAAAATATAGAAAAATCAACAGTATTTATTGCATGGAAGTCTTCATACTATCAATATATTAAGGTTTCTTAAATTCATTTTTATATTCAATGTGATTATGATCACATTTCTATTAGAATGTGTATATGGGTGTAAAACTTAATCAGTTAATCGAATTCCTGAATTGATGAAAAAGGAAAAGTGAATAGGAAGAGCTGAAACAATGTTGAAGAAAGAAGTGTAGAGATGTATTATAAAGCTATGAGATTAAAACATATACTATCAGCAAAAAGATAGATAAGTAGCCTAAGAAAACAGAATATCTCAAACATATATGGAAATATGATATATGACAGAGATGGCATAAATAAATCAAAAGTACAATAACACCATTTAGTGTGCTGCACACAATAAATAACAATCAATTTCATAGAATAAAGACAATTGTGAAGAGAAAAATATAACTTAAACAATTTGAAGAAAATATAGAGGGCTTTCTTTATGCCCTTTGATTAGAGTAGAAATTGCCAGGAAACCCAATCGCCACAGAGAAAACATCGATAAAATCGACTATAAAAGTGAAAATATAAGCTTCACAGTGGGAAGAAATATCATATGTATTTTACAAAAGAGTGGTGCCCAATGTTTATTTTTTAAAAAGGAAAATTAAAAAATACTAAGAAAAAAACCTAATCGAATATGTGAAATTGATGAAATAGGAAGAGCCCATAAATTAACAAAATTAGGAAAAATGTGGAAATTAACAGCAGCAAAAGATCATTTAACATGTAAGAAGAAAAAAATGTTAACTAAAAATATAGAAATATCAAATGTCATCTAAAACATAGAAAAATTCCAGGTTGAACTAAAAATGTATAAAACTGCTTAGAGTAATGTAGCACTATCTATCAAACTGAAAATTCTCTTACTAATGAAATTCTAAATATGTTTGAAATGATTCACTGCAGCTTTGTAATCAATTACAAATAAAAATGGAAATTAACTTAAATGTCTATTAGGAAACATGACTGTTGAATAACAGTTTTTTCTGTTTTTAGAATATGTGGACTTTAAAAAAAATTCTTAGCCAAATGTTGCCGAAAATGCTCCCCCATAATTTCAAAAAATTATCACATTCTATAGAATTTGAAAGATTTTTTCAGAAAATAAAAGTTAATTCCAAACTTTTAAATCTTAAACTTTGATAGATGATCATTAAACAAGCCAGTCTAGTTTTAGTAAAATGTGTGCAAGCAAAGCAACGGACGGTATTGATTATATTCTGCTTTGTGTAAACCGCCAAAATTTTGACTATTATCAAGGCCGTATGTGAATCCTTATCTATTAACATATGCACTGAAAAAGTTAGATTTAAACTAAGACTGTAAAAATAATAATAATTCAAAGATGTATATATGTTTCAAGAACTGGTAACCTGCACTTAATATAACAATAGATGTTTCCTATGATATATTTGTATATTCTTTGAAACAAAGCAACATTTAACTATAAATTTATAGCACTATAATCATATATATTTTTAAAAATCTGTATTTGTTGGAAAACATTCCCATTAATAATAAGGATCAAACTAGTTACCTATGAAAAAATGTGCATTTCTCCAATAAATACCCTTCTTTACTTTGAGTATAATAGTAGTTATATATAAATCAACTTTTAGACACATCTGAATGGAGTTTGTTTTCTTAATGATAATTGTCATTAGATTTAAAGTTAGCTTGCCTTGACACGTTGTCCCTGATAAACTGCTCATTTAAGGAGTAAGGAAAATTCTTATTATTACATGAAAAAAAGTACTTTAATATAGTATCTTCATTGTTCAAAGTTAAAACCCAGGCTATAATGTCATCTCCACATTCAAAATCATAGTGTATTAAGACTTTTTCCACAAGTAACATCCTTGAGGTTGACATCTTCTTGTGACTGAGTAGATAGCAGCAAGAAATTCAATTACAGGAAGCCGGCTCTGTCATTGCACCTGTCTGCTTGCACGGGAAATGATTTGTAAATTGGGCTTTATCTTTCCAGTCCCATAAATCTTCAGTCCATAATTGACACTTGTCACCGTAGATGAATAGTGGGAGAAAGAAAACAGAAAGTAAATGAGTAGCCCACCTGGGAAACCGATGTCTTGTTGCCTTTGAGCGTCATTTACAAACAGCAGTCAGTACCTATGGGCCAGAGTTTTTCTCCACAGCAGGTGGCAAACATTTTTCTACTGAAAAATGCAATGCCTGAGCTGAATCACAACAAAGACAAAACAAAAGAACAATAATTAATATATAACATTTTCCCAGAGAATATAAACATGTATTTCAAGGAAATGAAATCTTTTATTTACTATTTGTGTTGCTCACTTATTGCTGCTGCACATTTGTAAGTATCAGGTTGATATCTGACCTGTCAAAAGGCATTCATGAAGCATTTTGGCTGTCGTGGGAGTTGATATTGTCACTTGTTACACAATTCAACATCAGTTCAAAGTTGTTTGATACCAGTGTCGACACATTGGTTTAAAAAACACATAAGGATGATGATGTTTTCTTTCAAATGTCAAAGAAAGAAAGAAAGGATTTATAAAAATGCTCTTGGGAGCAAGCACTAATTATAAATGCATGATAGATAAGCCTGCATATCTAATTTTCTTAAATGGCTTATTTAATTTTACATTTCTTTCTGAAGCTTATCTCATATTGTGAAACATTCATTTAAAATCAAAAAATCAGAATTTATTAATCATCTTTTGATACTAAAATACCTGAGTCTTTTAAAAAATCATTTTTAAATTATCACCAACATTTTTATTGTTTTAAATAAAAAATAGAACTATAAGTACAAATAAATTTAAATAGCAGATCAAATATTCTAAAAACTAAAATATACATGAATTATCATGTATATTTGATTATCATTATCTATGAATCATGTATGGTTTTGCATAGTCTTTTCTACATATTCTCTATTTTCCTAGAGAATATGAAAAAATTTCCTATTTTTTTAATAATTTAATTTTAAGAGTACATAATTTTATTAATATTTTTAAAAATCTTCAACTTATTTAGAAAAAGAAATTTATCATTTATTGTGAATTTTGCAAGATCTGATATTTATTTCACCTACATGATTTATTAATATGTTCTTAGTTAACAGGATAACAACTTCATCACTCTCTTTTCTCCCACGGATCAGTACAAAATACAAAGAGTTTATATCTCTAAAATGAGAGCAAAAGATTAGAAATGGAGCATTGGCAGAGACATAGATTTAACTTGAATACCTCTTCACTATCTACTTCTCAAATCACCGGTGGTTTAATGGGTTGTTTGCTTGTCTACACGGTTTTTGTAGAAGTTGTAAGCTATTTGTTATTTTTGTACTATAAAATGAAAGTTTGGGGAAGTTAAGTTGCTTATCTATAGGTTCTGTAGATTTTGCATAGTGTAAAATAAATGATTTATTTATGCCTCCTTTATATTCTGGGATTTTTAAACACAGTGTTTCAAAACAAGTAGAGTGATGCATTTTTACTTGCCTTTTCTTAAATTAGCAACTTTCCAATAACAAGTATATATATGCTATTGCTAACCTAATCAGTATCATCAGTCTGGACACTGATATTTAAAATACTAAGGCAATATCAATAATTTGGGGGCAGCATCAAAAATAGAGGTGTGAATATTGTTATACTCACATATAAAAATCATTTAAAGCTTCTTTTAGTAGATGCATTTCTTGTCCAAATGTAAAAAAATAAAAAAAAAAACACTTATATTTTGTTCCACAAACATTTATGAAGTGCCTGCTTTGTGTTTGGCATTGTGCAGTGCCTTGGAATGTAACCATGAACAAATAACAGTTTTCATCCCAGTGAAGCTCGAATTTTGGTAAAGATAGAAGAGGTATAAACGGTTAATTACCCCAGTTAAAATATATACCAAATGCAGAGAAACTGAGCCTTTGGTTTTCTCGAAGTTATGAGAAGTTTGCTAGCAGCCTGGAGAATAAGGAATTTTATGTGGAAGGAATCAGGTAGCCATAATCATGAAGTCAAGAAATGGAATGTACAGTTAAAACAGAGATAGCTTTTTCTGTTAAAGAAACTTTAAGGCACTTTATAATCCTCATATATGCATATGAGAAGGAAATAATAGGTAATTTATGCTGGGAAAGTAAACAGAGGCCGACCATGACAGGCATTGTATGCTATGCTAATATTATGACAGCTACCATCTATTCTTTCTTAGTATGCTGAGCCCTTCCCATCTTTTTTCATTGAATGCTTTCAACAGCCCTTAAAACTTGGTATTATTATTTCCATTTAAGAGATGAGAAAACTAAGGCACACAATAAAATAAAATAACATGTCTAAATTCACACAGCTCAAGGTACCCAACCCTATGATTGTTAATTGGGAGTTATTAAAAGTACTTAAAAGCATCAAAATAACATATCACAATATGTTTTAAAGAGTTGTAATTGATGTAAAGAAATTTTAGGCTCATAATTTCAAATCACTTAAAATAATAAAAAATCAGTGTATTAGCAAAGAAAATTCCCTATAATCAGAAAAACTAGTTTATAATTAATATCCAGACTTTAACAGTACCTTATATAATAAATACCATCTTTACATTTTAATTTGCTTGAATGAATGATTTCAAATTTTGTAGAGCAGTTACCAAGTCATATTCCCTATTAACACACACACAAAAAGAAATCTAGTAGGACATAATAATTGAATAAGACAGTACATCTCTGTACTGCAACAGATGCCTAAATATAGTATTCCTCTGAGGCACTGAAGGCTTCGAATATGTTGTATTTAAAATGTTTATGTTAAATTTCAAAATGCCATTTTAATGTTTATGTTAAATTTCAAATGCCATTTTGTATTAGAAGAAAATAATGTGAATAAACTGAATATAAATGTTTCCTGATGTGCTGTTTTATTAAGTCAATTTGGCACATTTATTTCTCCTTTAATTTCTTTCTTACATACTAACATTTATTGAAAGATTGCTAATTGCTAACCATTGTGTTAAGTGATTCAGATTCATTATATTTTTTAATTCTTGTAACATTCTTATTATTCCCATTTTGCAGATGAAAATATGTGGCTTAGAGCAATTAGCAAGTTAAGCAAAATAACTAATAATTTATGTCTAATAAACAGAGCTGGGATTGAATCTTTTCTCTATGACTTCAAAATTTGGAAAGTTGGAGGAGAAGTATTTTTAGCAATACATTTTCATTTTGTTTATTATAATTACCCCTAAATACATACAATTGATACTTTATCACATGTTGTGGTGGTGGTGGTAGTGATTAATCTCAAGCATGGGAATTCAAATTTAACTTAGACTGATTTGAAAATAATTCTCTTAACTTTGGGACATAATGTAGTTACATTCCCTGCATGTTTCTTGAACACAAACCTGGTAATCTAGCACCAGAAAATTATTACTTGTCTGAAATAATGTAATAGCCTTCATTTGAATTGATGACTGAATCAAGGTAAGTCACCAATTAGATAATCCATGTCCCTTGTATTCCCAATTATTGTGTACGAGTTGAAAAGTTGGACAGTGAGGAAGGCTCATACAATTGATTCATTTGAAATATTGTATTGGAGGAAAGCATCCACCTGGACTGCCAGAAAAATGAACAAGTGGGATCCTAGAGCAAATTAAGCCTGAAATATCGCTGGAGGCAAAAATGACAAAACTGAAGCTGTCCTACTTTGGGAACATCATGAGAGGGCAGTCTTTTTTAGAAAAGACAAAAATGCTAGGGAAAATAGAAGGCAGAAGGTAAAGAGGAAGATGGATTGACTCTATAAAAGAAGCCATAGGCATGAGTCTACAGGAGCTGAGCAGGGCTGTTGAGAACAGGACATTGTGGACGTCACTCATTAGGGGCACGAGGAGTTGGACCTCACTCAATGTCTCATTGTAACAATAGCTGTTATTTATTGATGGAGTATTGATCTATTTTCCAGCTTTAATCAAATGTTTTATTTGGCTATGTGGTTAGATGCTTAATAATAATTCTTTTTTGTCTTTAACCAGAAACAAACAAACAAAATAACATTAAGAACTTTGTTTGATTCCAAAATTTTTATTTTAAATAACAGAGAGTGCATACAAAATTAATAAGTTCGAACTATATGAAATCTGCCTTTCATTGATATGAACACAAAATATGTTACACAATTACTTTTGCTTGCCATCCAAAACAATGTAAGACGAATGAGAGATGCATTCAGAAATATGCAGTTTTCTAAAGAAGTCTAACATTGGACAAATTTCATTAATGGACAAAATAGAAAATGTACTATTTTTAAAGAGAAATTAACCATTTTTCAGTCAGTTTATTGCAAATATTAAGTGAACATCAGAGGGTAATATTTGAAACATAGACAGTTGGGATATATTTGAATGGTGTATTCTTTGCCTATATGTTTTGGATTTTTGTTGTTGGTGTTGGTTTATGCTAATGAAGAATCAGATTTGAAATAACCAGGAAGTGGAATTACCTTTAATGAATCATTCATGCAACTTTCTGCCAGGCCCCTAATCTAAAATGCCAGGTCAGTAGGCATCCTGAAGGGACTTGCTATGGCATTAAATAAAATTGTTATATGAACATATAATAGAAGGTTCTCATAACCCTGCATTTCTTCACTCTTGACCCTTGGTGGCACTTTGTGGATAGTCTACTGATTTAAGGCAAAGGGATCTAAAATGGAAAAATTAAACTAAAACTAAAGGAGAGAGAGGAAAAAAGAAAGATTTTTTTTCTATTTTTAGAGAAAAATTTTAGATCTGAATCTTATCATAATTTTGTAACAAAAAGGAACTGTGGTGAAAATAATCCTTCAAAATTATACCTGGCAAATTGATCCACAGAGTTGAGAAGATGTTTAATGCTATTTCTCATGTATTGACTATTGTTGGAAGACAGAGCTGAAGAATTACTAATTCTGTATTTTATTAAATATGGAATTTTTAAAAGGATATAGCCAATAAAATTTCTGAGACTCTATGAGAAATATCTTTCAGAATGTACATATCATTTATTTCATAATACTTTTCTGTAGTTACATACTATGGAAATCAGTAGCCATAGAATTACCAAAATATATTGGTCATAAATTGCTTTAACTATAAATATGCAAAAGTTTTTATATAAATATTATTATACATACACACACACGTGTTCTATATATGACTTAGGTTAAAATGCATATGAGTGACTTATGTTAGATGCTGTAAATGAAAAGCTGTAAGTATTTTATTACATGGAAAATTGCTTAGAATAAATATTAAGATAAATTTTATACATTAATATAAATATGAATTATGCATCAATTTGATAAAAATAATTTATTCCTTTATAATCTATTAACATTTTGCTTTTTTAATTCTTGTATTTTGATTGTTTTAATTATAGTCGACATACAATAATATATTGGTTTCAGACGTATAACACAGTGATTAGATATTTATATAACTTATGAAGTGATCACTCAGATAAATTGAGTACCCATCTGACAGTATACATAGTTCTTATAATACTACTGACTAGATTCTCCATGCTATATACTCTACGCCCCATGACTATTTTGTAACTGCCAATTTGTACCTCTTAATCCCCTCCCTCTTCGCCCATTTCCCCACTCTCCAATCTGACAACTGTCAAAATGCTCTCTGCTTTTGAGCTTATTTCCGTTGTGTGTTTGTTTATCCTGTTCTCTAGATTTCACATATGACATTTGTCCTTCTCTGTCTGAATTACTCCACTCAGCATAATACCCTCTAGATCAACCCATATTGTTACAGATGGCAAGATTTCATTCTTTTTTTTTTTTTTTTTTTTTATGGCTGAGTAATATCCCTTTGTATATATATGCACCACTTCTTTTTTATGCATTCTTCCATTGGTGGGCACTCAAGATGCCTCCATATTTTGGCTATGTAAATAATACTACAATAAATATGTGGATTCACATGTCCCTTGAAAGTAGTGTTTTGGGTTTCTTCAGATAAATATCCAGAATTGGGATAACTGAGTCCTTTGTCTCTTGTTATAGCTTTTGTTTTAAAATCTATTTTATCTGTTATAAGTTTTGCTACCCTAGCACTTTTTTTGGTTTATTTCCATTTCCATGAAACATCTCTTTTTAACCCTTTACTTTTAGTCTGTGTATGTCTTTCAATCTGAAGTGAGTCTCTTATAGCCAGCATATGTAAGGATCTCATTTTCTTATCCATTCAGCCATACTTTCTTTTTAATTGGAACATTTAATCCATTCACATTTAAAGTAGTTGTTGATAGATAGTTGTTGTGATTTTATTATTCATATTTTTATATATATTTTTTTTTATTTTTTTCTTCTTTAAAAAAAATTTTTTTTTTCTTTTTCAATAAGTTCCTCCAGCATGTCCTGTAATACTGGCTTGGTGGTGATGAACTCCTTTATTTGTTTCTTGTTTGGGAAGCTCTTTATTTGTCCTTTGATCCTTGCAGGTAACTAATTGTTTTTTCTCTTGCTGCTTTTAAGATTTGCTCTTTATCTTTAACCTTAGGCACTTTATGATGATGTGTCTTAGTGTGGGACTCTTTGGGTTCATCTTGTTTGGGACTTTTTGTGCTTCCTGGGCTTGTATGTCTATTTCCTTCACCAGGTTAGGGAAGTTTTCAGTCATTATTTCTTGAAATAGGTTTTCAATTCCTTGCTCTCTCTCCTTCCGGTACCCCTATGATACAAATGTTGGCATCCTTGATGTTGTCCCAGAGACCTATTAAACTGTCCCCATTTTGGGGGAATCTTTTTTTCTTGTTGCTATTCTGATTGGGTGTTTTCTGCTACCTTATCTTCTAAATCACTGATTCTATCTTCTGCTTTATTTACCTACTGTTAACTCTCCCTAAGGTATTCTTCATTTCAGTTACTGTAGTCTTCATTTCTGATTGTTCTTTTTTATGCTTTCTACCTCCACTTTTATGTTTTCTTTTTGTTAAAATTCTCACTGAGTTCATCTACTCTTCCTCTAAGTTCATTGAACATCCTTATAGCAAGTGTTTTCAACTCTGCATCTGGTAGATTGCTTATTGCCATTTTGTTTAGTTCTTTTTCTGGAGCGTCCATCTGTTCTTTGAGACACATTTCTTTATCTTCTCATTTTGGCTCCCTACTTGTGTTTGTTTCTATGTATTATGTAGGGCTTCTCTGTCTCCTGATCTTCATAGAGTGCCCTGATATAGTAAATGTGCTATGGGGCCTAGTGTCACAGTCTTCCCTGGTCATCTGAGCTGGGCGCTCCAGGTGTGTCTCTTATATGGGTTGTGTTGTGCCCTCTTGTTGTATTTGAGCCTTGGTTGCTGTCTGCTAATCAGTGGGAAGGATTGACCCTTGGGCTCTTGGGCTGATAGGTTGCGACGACTGGCCATGACCAATGGAGGAACTGGTGTGCAGGAGTTGACCCTACAGAGCAGGATTCACTTTAGTGGGGCCCTGATGCCGGCCTAGTCTGCCCTTTGGGTGTGTTGTCCTCAGATGTGACCCTGGGTGGTGCTCCGGATCAGAGAGAAGCTGGTCACTAGGCATGCAGGCCAGGGCCTTCTGGGAGGGGCCCTTCCACAGGCCAAGTTCAACTGAAGCCTTGCCCTGCCTGGGGCCACCTGGCATGGGCCACCAAACAATCCAGAGATGGATGCCCCCTAAGCTGAGCTTAGAAGAACCTTGAGAGGCCAAGCTGCAAATTGAGGCTGGCTGCTGCAAGTGCCAGGCTTGGGATTGCTCAGCAGGTGGTACAGGTCATGCTAAAGCCAGATGTTGCTTATTTAGGTTTTGTGAAACTTTAAGAAATTTTAGGAAAGTCTGCAGCATGAGCTAAGACAGGCCATTTGTAGAAAAATACACTGGAAGCGGCTTTGAGAAGGGCACAGGTCTTAGGGAATCACCAGGGTAGGGTGACCAATGGTAGCCAGGATGATGGAGACTCATATTTGGCACTTGCCTGGGTCCACAAGCCAGGTGGCTTGGGGAAGGCTCAACAAAGGAACAATGCCCTCTGCCAGCACTTCTCTCTGAGAGAAACCTGCCTCTCCAGCCCTTGCCCTAAAGGCAAACAACTTAATTTCTCCTCATATATCCCAGATACCTTTCGATCTACTGCCTCAGAGCTGGAACTCAGAGCAAGTGAGTCTGTCAGCGAGTAAGTCCACACCCAGGCCCCTTAAGAGGAAAGTATGCAGCTCCTGCAGTCTTTCATCTCTCATCCACAATCTCTGCTGGTTTTCACAGCCAGTTGTGGGGACTTCTCTTTCTGCCACTGGAGCACTGGGCTGGGGAGACCAGTGTGGGCCAGGTCCCCTCACTATTCTGGGAGGCCTCCGTAGCTGAAATATTTCTCCTGATTCTCAACAACCATAGGAGGGCATAGGACCAGCCTGTTTTGTGTCTCCATCTCTCCTTCCAGTCAGTCTCAAGGTGGCCTCTTCTGTGTGTCCCCAGTTGTTGGACTTCTGTTCACCTAGACTCCAGGCAACTACCAATAATGGTTATTCTGTAATTTGGTTATAGCCTTAATGCGGTTTTGAGAGGAGGCAAGCACAACATTTATCTACTGTGCCATCATAACTAGAAGCCCAGCATTTTGTTTTTTTGCAAAACAATTATATGATTCTTCATCATTATATAAGTTATATAATTCTTCATTGTTATGACCATTTAAATAAAAATTGAGGTAATCAAAACTAATATTTTAATGATCTTTGTTTTATTAACAATTATATTATATATAACCAATGATTTTATGCTTTCTATTTAATCTCCAAAATTATGTGCACACAATACAAGATGTAATGAGAGAACTTGGTTGCATTTGAAATTTTCTTTTAATAAAGCTTCAAATACTGTAAGCAAAATTATGCTTACAAGTTATGAGTTTAAAAACCATTTGAATTAAAGTTTGAATTCATTAGTACCCAAATTTATCTTAGCGATATATTGAATATTACCACAAAATTAATTGCTGACTTTTAAGTTTTCATCCTAACATAGATTGGCATTACTAGTTTTTGAAATACACTTAGCAAGTAGTAAAAAAAAATATAAAGTCAGATCTTAAGGTATATATACAAATTTACACATTATGTGAGATATTTTAGCACTTTAATTTGAAAGAATAACCTAGAACTAAAAAAAAAAATTTCCTAGAGGAAAAAAATTTTAGATAATCAAGAGTTGTTATTTATTTATTAAACTAGAATTAAATGTGTACCTCAAGCTTGAAAAACAAATAATCATGCAAACACATGTCAATTTTCAACTCCAAAGTGCTATAAAAGGAGATTTCCCAATTCCATGAGAACACATAATACATTGGATTGTATCCAGTCAGAGAAGTTGGCATAAATACTCTAAGAGGAACAGTCAGAATTATGTTTCATCTTAGTATGAAAAGGAACATGACATGGTTCAGGAACAAAAAGAAATATGGGATGCACAGAAAGGGAGATTTATACATGGTGACGCTGGAAAGATAGATTGAAGTCAGACAGTAAGTCAAGTTAAGAATTTTGGTCCCTATTCTAAAAGTCATGGAAAGCCAATTCTAAACAGCTTTTCTTAGATATAATTTGCATACAATAAAATTTACCCATTTCAAGTATATAATTCAAGGATTTTTTAGTAAATTTACAGAGTTTTGCAACCATCACCACAATCCAGTATTAAAGTGTTTTTATTATCCCAATAAGATCACTCATGCCCATTTATGGTCATTCCCCATTCCTACACCTAGGACTTAGCTGACTACTACTCCATTCTATTTCTCTATAAGATTGTCTTTCTGAACATTTCATGTAACTAGTACCATACAATGTGATTCTTATGCATCTGGCATCTTTCACTCAACATAATGTTTTTTTCAGGTTCATCCATGTTGTACCATGTAGCGAGTCCATTCATTTTTATAGATGAATACTATTCTCATATCAATTCCATTTTATCTGTTCACCAGTTGCTGAACCTTGAGGCTGTTTCTACTTTTTATCTTTATCAATGTTGCTATGAACATTCATGTTTTAGTCTTTATGTGGACTTATGCTTTCATTGGGTCATATGACAATTTTATATTTAACTCTTTTAAAAAATTGTCAAACTTCTTTTCTAAAGTAGCTGCTCTATTTTACATTTCTACCAACAATTTATGAGAATTCTAGTGTTTCCATATTTTTGGCAAATCGTGTTATTATCTGTCGTTTTGATTCTACTCATTCTAGTAGGTATCAAGTGACATTTTAATGTAGTTTTCATTTGTATTTCCTTACTGACTAATGGAAGTGAGCATCTTTTTTATGCAACGTTGAGGAAATTTGACTGTTGATTGAGCAGGAGGAAACAAAAAAAATTAGCCAGACAGAAAAAAACTGCAAGAGTGTGTCATGGAAGCCAAGGAGAAAAGAAGAGAAAAAATATTAATGCTACCAAGAATCTAAGAAAGATGAGGACTGAGAAAACCACTTAAGTGGGCTTAGATGAGGGAATTGGTGGCCTTATGAGCAACTCACTGGGTAGAATGAGGTGGACAGAAGCAAGTCTGGAGAAGGAGGGAGCATGAATGGGAGTGGAAGAAATGGAGAAAAAGAATCTAGACAACTTTGTCGGCATAGTTGGCTGTAAAGGGAAGAAGAGACATTCTTCAGCAAGTGGAAAGGCTATAAGCCTGAAAAAGAATTTTATTTTCATGGGAGAAAGTCAAGTTTATGTAAAATCTATTAGGAAGAATCCAATGGAAAGGAAGAGATGGGTTATATAAAAGAAAAAGGGTAAATTGCAGTATAGTATACTTATCCACTTATTTAGAAAATGCTGAGTGCCTAAAATATGCATGACAGAATGTTCTCCGTTAGTACTATAATCAATTTGAGACTCTCTTTTTCACATAGGAATTTCTCAAGTATAAAATGACTAAATGAAATGTCATTGGAAGTTGTTCTTGTAAAAAATTCTATATTTATGTTTGTTTAACTTATTCGTGCTGTCTAATAAATGTCTCCGATCACTGAAAATCATTTTAAATCACCTGATGGATCTTTTCAGGGCAATGGTTGTTGTCTTGATCTACAACTATCTGGTCCTACAGGGGAAAACCTTACCTGAAATAACCACCTGATGTGACCAAACAAGAAAAAAAAAAATTCTCACCTCACTCAAACTTGATAGATAAGGATTTAGTTTTATCATAAATATCTCTCCAAGTCCTATTTACATAACCTTACTTTTCACTCATAATCTGGTGCCTTCACTTAGGAATCTGAATCACTTGCCTTGGTTTTTTCTATTCAATATTTAGAAGAGAAAGTATTGAGAAGGGAATAAGAATCCAGTTAGTGAATGTTCTCCCTCTCCCCTGCTGTGAGAAGAAGAAGGTGGCAGACACTGCTGATTTCCTCTGTAGTATCAAGTTCTTTCTTCCTATTTACTAGGGCAGTAATACACCCAACTTAAATTTTTAAAAAATCCATTTTCAGCCAAAGGATGAGATGAATGAGGTATAAACAGAAGATAGCTAGAGCTTGCTGGAAAAGTTGGCTTCCCTTATTTAGATCCCAAACATCCCACATTACCTTTTCATTGCATGCCTGTAGCATGGATTTGATAGCTTAGAGTGGCAGCAAGGGCAGCATATTGATTGTACTTGGTATAATAAACACATTTTATTTGTTGTATTGTTTTTTTGTTTTGTTTTGCCTAGTTACTAGTATTAAAACAGAATTTGTTTCTAATTCCCTTTCTGTGCAAATCTATAATGTTTTAACTACATTCTAGGTCAAATACATGTTTGTAGACCAACTTGGAAGTCTAATTGCCATTTTTGATACTGTTTTGAACAACTAAATTACAAAATAATTTTTGGAGCAAAACTTATTCATAAATTTGTAATTTTTTTTTTACATATAATTATTCATTATAAACTAGATTTTCCCAGCACATAAAAGTGACTCCTTAGGAATTGGCCACTTTAGGAAACTTCATTAATTTTCTCTTGGTGCTAAAATATTATTTAGTAAATTAATGTCATATTGCACCATTGACATCATATAGGTTTAGGAAATTTAATGCAGTTTTCTTTTATACTTAATTTCCAAGGCAGTAGCTTTTATGTTGTGAAGCAACAGCTTTAAAATACACATTGCAATACTAGTTCAAATGTATTTAACAGACTCTATTAAATTAAGTGCTTAGTTTGTAGTAGGTCCTTAAAATAGTAAATCTTGATGGTATTGAGAACTTATAAAGTATTATGAATTTTTTAAGTTTACGCACTTTAAAGATGAAATGTATTCAGAGTACCTGGAGCAATTGAGATAACATTTTTAATCGTGCATTTTAAATGAGGTAATTTTAATGAATTTCAAAATACTTTATTTCTTTTTTTTTTCCTCTTCCTCTTCCTCCTCCTCTTCTACGGCCTCTTTATTGTTTCATTCTTCTTCTTTCTTCTTTCTTCTCCTTGAATAACTCAACTTACAATGAAATGGAAATTAAAATGAAATCAATTTGAGGAGCACCAGAATGAGCATTTGAGGAAAAAAGGTAAAATAAAATAAAATGAACAAAACCATTAATGAGGAAAAATCTCTGCAAAAAAAAATAATATTATTAAATAATGTTTAAGAAAGTAGGTTATTTTGGATACATTTGAATTTTAGGCCTAGAAAAAATACCTTGAAATACAATTCATACTAGAGTAGAAGACACAAAGAGGAAAAATGAAATAAAAAGAAACCATAAAGTGGAAAAGTATGAGATTGATTGAGCCAGAATATAATGGAATTGGTCATTCTCTTCAATCATCATCAAGGACTTTGGGGTAGAGTAAAAGAATGATGTAATATGGAACTGTCAAACTTATTTTGCTGCATTAGTTTTTGTATCGTATCACTTCAACACATACATTTCACTCTATAAAGTGATATACCTTTAATTATATATCATGTAAAAAGTGGCTTTTATTCGTTTTTAAAATTATGGTTGCAATACATTATATTGATTTTAAAATAATGAAAAACAGTGATGTACTGGAAAAGGATATGGAAGTTATAAACGCAATGAAATCACATAGTAAGCAGAGTTCGTGTTCTGTAATGCAAGTTTTATTCTAATGGGAAATGTGACTTATTCTGAATATATATGATAAACACTGCTTTAAGGCAAATTTTACATCTCCTCTTTAATTTTTCTTATTGACAATATTTCTCTTAATGAACAACCTACATGTTGTTTAAAATACATACTTTACAGCTCCTGGAAAGTAAACCTCATCTTGTAGTTCCAAAATGTTGTTATAATATACAGAACAATATTTTAAATATTGTGTAGATACTTAGAAAGAGAAACTAATGAGCTTACCCATATAATTTTTGTGTAAATATTAGTATGTATTATTACACAATTTAAGAATAATTCATGTTTTCATGATATATAAATTAAACTATTATCTAAGTGAAGGATGACATTTATGTATACATTGTAAGGAAATATTGTTACACTATATCAAATACAAGATAATTTACATTTAATATAAATTAATTGAGATAATGTTCATGTAACAAAGAACTTAGATAGCTATGAAAATTATAAAGATTACATAACATAAGGATTTGAACTAAATTAACACTTTGAAAATAGTCAACTGGTATTGTAGTATTTATGTTATTGAAATACAATACAATTCTCTGTGATAAAACATGTTCCAAGTTCAAAGAAAATGTACAAAACTAAAACCGTTATTCTGATGACATATAAGGGAAGGTTTGATCATTAACAAATGCATGTACGTGTGTATATGTGTGTGTGGTTTGTATCTCATCTATGCTATAATGTTTAATTGTGCATTAAAGTTGTGTACATTCACATTCTAACTTGTTTTCTACTTTAAAATCTCCTTGAAAGTGGGAACTGTGGCCTCATCATCTTTGCAATTTATACAATTCTTTGTTTATACTATTATGAAAAATTATATGTCAGATTTATAAATGAATGAAGCTCTCATTGGAAATCAATAAAAATGTCGTTACAGTGATTTTACCTTCTAGGCATTTAGTATAACAGGAAAGGATATTTAGACTAAGACTAGAATACTTTAAAAGACATTCCTACTGAAAATGCTAGTATATGATAAGTACTTTCCACCAGAAAGAAAATTATCAAGGAGGCTACAAAGGAAAAGAAATATTTTCTTTATCAAGAAAGTTTTACTAAGAAAAAAACATCAGCTGAGCAATGACAAAAAAATGCTTGCTGACATAGGCGTTCATTCATCTGACCCAAGTTCCTCATCTCCTCATAGGCCAATAACTTGCAGCTGAACTTTGAGTAGCCCGTCTGTGCTTAGAGTAGCACTGTCTAAACATTTTAAGTGGTAGTAAATTTATTTAGCTTTAATTTCCTTTTATAAAGCAGTTACGCTAAATAAGTTTTAACAATGACCACATTTTGCTTATTCAGTCCATATAACCTCACATACTTATTTTCACCTACAGGTACTAGACCACTCTGAAATATTTTATTCTCCTTGAAGATTTATGTTAAATACCAGTTTTCCAGCAGTTTCATTGCAGCATAATTTATATAAAAAAGATGGGAAAGGCTCATGCTTTTAATAAAGGTCTGGTCAAATAATACTCTATGCATATAATGAATACAACACAGCTGATAAATGAGCTATGCAGATCTCTATGTGTTCAATGATATAAGTTAAATAAAATGTAGTATAAATGAAAATATCAAGGTTTTAAACTATGCTATTAGAAAAATACCATTTGTGTAAAAAAAAAAAAATCCATCACTTGTATATACCTAAACTGTTTCTGGAAGAATACCAAAGAAACTGCTAAGAACAGATGCTTTAGGGAAGAGTAACTTAATGACATGGGGATCAGGTTGGGAGAGAGTCTCACTTTTCACTATATACTCTTGTACCTATTGAATTTTGTAGCATGTACATGCATTTGCCATTTATTTGAAAAATGTAATTTTGAAAACCTGTGCTCCATTTGACCTCTTCTGGTATTTGCCTGTTCTAGGACTGCTGCTGCCTACTAAACAGAACGTTAGGGTGTTTTCTTCATTACGGCACATCATGGAGTCTCAACAAATATTAAATGAGTGAACGGCTGCTCAGCCTTCCTCCTTCTAGTGTCTACCCTCAAAAAATGCCAGTCTAGAATTGTTGTATCGTAGTTGAAAACAGATGGAATTAGGACTTAAACATGAGATTGAATCCCACATCTGCCCCTTCCCGAGTGGATTCTACTTATTTCTGGTATCCTCAGCTTCTTCACTAATAAAATAGAATACTATGTGGCTCATAGGGCTGTATTAGGGAAGAAAGATCATATATGTGTGTATAGATATAGATATAGATATAGATATAGATATAGATATAGATGATATAGATAGATACATACTATATATAATACACATATATATAATCAAACCATAAGGATCTATAAAAATGCCACAATGAACTGCATATAATAAATTCCGAACAAATATTTATTGAATAGAACTAAACTAGCAAGCAGTACTATTACTGCTAATTGAAAAGATAGATAAAACATACGACTCAATATCAAGGGCTCCTTTACCTTTCTGAATTGTCATATTAGATCATCATTTAGTTATTCCTTTATGGGTAGGACTGGTGTACATAGTACAGCTAGTTCTGGGAAGCTGCCTAACTTATCCCTACTGTTTACAAAATTTTATTTTATTTTATTTACATTGAGAGTTACAATTACCATGAAAATACGAATGTACCAGGAGTTACAAATTAACCCCTCATCAATTAACATTTTAATCAATGCTTAAACAGAGATTAGCAGCAGTCACAATATTTGTTTAGGACCAATGGCCACCATAGCTTTTTCCACAGCCCTCGTCTCCTTGACCTTAAAGTATTTTAACTAGAGATTTTACCAGAAAGTGCTAATTCATTAAACATCCAAACAATTGGTTACTAATTGTCTGATGATAACAAAGAAGAAAACTTTATTCTCTGAAAGATGTATTTTCAGATAATTTTTACAAAGATATTGTGACTATTGCTTTCAAGAACACGGCCAATCTTAGTTAATCAAAGAGTGGAGTAGTGCCTTTTTTTTCTTAACTTAGAAATATACTTGACTGGGACCCCAGTCCTGAATGGTTTCTTTTTTCTGTTTTGTCAGTTCAACATCATATTCATTTTTTTTCACAGAAATTTCAGATCTTATTTTTACTCTTGTTAAAGTTGTCTTTTTCAGTAATTGTGATTAAAAACATTTACAAATCCATCCTGTTACATATCTTATTTATTATATTATGTATTTTACATTTTGAATGAAAATCATCCTAATTGGTATGTTAAATAGGTAACAATGCAAATAACAATTAAATTTTGAAAAAAGATATATTTATTTCCTATTGATATTTTCCAACTACTTTCTATAGAATGAGATTTTATGTTTCTTTTAGCTCCAGATCATGCTTCTCTCCAACCAATAATAATTTGACACCCACCTGTTACAAATTGATTGCTCATAATTGCTGCAGGCTCAATTGCCCTTAGTTCCGGTAGTTTTTCTCTAAGATAAAATTTTATATTTATTGCTCATAATATTATTACTAACTTTTTTTGTATAGCCAGGAAATTGAAGTTTAGTTAAATCACATATTAGGGTTTTTTACCTAGTCCTACATACCTCCAAAATGGAATTGATATGTTACATGATAATCCACTAGATCATGTATGCTTATAGCCTAGTGTTTTGTCATTGAAATAAATTTATGTGTATTTTTATATGGTTTTTTTTCCTATAGTACGAAAATGAAATACCTGTATGAAGGGTAAAGAAGCTAAAAGTTGTGTATTATAAAATACTAAGCTCCTGATAATACACACATTTATGATTTCAAAAGATTGCTAAAAATGAATACCATACTGTGTAGCAACAAAAGTATTCAGTAAAAGACTATTATTCTATTCTTGTCATATTTGCACTTGACTGTGTTCTAAAGATTTCATCATTTTCACTTCTTGTATTTATTTATTGGAAACCTAACAAATGTCAATAGATTTAACAACTTGAAATGCATGGCAAAAGGTCGTTTTATGCTTGTTAACCCATCTTACCTCATTTCATTGTTTAGAAATACAAATATTATTTTTCCATTCATCATTCTTTATTGAAATTCAGAGAACATTTAAGTGTAGTAAAACTGATAACTAGTATAAATAAATTACTGTTAAGTCCAGAATCAAATTTATGAGCTTTACTGAAGTTCTACCACAAAGAATGTTTCTTTTGAATGTATAATGAAAATTTATTTCCTCTAAGACATTGTGTTTTGAGTCTTAATCAAAATAAAAATCTCTCGACTTCATCAGGCTATTTTTTTAGTTTGGCATATCACATAATAAAACTATCCTATCACTTTTTCTCATAGATTTTATAAGTGGCCCAGTAAATCTGTTTTTTTTTTCTTTACTGTATATATTGGTTTTCTATTGCTAACATAGAAATTACTATAGAAACTTAAAAATGATACCCTTTTATTATCTCCCAGGTCTGTGGGTCAGAAGTCTGGGCACAGGGGGCCTCAGCTGGATGCTGTACTAACAGCCTCACTGAGTAAAATTAGGTTGTCAACTGGGCTGGGCTCTTATCTGGAGAATCTGGGAAAAATTTACTTCTAAGCTCATTCATATTGTTGTCAGAATTCAGGGCCTTTGCACTTGTAAGATTGAAGTCTCCATTTCGCTGCCTCTGTCAACCAGAGCTAGTCTTTGATCCTAAACTCTGTCCCTATATCCTCTCATGTTTCCCATGTGGCACCCTCCGGCAATGACAGGTTGATACCCTCATGCTTCACATCTCTCTGGCTTTTTTGTTCTGCAGCATCTCTCTGACCCTGGCTGGAGAAATTTCTCTGCTCTTAAAGGATGATGTGATTAGATTGGACCCACTGGGAAAAATCCAGGATAATATCTTTATTGTAAGGTCTATATCCTTAATTACATCTGCACTGTCCATTTTGCCATATACTGTTGCACATTCACATATTCCAGAGATGACACTGTGGACATCTTTGGAGGGTCATTCCCTTAGTACACTGTTTTAAAATTGTCTTTTTTTCCCACTTTGTGCTAGGAAATTTTTCTATACGTATAGGTAAGCTTAACACGTTAGGGGGGAAATCTAGCCTCTACGAATATATTCTATCTTATAATTTAAACATTTTTTTGTATTCAGATTTTAATTAGAAATTGATTAAGGTCAAAAATTGTGCATGAGTCCTTGGAGCTCAAAATCTGTAAAATGTTGATTGGTTCAGGTCTGTACATAAACCCACCAACCTTACTAATTATTTTTTAATTCAAAGCCTCTCACTAACAAACCCAGTCCACAAATTTACCTTCTAACCTGTTACTAGATTTCTGCTTTCCTGTCACATCAACTTTTCCACCTTTTTTTATGATGTTGAGATTTATCCCTTTAAACCACAGAACCTATCTTCTGAATTTTCTAAGATCATCTTTCACTGTCATTTGTACAGACTCCATATACGTCCCCAATAAGTTGTAAAGACCTTTAAGGGCAAAAAAGTTTCATCTGTTTCCTCAGTTGAAATTAATTTTTAGATCTGAATATTTTTAGCAAATTAAATGAGAAATTAATCTGTTAATCATTTGTTAGAAACTCTACTAAAAATTTATGTTTAAAAGTCCTTCTATATGTAGTATTTGTTTTTCTACATTTTCAAATTTAGGGAATTTATTATTGTTGGTTACCATTTATTAGCTTCACATCAATTCCAATTATAATATATTTTATTTCACTTTTATAATTGTGAAAATTATAATTTCAATGTTATAACATCTAATTTGTTCTTAACTGTACATATAATTTAATTGCATACATATTATTTTCAAAATGAATTTCAGATTGCAGTAAATCGAATATTTTGGTGTAGGAGTGAATAAATTCTTAGTGAAACAAGGTGATTAATTTAGTAGATCAAATCTATTAACCATAGAAATCATTGAGTTTTAAGATTATCTTATGTAACTTCAATTTTGCTTTTATGTATGTTTATCTGAAAATAATGACCCTACTAGAATCTGACTAGCTTAGAGATGTTTTTGTTCATGAGCTACATATCTTGCGAGTTGTATATCCTTTATGCTTAACATATTGAAACTCTTGAAAATATTATCAGTTTTTTTTTTTTTTTTTTTTACCAAAATGTTATATTCGAAGGACAAAGACAGGGAAAGATTTTTCCTATCATACAATTTATCTCTTCTCAAGGGCCATGTGCTAGTACTTTTGTCTCTGATCCTCTTAAATGTGTGACAATACGGTATCAGCAAGGGATAAATATTTTTAAAAAGGAAATATACAGGAGATCAGGAGTATAGTCACAGATATGGCTGCTTGTGCAAAAGAATGAAAATACGTTGTAGCATACTGCACTGATAGTGCTGTGATATGGGTTTCAAAATACTGTATATTTCAAAAGTATTTTTAGGTATCTTTTTCCCCCCAATTCCCAATTATCATAATTTTATTGGTGAAAGTTCTTTTCCAGGATGAAAAAGTGAATATAATTTTAGCGTGTAACTTGCTGAAATCGAGTCTCATTCTATACTTAGATCTCACTACAACCTATCAGAAACTAAATGAGGTACATTTATACCCCATCTCCTCTATACCTTGGAGAATTCAGTGTCTCCTGCCACCTAATATTTAAGGGACAGAAAGTAATCAAAATGTCTTATAGTTTGACTTAACTGAAAATCATATTAAGCTATATGTATTATTTAAAGGAGACCTACAGATTGGCACCTACTAAGCTCTCTAACCTATTTTCAAATGGCACACACCATGTTGTAAAACAGCAGCCTTAATGGGTATTTCCATGTATTGACTACTACGATATTCTTACCTGTGTTGCATTCTATTTTTTACTCATTTAAGTTAAAATACAGATTTTTATGAATGTTTTTAAGTACATTACAGTTAGATTATTTGCTAAGTTGAATCTCACCTCATAATTAGCTAACCTCTTGAACTTCACAGTCGGCTGAGGTATGCTAAGCGCAGGTTCTAGATGGAGAGCAAATCACTTTAGAAACAAGTCCTTCTTCATTGCATATATTCAGGTTTTAAAATTTCTGGCAAAAATAAGCTTTCTTATTAGAAATTTGCCTTGGAAACATCAGAAACATACTTAGTCTATAGACACGGTGAGTTGAGTACTTCAACTATATCCCCCAAAAGGGAAAGTTATTCCACTCAATCTGCCCTAGTTATGCTTCTGTTAGTAATATGAGAGGAAATGGGAGTCATGAATCTTCTATGTCCTTTCTTTATGACCGCCAAGCCAGAAAGAAGTGAAAAATGTTTTTTTCTAGACATTGATATGAGATAATATTAAAAAGTAGAAGAAACAAAACAAAGCCAAAGGGATAAACATCAGAAGCTTGCTTAAACAGCTTCGGCCCCATATAATTGCTTTTCTGTCAGCAGGATTATTAACAAATTTGGACATCTGAAAATTAAATTAACAGGCTGAAAATATTTTACAGAATGAGATAGAGCATGATACATGAAACATAATGACCCCACTGAAATTCAGCCAAGCCAGTGCAGCTACTCATTTAGATAGAGAAGACAACTAGTTAATCATCACTGAGCAAATTAGGCAGAGTAAATTAGTTGCTACATTCCACAGTCTTAGCTACCAAAAAGAGTATATGCCATTACTTAGAATAAAAGAACTCTAAGCATATTATTTTCTATATAGAAAGAGAAAGCAAAATAGCATTTTGAATTCTCAGAAAACTGAAGTCTAGGTTATGTAGGTACAAATTATATATGCAGAAGTACGTATGTGTATGTATGTGTTTTCACACACATATATTAAATAGCAGAAGCATTAGCATTTTCTTGCCCTTGACCAAATGAAGTGTAAAAAATGTTTTTCAAGGTTACATAGAATTCTTTGGGATCGCATACACACACAAAAACAAGAAAAAAAATTTCAAGTTATTCCTTTAATTGAAGATTAAAGTAACCATTTCACATACTCCTTCTTGCACAATATTAAATATTTTTTTTCTTTTAAAAAGTATATTGCTATTGCCTATGAAATAAATATTTGGACTTAGTTTATCACTGGAGATTAATCCGAAATCATATTTTGTGGCCTTAATTAGCATTCATTTGCTTAATTGTCATTCTCAGCCCCATCATTTCCATTTTTTCACTAACTTGAACAATGCTATCTTCTGCTGTTTGCACTTTAATTTAAATTTCTATTAAGGTTTATGAACAGTAATAAGGTCCTGTTTGAATATTCATTAGCTTCTGAATTGTGAGCTATGAAAAGGTGCTTTCTTTTACCTTAATGAAACTGGCACAGCATGGGACTGATCAGTTGTGACATTTGATTCGAGGCATCCAGTGAATTTTCTCATTGTTTATTGACACATCTTGTCCAAACAGCTCCCTCGCAAGTGAGCGGAGTAATGAAGGAGAGAGTGCTGCAGCGGAGTGTCGAGCTTTCCTGGCAGGAACCAGAGCATCCCAATGGAGTCATCACCGAATATGAAATCAAGTATTACGAGAAAGTAAGTGCTAAGAACAGCCGAAATGTACAACATGTGCGGTGTGACTCATGTCATCCTACCTCATTGTTGACTTAAGATGGTCATTATGCCAACTGTTTGGAGGTACTTCAAAATTCAGAGTTAATTTTAGCCATTTTTAATAATGATCACCCTGAATCTCTGGTTCATTATTATAGTTATGATTTCTGTGTATTAAATTTCTCTTATGAAAATGAGAATATTCCACTAGTAGTATTTTTATTTATTCAGTTTTTGATACCATAATAATTAGATGCAGGATGTTTTAGTACCACAGAAACCACATAATCCAAGGTGTTTTTGAAAAATGTTTCTTTTAGGATGTCCGTTTGGTCCTTTAATGATTTATTTTATTTATGTGACTTCAGTGATTATGATGGTGGCCTCGAATAATTTAGTAATTTGAAAAAAATAAGAATATTTTCTGCCATGAATTTGTAGTATTCTTCAAACTTTAGAATGAAATGATTCTGATATTTCATTCCTTTAAATTCCTTCTGAAATTTACTTCATATATGATGTATTAATCATGTCCGCCACTTCTTTGTACTCCTCTCTCCATGAAAATCCCATTTACTATGACTAAATCCCAAATGCTGCCCCTTTAATTTCCATAATAGATAAATTTTAGCAAATAGTAATATATCTGAGCATATGAGTACATTTATTTCTGACCCATCTGGAGACAGGAGGAGGGCGGTACATCTGTTCACAAATTATTACCTAGGCTCTACCTCACAGAAGGACATGTTTCAAGGTTTGAAACATGGAAACTACTGCTGTTACTAATAGTAATAGTAATAATAAGTGTTGCTATTATTGGCTTAAATGAGTTAGCTGAAGTGTAACATACGTAACCATTTAAATCATTTAGACAGCATTTCAAAATAGGAGCCTAAAGCTTTGGAAAAACTTGGGGAATGAATCAACTCAATTGTATAATTAAAATGCACGTTGGCAATAGATAATTTTTTCCCCCTTTGAAGAAAATAAACTGATAGTTTTAGATTAGTTTCACTGTTCAGATTAAGTTTACAAGATTTTTGGCTTATTATTTTCATTACGAATTCATGACTTCCACAGCCAAAGTTACAGTTTAAATACCTAATTTTTGTACCAGGGAATACATTTTTTGTCCTATCAAATGTGTTTCTGTGGGAATACTTGTTTTTAATGTTGGTTTAATGTCTGTTTTCCAATGAGCTCTAACAGTTATAGTACCTTCTGAAATTTCATTAGATTTCAAAAGCAATAAAATACATTCTAAAATATAAGTTAGGTGGTAAATGAGAGTGAAGTTTCTCACAGTGCAGCAAAATAGTTTGCAAATTCTTACTCTGGAAGAAATTTTTCAAATGATTGCTTTTCTATTTTGCATGAAAGAAACAGAATGCATCTACAGTACCTGAGTTTAAAGATTAGGCAATTATTAAGAAAGAATAATAGTATTGCGTTATAATATATGTAAGCATATGATTTATATCACTATGTCATCAAATATCAGTTATGCTCAGTTCTTTTATTTGAAGTAAATACATGTTTACATTATCAACTAACAGTTTTATGAATGATTATAATGAAGACAATCACAAATCATCTTCACTAAATCTAGATTAAATATAAATGTATTTACACTTTTGTAAATATCAATGTGAAGGCAAATCAACAATCAGACTGACATTTTCAGATTTCAATGAACAGTTTTATTGGCAGACACAGCTGAGCACAGGTATTATAGAACAAATAAGAAACTGTCTGAAATTGTATATTTGGATGAGTGGTTTTTATAACTTTTTTCGTAAATAGCCCATTAGAGTCATATCAATTACCTTGAACATTTTATTCATTTGAATATTGTTTTGGTGAAGATTGTTTAATATTTTTGAATTTTTTTAGTTATGTTGTTCTTAGGTTTATTATATATACTATGATAAACACATTATTAAACTCTACAAGCTTCAGTTTTCATATTTGAAAAATGAGGAAATTGAACAGTGATGTTTAAAATATTGTCAAACCATAAATTATATAATACTTTAACATTTATTTTGATCATTTTCATTTAAAATATTTCCTTAAATACTTTATCATAAAAATGATTTTATTATGTTAGATGTATAGTCTTTAATGAAAATAATTAATAATGTCACTATGGTATTAGTGTTAGCTAAATTTCTTGACTTAAAAGCTTTCTTAATTTTTAGCATATGGTTTTTTACTTGCTGAAGAACATTTAGGAAAAATAGTAAGAGAACTACATAATGAAGTGAAGACTTCTACTAAACCATAGATTTTATAGATGTACCCATGTTTTGGCCATTAGGACATTTTACTGTCTTTATGGCTAAATAGTTCGTATTGCTATGCCCTCTACCAACAAGACAGAAGCTCAAAACATCAGAAATGATTTAACAAAATTATTTCTCTTTGAAATTTATAGAACAAAGGCATTTGTTTACATTTACATTTTATATTATCTTAGAAACAACTCAATGCTATATTATTCCACAGGGTACAGAGTAACCTTTACAAAAACAAAAAAAAACAGTGTGGCCAATTGAAATAAATTTCAAGAATTGGCTGTCACCTTGCCTGGTTGCAATCACAATTAAATATACCCCATATATATTGTTTCTAGGATCAAAGGGAACGGACCTACTCGACAGTAAAAACCAAGTCCACTTCAGCCTCCATTAATAACCTGAAGCCAGGAACAGTGTATGTTTTCCAGATTCGAGCTTTTACTGCTGCCGGTTATGGAAATTACAGTCCCAGGCTTGATGTTGCTACACTAGAGGAAGCCACAGGTAAAATGTTTGAAGGTAATTACCACCTTTGGTTTGGATTCTTACTCTCTATACCTCTGGCACGCACACACACACACACACACACACACACACACACACACATATTGCAGGTGATGATTTTGTTCAAGATAATATTTACTTTTAAAGGTGAATATATGTGCATATATATATATATATATATATACTTTGTAAAGGTTATCCAGAATAATAACTTAAAATATGCTGTTTTGTTTTGCAATGATATGATAGAACCTGGTGTTTTAAATTAGTCCTTTTAATACATATTGGGTTTATTAAAAAAAAAAAAAGGCGAAGTTAGAAACAGAAGCAGGACTTGTTCAATTGTGTATTGACACAAGCTGTTTTTGTAGAATCCAAAATGAATTTACTCTAGTTGTGTCAGTCAAAGTACCTTTTTTACATAAACCCCAAATGAAGCCAGGATGTACACCAGGGTGGGCCAGAGAAAGATGATATGTAAGAATCTGTGTTAATTTAAGCTACTTGCCCTTTAGCAATGATCTTAGAACTTATTTGTTTTTATTTTAACCGTCTCCTTTTTTCATTTTTGTAAGACATTTCAAACATACTAAAGAATATTTTAAAAGTCTATATTAAATATCAAGAAGCATGTTTAAATGAATATCTGTGTACTACCACTCAACTTAAAAATAGAACACCAATATCTTGATTCCTCTTTATCATTTTGTTTATGTTTTATAACAACCTAGGAACATAACAAAAATCCATGTGTCTTTAGTGTATCACAAATAAGCAGGTGTCTCTTAGGATGTATGTCCCTGGTTATCGGCAGAGTGCAGGTTCAGAACAGCTGGAGTACCACTACTAGTTGTCCAGCTAGCTGAGGTCTCAGCATGTTTTGTATTATGAATTTTTTTTTATTTTTCCTGATATTACTGCTCAGGCACATGGTTCACCCAGCTGTTAATCCCATAGCTCTTTGCCAATCTAGCATTCCCACAAAATTCTAAACAAAAAGCAGTGAAAAAAAAATTACATAATTTTCTTCCCTCAATTTTTAATAAAAAGTTTTTATAAATTAATTAGATCAATACAGTTTTGATCAGAGTTATTTTGACTTTAGAAAAATATTTTTATATATCTTTAAAAGACAAATTGGTAAATATCCTTTGCATTAGCAAATGTTTGTTAAGTTTGCTAACAGTATTTTTTCAACATATTTTTATATTTTCAAATTAAACAGCAACTCTCAAGCCTCAAATAATAAAACATATATTTAAATAAATTTGAAATATAATTTTATAATTATAGATACAAAAGCATCTATAAAAAAGGTCACATAATTCAATGCTATAAAATTAATGCCATTGTTCTTTATTACTTTTTAAATGATATATATGAGATTAAAATGAGAATAAGTTCAATGGCACCCAAAACATTAAAGGATTTTAAGATTTCAACAGTTAAACATTTGAGTGGTCTTAATGTTAAATGAGTTCTTATTGTCTTTAGCTTAGATTGATCTCGTGATATTACTTTGTGATTTCTAATATAATAAAACACTTCATATGATGTTTTTATATTCTAATAAACACTTTAACCTTAAATTGGAACATTACTTAGTTATCTCACATGTACCTGCACGTTTTTATCAGTTAAACCTTTAGGTTTGAAAACGTTCAAAATATTTTCAAATTATGTTTTGAATATATAGATTTGAAATTTTTCCAAATGATTTTTATTGAGTGCTGAGATTCGTATATATTATTTTCATTATTTAAAAATGAAGTAAGACTCAAAGAGATTAAAATAAGTTATGGGAACCTGAATGATCACATGAAATAAATGTTAAAAATGAATTTTTGCATTAGAAAGAATTTGGTGCTTTTTAGCATCAGAATAGTCTCTTCCACTGGAATGTAAAGTTGATGAAAGAATGATTATATCTCCTTTTTTTTACTATAGTCTTGCCAGTGACTACTATAGTGCTTGACACACAGAAGACAATAAATAAACAAGGAATGAATATCTCAGTCATCAACTTAAACAGATTATCAGTATCAATCAGTGCTGTAAACATATCCCTGGTTTCACATCTCAGCTCTGCCATGTCCAGTTGTGGGACTTTAGGTGAGCTGCTTCTCTGCACCCTAAATGCTAGGATAACAGTACCCAACTCCTAAGGTATTATGAGGATTAAATAAGTTAATGTACACAAAATGTCAAGTATAGTGCCTCGCACACAGACAGTCTCAAGTGTCAGCTTCTATTATGAAGCATGATCATTTCAAATTTTTTGGTCTCAGGAAGCCTTATAAGCTATTAAAAATTATTGGGGATCCCCAAAGAAACTTTGATTAATTTGATGTATCTATCAGTATTTTTCACATTAGAAATTAAAACTGAGAAATTTTTAAAGCACAAAAACACATATACACATTGGTCATCTGAGTCATGATGTCATCACGTCATAATTTCTAGAAAACTCTGTGCACTTATGAGCATTGTGAGTGAAAAAGTGAAATAACATTGTATTTTATGAAAATAATTTTGACCTTGCAGATCCCCTATAGAGTTCTTGAGGGACCATCAGGGGTTTCTAGACCACCCTTTGAGAAATACTGATTTAGCACAAGGTACTGTGCCAAGAATTAGGGATGCACAGAGACACATGACACGGTTGATGCTCAGTTTATTGTTCAGTGAAAGAGAAAGACTTATATGCAAATGCTGATCAAGCAATTAGATGCTGGTAAGAATGGATGTCCCAGTGCTGTTAGTGTGTCAGGAAACAGTGACTCACAGTGCTAGAAAGGAGGGCAAGAGGGAAGATGCCACTGGAGAGAAATCGTTTGAGCACTGTTTCAAAAGAGAAGTTGAACAAGTTATTCCATTGCACATACATCCTAAAATCCCCTTCTGTACAGAGTCAACTCCACTGTTTCTACAATTTTCTAAATGACGGTATGATGATTATGGCACTTAATTACTTTTAAAATTTATTACCCACGAAATAGATTAAAATATTAACCGTAAATGTGGACTATGGAAAAATTAAAGTGTGACCCTGACTATATATAAAAATGGATAACTAAATAGTCACAAATTCTTATTCATCATTTACCTGAGTTCAGTTTTCTTATGGGAGTTCTGTTTTTGAAGCTAAGGGCAGAGAATTATACCCAAGGGACACATTAACTGAATGGAAACAGTTTCTATACATACATGTATAATTTTTTCCTTCCTCATGAACAAACTAATCCATTCTTTTTCCTCTCAATATGAATATAAAAGACAGATAAAAAGAAAAAGCAACCAAACCAACCAAACAAAAAATACTTGAAGTAATCTCTATTGAAAAATAGAAGACTATAATTCAAAAATAAAATTTTTCTTTTCTTTTTTCTATGTTCAGAAACTATCTATTACACCAGAGCCATTTTTACCATTTTTCAATACAAAAGCTGTGTATAGTTAGCATAGGTATACAAAATTAAGAGATGAGTTGTCAAAAGGAGGACATAGAAACTAAAGCCCAATAGAAAAAAAAAAGGCAAAAAACAAAACTTATGTTTCCTATTGTGGCAAAGCATACTCTGCCTACATATAATTTACTGCTCTGGAGACCCAGTCCCTTGCCACCAGCAAGATGGAGTAGTATTTTCCATCCTGCCATAAATTAAAGATTATAGGTATTAATTGTTTCAGAAATAAGCAAACTAAATTAGTTTGACATTGTATATGATCTGATATTTGCAGCTGAATCATTTATGGGAATATACATTTTCATTGTTTTATATTTCTTTGATTATTTTATGAGGTCAATACTGGTTTTGAAAATATAATACTCTGGGGAAAATAAGACAATTGCAAATTACAATATAAATAAAGCTTCACTAATTTGGAAAAATGAAAGTGGGAAGGCCTTGTGACTTGATGAAGAATTGGAATTAGAGGCTGCTTTAAAGTACATGTAAACATATACTGTTGCCAAAGAGGTCTCAGAAAGGTCCACCCAGGCTTACCTTAACGAACATCGAAGAATCACTTAGCATTATACAGGAAATATCTACAATTAGATAGTGTGGAATTTTTTTTTTTTAAGTACTTAAAGAAAGTTTGCTGTTTTATAAATAACTTACCTTTTCTGTAACATTGAACTCTTATTATGTGTGTATCGCATACTTTTTCAAATTAATACAAGTAGTTCTACTCTTTTTCTTGAATTATGGTGCACTATAAATTCATGATGATTTACTATGATCACATGATCTTTATTTTATATTAATCATATGAAAGATAAAGCATTTAAAGTGCTTTGAACAATACACGGAGCATGTATTTTGGTTCTTTTTTACATAACAGAAAAATAGACATAGGGGTCAAATACTTCGCTGAGGAAAAAACAGAGATTTAATAATAATTGTAGATTAATGATCTCTATCTCTTGATTCATAACTAAGTTTCCAGCAATCAAGCAGGGGCTAGCCATTTAATAAGGTATTTTGTAGGTATCTTTATATTACGATATAATGCATTTATTTAAAATTAGAAGTGAATTCAATAGCATAGGTAGATCTTGTTGATAAGATTTTGTTTAACCTTTCAAGTTCTTGCATGGTATTGAGTGTTTCTGTTTCTTCTGTTTACAGCTACAGCTGTCTCCAGTGAACAGAATCCAGTTATTATAATTGCTGTGGTTGCAGTGGCAGGGACCATCATTCTGGTGTTCATGGTCTTTGGCTTCATTATTGGAAGAAGGTAAAACACAAATTTCTTCTAATCTCTATCTAACGCGAAATGTATTGATTTTTCAGAATTACATTAGCTCATTACTTATTGTTTAGTGTACTAGAAGAGTAAACGCAAACACTGATATGAAACCTTAAAGGATAATAAATTTTTATTCCCCCACGGTCAATGAGCTTAATCATTGCCTAGTTTGAGAGAATAAGTATAGTAATTTCTGTTGGGTGAATTTATTCTTTTAGTTAATGATTTATAGAAACTGTTTAAAATCTGTTGTTGTTACTGATGTTGTTTTTCAGAAAAAGTATAAGCAAATATTTACTCATTGATAAAACTAAATGTATGAAATATGTTTCTTCTACATTGTCTCATGTAAATACTTTATATTCACTGCCTTTTTATCTTATGAATTGCTGTGTTACTAAATGAGTTTATAACTATGGACAGGAAGTTTTTTCTGTTTATAACACTAACTAGCATGTTTTGAAATAATTAAAGTGTATTATACTAAATTTTAAATGCCTTAAGTAAGATCATTGATTTTATCACAAATTTCTTTTTTTTCCAGACACTGTGGGTATAGCAAAGCTGACCAAGAAGGAGATGAGGAACTTTACTTTCATTGTAAGTGTTTGGCTTTTCTTTATTACATGTACCCCCAATTAATACAGAAACCTGGTTGTTAATATTGACATAAATAAATTCCTAATATATCATGTTTGAAATTATATGAGCTCAAAGTATTGCTCTAAAGCATTTGACCAGATATTCAGAATGAAAGTCATATGATATGAATTTTTAAAAAATATATTCCAAAATGTAACGTCATAAAGAATTTTAATATAACTGTAAAATATTAAGGTGCTTTGATGTCACAATTTTTCCATTTACAAACTTTGCTCAGATGTTTTCTACTATTCTAATAATTACCCATTAAATGTTACATGGCCCGTGTTTTAGCTAAGGAATTCATTTCAGATTAGATGCATAAGCCCTTTTTTCCTGCCCAATGAGTGATGCTACTTTGAAAGGCTAAGCTGAGGAGCCTCTTTTATTTCAGCTACAATGCATTGTCTATCACTGAGAGATATTTCCCCAGACATATGAAGTATAATAATAGGATTTAATCCTCCAATGTTTCCCTGTGGATTTGGGTTACCTGATTCTTAAAGGTTCACTTTGGAAATCATATTCAGAGGAGACCCTAGAGAATCAAAGAAAATAGATGTCCATCTGCATCAATCTTATTCTTACTCAGTGTATATGGCAAGTAAAAAAATGAGAGCCATATAAGCAAATGTTATCACTTTATGCATCCAAAGTAACCTGACAATCAAATGATTTTAATTCTGATGATTAGTGATGTTTTTATCAAAACCTGTTATTTCTATTTTTAATCCTTAAAAATATTAAGAACAATTTTATTTATTATTTTTCTTAGTAACTGTAATCCTTACTAAATTTTTTCATGGATAAATTTCCTTATTGAAATAAGAATTACACCTATCATTGTGTTATTTCTCAAATTATTATATCAATATCTAAGAAGATATTGCCATGTACTCATCTTAAAGTCATTATATAACATCAATCAAGAAAATGTATCATTTAAAGACACAAATTGTGAATGCCAGTGTTATCATTCTTGAGTTTCTTCAATGTGTTTTTTTGCTGAACCAATAATTACCTTGACTTCAATTTTCGAAACAGAAGTGGCTTTAGATTATATATATCCAAATTGATTATGAAACATTATAGAATTCCGGCCACTGAAGGCAGGAAGGGTATGTGGGATACTATAATTTAAAGTAAAAGCATGACCAGAGGTAGCTTTATGATGAAGTCTCAGCTTCAGGGTCCCTCTCTTTCATAGACCCCTTTTAAGGCCCTAGGAGAGCCCTAGCAATTTTGTGTATATAATCTTTTTTTTTTTTTTTTTAATAAGAGAGTATCCCAAATTGTAGAAGGCTCAAGCCTCATAAAACTTAAATTTCACCCTGATTCTGAATGAATATATGTGATGCTGCCACCTCCCCTGTGGGATTATTTGATATGCTCCCAATGTTGGTGCTAACTTTTGCCAATCTAGCAGTCTTGTGCCGAGCCTCCGTAATTAGAGTGGCAAAGGTAGTTTATAGCTAGAGGATGTACAGAGAAAGCAGAGGCTACTTTTTTTTTTTCTTCTAAGACATGAGAGAATATCTTTAACACTTCTGCAGACAGGAAGAAGAGGATCAAAACTTGAACGCCTAAATTTTTAAATGTCTATAAAAGAGTAACAAAATACTATAGTTCCTAGAATCCTTGATTCTACCCATATGTAAAAAATTTGATGACAGAATCATTTAATATTGCCTTAATCAGTATGTCATTTTGCTTTTCTCTATTGAGTGTATCCTAGACATCCCAAAATTATCAAATATGTTTTAGGTTATTTGTTTTTAACTTGCAAGTTAATTCACAAAGTAAATTGAAACATGGCTTCTCTAAAACTTGTTATATAGCCTTGCTTAATTGTCATCACTCAGTTTTAATATTTTTATTCTATTTGCTTTTTTTACATTTGACATTCAGTCGGTAATTCTAAAAAATAACGCTGCATTTTTACTTGCTAACATGGACAAGATAAGCTTGATAAATACAAAGTTGTCATCTTTAGAGCAAAATATCAATGGTGATTTTACAATATTTAATATTTGTGAGAAATGGTAAATGAATTACAAAAACATAGAAAAGCTCACTCTTAAATTGAGATAAGGAACAGATCAGAATATTCAGAAATTATGTCAATATTTTTCTTATTTTAAACATTCATTTTTAAATGAATAATGAGAAAAATGAAGTGTGGCATATTCTGTCCTAGTAAATTCTTGATTTTTAGAATCACCAATTTTACAAGGATATCTTTTCTTGTCATTTGATAAGAACCATGCATTTTATTTGATTTTATAACTGTATATAAAATATGTAAAGTACAATACTATGGTCACCAGCTATTTACAAGATGGTGCCCTTTTATTCCTTGAGTATACAGACAATTTTCTTAGGTGCTAAGACACCAGATTGGATTTTTACAGAAACATGAAAGCAACCATTTAACTGGCTTTTAGAGCACTGAATTTAATAGAATGTCCAGTCATTTGTATCAGGCACCCTCAACTCTCCATGGCCCCAAGTGCTACATTTAAAGATATAAACACAATGGAGGAGTTTAGTGAAGCAATTCCAATTTACATTTTGTTTCCTCCTACCATTTCTTCTAACAATGTCTTTGAATCTGAGCTGGGCAGTATTTCATGTTTTTATGCCAAAATTGCTCTGGCTTGTCAAAATGTTTTATGACAGCTTGAATAAAGAACCATCAGAGACTCCATTTGAGATGCAGAAGGTTACCTCCACTCTGGCTCCCTTATCACAAAACAAAACCAATAAAAAATAAAAAATAAACAGTGAAAGAAAGAAAGAGAATAAAAAGGGAGAAGATGGCTCATTCTCCATCTGCCTGCCAATCTAGGAGGTTAACCTATTGTTTTCTTCCCTTCTCTCTTTTTCTCTTCCCTTCCTCTTCCCTGTACTCCTTCTTCTCTCTTTTCTCCTTCTGTCCCCTCTCTCTTTTCTTCTTGTGTTTTTTTTCCCCATGTTCAGCTCTAGTAACAAATGAGCATCTGTCAGTTTTATAAACTGCAACAATAATTGTTTAAGACAATCAATTTTGGATAAACAACTACAGCAGAATAAATCAAGATTTTTAAATCCCATTTTCCTTTATACATTCTGCTTCTTTTTGTTTATTATGTATTTATTTTTAAAATATAATTTAACTTAATGTGATGACATAAGCACAGTTAGGCTGCAATGTAATACATGAAGAAATATATTGTTCTCCAAATAGTAAGATTTAATGAAAGATTGTTCGGTGGCTTTGTTAAAAACAATAAAGTTTTTTGAGGATATAGTGTAATTCTTTTCATTGCATTAATATAACCAAATATATGCCTATCTCTCTTATCTTTGTCTTTAACCAAATGATTAGATTTGGAATACATTATTGTAACAATTTGATTTAAACTTAATATAGCATTATCTGTTACCTGCATGCTTCTGGGTGCATTTTAAGAAGATTTTAACTTTTGCAACTTTAAAGCTGATTCTATGTTGTTTGAATTTTGACTACCTTTTCTGAGGCATATTGGCTACCTCCTTCCAGAGCCTTATAATTGAAAGTTCATATAAACCATTCTTCTTTCAAATTGCTGTCATATATGGTAAGCAGATCCCAGGAATATTGTAACTTTTCTAACTTTACTCTGCACTTTGTACCTCTGGCCTCTATTGCCCTTCAAGGTAAAGATGAAACTGTGTCTTTAGTAGATTTCTCTCCGAGTCTGTGATAGTGGCCCTCACATCTTGTATTAATTTTATGTATATGTCAACAATGGTTGGTCTTATAAAAAAATAAATCAAAAGAATAAGTAAGATGTCTAAATGTTTTTAATATTGCTGTCAGTGTAGTAGGCTACCTGTATATGAAATGTCTTCTTTTCCCAGTGTATTAACTTGATTGATTGACTGACTGATAGATTTACAAATGTGTTTCCAAGGCCATTATAAACCTCAATATGGCTTGAACTATGCCATGATAACAGCGAATTTAATTAAACCTCTAGTCTGATAAGTCATGTCAGAGAATTCTGGTGATGTCTTTTGTTGATTTACTGGAAAAGCAATTCAGTTAGTAACCTATGAGCTGGATCCTATGTTACCTATAGAAGCTTGCAGATAATACCTATACGCCAGCAGACTGAAGTAGTCTGTTAAAACTGCTGTGAATCAGGTGATGTGGAAGCAAGTTCACTGTTCCAAGGAGCACTCTCCATAATGAAATTCCTGGGCTGACTGCACAATAAGTGCTTTGCTTCATCACAGTCATGCTTTCTTACATCATTACAGTTAAATTTCCAGGCACCAAAACCTACATTGACCCTGAAACCTATGAGGACCCAAATAGAGCTGTCCATCAATTCGCCAAGGAGCTAGATGCCTCCTGTATTAAAATTGAGCGTGTGATTGGTGCAGGTAAGGCTGTTGTAGCTTCCTTGTTCAGCTGTTCCATTTAGCCAAGATCGAAAGTCATACATCATAATGACAGGCAAATAATTATACCTCAAGTATAGAACTTTTGCATTTACCTGAACTGTTGGAAGCAATGAGGCTGTACTTGTTTATGAAATCTTAAGAAAAAAAAAAAAGTGAAAAAGAAGCATGTGGCATAGAGAATCTGTATATCTTTTGTCTTCTGTTGGATTTTTAAGATAATGTTCTATCGTAAGATATTAAGTTCTGGCCTGTTGTTCAAGAAATGATCTAGTATTTTAAAAATTAGGATGTTCCTGAATTTTGCTGGAACACAATTCTTCTCACTTGACTTACCATCTTTTTGCCAAACTTTAATTTCTATATTTTTTCTTGTATTTGTAGGCATAGTTAGCCATTGTACTATTTAATTTCATATAGAAAATTTATATGTATGAATTACTTAAAAAAATATTAGTTTCTAGGTATTCAATATGTAGTTTAATGATAATTTTACATTTTTGGGTCCAAGTCCCTTTACTCTAGCAGTCATAGTACACACGAATTCCAGACTTTTAAATCTTTAAGAAATATTTGCTCTTTAACCCATAAAAGTAATAGCAATGTTTACAACTCGCTGATGTGCCCTTACGCTTAAGTAGACAGGTATGTTATACAGCATAACTCAGAAACAAATCTAAATTTTGTTTCTGAGTTTTTGTTAGTCCAGTTTTAAAATAGTAGCTTGTATAACGGATAGTTTGGAAAAGTTTTAAAGTGTTTTAAAGAATTATTTGCATTTAATTTGAGAAGAGAAATATTTCTGAAATTAAAATATATCTGCCTGTTCTATTACTTCAGGAGAATTTGGAGAAGTCTGCAGTGGTCGTTTGAAACTTCCGGGGAAAAGAGATGTTGCAGTAGCCATAAAAACCCTGAAAGTTGGTTACACAGAAAAACAGAGGAGAGACTTTTTATGTGAAGCAAGCATCATGGGGCAGTTTGACCACCCAAATGTTGTCCATTTGGAAGGGGTTGTTACAAGAGGTAGATGTTGATTATATCTTTAATTTATCAAGTGGACTATCAGAAATTAGTGTTATTTCGTACATAGTTTAAAAATCAAATTATGAACATATTGCATATTCTAAATGAATGTTTTTTCTTGGTATTAACTTAATAAACAATTATTTTATATCACAACCTCGGGAAAAAATGAAAATAAATAAATGCAGAATTAGAATTACAGAAAAATCTAGTAGCTAAATAAAGAGGCTGATACTTTCATTTAGCTTCAAAAGCCATAAGTGATAGTTTAGTATTTAGATTTTACAGAAAATGTCATTTTCTCTGAGTTTTGTTCACAAAACAGAAATCAGAAGAACACAGTGACTTGGACTTGTATTGTTTAATTTTATGAATCATGACTATGTTCCAGATAGACATTTAATGACTCTAACTTTCACAACAGCACTAGAAACATTCGAAACACAGCTCACCATTCACTATTTCAAAAAAGCACCATGTGTCTTATCTGGGATGAGAAAGATAATAACCCTGAAGTTGAGGTTGCAGTTTCTGAAGCAACACTTTTATTTTCTTATGTATATGTATTTATTAATTTTAGGGAAACCAGTCATGATTGTAATAGAATTCATGGAAAATGGAGCCCTAGATGCATTTCTCAGGGTAAGTAACAAAATTATCCTCCCATTCTAAATATCCTCTACATGCAACCATATAATTTTCTAAACTTTTTTTGCAGTGTAAAATATAAATATTTTGTAACTCAGACCAATCTGTGAGTTAAACTGGGTTAGAAATATATAGTGGCCAGTCTAGTTGCAAAGAGTTTTCAATCCCATTAGGTAGGACATCTATTTTAGAGAATCTTTGTTGTAAGTAATATTCCAACCAATAGCAAAACAAAGTATAAAATGGAAAAAAAGTCACAGACAATATAATCATTTTTTACTTCTTAGTTTCTCTTCATCTTTAATCCAAAAAACTCCCCTTTCTTTTTTTACCATTTGGAGAAAAATATTTAATATATGCGTCTTCATCCCTGTATATGTTTTTAGATATTTATATAATTTTTAGTAAGTGAGTAAAATAGCTGTCAGGGATAATATTTTCAGATACTTTCTTTTGTATCTCTGACCTAAATATTAACATATACTTTGGATTTGCATAATCTGAAACTATTATTAATTAATATTAATAACATCAATAGAAATGATTATTAAAACTATTTTATATTATTTGACTATCAATTAAAGGAACACCTGTTATGTTTTTCACAAATGTCAGTATAATAAAGAAAATTAATTAATATTATTCTTATAAAATAGTAATTAACTAGTGTGCAGACATTTTTCGTGGTGATTTATTATTCCCTTTCAAAGTACAGTTAACTGGACTTTTATTTTTGTCTTCCTCTAGAAACACGATGGGCAGTTTACAGTCATTCAGTTAGTAGGAATGCTGAGAGGAATTGCTGCTGGAATGAGATATTTGGCTGATATGGGATATGTTCACAGGGACCTTGCAGCTCGCAATATTCTTGTCAACAGCAATCTTGTTTGTAAAGTGTCAGATTTTGGCCTTTCCCGGGTTATAGAGGATGATCCAGAAGCTGTCTATACAACAACTGTAAGAAAAAGTCTATTACCACACCTCTTCGCATTCCTGAGATTTTCCTACCAAGAAAGCAGGGCTTAGCAACACAAAACTAACTGGAAAAAGGAGGCAAATCGATCTCAGCTTTTTGTTGTTACTGTGTTTTTCTTTTGGAAGAATCATTGTTACTTTTACAGTGTACTATAGGAAATGGGGAGAAATGGTGATAAGAATGACAGCATGCTTATCTTAGAATGTTCATATAAATAATATTTAGTCATATGTAACATCTAGTTAGCAGCACTCATAATTGTAGCAAAAAACTATAACCCCATTTTAAATGAAAATTTTAAAAGAATGTTAACTATCCTAACTCATATCGTAACTTTTGTGATATTAAGTAAAAGGAAAACATGTGAAGGTTTAAGTCCTCAATGTTTTATTTCATTTTAGTAGTTATTTTGCCTAATTTGTCATTGTCTTTTGACTAGACTCTTACCCTAAGACCACAGAAGGCCAATTAAGTTGATTTGCCTTGAAAATGAAACCTTGTTATGATTTTAAGAAATGGATTCATAACTTTAAATACACTCAGAGAGAGATTCAAGATGAATCAGCCTGATAATGCTGAATTGCCAATTGAATGTACAAATGTCTAACGGCACCTTTATAGTTTTGCTATAAATGACTTATAAGTCATTATACATATTTAAAATGTTGATTTCTTTTTATAACAGGGTGGGAAAATTCCAGTAAGGTGGACAGCACCTGAAGCCATCCAATACCGGAAATTCACATCAGCCAGTGATGTGTGGAGCTATGGAATAGTCATGTGGGAAGTTATGTCTTATGGAGAACGACCTTATTGGGACATGTCAAATCAAGATGTAGGTGTTACACTATTTAAAAGAAAAGAATGTAATACAGTGATATTCATTATTGTTGGAACATGTAGGTAATGGCTCATAGAAAGAAACTTCTGTAGAATTATAAAAAATATGATTTCTGAGTTTTCATGATTATTAACAAATTACCATGATAATTACCATAAATTAGGGGTTCAATTAATTTAATTTTGGTTTTCATTTTGAAGAATTGCTTTTTTTTTTTTTTTAATTTAAAGTTTCTGGATATACTAGAAGCCTACAGAGAATATTTCCCCCTTAATAAAGATAATGATGCTGTGCTTACACAGCTCTATTGCGAAAGTCACGTGAGTAAAAGAATCATTTGTAGAGAGGAGAAGGAAGGTTGTGGTTGTGTTTTATCGTGTCTTTGAAGCTTATTTTTCTTTTTCTTTACTATTCTAAGAAAAATCTGTTCAAATGATCTATTGTAGATTGATTTAATTAAATTTTAATTTTATGAGGCAATCTAGATTTTATGATCCATTTCAGTTAAGTATTTCATAGTGACATTTTAGATTGTAATCACAATGGAGTATCTTTAGAAATTCATTAAAAAAATAGTACTTACTAACTTTGTATACTGTTATATACTAAGACATTAAATATGCTGTCATTCTTTGATAGAATAAGCCGATGGCAATTATTGGGGTATACATCTCATACAGAGAGACCATTTATAAAACAATATAGGATAAGTGAAAGTGAATTTTGATTATATTAGGTTGAATTTTATGAAGTTGACATTTTTGTGGGTTAGAAACTTTCAATACTGCCAGATTTATATAGTTCAACCTACTACAATGTGAATAAAATTTAGATAAAAGTAGAGCAAGTGTAAATCCAGGAAGGTAGCCTGGATTTGAAATAGAAATCTGAAGAAGACCTTGGTTCACAGCTGATGAGAGAATTCTCCAAATAACACATTGGAAAGTTCAAAACCAAAGGCTTAGCAAGGTACGTGGAGACCAACCAAATAGACTCACTTTCTTATAAAAGAGATACAAACATTACATTGGGAATGATTCGAAATGAAGATTAGGTTGGAACAAATTGATGAAAGGCCTTTTCGAAGGAGTTTGGAAATGTTACAAATGCATATTCTTGAAGAGTAGAGCAAAAAATAAGTAGTGCTCAAGAAGTCTATATTATCATTTAATAGAAGGATATGACTAGCAAACTAGATTAGTTGATTCTGTAAACATGAGCAGCAAGAGAGGCTGACTAAAGTTAAACTTGTATTATTTTTTAAAAGATTATGAACATCGTTATATTAAACCAGTGTCTTTGTTTTTGATTTTAGAATTTTCCATACAAGTTCCAGTGTTCTTAAAACTTATGAATAGTTATTTTTAGACAACAAAAGTCAAGTCAGACTGTTGGTAGTTATTTTCAGTATATTTTCCTATAAATTTCTGCATTAAATAAAATGTTTACAGCCTTAGAAGGAGAAGCTTTTAAATCATTTAAATCTTTTAGTATTTTAAATTAAGGTATAACATGAAACAAACTTACTTACTTATTTATTTTTGGTTTTGATTATGTTTTTTCAAAGATAAAAGTATAAATGATGAGTGCATTTGGCAGAGGCAAAATTGTTAACATTTGACAGGTCTCAGTGTCAGAATTTCATGGACTGTCAAAATGAGGGCAAACAAATCCTTGGGGCAGAGAAAGAGAAATATTTACATTCCCTAGACACTGGTAGAGTTTCGTTTCTTTTGACACCTTCCTTCTGTACTAGATTCAAACATAAAGGGAATGACAGGAATATAAGATGACTTAAATTCAAAGTTCACTTAACTTCTAAAAACAAATTATAGAAATAGTTAAAAAGAAAAAATATCTTAAATTTTAAATTTTAAATTTCCTAAATATTGTTCCTTTGTTTTTCTTGAAAATGAAATATCATAAATACATAATAAGTATATCAAGAATAAATAAATATTTTTGTTGATCAAATGAAATTACATCTACAGTGAAGTTCGGGTCTTATCTAGAACATTTAGGACTAACTTTCTTTCTTTTTTTTAATTTTGAAGGTCTAAATTATTAAATTCAGATATGTTTGAATAATAGTAAGAGATTACCTACGCAGTTCAGTTTTTGTAGTGAAATTGATATTAATATTACTCTTATAGGGTAATATTTATTATTTTATACTTATATTGTTGAAGTGCTATTTGAGCAATTATATGTTTAATTTTCAATATGCAAATGAAAAAACTAGATAATTTAAAATAATTAATACTATTACAGTAAAAAATTTCCTAGATAAAAATTTTACTTAGTCTCTGGTAGGAGTACGTGGAGTGACTTGAAATCTCTGAACCCCCTGACGCATGTGGAAATCTTGTGTATATGTGAAAATAATATGTTTTTCTGAGAAATTTGTTTTTATCAGATTCTCAGAGATATTAACTTTTTAATTATTCTAGATTAACTTACTAAGTGAATCAATCCACTTTACAGTGTTTAAATTTAGTTAAGAATTTGTCAGGAATTTTAGAGAGCCCTCAAATTTCAAATGCTTTGGATTTTAAAAGACTGAACAAAGGGAGGATTCTGTGATCAACCTGAAGAAATACAAAAGGGGTATTATAGAAGTCAGGGAGGTAGATAGTTGCCAGAAGGCTTTAGTTGCTCTTCAGAAGGAGCAGTGAGCAAGAAAAACTTGGGAAGAGGTAACATGCATGTGGATGATGATACCCAGGCTCAAACAGATTGTCACTTAACACTCGAATGCATGTTCATTGTATTCTTATGTACTCATAACTTTTCTAGAATTTTCACTGCAGTGGAAGCAGTTAGAATCTAGATATTCTCCATTAAAATCAAGAGTGAGCTTTCCAAATTTCCAATTTTTATTTCCTAAAAATCTGCAGATATTTAGTCCTTTCCATAATAGCCTTTTAGAAGAAAATCTTTATATATGTAAAATGAAGCAAAAAGAATAAATATTAAGAAATTGAAAATACTGATATTTGGCATTCACAGCAACTGTCTTTTAATTGAATTTATATCTTAATTAGTTTGAATAAAATTTTTACACTGAAATTTTGAAATTCTTCACTAAGCACTTGTAGAGACATTTTCTTAAAACCATTCTAATTACCCTAGTAATGTAAGACTGTGGAAACCCTTGCAGTCCTTCTTGAAAGGCTTATCTTAAATAAATGGTTTTAGTGCTCTGCCTAAAAAAAAAAGGAAGAGATCCTTCATTACATGTATTGGTTTTTTCTATGTATAATACTCAACAAAGTTATTTCTTCTCACTTTAAATTAGGCCAGTAATTTGTTTATTTCACTAGTAGGTAGTCATAAGGATGGTAAAAAACAAATTTACACTTCATAAAAATATGAGGCATAAAGATAAAATTCTTAAAGTGTTCCATTAAAAGACATTTAAGAGCTTTGAAAATATGATACACTGTAACTAAATTTATTTTTAGCTAAATTGTGAGCCCTCAACTTTTTTAAAGTCATCTTTAATTTATCTTTGTATTTTTTTTATATTGACATAGAAACAAAATTGTAATTTTTTGTAAATCTTTGCCATAATCCCACTAAGTGGAGTCCAGAATATTTAATTGTATAAAATGTGGGTTATGTTGTGTGTGGTTAATGAAATAAAAATAGTGTGAGCAGAAAACAGAAACCAAGCATGTTATATCCGATTTTGACTTATTCCGGGGGGACTATTATCATGGGATCATTTTGTAATCCTTTTACTCCTAATAGCAGTGGTCGTACTATAATAATACTGAACCTCTTGTCTGCAAGCAACTTTTGTTTTTATTTCTAAATATTTTTTTTGCAGTACATACTAAAAAATGTCTCCCTGTTATATCTCAGGATTTTTTTATAAACCGTGTATACCCTAGTCACTTCCTATTTTTCTGGGAACTATCCAGAGTGAAAAATTGCTTATTTTCTTTTTCTTTGACTTGCATTATACTGCTAATGCTACATCTGAACAGGCAAAACCAAAGTATTTCTGGTAATTTCAGAAAAAGATGTTTTAAATAAATTACGTGAGTGAGTAATTGCATAATGCTCTAAGAAGTGTAGGTTCAGCCTTCTCAACTGTGTGCCTTAATGTTTCCAAGAACATGTAACAATTTGCAGAAAGTACTTTTTATTTTCCCAACTGGAAATCTAATGCAGCTAACCAAATTAAAAACACAGAGCCTCTAGGTTCAGTTTGTTCTCAGATCATCCCCGTTGTTGGTTTATCATCAGAGGGTATGTATACCTTGGATTATGCCAAACTGTGCTCCAGAGAGGCCTAAACTTCTCAGCCAGTTATCTCTAGTATTTCTCTAGGTAGGGGCATGATAGTGTGACTTTAGAGTACCAAAATCGATTCCCAATCCAGAGCATCTCTTATTTTAAATGTTATACATTGCTGCTTCTCCTTTAAAAATGTGCAAACCACTGTACCTTTGAGAGCTAGAAGTTTCATTTTGTGTTGAAATAAATGTTGTTTCTCTGCTGTAATAACAGGAATCATGGAATTCCTATAACACAATAAGACATCTATAGAGATGTAGTAACTCTTTTATTACTGTTAAGAGTCATTTAATGGTGCTGCACTGTGTTCATTGGCACAGGCTTAAGAATACGTTGTGTTCAAAACTTAAGAATCCTATGGGAGAGCTGCTGACAAGTATTATATAAGGAAGGTCATGATAAAATGTAGGTTTACATTTTAAAAGATTATTCAGAGGGAAAAAAGAGAAAGCTCACTCTACCTGCATTGTTTCTTTCGGGACATCCGAAGACAAACTACTAGCAGGGAAATAGGTTAGGAAGTGGTGGAAAATATTGAGGTCTGAACTAAAGTTATGAGGATAGAGATGGAGTCCTGTCAAATCAGAAAGATACTACAAATGTTCAAATATAAGCAACCTCAAAATAAAAGGAAATCCATTCCTTTCCCGTTGAACAAATGCCCCCAATTGTTTATTATATAATCATTTTGAGTGCATAAAGTTTTAGAAATTTTTAATTTACTTATTAACAACTTGAACCACTGTTTAAATAACTGAATCCAGCTTTCCAAAGTACATTCTTTTTACTTTTATCCAAGTTTTTTAACATATTGCGCTTTGAATCCAAGTATAGTTGCTGTCACTGGAATGTTGTACAAAGCCACATGAAATTCTTTGCATTTAAAAGGGTTTTTGGTTTTTTTTAATTTAATTCCTCCTATAGTAATATATCTGTGATCTGTACAGAGTTATCATTTACATATGTTTGCTTGTGTGATGTAAAGCTTTTTAAGGGATATTTTAGAGAACTGTTTATAAGATTTCCAATATTTGTAGTAATAGGAGCATAAACAGGAAACCTTTTAAATTCTGCCATTAACTTCATTAGCTCTCAATACCAACACTGATCAAGGTCACTTAAGTCTAAGGTGTTTATCTCTTAATTGTTATTCAAAATAAAGTACTTAAGAATAATACTCATGGTATGAGACTTTATAAAAACTTTAACTGTGGGATAATGAGTATATCACTGCAGGAATATTATATATATATGAAAAAAATACTTCTGATATTTGAGCATATATTGTGTTTAGGAAGTAGCATCATCAAAGCAGTGACTAATTGGCTATGCATATGAGTAGATAGGAGAGAGAATCTAGAACTGTTCTCATTTTGGCTTTTTGGCTGGGATGACTGGAAGTTCCATTGACTGAAATAGTAAAAGGTTTGGGTGAAGATAATAAATTCAATTTTAAATAGATGGAGTATAAGATGCCTATGGAAAATCCAGATGAAGCTCTCTAGTAAACTAATGTATAGGACATAATGATTAGGGGAGAATTGGGGCTGAGGATTTTATACTTAATAGCAATATTTCTCAAAAATTGCTATTATGAAGTTAATCTATGCACCTTTTGAACTTTATCAGTTTGCATATATAGATTTTTCTTAAATGAAAGTGAACTATTTTTTTTCTTATGCGGAGTATTTTCTATAAAAATTGTTGATGCCAGCTACTTTATTCATTACATCCTATAACCTTTTACTTTTTAATGTGCTATTCTTGAATGTCAACAAGCATTTTAAGGATATGTTTCCTTACAAATAGTGTTTATCAACATTTCTTAAAGCTAGCTTATTATCTGCCTATTTTGGGCCTTATTTTCTTCAAAAACGCACGATTACCTCTTTTTTTTATTTTTTAGAGTCATTTTCTTACATTTCTACTATATTATGTCAGTAGCAAAGGATCTGTTAATCCTCCTTGAATATTATAATGTTTTGCAAGTCCTTCCTATTTGTATTGTTTGCCTTCCTATTATTTTCCTTGTGCTGCTCAGATTTGTAACAATTTCTGATTTTTAAGATTTTTTTTTCTTTCCATAAAAATTTTAAAAAGTCCAAATAAGTAACTTTTGAACTTTCTGATTGCCAGGTACAAATGTTTATGGAGACCTCTTTTTCATTAGCATCCGAAGTTTGATATAAATAGAATCTTAGACTGTTATTAGAAATAAATAGGCAGTGATGTGCTAATAAAATTTTGCCAGGACTCTGAGTGGGAAAGCCCTGATTTGTAACCTTTCCCAATTTCCTGGTGTAACATTCTTCCTTTCTCCTCCCTGAAGGCTGATTTCAGTCTGCCAGAGTGAGGTCAATAAACTTGGAGTTGCAAAGTGATTCTATCACCTTCAAGAACCAGTACAAATTGGCTCCAGCTCACCACTGTACTTGTAACACTCTATACTTCATAAGCATATTAGCTTCATATTATTTAAAATAATAGTGTGCTTGGTAATATTTTCTGTCATAGTACATTCACATATTTTGATATCTTGTTTAAAAGTGTCATTTAAACTCTGCAAAAAGTGAAACTTGTGTAGGGGCTCAATTCTGGGTAACTGACAGCTTCCTCTTATAACTTGAAGAATTCATAAATTTATAGACTAATACGTATATACACAGCTATATACAAGTAAAATCGTTCCATAACATATTCCCTTTTGAAAACCTCTGGGATGACATTTAAAAAAATTTTCCATCTATTGCACCCTGAGTGAGCTTAATTGCTGCTCCCTATTGCTGAGTGAACTAAGAAATGTCATCATATCCTGCACTTCATGTACCCCATAACAACATGCTTAATATTCACGGATGTCTTGGAAAAAAAAAAAAAAAAGTCTTTTGCAAAGCAGCATGCTTCACTTTTATCAGGATAAATCATTTTGCCTACCGGGCAATTCATTTAATTATAGTTGAACCTCAGTTGGTAATATTTTTAATGTCCTTTTGGCTGTTAGGTTATAAAAGCAATAGAAGAAGGTTATCGTTTACCGGCACCCATGGACTGCCCTGCTGGTCTGCATCAGCTGATGCTGGATTGTTGGCAAAAAGAACGCGCAGAAAGACCAAAGTTTGAACAGATAGTTGGAATTCTAGACAAAATGATTCGAAACCCAAATAGTCTGAAAACACCCCTGGGAACTTGTAGTAGGTAAGAAATACTTAAATATTCACATGAACTATCTATCTCTTCAGACCCACCCAAATGGCAAATTGACATTTGTGTTAAATTATAAATCCATATTAAATATATTGTGTCTACACAAGTTTTTATTTTTTTCTTTGCAGATGGCTTACCTTAATTGAATTAGTATTTAAAGTGACCTATTATTATTGCTTTTTTCTTTTTTTTTAAGTTTCGATAGATATCACTGGCCATTATTTAGGAAACTTTCTAAACTGGAATTTTGTGATTAACGTTTCACATTTTCAAATTATTATATGGGTTTTTGTTACTATTGCTCTAGCTTTTTGCTTATTATCTTATTGTTTTGCTACAAGTTATTCAGCAAAATGACTCTGTGAAGTTAACATTTGTAAAAGTAATTCAATACATGATTAAAGACTTATACCGGTTAAAAAGTGTAAGAAACACTCCATTCAGCCCTTGCACTTGGCTTACTCCATTGAAATGCATATTAGTTGTTATTCAGCTTCAGCTGCCAGGTAACCTGATGCTGTGGTCTGTACTCATAGTCAGTTAGGCCCTTGTGGAGACATATGAACTCAAGATACTAGCAAGGGTACCAGCAGTTCAGTGGATGCATGTGTCCTCAGTAGCACCCTCATAGTCTGAATCAGTTAGTCCACAGCCAGATGTACTTTCTTTGCTCCCAGTTACTTTTGGAGAAACAACTGAACATATATTTACTGATTACAAATACCGTCAGATGTACTTTTAAAAATACATGGGAGATGCAATCTGGTGGTCAACAAACCTAAATAATGTAAATTTTGGAGTGTAGTTATTGGGCAGCTTTTAAGCATTAGATTTTGTTAGCATATCTGTTTATTTGTTATTATAACATCAATTAAAATATATAATTTTATTCTCTATACCTTTATTTTTGTATGAGACAAGACATTTTTTAATAGTTCATGAAAAAAATTGCTTTTCTATTTCATTCTTATCTAGGCCAATCAGCCCTCTTTTGGATCAAAACACTCTTGACTTCACTACCTTTTGTTCTGTTGGAGAATGGCTACAAGCTATTAAAATGGAAAGATATAAAGATAACTTCACAGCAGCTGGCTACAACTCCCTTGAATCAGTGGCCAGAATGACTATTGAGTAAGCTTAAACTTTTAAATTATATTTAAGAATGTATTAGGTACAATCCAAGCTTTATACATTAAGTTATTTCCATATATTAAAGAGGTATGAACCACAAAACCAGGGAGAAAAGCATCTCTTTAATAAGTGCCTACTATGTACCAGGTGTAATGCTAAATAGACCTTCGAACATACAGTATCTTTTAAACCCTCACAGCAACATTTTATTAAGTCAATAGTTTTACACACAGCATGCTTAAGAGTCAGAGAATTTAAATATTTTCCCCAAACTGACTCAACTAGTTAAGTGGTAGCTAATTTGTCTCCATAGCCAGTATTCTAAACACCACCCAATGAGACTTTCATTTTTATTAACCACTGTATCACTTAGTCTCCTATTCCCTGGGAAACTTTCTTCATTGCAAAGGAGGATTTCTTTCACCATGTTTGTATCAGACATTAAAAATCTCAGTTTCAAACCCAGTACCAAAATACATTATGACATTCAATATGATTACTTTCTTTCTGAGGAGGTCAAAGGGAGCTTAATTTAATTCACTGTAACTAACAGTTTAGTTTCACTTACCTTTTGGAAAGTGTGTGATTGATTCGAGTTTTTTTTTTTTTTTCCCTTTTCTTTTTTTTTTTAACCTTAAGAACTGCCTGATAAAAACAGCTTTTGAAATTGCTGTGAACTGGAAGTAAAAAGAGATAAATTTTTCTTTCTGCCTTCATCACTCTTTTTGTGGTCCTAGGAAATCCATTTAATATCTCCGAACTTCAGCTTCCCCAGCTGCGACATATCTTTTACAGGCGATGCAGTTCCTCTCAGTAATGTGTTTGAAAATGGAAATTATCAAGGTTGTATTAGTGGGGTCCTATGTACGTGCTGTTGGGAGAAGGGTTTCACATTTTTCAGATGAGATGAAGACCAGCAATCAGACATTGGTTCCTGGTAAATCAGGAATTGGCATACACACGAATCTAAGCATGTGAATGCTATCATGTCTAGCTTTATGCTAGTCATCATGTGCGTGGAATTGGCATAATTATGCCTCTCTCACCAAAGCAATCTCCTCCCCTGAAAGACTGTCTCTCAAAGTCTTATTAGACCAATGCTATGAAATACGACAGCACTGCACTATTGCTATATTTTAGATGCTTGTAAATGCCTAAGCTCATTATTTCTGGCTATTAGGAAAGGCAAAAGTATGTACACAGATTCAGTTAGCTTCCGTCGGATTTAAACTATTTAAAAATAGATATTGCATTCTTTAAAAACTATTTTTTGTCTAAAATGTTGTCAAATGTGTAAACTGAACGGAAGTAAATATATAGCCAATAATATTCTTAGAATTACCACATAATTATTAAACTTGGTTGTATGATCATTGATGATTCTTGATGTACTAGAGCCCAGAAGTATTTCCATTCATACTATATCCTATTTTAACAATTAAAAATTTTAAACTTTACTTATGTTCGTGAATATGTTTTGATGATTTCTTATAAAATTTCAAATTAGTTGAAATATAGCTTATATTGGCAAATCAAGAGCCTGAGCAATAAGGTTTTCACAAAGGAGAATGTTGATGCAGGTTGCCAACCTGACCCATTGCAGGAGTATGATCATAATACCCAAGGACATGAAGATAAGATCTGTTGCCTAAGATACACTGATTATTTAATTAGAGTTGACGACAGTTTAGTACCAAATAAATTCTTGGTAAAGTAACTAATAAAAAACGTGTTTGTTTTTTTTCAGGGATGTGATGAGTTTAGGGATCACACTGGTTGGCCATCAAAAGAAAATCATGAGCAGCATTCAGACTATGAGAGCACAAATGCTACATTTACATGGAACTGGCATCCAAGTGTGATAAGCATTTCTCCCTTATGAGGGAGATTAGATACTGCAAGAGAACAGTACCGGCCTTCAGTATATGCATAGAATGCTGCTAGAAGACAGTTGATGTCCTGGGTCCTTCCTACAGTGAAGAAACGATTTAAGAAGCACCTATAGACTTGAACTCCTAAGTGCCACCAGAATATATAAAAAGGGAATTTAGGATCCACCACTGGTGGCTAGGAAAACAACAGTGACAATAAACAAAGTACTACCTGAAAAACATCCAAACACCTTGAGCTCTCTAACCTCCTTTTTATCTTATAGACTTTTTAAAATGTACATAAAGAATTTAAAAAAGAATATATTTGTCAAATAAAATCATGATCTTATTGTTAAAATCAATGAAATATTTTCCTTAAATATGTGATTTCAGACTATTCCTTTTTAAAGTCATTTGTGTTTATTCTTCATAAGGACTTTGTTTTAGAAAGTTGTTTATAGCTTTGGACCTTTTTAGTGTTAATCTATGATACATTGCTACACTGGGTAATTTTGAAAGAATTTCAAATTAAAAAAAGAAACATAGCATGATTGAAGATACTTCTCTCAGAACATTGGTATCTTTTTGTGCCATTTTATTTTGTTTAATCAGTGCTGTTTTATATTGTTTGCTAATTGGCAGGTAGTCAAGACAATGCAAGTTGCCAAGAGCTCTGATATTTTTTTAAAGAATTTTTTTTTTTTTTGTAAAGAGCAGACAACACATTATCTTTTCAATGGAAAAAGCAATAATGATCCATAAATACTATAAGGCACTTTTAACAGATTGTTTATAGAGTGATTTTACTAGATAGAATTTACTAAAAAAACTCAAATTGTAGGTTTATGACTATAAAATAAAGTATGAGGCACTTCACCTAAAGGGTGTTGGTGAAGGCAAGTCTGAAAGCAAAAACTATCCAGTGTTATCTAAAATTTAGTCTGAGCACATCAAGATTTTTTCAATATCGTGACATTAGGAAATTTAGGAGAAATAGTTGACATATATTTTATATCCTGTTTGGTTTAATGCAGTCCAAACACAAAAGGAAAGAATTAAGTTTTATATTAGAACTCTGAAGCATGATAAAAGGGGCAGTTCACAATTTTCACCTTTCAAAAACAAATTTCCTGCACAAGATATCACTGATGCAGTTAAAAAAAAAAAAAGTTTTTTATTTGTGAACACTGATATGAGAAACTTAGTGGAAGAATACTTTTTACCATGTATGGAAGAGGTGAAGGATCTGATTTTTTTAAAGCTTTATTTATTATACCATACTATTTGATTACGTGTTAGAATTTCACAAGCAATAATTAAATGTGTCTTTATAGCTATTTCAGGAATGTATACATATTGTGAATACTGCTCTCAAAAGTTATGAAAATCATGAACTACCCCAGAATTGAACTGTTGTACTTCCAAAGAAAATTGGGCTGTTTATAATGATTTTAATAGAGAAGATCCCAGGGATCGGTCACAATTGGTCTTGTTTGATAATGTGGGCATCCACGAACAAACAAACAAATATCAGAAACAAAATCTGTAAATGTTCCTTTGTAAAACTTGTAAATTTTATTTATACTGTCTTGTTTTGTACACACATTTCTCTGTAGTGGGCTCTGAATACATTGAAAATGCACTATATTTTTCTATTTTACTTGCAGAGCATCACAAAAGAACAGGTATTTTCAGTGCTACATGATGTGTTTTCCCACATTTAGGACCAAAGATGGTAATAGAAAAACTCAAATGGATTGCTTCCCAAACCCCCCTCCCCGCCCTTTTTTTTTCTTTTAAGTCACTGTACAGTGTTATTTGATATTTTAATTTATTTTTTGATTGACTAGAAAATCATTTTAATTTCACTAAAATGTTTTTGTCCCTAAGGAAAAATAATCTGTAAAATAATTTTAATTAGCATAATATAGTCACCTAGACACTTCCATTTGTAATCTTTGTAATAGACTGTAAATATATTTTTGGAACTATAACACAATGTGCTTGAGGGTTATTTTTCAGTGTCTGCAGTGTATACAAGTGTTTATACTAAGTACAGCACTTTACAATTCTAATCAGTAGCATTGGCCTTTGTGAGAATGAGTGAAAGAGTTTGAGTGAGTGATCTTAATTCCGTTTGGATTCTAGACTCACTAATAATGAAATTCCTTTCTTGTTCATAGCTTAAGGTGCTTATTTTTTCTATTAAAAATTAAATTAACAAAAAGCCATTTTAGAAATAGAAGACATAGTATGGTACATGCAACCGGTGTCTTTCCTGCTTTTTCTAGCACTAGATTTATAGTTGAGTAGTCTTTCTTGAGTAGAAGGGCAGAATAAAAGTTTTTTTTTTCAAAAATAACTTTTTTCTTCAGCAATATACCTCATCTGCCTTAAATTTTTTACAGCTCTTTACAGGGAAAGGGAAGAAGGGATGGGAAAGACACACAGCACAATAGGAAGTGAATAATGACATCGCTCTCATTTATAGGTTTCTTTTCCCAGTCAATATTATGATTTTGAAATACATGTATGTGAAACAGATATTCAGAGAAAAAGAATGAACATTGTAATGCTGATTGTAATACTCTCTTCCAGAAAGAGATGAAAAGGTATAACAATAAGAATGTACAACTTGCACCTTGAAATCTTTTTTTGATAAATTAGTGCTCAGGGGAGGAAAGAGAGAAAGCAAACATCAAAAATAGAATTCAAAAATTATAAAAATGCAAAAGGAAATGGCCTCCTTGCTTTAATAGAGCCACCTTTTTTAGAATGCTGTCTTCACACTTGACTCGTGTTTTGCATTCAATACTGAAATAAAAGTAATTTTTATTACATCTGAATCTAACATTTTCTCAGCAATTGATCTTGGCCTTGTTTACTAAAATTGGTGGTTTATGCTTGTCAGAGCACTATTAGTTGAATCATATTGTATACTTATGTAATCTACATTAGCTAGTACTATTTAGGACTATATTTTAATTGCTCCTCTTATCCGTGTTTTTAAGACAATTAAAATGGTGTAATTCACCTCTCTTTTTTATTTAGGTAATGCTGATATTCTCCCTTTTGTTTCCTGAGTAGCCCGGAACTGTGCTACTCACAGATGTGCATGTTCAAATAAATTACTGATGTGTATTTTTTTGCTATATGTGGAGAAATCATGGGGAACTTGGGGCGAGATGTGCTTTTTGTTGATTGAATTTGTCCCTCCTTGCCTAAGAATTACTACAGGGGTCATCCTTTTATAAGGACAAACTGCTTTTGAACAGTGTCTTTAATGTATCAAGCACAAATAACTTTCTTCAACACGAATCATAAGTCTCTTTTTACCAGCTTAAAATAATAAACGAGTCTATTAGACAATGTAAAGAAAATCCTGTCTCCAGTCATTGGCGGATTCCTTTACGTCCTTTATTCATTCTTTATTTCCTTACGCAGTATTATGAAGGGAGATGTTTAGAGTAAAGGTTTTACTGACATATCTCAGTGGGCCCATCAGAACACAAAGAAAATTAATATATTTTGCTTTCATCCTCATCCTCTTGCGTACTGACTTGACTCCACTCTATTTATTTCAGAATTATAATTGAATGTCTTCAAAGCCATACTGTCAAAACATTTTAGTTAAAACCTCTTTTTGTTGTTGTTATTCCTTTTTGAAACTACAACTACATGGTACTAACAAGAATATTTGCATGGGAAAAGAAATACTTTGTCACTGGACCCTGAAAAATATTCATTTGAACAACTTGGAGAGTTTTTGCATTTAGATGCTGCAGAATCCAAACATGGGGTCCAGAGCAAATGGGAAAAAATGATAAATCTGGTGGTCTCATTGAGTTGTGTATCATTGACACTGACTCAGCAATCATTCCAACTTACACCTGAAATGAAGAAAACTAAACTCCCATTTCTACAGTATCACCATCTTAAGCTCTGCAAGCTCTTAACAAATATCTAAACGTGTTTCAAAAACTGAGACTAAGCAAATACCAGATGACGTGCTGTCAATGGTTGTCACCCTTCTTATGCTGAGGCTCGGAGTAGGCTGAACTGAAATTCAAAAATAATCTTGCAGTTTGGGCTATCCCTGACTATTCAGTGAGCATTGCCCTTGTTATGTTCTCACAGTGATAATTACATAGCCTGAAACACTGAAGAGTACTCAAATGATCTCTTAAAGTACTGGATTCATAAGTAGCACAAAAATACACTATCCTAAGAGCACTCTTTTTCTCCAGGAATTATAAAGCCATTATTAAGGATATATAGGTTCTATAACTAAGTAAAAAATAGATTCAAAACTTATAGTAATTATCAGTGACAACTTTTTGTTGAAATACTTTTATCTCTTACCTTTTGTTTTATATGGTTAGCTACAATGAATATTCAATATCAGTTTTGAGGAAAACTGCTGAAAGAAAGACATGAAAGAGGTGATCAAATTCCTAAATGCAAAAGATCATAACTACTGACATTAACAAACGATAAAAGACAGTGCATGGTGACTGGCAAACTTTCAAACTGCTCTAAAAAGAGAATCCTCTTGGCTTGGTGTCAATATCCCTTCTCCTACCTAGCTGCTGTCACAGTTCTGTCTAATGCATCTTGGAATAGCTTGAAAAATATGAACCGGAGAATAAAATAATTTAATGAGAAAGCTTACGTGAGCCTCATTAGAATTAAGCGATGTAAGGGAGTGTTTTTTTTTTCAGCTTCAATGATTGAGTGTAATTAAATCTATAAACAATAAAAAATCTGATCGAGGTTAAAATAAATGTAATTAATTGATCTAATTAGGCCTATTGTACAAAGTTAGGTAAGTAGCAATAAGCAGATCAAGTCTAATGTTCTGTAGGTATGTAATAGCACTAGAAATTCTTTAAGTATGTAACAGTAGTAGTGATTCCTAAATACCAGCATTTGATAACAAGTAACAAGTGAGGTGTTGTCTATTCTAAACCTCCATAAATAGCAGATAAAGCTCACTCAGATATAACCTGCAACATGAATATCATTATTTTAACTATCCCAGGTTTCTACTGCTGAAGATTAGTTTCGTTTCCCTTTTGAAATTTACGGCCTTTAACTACATATATTTGTAGATTTTATATCTATTTTATATATAAGAATGCACAGTATATTTTTAAATGAGTGGTTAATCTTAGGTCTTAATTAAAGACACTCAGAGGAAGAAATGGGCACACTCATTTTAGGTAATGTTGGTTCTAGTTTAGTAAAAGATAAATACTATTGCACTATGCAACAAAGTGCATGACCGGACAAGAAACTCTAGCAAAACAAATAGAGAAAATTAAACTACACATGCAGAACTAGTGTTTATATAAATCGCATGCCTTTAAAAATAATTTGCAATTCACAGAAATAAAGGAAACAATTCAAGCATGCTTTTTAAGCGATATGAATTTGCAGACTGTTATTATGTTGGTGGGATAGACTGTACAGCAAATTACAAGAGAAAGTTCTAAGTTTAACCTGATATCCCTCTGTTAATTTGTTAAGAGATATGCACTGTTAGCATTGAAAAGAGGCTAAAATGTGCTCTTTCCAGATAAAAGAGACCCACATCTTTCTTGAGCTCTGACATTGGCACATGTTTTTTCAGGGATCTACTGGTCAGGATATCTATTGGCCATGCCTTATTGTTATGCCATGTTTTCACTAGATTTTTGCCAGTGGCGCATCAAGCTCTAAGTGTACGTGCCAGAGCCCCACTTACACGAACAGAAACCCAGTGCTACAAACAGACCTGAGAGCTGCACAGGAGTTAATGCATGGGTTACTGCTGCTATTTCAGTGTTCCCACTCATTGTAAAGGAGCACCTATTAGGTTAGGTGTGGTCAGCAGCCAGCAGAACAGGGAGCAATTAAACCTCTTCTGATCTACTTACAAAACAAAACTAGCAAACATCAACCAATGATGAGCTATTGGCAATTCTAACCAGAAAAGGGATGTGGTGGGAAAGAAGTTTAGGGAACCAAGGTCTGGCAATGGTGCCTGAAATGGGAATTAATTACTCGTTATTTCTGGATCGGAGCAATAGAATATACTACTTTGATCCCCACTTTCACGTTCCCTCTCATTTTTCAAAATGTGGGAAATTCCTCTTTTAAAGACAACTCAAAAGTCATTTCCTTCATCTCACTGACACACAAGAGCCAGAATTATCTCTCCTGTGTTTTGCTTATGCTGCTGATTATCCTATTGTGTTCTATCTTGCGAGAGTGTGTGTGTGTGTGTGTGTGTGTGTGTGTGTGTGTGTGTGTGTCTCCCACCACCAGATCGAGTGCTCTTAAGGAGCAGAAGCCAAATAAAACTCTTTGCATTATGTCCTTTGGGACTTAGTAGTTTCTGACACTCAGTAGACACTCTATAAATATTTTAGAATCCTTGAAGTGCAAATTAATTCAAATTGTTTTTTGTCTTAAAAGATAGCAAGGATCAGGTGCTCTGAAGGATGAACAAGGTGCAGAGAAGGTGGTAGTAAAAAGGATGTTGAGGGAGAAAACTAATTTCAGAGCACGGATGGATGCTTCTGTGATAGGCTGAGGCAGCAGGAATGCCCCAGGGACTGAGCTGAGCAGTGCAGAGACTTGGACTTGTGTGAGAAAGGGAGGTAGGAGGAGCTGATTAGTAAACAAGACCAGGATACATCAAACAGCAGTACCTTCCAGATGTCAAAAAGTAATAAGATATCACTGGTTGTAAATAACAGATCAATATTAAAGAACTTGAAATCAAGTAGAAGGAACTGGACTTGATGAGAGAAACAATGAAGGACTATTTACCAATATCTGTTTGATGAGGCAAAGATATGGTAAGAATGATTTATAAGGAACAGTAATCTGCAGAAATATGTGAGATGTGACTGTCATTTTTTTAAAAAGTAGGTAACAAGGGAAAAGAATATTTTTCTTCTTCCGTAATGAAAATTTTCCACAAACTCAATATGATATCAGTAATTCTACAGTTAAGTAAAAATATAATAATGTAGAATTATATTGTAATTCAGCTTATAAATCTGCTCACCATTTACATGAAGAGGCAGCATGGTGTTATGGGTGGTTGCAGAGTTTGAAGCCAGACCGTGTGGGACTAATTCCTATCACTACATGTGTAATACAGGCAAAATGATTTATCTTTTCTCTTTTCTTACCTGTAAAATAAGCATAAAGAGTTGTTAAATTTGTCAGTTGATACTTGGAAAGCACTCACAATAATAGTAAGTGCTCAATACTTGTTATCTCTTATTATTTCTTTAGGAAATTTTTTTTTTTTTTTGCTGCTTTTCTTTCTAACTATTTAACAAATATTTATAAACACATTGTTCTAAATTCTGAACTAACTCACAAGTGAATTTTACAATAGGAATTAAGTTTTTGCCCCAAATTTCATTCTGATCCTTTCATCAGGTTTTTTGCGTATTTGTTTGTTTGTTTGTTTTGTTTTATTTTTTTAACCATCACTAAGCATATCTCTCATCAGTACTCAAAGTATCAAATTTTATTCTGGTCATGAGCAATTGCTGACTACGTCCAACTGATTTTAGGTCTTCAGTATCTCTGGAATCTATCATTATTCTCACAGCCACTATCCTAAATTAGATTTTTATCATCTCTCACCTAGATTAATGTCACACCTTCTTCCTATGTTTCCTTTCCTATAATCTTTTTTAATTATGACTTTCAGAGTCATTTCTCTAACACATATCTGATCCTGTTTTCTCTCATTTTTATATATTTGTATAACTATATTTTTATAGTTATAAAATTTTTTAAGTAGAAATTTTTAGTTATATTAAAATCCTAAGGAATGCCTCTCACCAATCACAGAATTGCACTCAATTATATAACAGCGTCAATAACTAGGCCCCTGACTGTGTGATCTACTTGTGTCTTACACATCTAAAGTTTTTTCACACTCCTTTGTCATTGTGAGTTTTCTTCGGGGAGCAAGTGAAGGTATTTTATTTCTCCTGGTATCTACTGAGCCCAACACATCTTTAAAGTCTAGGGATGCCTCTACTACTATGCATCAAAGCAAGAATATGTAATTATTTTTAAAACAAATATTGGACAAAAAAAGTTAAGTTTGAGGAAAAAACACACAATTCCTCCTCAATTTATAATTGATATCATAATATCATTTTTTCACTTTTATACATCCCCTTCAATGACTCAAATATACCTTTGGAAAATATAAGAGAAAACAGATGATTTTGTTAATAAACATTATATTCTGAGTTACAGTAGAAAATTATATGTTTATATTGTAATTGATATTTTCCCTCATCTAAATATATGTTTTAAATTTTATTTTCATTATTATTGTTGGAGAAGTGGTAGGGAGATCTCTGTATGGCTTTATTCTATCATATATATAGTTTATTCTACTATTTATATAGTTCTTCTATCCCTTTTTTCCAAATAACTAAGCTAAACACTTTATCTATTTTCCTACCCTTATAGTTGCTTCTCCCCTTTAGCAAGAGATCTGTATGGCCTTAGCACAAGGCAATATTACATTTAGTATTTAGCTTCTTTACTTGACTTTAATATTGTTAAAATGCATACCTTTATGCTTTATCTTTTATTTATATATGTATGCTGACTTAAATAGGCTAAACATGAGCTTCTGTAGTTCTCAGTCTGACTTTATTTCCTGTTCCCAAAGCAACAACAGACCCTGCTGCCTGCCTAGGCAGATGTTTGGGAATAAGGTTAAAGAGGTTTTCCATCTACTATCTTGAATGTGTTAATGATAGGAACCAAAATCTGCTACTAGAGACATGCATTTAATTACATGCTTTTGCTTTATTTTAGAAATAAATATATCCTGTTTCTTTCCTTCCTTTTATAAATAATTTTTTTCATTAAAGTAGTGCAAAGTATATCTGTACATAAATATTGCAATGGACCTTCCTTTCCATATATTGCCCAGAACTGTATATATGCTAAATAGTGTCTTGAATGTGACAGGTACATAATCAATAATTTGGACTATATAGTTGCCATTGAGATTAAATACATACATTTCAAGTGCAACTGAAATACAATCTTTCACTTACTTGGTGGTGTTTTAATTTTTGATTACTAAGTTTTAACTATCATCATATGTAATTCCATATAAATTAAATGTTCCTATTTAGAATAAGAATAACCCAGGTCAAGGGAAAAGTTAGAAACTCTCAGTGTTAACACTCAGTATTAAAAGCTCTCAGATGTAGAAATAGTAGTCCTGGTTCCATCATTTCCTGATTCCTCGACAATGGCAAAACGATTAAACTCTTTGAAACTAAGGTTTCTTATCCACTGGATTGGGTATATTGGTTTTACTTTTTTAAAAGTAATTTTATGATGAACACATAAAATTAAACAGAAAAATGAGTTTTAAACAATATAAAGTAACTTTAAAATAACATTACGAGGATTTTGTTTCTTTTAATTAAACTTGAAGATGCTATCTTCTTTCCTGTAGTTTTGATTGATTGATTTTTTAGAACTTATTAATGATTTTGGTATACTTTCTTCTGATCTGGGTTGATATTTCCTGATTCCATTTTCTCTTGACAAGCTTTATAACTTGGAAGTTACATAGTCCAAGAATCTGCCTACTTTGCTTTCAGTTCAGTGGCTTCCAGTCAAGCACAGGCTTAAAGTCAAGGCTTTTCTTTTTAGCTTCTAAAGCTTCCTGCAATCTTGCAGCATGTAACCTGCAAGGTCTCTTAATCCCATAAATTCTAAATCACGTCCCCTACTCTCCAAACTACATGCCATTTATCTCCTCTTACAGCCCACCTGGAGTTTCTTGGCTGTCATGAATTCTATGTGTTGGCCCCTAGGTTACTAGAGGTGGGTGTTACTCAGCACAGGTGTAAGCTGCTTGAATTTAACAACTGTAACTTCTGGTTAAATAAATGATATTTGCTTGTTTGGTAGTGCTCTAGGGTATAGTACATTTTGATTTCTTTATTTTAATCTTGTTTGTGAGCATGTCTAATTATGCTTGTTGGTTTAGCACCGTGTGGGGAGTATTAAGTAATATTATTATCGAGGGTTTGCTCATCTTGAAATGTCAGCCAGAGGACTGGAACAGAACAACTAGAGTTGAAGGTACACAACTAAGGTTAGATCAACATCGCTTTTAGGCTCTGTATAATTTTGGAGATTTATAACTTGGATGTACATATTCACAGAGGACTCAACCACAGCAGGCCTTTTCTGCCCCCTTCTCACCAGGTTTCAGATGGTTTGAACATCAGGTAAGAAGATGACTGGCAGTTCTGAGATTTTTTTTTTTTTATAGTTACTCTTTGTGTTTTCAAATGACTTGCTCCACTTAAAATAAAATACTGCATTACTATTTTTTTATTTTATTATATTTTAACAGATAGAAATGTGTACAAATATATAAACAACAAATGTTTTAAAGCTAAGTACTTCAAAACTACTGTGGTTGAATAAATTAATACATAAATGCTATTGAGACTAAAGAAAAAATTCAAAGAGTTACTGAAATAAACTTTTGCTTACTTGAATTATAACTACTATCATGTGTATTCATATAATTTTTGATAATATATGGCATATTGTGTCTTGATTTACATTTTGTCGTTTTCTAAATTGCTTACAATTCTGTATCCCAAAACTCATATTTTTTGTTATCCAGTTTATAACATCTTTTCTCAATTTAACTTTTAAAATCCGATGGCAAAAAATGAAAGTAGTCCTTGTTTTCATTTCAGAAATAGATATGCAAAAATGGTATTCTAAGATGGAGCAATTAAGTCTCTTTTGTTCTCTAACTATAACAAGTTTGAGCAAGGCAGATATCCACAAATACTTGAGCTTGGTTGGAGGAAAAGGTTAGAAATGATTGTGTCTGATGAAGGTAGGAAACTTCTTCGTTTCCACTTTCAAATTCCAGTTACTAGAGTTTTGACCTTGAACTAGTTCTATAACCACATTTTGCCACATTTTTTCCTTTGTTAAATTGGAATGATAAATAGTATCTATTTCATAACGTTGCTCTTAGAATTAAATAAATAAATATATGTAAAGATCTTAGAAATGTGCCTGGCTGCTATTATCACAATGAATAAGCTCTATGACTAAAGACCCCTCAGCATTCGTACATTAAGAAGCAGGAACTCATATAAGGATGGTACACCTCATTTTATACATCCACAATGATTTTGCCGAGAGCAACTTAGATGGCATACATTCTGCTAGGCCTCAGAGCCCCATGATTATGGAAGAGTTAATGATAAAATTTATAGAGAACCCAGAAAATAACTTTAGAGGACTTCTAAAAAGGATCTATACCTGAAATGTAGATTTCCGCAGCAAAACACGGACTCCATAAAGAATGGAAGAACACTGCTTAGGTGCTGCCTTAGAGCACAAGTGTGAACTATGGATTTCTTAAATACCTTCATAATCAGTTGCAGATGAGACCATTGCACAGATCTTGGAGCAAGACACATTTTACCTACAGTGCAGATGTGGCCTCTCACTAACTATGACTGTGAGAAAACCTCTCAAATTTTTTGAACCTGTTCCATCACCAGCCAAGTGAAGTTAAAATACTTGCTTCGAAGTGCTGCTTTGAGAAAAGGGGAGGAAGAGAGAGAGAGAGAGAGAGAGAGAGAGAGAGAGAGAGAAACATAATATACTCTCTGCTAATATAACACAATGTATTTTTCTTCCCCTTGACTGCATCAAGAGCTCCATAGGACATGCTGAGGCCTAGCGTGTGTCTTTTCCTTAGTCTACCAGTGTCTGTTCCCAGAGATAAAAATGATGGCAGCCTGGACAGGTGTAGTAGTGACCGTATCTCCACGGTGTACATGAAAACCCTGACTAGTCTCTTTTTCCCAAGAAAGAAGAGGGAGCAAACATTTTCAGTTTATGTCCACCCCAAATTGCTTACTTAGCATGAAGCAGCCAGCATGTGACACAGCCAAATTTTGCTATTGCAGCATCTAACTTGAGTTTTGCTTAGAAGTCTTTCTGTAGGGAAACAGAAACAAATCATCCAGTCTCCACCCAAAGCCGGTAAATCCATGATATTATTAGGGTAAAAGGTTTTTAAAGAAGGATGAATTAGTAGTTGATAGATGGTCACGGGGATGGGGAACACAGCTTTGGGAATGCAGTCAGTAGTAACGTAATGGCCGGGTGTAGAGGCAGAGGAGAGATAGAGTAGTCAAGGCAATTGTTTCATAAACTGTATAAATGTCTAACCAATGTACTGTATACTTGAAACTAATATAAAAAGGTTTAAATATTAAAGATATACCAAAAATATTTGAATTACTTGGACTTAATAATATATTCTAAAACTCATCTGACCTCACAAATGTATGGAATCTGAGTAACAAAGAAAAAAACGTCAAAGTGAAAGAGATAAGAGTCAATTAGTTGTTCAAGGAGAGATGTATTGGTGAAATACACACATATACACACATAAGAAACAAGCTCATTGAATAAAGTGTTTGTGAGTACAAACAATACCCTGGTGATTATAATCATGCTCAATCCAATACCACAGGTAGTATAGATAAGATAATATTTTAACTATCTTTCAAAACTCAATGATATTTAATAATGAAGAAATATAAGCCTAAAAGAAATATCTAATTAGTTTTTATAACTTAATTTCCCCTTTTGCCCAAATTCTTTTTCCTTTCACTACCACAGCATATTGAAAGTTAATTTTCAAGAAAATATATGAACAGCTTGCCTTTCTAAAACTGCATACATTTACAAAACCTATTTCTTTTCTATTTTGTAAATACCTATAGGCAGAATCATGAAAATTATAGAAAAATACAATCTTCTTCTATCTTGATATACATTCCATGTTGTATCACAAGTAGGAAAAATAATATCTTGCCTTCATGCACAGTTCAGCATGTAAAAGTTTAAAAGGTATCTTTCGACTTCCAGTAGTTGAACTTTATTGCTTTTACTAAGTTGAAAAAGTGTCATCATGATTTCTGTAATGTAGAATTCTTCCTTATGTGGAAGCATTTCCACTTATTCATTAAGCTTTTAGTATTGGATAATTTCTAATTTCTTTCTTTCACTTTGAAGGTAGTAGTTAAAGCTTGCTTGAAATTATTTTATTAAAATTTGTAGTGTCTTAACTATTTTTCAGGAGAAATCCATCCTAATTTAATTGCAAAATTTTTAAAGATAAAAAAAAGTTTGTCTTGTTTTTTAAATAAGCAAAAATAATCACATAAAGCAAATAGATTATATAGTATTGATACCCTAAGATCATTTTGAGGAAAGTACAACTTCGATTTTTACCTCAAATAATTTTCATGGCACTATCAAGAAGCATTTACAAATTGATTGTCAGTCTTTAGAAATAAAAAGAAGCATGATTGGTCAGAATTCCTGATCACAAATACTTTCTCACATAATCATCAGATGAGAAATCATCATTTGTCAAAAAGCTTGAGGGACTATAGAATTTGAAACAAGAAATAATTTTACTTCCAACAGATCTATGCAGAAAAATAGGTTTCTTGTTTATATTTAGAAATAGAGTTCCCTCTGCTTAATAACCATAAATTAAATGCTTAATATGACTACCTAAACCCATGCATTCTAATTCTCTTGCCAGTTCCTTAACTGTTAGCACACTCTCTCTAGTAACCCTGATCACATTGCTCATGAAGTTTGAAATCTTGCCAGAGATGAGTATCTTTTTTATTTTTTATTTCCCACTTTACTTGAGTATTATTTCACAGAAAAGCCAAAATTCACAGAAATGAGCCAACCCCAAATGATTTTGTTTAAATGTTTGTTTTAGAGTAACAATCTTTAGTTTGCAAATTTATGTTACATATAAGAAAAGAGTAGAGTCTAGGGCTGAGGTCTCCAAGCTGACATTTAAGCCAGTGACTCCCAAACTTGAACACACAGAAGAATCCACTGGGGGTCTTTTAAAAATGCTGATTGATGCCTTGCTCCCACCTGCAGCGTTTTGATATAATTCGTCTGGAGTGTAATCTGCACTTTGGGAATTTTCTTTTCTTAAATCCAGGTGATTTTATTGTGCAGCAAAACTTGGAAACCACTTACTTGAACTGTGGATTTACAGGCTTTGGGGTAGGCCCAGGTAACATTCTTTTAGCTCTTTTCTTACTTAAATGATATAAATGATGATTGCTTGCAAATCTCCTTTCCACCCCCACCCCTTATAACCTCGGGAAAAATGAGAGTCGCCTCTGTCTCATGATCTTTCATAAAGCTTCAGACATGTCTACAATGGGGGAATGTACAGGAAAAAGGAAGAATATTTATCTTAATTATGTTAATCCTCCTTAGCCAAGAAATGGGAGGTTAAGATAATCCTCTAGATCAACAGAGAATATGCTTATTATTGCCATAAAATTGTTTTTGAGTAATTTGAACACATTTTTTGGTTTGTAAATATAGCACAGTATTTCCCTTTGAGTCACTCTATACCTTGTATAATACCAAAGGCTACGACTTTTTTTCTCAAATGTTATTATTTCAGGATTCTAAGTGATTCTGCATGAGTGCACCAATTTAACTTTATAATAGTCATCATGATTTTGCCTTTTCGCGGAAAATACTTTTGGCAATTTCAGACATGTAATAATAGTTCTTTGTAACTTCTTTACAAGAAAAATTCAGAAAATGCTTATAAATTTTGATTGATTTTTATTGGAAACGTGAAGTAAGTAAATATGTTTATGACCATTTTACTTGGGCTAAAAATGAGCCAGATATTTCCAGGGACTTCTTAGTATTGAAATTGGTTTGCAATACATGATATTCTAAATATTAAGAAACTTTTTCAGATACATATAATCAATAGTAAAAATGTTATTTATTGACAATGCTAGAAGCTCTAAAACTTATCCCTCTTTCTTCTTTCCTTAACTAGTACTAACTAAACATTGTGTCCAAATATATTTAAATAATAATAATAAATGGTGAATGTTCTTTCAATAATAATAATAATAATAGTTAACATTTTGTCAGGAATCTGCTAAACATGATACATGAATTATTTAAACTATGTCTTCTAAAACTCAGTAAGGTGAGGATTTTTTTATTCCCATTTTCTAGATGTAGAAACAGGATTAAAGAGATTAAATGGATTCCCCAGGTTATATAGAAAATGAACTGAGAGTGTTTCAAACCTAGGTAGCTAATCTTCAGAATTCAGGCTCAATATATTGTAATGAAATTAAGACCACACCTTAGCCATATGTGTAACATCTAAACATTCTGAAGAAAACTTTAAAATCCAGTCACTGGTACTGGTCAATGCGATATCCGGATACTTAGAACATGAATACATATTAATTTTATTTTATTTTTAGCCAAATACTTGGTGTTGCTTATATATTGTCTTTGTTTTTATATAAATGGATTAACAATTAACAAAGTCCAAAATGTTTTTTCAGAATAAATACATAAACATTTTAAATATTAAAACATTATTTGCATTATCACTATCTGCATATAAATTAGTGAGGTTGTCTTTTCTGAAAAAAAAAAATGAACTTATAAATTATTTATTGCCCATTTGGGATATAAACCTCACTTTTATTCCTTTATCCTCCAATTATCTGACAGTCACACTAGTATTGGGGATAAGGCTCTTTAGAACTTCAACCCAAATTGCTTAATCCATAACTGTTTCTTTCAAGAACTTTCAATAAATACTGCAAACAACTGTTAGGTTTTTATAGTAGCTACATTCGCAAGGTGATATGTGTTCTGATGTGGTAAGGCAACCCAACAGCTCCTCTTGTAAATTACTGTCATCCCATAAATGAAGATAGAAACTGGCATACTTTTTAGATAGAACCTCTAAAAAGCTACTGTCCATAAATTCCAAAAAGTTACCATTTGAAAATGAATACATTACATTTTAAGTACAAATTTAAAAAGCATATCAGAAGTATTGATATACATAAACAAACTTAGAGAACAAAAACTGTCTCCAGTTCAGAGAAGATGCTGGGATAGTCAAGGCTACTGAAAATACAAATGCGCGCGCGCACACACACACACACACACACACACACACACACAATTCATATTAGGAACACATACATAGTGTATGTAATGTTTTGATGAGAGGAAAAAGCACATACATCAACTAGCTAAACTTTAATGGATATTTACTGCTAACATCATTGCATCATAGTCATCTGTAGGGAAGTACATTGCTAGACTCAATATGTGGTCTCTTTTTATTTATCATGATAAATTCTATGAGGCAGATATTATTATTATTATTCTCAGTCCACAAACGAGAAAGCTAAGATCTAGAGCAGTTAAGCAGCACATTCAAGGTTTTACAGCCTTGATGGCTATATTTCACTCTGAAACACCATGCTCTTCCCTGCATACATTAACTAAGATTATTTCCTTTTTTCTGCTTTCATGGTTCTAAGTGGTGTACTGCAGGAAGAGAGAAATACAAGTGTATATCCCAGAACCTTGTCATAAAAGCTTTCCAGAACTATAGATTGTAAATATCGTACATTTATACGTAAATTAAATACTTTTATTTGAAATGATTTTGAGTTTATGCTTGTTTAGTGATAGGTTTATTTTTTAAAATAACTTCTAATTAGAAAAACAAAGGACAGTATTTTGTGGTTCCCAAATTAGAAGCATGGTTTTATAACACTGAAGAAAACTTTGATAAAATTCAATAAGCAAAATAAAAATATTTTCAATGGTGAATAACCAATAAAAATGACTAAATAATCAATAAAATGACTAAATCAATAAAAATGACTTTATGTTGTAAAAATCGTCTATACCTAGTCTTTCAGGTGCTAAGAGGCATGATTTATGTTATTTGGGAAAAAAAGAGCAAAAAAAGGCAAAAAATATGAGAAAAATACAACAAAATTAAAACTTTAGCATGTAGAAAGATTATAGTAATTTTATAGTTATGAATTACAGATATGTAAAACTAATTTTATTAGTGATTTAAAGTTGTAACAGAATGGTAGGGGCTGTAAGATTCTTTGGCAATGATCCAGGACTAAAATTCTCAAGAAACACGTGATCCCGAAACTGTGGTTGTGCCGCTCCACCTCCGCCCTGCAGACCTGTCATACCTCTGAGTTCTCACTGGCATTCTTTAAAGAAAATTATTACTGAAAGTCAAAACTTAAGTTCATAATTTAAGTAAATGCATAGGTATGAAAGAAATAAATAGCACTAGCAAAAGAAACGTGATTTCTAATTTCACCTTGCCCCAAATGACGAACCTAGTAACCTCTTTGAGCCTCAGTTTACTCATCTGTCAAGTGAAGACCTTGAATTAGATCAGTGCCTCTCAAAGAGACGTCACAACCACCAGGACAGCTTGCAAAATACAGACTGCTGGACCACGCCCAAGTTTCTGCCGCTCAGAGTCTGAGGTTGGGTAGGGGAATTTACCTGTTTAAGTTCCCAAATGGTGCTGATGCTGCTGGTCAAGGACCACACTTCAAGGGCCACTGAATTAGATGACCCCTAAGGTCTCTGTTATGTTGAATTCTGATTTTTAACTTGTGAAGATTTCAAACTATTACCCAAAATTTTCCTACAACAACATCGTATTACTTACCTTTTCACATGTTTATTACATAAATAATAGAACGAATATATCTTTACAATGGACACTCAGATAGGCTTCAGTATTTTCTAACAACTTTTTAGGAAAATAAAACTTATATTCTTTTCTATTGTTTTTATTAACATTAATAGATATGAAGGCAGAAAAGTTAAATAACTCCCTCAAAAGCCTGTTAGTGCAACAAATCCAAGTTTAACTCAAGTTCTTTTCTCATGGGTCACTAAAATATCCTATAGATCAATCTTGCTTTAGAGTTGTGCCAGATATTATATCTTCTACTGAGGAAGGACTTTGAAATTATTTTTATATCTCTATATACTCTATATATGAATAGATTCAAATCAAAATCAACACAACAATATCAAGGTGCAATTTTTCTGGGCAATAGTGTGAACAAAATGATACCAACAGTCAGAATAATTATTATCACAGCCCAGCATAGTAGTTTGAATGTGTATCTGATGTGTCAGCTTTGATACGAGTCCTGGGTATACATATCAGTTCCATTATGCTTTTTTTTTTTTCCTATCAAAGAGACAAGTTCAACAAGAGCTCTTTAGCAGTCATGAGGCTGAGACAAGGTTATATAGTTGCCTGATATCTCAGGCACTCTCCTGTCACCCAGCTCTTACTGAAATACTTAGCAAATAATTGTCAGCAAGGAGCCAAAGGAGGAATCCAAGGTTAGACTTATATACCAAGAGGGTTATTCTCTCACAAAGCTATGGGGCTCAGGATGCTTTGGTCAGCTTCCTCACAGTGGATCCAAATTCATTTTTCCACATATATAGGTTGATATCGCCTTTCACTCCTTTTGTAATCAATCTGCACAAATTATTGATGTTTGGATTTAGACCATGTCATCTCTACATGGGGAACACAGGTGTAATTTAAGACACCTTCTCACCACGGAAAGATTCTTTTCTGTCTCCTAATTCCTGAGGCAGCTTTGAGACTGCCACTGTCTTGTGTCTCATTCTGGGCTGGTTTGAGGCATGCCATCCTTCCAGGAAGTCAGAGAGTAAGAAAGCCTCATTCACTCAAACAGCCTTCATGTTGTCCTTGTATTTGACCTGACATTTCTGTACTCTGCTCTGGTTCCTGAGTACTGGTTGGACCTTTATTCATACAATTTGGTTTCCATGGTTTCTCATCTGGCTTTTGCCATAAAATTGTCTGCTTCTGCAATTTAGTAGAATTCCTTATTATAAATAATATAATAATAAATAATTAAAAAAAATACAAATTACATGACTGCTAAAGATTTCAGACACTAGGATAGAGTTTGGGAGGGGGGACACTTAGGTCTTTAAATGTCCCTCAATTAATGATAGGTTCTGATGAGTATAGTGGCCTGAATAGCAAAAAAACAAGAGTAATGACAGTTTGGCTCATGTCAATCAGTGTTAGAATACTCCCGTTAGATTATCATCATATGAGTAAAAACACAGTAATCGCCTGGTGTGGAGCAAATGTTTAATAGTTGGGTAGATTACCATGCTATAAAATTAGGCATATAAACTTATTTGTGTTGAAAATCTTCTATAATCAGACTAAACAGCACCTTAATACACAGCCTACGCTTCATCCAAACACATTCCCTGCAAAAGACCCTTGGACTAGATGCTTCCATTCCTTCTTTAGTGGTTGTCACATACGTCCTGCACACTCTGGTTCTGCAAAAGTGCTTTCTACTTTTTAAGTAAACATCCATCTTCCTCTTGTGAATACCCCATGACATTTTGTTCTTCTCTTGTGGTCATGAAAATACAGTTTTTGGAACTGAACAAGTTCAAATCTCAATTACACCATGAACTAGCTATGTGACTTTGGGAATTTATTGAGCATTCCCCTGAATCAAAGTTCACTCATCTAAAAAAATGAGATATGAATACTTGCGTCACAAATTTGTGGAGAGAAATTTAAAAATTAAAATTAAGGTTTATTTAAATTCTTTTAACTTTAATTTTTTTAAATTATAGTTTATAAAGTATCTGCATCGAGCCCAGTAAATTGATGCTTTCTATTAATACAAAATACAGTGAGGCTTGATTATAAAGATTGTCATAGAAAACATAAATACTGGGTAGAGAATTAGAAAAGTGAGTCTTCTAATTTAAGACTTATAGATTTCTCTTAATGTTTTGACTGGATTAGTTAGAGAATTATCAAACATTTTATTCAACCATGTATATCAAAAGATGTCTAGTCATATGTGCAAATGTATGTGTACACAACTGTTATGATTTTTATTGTGTTAAGAAAAAAATCTATATATGAAAAATTTTCTACTCCATACTTTTCTTAAAATTCTTACATTTAATTTAAGAGGGTGAAGAGGTTGTAGATATTAAGTCTACAATTCTGAAGTTTATGATTCAAAGCACTTTGGAGAAGGTAGTACCTTGAGTTAACAAGCTCAAATGTATATGTGGCTCATGATTAGAATCCTCTCCTGTTGTAATGTTGGTCATGATTTTGTCAAAGGACAAATAAATATAGGTAATACACTCTGACCACCTCAAAAAATAGGTGATAGTGGACAAACAGCTTTTGTCTTCTCACTGCCAACAGTCCTCCTTTGGGAAACTGACCCCGCCCACTTCATGGGATTCTTGTGGTCTGCCAAGTGAAAGAAGCCATGCAACTAGCCATAGGAATGGGTATGTGGTCCAGGCCTGACCAATCATGGCAAACCACCACTTGGCTACTGTGAATGGACCGATGATGAACATTTCACCAAAGAAGGACAGAATGTTACTCACTAATGCTGAGAGACAGTGACTCTCTCCTTCCTTGGGATTTTATGACTCTTATTCTGTGGCCAATCTCCCTTTCACCTGCTGCCTTATGAAAAAAAAAAAAATCTACCAGCTAGAGGGAAAAAATAGTAAAAGAAATATGCTCAGAAAAGTAGAGATTATGTGGTTATGTAGGGAGAAGGAAAATCCTAAAGATACAATCTGAGTCCCTCGAGTCACTAAGACCAGTTCTGTCACTGTTAATTGTGATAAGAAATTCCCTTTGGTCTACAAGCTAATTTGACTTGGATTTCTATCGCTAGAAAATAAAGTTGTTCTTTATCTTTAACGTACAGTTTAATTTCCTACCATGGAGAAGTAATATATCTAGGTATTTAAGAGCATAAACCCTAAAACTGTACTGTTTGGATTCATATCACATATATATCACCTCCTAATTCTGAAACTTCTCACACTCAGTGTATGCCCCTTGGTTTCCTGTAAAATGGAATAATAATGGTATATATCTCCATGAGCTTTTGTAAGAGTGAAATGAGTTAATTTCTCTAAGTAACTTTGAACATCTTTGAAACATATTTAGTGATTAATAAGACTAATTATTAATATTTTCCCTCAAACCATTGTTATGAAGAGTTTCTGGCATAACCCATATTTCCGCCTGACAGAATTGAGTTCAATAATAGTTAGAGTTACATATTGTCAAAATACTTCTGTTTGCATTTATTCAATAAACTAGTTTTAGAAAGCCTACTATGTGCAGGAGGCACTGTTCTAGTCTAGATTATAGTAGTGAATCAAAGTCCACACAAACATATTCTTTACATTCTAGTCCTTTAAGAAAGTAATAAACAAACAAAATGATTAAGTAAAATACATTGTTTGTTAGTAGTTGATCATGTTATGAATTAAAACACACTCAAAAGGGAGAAAAGGATTATAGGCTTTGTTGACAGACTTAGATATGTGTGTCGATTTTAAATAGGATGGTTGTGGAAGACCTCAGTGAGAAGATAATATTTAACCAAGCTCTTAATGGAGGTAAAGAAACAAAAACATCCCAGTCATGGGTATTCCAGAAAGAGAAAATACATAGCTTTAAGTGGGGAGCAACTATATAAGTATGAGGAACAGTAAGGGACAGGTATGGAAAAACTAATAGAAAATCTGAAAGATAATAGAGGACACTGATTATGTAGAAACTTCTGGCTGTTAAAATAACCGACTTTCATTTGAGTAAAATGGTGAGGCACTGGAGGATTTGAACAGAGAAGTAGTGTGCTCTGATGTACTGTTTTAGTATGACTCTGGCTATTCTGTAGAGAATGGTATCAGGGCAGGATCAGATCAATAGTATTTTGAGGGAAGGATCCTAGCACTGCTGGATGCCTCCCCTGTGTTCCCAAGAAGAACCCTGTGCTCCGTACAAAATATGCTGGGAAGCTTACAAATTACATTGCATGCAACAAGCTCTGAGACAGTTAAAATATCCCTGCTCCCTCAACTCAGGCACATGTAACCTTTTCTTGGAACTTCTTGACTATGCCCACGTAAGTTGACCTCAGACATGTCCCCAGCTTTTTGTATTTCAGACCACACAGCGCCAGGGCTGAGGTCTTTCAACTGCATCATAAAGTGTGGTACCTGCCCACCTTACCTGGGAAATGGATCCGCTGGCCATGAAGGAACCAACACATTGCAAGAGGCTAGATCTTGAGTACTCGCTCTCGTTCCCCTTGCTGTAGCACTTGAACCTGATGTGTATGTTGTCTATTCTCAGTGAACTCAAGTCATGCACTGGGTGATACTTATCTTCTTTTGACCTTGACTTAATTCATGTTGTATTCTATAATGTAGCAAAGACCGACTACCTAATGAAACTATCCAGGAAAGAGATGATGGTAGCTTGGAGCAGTTTGCAGTGGAAGAACTGGTAAGAAAAATTAGGTTATGGATACATTTTTTAGATAGAAGCTGCCTTATTTACAAGGATTGAAAGTAGGGTGTGCATTAAAGAAGCAGAGTAGTAAAGGGTGATGCAAAGAGCTGAACAACTGAAAAAGAGGAAGGCCTTATTAACCAGTGAGGCAGACAGGAAGAGGAGTCCACTTGGGGCTAGGTAGAAACTAGTGTGTTTTTGATATTAATTTCAGGGGGGGAGGGGGGTGGCACTGGGGGCACTATTAGATATCCAGGTGGATTTAGCAAAAAGTAGTTTGATAGGTGGACCTGGGGTTTAGGGAAGATACTGAGACTGGGATATAAGTCCTGAAGGTATCAGCTATAGATGGCAAATAAAGTCATGAAACTGGCTGAGATCATCAGAGATGAGTGTAGATAGAGAACTGGGCCAAAAACGAACCTGGGGCACTCAGGAGGCCAGAGAGGGATAGAAGAGTCATCGAAGGAGAACAAAGAAGTGGGAAGAAAACCAGAAGAAAGTGCTGTCATAGGAGACTGGGAGCAAAGGAACGTCATGCAGGAAAGAGTGATGAGCTCTGTCAAATGGCACTGGTGATATGGTAGCTGAAGGAAACTGGACTTTGGGTGGTAAACACACAATAGAGTATACAGATGTGAAATTATAATGTACACCTGAATATTATATAATTGTATTAACCAATGTGAGCCCAATAAACTTAATTTAAAAAGAAAAGAAAAGAAATGTATTAAAAAATATGGCACTGGTGAGTCACATAAAAACAAAACTGGGAATCGACCAAAGATGACCTTGACAACAGCAGTGTTTGCAGAGTGGTAAGGCAAAATATTTATTGGAGTAGGATCAGGGGAAATGAGAGAAGAGAAATTGAAGATAGTGAATATTGACATTAGGCTTTCCTTTTGAAGTTTATATCTTAATCTTTTGGAAAGACTTACTTACTATTAGACATTGTATTAGTGTAAAACATATGGCAATTAATTTAATAAATTTATTCTTAGCATCTAATGAAACATCTGTGCCTTTTTGTTCACTGTGATGATTGAGATGTATGAGGTGTGATAAAATTATTAATAATGTTGTCCTTCTGAATGAAAACCTACTCTTTGGTTCACACCATTAAATAAGCTTCTAATCTGCAAGCCAAAATGTCAGCCAATACCTTGGACTGGGTCCTAAGGATATTGGTGGGTGAAAAAGAACATTCTTTAGCTAGTTTATTTTACTTTAGCATTAGTGCTGGCTTGGCTCATCTTAACGTCTGTAGTAAATTGCTTTTTACCCAGGAATTTGCAAATAATTTAGTTGAATGAAGCATTTCTGGCCATATGTATATATAGATAGATAGATATATTTATATATTTCTTATTAAATCCTGGCTAGAATCCATCAGTTCTGGAACCATATTGTGTAGTTATGTGGCTAGTTTGTCACAGAAAGTAGAACAAAACATAATCTCTTCCATTGTTTTGGGGTATCAGCTTCATTTGACAATGCTAGCATTTCAACAACATCTACAAGATGCCTGAGGTTGGATCATGGCTGAGGCTGAGCCATTTCTGAGCATTTTTGATAACACACACTCATAATCCTCAGCCCAGTGTATCACCAGACTGACTAAAAACAGTCGACGCTTCTGAGTCCCCAGCAATTAGCTTAGTTTCAATTCCAGTACAAGTAGATGGATTTCAATAACATACACAAAACAAAACTTGCAATTTGGGGGACAAATATTTAATTCTTTCCCCAAACCATTTTACTCGAGCATTGAATTTTTCCACTTACAATTACTGAAAAGAGACAAATTTATAATTACAAAAGTTACATGAACTTTAACACAGACATTTAAATATATATATGGTGGTCTCAAACTATATGATAACTCTATGATCTCTGGAGATTTGTAGATGCAAGAATAGATTATTTAAATAAATGTATCACTTATATGTTAATGATTTTAAAATATCAAAATTTAAATATCTATCAAAAATGTACTTACGTACATAAAAAAGAAATTGCTGAATATTTGGGGAGAGTAAGGACAAATTTATGTAGAATTTTACAGAAATCTCCATCATCTTCTGAATGAGTTTTCTAGGGCTGCCATAACAAATACCATAGACTGACCGGGTGGCTTAAACAAAATTAATTTATGTTCTCACAGTCTTGGAGGCTAGAAGTCTGAGTTCAAGGTGTGAGCAGAATTGGTTTCCACTGAGGCCTCTCTCCTTGATTTGTAGATAGCCATATTCTCCCTGTTCCCCTATATGATCTTCCCTCTGTGTCTCTGTGCATCCAAATTTCCTCTTCTTATAAGGACTCTGATCATACTGGATTAGGCTCCCACTAAGGACCTATTTTAACTTTATCTCTTTAAAGACTAACTGCAATTATATTCTGAAGTACTGGGGTTCAGAATTCAACATAAGAATTGAGATGTGGAGCACAATTCAGCTCATAACATTTTCTATCATATTAAACAATTTAAAACTCATGCCTAGGCAGTGGCCATTAAAAGTATCAAGTGCATATCATGCCAAAAAAAAAAATTTTTAAAACATGTCCACAATATTTATACATTTGCGTATTTATAATTTGGGACACCTAAAACATATACAAATGTGAACAGTTTAGAGAATTACCTGAAGATGAAATATAGTAGATGTTTTCTCTTTGTCATAATTTCATACTGTTGTTTTCTAATTTCTCAAAGAGCAATGTGCTTTGGGAAGAGGTCTATCATATCAATAATGAATGGGTTATATTTCAAATAACTCCACGTTTATTTAACTTTAGAATAAACAACTTCTAGTCAAATTGTCATTGTTTTTACCTCATAATGTGGTTGAAGAAGAGTTCCATTCTAGGTTAACATATTCTAGTAAGTAGGAATTTGAACAAAGTCCTTGGCTTCATGAAGCTTACCTTCTAGTGGGGAAAATACATAGAGCAATAAGCAAATAAATATAGTCACTAATGCATAAGGACAAGGAAGAAACTGTCAGCAAGATAAAAGGAAAAGGGTTGTTTAGTTGAAATTTCCATTGATGCCCTCTGCAAGGTGACATTACAGAGATAGGAATAAAATGAGGGACAGACATCGCCTTGGGAAGGTTGAAGCAGTGCCCCAGACAGGCACTTGGTTTGCTTGTCGCCTGTCGCTTTCCTCAGGAGAATTTAAATACCACAAACGTAGGAAATCTTGGCTGCCTGGTAGAGAGTAAAAATTCAGTAAATATTTGATTAAATCCTTTTAAAATTATTTGCCTTTTGAAAAATTAGTTCGGTAGTAACTTGGGGAAGAATTATAAAAATGCAGAGGACAAAAGTGTTTTGATTATAAATCTGTCAAGATTCTATGTGAACAATAATTTGACAACAAGTCCAATGTAAGCAATAAGAAATATGCAGAAAATTTCAAGTGGAATTTTAATTATTAAAAGTATAAGGAAACAAAAAAGCAGACAATTAAATAAGAAAAGGCAAAGGGAACAAATACCGTGTATTAATTCAGTTTCTGTGGAAACCCAATTTTCAGGTGTCAAGTTTCAGTTCTTAGTCATTTTCAGAGACTCCCTATGTCATTTGCATTCTCTGGGAAGCAGAGGCTGAGATGGAGTTAGGATTCGAGAGTTTTATTGGTGGTAACACTTGCGAATGGTAGAAAAAGGATGAAGCAAGACAGCAAAGAAAGCCTTCAGACGACAGTGCAATGCAATTCTGACACGTGTGAAAAGGAAGACACAGATAGAGGACAGGGGTAGGGAGAAGCTGGATTGGGCAGAGAGCATCTCTACCTAACTTGCAGATCTGAAAACGTCTCTACCACCCCCTCAAAAAAAGCTCCAAAGCAAAGAATGCCCCAGAGGAGTCCTGCATTGCGCAGGAATGGTCACGTCCTCCACTTCCATAGTGCTTGGTCATCACTGGGGGCTGCCATGGAAGAGCAGAGGCAGACTTTGCAGCACAAAAGTCCACAGGCTGTCAGTAACTGCTCCTTGCAGCCACACAGCAAGCTCTATCTTGAAGGGAGATTGAAGAGATGCAGGCCACTCTTGCCACTCTCACAAAAGAAGAAGCAGCCACGATATCAAATTGGGTAGTTTTCCAGGTGACTGACACGAGACGTTTCATCCCCGTCATTCTTGTTGTCCTCTTGTGTTGGTCCTTATTAGTTTTATCAACAGTTAGATTAGACAAGAATCTTTTTTAAGCTCTCTGTCTATCTTGTGAGTGTCGATTTTGTTACATTAAAAAAATCAGGCAATTGTCCACAGATAAACTGCAGACACTGCAAATTGCTAAAAGCAAATGAAGCTGTGAGGTTGTTCCATGCATCTCTACCCTTTTCTTAAATTCCTTCTAGAGACTCCATCTCATGTGACTGTCCCACACTAGTGCGGTGAGGTGCCAGTTCGAGTTTCACTTAATATAAGTGGGGCCTATTTCCTTATGTTTGTCTTACTTATTAAGATGCACACACAAACACATACGCACACACAACTGATATGCTATTTCCTCCTCTTGCCCATGCGGAGAGTGGGAACAATCTATAACATGTAATGAGGAGAGGCCTAAGAGGTCTGCAGGTCTTCTGGAGGCAGGATTCTGTGAGGGTTTTGCTCACCGCACCTGCCTACTGCTGATGTCAAGGGAATTCCACACAGTTCTGAGACCTACCTTTAGCAATAGCATGGGTGACTCTTCTTCACATGGCAATCTGACTAGCATTTTTGAGGGCTTAATATATGTCAGAGGCTTTATTATTGTTGTTGTTGTTATTATTATTATTATTATTATTATTATTACCTGAAGAGTAGTAAAATTATTACGCCCATTTTGTGGATGGTAAAATTGAGACATAAAAAGTGATCTTCTCACTCAAGATCACGCAGATAGAATGTGCCAGAGCTGAGATTCAAATCAAGATCTGATTCCAAATTTTAAATTCTATCCACCGTTTTTTTTAATCTCAGAATGAGAACTAACAAAGCTTACTAAACTATGACCTAAAAAAATACAAAAGTGTCACTTTTGGTCCATACATAGGATATGAGGATATATGTATTTTTTGTTTGTTTTTTGATTTTTTCCTACCTTGTTACTTTAGCTCTTGCTTGCTATGGGAAGCTACCCTTTCTACACCCTATTTATATTTCAGAAATTCTATTGCTGTGATATTGAGAACAGGTTTCTCATTAGCATTCAGGTGACAATGAGAGGACGCTACCAAACAATGCACACAAAAGAGGCAAGGCTGTTGTTACACATTGAGCTTGTGAGAAATGTCAGTCAATGCCGGGTCCTCATAAGCTTTTCCTTTGTTGTTGTTGTTGTTGTTATTATTGTTTAAACAGGTGAATTGTTTAGAAACAGCCTTTACCTGCCGAGCAAGAGCAGTGGTAGTATCTGGGTGGGTTGAAATCAGAGTAGAGAGAGCTTAAAAGAGATTAGAGAGCATTCCAGATCCACAGAATGAGCTTCTGAATCAGATGGGGATATAGGTGACCTTTCACAGAAAGCAACAGCTCTGCTCTCTATTGGAAAAATTACTCAGAATTGTCATGTTTGTCTTCCTGTCCCATGCTCAGAAATGCCTCCAGAAAGTCTGCTTTGACACCCTAATAAGAGTGGCCATTTATGACTGGCTCAGCATTCATTGGTGGGCAGAACCCAGAGCAGCGGTAGCTCGCCTCCAGGTGGTGAGGCTCCTCTTGTGCTGAGACGTGTGTGACTTCTCACCGCTGTGCAATGAGAACTGTCTTGGAGTAGAAGAGCCTGGTTGGCCTCCACTGACCCCTCAGTTTGTTTCTCCCATGATGGGCGAGGATTCCAATCCCATTCATTTGGAAACCACCGGGTAGTCATCTCTAAACAAGACAAAGGCGGGTGGAATGGCCCCTGAATTGGGGGGAAATAAATCACTTCCCTAGAAGAACTGTCTTTGTCCTCCCTTAAGGATCTGCGTAACCCCTGTGTGGCTGGCGATAAGCAGTCAGCTCAGTACATCTGCCCTAGAATGTAATAAGTTCTGTGGAAAAGATAACCGAGTCTGTCTAGATACGTCTATACCCCCGCACTCTAACACTGAGTTCATTACAGGCAGTCGATAAATACTTATCTTTATGAATAGATGGGCTGAAAGGAAAGCTTTCTATTTGTATGGGCTGGTTGATTGACATCACCCACATGACAGACTATTTCCAGGCTCGCCAAGAAACTCCTGCAAAACCACCTGAGGTTCTTCACTGCTGGCTTGGCTTTAGTGACCTACTTGGCTAGTTTCCTGCTGGTTCTTTCTTCACCACCTATTACTGGTTATCTGTCACTATTTGTGTCTCCTCTGGTCCTAGCTGACTCTCCAGGCTCTTGCTTCCTGCTTTCTCTAACCTCTCATTCCTGCCTGTTTTTTAACAATCTGACCTCTGCCCACATGATCTTCACTTTCTAGGGCCTCCCAGGTGTTTTCATGGCAAATTGTGACTTAAAAAAAACTCAGTGACCAAATCAATCTTTCTCTTCCTGTTGCTTCTCCTTCCTTAACCTTCATTCGTGTTCTTTAGATGGAACTACATATCACGAATGCTGGGATTTTTGTTGTTTTTTGTTTCGTTTTGTTTTTTAAGTAATGATGCTTGCTAATGTGAGATGCTTCTCTGGGAACAGAGATTAACAGGTAAAACACAACTGAAGAACTCTTGCCCAGGGCAGAACTGAAATTCAGTGTGGCTTCCCATTCTCTGTGCCTTGAAGATATGCTCTCTTTTAGCAGCCATCTGAGTAGCTATTTTGAATGTATCGCTAGGCCGGATTCTGAGAGAAATACAAAGAAGCAGGTTTCTCATCATCCAGCAGCCTACAGGAAGAGCAGGATAGTTGGGCATAGTTACTAATATGGGGAAAGATGTGAGGTATATTTGAGCACTACAGATAGAGCAGGAAGTTTAGGAGCAAGAGGGCTGGTGAGAATCCCGCCAAATACAAACGAATGCTTTACCTTGGACTGATTTGGCTTCAGTCCCAAAGAACTGCAGTTATCTTGGGAAAGTTTTCATGTGCCGGAAATATCCAGTGGGACAGATTCTAAACCTTTAATCTATCATATTTCAAAAAGAGATAATAGAAAGTGTTTCTTTTAAAATATGTGCATTAAAATATTTGTCCTTTCAATAACTTATTTTGAAAATACTTTCCCCGTGTGTTTTCCATTAATATCTCACTTTAAAATCAAAATCAAAGAAGGGGACTTATTTTTAGAAGTATTATTTATGAAAACATTTGTACAACCCAGACAATAAATCATATGGATAATTCACAATTTTTCATATTTGCAACTGGAGAGTGTTACCTTCCACACTGCAAAGCATGTGGCTCCTTAGTCAATGGTGTTTAGCTAACGGAGTGAAAGAATGTAGGGTAATCTCCAGGGTCTGTTGTAATTTGAGATGTGAAATGTTTCAACTGCCACGTCTCTGAAGTAACAAACCTTTTCTTCTGACAAAATAAAATCTTTTTGTATATGTTATCTACTGTTGTATAACAGACTATCCCAAACCTTAGTGGCTTGAAACAACAATTCTTATCTGCCACTCAGAGTCTCTCATGTTGTAGGCAGATAGTGACTAGAGCTACAGCCATCTGAAATGTCAGCTGGGCCGAAGAGCCAGTTTGGCTCACTCACATGACTGCCAGTTTAGGTTGGCTATTGGCTGAGAACTCCTCTAAGGTCATTAGCCAGAACACATACATGTGGATTTTGGATGTGGCTTTGGGCTTTCAACAGCATGGCTCCTAGGTTTTGAAAGGGATTATAACAACAACTGTATGTTATAATACATAATATATTAGTTATATAACTATATAATATAATATAACATCCATTTTAATTTGCTCATAATTTTGTACGTTGAGAACTTGAGGAGAACATGATCGGGAGGTTTGCCTCTCATTCATGTGAAGTCATCTGGGACATATTCCAAGAAGCTCAGTTAGAACTGAAAGGATTCTTATGATCTAGCCTCAAGAGTCCAAGAATGTCATTTTCACTACATTCTATTAGTCGATTAAGTCACTGGAATTTGTCCATCAAGTTCAAACAGAAGGGCATTAGATTCCACCTCTTGATATGAGAAGCAGCTTGTGTTCAGCAAGCAAGACTATCTACCAGTTTGCCTGTGTCCATTACAATTCACATATCTCCCACGTTCAAAACATATTCACCCTCATCTCAAAACATATTCACCCTGCACATTCTCATTCCACAGTGGCATTAACTCCAAGTCCAGGAGCTCACTGCTAAATTATATCCAGCTGTGGCAGAGGTTTCTCAAGTGTAGTTATTCTCAATCTGAGACTTGTGACTAAGGAGACAAGTTATTTGCCTCCTGCATCTCCAATATATAATGCTGATGCAAGAATAGGATAAATATAATAAACGGTTCAGTACCAAAAGGGAAAGAGTATGAAAAGGGTTGTATGTAGCACTCACTGGTCTAAAGCATTTCTGAAATCTTGCCAGGCACATGTTACCTTTTCCTCGAAACAGGCCCTGATTCTGTTTCCTGGGTGACCTCTGTTTTACAACACTCTGTTCTCCAGATTTTGGTCTTTGGTCTACATTTGCAATTGTGCAGCTTTCTCAGCCCGCTTTCAGCCCTAGACAACTGGGGTCCCAGAGGCCTTTTTTCATTTTGAACTGTCTGTCTTTTTCAATCTAAGCTAACAAGTAAAATTCTCTTACAAACTTCATGAGTTTCTTATAAATCATATTGGGGTTAACTCTATTAGACAAAAGCCAGGTCTATCGATCTCTTAGGTAAAGGTCCTCTACCCTGAGAATCAAGGTGCTGTGGGACAACACCCTTAAGATCCATAAAAATCCTTGTCTAGCCCAGTATCAAAAAGGCATAGCCTCAAGATTCTGAGAGGCCTCATCGTTTATTTCTTAGAGAGTCTTTGAACATACCCTTAAATCTTTCTGAGTTCTCAGTATAGGATCTTAACATTGTACCCTTGACTTTATCTTTACCCTGAGGCCATTTTTTTACTTTGAGAAACTTTTCCCTGTCTGGAAAGATTGTCTCAGACCCTCTGTAGTTCCATTTTAACTTTGTTTCTCTTTCTTTCTTTCTCTCTCTCTCTCTCTCTCTCTCATTTTCATGCCATGAATAAAAGTTGTTGCTTTAATTATTCTGCCTGGAAATCTCCTTAGCAAAACACACCAGGTAGATACATTTTATTTTCCATGTTATCGTATGTAACAGAGTTGCCAAACTTTCCTCCGTAGTGTAACAGAGGGAGTCTCTGGTCCAGCTCTGATCACAATGTCCTCATTCTTCACCAATAGTCTTCTCAAGGTCCTTTTAACTTCCGTCTGTCTTCTAGTCTCAAAGCAAATGCTTTTTGTTTCAGGTTTTTGTTATAGCAGGACCTCGTTTCAAAAGGTAATTTCTGTTTTAGTTACTTATTGCTGGGAGGCGGGGAAGAACACATTAAAGCTTAGTGACTTATAACAACTATTTTATTTTACTTACAACTTTGTATTTCAGAAACTTGGAAAGAGCTTGGTTGGGGAGAGGGAGGGTTGTTTCTGGCCCACGTGATGTCATCTGGAGCAGCTGAGCTATAAGATGCATTTTCAAGACAGCTTTTTCACTCATACATCTGGTATCTTAATAGTCCTTGGCCCCTCTCTCCCTCTCCACATGGTTTCTCATCTTCAGGGCCTCACTACATGACTTGGGCTTTTCACAGCATGGTGCTGTCAGGCAGTACCACTGACTACATGGCATATGGCTTCCAAGAAGAAAGAAGCAGAAGCTCCCAGGCCAGATGAGGGCAATGCCTGGAACCACACAGCATTATTTCACAACCACTTTTATTTGTCTGAGAAGTCACAGAGATTATCATGTTCTATGAGGTGGAGAAATATACTCTGCTCTTTGATCAGGAAAATCAAGGTGTTATTTCGGAAGAGTATGTGAGTTGAGGGATAGAGTCAGAAGCAAAAACAGTCTACAACTCTCTGATGTTCCTTCAAAACTTTCAGTCCATAGTATCTCATGGCCATATCCTCACACTTATCTATTCACTTGATGTCATACCGAAAAATTTATTTTGTCTTACCCCAATTAGAATGAAAAGAAAATTAGTTTTTAATGTCAAATTGACCATTTGTTATACTTAAAATTTTATTTTTAAGAATAAAATTTAGATGTTAAAATTAAGTTCTGTATTCCATCACATACTTAATCATCTGTAACTCCTCCTAAATGTGATCAAACATTAAGAAAGCACAAGAATTTTCATGTTAAATGAGAGGATGTATATAATGTTATTGTGAAATGTGAAATGATATTTATACACTTCTGTATGAAAAGGGAAATCCACAAGTTCTTTGATAAAATCTGGCCATCTGCATTTATGTCTGAAGAAACTTTAACAATCAGGAGGTTGCCAAGTAATCTGTGAAATGCACAGTATTCAGCATATATCTGCATATATTACTGTAACTTTACATCATGGTTTTTAATTTTTCTCAACTTGTGATTTTAAGAATAATTTCTTTAAACAATGATATAAACTTGCCATAGAAACAAAACACAATTATGGGTTTAAAGAGGATGTTACTGTGCAGTGGACACAAATAAGCTAACACTTCCCACAGTTTAAACTATAATATTTTGATAACATTTTATAGCAACCAAAGAATGAAAGAAAATTTGTATAAGCATTTATAGTTTGTCCTTTGTTCAGATTCATTCATTCTCACCCCAGTGTCTAAATAGTATATACTATTCTCATTTTATAATAGCTATCCCAAGAGCTATTATAAAAGAATGGCCACTTTCTTCTGAAACTGCATTTTTGATGTTATTTTTAAAAAATCAGAGTTTGTAAAGTGTATCGATTAGAATTTGCTTTTCTACTGTGGCCTTCATTAGTCAAAACAATGGAAAATATTTTATATTTAAAAATGCTAGACTGATGTGCTTACATTCTAGAAGCAAACCCAATTTTACCTCAGTTCAGTAAAAGACCAGGCTATCATAATTCAGTGGCTTGCAGGTCCCATTACCAATTTTGGAAAACACAATGTCAGACATTCTACCATTTATCTTATTGAGTTAGGAGTATTTTCTCTTATTTTTCCTTCTGCTCCTCTTCTTCCTCTTCCTCTTCTTTTAACTTTACTAAAAGGTTTTTAAATTATTTTTTTTTTAAAAAAACAGCTGTATTATCATATAATTCACACACAGTAAGTTGCACCTATTTAAAATATAACATGTGAAGAATTTGACAGATGTGTATATCTGTGAAGCCATCACCACTATAAAAATAATGAACATTGAATCATCCCAAAAAGTTTCCTCGTGTACTTTTGTAATCCCTCCAAAACTATATCTATCTTCCCATCCCCAGTCAACCACTGATCTGCCATCTGTTACTAAATGTTAATTTACATGTTCCAGAATTTTATAAAAATGGAAACATGTAGGATGCACTTTTTTTGTCTGGATTCTATCACTCGGATTATTCTTATTGTTGAGTTATTAAGCATTGCTATATATTCAGGATAAAAGTCCTTTACCAGATGTATAGTTTGCAACTATTTTCTCCCAGTCTGGAGCATTTTTTCTTCTCCCATAACAATCTGTTTTGAAGAAATGTTTTCAATTTTGAAGTCCAATTTATCGATTTCTCTTTTATGTATTGTGTTTTGATGTTATATCTAAGAAATTATTGCTTAATTCAAGGTCACAAAATTTTCTCATTTTTCTATAGTTTTATAGTTAAGGCTTTGCATTTAGGATTGTGATACATTTTAAATTAATTTTTATATGGTACGAGTTATGCCTTGAAAATTTTTTGCATATGGATATTTAATTATTTCAATATCATTTATTTAAAAGATTTTCTTTTCTCCATTCAATCTTTTGAAACTTAGGAAAAATCGATTGTTTGCATGTATGGGTCTGTATCTAAACTCTTTAGTCTGTTCCACTGATCTATTTGTCCATCTCTATGCCAATACTACTATACTGTCTTGATTCCTGTAGCTTTATAATGTCTTAAAATTTTTATCTTTTGTGTATCTACTGTAGGTTTTTCTTTTGTGGTTACCATGAGGTTTATATATAACTGTTTCCAGTTTGTATGAGCACCAGGTACTGTTCTCTGTAATCTTTTTGCACGTTTCTTTCCTTGGGATTGAGTAGTTTCCTTACTCAGACGTGTTTCTCAAAACTATGCAGAATAAGCAAGAAGGACCCTCTTTAGATTTTCAGACTTCTCTCACCGTTGCAGCACTGTGCTATCTATAAATTCTAGCACCTTGGGCTCCCCAGACTCTCTACTTTGTTTATTCAACTCGGAAAGTCTGCTGGACTCTGCCTGAGATCCCTTTCTGAACTGCAACACGACAGCCCTCTCTAAAGCAGAAAGCTGAGGCAATTGCTGGGCTCACCTTATTCATTTCCCATCACTCAGAAATCACTGTTCTTTGTGGCCTGATGTCCAGTGTCTTGAAATCCATTGTTTCACATAGTTTTCCCTTTTTTTTTTTTTTTTTTTTTTTGGTATGCTTTAGCGGAAACAGAAATTTGTTCCCTGTTTGTCCATTTGGCTAGAAGTGTAACTCTTGTTTTTTTTTCTTTTATAAGTTAGGATATAGCCCCCACCTCTATCCAGTCTATGCAAAGTGTCACTTATTTGTTTTAGATAAAATATATATATATATTATACATATATAATATCTTATATATGTGTGAGTGTGTGTGTGTGTATATACACACACACCTCAATATTATCCAGTGTTTAAAAGAGAGTTTAAAATCGTTTTGACTATTTCTGTAGAGATATGTGGGAAGTACCAGACAGGAATTCCATTCATAACTGACATATCTCCCTGTAGTCCCCCTTCAGCTGAACCCTATCACTAATTACGTTCTGGAACTCTCCCTAGAACCAGCTGGAGTAGGAGCTTCTCTTTCTCTCTCCGTGATGTATCTGTCTTTCTAATATAAATCAATACAGACTTTCCAGGCTTCCTGCAAATTCCTCTGTATTCATCTCATAGATATATATTTTAAAAGCCTCCCTTCAAAAGAGGTAAAAATTAAAATCTCCTAATAAAATGCTGTGTATGTGCATGTTCATGTGTTTGTGAGGAAAAAATTTAAATTTTCTGTCATACTTATGACATACCTTAAGCTTATAAAAGTAATAGAGTTAATTAATCACTCTTACAATTAGGCAAATAATATATCTCGTCCTAGTTTCCTGATTGTAAAGATTTTTTATAGCTTTAAAATTTATGAAATATTTTGGATTGGATAACTTCCAATCATTCCATGTGGTTCTGAAGGCATTTTTAGGGGCCTGAAAACCTGGACTGTTTCACAGGAAATATCTCTTGGGACGTGACGAGAAGGCAAGGCAGAAATCCTGAAGGATCATTGTATGTTTTCCCCTAAGACCCGCTTACCTGGGAGAGGTGCACCTGTGTTCATGGTGAGGCAAGAGTCAGTAGGGGAAGTTTAACTTTGCACTTTCCTGACAGCCTGTGAAATAAATGGCTCTGGCCTGCTCTCTGACACTGAACTCAGCAGGGATAAAAGCCTACTTTGAAAAAGCAGTTATGTGTAGCTATGGAACTGAAAAACCTTTCCTGAGAGGAGCACGAGAGAAGGGAAACAGGGTTGTAATCTTGAAAGCTCTCTCACATGATTTCATTTTGTCTTAATATCCGTACTGCCTTTTTTACAAAAGGGAATCTTTAAACTAGGAACAGTAAAATTGTGTTGAGTAAATTTAAATTCAGAACAGAAAAAAAATATTATGCGTAATGGTAAGATGACCTTTAAATATTGTAAATTCACGTCTTTAGGCAAAAGCAAATTAAATCCCAGTTTAGTATAACAATTCATTCACTAAATCAGTAAATATGTATTGAATGCCTGATAAGTGCCAGCACTGTTTTAAGCATACATTTATACATCCGGGAGAAAAACAGATAAAGACCCTGCCCTCCAAATGCTTTTATTTATAATTGCGATTACAAAAGGCTTGTCTCCGCTCTGAAACATCATAAGAAACAGAAAACTAACAGATGACAGAGGATGCTGAATTTCTTCTTAATATTCAAAGGAAATGGCAGAAACAGAATTCAGAAGCTCTATGCCAGTGACAATCCTGGGTAAAATTAGGAATGCGATTTAAGCCTTTAAAACAAGAAAAAGAAACTACCACATGCCCAATTATACTAAGTTATATGAGCAATATTGCTTCCTTTTGTTGCTGAATTATTAGACAGATAAATCGAAGAACTCTATGTGCACAGTACATCTTCATTTCAGCAAGACATTTTATAGCAGTTCCATACCACCTTGAGGATTGGTTATAAGAGTATAGATTGGCTGAATAAACACTCTAAAATTTAGATGTAATTGATTGATAACAAGTTGGAAGGAGATTGAAAATTTCAGCTAATATAAAGACAGCTTCCTCTAATATAACAGGAACTCTTGAACCTAAAAAAAGAAGAATATTTAATTGTGAACCATACAAACAGGTATGAAGTGAAATAAAAACATCTACCTCATAATGTTTATATGAGGATTAGAATGAAGATTTCATGTGTTTGCCACAAAATAGGAACTCCTTAAATATCAATTTGATCCTTCACTCCTTTACTCAAAACATAAAGTTAATTTTTTTAGCCTATACCCAAAGATATGTTTAAATATCACTGTTACTAAAAAATATATACCACTATAATTCAAACTTTGATAATACCTGGCATTTTATTAGCTTAAAAATGATCTAAAACCACTCTCTCATTCAATATATTATATAAAATTATTTACATTTTTAATGTTGGATATAAACCTATTTTAAAACACAGATAACTGTAACATTTACTAATTCATATTTATTCCTTTTACTGAGAGTTAAAAATATATAAACACTTTATTCTTTTATATATCCACTTTCTTATAAAATAAAAATTGAAAGCATACTTAACCATGTTCTTGTCATAATCTATATCCTTGATTCCTATTTACTATAAATGTTAATAGCTGAATGATGTTCTCATAAAGAATGTTTTCTGCAGCATTATTTGAAATTGAAAAAATAAAATAAAATTGTGCTTTTGAGGGGAGTGGTTATATAAATTATAGCACATCTATAAAATGGAATTATATGCAACGATAAACAGTATGAGGGTGGACCTGTAAATATTAACATGGAGAGAGCTCAAGACAACTAATAAAATTAAGTCTTAGAACAATGCAGTGTACTTTCAATAATGTAACAAACAAAAGGATAAAGGACGTGTATGTGAATGATTATGAATAGGGACTTTTGTTAGTGGTTACTTCTGATGAAGGAAGAGAGAATCAGTATAGGAGACATGAATGAGACATTTATATTTTGTTTTCATTACTTCCATATTGATTTGAGTCTTTACTAAAATGCGTGCAAGTAATTCTAGTATAAAAATAATAATTAATGAAAATTAGCATCAATATTATTTATGGAGGTTTAAAGTAAAAGATTGACGAACACTTGGAGTTGCTGGTCAAGAGAAAGATTCTTCTTTAAGCCAGGTCTCAAAGAGCACAGTGATAACCAGGAGAAAATTAAGGACTCAAAACCAAACTGTGATTTATGTGTTTAAAGAGAATAATAAAATAATATTCTCATGATTAAATTTTTCTTTAAAAGTCTAATTTGCCTATACAAAGAAGTGATTTTCCCATTTGGAATTAGTCTTCTTTAAACAGTAAGACCACATATAATTACCCTATTTTCTTTTTTGCTATCATTTATATAAAATGATCTAATCCAACAATATAAAAACGGATAATTCATTAATTAGATTTTATTTTATATTATTATGTTAACTAATTTATCTAGATTGACCCTGCCCCCTAAACAGAGTGGAATCTCATCTTCTACTTTTGATATTCATCAGATTCAGGATCTAAGGTTTATTGTGATCATGATGTTCTCCTCCTCTACCTCCTGTTCCTCTTCCTTTTCCTTTCTCCTCCTCTTTGTCTCCCTCCTCTTCCTCCTGTTTCCTTTTCTACTCTTTCTCCTTGAAATGACATTTCTTTTGTTAATGTAGTTACCAGAGAAGAACACATAGACTAGATTTGCCTGTTACCTATATTAACTAAATCAGCATCAACTGAAAAAACTTTAAACCTTCTCCTCAAGGACATCTTTGGAGAGACTATCCTCAAGCTCAGTGTCCTCAGCAATTTCAATCACATATTCCAGCCTTTACCATTTTCGTTTTCGACCCTTAAAATGTAAGAAACAGTTGGATGTAAAAAAAATTTCTGATGTCAATCAATCATTTCACTTGAATTTAGATATGTTTCAGAGAACTAATTGGTCTTAGGGCAGTGCCTTTGATGTTGCTGATGTCAAAAATGTTGTTTCCTCCTGCTAAGGAGACCTGTATGCTTCTGAACAGGTCATAACTTTTCTGTCTATCTTGGCAACTTATATCTGCTTTTAAAGAGGCTGTCAGTTTGGTCATAGGTCACTTGAAGCACTTATTTTGTAAATTGTGAGTGTTTTACTCTCTCAGAGGTGTCAAAGTACTTTGTTCTTTATTTTCTTTCTAAATTTCGCTGTGAAGAAAAAGAGCTGTCATAAATCACCTTCTTTGACTTTCACTGGGTCAAGACTATCTCCTTCAACATAAAGAAAAAGTTAACTACCACGCAGATTCTTTGTCCTGACTATTACAAAGAAATAGACAAATATTTTAGAAAATGATATGTGACCATTTGCGTTATATAAGCTCATTCCTAATACAATGATGGTGTAGCTATCTGGGCCACTCTATATGGAGAGAGACACTCTGTCCCATTTATCAGGGATGAGAACAAGACCTCGATTTTCAACATCCCATCCAGGCTCCACCAATGTTCTTAATCTGTTTGCAACTCCATTTCTATTAACTCAAAAGTACAGAGGAGAGAGAGACCTTCTAGATTTGAACCTGACAAGTATTCATCTTTAGTTGAATTGTAAACACATGCATGTCTAAAATTTGTTCTTATATTAGTTCAGAAACAAAACAAAACACCTTATCTCAGAATAAAACTGAATGCCTGGAATCTGTCTAGATCCCAGCTCCTTGACACATATCCAGTAATAGAAAAGTGCTAAGCATGTCTGAGGTTAATTTCAGCCATCTTATTTGAAATTAGAATTTAGATAAAAGTTATAAAAAATAAAATGATATTTTAGTCACTCGACAAACATTTATTGACTATCTCCTCTGTTCTAGGCACAGTTTTAGGGACTGGGAATAGAGCTGAAGGAAAAACAGGCAAAAATCTTTGACCTCACAGAGCATAGCTTCCGGTATACACATATGATTGTGGACTGAGAATCTATCTCTTACATGTCAAAACTGCTTGGGATTTGCTAACAATCCTCCTTGACTGCATATTATCACTGAACACTGTTCAATTATCCTTGAACACTGGCTGTGATAATTGAAGATTATCAGAACTAATTACAAACTTTGGAAATATAATGATTGTAATGAGTATACATATAAATATGAAAGTGAACAAAATACTCTAAAACACTTGGGCATATACAGTGTGATAAGTATATAGATGAAAGAAGACTTGTTAGAATTTTCCCACAGCATTAAATTTTTGGTTATTCCTGAAGAAAAACCAGAAAAGAAGTGGCAAGTAAGGCAATGGTAAGGCCCATAGTTCAGATTCGAAATTTCTTGAAAAAAAAAAATTTGATGCTCTGAATTTTGAGATCTTATTCCGTTCAGTTTAAATAAACTCTTGTTAAAATTAAAACATATATTGAAACTCTGGAATGTGACATGATAATGTTGCCAGAGTTCCGTGGAATGTGAATCTTCTTATTTCCTGGATATACGCTCTGAACCTTTTGTCTAAGCTATATGGGGTTGGCTAATACCATAATGGAAATGATAATCTTTGTGAAACATATGTACAATATGGTAAGAAAGGTTATATTCTGAAAGTGAAACTCCTGCCACAAGGAAGAGATATTTGAAAATTAGTAAGCGTTATAAGGTGCTGCCACAAAGGTGGACATATAAATTTGTCCCACTCAAAAAAATAATGACCGAACACCATTGTCTTTGTGAATGAGCTCATTAAATGCATTATAATTTAGTGATTGTTGATAAACAGTTTATCAATTTAAAAGACACTTTTGAGCATACTAAAAGCAAAAGACTTTTCTAGAAAAAAACCTTCAAAAAAAGTAATAAGGTATCTATATTCCTACTGAGGTTAGAAATTTTGGTCCAGACCATAGGCTTACATCAGATAATAAGATTCAATTGATTTCTAACAATTTTGACATGATCTAGGTAAAGTTCCATCTGTTTTCAAGTTTTCCCTGATTGAATACAAGGACTTCCATCATCAACTTCTAACCACTGAAGCAGTTAAAGGGAGGAGAGGAGATGGAATTGCTTATATCTACAAGCCGGTGGCTCCAAGCTAAGGAAATTTGGCAAGCAGAACCTCAGACCATGCCAGACAAGACCGATGGACATCTTTTATAGCCGGTCAAGTCCCTGCCTGGTACTCCAGAGACTTTTGAAAAACCTGATAAAGCACTTTTGCAGAGTTCCTAAAAACTCTCTGCCAAAGAAAAGGAATTCCAGTATCCTAGAAAATGGATATGCCCTTTAATGTGCCATATATGTGTTGACCAAAGGCCAACTAGGGTAACACTGTTGCAGAACATTAACCCATAACCAAGAGTCGTCAGCCTCACAAAGAAGGTCAATATCATAAAAAACATTAAAAATTCCATGGAATGCCCCATGAAGCAGAGGTAACATGTTAAGCACTTCATAAACCAGACTTAATAGATCAAATATGAAATAAAAAAGAAGAAATAACTTTAGGAAAAATAGATATATAAAATCATAAATAATATTATGTATAATTACATGTCAATAAACTTGAAAATATAGGTAAATAATAAAATGCTCAAATTGGTGTAAGAAAAAACAAATATGATGAGAATGATAACCAATACAGAAATTTGATGCAATAAAAAGGCATTCTCTTCAAATACTTCTAGGCCTAGAGAGTATTACAAGTAAATACTATCAAAATGTTAATGAAGACATTCTACTTCTCTTTCTCAATATGATTCTTCAAATTAAATCCATATGTTAAGTTGAGAAAAGTGTCCAATCTGTTTAATTATTAAGTATAATTTTGATAATAAACTATCTTAAAATTTTTATAAACAAATTTCAAATGAATATAGATACAAAAATAATACATTAACTTTAGTTGATTAAAAAGAGCAGGATATTAACAAAATGATACATTATAATTGAGTAGTGCTAGGGCAGTTAGATAGTAGAGTATCTCTCCATATTTTACGCCACATTAAGAAAAAAAGAAATAGCATACTTTCTCAGGCATACAGTAACATCATTAGAAAAATATCAGCACTTATTTATGATAAAGGCTTATAGAAAGTGGGAACAAACAGAAAATTCCTTAACCTGATAAAAATTGTCTCCCAAAAACCCAAAGCAAGTGGACAAGGAATTTTAGAAATATTACCTTTAAGGTTTGGAAGAAGTATGGACTTGTGGTATTGCACCTATTGTACAATATATTATAGAAGGTCTTGGCTAAGTTCATATAAGCTGTATGGAATAGAAGAGATATATTGTCATTATATCCAGATAATTTGGTAATTTATTTAGAAACTGAAGGGAATAAACAGAAAAGCCATTAAAACCGATAAGAAACTTCAACAAGACTGTTGGATTCAAAAAGTAATCAAAAGTCCACAGTATCCTTCTATATCAGCAATAACCAAAGATAACATAATACAAAATGTACAATAAATATGTAGGATTAATCTGACAAAATTCTATTCAAAGACACAATATAGAAGCCTGAATAAATGGAGAATTATGTTATGTTTATAAAGTGGCCAATTTAACATTGCAAAGAAGAAAATTTTGCTTGGAAGTAGGGGAAGATTTTTAAAGCAAGCTACAAGAATACAAACAATGAAAAATCTGGATTTATTTTATAATACCAAACAAAATGTCCTGTTCGAAGAAAAAATATGAAGTTAAATGACAGAAATATTTATAATATAGATAATATGAAGACTCAATATCAATAAAACATAACTTTGAATAAATAAAAGAAAGCAACCCATTAGAAACATGGTCTAGCGATAAGCAGCAATCACAGACATTAGAAGGCTAATAAACATACAAAGCTATGGTCAAATTCAGTAATAGAGATAATAATTTTAAAAATACCAGTGGACTACCATTTTCACCTATCAAATCATCAAAAATTATAAAGGCCGACATTACTAATGTGTTGGCAAGGCTATTGGGCACTGATTCTTAAGTACCGCTGCACGTTGGAATCGCTCCGGGGATCTTTAAATGATTCTAATGCTGGCTCACACCCAAGCATTCTGATTTATTTGATATGGACTTTCAAAACCTATGCCTATGATTTAGCCTCTGGTCGAGAAATATCATGTGGGACGTGTTCTATAATTTTAAATATTCAAAGAGTGGTTAACTAGAACATTAGATTGCCTAATGAGAATCTAATGGAAGAACAAGTAGTACATATAAATGGAAGTTGTGGAAAATATTAGAGAAAATTTTTAGCAATAGCGTCCAAAGAGAGAAGGACGTGCTTTATAAGATGGAAAACTACGTGTCAGTGGAAATGCTCAAGCACATGTTGGACAATAACTTGGTCGAATTTGTAGAGAAAAAAATTCAGGTTACTAGGTACTTGGAATAGATGACCTTTTAATGACCCATATAAATATGATACTTGAAAAGCTGTTGACTGTCCAACCTGTATATCTCTTTTCACCTTTCGGTTCCTTTTTGCCTCCAAGAATCCTTGTCTCAAGACTTTTCTCCTTAAAAAGGAAAAAAAAAAAGAAAAAAGTCATAACCAGAAAGGAGCTCTGCATTCTCAGCTCTTGTTCCTTCATGGTTTCATTGGTCATTCTAATTAAGGATTAAGATGGAAAATAGAACTGTCACACCATTCAAAGAACATTTCACAAAAGACTTTCCTTGTGGGAAGAGTGAAGATTTTCCTTCACCTTGGTGATGCCAGGCTCTTGCTTCTGAGATTGGGCTGATTGTGATCCCTCTACTTTCAGAGGCTTTGGAAAATTGGGGCATGGCCTCATGCAGGACCTGAGGTTTAGCAATATGCAGCTAAGAAAGCTCCACATTTACGATGCTTCAATTGTTCACTGAGAACAAAGGTGATGAAATTCTCTAATTCTACACTAAAACTTTTACTTGGAGGTCTGACAAGAATAGAGTTTTCAAGGAAAATAATTATATACCACCATTCAAAAAATGCTTTGTTTGATATATATATTTCAATTATTAAAATGTATAAATATATATTAATACTTAATTATAAACTTATAACTATATGTAAGTATATAATTAAAATATATAAATATATAATTATATATTTCAATTATTATATAAATAATGATTATTTTACAGAGAACATGAGAAGTTCTTTTCACTATTTAGTTAAAAGGAAAACAGTTTACATTTGATCCACATATATGCGTGCATATTAACACATATATAATACACTGTACCTATATGTTTCCTTCTGATAATTTAATCCAGGAGGTTATAAACATAATTATTGGGAGGAGAAAGAAATTAAAGTATCTGATGCTATCAAAAGAAAAATATTCAAGCTTTTGAAACAGGTTATTAGTCAATATAAGAGACAGTGAAGTTGAGTTGATTTGTTACTCTTGACTATCGTCTTGACATCCTCATCTATTTGATCATTCTTAACATCTAGTTTTCCTAAGTTTCCTGGCATCCTCATTTTGAAAGAAATTAACTGCAAGTTCTTGGCTAGATAAAGATTAGATGGAGGTGGAGCAGGACAAGGAGGACTAATCAGATAGGTAACACATCCAGTGTGAATTATGGTGGGGCAGGTACTGTGTGAAATACTTCACGAGAATTTTCTTACTGAAGTCTCACAACACCTTCATTGTGTGTTACCATTATCTTCCCTTTACAGAGGAAGAAACTGAAACTTAGAGTAAATAACTTGCTGAAAGGCACATAATATGTGACAGAACTGTGACTTCAAGCCAGAGCATCTGACTTTGCTGTGGGTCTATTAGTCTATAGGAAATTGTTAAACATTGGTAGGAGAGAACTTTAAAAAAATTCTATATTACATATAAAAAGAGATGGAACTATATATCCAACAAATCAATTAAGTTTTATTAGAAAATACTTTATAAAGGAGTTTTTTATTTAATTTCACAAAATACTCGGAAGTACATAAACCTAAAATCAAATGTTAAAAGCCATCATAGATTTATAATACCTTAATTCAGAATTTATAAATAATTATATCTAACCTAGGTAAAATTTACCTGTGCACACTTTAAAGAAAAAACACATTGTACATAAAGTAACCATAGTACCTTTCTAACAGAGTTAAAGAATAAACTCTTCCTGTGTGTTTTAACATATTCCTGATTTGCTACCAAATGGCACTGCTAAAGTCAATGCATCTTATTAAATTTAGAGCTGACATGATCTATTTTTAGAAATATATAACAGCTAGTTCAAATTATGCTAAGTACTTTAAAGTAATAAAATATAATTTATTTAAAAATATTTAATAGTTCAGATATTTCTCAAAATCAAATGAAATTTCCGTCCAGTAATTTCAGATTTAATGAGGTTTTATTATGTCTATTTAAATCAATGCCTATAACTTCTACTACTTTTGAAGAGATACTGGAGTTTGTTAAGATGTTTCAATTGTAGGATGCAATAAATGTTCATTTTCTTTTTAATAACCATTTGCTTTTATTAGTTGAAGATGTTACAGTATTTCTTCATTTTTAGTTTTATATTCAAATTAGTTTTAAGTCTAAGCACTAGAGACCAAAACTACTTCTTAAACTCTAAATTACACAGAAATTTCTAAATTTAGAATGCATTGTTCTTCATTTGGGGGATTCTGTTTTATAGATTAGTAATAACTTACCACAGGACTTGAACAAAATGACCAATGCCATTTTCAGTGATGTTCTTATTATGTTACAACCCCAACACCAAAAGCAATAGTTAGGGCTAAAGCACAGCATAGGTGCTTGTTCTCAGCCTGATCAAACAAGCTTAATTATGACCTCCAGATAAAGGTACTGCCATTAAGCCATTGAATTATCACAGATAAGGCTGAGTCTCTGTTACTGCCTGATGATAAATCACAGCTAACAATGGCAAAGAAGTCAAAGCTCACACAGCTAATCCTTCTGAGGTTTTGGATGGGCTGGTTTTCCTACTGTTTTGCATCTATTTATATTGCACTCAGAACCCCCAAATGGCCTCTGCTTATCTCCAGCTTTAGATAATTTATGCTTTTTGGTGTGTCACCTCTCTGCTGAGGCTGTTATCAGAAATGAGGTTTAGGAAATCGGATCCACTGAAATGCTAATCCTCCTGCCAATTACTACACAAAAACAAGTTTTCTTCACTGATTTGCTTTTGTTTATTTGATACTGCAAATGTGGATTTTATGATTACAGTTTAGGACAATTGTTTAGCTGCAAAACAAAATAAGCATTTAATTTGACTAGCTTCTTCTTTTCACAAGAGTGGTTGGGCAATTTACACTGATTCAAATGGCCAGATGGTTTCCTCTCTGTTTGTCACTGAATAAATAGATGTGTAAATATTTTTATTTTCATAGAAGGCTAGTCTTGAGAAGAGAATTTGTCGAACCCCCTCTCAGTGGTGGGCTTCTGCTCCAAGTTGCACTCATCCTAATTTAGATTCTTTGATGTAAAGTGTCTTCTATGTGAAACTATTTCACATAGAAATATGATGCCTGTCTTGGAATTTCATTAAAATGACATTTTTTTTCATCCCTTAGTGCTGTCCAAGTTTTATGAAATCTTATCTCTGAGAATTTTATGAGGTTGTTTGACTAGTAGTTAAATGTATTACTTTCAGTGATATGAAACATTCCTAAATGAGTAACTACCAAGCCCGTAAAATTCTCATGTGCTTATTAGCATAGTGTAATGAAAATTTGAAGTGCAAGGTTAGATGGTACTTTCAAACAGTTAGATTAAACTCATACCTAGCTATAGTTATGTTTTTCTATTACTTTTTCTAAACAAGATCTGTAAGTTTATAAAGTTTGACAGGATGTCACCCAGTTGTCACGATTGAGTACCAATTATTCATGTCTTCTTGTGTTGACTGTTGATGCTAGTTATTGAGATAATCTGTGGAGTAATAAGAGAAACTACAAAGTTAATTCAGCCTTGAGGTTCCATTACATTTAATGTCACCTAATAGAACATTTGATATTTTTTATCCTAGTTAAAGGCTTTTTCCATAAACTAATGCCAATGACAGAAATGATGGAAAAGAGAAATATCTGACTTTATAACTTCTCTAATTCTTTTTCCTCTGACTATATTTCAGTGTAAAGCACTTATGTAGGTAGCTTTTCAAATGACTCTTGATTTTTCTATAGAAATGTAAGGTAGGTGTCCATTTTTTAAGTTGAAAAGAAATGCTCATATATAAGAGAGCTACTTCTTTTAAAGGACTTGTTTCTGCAAGGTATTCTAAATGTGAATTTAGAAAACTTTTAAACTTTTTCTGTCAAGGCATCACAATATTTTAAAAACCTGGATTAGAAAATCTATGCTATTCTAGGGACTACTTAAAATTTAATTTTAGGTAAGAGTCAACTTATTAGCATATACCTTGAAGATAAATATTAAGTCATTAGCCAAGTGATACATTTCATTATTTTATCTTTATCAGTAGGTAGTGGGTGCATTCTTTTTGAAATGGTTGTTTTTATTTTTGTTTTATAGTTGACTCTTAAACAACATGGGTTTCAACTATGTAAGTCTACTACACATGGATTTTCAGCTTCTCAGAGGTCAGCCCCTAACCTCCACATTGTTCAAGAGTCAACTGTGTGTTATTTCTCTTCCATTTAACCATACTTTTGGATATCAATTTCAAATTCCTCAGGAGCCAACAGACTCTACTATGAACTTTTGGACTTTTTTTTTTTTTTTTACTGGTATCCAGGTCTCTCGTAATATAATTCATTGCTCTTTATGGAAATATATAGCAATAGTTAAGCATAGCTGCCAAATTGTTTGCTTCTCAATACCTGGACTAAAGATTTCAAAGAGAAGAGCAAAAACATTCTTAATTTTATGACACAAGTAAATCATGTTGTGAAAGGAAAGTTTACAGACCTGGTATTATTTCGATTTTAGAAATAACAATAGCTCCTACATTATTTGGCAGTACAATAATTAACAACTAAGTAGCATCAAGAAACGTGTGTGTATGTGAGAGCGCCGCACACATGTTCATCTCAATTCATTCAGCTCTTCTCAAACAGTACAAAACACAGTTCATGTGTCAGAGACCTGGTGAATAGAATTTACTTCACCGAATACAAAAACAAATCAAAACACAAACGAAATACAAAATAAACAAATGACAACAGAATAATCTGTATTCTTGCTGATAACAATGATTGTTTTTTCAAAAGAATGGAGAACAAATATGGTAAAACGAATTAAGCCCAAAGGAGTGATAAAGTCCCATTTGTAAAACTTAGGAGACTTCTCTTAATTTTTATTTGTCTGTTTGTTTTTAAAAGATAGCTAGCTTTTCTGTACCACCTCTACTCCCAGTCAGCATCTTTCTCTTCATTGTCTCTTCTCTTTTCTCTGAGAGGTCCACCCTCTCTTAGCATAAACTTCCTTACTCTGTCACTGATAGAGCTCTTCTTTTAATCAACATATTATCTTCTCACCTCAAACAGTTTTAAAAATCTCTAATGACTGTCCTCTGCCTTCTTTCTCCTAGATATCCTGCTTTTCAAATCACTGTACTTGGTTAACATTTCACTCATAGACTTCAAGGTGGTAATGCCTCGAATGGTTTTGCTATAAAATTTGTCCTTTATGTGATAACAAAGTCTTAAGTAAAGGAAAGAAGAATTCTATCCCTGATATGAGAAAATTCAAGCATTTAAAGTTTTAAAGTTATTTTTTTTTTTCTGAAAAGATGTGCAATCCTTATGACTCGGCCTAACAAAGGTCATTGAAATGCCTTGGACAAATCACTGTCAGCTGAGGGAGAGTGAAAGAGAAAGAGAGGGAAAAGGAGGAAGAGATGGAAATGAAAGGAAAAGAGGAGAAATTGGTTTATAAAAGAAAGCATGGAATTTAAATAGTCTATTTCTAAATGATCTAAATGAGTAAATTGGACAAGAATTTACCATTAAATAATATATAAAACTACAAACATTGTAATTTTTCTCTACCACAAGTTTGGGTCCCTTAGGATCAGTGAAAGGATTATTAAAGGTTCTTTATCTCTCACTTTTCTAAATTCTTAGCATATTTGAACTACATGATTTAGTAATTGGCTATAAGTTCTTTGGAACCAGTCCTTAGTTGTTCCATATATGTGAATTTTATCTTCCCTAATAGTTTCTGACCTCCTTGAGAGTAAGAATTTATCTTCTTATTCTTTTATATGTTCCTAGCATTGAGAATAATACTTAGTTCGTAGACATAAGCTATCAATATGCATTTGAGAATTGACTGAAATGAGGAGGTCATAGCCAAATATCAGTGGACAGCTGCTCAAAGGTAGGGTTCACAAGACACTTTACAGACCTGGGCTCAAAAATGATGCTGTATGCAAGAGGATTTTGACAGAGATGGCAATAAAAAGCATAAACTATAATTGTTCTGATAAGTCAAGTGACAATACAGCCAGGTAGTCAGGAAGCCACTGTAGACTTATTTAGCATACATATCTCCCTTCATAGCCTGCACAATTTAAACTAATTGCCTGAGGTAATATAAAAAATTCTACCTGGACACTTTAGTATTTTTCCACAGGTAGTTTTGGCAATTCAAAATAGTGCTGATTTGTGTTATGCAAAAATATGTAACTATTAGAGTAGAGACCAATAAAACTATATTTAGACTAAGAGGAATGGGAGCAAAAATTTTGGCATTGGCCACAGAGAGTGGGAATTTTTGTCATAAGTGTTTACGCCCAGTTCTGTAGAGTTGCAATCAGAAAGTCAAACAAAACAAATGACCACATGCTGTGATTTGAGTTAAGCAAACAACTAAGGAAAACATGGAAATCACCAGATATCTATGTATAGTTGCGGTTTGCTCCCTGATTTATGCACGTGTATTCATTTGAGGTATTGATTCTATTTTATGAAAACTTGTTGAGAAAAACATATTGGCTTTAGGATTTTATTAATTTTTTTTTTTAGAGGAAAGAACTCCAAAACTTTTATAAATCCAGCCAGTCTCTCTAAATCTGTGAAAAATATTAGAATACTCTAGAGCAAAGATGAAAGTACTTGTGTTTTTTTTTTTTTTCTCCTGTTTTTCTACAGGGAAATCTCAATGGCTAAAACATTGCTTTGTATCTCACGTTAGTATTGGGTCCATTGGTATGGAGACAGGACTGTTTCTCTGGAGATACCAGTTCCCTTTTCAAATCTCTCCCACATTTATTTTATAGAGAGATCAAGTTAAAGAGTAACCTAGAATGGAGGAAAGGACACCGAAGCTCAAGAAACAACATGGGAAGAATGGGAACAGTAAGATGCAGCCACCTTGACTGAAGGTTGAAACTGAAATGGACTTTAGAAATCTGACCCCCCAATTCTATAATTAAAGAAATCAGGTCCAGAGCCTGTCACTAACTTAAACATATTCACACAAGTAATACATTAGTGGCCAATATGGAACTGCTTCTCTTCCTAGCTAAGCCTTTCTCCCTAAATCAAATTGTCTTTCCCCTTTTAAGTGATGTGTAAGGGAGGGGAGAAGTCACACAGTATAGAGGATCTTGTAGGCTTTTACACTGTCTGTTCTCAGAAACTTGAGCTTTGCCTATGCTTGTCACTGCTGAAGACAAAACTTCAGCCCAGTGGTCCAGCCCCATAATTCACTATAAGCTAAAGAAAGTTTGAACCACTGGCTACCAAGCTAAATATAGACTATTGGTAACTGTTTGAGTGAGTACAGATTAGCTTGAAAAATAAACTAATGTTTGCTCACCCCTAATGAAAGAAACAGACTGTGGCATGTTGTATAACTAGCAATATAGTGAGCTTGTGTGTCATTCATGACTGGTGAGCAGGTGTTTAGAACTCTTTATGAGGTAGGCAAGGGAAATTGCGGTCAGGTGGGGAGGGTGGTGTTGGAGGCTAAGACCTGCCTAAGATCAAAAGCATAGTGAGTCAAATGAGCTTGTTCCACTTGCTTTTTTTTTTTTTTAATCCCAAAAGCTTTGTGGCAGTGAACTGAAAAGATGAATTTCTTCAAGATAAAGAAAAAGGAGAACGCATAAAAAATTGCACTGACAAGGTTGTGTGATAGCTTGGAAAGAAGCATATAGTAAAATTTTCATCCAGCATACCTAGTCGATTTTGGCAGAGATGGAATGTTATAATGAGCGTTCATCCCTTTCTGAACTGAGTGAGGGATAGCTGACTGAGTCACCAACATTTTAAACATCCAATTTCTTAGGTGCACAGTCTCAAAGGCAATAGAAAGCCAAAAGCTCATAACCACTCATCTTTGTGCCATTAATGTACAATGTTGCTTCATGCTTCTTTTTGATCTTTAAAACAAATGAAGAAGAATGTGCAAAACTGAGCTGCCTTCCCTTGCCTCTGTGAGGACTCCAGCAGCAGCGAGCACACAGTTTCTGCTGCAGAGCTGTTAGCTGTGTGCCTGAAAGTGTTGGCTGGAATGTAACGGAATAATCCTACAGACAGGAGAAAGAAACACCAGTGGTCTTAATATGCTGTTTAGTTTGGTTTTAAGTTTGGGAAACATTTTGGTTAACTGTTAATATGGAGAAGGGCTAAAAAGATCTTAAACAAAAGCACAATCATGTAAAAGGAAGTTCCCTGTCAGAGTCTGCCTAACAAAATGTTCAGACTGCTGGAAATTAAACATAGGAGCTACATGACCATCAGGAAAGCATTAACTCAGACATTTCTTCATTTATTCACCTGTCTACCATCTATTTGATGATTTGCACATTGATCTTATTCTAAAGTGATATCTGATATGAGCCTAACATCCGTATTAAGGGATGTGTAAATGAGTTCATGTATCTTATGTTCCTTCCAAAAAATACATATTTAAAATAATGGGGATATAAACTGTTTTTCCTATTAAGATCCTATTTTTCTTTACCTCTCTGAATATAAAAATCCCCAATCATTGCTTCATGATGTGTCACTGAAAAGGACAAAGTGAGGCAAAGGGGATGTTACATGAGCATCTGTAATGGAGTCTGATTCCATTTTTGATATTTGGCTTCTGATAACTTTCAAGACATACTCTGTTTTCTTTTATTGCTCTACCTTTTGGGGGAAAAAAAAAAAAAAACATAAGAAGGCTCTCATCCTTCCTGTCTTGTTCCAGTGGGAAATTCAAACTACCAAACTCCCTGCCTGTTGCCCAGACACACCCACTAAATGCAATTAATCCCCGAGTCAACTGCTCCTCCTTTCTCTCATATGTCCTTTTCAAACTTGCTTGGGAGCCAATCTGTCCTCCCCAGAAGACCTCATTTTGTGAATAATAAGCTAGGTAACCAATGATGAAAAAGCAGACTTACCGTGATTAAATAAGTAACAGAATTTTCATTTAAATCTGACCCCAAAGTTCATCCTTTTTTTTTACAGCATGTATTAGAGTGATTGTTTTTAGTTGCAAATGTCAGAGTACCCATGAAAAGTGTTTAAATAATAAAGAGTTAGATAGTTTACAGAAGAAGAATGCAACCAAAATTGGTAAATTCCAGAAGAGGTTGTAGGAGGTACAATGATATCTAATTAATGAAAGACATTTCCCAGCATATTTCTATTTTTATTAATGAGGGAAACTTTTCCAAAAGCCACCAAATAGATTTCCTTTCCCAGGACTGGAGTCACATTTGCAGCCTCAACCAGATATCGGCAACGGGATTGACATATCCTTGACTAATTTGTATTGGTCATGATTTGCCCTGGGAGGCAGAGGATCTTCTATACCAAGCATATGAGAGGGTGATTATCTGGGGGAAAAAAGGAGCCTTGGCACCAAGAAGGAGAGGGAAGTGGTGTCTCTTGAGTAAGCAATCAACAGTGGCCGCTGTTCTGTCTTTTTCTGCCTTATGAAGTGCCGTGCTCATATGAACTCTCATCTAACTTATTATATACTATAATACATTTTTGGCTTTTTTTACATAGTATTTTTTCCAAGCTCATATTTTTCTAATTTAAACAACAACAACAACAACAAAGCAACCTAAAAATCCCCTTTGCTGCCTTCTCTCAATTGCAATCTATTTGTTTTTTTTTCTGAGCCTGGTAGCTACTGAGACTTGTAGGTGACCAAGGGTGGATGGATCTCCGGCTCTGTTTAGGTCCCTCTTATATGGGCTACTCAATTGACTAAGGAACAGGATCAAGGCCCAGAGAAATGGGCAGGTAAGTGGTGGATCCTAAGAAGGTCTGAGCATGGGGAAATGTGTGAACTTTATCACCAAAGAAGGTATATAATCCCTCTTTTTAAGTGACTCTGGTCAGCTTTACCCACTAAGGACCAGAACTAGAGTTTTGGCTGAGTCTTCTCTGATTTTGTACCTGTAAGAATGCAGGGAAAACAGAAAAAAGAGAGGCCACTCTGGGTGTCTCAGAAAGAGACTGATAGCCTTCCATTAAAGACATGATAAGATTTCAAAGAAGGAGAGAGACAGAGAGAGATAACCCTTTGGCCTTTTATCCTTTATAGGATTCCTGCCCTAAATAAATTCCAGTCACCAGAACTGAGCTCCAGTGAGCTGCTTGATAAAATAACTGATTTTGGAACTAAATAGTTAAATATATTAATGGGGAGAATAGTTAAGTACAAGAAATATCTCAAATCACAGAAAAGAATGATAAAGAGAAATTACACACAAAAAACGAAACTGTTAGAATAGCTTTAAGAAAAAAAAAAGTCGAAGGTGATTTAGAAAAAAGAAAAAGGATTAAATGAGACAGAGAGGTAATTACTAAACAACTCTTAGAAATAAATTTTCCTGAACTGAAGAAAAATTTGAATTCTGAAATGTAAAAGGCTGACTAAATTCCAGGCTGATTAAATTAAAAGAAATTCAACCAAGCAAATCCTTGCAAAATGTGTGACCTCTATGGATAAAAAGAAAAAATCCGTGATTCTAACTTAAGTGAACAAGTTACCAACAAAGGGAAAATAATAATCACACTGGCATAAGCCTTATTATTTTACATTGGAAACAAATACACAATAGATCATTGAATACTATAGAGAGAATTAAAAAAAAAACAGCACGTGAAGAATTCTATACTCGGTCATTTTCTCGTTAATGTAAAAACTCAGACAGTTTGCCATACAAGTATGCTATCCAAGCAAAATACTTGAATAAAGGCAATAAACAAAGAGAAGCATAAGACAGAAGAGAGAACACAAGATGTGAGAAGAGGAAGTAGCGGTGCGCAATGGAGCTTAACATGTGTGAATTCTGGAAATTAGGGTATGAGGACTTTTGAAACCTAAGAGACTTAATGAAAAATCAAGTCCAATGAGCACTAAATTATTTCAGGAAAACCTAGGAGTTGGGGCTACATGAGTACAGAGTGAGAGAAGAGAGGTTGAAAACGTTCTAATGGTCTCATGTAGGAGCAGGAGAAAGAAGGAGAGAAGAGAGAGAGAAGTAAATATATTCCAAAGGTCTTGTCCTGTGAAGGTTAAGGAAGAGTAGTGAAAAAAAAAGGATTATGGGATAAAAAAAAGAATATGTCTTGGAACAATTAACAGTAAAATCATATGATTTGATTATGAGAAAAGGGAAAGGAACTGCAGTCACTAAGAAAAGAGAGTAGAAACTCTAAATTAATTTGTGAATGTACAGCAACTTAATCAACTCAGCCAAAGTAGTAGAAATATATAAAGCATATATATTATTTTTTATTTAATTATTCTACATCATATCTCAGAACTAAGTTATGATCTTGTATGTGTGTTGTATGTGTGTGTTATAAGCATTTATTTAAATAATTCTCTAAACTGCTACTGATTATCAAAGTAAGTAGCTACATAAAATGCTGTCTATTTTCCTATAACTGACTCGCACATATTTGGATATAGTTATCAGTAAATTTATGAAATTACACATGGATGGTTTTTAATAGTAATAATAATAAATATAATAAAATAGCTAGCAATTATATGGCACTTATGACATGCCAGGTTCACCTCTTTAAAATTATTATATAATTTAATCTTTACAGTAATCTTAGAGGTTAAATACTGTGTTATCCCTAATTATTTAGGAAGCCAAAGTACAGAACAGTTGAGTAAATTACCAAGGTCAAATATTTAGGAGGTCGCATTCCAGGGATTTGAATTTTGGCTCAATAACATGTGGGCTATGTATCTTTTATCAGTGTTTTTCAAACTTTAGCAAGTACCAAAATCATCTTCAGAGATTGTTAAAGAGATTCCTAGTCCAATAAGTCTAGAAATGTCTAATGAATTTACATTGCTAACAAGCTCCCAGGTGATTCTTGACACCGCTGATCACACATTTTGAGGAGAATTCCATTGTCCAGTAAGAATGCATTGCAGGATCCTCTACCAGGAAGAAACTGAGCAATCAGGGACTCTTCTCTTGTACCAGGCACACTATTCACTGTCAAAGTGACAAGAACACCACACAATACCTAAGATAAAAAGCACAAAGCTGATTTTATTGCAGGAGAGCTATGCTGGTCAGGCATAGTCTTTCAGCAGAGAAGACTGATCTCATGATCGACATACACAAATGCAAGTGGATTGATGTCATCTATAGATAGTGGCTACTAGTTACCATGGTTATAGAACCATATGTCTTTTCCTAAATTTGTGGAAACTATTTTATTGACACCATCAAATCTATATTTGTGTGTCACGAATATATTGCCACCTATTTTAGGCATGACCTTCTCTATACCACTGTCCCCAATGTTTGCAAATGTAGTCGATAACGGAGTCTAGGGCAGCACTTAGCTAATTGTATGGCAATCTTTAACCATCTGTTCTTGGAGAGTTTCTCAAAGCTTCATAATCAGTACTCAATGCACGTTTGTTGAAATTGAAAGTGTGGTAGAGTTTCTGAAGCAAAGTAGGATTCCTGAGAATTCTATTGCAGGAGTAAAGAAACAACTATGGGTACACTTAGCAAATGTGGAGTGGGCGGGGGTGGGGGGTAGCTTCTAGAAGCTTTTATTCATATATATCATAGTTCTATATCTGGTATGCATAATTTTAAATGTTTTAATTTATTACTCATATAATTACCAATGTACTCAGTTAGGATACTATGTGTGCATGCACCTGTGAGTATGTGTGTATATATACAAAGATATATATATATCCATACATGTGTGTATATGTGTATACATATATGTAAAAATATATAAAACAATGGAGAATTTTCACATGTTATCTTTATTCTTCTGAAGTTTGACACTGAGAATTATTAATTAATTAGCTCAGTATTGAATAATTATATACTAATCGAAATAGTAACAATGGTGCCGAAATTCTGTATACCATGTAGTTAAGGTTAATAAATAGCATCACTAATTTGTTCTAGTTTTTTTTATGGGTTTAAGTGTATAATGGGACTTACTTTTAGAAATGTAAGGCCAGTATTTAGACGTGACAAATAAGTTAACTCACAATTCATATAACTATAGGTTTTGCCCTAGAATTGATCATTTTCTCTATAAAGTGTAATTTTGCAATTATTTTCATATTTAGTGCTCTGTGACCGATTAAATTTTTTTATGCTTCCTTTCTAAGGATTACTCTGAAAATAAATATCCAGAGAAAAAGATCACTCTAAGTAAAATACTGATTTATTCATAGCTATTTAGGTAATACCACATTTCACCCATATTTGAATGGTAAAGAACAAAGATTTAATGTAAAATGTAGATCATAAATAAGTAACTATTAGATGTAAGCCCTTATTATTTGTTTAAATTACACTGATTCACCAAAGAAATAACAAAGATGATGCATAAAAATTTTCTGTAGAAGTCATGTGCTTTATTTGCTTCAGAACACTAGGATTTAAGCTCTATGGCTCTGCTAAAGCAAGGATTTTTGTCCCTATTGAGAAGAGCCTAAAAGAGTGTCTGCTGTAAAGTGCTCATGTCTTAAATGAGTTAATAAATACACTTAGGAGCAGTCTTATATGATAGTGGTCCCCAACTTTTTGGCACCAGGGACCGGTGCTCCTATGAGAATCTAATGCCTGATGATCAGAGGTGGAGCTGAGGCGGTGATGCTAGTGCTGGGGAGCGGCTGCAAATACAGATGAAGCTTTGCTGGCTGGCCTACCACTCACGTCCTGCTGTGCGGCCCCGGTTCCTAATAGGCCATGGACCAGTATCGACCTGCAGTCTGGGGTTTGGGGACCCCTGTTCTATGAGAACCTAAGCCACTGACCATAAACATAAAGACAGGTCCATTATGTAGAAATCAGCATGAACTTGTTTAGTCTGGTGCTTCTTGAACTTTAATGTGATTTGTAAATAACTTGGTGATCTTGTTATAATGCAACTTCTGATTTAGTAGGTCTGAATCCAGGCCTGAGATTCTGCATTTCTAACAAGCTCTTGGGTGATGCCAGTGTTACAGAAACCTGAGCCATCATTTAAAATAGTGAAAGTTTACTCCTGCTTGAAACTGGTCCTCACCCCTTCTTATACTGTAACTCTGGGAACTAATTGCATTATAACATAAGGCAAATAAGTTCTATGCTGGGGATAGTAACAGTAAATAAAATCCAATACCACGTGATTATTCCTAGTTCTTTTTGTAAATTTGCTTGGTAGAACTTTGTAGTGTTAGAGCAATAATGAAGTCGTGAAGAGAGTGTGCTCTTTCTTCCAACAAAGAGGACTAAGTCATGATAGGGAAATCAACTGAAGCTGCTGTCAGTTGAGTTCATTGACGATTTATGCTGGAAACTGTGAATTTCCTCAAATGAGCTCAGTGAAAAAAAAATCACTTTGTTTTAATAAATATAGTTAGCTTACTCTCTAGGTTCTCACTCACTTTTCCTTCTCGCAAACTAAAGTTTGGTTTTTTTTTTTTGTTCCTTGTTTCCTTTATCTCTTTGAACAAGACTTCTTTATTTTTAGAGACTGTAGAAACTTGGCAGAGCTGACCAAAATTTCTTTTGTATGAGTGTAGAGAAAGTAAATGTTTTGTGTTGGCAGAACTGTAACCCATCCAAACTTATGGAAACAGACAAGAGCTATAAAACATAGTTGTCTGGAATGAAGTAATCATACTTGAGATGTAATGCATCGAAGAAAGAGAACTCTCTGAGCAGGGTCTGTGAAATGTTTGATCATACTAAACACAGGATATGAAAACAACCTTCTAACATCTCAGTTCCTTTAAAGTCCTGGGTGGCTCAACGATACAGAGTTTATTAAACAATACACCAGATAATCCTCAAGGTACTTTTTTTTAAAGGTCAAGTCCATACTAGCAATTGCAATAACGTTTGTTGAAGTCACTTGAATGACAGGTATAAAGGCTGCCACTTAACCAAACTGGTTGGTTGGGTGACTTTGTGAATTTTGCTCTTCATTTTTGCTTTAAAAGAATCACTTGTGTGGAAAGAAATACACACTATTGGCCTAGCCCAATTAACCATAAAGCTAACAGTTACTTGCAGATAAACCTATCAAGCATTCTCACGGAATTAAACAAAATCCATTCACATTTAATTAACCATGATCTCTAGATTCTCATCATATTGATAGCCAAGATTTAGGAATAGAAATAGTCATTGGTGTTCTTCACCTGGCCTTATTAACTGAAATAGGAACCCATAACAACTTAATCTCAATACATGAAATTACAGTCTTTAAATTTGGGGACAGGCAGGATTTTCTTGTGTTTGAATGTGCAAGTCCTAACATCTTCACATTCCCCCATACTCCATTCCCACTTTTCTTGGATGCCAGTATCTATTAGATAATCTGGGAATAAGACTCACCTTGACTAGCTTCTGGAATGAACAGAAAAAATATATATATTTTGAAAGTTCTACTTTTTCTGCATAAAACAAGAATGCCAGGAAGAAATTACCTTTTAATGGTGACCTTAGATGAGAAAAACAAATCTTTCAGATAAACTTGAGATATATTCTGAGTTACAATGTTTATTTTAGTATAATTAATTATAGAAACTACAAAACAGGCTTTATCAATATTTTTACAGGTTTTCATTTGATTAAATAGATTTTATAGGATAGTTATAAACGCTCATTGTTAAATATTTGTTCTGAGCATCAACTGTTCAGTGCATGCTCTGTTAATACTAAAGACACTCAGTTCTCCTTGAGATAGATAACCAAAAGATACTGTTGTTTATGAAAGCAAGTTATAAATTAGTATGTATAGTACAATCTCAATTTTGAAAAAACAAAAACAAAAACATTTTAGGTACTCTTGTTTTTCTATCTCTATATGTAGGATATATGCATAGGTAAAATAGTCAGGATAGGAAAGGTTTTCCTGTGGTAGTTCTTTAAATCTCAGTTATTTAAAGCAACAAGAATTTATGGCTTACTGATGCGAGTTCATTGTGAGTGCAGCTGACTCTACAGAGTAGCTCTCCTTCCCTGTGACTCGGTGATCCTCACCCTTCAATCTTCTGCTCTACTACCTGAACCAAAGGTTCGTTGGTTGATCCAGCAGGAAAAAAAGAGCAACTGGAGGACTGTACAGGGCTTCGAGCACTATCTTTGCCTGGAAGGGACACAAATTGTTTCTACTCATTTATAGACATAATAAGTCAAGTGGACTTGCCTAATTGCAAGGGGGCTGAGAAACATAGGAGAGTACATGGGATATTTGGTATCCTTTATTTTCATAATAAGAAAGGCTTAAAAGAAGACATACATAATTGTTAAAAGTAGATAATTTTGGGGGGTGGAAGAGAAGTGTCAAGGGATGGTCACTTTATTTTATTAAAATCTAAATTATTTGTTTTTTCAATAATACTATGCTTTGTTTGAAATTAAAATATATTTTAAATGTTATAAATTCTTATAATCACTCCTAAGGGAGTAAGGAAATCCTCTTTTGCTTATTTTTATAGAAAGGCTATGACATTTTGACTCCTCTTCATTCCTAATTGTCCTTTTAGTTTTCTTTCCTACTTTACATTTTTATAACGGTATCAATTTTCATTTTATAACTAAAATGTTCTGAGCTTCATTTCTATAGGTCAATGATTTTTAATATTCAATTTTTTCCCTAAGTCCTTAATAAAATAACTGGAAGGTGGACTTGTCTATTAAGTCCTCCACGAATCCCAATGGAATTCCATCAGAGAAAGAGTGACCTGTAACCATAGAAGAGTGCTTCCAATGATAAAAACTTCAGATATATTTTATATTTAATGTGATGGAAAAGTCGGAATCTAAAATTGTGTACATGATAAAGCCCTAGGAAGTCACAGACATTCACTGCTCACAGTAGGAAAGATGAACTGATGAATTTGCTTGGGAAATAGCTTCGGGAAAACCCCAGTCTGCATTTGGTTAGCTAATTTAGAAGTTTCTGACCTTATCTGGGCTTTTATGTTCCACTACCTCGCTTAGAAGGTATATAATTTGATATTCTTTTAGACGCATATTATAAATTTTTCACGTGTGAATAGTGTTATATGACTGTAATTCCTAACCAGTGCTACATAACCATAGTTATTTTAGGTATAATATAATTATTACATAATTGCCACTCCCAAGCTTTAAAAAAATATGTGTGTGTGTATATATATATAAAGTCAGGTAACAAAAAACAAACACACTGAAGGTAAAACATCATGGAGGAAATTTGAAAACTCAGTATTCTTTGAAGGGTTATTTTTATTAACAACAACGACAACAAAAATTAAGCTGTGATAAACATAGGAAGAAAGGTAGGATTTGTTGAAAAGCAAGTGGAGGCCTAAAAGGGCAAGCAAACTGCCTGGATTTAAAATAATCATGTGACTTAAAGTCTGATATCTCCCTGACTATTGGGGACAAATTCTCATGTAAGAGTTGTAATAGTTACAGAAAACAGACTTTATTGTAGCTAATACAAAAAAACAGAGGGCTATATAATTCACAGAAGCTTTTAAAGACTCAAAGAGTCAGGTTTAGACACTGCTATAACTCAAAGCTACTCAGATAAAACACAACTAGGAAAGGTGCCCAACAACCCAGGGTAGTTGATGTGGTCTGTGCACCAGCTACTGATCCACATTCTGTTGCTAGTCTGGAATGAGAAAAAGTCCTTGTACCATATTTCAAATGAACTGTGTCACTAGGCACATTATTTAATTTAGCTGACAATTTTTTTTTTCCAATAAAGAAGTAGTGTGTTAATTTACATTCAGGTATAAGCTCTTGTTGTCTGAGATGGGTACATTAAGTGGAACTGCTTTGAGGATGTGCCACTGCCTTCACCACCTACCACATGACACCTATGATTCTGCAAGATGGAGCCCAAATCACTCCAGTACAGTAATCCCAGGAGAGCCAAATGACTAAACCACCTTACTCTCCAGAAGATTTAATTTGCTTTTGAGCTATAGAAGCTCCCCAGGCTTGCTTCTGCTGCTAGAGCTTCTGTGTTTATTCCTCTTCTTGGGAAAACTGGATGAGCTCCAGACTCTAATCTCCATGGGAGTCTGAAAAGTTTAGTTTTTAAGCTCTTCGGCATCTGTAACATGACAAATTAAGAAGAGATTGGAAATGTGTGGAGCCATGAAACACATTACCTATCACAGTGACCAACCCAAGACAAGGAAATATTTGAAAACAAACAAACAAACAAATGTATCAATGGATAAAAAGTATTATTGCTGATGTATCAGGCATGATAAGGAAAAGAAATGTGTAAGGAACTAATAAAAGTGAGATGATGGTCAAATAAATGTACATGTTGCATCTCAGCCCAAGATGGGCTCATTTTATTGAAAAAGCTTGTGGTATTATTTTTCATAGATTTTGTTAGGAGTACATTTATGATTTATTTAAGTAACAGTTATTTTTCTTTTTAATAAAAAATCTGAATTATCCATATGAGTCAAAAAATTAGAATATTATCATATTGAAAGGGACTTTTGAGGTCAGCTAGTTCAATCTTTTTCATTAAAATACTTTTTGAAATAGATAATGATAATGTTTGACTATCTATGTAACAACCACTAACTAAAAAGGCATTCTCAAATACATTTCTTTGGAGCATGTCTTCATAAATAATATGGTATGTAATTAGCATATTTTTTATGCAAATCAGTGATTTTTGAAAATTAGCTTAAGTGAAATAAGCTTTTACTCTAAAATTTATGATTGCTTAGATTGCCAAGTAACATTTATGGCAATATCACTTTCAAAAATTGGTGTCAAATTAGTTTAATTATACTTATGCAAATTAAGTTATATTACTCATATACTCTTAGCATTGGACACTGGTTTTACATAAAAACTGATGACAAATAAATAGTAGTGAAAAATAAAGTATACTTGTTTAATCAAATATTTTGAGTAATGAAAACTATCTTCTAGAACTTTGATTCATAACCTTTTTCAGGTCATGAACTATTCTGAGACTGTGATAAAAGCCACTGATGCTATTTTCAACAAATTATACATGCACATAATTGTACATGGACTCACAGAAGATTTATGGACATTTCAAAGGCTATCCTCAGACTTCAGGTTAAAAACCATCATCTGGGATAGAGCAGAAATGACCCATTTTACCAATAATTTGATTTTAATATATAACTATATTTTTCATAAATTATATTTCAATTTGGTGCTGAAAATTGCAATTTGATTTATTACTCTTACTGAATTATGATCTAGGTATATAAACTCTAAATCTTAATTATCTCACTTATAAATTGGAGATAATAATTATCTCACAAGATTACTGTATTTCCTTTGATCTGTATCTAGCATGGTACCTGTCGCAAAGATATTTAATAAATTTTTATTCATGTATTTATTTATTTTTGATATATTAATAAGATTGCTCAGAATCTCTTGATTACTTTGTGGTTATTCAATTATGTTCAAAAAATATTTATTGAATGCTCACTTTGTACCACTGTTATGTTAAATGCATACATAGGTGACTAAGAAGCAATCTCTGCTTCAGAGGAATTTATAGTACAGTATGTGAAGATACAATTTCATATATTATAGTAAGAGATTTAATAAATTGTGTAAGTTCATATGGAAACTCCTAAGAGAAGCAGTGTAACAGATACTGAGGATCCATGGGGGAGATAATACTTAAGTTGTGCAAATAATATTAATAAAATAAACTTTCTGATTGCTTACTACATGTTGATTATTTTACTAAACACCAAATGTACTATCTAATTTGATCCTTACAAAAACTCCATAAAGCATATATCTATGTCCTTTTATCAAATGTCTACTTACTGAATGTGCTTACTAAGCTAAAACAGAATGAACAAAATTTCTAGGGACATAGAGTAAATCAGTGACAAAGTTGGATTTAACTAAAGCTTCAAACATGCCTTCTTTAACAATCAGTTGAAGAAAGTTGGAGATTATGTTTCAGTCAGGACCATTAGCTCCAAAAAGTGTATGGAGACGTGAAAGGACTTGTATAAGGGGAACTATACAGAATAACAATAATAACAATTATTATAAACACAAATAATAATAATTAGGAGAAAAACAATTAGGAGATAATCTGGCATTGTATAACGATTGATTTATTGTAAAAATAAAAGACCAACTAGTCATAATTGAATTACAAGTGTCTCATTTGTGGATTCTAGGTCTGATTTGGCACAAACTAGTTTAAGTGTGAGAAAATGATGAATATAGCATTGGATGTTAGGATATCCAGGAAGCAGTTGAATATATATGAGTTCTTAGTTCAGAGATATGGTCAAAACTAGTGATAAACTATGTTTACCATTAGTTAAAAGGTAGCAATAAAAATTATTAGAGTGTATGAAAACACCCGGTAATTAGGAGAATGGCATTGAACTATGTTTATTTTGGCCAAAACACACCTATATTCCCAAACATACACATGTAGTTTATTATTCATTTTTTCTAAATTAATTAAAATTATTTTATATTGTTCATTTACAAAAAAAATATGATAAAAATAGACTCTATAGCTAATGAAAGTTAAAGAAATCTTTGGTTGAAAGTTAGCAAATTAACAAATTAATGTATTTATTAAATGAGACTAGGCTCAACAGGAGAACACTCTATAGATGAGTTTATTGAAGGTCATATGAGAATAAGTACAATTAAAATAACAAACAAACAAAACGCAAATTAAACTAACAAAAATACTCTCTGTGTTTTTTGCTAGGAATTTAAGCTGGGGAAGAATGATTGACAGCTTTGTTTTTTAGACCAGTTGTACCCAAATTTCTCCAATTGACCCTTTTGATAGTCTCACTGATAAATCTTTCTTAATATTTTGTAAGTTTTAACTTATTTTTCAGAATACCTGAAAGTAATATATGAAGACTGAAGGAAATTTGGACATTTCCTAAAAATATAGTCCCTTAGTAGAATGTTCTATTTACAAGACAGTTTTATTAACAAGACTCAATGTCCCATCTTGATAGTTTAATTAAGGGTTGAAGCGATCTTGTGAATTGACAGTCTTGATTTTCTCATTGCATTTATTTTCAAGCAATCTCAATATTGAAGTGGTAAATATCATTGAAACTTTTAAAAAAGACATTTTCTGTAATTACATGGTTAGCTTCATTCAGACTTACTGGTCATTTTAGATATATGTATATGTCCATTGATTACAAACTTGCTGCATTGTTAAATGAACAAATGTATGGTTATCAATCTTGGATGAGATCCATTGTAACTTTAACAGAGATCAGAGAAGGCAATGAAAACATGACATAACATCCTGTGCTTAAGACCTCAGCATTGCCAGGACAGGGAGATGAGTGTCTAAAAGTACCAGAAAGGTAAATCTGTGTAATCAAATTTTTTCTTTTCCATCAATTTTTTAATGCTTATAACAAAATTCTCATCTAAATAAGTAGTTCAAACATATGTGTACTGGTTGAAGCCTTGCATGTTTTCAAAAGTATAATTTTATGTTTGTAAATGTATGATTTCTCTCAGGCCTCTAAAAATTTTTACCTTCTAACTTTCAACTTCTCCTATGGCTTTTATTTGGACACAGGGAATGTGGGGGTGGGGCGGGGGGCAGAAAGCAAGATGGTTATTTCATTAGTTTATAAGAGAATAAAGTCCACAGCCACGTTATAGAGGTATTAAACAAAGGCCAAGTAGAACTATTCATGAGGTTATTAAAAAGAATAAATAAAAAATGAAGACCTCAACAGCAGGCATAAGCCACTCTTATGAGAGATTAATATTTCAAATATGAGGTTGGCTGCAGAGGTAGTGTGATAAGTATAATGCTATGTGCCCAGAAAACTCTAAATGCTAACTTATTGAAAACATGTTGAGTGTGCATTTATAATAGAAGTAAAATCAGCAATTTGGTTACAGGCAGTATTAAATATTCTAACCTGGAAAAACTTTTAATAATGACATTCAGTATTTTCTGGAGTCTTAATATAGCTAAAATTCTCTTGTATGTTTTAATTATGAAAAAATAATCTACATAGTATAACTTATTTGCAGCTCTGATTTTTTGGCTGTTCAACAACCTAACTACAGTACAGTAAATTGTAGTGGGACTAAAGAATGACAATGATTGGGAGATAATTTGATTTAAAAAAATTATTTGATGTTTTAGACATATCAAAAAATGAATTTCTTTCTTAATCATTTTTTCTTCATGCATTTTTATTATTCCTCCTAACAAAATGCTAACTGGGATTCATGACTGGTGGAATATAATTCTAAGAGAAGAGGTCAGATCAATTTGTGTGGAATCATCTTGCTAGAGACCTCAGAAATACCAAGCTGAGAAATAAGTTGTTTATCCCTCAAATATGAATGTTCTACTTCAGGTTTTGGTTAATTAATAGGAAAGAGACCTGTGCATAAAATTAAGAACCAGAATATGTGATATGTGTGAGTGGTTGCTAGATAGTTAAGTTAGATATAAATTAATAAAGCTCAGCTATCTAATGGGAAAGCTAATAATTGAATAGCCATTACAACTACATATCTTAGACTTCAAAAACATTGACTGTATGTTAAGAAAATAAGATATAAAAATCCCTTAAAAATAGACAATTAAAATGTAAGAATGATAATAATCAATAATACATATTAATAATAATTTCCTGTTTGTGTAAGGTGCCTATTGGTGTTTAAAGCTAGCTAGCATTATATGAACAAATTTTCTTTCCCAGAAGAAAGTAATAACTAAAGGCTTTTCACATTTACACATAAAGTTTCTTTTGTAGAAATGTAGAGACAAATTTATTGAGTTGGGTTAATGAAAGATAAAGTTATTGATCAGGAGGATGTTGGTAAGCTAGCTAACTAGTACAGTTGTATATATCATATTTTATTCTTTATTAGTAATTCATAGACTTTGTTTTGTCTCTTTACCATGTTGATAATGTAGTCATTATTTTTTTATTCAGTAGAAGAAGTCTTTTGACCTCTATAATTGCACATACAGTACTCATGAAATTCACTGGTATATAAACAGAACATAACTCTTTAGGACTTTAAGTTTGGTGTTTATATATGCAGATCAACAGATTTCTAATAATCTAGGTGATATTTGACCCACTAAATATATATGGAAGAGCATTTCTTTGGTATCCAGATCTATTAAATTTTACACTATCTTTAATTTTAAGACTTTTCGGTCAAGCCTAGTTCTTTACGACTTATTTTTAAAAAATGCTCAATGGTTTTAATTTTCATTTTGATCAACAAATTCTGTTTCTAATCTTTTCTCTATGTTTAGGGTCTCTTGGTCATGAAGGTAATGCCTAAAAGAAAACTGAACCTGAACTGTCTGCATATAGAAAGGATTCCAAAGGTACTCTTATCTAGTTGGACCCTGCAGAGAAGATAGTAAGCCAAATAAACACTGAAAAGAGAAAATAAGTTTATCCTCAATTTGTTTTAGTTTCAATTTCTCTTAGCAAACTATATAATTATAAAATTAAAAATTGAAAAAAAAATTAAGATTTTATAAACAGCTGACTAATGTAAATATTTCAGACAGTATGATCCCCAGAGATCTATCTGAGTACACCAATTGGGTTAAATGGCCATTTATTTGTAGTTTGTTTTCACTCAAACTCTTAACTGAAAAATTGGAACACATGGTTTGGCAGTAAGGACATTCATGTAAAACTTGGGATATGCTTGAATGTTACAAAATAACATTGTTATTTTTTTAAGACATGAGATACTTCCTTAATGTCACATTTAAAAACCAGTGCTTTAAAACAGAGAAATGCATTAATTATTTTTAAATTATTGCTCTTACACTAAAAAAAAAAAAAAATCTCATTTATACAGATATAACCAAAAGTGGGTATAATCTTAGGTTATTATAACTATGTAGTTTCTAAACTCAGCTTTATATGTAATAATTTCTGTGTAAACATGTGGATTTGTAATATTCAGATTCTTAAAAATCAAATAGGAGTCCTTTAAAATTGCAAAGAACTTTTAAGTTAAATTCCTTTAAAAAAGCAAAGTAGTAAGTTTTGGAGATTACAGTCTCCATTATTAAAATAGACTGTAGGATTTTACCAAAATCATGTTTCTTTAACAATAGTAAGGAGAGTTTAGTTTTAATTTAAATAATGTGCTAGTACCCAGTAAATAGTACAAACAAATTTGGGGGAGAATTTCTTCTTATATTACCTTGTATCTCTTTAAAATTTTTTATTTTAAAATATTACTCATATTGATTTTCCTTGGAATTTATTCTCCTTAAATTTATTCATTTTGAAATAGGACAGTCATTTCACTGGGAATGAAATTTCCACATCTTTTTAAAAAAGATATTTAAATAGGAAAAAAAAAAAGAGCTGAAAAGAAGCATGTCTAGTTATCCTGTTTGACTCACACTGCTGGCTGGCATAGGTACGAAGCCAGTCAGTAATCATTGCATTCCTTAAACCAGACCACAGCAATTGATTTCCATTATCTAGCATAGCATCTATTACTGTGTACGTGTCTTAGATTTTAGAGGACACAAACTTTTAAACAGAAAGCTCTTAACAAAAAAAATCACCAATGCCAATTAAAGATGCAGATTCTAACTGCTTTTAAATTTTATATTTAACGGTTGAAATTATTGATCATAGATCTGTTCTAACATATTGTGATTTAAATCATTGCATTTTGTATGTAAATGTAGATACTACTACCATTAACCTAAATTAGAATATATTAAACCTACTAAAGTATGCTTTGCTCTTTTTCTATTTTACGGGATTAATTTTGTTTGTCTCTTCTTAAAATATATCATGGATATAAGATAAAAGGACTGTATTTAAGTGGCAAACATATTGTAAAATATGTAAATGTAACAAATCAACATAGTGTGCACCTTAAGATAATACTTAGCTCTTCAGTTCAAAAAAGAAAATTATAGATTACCTAGTGTTTATTCAATAACTTGAAGGATTATGCTCATGCTGTGGGAACAAGAAAGTTACATAGATGCAGTCACTACCAGAGAGGAAATAATGAAGAGAAGAAGTCAACAAAAAGAAACACTCCTTTATACGAACTGTTAATTTTAAATGTAGGTTTGCAATTTTCCGCAAGAAACTAAGACATCAAGGTGGCATCCAGAAAAATCCTTTGGGACTACACTGTAAAACCCTTGATTCTTAGTATAGTGTCTCATGTGCAAGGCAGTTCTGCTTTAAGTTTAAAAGAAATACATCTAATTGATTAAAAGTTACATAATGTGCATTTATCTTTAATATTAATGACACCATTTTGATGAAGTATGTAGATAATGAATATGGATGTTTCCATTCAATTTGCATATGTATTAAGTAAACATAAATGCAGGAGCGAGGTTGTTGAGACTTTCCCCCCAAAATATATGCTGTTTTAAGTGGCTTTGTTCAACTCCTTAGAGAACATTTCATTCTGTCATCACCTCTACATTCTTTCATCCTACCTGAGTAACATGTTAACTCTTGGAGGAAGGTGGAGGTATTTCAAATGGAGAAAAATGTAAAATTTTATTTTTTAAAAGGCATTTACTATGTATGCATTTTCTTGACCCATATTCTTTCGAAACATTATCTTTCATTAAAAATGAATGCCTTATTTTTGTATATTTATGATACCTAATGAATAATAAAAAGCTATGACTCATTTAATAGACATAATGCTAGACAATTTCAAACTAAAATCCCTGCAACACACCATGTAGAATAAACCATGATGGAAGCAGAATGATTCAAATTCTCCAATACACCTACGTAGCTTCTAGTAATTGATTCATTGGAAAAGTGCCAGGAGATCATCCGTCTGGCTGCATGTAAAAGTATGCTGACCTGAACTAACCGTTACACAAGCTCTTAAACTTATAGCTAGCTGGTAAACTTGATCTCTTAACAAAAAATTCTTGGGACCAAACAGGAAGCATCAGTATGACTGCTTTGTGTTGACTAGTCTTTGATGTAGATCAAGGTTTCCAAAGCACAAATGAAGGTTAAAGTGGCTATGGTTATTATCCCTCCCACAGTAATTTTTGAGCCAATGTCCTGGAATAACTTAATGTATAAGACTCTGATGTGGGCGCTCATTCTCTTTGGATATGAGGTTAATTGTGAAGGAAGTTGCCTCTCTGCCTGATATCATCACTTGGGGGTTCTGCACGTTACTTGCAGTGCCAACACCTTTCAGGATGCTTATACAAACAGTCAAGTGATGCTCCTTCTCTCTCAAAATGTAGTTTAATAAAACATGAACTAGAAAAATATTGTGAAAGTTATGATTACAAAAGATTTCATAGAAAGAATATAAATTTCTCATCAAACAATTGAATTATTGAGAGGAGAAGCAATAATTTGTACAACTTGAACTGGTTAGCTAAGTTTTAAATTATCTTTCATAAATTACAGTGTAAAATATACCCCTTTTTCTAATGCAAAGGTCCTTAGATTCTCCCCAGATCTCCCAAACTATTTGTTAGTGAATCAGTGATAATATGTACCATAAGACACTATGGTTCTATATATTTATTTTAATTGAACTGATTTTTTTAAAAGTAATTTTCTATTCTACTTTGTCCTCTTTTCTATACCAGGTGATTTATACTTTTGTTATCTGATCAGAACTGACTTTCTATTGAAAGAATGAAGGTTAGCAGCACTTTCTGTGTTTTGTATCCTCTCTTATCCACTTTTATCTATCAATGGATGACACATTGACTTTTTGACTAATAAAACATTAAATATAAAATTGCTGGTTCTTCTGTGTTAACATATATTGTTTCATTGTTTGGGGGAGATATGAGAAAGGAATTATAGGATACATGAATATGAATTTTGAATGTTTACAGAAAAGAACTGTCTGAAGATGTGGGAAAATGGCTAGAGAAGGGAAATATGAGAATCTATGCTGTCTTGAAGAGGTAAAAGAGATCTTGAAAAACAATTTGGAATTGATGTAAAGAACCATGGTTTTCCAACTAGTGTGGAAAAGATTATTCTTTAATAGTCAAAGACAAAAACATTTTGCTAACGGAATCAGGGCAAACATATTGCATGTTGAAAATACAGGAAGAAAAGAGTAGATGGCTAGATCCAAAGGTAATAGATCTCTTAATCCTTGCTTAGTGTCAGTCCAGACTTGTGTCTGGGTAGGCTCTCAGGAATCGCTCTTATTTTTCCAGTCTGCTTAAATCTCTACTTTTATTCAAGGGACCTGAGTTATGTCACTCACTGATGATGAACAAAAATATGCCCCATTCTATGACCTTTTATTTCATTGTCAATCAAATTATTAAGCATAAATAAGTACACAATTAGAGCTGGTATCAAAAAGTACTTTAGAGATCACCTGATTTATATTTCAGGGACAAGAAAATGGGAATAAAGAGGCTCAAATGATTTGCCCCAAGCCAGCCAAATGCCATTTTAAGATTTAACACTTTTGTGCAGTTTTATGCCTTACTACTCATTTGCTACTACATACTCTTGTGGGCTTTATATCTGTCCTGTGAAATATTATCTGTTCTTTATAAGCAAACACCTTTTGAGATGCTAGTAGATAGGCTTGAGGGTTAGATCATGGCAGAACAAGGTCTAGAATAGCCCCAGCTATTTTTAATACATCATATTTCTTCCCACACTCACACTTTGAAAACAGCAGTGAAAAAAATGCTGGAAGAGTCAAATATACTACTGTTATCCATATAAGGTAAGAGTAACTAAAATGTTTTTTAATGTAGCAATCATCTAGCATTATTATATGTGCTGCTCAATATAAATATCAAGGATTTCACTAGCTCGAACAGCACAAATGTTTTCAGCAGAAATATGAAGCTAGTCTATGGCCATGCTACCCTGAACACACCAGGATTGGGCCTGGTTAGTACTTGGATGGGAGACCACCTAGGAAGACCAGGTGCTGTAGGCATTTAAGAAAAGAAAGAAAGAAAGAAAGAAAGAAAGAAAGAAAGAAAGAAAGAAAGAAAGAAAGAAAGAAAGAAAGAAAGAAAGAAAGAAAGAAAGAAAGAAAGAAAGAAAGAAAGAAAGAAAGAAAGAAAGAAAGAAAGAAAGAAAGATGAAGATGGAGTATAATTTAAATAAAAAGTGTATCACCCAATTATGTTACCCAGATTCTTATGGGGTCCTGTGTGTCCCTCTCTCCCCAAATGCCAGAAGCTCTGTAGAGAATACAAGGATAAATAAAACACAGAGCAACTCTTTATTATCTTGAGGGGGTCAGGCTTATCAGTAATTGAGGTAAAGACAGCTCAGTATAGGAAGCGATTCAGTGGGAAAGGGTTAATTATAAGGAATCTCCCCTGGTTTTAGAAAGCTAGTAGGTCTTAGGAGGCCAATAGTAAGCCAGGTTTCTTCTGAGAATATTATCTAGCTTATTTCAGAAATTCCGAGGGGTTGAGAACATCATATCAGCATCCTGTTTTTTTTTTCCTTTGAAATACAGTAAGAAGATTCCAGGGTACTACTTTAAGACATAAACTGTGTGTTTCAGGCAGCTTTGACTCTTAAATCTATAAATTTGACAAAAATTTTTCATGTAAAATCTGTGAACAATTGGCTTGGCTTGAACCCCAACTCTAAGGGTTAACTCCAAATATTAGGGAAAGTTTCATGTATAAGTAAACTTATTTTTTCTCTTCTCCATTCTTTGGTACAGTTCTTTTAAACGTCACTCCCTGTTGAAACAATTGTCATAGACAGGAATCATGACTTAAAATATTCTTATGGTTTAACAGCAAAACAAACAAAAAGAATGAAAATGTCATTTTTCATGTACTTAGTTTTACTCACCAAGCTTTGTCTGAAAACCAGTTTATAAGTCTGTATGAGCTCTTAAGAAACCATTGATAAAAGAACATATATCTATCCACTTAGGAAATGAATTTGATAACATGCTGAATATTTGTATGTGACTATTTGTTTCTTGCTACCTATTTGTGTAGTTCTTGAGGGTGAATGATGGAATAGAAAGGGAGTAAAAGAAAAGGATCAGATTCTGAGGTCACAGTGAGATTGCAATCCTCCTTTTAGTACATTGGTCAATTTACAGATATCTGAAACTATGTAAATGATGTTTTAGAAACATTAGCATGTTGAAAATACTGGCAAAAAACTAAAGGTCTACTCTGTGTTTGTTCCTGTCTGCACATGTTTGTTTTTTTAAATATTCTAATATAATAAATTATTTAATCTAACTATATCAGGCCAATTTTTTTTCTCCAACTCTTTGGCAATAGACAGATTCAAATGAATGTGACTAGTTGTTTTAAGCACTTTAAAGCAGATATTTAAAGTCTAAAAAAAGTCTTACAGTTTCTGTATTAAAAGGCTGAGAACATTTTCTTAAAAAAGAATACTGATTGAATACATTTCTCATCAAAGTGAAGGATTAATAGCAGTGAATAAAAGTTTTCTACAAAGTTTTATACAATGTGTTATGAAAATTCATTTCCTTCTTTTTTCTCTCTCTGATGTTTTGGCTCCTTGCCCTTTATACAGCTAACACATTTAGTTTTGTCAAATTGGAGAAAGCACAGTAGACCATTTTATATGTGAACTAATATTTGTGGAATAGTGTATATGCTCTTTTGTTGTCTCACCGTCAGAATGAACTTTTTTTTTTGTAAGAAAATAGATACAGCTAATTAATCGTACATGACTTGTATTTATTGTTTGCATGATTGGTAGAATTTCATTGGTGAGCTGAAACTTTTCAGTATCATTGAAATACTTAAACATTCTGAGAAATTTAGAGATGCTCACTGGACCTTTTCAAGCCTTTTATATGGTCTCTCTGATTTACTAGCTTTGGATTATTTATTTTATTTTAATTAAAAACAAATGGAACTTCAACACAATAGATAAAAGTGACATTTAGCTAGAAAATGTTTGAAGTACTAGTTTCTAACTTTACCTAATTTTATATCTATGCACTTAAAAAAATATAACCATTTTATTCAAGTTTTTATACATAAAATTCCAATGTAATAGAAAATAATAATTCATCTCACTAAATGTGAAATTGAAAGCTTATAGGTAGAGAGAAAACCTTCTCTTTCTGGTTAAAGATGGACCACTTTTAAAGAGATCATCTTTTTCTTTTTAAGACTACTTCAGTGTTTCCACAGAGTCTATTGTTTAATCTGCCAAGAAATTCTGTTTCTACATCAGTAGAAATTTTAAAACTTCAACGCGACCATACTATTTCCTCAATAATAGCAAGGGAATTAACTTTAATGCAGTGAATTCACAAGAAACCCTGATGATAAAAAGATGCCTCTCACTCCTATTATTTAATTGATCTTTTTGGAACAGTTCATTTGTACTTCAGAAAAAAAATAATTAAGTAGGTTATTAAGTTCTTTCAAATGTACAAAAACAATGGTGACTAATACCCAGATTCTTTTTATGAGAGGCTTTTGTATTTGAACCTTCTAAATTCTAACCTCTAATAGGTGGTTCTAGGCTTACCATTATTATTATTTTAAGCCTAAAACTTCCTTAGTAGAATTGAAATACATTCAATTTAAATTCCTTTTACTCATTTAAGATTGCATGAAAAGGATTTTACCAGCACAATGAGAAATATGTTAAATTTCAAAGCATTATACTTTACTCTTTATATCCTGTCTGGTTGTTTAGAGAAAGCCACACTGTGTGGCAGGGGAAAAAAAAAAAAAAAAGAAAAAAACAACTGAGCAGTTGGGAGACATAGGTTTCAGCTATCTGAACTTGAATTAAACTTCAAATAACTTCTTTGTGCCTCCAGGTCCATATCTGTTACATGAAGTTCTCAGAGCCTGCTAATCAGCAGTCCTCACTAGATTCAGCATACAGATATGTTTTGCTTGACCCACATAGTATTTAAAAATAAATAAATAAATGAAATGAATCTATTAACTTACACTTTCGTCAGCAGTATTAGTGAGTCACAGTTACTCTATATCTTTATGAATAAATGATACTTTCAACCTTTTTCACTCTAGGTACCCTAATGTGTTTATAGTTATATTCCATTATAGATCCAATTTGTATTGTCCTGATGACTAATAAAGTGAAACGCCTTTATATGTTTCTCAGCCATTTGGGTACCTCCTTCCGTGAGATGCCTGTTAGATTTTCTTTTTTCTTTTGGCCCATTTTTTTTTTTTTTACATTGAATTGTCCATTTTTTTTTCTTGATGTGTTAATGAGTTCTTTAGATGTTCTGGATATGAGTCTTTTGTTGGATAAATTAATTCAAACATGTTCTCCCATTATGTCTTGCTTTCTACTTCCTTAAAGGTGACTTTTGATAAATTAAAATTCTTAATTTAAGTGGAGACCATTTTTTTTAATCTTTTCTTTTATAGTTAATGGTTTATTAAAATTTTTAATGAAAATATTTCCTTTCCCAAAGGTTCTTTATATATGTTCTTTTGTTATTTTCCAGAATCTTTATCTATAAATGAACTTGATTGATTTCGTAGATGCTCCTTGACACATGCTATGATTCAGGTAATTCAATTTCAAGATATATATCCAATAGAAGAACATACATTTGTGCACCAAATAATATGTGCAAGAATGTTTACAGCAGCATTATTCATAATGGCCCAAAATTGGAAGCACTTATTTATTAGTTATAAGACAGATTGTGATATATTTATACAATGGGATAGTATACGGCAAGTAGAAAGAATAAACTACTGTTATATGCATCAACATTGGTAAATCTGATAGCAATAAAGTGATAAAAAGCCATGCACAAAAGAGTAAATGCTATATTTTATTTATATAAAATTTGAAACTAGAGAAAACAATTATGACAATGATAACTGAATAATGATTACTTTTTGTCAAAGAGAAGGTAAGTACGTGCTGGGGAAAACACTAAGAAGATGTCTGGGCGGCCAACAAATGTTCTATATCTAGTTCTGGGAAGAATGTACACATTTGGTAAAACTTCATGAAGTTGTACTTGTAAGATCTGCCTTTTCAATCACTATTAAGTAGTCAAGAAGGAAAATACTTGCTAGAGCTAATATTTTAGGCACTTATAAAGATTAGAATATCATTGATATGTGGACAAGAACTAAGGTAGTAGTTTAGAGTAAACTATTAATCTATAAGCCTTCTAATTTCCTAATTTCTTGCATAATAAAAGCAGATTAATCTTAACGAAATGTCCACTATTGAACATATTGCCTGCTTATTTAGAAATCTTTAAACATTCTCCTCTACCTAGATAAGAAACAAATCTTCAACATTTAAGGTATCTGTAATGCAAGGCTGGATATGTGTGAGAAATGACAAATATGTATTGGAAACCAATTATATATCAGGTGCATCAAATTGCTTACTTCAGTGAATTTAACCTTTACATCGAACCTATAAGTTAAATAACATTATGCAATATTTAATGTTTTTTAGGTTGAATATATTGAATTTCTACACAATCTGAAGTTACTCAGTTAATGGAGAGCAGCAACAGGATAAAAATATAGATCTCTATTACTTCAAAGCAAATACAATTTTTATCACACATGTTGCTTCTTAGTCACATATAAATTCCCATTCTACGTTTTTCAATTTCTCATCTTCCTCAATAATCCATTCCAAACTAACTTAGCTCAAATCAATCTTACACTTTCTGATCTAATTTTTTCTGATCCTGATTCTGCCAAAGATGTGGAGTATTTTTTTGACATTTCCTGTCTATAAATATGTTATTTATTATTTCAGATCACTTTAAAAATCTTTCTTTATTCTAAAACTTTGATTAACTACCACAGTCTGAATAATTTTTTTTCTCCTCTGAAATCTTAACTGTAATTATTGTTGGTTACGAAGTATTCATCGTGCATAATATTGTGATATTTCTTCTATGTTGCTTCAAAATATTATTTAAATTCAGGGTTTTTTGACTTGATGTTCGTCATGTTTTTATAATTATATTGAAAACTCCTGAGTAAAGAAAAAATGCATAGACTTTTTCATCTCTTCCCTGATAAGTGTTAAAAAATAATGGAGATTGAAGAAAAGTCTAGAAAAAGTACTCTGTTGATTGGAGTTTTATAGGTGTATAGTAAAAATAAATTTTATGGGGATCAGTTTTATGAGCACAATTATGCTCTTTATTTGGATACATAGACATATGGAATGTACATGATACCTAGATTAATACTTTAGAGGTTTGTCTAACTTATTAAAAAACAGTTCTTTCTTACCTTATATTTACTTTTTCTCATTTACTCCCATTTATCTTTGATCCCCACCACTATGCTTATGTAGATCACTCTTTTCAAGACCAACAGCAAATACCACATTGGCCTCATTGGCTGTTTGGCCCCTCAGTAGTTTTACCACATTTGACTATGTTTCCTTTTGGAGCACTGTTCTCTACATTTCCATTGGAATGCACTCTTAATTTTTTCTCCCACTTCACTGAATACTTCATCACATTCTTCTTTGCTTGTTTTTTCTCCTCACTCTTTAACTCCTGATGTCAGAGTTCATTCAATTATTTATTTATTCTTTTATTCAAAAGCCCTTATTGAGCATCTATAGTATGCCACTAATATAGGCCCTGGAGATACAACAATGAACCATATTTTCAATATTCTCCTCTTATGAACTTTTGATGGAGGGAGAAAATAATCGAATAAAATATAGTAGATTGAAAGTAGATATGTACTATGTAGGAAAAGAATTCATGATAGGGAGGATGGAGAGGATTAGAGCTGGTGGTTACAAAATGAGCAACATATTTCTGGGGCCCAGTGCAAAATAAAAATGTAGGGCTCCTTGTTCGAATATTGTTAAGAGTTTTAAGACAGCAGCTGCAGGGCATTAAAACAAGTATTGGGCCTGTTTAAGATTAAGATCCTGCACAGCTACACAGGTCACACACACATAAAGATGGTTCTGGGCATTTGCAGAAATCACTGAGATAATACTCGAGTGGAGACTTGAAGGAGGCAAGAGACTGAGATACACACATGTACAGGAGGGCAGTGTTCCAGACAGAAGGAGAGTAAGAGCAAAAGGCACTGAGGCAGGAGCACAGCTGGTGAGTATAAACAACGGTGAGGCGAGCAGCATGGATGATCATTTGGAGGGGAGAGTGGAAGAATAAATATTAAGTCTAAGATTTAATGTGGGACAGATCAGGTAGGGTCTCATTGGTCACTATAAGGATCTCGCATTTTGTTTGTTTGCTTCATTTCAGGAGAGTTTAGAGCACATCTGACTTAATTTTCATCTTGTTCCTATGTTAAGAAATAGATTGTAGGAGGCAAGAGTGAAAGTAGTTGGGAAATGATAGTGCTTGAAAAAAGCTTGGTGAGAGATGACTGTGGTAGCAATGATTAAGCAGAGAGAAGTGTTTAGATTTGGAATATAATTTGAAGAACCTTGGTATTTGGGTCTAAGAATACTTTTTTCCTCTATCTTTTTGTGATATTACCCTAGTCTCACGGCCTTAGATGATTTTTAAGAGGTAATGTTTCTCATGTATATCTCCAAAGCAAGCCAGACATGTCAACTCCTACTAGACTTCATTTGGATTTCTCATAGAAGTTTTAAATGTAACATATCCAGTAAATAATGTAATAAGTGATTTTCTTTTCCAAAGTTGTTCTCCTTATCAGAAAATGGTATCAGTATTCACTTAGGTGTTCAAGCTAGAGACAATTCTTTTTTTTCCCCTAATCCTCCACATTTAATTGATCAGAGATCCTATCACTTATACCCAGTATAGAAATCTTGAATCTGTCCACTCCAGCCATTTTTACTGCCATTTTACTTATTAGGGACACAAGTTTCTCTTGTTATGTAATAACTGCCTAACTGTTCACTGCACTTCTGCTCATGCTATTTGTAGCAGTTAAAGTATTCATTTTAAGATGCAAATAAAACTACTTAGAGCCCTCCAATAGTTTCCCATTGTATTTTAAATATAATTCAAACTGTCTGCCATGTTCTACAAGGTCTCGAAAGGAAAAGATCTGGTTTTGCCCAAGCTGCCCCGTTTTATCTCATGTTCATCTCCATTAGTTCCCTCACTCTCCACTATCCACAGTGCTCTTTTGAATGAATAACTGGGGAAAAGATCGTTTTGAACATTTTCAGATTGGTCATATATTTAACAACATAGTATTAGATTTAGGAAAAATCACATTTAATTTGTTTCGCAAAATTCTCTTTCTTTCCATTTGGATTCTTAGATACCAAAGAATATTGAAGGGGGGATTTTTCAAACAAAATTGGGATAACTTTATATTGGTTTTCTCACAGGGGGCCGAAAAACTGTCTTCTGAGCTACAGTCTTTACCTCCATCCCTATAAAGATATACATTAAAACATTGAATAAAATCATAGGGCGACAAGACAATGTGAAATTAAAGACACACATTTGATTGTTTCTCATCATCTCTGTTATCGCCTTCTTTGGTGGTGACTGTAGTTTGTGGCCTTTTCATGTTGTCAGAGGTCTTGAAAGGAACCAATACATTCAATACTTGAATATACTCAGTCTCTAACTCTTAGTGATTCTAAAAGACCCATTACAAACTGGAATGATTAGGTGGGAATTAAGCCACTTGTGGGCCATAATTTAAAACTTTCAGGCAAGTTTTATCTTATGACATTCAGTAAAATTTACCCTACCTACAAAACCAAAAGAATTTGAGAAGACACAGTTAGTGCCCTTGAAGAATTCAGTCTAATAGGACATGTGATAAATGAACTTATTATGGTAATATTGTTTAGTAAGTAGGATATAAGGTCAAGAAGTATCTAACCCAGTCTATGGAAGGTATCTTAAGGTCAAGAAAGTTTCTGTAATGGGATAATAATAATGAAATAAGTATGAACTAAAAGAATAGGATAAGTGGAAAAGTAGAAGCAGTACATGCCAAACAGTGAAAGCCAACTTGATAGATGGTCGCTTGGGTTAAGAGACCATGAAATGACTGGAAAAATAGATGTCCACTGAAAGGAGAGAATGTGGTGATCATATAAGATGGAAAAGAGGTTCCACAATTGTAGGTCTCAAGAGCAAGCAAACTACTCTATAGTCAAACATTCCCCTTTTGGTGCAGACCAAAGGCATCTTCTTATGGGTATTTCTGTCTCAGCTTTCTTATAACAAAAATCTTCTGAGGAGTGCCCTTATTTCTAGCTGCCCACTTTGGAGAGGGAGCACAATTCAAGCTACAACAGTATTGGCAGGCATTTACACTTTTCCTATAACTCTACTCTGATAGTTTAAATATTCCTTCCTACAATGTATCTATTCAAATTCTAACAAGTCAGAACATACTCTTAAAAAGATACTTTACTGTTGCAAGTCTGTAATAATAAGATTACACATTTCAACACCTAAATATGACACCTTCAAAAAAGTATTTTAATCCATCTTTATTTAAGAATCAAATGAGGAAAAAAATGAAATTCGAACTCTGTCTCCTTTTAGGTTTCTCATACTATTTTGGAAAGTATGCTGAACTTTCATTGAAAATTATCCTTTGATCTCAGTGAGTACAGATAGTCTGTACCTCATTTATGGTTAAGACAATACAATGTGTTTGTTTTGTCATTAATACTAATCCTACTTTGATTTCTTTGAACTCTTAGCAACAGGTAATTCAACTTAAGTCTTTTCTAGACAGTCTTTTCTTTTCTTTGTTGGATGATGAAATTTCTCTGGTGTTAATACCTAAAAAGACTGTCTACTTTCCCTTTCCTCTTTTAATTATCAGATATATTGTTAGATTGCATCCAAGAAACCAATTTAGCATTTGAATTGAGGAAGAACATATTAATTTAAGCAGTTTCTGACCTTTGTTGAAAAGAAGTGTTCAAAAGACAATTAAAAAGTTAACTCAAAACTTCTAGGATAAAAAAAAAATAGCAAATAGCTCATGGATATGATCTTTCGTATATCTTTTTCTTTATTTTATATTTTGTACTGTTGTGCTTCAAACATACTGAAAATCTCCAGTATAAAATGTTTTACAAATGAATTATGATCTTTGTTTTTTAAGTTAATTAATTTATTTTTTAGTATGGTGACATTGGTTAATAATATTGTTGATTTTGTTAAATATTGTTAATTTGGCAAAAATATACAGTGATGAACATGGAAAAGTATGTTTTTAGATTTTTCTAAACTAACTATATTTACCAAAATGAAATTAAATCTCATTTACTCCTAAGATTTTCCAGGCAATATATATTTGCACAACACCTGGCAAATTTCTAGATATCACATCTGGTAGGTGTAGATGAAATTTATTACACTAAGTCTTCCAAGCATATACGTTTGTCAAATCTTTGATAAGACAAGCACTTATACCCAAGGGCAGCCATTCATTTATTCTTTGCCAATTCCTAAGTGCTTCCTTCTAGCAGTGGATCACATTTCCGCTGGCATTTGCAACATTGATGACCGAACATTGTTGTATGTAAGAATACATATGCAGAGAAATTACTATCAATCCAGAACATCAGAATGGAAGTTGCAGTTTATAGGAGGTTACTTAGCTAAAAGTCAATAGAGGACTCTTGACTTTAAGAAGAGTTCTAACAAAGGAAGGAAGTACATGTACTTTACTGAAGGGCCACTTCTGAAATATTTGATTACAGACAAAAATAGGCTAACTTAAAAGGTCTTTTATAAGAAGGAAGATAGGAGTCAGACAGTCTGATAACAGAAAAACTTCTGCTTTCTACTTTGGGGTCTCCCTATAAAGCAACTGGAAAATGTTCCACATTTTTCTTCGAGTGGTCATGTAAGCAAATGGTTATCATGGAAGCTATTTGCAGATATAACTTAGGTGTTAGCAGAAGGGTTGAAAGGAAATGATTTGCTTTAAAGTGATTCTAAACAATGAAAACAACATGCCCATGGTTAAGTTATTTTTCTCACTATATGTTGTAAAGAGATTGAGCCTTTATGACTAAAGCAATGGATGCTTAAAGAGTTCTTTATTCGTGAGAATGGTGTAATGAAATCTATAGCAGATGGAAACAAAGAATATATATATTCCAATGCTATACTGTAAAAAATACACTATCACTAACAAGATGATAAAATAATTAGATTTTAGAATATAACCATCAGTGACCAACTTAGTCCCATTTTTTCTTCCAGAATGTACTCTGAAAGCATAAAAACCAATTCGTCTTCATTCTTTTAAAAAATGTCATCTTTTGTATATGCTCTTCAAATCATCCCAGGAAAAAGCTCTTTTTGGCTTCTTTGTGGTTTAGTTACTTAGAAAAGTCATTACAAAAGCATTTGTAGTACTAGTATACATATATATGTGCTTGTGTGCATATAATAGCTATGGTTATTTTAAAGTTAAGGGATGAGTAGATTTTATGTAAAGCACAATGCTGAATTTTAATGAGTTAGTGTCTACTGTTGTCACTAGATGTAAAATAGCTAGTTAAATAAGATTTGACTTGAGAGATGAAGTGCAATACTATCACAAGTTATCTTGGACTCACTAGGGAGATTTTGCTTATATCCAGTGCCAAAATAACCAGTCATGTAAGTAAAAGAACTGTCAATTTAGTGAAAATGAGAGTCAAATTTGATGTTTGTCTCATATTATCTAGTAAATTAAGTAAAAACACAAATACAATTCAATTGCACATTGATGATGTACAGATAAAACTCTTACAATTAATACAAACATATAAATTTGCTGCTATGATGAAAATCAGAAAGTTCCTAGAAATTTATGTTTCAAATCTAGTCCTTGAAGAAATAATTTATCAGACCTGCTCCTACAGTGACCGTGCCAACTCTAACCTGGAATAACTGTGTCATGTACTCATCTCTTCAGTGTTCAAGGATATTATGGAAAGCCATTCAGGGAGTTTTAAGCACCAAAGATACTGTGGCTATTTCATTAGTTACAAAATCAAAGAAAAACTTACACAAGTATCAGAATTTTGTTTGGTGGAGAATTCCATTTAATGAATCATAGATACTGCTCATTATTCGTTAATAATTCAGAGCCATTTCAAATTTCTATCTCAGTTTTCAAGTAAATCTCATTCCGGAACACATTTTACAGAAAAATGTCTGTCTTAGATGTAAGAGTCTAACTGTAGATACTAGAACGTGTCAAAAAGAGTAAAAATTCTGATAAAAAGGTGATTTAAATATGGTAGAGTCATATATAATTTCTTAGAATTAACTAGGATCTTAATGTGAAGTACCGCATAAAGAGAAGTTGGCTTGAATCATTTATATAGAGCCTTCAACACTTAATTTATGGACCAAAAAATCATTTTCAGTTTCTGTCTTTAAGTATTCCAAATTACCTGCGCTATAAAAATAAAACTAGTTGTCAGGTGGTGGGCAATTTGGAGTACTTCTGAGTTCAAGAGGTCTTCTAATCCTTTAATTGAAAGGTACACGTTGCTGGAAGCTGCACTTCCCTTTGATAGAGTACCTATGCCATGGGGCTGTGGCTTCCTTTCTCCTGCTGCTTCTATTGAATATAGTTAATGTTCTATTATATAATAATTCATTCTGTAGCCCTTTTCAGAAGATGAATTTACCTCCAATTCTTCCAAGAAAATTAAGAGTGTGTGATTCGAACTAAATCAATTTTTTACTTCCATAGTTAACAATTTTTCAAAATCTATTTTGTTCTTTCATTCTCTTCTAGTTTCAGATGAATACATCTTTAATTTCCCTTTAAAAGCTAATGCCTCTACCTGCAATTTGACTCAGTCTCCTAACATTACAAACGATCTCAGGTTTGGGGGTTTTTCATTGTCGTCATTTCTACCTTAAATGGCAACATTAAGCAAAACAAGAACTATCACAATCATCATGAAAAAGAACAATCACAACAAAATTTTAACCCCTATCCTACCCTTACTCCATCCTTCTATTCATGCTCTAGTTAATCTCCTTCATGTGTCCAGTCTTAAACCTATTAAAATTTGGTTTCTATCTCTTTGACTTTGCCAAGACTATTTTGCTGCGTTTAACCCAGAAGGTTATTCTAGTTGCATGCTTTTATTCTAAGCAAATTTAACTAGGATCTTAATGTGAAGATCTTTATCCCCTCTATACTAATAACTCCAGAATTTTAATCTTAAGAGCCAAAGCTGTGCATCCTACTACTTGTGGATATCTCTATGTCCCATGTACACCTCAAGCTAATACATTTACTAGACTGAACTCATCATCTTTTCCTCCAAATCTGCTCCTCCACCCGGATTCTCTACCTTGGCAAATATCCCCACTTTTTATCCAGTGACCCACTCAAAACTGATCCTCAAACCAAATGATTTATTTATTTTTTACTCTCTTTATCCAATTAGCCTTCAATTATGGAAGATATACCATAATTGCACATTAAATTGCACATTGATGATGTACAGATTCAATATCACGTCTTTCCCATTAGTCCTCCAAAGTAATATCAAAATGGTCTTCCTAAAAAGTTCATTTTTCCTGATTACCCCTTACTTAAAACAGAAATATAACTGAATATAGTCTAAATGGTGAAACATGTCACACTGCCTTCCAGAAAAAGCACACAAAGGGTACTGTTTATGATGTACCATTTGCTAGTCTGTGCCTCTGTATCACAACATAGTATTCTTTTTGTGTTTAAGGTTCCTCTACCCAATACATTCATCCACATTTTGTATACTGAGTATAGCTGATTGTAATACCCAGCTCAAAAACCACCAACATCACAAAGTTTAGCAGAAAGAAACTCCTGAGCGAAATAGACCAAAGTTTTAAACTTGGTTCTGTATCCTAATAGTTGTTGAATTTAAACATTTTCTTAAAGCTTATAAATCTGTTTCCTCCTCTCAAAATGAGGCAATTAATGCTTTTAGAATGTAGTTGTTATGAGTAGTAAATGACATAATATGCGTAAAGTACCCAGCAAAGTACCTGATGTCACTGAACAAATGAGTTCTCACTTAACTTTGTTTCCTAGTGGTAATCTTTCCCTAGACACAGATTCAGCTCTCAACTCTTCCTGTATGATGTTGCCCAACTTACTTAACCTTTCTGCATCTCAGTTTCCTCACTTATAAAGGTGGATAGTTAATGAACTGGTCTCATTTACTATGTACGAATTGCCTATATTCTTATGAGTATGACACTTATCTATTTTCCCTTTTAATTGTAGTTATTTATGAATTTTTTTTACCATTACCAACTTGCAGTTGTGTAACCTAATGTAAATTAATATAGAAGAAATTAATTTGATAAATGAATCTGAAACATTCTAAGAGTAAAATTAATATTGTTGGTAATAATTTTCATTCTTTATGTGTTTTTCTTTTTCTCTTTCCTTTTTTAATTATTAACACAAAGAAATAGAGCTAAGCCAACAAGGGAAAAGGTACATAGAAAAATGTTGGAGAGAAGCAGAATCTTGCTGACAAAAAAGGAAAATTACCTCTTTTATGATCAATTGAGGTGGTCAGGGAGCCTAGTCAGAGTCAAAGTACAGGATAAAGCTCTCAGGGAAGCTTTGAAGATCAAATTAGTTTAGAAAAGAAGAGAAAAAAGTCTCAGCAAAGTTAACAGGAGTAAGTTTCAAGATGAATAAAGTTAAAATTATAGAGAAATTATATATATATATGGATATGTGTATATGTGTATGTATAGATTCCCTAATCTAACTAGGATCTTCAGACTTGTTTTGGAGTTTTCCTCCTAAGTAACAAATTTTAAGATACCAGTACATATTACACATAGATAGTGTTCCACATTGTAGTAATTGGTACTCAGTTAAAGTATCTAAAAATGACTACTAATGATTTGTTTACACAGATACATAAATAAATCCTCAAAGATATAAATGAATACATTCTAAATGGTGAAACATGTCATACCTGGTCACTTACCAATGTGAATTTTTAACTCTTGCCCTGTATATGTTTGCCTTTGCTAAAACAAAGAATTGAGAAGGCTTACACAGGCCTGTGGGGATTTAACTGTAGCCAGGCACTACTGGTGTGGGAAAGAAATGAGCCACAAGAAATAGCTATATGAACTGCTTTCTCTTGTTTACACTCATAGAAAAAAAAATGTTCTTAAGAAAAAAACTTATATATAGCTTATAATCTAAGCTAACATTACTTTAAAATTACTTTTTATATTACTAAACACTACCAGTTCTTAATTGCTGAAATAGAGACATGCCCACACATCAGATGATAGACTGCTGTGAAATGTTCAATAGAGAAAAATCCTACTGGGATAAGTTCAGCAGAGAATTTACTAGTTCAGTTCTTTGTAGGCATCCCACTGATAGAATTTAAAGGAGCCACAGAACACTGATCAAGATTTAGTAGGATACCTACTGCAAATTTAACCATCAGATGAAATTTAGCTGAAAATTACCTTTACCTTCTTAACCATTGGGCAAGATTTTGACATCGAAATTGAAAAGTAGAATAAACTGTTCAAGAAGCACCTCTTTAATATCATAGTTGATTAAAAGAACAAGGTTTGAAAAACTTGTCAACCAAAATCTAAACTGAATATTGTTTTGGAGTTTTTGGTATATTAACTAATCATTAGGAAATGAAATTTAACAAAGTTTGCTCATATACAGAATGTGTTGGTAGTAGTTCTAGTGTAGTCAATACTAGAATAATTCTGATAACAATTGCTGAGAACAAAAGGTGAGGTATATTCAGGTGGAGAGCTTTCTGTTATAGACTTTCAAGGTGAAGGGAAGAAATCTTTCTGGGTCTTCCATACCAAGTTGTCTAGGACTGGGGAGCTAGCTTATAACCTCAAAACAGCTTTTGTTCAATTGTTTAGAAGGAATAAAATTACTGAGGAAGCACTATCTTGATTAGGCAGGCCAAGTTTCTCACAGGACTTAGTTGAAGCATGAAACACAAGGATTTCACTGTAAAATTTATTTTCATACAAGCATGTTTTATCATTTACAATGTACAAAGCAAAAGATGCAATAAAAAGCAAGTATATTTCCAGCTCTCAAGGCATTTGACTCATATGTAATTTCTATTTATACTAGAAAAAAAATAAGGCATGCTTTTAGGATGCATCTTCTATATTAAAAGACGTTTTGTAGAAAACAAAAATTGCATAGTAAATATTCATGGTTTGGCTCTTGGTCCTGGCAGTCTAAACAATCCGCACTGGAAAGTAAAAAGTCAGAGAGGGAAAGCACACAGTAAATCACAACAAGTGTAAAAAAGTAGGAACTCATTCAGAGTAGTTTATTTTGTGAAAATAATAGAACCGAAGAGAGATAATCTATTCCTGGTTTTGTACTTCTGTGTATAAGACATGGTATGAGCACAGTGAAGACAGAACACAATATACCACGTGTCCTGGTTTTTATGCCCTTGTATTGTCCCCACTCCTTGAATATAGGCTGGGCCTGCGACTAGTTTTAGCCAATAGATATGGAGAAAGTTAATACTGTCAGTTCTAGCTCATGTCTTAACAAAAGACGACAGCTTTCACTTTTGTACTTTTGGGAGCCCCAAGCCACCATGTAAAGATTCTGGCTACCCTGCTTGAGACACTATGTAAAAGGGACAGGGAGAAAGTCCGTAAGACTATGTTGAGATAGAGTGGGCCAGCCATCTAAGCATCCCAGACAAATGTCCAGATGAGATCCGAATTCAACCCTATAGGATCCTAAATAGAACAGGAGAGAACTGCCTAGGTGGACTCAGTCAACCCACAGAACTGTAAGAGATAACAATGTTGTTGGCTTAAGTAACTAAATTTTAGAGTTATATCTTTTTCAGCAATATATAACATTAACAACAGCATCTGTTGTAAAAAATAGAATCAGAAAAGGGACATGCTAATTAGATATGACCCTTATCCATATATTCTATTTCCACTAAACTACTTCCAGTTGGGATTGGAGTTGGTTTACTAAGAAAATACACATAAATATAAAGCAATGTATCTTTAGAAGGACATAAAAAAGACTCAAAATTCATTTAGAGGTATGTAGTGTTTCTCTTTCTATTTTTATTTGTATATTTTTAGCTTTGAACTATATATTTGTAAGATAGCATAACAAATTCAAAATAAAGACACATTAAAATTTGACCTATTTTGATGAAGCTATGTTGTAGTCTTCCCACATCTCCACAGAACCACAAAAATGCCACAGAATGCAAATTAAAACCATGGATTTGAAGGATGGAAATAAATACCTACACCGAGAACCTGAAGGTAACTTATTTAAACCCAAAATTAGACAACAAATTTTGATTACCAGAATCTTCTTCCCCTCTGAAAGAGAGGAAACATAATATGTTACAAATCATTAACGGATGAAAAGAAGATTGTATATTTAACTGGAGGAACAAACTTGAGCTGGACCGAATTATTTAATAATGGGAGAATTTTTAAACATATATCCTTTTGTAAGCACTGTACGTTAGTCCTCTCTAACTTGACAATTGAAAGTATTTTTTTTTTTTGCCAGTAGATAGGGTATGTCAGTAGCCAAAATGAAAATCTCTCATTCACCTTATCAATAAACTATAAAGAGCAATGAAAGAACAAATAAAATCACAGAAAATACCTTCAGTATAATCAGAAGACAAAGTAACTAAAGACTTCAAATTACTTATAAAAAAATCCAACAGAGCTAATTCTTCAGCTCCTGCTATAAACCTTTACAAATTGCTAGGGTAGTATGGGGAAGTTGTGTGGGAGAGAGAAAAGACATTGAATAAAATCACCTTCAGAAGAAAGTTAATCTCAAGTGTGAAAATACTGAAAAAATGTCCTTGTAAATTAGAGCTTTGACTATATGGAGCAAACTTAAAAGTTCCCTGGGATTCAATAAGTTTTGATAAGACAATGTTTCTGATGAAGGTAAAATGAAAAAAAAAAAAACAAACAGGTAATTTTTGGAGATTGTTTCATAATAGGAGAAAAAATAATTAGTTCACTCTTGAAAGATACAAAAGTTAACTTGAAAGATATCTGTTTTGGACTAGATGACTCTGAATCATAAAAGAAAGGGAGAGAGAGAGGAACCAGCATAGAATTATTAGCTCTGTCTGCTGAGAGACTTTGTCTCTTCAGTAACATTGGCGTATGTTCTATTCATATCTTGGTTCCCAAACCATTCTCCAGTAGAAGAAACCAAGACTACTTGGAGAAATGGCTGATCTCAGGCTGGCACAGAAAAAGGACAAGATAAGTCTGGAATATAAAGATGTATTAAAAAAATGAATGGGTCATGTTAAAAAGATCTAGGAGCTTGCTCAAAGGAAATTCTAGTGACCAACGCTAGGACAATTTGAATTTCAAAATAGTGATAATAATAGATTCCAACCCATTAAAGAAAATAAAAAGCCATAACTACACTGATATAAATGAATGAATGAATGAATGAATAAGAAGAAAAGCTCTTTTTTTAAGGAAGAATGCCAACTAATAAATTTAGAGGAAATGGTGATTCGCAAAAAATCACCATTTGGCTCACATTAGAGTAATAATCATCCATGCAAACTAATAAGTAAAAGTTTGATGAGGAATAGGATATTTCAATCCCCTAAGTATATCACCAGAAAATATTATTTGCAAGGGAAAAGTAGTAGCTCTACAGTGGGGAAACGTGGCAGACATCACCTTAAGCAAATGATCACAATTAACACTGCCAATAATAGGCAAAATCCACATATGCACCTCTTTCTAGGATGCAGAGAAAAAGCTATTACTTCTGTATTACTGTCAAATAGACATATCCGAATCATATTATGAGAGAACATCAGACAAGCTGAAACTGAGGAACATTTACAAAATAACCACTTTGTATTCGTCAAATATATCCAGGTCATGACAGTCAAAGAAAATCTATAGAACTGTTCCATATTAAAAAAGACTAAAGGCTGAACAATTACATCTAATGTGTAATATTGGACTGAATCCTGGACCAGATTTTTTTTTTCTTTTATAAAAAAAGGTTATTGCAACAGCTTGAAAATTTGAATAACACTTGTAGATTAGATAATATATTGCATTAATGCTAACTTTCTGTTTTTGAAAGTTAATATCAGTGTAGTTTTATAGTTAGGAGACTGTCCTTGTCTTTATAAAATATGCATGGAAGTATTTAGGGTTCAAGGGGCATTATGTGACCTTTCAACTTCAAAGTGCATGAAGACTGTTACTGTCATTAAACCTATCTCAAAAGAATAAGGTACTAAAAATTGGAATGCAATTAAATGGTCAAATCAGAATTAATTTCCTCAAATAAATTAAAGACATAAGCAAACAGAAGATACTTTTTAGGAGGTTGTGGAAAATATCAATGTTCTTTACGACATCAAATTGAACAGTAAAGAATCTATCTATCTATCTATCTATCTATCTATCTATCTATCTATCTATCTATCATCTATCTATATCATCTACCTATATCATCTATCTATCATCTATCTGTCTATCCATCTATATTAAAAAGTTATACCAACATTCAATTTCTGCAAAGCATAAGATTAATATAGATGATACATTCACCTTTTTTTCAATAGGGCCGACAACATTTATTTTAGCACCTATATTAATAGCTTTCTCTGCTTCTTCATACAGTGACTTCCTGTTACGTTAACTGAGATTTTCTTGTTAAGATTTAATTTAGACCCCACAAAGTGTGCTCAAAGAGTAAAATCTGAAGACTTAAGAAATATTTTGCTGTTAGGTGGCAAATGGAAAGTGGGAAGATGTATTTCATCTCACATCATAGTGGAAATCTCCTACTATTTTTTCTGAATCACTTAACAAAATTTTATTCTCTAAAGGTAACCATGTAAACTTATTTATTAATTTATCGTGTATTAAAAATATTATTGATCTCTTGTATATTGAAACAAGTATTCATAAACAAATATTTATTAAAAAAGAGAAATGAGTATTTATAAACAAGTATTTATTAAAAAAGAGAAACATCATCGGCAGTTTCAAGATTCTTATGAAAAAGAAGCTCATGCCAAGTGAAATCTATGAAACTACTCCTTTTTAAAGGCTAATAAAAGGCCAGAATACTAAATTCAATGCATCTAGTACAACCATGCTGGTGCTGTGAACAATTACTATTTCCTTCACAATATTTTTTAACATGTTTAGTGTTCATATGACAAAACGTTTTAAGTAGCAAAGTATTTCAGTCTTTATCCTGCTTTGTCTATATATGCAAAAACATACTGCCTGTGATATTTTAATTTAAGATATTGTTGAAATAAGAAAAAAATAATTTTAAAAAAAGGGAATTTAAAGGATACAAGAAAGCCATATATTTAAAATGCATCCAGAATTGCCTTGGAGGTCAGTTAGTAAAGCCTACACCCATGTGTAGATGACGGGGCTTACATAGTGAAAAGGGAATCTTGGGCCCACAACCGAGGCCAGAAGAGTCAATTAACATTTAGAAAAGCAAAAGTCATCAATTTATATTCTAATGTTTAGACAATGAATTCTGATAAATTGCGTTAGATAGGCCAGAGGCTAAGCAGGTTAACAAAGAGATTTAAAAATTGCAGTGTCTTAAATATGATTAAAATTTACTTCTCTCACACATAAAATCTAAAGATGATTATTAGTTCAGTTCAGTGGGATATCATGTTCTCTACGATCATTCAAGGATCCAGGTTTCTTATTTTATTATTTCAACTTCTCCTAATGTGTTGCTTTCTTTGGCATGGACCAAACAATTTGCAGCCACATAAGAAGAGAAGAAGATAAAGTCCTGATAGTTCATTACACCCTTCAATTCCACCCACATCTCATTGTCAAGATATTAGTCACATGGCCACATCTCACTGTAAAGGTGATTGAGAAATGTATATTCAATCTGCACAGACATGTGTCTAAGAGATCCTATTGCCGAATGGAGAAAATATAGATACTGGGGACAATTAGTAATGTTTGCCTCACATATTCTTCTTTGAGGTAGAACCTTAATTAAGAACTCAAAGTGGGAGAGAAAGCAAATCCAATAATCCACTTTCAGGCTTCAAAGGAACTTAAATCCTTGAATAGACAAAGGAAAAAAAATGAAGATACCAAGTGAACATTAGAAATTCTGAAAATTCCTGCAACATCCGTAATTATTTGATATAATGGTATAATGATTTACTGAAATTTAGGTATCTTTAAAAAACTCATTTAACTACTCATTCTTTTTTTTTTTTTGGTTTCACTTTAATTAAGCTTATCACTAGCTCCTAAGTCTCAAAATGTTTTTTAAAACTTTGCAAGGGGGAAAAATGTCAGTCACTCCCACCTGGTGAATCAGCTCCATAAAACTTGGTATTATTCAGATTAAGTTCACATTAACACATATTTTTGTATGTATCATGCTGATCATGTAAATGTAGTTAGCTTTCTGAAAAAAGAAAAATAAGAAACTATACAAATTGTAACTGATTAGATCCTACTGCAATCATACAGAACTAGTCTTTTTAGGTGGAAGAAGGGATTGCATATTATTTCTACATGAATATAAATAAACTTTACTTTAATTACAGATTATTTTGTCCTTATAAAGAAAAATGATTGAAAATGTAGAAAGGAAGTTTAATGTTTTTGTACTGCCAGTTTTCTGTTTGAGTACGAATGGTAACGATACAACCATCATTTCTCTGGTCCTAAGTACGTTCTGTTCAATTCAACAAATTTAACCCCTATTTTGAATATGGCATTTAAAAATGAAAAACTCAGCTTTCCACCTGTGTAGGAAAAAAATCAATTCCTCTCTATTGTGTATTTCTTCTCTATGTGTTTTCTTTACTACTCCGTAAAACACTTTCACATCTTTTGACAAATGTGCGGAGGTTTTTTTTTTTGCCACACCAAGCAATACCCTATAATACTACCTAGATGTCCCATGATTCAACTCAATTCTGATACTAGGGTTTCAGGAGTCTGTGTCAAGAACAGATATCAAAGACCAATAGTAGAACAGGAGATATTCTTAGTATTCTTATAAGAAATTATAAGGGTTTTAGAAGCTCTGTGCCAGGAACCAGAGGCAGAAACAATATATATATTTTCTATTCTCTCATAGCCTACCCGCTGGTCTCTGGCCATGATTTTTTTTTTAAATATGTATAGTAAAATGATATACAACTTAAAAGATATTGGCACGTTATTAGAATTCCATACAATTGTTAATAATCATTCCAGTTGATCATTATATCACATGATCACATGAAAAATGTATCTCAGATTTGTAGGCTTCCACTCAATTTTGCCATGTTCCCAAAACAGGAGTGACCTAGACAAACAGATGGCTTCACCCTTTCAAGCATCTCATACAATTGAACTAAGAGACAATATCATCTCTTACTCTGAGCCACTTTTGGGATGTTAATAAAATATTGGATTTCCCTGTTGTATAACTCATTTATTCATTATTTATACTTATCTGCTATTCCTCCTCTTTATTTATATCGAATCCCTTCCAGCTTTAGGAGGGACATTAGATTTGGCTATTGTGCTGGTCTAGATTGCTGGCAGCAATACTTGTTTAGCAAGTACTTCCCCCTCAGTTCACTCTTATTCACATGGAGTAAGGGCATGCAGGTGCAGAACTGGTGGGCTATCTTAAGTGCCAGGAACCATACATAGCTGCTTTCACTGTTAGTTCAACTTTTGCCGCATGTGGTAAAGGCACATGGTGCCCCGTCAGGTCCTTATGAACTCTGACATAAGGTGAAAAACACAGTTGAAATTTCTTGCTTAGGAATCATCCCTGTTTCTAGCTCTTGTAGTTGCAGCATTGATTCTGGGACCACTGCATCAAGTAGGAAAAAAAATATGATAATCGTTAAGTTGGAAGTGATGTGGGGAAGAAAGTATATCAGCAACTTCTCTGCCTCCACTTTCTTAGATCCACCAGAAAAAAAAAAAAAAAAAAAAGAGGACTCTATCCAGTGGGGATGTTACTTTAGCCCCACTCAAGTTCATGTTGAGTGTGAGCACACATTCATAAAGGTGTCTAAGCGTCAATTTAAGAGAATCTGAGTGGGAGAGAAGAGCTTAGCCTAGTCACCATTTGATAAAAAGTTCAGGCTTTGCCTGTTAGATAAATATTTTTATTGAATACTACACATTGCAAATGTTTAATCAGACGACAAAGGGGATTACAAAATAAATTTAATTTACTAGGTACAAAATAATATTAATTAACTAGCTTATAAATAGTTTATTTGCCTATTTTGATATGGTTATTAGATGAAAATTATTTTTTAGTGATAAAAGAATAGTAAGTGAAATTAAGGACAGTTGAACTATGGCTCTAAGAGTCCTTATCATTGCAAATTAAAATAAATGAAGTTTAAAGGGAAAAGTAGGGCTCAACTTGGCTTATTCTCACCAACAAAAAGCTAGCATGTTTTTCCCAAAGAAGACTCAAATAATGTTCATTACTTAAGAGAATTTACAGTCTTCCAGGTTAAGATTGCCATCTTTAGCAATAAATTAACAAATAAACACAGAAACAAAATAAATTTTTGTTTGACTTGATTTGAAATAAACAATTAACACATATACACATACACCCCAAACATTGCATGGAACATATTTGTACTAAATATATTATTATATTTTATAGCTATTTATAATATTATATATTTATGTATATTTTTAATATAAATGTGTTCCATGTAATATTTGGATGTATTTGTGTATATATACATATCTGTATATATTTTATATTGCATTTATACAGCATATATAAAATATTTATACATATGCATATATATGTATTTAGTATAAATATATCCCACGCAATCTTTGGTATATACTTAAATTTTATCCCTTCTTTATTTGGAAAATAAATATATCTGCATATCCTGTATTTTATGTGGCAACCCAGACCATGATCTTGCCCTCAATTTTTTTGGACTCAGAGGTATGATACCATCTGACTTGCCTATATTATATTACTTATCTAAATTATTTAATATGGGCCATTCCTATAACAGTGATAGGAGACCGTTGCAATAATCTGGGTGGGGGATGTTGATGGCTTGGACCAGGCAATATTAGTAGTGATGATGATTAGTGGTATATTTCCAAATAAATTTTGAGGAAAGAACCAAATGATTTTCTCAGAGATTCGGATTTTGTGAGTGGGTGAAACAGACGATTCCACAATGACTTCAAAGGTTTGGCTGTACCGCTGTAAAGATAGAGTTGCCATTTACTAAAATAGTAAAGAATATGAGAAGAGGAAGAGCTTTTGGGGGAATATCAAGAGTTTGGCTTTAGATTAATTTTTTAAAATTATATATTATTCTTCCAAGTGAAATGGTTAAACCTGAAAAACAAAAAGGGGACTGGGCTGGAGGTGTGAAGTTGGGAGTCATCGGGGGATACATGGTATTTAAAGCCTTAGACTGACAGATGGGTAAGGGGGTGAGTGTAGATAAAAAAAAGACTAGCGCATCAGGAATTGAAACTAGGTACAGTTAGAGTTGGAGGTCTGAGAGATGAAGAGGAACCAGCAATGTTGTCAGCTAGGAAGGAACCAGAAAAATATGGTGCCCCAGAAATCAAGTGCAGAAACGTTTCATGAAAGAAAGAGGAAAACTGGGCCAAATGCTGCTGCTAGACTTTTAAGAGAAAGCTTGAGAAGTGACATGAGATTTATCAACCTGGAGATCATGGGTGACCTTGACAAGAGCAGTTTTAGGGAAACGCTGGGGATAAAAGAATGGCTTAAGTGCATATGATAAAATAAGAAAAGAATTAAAGAAAGCCAGAATCAATAACTCTAAGGAGTTGTGCTAAAATGGGGAGTGAAGAGTTGGTGCAGTAACTGGAGAGGGGAATACATTAAGGAATTATGAGTGAGTCAAGAGGTTATTATTTAATGTGAGACTTAAGTGTTTGAGCATTTTTAGTTCCTTTATTTACATATTTTAAAGGGCTGCCAGCGCTGACATGCTATCATCATATAATAATATATTATAATAATAATGGAGACAGAACTTTGAGCTACAAATATTACCAATTTTGTAGGTAGTACAAAATTTCTTGCATTCTTGCCTAATTAATGCACTTGTGTTAGGACATTTTTAATTTTTAAATTATTTTTTAAAGAATAAATATCTTATTAAATTCAAAATGAACTTAGTTAGTTAATATAACTCTTCGAAGGCTGTAGTTTGAGTCTTTGTTTAAAATATATGAGTTCAAGCCTATTTCCATGAAGTCAGGGGGCATATCATGTTCTCATGAGTGGATTCTGATAAGATGAAGAAGTGCCTATGCTGTCAATCTCCAGTATAACACCCTAGCTCTATCCTGGCCCTATTGCCAACGTCCTTTGTGGCTAGTCACTTCTGAACAAATAGCAAGAGCATCAATAGGCTAAATTAGATCTGTCCCAGTGGAGAGGAAGTTTGAGGAAGTTTTTACCAGCAATAAGATCATGACTAATAAGACAGGGAACTCACCTCTGCCAAGTCTTCAGTTCTCTAAGAATATTAATAGATGGGCCACGGACTCAATGAATGGAAGTGGCCAGTGAAGATAGTACAGAAGACTAGAGGGAGACGGTTGAAAGATGCCAAAACATAAATGTTAGCTTGTCCTTACAGCCTTAAAGCTCCCCCTGTGTACTCTACCTAAATTTAGAATCTTTACATTTGCAAGTTTACCCTGGAACTACAGCTTGATTAGTCTTCCTCTTTCTAAGCCTGGGAGGACACCCTAGTTATCACAATCCTGTTCCCTTCCTGCCAAGCAGAATTAATTCCTGTGCCTGGCAGGAATCATGTCAACAGAAACTGGGCGTATGTGTGGGCCCAGGACAGACCTGCACAACAATTGAGCATTGGAATGTTAACATGCATCTTAGATTCATTTTATCATGTACGAATTTTAAAGTTTAGTCAAAAATACACACAGCAATTTGTCCGAACACTAATATATAAGTTAAGCCTTTTTTCCCAATAAAATGAAGAGAAACATGTTTGTGTTATGTAATTTGGGAAAGGACACCTAAAAACAGAAGCAAGCGTAGGATTAACTTCACAACTGGGCCCCACAGAAATACTTTGCAACTTACATAATCAACAACAGGATAACAATAAGTAAATTTTTTAATTTTCACATTCTGAAGCAATTTAAAATGGTGTTTTATGAAGGAATAAAGCAATATATAAAATCATATTAAAGGAAAACAACAGAGTATATTTCATGTTACTATATCTTTAGACTATGTACAAGGTTTTATATAAAAATCTGGAAAAAATACTCTGAAATGATCAAGGAGTTATGTGGAAAATTAGGATGGAACATTTTCTTTTCTTTATTATTCAAAGTGCTGTAATTTAGAAGACATAAAGCAATATACACTGTTTTTTTAGGTGAAAATATATCCAGGAAACAGACTGAATGGGTTAAGCCTTTTTTTTTTTTTTGAGAACTAAGTTTATCACTAAAATTCTCCTGTCTTATCTAACTTTGAGTAACAGACCTAACTTATAATCAACTAATACGCCTTAACTCCAAGCTAACAAACAAACAAACAAAAATAAAACCCACGCCTGTGTGCAGGTTTTATGGAGTTGAGCAGATGTCTAAAGCAGTTGACAAGACAGAAAGTGCCTTACTGCTGATAACAATACCAAAGCACACAAACTATTCAGAAATGTCTTGTCTCACTCTGCTCCACCAGCAAGTTCAGGGAGTTAACAATCAAAAGTGCCTCATGTACTTAAACTTTGTGCAGTGGGTCATATCAACATTCTTTGAGTTAAATGCTGTAATAGATCTAAAAATTTCATACTCACTTTCTTTTCTCTCTGAAATTTATCACGCTGTGGTATAAATACCTGCAGTATTTTACAAGACAATGAAATTGGCTTTTATAAGACCAGTAATTTTTGCTGAGTAGTAAAAATCCAGAGAACTGTAAAATGGCTGTTTGACAGAGTCTTGAGTGCTTTAAGAAGTGCATACTTAGAATATGTTTTAAATCACAATATGATCATATTTCTGAATCTAAAAATATTTGAATATACACAAAGGATAAAGCATGCCAAAATCCTACATCTAAGAAAATTGCTAAACCCTGACAGATAGCCAACCCTCCACAAAAGTTTAATATTTAGTTATCTTCATATGTTTATTTCTAGTTTCCCACGCTTCTGGTGGATGGGCCAGGTGGATTGTAGTTGGAAATAATGGCTTAAACGTTTTAGTGATTTCTTCATGCCTGCCCTTCATGCAATATGTTACATATCCGTCTGTTGCAGTTTTGCCATTATTAGTTGTGGCCCTCTGGGGAATTTTGTGGTCTCTGGAGATTTTTTTTTCTTCTTCTATTTTTTTCATTACAGGGTGTGTGATGTCATCACAGCTCTATTAGCTGTACTCTGACAATAAAGCACATTATCCTAAGAGAAGTGCCCCAGGGCTCATTACCAGGGAAGTGCGACTTGGATCAGGAGTTGTCTTTTCTCTATGGAGACTCCCCTGCCTGCCAGGTCACTCCCAGAGGAGCCCTGGAAAATGAAGACATCAAACACTGTGGCATTCCTCTCTTTAGTCCTCACAGAGTGGCCCTGAAAAGCCAGTCTCTACTTATTTTGGTTCTAACAAAAACTAAACAATGGATGGCTGTGTGCAAAGCCTTTTTTCCTTTCCAATCTATAGGCATTATCCAAGGAATCTCCATTCACATGAGGATAATGCTCAGGGCCTCACTTCTTATTTAGACTACAGTTCACACTATCTAATAAGGCCTCCTCTCATTTTCTTTTTAGCATTTTAATCCTTAGACTTACAGAGTTACTCAAGAATTGAATAAAACAAATCAGAAGAAAATGCTGATGTCTCTAAGACATGGAATCATAAGATTCTTGTTTGTTTTTTTTTTTTTTTTTTTAATATTTGTGTTAATCATCTTCTGTAGAGACACTGCGAATGATCTTCATTCTGATTGCTCGAGGGAACCCTGAGAGGCAAACCACCCTCCTTTAGAGTCATATTTTCTCTGCTGGATATTTTCTAAAAGTTTTTATTTTTAATTTACTCTCATCTGGCAATAACTCTCTTTGGAAATGAGAAAAGTTTATTTTAAGAATAGTTTCAAAAGTTAGTCCCCCTCTCCCCTCCCCACCAGCAAAAGAGAGATGACATTTCTAAAGATATCTCTTAGTATATGTTTTGAATTTTTTTTTTTTAATTTGCTTAGTGAATACTGAATTTATTGATAGAAATAAATGCATGTCTTTTGGTAGTTTATAAAAAGCATGAAAGAAAAATTTGCAGCCTTTTGGACCAACCTCAAAGCCATTGTTACATTTATAAAATAACCAATACAGATATAAAAAGAATTTCAAGTATGTGCTTAATGGTTGAGTTTAGAAGGCAAGTTGTCTACCAGCTGATACAGTAAATGATACATAATTATAAACTGGAGTACACTGGAGATTGAAAATAATAATAGTACTCCAAAGTTCAGCCAAGAATCTATTACCTAAATAATTTTAACTCAGTTTGTCTCGGAATGTTTTCTGGGCTCTTGATTATTAATATGACAAGTTCTTAATCATTCAAGGCAAATAATAGAATCAATGGGTTCAGTGAACCCTGGGTATATCTTTTTTCTATAGTCACTTCAGTTTTGAATTTGGTCTTTTCAGCAAAGTAAGGATTGTTAAGGGTGGAAAATTTTCAAGTGAGCCATCTTCTGCTTCTGTAATATACTTGGTTGTTTGATGTTAACCAGGGTGTGGTTAATCTGCTTGCTTGTTCCAGGGTGTGGGTCTAGGCTTTATAAACTGCCTCTTTTGGGAGCTTGGAGCTGATTCTCTGACCCTGTGTGGTGGAGAGTCAGTCGCCAGCTGGCTAATAAAGGCTCATAATTCATCTCAATTGGCTCCGTGGGTCTTAGAATTGATCACACCACAACAGGATGACTCTAGAAATTGGATAAAATTATGAAAATATAACTGACACATGGCTTAGAATTTCCATAAAACATATTTAGAATAATGAATGAAAGTAGTTGATTTTAATGTAGATTTGGAATTTTTGAGGGGATAGCATTTAATCTTTAGTATTTTAATTTTCTACTTAAATTTGAATTATGAATGGATGAAATGTCTGGCAGCTGCAGATTTACATAATCTTAAATTTGGAACCTTAGAGAAAGTATTTATTTCTCTTAACTCAATATATCAGTACCAATATGTCAATAACAGGAGTAGTTTGATTGGGCCACATCGTGTTGTCAAAGAGCACAGAGTTCATGACTAACCAAGGTTGGATCACATGGACCTCATTTCTGGAGTAGAGACAGTTTCTCATTGTGAGAAGGTGGAGAAAATGATGTGCTGAGGAGCCAAATCTAAGAGACTGTCTCCCAATAACACATTGCAAATCTAAATAATTGATTGTGAAAAAATTACAATGAGTATTTACTTATAATTATTTTCCCTTTTTAACTTTTTTTTTTTTGTCAAAGACACACAGAATACAATTCATCATTTAGATATTTAGCATCTAAACCTAATGTGTCTAAAACAGATGTCCCAAATTTGCCCTTCCCACAATCTTCATTTTAACAAATGCCTATTACATTTCCCGAGCTATTTAAACCAAAATCCTTATGGTCATCCTTAATGCCTTTCTTTCCTCATAGCTGTTCCATCAGCAAAATTTCTTGGCTCGTTGGGTGAAATACAGCCAGAATCCAATGATCTCTCACCATCTTCATCAGTACCACTTTAAGTTAAAGTGTCATCATTTTATGCCTAGGTTTTTGTAATAGCCTCTTAACAAGTCTCCTTGCTCCCACTCTTGGCCTCTTTTAACCTCTGTCCTCCACATAATCCAGACAGAACAATCCTTTAACATCCAACTTTAGTCATATAACTCCTGTGCACAAGTCTTTCCAGTGACACCGCATCTCATTTAAAGTAAAATCCCAAGTTCTTCAATGACCTAAAAGGCCCTTTAGGAACTTGCTCCCAGTCACCTTTGTGATTAAATCTCATAATCTTTAAACTCCCTCTGCACCAATCCCATGGGCTTCCCTTTTCTGGAACATATCAGCCCTACTCCTGCCCCATGGCCTTTGCCCCTTTGCATTTTTAATGGATTCTCTGACTGAAATACATGCCCCCAAGTTCTCTACTCCTTTACTTTTGTCGAGCCTTTAATTTTATCTTATTAGCCATATTATCTTACCTAAAATCACATCCCATCAATTTCTAACCTCTTTCTTATCTATTTTTTCTCCACAGCACTCATAAATATTTAACAATTCATTGTGTTTTACTTAATTGCTTTGTCTCATCCATTTAGGTACCCTATCTAGAATAGTGTCTGCTACACAGTGGGTGCTCAATAAATATCTGCAGAATAAATGGGTGAAAAAAAAAAGGAAAGAATGGCTGAGGGACAGATATTGAAGATTGGTAAAATCAGAAGAGGTCAGACCACTAGAACCGTAAATTTACTTCAGAACTGACTACATGAGGCAGCATCAGAAGCAATACACTTAGAGTGTATGATAGTCATATACATATGACATGTGCATTATGCTTTTTCTTTTTTTTCTCTATTATTGTTGTTTCTCAGTGATATTTGATGGAGAAAACTTTCTGCTTGATTTGTTTTTGTTTCTATTTATTTATTTACTACAGCTAATAGGCACATCTATCCTTTATTGTTGAAAGAGGATGTGAATAAATATGAATGGAAGAAGTAAATTTGGGGAAATTTTTGCAGTTTGGAAAGGGTTTAGGTTATGATGTTGTTTGTAAGTCTGATCTAACTAGCTGATGGTCCTTTTTCAAACAGAGAGTAGGATCATATCATTACAATAGCTGTTCTACTCCGACAACTCTCAAAAAAAAGTTTCCAACATTATTCATTGGTAACATAAGCCAAAATTATGACAATCTTAAAGCCTAGTGAAGTGGCTTTAAAAAACAGATAATCTTTGTTTGTTTCCATTTTTTATTGTGCTTTTCTTCTGGTGGATGCTGTCCCCATAGTCGCCAGAAAACTAAAAATCATTGGCACCATGCAATTACTAGTTACAGCTGACTGTTTCCCTGTATGGGCTAGTTTGAGGGTTGCTCGTTAATCTGCAGCAGCCTTTCCAAGGATGTTGAATTATGAGCTAGTTTCACAGAACAGTTTTGATGTCTAATTTCATTCAGCCTCACAACTTGCCAAGTTACATCTTCTTCTTCTAGCAAGTGAGTAGCTACCAGCTCTTGACCCCAACCCTGAGCCCTTATGCTTTTAAGATCATCCTTTGGTCTTTGTTTTTCCAAAGTTTCACTACAATGTACCTAATGTAATTTTACATTTATCCTAGTTGGAGTTTTAGGGTTTCTTCACTCTGAGTTGTGATATTTTTTGACAGTTTTGGAAAATTCTCAGCCAGTGTTGTTCAAATATGATAACCGTGTGTTGTGTTTCTCTTCCTCTTCCAAGACTCCAATTATATTTATTATTGGAACATTTTATTGAGACCTATATGTCTCTTTCCCTCTTTTGCATGTTTTCTATCATTTTTGCTCTCTGAATGAGCCTGATATTTTCCAATGACCTATTTTAGAGTTAATGAATCCTATCTCTTGTTATTAAACCTACCCACAGAGTTTGTAATTTCTGTAATTGCACTTGTAGTTCTAGAGTTTCCATTTGACTTTTAACTTTTTTTTTTTATAACTGTCATCCATTTTCTTAAACATAATAATCAGAGGCCATATCTGATAACTTTAGTAACCAGATTGTCTTAGTCCACTTGGGCTGCTAAAAGAAAATACCATAGACTGAACAGGTTATAAATAACAAATTTATTTCTCACAGTTCTGGAGCCTGAAATGACTAATATCAAAGTGCCAACATGGTCAAGAGTTTGGTGTGGCCCCAACTTCCTAAAACGCACCTTCTCACTGTATCCTCACATGGTGGAAGAAGCAAGGGAGCTCTTCATAAAAGCACTAATCCCATTCCTGAGGGCTCTGCCCTCATGATCTATTCACCCCAAAGTTCCCACCTTCTAATATCATTATTTTAGGGGATAAGTTTCAACATCTGAATTTTTGGGAGAACACATTCAGACCATGGATCTTCTGCAATTATGTCAATTACCTAGTTTTTTCTCCATTAGGCTTGTTTCTCCAAATTCACCCAAAGGGGAAAATAAAACAGTGGGGGCTCTAACCACCATGACTGATTAGAGTTTTCACAAGACTGCTTCAAATTCTGGTTTGGTACTCCAGAGGTCCCAACAGGGAGCCTGAAGTCATTATTATGGCACCTTCTACTTTGGCATCTTCTGAAAGCCCAGTTTTTAATTCCTTGGAATCATAAGACAGCCAAAAACTTGATTCTACTTTTCAGACACTTTCTGCTTAACATCTTAGTCTTTTGCCTTTGAATGGTTTAAGAATTTGGCAAATAACCTTCATGAAATTCCACTAGTGTTCAGCTCGTTTCTTTCTTGTTTCTTCCTCTCTAAGGTCTTGAACTTCAAACCCTGGATTTCTGAAAGTCCCAAACTCCAACTTTTGTCTTTTCATCTCCTTAAGATTGTTGGCTTCCCTGGCTCCCAGAAGACGCCACTGGGTTCTCTAGCTCTTTTATTTTAGTTCACGTCTCTGCATTGGTCTTCCTCCCAGGACTCTGCTCCCTCAAGTGTGGGTTGCCTCCATAGCTCTCTGACATTTTCAAACAATGTGTTTTTTTGTAGGGGAATAATAAATCTGGTTTCCATTATTGTTCTAATCAAGGGAACTACTCCATTACATTTACAAAATGGAATTTTGGGATTACATCTCTTTTTAAAATTTTTATTAAAAAATTTAATTCAATTTGCATGCATGTATGTGTTTTATAAATTCAATATTTCCCTTCTAATAGTCAAGAGCAACACTATTGAAGAGAAATAAATGGAAGCCACAAACGCAAGATGCATATGTAATTTTCAATTTTCCAGTAGCTACATAGAAAAGCAGATAAACAGATGAAATTAATTTTATAATATATTTTAAAATCAAAACTAAATATTTTCAACATGTTACCAGTATAAAAATTGATATATTTTACATATATTCTTTCAAACTGAGTCTGCGAAATACAGTACATATTTTACTCTTAGATAGATCTCAACTTGTACTAGCCGTATTTTAAGCATTCAGTAGCCACATATAGCTAAGTAGCCACACATAAGTCACACATATGACCATTGCAGATTTAGATAAACAAGAATGAGTAGATTTGATCAAAAATGAAAATGAAACTACATTAATTGTATATTTTTTTTAAGTTGTTACTTTTGATGACATTTCAGGAAACTAACTTTATGGTTTCTGCTTTCTCTAAATCTCTTAGAAAGTTGGAGAAAAGAGGAGGTAGAACTTATTGAAAATCTCTATATAGAATAAAAATGATGTGAAAAATTTAAATAAAAGCACAATTAAAAATCTTCTATTGTGAAACATTAAAAAAAAATTTCCTTAGAACACATACAAATCCTCATTTTTAGTGCTTTGACACCTGCTTTACATTCCTGTGAGTGTTTGGAGTAGACAGGCCCCATGTGTAGTTCGAATTAGTAAAGTAGAGCTATCTAATCTGTGACAGGAAATAACACCTTGGGGCCCGAAATACCTTCAAACTCATTCAGAGCTGCTGCCATATCTGTGACAGATGGTAAACCTTTAATTGCAGAATCTGAGTGGAGGGAAAACTCTCAAGAGTTAAATAGCCTTGAGAGAGGTAACACATTGACTTAAATTCTAATAGAAGATTACAGGCTTGCTCAAGCTTTCTTACTTACATATGTTGATGATGATACAGGATGACCGAGTGTTTAAGCACTAGGGAAGGGAATATGAGAGGAAGACTGGGCCTGGTGAAGATAAATTGTCAAACAATATTTGCTAATGTTTATTAGGCATCTATTATGTCTAAGACCTCGTTCTAAGATTTGACATTGATTAAATCTTATAGCTTCATAATAATCTCTAATATAGGTATTATTCTCAGCCACATTCTGTGAATGAGGAAATCAGGGCACAGAAAGGGTACTTGTTTAAAGTTCCACAGAAAACAAATGATGAAATTGGAATTTTAACTGAGATTGACTTACTCTAAAGTCTAATATCTGAACTATTACCCTCTACTGTTTCCTGTATATAACATACAATTTTATCTTGACCTTCATTACCTGTGAAAAACTGATTTTTAATGTTCATGTAATGCAATGCATAGAAATGTCAGAATGAATTTAGATCACCTATAAATACCTATTAAAATTTTTTTGAATTATTATATTTTATCTTTGTAATTTAAGTAGTATTGAATTTCGCAGGTACAAAAAAAAAAATGAACAGAAAAAGGATGTCGATTCCCTGGGTTTTGAGTAGATAAACATAAAGTTTCTCCTATAATTCAGGATTCTCTGAAAGCTACGTCAATATTAAAAATATCAGGGTTAATATTCCTTTACCCATTTTGCTCAACAGCACATTATGTAATAAATGATTCTACTTTCATACTGCCAGATATTTTGTTATCAGATGAATTCAGTTTTAACCATCATTTCATTAAGATGTATCAGCTGTAAATGTAATCACAGACTGTATCGCACAGTGTTAGGAGTGAAATACTTATTCTATTTTTCATAACTTTGTTCATATCCCTTGATCTTGTATTTCATTGTAATGTATCATGAGTCACTTCAGCATTAGAAATGAGCACTTTAAACGACCATTTCACTTCAGTTTTGCACACTGTGTCATGTCTTGTCTCTTCTAGAAGTCTTATCTCCTCAGATTACTGCTACACATGATCATTTTCTAATGAAGATCCTTCTCAATCTCTGATTTTCATGTGGATTTTGTGCCTGTGAAATGCGCCAAATTGACAGATGACACTGATCTCTTTGTCACAAGAGTGAATAGAAGAGTCAGGCAATCCTCTCTGTGGTAGCCTGTCACCATGGCTGCTTCTGGCAGGAAAGAAGAGATGCTCCATTTGTAACTCCTTTGCCAGTGGTATCTTGGCAAATGACAACTGCAGTTATGTTTCTGCTTGTCTCAAGCTCCAAGACTAATACAGAAGGAATAAACCAATAAGCAAGTCTTTTCAGGACTTCAATATAACTATCTTTATGCCCTCCTGTTTTACCAAAGCAACATATTTTAGAAACACTGCCAATTCCACAGCTGGTCTGGCTGCTGTTTCACACCTGTCCCTTCAGAAGAGATCCCTTATAAAAGAACAGTGCTGTTTCTGAGTGCTGACTTTTAAACTGAAGAGATGAGTAAAGAAAGTTCACTATTTATCAGTGAATACTTCGTCTTATTTCTTTCGTAAAATAGAAAAAATGATTAAATACCAGGAAGGTTTGAGGTTGGCTTGCTTTCAAATAAAATGACAATAAAGAACTTGAACTATGAATTGTAGGTTCACTATTGTAAAGTAGTAGCTGCAAAATAATTTAGTACTGAAATATGTAACATAATGCAATTCCAGAATGAGAAAACTTAAAGGGCAGCTTTGTGAGCTTATTTTTTTCTATCATTTATTTAACTCTGCAAATGACCACTTAGAATGAAATTCAAGCAGGTAATCTCAGGAAGATAATCCCTTTGGTAAGTAGTCCCATAAAATATATTCTATGGTAAAGTAAACATGTGTAAATACATTAGAATATATTTTATTCAATTCTCTATAAAAGGAAAAGTTGTTTGGCAGGATTGGAAAATTAAAAAAAAAATCAAACAAAGGGAAATCTTTATTTAAAGAAGAGGAAATATATATATATATATATCTTACCTTTTACACATCAATTTTACCTTTAGGAATCTATCTTATATAAGTATACATGAAACATAAATATATATAAATGAAAGTTTTTACTGGAGCAATGTTATAGGTGGAGGTGGAGTAAGAAAACATTCCCAACGCTCTTCCATAGGAAAATTGCTGAACAAATTGTTGTATACCCGCTATAGACTATTTTGCAGTTTTTTATATAGATATCTAATGACTTTTTAGGTATGTACAAATTGTTAATTTAGAAAAGGAAGCTGCCGGGATTAAATACATAATTTTGTTTGATAATTACAACGATTTAAAAAAAAAAAATTCTTACATCCATAATCCCTTTATTTGTGCAAATAATGTCCTTGTAAGAACATGAGGACATGGAAGAATAAAATCTAAGGTATAGAAAAAGGTCATGCAAGGAAGAAAATCAAGTGAATTTAGGGAAAATTATTTAAAAATAAAAACAAGCAAAAAAATTACTTAGACTCAACTCTATGAAAGACCGTCTGCATGCTAGTATTTTAGAATCACATAAATATCTCCTCCATTGCCTGTCAGAATTTCTTAATTTTCCACTAGAAGAATAATCCCATTGATTTTATGAGTTTATACATGCAAATCTACCTTTGAATAAAGTCATTAAGATGAATTTATTTTTTTTATCATGTCGATTTGTCATGTGAAGTAAGTGAAACTTGTAATATCTTCAACATGAGACGTTCCTGGTAGGTCAGTGCACAGACAGCTGGAGCAGGTCCAGGCACTCAAACTCACACGAGAACATACAGAATAACACTCAGTGGGCATAATTTTTTACAAGAACAGTTTTTGCAGCACATATTCCTAACATCTCACTGACCCAATATTGATCACATTCAGTGCTAAACTACAATTGTTAAGTGGAATGGAATTATCCTGATTGGCTAAGGCTAATTACCATCCTACTTCTGAAATTGGAGAAGAGACTATGAAACAGACAGCTGACCAATATCTCAACAATATCAGAGTGCTTAGTAAGAAACAATGCTATGGTAAGGCTGAAGTGTTTCCAACACAACCAAGCAATTCTCTAATTCTCATCAGATGTGGACTGGGTGTCTTAAAAATTTAACTCAAATCTGACACAGTCTACCTGGAGATGGCATTAGTGTCCACAGGTTAAGGACTTAGACCCACAAGATTACCCCCACTCAAACACCAATCACAAAATCAGGTCATCACTTGTATTTCTGGCTGGCTATAAACCAGGTTCCTACAATTTCCCTTTCTTTCAAGTTTCATAATTTTCTAGAATGGCTCATAAAACTCAGGGAGCCATTTATTATCAGTTTCTTACCAAGGACATGACAGAAGATACAAATAAACAGTCAGATGAAGAGGTAGATAGGAAGAGGTCTGGAATGGCCCCAAGCACAGGAGCCTCTGTCCCTTGGAACTGAAGTGCATCAAGCACAGGCGTGTGAATGCATTCACCAACAGGGAACTCATCAAATCTCATTGCTCAAGAGTTTTTATAGAAGTAATCTCTACCTCTCATCTCCCACCAGATCCCCTTCCTTTTCCCAGAGGTTGGTGGGTGGGGCTAAAAGTTCCAACCAACTAATCACTAGGTATTTTGGGTGAATAGCCCTATCCTGAGGCTATTTAGGGTCCCCACCCTAAGTCACCTCATTAACATTAACTCAGGTATGCTCAAAAGAGGCCCCCTTACGAGTAAGGAAAGACATTCCTACTACTAAGGAAATTCCAAGGATTTCTGGACCTCTTTGCTAGAACCGGGGACAAAGACCAATACTATTTCTTATTATACTACGTAAGAAACGATGACTAGAGAATATACAACCAACATTTGCTTATTTTATCTACTTCATTGAGGTTGCTTTGCTTGAATGACTGCTTCCTACCAAATTGAAAGTCCCTTGATGACAGTGCTGGATTTGTTCTTTTTCATATTTAGCACTTGAAGGATATAAGGCAAAGAAACTTTTAGTTTATATGATACTCAACAGTTTTGCTGTATACCATGTTTCTCTTACACTGTTGTGAAAAAAAGCTATCCTCAGATGTTAGTACTTGTTCTCTTGTACTTACTTCAAAAATGCAGAAAAATAAATATGCCATTATTCTGTAAAATTTTTTATAAGGTTATGCATGGCTGGGAGATTGAGATTTATTAGTTGAACATAGTCGTTAAGTTGATCGTTAATTGTTTTTAACCATAGAAAAGATTTTGAGTCACATAACTACATTTCTAGGTGACCTATTAAAAAGCTAATAATATTACTTGTGATAAAATATAGTAGTCTCTTTGTAAAATGGATCATAGCATTTTTTAACTACATACAGTTTCTGATTTGACATTAAAATGACGTTACCAACATTTACTTGCTCCAAGTGACTTGAATGATATACAATAAATGATAAGTTTTTTTTTTTTTTTACTTCTCTTTTCTTACATAAATTCACAGGTCTACATCAACCTTTTTTCTTATATTTTTCCCACTATTCCCTCCCTTTTTTAAAGGACTAAGAGAACAAGACTTCAATGGTAAGTACTCTTTTTTCATGGGTATATCTGAGCATTTCAATTACCTACGACACTTATAATTTTCCAGGATCCTATGACTTCCAAGGAGGGTTCTTATATTAGTTCTGACTTCTAATTTTGAAATATCAACTATGTGATGAGATCTAATAATAAAACAAACATCAAATTAAGTTTTAGATAAGTGATTTTCAGAGAAATCAGATACTTACTGGTCCTTAGCTTGTATCATATTTATCTTTGATATAAATTTTAAATCAATATTTATTGCATTTATGTAAATCCTTATTTTGAAAACCAAATAATAAAAAATTTGAAAAATAGCTGACAGAATTCATTTTATTTAAATAAAGTGCGAAGGGTAGAAAATTGTTTTAAACATATTTCAGAGAAAAGAAGGTAAAATGATATTTTTCAAAGTATATATTTTATAAAACAAATTGTATTTGAATCATAAAGTACAAAAATTTTTATTCAATTCTTTGATATTCATGTAATAGTTGAAGAAAAAGTTGCATAGTTATCAAACTTTCTCCTGATCACTTTTCTATGAAAAGAATGTCATGTCTCTCTCTCTCTCTCTCTCTCTCTCTCTCTCTCTCTCTCTCACTCTCTCTCTACCCCCTTCTTTATTTAATCTTATAAATTGGAAATTCGAACATGGGCAGTAGAGAAACCCTTAAGTCTTCTAAAAGGTGTCTACTAGGGTGCAACAAAGAATTGAATCTCTTGGAATTCTTCCGACTGCTATACCATAAGAATCTGTACCCTAGTGCAACCCAGCCTAGCTGTAGTCTAGATTCCTGTCTGAAGTATGGACTGGCATTCAGTGCTTGCCAATGTCTAACGAAGCTCAACGGAAAGAGATATTACTGAGAGATCATTTGAGAGATATATAGTGAATCTATTGTTTTAGATAGTAAATAATATACTCTTGAAGTAAGGCCATCCTAAAGCACACTAGCCTACTTGTAGGACAGCATTTACTAAATTGGGTCTTGGTAGGAAAGCATGGTAACCAGAAGATAAGTATGATAGATAAATCTATGAAGTTGTTATTTTCGCTTACTCTGTGGTAAGTGACCCTGTTTGTTGCATAACAATTATGTAATGTTCTTCTTTTAAGTACTGAGAGGTTCAGAACAGAAGGCTCCAAGATGTACTACTTTGGCATGTGGGTTACGTGGAGCTGAAAGCTATTGAGACCCTGTGGGCTCATGAGAAACTTTTACCTCTCTCCTAAAGAATTTAAATTTAGGGCCTTGCCCTTATTAAGAGTATCATCAGAAATAACTTTTTATGACCTATCTGTAGGTCAGGGAAAACTTCTGATTACTGAACATATTCTCTTCCTATCTTCCTAGGAAATTACTTGCCTTCTGTCTGAAGACTCAGGGAATCTTAGCTCACCCTTACCTTAGCTCAGGATGTTACGTATACCTCAATTTATGCTTCTGTCTCAGAACTTTTCATGTATATGTGGTTTGTGTGTGTGTGTGTGTGTGTGTGTGTGTGTGATTAAATTTAATTATTTTCTCTTGCTAACCTGTCTCATGTTGCTTTAATTATTAGACTGGACAAAAGAACCTAGAAGGGTAGAGTAAAATTTCTTTCTCCTCCACAGAGTCCTTAAAGGAATTTTTTGCTCATTCTATGATCAGAAGTGCCTCTGCTTTCTCAATATTTAGGTTTGCTCTTTCTTAAAAACATTGAGAATCCTGTCACATAACCAACCAAACACTTTCATCCTGCTTAAAGTCAGTTTGCAGCCAACTTTTAGCACTTGGATAATGGCATACGTTTTATGAGGCTTTCATTTCAAGCTCTTGTTTTTTTTCCTTAGCTTAATCTTTTTATATACTTTTTAAAAAATCCTTTATCATATATATATATATATATGTATATATATATTTTAAGTTTCTCTAAATCTATTTTGGATCAAGATCCGAGATATATAGTTTGGGAGAGAAGAGGAGAGGAAAGAAGTCAGAAGAGAAGGGAAGAGAAAGAAGTGAGGAGAAGAAGAGAGAAGTAAATAAGAACAAGAGAATTTTGCTTTGCATTCTTTATAGCATGATGCAGAATACCTTGCAACAGAGGAGACAGTACAAATAGAATTTTTTCTTCTTCACTTTACAAAAAGCACATGTCTTCTCGTGAAAATTTAAAGAATTTCTGTCAATTTGTTAAATGTTACTCAGATCAGCTTCTGCGAAATCTACGGGATTAGATGAAGATAGTTTGAATTTCAGATTAAAACAAAAATCGAAGGTTTTAGTAGTTGATGAACAAGTTTTATTAACTATGAGTCTGGGCAGGCTAACTTTAGTAATTAAAAGACGGTGTTCTTAAAATAAATTTATTGCACAAAAGCAAATTCTAGATTATTTTCAGTCACAGATTCTACACTTTCTTTCTCTCCATGATTTTGGTTATAAAGGAAACAGAATGAAGGGGTTTTTCATTGAAACCCATTACTATACTGGGAAAAAAATCTCTGTAAGAAACTGTTGCAGTATTTAACCTTGTAACAAGATATAAAAACCAGCAACTTTATTAGGTAATAGTATGGACTTTACTGATAACTAAATTTTGAAAAAAGACAAATAGTTTGGTTTGGGAGAAATCAAAATGTATTTTGAGCAGTTTTTATTACTTTATTTCAAGATTGGAAAACGTTGGCCTGACTCCAGAACCATGAAAAAAAAAAAAATCAGCTCCAATGTCCAATGCTAAAGCATTCATGAGAGAGATGCAGTTGTTTGAGAAAGCTGAGTTCAAAACAGAAGAAAATAAAAAACACAGAGCCTTAGCCCAGTCCCTCCTTTCACCTTCTCACATTGCAAGCACAGTATTTCCATTATCAGAAGATCCATTTTCAAGTAAGAACTAAAACAGCCTAACTGGAAGGGGGAAAAAAAGGTTAAATAGTAAAAGAAATGCTTTGTAAATCATCCTTCAAAAGCTGTCCTGGGAGGAATGTGATATACCTCCGCATCTTAAATGTTTAGAAAATAATTTCAGCTGTGCATTCTAAATGTAGCTCTCGCTCCTTTACCTAATTACTGAAATATGTGCTGCAGTTTGCAGAACTTCGCCACTGTCATAACTTTTCTTGAAGTTCAGCCAACCAATGATAATAAAGCTGTCACGAGATTAAAGGGGGCTACAAGTCATTGCTTCTGACATTTATAGGTAACATGGGAAATGCAAACAAGTATGTGGAGTTATTAGTAATATTATGGGCTTTGAATCCTTAAAACAGAGTGCTTAAGACATCTGCCTCGGCAAGGCGGCTGAGAATGAGGTAAATCCAAATTGCGTCCTCCTTTTGTTTAGACCAGGCAACCAAGCCTTGAGAAAGCACACGGAGCAGTTTATTTCATTTTCTTCTTGTAGCATCAGAACGAACCATATGTCTCGGATATCCACCCTCAGAAGGAATAATCTCAGCTGTGGAGAGAAGAAAACTATAAAACTTTACATACAACCTTGGGGCCCTTTCTTGGGGCCCCTTCCTGGCTTGGCCTCCCGTCACCAAACTCAGTGCCAGCATTGGCGTGGGTTAGCCCGAGGCAGGGTGGGAACGCAGAAAAAGCCTCCTCTAAGGGTTTGCTACTATGGCAAAGTTTCTTTGGTTTGTTTTTGTTTAGTGAAGGATACTAAGTTACAAAAAGAGGATTTAGTGAAGAAAAATACTGTGTTGTTTGAAAAACTGTGGAGAAAACTCCCGTTTTATCCTTGAGAATTTTATCGTTGTTTTTCCATTTGGTTCTCTTCTCTAGTCTCACTAGGTTGTGGGTGAATCTAGAATAGAACCACTGGCTGTCAGACTAGCTGTTCTTTGCTCTAATGTGCAAAAAAGGCAATGCATTTCATTATCTTTGATGAATCGTCAAAATCTGATTAGGTTCATTTGGAGCTTTACTTCATCAAACTCAAGAGTACTTTAACTTTTTATAATGTTATTTTGCTGTCAATATTCAGGTATAAATTAGGCTTCTGGTGATGTCAGTAAAATAATAATAATAATAACAACAACAATAATAATAACTCTTTGTAGTTGAAATGCTAAATAACTGAAACCAGGGCCTTTTCAGGAAGGTACAGACTATGGTAATACTGCACACAAGCCTTCCTGATTTGTTTATCTCTCTCTCCTGCTCTTGGAAACTGCAGTTTGAGTGTGATTAGTACAAGGATGATAAATTGCACAGAACGAGGTGCTAGAGGTTTACAAGGAGAAATAAGATATGGGGAAAAGGGACTGGGAGACTTAAAGCATCTGGGCTAGTTCCAGTTCTGCTAATAACTATAATTATAACTAAATGAGCACCTACCATACGCAAGGCACTGCATTAGGTACTTCCACAAACGGAATTGCATTTAATTAGGACTTAATTTTTATCTGCCGTGATCTTATTTAAGAAAGCAGTCGTTTTTCTTTCTCTTTAAATGATAAACATTACTGAGACTGAGTTTTGTTTTAAATCTAAGTTCAAGACTATTTCCATTTAGGGGATTAAAACAATTCTGAGTAATTCCTCATAATGTTTGTTTTATAACTACTATTGTGAAGACGAATGAACTAAAATGGAGTTGAGTCTACCAGTGCTTCAGGAGAAAATGGCTTATTTGTAAAAGTCCATGAATTGTTCTCTTAGTTAATATATTATTTCTAGTCAACTAAATGTTGTATTGTGTTATCAATATACATTAACCTGTGTCTGCCTGGAAGAAATCATTGAGTCTACAATAGATTAGACTAGCGGGAATGGAATAATTTATTATGATAGGTTGAACATAATTGTTCAACCTATTATAAAAATTAAAAATACATATATTGTAGCAATTTAATTATATATTAAACATATATAATATGCCACTTAAGATGATTATTTTATTATCACTGGTTTAGTTTAAAGATTAAACTAAAGGTTAAAATTTGCCAGTGATCCAATAAAATGTGGGAGATGAAATACAGAAAGTAACTGCTAAGAATGTCTTATTAGTGCTGGACTTGTTAAATAGCCTCCTGCAAGCACACCTCACCCACACCCTAGGTTTCTCTCTCTATGTATGAGATGATTACCTGTCCACACTGCACTATATACACATTTTAAAATTATTCTCCACAGTTTTTTTTTTAAAGTGATAGTAAACCTACAGGAGTGTTATTATGTGAAGAAGCTACCGTTAACTGCAAAATTTTGGAGAAATTGAATCGTAACTTTGAATTCATGTTCTAAGTAGAAATAAAAGGATTCAATAAGGTATACAAAGTGACCCCAAACTGTCAAATACTAATTCGTAAAAGAAGTGATAGCCAGTTATGTTTTTGTGTCAATTTAAGTAATTAACAGGGTTCTGAAGTAGTCAAAGAAAGTGAATTGTAAGATTTCAAACTTCTAGAGCAAAAAGCCTTCTGAGTCTTCACTCTAGCAGCCATGACTTTCTCTGACATGCTTGATGTGCATTTTCACATGACCTTTTCAGGGTTAGAACTAAGACTAAGAAGTTTTACCAATAAGGGAGAAGAAAAGAGTCAGGCAGAGGAGCAAAGCAGAAGTGTAAATAGTGAATGAGGTTTGGAATGAAGATATTTGAATCTGAATAGTGAGTTAATGATTTAATTAGTTTTTCACTTTGTTAAACTGCATTAATCCTTCTTTACCAGGTCCCCATTTTGAAGCCCTTTGAAAAGAAAAATGCAAAGGATCTTAACAAGAAAAATTCTAAGGGCCAGACCCTTTTAAAATCAATAATGCTTCCCAAATACATGCTGCCTATTGGAAACGATAGGGATGCTGGGTAGGTATTGTTTTAGAGATCTCAAGACATGAATAGGGATCTTTCCAGTGGTCATACAGTAGTGGTGATGTGGTTTCTTTCCTATCCCAAGGAGGCTCTATTTTTAAACCACGGGAGGAGTCAGTTATTTTAATTAAAAAAAAAAAAAAGGTAAGAGAGGGGATTTGGAAACAGAGGACTACATCTATAATCAGAATACTTAAAAAAATAAATAATTACTAAATTGAAGGGCAAGAATGACAGCACTGAGAATATTTTTACTTTTTTGGTTTATTTTCTTTTATATATATGTATATATTTTTTTCATTTACCTCTCTAAATTTATATAATAAACCTAGAGATTTAAAACCTCAAACTTAAATTATCATTGTCATTTTGCCATCCATATAATCATCATATCAAAGATTTTATTAAACATTCAGGCATACCTGATGCTAGTCTAACAAAAAGGAAGGTCCTATCTTGCATATTTATAGTTTAACTGATGTTAAGTTGATTCACTAAATGTATTAGGGGCATGAAAAGAAATGGAAAATTACTAAAGAAAATTATCCACAGGATAGTGAAACACAACCAAGGCAGTCTAAAAACATGGGGTCAAATTGCCAGTTGGAATTAAGATTCTGAATTTTTAACAGAAATGGGTTTTAATTCAAATACAAATCACAAACTCAACTTCTGTTAACAAAGATATGGTAATAGTCCATTGGAACCTGCTTTAGCTTAGTTACTTTTAAATTAGGCTATAACTACCTCTATGTTGATGTGTACATGTGTATAGTAGACAAACATTTGTTTTAGTATGAGTTTTTTGTTCAGTGGAATACTGTTAATATCAATATATCATTTATTTCCTAAGTGATCATTTCACTTAACTGGTCTATAGGTCAGCTCAGTCTAGTTCTAAATTATAAAATGGATAATTTGGGGGGTAATGAGTTAGCAAATGAATATAGTGAATGAAGGAAACAAGAAAGAAAGAAAGAAAGAAAGAAAGAAAGAAAGAAAGAAAGAAAGAAAGAAAGAAAGAAAGAAAGAAAGAAAAGAGAGAGAGAGAGAGAGAAGAAAAGAAGGAAGGGATAGAGAGAAAGAATCATAAATAGTATATTTTATTTTTTTAAATTTTTTAAATTAGTTTATTGGGATAACATTTGTTAACACAATTATATCATTTTCAGTTGTACATTATCATTTGACAGTTGTATATTCTATTGTGTGGTTACCATCCAAAGTCCAGTTTCCTTCAGCTCCCCTATATTTGACCCCCTTTACCGGATCTGTCTCCCTCTCCTCCCCAACCCATTAGTAACCACTAGTCTATAGTCCATGCCCATGGTCTTTGTCCTGCTCATTTGCTGCTTTTAGGTTTATATCCCACTTATAAGTGATATCGTCTGATTTTCAACTTTTTCAGTCTGGCTTATTTAGCTTAGCATGATTATCTTGAGGTCCATCCATGTTGTGGCAAATGTCAGTATTTTCTCTCTCCTTATGGCTGAGTAATATTTCATTGTATATATGTATGTACCACAGCTTCTTTAGTCAATCATCTATCATAGGACACTTCAGTTGCTTCCATGTCCTGGCCACTGTGAATAATGCTGCTATGAACACCAACATGCAATATCTTTTTGGATATGGGTTTTCAAGTCTTTGGTATAAATACCCAGTAGAGGGATTGCTGGATCATATGAGAGATCAATTCTTCATTTTTTGAGGAACTTCCATACTGTTTTCCATAGTGGCTGTATCAATTTGCAGTCCCACCAGCAGTGTATAAGGGTTCCTTTTTCTCTGCATCCTCTCCAACATTTGTTATTACGTGTCCTGTTAATGAAAGGTATTCTAACAGGTGTGAGATAGTATCTCATTGTGGTTTGGATTTGCATTTCCCTAATAGCTAGCAATGTTGAGCATTTTTTCATATATTTATTGGCCATGTGTATATCCTCTAGGGAGAAGTGTCCGTTTAGGTCCTCTGCCCATTTTTTGATTGGATCATTTGATTTTTGTTGTTATTGAGTCGTATGAGTTCTTTATATATTTTGGATATTAGGCTCTTATCGAGGTATTGCTTGCAACCATTCAGATGGTTGTCTCTTTACCTTGTTGACAATTTCTTTTGCTGAGCAGAAGCTTTTTAGTTTGATGTAGTCCCATTCATTTAATAAATTGCATGTTTTAAATAAAAAGATAAGAACAATCTCTTACTTGTTAAAGGAGACTTCTTTTTCAATCTATTAGCTAGGGTATCAGAGGCTCATTTGAACGGAGTCATTTTTACAGTGCTTTTCAGTGTAATTTTCACATATAGTTTGATTTGAGCAAAAAAAAAATAAAATGATTTAAGCAAGAAAGCATTTTGTTTTCCGTGAGAGTATCAAGGTACTAAATGATACTTCTTAAGTGTAAAGGCACAGTCAGGGAGGAAGGTCTGACATGCAAATGAGAAAATTGAGTGAAAGGAAAAACAGTTTAGGTGAAATTAGATCTGAATGTGATTTATAATTGACACAAATTAGAGAAATGTTGTCCTTGATTTTATAAAACTGGGGATTGTGATTATGGGTTATAGGCATGGACTCTGAATTCTGCCATCTTGGTGAATATTGAGCAGGTCACTTGAACCCTGTGTGACTCAGATTTCTCATTTGTAATGTGAAGATAATTATAATTCTACTTCTTAGACCCGTTCTGAGTATAGATTAAAAATACGAAGTTTCTAAGTGTCTCAGTTTATTAACTGCTCAATAAATATCAGCTACAATTACTATCTAGATTTAATTGGACTAAATACACTATGCAAATTTCTCATTTTAGGGTTGAAAATTATAGCTCCAATAAGACATGTGTTGAATTAGTGGGAGGAGTTAATTGAGAAAATTCAGTGGAAATTTCTGGAATTCTTTATCATATATGTAGAGATAGTGGGTATAAGCTCTCAAGTTAACTATTAAGACATTCTGGTATTCATTTGTTAAATTTTAGGAAATAAATCATTCTCACAATATCTTAAGAACTCTTTTTACATCATTGTTTTATTATTTTTTAACTCTTTAAAAATTTTAATTTTTTTCTTTTATATACAAACCAATGAATGAGTAGATGAATGATTTTTAGAAAACCAGATCTGTGCAAAACTCATAGATGAAAGTTTCTCTTTTTTTTCCTATTAAGTTTGGGAAATGTAATCTAAAATTTAGCTAATACATGTGATTTTTAAAATACTAAAAAAAATACTTTCCAATGTATCCTTATAAACCCACTGATCATAATTGCCAAGTTAACTATGTGTCACAATCATTTTTTCCCCCATACTAATCACCTATTTCCTATATCACCATTGTATAAAACTGACTAGGAATCTGTTCCCCCTTTTTCCTGGCTCAAATATGGGTTATTACACCCCATTTTGCCTCATAAAAGCTTTCTGGGGGATCAAGCTACTTTTCTTTCTGATCCCAAAACCTAGTGTAAGATGAGTAAGTAACATGTCTTTGATCCCTATAGAGCAATTAGGCTTAAAAACATTGGGTTCTGTTATTCTATCAATGCAGAGTATAGAGCATAGTTTATAACATACGGTTCCAACAATTCTTACCAAAGTATTCCCCAGAAACTCAAGTGCCAAACATTTACAACTTTCACCAAATTAATAATCCTTAGCTTCTTTGAGAAAACAATTAGAAATGTGGAAATGATTAAGTTGCAATAGGGTTTTTTTTTTTTTTTTTAATCAAAGTGACTTTGACAAAGGCCGAATACTTTTTTTTTTTGGATGGAAAATTGTTTTAAAAAAGGACACTGGAAACAAAACAAAGGATACAAAATCTATAATTGTGTGTTCTTTGAAACACTGTAATACTTCATTAAAAGTTAGCTTTTGTTAGGATTGCCATTTGCTAAACATTAAACCATTGCTGAAGAGTTTTACAAACAATGCGGATGTTGAATATTTGTGTGTATGTGTGCTTTGTGTCGTTTTGTTTTGCCTAAGGCAATCACTTTACATCCCTGGCTAACCTAACCCAGATTAAAACAATTCTAAAAAGAAAACAGAAGCCCATCCCTCTTTTTCAAAAAGAACCATATTCTTTCAGTACTGCAGAGTGATCCTCTCAGAATTAAGGGGGAAAGGCAAAGAAAAGGCAAAAGCTGATAACTTGAGATGGGAGCTCAAGAATTTTTTTATTCTTTAGGCCCTTTCAATCATAATTATAGTTCCAAATATTAACAGAGCACCAGTCACACCTGTAAATAGCGGAAGGGGTTCAGTCTAACTGAAGCATCCCACATACAAAAATTCTGTCATACCTTTGTTTCTCATCGTCCTCTGAATTATCTTCTGGAAGGAGGCTTTGCTGACAAGGTTGCTATCTATCCCTGCTTTGGAAGGAGGCTTTGCTGACAAGGTTGCTATCCCTGCTTTAGTGCTTAACAGGTAAGAGTCAGTAGTTTTGAGTTTTTGCAACAAAATATAATCTGCTTGTACTTCAGGAATAACTCTAAAGAATTTGGTGGGGGTGGGGGGGGGTGCACAGAGGTAATCCATGTCTGTTTTTGGCTTCTACATATTTAGCTAGTTAGTTAATTGGAGTGTATATGCTCAAGGCTGATCTTTCCTGTGCGGCCAATGGTAATTAATTCTCCTTTATGAATAATCTTTTAGAGGAAGACATTGATGAAGAACAGCAGGCAGTCCTTCCACAGATCAAGTTTATGCCTCATTTCTTTTAAACATGTTGTCTTCACAAATTATATTTTCTGGTATTAACCTACTCTACATCCTGTTGAATGTTTGTTGGAATTCTTTTCTTTCTAGTCTTAAAAATGTATGTCACCTGGCAATGAAATGTTTGGGTCCAGACATAGCAGCGCACTTTTCTTTGTATAACAACCCCACGTGCTGGAGCAGTGTGGCATGTGTGCGATACTTTAAAGACCTGAAGTGGGGGTGGATGGAGAGGTGAGCAAAGCAAGATGTGTTGCAAAGAAGTCCTTGAATTCCACTTGGAAGGCATTTTATTTCTTATTAATTTTGAACCTCAAGGCACATGTTCCTCCTTACCACCAGATAAGGTTGACCCCAAAGGGTAAACGTCATCAATGACTGCACTTTATAAAAATTCAAAGGTCACGTGAAGTTAAAGATCCATTACGGTCCTTGAGAAAGAGAGAAAAGGTGGACAAGAGGTGAGAGGGAGGGAGTTACTAATGCATACAAAGCACTTTGAAGATGAAAAGCCCTAATGAGTGTTAATGATGATGATGATAACCACAATAACACACTGTTCAACATTTAGTTAGCTACCTCCTCCACAAAACATTTTTTGGTTGTAAGATAAAGCGGTTTTGAGTTTTTAAAAAAAGCGGCGTATTGGCTGAAAAAGAAAAAAAAATAGATGTGCTTAAATCATTAATAAGTACCCAAGCCAAAGTCTCAAGGAGCCTCAATGTTCAGCTTCAAAGAAATAAGATAAACATGGCCAACACTGGATAAAACGTAAATACAGCAACCGAACTCCTACCCACCCCACCGAAGTTGCAAGGAATGAGGGTTACCTTTGTCATATTTTATCTCTAGAAATATGTTGTTCTTGTTATGACAGAACATGGATTTCTTTATACAAATGGTTCTCATATCATTTATAATTTAAAATGATATGGTGTTTTTTAATCATTTATTAATTTCAGCTGTCTACAAAAGTTTCCACTATAGGATTAGCCTCCAGAATCATTACTAACATCACTGGTAATATTATTTCCATTGTGAGATTCCTACCGGATTTAAACATTATATGTATTAAAAGAAAAGCTTATTATCATTAAGTTCAAATATGTAAGTTAAAATAAAAGTAAGTTAGTAAACAATAAATTTTTAAATTAAAGAGTTAAATTTTTTAAAAAATGGTTGTTTAGTTCAATAAACTTAAAACTTAACTTGCTTTTTAAACTCACAATTTTGGTACTGAGCTTTAATAAAAATTTAATTTTAATGATAATAATACTTATTAACTAATTTTACTTCTGAATTAAGTGTTGTGAGTATGTGAGTATTGGGCAATTTACAACTAAAGTAATTTTCCTAAGTGTACTTTTTAAAAATATATACATTATCAGGAAGGGGAAGGGAATGATTTTTTTCCTGATCCTGACAACTTTTTCATGAAGAGGGACATTCATTAATTGAACACACATAGTGTCTTGCCCAACCCTCTCAAACCCTTGTCAAGAGGTTGGTAAGAGTATTGTGAGACTCAAGAAGCTTCTATTGAGCAACTGTTGTCACTGAAAAACAGCTAATTCCATGTTGAGGACTTTATCATATGAGTTACTATGGCTTGATGCTCTTTAGGAACCTTTGCAGACTCAGACATGCTTCAGGGGCCCCAATAAATTGCAAGACAAAGATCTCTAGGAGAAAGAACCCCTTTCTCTACACGTCTTTATGCATTAATGAATACTTCAGAATTTATTAATTTTAAACCACAAAGATGCTGAGCTCTGTGTTTCAAGCAAAGCACAGATGAGGTTCTAGTATGAAGTTGTTAGTATTAGAAGTAGGTAGGCAGTACAAAGAGGAAATGGAAATCACGGGTTTTCTCAATATACTAGTGCAGAAAGAAAAGCACCTCAGAGAGAACCTGTCATCAAATTTATAAATGTTACAAGATATTTCAATATCTTAAATACCATTCTTGGAGAGAGGATATGGGCTTGGATGGAATTCTACCTAGACAGTAGAACAGCCAGAGTGCAAAAATTAACATCTTGCTCAGAGAATTTTCAAAGTCAGATAAATGCACAGGAAGTTAGCAAAGAACTACTGGCATCCTCATGAGGCTATAAACAGGAAGTTTATATCTGTCCTATGTCACTCAAACACTTCTGAATCCTTGTTATGTCCTTGGGAATATATGTACTGTCCTCTAGGAATATAAATGCAACTTAGATAATCACTGTGGAGGCTGGGGAATGGCTTCCTTTGAAGTCAGTGCTATGATCATCTTGCAAATTCCATTAACTTATTGAAGACTCTAAAACATGTGCTGTATTAGAAATTTGGCATTGAACTAATTCAAATATTTAAGAAAGCACATTTACACCCATGGAAATGCCACAGTTGGCCAAAGAAACTTCAGCTCTAGCTAAACATAAAGAATTCCTATGGTTGAAACAGGGCAATAATAAGGTGTGTGTGGAGGGGGATGGGGGGAAGGGAGGGGTGGGGCGTAATATGTTGTACCTTTAGCTCATAAGAGAAAAATATTTGATCTTGTATTTTAGTTCCCTTTGGTCTTTGAACTTCATCTTACAAGTGGTTTTTAAACTTAGTCTCTCTTAGAATGTGAGAGATATGTTTTATTTAAATATGTGACTTCTATTTGTTTCTGACATTATATTATTAGAATATGTGTATTTATGTAATTATTGGAATATCTCTATGATGTATTTCATATTGCAGAATCTCTGAAGAAGCATAATGGAAAATATGAAAAGACATAATTTAGGATAGGAAATAGAGTAGACAATGTACTTTAGCCTTGGATACAGAGTGGTCTTGCAGTTGATTTAACACAGTGTTTTAAACTATTTAAAGCTCCTTTTAGGGCAAAATCTTTATATTCTATTATATGTTCCCCAAGAGAACACCCAGAAAAGTAGTGGATGGCATGAATGCAGGAAGGTACCAATAAGCCTGTCCCAATAGCCTGTTCATCTTCATTAGATCCCCCATCGCAGTGGGCAATCCTTAGGAGATAATAAGCTAAATGATACAATAGCCTAATCAATGGGTTAAGTTAGGGAATCTGAGTGAGGGATACATTAATTCTCCTTCCTATCAGATCCTTAATAGAGACATATATTAGCATAATACTCTTAGTCTCTCTCCACCCCCCTCCCTCGTTCCTTCTCTGGGCGGCAGGGGAGGCTTGTTAGTTCTAACTGGTAAAGAGAGACAGTGGCCAAATCCCTTCTTTTGGGAGTAAGCTGCCCACAGAGGACTTGCTTGGCTACACCACACACTGAGACCCTTCAGAGCAGGTAGGGGAGGGGTTGGGGTGGGAGGCGTCCCAGAACCAGGGAGGACTGGGAAAACAAGTCTAACTCTGATGCTTGGCATTAGGAGGCTCAATGATGCTCCGTGCATGTCAATTCTTTAATCTCAAATTTACCAGTAATTTTTTTTTCAATCTTCTTTATTTTCGTTCTCTCCTTTTCAATTTGCTTTGATCGTAGGTGAACAATAAGAGCATTATTATCAGGGCCCCCAAACTTCCAACATTATATATGTCATATTGAAGACATTACCAATGTTGCACTTATATACAGAAACAAAACTAAGATAGGAATCCTGTTCTTTGGGTTTGATATTAGTAAATGGTTTATTCGGCCAACTCCATGAAGAGGATCAATGCCAAGTTTAGAAATATATCTGTTACAAGGAGAAGACCACTTAGTAATCATAAAAAAAAAAAAGGAAAAAAAAGGCAAAATTTTAGCTGGAAGAGAAGTTGATGGCTTCCTCTGATTATATTTCATTTAATGGTTTTCTTTCTAATATACGAGAAAGAGATATTGTTAAGAAGCTGATTCCCTAGATTTAATTTTTAAAACTAAGGCTGAAAAGCAAATAACTTAATGGAATATTTTGATACAATCATCCCCCTACTCCTCCCCTCTCTCATTTCCTCTCCCACCACAGTAACACTTAATATTAATATTGGCTGATGTTTATTGAGTTGTGATCATGTTCGGGACAGCATGCTAAGATCTCATAAATACTTTATCTCACTAATTATCACAATTCTTCATGTAGGTACCCAAGGATGTGAAAGATTAAATAAATTCTCTGTAGTCACAAATGTGGTTATTGACAGAGCCAGGATTCAAATCCAGGTTTGTCTGAATCCAAAGCCCAGATACTGAACCCTTAAGCCATGCTGACTTTTGAATTCTATTACCAATGAAATTAACATGTACTATGGCTGCAGCTGAGACTTCTTGCACCACCTGTGATGTTATTTTCTCAATTAGAAATTTTTTCATCTGCATATATTACTGTAGAGGGTGTACAGCCTCTTGTGATAACAGCATAGATATTCACATAATATCTCAAGTGCCATTTCTTCTTGCTTCATGAAGATTAAGATTCAGTGATCATGGATGTGATTTTTTTTTTGAGCCAGAGGAAAGCAGAGTGGCAGCCTGAGTCTATACATTCCATCTCTTTTCTAGAATAAATCAAAGACAATTGTCTTGACTAGCTAACATAAGATCTGTTCATAAGGACATAACTGTGTAAAATGATTATACAAGAACATCTCCCCCCCAAAATAGAAATGATTATAGACAATATATTTTTATAAGATTATTATAAAGGAAGTAGAATAAAATCAGGCAAAACCAGCATGACACATGCAAATTGGGATTTTTCTCTTGTGTTTCATAACCAAATTTGATAGGAGACTAGGGATTTGATTAAAAATTTAACTTCACATGTTTCATTCTTTCTTGAAAATGTATTTGCTTATCATATGCAGACTAATGGTTTGTTTGAAAAATACAACTTATACTGTATTATAGAATATCACTAAAAGCATTATACTCCTAAAAATGTTTATTTTTAATAATATAATTCAACATACATAAATTAAACTGCTAAATGCCTATGCTAAGTATGTACAGATAATTTTGATTTAGGTTTGTCATCTCACAAAGGACACAAACATTTTTATTTAAAATCAAAGGCAAATTTAAAAAAATTTATCTGTTATGATACATTGTGACATATTTCATTTTGTGCAGCATTTGATGGGGAAATCCTTATATTTATTGCCTACATTGCTTATCGTAAGTCGGAAACCAGGTGTCATTAAAAATTCCCAGCAACAATTTAAGGTAAGTCTTATTTACTCTAATTAATATAAAATAAAAACTTTACCTCAGAAAGGTCACGTAAAATGAGCAAGGCCACACAACTAGTTAGCATCTCAAAGGAACAAAAAAGTGCAAATCTGGTACCATAGCATATTCACAAGACTTTACTCACAAGTCTATTTTACCTCTGAATATATTAAGAATTGAATGTCCTTAATATTTTCTTGATAGTCCACAGTTGTTGCCTTCTTTATTTTTTAATTGCAGAGTTTCAATTCTTATGAGATTTTTCTTTTAGGTATAATTTCTTTTTCAGCCTTATAATCTTTCAGGTCTATCCCCAGAATCCTTATAACTACTAAACTGGATTAAAGACTTGAATCTAGATGAGATTAAAGATTAAGAAGCTTGAGGATAACAAGATAAACATTTAATAAGTTTTATCTTCAGAGTAGAAATATGCAAAGCTTAAGCATGCAGAGAGATGGACAGTGATAGTATGGAAACTGCTTTGGGCCTCAAGAGTGTAGAGCTATTTCAGAATCACAACAATTAAGCCTTTTCATCAGACTGCAATTCAATCTCTTAGAATCCCCTAGATTTCTACACACCTTTAGATTTCTACACACCCCTAAGGTCAGTGAACAGAATTTCCCTAAATTAAAGGAATTATGGTCCCTTAGAAATGCTTTTCAATTGTCTTGATTCTGTAGGACTGTACTATAGATATGAAAACATTTCCTCTATCATTTTCAGTGAGTTTATCTTCTGTAATTGCTCTCTACTCAAAGGAAAAGACACAAATTCAGTTATAAAGTCAGCATATAGTTCTGCTTTAAATTTAGGTTGTGGTTGTTTGAGAACTCTGGGAATAAATTATTTTTCTTAATTTTTTAATTAAAAATATACAATTTAACTATCCATACATTTTCATGAAAAAAAATTTAACCAAATATAGTGGATTATCTTAGTGTTTATGTGTAATTGTAGCAAAGCCTGAAAATAGCTATTTTTATTTTATTTGTTTTATTATTTCCATTGTTTAGAATTGTGGCTATTGTTTTCATGTAACAACAGTGAGACTTTCTTAGGCAACACAATAGTAACGGTGATGGCAAGGAATCCTTGACTGTTTCTAATTTTTATCTCTAGCTTCTTAGGAGAGCATTTTTCTCTCTTTCTCTTTCTCCCTCTTTCTCTTTAAAGTTAGGAATGGGTGTCAAATCTTATTCAATAGTTTACCGGCATCAAATGGGATAACGATTTTTTTCATCTTACAGTTCATAACATAACAAATGGCTTTATTGCAATGTTATTCTATTTCTAGTGAGCAAACTTGGCCATGATGTTTTGATTCCTTAGCATTTTCCTGGATTTGAACTGCTAATAGTTCACTTAATATTTTTCCCCACATATATTCGTGTATAAATTTGGGCCACAGTGGTGTGTGTGCGCGCGTGCGCATATGCACGCGTGTGTGTGTGTGCTATGAAATTATTGAGATAATAGCTTTCCCATGAAGTTTTGCTAGACCTCACCTGTATGTCTACCTCGATCAGATAATCTCTTTTACATATTTGTGTGTGTGTGTGTGTGTTTTTTTTGGTCTATTCCGGTGTTATATTTTTATTTTTTTTGAACTGACTTTGATAATTTATATTTTCTGAGAAAATCCTCCAATTCATTTGTTTTTTGAATGTATTGAAATAAAAGTATATCTATTAGTTACATATTTTTTGTGACTATAAATAAATCTTTTATTTAGCTCTAATTCTGTTTTTGTTCTCCTTCTTATGTCTATTCATTTTTTATTACCTGGTTAGGTCAGCAAAAAGAAAAAAAGTCCAGGTTTTTTTGGTTTTCTTTTTTCTTTTTATTTGAAATTAATGTAAGCTAATTAATTTGAGGCTTTTTCTTTTTTACTAGTTTCTTAGATTATATACTCAGGTCATTACTTTTTCATCTTTCTTTTCTAATATGAATGTAATATGTCACATCCCTTCTCTTCGATCAATTGACTAAATCCAATGCTTAAATGATCTGAAATTTTAATTCTAATTTATCGTAAATATTTCATGTAGTAAATCAACAACTTTATACTTAAAGTGTCAATATACTTTTTTGCTTTTATTTTTTATATTTTCAACACCAATTGTTTCTTGTAATATATGGTTTTCTTTCAATTCATATTTAAATTTTAGTTTGTTACTCATTCTGAATTGTGTATTCATAAAAACACAATAAATTTTTCATTTAAAGAAGTCTATAATTTATTCTCACACTTGAATGATAATTGACATTGAATTTAGGATATGAAATAACTTTCCCCAGTAGCCATTGTTCATTTGTGTTGTAGCCTCCAGTAATAGAGACACCAAAAATTAGGCCGATTGTGAATCTTTAGTAGATAGTCTTTGATTTTTTTATCTCCATGCTGAGCTATTAGTAAATTCTTTTTTATTATTGCTGTTTTAAAATTACACTCATATATTTCAGTATCATTTTACTTTGCATAGAAATTGGTGGACCCTTTTAATCTTTGACATTTTTTCAACTCTAGAATAAGTTTTTACAGTATTTATTTCTTCTATTATTTTACTTTCCATTTTCTTTCCTGCATTGTTTCTTTGCTTTCCTTCTAGAAATCCTATTATGTAGATATCAAATATTCTGGACTTGTCCTCTGAATCTCTTGAATTTTTATGTATTTTTGACCTTTTATCTTTTTATGGGGATTATATTCTACCTCATTAAGCACTATATAATAGTGCACATTCTATTTTTGTTGTGCACATTCTATTTTTAAACTTGCCCTTTTTTATATTTATTTTGCTAATCAAATAATTTAATTCCCAATATCACTAATTATTTCTTTTATAGTATGTCTGTTTTATTTTATGGGTACATCATCTCTTTGAATGTCTTTAAAAATAATATTTATTTTTTTCTCTTGTTTAAATTTATCTCTTCGAAAAATGATTTTAAGTTTTATGCCTCTTTATCAGGATGTCATCTTTCCTTAGATGTTTTCCAATGCTTGGTTGTCGGGTAGTGTTTTGTCTATGAAAGACTTCAGCTGCCTTTGAATGTGTGTTGCTGTTACAGGAGCTTAACTTGTTGGCTTGGAGGAAAACACAGGAATGTTTGTAGTGGCAGGAACTGATACCAGGTTTTTTGTTCTAGCCTTTGTAACCCATAGAGGGTCATGGCTACTTGATTATGTTTATTTAAAAATTCTATTCTCTTTATAATAAAAGTTTGCTTCATTTGTATGTATTCAGAAATAAAAATTCATTGAAGAGAATTTAATGAATCAGAATATAAACATAATTTAAGATTGTTTTTATATAATATAATAGTATTAAAGCAGAATTTATTATATAGTATAATAGGTAGATAGCCTCCAGCCTTTAGAATTCAGAATAAGTCTGAATCCTAAATCCTAACTCTCTGTATTTTTAGCTATAGAATTTTTCTTAATTTTACTTAATTTTTCTGGGTATATTTTCTTACATGCAAGATGTGGTTATAATAATAATTAGTCAATATTTTGTGTAAATATTATATCCAGAACAATGCATAGACCTTATTTGGTGCTTAATTGATGTTAGTAACCTTTTTAGTGTATGTTTAGTAGATGAAAATGTCATAATCTAGAATAAGAAAGAAGGTCTTGCTCAGTTTGGTAAGAAGGAGTACCCTCTCATTATGAATTTAAGATTTATTAAACTCATAGGTATGTCTGTTATTATATGGAGAAAAGTGCTTAATTTTTTCTTTAACATTTATGACTGGATCATTGAAAAGAACAGAAAGATAACTAAAGGTATCTGTCAAAACCTGGCTGTCAATTGACAAAAGCTAGTTTCTAGATATTTGAGTCATTTGACAAATATTTGGTGAATGATTATTATGTTCAGGCACTATTCTAGTTTCTGGAAGAGTAAAATATTAGTAAACATTTCATCTCATCGATTTCATTAAGATAGCATTTTGAAAGATACAAAGTAGGTTTCTGCCATTATTCTTGTAATAGTATGTGATCCAGTATCATATGAGATATATTGAAAACACTCGCTTCCTTACAATATTTTCTCATATTATGTGTAGTTCATCACTAAATATTTACATTTTATAAAGAATGCTATGAGCATGCAATGGCATGGCTTAATACAATGGTATGAGTTTACAGTATTTTTTATAAAATATAAATATTTAGTGAAATGCTAAAGCATTCAGTAATCACAGGTTAATACTAATTGATTTAATTATCTTTCTTCATGTGAGTGAAGACCTAGGGAAGCTTGAAAGCATTGAAATTTTGGAGGAAAAAAAAGCTAAAAACCTGTAATGAAATGAACAAAGGAGATATAGCATAGATCTATGACAATTGCAAGAGTTGTATTGAATACCGACCTCACCCAATTTATAACTGCCCTATCCAATTCTTTTGGATGCTGGACTCATATAGAGCCCATATGTGAACCTCTTTCCAAACATGAGCTTTCTTCCCTTACTTTTGCCCAGTCACTGTAGGTTTAAGAGGTCTCATCCTGATATTTGGTCTTTTATCCTTTTTCAAAGCATGTGGGATTATTTATCTTTTCAGAGTTTACCAACACAAAAGTAACAGTCCTCATTCCTTGTCCTAAAACAAGAGATTTGTTAGATTTATTAGAAAGGATACCATGCAGCAGAGATAAAATATGTGATTAACTACAGGTAAAGTGGCTCCAGATGCTGTCCAATTGGCACTTGGCCTCCTTGAAGGGTCACTCACCAGTTTCTGCCACCATTGTCCCTGCTTTGCCACCACTCCATGAAATTTCTGGGAAGAGCGTTCAGAAAGCTCAGAGAACAGGTGAAATGTGGATCTAATTCATGATTTTGATAAGTCCCAAGGGAGACTTATCAAATCAAAATTGTCTTCGTCTTCCCTCTTCTCCTACTCTTGCTGCTAGCACTTGCTTCTCTAGATATACACTGCAATCATTCTTCAAATAAGTAATGTGTGAAAAATGGGGCCAAAAAGACTATTATTTTCTGGATTTTTGAAACATAAGGCGTCTATGATCAGTTTCCTTCTAGCCATGCAGTGGATTCTTAAACAGGCATGAGAACATAAGGAGGTGCTAGGAAGCTCAGATTGCACAATTTATCCAAGGAACACAAGATCTCGGAGAACAATAAATCATTGTTCCTATACTGTCTTCAGACTAAAACCAAGGCATTTCTCTGTTTACAAAGGCAGCTTATTTGGTAATGGTCGGGAGGATGTAGCTTAATGAATGTTTTGGAAAAAAAAAAAAAAAGTCATACTGCATGTTTGATAAGTATTTAAAAGAAGCCTTTTGAACTACTCAGCATGTGTTTCACCAATTCCCTTTAAAGTCTAGAAGGGAGGGTGTATCAAGAACTTTCCTTTCAAAAGAGGAGTGATGTTAAGGTCCCAGGAATACACATCTATTAGTCCAACATCCTTAAAAATATTTCTTTCATATGGTTTATAGTTGTTTTTTGTTCTTTTTGTTTTGTTTTGTTTTTACAAAATAAAAGTTTGTGACACTCTGTGTTAAAAAAGTCTGTCAGTGACACTTTTCCAACAGAATTTGCTTACTTCATGTCTCTGAGTCACATTTTGGTAATTCTCATAATATTTCAAACATTAGTAGTAGTATATTTGTAAAGATGATCTGTGATAAGCGATCTTTGATATTACTATGGTAATTGTTTTGGGGTCTCATGAACCATGCCCATATAAGACAGCAAACTTAATCAGTAATTGTTTTATGTGTTCTGATTGCTCTCCCAACCCCATCTCTCTCCCTCTCCTCAAGCCTCCCTACTCCCTGAGGCAGAGCAAGAGTGGAATTAGTCCAATTAATAACCCTACAATGACCTCTAAATGTTCAAATGAAAGGAAGAGTCATCGATGTGGCAAACTTTCTTGTCTCATTTTAAGAAATTGCCATGACCACTCCAACCTTCAGCAACCATCACCTTGATGAGTCAGCAGGCATCAACATCAAGGCAAAACACTCCACTAACAAAAAGATTTTGACTCACTGAAGGTTCAGATGATGGTTAGCATATTTTAGCAATAAAGTATTTTTTACTTATGCCATCTATGTTTTCTTAGACATAATGTTATTACACACTAACAGACTACATTACAGTGTAAATATGACTTTTATATGCACTGGGAAACCAAAAAAAAATTGTGTGATTCACTTCATTATGACATCTCTTTTATTGTGGTGGTATGGAATAGACCCTGCCATATCTCTGGGGTATGCCTGTATTTAAAATAACTACTTATAAGAATTATGATGACTCACTTTTCTTCCTTGCTATATTTATTTTTTTCACATAAAAGTATTGCTCACTTGTTATAGGAGTCATAATAAGCTATATTATACTGCATAACAGAAATTTCAATTAATGGGTACACAAGAGCTCATGCATACTGCTCTATAACCAAAGTCTCTCCAGGATAGCTCCCAAGGGATGACTCGGGAATCCATTACCTACACCTTTGGCTCTATAATTTCAACATGTGGCTTCTAGGTCACCATAGCAGGAAAAAAGAGTGAGTATGGAACTCACACATTCTCTTAAATGCCTTAACTCCTAAATGACATATTATTTTCGTACACAGTAAAGATCGCAAAACTCATTGTTGAGTCTTTTAATCAATTAAATCTACTACTTCCTTTCTATTCTTCAGGCTACTCCTGCCTTTAATTCTGTCCTCATTACTCTTAGATGCCATGGTTCATCATTATAATTATAACATGTTAACTACACTCATCTCCCTTATCACCATTTTCCTCTATTATACTCTGCAAAAGATGCAGGCTCTGTATCTTTTTAACATTTATCTTCTTTTAGTACAGTTAGCACTACTAGAGAAAATAATACATATAGACATCACTTAATGATCTCTAATCTCAAGTATGTTTGTGTGTGTGTGTGTGTGTGTGTGTGTGTATGAGGGAGAGAGTAGAGAATGAAATCTAGTTGTTTGTTTACTTCAGAACTATTTTAAACACAATGCCTATAAAAATCTTGCTGAATACTAGAGTCTTAGTAGCAGAATTTTAGGAACATTGAATTAAATCTCAAAATGTGTGCTATATAAAAATATTCAGACAGTGAGCATGACTATAATCCATTCTAAAGGATTTTTGTGTAAAGATAATATTTGCTATATGGTTTATGTTGGAAAAATTACAACCAGATTCCTGCATTAGTGATTAGATCTTTTTGCATGATTAACTACTTATTCTCTTTAAGTTACATACAAAATTTCATATAGCAATGGCAATAAGCTTCACAGTTTGGAAAAAAATAGATTTTAATGAAGTAATTCATATCTTATTCTTAACTGACTAGATAGTAAATGATGCGAGAAGTTTTAGATAATTTGCTGCAGAAAAAGGGAAAAACAAAACAGTACTGATAGTTTCAAATCAAAATAATAAACAATTGTGTTGTGTTTTTTATTAGATGATGAGCTTCTCAAAGGTATTATAGAGATTACTCATTATTGAATCTCTGAACGAGCCCAATATCTGGCCCATAGTTGGCATGTAATTAATGTTTATTGAATGGATATACGAAGAAATCAATTAAAATTTTTATAAATGCCTGTTCTCTCACATGCATTATTATTTTTTTTCTAAGTAGCATTGAGATACACAGCAGACCTATTATTAATCCCATTTAGCAAGGAGACAACAGAGAGTCAGATACTTTAAGAAACTCAATATCTCAGCCAGGAATTTTTGGTTAAAATGAACAGAAACTCACTAAGTTTAATTCAGAAAAAAATGGGAGTTTTTCCAAGAACAAAGGAAAATATCAGGGAAAAATGAAGCTGGGAATAGAGCCAGGACTGAGGGGAAATTGGAAAGTCACAAGATAACTAATCACACTCTCTCTGTCCATGTGGATCTCCTTCCCTTTCTCTTTTCTCTCTTCCCATCTACTCACTCCTTTATCTCTGTGTCTCTTATTCCATTTATTTATTTCTTCTTTCTGTAAAACAACTCTCTGCTTCTCTTGGTTGCATTACTCAATGACTTTGGCTTTCGGTATACTTGCTTTGCCATGGCTCCAAATTGGTCTTTGATGGACTCCATATGACTAGAGCCTACTACCATTTGAATGAAGCTCTTTGATTCTAATTATGGTAAGGAAATCTGTGACCTTTAAACTGGCCAATGAATACTGGGAATGTGCAACCAAGGTTTAATTATCCATGGGGCTGAGAGTCTACAGAAATGTTTCTTCTGCGGTCTAATGGTAAGACACACAAACACTAGTCCAAGTTCACACTGCTAGTAAACAGTCAAGTAGAAATTAAGAGCAGAGATTTCAATTCCTGGTTCAGTTCTCATTCAAATACAACATAGGTTAATGAGCCATAATTATATGCCAGGAACTGTGCTAGGCAACAGGCAATGATCCTAAGCAAAGCCAGACTCTTTTCTTACCCTAGTAAGAATCTAGTAAGAGAGGCAGAGACTAAAAGTAAAATTAGAAAGATAAACGTGATTGGCGTAATGAAGAAGTGGTGTATGGGTGCTTTGTGATATAGTCAAGAAACTACACCCAAAGGTGGCAGTGCAGAATACACAGGAAGAGATATTTGAACCTATATGTTAATAGATAAAGACTGAGGAAAGTGAGAACATTTTTTTTTTTAAAGTTAAGTAAGCAAAGGGTAAAGAGGTAAAGGAATTTGTCTTGAGGATATTAGAAAGTGATGGATTTTAAATGGAGAGGTGAAAGAATTAGTGTCTGTATTTTGGAAAACAAACAAACAAACAAACAAACAAAAAACACCCAGAATGAAGTCTGGAGGATAGACAGAAGGTTAGTGAGTAGGAAGTTGAGGAGTGTGGCAGTTATTTGGGTGGTAATGGAGATATTCAGATGAAGCTTTGCAAATTAACTGAATGGTTTCCCTGTGATGCCACGGGATACTAAAACTAATATCAAGTACAGAGTCGATTTATGCTCTTCTTCCCTACTAAGTGATTGTTAATTTTATTCTCATTATTATTATTAATAAATACTGTGAAGTGATATGAATAATCTAAAATATTCTCATGTATAATGCAGAAGGCATTAGATCACAAATATCTTAATTTGGATACAGAAAGTTTAAGCTGTGTTAATTGCAACAGAATTTTCAGAGTGGCTTGACTACAATTTTTTGTAACACCAAGTGACTTTTAATAAAGTTATGAGTACTTCCTAAATTTATTTGCAGTTGTTCATTTTTTAAACTTCTAAATAAGAATTGTGTATGTGTACAGAAAACTTAAAATTTATATTTCTTTGCAATTAAATATGATCTTTTATTGAGTTACAGTAGAAATTTACCTCCTAAAAGATGATTTTTCATTAGATCAAAGTTTTATTTCTTTAAAGAGTTTTTTCCCACTGACACAGAAAGCAGATTGCTTATTGCTTCCATTAGTTAACATATTGTAAGCTTTCGCACTATGCATAGAAGAATTATGTCAATATTTCCCTTTCTAAAAACAAAAAAAAGCTATTGCTGTATTTTGGGTCAAAAGCCATTTTATTAAAAAGTGCCAAAATATTGGACTTCACAATTAGAGAGTAACAGCTGTAGTTGATTTTTTTTCAGGCTAATCTGTTGTCAAAGTTAGTTCTAATACAAGCATATGTATTGATAGACTGAAGGGACTTTGAAGAAGTTATTATGGATAATTAATACATTTAAAAATAGGCATAGTGTGTAAAATTTCTGTCAAAGTAAATTTAAAATTTGAAATGTATTAGTCGAGTTGCATAAGATCAAGATGGCAGCAGAAATAAAATGTAACCAAGATCAATAAATCAATCACCAAATTTTCATTGTTTGACAATTCTGCATGAAGGAGTGTTGTTACTCAATGGTAGGTACAAATTTTTTAAACTGGAGACAAAATCAAAGCACCAGAGTAATCGGGTCATAATGTAGTGAATTATAGGTGTTCCTGGCTCAGTGGTGACAAACTTGATTTAATGTGATCATATTCTGTTAGTGGTTTATAAAAAGAACTTGAAAATATTTAAAAGAAGGGTTACTGTAACTACCTAAAGAAATTATTTATGCTAAAGAGCTTTGAATAAAAACTATATGCAAATATAAGGAATTTTATATTAAAAAAGAAATACATGTTATATCAAAACTTAGTTTTCTTCTCACATTATTAATGTGATTTTGCCCTTTTATTCCTTAATAACTATGTTCCTGTACATTTTTCCAGTTTTATTGAGAAATAACTAACACACATCACTGTATAAATTTGAGGCATACAGCATGATGATTTGATTTATATATATTGCGAAATGGTTACAATAGGTTCACCTAACAGCCATCTCCTCATATAGATACAGTAAAAAGAGAGAAGAAACGAAGAAAGGAAAAATAAATTCTCCTTGTGGCGAGAACTCTTAGGATTTACTTTCTTAACTTTCCTTCATATCATACAGCAATGTTAACTGTAGTCACCATGTTGTACATTACTTTCCTAGACTTATTGATCGTATGACTGGAAGTTTGACCTTTTGACTACCTTCCTCCATTTCCCCTCTTTCCATCTCCACCTCTGGTAACTGCAACTCTGATCTCTTTTTCTAGGAAGTTTGTATATTTGTTTTTAGATTCCGCATATAAGTGAGATTATACAGTATTTGTCTTTCTCTGACTTATTTCACTTAGCTTAATGAGTCCATCTATACTGTTGTAAATGGTAGGATTCTCTCATTTTTAATGGCCAAATAATATTTTATTACATATATATTATACACACACACACACACACACACGTATATATCTCATAATATCCATTCATCTGTCCATAGACACTTAGGTTGTTTCCATGTCTTGGTTATTGTAAATAATGCTACTGTGAACATGAGGGGGCATATATCTTTTTAAATTAGTCTCCACACTTTGTGAGTTAGACCTTTGCTTTTAAGTGTTCATTCCCAATTGTTCATTGTAGTGTTGTATTAAAAGGTTCTGTGTTAATACTTCTTTGCCTTCCTCAAGAAAAGATAAATTAAAAATTCCTAGTTCTCTTTAGAAAAAAAAGAATAATTTCTCATTGATAATGGAAAGTAATTCAAGAAATATTTATGTATCTGTTATGTGTCTGTGGAAAGTAGCAAGCATGCAAAGATGAAAGAGCATCTCTTCTCTTGTAGGTATCCAGTGGAGAGGAATCCTACTGTGAAACTAATTTTTAACTTTCAAACTATTACATTCCAGATATTAGATTTACTTGTTTTCATCTAATGGCTTAAAAGTGTATTATTTATCTCTTGGCCACCAGTTTATTTCAAGACTTTAAAAGAGTTGAGGACTTACACTGATGCTTCCATGGCCCCAGAAGCCCCCTAACTCCTTACCCTCCAACTTTTATTATCTTTATAAGCTAATTTCCTACTCATTATTTAGAATGAAACATCCTTAACTTCCATTATGAACTCTTAGAACACAGTGCATTTTCTGCTTGCATTTTTCATAACCATAAATTTAACAAATTGTTTAATATCTGTCTCTGCTGCTCCAATGAAACTTCATGAGGGCATTGATCATGCCTGTATTATTTTCCTTTGATTCTCCAGTTTCTAGTTCAACACTAGGCACAATGTAGGTCCCATTAAACATTTTGCAAAAGGACAAATGATAAATGAAGCAGAATATGGCTATCAAACCACATGAATAGAAACCAGATTTTAATAAAAGGCAATATGGTTTCGATTATTTTCTACAATTTCAAAAAATTACAAATAAATTCCTAAAAAAGAAATCAAATGTGGTCATTTAAGTAATTGATCGAACACATTAGTTTTACTTATTTGTCTAACATTACTTATTTAAGTATTTATTAAGCATTCCACCCTGTGGTGGTATTCAGTAATGCTAAGAAAATGAATAAGGTAACTCTAGTCACCAAGAAACCCAAAGCTTGGTGAAAGAGTAAAAAATAATTGCAATTTAATATTATAACTTCTGTGGAAGTAATATACAAATCATTGTCAGTCCCAGAGGAGCTAATAATCAGTCCAAACTTCATAGAATCAAAATAATTTTACCGATTCTGCCATAAAAGAAAACAATACATGCATAGGCGTTCCATTAGTAGCCTTGTATGCTCAGTTACTACAATGTGAAGAGGAGCATGGCAGGTGTAGACACTTTCAAAATAAGTATAGGCAGCTTATAACATGATGAATGTACAATGGAACTATGAAAATAAGAATAAAAGAATGTTAAAATATTACTTAAGAAATAAACAGAAAATCCATAAAAAAAGGAATTTACTGAAATAAGCATAAACTTAGCTCTGAGTTTTCTGGCTGCTGCTAGAAACACACACACACACACACACACACACACACACACACACACACGTATACACTCAGAAATTTTAATACTTAGAAATTTTCACTACCTGTTGTTTTTCTCCCTAAGTCATTTCCATTAACCTCATGGATAACCTTTCAGACTACCCTCAATTCTGATGCAAATTTAGTACTTTTGAAAACATCCCCAATGTTTTCAAATTCATTGCAATTCATAGCAAATTCAAGAAGAACATTTTTACAATAAAATTTTTTAGGGAATATGCAGAAAACTTCTCCGTAAGAAGTTTTGTAACTTAACAGAAGATTGCTGTCCTTGCAGGCATGTCCCACAGCACAGGATGTAACATTTTGCTGAATACATTCATAGTAAATGCCCTTTTCCGAAGCCATTCCTCCCATCTCTCCTTGCCTGATTTTGTCTTGTCATCTAACACCCAAGGTCACAAATCATTGGCACAGAATGTACACACATACACATACATTTGGCCTACACATCGGAGGCTCACAAAGTATGAGAAATTATACTAATGTTTATGATTCATGTAAAAATCTACATTTTTACCTTCTCATCTTCCAACATATACTTTTAATGTCTATATAATTATCACAAAATGAAGATATAAAATATACATTTAACCATTCTCTTATTTTTGGGAGTAGTGGAACAAAGACTTTGTGTGTGTGCGTGTGTGTGTGTTTTGGTTATTACTCACAGTAATAAGTAACAGTATGAAGAAAATCCAATGGAAAGATCTATTTTCAAGGTTCTTAATTACTTATTATAAAGTTACATCATTTGCTCACTCACTATATTTTTACCAGCATTGCACTGATTCTTATTTTAAAATATATGTATTATATATATACGCAATCATCGATTTAACTTTTTTATTTCTGGTGAGGAAAAAGCTCGTTTATCTGTATATATTTCATCTATATTTTAGTTATACTTCATCTTATGTGAATTTCCTGGTTCTTCCTTTGCTTTTTTCCGTTGAGATGTGCACTAACCTAGATTTTACTGAAGTGGCTTTCAATGGCAAAGTTTTTTCTTTTGTTTTATTCTTTCATCCCTGCTATATGCCCTGATGGGGAGACTGTGGCTCAAGCCCCTTGTTGCCCTCAGCACCATGTTGGGAGTCAACTTGACAGAACAGCCACTATCTGGAACTTTCCCCGTTGTACATTTAGTAAATGTTAACTCTGTTTATTGTGCTTCAATTTTATTTTTATATAACATGTAGAAATTAGACTATATATAAATACGATTTAGAAAAAGTTTTAATATTACTTTAAACTATGTTTACTTTCAAGAACATATTTTTAGTCAGAAAAGAAGCCATTTTGTCTCCTGGAAGCTAGAGTACTGATATCTCAAAGGTATTACAAATTTTCTAAAAAGATTTCTCAAACAGGTAAATATATTTCTCTCTAATCTAGAAGGAATAAATTATGTAGGAGAGAGAACTTGCTTAACTTTTTGAAAGACTCCTGTCAGAACCTTTAGAAATGGAGCTCTTAGCAGCCTTAATTCTGCTGTTCCACTTCCAAACAGGGGCAACCCACTCCAGATTCCCTCTTCCGGCTTCCTTTCCTGCCCTTTTTTTGGAGTCGCCTTTTGTTTGCTCACCTGTCACATTTCTTCTCTTTCTACCCTTTACAATTCAAGTTCTCTCCACTTAGCTCCAAAACCAGACCTCATAGTAAAGCAAGAGGGAACAGACATCATCATCTGGAACCAATTACATTTTTTCTTTTCCACTCATACCCAGGACTACAGTAAAACAATTAGAAACAAAAATTAACAAACAGTTTTATGGTGACTGTTTCCTTGCTGTTATGAAATTTCACTGAAGAAGGTGGGATCAACCGCTTTTCCATCATTGTTTGCTTGTCGAACTGCCATTAAATGGCACTCTTCAAAGTTTTTTCCCCCTAATTTGTAGTATTTTATATTGACATGCATTACTTGATCGGTGTTAATTTTCCTTATTTTAATGATTACTTGTGATTTACAAGAACTTTTTAAATGCCCTGATACAAATATTTCATTTCTAAAACTATTCTATGGACATGATTTATGTACTGGACTTTCATTACAATTTTATTTTCAGTTGTAAAATGAGGAAGACAATAAGAACTTAGTTTAGAGAGCATGGCACATTCTATGCAATCATTTAGAATGACATGTAAAAATATATCAATCATTATGTTGTTAAATAAAAAAGTGCACATAAAATGTGTATCCTATGAAGCCACACACAAATATATATACCGATATGCTTAGAAAAATATGAAAAATTATGTAGAAAATAGTAACATTTTTATGTCTGGGATATGGTATTCTATGTAATTTTTTTACTTCTTTGTAATAAAAATATCACTTTGGTAAACCAAGAATGACAAAAAAAACCAGTAAATGTCCTAAAAACTTCCTATTTTCCTGTGTGTGTGTGTGTGTGTGTGTGTGTGTGTGTGTGTGTTTATACAAACATATAACAAACTTTCTTTCAAAACACATTTTTCTAGTTATGACGAAAATAGCAAAGGAAATAAGAATCAATGTAGTAAAATTATCTTTAGGACACTTTAGCCCCTCCCTCCGCCCCCCTTCCCCCACATTCCCCCAGGAATAGTGACCATATTTTGGAAACACTTGGTCATGGTTCTTCAAAATTAAAATCCCCTGGAGATTTAACTTTATTCTTTTGTTTTTTTCCTCTTTCTTTTTTCTCCCTCTTTCCTCTACTCTTTCTTTCCTTTTCCCTTCTCTGCCCCCTCTCTTTTCTCTTTCCACTTTTCTTTTTTTCCTTCTTTCCTTCCTTCCTTCCTTCTTTCCCTCCTTCCTTACTTCCTTCCTTCCTTCTTTTTTTCCTTTCTTTCCTTCTCTCCTTTATTTCTTTTATTTATTTTGGCTTTTTTTTTTTTTGGTCTACTTTTACTAACTATTAAAAAACTACTATATATTAAGGACTAATATTTTTGTTATGTGCTTTAATATTTAATGCAATTTTATCTCTTCAGCAAGTCTGACATTTTTTTTTTTATCCTCCTCAGTTTATAGCTTAGGAAAGTGAGTATCAGAGAGAATAAATAACATGGAAGTGTTATGCTAGAAAATAGGAGCTAAGATTTGAATTCAGATTCTATCTGACTATATTCTAATATTCTCTTGGTTACCACACTCTTAATTCTCTATACAGCTTTCTTATTCCTTATTAAATGTGCATATCTCCGAGGGTTTAGATTTGACTTGTATGCTTCCCTTCTTGTATTGCTTTTTTCACATAACCATTTATTCTCATGGCTTCACCAACTGTCATGGAACCTTCAATCTTGGAGTCTTAAACCTATTTCCTACCCTAGAACTCTCTAGAGTTCTAGTCTCATATCTCTAACTTTAGCTAACAGATACCTATACCTAACAGTTAATACGTGGTAATTATTTTTCTCAAATGTGGCTTTAAGATTATTAATGCATTTAATTCTTACAACAAGCTCCATACTTATACATTTTACTGATGAGGAACTGAGGTTCAGTTAATTACCCAAAGATAAGAAGTTGGATATTTCCCTTTTGGTGGGACTACTTACACCAATAACAATATCAGACAGTGCTTTTACCTCAGGACTTTCTGAAAAAAAGACACAAAGGTATGTTGGGAATTATTGTCTGATCCCATAATTTAAAAGATACTATTCATTTGCATTACTTACACACTTATATCCAGCCATGTCTAAATAGTAGACATTGAATTGTAATATCAGTTTGACATTGTAAATTTCTACGTTCCAGGTGGTATTGAGTGAGGCTCTGAAATCCCCTGTGAGATTCTCATCTCAGACTTCCTTTATGTCAAGGGTGGAACTATTACTCCACTCAATCTAATGAGAACTGGGAAGTGTAATTCTTTATTCAGGGGCTTCAATTTATGACCCAAGTAAAGGTCATTGTACCTGTACTCAAGTCGGTTCCTTCCACCCTCGGGGCCAAAATACATTTGGTACTTTTATGCTCCTTTACATACCTGTGTCAAAGGTCTGAGTCCTAGAATATGGCCCTTAAAATAGCCATAACTCACTACACAGAAGCTGTTTAATTATTGATAATTAAATCAACTTATTGTGTGTTTCATAAAATTTCCCATTTAACTCGGTTTTCTAAGTCATTTTTCTTAAAATTATATGACATGTTTTGTAAGATAAAAAAATTTATCCAAATATTTCCTCAATTTCTAATATTTGGCAATGACTATGGAAAACTTTGTACCCTGTTTTTAACATTGTTTTTCTATAAATTATTAATGAGCAGTCTGAGAAAGTGATTATCCATTTATTTGGATAACTATAATGTTACTTAGAATAATATTTGAAGAGGAAACAATTTTTTTTCAGTAGTATAACCAGATCAGTAGCTCAGGCCAGGAACTATTTCCTCTATTTATATATTTTACAAACATATCCTTCTCCTCATTAAAGATTAATATTTCTCTTTAACATCTTAGAAGTTACCCGTTGCCAGAGACAAATGGAAAGAACCAAATTTTGATGGTTTATGTTTGTGTGTATGTCTGCGTGTGTTTATTTGTTGTTCATTTGTTTCTGAAAGAGCAGACAATATTCTTTATTATTAATTGATGAATATTTTGGTCCAACATAAATCATTGATTCAGCCATTATAGAGCAGTCATGTTCACTAGATAATGCTCTTAAACCAAATGAATATTGAATATGACAATAGGGTAGAAACTTGTCATCAAAGGCCTTCTATTTAGATGCCTGCAATGGTGAATGCTTTTTCATAAACTGCTTTCTAAACCAGATTGAGAATAGAGCAAAAATAACTTTAAAAATGACAAAAAGGTAGTTATTTACAGTGCATTTTAATCTAGTTTTTCCAATATTTCCCAAATAAGGTTTTTTTTTTCCCTCTCACCTTCCTTTCTTTCAATAGTATTGTGATCAAAGTAATATGTTTCAATTAAAACACATGAAATAGTTTTAGTGATCATTTGCTTGCAAAACTTCTGATTAAAAAAAAAAACTTTATTGGAATTTTGCTATAACCTAATTCTTAGGGTTAATTCTATGGGACTTTTTAATAGGTGAAAAGCTCTGGGTAGAATAAATAAGCCATTGTTCCTCCCACCTTTGCCCCCCTTCCTTAAAACCTGATGGAAATACAGGTATTGTGCAAGGGGAAACAAAGGAGTTTAAAATTACAGCCCTTGTGAAGAACAAAGTTAAGCTTTGTTGAACTGGTTTAAAAATATAAATATAAAATCTTCTATATTTTCTGAAGAAGATATAAAAATGGCAAAACATCATAGAAATGTTTTCTAACTATACAACTTTTAAGTATGAAATAAGCTGGTATATGATATTTTTAGTCTGTTTCTCAGATATAAGAATTCATTTATTTTACGATTATCAATATAAAGCGAAGATTGCCTTATACCTCTTTTAAAATGAATACCAGGAAATCAATATTTTCATGATTATCATTATCAAACAAAATTTTAAAATGATAATAGAATAAATATTCTATGTCAATCTATTACATAAGTGGAGTTGGAAGTAGAAAATATTTCTTTAGGAAGAAATAGTTTGAGACTGATAAAATATATGTTGCCATAAGTTTTTGCTGCTTGTATTTTATGCAAGTGTGGTGGTGATGCCCATAGTGACTAATCTAGACTTTATGCTTCTCCCAGTAAAATTCCTCTTCAGTTGGGGATAAGCCAAATGTAACAGTATAGAAATTGTTTCAGGTCAAATCCCTGATTTTCTTAGATCCATTCTGACTTTTTTTTGCTCTAGATATTTGAATATATGTTAATGATTTTATATGGGTATGTCTTTTGCTATGTACTAGTTGGTTCTTCAGGGGTCCTAGGATCAAAGTGTTGTCCATGACAAAACTCAACTACCAACAGTGTATATATTTTAGATTATATACATTTGTGTGTGAATATTTACGTATAAATATATGTACAGATACATTCATATACTTTAGCATATCAATCTTTAAAAAAATATTAAAACTGTCTCTAACAATGGTCCTCCAATAATAAATGTATTTGAAATACTAAGTAAAATTTAAAAAATCACCAGTTGTTATCAATAATGCTGTGATTCTGTGGCCCCCTCCAGCAAGAGTAGCCAGTTTTTCAAAGGTATTTGAAAAGCAGTTTGAAGGTAAATTGAGTGGCTGGAAGAGATAAAAATCTGTAGATTTTTAACCTGGTTCATTTTTGTTTTCTACTGTCTCAGAGAAAAAGAAACAAAGTGTTTTCTTGATTAGTTATTATGCACATGAATGGGGAATCATTTAAACCAAGCATATGCTGGCAAACCAAATAAATAAATTGCAAGTGAAAGGGAGCCTCTAGGATTAATATGTGGTATACAAAAGGCATTTTCCCTCTTCTAAGCTTGCCTTCTAATTAAAAAAATGTATAATTTGCTTCTTATTTTGTTCCCTCTTTTAGTTTTCTTTTGTTTTTATTCTTTAGAAGTCGTTGATTTCCATTCTGAAAATTGGAGGAAGATAAAACTAGTTTTACTTAAACATGGAAAATTTCTTGTAGGTAGTTTCTAACATATAAGCATTGCTGTTTATATGTCCATAAGATCGAGGTTTTTCGGTTGCTTTCTTTTACCACATTGATATCATAAAAGTTTTTTATTTCTCTCTTTTAGGAAAACAGCTTTGCCTTTGGTCATATTTTCTAAATTTGTCATGCAAAGAAATGTCAAAAGAAAAAGAAAAATTGCATTAAAATCTTTTTCTTATTTTTGATAAACTGTAGGAGCCATTTGTTTTATATTTTTAAATAAGAAGTTCCTTAAGAGTTAAATTAGTTTTGAAAGGGTGTAACTAATCATAAAGGCAACGTTAAATTAGGAATTTTATTTGCACTCATTTGACCTTTATTTTATATTAGTCTGTCCTGTATTCTTTACTTTGTGCCTCAGCCATTTTACTAGCTGTATGACTGTGTGAAAGTTAATAAACACGTCTCTGCTTCAGTTTCCAGTTTTCTCAGCTGTAAAATAGAGATAATATTATAATATAGTGCATGTAAGAATATAAAGCATGATAAATTCCATATGTGTACGAACAAATGCCTTACATACATTAAATATAGTATATATCTATACATAAATATGTAGTGTATATGTGTGCATATGCATGTGTATATATGCATGCACTCATACATACATATAAATATGTATATATGTGCCATTTATCAATTTTATTTATTTTTCTGGTAGTTTTATTGTGTCCAGTCATTTCCTTATGTTGCTATTTTTTAATAAGGTGTTTGAAAAAAATTTTATTCAATTAAAGAATCAATAAAATACTTTAAATATAGCAAAATAAATATTTACTTTCTTTTTATTTGAGAGAAAGGTGTGGTTTTTGGTCCTGAGTTGTAGATTTTAGTTTCAGAAGATTTTTTGAGGAATTTGAAATTAGTCACGCACTGCTTAATAATGGGAATACATTCTGAGAAATATGTTCCGAAAAAGAGAATTTTGTCCTTGTGTGAACATCATAGAGTGTATTTAGATAAACCTAGATGATACAGCCTACTACACAACTAGGCTATATGGTGTACCACCATCATACATGGGGTCCCTTGTTGACTGCAACATTGTTATGCAGCTCATGACTGTATAGAGATGACCACCTGTTGGAAAAGAAAAGAAAGACTATACAAATGTAATGGAACGTTTCTTCAACTTTCGTTGTTTTTCTTTTCTCTCTCTTTTTATTTAGACAAGTTAAAAAAGGACAGCAAGAAAAAGATAGGAGATGGAAACCAAAGATTTGTTTGAAATGAAAGAATTGTGAAGTAGTAAAGAGTTCTTTAGATTATCACTTAAAATCGAATTACATTTTAATTGAGGTAGAGAAAGCTTAGAAAGTAGCCTACAGGAATTCTCCCTCGGGCTGAAGCCAGACATTCTTTGCTGATTTAGGCCCTTAATTAGGCATAAACTAATCATGCTGTGAGCTCTAGAGAAGAAATAACACATAATTGTTAGTACTAATTTCTTAATTGTTAGAAAGTGATACTTCAGTAAGTGCTTCATCCAACAAGAATGATCTGCAACGTGGCATCTCTTCTCTCCACATGTCAACAATTTATACTTATAACACCTTGAAGAAAGAATACTTAACAATACACTTAATTCTCTTTTCTGTATCTTCAAAACAAATTTGATATTCTAAAATATAACCCTCTTTCCCTAGTGGAATGATCAATGTGGCTTTCAGTACTGAGATGGGAAATCCAGTCAAAATGCATAAACCTATTTTTCATACTAAGTCGCCAGCGCTAAATTATCCAATCATAAGTTCAAATGGAATCTGATAAAGAACAAAATTCAAAAAATTCAACCAAGTAAATTTGAAGATCTAATTGGCTTTATTAGCGATTCATGAATCTGGCAGCACCCCATCTAGCAACTATAAGGGAAAACTGAAGGATTGTACATAATGGAAGGTTTTATAGGAAGAAGAGTGGGGCGAGGGAGCTATTCACAAAAGAAAAGAAAAGATGATTTTTAGACCAGGACCTCTTCTTTGGCAGGGGTGGGAGGTATGTGTGTGTGTGTTTGGGGAGGGCAGGGGATGGTCTGTTTTTATTTATTCATTTTTTAAATAGAGATTGCCTCTTCTTTCTATGGGAGGGGGTGGATGGAGAGGGCCCAAGTGATAGATTACTTCATTGGTGTTGACCAGAAAAATTCCAGACCGATTAAGTTTATATTTCTGGGTGAGGTTAGATCAGGTGTCTAATCTAGGTTTGGTATTATGGGCTTTAGCCATTTTGGGTGCATGGTTTTCTTTAACACATCAAGGGACAAATTATCTATTGAATATGTCAACTTTCCAAACTCTCTTCATTTACGTTGCCTTGAATATAGAATCTGGAATAATAATTAAAATCATTATTAATTCATATTCATTCTGTTCTGTGACTTTAAAAGAGATCATGAAATCGAACATGTACTATAAATCTGTACTTCCTCCTTTCGAAAGAGCTGGATTTTATAAGGCTGTAGTCATTATGATAAGCATTTTACTCACATCTTCTTGAATAAGTAATAAAAATAAGGAATTAAAAATTCTCAAAATGACAATTAAGTAAATTAAAGTGATGTGGAACAGAAAAAACGTGTCATTGTTTTTATTGGTTAATGAGCAATGAGATCTTTCTAATAGGAACCAAGCAGAAATTGCTCTTGTGCCCCTGGCCCATTTAGACAGCATAAGACAAAGGTGAAACCACATATACTTACTGAAGAAAAGCTCTAAGTTTTATATTGTCAGTACAAATCATACAAGTTCAATACATGATAATACACTTTCTTTTTCCCACCTCATCCCCATTTGTGCCACTGAATAAATCACAAAAGAATGGTGGGGGGGAACCCAGCGTAATAGGAAGTAGTTTTGCATATTAGACTGAAATTAAAGGGGGGGGCACACTTTACAATACTGTTATTAGTAAGTTTTAGCACATGATGGTTTGCAAACACAGAATCATTGTTTTCTTTTCAAAATTAATTTCAGTGAGTTTTTCTTATGTTAATAGGATAGCAGTGTGCATCCATTGTGTGATATCCTAATATTAAAGTGAACATTGAGAATTACGAAAGCATGAATTTTAACAGTTCTGCAGAAAAAAAAAATTGCAACCCAGCTCGGAGTAGTCAGGAAAGCCTGAGCACAACCTATGCTCCAAGAACAGGGATACACAGATGACTGTTTTAGTGCTGCCCCCCAGGGGCTCCCAGGCTAGTGAGAGGGCTCTTCTCCAGAGCAAATAATAATGAAGAGAACTGCATAAGACCAATGCACAGTGTTGGGGAAACAGAGAAAAAATGAGGGACACTTGTCTTTAAATGTCTTTATCAATAGCACAGCTCCAAATGTCCTCACAATGTGCTCTACCTCTTTCTTAAATTCTTAGCAAACAAGTGACCTTGTATATGAAAATATTTTCGTTTCAATATCAATATTCTTTATCTTTCCTGGTAACTTACCACTGATTTTTGATACTTTTTTTTCCATTAGAAAGTCTATTTTATTCTTTACAGAAGTCCAATTAAAATGTTTCAATTTAACAGTTTAACAGTGTGGCCATATTTCCTATAAATTCTTTTTAATTTGATCCTACTTTGTATTTTCCAAGGGATAACAACCTCTCCTTTATATTTATTTTCTTAAAGGTATATATTCTTTGAATACATTATTGATAATGTCTGAAATAGTCTTTTAAAAGAGCTGAGCTAGACTTGTACCTTGGTACCTCTTTGGCTTTCACAAGGGCATAATCTGTCTGTAATTTCCATATATTCTTAAAAGTACTAATTAACATTAATGATATATATAATGGCAAGTGAAATTCAGTATTATAGATTATAGCCATAGTAACAGATGGACAAATTGTAGCCATACAACCAAGTGTTCTTCTATTTGATAAAATTAATAAACAAAGGAAAATAATGGAGTTAAAATACATAAACATTGTGAAAGTCTAAGTATAAAGAACAAAATGTGTGTTTCTGGTAGAGTAGCTAAAGTGAAACATAGGTATAAGTAGATAAAATATTGTTATGGCTTTAAATAGCATGATGTGTCACATACTAATGCCCTAAAAGTTAAAAATCTAATTATCAGTAATACTTATAATATAGTCAGACACTTACCGCAAGATTTCTTTCCCCAAAGTAGACTTTGAAATACAAAGTAGTATTGTGAAATATATATAGATATGTATATGTACATCTACATATACACCATGAGTTCATAAGTTCATTTATGTTTTATAAATAAGGCAATAATATGTTTAATAATGATTTGCAAATGTGCATTAATTGTATTTATACAAAACTCTTTAGTACATTTCTATTTATTAGAATAACTTTTAATACTACATATGTAATTCTACTAAACAACTAATTCAACTGAAATAAAATTTAATAAAATCATCTTCATACGCCTCCAGAATCTGAGTTTTGAAACTATATGCAATCTTTATTTACAAGTGATTTCACAAATCACTGCTCTGTTCAACTGCATTATTAACCTTTATATTTGATTTTAAATCCATTTGATCTTATATCTGAAATCTATTAATTCATTAATTGTTAACCGGCTTCAAAATTAATAGAACAAAACTCAGTTGTTATTTTACCTTAAGGATTTCAGAGATGCACTGGCTAGGGTAGCAGATTATAACTGCGTATTTTCTAAAGAAGCTATTTCAATTAAATTTTGTTGAGACCAACAAATATTTCTTAAACATACTGGAGCCTGCAAGGTGCTAGATGAATAAAGATGGCTAAGTTTAAATCCCTGTCTGCAAACATATCTAAAACAGTAGTGTTAAAAGGGAAATATGATGCCGCAGGACTGTTCTCTCAAAGCTTCAACAATTTTCTGCTTCTGAAAGTGGAAATAGGGATTTACCTTTGGATAGAGCTCTTTCTTCGATACACTCAAAATTGCTGAGACTTTGTATTCACGTAGCTGTAGAGAAAATACTTATTTCTCCTGAAGGTCTTCCCAAAGGCAGATGCTAAAAAATGTTATATGTTCAATCTCATAAAATAAATTGGATGCTCCTGAGGATTTAAAATGGTTTTCCTTTCTTATATTTGGAATTAGACTTCCCAATGCCTGAAGAGTATTAATTATTCTTAGAATATACTTTCAACATTTTGTCACTGTCACGAAGATTGGAAGCCAAAACCAGACATGCTGCTGAGGACTGGATTTCTTTTTATCTCATTCATTAGAAAAACCTGTGAAAGGATAGTTGTCTTGGTTTTAGATCCCCTAGAAGTAGACCCTGAGATACGGTTTTGAATGCTAGTGGTTTATTTGGCGAGTGAAGCCAAGTCTGAGAAAGCATCAGTAAAAGAACAGAACATAAGGCATGGAAGAGAGAAAAACCAATATAGGGTACATCGGGGAGTCAATGACCACAGAGGGAGGACAATTGGAACTCGGTCTTGTTGACAAGATCTGAGATCTGAGACAGTATAGAACATGGCTCAGAGTTACCCAAGGAAGTAGGAGTTAAGGTATTTATCACTAACATTTTTTCTATTATTGGTCGAGGGCAGATTTGGGGAGTATTTTTTTTTTTTTTTTTTTGGCATTTTTGCCTTGCCCGTGTGGGAGCTGAACATGTTCCCACAGCCAAAAAAAGTTGTCAGGCCAAGAGAACTGTGGTATTTACAGCAAGGAGCTAGTAGTATATAGATGTGCGTTAACAAACAATAATAATGCTAATGCTAATAATAATAATAACAATAACAACAACAATAATAGTAATAATAAATAAATAAAGACTATGGAGGCCAAAGATCGAACACTTGGTGAAAAAATTCTTTACTGCTAAGCAGCAAACCTAATTTAACACAGAGTTTAGGAAAGTTCTTAAAAGTGAGGAGTGGAGTAGAGAAGTGAAATAGGACTTTTAAACTTCAGAGACTCCAAATTCTGTCCCATATGTAGAAAGCAACACCTCTAAATGTGGCTAGCTGCATTAGAGTTTGTTATTTAAACTCTGTTATCTTGGGATGGTCTGCTATGCATGTGTGGTGCTCAATTTGAAATTATGGTGTCCAAGTGCCTCTTCTTTGTATGTGAGGTCTCCACTTTGGAATTCTGGAATCTGACTGGCCTGGCTTTGTGCATGATGTGTAGGAGTCGGGATTATGTTGCTTAGTCAGGTCTGTCCAAGTATCAGAGGACTGAAAGAGTGGCCCACTCAGGGTTTATCAGCTGAGTGCCAGAAGAGTAAATAACACCATTTTTGAGAAGTATTATATTGATCTTCGATAGCATTTAGGGAATAAGCCACACCCTTCTTGATAGAACTTGGAGTTGTCCCTGAAGGAAAGATGTACCCACAATCAATCATCATGGGACTTGGAAGACCTAAGGATGAGATTTCCGTAGTCTAAATTACGTGGTTTTTAGAAATTAAATATTATAGTGATAATGTAAGGTCTATCTATATTACACAATTCCGAGATATAATAGAGATAACTACTTACATATGGAAATAGTTACTAAGATTTGGTCTAAAATCATGTGATACCTTTTTTGCATGTGCAGACTACAAATTTAGCCAATAGTAATTAAGATTATTGTAAAGATGATGATGTAAAGGAAGGAGATAGCACCAATGAATGTCTAATAGATACATATACACGTTAATAAGATATAGGAGAAAGATACATATTGGTAATCTTATATTTACAATAATCCTAATTATATAGTTTAGAAAATGGATATTTCCTAAAGATTTGGAGATAAAAATTTAATCCAAGTCTATTAAATGGTAAATGTTCAACTTCTTATAATATACACACCATCTGACATCCCAGGTAGACCCCAAAATCACAACAGCTGCTTTTATAACATGCCATCATTTTAATTAACTTTGCACTACTAGTAGTTTTGAATCAGGAGAACCTGTGGAGCCAATGAGACCCAGAACCTGTCAGCAAACATTTCTGGGTCAGACCCCCGTGTATCCTGGTTGTAAAGTGCAGTTTGTATAAATTAACTTCCATTCAGAGAGAGAGGGCCTCAGATGGCACATTTAATTAAATATTTAGTCAATTAACTATCATTCTGATTCATGCAGTTGAAGAATTCAATAGTAAGAATAAAAGTCACTTCTCATTTCTACATGTGTATGTGTAATTGTTATATGCATAGCTCTAGATAGCAGTTAGGTCTAGAAGCATCAACATCCCAGCAACAATAGGTGTACCTACTGCCCCATATCTTGCTCTCTACCATTTATCTTATGCCAAAAGGAAATAGGACTTCTAGACTGGGGCAAGATGAGTAAAAGATAAGACTGGGAGATCTTATTTTGTCAAAAAATTAAGTTGTGTTCAAAAAGTGATAGAGTATGTTGCAAAGATACCGGCCCAGCTTGAAAAATCTCTCCCTGACCAAATATAGAAGTTTGTGCCCTAAAGTCATGAATGACACTAATGGACTCTAGGTAATTTCTAAACATTAAGCATTCATAATTTTAAACCAAAAATAAATAGACAAATAAATGAGAGAGAAGGGACTGTTTTATGTACTGTAGAATATCAAGGGCCAATTGGTAAACGTGGAGGAGTGCTGGAGTTGGTTCAGGAAAGTATCAATGTACGCTAAATCTAGACAGAAATATTGAATAGGAGTAAGATTATATGTATCGTCATAAGGTGTCTCCTCAAGACTCTTTAGTAATTGCAAGAGGAAAAACAGTAAATATATGGTGGAGAAATGAGTGACACTTTAACAATTGCATCAAAATTACTGTCACCAATAAAAGGCAGAATGTCATTATGCATCTCCCATATCATGTCCTAGGAAGGATATCCCTCGCTAATCTAGCATGAAAACCAGTATTGCATCTGAGCCTAATCATGAAGAAACTTCAGTCAAACCTCAAATGAGGAACATTTTAGGAAGGAGGGGCTATATTCCTCAAAAATGCCACTGTCACACACACACACAAAAATACAAAGGAAGATTGTGGAAACTTTCCAGATCAAAGAAGAAATAGGAATGACTAAATATGATACCTGATTCTACACTGAATCTTGTACTGGAGAGAAATTTCACTATAAAGAACATTATTAGGCCAATTGAAAAAACTGAAATATAATTATGAAAATATATATATAGAAGCATTGTATTCATGTTAAAATTTGTACAAGTAGATATTCATACTGTGGCTAAAAGAATATCCTTATCCTTAGGAAAGACATAATGAAGAATTTAAGGTAAATGGCTATTATTATTCAACTTGCTCTCAAATGGTTCAGAAAAAATATTATATATAATGTATATTAGTTTAAAGTATATATTATATCAATATATAATGTATAAATATAATACACATAATATATTATTTATTATTGGTATTTATATAAAATATTATTATAATATATTATTACTCTTTTTTTTACATGTAAAGGAACAGAGAGAAAGAGCATGAGAAAGCAAATGGTGCAAACCAAAACTAGGTGACTCTTGGTAAAGGGTGTAGGGATTCTACATGTTTTCTTATTTTTGCCACTGTTTGTATATCTGCAATTACTTTCAAATTAAAAAAGAAAATAGACCATGAGTTTGACTGAGAAAATTAAAAGTTGAAATCCTGAGTGATTTTAGGTAAGCTACTTTGTGTCTCAATATTGTTTTTTAAAATAGAGGTAACCTTATCACTTCAATGACATTAACATGAATTGTTATTTGGAATATAGCAAAGGCTAACCCTCTCTTCAGAGCCCAAGCTCATCTACCAGGTTAATATCTTCACTAAATCCAGTTTCTACAAGTTTGGTTAAATCCTCATGTCTTTTTAGTAACCTGTACATTCCTTATTTAAAAAATTACACAACGGTATAGATTTTAAGTCAAAATTATGGTCTTACTCTGATAGAATGTGAAGTCTTTAAAGTTTAGAAATGTTTTATATTCAAGCTGGTATTCTTAGCATTAGTATAATTATTAGGTGTTTATTGAAATGAGTTCATTAATCTACATAATCCACATAAGGTAATATCTGGAGACATCCTTGATTGTCAGAACTGGGGGTGGTGGTGATGCAGTCACCTAAATGTTTGAAGCCAGAGATGTTGCTAAATATTCAACAATGCACAGGACAGCCCCCAGAAAGCAAGAATTATCCAACCCAAAATGTCCATAGCACTGAAGTTGAGAAACCCTGATTTAAATGAAGGGGAAAAACTGTCAGAAATATTTAGGCAGATCTGATTTTTAAGTAGAGGTGAAACTATCAATTACTGAATAGAAGTTATACTTGAATTTGGTAGACAAGTTTAATTTGAACTTTGGCCTTGAATTTTATCATTACAGCCTGCCCATCACAGATGTTTACATAATATGCAAGCTATCACATAACAGTGATGCTTTACATTTGTAACAGTTTTTCTATTGCTTGTCTTATGGTAGGCTACGCATGGCCTTTCAGCTGTCCTGGAGAAATACCATCACAGAGATGTTTATACTTCTGCTGATTGTGCTGACTTACACAAAGCTATCAATTCCACGCATTTTTTTTTTAAATCTAATCTTTAAGCTTTTTTTTTTTTTTCCAGAAATACCTGAGAACTAGAACAAATCTCATTATGTCACATCCACAGAGTATTTTTCCTGATATACAGAGAGAAAAGAATGAAAAAATTGAAAAGATACAGAAAAAATTTAGCAAAAGTGTCTTGGAGAAAGCTTCCTTAACCACCATTTCACTGCTGCCCCTTTGCACTATCAGTGGGGCTTTCTCAACAACTTAAGTTCAAACTTAAGACCGCAGCGTGGAACAGGGAACAGCTTCGATCCAGCCAAGCAGTCTAGTTTAATCCCCACTCTTGCTTCAATAGGTTTTTCCCAAGGATTCTTTAATTTTGCTGGAAATTGTCTTAAGTGGTTCTGCGGGAACATGGGGACACATGGGCAAGTCTAGGAATGAAGTTTCTGCAGGAGCCTTGTTAAGTGGCCCCACTAAGTCTCAGGGCACAGGAGACAGGACAACCAGCCCGAGCTATGCTAGAAGCCACCTTGTCCTCTCGGCAGTTCTTTTAAATTCCTCTGGAGAATAAATCACTGATTTTTTAGCTGAAGCACCAAAAGAAGCAGTTTGGTGGTGTGTAGGGGTCCTTGCTTTATGAAAACTGAACAATTTAAACATTAGATTCATTTCCAAAGTGGCAACATATTCCCACTGATATTGGGACATATGATGTGGAGTAGAAAGGAGAAGGATGTGGGCAGGGAAGTGGCCTAACACTTATTTTTTTATTTAACTTTTAAAAGTATTCAATACATGCTTATTATATATAATAGTCTTCTCCCTTCCTTATCCACAGTTTCACATTCTTTAGTTTCAGTTACCTGTGGTCAATGAAGCATTAGTAGACTGAAAATATTAAATGCAAAAATAGTAAATGCAGAAATAAACAATTCATAGGTTTTAAATTGAGTGCCACTCTGAGTAGTATGATGAAATCTTGTGCTGCCCTGCTCTACAGGTGACCTGGTGCACGAATCATCCCTTTGTCCACCGTATCTACAGTGTATATGCTACTTTCCCATTAGTCACTTAGTAACTGATTGTGTTATCAGATTAACTATGATGGTATCGCAGTGTTTGTGTTCAAGTAATCCTTACTCATGTAGGCTTACTCATTTTAACATGTCACATCATAACAAGAATAAGAAGGGTGAGTACAGTACAATACGATATTTTGAGAGAGACAGAGCATAAGGGAGAAATCACATTACATAACTTTCATTATGGTATATCCTTATATTGTTCTATTTTATTATTAGTTTTTGTTGTTAAACTCTTACTGTGCTTGTTTTAAAATTAAACTTTATTATAAGTAAATATGTATAAAAAAACATAGTATATATAGGGTTTGGTACTATTTGTGGTTTCAGGTATTCATTGGGGATCTTGGAACATATCCCCTGTGACTATAATAAGGAAGGATTGTTGTATTACATGTGCATATATAACTGTGTTAAGAAATAAGTACTGCTCTCCAGATGAAAACATTTTTTTTAATTGAATTTTTAGGAACGTACTTTCCTGTACATATGCTTGGTCATTTTAATGCAGAAATAGTTCCTAAGTTTTATTATCTTAGCTCTCTGGGGAGTATATACTTTGGCTTTTGTACATAAAAGATTTGGTGAAATAATTTCACTTGTACTGTACTCCAAAGTAGGTTGGTTAATTAGATAAAGAAATAGAGGGAGACTAAACATCTCCTGACACATAAATGTGTGAGCAGGGGGCAGGAATGGGGTCTCATGTGATCAGAGCCATCTGCCCGCTTCCTGCCATATAGGCCAATTTACTCTTACAGCCTTTGAGTGCAGGTCTGAAAGTAGGTTTGTTGACCAAACCCATTTTTCTGTGTTCAGACTAAATGAAGTATTCACTCTCTCTCTCTCCCGCCCTCCTTCCCTTTCTCCCACCTTCTCTCCCTCCCTCCCCCCATCTCTCCTCCCATGTCCTCCATACGTAAAATAGTTTTAAAAATTATCAATCCAGATTATAATGGCAAGATACAATTTTTATGTTTGGCTACCACTCTACATGCTCTTATTTGTGTTGTGCTTTATTTCGATTTCTTTGAAAACAAGCTTTATCCTCATTTTTTCACTGCTTTTAATGGCTTATGGTTTTGTATTCAGGTTATTTGGATGCTACTTTATTGTAAAACCAACTTAAATGAAAACAGAAAATAGCAACAGCAGTCCTAATTCTTTCCTTCCTTAGAATTTTGGCTCCAGAATATTGTGGCTTCAAAGAGGCTATGACATCGAGAGAATGTGTTATCATGCTGTATTCAGAAGGATAGCAAGAAAGAACATAAGAAGGAACATAACAGAATTTCAAGGAGGGCAATAGAGCTAGAAGAGTTCTGGGAGGGCAGAATGTCTTGGAATCCTTTCAGAAACCTCTTCCAGCTTCTTCATGACGGCTGTTACTGTCCCTGCACATATGTGAGTTCATAGGGCCCGAAAAAAATGGCAGCATAGGGAAGCTCTATAATTACACTACAGATACAGGCTTATAAAAGGACTTTTTAAAAACTATTCCTTGGGGTTTGATTAATTACTTTCTTATTGCTGAAGACAGACTAGAGTGACGAGAACTGGGATTTTAATGGAGAAAATGAGACAGCAGTTGGACAGTTCTTAGTAAGGGAAAAATGATGCACTAAAAATGTAAATGTTTTAGATTTAGTCTACCCCCTCTCAATTCCCAGCAGTAGCAGACCTTGAAGTTTCCTTGGCTGCTGTGGATTGCAATGAGATATTTAGCACTCAGATGAGAATGCTAATCTCATTTGTTACATTCCATTTTAAAGCTATTTGTGAAGCTAGATTACCAGACAGTAATCATGCACAAAGTTTAGCACCATGTGTCTTTAATAAACCAGGCATTTGTGTTTATGGGTTTAGTGTGGATTAGAATATATATTAGCTGAATATTAATAGATTTAATCAATCCTTTTTGAATTTATGAGATTTTTTTCACTTGTAAATGCACATTCAGACTGACTTTTTATTCATAGACACTGGCAAACAGTAACTAAAAGGAATACTTTTATCATCATCATAAAATCTCATTTAACTTATAATAAGCACTGGGATCTCTACATTGTTTTGGATGCTGTGTGAGGAAAATTCTGGTGAAGACCAGTTGTTCTTCTCTCCGATGACTCACGAACAGAAGCCTCACTCATACTTCTGGTCAGGCATCTAATAAATGTGAAATATTGTCATAAAGCAAAAAATCCTCTACTACTACAGAACGATAAAAACATAAACATTATCTGCTGATAGAGAGTGCACACATATACATTTATACACATATTCATATAGGCATACATGTATAAGAGAACATATATCATACTTAGAATGATTGTACAAAAAATTATGTAAGAAACCCTGTTCAGTTAGTTTTTATTATCTTGTTCAATTGAGCTGAACAAACTGTGAATGAGACCTTATGCGATGCCATAATCTGTGCTAGGTTTAGGGGTAATAAAGCATGAACTCTAGCTTTATAGACCTTAAAGACCAATGCAAACTTAGAGGACTAGAAACTTGATTCCCTGTTCAGGAATTACACATACATTATAGCTTATTTGTTATTCTTTGTTGGTTTTTCAAACTAGTGACTTAGTGGAAGTAAATAGAACGGAATACTTTGTTGAGATTGGAAGTTTTTTGTTGTATTCTAAACAATTAGAACAATGTACAAAGAATATACAGTTAATACTATCTTAGCTATTTCTTACAAAAGAATTGGTGACGTATCATTCAGTGATGCAATAGTGCAATAGCCCTGGACTAACAGAGTGTGTGTGTGTGAGTGTGTGTGTGTGTGTGTGTGTGTACATCCAAGATACTTTTCTTGTATAGTCAATTATGTCATTTTCCTACTTCAGCTGTAATAGGAAATTACAGACAAATATTTCAGAAATTCGGTGGTTTAAAGCACACAAATTTATGATTTCATGGATCTGAAGGCCTGAAGGACTAAAACCAATGTATCAGAAGTACCGTGTTCCTTGAGGAGGCTGTAGGCAAGACTGTTTTGCCATGGCTCATGACTACTTCCTCTATGTTCAAACCAAATGTAGCATCTTCGAGTCTCTCTCTCTTTCTCTTTCTGACTCTTTTTCTATCACCATATCCCCTTTTCAGATTCTGATCCTTCTTCATGCTCTTTTGAGGACTCATGATTAATTAATTACAACAGGCATAATTCAAGATAATCTCCTTATCAATATCCTTAATTTAATCACATTGTCAAAGTCCTTTATTTTTCATGTAAGGTAACACATTCACAGGTTTTAGAGTTGGGATATGGACTTTGGGGACTATAGTTCTACATCCAACAACAATGGTGTTAACACTTCCTCTTTTACTTTAGGCCTCTATTATTAGCTATAGGACATTTCATTGTATACTTGCTCAATATATAAACTTTTAAAATCGAATCTTTTTCTATTATGTATATGTAAAATGTTTTCTTTCCATATGCTTCACAAAGTGATCATTACCTGCTTTACCCAGTACCAAAAGAACACAGGGTTCTTTATGGCTGTCAGCAGCGTGGGCCTCTATTTGGAACTAGCTTTCTCCCTGCAGCAACTGACAGCCTCTCTCTATGATTATTTCAATCCTTATTAGCAGAAAGCACTATTTCTGTTTGGAGCTTGATCAGAAACATTTCCATATTGAATAGCATCAGGTATGGGGATTATTGGCTTTCTTCTCCTTTTTCCTAACCCATACCATGTGCGGCATACAAAAGGAGATCCAGACTTACTGACCACTTAATTCCTATGCATGTCCAGCATACTTCAACATTATGAACCATTTTAATCCTCATAACATTTTGTGAAGTAAGTACCGTGGTTGTCTTCCTTTTGTAGATAAGTGAATCCAGATGATGTGGCTGCAGGGATCATATTCTGGACTGCTATATTCCACAGCCTCACTCTGTTACAACAGTATCATTTAATCAGTTTATGCCCAATTTAGAGTCATTTTGTTCTTGGAAGGAAACTACAACAAATTTTGTCCACGGACTAGACGTATATTGGAACAATAGCCAACAATTTAAATACTTGTCAACATTTTAAAAATTGCCATTGGTTGTCAATATTGTTTTCTTAACTCTTTCTCTTTAAACTCTACTTACATCCTACAGAAGTAGTGCAAAATGTTTAACTTTTGGTACTACTGATAAAGAACAAGAAAACAAGCAAATATCAACCTTCGAATAAACATCCTTTTCTTAGCCATGAATATAAAGTTTGGTCTCAATATTGCAAACCATTGTGCTGGGATTATAACCTCTTTAGGGCATCTCTCTGGTAGTGAACATAGGAGTATCTCTTGCTCACATCTCATAAGAAATGACCTTGACTATAGAATCATTGGAACTTTCTTTGTATGTAGCAATTTGAGTGATGGAGACATTATGATATTACATAAACAAAGTATAAAATTAAGAGAGAATTTAGAAAAGAGATTTGGAGACTATAAAAACTTTGGTTTAAAATAAAAAAAAAATAAGAGACTTGGAAAAACTGTATACTGTTTAGACATTCAGTATTTTGGGTTTTGAGAGATTTACTGATGGTGTAAGAACTTTTCTGTAACACTAAATATAATGAACTTATTTTAATATAAACAAATTGTATTAAATATTATACATATATAATACAAATAGCTATGTGCGAGGAGGAGTCATCTGCTAATTTAAGATACAGGTGAATAAGAAGAAGGAAACATTTCCAGTTATTCTTTATGGATATATGGAAATGGGTGATAGGCATGAGTGGTTCATGCCAAGTCAAGTCCAATTAGGAAGTAAAATAAGACAAAGGATTGGTCTTCATATAAATTTTTTTCACATTTATTTTCCATGAGTGGATTTGATAATACCAAAGGTAGAAGATGGCAGTTATAAAAAAATGAAAACAAGTAAGGCTTTATCTTCTGCTATGTTTGTGAAATACAAAGTAAATTATAAAGTACTTTTAATTTTTGAAAATCTTTAATTTTAGCATAAGACAACTGGATTGTTAAGATGAAATAAGACTTTAAAGTACTAATCTATTACATATGTTTGGAGTTGGGAGTCGTCAATTGAAAGATTATTATACACTGTTATAAAAACATATATTTGTGAATCAAACATATAGAAACATGATTATTTTTTAAAAAGAGATACTAAAGAAATAGATGAGTTTGCTATCATAGTTGGAGACTTCAACACTCCTCTATCATAAATGGATAGATCCAGCAGGCAGAAAATCTGTAAAAACATAGCTGAGCTCAACAACACCATCAATCAACTGAATATATTTGACATCTATAGACTACTTCATCCAACAATAACAGACTACACATTTTTCTCAGCCTCACAAGGAATATTCACTGGGACAGACCATCTTCTGAACCATAAAACACACCTTAATACATTTAATAGAACAGAAATCATATAATGTCTGCTCTCAGATCACAATGGAATTAAATCAGAAATCAATAACAGAAAGGTAACTGGAAAAATACATGGAAATTAAAGGATGCACTACTAAATAACACATAGGTTAGAGAAGAAAGGTGAAAATAAATTTTTAAAAAGTTGGAACTAGATGAAAACAAAACACAACTTACCAAAGTTTGCAGGATGTAGTGATAGCAGTGTTTAGGGGAAATTTTATAGATTTGAATACATATATTAGAAAAGAAAAACAATATAAAACCAATAACCTAAGTTTATATACTAGGAAACTAGTAAAAGAAAAATGAATTAAATCTAAACTAAGCAGAAAGAAATAAGGATTGGAACAGAAATCAGTGAAATTGAAAACAGAAAATCAGTAGAGAAAATAAGCAAAATCGAAATCTGGTTCTTGGAAAAGATAAATAAAATCAATAAGCCTCTAGCTTAGCTAACTAAAATACACACACACACACACACACACACACAAATTACTAATAACAGAAATGAAGAAGAAATATCAATGGAGATCCTATGAACATTAAAAGAATAATAAATACAATGAATAACTCTATGGCCACAAATTTAATAATCCAGATGAAATGCACCAATTCTTTGAAAAACACAATTTGCCAAAACTCATACAACAAGAACTAGGCAATCTGAATAAGCCTATATCAATAAAGGAAATTGAATCAATAATTAATAACCTTCCAAAGCAGAAAGCACTAGTCCCATATGGGTTCATTGGTGAATTCTACCAGACTTTTAAGGAAGAAATTATGCCAATTCTCTACAATCTCTTTCAGAAGGTGGAAGCAGAGAGAATACTTTCTAACTTTTTCTATGAGGCAAGCATATAAAGTTAAAGTTAAAGTTATTACAAGAAAACTATAGACTAATATGTCTCATCTACATAGATGTAAAAATTCTGAATAAAATATTAGCAAATTAAATTTAACAACATATGAAAAGAACTGAATACCACACCAAATGAAATTTATCCTAGGTATATAGTCTTGTTCAACATTTGAAAATCAGTTAATGTAATTCATCATGTCAACAGGCTAAAAAATAAAAATTACATGATCTTATCAATAAATGTAATAAAAACATTTGACAAAATTTAACACCCATCCATGATAAAAATTCTCAATAAACTAGAAATAGAGGGAAACTACCTCAACTTGAAAATATGAAAAAATATGAAAAATCTACAGCTAACATCAAACTTACTAATGAGAAACTTGAAGTGTTCCAATTGAGATAAGGTACAATGCAAAGACGTCATTTTTTATCACTCCATTTCAGCAATATACTATAAGTCTTAACTAAGCAATGAAACAAGACAAGGAAATAAAAGTTATACAGATTAGGAAAGAAGAAATAAAACTGTCTTTGTTCACAAATGACATGATCATCTATGTAGAAAATCCAAAAGAATTGAGAGAAAATCTCCTGGAACTAATAAGTGACTATAACAAGGTTGAAGAATACAAAGTTAATATACAAAAAAAAAAAAAAAAGTAAAGTAAATTGTTTTTCTATATACGAACAATAAACAAGTAGAATTTTAAATTAAAAACAAAATACCATTTACATTAGCACCCTCAAAATGAAATACTTATATATAAATCTAATAAAATATGTACATGATTACATGAGAAAACTATAAAACTCTGATGAATAAATCAAAGAAGAACTAAGGAAATAAATATTTTATGTTCGTGGATAGAAAGATTCAATGTTGTCAGGATGTCAGTTCTTTTCAACTTGATCTTTAGGTTCAATGCAATCTCGATTAAAATCTCCAGCAAGTTATTTTATGGATATTAAACTGATTCTGAAGTTTATATAGAAAAGCAAAAAATTCAGAGGAGCCAACATGATATTGAGGGAGAGAGAACAAAGTTGGAGGATTGACACCACCTTACTTGAAGACTCACTGTGAAGCTATAGTAATCAAGAAAATGAGGTACTGGCAAAAAAAAAAAAAAAGGACGAATAAATTAACAGAACAGAATAGAGAGCCCAGAAATTGACCCCACATAGGCACAGTCAATCGGTCTTTTACAAAGGAGCAAAAGCAACAAACACAATGGAGCAAAGATAGTCTTTTCAACAAATGATGGTGAAATAATTAGAAGTCCAAATGCCAAAAATTAAATAAATAAATAAATAAATAAATAAATAAATAAATAGATAGATAGATAGATAGATAACTTAATCGAAAGACAAACTTTATCCCCACAAAAATTAACTCAAAATGGATCACCTACTTAAATGTAATTTGCAATAGTAAAATTCCCTGGAAGGTAACATAGAAGAAAACCTAGACAAAAACTTTGGGTATAGAGATGACTTTTTAGATACACCCCCAAAGGGACAGTAATGAAGCTAAACTTTATTAAAATTAAACACATCTGCTCTGCAAAAGACAATGTCAAAAAATGAAAAGACAAACCACAGATTGGGAGAGAATATTTTAAAAGAACACATCTGAAAAAAACTGTAACTAAAATATACAAAGAACTCTGAAAACTTAACAATAGGAAAACAAATACCCCTTTAAAAATGAGCAAAAGACTTAAACAGACACCTCACAAAAGAAGATAGACAGATGGTAAACATATATATGGAAAGGTGCCCCACATAATAGGTAAGAAATGCAAATGAAAACAAAAGCAAGATCCCACTACTTGCCTATTAGAATGGCCAAAATATGGAACACCGACAATACCAAACGCTCAAAAAGATGTGGAATAACAGAAACTGTCATTCATTGTTGGAGAAAATGCAAAATGGTACAGTCACTTTAGAAGAAAGCTTATTAGGTTTTTGTAAAATTAAACATACCTTATGATATGATCCAGCAATCACAGTCATTGGTCTTAACTCAAAGGAACTGAAAATTTATCTCTACTTAAAAACCTGGACAGAGATGTTTATATTAGCTTTATTCATAATTGCTAAAATTTCGAAGCGACCAAGATGCTTTTCAGTGGGTGAATAGATAAATAGTCTGTGGTTCTCCCAGATGATGGAATATTATTCAATGCTAAAAAGAAATGAGCTATCAAACAATGAAAAGATGAGGAAAACTTAAATGCATATTACTAAGTAAAAGAAGCTAATTTGAAAAGACCACATATTGTATAATTACAACTACATAACATTCTGGAAAAAAACAAACTATAGATACAGTGAAAAATCAGTTGTTACCACAGTTTAGTTAGGTACCTAGAGATGTAAATGTAGAGCATAGAGAATTTTAGGTTAGTGAAAATGATTTTTATGATACCATAAAAATGAAAACATGTCATTATATATTTCTCCAAACCCATAAAATATACAACATCAAGAGTGAAAAATAGTATAAACGATGGTTTTTGGGTGATTACTATGTGTCAATGTAGGTTCATCAATTGGAATAAATATACCACACTGGTAGGGGATGTGTATACTGGAAGAAGCTATGTGTGTGTAGGGAGGAGTTATGGAAAATCTCTGTATCTTCCTCTAAATTTTGCTGTGCTCTAAGAAACTGGTCTAAAAAATAAAATCTTAATAAGAAATAATAGATACTGTATTTTGACACAAAGCACATTAATTTTCCCCTCTGAGACTGTGAATAGTAGTTCAAAGAACTGTACATTCGGGAATTAAATATAGCCATAATTGCCTCTGGCAGGAGTGTGAAAAGAATCATACTGTTTTTGTGTAGGAGAGATCAACCTCTTGACTGAAGCTTGAATTTCCAGCTTTGTGTAAGAAATTGGTGAGAAAACATTTATGGCATTCTTCTCAAGGTATATGTAAGTTGAATACTTGATAGTCCAGACATCAATGTTACATAGCCTTTGAGAAAAATTGCAAAAAAAACATTCATGTGAATTGTATTTCTATTGTCTTTGATTAGCACTTACCACAAACTGATTGTATTTGATTTCCTATGAAGTTTGAAAGAGGTACTAAGGTATTAAAAAACAAAAACAAATCAGCAATCTTATTATAGAGATTATTTCTATGAGTTGTTTTTCTTTCTTTTTTTTCTTTTTCCTTTTTTTTTCAGTAAATTGAGTTGCATTTGTTCACCAGGAAGTAAATTATTTATCTAATTTAATATGTTTATATATATAGGACAGCTAAATATTTTTCAAAAGCAGTAACTAGAGATAACAAGTTCATTTCCAAATTATTTGACTATCACAATTTTCTTCTGACACATGGAAGAAAATTATTTTAATTTTTTAAATAATATTATTAATCATAACCTATTTGTTAGATAAAAAGTGCTAGACAGGGTGAATCATAGTTTATGTCACAAGAAAGTATAGCATCTAAGTAAGAGAATTGATTAGCCTTGAAGTTATGGGGACAGAGGTTTGAATTTTAGCTCTACAATTTACTAGCTGTGCAATATTGGGTTATCTGTTGAAACTTTCAGATTCTTAATGTTTGTCTTCTGTAAAACCCTAACAAAATAACATTTTTTGTAAGGCCGTTGAAAGATTTTAATTAGATAATGTCCGTTAAATACTTATTCTTGTATCATATACAATGTTATTCCTGCAGGAAAAAAAAAAAGGCATTTTTCTTTCTGCATCTGTTGTCTATGGGGGGAAATTCAATCATTTGATAAATAATTTAGTGCAAATGACTTTTTTAAAAAACGAAAAAGGACATGATATTTCAACTGTCTTAAATAGCGCAAGTCCTTATTCTTGAAGATGGTAACAAATTTTTTTTTTTATTTCGGAGTTCTGTTTTCACTATAGGTTATTGCTGGAACATTGATATATTAAATTAGATTTTCTTTATTTAATTTTTTGTCAGCAGCAGCAAAATATGCTTGAATTTCCCTGCTGAGAATAATGTATGCTTGCTCTGCCATTTACTTGCCTAGAAAAGACATTAAAATACTTTTGCTTAGCAAATGTTATATTGTGGGATTAGATGCAACTCTACAGATACACTGTAAGGTGTAATTTAATACCAGAATGCAATAATACCTAGTGTAGTTCATCACCACATGGCTGTTTCTACACAAAGCCTCAACCTGCTTTGCAATTCAGCAGACATTACTAATAATCATAAACAACACACTAGGCACTTGTGACAACTGACTCTGATCTACTTTCAATGAAGTTGTCTTCATTTTAGAACCTCTTCAGATTTAAACTTCTGTTGGAAGCCCCAACATCTCTTTGAAGGATAATACAAGACAATTTGTAATATCTGCATCAATAAATCTAGTAATCAGTGTCTATTTGACAACTCTCAACTCAAAAGAGAAAATACCCATATTTAAAAATTATTCTCACTTTAGTGTTCTTCATGTACTTGTAAAGTAAAACTAGGCTTTATAATATCATGGCATGTCCTCTGGTTTACAAATTTTAAATGCTTTCTTATTACCAGTTAATCTTCATAAAAAATCTTGGAGAAAAAGGCTTGACTTAAGCATATTTTAAATTAACTTGTATGCCCCTCGAGGACATTGAGTTCGAAGGAAAAATTTAAAATCAAATTCTAAATATACTAAGGTAGAAAGTTTTGGGAGACCTGAATGATATGAATCTGAGGACAGACTAAACTCTTCACATATTTAAAAAGTCAAAGTATAGAGTTCCTTTCCCTTTGTTTCTTATTAGGAAATAATAAATTCTAGCTTTGTGAGATAGCAGAGCAGAAGGATAAGAACTTCAGCTATAGGATAAAAACACCTGGCTTTGAATCTAGCTCTGCCACTGTAACAGGATTTGAACCTGAGTATAACTCAAGTTCCCCATGCCTCAACTTCTTCATCTGTTAAAGGGTACAATCAGGCCCACCTTTCAGGATTATTACACACATTAAATGAAATAATGCCTATAAAGTACACGCTATACTATAAACACTTTAGATAGCAATTGTTCTCATGATTACTACCTTATCAGAAAGAATAGGGTGCAGTAAGATAACAAAATACTCAATAAAACTGTGCTTTTGTTCAAATCTGCATAAAGAAGAAAGGCCAACACTTTATTTTCCATTGAGATATCATTCTCTCTCTTCCATCGTTTCTAATCAATACTGTTCTCCTTCTATGGTGAAATAAAATAATAAGATTTTCCACACTTTAGCTAGGGCAAATCTGTCACCTTAAAGAGGTAAGAAAGAGAGACGATACCAGGAAAAGCTAGGTATTTTATATACTTATTACACATTTTAAGTTATTTAGTTTCAAGTTTAATTTAAAAAATCTGGAGTCAATTGTGTCCTTTCTAAGAATTCATTTGCAGTAGAATACAATGATTTAATTCATTAATGTCGTTTTCATTAGCTATGTGAATAATTACATGATGAATGTATCCATCAGAATCTGAGTCACACTTCTGGCCTACAATCTAGTTAACAGAGGATCTCCCTAACACCTATCACTGGGGGGAAGATCAATCCTGCCACAAAGAAAGTAATCCCACATCCATATGCATAGATCTATTTCTCTCTGAAACAGATGCTTATTTTAACCTAACTGCCCTAGAGACTTGCTGGCTTAGAATTTGATGTGAGTTCCTACCTCCTTGCATGTAATCCACCCCCGCCCCCCAAATCTTATGAAAATATTGGAAGGCCTTAAAAATTAATAACACTTAACCTATAACATATCTGTTTGTGTTCTTTGTAGACTATTTTATTCAGTCGTTTGAGGGGTTTTGAGTGCTTTTATTACCAAAAGTAATTACTACATTGGACATTGGATGTCCATCTCTAAAACCACTCCCATGAATTTCCAATGTGAATTCTCCCAAAAGTGCTTTTAGGAGTCATGTATATATAACATGGAAATACACAGGATGTGGTTTCCTTTCACCTCCTATTGAGCCCCACGTGGGTTTGAAACAATTTTACATAGGAAAATAACATTTTCATTCAAAGATTTTAACTTTTCTTTGCAGATATAAGGTTTAGATTGATAACGTCATGTAAATCTTCTATTTGTAGAAAATAAACAGGATTAATCAGAGCAGAGTGGGTGGGGGTAGGGGAGAAAGAAAGGCAGGGATAACCCAGCATTGAAGTATAAGAGGGAGGTTACATTCTTATTTTGTCTCTTAAGAAGAAAAGAAACAGATTGATGTTCTATTTACCCTAGTATTCTATTGTGCAGGAATTTCTACCTGCCAGTTTAATAGTACAAAAAGATGAGAGCAGCCAGGTAGGAAATGGTTTCCTAAAACCTGTGACCTTAGAGAAAGGCCCTGTTGTGCTCTGTAGCCAATTCCTTGGTTGCAGAATGAGGATAGCTTCCAGATGCATATAGTTGAAGCTCATGCCTTCTTCAGGATTTGGTCCCAAAAGCTATCGCTGAGTTTGTATCCCTGTAAGATTCTTGGGAAAATATTCTCATAATTACCTTTAGATTAAAACAGCCCAAACTTTAATAAGTGACATGAATTGCCATTTATATTCTATAAGAGTGAATCAAACCACAGCTAAAATATTTTCTTTCTAACTTCTAGTATTGATTAGAGTACATACAACTCTTAAAGAACACAAAAGTGTAATAATAATTATTATGCTTTAATAATTTTTGACAAATAAGCCAAAAACATACAGAGGAGAATGGAAAGCCTCTTCAATAAATGGTGCTGGGAAAACTGGAAAGCCACCTGCAAAAAAATGAAACTAGATTGTGGTATATCACCACACACCAAAATTAACTCAAAATGGATTAAGGACCTGAATATAAGACCTGAAACAATAAAATGCATAGAAGAAAACATAGGAACTAAACTGAAGGACCTTGGACTTAAAGAGGTTATGAATTTGACTTCAAAAGCAAGTGAAGTAAAAGCTAAAATAAATGAATGGGACTACATCAAACTAAAAAGTTTCTGCTCAGCAAAAGAAATCGTCAACAAAGTAAAAAGACAACCATCCAAATGGGAAAATATATTTGCAAGCAATGACTCTGATAAGAGCCTAATAACAAAAATATGCAAAGAACTCATACAATTCAATAACGACAAAAATACAAATGATCCAATCAAAAAATGGACAGAGGATCTGAACAGACACTTCTCCCTAGACGACATACAAGTGGCCAACAAATATATGAAAAGATGTTCAACATTACTATTAGGGAAATGCAAATCAAAACCACAGTGAAATATCATCTCACACCTGTTAGAATAGCCTTAATCAACAAGGCGATTAATAACAAATGTTGGAGAGGATGCGGAGAAAAAGGAACTCTCATACACTGCTGGTGGGACTGCGAATTGGTACAGTAACTATGGAAAACAGTATGGAAGTTCCTCAAAAAACTAAGCATTGATCTACCATATGATCCAGCAATCCCTCTACTGGGTATTTACTCCAAAGACTTGAAAACTCATATCCAAAAAAGATATTTGCATACCAATGTTCATAGCATTATTCATAGTAGGCAGGACATGGAAGCAACCGAAGTGTCCTATGATGGATGATTGGTTAAAGAAGCTGTGGTACATATATACAATGAAATATTACTCAGCCATAAGAAGAGATGAAATATTACCATTTATGACAACGTGGATGGACCTCAAGATAATCATGCCAAGCAAAATAAACCAGACAGAAAAAGTTGAAAAATCACATGATATCACTTATATGTGGGATATAAACCTAAAAGCAACAAATGAGCAGGACAAACAAACAGAGACTCATGGACATGGATTATAGGCTTGTGGTTACTTGTGGGGTCGAGGAGGAGGGGTGAGGTGCACAGGGTAAAGGGGCTCAAATATAGGGTTTAGGGGGAGGGTGAATTGGTAAAGGGGATCAAATATATGGTAGCTGAAGAAAACTGGACTTTGGGTGGTAAACACACCATAGAATATACAGAGATGTCAAATAATATTGTACACCTGAAAATTATATAATTGTATTAACCAATGTTGCCCCAATAAACAATTTAAAAAATTAAAATAAAATAAAATAATTACGCTTTACCTTTAATTTTTGAATAATGTATTTAAATGTTTTTATTAAACCTTTTCAGTTTTTAATAATTAGGCCAATGCTGACATAGCATCATAAATTTAGCTCATTATAATCATTCATGTTAATCAATCTTTCCAACATATAATTTTATCTTTATTTCAGATGGATATATTTATATTTACATATTTATAATTTTTATTTGCTTTGCAGGTTTTGCAGTAACCCACCTCAGAATATTTTCTATACAAACCACGTTAGCCTATACAAGCTGATTTGACTTCAATTTTGCTTTCTTATATGAGTTATCTACTCTCAGATTATAAAATTTCAGGAATAAGAAGGAATTTAGTGATCATCTAGGTCTCCTATTTCTCGGAGAAGGATGGTAGAAGTGGGGGTATAAATCCTAAATAAATGACAAGACACAATTACCTATAGTGATTTAACACTTGCATAAAAGCAAAAAAAATTAACCTACTTGACAATTTGTTTCTACCTAGTCTAGTAAATTAGCCTTAAACTTACTGGAAATCAGTATATGAGATAAAAAATATCAGGGCCTGATATATAGTCATCATTGAATATATGTTGTAAGTTATAAAAAAGTAATAATATGGATATTACCCCTGTTCTCAAGGAAAACAAAAAGAAACTTTAGTATTTGAAGCCATTAGAAAGAGTTAGTTTATCTTGGGTAAGTACTGACGGTAAATGCAACAGAACTTCAAAGGAAAAATCTAAGTAGATGAGAATACCATGGAAGAAAGAAGACATAAACTGGATCTTTGAGGATTGTAAAATTTTAATAGATAATTGGATTAGAGAAAATTTTTATAAACAAATGAATGGAATAGATTTTATATATGGAAAGTGCACTATATATGTAGAGTGTATTACATACAGCACATAGTAAGAGTGTAATCTGTATATTAGGGAATAATAAAAAATTATTCCCTAATATACAGAGAGAAAATGGACAATGTAAAGTCATTGCACATTCTTGAGAACAAAGTTTAACCAGTAAAAAAACAATGTTTTAAAAATGTTTGCTTAACATGCTTGGACCATTTTTGTTATCCTATTTTTAAAATTTTTTGTTAACCTTTTTCTTTTTAAACTATTCTTTCTAAAATCTCTTTGTTTTAAATTTCTTTTTCCAGTTATCCTGTTTTGGATTTAAAGTTTAATTTTACAAGCTTCAAGACACTCAATCTCCATTTTGCTTATTTTCAAATAATTGGAAGTGTATCACACTTAAATAATAAAATAATCTAAACTTTGTCAACATCCTTAGCAAAAAGAAATCCTACATTCATTAAAAGAAAAAACGTTTGCCTAAGTGATAGTTTAAAGATATGTAACTTCAGGATACTGAAGATGAGAAGAGTAAATAGGAGACCATAAATTGATTTGAAGACTGGATAACATGAGGGTTTTAATATGGAAAATAAAATTTTAGAGAAATAAATGTAAGATCTTGAGTGTGTGTGTGTGTGTGTGTGTGTGTGTGTGTGTGTGTGAATGATTAAAGTAAAGTGGCTTTCTGAGAACTGGAAAAATAGTTTGTTCATCATAATTTTAGGACCGAAATGCCCTTTAAAGTCTATTGAGTTTGACATGTTAGTACACATATCCAGTAGACCTAGAATATAGGAAGAGATAATGAATGATACCCAAATTTGGGAGTGACCCAAAGAGAGAGGATAGTTGAAGTCAAGTAAGTAGATAAATTTTTATGTGCCTCTTTAGATCTCAATGTCGATCTTGTTGAAGAGAGTTGAAGAGAGTCTAAGGCGCTCTTGGCCTCATTTTGATTCTACCATTGCTCTCTTCTACTGTAAGAACTGATTCTTCGTGAGGGAAAAACCAAAAGCCATCTGTGTACCTAATTACAAATCTTATTTAAAATATTTCCTCAACCAAGAATACTTACATTTGAAGCCTTATCTCTATTAGTGTGTTTAAAGATTTTGTTCCCTGGTAAAATCATTTCAAACATTTTGAACAGCCTAGTTTAGCCTAGGAGGGATGCCTCTGAAATCACACTAGAAGACAGTCCATGCTTAACTTTGGGTTTTCGATAAATGACTACAGAGCTAACTGTGAAGCAGCAAGGCATTGAACTATCTTCTGAATTATTAAATATGAAGGAAATTCTGCTTAATACATTTTAGTTATATGGCTATATATTCCGAATCTTAGAGAATGCTATCTTAAAAAAAATTAAAAATCAAGTAATTGACCAGAAAAATCTCCCTCTTTTTATGCTACAGTATTTGCTATGATGTTTTCAAATGTTTGGCAACTATCAAGATTCAGGGAAAAAGGGCAAACTACTTGTCCAAATTTTAATCTACAAGATTTTTTTTGTGTATCATTGATGTGTCAACACTCAATCCCACTTATTTTAATTTTATTTTAGTCTACATAGCCAATCTCTCTCTATCTGACTCTTTTTCCACTTGAAGCTTGATGTCATGAGAAAAAAAGATGCAAAAATTGTTCTAGTGATATTTTAAATTGATGTAACTTTAAAACTGATTTCTGTTATCATAAAAATGACCAACACAGAAAAAAATATAAACATTTTTTGCTTTGGTTAGTTCTGTTATATTTAGCACTAAAGATTTTCTATTTACTGGACATAATTTCATTGTAAAAACTTTAGGGACTTTGCTTTCTCTGATCATTTGTTGAGAAAAATAAACATAGATTTTTTTTTTTTTAACTAAGCAATTATTTTTTAAAAAATTTTCACTAAGCATCATTCCAATAGATTGCATGTAAAAGTTTCTCTAAATAAATCGAAATGACTCTAAAGGATGCCTGGGGCATGTGTAATCTGCAAACAAAACCAACAGTTTTATTATAATGCAAGCATATGGTAACTATATTGCTTCTAAAATTATGATGTGATTTCATAACTTTTATACCAATTATATTGGCACTAACCAAGCTCAGTGTAAAATCACTATCAAAGGCTCAAACTCATTTACTGACAGGCACGCCTGGAGTACAAAACAGTATTGAATACTAGTTTTATTTGCTACCGATATTTATTTAGAGAAAGTGGCAGCCATAATTAAAGTAGTCAGAGTTTATACCATGTAAATGGGCCACTAAAACAGAGTGAAATTAGATAAAATTCAAATATTGCTGCTAAACTGCCTCATAGAGGCACAGTTATATGTGCATTTGACTCTAAAATGGTACCCCATGGAGGTTTCAGAATCCTTTTTGAATTGCCATTATTTGTTTGCACTTTCAGGATTGGTCAACTGGAATCTAGAAGCAGTTGCATTATTTGCTCTGCCAATAGTTTGAACCATAGTTTAATGAAAAGCAAAGTCTACCAAAATTTTCTGCAGTGAGTACGAATCTGGGTTTCATAGAGTCTTTTCCCTATATAAGTGAATCAAATTATTTATTTAAAGAACTATTACCACTTCCTATAGGAGAAACAGAGGACTGTGGAGTCATTAGAAAATATACTAACAATACTAAATAATTTACCAATTATTTACTGAAAACTCCTTAGTAGAAGGAATAAAAAAATGGCTGTTCACTTAAGGAATTCAGAATGGGTTCTATCATGCAAGTTAGAGATTGTGGAATTGTGGTTCAGTAACTAGTCTCTGTAGCCAGACAGATTAGGATTCAAATATTGGCTTGACCATTTACCGAATGTGTAGATACAACGAAGCCTTTTTGCCCTCGCTGTTTCAAGCTTGCTTCTCCAAAATGACATATACCTATCAACAAGGTTTTTCTCGGAACTGAGTAAAATATTTGTTAAGTACCTAGCATAGTGCTTAGCACTATGGGTGCTCAAAATGATGTTTTTGGTGCTGTTACTATTATTAATGCTATTATTATAGTGAGATAAATACTTATGAAACACACTAACAAGATATTATTAGAAGTATAAAAAGAGCTCACCCATAAAGAATGAAAAGGAGTTTATTATACAAAAAAAAAAAAAGGTAAATTTGGGGGAGTGAAAGGGGAATGAAAGAATTCATGAAGACATGTGACTTTGCACATACTTTGACTTTTTTACATAAGTGTGATCATATGACTTGCTTTTTCAATAGGTTGGGAGTATAATTTATATGTATCACTTCCAAATAAAAGCATACAAGAGCCAGTAAAACACATTCTACATTCCTCTCTCCCAGTCATTTTCTGCAGGTGCTTTCAGCATGCACCCCTGAGTGAGGAGGACATAAAGCAGAGTCCTCAGTTAACTTGTGATAATTATGAAATAAAGTTTAGTTGTTTTAAGTCACTGAGATTAAGAAGTTGTTTGTTCCCACAATATATCCTATTCAGCCCTGACTGATACAACCTAGATATTCATGCCGTATTTGAGAAGTGTTGTTAAAAATAAGGTAAATAGATTAGTAAAAATCTGTATATGAGACTGTTAATGACCATAAAGAACCTAGAATGTCACTTTAAAGAGTGTGAAATCTTTTTCTTATAAGCAATATAAAAACTTTAGATCTCTCTCTACGCATATTTAATATAGGTAGTTGACAGTAGATTTGTACAAAATGACATGTGGCACTGAAAACTGGAGGCAAAGACGAAGCTCTTACAGTGAACACAAGAAATGAGAATGTGACGGGAAAAAGGGAGGAAGAATTGGAAACGTTTCAGAGTATTGGTGGAATATGTTGGTATGCTGTAATTTATAGGATACAGGAGAACTGAGAAACAAATAAAAAACTATAACCTCCTGCTCAGTTCACTGGATTATGTAACACAGGAAAATCGCTGACCAAATATTTGTGATTCTAAAACCCTCACCTTTGGAAACTTGGGGCTACTTATATGTCATTTTGTATGTAAATAATAGGACTAATTTAGAGAAATTATTAGACTTAATTTAAGAAGTGAATAAATTTCATAAATAAATATTACAAATTGTCACTCAAAATTTCTGACTCATTACCATTTACAAACTATTTGTAGTGAAATAAACAAAAAAATAGGACAAATAGAAGTGAGAGTAAATAATTATGAAGATCTTGATCATAGGTTCTGTGGCTAATGATTCTTGTAATTTCATTTAGAAAATATTTGCAGTGAGATATTAAATCAACATTTGTTACATGCATACAAAGCATTGGTTTTCTAAAATAATCAATTAACTGGAATATAATTTCTCTTCTGGAATATATGTATTATCATTAGTGTGCTTGCATAAACAATTTAAATAACAATACATTCTTTCATATAATACTAATAAGATGGTAGCAAAAATGTATTTAATCAGAAAAGAAATGAAATGTATATTGTAAACCTTTCATTATTAAAATTTATTATTTGAATGAGCATTGGCCTCTCCTATTAGAATTTGATTTTACTAATGTCGAGAACTGTTTTCTCTTCTTTGAAATTTCAGCTCATACCAAGTACTCAATTAATGCTTGTTAGTTACAGAAACTGATTCAGTGATACCTTTTGTTGCAAAACATTCAAAGATGTTTTCATTTGTCTAGCATAAATCTCCTGAGAGACAATTTTATGGTAATTCAGAGTACTATACACGGAAAGAATGACAATGAATGCTCCTAGAAATGCCCATAGTATCAGCATGTAATTATGTTCTAAAACATTAGTATAAATGCTTTAGAAAAAGAGCTTCAAATGGTTTGTCTATTAATTTGAAGAAATTTTACTTTTCCAAGTAATTGGCACCAACTGTTTCTTGTGGCTACTTCTTCTCACTATGGGTAGCAGACTTCATTAATAACAAATGTATCAGTCTGACTTTCTAACTTTTCATTCTTTTTTCTTTGTTTCCTAGAAAAATATAATCTAATTTTTTAAAACGTAGTCCTGTTTGCTTGGGATCATCAGTCTAATACTGGAATCCTACCAGACTTGTGGCTTCACCAGTTGTGTCTGGGGCATCTCCTATTCTAAGACAGATCTTCTTCCCTGTATTAGCATTATCTGAAATCATCGTCCACTTGGGTTGCTGTTGTTCTTGTTGTTGTTGTTTCTCCTCATATACCTTTTGACAAGAGAACTTCTCCACCACTCATCCTGTAGCTATATTTACTAACTGAAACTCACCTGGGAGCATCAGACCTGGGGCCTCATAGGACTGTGATTACAGGTAAGACTGAGGCCTCTATTCTTATCCACCTTCTGGAATCCTCAAAGTTAAGTAAAATGGGAAAAAGTAGGATCTATCTTATATATTACTTGGAAAACGAAAAATTGAGGTGGTGGTCCTGGACCTCTTTTATACGTCCCCTCCGCCGCCCCGTTTCATCAACTGCTCTGAAGTCTTCCTTGCTCTGCGTATTAGTCTGGTGGGGCTGCTGTAACAAATACCATAGACTAAGTGATTTAAACAACAGACGTTTATTTTCTCATAGTGCTGGAGGTTATACATTTGAGATCCAGGTGCCATTATAGTTAGGTTTTGGTGGAAGTGCTCATCTTGGATTGCAGAAGGCCACATTCTCTCTGTGTTCCCATGGTAGGGAGAAAGGAAGAGCAAGTTATTCGGTGTCTTTTCTTACAAGGGCACTAATTTCATCATGTGAGCCCTACACTCACAACCTCATCTAAACTTAAGTATCTCCTAAAGGCCCCATCTCCAAATCCCATCACATTATGGGTTAGGGCTTCAACATATGTATTTTGGGGACACAGTTTAGTCCATAGCACACTGCCAGTAGCAAGTAGGGCACATTAGTGATATCTAATCAGGCAATAAAAGGTCAATAACTTTTGCTATAGTTATTCTTCAGTTTTATGAGCAATTCCTTTTCTTATGAGCTCTATACATGACTCTATTATGGAAGAAGAGACACTATTTTTCTTCTTTAGCAGAAATGTAGGAAGAGAGAATATTCTCTTTTCAAAAACAGTGCTTTTACTTAAAGTATGATTTTGCTTTTAAGTCTCCTCCCCAATCATCCTCCTGTACTACCCAGGGGTGTGGTGAGCTGGGGCAGTGCTAGTCCCATGACTGGGCTGACTTCTCAGCAAAGACTGGTTACTGTCAGAACTTAGACTGTGTCGTTCCCCATGTTGCTTATTCTCAGCTATAATCTCTGAGTAGTAATTTTTTTTTTTAAAAAAGAGAATTCCATTTAGAATTTAACATGATTTGTCTTAAACTTGCACTATATGAGATTGCTAATATTTGACTTATAAAAGTGGCAATGCTATAGACTGTAACCTAATCCATTGGTGTCTATCAGGATTTGTAATCTGCTCATGTTTTGAATTATGTGGGAATAAGGAAGAGAGAGGAGTTACCCTTAGAACATTTTCCTTGTTTGGTGATTGGAAGCCATGAAATACTTGCTGTTCATGATAACACACCGATCACCTCCCCATAACCTGGTCCCTAATGATATGGGGAGTATCGATTTGCCATAGTTTGACTATAGCAGATGTGCTACATCTCATAAATGACAAACATATTGAAAATTCTCTATTAAAACAATGCTTCCTTGTGCTCTGAATTTACATCCTAAGACAGTGTCATCATCAATAGGAAGTGGTATAATAACAAAAACAACTGCATTCTCTTTGTCCATTTAAACCATTTCAAGTCTAACTCAGTTTTAATTAAAGCCTTTTCCATACCAAAAGCACAACTAACTTACTTCTAAGTTATTTCCAGATGCCAGTTTTAGTTTCATTATGAATGAATCAAATGCTCGCCGGTTTCCCTTTGGAGCATGCTACCCTCACACTCCTGGCATGCATCTTTAGGACATCTCTCTGACGAGGTGGATAGAAGTCTAGCTTGACTGTTGAAGTAATTTTCTTTTATAGCATCATTGGCATTATCGTCTCTCAAATTATTCATTCATAAATGGATTTTATGATTTCCAATTTTATTGTAAAATTATATTTCTTGAACTAGGTTTAAAAAATAATAATTTGCTTCTAAAAAAATCATGTTTTTGTGGAACATATGAAATAGACTCCATAGCACAGGTGCTCTACATCACGAAGCTTACTCTTATGAGATGACGGAGAATTATGAAATCTTGGTAACCATTGAAACAATGCTATGACACTGTGCTTTTCTCTAATACTTATATTTCCCACTGCTTGTTGCTATTATAAAATAAATTATTTTTTTATTTGTGTATAAACACACACCAAATTTAATAACCATTGAAAAGAAAACATTTGTAGTGGTATTATATGCTGGGTACTACTTTCCTCTGACTTGTTTTCCATTCTGAAGGATTTCTATCTAATTGTTACAATTTCTTTTTAAGAGGCACACCAACTGATGCTGTGGACATAATAATAATAAAAATAAAAGTATGCTTCTAATGTAGAAAGAACATTTTCTTAAGGTTAACCAAAATAAGCTGCCAGAGTGTTCTTGTAAGTCCTCATGTAATGTTAATGGAGATATAAGTAAATGGATGAGTTTAAAATGAGAATTCTAGTGTCTCTCTCCAAAAATACTCTATTAGCTGAAGTTCATTAGATAAGAGTAGAAGTAGTTCATTTTTTAAACTAAGGACAGATAATTCTATGCATAGCAATTTTTCCCCATTATTGCATATAATATGTCAGTATTTTGTGATCATTTTATCCAATAAATTATCTTTAGTTCTGGAACTATTTATAACATATTTAAATTGAAACTAAGTACTCATGTTTCCAGATAAGTAAAGGTTTTTGTCATATCTCAAAATACTTGCCTATATAAGCCAATGTCTATTCTTGCTATCCTTTATATTAATTTTTTTCCTTATTATATTTTACTAATAGTCTGGCCCCATATGACAGGGAATAATTGACTTCTTAAGGAATAATTAGTTTTATTAGGACTTCCTTAATAAAAAAGTGTATTGTGATTTACTTGGAGGTCATTGGCAAGAAAATGAAGCCATAAAACTCTAAACATGAAGCTTACCTACCTGCACTATGTGAAGAAGTAATAAATGACTAGATGCCAAGTTAATAATCCTAGAGCACTGAATTTTGAAACAGCAGCAGAGATTGCCAAAATTTATTCAGCTTGTTTCTCCATTCGGCCCGCTAAAGAAACAAATCTGCATCTAGAAATGTATCTAAGAATCAAAGATAACTATGGAATTTGGATTCAAACTCTAGACATTAGTGAATATAATTAACTGTAAAACTGCAATTTCCTCATGAAATTGATCATTCTGGGGGTATCCAAAAGTCACAAAATTCTGCCTGGTAAATTCACATTCATTACAAACTGTTTATTTTGACATTATGGAATCTGTTTTGAAGAATTCAATCTAAAAATGTTCACAGTAGCAGATGCCACACTCAATTTTTCTACATATATTCACCATATTTGGCCCCTGGATGGTTTTGTAACACATGAAAACTCAGAAGCAAATATTTCATGGACAAGAAAATCATAAGAAAAATGTAAAACTGCTGTAACATTTAAAAATATTCTACTGTTTTTATTCAGGGCATATATCAATATGGAAGTTACATTTGAAATGAATACATGTTTCAATAGATTTAAATACAAAATAATTGAGTTAGTTTATTTCTAGTCTGAAATAACATTATTACTATTACAGAGTCTAAAATAAGAAAAAAGAATGTAAGTATCCTATTCAAAAGTTAGTTTTTTCTTAGATGTTAACGAATATTGGGGAGAAAATTCAACCAATAAAAAAAAAATAGCAATGTGGCAAACTGTGTCTAATTAGAGACTATTTGAGAAGACCTGGAAAAAATGTTTTTCATTGCAATTTCAACACAAGATATGGTTTCTATTTGCCTTTTACTTATATTCTGTACCTACAACAGCTCAAGCCATGATACTTTTGTAATTCCCAGTATGAAATAGGTCTCTTAAAAAGCTCTGTATCAAATAGAAAGATATCCTTACTCTGTTTCATCATGGAAAAGCCACAAAAAGCCTTAACAATGCTAAACCCTAACATGGTCTAAAGTGAGTCAATATGATCTACCACCTAGTTTTTGTTTTTTTTTTTTACAATTTGAGTTAAAAATATTAGCGATCCAACTCTAATTGGAGCAAAGCCCAGCATCCTCATTGTGTAATATTCAGAGCAGACAAATATTTAAGAAAGACTATATTTCAATATTAGAATTGCAAAGGCTAGATCACTCATGAACATTTCTAGCAGCATAGAAATTTGAAACTTTTTTAGATTATTTATGCATATTACTAAATGTTTTTAAATTCGACATCTTATTATAAGAGAATATACATTTTTTAAATTTCTTGCTCAAACTTATTTTAAAAGCTCTGGGATCTTTCAACGAAGGGCTTTAAATAATTTCATTTTTTAAATAAATTTGCTTATGACTAAAATTTTTGAAGCTTCAAAAGAAGTAAATCTAAATAAACATATATTTTATTGATTTATAAATTATACTTGATATGTCACAGACTGGTATTATTTATTTGTACAATTTGTGTGTACTAAACCTTTACAGTTGTCAATTTAAAAATTACACATTTTGCTAATCAGACATTATAGATTCAGAGTAGAATGTTGCCTCCTCAGTATTTGAAAACTAGTTAGTGAGAAACACAGAAGATAACATTTGCAATGCAAAGCACAATTTTATTACTATACTTACAGAATAGATATTGAGTTCCTTATAGCAAGTATTTCATACAGTTTTCCTTTCACCCTTCATGATCATTCATCTTTAAATAAAAGCTACAATATTTTATTCTTACAATTTCCTAGGGAGTAAATAATATAGTCTGTGTGGTAAACTGAATTAAATTAGAGGTGTCAAATATATCTTTTAATTTAGGGAACCTGTTGGTATTTGCAATGGGTTATAGTACTTTCAGTTCGATTTGTTTGTGTGTACGTGTTTGTAATACATCTCTTTTAAGAAAATGTAAAATTATTTTTTTTGTCATTTGAAAGAAATAGTTCATTCTGACTAGTGGTTGTAGCTTATTAAACTTCAATATATGGAATCTAATGCAAAAAAAAACCTGTTTTATTAATTCGTCCTAAATAAATCAGAAAAATACAGAAAATGAAAATGGAAAAAAAGCTGCAACTTATCTAGTTTATCCCTTGAGGCTATATAAAATTGTCCCTTGAAATATATTCTCTGGTGTTTTATTTTCTTCATATTAAGCCATTAATGACCCTAGTTCAATAAATACTGAGTAATTTTAATGCTCAACAGCACAAAGTGCATACATGGTAAAGTTTCAGCCTTTAGAGTCATGTTTTGAAGTGGTTGGTTTATCACACGTACAAATACTACAACCAACAGATATTCTCCTGCAGGAATCTGCTTTCAAGAGGTAATTTAAGCATCCTGTATAATGGGTTTTGGCCAATTATGGCCATCAGGCCAGATCTGGCCCCACTGCCTACTTTTGTAAATAAGATTTTATTGAACTACAAGTAGATTCATTCATAGTTACATATTGTCTATGGCTGCTTTTGCACTCCAGTTATAGTGTTGAGCAGTTGTAACAAAAACTGAATGCCAAAAATACATACAATTTGGTCCTTTACAAAGAAAATTTGCTGACTTTTGGTATAGTGGTCCTAACTCAAAAGAGTCACGACTGGCTTGCTCTTCTCATCCAAATTATTACATCTTTGTGTGTGTACACATAATTTCATCCTTTGTTCAAATTATGTGACCTCATAATACTACCGGTTTATTTCATAATTATCAATTAGTATACATTTAATTTTAAACATTATTGTTTAATGTTTGTAATTTTAATTAAAATAATTCTTACTTTTTTTTTTTTTTTTGCTGATTAGGTTATGTTCATGCAAAGAAAAGCAGTGCTCGAGGCTTACGCTTTGTCATCCACCTTCTAATGCCTAAAATTTTGTTTTATACAATAACAGAGACTCAATTAATATGTGTTGAAATTATATCATTTACATTTCAAATTGATTTCTCTAATAGATGGAATTCTGGAATGTTTTTAAAAGTGAATACCTTTATTTCTATAATTTCATTAGATTTCCATAAACTATCTATTTAAATGACTACTTGAAATGCAAATATCCAACTGAATAAACCCCCGTTAGTGAGATAAGAATGTTCTTCTACAATAAAAAATTTGGGGGGTAATAGGGTAGCGAAGTTCTATTTTGACCTAGTCTGCAACCCACTATTCATTAATTCTCACAATCCCCTTAGATCATTTAGATCAAGAATACTTAAAAGTAGGCTTTCAAGTTCTGTTGAATCCCCACAGGTTTTACCTATACTGTGATGTTTTATTTTTTTTTAAAGAACAACTTTTCCTTTCACTTTCCTGCAAAGTTTAATTCTTTTAGTAAAAACACAAGAAAGCCCTTACTGTGGCTGTTACATTCATACAGCCTTTTTAACATCGTAAGGGATGAAAGTTCGTGCATGCTCACAGATGGGGTAGTTGCATCCAGAATAGGAGAGTGAGAGGTCACTGCTCTAATTCTATAACATTTTCTATAGTAGTCTTTGACATGGAGTTACATCATCTTAACTTAAAGTGTGAACATAATTTGATTAGAGAGGTTAGATAAAATGTGTAAATGCTGTTTAAACTGTATTATAATTCTAGCGATTTCAAGTCAATGATGCAAATATATTTTTAACTTTTCAACTTAAATTTTGCTTATTAAATTGAATTATTGTGATTATCTGAACACTTATATTTTACATTTTCTGTTTATTTTAACATCGGAAGAGACTTGTCATGCATTATTGCCAGTTTTCAATTTTCTTAACACAGGCTGGAGTCATTCCCTATTGCTAGAAGTGTGAGGTTTATGAGGCTACATAGCAAAGCTTCCAGCAACCTAGCTGCCTAAAGGATTAGAAAAGGGGTCTGGACTTGCTATAGTCTTAACTTCCCTAGGTAATGAGAAAATGTAATATGTGATCACATTCTTATAAGGCCGAATGGATTATTCATGACATGGATCCTTTGCAGTGGGGTCGATGCTCAGAAACCACTAACTTCCTGGCTTGCCATTCCCTTAGAGGCAGAAACAGATCCCCATTATTCATTTGTATGTTCAATGTTCAGTTTAGAAAGTAAGCTTAAAATCTAAAGAATCCTCTTCGAAAGTAGTTATAAAGATCTTTTTATTTTTTGATGAAAAATATTAACAAAATGCTTAGTAATAAAGAATAATTGTGGTGACTACCATAGACTAATAATGTACCATAAGTTTTCTGAACTTTCTCATTTTACTGCCCAATATCACATAGGGGACAAAATATTAAAAATAGATTTAGGAAAGAATAAAAAAGATAAATGGGGGGAAAGTTCATTCTAAGTTATGCTTTTTGAAAAGATTTAATACCCAGTTTTATTGTATTTTGTCTAAAATCACAAATCCAAGTACTCTTAAAGGAATTGAGAAACCAGGTAAGCTTGATGTAAAGTTAAGAGCAGAATGCATTTGCCTTGTCATGCTTTCCACTTGCTCAATCTGGAGAAAGACCTGGTGACATTCATATTCTAAATAGCTATCTCTGCCAAAAAACCTCCCTAAATCTGTGTATAAATAATTCCTGAAGAAAATGACTTTCTGTGGTGTTTTCTATCTTACAGCTCTTTAGGGGAATAAAAGAGCACATTTATGGTATTTTTCTCAAATCGGACCAAGGCAGTTATTTGTTGTGAATGATGCTTTTAGAATTGTGTCCTGGATTGCTTAGTATTATAGGACATAGGATATATACAGCAGTGGAGCAAAAAGTGACAAAAATAATGAAAATAAAGAAGTAGAACTACATGGCCACAGTGAATAGTAGTGATACATTTTGGAACACTGGCAGACTCTGCAGGTAAAGCCATAGCAACAAAATTATTTCCACAAATGTGCAGGCTCTTTAGGAGACAACAATTCGGAGGTCTTCTGAAAGCAAAACCTTTCTCTTTTAAAGGCAATGTTTGTGTTTCGACTTCAGAATGATTCACTGATGAAAATAGTAACCCCAAACCACAAATTTAAAGAATTAAGTATTATTTTCACAAATTTCATCATATTATTTCACAGCAGAGAAAATACATTTATTCTAAGGTTTTTGCCCTAGAGAAATAAAGGAAAGCAGTGTTCTCAAGCCACAGTTTTCAAATTTTAATGTACCTTCAAATGGGGATCTTGTTCATATGCCCAGGTAATTTCAATTCATCAGGTTTGCGAGTGGGGCCACCATCCTGCACTTGTAAAGTCCCAGGTGATGCTAAAGCTGCTGGTTTGAAGAACACATTTTGAGTTGCAACGTTTAAAAGTCCTTCTGAAGTCTAGTGGTTAAAATTAGATGCTGTTCAATCTGTACAAAATTTCAGTTATGGAAGATGAAAAAGTTCTGAAGATCTACTGTACATTTAAAAATTTGTTAAGAGGGGAGATCGCATGTTATTATTTATTTTTACCACAATAAAAAATATTCATGTCCTGTAGGTCAGGTTCACCATAGCTGCAGCTACATATTGATGTCTTCTCTGTTCTTGTAACTTTCCTTTAAACTGGCAACGTGAACTCCATCAATTTGCAGACTGGCTTTATAATCTATTCACTATTCTCTGTAGAGGTCCTAGAAATCTTCAGGCATAAACAAAAGAAGTCATAAAATTTCAATATGGTAATTTAATCTGGGAAATACTATTGCACCCTTCTTACATTCCTCCCCACACCCCGGCCCCAATTTGACCAGTATCTCTTTAGGAACACAAACCTGACATGTTGGTCTTTGTGTGGGTAGGACATACAGATCATTAGTTGATACAGATCAAAGTTTGTGTTCTCTATTTGGTGTGTAGTACATTTGCAATATAGTTTGCTTGTCTGTTTGTTTTATAGAAAGTTTCCCTAGATTTGGCAAAATCTTTCCAAACTCTGTAGGAAAAAAGACTCACTCTATTCTCCAATCTCAATATACTATTCTAATGATAATGATATGTATAGGATTAAGTAGAGTTTATTCTTCTTTTGTTGCTTACTTAATTTTTTAAAATTTATTTTTATTTAAATCAGTGTCCCCAACCTTTTTAGCAACAGGGACCAGTGCTCTTATGAGAATCTAATGCCTGATGGTCTGAGGTAGAGCTGAGGTGGTGATGCTAGTACTGGGGAGCAGCTGCAAATACAGATGAAGCTTGCTGGCTTCCCGCCACATACCTCCTGCTGTGTGGCCTGGTTCCTAACAGGCCACAGATGGGTACCTATACCCGGCCAGGCCCGGGCTTTGCAGATCCCTGATTTAAATGACTATTAGCTACGTGGATTCCTGAATTTCTCTTGAAGCTTTTATGCCTGACACCAAATTTTACTATTTAAGTTGTTTTCTTTTATATGTATCCCATTTTCCTAGCTTAAACTATTATCAGGAAGTTAATTTTCTTACAAAAATGTATTTTAAAACCTAACTAAAATCTTTTAACATGGTACAAATATTCATCATGAGAAACTAGCAAGACATAGAAAAATAAAAACAACGGCAAAATAGGTAGATGTAATTTTTATTTAAAATTGGCTTTAATAAAATAAAATTTTAAACACCCATAAATTCTAAAATACCCATAAATTTTAAGCATCTACACATCTGAAAATAATTAATTAATTAATTTATATTGATAATGAGGAAATGAGTGTCTGGTGGAGAGTTTTATTTTGATGAAACCAGGTGAAGATAAAAGATACGAATGCTATGCATGCTCAATTAATAATAAAATGAGACTTTTATTGTGTAAAAAGGTCATATTTTTCTATTATAGAGAAAAAGACAAAGCTAGCTTAGAGAAAGTGATTGAAAGTTATAAAATTTAATTAAAATCTTAAATAGCAATTCAAATATAAGCTGCAAAAGCTGGTTTAATAGATAACAGAAGAGATAAATATGTATACATGGAGCTTTTAAACAACATATATTTAGAGGCTAGCACTGTATACATGTCACAGATGATGCTGCGCGGGAATCATTAAAAGTCGTTGTGGCCTAAAGTCTATTTAATGCTATCGAACAAGTTCCATAGAACTTACAATGTTTCCCATGATTCTGGCCAATGGGGAAAATCGGTTTTCAATTTGGATGCCAATCAGGAAGTTAGTTGCTTCTCAAAATATTATAAAACATAGATCCCTTCCCTGCAGTATGATCAGAATCATAGGAGCCATTGAGAGGAGAAAGACATGCAGGAAGCCAATGTGCCTCATAAATAGAAGGAGAAAAGCACAAAGCATCTAAAATGAAAGCAGCGCGAGACACGGAGAAGACAGCAGATCTTGGAAGGAAGTGAAGGAACACTCATGGAGCAAAAATGGAAAGAATGTTTACTAGCAATGGTGGCTTATTCTAGTTTTTTAGTGAGTGACTAGGAAATAGATATTGATATTAGGATTTATTTAACAGTCAAATCTTTTAAAATATATTTAAGCTTATATTAATTCTACTACAATATATATGTTTCAGATTTCAGTGTGTGTCTTAAATTACACAGATTAGACTACTCATGTTATTCATAAAGTTCTGAGTTAAAGAACTCCTCCATTTATTGTTATACATAATTAGATGTCCATTATAGGCACTCAGTTTACCTTTTGTGGTTGAGTTTCTGTGTCAGGAATTAATAAGTTCTCTGTATAGAATGTTTTTACTATAAAATTTGATTTGTAATTTCTGCTTTCATATGTTGTTGTAATAAGGTAAAATTTGTAGTTTTGCCAAGAAGTTTTAGGTTTGCCCTTGTCTTATCTTGCACAGGACTGAGGGTGTTTCCTGAAACACAGGACTATTAGTATGAAAACTGCAACAGTACTTGGCAAACTGTGAAAGTTGGTCACACCCTAAATAGGTCTGTGCAGCTTGAATCTGTGGTGCCTATTTTCCTCCCCTAAGTTATCAGGTACATTATTATTTCTAATTTTGAGCTTTCATTCCATTTGAACAAGGAAAAGACTAGGCAAATAATTCTTTCCTTGAAGAGATAATGAGAAGGAAGAGAAATATTTGCAAATTCTATGAGTGACTCATTCAGTTTTGTGTATACTGTTGTGCTGGTGTTCCTGTATTAACTGGTCTCGTTCTAAGAACTCAAAGCACTACATTTGTCTGTAAGGTTTAATTACCTTTTATTAGAAAGAAGCCCTGCTGTTAGGGCATCTGGTCAGTTTCTCATCTTTATAAAGCAAAGAGAATACAGGATTCCAGCAACATATCTGAACAAGTTGATTCAGTAACACAGTGTTGCCATTCTATGTAGCAAATGTGTTGCTTTGTAATTAAAACGCTGGTTAGTTAAAAGTCCATCAGACTCAGTAACTTGTATATCATGAAAGAAAAAAAAATCAAGAGAAATTTACTTCACTACATGAGTCAAATAGCTAAGAAAGAAAGAGAACAAAGATGTAACCCTGAAAATGCACTTACCTTTCAGTGCTATTTCTTAGAGTCACATTGATTTATTTGAGCTTGCCGGGATGTTCCTTTTTTAAAAGACCTAATTTACTAACAGTGTGGGATTTTCCCAAGTTTTTCACTCCCATCAGATCGCATTTTCATTTGCTCTAGCAATAAAGACCTCTAATGCAGACACATCACAATTGAACTCAGTGTGGGAGGGAGTCTCTGTAAGGCAGAGAAATTCCCATATATCTTTTTGTCTTCTATGGAACATTTTTGAAGCCCTTAGTTCCTAAAAATGGAGAAAAATTTGACATTTATTGCATTTTATTTTCGATATTGACCTTCTTTGCTTTTTTTGTTCAGTTGAGGAAGTTGTGTCTAACCGATTTTATTTTTTAATGGACTAGGTTAAATAACCATCATAACTCATGAGAAAATATCTCTAATTTAACTTCTGACTTGGCACTCTAGATTCTAATAGGAGTAAATTTCAATTATTTCGAACATGGGGAACCCTAACATTTTAGACTGAGAATAAAAAGGTTCAAGCAGGGTAGCCCCAACTAGGAATAAGAGCACTATATAATTCATCTTCTAAACCTGGGCACTGTTTAGAGTAAAAGAAGATGTTATTGATAATTATCCTTGGACACCTGGGTGCAAATAAAGTTTATCTGAGGCAAACCAGGACTTGCGGTTACACTTAACAGCCTCTAGTGGGAGTATCATTGTCCTCAGCTCCAAACTGAATGAAAGTCAGTACCAAGAAAAAGGAGGTTGAGGAATTACTGCCATTCATGGTACTTGTAAACCTGCTCCTATAGGGCAGATGTACACTGGGAACTCTATCTTCAAAACACTTTCAGCTTAAGGGAACAAAGGGAGAAAATACTTTTAGTTAAAAAATATTTGTCGGTTACTTATCATGTGCTAAGTATGGGACTAGATTCCCAAAATGTAACGGGGAACCAAAATAGAATTCTTGCCTTCATAAAGATTACAATTTAGTGAGACATGAATTAAAAAAATAATCACAAACTAAATGTATGATTACAAAATGAGATTAAAAAATATAAACAGCAGTGTATAGTTCTGTGAGAAGAGAAAAGGAGAGCCCAGACCAAATCCTGTGGTCTAGGAAAGGTTTTCCTGAATTTGAGTTAAGTGGTAAGGGGGTAAGGAAGCTCTCTTGGCTAGGCTTGGGTTCTGCTCCCCTACCAGTTGTTCCTCATGGCTCTGAGTTTTGCTCACTGGAAGTTCCTTTCTTTTACTTTTTCCTTTGAAGTTATGTCTGAAGGGAAATTAGAAAACATATCTTCCTTGGGGGCTGAGCAGATTTCTCAGCCTTCTTTCAGCCAATACAATGTTGAGAATGCAAAAGTCACTTTGTGAGTTTATTAGTTACTGTCTCTTTTAGTCTGATGGTTCTTCTGACCATACAATTCATTTAAGAACTTAAGTCATCTTTTTATCTATATATTTAGCTGTAAATAGCTCTGCATATGAATAGCTGAAATCCACATTTTTTAATAAAACAAGTATCTAAGCCTCTCTCTCTTTCTCTTTCTCTCAATGTATTTGGCTGGTTGTTTAAGTCTATCACTTAAGATAGCTGTACTTTTAGTTTCTTACTTGAGTCATTTTAAATAATTTAAAAGATTTGCTGGTTCCTAGATGCTCATGATTTTTCTTTTCTTTCTTCTTCTCTTCTCTTCTCTTGCTCTGTCTCTGCTTGTCCCTTTTCGGGGGCTAGGGACTTGGCTTGTTTCTTTTGTGTCGGGAGGTGTGCTACTTTCGGGTCTTTCTTTCTTTCTTTCTTTCTTTCTTTCTTTCTTTCTTTCTTCTTTCAACTTTCTTTCTAACTAACTTCCTTCCTTCCTTCCTTCCTTCCTTCCTTCCTTCCTTCCTTCCTTTCTCCCTCCCTCCTTCCTTCTCTTTTTCTCTCCCCTCCTCCCCTACAAATATACTTTGATCCTTGATTTGTTCCTATTCTCAGGATACTGAATTTTAATTAATCATTTTTTTTCAAAGTCTTTCTTAGTTGTATCTTACTGTTTGGAAGTGATAATCCATTACAACTTCTACCCTACATTTTCTGAAATTTCAAGACTTTCTCTATTGTCTTTCAAATGTGTTCGCAATCTGTTCAAGTCTTTCCTGAACTCATTTCATTTTTGTAGTGCCTTGTTAAATGCAACCAATGCAAGCTATTAATATCCTATTTTTCCACTTCTACAATCAAAACCAAATGTACATTAGGTTCATCATCTGCTTTCTAAGATATAGCAGATGATAGCTTTACTAATTGCTTGCCACTGTAAACATATGTCACCATCTTTTCAGCCTTCATTAATAATTTCCTCACCTCTTACTATCTGACACTCCAAAGCCAATATTTTATATTTTTGTTTTTGTTGTTAGAGCAGTATTTCACTTTTGGGTGTCACTTTCTGAATAATCAGTTTAGCTAAATTGGGTTGTGATGACAAATGACAGCCTAAATCTCAGTGGGTTAACAACGGCCATTTATTTCTTACTCATTATACTTGTCCAACATGAGTCAGTTTAGCTCTTTACTTCAGAGCTCAGAGTAATAAATAAAACAGCCCTAATTTTGGAAATAAACAAGTGGAATAGTATATTAACCAATGATTCTTAAAGCTTCTGCGGGAAAATGTCACATGCTACTTTCTTTCACATTTCATTGGCCAAATCAACAACATGATATGATTATTTCTTCAACAGGATGAGATTCAAAAAGTGTTTCAAGTTTTTGACAAATGGGGTTATGAGGTCACTAACTGTTCCTCCCTTCCTCCTCCTGACCCAGGCCACCATTTCATCCCATGCTCTCTCTTTGGGAACTGTCTCAACTTTATTTTTATTGTTGTTGTTATTTAACAAAATAGATTCAAAATATTACAGACAGGTTATAAATTAGTATATTAATATAAAAGAATTCACCTATGTCTATTTACCCATAGTTCAAATTCTTATTAGAAGATAAAATGCTAGAAAATTAAAGATATCAATATTCAGTTTTGTACTTTTTCCATAAAATTTATAGACTCTAAAAGACTATGTACATTTCTATTTTCAGTATGTTTAGAAAAGAACAAGTATAATTCATTCATTTTGACAAGCAAAATGTCAATAAAGGGAATAAAAGATAGAATATAGCTAAATATGAACCAATTATGCATTTCATCAAACTAAATGAGTAACAATTTATAATTTTATATGTATATTTGTATCAAAACTATTTCCATCACATTTAAATTAAGGAGAAATGATGGAGCATGATGTAAATGTTTTGATTTGAAATCATAAGATTTTAGAACTGAATCCAAGCTTTAGTATTTATTAGCTGTGTGCTCTGGGCAAATTATTTGTGAAACCAATATGAACCACTATACAAACTGAAGTTGTGGAAAGGGATAAGAATTCCCCCAAACTTATTTCATTTTTCTAATTAACTATTTGGTTCACCTACATTCTTATCAGAGCATTGCCCTTGAGCCACTCCTCCTTACTTGTCCCAGGAGTTCGCCTGTCCAAAAAATTTTTCACACTAGTCTTTACAGGGAATTGAAATCTAGTAAGCTTCCTAATTTTATTACTCTTGAAGTTTATTCCTTAATTATCCAATCAGTGATGCATTTTCATGATTTTTGAAGGTTCTGCTGCTAATTTAGAGGCCTTCCCAAAGCTCCCTGGTCCGTAATGGAACAGTGATCCTACTCTGTTAGGACTAAGCTTGATCAAAAGGGACTGTACTTGGATTTTAAGGTAATTCCCTCAGGTCACATACATTTCACCTATCAGGGACTCCACCAAATTTTGGACAAGTTCCAGCACTCTCCACCTCAAAGACACAGAATTGAATCCCTTTTCTTCTCTAGAAATTGATTCATTTCAGAGATAAGAAAACTTTGTTTTTCCTTTTAAATAAAGAAATCAAAAATAAACTTAAAAAGTCTTATTACTCTCTCTTTTCTGAATACTACCTGCAGAAGTTTAAAGATGATTTTATATCTTACCAACATTGAGATGAGTTGGTGATTTTCTCACTAAAGAAGAGAGGAAGAAAGTTAATCTCTGGCAAAATACTCTTCTGTTTCAGCACTACACTATTTTTAGTCAGTCTGACCCTCAGTTTCCCACTATAAAAGGTGGGAGTGACGATATTTACTTTAAACTGTAAATATAAACTTAATAATAAGCACATAGCTTCTGTACGGTTCATATTGATTGCTCAATAATTATTGGAAGATATGTTTCAGTAAAGGTTTAGTTGTAAAGATACATATGCATGAAAATCAAAGAAATGGTAAATATTGAGGGAAATCTAGAAATGTAATGATACCAGAACACAGAAGGAGTAGGACCCATGAAAGATTCAAACACAGCCATCCTTACAACTCATACCTTTCATAAAGTTTCTTCAGTCTCTATTCTTTCTGTCGCTATTGGACACATTCCTCTGCCTTTTAACTCTGCACGACCTGTCTCCATCTCTGAGCTCCTCCTTACTCAGAACTACTTCATCTTTGGTATACACCCTGAATCCTCAGAATTTCATCATTTAAAGATGTCAGATAGCCATGACATAATTTTTAAATCCTTAGATATGTTATCTTTGTTTTGACTTTTGATATAGTCACTGAAAAATTATTCATTGACTTCCTAGTGTTCTTCACACCTCCACACTAGTGGTAGCCATCTCACAATCTGGGTAAGTCTAAAGTAGCTACAAGATCAAAGCACAGTGTCTGGAACACTGTAAGTGGTCAGTATTTGTTGAATGAAAGACACTTTGGCAGGAAAGTTTTCTTTCTTTGTGGACAAAAAGAGATGGGGGTGGGAAGGGAAAAAATAAACTAGAATCTCTATCTTGGTTTTAGGTTCTTCAAAAACAGGAAGAGCCAGTGTAATCAGGCAACAGAGGAAAAGGGAAAATTGGAAGCCTTCTTTGGAAATTACAGCACCAGACAACCACAAGGAGTAAAGTTTCGAAGTCTCCCAAAGCATGATATACAATGGGGAAGCTGAAATTTGGAGACGAGGCAAACAAGGAAGCCATTAACATGTATGTTAAAACTTCTGGTCCTAAAAGGAGAATGGAAAAGCTTAACCCAGAGGGTCACGTTGTATCGCTGGTAAGCACACAGCTGGTCTTGGGTAACGAGGAGAAAGCATAGCAGGAATTTATCGGTTAGCTAATAGCCAGGCTGTGATTGGTCACGGAGAAAACTGACACTCAGGGAGAAGGGCCTTGAGTTTTTTTTTTTTTTTTTTTTTTTTTTTTAATACAGTAATGGAAACAGTGCCTTCCTTTTTTAAGGGAAGAGATGCACCCTGTCTGTGGGGAAGAGAAGTTGAAAACCAGATACACAAGATCAAATGATTCTGAGTTTGTCTATTACTGCATCTTTTCTCTCCTTATCCACCATCTTCCCTAAAGCAGATCCGTATCATTGGAGGGTAATGGAAATGTGGGAAGTAAAATGCAATTTAAACTGTGTGGACTTAAGAGGCACCTTATAAATAAAAGCATAAAGTTGCTCAGAAACCTAATTTTATTTTGTGGGGCTTCAAGTTAGTTTTAAATTCATGAAAGAGAGAACTTCAGGCCATCATTGACATTTATTCTTTTGTTTTCTTAATTTGATACATGTGAAATAGTTTGATGTAGAATTTTGCCAGGAGCTTTAATCAAGCATTTTTTTTTTTTTTTTTTTTTTTTTTTTTTTTTTTTAGCAATTTCCAGAACTGATTCTGTGCTACCATTGCAAAAAGAGGACACATATGAACATTTCCAGTCCTCTGGCGTGTCTCCATTTCATAAGCCATTTATTTACAGATTCTTTAAATTCCCTGTAAATAATTTGGGTAGACGTGGCACCATTGAATTATTTAAAATATCCAAATGACTATTCCATGGTCTCATTGCCTATCTTTTCTTTTATGTTCTAATCTCTAGATTATACATGTATAAACTACATGTCATCTTCTAGTTTGTAGACAATTCAGTTAAGAATCATGTTCAGTTTTGTAAATAAGCCATTCTTTTTTTTATATAAAATAAATGTAGAATATACTGTTCATGGTTTTCACCATTCTTTTTTCTTATCTAAGTATAATTTCTCTGCCTATCCCAACTTATTTAGATATACTTCATTTCCTATCAGAGAACTTGATTTTAAATCCTAGCTCATTGTGCAGTGATGACTCAATTACAAAAAGACTATCTGTTTTTTTTTTTTAATTATTATTCTTGGGATTATTCTAGACATTTTTTCTCATGTGAGACTAATTATTATTTTTGTAGCTTTGGAGGGTTATCTGTACAAATTAGATTTTTGATGGCTTGGCAAACTCTGAGAGGAGTTGGAATTTCCTTCCTAACAACACTTGCTGAACAATATGGGTATCCTGAAGTAGAGAGAAAGTGAACTGGTGAGAAGGGGTGGTGATATTTGTCAAAGAGCAGTTTTCCCTGGAGCTTACATGCTGTTTTCCATCAGCGCTTAAAACCAGCAGGGTTTTTAAAACTAGTTACAGTATTGCAGATGTTTAAAGCCATTAACATATGGTTTGAATAGCATTGTAGCAGGATTTGCTACAGATATAGTTTTGTATTGCAAACTGGAAATTAAATGTCATTCCATTAACCCACCAGTGTGATATTTATTTGTCCCCAGAAAACCCAAAGATTTAGTTTGCTATACTCTGTACTGAAACACAAGAGAGGTGACAAGGTTTGACATGTGTCAGTTCTTTCCACACCAAGTATATGAGAAGATTCCCTAGGAAATTGTTATCTGGGTACTACATCTATTTGTGAAGTAGATGATAAACTATTGTTCCTCTTGTTTCATGACCGTTAGGGAGACGAATGCAATTTGCACAGTGCAATGGTAATAACTAATGTGACATTTTCAAAGGAATCTAATCATGGATTCTAAATATTCATACCCAGGGCCTCTGCTGAGAGTTTTTTTTCCCTCTTTGAAACCGTGCTCTTTGAATAGACAAACGCATTGTGTTCCTTCAGATAGGTAAACATTACACTTTTAAACATATGGTTTGTGGAGCACTATTTCTGTAAGTTATTTTGGAACATATAGTGCTAGTCATCAAAGCCTTATAATTAGGTGACCATATAATTTATCATGCAATCTTTGAGAGTAGAAGTCACCGTTAATAATTACACAGAAACAAGAATCTTAACTGGTACCATCCTGAGTAAACCAGGTGGTACAGTCAATCTACATATAATAGATTTTTTAAATTGTTAACATTGTAAACTATTTTGGGAGGAAATAAAAATCACATATTACCAGAAAGCTAGAAATTTGTTGTGATCTCATGAAGAGAGATAAAATCTCAATTCTGTTATTTATGGGGATTCCGTAAGGAAAGTAAGTTTCATAATATGAATAGCTCCTTCTATGAGCTGTAAAAAAATTTCATTGGTATTTCAGGCTGGAGTCTATATGTTTAGGATCATTTATGAAGTGAGAGCTTTCCACTCTCTCCATTGTCCTTGGTGACTGGCTATCAGTATAAAAACTTGTCGATATTTTCTGTCTCAAGGCATTTTATTTCCAGAGACCCATATGCTAGATTATTTCAAGAAAAAAAAAATCAGAAAATTGTATTGACATAAAGGAAAAGATGCTTTCCAACTATTCCTTTCATCATATGTTGTTTTTTAAAATTTATGTTGACATGGGAGAATTTGAAATTTTAATGTGACTTAATCCTAAGAAATGCTGTCTAGAAAATAGCCCGAGGGTATGTACTGTTTCTACAAGTCACTTAGTATCAAGAAGAGCAGCCTGTATATCTTGACCTAGCACTATTAATTTGCCTCGAGGCCAGTCAAGAGAGTGCAGACTTAAAGGAAATAAAGATTTTTTTTTCCAGAGTCATTTTAGATTAAGGAACATGCCAAGTCTGAATGAGACCAAAGAAATTGTACTATAATAAAGGTGCAGAGCAGCTATTGGGTTTGCTAATGTTTGAGAAGAACAACACGGAAATGTGATGGGTGGACATGGTGTGATGATGATAATCTACAAATGAGAGAGTAGGTGTCCCTGATAATCAAGTTGAGGAGTCAGAACTGTCAATTGTTTTGATGTAATAGAAGTCAAGAGAATGAAAGTAGAGAGAAGCTGTAATAAGCTCAATGAGACGAGATGCTTCGTTCAGGAAAGTGGAGCGTGTTGCTAAGAACCCAGAACAAGAAAGTTAATTTATATGTTCTTTTTGGAACATCTGATAAGATGTTAGCAATTTACGATGCAGGTAGCAGCAAGAGGCTTCAGGTTTTGACCGGAAGCAGAAGGATGGCTCTGCAACCCAGACAGCAAAGAACTTTTTACTTCTGAGGACAAAAATCATACTAATGGAATTTTTTGGCTTTTAAACTGGAAATTGTCTTTTTAATAATTTTTCATTTTACCTCTAAAGAAAAAAAAAAGGCATTATTTCTAGTCTCCAATGCTAACATTAATTGAATTTTGAAATAGATATCGTGTTGATGCAATGTGCCAGGCATTACACTTCCCTTCTGTGGTTCATCCTGATTTCCCTCCTGTGTTCCTTGTCTCTGCTATCTTTATGTCTCCTTTTCATGTAATCTTTGTATCTTTCTTCCAACTTGTGTATGTTTTTCACATATGGATTGATCCTTCACATGTCCTGCTAATTTTTTAAGCAAATTTCATTTCATTTAGCAAATTTCATGTCCATTTAATGAATACTTACTGAGTGTATACTTTATGCAAGGTACTGGAGATACAGTGGTGAGCAAATAAATGCTACAGAGTTTACAGTCTACTTAAACAACCAGATTAATTAAAGAATTACATAAACCAATGCCATAGTACAATGGTGCTCACCTCAAGCAAGACTTTGCTCCTGTACATGCCTGTAAAATGAGAAATAAAAGTTGAGGTGAAAGAGCTGAAGGAAGAGATGACCTCAATGACTGAAGAAAAGATTTTAAAAAATCTATCAGGAAGACCTCTTCCTTGCATTGACATATATGCAAGAGTATGGAGAATGTAATGAAGGGACAGAAAGCAGATGAGACTAGGACAGAGAGAGGCCACAAAGGTAAACAGGGGTTGGTTCAGTTAGTTCTCTTAAAAATCTATTAAAATTTTTTTGTTAAAATTAAACATGAGATTGAAGAAAACCATTGAAACAGTATAAGTAGATAATGTGACTAGATTTGTATTTTGACGGAAAAAAGTCACTGTGATTACGATATGAAGAATAGATGGAGAGTGTGGCAGATGGGATTAAGGCAGAACAGTTAGGAGGTTCTAGACTACATTTGATGTTGCAAGATGATATTAGTTCGGCCCTAGATAGAAATTGTAAAGTTGGAGTAAAACAGAAGTAATAAAGAGATATTTAGGATGTGAAATCAAAATGGCTTCACAATGGATTTATGTGGGTAGTGATAGGGAAATGCCAGGGAGATATCCAGTTTCTGTTTTCTTCAACTGCACAGTTGTGCCATTTATTGGGATAAGGACCTCTGGAAGGAAAGCACTTTGTGTTGAGATAAAGTCCAAGGTTTACGTATATTTTTGAAGTTCCTTTAAATAATCCAAAAAGAAATATTAGATAAACGGTTAATATATAAGTCTGGAGCTCAGAGAAAAGGTTTGCACTATAGACATAAATTTCTGAATCAGTTGTGTTTAGACCTAAAGTCTTGAGGCATTCCAAATTTAACAGTTTAGAGGAGGAAGTTGGGCATGTGAAAGAAACTGAAGAATGGTCCGAGGAAGAAAGCTACGAGAGCGTTGTATCTCGAAAACCAAGGAAATAGGTTGTATCAAGTAAAAAGTGTCCAAAAGTTTGTAAGCTGCTGAAAGGTCAAGATAAAGGTCAAAAATACATTGGATTTAATGACCTGAAATGACCTCATTGGAGGCCTTAGCAAAAGCTTTGTACAAAGATGGCTGGGCAGAAAGGTTGAACGATGAGATCGAAGAATGAATCGTAGAGAAAAGGAGAGTGAGACAATCTCAATTTTTAATTCATAAAATATTATTGAGGGTTTGCTATATGCCTGGAAATGACTAGCAACTGAGACTTTAAAACAACTGTCCCAAAGCCACTCACAACCTTGTCAAATGTCTTAAGTGGGTGAAACTATTACATTTATTTCTTCTTCATTAATTAACTCACAGATTTCTTGAAACTGACTTTCCTTCCAAGAAAATGATAAAACTGCTCTTTAAAATTTCCAACTAGAAAGTCATCACATTCAATAACATTTTGTCAATATTTATCTTCACTGTCACCCGAGAATACAATATTTATCACTACATTTTTTTTTCTAGAACTCCAAGTTATTACATTTTTATTCTTTTCTCTTCTATTTTTGTCAATGGCTTGCTTGTTTCTATCCTCTTTCCCTCTCCTAACTACTGGTGTTCCACAAAATTAATTCCTTATTCTCTTGTTGACATCCCAATAAATACTCTTCCACAGCAAACACGCCCATTTTATGGTCATACTTATAATAATGGAGAGTTAGGGGAAAGCACAAATGCCTATCAATGGTAAATCTTCTTTCTCTCTTCTGATCTTAGATCTTTACTATTTCTTCCTATAAAAGTGGAAGGAATGCTCACGTATATGTTAATTTTTATTTCTCTGATTACTAGTAATGCTTGCATATTTTTCACAGGTTTACTGGCTACTTTGTCTTCTTTCAATGACTTGTAGTGTCCTTTGTGATTTTTATTTTATTAGACCAATAAGAAGAATAACCTGCAGATGACTCTTGCCTTTGGAACACAAATAAGTCACTGACATATGATGGACTGAATGAGAAAGTCAATGTGATAATATTATCTCTCATTTATATTGAAAAATCTTATTTTATCTCTTCCAATATTACTTTTTTAGAATTTTTTTTTGTGTGTTAAAATTTCATTTCTCTAGCCTGTATTTCATTTTCTTTTTCATATATTTACTTACCTTCTTGGACTATAAAATGTTTAGACATGTTTTTCTAATTCACTAATTTGCTCTACAGCTTTATTTAGAATATATCCTATTTATTCAATATTATAATAATATTAGTAATTACAATTTTTGTCTTCTCAGGTTTAGTTATTCTAATTGGTTATTTTTATGCCCATCTTCTTAATGCTAATCTACTTGTATTTAACTATGTTGCTTTTCCCTTTTTAACTCTAATAAATAAGGTCCTCATATTTTTAAAGAATGATTTTGAGATTATTTTACTGTTCTCCTTGTATCAGAATTGAACTTATGTTTTGATCATTAAATTTTATGGATGTGTGTTCTAATAAAATTCTCTCTCTAGTGCTTTGACATTTTTTTGTGAGCTCGTTTGGGGTGATTATTTTTTTCTCCCTCTCCCTCTCTCTCTCCACAAATTTATTCCTCTTTAGCAGTAGTTTGCTAATTTCTACCTGGTCCCAGGAATCTTGAGTGCAGGACCGAAGGATAGCTTATCCAAGATGATTTCTTTGACTCCTTCCTCATAGCAGCATTCAAGGAAATTTTTGGCTTTGTTTTGCAGTCTCCACAGCTCCATCTCAGTCCCAGGTTTCATGCACTAATCCCACCTCTGCTTTTCCTATACACATAGGGTCAAAGCACCATTTGCTTCTACTAATGATCTTAGAGTCCTATGCTCTTGGCTACGGCCTCCATGTAGCACTATGTGTTTCTATTCTATTCTAGAAATGCAAACATCACTCTTTGAGTAAGTTTATATATATATTTAAAGTGCTAACAATATTATCCATCTTTTGTATGATTAAAGCTGAAATTCAAATCTATGCTGACATAAAGCCATCTGGTACTTCTTGAGAAATAGAATATGTACATTTTTCTTTATGATTGTTACCATTGTTTGGGAATGGCCTTTTGGACAATGGACTCATATCCAACAAAAAGCAAATTTCTTAGAGTTTTTTAATGACTTTATTTAAACATGTTAGTTCTTCAATTTATGCTGACTGTATCTTGTCTGTATATTGTAAAAGTTTGGTTATATTTTTCCAAAAGCCTCCCAAGTGTTTCTCATTCATTAAGAAAATTGCATTTAAAAGATTCTAAGTAAATATAAATACTATTCCACTGATCTAATTATTCCTACATCAGTATTACACTTTGTTAATTATTGTTTCTTTATAATTTTTTGCTTGTTTGTTTTTTAGTAAAAATAATACCAACGGTTTTGTCCTTCATAGTCTTCTTTTTCGTAAATTTATTAGCGTTTCTCACCTGTCTGTTCTTCAAAAAAAATTATCTTCCGAATTCCAAACAGATTGAATTGAGATTATATTTAATTAATTACATGAACTAATTGTAAAAAATTAACTTTTTATGCCACTAAACCTTCTCATCTGATAAAATAGTTTGCTGCTTTCTGTTTTGCCCTACAGTAAAATACTGTTTTTTTTTTTTAAAAAGAATTCTTTCATATTGCTAATGATTTCACATTATTCTTTCTTTGTGACCAAATGTTTGTTATATTATCATGAGTATTATTTCTATAAAGTGATAAATGCTTATTACTAAAATTAAACTCTACAGGAAAGTATTTAAAAGTAAACAACAGACACTACTAACTTACCATAAATAATAACTCCTGATATTTAATAAGCAACATTTCAGCCATTTGTCTGCAAATTTACACATTTACATGTGGACAGGCAGATGTCATTATGCGATTTAATAAAAACATCACATTAAATTTAATTTACATTTATTGGAAGGAAAAGATGCAGATGTGAAATTGAAAGAATCTAGATAGTATTTTACTAAGAAAATACATTACTGTCTAAAATATTTATCTTAGGTTAAGTTAAAAAATATATTAAGAACTATAAAGAGTTCATTCTGTTTTTCTTTTCATTATACGTATTCTTTTTAATGTTAATTGACCTCTTGCTAGTAAAGATTGATGTCTAGTTCTTGGATACTTTCTTGTTTTCTCTTCTTCCCCAATCCAGATATATAATGATTTTTCAAAATGTATCACATCTAGATTTTGCATACTCAACATCTGTTGTTTTATTTAAGTTCTATATTTAAAGTGAATCTTAGTTTCACACTCAGCTTAAACCGTGGTTTCTTCTTTCTTGAGTTATATATTTTGATTCATCTATTTAACTGACTTACTTGCCAAGTGCTTTTTCAATAGGGACCCTTGGGTGGTATTTCCCTGAGTTATTTCATCTTTAGAGTGTCTGTCTGTTGATTGATACCATGAATGACAATTTGACTAAGCATAATACTCATGTATCAAATTGTCTTCTTCTCAAAGCTGGGAGACATTGTTCAATTTTCTTTGGCATAGGGAATCGCTGTGCCAAAGTATGAAGCTAACTCTATTTTTCTTTTCTTGCAGGCTGAGCTTTTTTCTTTTTACCTGGCTCTCTAAATAATCTCCTTTATTCTTAAATTTGAAAAACAACTAGGATGTGTCTCCTTATTGTTTTGTATTTTTTTTTGTGTGTGTTTGAATGCAAGTTATTTTTTATATATTTAAATTTGGCACATTTTATTCTTTAAGGGAAATGTCACTCTTTTATGTCTCTAAATATAATTTCTGTTCAAAATACTGTGTTTTCTATTGGCTTTTCATTATACCTCTGTCTCTCACTCTCTTCACTTATATAAATACTATATTTGTATGTATGCAAATGTTGATATATGTACATGAACAATACACATATGAATATGTGTATCAATGATCCTCTTTATTTGAAAACTTGTAGTTTTTTCTATGTTCATTGTTATTATCTCAAGCCTTTTACTTATGTGTATAATTTGGTTTTTGTTGTATCTACTCTAGGTCTTTCTGTCTTCAATTATTAATTAGTTTTATAATCACAATGTTTCATTCTAATTTTTCTTCTAAATTTGGTGCTTTATAATCTTGCTTCATTGAATTTATATTTTTTATTATACTCTTTTTAGGGTAAATGTTATACAGGCTTATTTTTCTGTTATTTGTATTATACTTTCTAAGACTTTTATTTATCATATTATACTTTTATGAAGTTGCCATATCATGTTTTTCCAATTCCTCATTTTGATAAGTGGGCAGATGTGCTAATTGCTTTATTTGTCATAGAAATATTTATAAATTTTCTTTGAAATTCATTAGCTAAGAACAGTATTAAATCATTGTTTGGGAAGGGGAGGTATAGCTCTAAATTCACTTTCTGCAGTTTTGTAGGAAAAGGCACAATTTGCTGGGATTTTGCTGTGCGTTATCATCTGTGCACCTAAAACACAAATGCCTGCTGCACTTCACTAACCTTGACTACTAGGATTTTGTTCTTACTTTTGTTAACACATTTTAAATCATGTCATAAGGTTGTATCTTTTTTCCTTGTCCCTCCCCGCCAGTGGTATATTTTTACTATTTAAATTAAAATGATTTAATATAGATTGGGGATTAACTAATCTAACTTCTTTCTACTAACATGGAGGACTTTCTAACACAGAAGATTATTTTTCTAGATTCCTCTATTATCTTTTATAATTTGTTAAGTTTTCCATTTTATCTTTTTTTACTATCATTTCATTTTTTGTGATTAAAATGATTAAAAGTATAGATAACTTTTATAAGCAGTGGAAAAGGAATTCTGACAATAAATGTGCCATATATTAAAGAGATTCTAAAAAATTATTGTAAACAACTCAATGATGATGAATTAAAAATATAGATTAAATAGCTAAAACAGTATAGTTGACCAAAACTGAAATAAGAAAATAGAAAGTACAAGTAGATGTGTATTTAATATATAGTATTAAATAAATTACATCTATTATTAAAACCTTCTCCAAAGTGGGAAAAACAGGCCCAGGTGGCTCAGAGATAAATTGTTACTCTAAGAATGCAAGATTAGTTGAACATTTGAAAAATGAGTTTAATTCATTATATTAATAGAGAAAGAAGGAAAATCGTATGATCATCGGAATAGATGCATAAAAAGCATTTGAAAAATGTTAGTATCCATCAAGGATAACTTTGCAAACTAGAAATAGAAGGGATTTTTTTTTCATTCTTATAAATTTTACCTGCATAAACATAAAACAAATGCCCTATTTAATGGTGAAATATTGAAATCAGTTCCTCTGAGACTGGATATAAAAACAAGACTTTTGCTCTTTTCTACTTTACTTCTATATTCCATGAAGGTTCACACCTAGAGTTTTGCAACTTTATCAGTATTTGGAGACAGATAATTCTGTGTTGTGGGGGGGCTGTCTTAGTTTTTGTAGGATGTTTAGCATCATCCCTCCCTTCTACCCACTGGATGCCCGAACTAACCTGACCTCACCCAGTTGTGAGAACCAAAATAATTCCTAGTCTTTTTAAATATTCCCTGGGAGTAGGGGATAATCCCCTCCAGTTGAGAACCACTGTTTTAACCAGTGCAATTAAACTACAAAATAAATAAATAAATAAAAGATTATAAGTTAGAAAAGAAATAATAAAATATTCATTATCTGTTGATGGTATATGTGTATGTAGCAATTCAAATTAATTTATAGATAAATTATAGAAATGATTAAGTGAACCTAGGAAGATTATTGGATGCAAGAACAATACTTCAATATATGAAATTTCATTCTATTCTACTATAACAAAGAAAATAAAATTTAAAATCTTGCCATTTTTAATAATACCAAAAAATTTATAAATCTAGTAAAAGGTGTGTCCATTCTCTGAAGAGAATGATAAAATATCAACATTAATTTTAAAAGACCCACATAAGTGGATAAATATATCATATTCATACACTATAAGACTCAATATTGAAAAAATTTCAATTCTCTGTAAATAGATCTATAGAGTCAGTAAAATGCCAATAGAAATGCCAGCAATTGTGTGTGTGTTTGTGTGTGTGTTTCTATAACTTGATATTCTGAATGTAAAATTAATATGTAAGCAGAAATGAGCCAAAACTGTAAAATTAATATGACAACAGAAATTAAAGAAGAACAAGGAGGAGGAAGGATTTACACAATCAAATATCGACATTATAAATTTATAATAACTAGAGATGATATTGATACAAGAAGAAATAAATTTATTAATGGAACAGAATAGACAGCCTAGAAGTAGATACACATTTATGTGGACACTTGATTTATGACATAGTTTGTACCACACAGCAATGAGGCAAGAACAGTCTTTTCATTAAATGATGTAGGATCTGTTGAATATCCAAAGTAGAAAAGAATGAAACTTAGTCTCTATATTACATCATATAGAAAAAATCAATTCCTGGTGTATTGTAGATATAAATCTTAAAGCTAAACAATAAAATTTCTATAAGAAAACACAGAATAATATTTTTATGACCTTGGGATCAACATAAATTGCTTCCACAGAACACAAAAAAGCACCATCCTTAAAGAAAATTACTGTTGAGTTTTAGTACATTAAAATTAAGAACATCTCTTTATGAAAGTTAAGAGAGTAAAAAGGTGCCCCATGGAGCAAGAGAAGATATTTGTAATGTGTACAAATGATAAAATCTTGTGTACAAACTATATAAAGGACTCCAATATGTAAAAATTGAAATATGATACAAGGCATAAACTTCATAAAATAAGCATGTGAAAGGTACTCAATTTCAAATTAGTTGTGAAGAAATTACAAATGTTAAAAGTAAATCAGATGGTATAATGCACCTATCTGAATGGCTCAAAACAAAAGACTGATGATATTAAGTACTGACAAAGATGGGAGCAATGGAAACAATTACATACTAATACGGGAATTTCAATTGGTACATCTGCTTAGTTTGACAGTATCTACTAAAGTTGTGTGTACCCATGTGGTACGACCCAGTAATTCATTTAAAAGTATATTCCCCATGAAAAATGGCTGCATATGTATACTTAGAGGTAAGTAAAATGATATCCTTAACAACATTAACAATAATGGCTAAAAGTATAAATTAATCCAATATTCACCAATAGTAGAATGAAAATATAAATTCTTGATTATGTATATGGTTTAACTTACACAGCGATAAAAGAGAATAAGTAACAGCTATGAAAGTGAATGAATGACAATTTTACACAACACATGTAATTCTCATTACACAATGTTTCAAAGAAGCTGAAAAATAAAAAAGGATACCTACAATATAATTCCATTAACATAAAGCTGAAAAACAAGTAAGATACATTCGTAATATTAGAAGCCATAATACTAATTCTCCCTGGGGAGAAAAGAAGAAGTAAAGACTACAGGGAGCCATGAAGTGGGCTCCTAGGGTGCTGAGAACTCCTACTTTTAACTCGGTGATGGTTAAATGGGTATCCACTGTGGGATAAGTCATTGAGCTTTACATTACTCTGGTGTGTTTAGAAGTTTATACTTTAATATAAATGATTTTTATATTTTAAATAAGCATTTTCCATGTTTGGAGGCAAAGATTTTAAGTTGTTACTATTAAAATCAAATCTAATAATCGCATTTTAAAAATTTTATATTTTACTAATTATTTTTACTATCATAACCTGTTTAAGACTGAGAGCATTTATTAAAACTCTTCACTCATATTGTACTTCTGATCTTTATTCCATGGTTTTTTTTTTTTTTTCTTCTCATAGCTTTTCTTGTATATATTTAAATGCAATGTTATCAGATATGTTGAAATTGCTCATGATCGTTCCATTTTTGGGGATAAAATTATTCTTTTTTTCTTTTTGCCTGCTTGAAAATATTTTGTTAATAGTAGTTCTCGATTTCTTTTAGTTTGCAGTTGCCTAGTATACTTTCTTTCTCATTTTAGCTTTGGTTTATTGATTTTTATTACTTAGTTCTACCTTTTTTCTTAATTACTCTTTTGCTTTCATGCTTTCTGATGTTTTGAAATTTTTAGGTCCTATTTTAAATTCTCTATGTGGCTGTTTACTTTTATATTTTTCAATACATTCTATAATGTTCATTTCCCTAATAGTTGGTATCAATTTTGAAATGATATCTTGTCCATTCCTGTCTTTTTCTTTTTTAGATGATCTTCTAATTGGATTCTTATTTGGTATTAAAATTTTAAATTTGGTTTTAGTTCTCATCATCGGTGAGAATATGTGCTTTAATCTTAAATTATTAATTTTGGTTTAATCTGTTAGATTAGATTTCCTTTTTAAGAAATTGTTTTAAAGAAATTAATATGAATAATTATAGATGTTATTTTTCTTTTTATGTTAACTTTTTTGTGACACTTTATTTTCTTCTTTATAAATTCTTAGGTGAATAATTTCTATGCGACCTTGATATTTGAATCTGGTAAGATATATAACTTGTACTTGTCAGGTTTGTCTACTTGGGTGGCTGTCAAATGTTTTTGTGCAAGGAGCTGGAAGAGAGTGTGATGTGCACAGTTTTATTTTAATCCCAGAGTGTACTGCTTTCACTAGAAAGCTCTATTCAGCTCTGAGGCCCACTCTGCATCCTTCACTGCTGGTCTGTATGGAGGAAAGATAATAGGTAAGAGGAGTCCTCAAAAGATACATATGAGACTACCAGTCAGTACTTGCACTAAATTTAATCCTTGGCTGCCTCATACTTCTAGAGACTCTGAGAAAGTGAATAAAGATGGGCTTGGAGGTGTATCTGCACTGCTGTGGGTTTTCACATTAGATTTTCCATATATCTCTTCGTAACATAAAAGTTAGCATAACATTAATGATATGAATTTTACTTCTTTTCCGAGTTCTCACAATTTTTTGTTTGTTTAATTTGTGTGTGTTTTTTTTAGTTGTTGTTTGTTTGTTTTCAAAGGAAAATTAGGAGATGCTGTGTTGTACCTTCCTCTAGAGATACTATTTTATAAATGAGAGTCCAAGTCTACTTTAAAAGAAAATTCAGATTTAACCTTATAAAAACAAAGTGATGCATCAGAATATAAGAATTGTTGTGGGGGAGAGAGAGAGATTGATTTCAATTTGTGGGAAGGGCTGTTACAAACTGCTTCTTGACACTTAGCTGTCAGAGTGAGTCACAATGAAAAGTAGATAACACCAGCATCAATAATGATAACACCCACTGAAAATGATGGGGCCATATTGGAAGGATTTGAACTGAGTGAGGTTTTCTTTAGATAAGAAGAATAAAGTTAAATAATTAAAAAAAGAAGAAATAAAAGAGGTAATTTGTGATCTGGCAAATAATGATTCATAGGCTTTTATCTTTATTTTTAATCTACTTGCTTATATCAATTATCTGTAAATGCTAAGTAATACAGGTATTATTTCACTCAATTTCTATAATAACATTATTGGATGAATATAATTTCTCCATCTGAATAGTGAGGAACATACAATTTAAATAAATTGCCTAAGATCATAGAGCAGCCTTTATTTCCTGTCCGTGATCTGGAGTGACCCACTATGTCTGCTCTGTATTATGGTGCTATAGTAGGCCTAACTGTACTTGGTACAATTAAATATAAATGTGACATGAGTGTTTAGCAGGGTTATGGTGTACATCTACGCTTTTCTTACTCATGTAACCAAAGTATATATAAATGTCAGGTCTTTCCTGATTATTCTAAAACAACCAGCCCTTCTAGGTGAAGGCATAGTTCCCCGAGAAACTGAACAGTAACTCTTGGACTTTCTTAGAAACTTTAAATCTGTTTCTGAGAGAAAATATTAGAGAAATAAAAAGGGATGTTAGAGAAACATCTCTTGATAAGTAAAAATAGATGTATTTTATAAAGATATTTGTTCTATCATCAGATAGTTTTCTTTCCCCTTCTTCCTTCTATTTTTCCCAAGTTAAATTTCTCCTAGCCTAAAAGTGGACATTTGAAGATTTTTATTAATAACACAGGGAATAATAATATTAGATTATTTCACAGCTAAAGAAAGTATAGAAATATTAATGTAGATATTAACTTTGTAAGGGTAAAAGGTACTGAGTTGTAATTCATATTCGATTGCTTTGATCAATCATGTTAAACACATTAGCATGAATTTGGAAGTCCAGCTTAATTATTAACCTTAATGTAGAAGAAATTAATGATAGTACCTTAAGAGTTTTTGGCTAGAAAATGACATTTGGCGTGCATCAAGAATTCCTTGGTTTGCCAAGGAGTACAATGTTAACACCCATATAATGAATTCCATTAAGTTAGTTATGTAGTACATATCCATATTTCTCCTTAAAAGTCCATAAACCTACTATAAAATCAAGGACAGTAAGAATAGTTTTTGGGAGAGGAGTGAAGATCACACTCTTTCATGTACTCTAGGCATCCACTTTTGAACATATAGGACAAAATATGGTACTTCTAGCTAAGGAAACCTGTTCATACTCGGTCAAGTAGTAGTATTTGACACTGAGCACCTCTAAGTGCCAGATAACATAGAAGACACACTCTTATTCCTGGTGTCAGATTCCTGTAGCTAGGCAGTAGTGAACACAGTGATAGAGATGACGTTTTGAATCATGGATGCAAATCTTGGATGTAACAAGGTTCTAAACTTATTTTGCTCTCTTCTGTATTTAATAATAGGGCCTCTGCCTTAAAAATACAGTCCTAAAGAGGGGAATAAGACTCTAGTTATTGGGTTAAGTGCAAAACATTTTTTCCTGTTTTTTTTTTTTTTTTTTTTTGTTTTTTTTTTTGTTGTTTTTTTGGTTTTTTTTACAGAAAGACATTTCTCTACACATTTTCTTACTATCACCTCTTTCTTTCCATGTGACTACACTGTGGAAAATAATATCCAGACAATACACAGAGTGACTCAGAGATGTCTTACTTTTCCTTAATCTTAGTTAGAAAATATTTTGTGAAGTGTAATGGTCATACTGGGAAGCCAAATGTTAGGCAGAAGTGTGCTCTCTTATACCATTGGTTGAACATCCCCATCTCATCACATTGACCCATTATTTAATGAAGAGTGGAGATGGAAAGGAATAACGGGAAAAAATCAATGCATTTTCCATACTAGCAGCTGCTGTGCATATCACCTTGGACTCATGTTCAAGGGTGAGTAAGGTTTTATTCTTTTAAATCAGTTCACAAAGGAAGGAAACAATAGGGGGTTAGGAACAAGTTAACTGTAGGGGAACTTGGGCACAGATGAAGTTCATTAAAACTCTCTTACTGTTGCTTTATTTTGGTAGCAGAACTTAGGTAGCTGCAAACAAGAGTAATTTATGCTCAGTTCTCCCAGCAGGACCTACCTTCAGACAGGCTGTCTGGTCAGCACTCCAATCCAACAAAGAAAAAAAAAAAAAAAAAAAAAGAAGCACAGGAAGGAAGAAGTAAGACTCCATTTGCTTTTCTGATGTATTGTTTGCTGTAGGTTTCTTAGGAGTGAATCTTTAGAATGAAATCTCAGTGGAAAAACTAACTTTACCTCATGATATGGCTAATTTAAGAGAAGCTCAAAGGCTTGATCACTGTCATCTATTTCTGGCTCTCTGATTTAGCAGACAGATGAAGTGCACTTATAGCTGACAGATGTGGAAATCCATATATAGCCAGATGAATCTCTAGTGGCTACTGATGCAAAATAATATGAGTTGTTTCCGCAAAGGTCAGTAGAAATTTGCATTTGAATTTTTCTTCCTGAGGTGCTTTTAATGATAGGATCAGGTCCTCAGGCTCTTGTGGTAAAACGTGCCCTCCAAATTTGTCAATTATGCTAAGGTAAAATCTGGGTTGAGGAAATACTAAAAAAAAAAAAAAAAATGTGCTCTGAATATTTACTACATACATAAAGAGTGGGCTATAAGATAACTGAATGAGAATTGTGACATTAATTTACCTATGCAATTACTCTGTTAATTGGCAACTCGATTACCAAAACTAGAGTTCATTAAAGGTAAAATGTTTCTTCTGTAAATTTCATCTCCTTTACAAGATAATACAAAATATGATGCTCAGTGGGAAGACTGTGTTATCCATTTGATTCTTTTTATGGCTTACATTTTTGAATACTAAATTGTGATCATCTGTCTAATTCATTCTTTTTAAAGAACTCATCATTGCTATTGTTTTTATTTATGTAAATTAGATTGCTTTCATAAATTATCCAATCCCAACTCTCTGCACTGTTCAGTGCGTGAATGCACTAAATTTAATTCACATTTTCACTTTTTATTGCTCAAGAAAATAAAACAAAATTTCAAGATTATTAAGTCAATTTAGATCTATATTATTCCATTATTCACCCAATTTAATAATAGTTATGATATTTTAATTAGTCATTTCAATAGCTTGACTCTAAAATTAAAGAAATGTTGATTGTATAAAAATAAAGAAGTATAATTAATATTATAACTTAGCTGGAGTCAATTTATTTTGTTTGATTTTTTTTGTAGGGGATCCTTATTGTGAAACATCCTGAGATTTTGTGCAATAAAGAGCATAGAGGTTTTTTTTTCTTTTATTTCCATATATAGGACTATTTGAATGCCATAATTTATAAACAACAATGAGGAAAAAAGACAAGCTACTTGAATAAAATTGGTCCCTCAGTCACTGGCAGATGTGATACATAAAGACAGAGTATCTCAGGAAGTAAACTTTGTTGATAAGCTTTTCCTAAAACACAGTATAGATTACCTTTGTATCTTTACAGCATCTATCTCAGTGTATAGAATGTAACCAGCATTCAATGACTATTTTATGAATGGATTAGTAAACATGTAAAACAAATATTTTCAAGAAATAATTGTAAAGCTGTTTTTAAAAAGCTAGATAAGTAGTTATGAATGTGTATGTATAGGTGTCCATGCATACATATTTAATTTATTGCTGCAAAGAGTGGTAGTATTTGTTCAAGCATATGAGTAACTTTTATAAAAGTATACATTTAGAAGCAGAATTAGAAGCTTATTTAAATAGAAAACCTTAATCTCTATTTCTGCTTCTGAAAATCACTCTACTATAATCTTCATTGTCCTCAGAAATTTCTGGAAAAAAAGAATTTTTTTCTTCTTGCCAATAAAGCATATTTCAGTGAGAGTTGAAATGTCATTCTAATATTTTAATCTGAATCCCATCTGCTGTTCTCTTAACCTGCTTCTCCTTCTCTTGTCAGTGCAATCAGAATAGTCTTCACTCATAATTACTCATGACTATGATGACTTCAGATAATTCCTGCAGCGTCCTCAGACAGATGATATCCAGATCTGAATAACTGCCATGTTTAACGAAAGCCTTTTTCTAGTTTTGTTGAAGAGATTTTTGTGAAGGCTAATTTTTTGAAGAGATACGATTTGTAAAATATGATATAACAATTAAAGATAATAATTTTGATATGTAAAACTTGGATATGTTTGTCATAGATAATTAGCCCACCTATGATTTGATTTGGCTGTTCTTGGGTCACATGTTTTTTATTCAGGAGTAGGGAGGGGCACTTGTATGGTGTGATGGTCCATCAGCTGACACTGTGGTTTGAGAACTCTCTTATAGAAGTGACTTAAATATGGCCTCATATCTTAATGGTATGTCAAATACACAACTTCCTGCAAAATGTTACTTGAAAGTAAAAAGATCTTAACCAACCCATTTTTAATCTTATATTTATGTTTCTAGTCATAGAGTATTTATATTTTCAAAATGATTAGCTAGAGTTTAAGTTATTCTCTGTGAAGAAGTTTGTTATTTTAAAAATTTCATTAATTCTTACAAGTTATGGTCTTTATTATTTTTATGGTGTTGGCTCTTGTTTTCCCAAAGTATATAAATAAATAATTAGTGTCTAATTTATTACTTCATTTAACCATTTAATATATAGGAGACAGAATTTAATAGTAAAAGAGCGAGCAAAAATGAAATGAATATTGTGGTATAAAGAACAATTATATATGTATATATACATATATATTACTGTACGAGGGATGTGTGTGTGTGTGTGTGTGTGTGTGTGTGTGCGCGCGCAGGAGAGATAGTTAGAAAAAAATAGCCTGAGATGGAAGACTAGAATATGATGGAGATACAAGGACAAATACATATACATACACACACATATATACAAGTGCACTGCTTAAAAGATTTACTATCAGAAAAGTAGAATTTGAACCCATAAAAAATATATATCATTGCATAAGGTTTGTAGAAAAGTTAATAGAATGCAGAAAGTTAATGAAAAAAAAAAGCATGAGATAAAGAAAGCAAAAGGCATTGAGGAGAAAAGATGAGGTTTTATAATCATATTAGTAAAAAAGATAGAAAATAGCTCACTAACAAATTATAAGAGGTATGACATTAAAGAAATCAGTGATAACCTCATTTGATTGAAATGCTAAACTAACAAGAAAAATGAGAAAAGTGATATGAATAATTAGAACATAATAGAAATCTTACAAAAGTAGAAGCTTACAAAAGCAGGAAATGCATACTTGAGAAACTTGACTAAGTTAGATAAAGTACATTGAAATAATCTACAGCAGGTTCTTGAATAAGTTATTTTGTTATAACCTTGATGAGAAAAAAAAATTGATTCCTGGCCAGGGGCACTGTCTGTATGGAGTGTTCACATTCTCTCCATGTCTACATGGATTTTCTCCAGATATTTCTGTTTCCTCCTGCATCCCAAAGATGTGCATGTTAGGTGAATTGGCATATCTAAATTGTCCCAGTCTGAGTGAGTGTGTGTGTGTGTGTGTGAATGTACGCTGTGATAGAGGATTGGTTCCTGTCTTGTGCTCTGAGATGCCTGGAAGGGCTCCAACCACCTCTAATCCTGAAATGGAATCAGTGGGTTGGAAAATAATTATTTTACTGGGTTTTTATTCATTTTTGTTAAATGTATGCATAGCTCACATTTACTTCAATGTTTAATATTAGAAATTCGGGGTCTTTTTTAGAAGTTTGATGATGTTTTTGTGACCAGAAACATCCCTAGAACTTAACTCTTGTTTATATCAATTAGTCTATGATAAAATTGGTTTTATTATATGTCCTTTCACTTGAAGTCAATTTCCAAGAACCTGTTAATTATGTTAAGCGAGGACTCACTGTATTTTTGCATCAGTTTCAGAAGAACATAAACTTAACGTGTTAACCCCATAATGCTCAAAATAGTCTTTTGATAAGATAGAAATGTTACACTTTAATCACCAATGAAGTAAAATGATGAAATTGTAACTGCTGAAATTTTCTTAAAGGGAAAAACAATTTTTAATAATTAGTCACTAAATAGATTGTTATAATTTTATAACATTTCCAAGTGGTTACTGATCAAGAAAAGCATAGAGGAAAGAAAAGAGTAAGGTAGGAGCTACTGACAACAATATAAATGTGAGATATAAAGATGTTATATTTGAAGCTGAATAAAACATACCTTTTTTTTTCTTCTATTCCACAAGCTTGTTTAGTAAATCAGGTTATTGTAATGTATGTGGCTTATTTAGGCATTATTTAGACATTAGTTGACACACTGCCTATCTGCTCTTGGACAAGACAAACATCTGACCTTTGGTTTCTTCATATGATAAGTAGGTTGTTGGGAAAACCAATATTGAGATAATAAGTGAAATATACATGATAACCATTATTGTTACTAATTCTGGCACTTATTTAACATTTTCTGATCAAGTTGCCATCTCTGGCTTAAATCTCTTTATATTCTCATAGATTTTTTGAAATTTTCATTATTTCTCACTAATCCTGACATTTTAATGATGTTCTAAATAATTTATTTTGTTCTTAGTTTTTTTTCCCCCTTAACTATTTTAAACTCCGAATTGAACATGGTCTTACCTCTAGTGTCACATAAAGTCACATAGCATATGTGTCACAGATTTTACATTTTATGGCTAGAACTATTTCAACTACAATAAAAGCAAGCCATCGAAAAACAAGGTCACATATTCAAGGTCATATTAATTACTTCTAGCCAGTTACTGCTAGTGGCAGTTGATGTTTAGACATGATATCTATGTACATATAGTTAAATTGAAATAGTTAACATCTTTTGTTACATTGATTCACTAGCTCTAGTATCAGCTAATTCACCTTTGTTAGACAATAGTAAAATATTGCACTTTTACTTATATTTATTTTTCAATTAGATAGAAAACCAATTATAATGATTTAGCATGTTGACTTTTTAAACTATTGTTATAATCATTGCATCCTGCATTATGAGCTGGATTTATTCTACATTTAATTTAAAGCCTTTTTGTTATATTGAAGCCTATATGCTTAAGAAATCTATTGATTTCTACAAAGACAAATTACCTATGGCACGTGGGCATATCAAGTGTAACAAATCTGGAGAGTAATGTGGAAAGAAATGATGGTAGTTAAGAACTATGTACTCGTAACAATTTAATATCTTCTACAATTAATTTTAAAAAGCAGAAGTTTAAGGCAATTGGGGAGCTTTCCATTATTGCAGTGATTCATATAATGTTGTTCTTCGATGGGCAATATCAGCCACTCCTGAAAATTGGTTAGAAGTGCAAATTCTCAGGCTCTGTCCCAGACCTACAAATAAGGCCCAATAATCTGTGTTTTAACAAGCTGTCCAGATGATTCTTAGCATGCTAACACTTGAGCAATACTATATGAGTTTTTAAAAGTATAACATTTGGGGATAATTATCACATCTTAAATTGGAAAGAATCCAGGCTGTCATTTGTATATATACTCTTGAGATTTGGTCAGAATGGAGTTATTGGTTATTTACAAATATATATACATATTTAAATATATTACTGATCATTTATAACAGCATAATTGTTAATACCTGCTGTGTCTGGCACTTTTTCACAACAAGAAATCATGGTATATGGTATAATATCGGTTTTAAATTATTTCAAAAATGTTTTTCTTATTTTCAAACAGAGGTGGACTAAATATTAAGATTTTTGAAATTTAAATTCATAGGTATATCATTTCTTCATGGTTTAAATAAAAACAAGACAAAGATTTATTACAGTAATGTCTTGTAATAGATTCATTTATTTATTCATTCACTCCCACAATCAGTATTTAACAATCTATTCTGTGTTAGGCTGTATACTTATTGCTGGTAATAAAAATAATAAAAAATAAACTTTCTATTAATAATGCATAGTCTTAATTCATCATTTGGAATTAAAATTTATCAATGGGTCACATATCGATTGATCATAATGCTCTGATTTTTTATCTACTTGATGACATTTTAGTTCTAACTTAGTTTCTATCAAGTGCCTCTTAGATTAGTGTTTGGGTAGGTTAGGAAAAATCGTCTCAAAAGAACTAGATTTGGGTGACAAATACACCTCAATATACTAACTGGACAACCTTGAAAGATTCCATGTTCTGAACTTCATCAATTTTATTTGCATAATTGTAGATATAACAGTTTTGAACTTCACCCACAAGGCTATTAGAAGATGAAGCTAGATAAGAGCCTTGATGTTTACCGTGATTGATATAAAGTATTATATATGCGTTGTTTCGTTGTCTGTAACAAGTCACTCTTTGTAAATCAATCGATTACATGCATTTAAATTCTGGCACTGACCCTAGCTCTTTGACCTTGAGTATATTACTTTACCTCTTTGTACTAGAATTTACTCAAATTAATATTGTGCTAATATTTTAGAACTCATAGAATTGTTTTTAAAAAGATGATATAACAAATATGCTTGCACTACTGTTTAGTACATTGCTTACATTTATTAAGCACTTACTATTCTTATTATTAAATTATTTTTAAAATCCTTCTGAATAAAACAATATTTAGGCTAAACTTAAATATTTAGGACTCTCTATCTCCTCATACCCATTCCTACGAACATTAAATTTCTTGTTACAACTTCAGAGTTCATTTAAACTTGTGCTGACTCTTTGATACTTTTTAGAATATGTTTGCTTGGAAGAAAATGAATTAATAATTTTAGCTACTTCCTTGACTCTTTCTGATAAAACAATGTCTAAACAAAGATGAAGTTACAGGCATATCTCGGAGATATTGTTGGTTTAATTCCAGACCACCACAATAAAGGGAATATTACAATAAAATGAGTCATAATATTTTTGACTTCAATTTGTAAAAAAAAAATATCTGTGAAGCTCAGTAAAATGAAGTGTAATAAAACAAGCTATGCCTTTATTTGAACTTTTTGGTCTTTTAGATTTCAGATAAACTTAGATGTTCATTTACTGATATAAGTCTAGTGTTCTCCAAATTAAGTAAAACCCCATTTAGCTATGGGAATTAAACAAAACTTTTACTAAATAGGTAAGTTTGCTACTTATTTATTTTACTTGTATGAATCGGCAATATGGATAGTTTATCACTGAAAGAGGTAATCATGGTTTCTCACAAACTTGGATCATGTATCAAGGCAGGAAAATACAGCAGAATAACTGAAAGACAAATAAAGTATTACAATTGGAATTAGATTTTCGAGCTTCAGGTAGCCCAGAAAACCACCTGGACAAGAATTATATTGAACCCTTCTGGAACTGAGGGGATGGAGGAGGGCAGCAGTTAAGCCGCTGCAGCCAGACCGAATAACTTTTCCTTTTCAGTTGCTTCCAGAAGCTCTGACCTGGTGAGTCATGGACAATGTGAGAAATATTTTGCCTGGTAAGGGGCATTTTAGATCTGGCCACTGACAGGGCCTGAAGGTCTACATTAGCCTGACTACCAGGCATCTTTGGATAGCCAGAGAAATGACCACTCCCTATGGAACAGAGCGGACTTATCCATGAGGGTTAATAGGGTGGCTCTTCGATGGATATCTGGAAGGGAAGCAGCAGGAATACACATACCTGCGGTTTAAATCTCAGCAGGTTTACTGTGTTTTCTTTTTTATATGCTATATTTCAGTGTATATATGAATAAGGATCTTTTCTTTCCAAGAAAAGTTTAAGATTATTTTTTATTCAAGTTTAATAGTTTTTCACTAAACCTTGGCTTTGTTTATTTATTTCACTCAGACATTCCTAGAAATTTTTACATCTTTTTTTTTAAATCATTTTTCATAATGGATTATCTCATTAGAACTCAATGAAGATGACTGTTGGCTGACTGACTTCAAACTGAATGGGTTTGACAGAGCACTAAACTTTTTTCTGGCCATCAGCAGATTTCAGGGTACTTAAGTGAATTACATTCACTCCCAATGCAGTTTTAAATGGATCATGTTCACTAGATAAACTGGTTATTCCAAATACACAGAAAGTGAACACTCTTCTAAAATTTGAGGTCGTGTTCAAATAACATAGAAAGTCATCTTCACATTCATCAACAATGTCTGAAATATAAAGATGGTAGAAGGAAGCATATGCATTTCTATGTAAGTTTGTTAGCAACAGGCCAAAACAGCCCAAAAATTCAGGAAAAAAATAAAGTAAACAAATACTAATTTTTAGAATTACAATTTGGAACTTACCATTTAAAGTTTTTTAAAAATTATCTTCTACCCAGCAATTACACGTACAGTCTTTTTTTCCCCTCCTATATGTACACTCTTTTTTTAAGCCTATAATAATATTATTTGCAGTAACAGTTTGTACTGAGGAAAAATGTAAACCACTCCACTGTCTACCAATAAGGAGATGTTAAATAAAGTGGTATATAGTAATATTTATATTACATAGTTGTTGAAAAGCATATGTAATGTATATATGTATTGACATGAAAAATTGTCTACGATATACTTTTACTTAAAGCAGAAATTAAAGAAGAGTATCTTATTGAATGGTAGTTGTGAAATCTATTATCTATCCATATCCATCCATCCATCTGCATATGATTTATCTGTCCATCTTTCTATCTACCTACCTACCTATTTACCCATCCTTCTATGTAACCATTCACCAAGGCACATAAAATGTCAGGAAAGATAAAGAAACAAAAAAAAAATGTTAACTGATAATTTCTGGGAAACACGGTAGGGGAAATCAGTGTAAGGAGAATTTTTACCTATCATTTTATGCCTTTCTATCTGTATTAGCTGTATATTAATGTATAACAAAGCTCCTCAATACTTGGTGACTTCAAACAATGATTTATTTGCTTACACTTCTGTGGTTAGCCATTTCAGAAAAGTTCAACTTGGTTGGCTTGTCTTTATGTTATGTCATGTCTAGACTCTTCTGTCTACAGTTGGTTGGTAGGTTAGTTAGGGATTGGTTAGTCCCAAATGGCCTCACTCTTATGTCTGGGACCTATGTTGGAATGTTTGAGATGGCTAGGCCTCTCCATGTGGTCTCCCTCTAAGTTTGTTCACAAGGAGCCATTTTCCAAAAGACAGAAAAAACAAAACAAAACAAAACAAACAAACAAACAAACAAACAAACAAAAAACCACTTCTACTATATTTTATTGGTCAGAGCAAGTAACAAGACCAGCCTAGATTCAAACAATGGAATGACTGATTTTTTCTTTTTCTTTTCTTTCTTTCTTTCTTTCTTTCTTTCTTTCTTTCTTTCTTTCTTTCTTTCTTTCTTTCTCTCTCTCTCTCTTTCTCTCTCTCTCTCTCTCTCATTAAACTTTATTGTTAATATCTGCCATTAATTTATCCTTAAGGCATTTGATTAACATTTACTTTCTTCTATTTTTTCCTTGTATATTGGTACTTTAAAAGTGAGGAAAATGTGCATAAAATAAAAAAGGGAAGGAAAGTACATTAGAACAAAATAATAACTGATACTTACTGCAAGACTCCATTTCTTGATGAGGGGAACAAATTTGTGGCCATGAATAATCCAATACACTCTACTACTTGAATGTTTTATTAAAAGTATTCATTGTTTTAATAAGGATAATAACAAAAATAAAAATAGTATTAAGATTTTTGCTATCATGAACTATTGATTTGTCCAACTGCCTTTTCTGTCTTTAATGGAATGAGCTTGTTTCTATTTTTATAATGGTATGTGATTGGCAGTTAGAAATATTACTATAACTTATACACACAAAAAAATTTGCAGAGATTCATTTTAGATGTGAAATTCCAACATACATGTAAAATGCATATAGACTTTTATTTACTAGTGGGCACTAATGACATTTGCACAATGAGTAAATAGACTTACATGAAATTGCATTATCTTCTATGTGTGTGTGTGTGTATGTGGGTAGGTTTACTAGAATTAAAAATATTTCTTCTTATAAAAATTTATCATTCAGAGTTTTAATGATGTAATGTTCTGCACTATATGCAGTTATGTCCTACTGAAAGAAAATTAAAATAGAAATGTTATAAATTACTTTAAATAATTATTGTAATTATTTTTTAGTTTTCTCCCCAAATGAATCCAATGATTAATTGTCTTATTAGAGGGAAGTAAGCCCTAATTTTTCAGTTTCAGCTGTGGAAAAGGGCTCTCCTCTCCTGCTGCATTCATAGAATTTACCTGTCCCCTCACAGTTGCTCTATATTCTCTCCTCCTCTGCTCCAAGTTTTGATTTCCTCAGTTGCAGAAAACTTTATCAATGTAGTAGAAATTAATTCTTATGGCATAACTATAACTCTAGCACTTATCCTATTTACCCTGTATTCACCTTTGCCTCTTCCCCCTCACTGGTACTCTGAAGTCAGTTCCTTCTGCCATTCCTCACCAAAGCAAAAACAAAGAAGTAGAAGCAAAAATTAAAGAAACCACTAACCAATGAGCCAAATGACAAGTCTCAGGCCAATGCTTGCTTGCAGAGCCTAGTTTTTTGTTTGGTTTGTCTGTTTTCTTTTATCTCTGAAATTAGATCTTTCCTGAAGAAAAGAAAAAATGACCTAGAGGCATTTTTCTCATAGAAGTATAATATTCAAATTAGGACAATGCAAGAGGAGGTTGGTAAAATAATTATATTCAAAGATATAATCTGTATGTGTAGAGAAACCACAGGGGTAGTGTGCAGTACTCTGGATCTATTACCATACTAGGCATAAAGGCATAAAGGAAGAAACTTTGTGACTCATTGGTCAAGGGACTCGGACAATTGGAGATGACTCAGTGAAGTAAGGAGCCAGGAGAAAAAATATCCTGAGCTCAATTTTCTCCCTTTCTACTGCTGGTGTGGCTCCCGATTGGCTAAACCCAATGGAAACTAGAGGGTAGGGAAATCTACCAGTGTAGTCCATTCAGGGTCAGTCTCCTGAGCCAGGGACAAGGTAGAAAAAGGCAGAGACTGGTTTCAGCAAAGATATATGGTTTAGGAAGGAAGAGCAAATAAAGGTGGGGTGTGAGTAAGAGAGGGAGAAGGAGGAGAAGGAGGGGAAGAAGCAGGAGAAAAAAGGAAGGTGGGGGGGAGAGAGAGAGAGAGAGAGAGAGAGAGAGAGAGAGAGAGACAGGGTAAGGCGGTAGTTAGTTGTCAAATTTTTAATAATGAACCCTAGGAAAGGCTTTCATTACAATTATGAAAACTGTTTATGGTAGTCCTTATTCATCAACCTTATAAATGTTTACATTCTATTTCCCTTCAAAGGTTAAACGGTAAGCTACCTGAGGGCAAAGATATTGGTGATCTTATTTACTGAAGTCTCCTCATTAAATATTTGTTGAATCACATTGAATGATGAGTGTATATTACTGATTTTAATTGTTCTTAAAAAATCAAAAATAGCTCACATTACAATTTTTAAGGCTATGTCACTTATTTTTCAGTGATACCATCTTACAATGAACAAGAATGTTACATCCTTTAGCTGTCAACATAGTAATTATTAATCTACTACAACTTTTGCTGACAGCAAAGAATCTCTGCTCTGACAACTACAATATAAGTTTGTTTGCCAGAGAAGTTTACCAACAGCTTGAAACTTTCATGATGAAATGACTGGTCAAGTTAGTGTTGATGGCATCTGGCCAGAGCCATCCATCACTAATCCTGGGAAGCAGAACTATCTGATGGTTCCAGTTTTATTCAATCTATTTTATGCAGCCATGCTTGACTATGCAACAAGAGACCTCGGGGTTGATATTAGGATATATTTTGATCTCCTAAAAGGCTTTTCTACTTCAATAACTTGCAATCCTCCTCAAAAAGTCCTTGAGGCACTTGTTCATGAACTATTGCTTCATGATGACAACATACCCGACATGAAATAGATTTCAGAAAACTTTCTAGGCCTTGTGTTAGGAGTTGTCTATAAGCTGGAGATACCCAATACGCTCCAGGTTTTATGAACAAAATTCTACATTTTCAACAACACTACATTTTTTGAAGGACATTGTTGACAATTTATTCCTTTGCAATTTTACCAATAATCACCAAGTAGATATGAAAAGTCAAAGTAAAAAAAATATATTTGTGGTTAGCAGTAATATATATAATCATTACTTTTTATAATACGGTAAAATAAATTGTGTCTTCCTGATCGATTGACTTGATGTTGGCTTTGACAGAGTTTTAGGAATACCTTCCTAATAGCTATATAACTACTAGTCATTGCAATTAAAATGGGAAGGTCATCTAATTGCACCATGTTCAAGCTGGAAGAGATCTGGGAGTTGATTGACCAAAGTCTCTCCTTACATATGAAAAGTGATTGACTTGGTTAATATCTTACTCTTAACTAATTTTAGAAATTGGACTATGCTCCAAGAACCTTGACCACTGCAATATAATTTTCATTATTCTAGTTTGAATGTTGTGGTAGCCAGTTTTCAAGATGGTTCCCAATGATCCCCTTCAATTGGTATTCATGTCCTTGTGAAATCCCCTACCACATTGTATCAGGTTGGTGTTTGTGACAAATAGACTAAAACAAATTATTTTACTTTTGAGGATAAGTTATAAATGGTGCTGTGATTTCCTTTTCACCTTGGTTTTATTCCTCTTGGGAGAAACAGCTACCACGTCAGAGGAGTTTTATAAAGAGGCCCATGTGATAAGGAAATGAGGATGGCAGCAACAACCTGCGAGGAACTGAGACTTCTTGCCATTAGCCATGTGGGCGAGCCAGAAAGTAGATATTCCTGACTCAATCAAACCCCAAGATGACTGCAGGACCAGCCAGCATCTTGCCTGCAACCTCTTGAAAGACCTTGCACCAGAACCACTGAGTTCAGCCACTCCAAGATTCCTGACCCTCAGAAACTATGTGACATATTATTATTATTTTTGTCTTTTTAGCTGTTAACTAGTGGAATAGTTAAGGTTTATTACCCATGTAACTAGTACAATGTGATAGTAAAAAATTTCTTCAGTATGTCAGGAAGCTATGAAATGAGGATTCATGAGAGCTAATTATGGAAGGACCATCCAGGCAGCAGTTGTAACGTGTGATTCATAAATTTCGGGGCATGTGGATAGGCTTTATTGATGTGTAGACCCCCAAAATTACACATGGAGTTCCATGGATATCTATGCAAATGTGCACTTTTCCTCTTAAAAAGGGCTCATAGTTTTTGCTTGATTATTCATTTGTATATATAATTTTCTGCATAGTGAATATGCTCTACTATAACGTTATGTCCTGAGCTCATTGAGTACAGAGTCAGTCATCTTTTTTATTATAACTTTAGAAAATTTCCACAATGCCTTATATAGTGGGTGCTGAACAGATATTGGATGAGGAGCTGATTAAGTTTATATATTTGTGTAATTGGTAAACTCTCAGTAGCCACATACTCTTAGTTGTTTTCCTACTATGGTGGATCCATCATCTCTTGCCACAAATTATTAGATATATTAGGGGTATTTAATGCATGGCTGTGGAACAATCTGAAGCTAAGTGACTCAAACTATGATGGTTTTTTTGGTCTTCTTAACATGGTGTATTCAAAAGGTAGAGAGTAAAATAGCCATTAAATATATGCATAAAAGAAATTTCCTGGACACATTTTGACCATTTCTCCTATGCTTCACACACAAAGAGTGGGCTGTAACAAATGTACACTTTTATCTTAATGTTTACCTTTGACTTTCAGTGCTCAGGAAAACCATTATCCCCAAATTAAAAAAGAAAAGGTCACAAAGTCATTTGCTAGTTTAAGTTTTTGTCACAACTTTACAATTGAACCTACCACATTTACTAACATCCTGCCTATCTTTCTTAAGTAGTTAATTATAATCTCGTGCAATCTATCCGGAACCTATATCCATCAACGAAATCTTTTTTCTTTTAATCGTGGCTATAAGTTGATGGGTCCCAGTTCACCTACATTTTTACTAAGAGTAATGCTGCTCAGGTCCATACAAAGGGCCTAAGTGTGTTTATTTTTAGGAACTTTGTGGAATTACACCCACTTCCATCTTCAAAGTGCTGTTTGAAGTTCCTGCTGCAGTCTTGATGAGCCACGTACTCATTCACTACTTACCATTCATTGTGCTAGTATTTCACAGGCCCCTGGTAATGCATTCTTCTTTAATTCAACAAAAATTAGTTTCCATCTAAAAGTTGCCTTTATAAAATTTCCCTTTGAAAAACATTATTTTCTCAGTTCTATTATTTTCAACATATTTACTTACATCTGGGAATGTTTCCAAAAGGAGCTTTAAGAAATTACGGTTCACTCATTGGGAGCAGGGGGAATACATCTATTGGAAGGTCTGAATACTGCCACATGGAGAGCAAATGAGGGCAATTAATCCTGGTAATTCTCAAAGTGAAAATACTTTATAACATGAAAAATATAGATTTAACAAATTGATTTTTCCATTTGAGATATATTTTCTCCCTTATCCTGAGGAAATACACATAATTGTATTTTTTTGTCAAGATGCTGGTTAATACAAAGTACTTAGGGAAAAAAAGAGGATGAAAGCAGATACATATGTTTAAGCCATATAAATAATTTATAACCTCACAATAATGCATTGTGATATAGGCCAGACTCAAAAGCATGGTAATTAAACTGCTCATTAAGTATCTGCTAATGCATACCCACATGTCTCTAACTCTCATGGCCATTCACAGTTCTGCTCATTAGGCCCAGAGCGAATTACCCACTCTCAAATTCCTTTGGCTCCATTCATTGTTCAAGTTTTGCATGCATATTGTCAAAAAATGTTTGCATTGCCAGTTTATAATATACACACTATGCTGGGCTGTAGGAATACAGAAATAAAGAAGAGAAAATAATACAGACTTAAAGACTGATCAAACTCACACACCCCTCTAATTTCTATTATGTATGAAATAGAAAGAAATGATCCAAAATATATCCAGGAAATTTATGCATATCAAATGGCTCCTTCAATCTATTTAGCACTGCCATGAACTTTTCACTGCTCTGTAATAGAAGAATTAACTGAAGTTTTCTGAGTAGCATGCTCTAGAACTTGCATCCATAACCACTATCTTTATCTTTAACCATTGAGGCTCAGGGAAGCTAGATAGACCTCTCTGAGATTTTTTTCATGCTGAACTTAAGCAAGTCGAAAAATTATTTGACAGACTATACTTGCTTCTTCTGTTTATAATGCCCAAATTTAATTTGAGGATTGTTTATATCATCTTAATTTTTTGACTGTTTATGAATTGTGCTGGGTGTAGAAATATAAGCTTGATAGAATGTGGATAGGGAAGATAGACGAAATGCATCTGTTATCTAGTTTATGCAAGTGAGAAATGGTGGTGTTTGTTGATTTTGACGATTGCTTAGAATTTTTGAATTTGAGTCACGTGCTGTATATTTTGTTTTCTATCTAGGAATATATTTTAGATTAGTTTTAAAGAAGCCAAAATTTTTTTAAAAATTAATTTCTGAAATCTGAAGCCGAGATTACAGAAACGGAAGTGAGACGGTGAATAAACACGAAACAGAAATCAAGACATGAATCAGTAATTTCATAAAGAACATTGTTACAGTACTCTTGGAAAAATAAAAGATTGATGGATAACACTGTCAATTGAGAAGGTATGATTTAGTTATATAATGCTAAATCACTGGTTATGATATTTTCATTTAAAAAAATTTTGCATCCATAAGAAATATGTCAGATGCTTAAAAACATTACTGCTCACAAACTTTAAACTGAGCTTATTCCGTTTCAATCTACCTTAACCACCCCTGCCCATACTCATCCTTGAGGATACTGTGCATTTAAGTTGTTTTGTTTTAACTTTTAAATTGAATCATAACATAAATGTAGAAAAGTGCACAAATCATGTCTACAATTCATTGACTTTTCACCAGCTGACAGTAATATATGCCAAGATAAATCATCATTATCAGCACCCCAGAAAACCCCCTCATCTTCCTTCCAGTCTCTAACCCTGCCCCAAGGGTAACCACTCACTCTGCTGTCTTTTAATACTATAGATTATCTTGCTGTTTTTTGAACTTTACATAAATGAAATCCTACAGTTTGGACTCTTGGTTCAGATTTCTGTTTTCTGCCCATGAGATTCATTCATATTTTTAAAATACATTTGTAATTCATTCATTCTCATCTTATAGTATTCTATTCTGTGGACATGTGACCATGTAATTATCCATTCTACAGCTGATGGGTAAAATAGAACATTGTGAAAGCTACCAGTTTAGGCCTATTGAACATTATGCTGCTATAGACATTCTAGTACTTGTCATTTTCAGTGCCATAGAGTTAGCACTGAAAGCAAAGAAGTCAGCATCGCTCAACTGTAAGTGTAATGGTTGAATTTGTAGACTATAGACAAAATTGTGTGAGGGAATTAAATGAAACATTGGTTTGTGAATAATTCCTCCCATTGTAGGCCTACAATGTTTTCTGTCAAAAAGTACATCTCTTGAAGAAGAAAGTACAGACAACAGCTATTACTCTCCTGACATCCACTTGGCACCAGTACATCAGAAAGAGGTTCATTGAAACAGTCTAAATGTTTGGAAGGGCCTCTGTGTCAAAACCTGCCTGTGGTGGGAGTGACAGAGAAAAAAGGATTTGTATCATATCATTCTTACTTCCTTGAAACCTATTCCAAGTGGTTAAATTATTAGAAATATTCTTTTGGCAAACAGTAAAGTTAGCTGTATGCATGTTATCTTTACTCATGTTGAAATGGGGAAATTGTAAGAAGGATTAGGCACACAGGAGATATTTATTTTAAAAAATGATATCTATCCAGAATTTTAAAAATAGTTATATCTCTCTATTCTATCATCAATTTTCTTAAAATAATAATTTTAAAACAGTTCCCTCACTAAACTGTAAGTTTTGAATTTAGGAAAAAAATTTTTATATAACCCTAGTTACATACTCTGTTGTGTTACACTAGAAAATAATTTGGTGTTTATTTACTCAACTTTTATAGACATAATCTCTTGTAGTCATATTAGGAAGAATCAAAAACACAATAAAATATTTTGTAAGTGTGATCATTTGGACATCTTGGCTGAAGGTGGGTACCAGAGGAATTTCAGCAAAGCTTAGTGCAGTATCTTAGCTCTGGAATGTGTCACAAATTTTCTTCAGCAAATATTCTAAATAAAATTGTTAAAGGTGTGACAGTACATAAAAATAAAAAATATATTATTATATTTCTTATGCACTAATAATTGTTCCAAAAAGGAGATGACAATGAAAAGTAGTTTAGAACACACATGTTTGAATGTATGCACACGTGAATGATCTTCATTTAGTGACTACTCAAACTGGGGAAAAATTTATATCTAGTAATGGTGAGAGTAGGGGGAGGAATCATTCAACTAAAATCAATACAATAAAATTGCTTTAAAGAACTCAAATTAGTTTAAATGATTTTGAACCGCTAATCTCCCGCATCTTATTTTAGCTTTATTAGGCTAGGTTATACAACCTTTGCTTCATTTATGCTAGAGACTGAATTGTGTCTCCTCAAAATTCATGTGTGGAAGCTTTAGTCACCAATGTGACTGCATTTGGACCCAGGGTCTTTAGGAAGTAAATAAGGTTAAATAAAGTCATAAGGGTGGAACCCTGATCAATAGGATTAGTGTTCCTATAAGAAGAAACACAAGAGAACATGCTCTTACTATCCTTCTCCCCCACCCTCCCCTCTGCCTTGTGAGGACACAGCAAGAAAGCAGCCGTCAAGCAGCCAGGAGAGCAGCTCTCATCCCAGACCCAGCTTGCTGGACCTTGATCTGGAACTTCTACCCTTTAGAACTTTGAGAGAATGAATGTAAGCAATACCATCCAGTCTATGATGTTTTGTTATAGCAGCCTGAGCACACTAAACAGTTCATTAAAAAGTTGAACTTTTTTTCCTTAGTTCATAGGAGATATTTCACTTTTAGAGAAACAAGTTCATACTGCATAGTGACTGAAGAAAAAATAAGTAAAGAAAAGTGGAATTTGAAATGTAGTATTATCCTTTCCCATTTAGCCTCCTGGAAGTCTTAGAAAAATGTCCAACACAGATCAGAAATGGAATCTTCTCACCAAGTAAGTTGCGTGTTAATTTTCAACTGACTAGCAGACATTTAGCTCTTCAGTCTCTCAATGAGCACTTTCTATGGGAGAGACTAGATCCTCTGATGGTAACATATATTTGATTTGTATTTTATGATTGATAAAACTCACACTGCCCATAGTAATAATACAAATACAGCATTTATATTCACCTTTTCAAAATTCTCTTGACTGTTTTCCAACTAAACATGAACCATGATGTACAAACTGACTCCTTTCCACTCACATCTACCATTCTTCTATCCAGGAATATATCTCTACAAAAATTCCAGCTCTGTCTCTGAAGTTTTGATATTTCAGAGTCTTTATTTAGCTCTGCTTTTTTACAAAGATATTTTGAAATGATAATATCACTTGTAAAGAGTCCTTCCTTCCTCTGGGACTAGTAATCATGTTTTGTATTGTTTCTGAAGTGTAACACGGGAAAGAGGTAATATATCTTTCAAGCTGAATGCTTTCATTGTCACTGGTTTTCATTTTTCACACAGAGTTTGACATATTTCAGTATTGTTGGTGGTAATGCTATGAAAAGCTAGGATTCTGGTTCATCAACATCCTGGCTTTCCCTTCCCCACCCTTTCTTTTCATTTAAAAATAGCAAAACTTAACAGATGATGACTAGTTTAGCAGTATCATTCTTTTTAAACTCTTTGTGAATGTTGTACTTTGGCTGTTATTGATTTCCTTTGCCATTGCCAGTACAACAGATCAGCATGAAACTTTTTCTAAAGAGCGATGTAAATTTAGGGATAAAATCTAATAATCAAAGATGTATATGTAAAATCATGCTAAAATAGTCCTTTGGTGAGTGTTTAATAAGTTTATGAAAAATTATGAAGATAAACACTAAGTAGCTTCATAAGCTTATATATCAAAATGTAGAGATCTATTTTTGTGGTCTTTTGATATAACTAAATATGTTATGCCTGTCCATATAATGAAATTATATACATAAAGAATATAATTATCATTTAAGTTTTCATCTTCCCCTGAAAAACAACTCTTATTTAAAAAGCAATAAAAATGTTTATTTTAATGGATGGGCAGAATGAAGAAACGATAATAACGTTATAAGAAACTTTAAAAATAGATAATAATCATGGTTTCTATAATTGCATTACTTTTAAACAATAAATGTCAATCCCTCTATTGATTCTTAATTTTACTATTGCTTTTCTATTCTAATTTTTCAAAGATATTTAGAAATATTAGAGTGACATTTTATTTTTCATTATACATCTTTAATTAGAAAGAATATAGACTAAGTCTTTTTAATTTTATATTTATTTTTACAAGTACATACAATATAAATGTCACTTAGGCTCCTAGAATATATAATCGTTTTCAGGGGCACAAGTTAATCCATCAAACTATCACAAACAGAAGTTCCATGTTCTTTTTACATAATAAAATTAGTGCCCGACACTTCAGTAAAAGCATATTGCCATATTATTTGTACTGTTTTTTGTTATTACCTATAGATAATGGTTTGCCATAAGATTTACTTAGCCCAAATCAGTTTTGTCAAGTAAAATTTCATATATACTTTCCTTAAACTACTTTGTTCCATAACTTATATGTGGTTGCTTTGTTCATTTCTTCACTGTTACAAGAAAATAAATGTTGTAATTCTTTAGGTTCATGATTAGTCTAAATGAGAATCTCATAAACAGAATACTTAAAATATTCAAGCCTGACAGATAATTTCCTTATGGTAATTTCCTTATGAAACATCATAACTTCCATTGTAAAAACACGTTTATTAGTAATTCAGATGTGCTTTATGCTGATGGTCTGCTGTAAATCAGGAAATGGGTTTATTTTTAAATTTCAAGTAATTTTGTTTTCAATATTGTAAACTTTCTTTTCCTTAAAAACTGATACCTTTCTTTTTAAAGTAATTTAGGTTTCTCCAAGTGATTAAAAGGGAAATCTATCTGAAATTTTAGTTTTGTTATGTGCGTTTTAAAAATGTCATTGAAAAGATGCTCTTCCACAAATATCTCAGATACAGGATTTATGTTATGACATAAATACATTGCTGTTCTTTTTTCCCATTGGCAAATAAAATAATGGTAATGATATATTACTCGTATATCTGAGAATTGATTACATGAAATGATATTATGACAAAGAGTTTTAATTTTGTAATTATACAAGTAAAACATGTCCAGATATGAGTGGAAAATATATATGTATACAAACACACGAATATGAAAAATTTTTTTATATATATCAGCATATATTCAAAGCATTTGTGTGCGTTTCTGTGTGTATATATGTCTGTGTGTGTATACATAGTGTTTTAAAATAAAGTTAGAGCCATTATAATTTTCTTTAGTTATTATTGTCTTTTGAATAATTTTGTACATTGTTAAAATTTTTCAAGAATGTATTTTTAATAATTTCACAATATGGTATGTATATACCATAATTCATTTGGCCACTCTTTATTGTTTGACATTTAAGTAATTTTGGTTTTTCAACTCTGTAAATAATATGATGTGTATTATAAAAAATTAAATTTGAGATTTAAGCATTCATAAATGATTTATACATTGATTAAATACTTTTGATTTGTCAGGCTATCAACTAGGGACTGGGTATACAAGTATAGAAACAAATAAAAAATGCATATAAATGCTTTGAAAATTAATGTGAGGATCAGAAAGTTTTCAATCTGCCACCTCTTTTTAATTGTTATATTTTTTATAATAATGGATTACCAGAATATTTTCATCAACAATGCTCAGAAACTCAGAACAAATAATATTATGAAACTCTACTTGATGATATTTTCCCTTCCCATTCAGCAAATCCATTAGAAAGCATATACTTCCTTCTTTGTCAACCATGTATTTTATATATGAATAAAACCTTGAGTTCATTGAGCTCTGGACTCTAAAAACCCTATGAAGTGGTGATTTGCAGTTGTTTTTGTTATTTATCAGTATGTCACACAGATTATTCTACAGCCATCACAATAATTTCTCCTCAGTTCTTAGCTAATATCTGCCTGTATTTCTATATAAGGTATAGCTATTAATATTGGAATTCAATTATGGTACGACTTTTAAATTCAAAGTACCTATGCTTACAGCCTAAACAGTAATGAATGGCCTACTTAAACATAATATAAATTACTATAATATATAGATATATATATATTTATGGGGAAAAAGACAAATTACATTCATGTAGCTTAAGAGTTTAGTGCATCATAATCTAATTTCCAGAAAGCCATAGTATTTTAAACCTATCAGAAAATAAATCTACACTTGTTTTCTGTGAATATCTTTTTTTTTTTCTTTTAAACCATATCAAGAAATTAAATCTCAATGTAAGAATGTGAGCTCCTGCAAATCAGGCCTTCTTATAGCTGTGTTTATATTATAGTGTTTAATATATTCTGATCCTTCTATTAAATAGAAATATCTAATTCAGTTAAAATAAGTGAGAAAGCCTTCGGCAAAAAAGGATCGAAGGCCACAAATGGGTCTTACGTTGTGGAAATTGTCTCAATCATTTACTGTACAATATTTATTGAACACCTATGGTGTTCTAGGTATAGAGATGTATAAATTAATAATTCAAAGTTTTAAACATAAAATATAAGGAGTTTGAGTGATTTAAATGATGTTCAAACAGGAATGTAGGAAAATGCTTATAATACAATGTATTTCCTCAGAGAATTAATGTACACTACTTCTGCAGTACACCAATGTTCACAGCAGCATTATTCATAAAAGGTGGAAACAATCAAAATGCAGATCAATGGATAAACTAATAAATAAAATGTAGTCTATACCTTCAACAAAATATTATTTAACCTTAAAAGAATGAAATTCTGATAGATGCTACAACATGAATGGATCTTAAAATTTCACATGGTAAGTGAAATAAGTCAGACAGAAGGACAAATATCTTATGAATGCAATTATTAAGTACTTAAAATAGTTAATTCATAGAGCTAGAAAGTAGACTAGTGGTTACCAGGGACTGTTGGGTGGGGCGTGGAATTATTATTTAATAGGTACCAAGTTTTCTCTTTGGTTGAAAAAGCTCTGGAATGGGAGATAGTGATGGTTACACAGCAATGTGAATATACTTAATGCCACTGAATTGTACACTTAATGGTTAAAATAGTAAATATTATATTATATTATATTATATTATATTACACACACACACACACACACACACACACACACACACACACACAAAACATAAAAGTCTGTGGCCCAGAGGTTGTGAAGCCAAAAATGATTTTTCTGGGTATATACAAAAAAGAGAGGGTAATTCATGAAGAGCAACATGGTCTCAATGGCAGAGAGATATGCAAAAATGTAACAATATCTTAGAATTCCAAATGGTTCCCTGTGATAGAACATGCAAGGTTTTACCCAAAGAAAGAGAAAGAATTAAACCTGGAAAAGATTAACTAGGGTCGGTCATGAATAAAGTCTGTAACAGACTGTATTTTCCCAGGACAATAACACTATTTCCTGTCTCATGTACTCTTAGAAAACCTCACCACTCTCCCACCAAGAAAGGGACTCTAATTCCTTCTCCCTTAAAATTTAGAAATATTTGTACTATGCTTGTAAATAATGGAAAGTAGCATAAGTAACATGCAGGATTTCTGCAGGACTTCTTAGATTAAATCACAAAAGGTGAGCCAACTTCCACACAACCCCCTAGCATGATTGCTCTTGTAGCCTCCAGCCACACTGTAAGCCATCTGACTGCCCACTGGCCACCATTGCGTGAGGCAGCCCAATCTAGCCCATATGGAATGACTACATGGAAAGGGCCTGAGACTACATAAGGAGAGGCAGATATTCAGTCAGCTCTCAGCTGCTCTAGCCTCCTACTTTTCCAGCCCCAGCTACTGTCTGACTGCCACTTTATGGGAGACCTTAAGCCTGCACTGTCAAGCTAAGTCCTTCCCCCATTCCTGACCCAGAGAAACCTTAATAGACAATGAAATGATTTGTGTTTTAAGCTATTGAGTTTTGGGGTAACTTGTTACATAGCACGCAGCAATAGCTAACCTGAACAGTGTCATATGTCAGGCTTTGGAATTTGAACTTGACTACTTACTATTTTATGTGCATCCCTTCCCTTTTTACCTTTGTTCCTGCTCCTTTCTTCACCTAGAATATTACCCACTGAGAATTCTGCCTATTAAAAGTCTTTATATTCTTTATGGCTCAGTCACAAAACATACCTTGATGACCTTAGGTCTCCTAACTGAAAATCATTGTTCCTCTGAATAAGTTTAGTTTAGTTTAGTTTAGTTTTGTTTGTTTTGTTTTTTACAGAATGTGAGATATTTGAAGCTAGGCATTACACTTTCTGCTCTTTGCAAAGTCTGGCACTGTGCTTTAGAATTAGCATGTTAAAACTTCGAAAATACTGAAGGTATAAAAAATACACAGAACTCAAAAATGTTTTAATTTATGGAAAGCTATTTTCCTTTATCTAGTTAATACTACTATCATGAATTTATTTTTGTTCCACATTCACATTTAAACTTGTATATATTTTTATATACATATTTATGATATATGATGTATATTAGATAAAGGAAACTTGAGAAAAAACAAATTTATTTTATTTAGCTTGTGCCTAAGATGGCTAAATTGAAAAAGTAGCTGAATATTCAGAAAGGTCATACAATTCTTTGGAATTCTTCTCCAAAATATATAATCAGAACTTACATGTCTATGTAAACCAGACAGACTTTACTTTTAATAACAATTCATCTAAAATTTGGAAATTATCCAGGAAAATACCGGCTATCCTAACAGCCAAGTTTCCCACCAATTTTCTGGCAGCAGTGAATGCTGAGAAATGAATGCAGGAATTGCTTTCATATTCTAAAGTTTCATTATCCATTAAGCTAAACAAATAACAATCAAGCATCCTTCCAGAAAGTATACTTTCCTCATACTGACCTCCAGAAAACCATTTGTGAGGCAGCAACCACAATTTTCTTTAGATTAAAAGATTCTGCTAGACTTGAGATACTTAATAGAGTAATGGAGATATCTAGTAATGCAACCATTAACTAATAAATGCATCAAAGATCATCAGATTTAAGAAACTTTTAATCTTGAATTATTTAGGAGTTGTGATTTCATGTCTTCAGAGAAATTCTAATATATGTTCATTGCCAGCCAGCATTGGATGAAGGGAGTTTGAGAATTCACTCTTTTTTTAGATGAAAAGAGAAAAACAAGGAGAAATGAAAAATCTGGAATTCCTATACATTTCACTCACCACTTTCAAGTTTAATTTCAAGGTTTCAGCTAGTAGTCTGTTGTGTCTAGAATTAATCTGTGAGGAGTCTGCTTAGAAAGGCGAGACTTGAGATGAAATCATTTTAATCTATAATGCAGGTTCAAGGGGAAATGAGAGAAGTACAAAGGACAATTACATCAACAACATTTACAAAGGGTAAGCATGGCTCTTGAGGAAAAACAGCCAATGTCAGACCTTTACTGTTCTGCCATGACATGATTGTAATGGTAGAATAACCTAGGGACAGGCTGATACACAATACTTGGCTTCACTTTTAACAGACTTCAATTCCTTGGAAGTTTAAAGAATAAAAGATGGTAAAACTATTATTGAAAGAGGGTGAGTTTTACTGTCTCAATAATTTTTTTTATAGTTTCCCTTTGTCCTCTCATATTTCTCCTGTAAATTGATTTTTTTAAATTGCGATATAAAAGTTATCTGATTTGAATTTTCTTTCCCAGAGTATTGAACACACCTCATTTCAAACAGGCGTACTATGTCTATCCATATTGATGACAATTAATGAGATTATCTCCTTCCTCATTGTTCTTTACCTCTCTTAATCTTAACACAAGTTTAAAAACTTCAAGACTGGAATTAGATAAAGAAAATGATGGATAGGAGATATTCTCTGTGTCTTGGAATGTCATCAGTTAAAATCCTGTGTTCTTCGAAGCAGGTTTGTATATCAAGTTATTGCTGTACTGGTGGCTTAATTTGTTTGCTTAGTTCTTCTTTAAGAGTTATTCAGTTTAAACCTTATAAAAATGTAAAGGCAGATTAATAATATGGGGATTATGGTGAATGTTTTGAAAAAAATAAAAAAACACTGAAATGTACTTGAAAAATTGAACTATGCTATAGGAAAGAGCAATGGGGTTATCAGATCTTAACATTATTTACTTTGGAAGACATTACCTTTTCTACAAATGGAAGATAGAGAATCCTAATGATTATATTTTAAATCCCTGTTCATGTGTGAAGGTTTTTTGACTTAAAATTTCTAAATAGCACTGTAAATTGGTGAAAGATATAATTCAAGGTCTAATTACTGTTAGATGACTATTAACATTTTAAATCTAGAAGAAAAAAAAAAAGATTATCAGCAGATATATTCAGAGAGAGGGACAGGAATTTAGAAATCAAATTGGTCACTCCACTACCCTTGCCTTTCTTAAACCAGGCTTTGGTAGTGATATTGTAAACTTAGATTTCATGAAGAAACTCAAGATCAAATAATTTAGAAAAGCATATTGAGTTTACTTCTTTTCTTTTAGATTTTATTGTTTGTCTCCGTGTCTGTATTACTGAATATTTTTAAAAGTACTTACGGGGGATCTAGTAAAATTTTCTCCTTTCAAACACTGATATTTATTGTAAAATTTAAAAAATGGTTCAGAAGTAAGTTTAATTCCAGTTTTATTGGTATTCAAGGCAGGGACACCCACACACACACACACACACACCCTCCTAAATTCTTTTTAGAAAGATATAATAATTTAAATAATTTTAAAGAGACTTTTTAGAAAGATATAATAATTTAAATAATTTTAAACCTATAACTGAATCATGTAATTATGACTCTTCCAGGAGGAGAGTGCCTTGACCTATGTCTCAACATTTTTATTCCCATTTACTTTCTTTTCTCTGTGAATGCTGGCCCTGGAGATTAGCAAGATGGCAGCCCTGCTGGTGGAACTCGAGAGAGATATTTTTATCTTTAAATATCGACATCATTTGGAATTTCTGACAATTGCCTTTGTACTTACACAATAGAATTACTGTAAGAAACGTTATCTTGGGAATTTTAATAGAAAGGATTATAACTTTAAAATCCGCATGAAATTTATTATACATTATTATGAAATTATTTCTGAATTACCTAGGGAAATTTTAATTTTTTTTTTCAAAATTACCCTGGGAAATTTGAAATAGTCCCATTGGGAATTTTTTTATAAATCAATTTTATTCTTCTGATGGGAATGGGGCTAGAGCAGGAGTAAAGAAGAAGAGTTGAAACAGTGGTCAAATAAGTCATTCCCACGTAAGAAGTAGGACACTTAACAATTGTTATCTTTTTAAAACTAAAAGGCATCCATTGCCATGATAAAATGTTCTACGTACAAAACTCACATTAAAAAATCACTGTCTTGATTGCATTCATCTACCCATCAGGGATTTATAACTGAGATATAAATATTTCATTGAATTTTTAATAAAACCTAATGTGCATGATATACAGAGAGTACACTACTACTTGAAAGCCCTGAAATATGGACACAGCAGCAGTTTTGAGATAAATCAATAAATTTCATGACTTTGTGTTATGAGGGTTAGGTATCATCTTGTCATTTACCATCTATTTCTCAAAAAAAAAAAAAAAATACAATTAGAGTCTCGCACTGTGTTGTTGATAAGAAACCAAATGTCTCCCAGACATATTACTGAGGCTGTTTGCAGTATTCAATATGTCTGCTGCTTGACTTTTTTTTTTTAAATCAGGACAGTAGAATATAGCATACTCCTTCTTATATCATAAAACAAGATGGTAAATATAGAAAGAAAATTACTCTGTGAGGAACTAGAATTTCTAAAGAATATCCAAGCTGATGGAATAGGTTGGATTTTATGATAACATGTGACAAGATATCATGATTTAGAAACTCCCTCATTAGTGGCACATGGGAAGTAGGATCATAATGCTTCTAAGGATTTCTATTGGAGAGTTATCCGGTGCTGAATTTATTCATCTTTAAAATGAGAGCCTGGAATTGGATTATTTCTAAGTTCTTTCCCTGTTCTAAATGCATTTTTCCCATGTTTATGCACAGGAGAAATACATAAAATTTAAAACATAGTTTTAGAGGAAAATTTTTAAATCTTGAGAAATTCTATATAATTTTTCCTCTTGATAGAAAGGCCCTGCAAACACTGTAAACTCATGGGCAAAAAGAAGTGGATGAGTTGATATATTAGTAAAGCTCTTCTTGTAACATTAATGCCTATTTTTTATTGTTCAAAATTAGACAGATTTTCTAGAACTCAGAATGCTGCTGATAAAAATAGACTCATATTATGTATTAACGAGATTGCAAACATTTATGTGTGATGCGCTGTGCTCTGTAAGTTGGATAACATCGTGAAGTACTTCATTGGAAAATATATCTACATACTTCATTTATTATGACCTAAATTACTCAATGGACTTAGTGCGTTTGCATAGATATTCATACTTTTTTTTGGTAAAATGTCACATGCTGAAGAGTGCCTAGACAGCCATGCTTTTGGTCATTTTTTTTTATCCTTTGAATAATGGATGTTAATTCTATATGATCACCTTGAATATTAAAAACAAATGTGTCCAGTATGTTGTGTTAAACTCAGTTGGCTTACATAATCTATTGACATCATTCTGGAGATTTACCAATGCTATCATTAGATTTTGTATATTTTCCAAGAGATTAAATGTTGAATTGACTCTTAGTTTTTTAATATGCATTACTTATGATCCTTAAAAAGTTATTTTGAATAAGTTTGCTTTTATATCATAAAATATGGAGAATGACTGACGTTTGAAGAAAGTAAACTGTTCAGCGAAGATTAAAGCAATCATGAAATTTAAATATTCTGATACTAACAATCCAATCCTAATCTTAGATTATTCATTGCAGTATTTATAAAGTCAATATAAGCTGTTCTTACTCAGGTACTCTACTCTTGATTTCTTCTAATTCATTGTGAACCTATTTGATTAAGTTGGGTATTTTCCAGTAATCTTCTGGAGGAAAGAGTAATCTTTTACTGGGACAGTTTCATTCTACTTTAATATTAATTATTCTCTTGAAGTGACCTTTAAGTTTTTTATTAAATAAATATCATGTTAATTTTTGAGGGGGATTTCTTTAAAGTTTAGGTTTCTTTCTCTATTTGATAAGTTTATGTTTCTTTTATAAGCATTGAGAATGTGCTCTCTGGGACAGAGAATATGATCATGAATTTCAGATTGATTGAATAGCCTCAATTAATTAGGGAAAATTTGTTTTTAAGGCATGCTTATGCTTAGCACATTCCTGGTACTTCATAGGTATTCAAAGGTATTAGACTATTGAATGAGTGATTCTAATCAAGAAATTTGACTTTTGTGGTTAGGACCCGTGGTCCTCTGTATTTGCTTAAACAGTGTTATTACTGCTATTCTTAGATTTTTATCTTACTGACTATATTTTATATCTGACTATAAAGATAGAGTATACATGGACAGTGTTAAATATTTCAATATTAACCTTAGATTAGCATGGATATGACTCAAATTTGAAGTTTTCAAACAGTAATTCACAAGGTTGTGTTTATCTTAATTATTCCTTGTCTTAATGCTGCAACAGCTAAACTACGCTGACAATACTTTGTGTTATCCTTAGCAATGCTTGCAAGGAAAAGAGATTAAGTAATCATTATTGTGATTTTGGTCCCTAGGAAACAAAGAACATAGGTGGAGTGGACTCTTGGACTAATTAGGAGGCTAGGTGGGAGTTGATGATGTCCTCCAATAAGGGAAAAAGCAAAGATGACCAAACCACTGGAGACTTTGCTGTATCCAGAGGCACTAAAACTAGCAGCTAGAAAAAAAAAAAAAAAGGTTTACTATTCAGGGTAATGCATGTTAATCATTCTAAAAGAATGGGAACTTTGTTGAGAATGATGAGAAGAAGGTTATTTCAGAACCAGAAAAAAGGCAGAGGGAGGGAAGAGATAGATAAAACTAATGTCGGTTGCAAGGGTCATGTTTGGAGACCAGTTTAGTGGTTATTTAACTTTAGGCATTTGGGCTTCCATCATCAATTCTCTTTATCTGTCCTGGAGGAAAAAGAGATGAAGCAGGGAATTACCAAGCAAAATGTAAGCACTTGCTGAGGTTACTTCTTACTCCCTTTCTCTACTCCTTTGTCACACTTTTGTATCTGCAGGTTCTACCCAAGCATTTCTTCCTCTACTACCAGTTCCTCTTCCTTCATGGGCCCTTTTATTTCTTATTTTTTACAATCATTGAGGATATTTAAAGAAATTTTATCACATTAACTACAGAAAATCAGGTTTATAAACTATCAAGGAAAAATGTTTCAAAACTCGTGAAAATAAATCCTGATATTAGAAATGACAGTTATTGTTCACACAAAGCAATTAACCTTGTATTGACTAGTTATCGCCAGCTATCGTCTCTCTTCCCTGTGCTCAACTTGCGTCACGGACAAAAAATTTCATTGGGGGTGGGCGGGGGCAGTGGAGTCCTAATTTGAGATTAGTTTCTTTTTGTTTGTTTGTTTTCTTGTTTTGTTTTGGTCAATATTCCTCACAGATTGTAAATCAACTAGGGTAGGGGAAATGTCCGTTTCTTCACCAACATATACACATACCCAGGCTAGTATGGCATGTGGTAGAAAATGACATTAAAGAATGCAGGTGTTGGAACCAGATGTCCTGGCTTATTGGATCTGGCTCTGCTGCCTCATGATTTTGGGTGTCTAATGAACATCTCTCAGTCTCAGTACAATGAGGTACTAAGTAATTTCATTAACACTCTGGTACCTAACAGGAATGATAATAGTTCCTATTTTGCAAGGCTGTTGTAAGAGTTAAAGAATTTAAACACACAAAGTCCTTAGAAACCTCCCTTACATGTAGGATCTTCACTTTTGTTATTATTATTTATTATTATTATTATTATTAGTGACAATGGTGGTGGTAGCACAGGATGAAAGGAAGGATCAGAGTTTTCATAGACTTATAAGAATTGAATAAAATAACACAAAACAAAGAATGAATTGTTAATAATTATCACTGACAAGGATATTCCATATTAAGAATTAGTGTCAAGAATCTTTGCCCTTCTCTGTACTATAGTGCTGACAGAATTATATGCTTTGCACACACTTTGCCCTTGGCCTCTAATGCCACTAAATACCTCCTCTTTCTGACACACTCTCAAAAATGCCTCAAGAGCCACGTCAGATATCCTTTTCAAATGACCTCACCTCAGTCCTTTTGTCCAATCCCAATGTATTGTCTTTACCATGCAATGCTGCAGCTTTTCTAATAGTGATAATAATGCTCATGTGAGACATTAATAGTTGTTTCATTTTAAAAAATTTCCATCTGCAAATTTGGCAGCCTGGACTTGACTCCTCAAGCAGCAGGACTTCAAGGCGTCTTTAATGCATTCCTGTATTTTCAGGTTTTTAAAAGTTAAAATAATGGTAGACAATTTCCCAAATTACTTCAACCTATAACCCTTATTAATTCTTGAGAACATCTTTTAATATAGACAAGAGCAAAATGTAGATTATTTCAATAATTTGATTACATAATTTCCGTTCTCCTCAAAGGAAACTAACCTGATTTTGTACTTTTTGTACGTCTGTTGCCAACTAATGTATGGAACCTTTTGGACACTTTATTTAATAATCATTGAGTGTTAATTATATGCTAGGCAGAATACAAGGCAATAGAAGTACAAAGATAAACCAGATTATCACTCACACACAGTCGAACTTATATTCTAAATTAGTGCTTCACATAAAGGCTTCATAAAAATATGCATTGCTGTAATCCTGATTTTTAGAACTACTTCTGAGAGACTTATTTAGTGGATTTGGCAGAAAGTAGTCATTTTTGGGAAGTTTCTGGTCAACTCCATGAGAATGATACTGGTGTACTAACAGGAGCTTTTTAGTTACAACAACAACAAAAATCTACTCAACTTGCTTTAAGCAAGAACAAAAAGTTTTACACAAGTTGGTAAAGTATAGGCATGGCTAGATCTGGGGCCAAACATAATATTGTAAGGAAATCATCTCTCTCCCTCTGTTGGCTATTTATTTTCTCTTTGTTGGCTCTTTCTAGACAAGCTCTCCCACTCTAGAAGCTCTAAACAGTTTTAGCTGCACATTCTCACAGCTGAGAAGCAAAAGAGTAAAGAGTACTTTTCTTTTCCAATTTTTTCAATACAAGTCATAGAATCGAGTTTCATTGACCTGGCTTTGGCCATATATTTACCTGTGAAGCTGTTAGGTAGCTTCAATCTCACCTCAACTATATAAATATAAGATGAAAAAGTGGTGATTTTTAAGGGCAATTAGTATGCTAATTCTTAACCTTTCAACACAAGAGGAAAAAAGAAAGAAAGAAAAGTTATGTCAAATTCAAGAGAGTAATGTATTTTTATTTAAATTTTTATTTTTTTTATTTCACAAAATATATCTCTGTGAATTGAAGAACTGTAATTTATACTAGATATTACAGCTCAATATTTTTTAAGAGAAGAGAAACTGAGTAACCACATAAATGCTACTGACAGCTTATATTTATACTGTATTTATTTACCTCTAGGAAAGTAGTTACAGACCACTGAAGAAATTATCATTTTTGCTTCACTCTACTGAGAATGATATCATAAAATGAAGTGGTGTTCAAATATACATTTCTACTTGGGTAGCACATATGGATGACTAGGCCCTGAACTAAAAAATAAAATAAATTTATTCTCTATCCTTTGTTTCATTCGATTCTAACAACTATTTAGTTGTTCATGTGGTGAGTCAAAGAGCTTGATAGATTCTAGTGTTTTTTGTTTTTTTTTTTTTAATATCACAAAGTGATTGAAGTAGACTTAAGGCTATGTTCCTATAAGATTTAGCCACCATACACATCTATGGGAAGACCAGATTCACTTAGTAAAATTTGGTTGGACTGTTGGGTGAAGAGAAAAGCCTAGCTTTAGTTAATTTTGTGAATATAAACTGCTGCCTTTGCTAAATAATTGTTTACCAATTTCTGAAGGAAAACAAAAACAATAGTGCACAAGAGTTAAGCACAAGTCTTCTTTCAAGAACTACTGCCAAGTGGTGTCTCATTTCTTTCATAAACTTTGCTTGAAAATGCTACAAATGACAAGTGCTGAATGTATAGAAAATAATTCTGGTGTTGCTTTCACTGTATTAGTTTTACCATTGATATCCCAAAGGGTTGTGATTTTGTTGCTTGTAGAGAACTGACTATCAGTAAAGTACTGGGCAGTAACATTAGAAATCAAATGCTTAAACTTAGATGTGGGAAAGGCATCTGAAAACAAAAATTTCTACCTTCAAACTGAAACATTTACTTAGAGTAAGTTAAAATTTGCAGAGGAAATCAAGTATTATATAGTAAATTAGGTGGTTGGGGAAAAATCAATCAATCTGTCTTTGTAGCTGATTTTATTTTGAAAATTCCACCAAATTAAGAAGTATTAAATGAACAGAGAGACAGACGGACAAAGAAAAGAGAGAAGTAGAGGGAAGGCTTATGGTGAAATTCTTTACATTGCAAATGAAAGGATCTTTTCAAGGTCTGGCTGAGATTATTTCATCATTTTCCCATTATTTCAACATCTAATTTTCTGTCTTGCTGGCTTAGGATCTTGTTGAAATCCTAGAGTAGATTGTGCTCAGACTGTTATAATCAACATACACACATGCAATTCTGCCACTACCACAAAATACCAATTTACATTTAAATATACATATCATACTTATTCCATTTTTCACCATTCATTCTGTAATTCCATGTCTCAATCATATTCACCATGACTTTCTTCACTGAATATAACTTGCTTCCTCTTTGATCATCAACAACCCATTCAAAACTCTTTCTGACACAACCCTTTTCTTCTTTCCACCATTTCTCAGACTATAGTTTAGATGTCATATTATTGAAGGAACGACCTCACTACCAATGCCTCCCACAACTTTGTTTAGAATCTCTGATTTCTGCTTCTATGAGCACTCTGTTCTTCTGTTACAACGAATTGTACTTAATTGTACTTGTTGCACTGTACCGTAATTGCTTCTCTAGTTATCTCATTCCCACACTAAATTGGAAGCTCCATGAGAGTGAAAACCTTGCTCATCATATTCACACTTGTATTTACAGTAGCTAATGTGGCAACTATAGTGAGTAATTGTTAAATGACATAGTAAATACATATAATAAAAGGAAGTTTCCAAATGCAGAATTATTCACTGATTCCATTAAACCATAGGTAAAACTAAGACTTTTCTAAATTATTATTAGAAAATAACTACAGATCTGTACATCATGACCTTCCTACCAATCCTAGTTTTTTTTGTAAAGGGAAATATAAGTATTCTAGAATTTTTCAGGATACTTTTTAGTTAGCATGCTCTTCTATTCCTCTCCTTTTGCTTTCTTGATTCCTTAATAAGGAAATTCTCCACTTTATATTTATGATTATTTTAAGCTACTATACCTTCAGTATCCACTTCTCTTGGCTCTATATTTGGAACTCATACTCTCTGATAAAGGCTATCCTGACAGCAGTAGTAATCTGTTTTACTCCCTTCCCAAGTGTGGGTGTGATGGGACCAGTGGGCTGATACCTCCTCTGAACCAGTCTCCTTCATTTGAGGATGGAATTTGGCTACTTTTCTTATTGTAATAGGTAGGTATTTTAATTAGGTTATTATTAAGGATTCCTTTATAATTTTCTGCATTCATCTGATAGGATAAGACATCGGCACCTCTGATTATGCTTCTATTTCTATTATTTGAAGTAAGACTCTTAAGAATTTACTATTTCATCTTCTATTCCTAAAAATGGAAGTTCGTCATTTCTCCATTTTAGATCTTTCAGAGAAAAAAATACTCCTTAAACACAGACAAGGTTGATACTTATGTTAGGTAGTTAGTCAGGCATGAACGACTGGAGCCAAGGCCCAGCTGTGTAACCACAGAAACTTCCCTTGAAGACCTTCCTTAAGTGCCTCCCAGAAATACCTCCCTTTTAGGGTTATAAATTACGCCAAATCTTAGAGCACAAAGACCATAAAAACTGGTGGCTAAATCAGCTACAAATGCATGCACAGAAAGTACTGCCTATAACTTTAGCCTCATTATACCATCATTATAATATTATGACTATGCCTAGAAGTTCATGAATCTAATTATAACAGATTGACTTCTGGGTGAGCACATGTGCACTAGTCAAAATGTTTTATAGCAGTCAACTGTCAGTCAAGGTGACCTCACAGAGGGATCATCTAGGACCTCCCATCATGGCCCAAATATAAACAGACCTTTCCATTTCTGCATTGTTATAGCATTCCTGGATGGAAACCTGCCCCTTTCTTTGCAGCTTACTATCTTATCTCTTTATCGCCTAGATTCCACAGCTTTGCAACCTTCCTTAGCACTGCCCATCTCCTTTTAAAATGTACTTTCAATAAATCTTACTTTTTTCCCCTGTCTCGTAGACCTGTAACTCTTTGCTGCATTGGCGGGAAAGAACCGAGAAACAACACACAACAACACCATCCACGACCCACCTCCTCCTCCCCTACGCTGTTGGGGCGATGCCGAATTTCACATCACCACAGCGGTGACACTTCCATTGTAACACATTGCCTTATTTGCTACTGGTAAATGGGACGCAGAATGGAAGAGGCTCAAATTTTGCCCTAAAATTAATTAAGAAAAACTTAATTAACACAGATTTTTATTTATTTATTTTTTTGTTGTTGTTATTTGTTTTGGCTCCCTGTCTATAATGATGATCATAAAAACACAAGTGGCAGGACAGTGATGATACTTCATAGCATTAAGTAGATTTCACCTGTCAAATTAGCATCATGGCTTGATAAGAATAGATGTGAAAGAGAGGAACGTATGTGATGGTTAAACTCACATTGCTATTTAGCTTTTATATAACACTTTGGTAATAATAAGTGTAACCTGGAAGGACAAAGAGCTTAGATTGTTTGATTTCTGTAGTATGTGTGTATGGGGGAGGAGGAGATGTGGGGTTGGGGCCATTAAGTCTCTCACACCACTAGCTTTCCATTTGTTTTAATAAAGGAGGCGATTGAGCAAATGGACACTATCAGCCCATTCAAGATGATGTGCTATCACGGTGAAGAATGACTTTAGTTTTTAAAATAAATTTTATCAAGGCCATTAAATTTTTTGTCATTGTCATATTGTTTTCACCTTCTTTTTTTTACCCCCAAGAATCTAAAAATTCTGTAGTTTTGTAGAGGTGGAGCAGGAGACAGACAAAGACAAAAGATAAAATAATGAAAATGTAACTAGACGACAAGAAAAGCCTAAAGTTTTCAAGTTTAAAGGGGTCAAGTTAAATGTAAAATTCCTCATTTGTTCTAGATTTCCATCTGGGATGTAGCCCTGATAATGCTCTGCTGGCTTCATACATTACTAACTAATTAATTAATTCCTACACTGTGAAAATCTTCAAAATTAAACCTGCCTACGTAAAAGAGTAAAATTTGCAGTTTAAAAGGATAAACCTCTCAGAGTCATTCTTGAATTTACTTTCATTTTACTATAATTATTACTTTGACATATTTAAATTTGAAAGTACTTGCACAAGTACCACCACAAGAAATGTGCATATACATTTTAATATGTTCTATTGGGGGAGATTTTTTAAATGAATATACTTTAAGTTCTAATATTTTAAAGCAGACCACATGGGAAAAATGAAAATTATATATAGTAAACTATAGCATTTATGTGTAGATACATTTACTATACATATTAAATAAACTCAAGTGTAGAACAAGAGAACAATTCTTATTTTGAATACTCTTATAGAGGCAGGGTATAACAAAACAAAGGCAAGACAATTGAATACATTGTCACTAAATATATATCCTTCTGATCCTTTATCAGACCCACATACATACACATACAAATATATCCTCTGAAAATCATTGGAAAACTAGACATCAGAGTTTCCTATTTTATGTCTGGGATTCTTTCATCCCTAGTACTGAAATTTTAGGACACTATTAACAAGAACTTTATTACGTTCCGTTCTGACTTTTAAAACAAAGGCAATAAATCTTTGCCTTTAGAATTATGGGAAATATTTTATTTAGAAGGTCTGTTGTTTATGTAAACTATTCTTCTTAATTAATTAAATAACCACAGTCCACATTAACAAAACCACAGCAATGCACTAAAGAAAGTCTGTGTTTCCAAGTGCCCTCAGGGTCATCTTCCAGACTTCTCCAAATTACTATAATTAAGAGGCAATTGACAACTCAGCTTCTCATTGGCCATTTTTTGATTTGTGGAACTTATTGAATCAATTATCAGATCTAACATAAGAGGCAAATTTAAAAGAACCATATAAAAGCAACTCTAACAAATCCCTGTTTAAATAGTTCGCATTTATTATTAAAATAAGAAAGTGTATATTAACTTTTATAACCCTATGCATTTTTATTGTACAGTTAAATATAGCTTTTCAAAGGAAATAATCTTCATCATTCATCACATTGTGGTCACATTAGATAAACAGTTTCTTTTGATTTGTCAACTCTTTATGGTTTATACAGTCAGCCCTCCACATCCGTGGGTTCTGCATCCATGAATTTGACCAACTGCTGATTGAAAATATTCCAAAAAATATTAAGTTATGCTAACATGTATTGCGTAGTTAGGTTATGTGGTTGTATCTGTACTAAACATGTACAGACTTTACTTTTTGTTATTATTCCCTAAACATTTCAGTACAACAAATATTTATATAGCATTTACATTATATTGAGTATGATAAGTAATCTAGGGATGATTTAAAGTATAGAGGAGAAAGTGCATAGTTTATATGCAAATATTACACCATTTTATATAAAGGACTTGGGCATTTGCAGATATTGGTTTGGAGAGTGTGTGCTGAAACCAATTCCTGACAGACATGGAAAAAGGACTGAAGTAAGTATTTTATGAATTGGAAACATTTTCTCTTATCTGTATTTATATTTTTGAATTATAAATTGATTATTTTTGCATTTAAAAATGTATTCATCAAAGATTACAGCAGAAGTTTATTGGACATCAACTATATGCTAGGTATTAAGGGATTTCCCTGGCCTACAATGTCAAAAAATTCCTCAAAATCATTAAGGCTTAATTTGAGAGTAAGAAAAATACCTGTTTAGTAAAGTATGCTAATTGTTCTAATATTTTTCTATAAACTGCACCGAGGAAAGGTTTCTAAATCCAGATAGGTGACCGTGGAAAGCTTGTACTGAGTTTTGGGAAATTGAGTAGGTATTATTTAATGAAGTAAGGTGGAAGAGAGGAGACTTTTATGAACTTTCAAAAAAAAAAATAAGTAGCATAAAATAGGGACTTGCCAAATAATAAATGATATTTTATGTTAAGCAATGGCATTTTAATATTGTCCTGAAAGCTACAGGGAGTCACTGCAGGGTTTTAAAATATCTACTAATATGATCGGATTTGAATGTTTAAAAAGGTCATTCTAGGAGCAGCTTGGAGGATGAATTGTATCTGAATCTAGGCTGAAAGTAGAAAGAAAAGCAGTTGGGAAAACTACAAGAATAACCCACTTGACGGATAATGAGTTTTAAAATTAGGTATTAACAATTAGGGAGGAGAAAAAAGAGATAACAGATCGTAAATCAATAGATGGATACAAAGACAGAAGATAGATATAAATATAGATATAGCTATAGATGACTATAGGTATATAAATTTATGGCATAGACAAATTTTGATTCAAAAATTAGAATTTGAGATATTTGCATAATTTTTTAAAAAGGGTATCTGGTTGTCATTTAGTTATATGAGGTTGCCGTCAGCAAAGGTATGCAGATTTTGTAAGCATCAGTCAGGGAAGATGATAGATTCCCGGAGGAGCAGATACATTTAATAGGTGTCTAATATCTCCTTGCAGAAGACCACTGAGAAGTAGTCAAATAGACAGTAAAGTCATAGAAGCCATCTAACAGAATTTCTCACAGTGATTATAAAACCTCAATGAGGCAATTCTCTACTTCTTTCCCAAGATACTTAGGCCAAAGTTTTACTTTTTCTACTATCTGTGATTATCCCACTAGACTTCTAAGGTAGTAAGTATTAAAAAAAAATAAGAGAAAATTAGGTTTGAGAATTTCATAACCTGACAAATTAGCTCAAAAAGTAGAGGTTGACTATAAAATCAGAAGATAGTATGATAAGGAAAAGTCCATAAAATATGCCAATCAATTTATTAGGCACTTACATATACATTATGCTGGACTAATTCTAACAAATAAAAATAAATTTATATTATATATAAAATGATACCCATGTGAACTTGCTTTCCTGTACAATTTAAATTAACAAAATATATTGCATTCAGATTTAATTCGATTATACCAAGGTTGATAGAAGAAAGTCATTTATTACAAATCTCTCAGGGGATATTTACGTAAAGCCTACACTTTGAATGTGTAGCTTCCTTGATAAGGATTGCATCATGAGAACAAGTCTCAAATTGGAGGACCGTTGAGTCCCAGTTTCCTTCCAAGCTCAGGTTAGACTTCCTCTTCCTGGACAGAAACTCTAGGCCTTGATGAATATGCCCGTTCTGGATACTGACTGGTCATAGGGAGGGAATCCTTCCTTCCCAACTTCCCCATTCTTGTTTCCCCAAACTACCTGCATATGAAGCTACTTCCAACCCTCAATTTTTTAAGGATTTCCTACTAATATTTACTACAGAAAAACATAAGGGTTTCCATAATAATTGTGAATCTGGAGGGATTACAATGTTTCCTAAGAATACACATTTTCTTAAAAACAATTATTAATGAGAAAAAAAAATCCTTAGAACTCTTAATTCTCAGCTATTTTTATGTTACATTTTGCACATATGATTTTTTTGAGAAACTGTCTGAATGCATCTATTTTTTCCCTCTGAGATTTTGTCACTTTCCTAGAGCTGTTGTTGGAGAGATTCACTTTGCTCTGAGGAGCCACAGAGCTTCAGAGACAAGACATTCTGAAATACACCAAGTCGTACAAAAACTCAAACTCAAACTTGACTTTGCTCTTTTCTAAAATGGATTAAAGAGATCTGTTTCCACTCTAGCTGCCTACTAGTGAATAAGGAAAACCTTTTCTGATAGAAGATGAACACCAACAAGAGGCTCCACAATTTTCATAAGCCAATATTTTTTTAAAATAAAATAAGGAAAAAAATCAATGGGCTTTAAATCAGGAATGCAAGATTGGAAAAAGATTTATAAATCAATCAATGTAACTGAAAGGGAGAAAAATCACATTTATTTCAAAATATACATAAATATCATTTGATGTAATTTAATAACCATTTATAATAAAACTCTCAGTAAACAAGTAACGAAAGACAATATCTTTTACATGATAGAGTTTTAACAAAGATTCAGCAAACTTCACACTAAATGGTAAAATACTGAAAATTTTTACTTTGAGATAAACAATGAGGTAAGCATATCCACTATTATTATTTCTTTTTAATGTACTGGAGTATAGTGGGAAAAAAAGAATTCAAAAGAATTTGAAAGGAAGAATAAAACAGCCATTATAGTCAGATCACAGTATTGGTAATGTAGAAAATAAAAAAGAACATACTGTTTATCTTTAAATTTTTTGCATAGGCAAAATTTTCCTAAACAAGGCACAAAAAAGCACGAATTAGAAAGGAACAACAAAAAGATGACTAAATTAAGAACATATTCATCCAAAACATTATTAACAGAAAAGCAAGCAATAGAGTAAGAAGAGGTATTTGCAATGTATAAATAATAAAACCCTCTTATCCAGAATATGTAAAAGAACTCTAAGACTTTTATAGTTAGTCGAAATCAGACCACTTAAGAAGAAACAGGTAAAGAACTAGATATACTTAGAGGAAGAGGGCCCTAAACATAATCATCTCATTAGTCATCAGGAGAATGTAAATAAAAACCAGGATAGATACCAGTACACCCATCTGAATGGCTAAAGGTGCAGGTGTGGCAGGAGAATGATAATAAAATAGCTACTAATGTTCTATTTCTGGATATAGTGTGTGTACTAAAGTGTGTCCACTTTGTGAAAATATATAAAGTGGTATAGTCATTATTTGTGTGCATTTTTATGTATTTGTTATACATCAATAAACATTTTAGGGAAAAATTACAATTGAGAAGTTGAGATCGTGGCTTTTGCTGAGATTTTAAATTGATCATAGAAAATTCATGTTGATAGGAATGAAGACTCGTGAAATTCTAGTCATTCTGCTGAAAAAGGATGTGGGCCTAGATTACAGATGGTAAGAAAAGGAAAGAAGTGGGAGTGCCCTGCAGGAAAAAACCAGAAATATCCACATAGTACATATAAGGAATGCAGAAACTCAGGACTGCTTGCTGAGGATGTGGATGATCTGTGGCATAACACATTTCAAGGACAAAAATTTTGTACAGAAAAAAAGAAAAAGACAATTTTGTAGAGGAATGATGAGCATTTCAACTTCTTGTTTAGGTTGCAATTTCCAATAGATTCCAGAAGGTTAGTGCCAGGTGCTTAGGCTTTTCACGTGCCTTGGGGATGAGGTTCAAAAACAAATCAGGCAATGGTTAGAAAGGAATGATATTTGACTATGTTTGTTCATTTTTCTTTTCCTGAAATGATGTAGGCTTCTACCACTGATCTAGTTTTCTCTGGCACATGTTTGTCTTCATTAGCTCTGAAGATATGTTTGCATGTTTCTATATAAACCATATATACAAATGAGCTAACCAAATGACCAAGGCTCTTTTTTCTTTTAAAGTGTTAACAGTTAAAAAAAGAAAAAAACATCATTAATGGAAACCAGTCATTACTATTGTTCATTAATAAGATGATTTCTACAGGCAATAATCTAAATTCTCCATTAATAATATAAAATTCATCACAGGCTTGAAATTTGCATGCATCTGCAAAATCATCCCCCAAACCTCCTGTTTTCAATTCTAATCAGATTTAAAAAACAATGTTTCTTCAAGTTCAATGATATATTACATTAACCTCAAGATTCTACCTGCCTCTTTTTGCAAACCCATTTTGCTCATTTTAAAGTACTGGATTTTATCAAGCAATCAAAATAATCTAATTTAAGTACTTTTGTAGTTAACTGTCATTGTAGCTGCTTATGGTGCTTAACTTATCCTTAAACTTGAGCTTACATCCCAGATTATTTGTTTCACGACCATTCAAAACTGGCAATGTGACTGAGGGAATTTATTCATTCAGTAATAATTTATTATATTCTGTAGATATATAAAAATATTTATTGATCACTTACTATGGGCTAGGGACTGAGGTTATGACACAGTCCTTGGCACAATGACAGCATAATCATCTGTTGGTTTATTATTATAGCACCTGTAACACCTAACATGGATCGAGGCCTGAAACAGAAGCTCAGTAAATGTTAATATATTTGAAGAATCTGAGGAAGAAAAGAGAAATTAAAAAGTTTTATGAATAAATCAGTTAAGGAAGAAAAAAAACAAAAGGAAAAAGAAAAGGAAAAAAAAAAACCATATACGATGTTTGCTAGTTTCAAACGCTGTTTGAAAAGGAAGTCTTTATTCACATATATACTGTAGGTATTATTTAACTCAGAAATAACATTACATATACTTGATATTTGATTTTGCATAATTAAATAATGTTCCTGAGGTTTATACACAATATGAGAATTAGAATAATTCAATTGCACATGTGGGAAACAAACACTGAGAGGTCCATGAAATAATAAGCTTCATTCGTTAGGACTGAGTAACATGACCGAGGCTTATGCCAAGAGTTGGGGATTCCTGGGTCAATATGGCATGGTTCTGCCAGATGATTTAGTTGCAGCAGATCCAGCCAACTATAAATTATAATGGATCTGATTGAACATTCATCTTAGGCTTTTGTTCTGCTAAAGCTGGCTCAAATTCAAGTGGTAAACAATTAAATAAATATACCACTTACCAACTTAGCTGTGCAAACTCTTCTAATTATACCACTGACCCCAAAGAAGACAAATCTGAAAACATAATTGCCTTTGTGGGATCTGTAGTGTGTCAGGAGAAGGAACACACATGGTCTACAAAAGAAAATAATTTAAACCAAAATGTCATCAGCACTGAGGCCTTTGTATATTTTGTGGTTTGTTCCATTGGAGCAGGAAGAGTATTCAATTTGTAACATCTTGGTACCATTATCTTGAACTGAGTTGATCTTTGTTGAAGAAGGCCTATCATGTTGTTATTTCTTTGATTGTAAGGATTTCTCTATTCAAATAGAAAAAAAAACATTTAAATTCTATTTGTCAAATTTTAGTATATCCAGGGAAAACCATATCTATGTAATTGTGTAAGTTTTACTAATAAAATAAAAAAAGGAACTAAGCTCTACTACTATTATTGCTAGAGTCGTAGATGTCTGTGTAAAAATATTGTGTTGTTGGAAAAACTATAGTTATATAAAATAGGTGTCTACATGGAAAAAAAATGTCTAGTTTAAATTTTATAATTAATTACTCCAGAGAAGAAACAACTGTTGGATCTTTGTTGCATTTTATATAAAGGAGTTTAACAGATTCAACAAAAAGATAGAAATATTTGGAACTATGGTAATCAAATTTAGTCTGTAGTTTTTTATTTATATTAATTGCATCCTTGATGTTAATTAAGAATTATTTTTGTTCTTCTGTGAACAATAAAGGAAATAATTTGATGATTCTATGAGTCAAAATATCTTTTACATTAAAATTTCTAAATCTAAACAGGAAAAAAAGAGTTTTCATATTTAACCTAAAGCATACTAGGTAAAGTTTTTTAATTTAAAAAACTGAACGTGTTCTCATCTACTCATGACATCGGTATCATGTCTCCCTTAGATAAACATTGACAATGTAGAGGAGGAAAAGAAGTGTTCCTGTCCCCTCTTAAGTTTATACCTGAGGCCTGTGAATTATACTGACAAAAGACAGATTAACAGAAGAAATGGTATACAGATTTTATTAACATTTTTACACGCATGGGAACTTCAATGGAAAAGAAATGAAAACTCAAAGAAGTAATTAGATTAGAGGGATTATACATCATTTTATTAAAGAGCAATAAATTGTGACTAGATAAAGGAAGGGGAAATTTGGGCTCCTACGGAGTCAATAAACTGCAGGAATTTTAATAGCAAATGTATAGTAGATGACGGTTGTTTAGTAAGGTTTATCATGCAGACTCAAGGCATTTCTAGTAATGAGTCTTCTCAGAGTTGTTTTCCCCTTCCTGGTACAGGAGAAGGAGACACCTTCAAAAATGGAGATTTAATTTACCTTTACAAAGGAAAATGTACGCCCTGCTTACAGTATGTAGGTATTTAGTCAGGGGAAAAAAAAAAAAAAAAAAAGAGGACAGAGAGCTCCTTCTGTGTCTGCTGTTTTCCAATTGTCTTCAGCTCAAAATATGCCAAAGTGGCATATTTAGGGATGGCATATTCTGATTCCCTTTAATAGTAATCTATTTCATCTGCCTCCTAACCAGTCATGTGTATGAACAGGTAGAATAAAAGGAAATGGAAGTTAAAAAGAATGGAATTCAGGCAACCAACCATTAATTCCCTAAATACAATTATCAGAAGAAAAAAATGTCTCCAGTTTTTGAGATTTTCTATTTATGGGCAATTTTACTAAGTAATTGGCTCATTTATAAAGATAGTTTGCTAGAATTTTGCTTTCCTTCCATTCCTTGATTACTTATTGTCACATATAAATAGCTCCAAACATCTCTATTCTTCATATTTTTTGTAGATAGTATGATTATCTATACCCATTCTAATACAAATCATTTTAAAATTTATCCTGTATCAGTGAACTCTATTATACCTGATTCTGTAAAACTTCATTTATTGACATATCTTTAAAGCTGAGAGTAGTCTAGGCAGATTTCTTTAAAAGAAAGGATCATGCTAATAATTATTGATGTGTAAATGTTTGCCTTTATTATCTCCTGTCTGTTTTAAGTACATTAAATCACTTTGCTAATGTTCTTATTTATAAAATACTGACATTACACATTTAAATTATTTAATAATCATTTTTGGAACGTGGAATGATCCACATTCTTCCTCTTCTTTTTCAAGCGAAGGGGAAGAAAATGTGTGCCCATAGAAGAAGCTGCTGTCAGTAATGGTTTTTGGAAAGTTTATGCAACACAGTATGACTTTTGTATCATATTACATAATAGCTGCTTTCAAGAGTTATGATCAATTAGGATTTACTAAAAATTCTAGTATCAGTTGCAGCCTTAAAGGCAACAATCTCCTTGTATTTGTGATAGCCTAGCCCTTCGGGTCCCAACATTCTTTTCTCTCACCTTGAGAAAAGAGATCTCTCTTACCGTAGCAAAAGCATTGCATGAACTGACTATAATTTTAATGTTAAATTTATTTATATTTTTCCATAGACACAAAACATAACTTCATTTTATCTTTTTCATTAAAAAAAAAAGTTTCCGAAAAATGATTGATACTTTAAAGTATCACTCTGAAATTAGGTTCAGGTTTTTTTAAATTTTAATCTGAATAGCAATTTGTTTTTTTTTTTTCAGGATGTGGAGGTTTGGTTTTGGTTTTGGTTTGGTTTGATTTCCTAGATCTAATTTATTTTGAAGTTCTACTTCATTTTCCATAGAGTGGATAGTTTACTACGATTAGAGTTAAACAGACTTTTTTATGTAAGATAGAACTTACTAATAATATAGTAAGTTATTTAGCAAAGTACTATGGACTGGCAAATTAATGACTGTCATAGAATATCAATGAATTTTATTATTAAATTTTATTTTTCATGAGATGAAAAATTAAAAGTGAAGACAAAAGATGTCGCCATGATTAAATAGAAGATTGCCAATGTGGATCTGTCAAACTTAATTATTGAGTTTAAATTTTTCCAATTAAAAAAAAATTGGCAAAACAAGAATGCTTTGGAGTCAAACATTCAATATTGTTATTCCACTAGAAGAAAGAAACCTGAGAATAATCAAACAAATAACACCTACAGCAACACCTTAAAACGAATACAATGCTATGCTACTGAAAAACATGTTCCTTATTTACGGAAGGAATAGAAGGGAATATACAAAAAGCTTTAATTTTTCAATGATATCATTAATAATTTCATTGATTTTAGTGAAAGTATCTTGAGGGGTTAGGCTACATTTCTATATGTAGCAGAAAACTGTTTCCTGGAGGGCAATGTATTAGTATGTTACTTTTAAAGTTCATTTTGTACTTTGAGGAAAGCAGACCGAAGAATTTGGCCAAGGTGAAAACTTCTTTAGATTATCTAGTGATTAATTCTTAGAAGAAAAAAGTTTGATAAAAAAAATGTTCATCCTCTTCTCCAACAATTATAAATTTAATGTATTCTTTGTGGACTTTTACTGAAATAGAAACTTTATACTTAGTAATATGGTCTTTTATTGCTCAGGTTATATTTTTAAAGGATGCTGTTTTATTTTTTTTAATGGAAGGCTGTTTTCTGAATACTAAGAAGAATTTTATTCATTAGTTTCCCTTAACTTTTATATATCATAACTTAATTCCTATTTGGTTTTTAAAAATCTTGCTTGTATGGATAATGTAGTTTGATTCAACATGTGAATAGAACCATAAGTGAATCTATTTTAAGAAATATTTACTATGTTCCTTGCAATCAGTAAATATTTATTAATACTCTATTTTAACCCATGTGTGGAACTTATTAATAATCAAAATTCTGCCTTATTAAGACCTAAAACATATTATGAAAAAATTAGATACAGGAGCTAAAACAATCTATCTAAAGTATTTAGTCAAAGAAAATACTTTTTCTTTCAAAATTTTTTATGAATTTCTGATTTTATTTATTCAGAGTATAATAATATAACTTTAGAACAAATACTTTACAATGATACTTCAATAAATTACCTAATGTAAGAATCTTTTGTGTGAAATTTATTGAATTTCATGTCCATGTTATATAGAGATATGTAGTGAGATAGACACATCATTAAGTCTAAAAAACTTTTTTTTGGTACTAGTTGTGCGATTAGAAAAAATATTTCTGACTCTTGTTCCTAAAATTTATTTAATATGAAACAACTAACTCTACAAATATTTTCTTTCTTTACATTATTTATTTCACTTGTTTGTATTGCTGGAACATAACCTGCCCTGCCTCGAAAAAAAGATGAAATAAATCCATGTGAGTTTATTCAGGTGGCAGAGAGAATGTAGCATTTGAACCTGCAAAAGAAAAATTTTGAATCATTTACATTGTATTAAATAAAATATTTAATTAATGTGTATGTTAATATAACCTGAAAAAGATTTCATGTGTATCTTTCAAACATATAAAAGTTAATGAGGACATCTAGAAGATCAAACAGAGACTAAACAAAGTTGTTTTATAGTTTAAATTGGTTTTTAGAATCACAGAATCCTATAACAGGAAAATCTTTTAAAGATGAGTATATTCATTCTACACACTATGGAGTAAATTGTTATATAAATTCTTTGATCAAGTGACCATTTTTTTCTCCTTTAACACTTATCTCTACCTCACAGGACAGAGCACTGCTTTTTTGGGTAGCTTGATAAATGTTAGAAAAACTTCTTTTTCTTATTTACTGAAAGAATAATGTCCACTCATTGATTTCAGTTCTATGCTCTGGAAATTTCTAAGTTATGCATAATTGCTTTTCTGCTCTACAGTCTCTCATATATTTTAAGACTATTTTGTTTTTTCTCACTTTTTAAAGCAAAAATAACTTCAGCTCTTTTGATTTTAATATCAATTTTTAGAATATAAATCAAGAAAAGTTGTATCTAGAGAAAGGAGGCTCATGTACATGGATAAAACTTCATATCTCTCAAGGGAATTTAATTGCTTCATAAGACTCAAAATAATCATTTAGTAAATATACTCAGGTATAAAAAGCCAATGTGAATGGATTCTATTCACAGTGAAACAAAAACACATTACCATAGTATCCACTTCCTTAGTATCACATTATCAATAAAAATGTCCATCATTATAAGTATTTACCTATTTGACCTGTCATCCAACATCCTAGATGAATTCCTTTCTGAGATTTATCTTCCCCTCACTCATATTCAACATCCTGAAGTCTGAACTAGCAATCCCTGGCAGATTCTACCTATACCCTCCCATGCTCATATCCATTCCCATTCTTGAGAGAGATTGTGCTTAGATTTAATTAAGACCTCATCCAACACGTTAATTGTTCCTCCTATTTGTGTCATCTGCAAGCAATAATCATGCTTCATATGTCTTCAGCTAAGTCATTAGTATCAAAGATGATGGTCTATAAAGTGAAGTGTTCTCATCCTTGTGATTTCACAAGATGATTTGAGCCACTGAGATAGAGAAGATAATATTAGATGATTTTTATGTATGTACTTTTTATCTATACAGTTAGACTACGTTAATTTTTACTGATATTTCTAATATTAATTTACTCATAATACAACTAAGTTTTGATGTCAGAAGGATGAGAGTAGTTTAACTCAGAGAGGTTGACAATGACAATCTAAAAAGTTTGTTCATACTTTGCACATTGCTATACGTTGCAATTTGTATGTTATAAGTGAATTTCCTAGTTATTTAACTGTACAAGTAGCTTAAAGATGTCAGCTAAGAAACTGAAAATGAAAATAATATTATTTTGCAAATGGAAGCAAAGGAGAATAAAATGGCAAAGCTGATGTTCAATTTCTAGTGTAACCACATAATCTGGCATATGACATATACCATGAGAATTTAAGCAGATTTGGCAATAAGTCAGCCCTCAAATTTTGTAATTTTTGAGATATTTTGAATACAGTTTTATCTCCTCCATTGTTGAGGCTAAACACAGCAATAAATGTATTTTTTGCCTTAGAATATTATTGAATAATTAAGTAAAAGTATCATAAATAGCAAGACATTTCAGAAAGCATTCAAAAAGGCATCAATAATATATTTTAGAGCAATTTTTCTATATTTTGAATCAAATGTCATTTACTCAATTTTTATCTTATCCTTGTGAATTTCACCTTTTGTGTGGATTTTATAGCAGACACAACTTTATCACAGAGATATATAAATAATTTATATGCGAATAAATATAGAATGAATTCTCAAAATTGTTTTATATATTAATTTCTATATTTTGATCAAAAAAGTTTGATGATCACCACTTTGAGAGACTTCTTTCAGCTAAAAGATCAAATTTCTATGAGAAGTATTAACAGGTAGATATGAATTTCCCCAGCAGTCTGTACTTATTTTTTTGACAACAATGATGTGTGAGAGACTTGCCAAATATTCAGCCGAAACCCAAGGAGGTAAAATTTCCTAATTTGTTAGTTTGTTATCTGAGTGGAAAAAAAAAAAACATGTTAACTTAGAACTGTCATGGTTCTTATACATCATTCTTCTTAAATATTCACAAATCATCTAGGTATCAAGGTTTGAAATTTCCTTGGACATAATATCAACCTCACTGTATAGTTTTCAAGTAAACTTTTTCTTCTTTTCTGGACTGGGAGTAGTATTTTCTCATTTTCAGTCTTTTGTTGTTTATCTTTTTTTCTTCATGGTCCCTAAAATATACTAATAACAGTTATGTGGTAATATCTAATTTAAAACTTTTAAGGACTAGGAAATTTAAATTATTTTCATTTAAAACTACTATATGTGTTACAAGCTTTCTTCTTCAGTTTTTAAGACTTGAGTCTACTCTTTTCAATGTTCATTCTTTCAGTGAAAAACTATTCTAAATAACATATTAAGTGTTGAACAGTTTATTTTATAAGTTTTTATTGTAGCGCTTAACAGTATGCGTTTCCCTATTGTCCTGGCTACAAACTCCTGTCAATACTAGTTTAAAAACCAGACATGATTACAAACTGAAGAATAAGTTGGAGAGATATATGCAATAAATAAAGCAATAAATAATATCCTCCAAATAATGAGAATATGCTTTAAATATAAACATAATGTTTTAATAGATAAATGAGCAAATGACATGGATTTATAATTTTCCAGTGAAGATCTTTAAATGACTTAAAAACATAAAAATATTCAACATTTCTAAGAAGTAGATAGATACAAATTAAAATGAGAAATCTTTTCTTCAGCAGCAGACTGGTCAAGATTTAAAAATATTTTTATAATCTATAGAAGATAGACGTTTAATGTTATTGAACAGAAAGACGTTCAAAATTCTAGAGTGTAGGCTTAATATTGGTTTTTCTAGAAAGTTCTTATGATGGCTTACAAAAATACATAAATGAAAGATAGTATAAATAAGACTAAGCAAATGAATAAGTATAACTGAGACTGGGTACATAAAATGCAACCAGATTAGGCTTTAAGGAGCAATACTATAATATGTATACTTGTCCTTTCTTCCACATTAAAGCTTCACATGAAAGTGTATGATTGGCAGAACCTAAATCACATCCTGAAACTTAGCTGCAACAGCATTTAGGAAATGTGGATTTAGTTTCCCAGCTTCTGCAGCACAAGAATACACATGAGAACGAAGATGGAACGGATATTGAGTTAGTCTATCTATCAGATCTGCTGCAATGCAATAGGCAAGCATATTTTTAATCCGAGGGAAGGGAAAAAAATATATTTTATAATAGAAATGCTTGCTATTCCCCTTGGCATTAAGGCAGGCCTCTCAACTCATTTAGAGACTGAATAGCCTTTATAACCTCTTTTCAACTGGGTGCCACTGTTTTCTATTTGTCAACTCCTTCCATTTTGTGGTTCACATTTTTTTTTTTTTAACAAGGTGAAGTTTCAATCAGTTCCCCTTATGCTCCATTGAAATTTTAGACTGTTTCTTGATATATTCCTCATAGGAATCATTGTGATTGCACCACTGAAATGTCGTGATGCTTATGTAATAGAGGCTAAACTATAAATGTTCAATCTAGAAAAGTTTATAATGTATGGGTCATCACAGTTCCCCTACTTCCACTCCATATGCTTGTTTCATTAAATCCTGGGGCAAGGCATTTTTAGAGAATCAGGATAATGGGTGAGGAAACTGAAACTAAAAGAAACCCAGAGAGGCCAGATTTATTGACACAGTGCAGAGCTTAAGAGAATGGAGCTATGAAATCAAGGGAATATTAAATGTTGTGACTGTAGGTTTTTAGTGATAGGAGAAGAAAATGGGTAGAATTAGTGGTCATTAACTGAGTCTCCTATAAGTGTCCTCAGAGAAGAAAACAACAATGGAATTACTTTTATTATTGATTTATACCCTGTGATTCTTTGAATTTATTAAATCCACAGTGAGGCTGGTCCAAATTGGCTAGAGGCTTATAGATAAATTACACATAAAATTTAAGCAAAGTGGTCAATTTTAGGAAAAAAGTTTTCTTGCTATGCTTATATCAGTTTTTTCAACTCAACCAGGTTCCAGTAGGATATAAAAAAGAACATTTTAAATGGCAAACTATTAAAATATTAGAGATACAGAATAAGTCCTGTCCATTGTCTCAGCGTACATTCAAAGACCTAGAAGCCTTTGGTGTGAATGTCATGCAGTGTGAGTGTAGGAGTGTTGAAAGATGAATCTAGGGAGGAAGATGTGGCCATGCAAAGAAGGATCTAACTTGAGGATTTTGTTCCTGTTTGAATCAACAATAAGCTCTTTATTTTGTATTCATTAATTTTTTTTTAATTTTTATTTTTTAAATTAAAGTTGATATTCAAAATTATTTTATATTAATTTTCAGGTATACAGCATAGTGGTTAGACATTTATGTAATTTATAAATATATCTTCCTGTTTATACTAGTCAAGTATTCACTATATGTGGTTATTACAATATTATTGACTATATTCCCTATGTTGTACTTCACCTCCTCATAACTATTTGGTAACTATCAATTTGGATTTCTTAATTCTTTCACCTTTTTCACTCAGCTCACAACCCCTCTCCTATCTGGCAATCACCAGTTTGTTCTCTGTACCTTTGAATCTGTTTTTGTTTTGTTTATTTATTTTGTTCTTTAGATTCCATGTGTAATTGATGCCATATGATGTCTGTCTTTCTCTGTCTGACTTAACCTACCGTTTAGGTTGATATATGTTCTTGAAAATGGCAAGATTTCATTCTTTTTTGTGACTAATATTCCACTATATATATGTGCCACATCTTTTTTATCCAATCGTCTGTTGATAGGCACTTAGGTTGCTTTCATACCTTGGTTATTGTAAATAATGCTGCAGTGAATATAGAGGTGCATGTCTCTTTTTAAATTAGTGTTTGGTTTTCTTCAGATAATTACCAAGAAGTGGAATTGCTGGGTCATAAAGTGGTTCTATTTTTAATTTTTTGAGGAAACTCCAAATTGTTTTCCATAGTGACTGTACAAATTTGCAATTTCACCAACTTCATTAGAAAAGCTTTGGGTTTTAAGAAAGTCAATGACAGGATCAGATTTGCATTTCGAAAATTTCTCTCTGGCTATAGTGTGGAGAATGGCTTAGGAAATACAAACAAGATCAGAGAACGGGAAATCAGTTAGGTAATTATTACAGGAATCCAGAAGAGAGGTCATGGTTTTATTTAGAGGTAGTGGGGATACAGGCAGTGGGCAGAGTCTAAAGATTCAGGGACGTATTTTATTTTCTAAAATTTGGTGATTGCTTGGCTAAATTGGGTGAAGGAAAGTATGGGGATGAGGATAACCTCTAAAATTCTGGGCTAGGCAATAGGGAAGATAGTAGATTTGGTTTATTGAGATAAGTAATTTATGACAGGTAGCAATTTTTTCAAGGGAGATATATTCATTATAGGGATAAAGTGCGTTTTTTAATATATGTTTCAGGTGTACAACATCTGTATACACTAAAAAGTGATCACCCCCCCCCTACCTCCCCAAATCTAGTTACTAATTATCACTCTATGATTGAGGGACATGTGAACCTGAGGTGCTTTTGTCCCGTTGAACATTCAATCTGCAACTGGGTTTTATACATGAAGATGCCATTTTCTTTGTTTATTGCTGATTCTACTGTTCCTTTCTCTGAAATCCTTCTAACTTTATATATTAAAAAAAAAAAATCCCACCACTTTCTAATATCAAGTTTCATCACGCCTAAATGATGAAAAAGCTTTATTTGGTCACTATGAGCTCTTCCAAACCTACCCTTCCTATATAGACCTCAGGTAATTGCTCTTCGATAAAATTTTCATGAAATTCTGTGAGGTTATTTTATTCTTCTAAGCAAAACCTTACTAAAAAAATAGAGAGTGAAATGCGCATGGAAGATAAATTTACTAATCAACTCTTCTCTCCTTACTGTTCCTTTTTAGGACTCCTAATAGTCCTCTGTGTTTTATAACCTGCTATCAAAAGCAGCTACACAAAACCACCTTCTGCATCCTGTCAGTACGCAACCATTAGAGATGAAAGTAAATTTAAATGTCTAGATGTTGATACCCACAAAACATGGCTTTTTATTTGTTTTAGATTTTGGTGTTATTTTGCTTCTTGAGAGTAACTATTAAGAATTTTGGGGGTGACATGATTATGACACACAGAACACTGTCAATGTGTAAAATAAAGATCTAGTTTTAATAAGGGTTTAGTATAGTTTCTGTAAACACACAAACACATATAAGCACAACAAACCCTTTTTATAATGGTACAACCATAATTTGAATTAAATTAATGACCAAAAATATACACAACTACTAAGAACTAATGAAAATATCTTGATGATCAATTTCCATATTAGCATTTTTTTTCGTTATTGTGTTTTAGAGTGAAGAAAACTGATAATCACAACAGGAAAATCTAATTTGTTTATCTAAACGACTGCTGATCCATAACTGTATTCAGCTGACATTTAAAGTATCTCAGCAATATAATTATTTCTTTGTTCAACCAATATCAATTAAAACAGTGATCATTGTGAATTCATCAGCCAACTACCTATATTTTGGCATAATTTATTTTACTCCACCCTTAAACCATGTTATTCAATACAAATTGTCTGTGTGATGAATCTCACTGAGATGCAAGTGATTACTAATAACGAAGGTGCTTTCACTTTGACTTGTTCCAGAATAGAAAAAAGGTTATACCATGCAAACACACAACTGAGAGCAGAGGGCTTTTTCTTAAGCTTAACTTTGGGGTTGATTTGGCCTATTACATACCTTATTGCATTTCATTCAGAATGTTGTATAACTCAGTTCGCGATTATAGTTTCTGTTCTGCCGAGAATACTCAGACAGCCTAATTCATCCTTCGGTGCCAGCAACAGCATGAATAATCTGCTGTCTAGAATACAACAGGAAGGAAATTATCTTCATCACTTTCCTGGAGTCTTTTTTTAAACTGACTACCTGGTTTTTCAGGCTGCCTCCTGAGCATGCTATACACACCGTGGTCAGCATGAAGTAGCTTTTAGCCAGAGGGAGGCTCTAGGTTCCGCTGACTGGCCACTACTTTTCCTGCTTCTTCTCCCTCTCTCTTCTCTCCTCTGCTGGGACCTGACATGCGCCAGGAGCAAACTAAAGAAATTGACAATAGTGGTCAAAGTTTGCTGGAAGAAACATAATTATCTAGCAAACAATAGTATAAATATAGAATGTAAAAACTATATTCTTTCTTATGGTCAGATTCTTTTTTTCTTCTGGTTTCTAGATCGCAAAGATGAAGTGATATGATGGGAATAGAGCTATTTCTTGCTTTGGAGCCCCATTCCCAATATTGGAAGTATAAAATAATGTATAGGTAGGAGGTGGTATAGATTATCTTTGTTTTAGTTTTTAAGGAAAACAGTCTCTTTTTTGGCCTATTTCTTCTTATACTGGAATGATAAGACCCAGAAGAGTAAGAAAGAAAAGATGGGATTCTTCCTTAGGCCTGCTTCTACTCTAAGTCTTGGAAGAAAGGAGAAGGAGGGACCTCACCACCCATATTGTCCAGATCACTAATCACTAGGATGGGAAGATAGATCTAGCCGGTGAAACAGTGTTTCCCAGTCTTGGGAAAACAAAAACACAGGGACAGATATCTTTGTTAATGTATTCCTAGTGCTAAACACACACATAACATAGATTATTGCAGGAACTCAGTAACTGCTCATTTAATTAATCATGTTATCTGGTTATGTCTTCATTGACTTAATGATAATTTCACTGTCTGGTATATCCTGAAGTTATATCACAGAACCCGTTTGAAAAGGAGTCTATTAGGTAAATAAATATAAATCATAGTAAGATTGGTATTTCTGGTTCTATCGGACACGACTAAAGCACCCCTGAGAGAAATGTTAGCAAACTGATCATAGAGGATAGAGTGAGGCCACTAGAAAATGTTCATCTTTCTCCAACCAAAGGCGAATAGTTCTCAGTCAGAAAATTATGTTTTGCCTGCTGTTGTTGGTTATAATAGAAATAAGCCCTACTTTGTAAAGATAAATTAGGACCTGTGGCTTTTGGCTAAACCATCACATGCATATAAGCAGATAAGGTTATCATCTACATGGTGTGAAATGATACTAACAAAAATGTCCAATACAAAATATATATATATATTTTTTGGCCAACTCTCAGTATGCCTAAAATTCAACAACTACTGATATATCACTTTATGTAGTAAATGTCTGCTAACTTGCTACTTTTTTTTTCAGTCATGTAAGTAGTTTTCAAATCCCACTAAAGAGTTTTTTCCTATTTTCAAAATTGAATACTTTTAGTAAGCTGCTAAAATTGATTAAAATTTTCAAGCATAAATTTCATATTATTATATTTTACTTTTATTCCCGTATAGATAAAAATGCAATCATAGTGCTTTTTTTTAACAGCTGAATGGTATAAAATTTTAAAATACAAAAAGTAAATTCTGTTCGATATTAGTAATTCTTATTTCTTTCAATATTATTTTTCTGTAATATTCATGATAATCTGACAAAATGTAAGCCTCCCATGGTTTTTGAATTTCGACCTATACTTCATTTCATATTGTTTAGTGTAGCATATTTGAGATCAATTTGTTTGAACCTCTAGGACTATTTATTTTCCTGATTGCTTTTCTTGATTATATAGATAGACCACAGATGTTTGAAGTTTGAATATACTTACATACATATTTATAAATTTATTCTGTTTTCGAAAATATAATTTTTAATCATTTTAAAATATAATGATAGCCTGGGTTTTATAAAGTACCTTTTTCTGAGACACTTACTTTATATTTTCTGACATCTGTGGAGTAGAAAGGAAAAGAATACACCATTAACTTTACTTGTACCCAAAATTGATTGTGATTTGTCCAAGCTAACATGACCGTAAGACTCCAATGTGCCTTGCACTTTTTTATTCAAAAATTTACTTTTTAAAACAATTTTATGCACCAGTATTATTTGGTTGTATCAGATACTATGTTGTTGATATGTACCATACATTAGCATACCACATGGATTGTCAAAATATTGCCCTAGGATAGTAGTGAAGCAATTGCCTTATATAAGAACCAGAAGATATGAGCAAAAAATAGGACACAAAAGAATTAATTCTATCGAAAAGTATATTTGAGAGAAGCCAACTTGCTATATAACTAAATTATCTATTCATTAAAAGCAAACTTCCTAAAGCAGATGCAGGGTTTGGTTAGAGAAAAAGAACAGGGCAGGTGAAGGAAAAATTTTTTATAAACAAAGACAAGAACAAGGCTAAAAATAACCAAAAAAAGAGAGATAAAAGAACACCTGACCCTAATTTGTAAACTAAAATCTCATATCTTCTCACACACACACACAACACACACACACACACCTACCTAGAAAATATAAAACACACCAAAACATTTGGGTGATTGCATTATAGATATCTAGAATTCCTCATTCGAAAAGAAATAAGAGCACCAATATAGTGTTACTTTATTAAGCAAATTTAAAATCTTTAATGCATTCATTTCTAAAAGAAAGATAATATATAAAATATTCTGCTTTAACTATGATTATTACAAAAATGGAAGGACAATAATGGGTATTTATAAAAACTCCGATATTTTCAGAGAACAGCATTAGCTAATCAAAATGAATTGTTTCCCTTCATGAAGTCATGTAGAACTTGCCAGAATAATTTACATTAATATGGGAATCACAATCCTTATTTATAGATAAGAATGAGATTATTATTCTGTTTGCATCATACATGATTTAGCATTTAACATCCAGTAACTCCTCCCCCAGGTAACTACCAAAAAACAATCTAGGTGAAGAAAACTTATTTCTTTCTTGGTAAAAGTGGTAACAGCACTAGAATAAATAAGAAAAGTAGACCAATGATTAAGATGCTTCATTTTCATTGTAGATGACATAAGAAGGCATTATAAGAAAATGATCTCAGATCAATTGCACATTTTATTTTTCCCTTTTCTTTATGCCTTTCAATTTTTATTTTTGAATAACTTTTTATATCTACTCATAAATAAAATAAATCCCAAACAAAGCATTGAAGTAATGCTGCTATTTTATTTAAAAAATATAAAGTACATATTTACATATTAGATTACCCTTATTTCTGAAGGTTTTGGTGAGATTTTTACATTATTATTTAAATGGTATTACTTATTAAAAAGAATCCTGTAATGACAAGCATAGCAAGTTTACATATATAAATAGATGGATATGTTTGAACTAATTCCAAAGATCTCTCGAAATAGGAGAAATCATAGAACAAACTGTAAAATTTCATAAATGCGCATGGTCCCATCAGAGAGATATCATAAAAACTTTTCTGAAGATACAATATCTGATAATTACAGGTATTATTTTCAGAATTACATTTAATAAAATGTAATATTTCTAGATACATTATTTAAAAGACAGTGATAAATCTATAAGCATAGTTCTGATTCATCTTCATATCTTTCCACAGCCCTTGATAGTGGCTAGTGAGGACTGGAGACATAACTATTTATAAGAAAGTCAGAGAAGGAAATTAAGAAATGAAGGGAAGGTAGAAAAGAAGGAAACCAAGAGGGAAGGAAGGACAGAAAGTGAGGAAGTTTCATACAACTAACATGTCTCATGAATGTAAAGAGTATTCTAAAGAAAATAATTTCAAATGTAGCATCAAGAGGCCAAATGCCATTTTATTGCATGAATCTACATTGCTTACGTACAGATAATGGATACTAAATGTAAGCTAACTCCACGGCTACGTATTTTAACATTCAATTGATTCATTAATATAGATAGACCCCTTGTGACGTTTCGGTTGCACTAATGCTCAGACGTTTCATTGGAACACATTTGGATACTTGGAAATATCTTAGAGTTCATAGCTATATTTCAGTTTTATCTAATATAAAGTTTAACAAAGTGAAGACCAGAGATATAATGCTCACTATGTCATTGTTAATATTAAAATGCCTCCCTTCAAAAATTCAGAAAGGAAAAATAATTTGAGGTATAATTTGATAGGGATTATTCAAGTGGTTCATATTATAATTTTTCTCTGGTAGAATGCTTCTGGAATTTTGTCTGAATGTGCTTATCTAGCAACTATCCTGCCATTATTATATTTTTTATAGCATAAAAACATAAGATTATTTTTACATTACATGAGAGTGCCTCACTTTCTTTTTTCTTGTTCTGCTTCTGGTGTGTATATCCAGTAGTCAGTATCTTTTCTGATATTGACAAGTGATACACTTGGGATCCCAGAATTTAAATCTCAGGCCTAAGCTTTCATAATTTAGCCCAGAGAGTCCTCCCCCAGGAATGTAAGATTGTTAAGCAATGTATAACTGTATTGTTTTCTTCTGTAACATCAGAAAAATAAAATTATCTAACCAGTAAAGTGCTTAATCAATTCTCTTCTCAGGACAATAGATTACTCAACTAGTAAAAACCACTTGCTCATCAAACAACTATTTATTTGCCAAGATTCATTCTTTGCTTCCCTCTGTCTTCTTACCCTCCCTATTAAGAACCTGACCAATATCTCCAATTTAATCCCACATTGAGATTTTTTTCTTAAACCTTAAAACTATTAGCCTCAAACTCCTTTACAGTAGGTACTGCTTTTATTATTTATAATTAAAAGCATTAAAATCAAGTGTGAGCTTTCTAGGAAAACACATTCAAAAAAAAAAAAAAAGGAAGAAAGAAAAGAAAAAAGAATTCAGCCTTGATAGTATCTAGTCTTAGTTTATAGACAATATGTTTTAATGTAAAGTGAGTATCATTATTCTGATAATAAAAAAATGTCTAAAGAAAATAGGAAAAAGTCTTTGAAATTTATCTAGTCTACTTAATATTCTCCTAATTAAGCTATGAACATAATTGTTATTAATAATTTAGATGCCAATTTTATCTTAATAAAACTGAAGCATCATGTTCATTTGTGTTACATACAGAGAGAATGTAAAAACATTTTTTTATTTGAAAGTTTTAAATGAACTAATTTAAAATTCTATTTCATGTAGTCATATACAGACTTTCAATTGTAAGACAGATTTATTTGCATTGAATCGCTTGATCTAAGTATTAGATTTAAAGACCTTTGTTTATGTTGAAGGGAATCTATAGTACATATGTTTTCTTCTTGGGGCTCAAAGATGGGAAATGCCATTAAGTGTTATAAAATATAAGGTGTAATTTAAGATCTGGAGACTTTTAGAAGACCTGAAGTTCAACAATATTTTTTTCAAACAGCTATTTCAGTTATCTATAAACTCGACTATAATTGAATGTGCCTTTCAACATGTAATGCTATGATTTTGCGAACTTTTTCCTAAATAAATAATTTTAGTTTTGAGCTGATGTTAAAGGTAAATGCCACCTCTGTAATTGGTTTTGCATGTTGAAGATAAGTAATAAACGCTTCTTTCCTAAAGTTTAACTGGAGGCATGTTACTTTTAAATTGAAACTAAATGTTAATTTATGTGAAAAAAATATTTTTATATAATCTTTTGAAAATTGAGATTTTAAAATAAAAAAAAAACAACATTATTGGGACCATATTTATAAAATTGCAGGATAAATGTGTTAGATCCTGCAAAATTTTCCCCTTTCATAAAGCCCTATTTGTTTCCTAAGGAAGTTTAATTATGTTCAAGTTGGATATGTTCTCCAGTTTACATATTAAAAATGGTGAAACCTTTTTTCCAAAACTATGTTTCTAATAAATACAATCTTTATCTAAATTACTCACAGAATATTTAAATTAATATTTTAATAATGCTTTATTTTGATATTCAATACCGAAAAAGTGGAAATTTTATTTCTTTTTGCTTTAAAATAAAAATATTCACCAGAGTATTAAAATACCTACCAAAAGATAATGACATCAATTATAGCTGCTATTTAATGTATTTTGTAATGTCAGCTTTTTTCAAAAAATATTTTTCTTAACAAAAACTCTAATTTGCACTGGTTTTAAAAAATGTATAGAATAGACCGATTTTTTTTTTTTTTTTAAAGAGGCATCGATTTAAACAAGAAGCAAAATGCAAAATCTGGAAAAGCAATAATTGTCACAACTACCACCAAGGTGACAGGGAGGATTGAAACAGACCCTAGCTTTTGCCAGTAATAAGCATATTGTATGTCATTTTTCACACTAAGTTCAGAGGTATACTTTTCTTTTAAATTGTCATATCAAATAAGTAAATTGAACATAAAAATAATTTATATTTTTCAAGCTAAAATTAGCAATGGAATAGCAATGTGATAGTGCTTAGGATGGCATGTAGCTAATGGAAAATATGGTAATGGATGTATCTTAAGTGTCACTCCCAGTCTGAATTCGGTTTACTAAATAATCACAATAATAATTCCCTTTCGGTTTCTCACTACCAGCTTCTTCTTATTATGCTTTATTTTTTGCATTATTTTGGAATCATTGCTTCTATTTATAAAAATCTCAAATGTCTTATTTACATGTGACCCAGAAGAAGGATCAGAATTCATCTCTCCAAGAGAAAGATAATTATGATACATTTCCAGCCGTCTCTTGATGAGAATGTTCACCTCTTTAGGGCCTGTATGCACAGCAGAAAGGCAGGGGAGGCAAAAGAGTTGCAGTCACTGTAGATTGTTTCAGAATAGGGTGAAAGGGGCAAGTCTTTGTGAGAGCTTGTTCTAAATTAGTAAAGTAAGATGTCCAAACACTTAGAACTCCAGATCTGCTTTTCTTATTAAAGTCTCATGTTAAGTCTTTTTTAATGATATAAAAATGGAAATTAAAACATTGTTGTTTTGTTGTGATCTATAATGTATTGGTAAATTTAAAATGTAGAAGACTGTTTACTTGTAGATATTGATTAGTATTATTTCCCAAGAAATGAAAATAAGGGGAAGGCAGTTATATGCTTTGTTTTAAAAATAGAATATATCTTTGAATTATGATTAGAAATAACTATTTGGAATCGAGTTTGGGACAAAAACTATTTAATTAATATGGGGTAATTTTCTGCCTAGGCTGGTCAATATTAATTTTATTTATCGATTACTTGTTATTGTTTAATATTTTTACTAAAGATGTCATCATCTTTATATGTGTCTTAATTTCACTATTAGATATACAGACAGGGTCTAACATTTGTTGGGCACATATTTATATGTCAGATATTATAAACTCCTGTTTTATTTAATTGTCACAATAGTCCATCAGGTCAGATAGCATTAATTCCATTTTATAGCTGAAGACAGTGAAGCTCAGAGAACTGAAGTAAACAGTCACTAAATAAAGCTAATTTATATTGGAGACAGAAGCTGAACATGGGTCTACTTAGTTCTAATAACAATTCTCAATACAACAGACTTTTTCTCAGGAATTTTATATTAACTACTGTACCTTTGCCTTCATTATACATTTATTATTCTTTGCCATGAAAATCTATTAAAATCTTAGAATTTGTTTTCTAATTGGCATCCACTTTGAGGTTAGTATTCATTTGAAAATAATTGTGATAGATTTGTTATTTATGACTCTCATATTTAGATATTTTTATTTTAAATAAATTTGTTTTATATTTTTATAATATAAAAAATTTTTAGTTAATATTTTTATTTCTAAAAATGTCTGTACATTCCACTTTTATATTATACATTTAGTTCATATTTTCTTTTTTTTTTTTTTTTAAGCCAGCATAGACTCACATCAGTTTTGGTTGTGTATATTGATGAAGACCTTCTGTTTCAGTTATGTGTTTGATGCCAGGGTTATAGAGCAGCTATTCTCCCTACCATCAAAATCCCCCAGGTCTAGGAAAGAAGATAGCCCTACAGATAGTGATCATGGTGTTCTGGAATAGAGTCTATAGAGTCTATAACAGAAATCCTGGTCAAAAAAGAAGTGTACTTGACCATTTAGGTCTTAGGGAAGAAATATCATGAGAATACATGGGGCAGGAAGAAACAGCAGCAGTTATTGACTCAGTCAATTAATTCTATCAAGCACCTTCTACGTGCCAAACACATTTGGGTTTGGAAATAGAATAGCGCATTAGCTATTGTAAGCCTTCAGATCGGTGGAGGGTAACTATGGCTTTGTATAGGTAGGTCATAGGCAAAGAAAAATATAGAGTATTTTCAAAACCAGGAGCAAATTAACATTCCGGTAGTACCTAGTAAATGAATGTGAAAGGCCAAAGAGTCCAGAAAGTTTGGTGTAAGTTAGGACATTTTGGACTTGAGTGCTGTGCTAAGGTGTTTGTGGATTTAGTCCTGAAGGAAAGAAATGGGAATATATTCAATAATTTTAGTAGGCAATGTGTTTTCCTCTACTGTGGTCATTTAAAAGTAGCAGGTCATCTTCATGGTTTGGGCAGAGGCCCCTATGTAGTTAACTATGCAGAGCACCTGGGCCTCTGGCATTTGTTCTGAAGTGCTTGTTTGCCTACTAAATACATGTTTATAACTCTGTGGCCTTTCAAGTATCAGGCTTGGTGATCCAAGCTTGGAGAATTGCTTCCAGCCCCACTCTTTTCTCAGGCTTCTTTTCTTGGTTTAGTGACATTAGCACATTTGCTCAGGTGCAGACTACATATTACCTACTTCTAGTAGCTTCTGCAATGTGTGAAACCCTGACCTACTGAAGGAAGTCCCATTAGCTTTCTAGGAAAGAACATCAGCCTTTTTCCCAGAGATCCTGATCCTTGGGGTTGTGCATTTTGTTTGTTTGTTTGTTTGTTCATTTGTCAATTATCAGAGCTGGGAAAATGGCTGAAGATGATATTATTGAATAAGAATGTAAAACCAGATATTCAGTTGCATTCACGATTCAGCAAGGGTGAATACAGAGTTAACGCATTTGTATTTGTGTATGTCCTGGGAGAATATGGAGCTTGAACCATGCTATTTTGATCTCTTTGGAGAGTCAAGGGAGATTTCAGTCCAAAATGGACCCTAGGTTAGGGTCTTTCTATGCTGAGGTAAAAGAAGAGGATATTTTTTTTGTACCATAATTCAGGTTCAGAAAAGGAGACTCCATTTAAGTAAGGCTCAAAGATAAGCTAGCAGGAAATTAAACCTGAAAATATGAGATGGCCATTCTTTTAGATTTTTTTTCATGCTTTTATATATTTTTTCTTGGAGATAGATTACCTTTTCTAATGTTGCCTCACTCCTCCTCCAGCAGTAAAAAAAATTATAGGTCAGAAGGGCTGTGATTGAAGGGGGGATGTAGGCGTGGGGCCATAAAGAAGAAGGTCTAGGAGGAATTTTATTTGCTGAGGGATTGAGTCTGTGGATCTCTCAGAGGTGTACATATCAAGTGCCCTCCTGATTTCAACTTGATTCTGAAATGAGACCTGTTTTTATAACCCTCATGGCTCTGTGCATGTGTGCATGCGTGTGTGCATATGCGTGTGTGTGTGTGTGCGTGTGCGTGTGTTAGGTGCACTGATGAAGATAGAGACTACTTTTTCCCTCTCATCTCTAATTACTATAAATATCTTCATGATTGGTATTACACAGGATGACCTGAAATCCCAGTTTGCTCCTACCTCCTTCTTAGCTCGGGATGGTATAAAGACCTCAATTGCCAGACTGCCTGCCTTCGAATCTCATATCTGTGGGGCTTCTCATAAATATGTATTTAATTTGTTTTTCTTCTGTTAATCTGTCTTATGTCAACTTAATTATTAAGTAAGCCAAAGAATCTACAAGGGAAGAAGAGAACATTATCTACCTCTACAAAACTCTGTGACAATGAACTGTCCAGGGAACAAGCGCTGCTGGAGATCTCTCTGATTTAGAGATGATTTTGGCTTCCTATTCTGTATATTCTTTGATGAGCAACAAAGCATCCTCACAGGTCATGCGGAAAGTGGGAAAAGGCTGAATGGCCGTAGATGACACTCGGCTGTGTACGTAGGAATGTGTGGGGCCAGGAAAGGCTTGGGGAGGATAAATGGGGTTGTCAATTGTAGTCAAGTTAGATCTCTCAGAAAAACTCTGATCATCAGCCTTTCTTCACAAATGTCCCAAAGAGTAAAAACTTGGTATCCTTTTCTAGAGCCAGTAGCATCAGCAGCATCTTTTGAGAAATGTATGTTCTCTGGCCCCATCCTGGACCTGTGGAATCAGAAACTGAGGTTTCTGTCTTTAATAAGCTCTCCAAGTGATTTTGATGCTCGCTCACATTTGAAACCCTACATAGGTAGCTAGATGACAAGTATGATGATATGAGGTCCATTTTTACTGTTCGATACATTTTGGTAATAGATTATGGGAAAGACTATGAAAAATCCTTTCAGGCCTGGAGCTGGAGCTGTTGTTGGAACTGATTGTTATGTATGGAAAACTCCAGCAGAGCAGCCTTTGACAAAGGGATAGATAACAATTAACTTTAAGCACCAGTGATTAACCTTAAGTAGCCTAGGCTGCTCCCCCAGGAGCCACAATTTGCTCAGAGACTAAGGAGAACTTGTAGCTATTTAGCATGTAGATTGGTCCAAGCACAAGCATTTTTTTCTATTTCTAAGAGTCTATTGTTGTGGTTTTTGTCTGTTGCTGTGTTGTTGTTGTTTTAAGAAAGGATTGGGGGGGGGGTGCAGGACTATGCTGAATCCCTAGTATATATTTGGCACTTTTATAACATACTTTATTTAACAGAAGAGGTAATTGACTCTCAACACTCTTCTGTGTTAAGTCCCAGATAAACAAGCACTGACAAAAAACTTGATCCAACTTCAAATTTCATGCCAACTATTGGAGAGATAGAATTGGATTAAAACCCTCTCCATTTCACAACAAAATAATAGTTCCATATGATATCATGAAGAACCTTAATCAAATCACTGAACCTGTAGTATCTCTCAACTTTTTTTCTGGTTTAAATGTAATAACGAAAATAAAATTATTATTATTTTTTTAACAATTATGGACTGTATCACATGTCAGTCACTGTGCTAAATATTTATCACATATAAAATCTCAATGAATCTTTACAATGCATGTAGAAGGTAAATTCTGACATGAATCACTCTCTCAGCCCAATTGACTACAGAAGATACTGAAGCAATAAACAGAAAATGACTCATCCACGGTGATCCAGCAGACTATTGTGGGAACTAGGATGGAGATCTAGATGTACTGTCACCCTTAAGGCAGATCAGAGCTCAGTGTCACCCCAACTGTAGTGGGGAGGGAGAGTGACAACAAGGGAACAGATATGTAGTTAGCATTTTCCTTTGGTTCTTCCATAAATGACAGCAGTGAAGAATCACAGGTCATTGAGATTTAATAGTTTTATTAAAAGTATATTTCAGAAAGACAAAGCATGACCCAAGGAGGCACATGGTCCCAGCGATGACAACTGCTACAGAGTGGTGGAATAACAACCACAACAACTAGAGGGCAAAAAGGAAGCCTAGAAGCGGGAATGTCTGCCTTATATTTGGGCCATGGTGGGTGGTTCTAAAGGCATTCCTAGATGATTGGCAAGTGAGGTCATTTTGATTGATACTTGACTGCTATATAACATTTTTCCTAGTGCGTATACACTTACCTAGAATTCAGTCTTTTATACTTAGATTCATGAACTTCAGGTATTATAATAATGTTATGATGAGGCCGAGGTTGTGGGCAAGTTAGGGTAGTACCTTCTGCATAGGCATCTGTGGCCAGATTAAACCAGCTATACGTTATGGCTCTCCTTTCCTTTGTCTCTGGGAATGTAGGAGGGTTTCTCTAACTACCAACAGGGTGTTCGTTGGGCAGTCTCTAGGCCGGTCTCTATTTTTTTGTACTCTTTGTCGCTCATGTCTGACCTTCTGGATGCTCTTAACATTGGCAACATCTCAGTCCTAAATTTTTTCCAGTCATGTACTTAACATTGTAGTTACTTTTCTCAAGTTACGATGCCCAGGGTACCCTGGAGAACTAATTCTTTAGGATTTGTCTCTTCCCAGAGAATCCACAAAACATCCCCAGAAAACACTTCTTTTCCTTCACAAGGTAGTGCTACTTCTGTCCTTCAGATAAAAAAAAAAAAAAAAAAAAAAAAAAAGTCCCTCTTTGTTCCAACTTCTCTCTATAATCTGGGTGGGTTTTGCTATGCTGTGATGCACCTAATGGATCCTTTTTTGAGGGACTGGGATCATCTACACAAAAATCCTGTATATTTTTACCTTCCTCTCCCTTCAAGATATACTCCTTCTTTTCCTAGAAAGGGCAGTCCTTAGGTTGTCCTCATCATCGAATAGCTGAGGATGATTTAGCTAGTCTGAGAACAGCAATCTGATCTCAAACATCTGATCCTTTCCCCTTTATATGGTAGTGATTAGCAAGACAATGCCCTTGAAGATTCTGCCTTGCTAGGTGTTCACAAGGGTCCAATCTGTGTCAGCCCCTCTCACCCTAGGGACAAAGTACATAGATTTTACCTTATTATTTCTGGGAGGCCTAATCTCACCTCTTCAGCAAAAAAAAAAAAAAAAAAAAAAAAAAAAAAAAGGTCTTTTTATTATGATTAACTCAGTCTTGGACCCAGAAATAAAATACTCTTTAGGGAGGAAAATAAAACAGGTGTAGTTGGCTGGGCTGAGAAGAGTTGAGATTGGATAGATTTTTCCAAAGCTCTGGGAACATGGAAATACTGGAATACTGGCCATCAGAACAAACCCTCATTGAATCTACGAGGCTGTGTTGGTGGTGGTGGGGTAGTAGTGGAGAAAGGCACTCAAAACCATAGAATTTAGTCATAGTATTTTTAAGGAAAATGCTGTTTTGATATTGCTTCTAATGAAAAAGTGCGGAATATGAAATGAGTCCTGGTTATAAATTACTGTGACTAGCTAAAAATCACCTACTATTACTTAGTTCAACAGTGTTTTAAATAAATGTGTTCTATGTTTGCTTATAACAACCTCTTTTTACTTTATGATTATGTATGAAAAGCATTTCTGTCACTTGACATTCTGAGGAATATTCAGGGGTGTGGGATTTAATGCTAGTTGCCAGAAGGTATTGTAACCTGAGGCAAATCAATAGCTCAGTATAAATATTTGGTATAATGCTCAAATGTGTGTGTATATACTTTTGATTCAGTTTTTTATGTGTCGGTTTTAACAAACATCTCCATATAAATAAATTATGTGGTACAGCGACATACAGAATCTAAGCTTCAAATGTTGCCTTATTGACATATTGAAATAGGTGTTATTCAAAATTAATTTATTTTAGATAAATTTTTAATTATATCTATGAAGACATACAGCTTTTAAGACTATAGGATCAAAAGATGCACAGAGATTCTTAAGATTTTAAACAGATTATGATAGTAAATCATACAATAGCATAAGAGTTCTAGTCTCATTAAAACTACTTTGGTCATTAAATAAAATTTCACATTTGAATTAAAATAACCTGAGATTTTAGCATAGTAATATATATTTTTTTAATTTTAATTTTATATTTAAAGTTTTTTTAACTTGAAAAATATACTATCGAAGGTTAAAAGTCTGCTTCAAAAGATCAAATTGAGGTAGAATTTGTGACTCTTGCTCACGGTATCTGTGATCTATTGATCCAAGACTGGCTGTCATTGACAACAATAGCTCGTCAGCAAATCCAGAACTTGAGAAACATGAGGCTTGAGGTTGTCCAAGGTTCTGCAGTGGTTCAGATGGATACTTTCTTATCCAGGAATTTTTCTATCCTTGACAGATGTAAGTGTTGCAAGGCTCACGGTGTATGTCTCATAAAAGGTACCAAATGGAGCCTTTTTATATCTAAAAAAGCTTAGGATCAAATGCATAATCTCATTTTTGGGAATGTTTGTATATAGCTGATTATACAATTGCATCCTTATTCTACTGTAGTTCTCACTGCTTATAAACAAATGGGGCCTCTGGGACACCCAATCTCACCTAAAAATTAATTCATATTAAATATAATTTAAGGTATTGTTATGCACGTGATTATAAACATAAGCACTACTTATCCAATAATTCAACCACCAGTGATCAAACTATCTTTAAACAGATGGTATAGTGACAAATTAGGCAAAATGTAGGAATCATGGCAAGATCCTGGGAAATGCAAACAGATGTTTACAGTACAATGATTGTGATCACATTCCACTTATACATTCATAGAGTACTAGTGTCTTCTGTTGCAAAGGGACATTTATTCTGTGAAAGGAATTTTAATGTCTACATGAGTGTAATCAACAGTTCCCTCAACATTAGAAATACTCACTTGTTGCCAATTTTAACATTTCATATTCTACAAATGTGTGTGTCTATAGGAGATAGATGTATCATGTATTCACTGCTAAGCCATTACTTATAGGTGCCATATAATTTGGGTTTTGCATTTTTTCAACATAATTTTCTTTTATCTTAATGAGGGAGTAGCAATCATTACATGCATCATTATATATGTACATGCACAGATACATATATATTTACACATACATACACATATAAATTGAACCTGAAGAAAACACGAGTAACGTGACTGCAATGTTTACCTTGAATATTACTGTCCTTTGGCGACCATAACTAATTACCACAAATTTGGAGGCTTAAAAGAACAGATATTTATTCTTGCACAGTCAGGGCCATTTTTCCTCATGAAGCTCTAGGAGAGAATTTGTTCCTTGCCTCTTCAGCTTATCTTGGCTGCAGGCATTCCTTGGCTTTTGTCCATATCATTCCAATCTCTATCTCTGTGATCATATTGCTTTTTCCTCTTCTGTGTGTTTCTGTCTCAAAACTTCCTCTTATGAGAATGCACATAATTGCATTTAGAGTCCACCAGGATAATCCATAATAAACTCCTCCTCACATAATCCTATCCTTTGCCACATAAAGTAATTGTTACTCCTTTGTCATATAAGGTAATATTCACAGGTTCCGGGGAACAGAGCATGTACATAACTTTTGGGGCACCACCATTTGGCCCATATGATCTTGAATTATCAGGATAATTCAATTATCCTGATGAAAAGGGCATACATTTTGTCAGGTTGAAAATTGCAGTCCTTATCTCACTAAACTTACACAGAGCCATTGTTTTAAAGTCCATCATTTATTCTACATTCAGTGCGCTAATTAAATTTATACCATGGGTTTTACTTTTTATCTCTAAATGTTTTTTTCTTTCCTCTCTGATTCTAGAAGGACCATTCCTAATTCTAAATTGGCAAGTTGGAGCCATCAGAGGTGTAGCCACATGTGCTCTGAGTGACCAGGCAGGACTGACCTTAAACAGAATTAAGGCAGCAGCTGTAGGAGCTAGAAGTTCAAAATCAAAGTTTAAAAGAAAGAAGGAGAGAGACAGAGAGGGAAAGAGAGAGATTCATATAAAGAATACCTAGGTAAAAGCACGTGTTTAAGCATACAGGTTTATTCTAGAGTGAATGGCACCGCACCACTTGAAACTGCTCACTCAGAGTCCTACCTTCTCAGCTTTACACACACTCACTCGGCAGCATTTGTGTCTCACACTGTGCTCCATTCCTCATTGGTGTTTTCTAGGGCAGTGATATAAGTAATTGCTATTGCTTCCCCATTGCAAACTGGAGGAAGGAAATTTTCTTTCATATATGACTATCTTAAAACGATGTTTGGCATTTCAACTTGTTCAACTGGTATCTTTTCTTCGTAGCCATGATACACAGGGAGCCAGAAGCACATTCTGTGCTTTGAAGATATCCCAAAGGCAATCAGACTTACAAAATGCTTTAATCCACGTGTTATGAGCTTACATCAGAAGTGTGGAAGAGGAAGCATCTGGAACAGGACTATCAAAGGATCCCTAACATAGCATACACACATCCTGACACAAGAAGCAAAAAGCATTCATCTAGAGCATAGCCTCGCACACATAACTATGAGGACATGCAAATTAAGGGCCAAATCCTGCATCTTGAAACAATCTCTTGGCCTTGCCCCTTCCTTAATACCCTTCCTGTTTATCTCATTTAACTTGCTGAGAAACCTCTGGAAAAAGTTGTTTACCCATGCTGATGACATTTCCTGTTTCGCCATTCTTTATCTAACTTCTAGCAAGCTGGTTCTCATCCCCAAATCCACTGGTTCTCATTCCAAATTCATCATCCATGCATTTATTCATTGTTTCAACAAATATCTGGTGCCAGACACTATGCTAGTATACAATGGTGAACTAAACAGACAATGTCTACACTTATGGAGCTTATAGTCTATCTAGTACAGCCATTCGAATGTTTGGTTTTAAATATTGAGGACTGCAAAGAGCTTTTGTTATGTGGATTATATCTACCAATATTTAGTGAATTAGAAGTTAAAATGTATTTTAAAATGTGATCATGGCTTGGATTAAAGTAATGGTAGCAGAAATAAAAGAGTTTTAAAATATATCTTACATGTAGAATCTGTAGGAAGGATGGATTGGGTGTGTTGAGGTTGATCTCAAGATGACATTGATAACCAAGTGACTAGAGGTGCTTTATACTGAGATATAATTGAGGGGAACATTAACAAATTTGGGAGTATAGCAAGAGTTTCATTTTCGATATGTTGAGACATTCAAGTAGAGATGTCAAATAGGAAGCTAAGGTCTGGAACTGCAAAGAAGAGTTCGGATTGGAAAAAGTATAATGTCCTGCCTAGACAATTTGTAAAGCCAGAGGGAAGAATAGGGGCCTACATACTTTTTGTGTATGTATGTATGCGTGCAGATGAAACTAAGATACTGTTAAATATAATGTTTTATCCCCTACTTCTTTGACAAATATACCTTCATAAGGACAAATTGTAAAAATGTATAAAGCTAATTTTAAATAGTAAAAGTTAGCAAAAATATTAAAGATAAATGATAGTTGGCAAAATAGCCAAAATGACTGAATTTCATTATTATTGCACATGTCTGAGTATTCTGTTGAAGACTCAATGATTTTTGAATTAACAATATAACAAACATATAAGGATTTAATAAAATTAGTATATATTTATTCTATTAAATTTATTTGGCAATGGCAATAATTATTATTGTAATAAAACTTTTAATTGTGTCCTATTGTTAGTAATGTCAAATTACACTAGCTTTCTTATGTTAGTTTTTAGGTTTTTTTTTTTTTAATTGGAAGAAACTTTAATCAGCTGATATTAGAGCAACTGGAATTCAGAAATCAACCATGGATTTTACTTATTATGTTAAAATTATTAATGCAGACGATATATATTACTATACACACATTGTGGCTATGTATAGCATGATTGCTACAACTTCTTAATACAGTTTCATTTTTATAGTTCCATATATATGGTTCTATATATTATTTCTTACTTTCTTCTTTTTTCAATGTTCCAATATTTGGATATTACAAAGAAAATCAAAATTAGTGGTATATTGGTTTTGAATAATGGTTAATTATATTCAAATATCCTTTCAGGAAAAAAAAATGACACTATATTGATAATAAATAGAAAATAGTCCTTCAGAAATTAGTTTTGGACTGAACTTATTTGTGAATCATTTTATTTATAGTCATGCAAATGCTTTCATTCTCTGGTTCTATTATCCAAATATATATTTTTGGAATGCTACTTTTGTTGTATATTTCACATGTACTTTGTTTCGATTTAGAAAAAAAATTATCATTTTCTAATCCTTTAAAAGTAAAATAGTCACTTTTACCTCTCTTTTCTTATCTTCGTTAACACCGTAGTTAGCAGCAGATTATACCCCAAACTCTAGCCTATTAATATAAATTCAAAATTAAGTATACTTCCTTTCAAACACCTTGATTGGCTTTCTATAGGAGCATCTTTTATTCTTTAGTCTCAGTCTTTCTCACAACTGTGTACACTACATTCAACGGCTTTGGCTATATTCAGTCAGTATTTCCCATCAAATCACCAAGAGAGATTATCAGGTTAAATTTAGCATGTGTTTTAGCAAAATTCTCCATATTTTGGCAGATTCTGAAAATTGTCCTAAAGTGTTTCATTTTTTTTTTTTGCACAGTTGAAATCATACATGACATAAATAATTCATAAGGATTTTCACCCAAAATACAGATTCTAATACTTTTTTTTTAAACCAACTACTTTAGTACTGTAATCATAGGCTTGTCTTTGACAATATTTAAATTTATATAAAACTTATTTTTAAATTTACTTTAACCCTATTAAATATTTAGTAAATATAATATTTTTTCACTATTTTTTAATTATCATATAGTTGCCAACTCATTTTATCCTCAGTACTTCTAGTCCCCAAATTCTTCAATGATTTTTCCATTAAACAATGACTAATGCCTGAAACTCCTCTTTTTTTTCACAAGACTTCATGATTTCATTATTTCCTGCTTTCTAGTTTATGTGTCTTTGGTCCTGACATATGTGAGGCTAGATGACAACAGTGGTTCTTTGTAATGCTAAAATGATATACTTCCATCTTCTTGGAATAGAATTGAGCATAAGAATTGATGATAAAATGAAAATAGAAGTTTTAGCCATTTTAAATAATTTCAGTCTTATTGTATATGAAAGCTTCCAACTTAGTGGCTGAGGTGCTTACACTAAGATTATTGAGCTGCTATTTCTATCCTCTGAGGAGCATTGGAACCCTGGAATGTTATTGAAAAAATGTAAATGGTAAGTTGTGCATAAATTCAGAAAAGGAGAGTTTTGTGTTAAACTCTGGTATACTCATAACTGGATGTTTGGGGAATATTTTATACAATAAAAATGTTGGCAGAAGTCATCACGACTTCAATAAACAAGTAGGTCAGAATGAAATCTTATTCTATTTTTCCATTTATTAAAATTATTTGCCTGATAGAGATGCCTATTTTTCCTGAATATAATCACATGTACCTTCATTTATTACAAAACTCTTTTTTAAATTTTACTCTGGATAGTACTAGTTAATGACAAAGTTGGAGTTAAAATCTGTCTAGACTCTTGGCTCGGTAATCTTTCCTTAACTTCATATTTGTTACTGCACTTGGATATTGTGATAGTTTTAATAGATGCCTATAACCTTTATGAAACTCCTCCCACCAAAAGGTGAAAAATGGAAAATGTACCCAAGGAAGTAGATAATCTAGCTGAGAAGATATTCAGGTAGAGTGCTTATGGGGCTTCCAACTTCTTCTAGTTGCTTAATAGTAAAATGTGAGAGGAGAGCGAAAAATGAGAGAAAGAGATCAAAAGAGAAGGAGGGAGGTGAGGGGGCTGGGGGTGGAAGGAGAGACAGAGAGAGAGAGGAAGGAAGGAAGGAAGGAAGGAAGGAAGGAAGGAAGGAAGGAAGGAAGGAAGGAAGGAAGGAAGGAAGAAAACAAAGTAAAACAAAAACAGTCCTGGGCTCTCTAGGTTCAAAAATGATGTGTTTTTTGTTTTTCGTTTTTTTATTATTATTTTTTCTTTTATTCTCAGACTCTTTTGATTGTAAAAGACGCTATAATTAAATAACAGCTTCCAGGCAAATATCAGATCTAGGGCACTCTCAGAAAAACATGGTCTAAAGATAAAACCAAGGATGTAAAAAACCTTTCTTTAGACCTCAGAAAGATTAAGGGTGCCATATAGATAGACCCTTTAAAGTAGGCAAAAAGCCTTTTAAGAATCTTGAGAGAACTGCCTCCACGGTAGCATTCTGAGGAACCTAAAATAGAGCAGAATTAATCTTGAAGAGACTTTTTGAAGGAGTGGGTTACTCGTGTCTAAGAATTTTTTTTTTTTTTTTTTTATCAGCTTGAACTGAAAGAGGCAGAGACATTACAAAGTGAAAAGAGTCCTATAGGCTATGGAACTCTTATGGGCAGTAATAAGACTAAAGCAAATAATCAGCTACGAACACCAGCCACGTTTCGAGTAAAAGAAAGGATGATTCAAAGGTTAGAGCCAAGACACCAGAGGGCAGCACTAAGACCTTTCGAAAACTATTTCCAGAAATTAGAACTAGCCCGGCTGGAATTCAACATTACCATAGGATAGTGACTACTATATACTTCTTGTTCTTCTTGTTCTTGTTTTTGTTGTTGTTGTTGTTGTTGTTGTTGTTGTGTTGTTGTTCTTCTTCTTCTTCTTCTTCTTCTTCTTCTTCTTCTTCTTCTTCTTCTTCTTCTTCCTTCTTCTTCTTCTTCTTCTTCTTCTTCTTCTTCTTCTTCTTCTTCTTCTTCTTCTTCTTCTTCTTCTTCTTCTTCTTCCATGGGTGTGTCTATAGTGGTTATTTTGTGCCTGTTCCACCATTGCATATTGGATGTATAGAGTATCAGATAACTTTTATTTAGTTCATCTTTAGATTAAGAGAAACTGCTAGAGGAATTATAGTCAAACGATTGCACTTCAGGAGCTTCATGTTATTTTGACCTAAAATAAGTAATGAATCTCCAAAACTCTAGCTTGGACCCATTGCTATAGGGTTATTTGCCAGGCCTTATGAAGAGATGAGGTATTTTTCATGTTGAAGAAATGTAGGTAATTTGTGGTACATAGAGGAAAGTGGCTTTACAACATCTCCATACTCCTCACATTAAAAACAAGAAAGAAAGAAAAAGAAAAAGAATGAAAAGGAGATTATTTTCTCTTACCTGGAATAGTGGCTGGCTTAAGGACTTTCTTTAGATAAATGGAAGATGTCACTATTGACTTTGAGGCCAGGGTAGTAACTTAGCAGTTTCTGCTAAGTTCTGTCTTAGAATGTTTCTCTTCTCTGTGTCATGTGTCATGAGGCAGGTGAGACCACATGGAGAGGCCACATTCAGGCTTTGTGGTCAATAGCTCCAGCCAAGGTCCCAGTCAAGAGCCGGAGTCAGTCTTCGGGGTTGTGAGAGGATAGGCCTTCATTTGACTCCAGTCTTCCAGCTGTTCCAGCTGATACCAAAAGGAGCAGACACAGAGGTTTGTCTAAATTACAGATTCAGAAGCAAAATACATGTTTCAATCCAAGTTTTAGGATGATTGTAACATAACGTCAGATAACTCGAATAGACAAGAAGAGTTGTTTATTAATTAAAGAGTAGAGAAGTTATTCTATAAGTAGTTCATGCCAAAAAAAAAAAAGTAGGAGTATTACTTTAGTAAGCATGTTAGGAATAACTATGTAGTGTCATGTTATTCATAGTTTTCTTGTCTCCCCAAAGAGGGAGGAAGGAAAGAAAGATAGTATTACCTAGTGATAAATGCCACCAAGACAGTTACAAAAGTTGACTTGATAAAGTGGCTGGTTGTAGTAATAACACTGGTTCTTCAGATGGTCTTTGCTAAAACTCAAGTTTAAAAAAGCATGTATAATGAAGGACCATTTATAGTTTTTAATTCTACCCTTTGACCAAAGGCCGTAGATGCAATAGCAAACATCGATGAGCTAAATCTCCAGAAAGTTCAGTCTCCAGGGAATGGGAATGGCACTCCTCTTGTCTCAGCAAGTGTCTCCCTAGCTATAGCCATTTTGAACATAGTCTAGCGGGGATTAGTCTGAGCTCTGGCTGCACTGATCACTACTCCACAGAGCCTGTCTAGCTCACAGGACAATGAGGAAAATCACCAGAATTGAGAGACATCAAGAATCTGAACCAGAGAAGGTATAGCCTAGACTAGGCTTTTAGAGATAAGGAGCCAGTTCATTTGGCACTGAATTATTGCATCTGCTTTTCTAGAACTTCGAGCACACAGCAGCCTATACTAATCTTGTCTCCACACTCCACAATTAGCAAAAGTGAGAGTCTTAGGCAGCAGAGGTAGCAGCCTCAGTAACAATCCATCTTTTAAAGTGCAGAGAGGAGCCTTAATCTGATGCATGAGTCAACATAGTAATGTGGTTGTCATGAATAGTTAATTCAGCCATAGAATTTGTTACTAGACTACAGTGTTCATAAAAAGGGAGTCAATAACCCTTCTCTATTGCTTGTCTGACCATTATGATAGGGATTTTTTTTTAAAACATGAGTGCCATGGTCTAACAAATATATGGGTGCATTACTGAAAAGCATAGAAGTCTGATTCAAAATTCTGTCATATCAGAAATAGTTAAAGGACCCTGTCATGTTTGGGCTGGAGAAAAGAATTGTGTAGAAAGTTTGAAGCATAAAATGTGCCTTAAAATATAGTTATTAGCTACAGCAGGGTTCAGCAAAGTCTGGCCCCTGGGCCAAAACTGGCATGCCATCTGTTTGTATAAACAAAGTTTTATTGGAACAAAGCCACATTCATTCACATTGTGTCTTTCTATGAGTCCTTTCTCCCTACAACAGCAGAGCTGAGTAGTTGTGACAGGGACCATATGGCTTGCAAGGTCTAAAATATTTATTATCTGACCTGTTAGATAAAAAAACAAAAATGTGTTTGTGAGCTAGAGTGATATAAAGGTAAACCTAGAACCAATGAATAATAGTTACATTGGGTGAAATATTTGCACAACAAAATAAGCTTTTCACTAAAGCGCCATCCTGATATGAAGTAAAAGGAAGTTTTACATCACAAAATGTATTTAAGACCCAGCTAGATGACATGTAGACTATTCATATGATGACATATATATCACTTTTAAATTCTTCTCCATCTCTTCCTATAGTCAGTTATTTACCAAGTCTTTTAAATTTTCTTTTTCAAAAATATTCATGTGTTTCTTTCTGTTCCCACACTTGCTGTTACGGACCAGGCCTTTCTCAACCTCACCCAACCATTCATATCCTAATTAGTCTCCTTGCTTCTGGTTTCTCCCATCCGAATCTTTCTTATGAATTATGTTTTAGATTAATATTATTGTGTAGTACTTTGCCTTTTGCACCCCTCTACTTAAAACTTAATGATGGTTTAGCTTTTGCCTGTATGGTTAATATCCAAATTTCTCAGACTGCTACTCAAGTCTTTTCACCCTTGTCCCTTCCCACATTTCTCAGCTTTATCATCTACACTCTCTTCCACAGATACTGAGATCAAAGAAAATGAAGAAATTAATTGCTCCTAAACATTTCGTACATATTTCGGTCTTGAATTTTTTTTATATCTTTACACCAGTTTGATTTAAAACTTTTCCAAAAAATTACCTCTGAATCTATACAGTTCTTTCTTCACTACAAAGTTAGCTCTTAGCATATATGATGTTTGTATAGTCGTTTGCTTCGTAGGTGCTCACCTCAGATGGAATTTCTTTGTCCTATGTTTAGAATGAAGGCTCTTGGTCCTGCACATGGGATGAAGGTTTTTGATTCAGTACATGAAATGGAGATTCTTGGTCCTGTACTGTTTCATGTTCACTGTGTCTGGTATGGTACCCTAGCCATAGAAACTATATAACCAACGTTTGTAGACAATAACAGAGGATCTTCTAAAAGAGAAAGCATTAAATTGAAAACACTTTTTGCAGGGTTTTCATCCCTTTTCTATCCCTATGGAAAACTTTATTGGATAAGGAAATTAAGAATTAGAATCTCCCCTGCCTTATTTTCCCAGCCGTAACATTCATTAGTTGCATGTCCGTGGGCAATTAGTTTAGCCTCTTCATGCCTCTGTTTTCCCATTTGTAAAACAGAAATAATAATATGTAGCTTATAGGGATATTAGGAACCACAATTAATGTTTGCAAACTGCTTTTTAACAACTTCAATGTCATAGAAATGTAAAATAGCCTTAATTTAAAATTTAAAAATATGTATGCATAATGATTCACTTAATAAACACAGAAAGAACAGTTTATATGAATTTCTATGTATGAATCTGGTTTGCAATATTAACAATTTGTTTTAACTTGGAAATAGACTTTGCTTATTTCTGACATTTTGCATTTGCATTTTGATATATCTTAACAGTGACTAAGTATATGATTCATGTGGGTCACTGGTTTTCAACCCTGGCTTCACATTAGTATGTGCTTTAGAAATATACTGATAGTGAGTTTTAGAACACACTAATGACCAGACTTCACCAGATTAAATAAATTCTCTAGGGACAGGGAGGCCAGGTATGGGTGTTCACAAAATTTTTTTCGGGTGATTGTAATATGTAGTCAAAATTGAGAATGACTAATTTCTGTCTCAATGTGTATGTATATTATCATTATCTCAAAACCTGTCTTATGAACATGTTCCTCTATAATGTATTTAAATATACTTTGATTGACATTTTGAACTGTATGATGAGTTTGTACTAAAAGACCTCAAAATTCCCATTTGGCCACAATATTCAATGAATCTCTGATGTCCTTTTTGAACTTGTCAGATAGGATAACATAGAAATATGTTAGTAATATTCAACTATTATTTTTTGAAGGAATAGGGGCATTTACTTCTGCTTCCACATACTTACATTTTTCTACTTGTACACAGATATTTGCTAAGGCAGAATGTACATGTAAAAGCACATGTAATGAGGCATATAATACATCTCACAATTATTTTTGTTTTACATGAGAAGTATCATTTTATAAATTATCTTTTCTAATTTTAAATGCAAGTTAACTTTCAGTCGTCACTAAATTAATTGCATCTTCTTTCTCTGCTATCAGTGTATGATGAAGAAATGCATTCATTTTTAATATAAGGCTTTGGAAGTAAAATGAGACAAGTAAAACATTATAAATAATATTATTTATGTATGAGAACTCTATTATTTTATTTTTAAGTCTGATATTCCATTTGCAAGTAGATTTTAGAAAGTTGGCTTTAGGCTCTATCGTCATATGAACGTGAATAGAAGGATGTAGGTAGAGATGTGTGTGAGTGTGTGTGTGTGTATGTGTGTGTGTAAATAAATTAGACATTTGGAAGTCTGTGACTTTGTCCAACTAATGAATTTTAAGAACTCTTTTCTCAAATTTTTGATGCATAAAGCGGTCAAGACTCCAACTAGAATATGGACATGTATAAATCGGATACTAGCTTTTTAAATTACATTTCAGAGTGGTTAGAAATTTGAATTCTGATGATAAAAAATGCAGCTCTTGTTCATCCTGAGGTAAGTATATTCACTTTGAATGCTTCGGTTTAAAAAAAAAAATTGTGCTTTTGAACTTTCTACTTTTGATAGCACAATATTTTCTTTTTTCTTCAGTATTTTTTTCTTAATACCTGATTTAAAAATACAAAGTTTCTAGCCAGAAGTGTACAGTATTTTAACAGAATACTTTCTGAATGGTCACAAATCATGCTTACAGTTCCTAATTATTCATCATGACATTTAAAACCAATTCCACTTGCCTTCATAGGGATAGCATAATACTGTGATGTTCAGATTTGTTAGAGATGACATTTTTCTCCTTTCATTACATTCTGTTAACAACCTGTCGAGTACTGCAAAATTTTTGCTTTGATACCAATTAAGCAAATTACAATACAGCTTTAATCCAATTGTTAATAAATGATGTGAAACTATAATTTATCATAATACAATGATATTAAACACAACAACAACAACAACAACAACAACAACAACAACAAAATGGACTGTGAAGTAGATATTTGCTGAAATGTTTATGTGATTAATGCTCTTATAATGTTTGTATTCTTATTGTCCTACATTGTCTGCATATTTTTAGCTTTTTTTTTCTGAATAAAAATAGTCTTGATGCTGTAAAATGAAAAGTAGAGCATCTCAAAGAAAAATTATGCTAGAACAATAAAACAGTACCCAAGTATTGCCTATATAATAGGCAGGTCACTACTAAAATATTTTAATTCTAATTTAATTTAGGTTTAAAGATACTGTTTGAATAGGTGTAATTTTCTTTCTTTGGAATAACAGAAACTCAGTTCATGCTTTCTCTCACTAAATAACTGGACTTAATTCAAATAAATGAGCAATACTTTATTTTCTTATGAAGCCAATGAAATAGTCCATTAATTATCCTTAATAAATAGCTAGTTATTCCTTTTTAATAATTGTATTATTAAAAAATAGGAAGCAATGGTAAATAGGATTTGATTTATAAAGCTGTGATTGTGAGCTTTCTGTCACTTTTTTACTCCTGATCAGCACCAAACAGAAAGCTGTTGTCTGTATATTTTGCCCTTACAGCTGTTCATATGTTTATTGTGATTTAGCATTGTTGGAATGTTTCCATAACATGCAGCTTTTCTCTGTGACAGTTACTTACATAGAGTTTACTGTCAGAAATTAATAATGGGTGAAGGTTTTAAGACCTCTAATGCTCCTGCTCTAGGCTGCTGTATTTATATCTTTTTGATTGTATTTCTTATAATTATGTGCAGTCCCTCTATCACATTGTAGGTAGTTCTTGAATTTCATGTTGTACAAAACCATACATGTTTCTGAATGTCATAACATTTACAGAGCTGAATTAATGATATCTGTATGCATTAAAGAAGGTGTTATTTTTAATTGATCTCAAATATGGCAAATGTCATATATATTTGCTAATGTCTAAAAACTTTCAATCCCATTGTTTTTTGAAAGACTCAAAAACTTTCCGGGACTTTTCAGCATCTCTTCCCTCTCTTTTTCTTTCTTGTGATTCTGCTGATTTTTGATACTTTTAGAATAAGAAGTATGTTTAGTGTGAGAATGTAAATCCCTTCCAGACGCCACTCTGAAAGAAGCTAAATATGCTCCCTGGAAAGGAAGCATTACTCATTTTGAGCCAAAGAAATGACAGTTATGGAAAAGGCAGGCTGGAAACAACATAGATTTGGCTATGTTTCATCCCCACAAATGCAATGCTTCATAAATATGGAGGACTGACAATGTCGACAAACCCCTTTGTGTTAAAGGATGCTACATAGCTTTGGCCTGCTGAGAGACAATAGCAGCAGGAGCAATCTGGCATTGAGCAACTAGAAAGGGGGTGGTTCTTATGAGCAAAGGCATTGACCATGATTCAAAAAGGCAGAAATGCAAACTGTGCCAGGTTCTGCAGAGAGTGGCTGTAGCTCTGAATCCAAGGATAATATATCTCTGTGTGCTACATAGAATGGACTATTGGTCAGTTTAGTCAAGCCTCAAGTACACCTATGGTCAATTCCTTTAAAAGGGGAATTATTAACTGTTAATATTGGAGACCTACCTAGAATTACAGAATCTTGGCATGTTAGAGATATGACACTGACAGATGAGGATTAGAACCCAGGCATGTTTAATTTAGAAATATGTTTTCATGTCACTGCTATAATACAGTACTCAAGGATTTCTTTATCTGATATGTACTTGTGATCTTTTTTTTTTCAGCATAGGAAAAAGACAACATAATCCTTTAACAATAACTCAACAAATATTTATTGAGTATACACTGTGTGCCAAACAATTGAATAGTTCCTGGATTTAGAGAGTGAACATTGAATGACCTAGTTTTTAGATACTATTCTATCACTTTTCCCAAACTTAATTTTTCTTTTTGTGTTTCTGGTTCCCAACATATGCAATAAGATGGTTATACTAGATGATTTCTAAGAAAACATTACATCAAAATTTCTGAAGTTCCACTCTTTTTGGAATTATTAGCTGTATAACCATGCCCTTGTTTATATTGTGTATAATTTTGGATTTTTTAGGGGTTAAGTTTGCTTGAAATAAATAAAATCTCCCTTTTAAAGGACTGATTGCAGCAATATTTGGTATGACTGTGGACAGTGGCCCTTAGATATCTGGGCATTTGGAGAAACATTAGATACTTAAATATCAGCCTTTCTGTAACTATATCCTCTATAGGAGATGAAATTGCATCTTGTCAGACTACAAGGTAAGGTGTTGAAAACATAATAGGAAAAATTCCACTTTCTCTACATCCTCTTCAACACTTGTTATTTCTTATCTTATTGATAATAGTGATTCTAACAACTTATAGAATGTTATTAAAAAATGTTACTCCAATAAATTTAATTAAAAAAAAAAAGAATTTCAAACAGGCAGTCTTATCTAAAATTGACTTGTCTGCAATATTTACATGCACATACAGACACACACATACACACACACAAACTAAATAAAAAGAAACTTTTTGGGGCAATAGTTAGTTATAACATTAAGTATTCACATAAGTAAAATATTTTAGGTGTCTCAGAGTAAATAACAAATATATATATATATATATATATATATATATATATATAACTAGGACAATCTATAGTGATAAATTAACAAAGACACAAAATTATTTAGCAAATATCAGCATGATTCCTAAGCACATGGATAAATAGTTCTTCAATTTGGTTAGGAGTTTTCAAATTATACATGAATTTGAGGTATTTTTAAAAATTCGTATGTGTTTAATATTTCTATATTTAGTAAATTTAATTGCAATAAATTAATACAAAAAACAATAGTCAAATTTAAAATGATAAATTCTCTATGAGTCAATCCATTATCCCTATCTAGAAATGATGAAATGATAAATTTCCAAAGGAGATAACTGGAGGAAATTCTGGCAGATCACAGACAACCCTAATTTAATGGGGTAAAGACCAGAGGTAAGAATGCAGTATTTATTTATTCTAAACTAGTCACTGAGTACTTTGTGTAAGTTAAGCACTATTCTAGGCCTGGAGGTAGAGTTGTGTACAAGACAGGCAAGGTTCCTGCTCATGAGAAATTTACAATCTAGTTAATAGAAGAAGGGAGGCAGGTGATAATTCAACAAAAAAACAGAAAGTAAAAAATATATGTATATATTTTGTTGATGAGTATTATGTAGAGAAATAAATCGGAATCATGTACTGGATTGGAAAAGAAGTCTACTTAAGATCAAGGGATCGGGGATATTCTTTACAAGAAAGTGGAGATGAAGCCGATATCTAATGACAAGAAGGTGAAAGAAGATCCTTCAAGAGATGTAAAAATCAGTAGTATCTGAGGGAAGAAATAACTAATGAAAAGGCTCAGGATAGAAATGAGCTTTTAATAAAAGAAAGACTATTCCTGACAAGGGAAGGGGTGTGGTTTGAGATGAAAACAGCAAAATATGGGCACCAACACTACTGTGATTAAAATATTGGTGAATAATTTTGATTCTATTCTAACTATATTAGTATGACTAATATAGTTAGTCATACTAATATAGTTAGTAGCCATGAAATAATTTAATGTAGGAGGAGTAAAAAGATCCAGCTAAGTGAAGATAACTGGCTCTGGTGTATGGGTTTGGAGCTGGGATTAGATGAGGGCCACTTCAGGGCCAAATGGAATGAAGACCACCAGCTAAGAGATAATGATGATTTACACACAGATCAGTTAGAAGAAATAAAGAGAAGAATGGGATTTGGTATATGATTTGGAGATAAATACCAGTCTTTGTCTTTCTAATTGATCGAATGAGTGGAGTCAGGTTAAGAGGAACCAAAGAAAGCTAAGTTGTACTTTAAACTATATGATTTTCTATTCTATCTGCAAATAGGTTTTGTTTTCCACAGTTTCCATGATAGCTCATAACTTTGTTAACTTCATCTGTTTACTTGTTCTCTTTTTCTTTCTGTACTCAATTCCTTAATGCTTCTGTTGGCATTTCAACCAGCGGCCATACACTGTGTCAAAAGGTTCTCCGTTATGTTCCTACCTAGTTCTGCATGGGAAATGAGCCCATTTATTTTCTCTAAGGAAACACTGTTTTGCAGGGAAAGTACTGATTTATTGACTGAATTAAAGCAGGAAGGCCATTATCCTAGGAATCGGCATTCTAATTTATATCTCCTGAATTTCTCTAGGGAAGAAAAAGGAAAAACTCAAACCCAGCACAAAGAGTATAGCAAAAAGGATCATTCATTTTTCTCCCTATTGTGGATTGCAAAACACACTATGGACATTATGGGACACAAAGGAAAATGTAAAAGCTGTATATATTTTGTGAAACATATTATGTAATGAATTGATCATTTATATTAAACTATAGAATTGGGGAGGGAAATAAAGAGCAATCATGTGCAACATTTCTCAGGTGGAAAGAATGAGTTTGTAGGTAGGCAAGATTTCTGAATAACATTCAGTGCTTCATACAAATATATAGAGGTAACATTATTTTTCAATCTTTGACGCTAATGGGGTAATTTTCATGATTCTTGCTTATGGCTAGAACATTGAATATGTGGAGCAAGAACTGTTCTTTTTGCCACATACGATTTAAATCATTTTGTTAAAGGAGGCTCTCTGCCTCCAGATATCACATATATTAGGTAGCTCATATAAGAGTGTCTTTGAATATTAGAACTGACTCAAGAAATTTAATTAGTGGTAGCTATTTGTACTCAAAAGAATCTGTGATAAGTATCACACATAAAGTATTTATATATGTAATTGTTGAAAAGAGAGTAGAGAGCAAAGAAACTAAAATAAAGTGCCAGAAAATAACTAAAGTAATGGAAAAAATTATATGTCTGATATAATGGAAGTCAGTCTGTACATTCCTACCTTTTTTGAAAGACCGTTTTACAGGTCATTTTTGGAAACATTCAACAGGCAACACATGATACACTTGTCCTTTTATGAAAATTGTTTAATACTGTTATGATGATCATTATGTGTGGCGGTCCTCTTTCATTAAGATTTTATTAAAAGCAGGGCCATATTTACCTACATCCTTTCTTATAGCTTTATTTTACTATAGTATAGTTCTTTACCATAAGATAGAATAAAATGTGCTATTTAATTTTCTTCATTCTCTTTATGACTAAAGGATAAGATAATGGTTTAGACAAAGTACTTATTTATGAGCCTTACACTAAAAAAAATCTGGGCAATGATATAGTCCTTCTGAGAATTTCTTTCTAACCTAGAGGTTAATTACAGTATTCCAACATTTTGTTATGCTTATTCTCTTTATTCTCTTTCCAAATTTGGACAACATTCTCCTTCTGTGATGTCTTTATTGAGACAATGGTTTAAATTAGAAACCTGAAGTTTTCTTCCTAAATTGTATGAGAAGTAAATTTTCATAGTACTAGATTAGTTTTATTATAGCTACATGTTTTAATATTGTGAATTTCTATAATACATAACTTTTTTCTGTTATATTCATTGTATGTTGCAAAGTGATAAGTCATGCTCAATATTGCCTCAATATTGCCTGAGAAATCTACTAGCAAGTAATATTTGATGATTATGAGTTTTTTGTTTTGTTTTTTCTTATTATCTTAAAACACTTGTTTCATAACTTCAAATATACATTAATTGAAAAGTACACTGCCTATTTAATAACAATTTTTCAGAAAAAAATAGATACTATTCCCTTATTTGTGCACATCAATTGTGAGAGTATTCCCAACTCCAAATGTGTTTTTTTTTTTTTGCTAAAACTTTTGCTAATACCAGAATATTTAAAATGCTATGGTTTATATCGGATAATGAGATTCAGCAATACACTATCTAAAATTATTTTTCAGAAAAATTATTATAATACTGGACAACCTAGTATTAGTTGGAGAAATGCCTCTTGCTCTTTGGGGAAGTAAGTACCACAACATGCAGATTAGCTAAGGGAGCAACAGTAACTGGAGTCCCTAACAGTGGCCTGACAATAACATAATAGACGGGCCATAGAGATCATCCTAGAGCTAATTATGATAATTCTTGTTTCCAATTATTAAGCATTTACTTTTTGACGAGTGTTCTGTGATGCTCTGATGTAACATCCAAGCTTCATCTTTATTGAGATGAACTCCTCCGATAGTCTGCTGACTGGCCTTCCGGTTTCTCAACTTGCCTTCTTGTAGCCTATTCTCCACTGCAGCCACAACAATGATCTTCTTAAAGATAAAAATTAGATAAAATTAGATTATGCAGCTTCTTAAAACCCTTCAGCACTTTCACACAGCCCGAAAATAGGTTTAACCTTTTTACAATGCCCTTTGAGGTTCTGTGTGATCTGGCCCATGCATCTCTCTCGGATCCCATTCTGTATTCTTCTTTCCTTACTGGATTGCTTTCTGGTATTCAGATGCTGCTCTGTGTCAGTAAAGGTCCTTTGCTCTTGTTGCCTTTGTCTGTGAAGCCTTTGCCTTGGATCTTTGGCAGTCTCCTTCTCCTTCTTCATGCTTCAACTCATATATCACATCCATCCAAAAGTGAAGCAAATCCAGCCGCACTCAAACTCAAGTTTTTCATTTTCAAGATCTCATAACATTTCTAAAACATCACATTGTCATAGGTCACAGAAATTTTTGAGGGATAATATATAGAATTGTTGGTTATACTTTTCAAATAATAAATAAACTGTGGTTTATTTAAAAGATCTATGGGTAAGGGGAGGTAAGTTCAAAGGTGTGTATGATGCCCTGCATCAGGAACTTGAAACTTTCATAGCAGGACTAGAGAACCCTGCATAGTCAGCAGCCTGGGACTCACATGGACCTCTCTAGGGGTGTATACTGTAAGTCATAGTGAAATATCCCCTGCTGTGCATACAGAACTGCTTGACCTCTGCCAATGTGGATGACTGGTTCTTTCACCATTTAGGTTCAAATGGTGCTTTCATTCAGCTTATCCTTTCCTTGAATAAATGTCGTGAATATGGTCCAATCAGAGTAGAGGCCCCACTTAGCATTCTTGCTGGCAGCAAGCTCAACATACCGACAGTAGAAATTTAACAATGCAGAACTGCCTTTTTAGCAGGAAACTGCTTACCTGGCAAGCAGTTTCTTCTTTTGAAATATCTCAGTATGCAATTTTTACTAGTGACTGCATTTTAAAGACCCAGCATGGCATTCCAGAGATTATTCCAGAAACCAGATTTAATGACCTTCAGCAACAAGTCTACCCTGAAAGGTGAGAAATAGTGGCTGATGGAGTTGGAGTAATTGGGGGCAGGTGGGGTAGTGGGTGTCTAGTAAGATTAGAGGTTATGAGAATATAGGTAGTTCCAGACCAAATACCTTAATGATTCCAACCTATGCCCTTTTCCTGAGCCGAGAAACACTAAATTATTGCTCCACAATGAATGGTTTAGGGACCAGCAGCTTGACATCACCTGGGAGCTAGTTACAAATGCAGACTCTCAGAGCCCACCCTGGACCTACTGAATCAGAAAACTATTCAGTTTAACAAGATCCCCAGGTGGTTATATACACACTAGAGTTTGAGAGGTTCTGTTCTAGGTCAGCATGTTTCACTCTTAACACACATGAGAATCACCTAGGGAGCTTTTCAAATTCCCATGCTCAGGCCCACTCTAGGCCAATTAAAACCTACAAATGGTGTCCGGGTATCTCTTTTTTTAATTTTTTATTTTTTTTAAAGCATGCCAGATGATTTTAATAAGTGGCCAAGCTGGAGAACCATTTTTCTAGAGTATAAGGAATTTCACTAGTTTTTATATTATTTATAAAAATTATTATGACTCACATGATTTATTTATCTATGACAAGAGAAACACTATTCATTATATCAGATTCTTATTTATATAAAATGAAGTGTATGATATCTACTTAAATTTTTTATACATAGTATATAAAAATAAAAATTAATAGAAAATGTATGTTTAAGCAAGTGTCTTCTGTAAATGTTCTCAAGAACTACATTCTTGTGTGTTGCTTGTACAGGAAGACATTTAATGGCTAAAAGTTGATCATCGCTGTTTTTCAATTAACATCACTGAGTTCTTTCCACCTGGATTTGGGAACTGTGGGCATTTTTTCAATCTAACTCCACCATGAAATAGACACCCCGCTACAAAATATTGAATACAAATTTACTTACAACCATTGTAGCTCTATGAAAGGATGTAGCTTAGTAGTTAAAATGTCCGATGCAACCCTGTAAGTGGGTTGCTTTTAAAAATCTCCCCTGCGGGCATACCTTTCCTCTACCAAGCAACTGCATTAATAGGGGCTTTTAAAAGGTAGCTGGTCCTCTCAAGATGTTGGCTTTAAAAAAAAAAAAAAAATCTTTTAATCAAGATCTGCCTCTAATGCTCTTCATTTACTTTCTTAAGTGAAAGTATAACATGAAAGCCAATTCTAAGCCACTGGGGGGAAAAATAACTGTCACAAGGGCTGGACCAAAAGAGACCCAGTGCTTCCCCTTTGAAGTGTGGCCACCTGTGAGCTCCAATTGATCCTGGGCAGCCAAGCTTCAAAGGGATAAGGCTTCACTTCTCCCCCACCTGGCCACTGCGTGTTATAACACTTTTTGAGTCAGCAGGGGCTACTTTCAAGTTAAAATTTGGATTAAAAAGCTAAATTGTGAGTGGTGAATGGCTCATAAGGTAGCTTTTAAAACATATTATGATTTGAGATCTGCTCAGCAGTATCTTCTCCACCTCTTTCCTTTGCCCTCTTGTCACCCTTTGTATTTCAAAGGTCAGGCTTCTTTCGAATTAGTTTCTAAATCAGAATTTAATGAAGTCACTAACATGAAGGTGAATAGTTGATATATCTAGAGCAATCAGGAAACTGAAAAGCCAAAATAGCTTCCCACTTACATCTATTGACCTTGTAATGAAAAAGAAATTTAGTGGAGAAACGATGCTTTTTTCCTTCTTCTTTGCCGTTTGCCGCAATAAGAAAAGTGATTTATTTATAGATTTAGAATAAATTTGATAGTTTCATTTCGTGAATCTACATGTCTACTAAAGTATATGTATTCAGACTGTTTCTAAAGGCATGTAATAATCCTAAAGGATCCTCAGCTCCTTATGGGGCCTTTTTAACATGTGAAAGAGTCAGAGGAGAGGAAAGAAAGCGTAATAAGAAAAGATTGTAATATTAAGGTTTAGAAGTTGAAAATACTTTGTTTTGTATTCTTTGAGATTAGTATGTAGTTAAGATTAAAAGGCTACTATCTTACATCTATAATGATAGCATTTTACTTTAAACTGGACTATTACGTTAAACATTTTAAAATATGGTATCCACTAAGAAAATACAAACGTTTTAAGTTTTCCTTTCCATTTTAATCCTCAGAAAACAACTGTCTTCATGTGACTATGACTTGAAAGGATTTGTTTTCTTGAATGAATTACTTAGCCACAAAGGACGTATGTCTAAAGTGACACCAACCGCCCCACCCCTACTTGGCAGTTCCCCTACTTGAAAGAATCTGGATCAGCTTTGGGAAAACCAGAATGACCCTTGGAGAGTTAATCCAAATAAATTGCTAGACATATCTCAAAACTGTACTCAAATCTAAAATCTGGTGCCAGAATCAATTATAATGTATCCTACTTTTCTATAAAAGCAGGCAAAATCACCTAAATTTTTTTTATAATATAGCACCTGCCATTTAGAGTAGGGAAGATTATGATCCTAGATGAGAACATGGGAGATAAATGGAAAAGTTAGACAAAGAAACATGTATAAATCTTTCACTCACTTTTGCAGTAGTCATATTATAGTCATATATGATAAAGGCTAACAGAAATAGTATTGTGTATTATGCAATTTGTGCCATTTGTAATCATTGAATACTTGCCTATCTATAGGTACAAATTTTCAAAGCACTCTTAAATTTGCACATTGTATATACAAAATGTTAATAAGAGTTTGCACTTTTAAAAGGGAAAGCACTGTCAATTTTATGCTGTGGAAGTAACATTTTATTTTTGCCAACACTAGCAACTATAAAACAAAGCCCTCACCTTTTTTCTTTCTTTCTTTTTTTTTTTTTGGTAACATTTTAGAGTTACATGGCAATCACAATGTTTTGCTTAGTCTCTGCTAATAGAAATAATGTCAGTTATGCAACTTGTTATGCGCAAGTAGTATTTCCATACAAGTTTCGCACCAGTAGTAGTGCTAGGCTTGTTTCTGATTTTGTATGATAAGGTAAATGACCTTTCATATCCTTTCCTGATAAAAAATCTTGGCAGAATGGAAACATAAGAATGCCAACTCTCTGTCAGTATTGTATTTCCTTTCATCTGCAACCCTCTATTTATTGGCTCTTATTTATTTAAAGTACCATCTTATGACAAGAGTTGTGAAATGTATGATGCCTGAAACATAAAAACATTTCCCCCCCCAGAATCACTATTGAATGACTGCCTTTTCCACAATATTAAAATTTTGGGTATGTTTTGTGAAGTAAACACTGTATTATCAGATATCTTATTTTTCAGGAAATTAGTTATAAGTTTGTAAAATATAGGAGGATATTGAATTTCAATGCTGATTTTATTTCCAAGGGTCAAGAGTTATTTCAAATCCTTAAAGTATATGTATTAAGTTAAAGACTCTTTTAGGAAATGAACTAAGAAAAACTTCTGACAAAGGTGATAGAATTTTTTCATTTACTAACTACACCTTATACTAAAGTAAAAAAAAAAATGCTTAAAGAAATATTTAAGTTGCAAATAATGATAGACTACTGTAATCTCCTTTGACAAATGCAAAAAATAAAGAGGACCCAAGAGAAAGGACTGAAAATTTTAGTTGAATAAAAAGCGTACTTTCCTCATATCTTCATTTCATTTAGACTGAAATTCTCATTATACATTTTTAAAAACCAGAAAAACTATTAGAAAATTATCTTAAATATTGATTTAATTAAAAATATATAAGCACTAAAGCATAGAGAAATTATAATTAAAGAATAATTTGGTCATTTTAATAATTCACATAAGAAACTAATGTTTTCTCTTTACGGTCATATCCAAAAGAATATTTATTTATAGTCCTAGGAAATTTGTATAATACACAAAATATTTATTCAAAATTAGATATTGTTTTCTTTATCTCAGTGATGCTTGCTTATCATCATATGTAGCTAAAGGGCTTTATCTCAGGTTAAAAGTAAAGTAGTCATTTTTTTAAAAGATTTATGGCTCCAATAATAGATGATGCTTTATGTTGCTGTACATGAGCACTATACATATTTCATATGACTTGCAGAAAAATAAATGTAATTTACTCTCATGCTGTATTATTGTTATTAATTGTAGGAGAGATATTATATTACTAATACTTCATTTTATAAATTGTTTATATCCCATAAGATAGACGAAGATTAAAGAAATTAAACTAGCATTATTTTTCTCTCCTTACCTGTCATACTAGCAATCGTGTTGGACAAATGACAAAGGGGATTATTTGCCTTTTTATTTCATTCTGCCTAGAAACATGACCTAAGGAGAAAAATGACTATAAGTAGAGTCTAAGAATTATTTGAAGGTAAAAGGGACAGAGAGAAAATCTATTCCAAATAGGAAGCATATATCATTGGTTAGGGGGTAAGAATAAGCAGGAAGAATAATTAGAAATAGTTTGATATAATATTCCCATTAGCACAAAACTTCCAGTTAAGTAGCATATCAATATTACAACACAGAAGCCATGTCTCTTGTTCAAGGTTTTGATAACCTGACTGGCCTTTGATTCTGTTGGGTGAGTTAGTGAAGGTTGAAATCTGCTTTGTGTTGGATGACAAGGGAAGACCAAGATGGTTACCTGGGTCAAACACAGAGCTCAATGCACATAAGCTTTATGGCGCTTTTGCAATAATTCTCTCAGGTTGTAAAATGCTGATTGTCCCACTTATTAAGTAAAATTAATGCATATTTTGCTGCCCTTTGTTACACATATGATTTTTAGCCTCAGCAACTGGAATACTTTTATTTGTATGTTTCAACAAAGTGAAAATAGGTGTAATGAATTTTCATATTTTTCTTCTTTAAAATATCTGCAATTTGGTTACTTATTCAATGAGGGGGGAGGGAGGTATGATGGTTTAATATGCTGTATTTAATAGGATCTTGACCTCCTTTTTAAATATATACTTTCCCTCCTTAGCTCTAACATATGTTTAATGATTTCTTTGAAATATGAAAATTAAACTATGATAAAAATGACCTTAATTATTTTTTAGTTTATGTTAGTTAAGTTCCATTATAACAACAAATATATAGTGAACACGATTTACCTGGCAAAAGTATTACGCACTATGAATACAAACCTGGTACAAACAACATTTTAAGAGAGTAAATAGCAAGCATATCTAATTTACTCTAGGAGTCTGAGGAGGTGCTCTTGGAGAAAATGAAGTTTAAACTGAGAATCGAAACATTAACAGACTCAACTAGGCAAAATTGAAAAAGACAATGGGAATTGTTTGAGTGGAAACCGAAAGAAGACATGAGCACATGCTATATACACCTACTAGTGCACATGTTGTATTATAATGTACATGGGTCTGTGTTTGTTGTATTGTTGTCCTCTTAGCACAAGTCCAGCTACATCACAGTCATTCAGTAAAAAAGATAAAATAAAAACAGATAAATTCAGGTGAGAGGGAAAGAAACAAATCATTCATTCCAAAAATAAAAATACTAAAGGCCTACTTTAGGTCAGTGACATATAAGAAAACTACAAAGATCACAAGGACTAAAACAAAAAGGAAAGAGAAGGTGGAGGAAAGAGTGGTGATGGGAAGAATTATAGGGAAAGAGTAAGAGCAACTGATAGATGAACAAAACATTTTTTATTTGATCACATTTTGTTCCTTGTGCTCCCCTGACATCATACCCTCACTTTTTCTACTTCTAATTACTTACCTTGGGTTTATCATATTACACAATTTATCTACTAAAAGATATTATGTTATTTTTATTAATAGGTAAATGTGTAATACATCCCATCAAGATAACATACCAGAACGTCAGCATATGTAAGCTTAGGTTACTTCTTTGGTTTTTGTTTGTTTGTTTGTTTGTTTTTTATGTACAGAATAGGAAATACTGTTAGTAGTGATAGTTTCCTATATTGATCTAAAAGATAAAAAAAATTGAAAATTTAAGTTGCAAATATTTACAAATATATCTTAAATAGTTACTGGAAAAATAAAAATAATCCTTATTATTAACACACTTTATGTGTCTGTGTTTTTTCACTGCTGTATTTAAGAAAAGAGATAAGATGGCAAGAGCTTGAGGAAAAAAAAACATTAAGCAACAGAGAAGCAGCATAAGGGCTCCACTTGTGTGTTTATTTGGGATTTTTCATAATGCTGTGGCCTCTGAGGGGCTTTTCTTATCAAATTCTCTCTCCTCTTCATCAGTTTCAGAGTCCATGCACTTTGTCATCTACATCATCATCCATTATCCATTTTTCTGCCAGGCGAGAAAACACTGAAGGATGAAAACACTTTCGACTGACATTGGGAGAGCTAAATAACACACTGAACAAGCAGCTGTTCAGGGACTTTATTTCTTCCTGGTGTGTAAATGACTGCTGCCATGCTGTTTGGTAGATTGATAGAAAGATGAAGGGACAGAGCAGCCTATATCCCACCAATTTATTTCAAAGGTGACAAGACCTTCATGACCCTTGAAAGGACATTTCTATTTCTTTTTTCTTTCCGTCTTTATCTTAGGCTGTTTAAATATTAGCAAAGAGAAATGCTGCAAACGTCTATTGGGATACAAGGGAAACAATCTTAAAATTATCATGTTTGGTTTAGTGTGGAGAGCCTGAAGCATTCAGCTTTTGGTAGGTAGAAAATAAAGCATAAAGTTTTAATGAAACATGGCCAAGTGGAGAGGATTTAACCTAACAAAACAAGAGTGGATAATAATCATTTCTATTTTTAGGAGAACAACTGTGGAGCAACACATGGAATCAAACAAATGTGTTCAAATTTACCAACATTTTCAGTCTTATTTACCTAATATTGAATAATGCAAAAGAAAATGTTGTAAGGAGCAACATAATACTCAAGTTTAAGTTATTTGTCATGAAATATTTTATAAAAATTGTAATTATAGAATGGAAAGAAGTCCCTGCAACTTTGAATTTCCCAGGTGTTTGATGTTTTGTTTGTAATTCCTTGGAAGACAGTTTCAGTTGAAAACATAATTGGAGTTGACCAAGAAAGTCATGGCAGATTTTACCTTTCTCTTCAATTTATAATCATATTTAAAAAATTACTTCTTATTGAGAGTCAGAGAAAAGTGACTGTTGAATATTTCTTTCAGTTTAATAATAGAATCTCTCTAGGAAACAACAAAAAAGACAAATCAATACACCACAATGGTGCAAATAATTTTCCCTTGAATAGCAGGTAATAAATACACAAAATGTCTGAATTCTGTCAGACTCTCAAGCTATTAAAGAGATTTTATCTCAGATTATATTAGCTACTTTTTGGATTCCACTACAAAATTCAAAAGTGTAGTCGGTAAAAGAACGTCAAATGTAACACAATCTAACGTTCAAACTACTACTTCTGATATTAATAACAACAAAGACTTTCTCAGAGTACATTGTTTGCTTTTATAAGATGGACGAAGGGAAGACAAATATTAGAGTAAACTTTAGCTATATAAATAAACCTTTTGATATCCTAATAACACTGATGAAAAAGCTATTTTCTAAATTATTTTTATGGGAACAACTGATATTCAATATAGATTTTACAACCTTCCTTCCAAAAAAGAGTGAGACAATAGAAGTTAAATTTTAAATCATTGAACCATATGCCCTTGAAATAAATAAATAAATACATAAATACATAAATAAATAAATAAATAGATGCGTTTGAATAAATTTACTACAATTCTAGAAAATATCAAATATAGTTTGGAAGTCATTGATATATAACTCAGTAATCCATTTGCTTCCAACCTTGTAATCACTTATCTTTTAAGAAGCCTAAAATACAGAAGTACAAATACTGACTATCTTCTACCTGTTGAGCTAGTCTGAGGAGTACAATGTTGAGGTTGAATGGAAAAGAGCTGGGAGTAATTGGGCTTGGCGTTTACTGGAATGACAGCAGGCTTTTAGCCTGCCTTCGTTTTGTGTTATTTATGTACAATTACAGGCTGTTTTTATTTTTTTAATAGTAAGAACAATCAAATAGATCATATCTAGTATTCTAGAACATACAAAACATACTGAACAACTTAAATTATTTAATGATTTTGTCCAACTCAATTAATTGGAATACATTATAGGTTATGTGTTTGGGGACGGAAGGGGCCCTCTCTCTCCCTCTCCCTCCCTCCATGCACACTCCCCACCCCCACCTCCTCTCTCTCTCTCTCTCTCTCTCTCTCTCCTCTCTCCTCTTTCCTCTTTCCTTTTACCTTTCTTTTATTCCTTTATGCTGTCTTCTTTTTATCTTCCTTTCTCCTCCCTTTTTATTTTCCCCATCCTCTTCTTTACCTTCCTCTTTCTTCTACTAAATCTATCTCTTTCTTTCTTTCTCAATTTGCACTACTTAGAACTCAGATATGTAGATTAGAATGTACATGAGTGATGGCCCTTAATACTTTTCTGAATCTGAAGTTGTCTGTCTACTTTTTTGAAATTTGTTTTACCTCCTTTATATTATTCAACATCATAGAATCATCTTCCATATTTATTTTCAAAAGACAGAAACAATTCAGAGTAATACATCCCATTCTGCTCAAATCTATTTTAGCTTCAAAGTCAAAACATATTCTTGCATCATGTACTTCTGGTTCTCACTCCATTGCGCTGATCTAATCGAGTGTTTATTTTCTTCCATCATTCTTGTCTCTGTATCATTTTACATTTTTACTTGCAGTTATTTCATTATGCTATTTTTACACTTCTTTTTTCCTTTCCCTTTTTAATATGTGTTTTAGATAATATATACTATATATCCACCTCCAAAGAACCTTAGTTTAAAAAGTGACTTCAAGTTTCTTTTTCAAAGAAACATGAAAAATGTATTTGCACAATGCATGTTATATTTGTATGCATGTGATTCAGTGTACCACCAAATAATCCTAACAAAAGGTATAGTGAAATAGCTCTCTGGTGGGAAAAATTAACTGAGTAAATCAATTTATTCCTGAAAGTCTCTTCTTTAACTTGTGATATGTCGAGAGACAATTTTCCATGGGTCTCTTTTGTTTCTATACATCTTGCAAGCAGGGACACTGACTGCCCTTTGTTCCAGACTAGCTTTTAAGGAATATTTGTAGAGAGAATAGGCTTAGATAGTAGAGTTAATGTCTCTCTCTGAAGCAAGTAACATGTTTGTTTATAGCTCTTGAAGATAGAGATGGTTGTCCCTGCTGGAGAAAAGGACAAACGTGCTCCCTGTGCACCATAAAATATTCAGGTTCCCTAAGCTCAGGGTTCCTCTCCTGCAATACAAGGCGGGGACCATATGGCCCAATTCATGTCACCTTGTAAGAACTGGGGCTCAGGAAAATGATACAAATGCTGGTATTTTGACACTAAATGTTTGCAATAAACAAACATTTACTCTGCTTCTGGAGTTTTGTGACATCTGCCAGTATCCATGAAGTTTGGCAGGTTAACTCTGACACTTGAGACTTTTGTTGATGGTTTTTGACAACATAGGTGATTCTTACAGAGACATGGCTTTCTGGAAGAGAAAAGATGAAGACTTCGTAGGCTAATAAATGAGATTTGAGCAAAATCCATGGGAATAAATAGTGACATGTTGACAAATTGTATGGACAATAAATGTTTCTATACTCTATTGCCTGTATGAAGAGGGAGACAATAAATGTTTCTATATTCTATTGCCTGTATGAGGAGGAAGAAGAGACTTGGTTACAGGATGAGTATCAGGAAGTAGGTTCAAATACAGATGCACAAAGACTGTCCTCTGGAACGGCAGGTGGCAGAGGACTTCCTCACTAATCTGACAGTCAGCCTCAGGTACACCTCATTGTAACAACTGGTACTGATTTGTTTGACAGTGGAGTGGAGGGAAGATGTTTCTGATCCTCTTAAGAAAACAGTTAAAGACATGCACCACACAGGTGAAACAGAGTTATTCATCACTTTTATTGCAGAAACCTAGAAAAACCATTAAAATCTTGGTTGGTTTGTTTGGGAGATGAGAGAGCCGGGCACATAAGTTTTGTTAAGAATGGTAACAGTTGAGCCATCTCATAGTTCTGGACTTCCTATAGTCCATTAGCCAACCTTAAATTCATTTAGTCTCAGGTTGTTTTTTTTTGTTTTTGTTTTTGTTTTTACAATGGGTCCCAGCTGCTAAAAGGGAGCTTTAGCACTCTCAAGGAGCACTCAAGAGAGACATAAAATTCCATGAGAAAGTGCAGATAAGACATTGGCTAGTATTTGGGCTCTTACTACCCAGATTGGATTTATAATGCTAATGAAAGTGACCTTCCAGAAAATAAGAAACTGACTCAAAGGAATATTGATAAACTAATTCAATCAGCTTTACTATTCTGGAAAACTTCTTAGAGTAAAGAGAGCCCAAATTTAAGTTTAGTGGGTAAGAGTGACAGAGTATTAAAATTGTGCAAGAAAAAACAAAGAAAATGATATGAAGGCTAGACTTTATACAAAGGAAGTCATTACAAAAGTCACTCTTCCTATTGAGGGAAATTGTAAGAGATGTTATTCTTGTAATGACAGCAGATGCCACAGATTAAGATGAACTCTTATGTAAAGGTTGCCACTGTGCAAGACAAGCCTAACCAGTCGAACTTCATAGGCTCAGCCGGAAAGCAATGTGACTGCTAAGATAGGAGTCCCCAAAATTGATGATGTCAGTGATAATGACCTTGGTACCCTATACAAGGATTTGTATGAGCTGAAAACAGAAGTTTGTTTGAATTGCTAGTCACTGCTATACCATTTGCAAGCAGAAGTGAATACAAAGTCTTGCTTATGGGCTCAGAGCTCCTGGCTTCCTCCAAGCCTTCACTTCCTCTTGACCCTTGTAAGGTGAACTTACCTGTTTTAATGGTATGGGGACTAGGTCTCTATGTCTACAAGGATGAGTAAAAGCTATTGGTGTTAGTCCAAGGATGCTAAGAAACTTCAAGGAGAGAGGCTCTAAATTGGAAGGCTGTGTTGCACAGAAGTGCTCAAGGCAACATCCTACGTATTACAGGTAGAAGTGTGGGGTGCCTAAATCCATCTGATGGGGACTGGGCAAGATTCACAGTGGGGAAAGAAGGGAGGCTAACACGATTTTCTGAGTAGGTTCTATTTTTGTTACTTCTACATCTGAATGAATAATATGAATAAATATATGCTTTTGTACTTTCCTATTTCATAAATGCTGGGATTCTCCTGATTTAAAAGAGTGATATGTATGTTTTCTTTGAGAGACACAGAGTATCCTTAAACGCATATGCGCGCGCACGCGCACAGGCACACACACACACACACACACACACACACACACACACACATACACACAAACTCATGAACTTCCCTCCTTGCTGGCCTGAAACAGATTGGATATTGTCCTCATTGACCTTGGCGTTCCATTATGAATCCTGGAATGCCTCATTTAAAATTCTCATCTGTTAGCTGCATTATTTGTGGATCTTAGAGCCTGATTTGTAGATAGAAAATATAAGACATTCTTAAAAATCAAGACAATAACATCTTGGCTGAAATTATATTTTTAGTCATGTCAATGTCATTGAAGAAGTGAAAGAAAAAGAGTTTGTGAGGCACATTTAGAAACAGTAGTGTCCTTGAATACTTAAGTTTACTATGGGTGAATTAGGTCTTTCTTCGGCTATTGGCATAATGGAAGAGGTCACTGAATAAAGGATTAGGAATCACTCATGACAAATTTATACAATTTTAAAGTTTTACCATGTTTAGCTTTTAAAATAAAAGTAAGAAAATATCTAATGCTCCAATTCTGAATGCTACATGTCTAACACCCTTATAGTTGGTGGCAGAATTGTGTTTGGATAGACACAGGCACTAAGCATGAAGACGCCAGTTATTCCCTGTGTGAGCCTTATTAAAGGATGTTACCTGGGGTCTCTGCCCCATGTGATCTATCGCCTCAAACAATTCTCCAGCCCCAATTCCAATGTTTGTGGAATTCCTACACCCTCAACCCAAATTCAAGACCCCTGCTGATCCCAATGGCCATATGTTTTGGGAAATTGTGTGGGGGGTAATATGTTTTGGGAAATATGTGTGTTTTATTTTCACTCCTCTGTCTTCATTTTTTACACCTATATACCATCTTTATCTTCAAATCAATCAAGACATGTTAACTACCTTAGAAATTTTCACAAGAAATTAGTCATACCAAACATTAGTCATACCGAACACTTGAACTTTGTGAATATTTGGAGTGAGGAGTATCACATACAACTTTACCAGTTTCTCCCTAGCAACATTTTCATTCCTCCTCCTTTACTGCATTTTATCCCCTTTCCTTGAGCAGCTCTCTTGATAAACATTAATACTATGGAGAATTATTCTCTCTCTAGATCCTACTTCCAAATTACATACTCAAAATATGAAGAACTAGGTAAGTAGTAGGTGGCTATTTCTCTTCATTTTAAACGTCTCTCAGAGTATATCATATTTCATAATTTGGACTATATAAATAATCATAGATTTACAATGAGATTTTTCTTGTTTAAAAAATTGATCTTTAAATATGTTGAACTTTTTCTGTCGGTTCATTTTGTGAAAACATCAAAATATAATTAGTAGCATCTTTTCTTTTGATTACGAGTGGGATTCTTTCTTTTTTAAAGATAAGTTCATATTCATTCAGAGTCCCTTCGTTTTTACTGAAGGTCTTTTTTTCTGTTTCAGGGTATTATCCAGGATACTACAGTACATTAAGTTGTTATGCCTCTTTTAGACTCCTTTTCACTGTGACAGTTCCGTAGAATTTCCTTGTTTTGATTTTTGTTTTTTTTTTTGTTTTATTTTGTTTTGTTTTGTTTTTGACCTTGACAGTTTTGTAGAGTCCTGGTCAGGATTTTGTAGGATGCCCCTCTATCAAAATTTGATGTTGACCTTGATTATTTGACTGAAGTAGTTTGTGTCAGTTTTCTCCACTGTGAAATTACTACCCCTTTCCATACTGTACTCATTGAAAAGAAGTCATTGTGCATAGCCCACCCTTGAGGAGTTGGAGTTACATTGCCCTGCTTTAGGATAGAGCATCTCAAATTATTTTGGATTCTGCACGAGAGATTCGTTTTTTCCTCTCCATTCTATTTGTTTACTTGATCATTTTTTAAAAATAACTGTATGGAGTCATGGATGTTTATTTTATACTTTGAGTTATAATTCAGCACTAAGTTATATATTTTATCAAATTATTCCTGCTGTGGTTACTGGGAGCTCTTTCAGTTGGCACCTGTGTCCCTTTGACATACCCTCACCACTGTGAAGTTTTTTGAGATCTCCTTCCTTCCTCTACAAGGTACTACAGACTCATCTTGTATACGCTTAGTCCTAGCATCACCTATTTATGGAAGGATTGCTTGTTTCTTTTAGAGAAAGAGAGAAAGGTATTAGAAACCAAGATCTGTGTGCTAGGTATGCTTAATGCTATTTGAGTGTCCTTACTTTCAGGCCTTCTTAGCTGACAGAACGAATAAATACATGTGTGTGTACTAATCTGTACATATACACATATCTGTAAATATTTCTATGTGTAACCATCTGTACTTCTATTAAAGTGAATATGAGATCATCCTTATGTCTCCAACTTTAGTCTGTTACCACACAATCATTCCAATCTTCTTCCCTGCTTATCTGTAAACTCTTACTTGAACAGTGAGAAATCTGACCCCCACCACCCACCATTTAGTAACATAATTGTTCATTCCAGTGCACATGTATAGTAGCATTAGATTGTTAAGCTACATGGAAAACAACTTTATCAGATAGAAGACAATGTTATAGTTCCTTTGCCTTCAGGCTTATAGAATCCACCAATTTTCAGTTACTTAACTTAGGTCATTACCTTCCCCTGCCTGTAGATCTTTTCGTGGGATTTTTTTCATATGTTTGTAATAAAGTTAGATTCTCTAAGTCTGCAATTCTTTCTAAGATTTCCTAATTTCTAAAAGTTCTTTTTTTTTTTGATATGTTAAGGTTGACTCTTTAAAGTTGACTCTGTAAAGTTTGTGGGACTTGACAAATGCATGATATCATATATCCACTATTGCAGTATCACAGAGAATAATTATATTTTATTTTTATTATTTTTCAACTGCTTTTTCTTTCCTTATGTAGATCTGAGTTTCTGACCTCTATCATTAGTCTTCTCCTTGAAGAACTTATTTTAACGTGTCTTGTATGGCAGAGCTAGAGATGGGGACTTTCCTTGCCTATTCACCTTGACAACCTGATGGGATTCCTAAAGGCAAAACCTCCATACACTTAAGGCTACCCCCTATGACTGTGGCCCACAATAGTTTTTCACTTTCAAAGTAGTTTAAACTTAATCTTCAACAACTTGTCAAAATTACCACATTTAAGTGTTTCTACCACTTTATGGTTCTGCTCCAAATAAGCAGATCTTGGCTATTATTTGCCTGTTTTCTCCAGAAGTCTGGGTTTTTGGTGGTTTGCCTTGATACCTGAGTTATTTGATAGGTTCAAAAAGAGTTGGTGGTTTTCTGTTTGTTCATTTTTTTACTGGTGCAAGAATGGCAATTATAACTTTTAACTTCTTTACATGTCAGAGCTGAAACTATAAGTTCTTTGATTTATTTTTGAACTGATTTTTCTTTTGTGGTAAAATAAACCCATAATTTTGCCACCATGTGCGTGCAGGACAAAATATTTATTGATGAAATAAATTGAGTTATTAAAGATTTTCCTAGACAATAATAGGTACAGAAAGAAAGATTAATTTAATTGATGTAAATTTTATTGGAATTTACTTTTTAATTAAAAAACAAGTACCTAGAATTTGATACATTCAAAAAGCCCTGACTAATATTGGTTTAAATAAATTAATTAAAATATATAGATATATTGCTAAATAGGCCCTGCTATTATCATTGTTTATTATAATGTCATCAGGAAACTGAATGAGCATTCCTGTCTCCCTCAAGAAATTGTTCACTTTCTTTCCAGGGACCTAACAGGATTTTGTTTATACCTTTATTACAGCACTCAAATCAATCTACTGTAATTATCTGTTTGCGTCTGTCTCCCTATGAGAATAAGTTCTTTGAAGGCATGGATCATATGTCCTATTTATTTTTGTATTTCCAGCACTTAGCATATTTCCTGGCCCATCGTAAGTACTCAAAACATGTCTCTTAATTGATTGAATGAATAAATTAATGAAAGAAAAATATTTTCCATATACTCATAGCATGAGTGTGATTCTTTGGGAAATTTTCATGTTAAATTCTAATACATTTGTATTATTTTGGTTCGTCTAATTTGAAAGTGGTCCACTGAAATGTTGGCATGATTATTACTGTTTTCTACTCTCATTACCTCAGCTATGTCCAAAATACCAAAATGTTAATTATTTCTCTAGGATATAAAGCATGTTCTTTTAAAAAAAAGAAATCTGATGTTCTCAAATGTCTGACTAAGTTAATGAATGCTAACGCTTATTTGTTGGTGTTACTATTATTGTGAGTTCATTGCCATGTAGCACTTTTTCAGTAGATCAGTAGTAATTAAAACTCTCTGTGGGTTCTGAGCGGGAAAGTAAAATAAAATATTATTGAAGGAACTTTTTTTTTTTCTTCTTTGCCTCTTATTAGCTTATAGTGTTTGGCACTTGTGGACATTCCTTGATTTGTAGATGTATCACTAATTTTAGCCATAATCATTACATGGTGTTCTCCTTGTATGTTTCTGTGTTCAAATTTCTCTCTTCTTATAAGGACACCAAAATGACCTTATCTTAACTTGATTACATCTGCCAAGACCCCGTTTTCACATAAGATCATATTTTCACATAAGACTCAATTTGTCACATTCACAGGTTCCTGGTGAATATGAATTTTGGGGTACACTATTCAACTCCATATAAGAATTTAGATAAATCCAGTTATTAATGGTACAGGATAAGATAGGTTGGTTGTTCGATACAAACATTTACAACTCAGGACCACATTGTGAAAAGGACAAAGGCATTTAAAGTTGAGTGACTATGGTTCCACAGTCATTTCTACGATCTGGCTGACTTTGCCTCAAGCACCAGAATATTTAAGAAACTCACTTGAGGTTCTTCTTCTTAAATGTCAGTGCCAAGTTTTATCTTTATGTTTTTCCTTATCCAGACTTTCACGGCTGTCCAAATCCTTAGTTGATAGATTGATGCTTTCTTTAGATATGTTAATAAATTCCTTCAGGTTTCTTAAGAGTTTTCCCTTGCTGAACCAATAACTCTCTCTTTAATTTTGCCATCTCTGCTTGGATTAATTATTTTTTTTTTCAGAACTTTAATCTTTCAGATAATTGCATTTCCTTAGGTTGAATGGGTGGCATTGGAGATGTTAGATACTGTAGTCTCAGAATTTGACCACAATAATAACCACAAAAATAACCAAACATTATAGTAATCACTTATTGAGAATATACAACTATAGGACACATTGTATTTAAGAAGTATAGGTGTTTTACAGGAATTATAACAAATAAGCACAAGGTAACCTAATAGGTATCACTTCCCTATTTTACTTATGAAGAAACCAAAACTGCTAAGTAATTTGCTGAAGATTAGTTAGTATTGGATTAGAAACAGGTTTGTGTATATTATTCCAAAATTCTTTTACCTTGTTACAATAACCCCAATTGAGATGATCACTGAGATTTTCTCTCTCTCCTCTCTCTCTTTTCTCTTTCCTCCTCTCTGTTTTTCCTCTGATTTTTAAGCAACATAACATTTTGAAATGATTGTACATGTTTACCTCCAAAAAAGAGAATTACATAGTAGCTTTAATTTAACCAGAGAATACTTTCCCTGGAGAACTTTTTCTGGAATTATTGTTCTTTGAGCCACACTCTAAAAAACATTACTTTGCAAGTTTCCAATCAGTAGCTACCTTACTTTTTTCATCCTCTACTCTTGTCATAATCTCTTCGCAGACAACATTTTTTATTACTAAAATATTTCCTTTATTCATCTTCTCCAACTTACCCCACATTCAACTCCAGGACTAAGGGTATGCATAAAATGGGAGGTTATTTAGTGGTGAGAGTTGAGTTTATTAAACACTGACCTGCTCCAACAGCGTGACTGTTTATACAATGAACATTGCTATCGGAAAGACCCCATTTATAATTATGTCATCTGAAAAGGGTAATATAGTAATGAATCAATTAATACATTTATATCCATTAACTAATTGTTTAAATTAGTTTGCTGGTGAACTGGCTCACCTTTATTGGAGAATCCTGAGTAGTGAAGGTATTGTCATTTACTGATGTTGGCTCTGGGAAAGGCTGAGCCTACTGTGAAAAGAACATGTAAATTAGAGTTGGAACACTACTTAGGTTGGAGTGTATATTAATTTCCTAGGGCTGCTGTAACAAGTACCACAAACTGTGTGGCTTAAAACAAAGAGATTTGTTCTCTCACCATCCTGGAGGCCAGAAGTCTGAAACTGGCAGATTTGTGTTCAGTTGTTGGCAGAGCCGTGTACTCTCCTGAAGGCTCTGAAAGAATTCTCCTTTCCTCTTCCAGCTTCTGGTGGCTCCAGAAGTTTCTTAAATTCCATGGCTTTGTAACTTCAATCTCTGCCTCCTTCTTCACTGGGCCTTCTCCTTTGTGTCTCTTATAAGCACAATTGTCATTGGATTCTGGGTCCAATAATGTAGGAAAGTCTCATCTCAATATCTTTAACTTAATTATTACATCTGCAAGGACTTTTTCTAAATAATGTCACATTTACAGATTCCAGGTATTCGGGCATAGATAGACTTTTTGGAGAATATTGTTCAAACCACTTCAGAGGGTAAGGGTAACCCATGCTTCATTTAATTCCAAATTTTTCCTAAGACCAACCTTGTCACTATATCCATGACATTTTTAGGGTCAATGAAAAAAAATGATAATTTGAACTAATCACTCAAATAGCACTTATCAATACAATCCTTGGGACAATGGATTGTGCATAGAGAGGTAGAAATCTGAACAATGTTGATCTCCTAATAAAGAAAATGAGATGAATAGAAGGAAGATAGGTAGATTATCAACAGTATGTGCTAACAGCTTCTGGATGACACTAAATACTCATTTTGTTCCCTTCTCTTATAATACTATATGTGGGAACTCTACGTTTCTACTAGGAGATCCAATTTCTCATCCAATTGCCATCATTTCTGGTACAATCAACAGTACCAAAACCTCATAGAAAAATAATTTTTCCTTGTAATGCTAGTATATTTATAGACCCATTTTCTTTCTTACATTTCATACCTTTAAATTTGGCTAAATATTGTAGAAAAAGGTATTTTCAGATTCATGATTTCACATGACTCGTTATTTCTCTTACCATAATGTTCATTAAAGTGTATTGTAGTTTTGTGTCTCTGTGAATGATCAATAAATATTTCCTGTGTGAATAAACATCGAGTAAAACAAAATGTGACTGAATAATTTAAATAAAAGTCACACGTGTTTGTTCATGGTAAAATATACCTATATCATTTCAGTTCTAGTGTATCCCTTTAATTGTGAACGAACGGACTGCAAGTAACATTATGCTATATTATCAATGTTTTTAAACACACTTGGTGAAGTATAAAAAAGTAATTAAATAATATATTTTGAGGATTTAGGGGATGATAGCAAATTTAACAAATATTTATTGATTCCTTATTCCAAACAATGCATCATTAGAATTCCTGTGGGAAAAAAAAAGTGACAAAAAGAAACAAAGTAGGCTTTTTGTGGGACATGATTGCTAAGATGCTTCCCAATGATTCCTTCCCCCTATATTCACACCAGTGTATAATCTCTTCTCACGCAGTCTGTGTAAACAATAGAAATAGTAGAAGTGATAGTATTGTAATTTCTGAGATTAGGTTATAAAAGTCACTTCTCTCTTGGTTCTCTCTCCCTCTCTCTCTCTCTCTCTTTGTTCTAGGTGAAGCCAGCTGCTTTGTCATGAGTGGCCTTATGCAGAAGACCACATGGTGAAAAACTGAGGCCTCCAATCTGTGAAGAACTAAGAACTATCTTCCAGTCCAGGTAATGACTTCAGATGACTAGAGCCTTCACTGACAGCTCGACTAAAACCCTACAGGACACACTGCTAGATGTCTAACTCCCCAAAGTGAGTGAAATTAAAAAAAAAAAAAAATGTTGTTTTAAGCCATTGTTTTAAGCTTGGGGATAATTTATTACACAACAATAGATAAATAATAAGATTCCATAACATCAGAAAGGCAGTTTTGAATGGTAATACAAACACATATAACTAGATAACTAACAATAGTTACATAAATACTAGATTCTAAATGTGTGGTATGGAAAATAAGTCAAGAGGATATAAATATGATGTTCAGTTGGAATGGTAGGGAAGGTTTTATAAAGAGAAAACAATTGAACCAGGTGAGATTTGCATAGATCTTCTAAAATGTGTGCATAAATCAATACACACCAGATAGATGTGATTTTTATATATGCCTTGTGGAAACCGGTCTCATTACTTTATTGTTGAGGCACAGTAATCTATGCCATCTTTCATGAATTCCCCCAGGTAATTAGTTTCCTGAAATATTGCCGGGTGGCAAATTCAACCATTGCTACTTTGCAGCACTACGGGAAATATGTGAATTATAGGACATATAGTTATGCTGAAAAGTTATGATAAGAGGTTCAATTCACAGAAAATATATGACATGTAAAATCCAAAATTAAGAATGTAGATTGTATATAGACACTGAGAAGTCCACGAAGACAATGGTCTGCCTCACCTATTGACTTTTATAGTACTTAATGCTTTATTCCTTTTCCTGCATGGATACAGGAGACTTCAGGGTTCAGCGTTCTTGACCTCTCGGGAATGTTAAATACCCATCTTGGAAGAGGTTAAAATTTCCCTCTCAGTTTTTCTTGAATTGGCTACCTTTTTTTAGATACTGAGCTAATAATGCTCATCATTTTGTGATCTCTTCATGGCCTGGAAAACCTGCTCAGCTCTAAATATAGCCTGCCTCACATGGTTATGCCCAAGCCATGAGCATCTTACATTCAGGAAAATCATTAGGAACTTCTACCCTCCTGCAGAGGTTCAGAAGAAGATGGGGGCTGGGGCAGGTGAAACGTAGTATTAATCCCTTTACTTGGAAATAGCCATCTTGCTTTCATTTATTCTCAATGTCCCTTTTCTTTTCTGTTGGAAGATTAACCTCTGGCCCAATTTTTTCTAACAAGTGTCCTCATCTCTTAGCGTTGTACTCTTAGACTTGTAGTCATATATGGTTATAGCGTATTGGGTTTGCAGGTAAAATCCACCGTGCTTTTAAAACTTATGTTAGAAGTAACTTATGTGAAGGTTACAAGATTCCCTAGTAAAATTCTGTATAAATGAATTTCTCTAAATTACATATAGAATAGCTCAGGTTTGCATTGTCGATTAGATGAACTACATAATTAATATGAATACCTAATGTAGATATTTTAAGCAAATTCTCTAAACTATGAGGAATGTATTTTCTTTATAAGCTTTCAAAAGCATTTCCAATTTATTGAATTCTTCAATTTTGGTGATGAAAATGTAAATAAAACATGAACGTACCAAAGTACTGTCACTGGTGTTTAATTCATTGGTGAATTATCTACTTAGTCAGTACAGCATTTTGTTTTTCTACCTGTGCAGGTCTCTAAGAGGGGAAGAGGGAGAAGAAATGAAGAGAGAGAGGGAGAGGGAGAATGAGAGTGCTTTCGAATATATTAAAGAAAAAGCATACTGATGGGAAGATTGAAAAATATTTTAAAATAAGTATCTTATTAAACAATACAATAATCTACAAACTAAGTTCCATTAGAAATCATAGAGATAATTGAGTAAATTCTTTCTCACTTTCATAGTCTCATGCTATTCAAAGAATTAATCAGTGCTAACAGTGCTGGGGAAAAATTTAGTGGTACACTTGACATGCTGAAATATCTTTCTGACTTTTTAAAATTCCTCCAATCTCATTGTAAAAAGGCAGGGGCAAAAAAGCAGCATCTTGTTACAGTGGGAAAGGATGGCTCTTCTGCCTTCTCTTTTCAGTTTCTTACCCAAGCGCTTAAAACCATTTTATGATAGATCGCATTTCAAGGCTGCTGTTCAGGGAATTGCCCCTAATATAGCTACTTAGCAAAGGAGAAAATGAGCTAACTGGCTACTGTGGCATAAATTTGCTAAACAAAATTTTTGTTTAACGAAAATAATTTCTGGTTTGCATTTGCCCGCGTGATTGTCTTGCACTAGACTCACTACTTTGTGGCTGGAGCTCGTCGTCTTGGCTCCTGGCCAGGGAGCTCATTACCTGTATGAGGCATCCTGTGCACATCCTGGGAAATACTAATGCCCTGCTTCTTTGTGTGCCTTTGTCCGTAGGTCAGCACTCAATATAGAATAATTTATAGGAGGTGAAGTGAGAGAAAGGTCTTCCCACATCCTTCAAAAAATGAAATTAGTATACTGTGGGAGAAAAAAACATGATACAGTTCTAATATGTGTTCTTGACAATTGGTCTTTTCTTTTCATGAAAGATATTCTAGAAGTGCTTTCAGTCGGCCATCCATTTTCCATTTCTCATTTGCTGGTCTTTTATTTCTTTCATCTGTATACACCCTTTCCCACAGCTTCCTCCTTTCTCATCATCTACCTTCTGTCTTCCAGTGAGAGAGAACTTTACCAAGATCTTATTTTTTCATTTTAATGGGACTCTGTCAAGAAACTTAAGCTCCCGATCTGGCTTGGTTCAATATTACAATCAAAGGAGAGAACTCTTAGATTAAAAGCTCTGTATTTCAAACATAGGACTTTTTCCCAGGATGATTATGACATACATAATGATGGCTTCTGTTTATATATACTTATGGAATTTTATGCAATTGCAATGACTAAATTAGGCATTCTGCGTGCAAAACACAAGCTTCATTTTTAATGTCATGTCAACTAAAAAGGGCAAATGATCACTGAAATAGCTTATTAAATAGATATCAGGACACGTTACATGAAATTCTCCCCATCCTGTAACCTTATCTTTGCCAAAGTGGTCAGAAAAGTTTCAAAATTTATAAATTACCCTAAATTTGATGGAAAATAAGGAAAAATCAAAATAAGATTAAAATAACTTTAGAATTTTAGATTGGTAAGGTGCTCACTTGGTTAAAACCTTTTATCAATCTTTTGCATAAGATTCTATTAAAGTCTTATGCACACCTTTGCTTTAAACTGACATGACTCAGGTATTAACATAGTTTGTTACTAATCTATTTTAGCTGACCACAATATGGAAAAAAATGTACATTTTGAATTTTTATAGTTAGATTTCACAACTGATAACCTTCTCTAAGTTTTCTAAAACAAAACAAAACAAAACAAAAACCCTTAAAACCTTTTCTCGGTCTTCTCTAGCTTTGTATAGTTGCTACTAAATATAAAAATATATCAAGTAAAATAGTATATTTGTGTATCTCTCTTTTTTATTTCATTTTTCAGAAGGCTGGAACGACATTTTTTTTTCTACCGCTCATTGTGGACAGTGAATAAATATATGAAGTAAATGATCAATAATTGAATGCAGTTCTATTTCCATCTGTTTATTTGCCTTAGAAAGGCAAGATAAATTTATTGGCCACATTGTTTATAAATTGCTAAACACAAAGAGGAGTTGTAGAATAATTGTTTCATTTCGTTCAGCTTCCCTTCTTGAGGATCTATAGCCTCATTATGGGTGATGAGCTGGTAATTTCAAGCTTCTGTTTTTAGCTCTTCTCTTTCAATAATTCATAGTGTAGACCAAACTCTGAATAGTTGAGTTGGGAAGGATTTGTATGTGTGTGTATCAGTGGCATTTACCTTGCTCTACATTGTGCACATATTTCCTTATGAGAAATTGGAAGGACAACTAGCTCTATGTGCTTCTGAAAGCCTGGCATTGTGAGCTTCTTTTGTACATAATAACTGCAGGTGCTTTCTGGCGCAGAAATGATCCTGTGATCTGATAGCTGTTTTTCGCATTCTGTGATCATGGCCAGTTCACAGAATACAACAAAGGTGGAAGATTGTTGTCTTCCCTGGGTTGCCTAAAGTTACAGTGCTGATCTTTTGACCCTTAATTTCAGCAAGTTTGATTGCTCAAGGAACCCCAGTGTGCATATTTGGAGCTGGTGTGGCATTTTGCTGTTGAGTTGATTGTCAATATCCTAATACATTCTTGTATTTAGAAGAAGAGAGATAGACTCTTTTATGTAATTGTCTTGCATTTTAAAGAGTTAAATACAACCTGTGTCACAAATAAACGACCTCACCTCCTCTAATGGAATATGTTAAGGCTGGTGATGTATTTCAGCAGATGATTGCTGTAATTAGAGTATCACTGCTTTTCCTCCTTGTGAAGTATATAACACTGCTCATCCTGAGGTTGCAGGGTCACAAGAGAAATGCAGTCAGTCATCATAGGAATAAAGCCAGTACAGGAATTCTGATTTTTCAAAAATGAAATTATTTTAATAAGGGATTTTAAAATAAGTAATACAACATGGTATTAAAAATTGCTAATCTTGCTTCATTACTAATCTCATACCACATTAAAATGAATTGGTTTTACTGAGTATTTTAATTGTTTCCCCTTCTGATTTTTCATTTCCTTACTCATCATCAGCATCTCTCATCAGGCAGAGTTTAAAATATTCTCTGTCCTTGTTCATCCCATGGAAATTGAGCAGGTATTTAAACTTTGAATTAGTCTCTCCATAATAACCAGACTTGATTCTACTTGCAAATCATTTAATTTAAGACCCATGTTAAATTTTGCCTCACTAAATGCTGCCTTGTTCTCAATTCCTGCTTTGTTTCTCAAAAAGTGACTTGGTTGATGGAGTTAAATGCCTTTTAACCACTAGAGGGAAACATACCAACCTGCTATGAGCAATGCAGTGTCTTCAAAAGGCAACATCTTCCTGAAGCTGCAAATCCTGCATTTTGTTTTATGTTGATCTTTTCCCTCTGACTATTGACTGCATTATAATGAGGAATCAGCAAAGGGTATATATATCGATCAAGAAAATTCAGTGAAGATAATTTCCGTTTTATTGAATAATTTGGGACCTATTATTTGCTGTAGTTAATTCATTTTTGAAGTGAACAAATATCCCCAGGTCACTAAGGACATGCTTCTATGATGCAAACATTTCTTTGCTCATTATATCTGGAAAATAATGTTCTTTAAATGTTGATATACTGTACCCATACAAAATATATTGAGCGAGTAAACAAGCATTTACTGAATGTTGCTTCATCCTAACGGAAAAAGAAAAAAAATCCTTCAGCCAAATTAGTTTCTCTTCGGATTCTAGATTCATCATGTTAAAAGCATTCTAGAGAATGTCCTCAGTATTGTTCTGACATGTACATAGTTTATTCATTAAATTTATTATTTTTTCAAAGTATCTTTACTTATTTTATTGTTTATCCTCAGGGGTACCTGATATAAACCTGGTTGTAATAGCAGTCTTTGCCATAGTTAATGTTACTCCATCTCCTTTTTTAAATATAGCTTTATGGAGGTTTGAAGCAGAAATTTTGGTAGTCAAGCAAAATGTTGAAGGTTGAGTTTCATGATGTTAATGCTAGATGAATGGATTTTAGAAATGGTAAAAACATATAGGGATTTTGTGGTATTGAATGGCTGTCAAAAGTGAAGATGCTGAAGCTGGTCAGAGCAATTTGAGAAACTGTGGACCTGTGAAACATTTAAGTATTGTAGGTTATATTCCTACACATGGCAAAAACAAATGTTTTTTAATGCATGTTGCAAAATATCTTGTTTTACTTGCTTTCAATGTAAAGAAAGAATGCAAGATGCTTATAAACTGTTTTATAAATGCTCAGTTTGTTTCTATATCAATGCACCTGGGAAAACAGTCAAGATAACTCATTAGAGCAGTGTGTTAGGCGCCTATTGTTTTTATCTGCTTAGTGTTCTGTTTGCTGGGTTTCCAGCCAGTCCTCACCCCTCCCCTCTCCCACCATTCACCACAGTTGCAGGGGCCTTCTTTGTTCTTATAAATTACTCCCAACTTTTGGCCACAATTAATTGGTGCAGACATTGGCAATTCACCAAAGTTGGACAAGGACACATCACTGAAGCTAGCCAAATTCTCTTCCTGGTAATTATGTGATGAAAACCAAGATAGAGAGGGAATGGAATATAGATGCAAAAGGAAGGTAACTCTGATGGTATTGGAAACTCTGTTAACCAATAGCATTTCTGTACTCCATATATAAGACTTGAATATCTATAAATAAATAAGTATTTTGGTTTAAGCTTTTTTCACTTAGATTTCTCTTAATGGTGGTTGAAAGAGTCTCAGCTAATCTTGGTAGGAAGCAAATCCTCACTTATGAACTCCGCTGTGAATAGGTAAAGGGGATTTTCAATAGGCAACTATCTTCTTATTTCAGAATAGAATGCAGATTTCTGTTGAAAAAAACATCATGATCAAATTGTGTATACAGCTGGAGTTTCTTCATCTCAAATAGGGGTTAATTCCAGGGCTCTGGATATCTAGAGAGGAAAGGGACTAGATAGAATTCCCTCGGGAAGAGAATTGAAAGTATGTTTCACTTTATAAGGCTGGTTCTCTCCAGAAATTCTTTCATCTTCTCCCACAACTCCTACAACTTTTTCCACTTTGATACTGAAAATAGAACATGGAATCACAAAATGCTAGATGTGGAAAACTTTTACCAATTCATATATCCTTTCCTACATTCAATCATTATTCTCCTAGCCCCTAATGTGTAGGAAGCCCTGTTCTGGCAACTAGGCATGTGGTGAAGGTTTTATTTGTTTGTTTTCTCTGAGACCTGGAACAGGAGTTCAGGAGTAGCAAAGTGAAGAGTTGGATGAAATGCCTTTGAGGTGTGTATTCAAGCTTGTAGAAGGAACACAATTTGTGGCCATGCATAGAGCTGGGATCAGCATTAGTTTAAGTTTCACTGGGTTCATTGAATATGGGAGTTGTCTGTAGTATTTTTTATTATTATAATTTTCTTATGTTGTGTTAAAAGACAACATGAGATCTACCTTTTTAACAGATTTTTAAGTATAAAATACAGTGCTGTTATCTATAGGCACAATGCTGTACAGCAGATGTCTAGAACATACTCATCTAACTGAAATTTTACACCTCTTGATAAGCAACTCCCTAGCTCTGCCCCCTAGCTCCTGGCAACCACCATTTTATTCTTTGCTTCTTTGAGTTTGACTATTTTAGATACATCTTATAAGTGGAATCTTACAGTGTTTGTCTTTCTGTAACTGACTTATTTCATTTAGCATAATGTCCTCAAGGTTCATCCATGTTGTCGTTATCGCATATTGCAGGATTTCCTTCTTTTTAAAGGCTAAATAATATTTCATTGCATGTATAGATCATATTTTTAAATCCATTTATCCATTGATGGACATTTAAGTTGTTTGCATACCTTAGCTATTGTAAATAGTGCTGCTTTGTACATGGAAGTTCTAATTATTTCTTTAAGATCCTGATTTTAATTCTTTTGGATAAATACTCATGAGTGGGATTGCTGGATTATACAGTAGTTCTATTTTTAAGTTTTTGTGAAACGTCCACACTGTTTTCTATAGAGGCTACACCATTTTGCATTCTTATCAAGAGTGTGCAAGGCTTCCAATTTCTCCACATTCTCACCAACAAACTCGTCTTTTTGTTGTTGTTGTTTGTTTTTAATAATGGCTATCCTGACAGGTGTAAGGTGATATCTCATTGTGGTTTTGATTTGTATTTCCCTGATGCTTAGTGACGTTGAGCATTTTTTCGTATATCAGCTGATCATTTGTATGTCTTCTCTGGAGAAATGTTTATTTAAGGTCTTAGCTCATTTATTAATTGGGTTATCAGCTTTTTTTTTTGCTATTGAGTTGCAGGCATTCCTTATATAATTTGGAAACTTACCTATTATTAGATATATGGTTTGCAAATATTTTCTCTTGTCTGTTGATTGCTTTTCTTTCTATTGATTGTTTTCCTTACTCTTAAAAGCTTTTTAGTTTGATATATTCCCATTTATCTATGTTTGTTTTTGTTGCTTGACATTTTATTGTCCTATGAATGAAATCATTGCTAAGAAAAATGTCATGAAAAATTTCCCCTATGTTTTTATTCTTCTAATGATTTTATAATTTCGAGTCTAACATTTAAGTTTCTAATCTATTTCGAATTGATTTTTGTGCATGCTATAAGGGTCCAATTTTATCATTTTACATGTAAATATCCAGTTTCTCAACATTATTTGTTAAAGACACTATCTTTCCCCATTGCATATCATTGGTATTTTTGTCAAAGATCAATTGATCGTATATGTGTAGATTTATTTCTGTGTATTTTCATGTTATAGTGCTAAAGAATAGAAAAAATGATCTAATCTATATACTTCTGTCAAGAAAATTTAGAATGCAGCTCCTTCTTTTTCAGACTTCTCAAAGTCTAAAGAGTTACAATTATGTTTTTTCTCCTTTAGGGAACACTGGTTCATAGGTATGACTCTACAATTTCTTTCTGATCCTTTGTTACTTATTTAATCATATAATAATTTGTTTATTAAATTTTATGCATAATTCAGTCCTTTTTTCAATTCATTCATTTATTTTTCTGTTTCATTTTAAACCCATTAAATAACTCTTATAACAGAGACATCATTTTTTTAAATCGACTTAGATATAAAGGCACTTTTTCTCCTTCAAAGTCGATATTCATTTCTTTGAACTTGTTGTAAGTTCCTTAATGGTAAAATCTGTAGAAATGTCTTTATTATTTTCCCTAGAGCAGTGTTGGACAGTAGAACTACCTGCAATTACATCAATATTCTATATCTTTACTTCTTTACTGCCCAATACAATAGTCGATAGCTACGTGGGGTTGATTGAGCACTTGAAATGTGACTAATGGTGACAAGAGAATGTAATTTTTAATTTTATTTATTTTTAATTAATTTATATTTAAATTTAAATAGGGGCACTTGGCTAGTAGCTACCATATTGGAAAGAGTAGGTCTAGGGTATGTGGTGATTTAAAAAAATTCTCCATGTATGTTTATAAATGGAACAATTGTGGAATTTGGAGTTGTAAATATATTCATTAAATCAAGTTTACTAATAGTGCGATTGAAATCTTCTGTAGCCTTTTAAAATTGTTTTCTGTTTGGCCTATCAATTACCTGATAGAGTTGAATGAAACTAGACTGTTGTCTATCACCACACACCAAAATTAACTCAAAATGGATTAAGGACTTGAATATAAGACCTGAAACAATAAAAATCATAGAAGAAAACGTAGAAATAAAACTCAAGGACCTTGGACTTAAAGAGGATTTTATGAATTTGACCTCAAAGGCAAGTGAAGTAAAAGCAAAAATAAATGAATGGGACTGCATCAAACTTAAAAGCTCTCTCTGCTTAGCAAAAGAAATCGTCAACAGTGTAAAGAGACAACCATCTCAATGGGAAAATATATTTGCAAGCAATGCCCCCAATAAGGGCCTGATATCCAAAATATACAAAGAACTCATACAACTTGGTAACAACAAAAAAAAAACAAATGATCCAATTAAAAAATGGACAGAGGACCTGAACAAGACACTTCTCCCTAGAGGACACACAAATGGCCAACAAATCTATGAAAAGATGCTCAACATCACTAACTATTAGGAAAATGAAAATCAAAACCACAATGAGATACCATATCACACCTCTTAGAATAGCTATAATCAACAGGAAAAGTAATAACAAATGTTGGAGAGGATGCGGAGAAAAAGAAACCCTTATACACTGCTGGTGGGACTACAAATTGGTACAGACACTATGGAAAACAGTATGGAGGTTCCTTAAAAACTGAGAATTGATCTATCGTATGATCCAGCAAACCCATTCCTGGGCATTTACCCCAAAGATTTCAAAAGCCATATCCAAAAAGATATTTGCACACTGATGTTCATAGCAGCATTATTTACAGCGGCCAGGACATGGAAGCAACTGAAGTGTCCTACGATAGATGATTGGCTAAAGAAGTTGTGGCACATATATACAATGGAATATTACTCAACCTAAGAAGAAATGAAATATTACCATTTGCGACAACATGGATGGAACTTGAGATAATCATGCTAAGTGAAATAATCCCCACAGAAAAGGTTTGAAATCACATGATATAACTTATATGTGGGATATAAACCTAAAAGCAACAAATGAACAGGACAAACAGAGACTCAGGGGCATGGATAATGGACTAGGGCAGGGAGTATGGGAGGAGAGGAGAGGTAGATGGGGTAAAGGGGATCAAATACACCGTGGTAGGGGGAGGGTGAAGTGAGTAAAGGGGATCAAATGTATGGTAAATGAAGGAAACTGGACTTCGAGTGGTAATCACACAATAGAACATATAGATGTCAAATTATAATGTACATCTGAAAATTATATAATTGTATTAACCAATGTTACTCCAATAAACTAAATTTAAAAAGTAAATTAAAAAAAGGTATCTATTCTGTTCTTTTCAAGTGTGCTCAGTTTTTCTTTTAAGTTGTATCTTCTTGCTCATTTAAAATACTTATTTAACATATTAAGTATATGATTTTATATTTGGACTTTAGAAATTCTAATATCTGCAGTCATAAGGAGTGAGAACCTGATTTTATCCAATTGTTTTTCCCAGCTCTTATTTACAGTGACTTTTTCCCTTAGGTATTTTGTAATTTCGGATTGTGAATTCAAGTTCAAATGAGTATATTTGGAGGAATATCAAGGCTTATTTTGAGGGTATATCCTTCCAGGAAGAATTTGGGTTTCTTTTCAGGTATGCAAAAACTTTACCAATCTGAGATCAATTTAATTTAATTTAATGTTCCTCTTAAGGTATCTAAGACCAACATTCTGGAAGAATATATTAGAAGCTGGCATCTGTGTGAGAGCAAGCCTTGGGTAATAAATTTTCAAAGGCTTTCTCAGAGAAAGTAAATTTCCCTTTGCTTATGAATATTTTACCCAATAATCTCTTTTCCTAAAGGTGTAGCCTTTCAAGGATCCTGACTTTATGCAGAAGTCTCTGTCACAACTCCCCAAATTATGGAGATCAAGGACTTATCTCCTTATCCCAAGCAACTATGAAACTCAATTCTCTAAATTTCTGTTATCGGCAAGCACTTCTTGTCACTGTGACTTGATAACTTATTTATTATTTTTCTGTTAAGTTTATATTTTTAATTCCTGTGAAGTTTTTCTTTCTGTTTTATGAGCACATGTATAAAATTGCAATAATATTTTGTAATGCTTTACTTAGAGTTTCTAGGTGTTTTGATGTGGGGAGATTTTATAAAATTTCTAATTTAGCCTGCAAACTTTCCTATACTTTTTCAAATGCATTGTCCAATTTATTCTTAGTAACCAAAGGATATACTGAAGCTATCTGGCTTTCTCCCTTTTTATAAATATTCCAGTCTAATTTAATTGTAAGCTTCTTTGAGGAAATGAATAAACTACGTTTTCCGTCACTCTAAATAAAACAATAATTATGTGAAGAAGAGATTTAGCTTTTAGTCTTTATTCAGAACACCATTGAGAACATACAGAGTTTATTCAGAAAAGTGATATATATGTATATTTCTATATAACTATTGATAAAAGCAGAAAATGGTCTATATAGTCCCTAAAGATTGGTATATCTTCTGCTAGCAAGGCCTCAGGCAAATATAAAAATGAGGCAAATTATATTCTTCCAAAGTTGCTTGCCTCTGTCATTTCATAAAACCCACTTCATGTGTTTTACTTTTGTCACATACATTCTTATTATTAGATTATTTTTATGATTCAGATAACATTATTATTTTATGTTAAATTATTAGCAACATAGCTTTGTTTTTGATCTATGTCAATGGAGTTATGTCACATCAATTTCTACTGTGTTTTAGTTGCTAACTGATAATGTTTATTAGAGGCAAAAAGAAATTGTAAATCGTCTTGGTGCTACTGAAATATAATTTGGTAATTATAATAAAGCTTATTTTCTTGAGTTAGTATCTGACACTATGTATTTCAAAATATACTTTCATTATAATATAATAGCAAACTATCTACCCCTTAAAAGGAGTGAATCCACAAATTTGATGTTATTCTATATTATAAAGTATCATTAATTTAATAAAACATTTTCACGTGAAATCAAATGAAACAAGACAGAACAACAACAAAAAGAATATAACATGATGACAAACAGCAAACACTATCGCATTATATGTGTGCATATCTCAGTTTCAAGAATGTTAAACTCTGAGCACATATGTTTTGAAATCGAGGAAGTACAGTGAGTGATTTCCACATTACACCACTATATGAGCAAATCAGAGACAAGGTTACAACCAGTGATATTATCCTTAGCTTGGAGTTAACGTGGGAGAGTGAGATTTTGCACACATGATGCTGTAGGGAAAGTATGTAAAGAGGTTTATGTATTTGTTCTAATTCTGTTGACTAGTCATAGCCCGGAGTTATTGTTTGTAGTGTTCTGAACTGAGTCCTGGCTCACAAAAGAGAGCATGTTGGTCATAGAGACAAAAAAAATGTATGGTGGCATGAATGCTACAGGTTTTCCACCCATGTCTCTAGGAATTGTCTTGCTCACCCTATGATAGAACTTAATCTCCTACATCTTCTACATGTCTGGTTGTACAGTGAGGGTCAGGCCAGTTTTCCATATAAAAAGATAGCAAGTTGTCCTTATTCTTGTATTAAAACTATTCTATCCCTTCCAAGGTTTAGGCATCTAACTACATTTCATGATAAACAATAGGACCGAGAAGTCGTGGAACTTGTTTGTTACTAATAGAATTAAAGTGCATTGCAACTGACTGTGGACCATGCTGCCCATTTGATAGTAATCTCAATTTAATTCAGGAAAGAAGGACTTGCTTCCTCTGCCTATTCCAGTGACTTCCAAACTCCAAAGAGAAAACCAAATTTAATGCCTGTGATTAATATTAATGAGCACTAGACCATAACTTTATAAGGTAGGCTATAATATGGCTTCTTTTAGAAAAGGTGAAACTACTAAAAGTAACTTAAATCAATATCGATCCTAAGTAGAAACTAAATTGAAGTTTATATGCTATTGGGAAAAATAATTAAAAATCTTATTAATTTTTATGCCTTTGGAAAAGACATAAATCTGTTCTCCTGCACCAGCTGCTGTGAGACAATGACATGTGCGGAGATATAAATCAAGAAGAAACAATACTAGCCAGTGTAATTTCATTTAATGTAACAGAAACAAAAATGACGATGACTATCGATTCTGGTAAATTACATAGTCTCTTGCAGACTATTACATGTGAATATCTTTAAGTTTATGCTAAAGTAGAGGAAAAAGATTCAATTCATTTATTTAAAAAAATATTTAGTACCTATAATATGGCAGGCACTGTGCCAGCCTCTGGAAACATATAGATGATTAAAAAACAATTTTAATCTAAATAATTTATAGATTTGCAGGCAAGACCGATGGGGAAATTATTATTAAAGCAAAGTAGTGATGCAAGTATCGAAGTCCCTTTACAAATTAAAGAGTGCTCAGGTAAGCCTGAGGGAGCCGGGGAAACTTTTCCAGCAGAAGCTTTGATCAAAGGATGCATAAAATTAAAAAGCAACTCAATTAAATGGGTTAAAAAGAAATATATAAAATTTTCAACAGTATATAAATGAATACTAGGGAATGTAAACTCAAAGTGCCTTCATTCATATATTTGAGCTTGGGAGGGGAAGGGGAGCACGTATGAGACAGTGAGTACACAGAAGAGAGGAGATGTAAATTGATATAAAATTTAGGAGAAGGGAAAGTGCTGAAGAAAAGAAGAGAAATTCTAAGACAGTCTTTTAGTTGGGAGTGAATCTGGGCCACCGCCTGCCTTTCAGGATTTAGAGTTGCTTGTCAGCATCATCACTTTTACTCATGAATCTGCAGAGTTAATACCCCCATCATTTCTATTGATGAGCAGTCTTTGCTCTTACCTTTTTTCTGCATAACAACTAGAACATATCTCATACTCTTAACTATTAGTCAAATAAAATTCAGAATCCTTAGACTTGGTCTTAAGGGTCTCCATTATTTGGCACAGAGTTGTATCTCTTACTTCTTCCCTCTCTGAAGCTCTACTTCACACAAATGAGATCCTCATTGTACTCTATGTATGTCTTTGCTTATTTAGGGTGTATGTGAATATCTTGCCTAAGAAGACTTTGCTATTCTCAGTTTCCATGTGTTAGAATTTTTCAGATTGCTACAGACTGGCAATTCAGATGATTTTAATTAATAATGACTTTATAAGAGTTATAAGAGTACATAAACAAGGAAGGCAAGAGGAAATCTTAGCAGATTCAGAACCATAACTCATTGATAATTGAAGGTTTCAAGGTGTAACAGCAGCAACTCCTAGGCTGGAAGGAGCTTGGATAATGGTGCAGGGACTTCATTGTTTTGTCTTCTGAGAAGCGGGCATCTCTGCTTTTTCTTGACTCTTGACTCTTTTTCTCAATATCATTCCTCTGATTCCTAGATTTTCTGATTCACAATTTCTGCTTATTTCTTCTTTTATGTATCTTTTGTCATACATTGACCCTATGTTTTTTATAATAAAACTCTCAAGAGAGATTGGTTTGAATTCATAAATCACCATCAGGAATACAGTAATTTGGGGTACTGTCCTAGGCTTTGCAAAACTTTAATCAAGTACCTAGTTTTTAAATATCCATGGTCCAGGTGATGAAGTTATGGTTATAAATAAAATGACTGCCTTAAGGAAATATTTACCCTAAGAAAGGACTTTGGGAATGGTAAGCATTCAGAATTCTCTTTTGTCTAACTTCCAAAACACTTACTATGTATATTACTTATTTGGAAAGTGAATAACAAATTATTTTATGATATCAGCTCTCTTCTTCATAATAGATCAAGTTTTTATAATTATTTCATTTTTCATAGGTTTCGGTCTTCCCTCTCAAACTAAAATATGGATGAGGAAACTATATTTTAGAAAAATTTAAGAAGCTGTTTTAAGTAGCAGAGATGTAATGTGACTTCATGTCCTGTGACTCTAGATTTTTTCACTTGATCTTGCTGCCTCTTAAATTCTCACTATTTATTGCTTATGAGGATGCAAATAGCCTAGCCCTAGTCTCCCTTTAATTACATAGTACATATTTAGGAGTTAAAAATTGTTTTTTTTGTTAGCTGTAGTCTCAATCACCAAGAATCTACTGCTTTTGATTGTATTGGTTTTTTTTTTTTTTAAGCTTCAGTGTTGTACCTTAAACAAATGAGAAAGATCATTTCTTGTAGCCAACATAAGCAGAGACCTAAATAAACCTTCTCATGTCTACGTAACAATAAAGAATTCAGCCTTTGTTGTTAAAAGCACACTGATTTTCTTGAAATCATTTTTTAAAAGCCAACATCAACTTTATTCCAATTAGAACTGAAGGTTACAAGTGTTAATCCATCGATGTCACAAGACCCAGGGTTTGCACTGGGGAGGACTTTTGACACATGTATTTGTAGTAATTTTTCATGTAAAATATAGCAGGGAGTTTTTGGAGAGAAAAATGTGCCTGGATTATTTCAGCAACATAATTGACTGTTTTTATGTGTGTCATGGCATTTCTTAAAACTTTGGCTGGGATGGTGGCATTTCACATCACAGAAAAGGAAATAAAGCTGTATTGTAGTTTGCTTACATCAGTACCTAGAAAAAAATTGAAGTTTCAAAGGAGCGAGAGTTTTCCTTGTGGTAAGCAGGGGCCTGGGTAGCATTTTCATTTCCTGTCTCTTTGACTTCCAATGTTCCCCTTCAAAAAGTTCTGAATACAGAATGCAGAACTTGCCTCCAGCATAAAACCAGAGCCCACTTTTATTATTGTTGTTGTTTCAGGGCTCCTGGATCTCATGCTGAACCTTAAAATCCTATTCGCAGCTCAGCTGCCAGCACGCTGTGAGCTGAGCAGTGAAAAGTGGAAGAAATAACAGGCTTCACCATGCAATCAGTAGTTCCCTACTGAAACCATATGTCATGCATAGAATCCAGGAGACTTGAAAAATCTTGAAAAACTGCAATGCCACTAGTGCTCCTAATGGGAGTTAGCGATAGGCAAGTGCCTGTCAGAGGGGTTAGAAAAATAGGAAGAACTGAACAGAAGAACAACTGTTATTGGCTAAGGAAAGTGATCAAAATAATTGTCCTCTGTAGATTCAATTATTAAGTGATTATAACTCCTATCTGTGAAACACCTCTTGATCCTAGCAATTAAGTACTAAGTGCCTGATGTTAAAGACGTGACAAACACCCCTTCTAGTAACATAGTTCCATGTCATAGTAACAAATAATTATCATAACCACTAGAATGAAAGTCTTCCTTTTTCACCAACTTTTATTTTTAGAAAGTCATATATAATTGTAATTATGTGCACAGGTTTTGAAATCAAGGAAAATCAAATCCATACTCTAGTCCTCTTAGTTATGCAATTTTGGAAAAATGTTATTTTATTTCTCCAAGCCACAATTTATTAGCTGTAAAATGGGAATAATGATACTTAACTAAAGCATGCACAGCATTATACAGGGTCAATAATTCTAGGAAGAAGCATAACTACTATGCTTAAAGTTGCATTTTAATGTTAATTAATTTCATGTATAAAATTAAAAAATCAAAACACGTAATTTTAGTTAAAATATTAATCTGTTTTGGCTTGTACATTTGTCAGTCAGTGTACAAAGTTCACTGATTTCTACATTTTATAGAAATTCACATAAAGCAAACAAGTATTCATAAAACACACCTACACATACATTTAGATTTTTGTGAAACTGAAACTACACTCAGGCAATTTAAACCTGTAATTGGATTGTGTTTAAAAGAGTTATTTTGAAAAATCCATTATTGGGATTTTAGAACCCATTTTCTCTTTGAAATAATGCTATAAATTGTAGTGAAACTCCCTGACCAGTTCTGAAAAGTCTTTTAACCTATCAAGTTCCTGAAATATTGTGTTAGCTGAACCATGCTGTATATATCTGACTATTATATAACAATTTTTGATAGGAAAATAACTCCTAATTTCATGCTTTAGACGTGGAAACATTTTTTTTTTTTTTTTTTTGACTATGGATATGGTTCTCACAGCTGGGAGTCACTGGGTACTGAAATGCATTACTATATTATCTTATCATGTCTTAGATAGATGACATATTATATATTATATTATATATTATGTCTATTGTATATTGTATTAATGTCTTATTTTTTCCACATTTATAATTATATAAAGAAGATAACAAAGTGCAGTCACCTTTATGAATTAAACTTCAGGACTTCATAGCCAGTCAATATTGCTTCTGCCAGTCATTCATAAGAATGCAGCACTGATTCACTTGAAAGAATCATGTCAAACCAAATTCAAAGCTTTTTACATATGGTTGCTTGCTGCACAGAGGAATGGCATGAGTATTATGTTATTTTAGGAAATATTTAGAGACAGCATTCTACCCCGTTCTTGAGAATAAGATGGCAAAGAGTGACCTGGAGAGAGATCTATGTTGCAGATTCACAGAAGTGTAAACGGTTGGTTTAATGAGTAGTAATAAGTGGTTTGGATTCTGCCAAAAATAAGATGTTAGTAATGTGCCACCTCCCAGTACATTTCAAAAGTTGTGTCAATGACTTGGGTGAAATGAATGATATACACTTGACAGATAAAGAAAAGTTAGAAAAAAGGTCGAGAAAAAATCACATTTCAAACTATCTTGGAAATAAATAAAAACAGACTGATTTTATTTAGAATACATGTAAATTTCTTCATGGAGACTCAGTAAATACTTCGTATAGTTATAATTTGGGAGTAACCCAGTTTGGTGGCAGTACAGGTGAAAAAGTATAGTGCTTTTAGTTGATCAATTAATAGGTGATCAATATTATTCCAGACTGGGCTACACCTTCCTCCTCTATACCTTCAGCACCCTAGACATGTGTCCATAGTAGTTGGTGTCTGTCCCATTGACCATAAGCTGCTTGAGGAAGAGACTATGTTTTATTTATTTTTGTAACCATAACACTTAGTCTCAATAAATATCTATAATGAATGCACTGAATTTATAATATGGCTAATAAAAAGGTAAGCACATTCTTAGGTTACTTAATAGATTTATAATGCCTACATCATGAAAAAAATATGATTCAATAAATTTACTACTGCCTATATCTGACCAAAATATAAAAATAGAATTTACCAAATGCACATTTAAAGTATAAAGGTCAGTAAGGCAAGGGGGCTAAAATTTTATTTTATGAGAAGGAAGAGATAAAAAAAATTCTGATAATAAAAAAAAGTTTTCAAATATTTTAAAGATTCTCTTATAGAGTAAATAGACAGATTTATGTTGTCTCCAGAGACCAGAATAACACAATGAGACATGAATAATCTACTGTGGCCTCTTAAGGGAAACTTGGAGTGAATGCAATGATCTAAAAATAAAATGCGCTACCTCATAGGTAGTCAATTCTTGTTTGCGGTAGTATTTAAGCAGGTAACATCTGTCAGGATGCAGCAGAGGGAATTTCTTTGGATATTTTTTTCAGCGTGTAAAGCCTTTTTTAAGCTCCTGTTACCTGTTCTTTTGTCTGCATTTCTCTCAAACAGTGCCATGTCTTCAAGAAATTGAATGTGCAGTAACTCTTGGTTGAACTAAAGAAATGAAGTGCCTTCAAAACAACTTTGTCAGTGAAAGGATTTCAAGCTCATTATTGACATAAAGCTTTGACTTTTCCTTTGTCCTCTCATTTCTCTTACTCCTGTTCCTCTCCATCATTTCTTTCTCCTTTTTGTTGCTGTTGAATGTTGTTGTTGTTGTAGTTCTTCTTTTTCTTCCTCTTTTTCCTTCTTTTTCTTCTCTTCCTCCTTTTTTTCTTCTTCTTCCTCTTCTTCTTTTTCTCCTCCTTCTTTTCCCTCAATTTCCTCTCCTCCTCTTCTTTTTTTCTTCTTTACCTTTCTATCCTCTTCCATCTTTACTTACTCCTCTTATTCTTAATAATATAAGTTGTAAAGAGAAATAATAGTGTTTTATTCTATGAAGATAATTTTAAATATCAGTTTCATTAGATTATATTTTATGTTATTTTCTATGAATATTCATATCTTGTGAGACAGACTACCTAGATAAAATGTTGAATGCATCAAAGCTTTTATGTTGGAAGTTTTAATATTTCTAAGAGAAAAAAATGACACTTTTGGAGGTAGTGATGCACACCTATAAAAGCCCAAGGTATTGAAGAAAATATTTATAATAGGAGAAAGAGAAATGGTCAATTATGAAATACAATACATCTTCCTAAAATATATTAAAATGTTGTTGATATATTTTAGGAACAATGTGAGAGTATTGAATCTGTGTGAATAAAACTGCTAGATTTGATGTTCCTGATCCATTCATATGGTTATGAAATGATACATAAGCTATTTTTTATTCCTTTCAAAACTCTAGATATCAAGATAGTTTTTAGCTGTGCTAATATAGTATCCAACAGCCACATATGATTATGAACTCTTGAAATCTGGTTAAGTGAATTAAGATGAGCTTTCAGTGTAAAATACAGTTTTCAAGAGTTGGTGAACAAAATGACTATAGAATATCTCGTTAATACATAAAATATTGATTATATGTTGAAATTATATTTTGGATATATAGGATAAAGGAAATATATTATTAAAGTTATTTTAACTTTTTTTCTTTTCACTTTCTTTAATGCGGCTTCCATGAATGAAATTAAACTTTCACAGGATCTTAGTTTTAGAATTGGATAGAAACTTAGTTTGATCATTCATAAAATAACAAGCATTCAGAGATGTCAGACTTCAAACAGGGCTCTTTTGAGAACACATCATGTGTCCAAATCTTTTCAGTGAAAATAAGCATGACCTCTGACTCCTCATAATTAAAAATATATATATATATATATGTGTGTGTACACACACACACACACACACACACACACACACACACACACATGCTTTGCTTAATCATATCTAAGTACTTTTACCTGCTTGTTGGTTGCAATCATTTAAATTTGTACTCTATTATAATCTGAAATGCTCACTATATTCTTATTCAATGGGGACAGAGTAAATAAACTATTCTCGTTTTCTTCCTTATGTAAATTATTTCAATATCAGCATTTCCATAGGAAACCACAAGCATGATGAGTATCAGCTCCAATTCAAGAGACCTTTTTTGTTGGATATCAACTCTCTTTTCCTAAATTGTCTTCCAAACTGAAACAGCAGAAATACCTGTTGGTACCAGGAATCTTCCATTCTGCCATTGGCAATCAGGTCACTAAAAAGAGGATGCCATTAATGGAAACTGCCAAAAGTGAGTATCTAACCTATGTGGATGATTTCTACCAAGTAGAGCCTAAACTTTTCAGAATGCTTACAATTCTATGCTCTCTCATCTTCAGTCTTCATTTCACTATTTCCTTCCCAAAGTATTCTTTCATAGCTTGAGTACAAACTGTAAATATTTCATGATATTTGATTTCATCTAAAGTACTTGGAAACAAAAGTTCAAATGAGATCCTGAGGGCCTAGATTTTTTTTTAATAGCTACAGTAAAACAATAATAGAGCTATCCTGCCACCTTAGGAAATAGCTTAAAGGAAAAAAGAACTAGGAAGATCATTTTATTGGTTATATACCAGGCCCAAAAGGAATGGTAACTTTATAAATTATTCTGTGGGTGTTGCTGAAGTAATTCTTCAAAGTTAGATATTCTAGTGCATGTACAGTTATATACAGAAAGGAAGTTGAGAGCTGAGACAAATACCTAGATATTTTGTGTCTCTTGAAAGCTTATGCTAAATGCTAGATTTTTTTTTGGTAATTAAAATAACCACAATGTTTAGGTATGAAATCTTCAAATAAAATATTCTGCATAAAAGATAAATTACCAGATTGCTTGGCTTATATATAAGAAACTGCCTCTAGCATATTTCTTATATATAAGAAACTACCTCTATTTACTATTTCCAAATTATGATTAGACGTAGTAAATAGTATCCCCAAAACACTGAAAACATTTGTGATTTACCTACTTTCAAAAAGAAGGGCAGAGGTTGTTTGATATAATTTCAACTATATCTATGTGCACAGATAAAGTCTTTCTTAATTTACTTAAAAATGTAAGTAATATTATTTGACATAGTTAAAAAACTTGGTCTGTGTAGTTTTCAAAAGGGTCTACTTTTTCCTCAGGGAACTGAACACATTCCAAATATGATGTATTATTCCTATAATTCTATTTTGTAAACTTGCAGAAAGAGTAAATGGTATCCCTTTTTAGAGATAAAATATTTTAACAAAATAGCCTATATATTAGTGAAAAGTTATTACATTCCTATCAGTAAATTATTCTGGCTCTCTAGAAGATACCTTATTGTAAAGTGTGTTTAAGTAGATTGTACTATTTAAAGCCACAAAAGTTCCTATTGACACACACCCCAAAATGAAAATTTACTTAAGTGGCAGAAATTATGTTATGTGGCTAGATAATCAGGTTTATTTCTTTTCTTGGCACAAAAATATTCCCAGACTCCCTTGAGATTGGGCAAAAATCATATGACTGCATTCTGGCCACTACAATATAGGTAGAAATGGTATATGCTGCTTCTAGACCTGGTTTCTTAAAATCCCCAAGCAATCCCCAACTGATCTCTTTCTCTCTTCTCTTAACTGTAAAATTCCAAGGGACATTTGGAGACCCTATTGGACAGCTGACCCAGTACACAGAAGAAAGCTCTGCTCCTGAATCACCATGTCATCAGGTTATTGCCAAAGACTATATTTGGACTGAGAAATGAGTAAAAAATAAACATTTAAGGTGCTCTTTGTTATAGTATTTAGCCTATATTAACCAATATATGGTGTTTACAGAAATATACTGATTTTAGATTCTTTGCTACTTAGAAGCTGTAGCTGTCAAGTAATCACTCAGTATGGATGCTAAAAAACCACTGAAAAAACTCAGAACTTTATGTCCAGCTTTACAAAGGTGATCCCTAAAACAAAGAACAAAATAGAAATAAAGTGTCCTCTGCTTGAACAAGTAAGAAAATATCTTGAAAATTTACATGAGTATTTTGCTAAAACCCATATACTTTTTTTTTTTTATTTGATATAGTGTCACTTGTTTAATTTTGCTTTTCTTACCTTTGCTTTTTGGTGTCTAACCCAAAAAAATCATTGCCAAGACCAACAGCAAGGAGCTTACCTCCATTTCCTTCTCTTTTTTTTAAAAGGAGTATTACAATCTCAGGTCTTATATTCAAGTTTTAATCTATTTTGAGTTGATTTTGTGTATGGTGTAAGATAAAGATCCAGTTTCATTCTTTTGCACGTGGCTATCAATTATCCAAATACCATTTGTTGAAGAGATTATTCTTTCCCCATTGTATATTCTTGACTCCTTTGTTGTAAATTAATTGACCATATTTACATGGATTTATTTCTGGGGTCTCTGTTCCATTCCACTGTTCTATGTGTCTATTTTTATGCCAATACCATACTTTTTGATTATTATAGCTTTGTAATATAGTTTAAAATTAGAAAATGTGGGCACCTAAGTAAGAAAACCCCCACTGAAAAGAAATTCCTAATCACAAATTATAAAACACACAAAGAAACTTTGAAACACCTCTTCATCAACATTAAAAAGCACCCAATGCCTCAATAAGGACTGTGAGATGGAAGGAAATAAATGATATAAATTAATATGAATAAAATAAAGGTATATTTTAAATTTCCCAATAAATCAAAGCCTATTAATGTTTAGGGAAAAAAATCAGCAGATGATAGATAGGAACAGGCTAAATATGAAAATATACCAATTCCGAGTTCAGAAATGAAAAATATAGCTACTGAAATAAAAAAAAAAATCAAACAGATGGAGAGAATATTACTATTGACTCAGATGAAGAGGAACTGAATAAACTGAGAGGTACAAATAAGAAAACCTGTGAAAATACAGTGCAGAGATACATAGAAGAAAATAGAAGTTAAAAAATGTAAAGACTAGAATAAGAAAAAATTCTCTCTGTTATTATAAAAAAAGGAAAAAGAAGAGAGCTGCTTTGGTCAGAGAGCTAATCACTGATAATACTTCTAGAATATAAACGAGATTGAATTTAAATTGAAGTAGCCCTACTATGTTCCAAAGGATAAGAAGAGAAAATCAATTCATAGGAGAAAAAAAGACAGATTTTAAAAAACACATAAAAACTACTGGAGAGGAAAAATAAAATACTTGAAGGCAAATAGAAAATAAATCTATAGAAGCCTTGTCATCAGCAAATAAGCCTGTAGAAGAATAAATAAATGCGTTCAAAATGCAGAAGTTTATACATATGAACCAAGAATTCTACATCCAAAGAGAATCTGGGACACTCAGGATTCTACAGGCTTTCTCATTAATATAAAGAAAAATGAAATATCTGCTATCATCATTATATTTTAAAATATATCTTTATCTTCTAGTCCAGAGGTTTGCAAACTTTCTGTGTAAAGAAACAGCTAGTAAATATTTTAAACTCTGTCTCAACTACTCAATGTGTTTATTCTGCCACTTAATGCATTCATAGTCAATATGTAAATAAGTGGGTTCAGCTATGTTCCAAAAATAAACACATGCATTCATGCATACATACAAACATACATACACACATACTAATGTATCCTAGATTAAACATTAAATATCTAAAATTTCTATCAAGAAAATGACAAAATTCAGCTAAGAAACTTAAAAGAACTAGATAAATGCACAAACATAAAACATTCCTGAATGGAAAGACACAGTATTTATTCATTAATCTTTTGTTCATACATTCTTTTATCCCCAATACATCTCTCTTTCAAACAATAATTCAGGGCTTACTGAGATTCAGGCACTCTGTATTGGAAATTTGACAATTGATAAGGTCTCTCTGTTTTAACATACTTTATTCTATTGTAACCAAAATAAATTTTATCTGATTAGTTATGCAAAAATAAATAAAATAAAATAAAATAAAATAAAATAAAATAAAATAAAATAAAATAAAATAAAATAAAATAAATAAAATTGAAGTTGTGATAAAAGATGAAGTATACCATTAGGTTATAAAATGGTGGAGAGATTGCCTAGAAGGTGAGATCAAGGAAGCCTTTTTTGAAAAAGTGATTATTGAGCTGAGCTGAAGGATAAGTAAGAATTTACCACGTGAAGAAGGAACTGAAGAGTTTGTTCCCTGAATAACATTGTGTAAAAAGTCTTGCAGCAAGAAGGAACATGGCAAGATGAAGGTCTGAGGACAGCAAACTTGTGTCAAAAGAAAGGAAGAGAGATGGAGATTAAATGAGAAACAGATTGGGGGCAGACCACTATAGAGCATGAAAGGTATGGATTTTTATCTTTCTGCTAAAAATAGTAAGAAACCATCAAAGTATGTTCAGCGGGGAGTAGACTTATTTAGATTTGTTATTCAAAAAAGTCACCCAAAAAAATTACTCTAGTGAATTTCTTATGAATGACAAACTGGACAGGAACCAAAAAGGATGCAAATAGATGAGTCAGGAAGAAATAGCAGCAGTATGAATGACAAAGAATAGTAGGGAATTGGAAGAAGTAGAAAGAAGTGATCGATCAGATTTGATGGATTGTTGGCTTGGTATAGGCTTTTACGATGAAAAATATATTCTTTAAGATTTTGAAAGATATTGCACCATTGCCTTCACATATTCAATGTAGCTGGTGGAAATCATTCTTATTCACATTCCTTTGTATTTGAAATTTACCTTATATTTTTGGATATTCTCTTTATTCTAATGTTTGAAATGTCATAATAATAATGTTTTTGTCTGTGTGTGAGCATGAGCATGCATGTGTATGTGTGTTTCATTCATTGTACTCAGCATTTGATGGACCCTTTCATTCTTGAAACTTCTGTGCCCTTGGGTTATGAGAAATAATCTTTGCTGACCAATTACTTTACCATTAGCTGTTTTTCAAACACAGTTAAACATGTTTCTATCAGCATCCTTTCTCCCTTTCTCTTTGTTTTCAGGTATTTGTAACTTTAAAAAAAATTTTAGTAAGGCCGGTAGAAGAAAGGCATTTAAAGCATGTGAACAATTCAATACACCTAACAGGAAGTCTCAGGATATTGATTTTACTGCTTTCTACTTCTTGCCAGTATTGCTTCCAGCAATCTTCAAGAGGCATGACTATTTCATTTTTATAAGGCATTATTCCTTTACAGGATAAAGCTTTAAAAAGGCACATGCCAAAGCATTGTAGAGCATTTTACACCATAATGAGTTTACAAAATACAAAATAAAAACTAACAAATGACAAAAAAATAAAATAAAATAAATAGGAAGAAACCTATAATTCATGAATTTATTAAAGATTCACTGAACTACTACTAAATACTCTTTTCTCAGCAACAGTTTGCTCCTTTCACATAATAGAAAATATGGCCATTGAAAGTTTCCCAATTTTACTCTGGAAAGAAGGTGTCGAAATTTATGACAAAGATTCTAACCTAGACAGAAATTGAGAGGGCCTGTGGAAAGAGCTTTCACACTTTCTGTCATGACAAAAGCCTTACAGGAAGGACTCTATGGCTAGAACAGAGCTCTATGGTTAAAATAGCCTCTTCTCTTAACTTTCCCTGGCCCTCTCAAAATGGGCTTCCTGCTTCTTCTTTCTCTCTCTTCATGCAGCAGCTTGCCATATCTGTAAGTACCTGAATGCAATCCTTCCTTTTTCCTAAATTAATTTGTTTTGATCATGAAATACCTAGTCAACTTTTGTTTATAGCTGACAAGAATACACCTAATGTTTTCTTTGGACTCAAGTTCAAAAACTCAAAGGAGAGATGTTATTAACTCATCTAAAGTCATATGACCCCTCCGAAGAATCATCCTTTTGTGGGTGAAAGCCATATGACTTGGTAATTAAAATTGGAGTAGAAGGAAGCAGTAGTCAGGTAAAATGATATACTGTTTCTAAAAAAGACAGACATGCTAACTAGATAAAAACTAAAGAGAATATTTTCAGAGCAACTGATTGATAGTTTCCATCTAAGTATTTAATTAACAATACTATATTATACTTAAAGATCAAGAGTGCCATGTTTTAATTTATCATATCAATAACAGTATTCTTTGTGAATTTTTTATTTAAATGGAATTTAATAATTTATAAATCTTTATTTAAAAAGTATTCTTAGTGAATTAAGATATGATAGTAAATATTTATTGTTTTGCTCATATAATCAAGGAGTATTAAAGCATTTTTTTCTTCCTTAAAATTCACTGCTTCTTGTATTTGATTTTTATATATTACTTACTTATTGTCTCTTAAAAATAAGTCATTACTTTATGCTTCAGTGACTCTTAGTGGATATTTTTAAGTTTTACCTGAATATAAGAAATTAAATTAAAAAAATAATAGAATAATATTAAAAATAAAAATGTTTAATTTCTGAATTATGGACATATAAATGTTTTATAAAATAGGTAATTGTACCTCAAAACGTTTTTATGAAGGAGTTATTGTTTTGTTAAATTTCTCATTCTGTCGACACCATACTTCAGATAAGTAATGAGTATAAATGAAATTACTTTTGCGATATCAATTTTTCTTTATAAAAGATAAAACCAATTATAGCAAAGTTTGTAGACTTGTGCTTTCATATTTGAAAAAAATTCTTTAAAAAATGATTATAAATTTTATTTTTATTTGTTATTCACTTTATTTTTATTTCTTGAAACATCATTTGGTAATTATTTTTTCTTGAATTATACAACAGTTTAGTGTAATTGTTGAATGAATGTTCATTACAACTTGCTATGGGAAACAAATATAATAGAGTTGTTATATTGAGTGATAAAAAATGATACATGATTGGATTTCGGGGGTCATAAGTTGCTTAGTAATTATTAGGGAAATAATTGGATAGCAACATTAAAGTGAATGAAATGTGCACGTTGTCTCTCTAAAACTGGTCTATGCACTTTCTTGATGCTTATAAATTTATATTTCCTAGAAAATATTTAATAGTATTCTTGAAAAAATAAATCATTTTTAAAAGATTAAATCTTCAGTTATAGTTCCATTTTTGAAGTCGAACGTATATTAAATGCAGACTTTATTTCCAGTCTATGTTATATTCAGCATTTTATTACATACCTTTCATAGCTGGGAATCCTCATAAGTACCCCACTTCTAATGTTGGTAATGAGATTGAGATGGTATTCAATAAAGGGTCCACTATAGGGTATGTATATAGGATATATTAGATAAATATTGTTATAATTTTATAATTATTTATTTTCATTATTTTTATCAGGCCATAATTATATATTAATCTTTTATTTCTAGCAGTGAGACACTGTATACCATCACTAAAATCTTTCCTTGAAATATCTAAAAATACTAAAATTTTAATTTTTAAGATGCTTTATAGATCTAACCAGAAATCAAAGAATATCTAGTAGCCAAAAATTAAGTCAATCTAGTATCCTAAATTGGTAAACCAATGCTGAACTTGGGTATTGTGTTAGGAGTTAAAAAGATGAACTTGAGCTTTTATTTTTCTAGTCACATATGAAAAATAAGGCATAGAATTCAAAGTTCAGCGTTGGCTAAAGTTATGTAGTCTAATTGAAACTCGTTTTCATAAGCCTGAGAGCAAAAATGACACTGTCATCACCAATACAAGAGTAAACCTAATCAAACTTACTCCCCAAAAGCATTAAAAAGAAAATTGTTTATTTAGAACCTTAGTAGTGACTTGCAACAAAAAGAGAACTCTCCTATAAATACCTAACTCAAATGACCCTAATATGGCCTCTCGCCTATATTTATGACTCCAAATTGCAAATCTTTTCATTTAGTTTAGAGCTGGTTGGTTCTGTTGACTGATGATACCAGTTGTCTTAAAGAAGCAAATGCAAATCTTCTTGCCGACTGATGCTACCAGTAGGCATAACAGAAGCAAATGCAGAATTATGCCTTCATAAAATTCTCGAATTATTTTGATTGATGGCATTACATAAAGTAGCTCAAAGTCAAAAAAAAAAAAAATGCAAAAGGAAATAAGGTACCATGAGCTCTAACCAGCAGAAAAATTAGAGAGAAGACTGAGAACTGACAACTAATATTAGAATTAACAGATTATTAAATTATATTTACAGTATAATTGGATAAGCTTGTTTGAGGATATAGACAAGTGAAAAATATGAATAACCCCCCTTAAAAATTATGTAAAATAACAAAGTAGGTTTGAAGAAAAATTACACAGATCCTTTTAATAAAATATAATCATTAAAATGAAAATTTTCATTATGACATAATTGGATAGTATATTAGTAAACTAAGAGATATCTGAAGAAATTTTTCTTTATGTAGAGGGGAAGAGTGAGGTAAATATAAAGGAGTTATTAAAAGTCACAGAAGATAGAATGAAAAGGTCTAACTTACGTATAATTAAAATTCTATAATCAGAGGAGGAAGAGAATGGGGCAGAAAAAATATCTGAGTAGAAAACAGATTATAATTATGAAGAAATTAATTCATTCAACTCATAAACATTTATTCAATGTCTACTATAGTACTGTGAGTAGAGAAGTGAATAAGAATAAAAATCTCTCTCTACTATTTTGAAACTCATAATTAGTCACCAGTAAATGATTGAAGCCAATGAATAAAAGCTTTCCTCTTTTTCTGCTGGATGATCCTGAGAAGCTTCTGATGAATTTTCAATGGTCTCATAGCCTGTTGCTATAGCCAAATTATTAATACATTTTTTTATTTTCTGCTTCATTTGCTTTTCCCATCCTTCCTGTTTCCTAGAATCATATTTCTATATAAACTTCTCAGATCTATAGTTTTATCTGAGGCTCTTTTGGGGGGTTAATTCAGGCCGAAATAATTTGTAACAGAAGTGACATTAAAAACTAGGCCTTCAAAATGGGATTTGGAACTAGATCTTTTAAAAATTAAATGGCATTAAAGAATTAATAAAATTAACAGTAAGTAAGTTGCTATGAAAATAGTATGGTGGTTCCTCAAAAAATTAAAAACAGAGCTACCGTGTGATCCAACAAACCCACTCCTATTTATCCAAAAGTATTAAAATCAAGATCTTGAAGAGATACTAGAATTCTTATGCTCATTGCCGCATTATTCACAATAGCAAACTATAAAAATAATCTAAATGTCCATTGCAATATGAACAGGTAAATAAAATGTGTTATATACATATAATAGAATACTTTTCAGTCTTAAAAAAAGAAGGAAATTCTGCAATATACAGCAAAATAGATGTCTTGAGGACATTATGCTAACTGATACAAGCCAGTCAGGGGAGTATAAATACTGCAGGATTTCACTGTAAAACATATCTAAAATCATCAATTTCATAAAAATCAAAAAGTGGGATGGTTGTTGCCAGGGGTTGGGGGGTGGGGAAAATGGAAAGTCACTAATTGACAGGCATAAAGTTTCAGTTAACCAAGTAAATAAGCCCTAAAGATCTGCCGTACACCACTTTACTTACAGTCAAGGATACAATATTGTACATGTAAATATTTGCTAAGAAGGTCAGTTTCATGATAAGTGTTCTTATCAAAATAAAATAAAAAATTTTAAAAAGCATAAAAATAAAAAGTGAACTATTGTAGGCTTTCCTGCCTTTCTTGTTTAACAAATAGTGCTGGGAGAATTGATCAATCATATGTAAATATAGTAAAGGAGAGTCTCACTTCACACTATACACAAAAATATATAACAAGTAGATTAAAATTTAAATAAAAGGAGAAATTATAAAACTTTTAGAATACAATGTAGGAGAATATCTTTATATTCTCTGAGTAGGAAAATAATTATTTGATAGAAAATACAGAAACCATTAAGAAAAAAATGATCAAATTTACTTCATTAAAATTAAGAAATTTTGTTCATCTAAAGTCAGCATAAAAATTAAAATTATAATATAGGGAGAAGATATTTGCAAATTATATAATCAACAAATGATTAGCATACGGAATTCCTCCAAGTCAATATAATTAAAACAACACAGTAGGAAAATTCTTGAATAGTCATTTTATACAAGATGAAACTCAAATGTCACATGACTATAAAAAAGCAGCTAAATTTGTACTTAGGGATTTTTAAATAAGCCTACAATGATATATAGTTTTACTCACTAAATATACAAAGATATTACACACTTGACAATACCAAATGTTAGTAAAAATATAAATCAATGACAAACTCTCACATGATATTCATAGAGTGTAAATTAGTACAGACTCTTTGGAAAAGTAATTGAATATTATTTAATAAATATGAAGATGGGCTAACCCTAAGCTGAGCAATTTTATTCCTAATTATAGGCCTAAAGAAACTTTTCCAAAAATGAACCAGAAGATATGAGCGAGAATGTTCATAACAAAACCTTTAATACCGAACATAAAACAAAACAAATCAAATTGAAAACACAAGTGGTTATCAATTGTAAAATGAATAAATGACCCTGACATATTTATGGTTCAGTTTACTATTCAATATAAAAAAGTAAATTATTTTCAACTCTAAGAAACAGCAAGGATGAAACCTGAGGTCATAATGTTGAGCATAGAAAGTTAGTAACTGAATACTGTAAGTATGACTCCATTTATATGAAGTAAAAAACTATGCACAAGTAAACAGTATGTTTCAAGAAATACAAATGTAGATGGTACAACTATAAATAATAACAAAGAAATGATTTGCACAAATTCAAGAATATGTATTCTGAGAGGAGTGAGATTTGAATATCTGTTTGGGGAAGGACCACAAGGCATATAAAAGGTAATGGTAATGTTCTTTTTCTTAAACTGAGTGACGAATCAATGGCTTTTTTTTTTTTTTTTTGGCATTTCATCATATATCTACACACATTTAAATACTTTTATCAACTCAGCATTTAGTAACTATAATTGAAAAATACATTTATATCTTTTAAACACTTCTTCTCTTAGAACCTTATTTCATTGTTTCATGATTTTTTATCTCTCATGAATAAATTGCTTCTCACAATAAGAAACATCAAAGCAACTTGGGAAATAAAATCATAGACACCATGGCAATGGAGTATGGGCATTTTAACATAATCAGTAGTATTTAAGGTGTCTACATAGGTAATTATACTTTCTAAAGTAACACAATCTAGGGAAAGGCTAATTTAAAGTCTTTAAATGACAATACAATAGTCTGTTTTTATCCATGGTTTTGCTTTCCATGATTTCACTTTCTGCAGTTTTAGTTACCCACAGTCAGTCTCGGTCTAAAAATATTAAATGGAAAACTCTGAAAATAAATAATTCACAAGTTTTAAATCCAGTGCAGTAGAGTATCATCACAAAATCTCTTGCCATCCTGCTCCATCCTGCCCCATATGTGAATCATCCTTTGTCCATCCTATGCAGGAGGTATATAAACCATCCACCCTTTAGTTACTTAGTAACCATCTCAGTTATCAGATTAACTGTCAAGGTATCTCAGTGCTCGGTTCAAGTAACCCTTATTTTACTTCATAATAATAAAGTTTCCCCAAAAGTGGGAGAGTAGTGATGATGGCAATTCAGATATGCCAAAGAGAAGCCATACAGTTACTGTTAATCTCTTACTGTGCCTAATGTATAAATTAAACTTTATCATAGGAATGTACATATAGAAAAAACAGTACACAGGGTTTGGTACTATCAGAGTTTCAGGCATCCGCTGGGGGGTCTTAGAAAGTATCTTCTGCAGATAAGGGAAGACTAATATAAACAAACTTAGAAAATTTATTTTTAGGTATCTTTTAAAATATTTTGATAGAGGTCAGACTAAATGAATGAATAGAGCATAGGAACAACTTACTGGTACTTTCAAGGTAAGCTTGATTTCTCTCTTATTTTTTAGGCATCTATAATGAATCATAGATAATGGTGCTAAGTTTAAAATTATAATGTACTTTTCAAGTGATCTCAAACCAATAGACTGGATATACAAGAAACACAATTTGGTCATGGTTAGAAAGAAGGGATTTTACTTTTTGACTCTCTCGAACAGGCTACTCACTTGTTTAATTTTAATAGGAATCAACTACTTTGCCACTTCATGAATTCTAGAATGTGGAAAATTTATCTGACTTCAAAAATCATGGTGAAAATCAATTTTGAATTTTCCCTTAGATCGGGTAAATGTATTACACAGACACTGAAGATACATCTGTCTTTTTGTTTTCTGACTTAACTTAACTGAAAACAAGCAAGTAAATTGAATTATGAGTTGGTCTGTGGAAGAGGACCTTGCTATGATATCTAGAATTATTTAGAGCTCTTTTTACCTGGGGGCCTTGGGGAAGTGAAAGCCCTTCTTTTTGGGCAGCCTTCCCTTTAACTACTCCCTCCCTTTCTTACACTATCAAATCACTTATCCTTGAAGAACACTTGATCTGGAACTATTTTTGCTCTGTGTCTCCATACAAATCTGATTAATAAAAAAAATATATATATATCACTGATAAGGATACAGATATATTTAAAATTCTGCTGTTTGAATGCCCACTTTTTTTTTTCCTTTTTTTTTTTAAAATCCCCTAAATTTCACTTTCAATAATGGAGTTTATAGTTAGCCACAGTAGATATATCTTCACTTAATATTGTCAGATATCACTGGGGAAAGATAGTTATGGAGAAAGATTTCGTAGCATATGTTTTAGGGAAAAAATATTTGATTTGGAGATACATGTTATAAAGTAAATGTGTCACAAAAAAAGAGACATTGTTATGTTAGTTGATAAATTGGTGCCACTACCACCCTCTAGAAATATTTGGGTAGTGATAATGGAAGGTTGGTATATAAAAAGGAATTTAAATTATCTTTTGTATTTTTTAGGGTTCAGGGAAGAACCTGCTTCTTTAGGATTATAGCCAAAAAATACTTAATGAGTACAATTTAAAATATTTTTTTGGAAAATATTTCAAATTTATTAATATCTATTAATCTAATTTTTAGGTTCTAGGCACATTGGCATTTTAAATTATGCTAATTTTATTTGTTTCTTAAGAACTTTTAAAATAATATTTTGAAACAAGTTCTACTGAGAAAAAAGTAATAATAAAAGCATGTTTCTTTTTGTTTTAGTATTGCATCATATGATTTTTAGATAAAAATTTAAATTTAATGAACTAAGGGAAAAACTAGCTTTCTAATAATTTCATTAAAAAATTAAAGGTCTTTCTTCTTTTCAATGAGAATATATCAAATTGCCTACAGAAGTGATTTGAGCTTTCAAAGCTCGATTTAGCTTGCCCTATCTTAAAAGTTATGTGTGATTTGTTATATTTGTTAATGTTCACAGTTGTTAATTAAAATTTGTGCTAGTCACCCATGTGTTTAGCACTGGAGTGATATTAACTTAAGAACCTTTCTCTTTTTCTATTTTGGTTAGATGAACTACTGCAATTGCATTTAGATTTTGACTGAAAATATTCTGAAAAGGTCTCCAAGAGATGAGGTCATGAGGTAAAAGTTAAATAATGATTTTTAAATATGATTAACTGCTAAATGACTAATAAATTTAAAAATTAACTCCAAAATGGCAGCATATTTCTTCATACTAGTTTAAAATTCTGAACAACAGAAAACTATTTTACCACTTTGATTTTATTGTAAATAGGAGCCACATTCACTTAAAGGCTCCCAATTGGGGACAGTTATAGCTAATGCTTAGCTCATGAGTACATAAGGATAATTGCATACCTTGGGCTAATTTGTATTGCTAGAACTGTATCAGCTTAAAAACCATTCCATATCATTCATCACTTTTTTTTTTTATTCAGGCAATGACTTGAATATCTTTTAATTCTTTAAGTTTCTATGCAAGTTATTTATCTATGATAACGGAAAAATTACATTAGCTCTTGTTCACTCATGGGACACTATACTTGGTGACAAACATAATGAAACAAATGACAATTTAATTAAGGAAATACATATTCCGAAACTTTTAGAACTGTATACTATGTATAAGTATGTGTGTTTATAAAATCAAGTCCATTATTTAATCTTCTAAAAATAATGTACAACTAAGCAGATTCTTTTTTCCAACATTATGTCCAACATTAAACTGTTACTTAAATCAATTAGGATATAATAAAGTTTTATTGAAGAGATTAATTATGATGACTCTTGACTCTGAGTGCAGTGATATTTCTTGTTTCTTATACCTTAGGCTGCTATCCCAAATTTCCAAGTAATAAGGCATGTTTAAATCTTTCTCATAACCAAAGCATACTGTCCTAACTTTCAAAATTCTAAATCTAAGGCTGTTTCTAGAACAAGACTCTCCTCATATCACCCACATTCCTTTCTTCTTCTTCACAGTGTGTTTAACGTACTAAAGATATTGGTAAATATCTTTAGTGCAGATTCAGTGAAGATCCTTTTATTTAGAGATCCTCTATTTATAATAGAGTCCAACATTTTGAAACAAGATAGAACCATTAAAAGATAGAAAATAATGTTGGCATTAGTTGACATTAAACTATTATTGCACGAGATTGAAAATATTATTTTATTAGACAATCTCTTTTTTCATTTTAATAACTGATGATTACATATTTCAACAGGTACATTTAAGAACTCTAATAATTTTTGGTCAATAGATTCAAAGGGTATTAGAACAAAATGTGTTTGGTCTCAAGATTATTAACTGAACAGTGCCTTTAAATGGCCTTTTGTCCCTTTGTCACATTAAAACATGTTAATATGTGCATACATAAATGAATGTCATTATACAAAAGTCAGTAAGTGGCTTTGTAGTTCAAATCTTTTAAAAATAGTCTGCTCATGGCATAGCTTAATGACAGGTGAAATCTTGGTAGTTCCTAAGAGACTGGCAAATTTTCGTATAACCTGATAGCAAATTTTCCTTAGTATGCCCTTACTTTTCTCAGAAACATTTTACATCAAAATTCAAACTCCATAAGGATAATGCAGTATTAGTTTAAAAAGTCACAAATTCTTATAAACCTTTATCAAATTGATTGTTGAGTTTTGTAATTTCCTGAAAGTATGGAAACTAATGTTCTTATGACGTATAAGGTAACAGGAAGAACTGGTTGCATTCAAATGTATTTAGGTTCTTCACATGTGTAGTGCACATCTTTTTAAAAAACATGAGAAGAATCACCAGATTCAAAATGAAGGTTTCTTAATTTCTAGCTGTGTGTCATTAACAATGTTCTCTAAACTCCCTGAACCATAGTTTTCTCATTTGTAAAATAAGATCTGTAAAATCATACTCAACAATTTCTAAAATCTCTTCTGGCTGAAATAATTGTCTAATTCTAAATTTTGTGTTCTCTGATTGCTGTGCTCAATTAGACTGAGGACTAGAGAGTTTGCTTAATGTATAATGATAATATAGTTTCATTTCCCAGTATGAAATTTGACATCAGGAAACAGTTAAATGGATACTAGGAGTTGACATTTTGAAAGGACAAATGGAAATTACTAACTAAAAAGAGTGGACCTGATTGTGAAGCTGACTGATTTATAGCATACATTTACTAAAGTTTGAACTAAGGTTTAAGTGGTTGCTGTTGTTCTGAAAAACTGACAATTTCACATTGCCAGTTGTCATGCGTGTGACCCTTGAGTTCAGCAGAGGGATACCCCAGAAAAGTAAAAACTGGGTAATGAGTTCTGGGATGCCAGCCTCGCTTCAACCGGAGGAGTGCCACTTTTATTTATTCTACATTATCAGTATTTTGCATTCAGTTTTATGTGACTAGTGCTAAGGAACTTGAGTAAAAAAATAAATTGATGTTTAAAGTTATTGCACTAGCTAATATTCCAGTCGCGGGAGTGAGAAGACATTGCCTGAAGTGTGTTGCTTCATGCATTGGCAACCACCCTTGTTGGTATTCTTTGGACTAATTTTGTTCGACTTTTGCTCGTGACTTTTGTGAAGATATCTAGGGCATTTAATCAACTGTGCAGCTGACATGACACTAGGAAGGAAATTGCATAGGTTTGGGTTAGAGAATCAATATCCCAGCAGCTCTCATTCAGCTTGGACTACATCTAATAAGTTGACGTTAAATAAAGCCATATCCAAATCTTTGTTTTTCAGATTAAAAATAAAAGATTAAAAAAATAGGTTAATAAGAGAACCTAATAGTATCATAGAAGATGAAAAATACTTAATAGTGGCACTATTAAAACAAGCTAAAATAAAGTTAAAAAGTAAAAATACCAGCAATTTTAATTTATGAAAATATATTACAAAAATAAAATGTGAATTATGATGGTTTAAATTCAGTATCTTAACACAAGGGTGAAGGAAATCTGATCAGATCACATGTGGAACATATTTCTATCCAGAACACTACTTTAAGGGAAATGCCAATATAAACGAGACTCTATTTAAATGTACATGACCATGTGATGAATCAGAGACCACGTTATAATAGGAATTGAGAGTGTTTATTCTAAACAGAGCACAGATTGTTGCTATCTTTAACCATTTGCAGGAGTGACATTAAGACTGAAATTAGAATTGTTTTATATAACTAACAAGGAGCTGGACTTCATCAGATTAAGAAAGTATCTAAGATGAAAGAATTGGTCTTGATATAAAGAAGACATTTTTAATATTGAGAACTTAATAAAAATGGAACAAGTTTTGAGAAATACAAGGTTTCCTCACCTTAAGAATATTCAAAATCAGAGTTTGGGACACAAATTGGTGAGGTTAGGAAGTAATTATACATAATATTTAAAGAATTTATTATTCTAACATTTATGATAATGTAATAAAAATATTTTGTTAGATTTTTAAATTTATATATTTTTGCCTACCATCTGAAAAAATTAGGAAACATTCCATTGTTAACTGAGCAAAATGACATCAAAATTTAATAATCAAACAGAATTATGTAGATTTTTTTCAGTAAACATGCATGATCATTAATAAATGTTTGTGAAACAAATGCTTATTTTGTATGACACTAAAGATTACTACTTTTTAAAGCCAGAAATCAGTTAGCAAAACCCCTAATCACAAAAGGTCCAAATATTATCATCACAATGAAAACAGAACTGATGAAACAGAACTGATAAACCCATGTCCTCATTCTCGGGAGCTACAGCTTATTTGTGTCCAGTAGGGAGAGTGAATGGGATTACCCATCATACCCACCATTTTCTCCTGAACACAGTAAGTTCTTCTCACTTTTATAACTAAGGCTTATAGAATCATATCTCCCACATGTTAAGGACTCAATAAAATTTTTTTTAAAGAGTACAGAATATGTATGTTTTGACATTAACCCTTGAAATTAGATTCCGTGCTAAAATGAAAATGACCAAAGAATATATACATATGAAAGGTACCACAAATTTGTAAAAATTCCCCACTTACCCAAAGAATTGTGTTTCTGTGAGAAATATGAGTTTTATATAACTTTTATGAGGGAACATGTTGCTTGAAGTAGGCAGAATAACCACCACCCAAAAAAACAAAGTTGTCCATCCCAATCCGTGGAACCTGAAATTATGTATGCTACATGCAAGAGAGGTTGTCGTCAAACAGATTACCTTAAAATAAAGAGATTATCCTTGATTATTTGAGTGAATCCAAAGGTCCTTACAAATGAAAAAGAGAGGTAGAAAAGTCAGGGTGAGATGTGATATGAGAAATAGTTGGTCACTGCTGGCACTGAAGATGAAAGAAGAGAGCCATGAGCCAAGGAGTGCAGGAAGCTTTTAGAAGCTGGAGGGGTGAGAGGTGGGGAAACGAACACACACATACACACAAGGAGATGGGTTCTCCTTTAGAGCCTCTGGAAAGGAACAGAGTGCTGCTGACACTGATTTTAGTCCAGGAAAATCCATGCCAGACTTCGAGCTTCCAGCGCTGGAAGATAATAAATTCATGTAGTTTTAAACCACTAAATTTGTGGTAATTTGTTACAGGAGCTATAGGAAATGAATATAGTAATAGGAGCAGAGTGTCTTAGGTTGTTTCTTTTTTTCCACTTTGATTTCTTTTCTAAGAGACTCACTTAAGTATTTTGTAGTAGCCTTTTTACCAGTGATTCACTTGACAGCAAGAGAATGTTTTACAGCATGAATTGTCTACTAAACAACCTAATCAAAATATTATTAAACAATTACACTGCGGTAGGCTGTTTAATGAAGTGCTTTCAGTGTGGCCTGAACACTAATAGCAACAGTGTTAAGATGCTTTGTGCTCTGTGTATCAAAGAGCTTGTAATAATGTGAGTTGACTAAGAGCCAAATAAATCTTGAAGCACCTTTGACAGACAATATACTTGTGCCAGTCTAAATATTGTCAGGTATTATTGTGCATGAAAATGGGAAAAAACAAGACTATAAAGAGCCTTCACATACTGTATATTATGTAAACTCCCTGATAACTAGGTACTTTCCAAGCTTCCTCCCATCAGATGAAATGTCTATTACCTTGATCTGAATTTGAGTATAAATTTTAAAGAACATAATCTAAAGTCAAGCCAAGTACTCTTGAACTACCCTTTATATCAGTACCTAATTTAGAGGTAGTGGTACCTAGAGGATGGAAGAAATCTTTTAGAATTGAGGAAATAGTATAAGACTGATAGGTAAATCTGAATAGGACTAATGCAGATATACCTAATGGTGCGGTTACAGTATCCTTTGGTTTTTAAGCAGAAAATTTCCATCTAACTAATTATATTTTCTTTCTTCTGTGTTTCTTTGTTTGTAAAAGAGTTCCAGGTCAGAAAGTTCATTATCATATTTGTAAACTTTGACTTTTCATTCTAATGGTTTTGTGTTATGTGTGAAAAATAAAATAAATCTGTATTTAAGGCAAAAAAAAAATCTCCAGTAAAGTTGTAATTTATATATTTATTTATAATTCCTATTTGCAATAATTTTATCTACTATAATTTAATATTTGTCATACATGTATCTTTCACATGTGTGTACCATCTCTCAAGTTTATTTTTAAGACACTGAATCTTCTTGTACATTATAAGACTTATTATTTTAGGTTGTACTTGAGAAATGTCCCCAAAATATTAGTGGGTCAGTTGGCTCATTATTTTGCTAAGTCTTTCAAGAACAAAGGAAAATTTTCAGCCTTTTTTCTTTTAGAATTTTTTCAAAGAGTTTTTGAGTTACACTTGTAAGTATGAATGGAATTTTCCATCTAAAGCAAATCTCCCTCTTAGAGACAAATGGCAGGTTTATGATGAACACATTTGCATCCTGGAATCACTGTCCCATCTTAACAGTTTTCTCAGCTAGTTCTTATTTAAAAGATGTATGTTATATTTAACTATTAATAAGTTGACAAGTATTTCATCTAAGCTAAATAAATTTCCTAGCTGGAAAAAATTGGTAAATTTCATTGTCTTCAGAGTTAAAAGATACAAGAATATGGATAAAAAAAATCAAACATGAATTTAAGAATAATCACAATTCTAAACACTACTGACAGTTATAGAGAAATCAAAAAAGGGGTAAACTGAAAGTTCACGCATATGGTTTTGGAATTATGGACTAAAGTCCTCTCTACTCTAGGCTTTATTTTTCCCTGATAGATCTCTTATGGACAAGAAACTATATTAGAATTGCTCCCCCGAAAATAAAAAGGAAAAGTCCTTTCCGAAGGAAAGACTTTCTCGCCTTTGAAATTGGTTGTAAAGGCAGTGACTCTTTACGTAGATGACAGTTTGAGTGTATGGTTTGGAGGAGATAATTGGAGTATAGAAATTCATCCCAGCCATGACTTGGAACACCCTGTTGGAGTGATACAAACTGGTGGTGTCCCTCTTTCCTGTTGTCTCATTAACTCACTATGGCCCTTCTCAAGAAATCTGTGTCAATCATTTATGTTTGCTACATTCACTGGTTCTCTAACAAAACAGTGGCTGCTACTTCCACTCCTTGTAATTTGTCTGCTTAGTAAAAATAACAGAAAATTATTACTCGAAGTTCTGTCAGTTCTCTCTGTTTGGCCTTCTTGATCCCTCTCTTATGAGATATTAGAGTCCACTTAGCTACTCTCAATGCACTCATCTCCATCTATCATTGTCTCTGTTTCAACTTCTATCGTTTGTCATCTTAATGGTGAGGTATTTTGACAAGTGGAATGAATTCCGATTAGCTGTGATTATCAGAAGTGGACAAGAGAAGTTGAGGGTAGCGGATGACACACTATTTCACATTCTACTCTCATCTAATTTATATCTATCAAGCAGATCTTAGAGTGTTATCCACTCAGCATTCTCCAAATTGAGTCATTTTCCCTAATAGTATCAGTTCTGCTGATGTTTCTCTAAGTCTAGATGATTACTGAGGAAGCAGCTTCAATTGTTAATGTGTAAGATCTTTTGTTTTGAGACCAGTGGAGAAATTTTTTGTTTGTGTATTTTTCAAATCAGATGGCAAACTTACTATAATTCTCCATATCTATCAGGCTCAACTTAGCTTATAAGTAAATGTTAAACTATGAATCCAATAACCTTTTTAGCAACTCATATTAGTAATGGAAATGATATTAGAAGAATCACAGATTATTCATTTATGCTTTTGATGTTTCACAGAGAAAAAGAAAACACAGCTTATTATTAAATGGGAGGATACAAGCAATCTGCTTAAACACACATAGTCATATAATTTTTTAGAAGAAAATCAACTGAAACCAGCACAATTATTTTTAAATGAATAGTAAACAAATGTATATCATTACATCTTACCAGATGCTGAGGGCTGAAATATTTGTTGAGGCTAAAAAATATTTTCTATTGCTGTAGAGGATTCACTATTTAAAGTTCTTAAAATATAAAATTTAAACAAAATTAAGGAATGTCAAAAACTAAATACAATTGGGACTTGAAGTAATGTGATGTGTTTTAACTCCTTCTGTTCCCAGAATTTTTTACTCATTGAAATTGTAACTAAAGGAAGAGTTTCATGATTGTGACTCTTATTTAAAGTTTTCTGTATATACATATAATATCTTAAAGTTCATTTACGACTTTCTTATATGTTGTTACTTTGAATTTCCAGTGTCCTCTCTCATTGTTTAATTTCTTTCATTTGTATTTATGCACATCTGAATTTTGTTATGTTACAAAGTGATGCTTTAATGATGGTGGAGCGAAAAGACAGTATATATTTTCTAATTATCTTAAAAGGTTTTAGTAGACAAATGCCTAATATTTAGCTAAAATAAATATTCTTGGTTTCCTATAGGTTAGTTGCTCCTGAAGTTGGTTGTACAAATGATGAGATTTTTCAATGAATTTTTGCATTCTCAAAACATGCTGCAGAGTTCATTCTTGAAAGCTGTAAGCCCACAACTACTAGTTGCTGCTTGAATACCTGATATGTTCCAAAAATTGTTCTCTGTGTCGAAACTATGATTATAAGCATTAGTTCTTTATAAATGTCAGTAGCAAGACTATAAATTACAAAGGGATGAAGGCAAAGTTCCTTTCGAGCTTTGAAATATGCATCTGTTATTGTATATTGATAATTTATTCTCAAACAGAGGTGCTGTTGAAATTGCATGATCTGTAGATTAGCCCATGTGTTCAGGGACAAACATTAATTGTAGTATTTTAGAAGGAAGGTAAGTTTTATTTACTTTTTTCATAGTTTGATTTTAAGAAACATTTATTTTAGTAAAGAATGAATATGTTCAGTTGCTGCCACGATGAATTCTAGAGGTAATATTTATTAGTTTTCTTAGTAAGTTTTTGAACTTTATAATTTATAATTTAGATAACAAAATCCAAAATTAAAAAATTATATATATAGCAACTTTTTATAAAGTGGCTTAGATTTATAAATCTCTGCTATATGAGTAGTGTCTTTATGAAAAGAAAAATGTGATACGTCAGAAAAATTACCCAGAACCAAACTGAAGTCTGGCAAAATCTCCCACATCGACTGAAATGCAGTGATTTCATTTAATTTATGAACTTAAAAAAAATTTAAGCATAAACTCCCCTGTGATATTTAAATTTTTAAAATGTTTTCATTAAATTCCTAGTCTGGAATAAACAATAAGAAATTTCTTAACACTTTACCATATTGATTTTAGCATAGGTAAGAATAATTGTACTTGTGGTATAATTACTTACTTTAATGAAAATTAGAAGCATGAACCCAAAGAAGATATTTTCCTAAAAGGCATGTAGAAAATTTCATAGCATATTTTTAAAAATGTATTTGGTGAGTGTTATATCATTGGTTGCTTCTTTTATACCACAGTAGATCTGACTTTATGTAAAAATAATTCTTAGTAAAAATATGGACAAGACCTAGAAAAATGTAATTTTGTTTCTAAAATTATTTTGGAGTATAGATCTGTGTCTATAGGGTATTTGTGCGTGTGTGTGTATGTTTATGAACTGACCAAATTTTCTATTTCAAATATAATAATGTTTATTTTTACCTTGATTATTATCATAAAGGAGACTTTACTCAGAGTTTTTTCTTATGGCCTCTTTTACCATACTTATATATCTGCAGATATAGCCACCAACACAGAATTGCTGGTTTTATCTTTCCATAAATATCTCACAGAATCCTGGATGTAAGAAAATAACACATTCCCATCTCACATTTAAAAATGAGGGGCCACAGTTTTTGAGATGTTAATATGATGGGCTCACTTTATACTACTGGTGAGTGACAGAGCTGGGACAGAACCAGGAAAAGAACTCCAAAATCTGAACAAGTACTTCCCACCAGAATGTCTTTCCTCTGGAACCAAGTCTCTCGTTAAGGAAAAACTATTTGCAGTGTCTTTAATTTGATGTCAGTGCTTTATGTTAAATGTATGTTGTCATTTTGTTTCTACATATTGACAGAATTACTGACCCTCACACTGTCCCTGGCATTAACATTCCAGTAGAGGCGATGAGTTTTCCTGTAAGTCTTTACCTGATTCGCTGTGACTACATTCGAACTCGTCCTTAATTGACTGAGAACTGTGGTGCGGCAAATTCTACAAAATCAATCAACCAATATTGGCTCTGTTGGCCTCTACCTGTGTACTATGTACATGGTTGGTGTGAGGCCTCACCTCTACTTATGCTTTCACTTCCTCCAGAGGCTGTGTCTTCTCATCTCTACCTTGAACCTACATTTGGGGAAACAAAACAAAACAAAACAAAACATAGTTATGAGCAAAACCATTACATTCTAGGATGTTTGGGTGAAAATGCAAAGTAAGTGTTCCCTCCAAAAGTTATTTTACAAAAATAGGTAGCATTACTTGGATGTGCCTGGAAGCTGGAATGAGGGTTTTGTGCAGTGGAGGCTCCATCCCTTACCCTTGGACATACACTCTGATCAAACCACTGCCTGGCTCTTCTGGAGGGAGGAGTGGCCCTGCTGTGCTCTCAGCTCTCTAGTCTGCTATTCTCCTAAGGTCTGGATGACTGCAACATGGGAAAAGGTAAATTAAAGCAAGTTTGAAATAGCAGCACTTTTTAAAGGTGAAAAACTAGGATATATTTTGATTATTTTTTTGAGTTATGGCTAAAACATACTTTCTGAAAGGTTTGTGTTTGGATAATTTTTATTTGCATTATTTAGTTACATATTCTGAGAGAAGGCAATTCTTACAGAATGAAAAAAGTGTATTAACTCTATAGGTAATCTGAAATATTTATTATGGATTTGTCATGGGGCTACCATATTAAGATTTCTTTTATAAGTTTCATGTAATTCTTATATTTCAGTTGTTTAGGTCTAGGAAGAGAATAAGTATATGGTTCTTCTCTTACATATCTTCCTTCTAGATTAAAAAAAAAATTGTGAAGACTATCTAATGAATATGTGTGGAAAAATTTCTATAATATATGTGGAGTTTTCTGATGCCAGAAGAATCAATAACTGGAAATAATTGAAATTACAAGTCTTTTAAGTTAAAGATCAGAAAAGGAGATAGTAGTTTTTATTCTGAATATGAGCTTTCAATGCATCAAATGGCTAAAGAGGAAAAAATCATTTTAAATTAAAAACTCAAGAAAGTCATGGGATGTTTCCACAGGTTATATTATCTCTATGGGGAAAAAAAATAATTGGAGGACATTAGAAAGAAGAAAATTTAAAAAAAAAAAAATGAGAAAGAAGTGGAAGTAGAAAAACAAATAAAGAAAAGAATGCAACATATGTGCATTTTTAAAATATCTTAATTATGTAGTTACTTCTCCCTTGAAACTGGATTGTCTTTACCCAATTTGAGGGGAAGACCTAACAATTCTAATGATAGTACAGATTACCTTGTGTCATGAACTAGAGATGATGCAGGTTATCTTCCTCCAAAGTAAATTTCTGCATGGCTTTATCTCACTTATTTGGTTGAAACACTTGATAAGAGATCCAGTAGGGAAATAAGTGAATATAGACATAACCTGCAAATATTTTAATGTTACATATTTAAAAGAACAAAAATAAGCTTTCTCGAAAATGTGAAAGTGAGAAAATAATTAATTATGAAGGCAAAGCAGCTGAAGAGTCTTCGCATTTTGTTCAATTATACATAGATTTTTTTTTGAAAAGTGCATTTTTTTGTACATTAATTTTTTTTTTTTTTTTTTTTACTTTCATCCAACAGTTAACATATTTGTCATGTGGCTATTTGCCAGGAGGTGTTGATGATAATGATGATAATGATGACGATGATGCCTAGTAGGCAATGAGGTCTTAGCATGTACTAGGTACAATGCTCAGGGCTATGTCGATCATTTGATTTTACGGATAATAATTGAGCCTTTAAGAGGTAAACCACTTCACTCATTGTCACACAGCTCATCAGCACATGGGCTAGATTTTAAGACAAGCAGAATTCTCTCTTTATGGAAGTGACAGCACATTTAAAACTAAAAGAAATTATGCTGTAGTGAAATTCTGTGACTCCGTGATCTAATCCTGGTTATGAACTAAAAAATCCATAAGAATTTGTGTAAATTTATTTTTCATATTTGAACTTTAGTCTTTTTAATTATAAAATAATGAGTTGAGAATTGCCCATTTCCTATGTCTCTTCTAGCCAGAATGTTCTATTATATTAATGAAAGGAAATTAGAGATATGGAGATGACATTTTAAAATGTATTAACAGAAAAAAATAATCTATTTCCTAAAATACATAATTACTTTTATTTGATAATTTTTTGTTTATATATTAGAGTGCAACCCAAAATACATAAATCTATAAATACCAAAAAGTTTTTGTATATTGAATTGCATAATGTAGATTGAGTTCTTTGCAATATACTATAATGTCATATTATAGCTATTGAATAATTACTACCAAGACTGCAGAGTCAGTGGTAATTTTCGCATTCTAAGAATGGCTTGGATTAACTTAGATAATAAGGCTACTATACAATTAAAATCTTTTTGGGGTTTCATAAATCCATTATATCCCTAACTTACATAATGAAAATTTATTAATGTTTTTTAATGTATTCTGCTACAAAATCAAAATATCTCAATTTTATCTCTATGTTTCTATCTGCTCTCAGCATACAATTCTAGTAATGCTTTTAATTTATAGACCTCTTTGAAAAACCACAAGTTTTCTTAATGAATTTATAGATTTTCTTTCTCAACTCTCTTTGGAATCACATACCCTATTAATCTTAGGTGATTTTATTATTTGTATCGACAGTGTTGAAGATGGGTTTGGTGTAAATGTTATTTTCCTCCTTAATACTGTTGGCTCCACTTTGCCCATCTTTCACATGAAAAGGACAGACCAGCTCCAACATTACCATCAACTCACATTTACTGAGTGCTATTTGCATGGAAGACTCTAACCAGTGCTCAACACAATCCCATAGTTTTAGATATTTTATTTATCTTTGAAATTTTATGTAGGTTTACTTTTTAGCACCAACGGTTTAATATTCATTTAATTTTAAAATAATTTATCTCTCCAATTGACATTTCAGTCCAAAATAATTATTGTTACTTTGTGATGTCCGCCTCTGATTTGTCAATAATTCTCATTGTGTATTCTAACAGAGATCCAGTACTTCTCAATATCTTTGCTTTGGGGGAAAAATAAATTCAAGTCATTTCTGATAATATAGTCATTTACATAATTATGTACTTTAAATTTGCCTGTCATTTTTCTTACCCTAGCCATTAGTAAAAATATTTGGTTTGTAGACACTACACTAGTACATATTTGCCATTTCAACTTTCTAATAGAATAATAGAGATATACTTAACGCCATTTCATCATTCTGTGTACCCCACAGTTGCCAGAAGAAACGGGAACATTTTATGTTAATTTTTTATTATAATGTACTTGTTTGTACATAAATTTCTCTTATATCCATTCATTAAGTTAGGTGTGTGTAAATATGGGCATTATTCACTTGCAGCATGCAATTATGGGTTCATAAATTTGAAGAATTTTGAATGTTTCAGTTCCATGACCACAATAAAAGAAGTCCAGATGGGTGAGAACATAATATATGGGGTGACTAACACTCATTTTCAGAGAAAAAATAATGCCCTGATACTGATGTGAGTTAATCAACAGAGTAGAATTCTAATTCTATCTTCGAAGTACATGGGGGACAATTATTGCTAATCATTATTGAGTTAGTAACATATCCCAAATCTAAAAAGCCTTAATAAATATTTGCAGTCATCATTTTTCTCTTATGTTTTTATTTATATTATTTTTAATGTTCTTAAGTCATAGAAAACAAAGATACTAAGTCATATTTCTTTTTCAAGACATCTAAATATTATAAATGGAAACTCAGGATATTTAGGTTCTAAGTTTCCTTTTTCTACTAATACAATTTATAATGTACTAATACTATGGAAATACTTAATTTTTCTTTGATATAAAATATTAGATCATTTATATGTATTTGAATAATGTGATAATACTTTATATACAATCATTTTCTCCAGGAACTTGCAGAACAAATTTCTAATGTTTTCACATTTATTCTTAGAACATCTCATTGATGTTAAGAACTAATTTTTACTATCTTTATTGATTGGGAAATGTAGTATTCATTATTACTAATTTTATAGAGAAACAAAGTGACTAACTACATAGGGAGGTCTAGGATTGAAACTGAAGCATTTTGGTGATGATAATTAGTCAGGTTCTCCAGAGGAACACAACCAATTGGAGATAAATATAGATAGATGATAGATAGATGATAGATAGATAGATAGATAGATAGATAGATAGATAGATAGTAGATAGATAGATAGATAGATGTGGATAGATATTTTGAGGAGTTGGCTCACAGGATTGTGGGAGCTGACAAGTTCAAAATCTGTGAGCTTGCTGGCAGGCTGGAAATTTAGATGAGAGTTGATGTTGCAGTCTTAAATCTGCATTCTGCCTGGAAGCAATCTGGAATCTCAGTCAAGGATTTTATGTTTCAGCCTTGAGAATTTCTTATTCTATGGGAAACCTTGTCTTTGCTCCTGAGGCCTTTACTGATTGAATGAGACACATTCATATTGTTGAGGATAATCAACTTTACTCAAAGTCTACTGATGTAAATAGTAATCACATCTAAAAATACTTTACAGAAACATCTGGACTTTCTAGGAAAAAATAATTTGAGTGTTTGGCAAAACAACTGGGCACCATAGCTTAGTTAAGTTGAAGCATAAAATAAACCATCACGATATGATGTTATAGATTATCTTCTAAACCTGGTGACATGTTTGATGTTTTCAGGTCTATGTAAATTAATTGAATGATGTTCAATTAATTTGCCAATGTCTTTAGCAATATGCATCTTTACATTTATGCTGTATTACTGTGAATTTATGGTTAAAATACATGTATATTTGTGAATGTGTAAGGTCTAACTCATCCACACAGACATTTGATTGCCATTTTCTCAGTCTTGGTCATTTAACACTATTAAATGTTAGGCATGAGATAAATTATAGTTAGCAATATGAGTGTAGTCTTGCACTCATGGACCTTGTGGCTTGATATTCAAATTCAGAGTAATTACTTATATAAACATGTCTGTGACTCACTCCTAGTCAGTTTTGAAGATTGGCTACATTTTAGGCACCAAAATGGTGATATGTTTAGGTATGACCAATGTAAATATCTTAAATATGCTTTTTAAATTGTATAAAAACACTGAACGCTGAGCAGGGAATAGATATTTAATAAACAATTAGAATTCGTGTATCATGGTTTTGACCTTCTTTAATCATCAGACTCTCTTATTAGCATATGTTTTAACCAAGGATAATTAGAGACAAAGCATCATTCCTGATTTTTTTTTTTATTTGTGTATATTCTCCTGCGTCTTAGCCTTAAGTTTTCTGTTTCCTAGAACATACTGGTAGCCTTCCTGGTTTACCATTGATGTTCCTGAGCTCCTTCTGCACTTTGTGTCTGATTGCTACCCTGACCACATAAAAGCACTGGGTTTAATTACTATTGTTGTATTTGCTGTCCTTACTCCACCTTTCCTGGGCTTCTATATGTTTTTATGCTACGCTTTATAGTGCCAAGTTTTTCCCTTACGCTCTCTGTTTGCTTTGCTTTGTGACTGGCTTTCAAGTCTATACTTTACTTATTAGACCTCAGTAATGTTTAAAGCATGTGCTCCTCTTCAGAATCTCAGCATCGTGGAATCATGGAATCACTAATCTCAGGGATTGCACTTCCTTTTCTGGATACTATGGAGTCTAGCTTTTTGTTCAACGGATAATAATAAAACTCTTACTTATTATTGCACTTTCCAGAATAACTGATGTCTGCAGAGTATGTGGCATCCATGACCAGGCTAGTGTGCATCTCAATACTTTCTTCTGTGTTTTAGGCTCAGAGATAGCTTTCAGGTAGAAATATCATTAACAAGAGTGTCTCAGAATAAAATTAACAATGGATAACTTCTTGCATTGTCTTTCATTATTACCTTTAGAAAACTTTACTAACTACTTACAGTCAAGAAAAGTACAACATGTATAACTGAAAAGAATGTAGTTCTATTTTTGGTCACATCAAACAGTGATCTCAACATCTGTTTTCTTCTTTCCTTTCCTTTGAAAACAAGAGAATGGTTTGCAGCAAAATAGAGTCATCAATACATGGACAGGTGCTCAGCATCACTAGCCATCAAAAAATCAAATTTCCCGTCCTTGGTCAGATGCCTATAATAACAAGACAAGGATATGCAGAAATTGAAAACCACATATACTTCTGGTAGGAATGTAAAATGATGCAGCTGCTTTGGGAAAGTCTGGCAGTTTCTCAAAATGTTAAACAGAGTGGCCATGTGATCTAGCAATTCTACTCATAGGTATATACCGAAGAAAAATGTGCACTTATGTCCACAAACCTTGTACACAGAGAAGCATCATACATAATGGCCAAAAACAGAACCAACCCACGTATCCATCAACTGATAAATGTATGAATAAAATATGGTCTATCCATATAATGGTCTATTATTTAGCAATAAAAATGAATGCAATATTGTACAAGAAACTCCATTAAGAAACCTTGGAAAACATTATGCTAAGTGAAAGAAACCAGTCACAAAAGATCAGATATTATATAATTCCACTTATGTGAAATGTCCATAAAAGACAAATACATGCAGACAGAAAGTAGATTAGTATTTTCCAAAGAAAGGTGGTAAAAGGGAATGGAGAGTGACTAGTAATAAGGATGAGGTTTCTTTTTGTGGTGATGGTTGCACAATTCTATAAACATACTAAAACTACTGAATTGTATACTATCAACAGTTGATTTGCATGGTATGTGAAACATATCTCAGTAAAGCCATTCTATAAAAAAGAGATATACCACTTCACATGTACCATGAGAACCTTATGATAGTATATTTTTCTTTTTCTTTCTAGCCTTGTGATATTATTGTCATATATTTTACATATACATGTCATAAGCTCATATTTTTAGCAAATAATGTAGAAATGAATTTAAATGAGATTTATATATGTAAGATGATTCTATTTTAATCACCAGCAATTTCTTGCCATCTGTTTTAGTCCATTCCACATGAACTATTACAGACCGAGTGGCTTATAAACAACAGAAATTTATTTCTTACAGTTGTGGAGGCTAGAAGTCCAACATAAAGGTGTCAGTGTGATCAGATGAGGGGCCTCTTTGAGGTGGCAGACTTCTTGCATCCTCACATAATAGAAGCAGCACATGAGCTCTCTCGGGTCTATTTTATATGGACACCAATTCCATTCAAGAGGGATTTACTCTTGTGACCTAATCATTTCCCAAAGGCCCCCACCTCTTAATGCCTAACTTTAGGGGGATAAAAATATTCAGTTTATGGCAACGTATATTACATGTTCCGCACGGAGAGATATTTTTTAAAATCCTTTAATCATTCCTTTCTATTTTTTCCATCATTGGAATTCAGATATTCATACAACTAAATTTTTTTAGCATTTATAAGGTTTCCATTGGTGTGATGGGTGCTGGGCATACAGGTATGAGTTACCTGTTTCTCTGAGGATAGTAGACTGGTGAGAAGTAGCCAGATCATATAACCGAAAGAGTTGGAAGCATATTATAATAATAAAATTAAGTTGGATTTAGGAAAGCTATTTTCTACTCCGAATTCAATGCTTGACAATGCTACGGCAAGTCATTCAAAGTCTATGGGATGTTATTTCTAGAAGACTTGATTAAGTAAACTGCAAGGTCTCGTTAGATTTAAAATTCATTGTCATTCTACATTGACATCTTTCTAGTCCTGATAACTTGAATAAATTATTCTTGACTCATGGGTATAATTGTATTTTTATTTCTCATCAACGACTACTGGACATTGCCAAATATTTTTATATAGGTGAGTTTTTTTTTTTTCCACATTTAGCTTCACCACTGGTTGCATATAGATATATTTGAACTCTACCTTCAAGCCATACCTCAAATACTTTCTCTCCATTTTCAACTCAACATCAGCATTATCTGTTACCTAGATGGAACAGCAATGATGATGGATATATTCTATAACACTGTTCTCCTCCTAACCAGTAGCCACACATGCTCATTGAGAACTTGAAATATGGTCAGTGTGACTGAGACTCTGAATTTTAAATTTTCTTTAATTTTAATGTACTTAAATTTGAATAGTCATATGTGTATTGGACAGAGCAGGCCCACATCCCATTTTTGGTATTCATGAATCTCTACTGCCCTAGTGTTTTATTGCAGTAGTCAAAACAAAATTTTTTTTTTTAGTCGCAGATTAAATTATAGCAATCATTTAAACATTTCAATGGCTTCACATTACACTTAATTCTAGCCATTGTTTATGTTTTTAAACTCATCTTGTCCCACTCTTCTTTATTTTGGCCACTCTGGATTTTACCTGCTCTTCAAACATATCTGGATTTTATCTATTCTTCAAACGTACTATGATCCCTTCTGTCTCAAGGCTTTCTTTTCCTGTCTGGAATGTGCACCTCATAATTCCATGCCTATTTTTCTTTAAGCCTCATCTCAAATGTCCTTATTTTGGAGATGCACTGGGTGATCATCCTATCAAATAAATTTCTGCCCTACAGTCAGTCTTTCAACCATAACTTGTTTTATTTTGTTCATAGCATTTATCACTATTTGAGATTGTCTGTCACATGTTTAATGTCTTTTTCCTTCACTAGAATATAAGCAACATGGATCTATTATATTTTCCAGTCCTGCATTCCTAACATCAAGAAGGGTGTCTGAGATAAAGAGCTCAATAAATATTTGCTAATAGTATCATTGAAGAGTAATACCAGATAAATGAATAAATACACACAATTTAATTCATTGCATTCTTTTCTCATAATTGATGCAGCTCATCTTGATTTCCTAACATTAGAAAGAATAAACTAAAATTCCTAAGACTTACACAATAATCCTGGTGAAAAGGTACCATTTCAATTCAAGTACAACATATCCTTTTTTAGTTTCTATTATAGCCCCATTTTTGAAGCAGGTACAAACTTGAGAATGATAGCCTCTTAATCCTTTAAGCAAAATTAAGCAAAAGTAAAGTTTAAAGTTCTTAGATTATATCTAGAACAAATTCTGTACATAGCGATAAACTTTGCTCATGACAATGATTTGACAGTAGTAGTATTCCTAATTCCTTCTACATATGAATTCTCTTTTTCTCATTAGCTTATAATAATGAGATTGACAATATTTAAAATAGTTCTCAGAGAAGCAAGAAGGTCACTGTTTGTCAATTATAGCCTTCATTGAATTGTTAGCTACATGGTTAGCTACATGGTCAAATGTCTTTTTATTGAAGATGTTGAACTATACCAGGATGACTAGGTAAGAACCTTCTTAAGGATAGGATGGATTGCTGGCAGCTCTCCCACTGATGTTCAAACACTCATCGTACCATCTGGCCAGTACTGGCTACTTCTTAGGTCATCATCATCACCATCTCTGATGCCACTGAGCACTGTGAGGAAGGCGTTGTGGCGATACTTTCAGATACATATGTAAATTAAGTGTCTCTCACCACCCAATATATAACATATATAATGGTTGGTCCAAACTCCATACAAACAGTCTCTAAACCAACAAAAATTAAACTCATAATAATGTATAAATTTTTCCCACTAACCATTTAAATTTGTCTCCCTAGTCCATAAAATTGATATGCTTATATATATAATTATAATGATTATCTATGCAAGGGGAAAAAAAAACAAATTTTTTTCTTATTTTTCTGATGACAAATGAGTCAAGAATTACTCCCAACCAAGATATATAAGCAAAATGAGAATAACTAAGTTCAGAAGAAATTAATTATGAATATGGCTCAGTTCACTATAATAATTTTTAAATTTCAGGCATTGTAATGCATAACGATTAAGAATTTGGACTCCTGAATAAAAATGCTCTTGTTCAAACCCTTACTAATGACATTTTCAAGTCAAGTTATTTAAATTCTCTAAGGTACAACTTTTGCATCTATAAGATAACTAACTCTATTAGAAGTTAGTTATATAAAAAACTCTTGTTCTTTGCACAAAATACATGCTTAATAAATGTGATTACTTTTTTGCTTTTACTTTTTTCCCCCCAAGATGCAAACATAGGAAACCATGTTTATTCAACAAAAGCCAGCTACATTATAGGAGAGAATATGTGTGTGAGTATATAGGCCTACTATATAGTAGTTGGTTAACATCTGCTGAATCAATTATACTGGGTCTAAGTCAATATCCCAGGCAATGTCTGGTATACAGGTACTAATTTTTAAAATTAATATAGAAAAAATGATTATCTTCCAGGAAATAATGACTTTTGTGTTATTATGCTGGTAATGTTAACTTCTGCCTTCAGATTCTCAGTGATAGATGATATAATTATAATAATATTCTGATTTTGGTTTGGTCAGAAATATGAAAGGAGTTTTAAAAAGCAAAAAGAAATGAAAATATTTTTAAAATAGGTCTAATGGCAAAGCATTAATATTTTCAATAAATGTTCTTGATTTTCTTCTAGGGCTAAAACATAATATAGTCATTTATCCATAAAATTTGGCTACATTACATTCTACTTATAGTATGATTAAAAAATGGGTTTCTTATAACTCTCAAGATATGGTACAGAAGTCATAGATCTTCTCATCTCGAAATTATAATTGCTTAGCTTTCTAAAATGATAACTTCTGATGGACAGAATAAGAAATGATCCTGTGAGGCATAATTTCATATCTTCAGCAAATCTTTAGTCAAGGAAATAGTCCACTGTGTTACTTAGTGAATCTCTGCATGGCATATCCCTTAAACACCTAACAAAATATCTATTTTGCCAGAGGAGTTTACAGGTTTTCTTTGCCATTATCCCTAGACCTTAGCTAAGCAGACAGTGCTATGGACTGTATTATATCCCCTCAAAATTCATATGTTGAAGCTCAAACTCCCAATGTGACTATATTTGCAGACCGGGCCTTTAGGGATTTAGTAAAAGTAAAATTAGATCATAAGGGGAAGGGAGAAATCCAATAAGGCTGGTGTTCCAAGAAGAGACAGCAAATTAATATATGTAACATGCTACAAATAATACCTAACACATAACAAACATAATAAACATTGGTTACTCTTTGCAGGTAAAAGTTTTGATACCTTTTTTTATGTACCTGGCTTTGAAAAGTATTTGGTTAATTTACTTCTGACTAAATTTCATTAAACATAGTGTATAACACAGTATTTTTCAAAGTGGCAGTTCCCTTTAGTGGAAGTTAATAACTAAATGTATTTTATTTATGAACTAGAAAAAGAAAATATAATTTTATTCTAATGTGTATCTGTGATACTGCCAACTAGTAATGTTTGCTAGTGAATTATTCCATAATAATTGAAAATACAGAGCCTGATCCTTGGTCTTTGCCAAACTCCCAAGGAAAGCATTTTGAGTTCTTTTTCTCTGTGCATATATTCAGTATCAGGGCATTTTCCTTGTCTAATCTCAGCTGAAGTTCTGTGTGAGTGCATTTTTTAAATGTGATTTATGTTAGCCCTCCTCAATTATGTTAAATGAATTCCAGTCATCTCTCTGGTCTTAATGTTACTAAAAATTTAGAGAGTGACCTAATGGTCCTAGTGAATTGTGTTTAATTGCACTTATTCCTGCCTGTATGTAATTTGCAATTATTTAGGGGTTTTTTATTGTGATTATTGTTATTGTTGCTTAGGACAGTTTAAGGAATAGGCTCTACCATGTGAAATGACATAAAATTGTTCAGATGTTATTTTCTTTCCTGAGGTGGGAATGGTAGGAGGTTGGTAAAGACAGGCAGGAGAAAAATTCACTAAATAGTAGGAAGAAGCTAATTGATTGGCAGAAAACAATTCTACTGTGGTTACTTGTGATAAAACAAAGTGGGTTGACAGTGATCTTTATTTGGGAGGGGAGATACAGATATAGCAGATTGTTTAGTAATAGTCAAATGCTACAGGATAAATAATATAGTTTTCTACCTGCATATGAATTTAGGAGAAAATCACTAAGTATACCTCCTATTTTAAAAAGTTTTAATTTATTATTTTGAAAGCTTATTATAAATATAGAGCCAGTACCACCACCAAACCACAACTACCACCACCACCAATGGTGAATTTGCTATCTTATGAAAACTTGAAATATTAAATTTACAGGACAGTAGAAAGGAAGATAAGTATAATGCTAATTTTCTTATGAGACTTTCAGCTAGCAGAGATGATTGTTTTTAGGTGGTCAGATACCTTCAGAACACGTCAGAGGCAAAGGAAAGAAACTGTTGCCCAAGAATATCTTCAAACTTTTGACTAATCCTTGAAACCTTAGGGTAGTAGGAATTATATTCTGTTGAAATAGGTAAAAAATACTGTAAGTTATTAGTTATTTAAAAAAACAGTGTTTTTCTCAAGGTCCATTCTTTCTAAGAGAATGTCTCATGATTTCTCCTAAACAACAATAGTGTAAAGTTTCGCATTATATTTGTTTTGCTTGTGAGTGTTCTATAAATTTAACATTTCACCTTTTTGAAAAAGTATTAAGTTCATTAGTGGTGGTGACAGCTCAGCATATAGCACATGTAATATGCAAAAAAAAAAATTAAAATTAAACTGCTGGTCAAATGTAATAAATGAAAAGTCTGAACACTGGATGTTGAGCAACCTCTGTATTGACATGTCAAAATATATCAAATACATATATTCTAGAATATTATATTTGGTTAGAATGAGCCTCATAATAACCAAAAGGAAATCTATTATTAAATTTACCACTTGGATAACCGATCAAACAAACATTTCTACTGGTTTTATTGTTTTATTCTAAATAGAGTAATAGATAATCATGATAGTATATGTGATGTTTCAGAAAAAAATTAAGAAATATAAAAAATATTAATTTCATCATCTGTTAATGTTCACTTAATATTTTTGTGATTTTGCTCTAATATATCATAGAAAATGCAATTTTATAAGTACATAAGATATTGACTAATTTGAAATATTATACTGCCTATACACTGCTTTGATTTTTACTCAATGATACATTGTGTTTATTGTCTCATGTATTTATTTTCAAAAATACCGTGTTATTAGCTACAATAACTGATTATGAGCATGATTATTTTATTCAATGTTACACACATATTGTTAAATATTTATTTTATAAATAACTTATTGTGAATAATTTCACAATAACAGTTATTTATAAAATAAATATTTAACAATTTGATAAGCATTCATAGATATAACTCTTGATTTTCATGAGTGAAAATAGCTGTCTTAAGCTGGATATATTTTTAAGGACCTTGAAATATGCCTTAATTCTCCAAGTGTAGTTCACGGGTTGTGTCCTTAGATATGGAGCTTTAACTGAATCAGAGTTTCATGGGTCCTTAGAGCATACACCCATAGAGACTCTTTCTTGATATTTCATGTTGGCAACTCATCTTCCATCTACATGCTTTATGTCAGACTTTTCCAACTTCTATTTATATAATTGCTCAATCTTCCCAGGCTGTGCTTTACATGAGTGTGCTTCAAAATGTGAAAGAATTTTTACCAATCCTAATTACTTGCTAATCCATGTCTTCTATTTCCTTCCCCATTTCCTGGTTGATGTCAGAGTCAGTCTTTAGCTTATTTAACATGAAGATTGTTTGTTCCTTTGCACCGCCTACTTTTACAATTTTATCAGTCAATATGGGAGAAAAAGTAAATATCAGAGTGAAAGGCCATGATGAAGTAAACATCGCAAATTTCAGGTCATGTGCAATTCAAGATAGATTAATACAGAGCACTTGTGGATAACAGTGTGACATTCTCATACTCACTGGACAAAGTAAAGTCGTGGTGGCTACCTTGGTAATTCTCATTGGCTCAGAACATAAGGAATTACCCAGAGCATGAAAATAAATACATATTAGTATAATACTAAAAGGATGTATCTACACCTATCTAAAATTATATCTAGCTATTTATCTTTCTCCTTTCCAAGGAAGATCCTTCAAAACAAACTAGTTTACAAATTCACATTATGGAGTCTAACATTAAATAGAATATGTCTGCTTTGCCAAAATACTTTGCAAAAAGTTTTTACCTTCATCTGATAATATGTGAGGGCTTATCACATTGAACTCTTGCAAAAATTATTTATTATAGTTTTGTTCTGTTTGTTTGCTTCCATTTAAAGGTCAAAAAACAATAAAAAAAATGTTTCCTGGTGACTAGTGATGAAGGTTGTTTCATGTTTATTTACTAGCTATTTGAATTCCTTCATCTATGATTGGTGTACTTGTGGCTTTGCTTATTATTTGCTTGTGTCCCAATTAAGATTTATTAAAGCACGTGGTTTTAGATTTATCAAAAATTAAGGGTATTAGCCCAATGTATATTTTCAAGTCTTATTTCAAAATTTTTATTTATAATGTAAAAATAAATGTTATAGATTGCTTTTTAAGTCAAATTTGTAGAATTTTAATATTATACTTTTAAAAGGCCTTATATGAACCTGAAAATAAATATTGAATCACATAAACTGTTTTTAGTATTTCTATTTGTTTTTAAGTTTCAGAATTCTGGCTTTTTTTCTCCCCAAATAGTCAACAAGACATTCTTAACACATAATAATTGGTCTGATGATACTAGCTTTGTGTTCGAGATGTTAATTTTTTTTTGCAAGAGTTCTCAAAAATCATCAAGAAATTACATTTTGAGCACTTGTGATGAAAAAGTCCATAAATTTAATTACCAACTCTCATGAAATTTGAAAAATAGAAGTTATAGGTAGTTTTCTTAAGTAATTAAAGTCAAGCAAATTAATAATTTTCTAAATTTTAATGGTAATAACTCAAACTCACTTATTTCTTAGACTTCTTTGTACTCTAATTTTATTTTTTTTTAAATCCAATTCTTCATCACGACTTTCAATTTCACATTTTCTCCCATGGTAGAGTATCTGTAATGCTAATATATTATTTTGTTATTAAATTCAGATGTAGGTTCCAGCTTATAGGATTTGAGCTAGAACCACGCAAAACTCCAGTGACTCTACCTCTATATAAACCCTATGTTAAGGAACATTGAACTATGTGAAGAAATTAATTTAGAGACATTCAGAAATAGAAGAATATTCAGAAGGACATTTACCAATTACAAGTTAAAATTGGTTTTATTATATTTCTGTATAATAAGGATATGTAAGTTCTCAGGTAAGATCTTCTGACAGTGTGTATTAATGGGAATTCTGTGTTCAATTAATTATATGTGTATATTTTTTTTTCTTTCCATGTATTTCTTATTTAGCATTGTGCTTTCCAGTCAATTAGAAATATTTGAAGTCTGAAGTTTGTTTTCTTACTTTAAAATAGCAATGGTTTTCAAAACTTCAATAGTCCTCAAAACATTGAAATTGTAAAATGTCATCCTTACTATATAGTGTGTATGTATGTGTATGTATATACATATATTTATATATTTATATTTATACTATTTATATTTATATGTAGGCATACACACATATTGAAAACCTTCTAGGTGATGACTCCTTAGGTCTGAATAAAATGAACATTCATAGAAAGAGTAATTCTTTATGATCTGGGTTTAGATGTATGCAGATTAAAAGGATTATTCCTACACTTTGGGTTTAGCAGCATGAAGAACAGTGGTATTAATGAAAAAAATGAGGCAATTCCAAATGCTTGTCAGAAGGGATTAGAAAATAATTGTCTACCTACCAGTAGTGTAGTTGCCTTCATTTGATCTATGATTTTTTACAACTGTCCTATTGCTTTTTGGATGAGGAGTTGTCTGGTGGATATGGGTACAGCTTGAAGTAAGAAAAACATTGTAAAGCAAACAACTTTTTCCAATCCATTCCATCAGTGCTGTGAAAGCCCTTCAAGTGTCCCAGATTTATATGATGTTTTGGTACCAAATTCTCACCTCATCTCCTTGGTCTCATATCCTGCCCCTACATGGCATTTAAATTAATGCCTCCATGATTACTAGATAGACAGACCTCGGAGAGCTGCTGCAAAACCAATTGATTGTTCTCTATTTTGTGGTTTACTCTAATTTGAGGCCTCCAGGATTTTGTTTCCTGGAAGCTCGTCTACACATTTCAAAGATGTTTGTTATATTTTATACAGCTTTTCTAGACTTTAATTTTATTTCATTTATATCTGTTTATTTTATTTTTGTATCACAATATGTATAGGTTATTTTTTTTTTTATGTATTGCCAGAATACATGGCCTGGTGGCCACTATTTACTCAGCCACTCACTTGAATATACCAGCGACTGATTTGGTCATATAATTTCCATAAGAAGTTATTCTCTAATTTAGTTATTTATTTTTAAAGCATGGGTATCAGTGTAGAACGTCTGCAATGCAGGTTCTTGCAAGAAAATATTAGCTTGAATTACTGTTGCCTGCGTGGAAAAAACAACATTCAAGGATAAATGCATGAAAAGTAATCTAATGTTCTCAAAATTCAAAATTTAATCACATTTTAAGTCAGACCATCAGGAAGTACAAATTTGAAACTCATTGTTTCAGTTTTTACAGTTGATTTTGATATTGTGCTCTTCAAGTGTATTGATGTACACTATAAAAACAATTGCATGGGATTCTTTATATTTTGGATTATAGACAAGATGTTGAGGTTATTTTCTACAAGATCACTCAGTATGCTTTTAATGAATATTCAAGGGAAATGTGTCTCAGAAACCTGTGCCAGGAATATCTTCACTTTTGCTGTGCTATTGATTTGTTGTTATCTCATAGATACTATGAATCTTATAAGTAATCATGGTTTCCTTATTCTTTAGCCCAGAAGTCCAATTTTTTTTAATTTTTTAGGTTTTATAAAAGCATTTATGCATTACAAAAATATCACTCTCAAAATGCATTTTTTACTTAGTAATTTATTATTAAAATTAATATTAATCTATTTTATACTTCTGATTTAAAATACTTCATAAAATAGAGTAATTGTAAATAAATTAACATGATGCTATCATATAATATCAGAAATTTGAGTTTGTTAGGGAATTATAATTAAAAGCAATATTTTCTCTCAACCCAGAAATCTTCTCTGCAAAAGTACTATAGAATAAAACAACAGAATTTTATTTTTAAACAAGCATTAAACCAGAATATGATATGTATCACAGGTGATCCAATAAGAGAATGTAAAACAGAAACACTGTAAAGTCACTCCATATAAAACCAAGCAGATACAACCTACATACATGTTTTCAAGATAAACCATAGCTAGTCTATATGTAAGAAGACTTGACAACACCATTTGTCACACACACATAGTTCTTCTTAACTTTACCTCATAACTAGAGAGACATCTGTGTTAACTAGTTTGTTTTATCGAAAGGAAAAACACGTTTGGAACAGGAGGGAGTTTGCAACTTGGACCACAAAGCCATGGAAGTTAGGCTCCTACCTAGCAGATAGGGGCACTGTATCCCTCCACTTTTCAAAGAGATCGTCCTCAGGTCCTTGAGAAAGACATTCCTAAGTTATAAAGCTGAAAAACAGCCTATCTAATCTTCAAAAAGTACATACATTTCAAAGAAATAAGAAAGAACTTACAAGTTTTCTAAGGTAAATACTGTAAAAAAAAAGGGGGGTGGAATAGCTTTTCTTTTTAACTGAAAGAATTAAGCCTCATTTTTATTTGCAGCTGTTCTTACAAGTTCTTAATGAATAAATTTAAATAAATAAAATATAAAATATATATATTTCAGTTAAAATTCCAAAAAGTGACATTATAGATCATTTCACCATAACATTACTTCATAAAAAAAACAATAATCACATAATCGTAAGTTTGGAACACTGGGCACATTTTTCATTTACTAAAACAAGAACATCATCAGTTGATTAGATTCCCAAGCCAACCCAAATTTATAGTATGAATGAATTATATTAATAACCCAGGTTCTGGTTCCTAACAGCAGAGACAAATGCTTTAGTAGCCAGGTGATAAGAAAAGAATTCCTCCTCCTTCTTCCTGGGCATAGGACAGTCTTAAAGTGTGACAAATAGATGTTTATCATTGATGTACTGCTGTTTTTCTTTCTTTATCACTTTATTAAAAACTGAAGCATGTTAGTACTTTAAGAATTTATCTGAACAAAAATTGATTCAAATTGGGCAGTGCCAACCAGAAGTGGTTAGAGGTATTCATTCTGTTGGTGGGAGCTAGGGGAAAAGTTTTATAGAGAAAAGATGAAAACCAAGTAAGAAAGTTATTGATTGGCTATAGCTTAAAAACGAATAGGCTGTTTGTGATTGGTGTATTTACAGGCTTAGATTTTGGTTAGCATATGTAGGTACCATAGCATTAGAGCTGTCTAACGGCCTCCTTGTTTAATCAATTTAACTTATTTTTATACTCGATTTCAGTACCCAGTATCTTGTAGTTGCCCAGGCCATATTCTGTAACACTCAATTTGTATCCCACTATCCTCCTTTTATTCAATGTACATAGTATCTAAATTTATCTGCTCTCTTCTATGTTAAATCTCCCCCTCCCCCACCTCGCCTTTTTTTCTGTGTATCTAGCTCAGCTAAGTATGAGGAGTGCAGATTGATTGGACAAATTCAAATACTAGTGTGAATGGCTAAAAAAACAAACAAACAAAAAACAAAAAATATGCTCCTCTCAAATCTATTTTTATTTGCAACAGGGAGATTTATTACACCAAATGAAGCCTCAACCTTGAAAAATGTACCTATATATCAAAGGGATGTGGATAATCCAAGCTGAGCGTCAGAAGATATTTTGGGTGCAGTAGTGTTACAATGCAGACAAACTCGCTCATTTTGATGTTTTGTCTTGGAGTAAGTTTGTCTAAATTATTCTTGACTTTTGTGGTTTACAGGTATGTGCCTCTTCCCTTCCCATTTTCCTGAAAACGCAGATTTGCTCAGGGGTTTGCTTGTTTGTCTGTTTCATTGTTTACTGGAGTGACAGCAAGGCTTGTGCGGTCAGAGGGCAGAGCAGAGAAAAAGTGGTTGTTTGTATGAGTGCATTCTTGGTGACGGTAAGTAAATGACTCATCAAACACACAACCAAGAAAATGAGTTTTTCTATTAAAACGAGGAATTGCTGAGAGGGTTTTTTTCCTAGAAAAATTAAATCTAGTTTGTCTTCTGTCAAAATTAATTTAATTGAAGAATAGAAAACACTACCCTTCAATTCCACTTTAGAATATAAAAAATGGTAGCTGCTTTCCTTTGTAATTTTCTTTATTGCTCATGTTGCAATTAGTTTAGCCTAATCCACCTATTCCTTATCGAGTGGATATATTACAAAGCAGAAAGAAAAGAGTGCTCATGTGTTGAAAACATTATTATGTATGAAATTAACTGTCTAAATCTAAATTCTCTTTTGTTTTAATGAAAAAAAAAATGTAAGTTTCCTCTTTTTTTTCCAGTGAAAGGGAAAGATGCTGATGAGTTTTTGAAGGTTTATCAGGCGGGAGACTTCATTTTCTTGACAATTAAAAATATTGTCATGTTGAATGGAGAACCATGCTAATAATGTTCTCTCCTTGAGGGGAGAAAGTGAAAAAAATAGTGCAGGCTAATGAAGGATAATATTTTCACCAACATAATTTTTTTGGTACATATTAGATGTCATATAATGAAAATTGAATTATAACACATTTTCCTTCACTGGTTTAAATTTATAGTGTTTTATTATTTATAGGTTTATCTGAAATCCATATATTGTATTTCTTTCACCTGCATGAGAACTAGCTCATTTTGGAATAACAAAACCTGTACTGAGATATAAGTTTCCTATTTCTTACTTCATTTGAAACTCTTTCTTAGGGATCTTTAAAAAGATAAACTTGAAAATAGAGGTCACGAGGAAATTTTTCATATATGTGCACTAATCTGTGTCTTTATAAGATATATTTTATGTAAAATTAAAAATTATATTTAAAATTCACAATGATTTTTCACCTGACACATAGTTCATGCAATTTAATGAACATAGTTCCATGTCTTCCTTTTTCCCCTAGAATATTTTTAATATTCATTGAGGATGATGATGATGATGATGACATAGCTCTTTATTAAGAAGATATTCTCATGAGTCAGGTATGTCACGAGAGCCTTTATTACAGATACTTAAAGACAATCCTTAAAGGTGGATGTCATCTGTGTCCATAGATGAGTAAACTGAGACTTGGTGAGATTCGCTCGAGCAATTTGACACAACTAGAAAAGAGGAAAGTTTGGATTTGAATACTTATCAATCTAACTTCAAGGCCATTATGCGGTTGCTCCAGACGATAGCAAGCAACATGCACCTGGGATATTTTTCTTCCAGAGAATAAATATTGAAGAGGCTGAAATAGGAAGAATATAGGTAGTAGTGGAATAGTTAAGAAACTAGGGAGATGGGTTTGAATTTTATAGAACATACTGTCATGATCTACAGAACATATTTACATTATTGTATTATTTACTTAGAGAAAAAGAGAACATTTTAATAGATCACAATTTATTTATTTTACTTTTATTCATTCAGATTGAATGGCCTGTCTATCCAAGGTCCGGCAACGCAAGGAGCTACAGAGATGAAGAGGCAAACTTGGGTCCTGTTGTCAGGGCTCTCAGAGTCTACTGAAGAATGTGTATGTGATGTCAGCATGTTGGCTACTGAGCTCCAATGTAAAAGTTAGCCTGACCTCCAGCTTCGGATGTGAGCATAGCAGTGCAAGCCAATAACTGAGTTTTCTATATTTTGAAATTCCTAGCAAATACCTGACCTGCATATACGCTTAAGTTTCCTTTTAAGGGTATACAATGAGAAACAAATAAATAAAAATTAAAAGGAGAAACAGAGATCCTCCAAAAATTAATTCTGAGACAGCAGCAGGAAGATGCTATAAGAGTATAAACTAATATGAATTAAATTTTAAGCACATGGCATAAAAGAATTCACAGTGGAAATGATAGATGTATTCGAAATTATGAAAAATTTTAAATTATATAAATAAAAACAGCAAATACAGCTTCGTGTGCTAAGAATTGCTCTAAAAACTACATCTATTAGCTCATTTAATCTTCGGAATAACATTACGAGCAAAGCATTGTTACTATCTTCCTTTTCCAAATGGGAAAACCGAGGCAAAGAAGCATCAAGTCACTTGTCCAAGTCCAGCAGTTGTTAAATGGTGGAGCCAGGATACAAGGAGAGAAAGTATTTTAACAGAAAGTTAAAGCAATAATCTAAATTTCCCACAAAATATGGCAAAGATTGAAATAATAAACTTTAATATTGCTGAGAATGCAGACAAGAGCACTCTTAAACCTTGGTAAAAATATGTTAAATCGACCTTTCTGGCAAGGAATTTGAAAACATGTCCCGACTTTATTGCACTTTTGAATTTTGGGGAAAATCAGAGATACAGTGAGAAGATTTATGTATCATGATTTTCCTTGTGGAAATATTTCTAAAAAGAAATCTGGAAATAAATTAAAAATGTTAAGTAAATCATCATTGTTCATTGATGAAAATTGTATAGGTATGATATTTCCAGAAAAATTCTTAAGGTAAAATGTTAATAAAACAGCTGTAAAAACTGTATCCTTGCATTCCAAATTTTGACAAAACTGTGTGTATGTGTATAAAGCCAGAAGAAAATAAGATGATTATTTATTATAGAATTAAAATTTCTTTTAAAAAATACTTTTCCAACAGTAGGTAAAGGTCACCTATCAAAAAATGAAATGTAGTTTTAAAAGAGAATTATGTAGAAATATTTATTTTAAAATGTTAATTTTAAAGCACAACTTGGATTATTTGTAATATTTTCTAGTGAAAAAGTTTAATTTTATAAACAGCAGGTATAAACAAGTCACTTTAATAACTTTCGCTAGACTATTAAAAAGTTACTAGTACCTACAACTGCAAAGCACCGTGGTAGGTAATATAGGGGTTACTAATAAGATTATAGAAGGATCTTTCACCTGAACAGTGACTATACCATAGCAAATCTCAATAAATAATTGAGGGAGGGTTGAATGAAGGGGAGGTGTGGAAGGAAGGAAGGAAGAAAAGGAGGCAGGGAGGAGGGAAAGCCTTGTATGGAGTTTAACATATAAACGGCAGTATTTTGTTAGAAGGCGATCAAATTAAAATATAAACAAAAAGGTAAATACTGATAACAGTTTAGTGGTCAGGTGTTTTTTTATGGAATGACTTATGCACAATGGGTTTAATTTCAGCAGGCATAGATGGGAATGTTGACTATTTTAAGCAAGCACCGTGGAGAGCACAGTGTGGTTTGAAACATGGAATGGCTTTTTGGATTGGCCTGGTATTTAGATTTCCAGACTTATTCACATCCTCTTGCTTCAGATAGAACTTTAAACAGAAATGAGTCTGTACTTCTTTCCCTATAGAAGTACATATTCGGTGGCCTGCCATTACACTTATAATACAACACTCTACTCCTTTCTCTAGACAGTAAGACCCTACGTGATTCAGCCCTTCTCAACCTCTCCTTCCTACTTGCAGCTCTCTCCTTTCTCTGTATTCTAACTGTACTGATCCTCTTACATTTCCTCAGATTTAAGAGCTCTGTTTATTTTCTTTCTTTGTGTGTAATACTCTACCACATGCTCTTTATTTAGCTATCTCTAATTTTGTTTAATTTTTATTGTTCATCTTAATGTTTACCCCCTTAGATAGTTCATCCTCTGACCACTTACTTTCATGGCACTTACCACCATTTGTTGTCATTGTGGGTATTCACTCACTGGTTTCTTGATTAATTAGATTTTCTGCCTCTTCCACTAGATGTTGAATTCCATAAAGGCAGGCAGCATCTCTGTTGATTCAATATTCAGTTCAGTGCCATCACATAGTAGGGGTTCAGAGGATATTTGAATATTTAATGGCGATCATACTTAATGAACAATGACTTAGAGTAGAAGGAGGTTTTAGACATTTACCCAATACAAAAGTATTCTGTCTATTTAGGACAGAAAATAACACTGGGAATTAAAATGAGAGAGACTTAAGAGAAGCCACCAAGGTAATACCTGGAAGATTCAGGAAGGATTGCCTGAAAATAGAAGAGACAGAGATTACATTCATTTATAGTCTTGTGTAAAAAATGATGGCTCTGTCTGTAATAAAGACAGCGAGTATAGAATGATGTGCAAGTTTAACTTTTGAAGATAATGACTGCTTTTGCTTTTTTTATGTCAAAATTGAGATTCTGGCAGGAAATCCTATTAGAGATATCCACAAGTGTTTGGAATTGGGAGGCAGATGCTCAGGATGGTGGTTAAATTAAAAAAGTTTGAAATTGAGCATTTAATAAATGAAATGTCTTTTAAGGCAATTACTGTAGTTAAATGTGACTTTTTTTAGAGTTTAAGAAACACTACCCGTTGGGGTGTATATAACTATAGACATAATATTTCTAATCCAGTCAACTCAGACTCTATAAGTTGTATGTGTTAATGTATATACATTTAAAAACATCACTCTTTTTAAAATTATTATTTTTTGTCTTTGCTTTGGCAGGATATTTGGGAAAGCTGAAATGTTTATGTTAGCTGTTCCCCAAATTTGGCCTTCAGTTAGATAATTAGGTTTAATGCCACATATATCATCTTTCTTATTCTCATGCCAATCTACAGATAAATGTGTTACTGTTCAAAACTGTTCGAAACCTGACAGCAGCATTTGCCAAAATGATATATAAAGACAAAAGAGAAAAGATGCTGTTATGCATTAGTAACAAAGAAAAGGCATATGTAACTAGTAAAGTTAGTCAAATGTGGGCACTATTAGGGAATAATTGAGGTCAATAAAGTCAGAGTATGGTAAGAACTGAAGAGTTAAGTCTCCTGGGATTCCTGGGTTCTGAAGAACATCAGGTTCAGGAAGAAAATTCTAAGCACTTTGAATGTTCATACAACTCGACAGAGTCCTCTTTCTTGTCAAGTTCTGCATTTCGCTGTAAAAGACTATTTAAGATAGAGGGACCCAGAAAGAGCAGTTTAAGAAAAAAACTGCAAAACAGAAGTAACAAAAGGGGATTTGGCACTTGTCAAAGACCACTTCTCTCCTGGATAATCCATTTTGCACCAGCTTTGTCAAAAATAGATATACCATACGTGATTGGCAGATGCAGAGTTGGAAGCAATGTTTGTGTAGTTTTTCTAACAAACGCTAAGTTTTGTGGAGCCAGGGGCTCCACTCATTTGGATTTGAAAAAAATAACCCTTTTCTCTCCTTCCTTTTTAGACTTATTAATTCAGAGCTAGAAGAATGGTTTTGTTTATATTCTACACTTGCTGATATGCATGAACAGATCAAGTGCTGCATTTATCCTCTCCCTTTCTGTTTTTTTAACCAAAACTTGGTTAAGTAAATGTAGTTTGTTTGCCCTTTCTTATTACTGTGAAGTCCTTTCTGCCCCTGAGTCTGCTAAAATATTTTTCTCTTAATGACTTTATTCTCTTGTAACTAGAATATCTCTCTTGTGTACGTGATACTTTCATTTTTTTCCCCTTTGAACTCATGACTCTAAGGGTTGGAACCCTACTGAATTGAACTAAAGGCCATATTTTCTATGCTCTTTCCCTGTGTTACATCTGACAGTAATTCTAGAAGGCAATTTGGAAGCACCTTGCAAGTTATTTAAGCTTGACCCTAAGATATAGACATCATTTTTCTTTTGTTCTACTATTTCTTCCATCTTTTTTTTTTTTTCTGTATATTTAGGTCTTTCTTTAATTATCTTACTTTTATTGGAAATTAACCCTACTTTACTTTCTTTTATTTTGGATTAAAACCTATTTTCACTGCTAACTCAAATGTCCAAGCACTCAAAGCTAAGAAAATTTCATCCTAGCCTACCTGTGACAGGGGGAAAACAGAAAATAGCCTTCTTGGGTTTGATGTTGGGTTTGTATTTAGAATACATGGATAAATAGACATCTTTTAGAGAATTTGATCTAATTCAATTAACTGTTTTCTATACTTGTTTAGCCCACAATCAGTTTTATCCTCTTGTGAACAAATTCTAACTCATCTTCAAGATATAGAATTGAAAAGTCTTGTGAATTCTATACTTGATGTATGAAGAAATCCTGGGCTCAGGTCTGAGACCACCTCTTGAGGCTAATAGCCTAAATGGGTTTCATATTGTTATTATAATAAATGTTCTGTTATCTTCATCATTTTTCAATTCAGTTTCTTTCCACAACTGTTTAACTTTCTTACCAGTTTACTGTCACATTATTTTTCCACAGTTAACTTCCTGGACAAATAAATGTGCTGGATTTATGTAATTGTGCTTTGGCGCAAGACTGGCCATTTGGGCCATGACTGCACTTGCTCATCATCCTGTCAGAAACGGCGTATTATTTGGCAGCGGTTTCTTAGGCTTTTGTGATTCATCACTCTGACTCAGTATGGTCTCTATCACCCTGATGGTTTTCTGATGACATATAATGTCAAAATGGAGAAAGAAACAGATAACTAGAAAAAAATTGACAAATTATAGAACTGTGTACAAAAGCCTTATGATTGCGACTTTCTTATTTATTATCATTCAATTAAGAATATTTTACTAATAGAAAGATCTTTTAAATGTGGTCTCATTTGGAAAATGCTTTCAGCATTTTTGGAAATCCTTGGCATTATCCTTATTTAAAGGAAAATTAACCATGTTATGCATGGATTTAGGAGATAGAATGTATTCCATTAACATGGTCTAAAGATAAAACATCTGCAAGATCATTTTCTAGTTTTTTTGAATGTCATTATTTGATACACTGCCAAGCTTTAATGTAAGTTTTCTTTAAGGTAGAGGGGCCTTAGCTCTACCTCAGAAAGATGTAAATTTGGCTACATCACTTTTAATCAAGAAATATTTTTCTATTCAAATCCATTATCCATTAGCATGAATTTGTTTTGATTTTTATATAGTAGAGAAAAGACAGTCTACCCATGAAACTAGACAGATTTCAAAACATTGCAAAGTGGTTCTTCATCCTTAATGTGGACCTGGAGTCCTGTGTATGTGTCACTGGAGTCCTGACAATGACAGTTTGTACTGTAGGAAAAGATTAATGACACTAGAACCTGCCAGCATGGTGCTTGCTATGCATTTTTCTGTATTAAGGGGCAAACCATTTGTTTTCCCTTTTGCATCACTCTCTCCTTCTTGATTTAGTTGGCAGCATAATGAAAACAGAATTTTAAATAGCTGATGTGACTACCATTCTTCTTTCATGACTCATGTCCAGCTGAACACAATATTTTCACTTGAAAGGAGTAAAACAATGTCTATTCCCTAGGATTTTTAAGAACACATCTTCTTATCTTCATTTATAAACTAGATGGTTTATAATGTCTAAAGTAGCCTTTGCAATCAGAAGGAAAAAAACAGGGCTAACCCTTACTAAAATGCTAGATGCGTTCTAGCATTTGGTAGATGTAACCAAATGGGTTTGTAGACCTAGGAGAGTTCCATTGGGAACTAGTTGTTTTTGTGTTACACCAAAAATAATGCAAGATACAAAGGGGTTAATAGAAGAAGATAATCATTGGAAATAAATGTGGAATGTTGAGATGTGTTCAGTAAAGTTACAGGAGATGCTCTTTAAAACATTCTGGTTACTGGCTATAGTCACATCTAAAACAAACGTTGGTCCATTTAGCCACATATTTGCACTGGTAATGGATTTGATGAGCGGAACAGCATTCCATCTGTATAAACTGAATAGCTTGACAAAGCACTTGTCACTAACCACCTTTCAGAATTGTAATCAGGAGGGAAAGTTGTAAAACCAACATGAGTTTAGATGTCTTAACAGCCAGAGGATGACTGTGACATACTTTATAATAAAGTGTCATCTTCCAAGATACATAAAAATCAGTTGTATTTTCTGTGCACTAAACCTTTTTTTAGAACCTACTAAATGACAGTGTCATGCCTATATTGCTGCATGTATAATTCAAACCATTTTTCACAGCGTATTACTTCAGTCAGCCTGAGGTGGCTGGTCCCTTAGGGAGCACTGCTCTCTCTTTGACCTTGGTCATAAATTGCCTATCAAAGGTGAGACTTGATATTTTAACAGAGATTATGCAAAGTTTTCTACAAATAAGACTGCAGAAATTGAAACCATACATCTGCATCTCTAAAGCTTTCTGTAAACTGAATCTGAAATTAATCAAAAGGATCATCAGAGCTCCTAGAGATAAACAAGGGAATGCTGTGCTCTGGGGATTTTTTAAATACATATATGAATCACACTGAATACCAGTCACCTGTACAACTGTAGGAAAAAACTGGAAAGAAAGAAGTATAACTTATCTTAAAATTGTTCTGCTCATTTCCTTCCTCTTCTCATTAGTTACAGAAGAAAGTGTAAAATGAAAGCAAGCGATATTAAATGACCAACCTGATGCAAATAGTGTTTTTCTAATATATATATTAAAAAACCTACTGCAGAAAAACAAGATTTTCATTGGTATTCTTTATAAAAAATTTTGCCTTTTTAAAATTATATTTGTATTTTTAAGAATTCATGGTACAAATTATTTTTTGTTCCTGAGTGTTAGGGTGATGATAATATGTAAAGATGTAGTACCAAATCCTACAGATAAGTGGTCCCAAGGTAACTGCAACTTTTTATAGGTGTCTACCTACTAGCTTAAGCATTATTTCTTAAAATGTAAGAACGAGTTTATATATTCATTGTAAATTAAAAGAGCATTTTATTCTTCACCTGAAAATACCTTAACATAATATTAAAATTTTCAACTAATATAAGTTGAATGTAATTTCCAAATATATTTTTAAGTGCTATAATGAGGTCATCTCAATAAAAGAGTTAGAAGTCACAGCATCTATACTTACATGATGACCAATACATACTTCGTGCTAATGTTCATGTTAATGTATGTTCCATTTTTAATAATTTATTGTCTGGAAAATATTCATGTGGATAATCAGTACAAGATTCATGCTTCTGTGGTTAATAAATTAGGTCACAATGTAGTATTTAAAAGTTCAGGTTTATACAGAAAGAAAGTTCAGGTTTATACATGTGAAAAGTAATACAAATTAAATTAGGGCAATGCTTTCATTCATGAGACTTGTAAAATATATATGACAATACCAACTTTTATTTGAGAAGAGAGGATCTTTCACAGTCCTGGTGAAAATGTAAATTGGAAGAGTAACTTGAGAGCAATTTGTAAGATTCATATAGTTAAAAATCTGCTTTGACTACTCATCAGATAGCAATTCTACTTGTCAATACTTAGTATTATCAAAATTTCCAATCTTGCCCAATTTGATATGTGAGAAGTGATTTCAAAGGCCGACCAAATTCATATGTTGAAACTCTACCCCTAAAATGATTGTATAAGTAATAAGGATTAGATGAAGTAATAAAATGGAGCCCTCAAAAATAGTATCAATGTCCTTCTAAGAGTCATGAGAAAGCATACTTCTTTCTCTTTCTGTCAAATGAGGATAAAAGAAGCAGCCAACTATAACCCAAATAAAGACTTGCATGAGAGCTGACCATGCTGGCACCATGAACTCAGACTTCTAGCTTCCAAAACTGTGGGAAGTGATATCTCAATTCTGTTTTATATTTCTTAGTTTTAAGTAAGAACAATAATTTTTACACCCTTGTTATATTAATATTTCCTCCTCATCATTTTCTTTGCCCATTTTTACATTGAGCTTGCTTTAATTTCTTAAACTCTTGAAAATTTCTCTTTATCAAAAGAAACAGCTAGAAATATCCTGTCAGATATGCACATTTTCTTGTAATCACTCTCTAAACTTGGTTACATCATCTTTTCTCATTCAGAATCTTTATTTTTAAAAAATGACTTTTATTATAGAAAAATTTCAAACATGAAAAAAAGTGATGCATTGTATTGTATTAATGATGTAATGTACCTTTATGTGCAATACACTCATTAACCTATGTCTAGGTTTGTTTCACATATACTCTCCTGCATAAATCCTTTCAAGATTATTTCAAATAAACTTGAAATATTCATCATTAATCATCACCCTGTAAATATTTTCTGTTTGATTCTTTTACTGATGGGGATTCTTCTTCTTTTCAAAAGCATACCTAAAATACCAGTATCACACCTGAACAAAATTAACAGTAATTCCTTAACATCATCAAATGGACAGTCAGTATTCATATTTCCCCAATTGTTTCATAATTTTTTTACACATTTTGTGTAACTCACAATGAAATTTAGGTTCATCTATTGGAAACTATTAACATATTACTTAACCTAAACGTTTCCATTCAGTACTTTACCCCTTCCATTATTTTGTTACATTTATCATTCTTCAGTATAGACTAAATGTGGCTGCTTCCAAAAGCCCTTGGTATTGCTTACCATATTTTTCCTCATCTGTTTTTTCTGCAAATTCAGGTTTGATTTATAGGTATGTACCTACATCAGAAGGCATGTAAGTTTTCTATTATTATTAATATTTAAAATTTATTATTAGTATTTTCATTTGACTGGTATTTATAACATATTGTTATACATTTTCCATGACTTGTTATAAAAAATTTATATATGGAATAATAAAAATATTCTATATTTTCCAATATTTATAGTTTAATTCTTTCATATTTATTCTGATTTTATCTTTTCATTAATAGTTGCATTGAAACATAATTGACATGAAATAATCTACATATATATAAAGTATCAAATTTTATAAGTTATGATGTCTGTATCACATCCATCACCTTCAGAAGTTTTTCTATGCTCCTTTGTAATCAACTGATCTCCATTCTGTCACTATGTCATTTTCTGGAATTTTACAAGTGGAAGCATACAGTGTTTTCTCTGTTTTTGCCCGTGTTCTTTCACTCAGCGTAACTATTTTGGGATTTACCCATTGAAGGCTGTGGCAATAATCCCTTCTTTTTGATTGTTGAATTGCATTCCATTGCTTAGATGTACTACATTTTGTTTTCTTGTTCAGGTGTTGCTGAGCATTTGAGTTGATTCCAATGTCAAGCTGTTACATATAAAGCTGCTTATCAACATTACATACAAATCTTTGTATGAACACATACTTTCATTTCTTTTGGGTAAATATCTAGCAGGGAAATGACTAGATTTGATGGTAGGTGAAAGCTTAACTTTTTAAGAAACTATCAAACTATTCCAAAGTGGTCATACAATTTTTTTTTAGCAGTGTATTTTAGCAGTTTGAGTTCCTCCAAATCTTTGCTAACAAAAGTTACAATCCATATTTATCTATAAACAGTCTGATAGGTTATGTGTCTATAATAGTTTTAATTTACATCTTTTTAAATATTGAGCATCATTTCATTTGCATTTCTCCTTTTATCTTCTTTAGTAAAATGACTATTCACCTATTTTGCCCATTTTATTTATTGGCCATATGCTTTCCTATTATTGAGTTTTAAAGTTCTTTATATATTCTGGATACAAATCTTTTATCAGGTATATGACAGGTAATTTTTCTCCCAAACAGTAAATGGCTTCTCTTTTCATTCTCTTAAAAATGTCTTTGGAAGGTATTTTTAATTCCAATGAAGTGTCACTTATCCATTTGTTTTTATACATAAAGTATTTTTTTACGTCATTTTAAAGAAATATGTGCCCAACACATAATTCGGAAAGATTTTCTCCTACATTTTAACAGTTCAATTGAATCTATGAATAGATTCAATGCAATCCTTGTCAAAATCTGAAAGGCATATTTTACAGAAAAAAAATATATAAAATTCATATGGAAGCACAAAAGGCCACAGATAGCCCAATCAATCTTGAGAAATAAGAATGAAGTTGAAGGCATCACATTTCTTGACTGTGTGGATACCCCCCTGTTTGGGAAAGACAGGGGCGCCTTGTTACTATTCCCAAATGACCTCTACTGACACAGTGGGGGTGCCTTTTTTTACTACTCAACAGTGGTGCATGTCCTGACTTTCTACTGAGCTTCCTCTGACACTATTCCAGTGAGGAGGAGGAAGGGTGCCTTGTTAGCACCAGTTGCAGGTGGAAATTCAAGTTTCCCACACGGTCTCTAATGACATCGTGGAATGAGAGGAAGCAGCCTTGTCACAACTGAGTGGTGGTAAATGCACTCATCCTCTACTCAACATTCTCTGACATGACCTTGGAAAGATGGTTTTTGAGTACCTGGTTACAGCATGGTAAAGGTAGAAATCGTCCTTTACTGGGGGAAGGGTTACAGTTTCTACTGTGGTATTTGGCTGATGTAGAATGGTTATAATCTAAAACTCATTAGGCTGTTTTTTCCCTACTCCTTTAACTAGCAAGAGTGAGAAAAAATTTCTTGGGGCTTGTTTATCTGCTACTGTTGGCATTTCAAGATTGTTAGCTTTTCCAGCAACCAGGTTAGCATATATGAGGCAAGAATAAAATCCATAGAATTCACAACTATGTCTTTCCTTTTGTCCCAAGGTTTCTAGATGATGCGCTTTCTTCTCTCCCCTTGTGGAGTCTTTTTATGTTTATTGTAAGCATAAAGTCTAGGTTTTTTTTTTTAGCTAAACTGAAACATAAAAATAGGGAAATGTATATCTACTCCATATTTCCAGAAGTGGAATTCCTCTTTATATTTTTTATTCTTTTTCCTGTTTTTTTTTTAATTTTATTTTATTTTTGATAATTTCTATAGCTATGTCTTCAAGTTCACTGTTGTTTTCTTCTGCAATGCCAAATCTGCTGTATTCCCAACCAATGTAGCTTTCAACTCATGCATTGTAGTTTTCATCACTTGAAGCTTGATTGGATCTTTTGAAAATATCTTTCACATTTCAACTCAGTTTTGAACATGTCCTATAGTTATGATAATAGTTTTATTGTCTTTGTTTCCTATTTTTAACATATATATCAATTTTGTTCAGTTTCAATTGTTTAGTTTGTTTTCCTCATTATGGGTTATATACTCCTATTCCTTTGAATACCTGGTAATTTTTATTAGATGTCAGATACTGTGAGTTTTTCTTGGGTGGGTACTGATTATTTTTTCTGTTCCCATTAATATTCTTGAGGTTTTCTCTGGGATTCATTTAAGTTACTTGGAAACAGTTTGATCACTTTGGGCCTTATTCTTACTTGGAAACAGTTTGATCACTTTGGGCCTTATTCTTAATAATAGAACCTGAGCCGTGTCTAAGCTTCAGCTAATTATTCTCCATCACTGAAGCAAACCTTTTTAGAGTATTCTACCCAATTATGGCTCCTGGAACAGGTACTATTCCCTATTCTTGTTGATATATATATATATATATATATATATATATATATATATATACACATAGATATATACATAGATATATGTATATATATCTATGTGTATATATATATATATACACATATATATATATTTGAAAATGTGTGGTGATATTTGAATTTAGGTGGCATTCATTATTTTATAGAAACATGGACATTATTCTGTGGTGGAAAATATTGATTTATAAAATCAATATAAGGGTAAGTTTTCTTTCTTTGAAGTTGGGTTCATATAAGTAGAACAGATTATATTTACAGGGACATGTGCACAGTGGGATATCCTAACTTGCGGTTTCTAGAAGTTGCAATTTGAGTAGTTCAAAGATAAAATAAATTGTGTTAAAAATATTGTTTAATATATTATACTATTTATATATTTTATATATATTTAAAATATAAGACATGATACATATAAAATATAATATACATATGTTATAAATACATATAGTGCTTGTATGTTCTGGTGTAAATATTAGGAGACATCTTCATTCTAAATATGGGTTTCATGCGCCTAAGCAATGTTGTTTCTTTTTCTTTCAAGTCCCTAGTAATATTTAGAGTATTTTATTTTAAAAGTCATTATTATATAAAGTTCTCAGGTGGTAAAAATCCCACCAATTTATTTGGGAGATTATGGCATTGTGTTGAGATTGTTTCTGATAGCTAGTCTAATTTTATTTTAATCTTTTCCAGAACATTATGCTATCATAAATCATTCTGCTCCCTGCTGAGCACTTAATGCTTCCAATATAGGTAGAAAATTATATCTCTTAGTTTTAGCAAAACTTTTTCACTTAACTGGCAAGCCTAACGAATTAATCTGTATCATGTGGCAATCTAGGTTATGATTTACATGCCATCTGCTTCAGTTTTTATGTCTATTTTTAAAAAGTAAAATACTAAATTAATAAATGTTATTTGAGTCATTTATAATTTTGAAATTTTGTGTTTATTAAGTAATCCACATATATAAGGATATCGATTTTTTATGTGAAATTGAATTTACTAATTAGACTGCCAACTGGCATGAATATATTAATCTCTGGTTTATGATTAGTTGCTTTAAATTTTCCACCATAATTATATTACACTGTTATTTTAATGTCAGCAATCAAATTTTAAAGGTCTATGATAAAAGAGTTATTTTAGTTTTCTAATGTTGCTGTAACAAATTACCACAATTTAGTGGCTTAAAAGAACACAAATGTGTCATTTTACAGTTTTGTAGGTTATACATCCAATACTTACTGATCTAAAATCTTACTGGGCTAAAGTAACATGTCAGCGGTGTGCCTTCCTTTCTGGAAACTCTAGGAATAAACTTGTTTTCTTTTCTACTGTCTCTACCATTTACAGACTGTCCATATTTCTTGACTTGTGGCATACTTCCTTCAGCTTCAAAATCAAGTACACTGCTTCTTTCTGACACATATTCTGTCATCATGTCTCTCTGTGACCCCCTTCTTCTGCCTTAGTCTTCCACTTCTCAGGATCCTCTGTTTATCCTGGAGCTATCTGGATAATCTGGAATAATCTCTCTATTTTGCAACTTTAATTCCCTTTTGCCATATAACCTATTTACAGGTTCTGAGGATTAGAACATAGCCATTTTAGGGAGTCATTATTTTGCCTACTGCAATAACTAAATATAATACTATCATATGAGTTTTGGTGAGTCAGGAAGAAGCCTATATGTAGCAACTCATGAAAGATTAACCCTGTGAAAATTGCTTTTATTTTTAGGAGTATTTATAGTTCCACTGTTTTTTTTTTCTTTTTTTCAAGTTTTAGTCTTATTATGAATAAACTCTCTTGTATATTGGTGTAAGATTACATAACATCATATCAATAATAGGTATTAAAAAAAAATCTCAGTCAAGTTAAAATAGAATTTGGGGGCAGGAGGAGGAGTTTAGCTCCTTAAGTGACTCAAGTGTGTGGCCCAGGTTGAGAATTGAACTATATAGTAAATAATATGGTGGAGCTTCTCTATTTATTCAGCCTTAAGCACTGTATCAAAGGGCAAGTAATAGCATAAGTATACAAATGAAATATATTATGGTCCCCAAACATATAAAACATAGTTGAAATCTTGTGAAAAGCTACTATGTCTCCCTCCATACCTGATTTATGAAACTGAAGAATTTTCTTCTGAATTTCATAGAATTCTATAAGATGTTTTGCTATTTTGGGGAGTTGAGATATAGAAAATCACAGCTGAAGCCTAAAGACTTGGAGTGTAGAGAATAATTTTCTTTTATTTTTTTGTTTTTTTTTTGAAATATTAGATGTCAACTGAAATGTCAGCTCTACCTATATGTTCTCTTTACTCAGGAGTCTTTGCTGCCTCCTTTAGAAAAATAAAATTGTCTACTAATATATCTATTTTCTTTCTTTCTAAATAGAGATCTCTGGAAGCTTTTAGAAATTAAACATGCGAGATAGGTTATAGGTGATTCAAGGCAAAAATGGGCAGCCTAGAGATCTGCAGTCAAACACTGCTGGTCCAAGCACTCCAGTGAATAGGATGCAGTGAGAAGAAATCTTGCCTGAGGTAGACTACTGAAGGGTTGGCGATAAAGCCAACATGGCACTATGTGACATAATGGGGAAAGTATGTTGGCTGTGCAGACACAAGTTCTTTCCTTCCATTTTAAAACTTCTTATAACGTTAAGGGTTTTTATCTCACATATATGAGGGAACTAAAAATTAAAATTTATTTCCAAAATATCCACATTCTAGCAATCTTTAAAATCTAAATATTTGTATACCTTTTACTTTTTTCTGTTCGATTATTTAGGTTTGCTTCATAGCCCACAGCTATATTTATAAAAAAAAAATGCTTTCATATGGCTGCATAAATCTTATACCTTTCCTATGATTTTCTTGGTTTTAAAACTGTTACATGAGTCTTCTGGGAGTAAGTTAGATTTTAATATGTTTACTTTTCCTACAACCTTATTTGTGTGTAGCAAGCACAGATATTATTTCTACAATGTAAGGGAGAGTTTCTCCCATGAGGTTTATGGCAGCTGTACTCACCAGCAGAAAATAGATATTCTTGAAATTCTCTACAGAATGAATGGATATATATTAGTGTTTTGCACATATCTAGAGGCATGAGGAAAAAAATTGAAAAAAGATATGTAGTGGGCCCAGAGACATAGTCATTATATATATATAGATATCTATATCTATATATATATTTATATAGATATCTATATAAATATATATTTATATAGATATCTATATATTTATATAGATATCTATATAAATATATCTATATAAATATATCTATATTTATATAGATATCTATATCTATATTTATATAGATATCTATATAAATATATCTATATATCTATATCTATATATCTATTTCTATATCTATATATATACAGATGATAGATGATAGATAGATAAATAGATAGATAGATAAGATAGATAGATAGATAGATAGATGGATGATAGAAGATAGAGATTAGATATAGATATATGGGTATAAGACTAATCTTTAACTAGTCGATATTTCCTGTTATTTATGGAAAACAATACTCTCTTCAAATTAAAAAAATAAAAAAAAATTATGTTCAGTATTTACTATATATAACCCCTTGCTTAACTTTAGATTCTATCTCATGGTATCTTCGCTTACCTACTGTGAACTACCTTAGTTCTTTCTTTTCCTTTTATATCCACATTTTCAGGCCTTGGATATCAGGAAAGACCCAATATTATTCCATTCTTCTGACCCCTTTTCTTGCTTCAGTTAGAAGAGCTCAGAGAATGGAATGAAGAAGGGCAGATCTCCATTTCCCTACAACTGCTGCTAATTTCACTTCTCTAAAATTGGTAGTATTGTGCAAAGAAGATGCAGATTCAGTTAAAATGCCTGCGGCTCTGGGTCAGGTAGGGTTATTATATTAATATTAATACAGATTGGAGAAGTAGATAGAAAGCTTGGAGCTGAATGTCAAAGAAAATTTATCTGAGCATAATTCTAATCATCACTTTTTACTCATTGCAAGGAGAACATGGTTTCTTTAGGACTACAAGTGCAGTCACTAATGGAATTCTGAATGTCACATATTATCTCTCTAATGCTAGCTTTGTGTAATCTCTTTAATAGATGGATGGATAGATGGATGGATAGAGGATATATACATAGATATTAGTTATGGCTAAGTAAAAGGGCTTTTATGATATGAACATATCTTTAATATATTATATAGCTTCTAAAAAAGTTAATTGGGTACAAATTTTTCTGTACCCTATTCTACATATAGTGATAGTTTTAATTATCAATGACCAGAAAACAAACAAACAAACTTTAATCTCATTGTTCTCGTAGTCAAATGATATGAAACTTTGAAGATACTCAGATTTTCCTGTGTCTCAATTCTCCAATTGTCAGAAATTTTAGTACAGACTGAAATTCACATATGATGAATGTATCAGTTTTGGTTGTTATTAGTAGATACGTTAGGAGGAGATTCTCTCCTCCACCTGAGGTTTGAGCATCTTCTGTCTCTTATTTGATCCAGACATTTTGGAATCCCATAGGTATCATGTGACAGAAAGGGAGCAGATCTGCTTTCTAAAGCATCCTTATGTTATCCGATTTGCTTATGTCTGGAGCAGATTCACTCTTTTCTCCATAATATATCAACTGCCACTTTGACTCATGTCACTGTGAACAATGGGGTGGAAATCTGTAAAATTTCAGTGATACAATATTAACCATTTTCTAGAAAACATGACAATTTCAAATATTCTCTTGTTCTTCTGTAATCCTCTCTAATCTTCAGAACCCAACCATATCTAAAATTAGGCTATTTTAACCTGTGGGTTCAGGTAAGAATGAAATTAGAATAAAATGTGAATAAGAAAATGAGAATGCAGTTTTCTCAAGGTTTTGGTTCTGAGTTTAAAGCTATATATAGCCTGCATGTGAAAAACCAATGTGAATGTGAAAACAGTAAATATTTTCTAAGGGTAGGTTTCCATTAGAACTATAACATGATCTAAGTTTTTAAGCTATGCTTTCGTTGGGTTCTAAAATTTACTAGACTGTAAAATGTGTCACTTTTAGAACTATATATGAAGATCACTGTGTTAGTGGCATGGAAGACATAAAACAAGTTCAGCTTGATCAACAGGAAAAATCACTTTTATATTTTCAGCAAACTCATTTGTCAAGAAAGTGTTCATTGTGGCCCTACATGTTAGGGACATTACAGCAATGTCTAAGAATTTGAAATATTACATTTCTGATTTAATTAGGAGCCAAAGTCATTTCCTTTCTCTTCTGTTTATATGAAGTTCTCAATTGTATATTATTTTTGGTTTACATATCACACATATAATTTTTGCATATGTCTTACAATGTTCTAAAATGCTTTTAACCCTAATATTTTTAATTTCATCTGTTTTTTTTTTTTCCTCAACAGCCCTTTTAAATATTTCTGGGATGGTCATGCTTAAGGGAACTAGTTTCATCAGTAAGTAACAATTATACTGTAATAGCATGGGAATTCCATGGCATAAGAATACATTAACCAGTAATTTTCTTAAATATGTAAGAGGAATTATGATTGAGAAAAGATAGCACCACAAAAAGGACAGCACTCTTCAAGCTCAAGGTGAGTCACTTAACTAAGAAGGGTAATTAAATGTTTTGATTTTATTTTAATCTTGGTGAAGACAAAATATATTGAAATGGAAATAAGTACTTACTAGTGTACAGATCTCCATACCAGAAAAATGTTTGACTAATGTATGCCATCTGAAGCCAAACAAATATTTCATTAGTGAATATAATTATTCATGTGCAGAATATGTATAAACACCAACCATATATTTTACTGATAGTAGATGAGTAAATTTATCCTTATATATGAAGGCTATTATATTTATATATCATTTTACATACAGTAGTAACATTCTATGCAGTGTTAGACTTCCAGGCTAAATGTTTATCCTAATATGATTATTCCAGAGACTTTACTAGATTGTGCTCTAAAGTTTTTATTATCTGATTTAATACTGAAGGGAATGCAGTTGTTACCTCACGCTGTTCAAATTGGCAGACAAACATCAAAGTTCATATAATTATTTTATTGCTGAGCATTTAAAAAAATTTTTCATCAGAAGTAGTTGACTGATACCTTCTTTTTTAGTTTTTATTTCTCTGAGGAATAATTTTTGAACTGCCTTGTTTTCATTCTGTCATGTACATTGAGTTTTATAAATCTGAACACATCTCAACATTATTGTTGTTTTTCAACAAAGTATATTTTAATGGTAAATTAATGTTGCAAAATGTCAATGGCCTCATCATATACTTTTTGGTAACATTTAAAGTGAAAGGAAGCCCTATTTGTTTTGTCCAAGGAAAAATACATTAATTCATATCATATGTATTTATAAGACATTCAGCATGCCAGACATTATGCTAGGTGCTGTGGTGATGATTTATTTCATTCAAAAACTTGAATTAAATAGACGTCTTAAGATGTATATGCAAATGGTTATGAAATGGACTAACACATTAAAATAATATATTAGTTGTACTGAAATAAGTTCTAAAACAGCTCAAAGAAAATAATCTGTAAAAGTTTCTGATGGGGGAGGCACTTTGGCTGAAGTTTTAAAAGATGAGTGGAATTCAAAGTATTATATGGAAAGTGAAGTTTAAAACAAATAAAAAACATGAACATGAGGAAAGTCATGGAAGTAAAAACAAAAACAAAAACAAACAAGCCATGTTTGAGGTTGGCAAACTGCTTGTTTGGAGAGGTAAACTGCGAGAAAAAGGTTAAAAATTAGACCTGGCATATTTATCTTTGAATGTCAAATACAAGAGTTCTCTTCCTGAAAGTCATAGTGAGTCACAAAAGTTTTTGAGGAGGGGAATAAAATAATAAAAGTGATGATTTAGGACAACAGAGAAAGTAGCATAGTGTAATATTAACTGGATGGAATGGAGGCTTAAGAAAGGCCAGCCTGGGAGATACTGTAATAGCCTAGATATTAAGCAATAATAGACGAAGCAAAGATAGTAACAAGAAAGAACAGAAAGATGTTAATAAATAAATGAGCATGAGAATTGAAGCTCAATAGCTTTTTTGTGTGTATGTGTGTCCGAAGACAAAGGGATTGGGTATAAATGATTTGAAAATCTGTAATCTGGTTGCAGAATTAGATTAGAAAGCACTTTATACCTCACTGAGTTAAAATCTCTAAATTTCCTTTAGGGTAACTAAAAATTAAGAAAATAAATAGCATGTCAGGGTCACACAACTTATGCTAAAGTAGATTTGAACACTATCTTATTTTTAATACAATATTTAGATTTTGTTAACATCATTCTACTGCATTTCCCAATAGTGATAGTAAGTTAAAAACAAAAAATTAAAGTGGAACTATGAAAGAGACAGACAGAAATATTTAACCAGAAATTAGGAGACATCAGGGATGAAAGTAAAGATTTTGTGATGACCAATAAGAGGTGAAACTTGACAGCATGAGAATTAATGATAGCTCTAAAAGACTGAGCATAGCAAAATATTAATAGCTAGCATTTATGAAACTATAATGTGTCAGTTAGCTATCTTATATCCTTTATGTATATTATCTCTCAACTCAGAAGAACACTGCAAGTTATCAGCTTACCCATGTTAAGAACAAACAAATGTAAATTTAGGATCAGTAATAACAAAGGCAAAGAGCTTGGGCTCTGGTGTCAGCCTGAAATGTAATTGAGCCTTGACTTTGGTCTCTATATTTCAAATTGTCTAATTCCTTAAGTTTTAGCTCCATATTCTTGGGAGATCGCTCTACTTAAATACCTTATTTTTAATTTTTAAGCGTATTTTTGTTCTCTGTTTCTTTTATTTATAATATCCCATTTTTATTTTATCGATTTCATGCCCCTAATTATCTCTTTTATCTATGTGGAGAATTTCTGTTTATCTTCACCTTTCATGCTTTCCCTGACCACACTACTTAAATAAAAACACACACATCACCTTAATCTGCTAATTTTCTTTATAACATTTATAATTAGTTGAAACTAGGTTGAATGTTTTTATTTTTGTTTTGTTTTGGTCACTCCTACTAGAATATGGGTTCTTGAGGAAAAACAAAAAAACTTAGCATTGTTCAACAGTATATTTCTGGCAACCAGATCAGGGACAAGAAGAGAGCAGATATGCTATATATATTTGTTGAATGAATGAAAGTTTCATGAAAGCCCTACTTTCTCTTATCATTTTGATCAGCGTTTTAGAGAAGAGCCCTTAGGGTGTTGACCAGGGAAGAAGTGTTTGAAGATTGTTCTCACCACATATCTGGGTAGGGCAAGAGAACTGGCCTGTCTGATGAAGCCCTGACTTCCACTGATCTCCTCGGCTACCATTTCCACTTGCTGCGTCTGAACCTGAGTAATTCTGGGATTCTTTCCAGAGAAATGGCCTGCCTCCTCTTCAGGTGCTAGTCCACATAGCCTCAATTTCTGTTTCCTTCATTCTCTATCATCTGTCATCACCCTTTCATCTATACTGCATCTTCAAAATATCTATTGAAATCTCTCATTTCCGGTGCCTGTTACCTTTCTTCCTAAGGTTACTTCCATTATCATATTTGGATGATACCTTTTGGGGAGGAGAAATAAGAGTATGTGTTCAATAGGACATCTCGCATCGGCATTTCTATAAACACTTTTTAAATATATTAAATATTTTCCACATTTTGGCGTACAGAGTGGTTAATATGAAAACCAAGAAAGTAACCTTGAAGAACTCCAACTATTAGAGGAGGTCTACGAAACAGATAGAAAAACTATGGATAGGAAAAAAAAAGTATGAGAAGGGGCTAAAGATAGCAGAATCACAAATCAGTGGAGCAAGAGTGTCAGGCAGTGATGGCGAGGTCAAAAGTTACACCAAGATCTACGAGAAAGAGGGCCAATAACATGCACTGCAACTTATTGATCAGAAAACTTATTTCCTAAACTTAAGACTAGTACTAAAAATGGGCATGGGGAAATTAGGTTTAATGAATATAGACCATTCCATAGAAAACTTTTGCGGTAGAAGAAAGGGAATAACTGTATAGTGAATAGTAAAAAATGAAAAAGAAATTTCTGAGATTGTTTCTCAGAACTTTGACAAAAAAGGAGAGGTAGAATGCATGTTTAGCAGAATTTTAAATTATAACAAAGCATATTATATATTAAGTTAAAGATACTGATACTTTTCTTGACAATTATCTTAAACAGCAATATATTGCTTAGTGTTTTCTTGATACTTTATATAAATTGTTTTAGCATGTTTCCAATTTATTCTGATGCTAAAAAAAAAGTGTGAAGTAATATTTCCCTCAGTGTTTCCTTTAGCAGTAAACATTTGTTTTTCTTTTTAGCTTTAACATAAGAACTAAACAAGGGAAACAAAATTATAAGTCTACCCAGTTTGTAATTAGGGTACCTATCTATAATTATTCAAATCTAACCATCTTTTTCACACCTTCCATGAAGTAGAAAATTAAGACGATATACTTAACAATAAACACTATAATGTATGATAAACCTTAAAAGAAAAATATTAAATCACATTTAGGTACATTCAACTTTCTTTTTATCATCTCTTTTATACCAAATTGATAGACAAAATTTTCTATTATTTGAAAGTCTAGATCAAAGTTTAATCTAACAGCTTTGGGTAAGATAGAAGTCTTATTGATTTTAATGGCTCATACACAATTTTCTTTTCCAGAATAAGTGTTGCCCAATTATTGGTTCTTTCAACTTACATGCCTTACAATGTGATGATAGTCTATACAACAATTACAGTAAGTGCATTTAAAAAAAATATGAGGAGATTTTCTATCATAGTTGAATAATAAATTCTCCTTTATTTACTTGAATGATTCATCCTGGGCTCCAAATAGGTTAATTCAACTTGTTTATATTTCAGTGTGGTGAAATTATAGATTACTAAATTTGAAAGGAAATTTACATTAGAAAAAAATTATCTTACAGTCAAGAAAAATATTAATTCCAAAATATTAGTCTATTTAAATTTTGAGTGTAGTTTTGATGTCTAAATTGTAAAATATGTTGAAAATATAAAATCACTTCAATTCATTATTTAAAATGTCATTTAACTTTTTGGTAGTGCTACAAAGTGCAACCACACAAATTTTAAATCTATAACATTGTAATGAAATCACAGCAGAATTGAGATTATTTGGTCTTATTTAAGTGAAACGGCCCTATTTTATTTAAGGTAACCTCTTATTTAAGGTAACGGCCCTATTTTATTTAAGGTAACCTCTTATTTAAGGTAACGGCCCTATTTTACTCCTTTCTCTTACATGCAAAACACACACAAATACACATACACACATATAACCTACCCTTCTCTTTCCATCAACACGCATCTTAGAGGTATGGATAGTATTGTACCTTTGCTCTGCTTTTACATGATGGGAAGGGAGGAATCACAGATGTCTCAGACTGTTTTGAAATAAGCAGACTGGGATTGTTTGGGGTGAATGCAATAGTTTTATCTGAACATATTATGTTTGAAAAGCTTTTCAGAAATCCATGTTGAAAATGCAATAAAGTATTTGGATATACATTTCCTGCTTTCAGAGGAGAGATGAGGGCCAGTGACATAAATATTTATGTCATCAGCATTTGGTTGATATATAAAGACATGGTCTCAGATGAGATTAGTCAGGGAAATAATGTAGGTATACACAAGAGTAGGGTTCATGACAATTGAATTCCAATATTAACAGATTAAGTAGTGTGATATAACCCACCAAAAGGAATTGAGAGGGACTAGACATTGGGAAAATAGGGAATTTGAAAGTTAGTGGGGTAACAGAAATCAAAAAGAAAATATGTTTCGAGAAGGAGGTGTCCAAAAGTTTATGAAAGCTCTTGATAAGTATAGTAGAAACTGAGAACTGGGTATTTGATTAGGCAACATAACTGTCATTAGTGGATTTGGACAAATTATTTAACCTCCCTGTGTCTTATGGTCTCATTATAGTATGGAAGTAATGACATTCCACGTTACTGATGCAATACATTATTGTCATCCAGTATACCTCACAGGTTCACATGGGTTCAAATTCACATAAAGCCTTAGAACAGTCCTGGCACATAGTATTCACTGTATGTTAGTGAAGTGAAAGTGTAGGGAGAGGCCAGTGGTGTGATAAATCATATCCTTGTGCACAGAAGGAATCATTAGGAGAGGGGAATATGGATTCTCAAACATTCCCAGATTTGTATTCTGTTATTAACTTGGAAATCACCAGTAAGTCTGAGAAAAATGATGGGTATGTCTCCTCCTCCTAAAAAAAAGAGAAAATCAACTAAGTCTGGAGAGAGTTCTTCTCCCACCTTCATGAAGTGCCTCCCTAATACTGACTATTTCTTGTGCATTAATATTGAGGCAATATAGATTTGGCCTTAGGAAACCCTGATGTGGGTCAAAAATATATAGTGTTGAATAAATTATGGAAGGCTGAAAACCCATTTTCTAGTATATGTTTCATCACAAATTGTATCCAGCCATGTTTTACAATACAGCCTCTCAGAGATACTGAAATGAAATTAAATGACAACATTAAGGTACTCCAAACGCATAAAGACTCTCCAATAATAAAATGCCAACAACGTAGATTGCTTCAAATTCAAACATAATTTCCTGAAATGAATTCCAGGAAGAAAATACAGTTTGAAATTAAATTCCCTTTTGAGCGAAAATGTAAAAACACTGAAGTCAAAGGAATTAAAGTCTAAAATCATAATACTCTTGTCCTTAGGAATTAGAGTTCAAAAAAATTAAAACCCCAAACTCTTTATCCCAATTTCTTACTCTTCTATTTTTAACCAAAGTAGTTTGGAATGCCTGGGTCAAGTTATCCTTAACAGAACTATGCACAGTCCCTTCAGGGCTATCAGAGTTGTGTTGATACAATACCAAGTCATCAGTCATCAGTGAAATTTCGAAGATTTGGAGTTTCTGACGAAAGTTGCTGGGAAATAAAAGGTTCGAAAGGAGCATAGGACACTTACACCCTGCTGTACCTGAGATTCTCTACATGGGAAGTGAGGGGTAAGAAAATCATTACTTCAGGAGACTTCAAGGGAAATAATATTGCTGGAAGACAGCCAGGTTTATGTCATGGCAACAATGTGAAATAAAACAGAGTTTAAGGACTGCCTAAATGTCAAAGAGCACAGGGTAATTGTTTTAAAGAATGGAGACCTATAGAAGACTGAATCATCTTTAGGATGTAAGGGTTTAGGGACCAGTGATAACAGGTACTGGGAAAGAGGAATGGAAAGCAAAATGGGATTGGCTATAACACCTTTTAGAAAAAAATTAGGGAGTACTTAAACTAGAAGCTTCATGGACATTGGATAGAGTGAACATAGGTCTCACATACCCTGGGCAATCCCGATTTATACTTATTGTCAAAAATTCCCTCCTTTTGTATCATCTGTCTAAAATTTTCATTCAAAAATATTAATAGAAGAATATCAAAATCACCGTGCTATTTTATATTTTCAGTTTTTGCCATCATCTCTTGTATTAGTATGTGCAACACATATACAAAGAACAGAGTGCTTACTTTAACACATGATTAAATCTGAAAGACAACCAGCGTTAACCTGTCTCTCTCTGATAGTTTCCAGATGCAATTTATCTAACTTGTCCCTTCAAGGACAACATTGTCAGGTGTTCACTAATAAAATAAAAGGCCCTTGAACACAAGTGGCTAAAGAGAGTCAATTCTGATCTCAAGTGATAACGGGAGTATTAGGTATTGTTGTCCCTGCTAGCCATTTAGTGTACCAACCTATAATAGTGCCATGACCCATGTCACACTGGGGAGATGTAAGAAGCTTGTAAGTAGGATCAGCTGCAAATCATTGTTTAGAGATACGTGTGACGTAGAGGCTGAGCAGGCTTCCAGCCAGAGCATATCGATATCACTGCACACCTAATATTAAGATATCAAAAATCTGATAAAGTAACAACAACATTACTCTACAAGTTAAAAGTTGGTAGTTATTTTAGGGCTGTGCCCAAAATTGACAATAAAAAATGTGCAGTTGCACAAAGTGTGATATATTTTACTCTGTGAAGCATGACTTTTTATTTAGATCAAATCACTTCTTCCAAATTAATTTTTTTTTCCATTTTCAATTCCAAGTTTTCTTATGCATGTATGAAAAATGAAGCAATAACTGTGAATACATTGTCTCCCTCAGTAGAAGAACTTCTCAGTTAAATGCCAGTTATTTATTGTGGTATCAGATAGTCGCATTGACAAACCTGTTACATTGAATCTGATGATTTGATTTTTTAACCCAACTAAGAGAATTATAGAAATGCTTTCAAAATTCCTTCTGTTGAAAATGAATGTTGAAATATTTTTTCCTAATATTCCTTGCTATGAAACAACACTCAGTAAAACCATCTTATATATTTTTCTTTACATTTCAGTAATTAAAAGTCCTTTGTATGGAAACATCAAGATTGTAAAAAAAATCTATAGTGTTATGGAAATAAAGACTACAGAAACATTTTAATTTAAGATATTTTTTACCTCTAATCTGTACATAAGAAGAACAAAAGGGAAAGCACACTATAGAAGTTGCCCAGTTCTCAGCCTCATCTGTAATTTGAAGTTCAATGGTTTATACAAATGCAGCTTTGTAGTCTGAGCAGAACGTCAGGATCTCTGCAAGAATTCTCTTCATTGTCAAGGATCTCTTTTCCTAATAATTGCTTTTTCCTTTCCTTTTGTTAGAGATTTCTTTTATTTTGGTGGGGGGAGTGGTGCAAGGAATGTTAGATAGCGTTGACCTATATATCTCCCATACAAGTGACATGAACATTTCTGGAAAGAAGGCTTGAGAGGGTGTCTCATCAATATTCTTTACCATTATTGCAATGTCCCATTTTATCTTCACTATTAAATTTTTTATTGGTCTTAAACCAAGATAATATCTCTAAAAATAGATACTTTATCAATACTAATTTTATGTTATAAAAAACATGACATTTGTACTTATCATAAGTTGATATGAAGTGTCCTGTTGTTTTAGAATTTACAGGCATGAGTTACCTGCCTCTTCAATATCAAAAATTAACTTGCTCATTCCTGCGCAATATAGATAAATTGGCCCAGGATCATAAGTCCATCAAATCGGTTGAGTTACATTTGTCTCCTTGACAGAGCTATGTGGCCAGACACTGAAAACTCTGATTTTCTCCACAGCGATACAAACTGATTAAATATTATTCTACTTCCAATTCCTTATGTCTGTGTTCATCAAAAATCACTTTGTAAGATAATAAGAGTTCTGGATAGCATGAGTAAAATAAATTTGTTATTGTCAATAAATGTGTAAGCAGTAGAATTTACAGAATGTACATAAGCAACAAAATAGGTTTTAATATCATCCAAAGGAAGCTTTTTTATGCCCTACATCTAAAGAGCACATAGAATATTTTGTACAAGAAAATCAATTGTATTCAATACTTCACCTTAATTATTTTCATGCTCAGGTATTTAGAGTTCAGGGAACTATTTCAAAACAAAGTATAGCAGCAGGTTTCAAACAATTATGTTACACTTATTGAGGGATCACCTAGTGTGAGATATAAAAGAGCATAACCAAATTAGACACAGCCTAGAGAATGTAAGGTGATACACTTGGGGAAAACTAACCCAAAAGAAAGCTCAACTGGGGTTTTGAAGCTGGGAGATATATATAAAGATATAGATGAAGTAGTGAAAATAGTAGGTAGCAAATTTGATACAAACTTGATACAGGGTGACAATAAAGGCAGTGCAATTTGATGGTACAAAAAGTAGACACATCCTACCAAGATTCAAAGATAATGGCTTTCTTTACACAGAATCTGGAGAGTTGGCCTGAATTAAGTCTCAGCTAACAACGAAAGACATATATCTAATAAATGTGAGGAATCCATAGAGGTAGAGCAATAGTTATTTAAGGTTTGATCTAGCAATGAGCAAGGTAGCTGCGGTAATGGGCTTTAATCTGATGGCACACACTAAATGTATTTTTTCTTTTGAGATTCCCTTTCACCAACTATATTTGACCTATTTATGGTCAGATTTGATCATAGCCCTCACCGTTATCTTCTGAACTATTATAACACCCAGATTTTCCTATCACCTGCATGCCTAGCAGAGACTTGAAACTTTCTAAGTTGTAAATAAATATTGTTCGATAAATTAAATTTTGTTGGATATTTCATTTATATTTTTGACCTGGGATTCTTACTTCTGAGAATTTATAGTAAGGAACTATTAATAGTAACCAAAACTATATCTTGAAGATGTTCATTGTAGTTTCAAATGAAATTACAAAATAAACCAGAAATAATTTGAATAGCAAACAACATAAAATTAACTTAGTAAATTATGTTACAGCGGTATGGAAATGGATTTAAAAGCTGAAGGCGTACATTCGTTTAAGAGGAAAAAAGTAAGAAATGATGCACAAAGTCACGTGTTTAAATGTTATGTTTATAAATGCCTGATTTAACTGTTTTGATGTTATTTGAATGTTTCTTTTGGAATATGCTAATTATTCCATTATATAAGTACTACGTGTTTATTTTAGAACAAGAAAATATAAGAATATAAAAAAATACAGGAAATAAATTTCTTGCTCAGAAAAAAAGTGTTTACCTTCATATATAATAAATACATTCTTACATAAAATATAATTGAATTACTTTATATACCTCTTTATAACCAGCTTATCATTTAATATTTTAATATTAAGATTGTAGTAGTCAGAAAATGCCATTTGAATGTATAAATTTAAATGATTTTGAGCATTCCATCAATATCTATACCATGATATATTTATTTAATCCTGAAATAGTATTTAATGTCTAGATACAGAAGTAACATTGGATAAAATATTCTTTGACATAAGCCTATTTTTCATATCTCTGATTATTTCTATAGGATAAAGTCCTGGAAATTGTGTTGTTTGATAAAAAGTATCTACTTTTTAAGCTTTTGCTAGATATCATCCAATTGTTTCCAGAAAATTGACATCAATTTCCATTACATTAAGTGACATAAAATATTTCCTGCTTCATTGGTAACTGCAGATATTGTCCTAAAAAAAGATCAAAACTGATAGAAAAATTGTGTCCCACTGAATTTTTTCTTATTTTTTTAAATTGAAATATGCCAATAACATATTTATAGCTCCACAAGTTTTACAAAGTGAATATACCTATATAACCATTATTCAAATCAAGACAGAGAATATAGAGGAGGATATCATGGTGATTACAATGTTAAAGTTGGTCCATAACCATTTATAAAAAATTCTATCCTTTCCTTACTGCATTACAGCCTTAGTAGAAACAAAAACAAAAAACAAAAACAGAAAGACAACAAAGAAACTGAGGTAATTGTATACATGAACCTTTTTCTGTTCTCTTTCATCAGCTTAATTTTTTCTCCTTGCACTAGTACTGCACTGTCTTAATATATTTTTGAAATAAGTCTTATTCCTGAAAGTATAAATCTTTTAACTTTTTTTTTTTCTTTAAAATCGCCTGGGTAATTGTTGCCTCTTTGCATTTCCATATGAATTTTAGAATCAGCTTGTTAATTTATGGCTTTCATTGTTTATGTTGGGAAGCCAGCTGTTACTCCTATTGTTGCTAATTTGCAGTTAATGTGCCCCCTACTCCCACCCCCTACTGCCAGAAAATCTTCATTTTGACTTTGGTTTTTCAACAGTTTACAATGACAAACCTATTTTTTAGATTTGCATTTATTTGATTACTAGAAAAGCAAGCATTTCATAACTTATCCTTTATGTAAATTGTCTATTGGGATATTTAATTTTTTGATCCATAGGAATGTTTTATGGTGATTAAAATTTGTCACAGATATACAATATTTTGGACATATTTTATTTGTGTTTAATTGTGCTTAAGTTTTGCCTAAAAACATATTTATCTGTAAAAATAATTTACGCTTCATATAAAACTACTCAACTATACAGGAACATATAAAGGAGAGAATAAAAAAATCAACCATGCAGAGATAATTATCTTTAACTTTATGTGAACGTTATTCCAAGCATCTTTTTGTATATACAAACTAGGGGAACAAAAGACAGACAATGGTCCTGGGTATGGATAGTGTTTCCATTAATTCCTATGCAAAAGAAAACCAAAGACTCCACAATGTGATTGAGCACCTGTGTAAGGCTTTTGAATTGTTAAATTGCTTTCAGAACTGCTATTCCATTTAAATTTTACCATGAAATTCGGAATACGCAAGGGAATTATATTATCATAAAACAGATATGGCGAAACTGAGACAGAGGGGTCAGTGTCTGGCCTAGGGTCATGCATCACAGCGGGGGCGGATCTGGGGTCAGAGTCAAGTGTTTTGGTTTATGAATCATGCCCCTACATGCAATGCATTCTTAGAATATGAAGGGTAGAAGAATATGCCACCCTAAAATGTTACTTTGGCATATTGATTATTTTCAGCTCTAAGCTCTTGAAAAACAGTAGACGCAGAGAGAGGCTTTCTCTGAACTCTCCTATCTCCTGGAGGACAGATTTCTAAAAGGAACTCAGTTGTCATAAATTCCTTCCTTAGGAATTTCATCAACCAGGAGGACTGACTCTGATCACAAGAGGAGACTAGAGGTCAACAACGTACCCAGACAAACTTCATCACAAACTGTCATCTGTTCTTCTTAGGGCTTGTTCATCTTTCTTAAAAATCATTTATTCTCTCCTAAGAGGCCTAGGTGCCCCTCCCTCTTCCCTATTAAGGTGATATTTAATCCTCAATTTAACCCCAGGGAGCTCCTCATTTTTCCCTATCTCCCATGCATATATATACAAGGTATAAATGTTAATAAACTGTTTTCTCTTGTTAACCTTTTATTACAGGGGTCTCAGTTACTAACTTGGAAGGGGAGAGATAAAATTATTTTTCCTCCCTGATAATGAAACAAATAAAATAGAATAAGCCTTGCTAAGAGAGTCACTTAAAAGTAAGTCAGGAGGTCATGAAGGAAGTAAGGCCTACACACTTTTCATGTCTCAGTTTTGGGAACTACTGTTAAATTGCTGACCTATTGCTAAACTCAGCTAAAGGCCAAAACACAAAGGTCCCAGATCAGTGATTGCTACATGGACATATGTGAACTTTACTTCCTCTTCATCACAGTGCCCAGACCATCAGCATCCTTTACTTCGAAAGGAACTGATCTGTTCACAGCCAGTACCCTTTATTTATATAACGATATAATGGTTCTAACCAATTCCAGCTGACCTAGCCCACATCCTTCATTTACATAAAAGACCTTAATGAGAATATCTCCCCCGACCCCCTCCTTTATAAACCCTGCCTTTCTGTGTTTCCTTTAGAGGACAATTTAGGTTCCTCCATGATTCTGTGTCCTGGATTGCAATCTGTCCTTTGCTCAAATAAATGCTTTTCATTCTTTATTACAGCCTAAATTTTTTTTTTTTTATTGTTAACATTCTCTACAAATGACATTACCTGTTCTATCCTGGGTCACTAATTTGGTGATTAGCATTTTATTTCCTGACAATTAATTGTATAGAGTTAAAATGAAAATTACACATTTGTATATTTAACTATCAACTGTATTTATGTTTTGTTTGTTTTATTTATTAGTTTTAGAGGAGGAGATCAAGGGGTAAAATTACATCGAGAAGGTTTTTGTAAATATTTTGGTTATATAGTTTTCTGACCCTGGAAAATCATCCTTGCATATGAAATGAAAGTGATATGTTTCAAGTAACAATTATTGTCATTTGATACAGCTGACATAATCTTATTTTGTGGTCCCCTTGGTATAATTGATCCTAATATTAGTGCTAGTTATAAAAAGTTTACTCTATTTTCCAAACAATAACTGGAATTTTATGAAAAACTATACTAAAAAGAAAATTTATGTAATTCGGCTTGTAATACTAGTTTTCAAAGAAAATATAAAAAGACTTTTCTTGAAAACATTTCTCTTCTAGTGATACTATGTGTCATTATTTATTAATATGCACGTTTATACATAGACATCTTTGTACTTGACTACATAATGGACACTTATTCATTTAACTTTTCCAATTCCAAAATAATCTGAGGCAAATTGATGTCCATCACCAGGTAATAGAGAAATGTTTTTCCTCACTTTGTGCTTCCAAACAAAAGGAAAGCATACTTTCTACACACACACACACACACACACACACACACACACACACACACACACCCATATCTCCTTAATATTCATGCAAGGGAATAAAGTATAAATTGTAGAAAGGAATGGTTAGTTTCTAGCTGCTTACATTGACAAAAATGAGTTTTCTTTATTTCAAAGGAATCATAATGCACTTCATCAAATGTCATTTATTTAAGGAATATTTCTGTTTCCTTTTTAGTGTGGAGATTTCCTAGTAGACACAAGAATGTTTAAGTTCCTAAAAGGAATAATAAGTGTCATAGAAAATTAAGCTAAAATGTGAAAACTTAAGGAACAGAAATCAATCTGACCATGTTTATATTAAGAAGCACTGAGGTTATTTTTGTTAAAATTTTGGCTTTTCTCCCTTAACTCTTATTTGAGAAACACTTGGTGGTAAAGGATCTGTAAATATAAACTGGGATGTTATCATGTTATCTTTGTGACGCACATTTTAAATCAGTGTACTATGCGTTTAAATAAAAGAAAATGTGGACTTTTCTTTCCTGAGGTAAACAGATGGTGTCAGAAACACTGAGAATACTTTGGTTGTAAGTTATAGTTGAAAATATCAAATCATACATTATAAAATAACCATATTTATGCAATTTGAATGTAAATGATTTCAGTTTTAGTGCTTTCCACTTTCTTCTTATATTAATTAAAATTTTTGTCAAACTCTTTTATGGTCTTTGTTAACAAATTACTTTCATATTGAAGTTAGGAGTTTTATAGCTTAGAGAAGTCTGAAATTTAGGACATTAAAAAAATATATCTTTTAAAATAATCTTCTTCCTTAGGTCCTGCCCAGAACACAGGAGCTTACAGCAGAATCTGAGTGATAGTAGAACACAAACAAATATTCATTTAGATTTACCAGAGAAGGAAACACCTGATCCTGAGTGACAAATTGGGAACTAATTTCAGACTCAGGGTAATAGGGCAGTGGCTACTGGGAATTAAAAAAATAAAAATAAAACAGAAACATCCATCCCCTTTCTTCCCCCACCCCCAAAACTTGAAATAAGATGTCAAAATATGAAGGACTAGCAGCACAATAGAGGATGAGCTTCATCCATCCAAGACGTGGAAGCAACTTTAGTGAAAAAGTTGGTGGTATTTAAGGTAAACCTTAAATAATATATAATTGAGGATGTAAGTCTAAAATAAATGTGGGTAGAAAGATGGGAGAGTAATATGTTATTTGTTGTATGGTCCCGCAAAATAGAAATACTGCAGCGAAAATGAAAATGTGAGAAGGGAGAGACGGAGAAAACAGAATTAGCTATATTTGTTTGTCTCTGAGATAAAAAATTGAAATAACGGAAGTACTTTGAAGCAAGTAGAAGCCTAAGTAAAGAGGAGAGGTTTATGAGCATTAGGTAAAGAGATTAGCATAGAGGTAACCACTAGAACAAAAGTATTGTTTCCTAAATATCAGAAGTTCAAACAAAACTGCACACATTTATTAAAAAAGCAAACAGCAACAACAACAAAAACAAAAACAGAGGAAATGAATTACATAGTGAAAGATCCACAGTAAATGTTACCTTAGAAAAACTCCAAAAACTTGAGGCCAAGAATATATATCTTATATAAATAAATATAAGGCATAACACACCTAAGAAAAGGAGAATTTCAGATTGGGACAAAAAGCAAAACCCAGCTGTATGCCTTATACAATAAATACATCTAAAGTTTATTTCAAAAGACTAAAAAAGTCAAGAAATAAGCCAGAATCACTTGACAAAGAAACAAAACAAAGGCTTGTGATCTTGATGTCTGACATGGCAGAGTTCAGTAAAAAGAGCCATGAATAAGATAAAAGATTCATTATAGTGCAGATATGGGTACATTTCATAATGAAGATATAAAAGTTATTAATCTATGCATCAAACAAGATAGTGGTCACCGTAATAATATAGAAACCAAACAGGATGGAAAGAAAAATAGGAGCAAAAGGGATAAGGACTTTGATACACCTCTCATAATCTAAGATAAAACACATGTATTAAAGTAATGAGCATATAGAATATATAAATAGTATAATCAATGACGAAGATTTTTATGAACATGTATACATTACTACTAATATCTATTAAATACTTCTTGGGTCAAGAGCAAATACAAACTAAACATAAAATTTCTGGAAAATAATCGTGCATTCCTTATTTATATATAAAAATTCATGGGATGGTTAAAGCAATGCTCATAGGAAAATGTGTAGGTTTAAGTAATTATATTAATAAAAATGAAAGACTGAAAATAAACAGATTAAACACACAATTCGAAAAGTTAGAAATTGTACACAAAGTAAGCAGTAGAGATTTAAAATCTGAGAACAAGAAGGTTGAAAATGTAGAAACAACACAATTAATACATACATTAAAAAGCTGATTTTTTTGAAAAACTAAGCAAAATATGAATAACTAGTAGTTAAACTAATCAATAAAAATAGAAAAACATGCAGAAAATGAAGAATTACAAAAGCTGATGTTTCAAATAAAGCAATTAAAAAATCATAAAAATCAACTTTATGCAGTTTTATGTAAATAAATTAAAACCTACAGAAAAAGGGTAACACTTAGATGGTGATAAAAAAACTATGTCACATTGGAAGTAGGTTAAGAATAGAATGATGCAAGTATTAGTTATCTGAGTAAAATTTATATAGTACCTACTTTTGAACTGGAGGAATGTTTCACATGAGAAAACATGAAAATCTTAGCATCTGTAATAATAAACAATTATAACTGACTCTAAAACATTGAATAAATAAAACTGTGAATCTTGGGAGAAATTCTAAAAAGAGGAAATGGGACAGAGGCAACACATGGACACCTTGTGGCAGCTGAGCTTGAAGCCAAATATCTGCCGTTGGGACTTTTCAATTATGTGAGCTGTTATTTTCCATTTGTTATACCGAGCAAGTTTTAATCGGCTTTCTTTAAAGTGCATCTTAGAGTTTAGACTGATATGAGCATTTACTTTGATAAGTATGGAATTGTATCTGTATCTCATTTTCCTGTATCCTCTTTAACATGTATAAAAAGTGATTGTTAAAATAACAACTTATTCTCCTAGTGAATTAAATATCCGAACGAGGCATATTGAAATATTATGTACGTGTGTATACAGACACATATAAAAACAGTTCTGGAACATTACATTTTGCACCCACCTTTTCTTCACAAGGGAGAGATTTTCACAAGTAACATGCAATTCCTTTCCATTTCAACCTATACCTGCTCCGAGTAGCTTGACATGTTTGAAGGCATAGTAGATGTATGAAAGCAGCCGATAGTGTTAGAGACATCAGCAGACATATGGTCAATACCAGTAGATTTTTAGAAGATAGATTTCCCCAAGGTACACCTTGTGATTTTCATGTCACATCAAAAACTAACTCTAGATCCAAATTGCTCTTTCTATAGAAGTGCCTCTACAATGATCACTAAGAAGTTAGTCCAGTGATCCTGCTAAGGAAATAGAGTTTGAAGTTTCAGCAATAAATACTGTAAAATAGGTAGTTGCCTGAGCAGGGAGAAACCAGCTGTGTACCTCAGAACAATTAACACTAACAGCTCTGGGCAGAGCTGACAACAAGAATACCTGTGATGGACAATCAGTCACTTGCCCCCTAAACCTATTCTTCAAGATAAAGAGTTAAATAGTAAACAAAATTTCTCTCTTTTTTTTTTCTTTTATACCTTAAATCAATTAATTTACTTAGGTAATGAAGCTGTTCCTGCTTCATTTCTCTCTCAATGAACACTGCAACACTCCAGGCAATTCCAGCCCTGAATTCCTCCTGAGAATATAGTTCATGCTGAGAAACGTTGCTTTTTTGGCATGGTAAGTAATATAGAAAAATAGATACCAGGGTCATACAGAATTATTTGATCAAGATATAAGTTTAAACTGCAGACAGTCCCAAACTTTAATATGAAGCTGTCTTTCATAAATACAAAACAGAATAATGCAAGTAAAACTCAAAAGATACCACTGGGAGTTTCCCCGCTTCCCCCTCTCATTACAAATGTAGTGGGGGTAATTAGGGGCATTAGCTAGTAAACTTTGTATCTATAATAGAAAGGGAGAGTGAACGAAAAAAGAAATGAAGAAAAGGAGAGAGGCAAGGAAAATGGAAAGAAGGGAGGGAGGGAGGAAAGAAGGAATGCATGGCTGATTAAAGGCAGGCCGGCACAAAGGGAGAAAAAGAAATGCAAAAAAAAAATAGACTTGTAAAGATTTTTTATTATTTTATTACTTTATTACTTTTTAGGCGGAGGCAACCCTTGGTTGACCTCACAGATTGCAAGAAACTTGTCAGTTTACAATCCCTTATTTTTTTTATTTTTTATGCCTACGGCACCTGATCTTCCTAGGTGGTCTCTCACCCAAGTACTTACCAGGCCCAACAAGGCCTAGCTTCTGAGATCTTTTACAGTTTCGAATCATCTTTACTCTCACCTTAGTTTAAGAGTAAACTAAGTGGTTGAACAATCTCACTTTAATATTAGAAAATGTCATTTTGTGGTAATAAAATTTTAATGGCTTATTTAGTGTTTATAATATGTGAAAATTTGCATAATGTCATCTGCTGAAAGTTTTAGAGTACAATAATCACTTAACTTTTTAAACTTAGAACTGTAATGAAAATTTCGTATCAAATGATTTGTATTATTCATATGTGGTCGAAGTGCTTTCATGATTCCTGGAAATTCCAGAAAGTTCTGAATAGCAAAGTAACATTCAAACATAGACATTCTATTATTTTTAGAAGTGATTTTTTAAAATTATGCTTTTGTGTATCCTTAACTGAGTTTTCATGCTAGCAAGGCTTCCTTATCCTAAAAGAATAAGGTTCCCTGGTTTATTCTTGAAGATTTAATGATATAAATGTAAACATGTTGCTATAAAAAATCATCCAATTTTATTCCTAATGTTACTAAAACCAGTTTCTTTGTTGAGGATAGGACATAAATTAGTGACATGCAGTTCCCTTGCAATTGACTCTTTGAAAGATGATAGTTGTATCTGTGATTTAATCTATAAAGAATGGTAAGTTGCATTTTGCAAAGACCTAAAGGATTATTTACTATTCAGATAACAACCTTAGTAATGCATTTTTGCAGTTTCCTTGTAAACTGATAAATCGTTCATGTCAGATTTGCAACGTTGTTAATGTCAAATATTTGAGTATTTGATGTTGTAGAATTCTCCACCGTCTTTTCACTGTCTAAGAAAATTCTACTCTAAACTATCATACTACAAATAAGGGACATTTTCTGGCATGGTAAGAGCAACAGAATATTAACCTGATTAAACATTTATAAGCACATGACTGTTTTCTTACTCTACAGAGTCATCTTTTCTGAGTAACCAAGCTGTAACAACTACCTTGTGCATAAAAATTCTATGATGTTCCTAATAGAGTATATTTCTACACTTGAAAATGTCATTATTACCCATCCATCAACCTTAGCAAAGTTATGAAACTTCATTTCACTAGAGGACTTGACATTACATTGCTCACTGTTTGTTCTGCTTGTCAGCACTTTATGTCACTAATGGACAGGCAGTCGAATCAAAATCTCAATTTTTTTCTTAATGGAGATATGTTTTTATCCAATTCAATCATTTGCTCTTGTGGTTCATAATATGCCTGAGGTTACACAGACAAATCTAAGGTCTGTTGAGCTTGACTGAAGAATGGTATTGGCTGATAGGGCTAATTTCTGTGCCCCTGATAATGTATTATTCTATTATATTTATGCCGTGCAGTTAGTAATAATGAAGCATCTGTAAATGTGATAATGTATTTGGAATTCAGTTAATTTACACTAAGTAGTTACAAAGCAAAATTATTAATTTACTTTGTGTGAAGAATTTGGATACCATTGAGGGAGAGGCATTTTATCACTGTATGTAAATGGCTAGAGGAAGGGGAAAAAATCTCCAAAACTCCTGCTCTACAAACAAGTAATATTTAATAATTTTTTCTTAAATATTTTTTAATATATAAACTATTTTATGGCAAAGTAACATTTGTATTATAACTTAAATCAAGAGTGAGTATGGTATATATATACACACACACACACTCATGAGATATCTCAGCTGAGTAACTGAATATTATTTTGATTTTACATAAATTCCATGTCTATTTATATTTTATTTTAAGAATAATTCTCAAGTGTTTGCTTTTGTATTCTCAGCTAAGGGGTAAGTTTGTAATTTGAGTGCAAATAGCATAACATGAAATAGGTATTAAAAGGATGTATTAATAAACAGTGATTTAATAGATAATATTTTTTAAAAAAACTTTACATTTTAAAAGAAAAATAGTTTCCACAGCAGAATATGATCAAAGAAAAGGGCTATGAATAATATGCCTTATAATAATAAAAAGTAATTTAATTTCCGATTGTATTTCATAGCTTATATTTGCATATGGGTCTATGTGAAAGTTCACCTGCTTCAAACAAACTTATAGCTGGCATTACTGGATATAGGAATTGGTATCATCGGTGAAACTTTTTAAAAAGCATAAACCTGGATTATGTCTTTCAGAATTAGGTATCTTTTTGCCTATGCTTTTTTGAAAAGAGAAGACAATGATGATGGGGAGGATAGTAGAGATGTGGCTGCAATTGATGATGACAACATTATGTAAGCACTTTCCATATATGTGCTCTTAACACATTAATTTACTTAATCTTCATCAAAACTTTATGAAATAGGAGCTACTATCATGGACCATTTTTTTTATAGATGAGGACATTAATGTATATAAAAATTAAGTAATTTACCCTCCTTCTAAAGAATCTTAATATTGCCACGAAATAAATCTTCTCTAAACACACTTTAGCTGTATCTTATATACCTTAATAATAGCTGCCATATTTGGTTGCCCACTTCATTAATCTGAACCCTCCTCGCTTTTAATGGTCCTGCATAATATGGTTATAGATTCAAATTTTTTAAAACAACTTTCCAGAATACACCCTCTGCAAATAAATCTCTTCTCCTTTTGCTTGTTTATTAATTATCACACACAAAGTGTGAGATAAACAATTCTTTACCTTCATAGTACATATAGACACACACATAGACACACAAAATGAAAAATCAATGTTGTGGTGTTAGAAGAAAGCATTGTCTGGAAATGGTGTAAGCCTTGTTTCTCCAGTTCATCTTTCTTCTCAGTGTGACACAGTCATGTCACAGTAGGTTGACTCTGGCTCCCCTGCCATGCATACCACATTTAGACGCAGTCATTTACCCTAGGCTTATACGGAATGGCTTCATTGGGAGAAGTTCCAAAATCAGTCAGTCTTTATAAAAAGCCCATACCCTAGAATTGCAGCAGGAGGACAGGCAGACTTATCTTTCCATTATGTAAGTTTTTTGGGGTAGTTGGTGAGAGTTCTTGTACTTTTTGCCACCTATCTTTAGAAATGTTCTAAAATAGTGAAACAATCAAACAAACAAAAAGCAGGTTTAGATCATACTCTTAGAAAGCCACCCTTGATAAATGTATATACAAATAGATGTAGAATAAAAAAGATCTGTCTTATTTTATTTGTAACCCAGTTAATCCTAGGCTTTTTCCAAGGGCAAGGAGAATCTTGATATGATCTCTCCTCTAGAATGTCCTGTGAAATTGTTTTACACCTACATAACTGAAAAGGAGCAATGAAGACATTATCAGAATAAATAAGTTCCTCGATAATTTCAATGTGATTTCTCTATACCTACAGAGAAAAAATTCAAATTTTAAGTGGCCGGAAAAGTAGAGAAGTGGAAAGATGATTGATAGAGATTGAATATTATTAAAGGATTGGATTGGAACAACATGATATTTTATTTTGGAACACTCGCCTCTATTTCCTTGGATCAAGATACTCACTTCACAGTGACCACTACAGGGACTGGCTAAGAGGAGGCAACATTACTCATATATATCACATTGTCAATCACCCTCTGGCTGGTATTTTACAGAAATTTTAAATGTGAAATTAAAGCATTTAGGGCCAAAAATAATGGCGAAGAAGATGAGGGTTTGACTTGCACAATCCGGTGAATGTGTGAGCATGAAAGGAAGTGGGGGGTGGTCTTCTTTAGAGAGTTTCTTAAGAGTGAGGCTGATGCTATGGCACAACTTTCTACTTTTCCATTTCTCCAAATGTTTCTTTTGTGTCATTAAATCCTGTGGTATTGGATTCTGGGTTATATTTGTAGATCCTGGCTAAAGGGCCTATATCAGCACAATACACTATTTGTATACCATTAAATTTTACAGCAACCTAGGGTGAAAGAGAAATCACCCTATTACCTTTACCACAACTTAAATCTCATGGTGAAAGAAAAGAGGGTAATCAGGGATAAGCCAAAAAAAAGGAATAACATGGTTACCAAAAGGAAAGAAACCAGGAAATAACTAACCATACCACAAAAATATATAAACACTTTTTTTTCAAGAACATCTTAGAGGAACAGAATAACACTTTTAGCTAATTATCCTTGATTTTTGCATGAGGTATGGGCAGTGCTAGGAGAAATGACTAGCAATATTTTTCTTCTGAAAATGAGAATTGGGTTGAAGCTAATGTGTAAGTGTTTCCTGAGAATTCTACTTGGGTAATTTGGTGAGAAGATATGATACAGTACCTTCTCATGATTCGATTAAATGGCAACTCTCATTTGGCTTACAGTTTTTGGGCTAAACTTACTACTTTGATTCTTTTGTAGGAAATTAGAGGGTGGCAGTATTTTTTAATCAGATGAGCCAGAGATTAAGAGCCTGTGAACCGTGTGACGTGTGACTATGAACCAGACTGACACTCTATTAGGGCATATGGATGGATGTGAGGAGTGACATATTATTTCAATTTAACTTTGTATGCTGGGGTTTATTCAGAGTGTGTGTGTGTGTGTGTGTGTGTGTGTGTGTGTGTGTGTTTAATTCATCAAGTATAAGTGTGGAACGACCTTGAAAATGAAAGAATAAAAGGAGGATGTTGCTAATGAGAGTTGTATAGGGGTGTGTCATGAGTTGAATGGTGATCCTCAAAAAGACATACCCATGTTTTGACCCCAGGAGCTGATGAACATTTCCTTATTTGGAAAAAGGGTCTTGCAGATGTAATTAAGGGTCTCGAAAGGAGATCATCTCACACTATCTAGGTGGACCCTAAATTCAGTGACAAATGTCCTTATAAGAACACACAAAGGAGAGACACAGAGATCATGAGAAGAAAAAGGCAGATTCGAGTGATGCTGCCACAAGCCATGGGATACCTAGAGATACTAGAAGCAGGAAGCACAAGGGAGAACTTTCCCCTAGAGACTTCAGAGAGAAAGCAGGCTACTGATGCCTTGATTTCAGAGTTCATGCATCCAGAAGAATGAAAGAATGATTTTTTGTTTGTTTGTTTAAAACCAGCCAGTTTACAGCCCTAGGAAACCAACATGGGGTGATATGATGGCCAGTTTTTCTCTCTGAAGCTCCAGACAGCTGATTGAGGCAAGTTTCATGGCACATACATATATGTACAATAGACAATCTCCTGAAAAACACAGTAATGTTTAATACATACAGTCCATCCAAACAACGCTTTCTCATGACTAAGAGTTTAACATCTAGGCAAGTGCACATTGGAGGTGGGCTCAATACAATCTTGTGATAAGCTCCTTGAGGCCTGGACAGATAATGGCCTATAGTAAGTGGAGACGTTGATTAAGTGAAGGAAGACGATGCACTTCCCTTTGTGAGTTGTATGAGTTGGAATGAACAGGTTTACCATAATTAGCGTAATTTTTGTCTTTATTTTTCTGTTATAAACACTAAATAATATCTATTGTGCTTTCTTCTTCAAAATTACCAAATTGGAGAAGTGTAATCTGTTTAGTTTCTTGGCTAATCTTTTGTTATCAATTTCCAAGTGTCTTCCATTATGGTCAGAGAATTTGGCTGATAGTTGTTTTCATTGTTTCTTGTTTTGTTTTTGTATTTGTTGAGATGACCAGTAAGGCAAAAATATGATCAGTTTTCTGTATGCTCCAAATGTACTTAAAAATAGCATGACTCTCTTTTTGCTGAGTGCAGAATTCTATGTTGCCATTGTTTTGTTGTTAAGCTCCTCTGTATCTTAATTTTAGGAGGAGTTCCATTGGTTCACCTGGTTTCTGAGAAAAGTGTCTAAAACCTTCCACTATGAGGGTAGATTTGCCAATTTGTTCTTGTATTACTATTTTCTTATGTTTTAAAGTCATATTGATGATACATAATATAATTGCTTATATTCTTTGGAATTGTTTCTTTGATTAATATGTGACATCCTTCTTACTGCTTTAAATGATTTTTCACTTTACGTTTTATTTTTCCTAATACTAATATTATTACATCAACTTTCTTTAGGTTAGTATTTGGTATTTTTTGTCTCTTCATTTTTAAGTGTGTTTCTTATTATAATTCTATACCTAAAATCTTTAAATGCTTCATCTGAGTGGTAAAAGTCGTAGGAAATTCTAGCTGATTATTTCTTCAAATTTTGTTTCTTTTGTGTCCTTTTCTATATCTTTGCTTTTTATATCTCCTCTTAGGTGGGTTCTGAAACTCAGCATCTATCCTTCGTTTCTCTTATTCTTTCTTTATTTGTGCAGCCTCTCATAAATATTTCTCAGTTCAATGTCCAACATGGTAACTTGTTCTTCAAAAGTGTCTATTTTGCTTTTTGAGCCATTTACTTAAGTGTTTATTCAATAGCGTCTTTCTCAAAATCACTAATAGGTTTTTTTCATGACTATTTGCTTTTGTTTCATTAACACGAGTCCTCTCTTAGCTCTCTAATGATATTTATAATGATTATTTTAATGTACTTATAATTTTCTAGTAACTTTTTAAATGATGATCAAATCTTCCTTTTGTGATTTTTGAGATCACTCTTTTAGATAATTTTGTTTTCTTAAATATTTTTGATGGTGTATTCATCATCTATAAAATAATTCCCCTAAATTTTTCCCAGCTATTTTTTGCCTTCTGACTTATACATGTAATCTTAGGCATGTCTTTTAATATCTTATGTAGAGTTGACATGGCTATATATTTATTAATTTTAATATATATTTTCTAATAACTCTAAAGCTCTTATGGGAAAGCAGACATTTTATAAGTTTAGACTGTTATCTTGAAATTTTAAATGATATTAATTTTTGAGTCAGGGTTGCTTTCAATAAAGTAAATAAAAATACATAGTTTTAAAATTATTTACCTTTATTATAATCTTTAGAAATTACTTAGCAATAAATATATTACCATCTAATTACTAGATAATCAAATATTTTCTTTTATACTTCACTAAAACTAAATGCCTCAATAATTTTGCTCTTACAGTTTACTAAACCCAAAGGTTTGATCACATTTTGGCTTATAATGCCTCCCAATACTTATAATGAAACTCTGAGTCAAAGGCCAGGGAGACCGGCATTTCCCATTTTAATATCTGCTGCATTGCCAATGTGAATAAATATAAAATAAGTAGGTGACGGCATAAGGAAATGAGTTAAAAAACAAATAAATTATGTAAAATATTGAAAGTATGCTTCAACATATTATGTAATTGTATATCATAGTTATATTTCTACCTAGACTAATAGCAATCTCATTTGCTTGGCCATGGGATGAAAAATGACAAATATGGCCATTGTGAATGACACATAGGTGCATGAAAGAATATCTATGCAGAATTAGATACTATCCTAGATTTACCATGCTTTTCTTAAAACATTTATTATCTTGAAAAGACAAGGAAATTAGCTGAGCTTATAATTTACACAGGCATAAGGAGCAAATGAGTCTAGAGAAATAGTATAGCAATGCTATAAGATCTCAGCCTGAGGTTTATCAGAAAACCTTCAGTGGGAAGCACAACTAAAAACAAAATGAATGCTTTTCATTCTGATAAGCTACTGCTTCCTGGTGAGTAAAAGGCATTGCTTCTAATAACCCAATCACTATCCTACAAAAATCAAAATTAGTACACCAGAGTGTTTATAACTAGAAAAATATAAATGGTTCTGTCAAATTAATGGTGGAAAAAAGAAGGCAATACGATAAGGAAGGTGAAGTAAACCAACCTTCATTATCTCTCAGTTATTGCCCTCAATGCCCACTGCTGAAAGCTTGAGTAAAGAAGCTAAGCGACAGTCACCATTTGCTCAGTAAACAAGAAAACAAAGCAATAGGTGTTGAATAAGAAAGATTAAATGCATTGCTCACAGGCATGACACAGAATTGATGGAGCCAGTGACAAGTGACATTTTTATAGTTGCAAGAGTGCGACTGTCAATAATTTTCTTCTCACTTCAATTATTGCATGGAACTTACATTTTTTTTGCCTCGTAAAGTATTTGGAAAAAACACTAGATGACTTCTGCTAAGTAAAAATGGCCTGTGTCAGGTATGGTTGCATAGTAGAGAGACCTCAGAAGACCTGAGAAGGGTCCCAGATGTGCTTTCGCTTGCTGTGGAAACTGGTACAAATAATTAAATCTCTTTAAGGCTCAACTTCAACATTTAGAAAATATGGTAGTATAAATACTTGCAGCAGATAATGTTGTGAAGATTATGAAATGGGCTTAGTGCCATTATTCACATGTGCCTTAAACTTCTTCCTGTAGTTTATTTCAACTATATATTGCATACACTTCTTTAAATGATAAATGAGAATTTGAAAATTCTATGACCTGCTTTCAGGACTTATAACTTATTACTATTTATTTGCATGATATGAATTTGATACTCTGCTTATTTCTCTATCCATCTCAAATCCAAAAAGAAATTCATTTGACTATTTTTAATTGGACTTTTTCTTGCTTGATTCATTAGCTGTAATTCTCTACTGTGTTCTAAAAAGATTATACTGCCTTTGATACTGGAAAGACTATCTGTAGATTCTTTTAAAAATGTACATTTAAGAAAGTTAGAGTTGTTTGGAGTTAAAGTCCAAAGTCCTGACTCATATTTAGACTTCAAAAGTAATAATTTTTTCTGCTGTTAGCTTTGGGTGAAAACAGTCATTTCAGGGGAACCTGCTTTGGTCAAGTTTTAAACTATAGTAATTGGTAAACTTTGGTGTTAAAACAATGAGTTGTGAAGTGTTAAGTTAATGAGCATAATTCTCTGAACTAAACCTTGCCATTAATTTTGCTTTTACTTTTCACAGAATCATGCTATATCTTTTTAGTATTTTATGTTTTTCTTAGTTATTCCAAACTTGATTGATGATGGTTTTGTATTAGTACTAAAGTATTAGGGTCGAATCGATTATTTATAGTTAATAGCTTCCTCCACCCTGATGAACATCACTGACTTGTCATCTCCCATCTATTTATCCAGGTATGCCATCAGTCCACAAATAAAGAAAAAAAAAAATAGAGCCAATATCTCTTAAAGATGTTGTAGTTCACTTTCACTCACAGAGGGGTAAAACTAAAAGGATGCCAAATTTTTCAGTTGTATCTGATATTTTTTCAGGCATTAGAATACAGTTTACCATGCAAATTTAATGCACTATTTAATTATAAAAGTGTGTGCAACTATTAGGATGAGCTCTTTGCAATAATAGGAAATAAAGTCTTTTAAATGAGTTGTTTTAAAAGGTTTAAATCGCTTCAGTTAAAATTTTGATGTAAAATTTTACTAAAGTTTAATGTTCTCTTATTAGAGAAAAGAACAAACTAAATTTGATACATCACTCAATTAAACCAATGAAGTATTTCCATTGTTCATCTATTTAAATTGAAAACTATCAAGTATGAATAATTATTCCGTTTTTTCTAATCTATCAGATTTGAGGTATCATTTTCATTATTCTTTTAATACTTACCCTAGAGATTACAATATGCAACCTTGACTTTTTACAGTGTACCTTAAATTAGTTTTTAACTATTTCCACAAAATGTAAGCACCTTAGAAAAATTAAATACATTTTACCTTTTCCTTTTTTGTGCTTTTGTGATGTATTTTATTTCATATATATTATAAACTCAGAATTATTATTATTGTTTTAAGCATTAATTTTATTTTAGCTGTATCGTTATCCTTTTAGTGCTCTTAATTCTTTCCAGTGACTTCTAGTTTCTATTTAATATTCTTTTCCATCAACTCAAAGAACTAGCTTTGCTATTTTTTTTTTTTTTTTGTATTACATGTCTGCCGGAAATGCATTATTGCAGATTTTGTAAATCTAAATATTTTCCTCATGTCCTTATATTTTCTTCATTTTGGAAGATATTCACGGTTTCTTAAACCAGTGGGTTGATGCATCTCATTAATGTAGGGGAATTCTCAGCTATTATCTCTTCAAATATATTTTCTTCCTAATCTTCCCGTGGGTCTTGAGTTTTAGTATATTGACTATTAACTGTTTTCAGCATATTTCTTTCATTATTTTCATTATCTTTTTTCTCTGCTATTACTTTTGATATTTTCTTTTACATTTGTTTCCTGTTCACTAATCCTCTTCTTTACTGTGTTCAGTTTGTTGTTAGACCCATCCAAAGAATCAAATAGCTCTAAAATGTCTATTTGATTCTTTTTCTATGAGCTAAATTTGTCATCGAATTTTTCTCTCTTTTCATCACGTTGATTTTTCCCCACCATTTTCTCAAGCATATCAATCATGGTTAAAGTCCCTGTCTGTCAACTCCAGTATCTATTTCCAATGTCTGTTTTATTTCACTTAATTCTGTGGTCTGTTTCTGATATTTAGCATGACTCTCAATTTCTACTGGCTAGACATTGTGGATAAAAAATTGAAGAAATTCTTGATGATGGTTAATTTTTCTTTTGGCTGGCAGATAAAACACTTGTGAAACAACTTGATATTGTAAAGAGGTGGTTTTAGGCTTTGTTAGAGCTGATCTATTCCAATTTTGTCCTTACTCCTCAGGCATCCCCCTTACTCTGGATTCTGGTCTTACTCCTGGGGCGTAGCCTTTATTCCTAATGCTCAACCCTGATATTTTAATAGAAAGCATGAGGTGTTTATCAAGGTCATTCCACCTTGCTGGAGTTCAAATTCCAGAATCTCTGCTCAACATACACAGCTGCTGAAATCACTTCTCAACTCACTAATCTTACAAATGTTTTCTATTGAGTCCTTGAAGTCACACCCCATCAGTTTGATTTGGGATCTCACCAATGATTTTTGGAACACTATAGGCAGATTTCTAGGCTCCTTCTCTACTGGTTTATTCTTTTTGAGATATTGCTTATCAAGTCCAAGCCCCTTCGCTGGCCCTAAACACTGCCCTCTCTTTATTGAGGTTCTGCTATTACGTGTGTGTGTGTGCGTGTGTGCGTGTGTGCGTGTGTGTGTGTGTGTGTGTGTGTGTGTGTGTGTTTCTCTTGATCTGTGGTTTGCAAAATGTCCTCAGGGGGAAAAGAAAAAAAGCATTGTGATGAAGGCAGAACTCCAATCATGTACTTTTCTAAAAACGTATAACTTCTCTAGTCTTTCACAAATAGGATATTCTTCAATGTCATTTATATAACCTCTCCCACTGTTAATCTGATACAAGTTATACTGTAATGGATGGGACAAAAAAGTTACTCAAGTGTGAATAACTGATACATTAATAAATATTTTCAATATATTTTAAACATTTTCCTACTATACTTACCCCGATATTGTGTTTATACATAGTTTGCTCTTGTAGAACTGAATTAGATATATTTTTGCTTTAGCGCTACAAATTCTAGTATCTACAGCAATTTATGCTGAATTTAATTTTTTAATTTTTACTTTTTATTAATTTATCTTACATTATAATTGACATACAATATTATATTACTTTCAGGTATACAACACAGTGATCAAACATTTACATGCCTCAGAAAGTGGTCACCACAAATTTAGTACCCATCTATCACCGTACATAGTTAATACATGTCATTGGCTCCATTTCATATGCTGTAGGTAACATGCTCATAATTAATTTTATAACTCGAAGCTCGTACTCCTTTATTCCTTTTTTCTTTTCCAGTCTTCCCTCCAACCCTCTCCCTCCGGAGTAGCAGTTCTTAACCTTTTTGTCACTAGGGACAGGTTCTCCAATGAGAATCTAATGGCTGACAATCTGAAGTGGTGCTGAGGCAACGATGCTAGCACTGGAGAGTGGCTGCAAATACAGATGAAGCTTTGCTCCCTTGCCCACTGCTCACCTCCTCCTGCGAAGCCCGGCTCTTAACAGGCCATGGACCAGTACTGGTTTGCAGCCCAGGGATTGGGGACCCCTGCTCTGGAGAATTTTATTTTTTTAAGGTGATGCGTGTTTAAATTTGTTTACTTCGGGCTAAAGACAAACATTAATGTTGATGAGATCATGGGTAAAACTGTGCTTCCAATGCCATATAATTGTTTACCTCCTAGAACTGGAAAAACAAAAAAAGAAGTAAAATTCTGTTTTATAATTCCAAAAAAATAAATAACTAATGACTGCCCTAACAAGACTCTGTAGCTAGGCCATGAAACATACCTGCTGAAGGGTGAATTAACCTTTGAGATGGATTGTTCTGTCCTCCGTATTTGGAAATTAGGTTGAACATGGTGTATCTATTTCAAAATTACTTGTGCAATATTTATTTATTGATGAGATTTAAAGTACATAGAGAACACACACACACCCAGGATTGTAGGTGGTGTACTTTTTTATCCCACTATGAATTGTGTTATTGAAATCGATTAGCATAATGAGTGTTTTTGGTCGTTAAAATACTAGCTGAATTTTTTATTGATGTATAATTGACATACAATATCCTACTTGTCTCTAGTGTGCTAGCTAATTTTTAATAAAAAAGTTTTGGCTCATTAACCAAAATATCTTTGTACAAATATTTGTTTAGGACTCTCTCCCTTGTCATTCCCCTATCACATACTTTTTATCCAAATGACAAGCAATATAGTGAATTAGAAAAAATGACTTAAATTATAATCATATTATATGTATAGCATTTATAATTACAAATAAAATGTGTCTATGTATGTATCTATAATGATATTGTATATATACATATGGGTGAAGATACATACAAATGTCTATACTTCTTAATATATAACTTTGATATAATCTTATTTGTTTGAAAGTTCAAAATGTATCTCTACTTTCCCGCTGCATTTCTTTTTATATTAATTAATAACTGCATAAGCTCCCATGTTCCCTTTTTGACAAATTTCTTTTTTTTTTCCTACATGGAGCCAATACTCCAGGGAAAATACCAAATACTCAGCATGTTATTTATAGTAGTTAATTCTGCAGTTCTGGTGACTTCCTTCCAACGTTTTAGCCAGAATTAAGCTGAGACATCTCAAGTCTTGATAATGCCAACCACTACCAGTAGCTGGTTGCTCTAGATTGATCCACTGGGTATGCTACTAAGGTGTAATGAATTCCTTAACTTTCTATTCTACTTTGACACCCATGACCATTATTCTTAGGGTACAAAACAGAACTAGGGCATATGATATGCAGATAAATGTTTTAATAATTTTAATAATATAGAAGTCAACCATTATACATATGTAACTCATATTTTTTATCTAAATGGCAACTTATATGTTACATATATATAATAGTTAGCTTCTTTCTCCTTTCTCAATAGATTTTTGGAAGTTTTATCCCAATAGTATCTAGGATCATATAAACCCTCATAATTGTCCTGTTTTCCCAGGAAGTCTTTGTGTTGAATTTGAAGGTCATAAAACAAGAAAAATTTTTATCAAAAAATTGAACTTATCTTAATAAAATATATTACAATACTTTAGCCAAATTGGCTCTTTGGGTAATTGTGTTCATTTCTAAAACTGAACAATCCACAGTTGCATACATTGGCTGTTGAATTCCAGATGATGGAAGAATTATTGGCAGGACTGCATTTCCAGGAAGTTGCCTCAGACAAATACTGAAAAGGTAGATCTTGTCTGTTGACCTCAAAGAAAATATGATATAACCTCTCCTAATTTCAAACAGATTGCTGTTTTTCAATGTTGAACAACCCCATTAAAATATATAGTTTATAATTGCATTAACAGGGTATTAATTGTTATGTTACCTATACTGTAGCTACTTAAAACTCTAAGGCAGCATTCTAAAGAACATTTGTTCAAACATGTGCTAAGCATTAGACATCAATTTTAAGGATTTTGCTTGTTACAGTAATGCTAGTTTTAAAAGAATGTTTAGAAATGTGAATCATCTGTTGAACACAAAATATCAAAAAAAAAAAAAAAGAAAAAACATAACCCATAGGTCCTCAATTGGCATTGTTTGTGAAGAAATAAATAATTATTTTGCTACCAAATTGTTTAAATAATTTGAAGTATACAACAGGTGATTTTTAAAAAAAATGTATTATTTTTGAATAAACTATTATTTTGGTTCTCTTGTCTTTAACAAAAATTGCATAAATTGATGGTCTCATACTTGTCCATTTATTCTTAAAAGACATTGATTATTAGTATTAACATATTGATTGCCATTTTATCCCTTATATTTTTTAAAATTCTTAAAAAAAATGATTTCTTTCTTTTTAAATTTTACCTTACTATAGTCTTAGAAATACTAATAACACTGAATTTCAATAATTACCATTAATATATTGTTTTTTTCTCACAGAAGTATATAAATATTAATTTACATTAACTTAAAAAAATCCCATGAATTCCACTGAAATAAGTAAAATAAAAAAAAAAGGTATTGAGACAAAAAAAAAAAAAAAACAATGAGAGAATTTCTTGCCATTAGACCTGTCTTTCATGAAATGAAAAAGATGTTCCTTAGAGAGATGGAAAATAACATAGGTCAGAAACTCAAATGTAAATAAAGCAGGAGCATCAGAAAGGAATAAGTGAAGATAAATAGAGAATTTCTACCTTTCTTATTCTTAATTGATCTAACATAATTATTCGAAAATAATTTCAACCACATATTCAATTATGTATGCTTATTTTCACACACACAGATATATAGGTATAGTTATATACATATGTATGCTTATATACAGGTAAAATAAATGATAATAATGATACAAAGGATGGCAGAGAGGAATCAGAATTATTTTGTTTTGTAAAGTACTTGCATAATTCATGAAACAGTACAGTGTTATTTAAAAGTAGACTTAAATTAGTTGCAAATGAATGTTGAAAACTCTAGGGGAACTACTGAAAAAAGTAAAAACAGAAATATAATTGATATTCTAAGGAGAGAAAATAAAAGCACATAAAATGCTCATTTAAAATGAAAAAAGTCAGAAAAATAGTATAAAAATAGGAACAAAGATGAAGGGTATCAAATGGAAAACAGTAACAAATACGATAGATATTAATTCAACTATATCAATAATCACTTTATATGTAAATGATTTAAATACACCAATTAAGAGCCCAAGTTTGTCAGAGTGAATGAGAAAACAAAACCCAACTCCGTGTTGTCTATAAGAAATTTACTTTAAATATATTACTTTAAACACATATACATTAAAAGTAAAAAGATGGAGAAAAATATAATGTGCTAATACCAACCAAAACAAAGCAGATGCCACTATATTAATTCTAGACAGAGCAGACTTCAAAACAAAAGTTACCAAGAATAAAGAAGGGCATTACATAATGACAATGAGGTCATCTTACCATGAAGACATAACAATCCTTATGTGTCTATCTAAAAACAGAGCATCAAACTAAAAGAAGTAAAGCTAACTGAACTGTAAGAAGTGGAGTAATCCATTTCATATTTGGAAACTTCAGTGCTGCTCTCTCAGAATAGACAGATCCTGCAGGCATAAAATCTGTAGAGACATAGTTGAACTCAACAGCACCATCAATCAACTGGATATGATTGACATCTATCCACTACTCCATCCTACAACAACAGAATATATATTCTCAAACTTACATGAAATATTCAATAAGACAAACCACACTTGGGCCATAAAATACGTCTAAACAAATTTAGAAGAATGGGAACCATACAACGTCTGCTCTGAGGCCACAATAAAGTTAAACTAGAAATCAATAACAGAAAGATAACTAGAAAATATATAAATATATTGAGATTAAATAATATACTTATAAATTACACATGGGCAAAAAAATAAATGAGAAAAATTTTAAAATATTTTAAACTAAAAAATAAAAACACAATTTTTCAAAAGTTGTAGAATGCAACAAGAGCAGTGGTTGGAAAGATTTATAACATTGAATGTATATATTAGGAAAGAAGAAAGATCTAAAATCAATAATCTAAGCTCAATTTTAGGAAACTAGAAAAAAATAAATTAAATGAAAGAAGAAGAAAAGAAGTAAATAAAAATTTGAGCAGAAATCAATGAAATTGAAAACAGAAAATCAATAGAGAAAATCAATGAAACCAAAAGCTGGTTCCTTGAAAAGATCTATGAGAGTAGATCTCACCACTGACCCCAACGACATTAAAAGGATAACAAAGGAAAGCTATGATCACCTCTATGACCACAATTATGATGACCTAGATGAAACACACCAAAACTCACAGAATAGATAGACAATCTGAATAGGCCAGTATCTTTTAAGAAATTGAATCAATAATTAATAATCTTCCAAAATAGAAAACACCAGGCCCAGAGGAGTTCATTGGTAAATTCTACCAATTAAGGAAGAAATAATATCAATTCTTTACAATCTATTCCAGAAGATAGAAACATAGCAAATACTCCCTAATTTACTTTATTAGCCCAGCATCACTCTAGCACCAAAACCAAAACCGAAGATGTTACAATAAAACTATAGATAAGTATCTCTTATGAACATAGATGTAAACGTTGTCCAAAAGATATTAACATAGCAAATCAAACAACAAAGAAACAGAATTATACACTGTAACCAAGGGAAATTTATCCTAGGTATTCAAGTCTGGTTCAACATTGAAAAATCATTTAATGCAATCCACCAAAATAACAAGCTAAATCAGAAAAATCGTATAATCGTATAAATGTATGCACAAAAAGCCTTTAACAAAATACATTTATTCATCATGAAAATTCTCAGCAAATTAGGAACAGATGGGAACATCCTAAACATGATAAAAAATACCTATAAAAAAATCTAACACTAACATCATACTTAATGGTGAGAAACTCACAGCTTTCACATTAAGATCAGGAGTAAATCGAGGATCTCTCCTTCCACCCTTGATTTTCAACATTGTACTAGAAATATTAGCTAATGCAGTAAGACGAGAAAAGGAAATAAAGCTATATGAATTAGGACAGAAGAAATAAAAATGTCTTTGTTAGTAAATGACATGTCATCTATGTAGAAAATCCAAAGGAATAGACAAAAATCTTCTAGAACCAATAAATGATTGTAGCAAGTATGTAGGATAGATGAATAATGTATAAATGTCAACTGTTTTCCTATATAAACAAGTAAAATTTTAAACTACAAACAATACCATTTAAAATAAAATACCGCAAAATGAAATAATTAAGTATAAATCCAACAAAATATGTACAAGATCAATATGAAGAAAACTACAAAACTCTGATGAATAAAATTGAAGAACTAAACAAATGGAAAAATGTTTTATGTTCATGGATAAGAAAAGACTATTATCAAAATAAGAGTTCCTTCTAACTTAATATATAGCTCCAATACAGTCTAATAAAAATCCCAGCAAGTTCTTTTGTAGATATCAACAAAGTTATAGTTTATATGAAGAGGCAAAATACCCAGCACGGCCAACAAAGTATTGAGGGACAGGGAGAAAAACAAAGTTAGGGGACTAATACTACCCAATTACAAGAATTACTATAAAGCTATGGTAACCAAGACAGTATGGGATTGGCAAAAGAATAGACAGTAGATCATTAGAACAGAATAGAGAGCTCAGAAATAGACCCAGAAAGATATAGTCAACTGATCTTTGAGAAAGAAGTAAAGGCAATTCAATGGAGCAAATGCAGTCTTTTCAACAAATGGTGCTGGATTACTGGAGATCTACACATTAAAAAAAAAATGTATCTAGAAAAAGACATTATATACTTCACAAAATTAACTCAAACAAATCAAAGACCTAAAATGTCAGAAGATAACATAAGAGAAAACTTAGATGATCTTGGGTATGGCTGTGACATTCTAGATACACCACCAAAAGCATGATCCATGAAAGAAAGAATTGATAAGCTGAACTTAAAAACTTTTTTATAGTGAAAGAGAATGTTAGATAAGCCACAGACTGGGGGAAATATTTGGAAAAGACACATCTAGTAAAGGACTGTTATCCAAAATATACAAAGAACTCTTAAAACTCAATAATAAGAAAACAAACAACCCGATTAAAAAACGGGACAAAGACCTTAAAAGATACTTCACCAAAGATGATATACTGATAGCAAGTAAGTATATGAAAATATGTTTCATATTATAGATCATTAGGAAATGAATATTAAATAATGAAATACTAGAATGGCCAAAATTAGAAAACTGATAGCACCAAATGTTGGCAAGAATGTCGAGCAACAGGAAATCTTGTTCACTGCTGATGAGAATACAAAATGGTATAAGAACTTTGGAAAACAATTTGGCAGTTTCTTACAACTCTAAATATATTCTTAACATATGATCCAGGAATCACTACTCCTTGGAATTTACCCAAATGAGATAAAAACATATCCACACAAAAACACGAATATTTATAGCAGCTTTATTCAAAATTGCCAATAGCTGGAAGCAACCAAGACGTCCTTCAGTATGGTACATCCAGATAATGTAATATTACTCAGTGCTCTAAAGAAATGAACTATCAAGCCATGAAAAGATTTGGAGAAACTTAAATGTCTATTACAAATTGAAAGAAGCCAACCTGAAATGGCTACTACACACTGTATGATTCCAAAAATGACATTATGCAAAAGACAAAACTATGAAGACTGTAAGAAGGTAAGTGGTTGTAGGGGTTAGGAAGAAGGAACAAATAAATAGGCAGAGCACAGAGGATTTTTAGGGCAATAAAAATTTTCTGTATAATACTATACAATATACATTATTAAAAGAATGTATAACACCACTACCACGAGTGAACTGTAATAAGAACTATAAACTTTGGATAATAAAGATGTGTCAATGTAGGTTTATTAATTGTAACAATCATGCCACTGTGGTATGAGATGTTGATGGGGGGAAGGTTGTTTGTGTGTGGGAACTCTGTGCTTCCATTAAGTTTTGCCATGAATCTAAATCTGTACTAAAAAGTAAAATTTATTAATTTTTAATTTTTTTAAATTTAAACTTCCTTTACATTTAAAATATTCAGTTTAATCAAATAGCCAAGATTGTACTTCATAATAAATTCTAGAGTCTACCACTTAGAAGTAACGACACATCACCACAAAAAGCAACATCAATGAAACAAATCAATATTTTTAAATAAAAAGAGGTGCTATCATTTTACACACCTAATTCTTAGGAAAACTGAGACATAGTAAATAAACCTTGTGATGAAGTTTAATCATTGATACATGATGTATTATTTTTATGTAGGTGCCTTATAGAATAACTGAACATGGGAAAATTACCTGCCTTTTCCTCTTAAATGCCTATAATGTGTGGTAAATAAAACTGAGGCTTTGTAAACCAAATCGTGAAAAATATAAGTTTAGCTTTTGCTTTTAATCTTGGTAAAAGTTTAAGAAAAAAAATTATGATTAACTTAAACTTTAACTGTTAGAGTTGTATTTGAACTTGTCATGTAAACTAAAATTTACGAATTTTATATCTATAGTAAAGTACAATGGAAAATCTGCAAAAATTTATAAACAAAGTGTGAATATTAAAAGTTAAGCATACTAAATCACATGTTTTGGCTCAGGCTGTAAATGAGAAACACTTGAATTTTTCAGGGATCATAAGACTCTAATTAATAGAATCTATTATTTGGAACATGTTAGGTTCAATGTGATGCTAAAGTATAGTGACAATGAAATAATTTTTCCATGTTTAGTATGTTCGATTAAGATTTACTCATATAGCATTTACCTCAAATTCAATATTCATGAGTATTTAGTAATTTGTTTTTGAGGAGTTTTTATAAAATTTTTACATATAATGATTATTAATTTTCATTCATAAACCAAAACTATGGGAATGCTAATATTTAAAAATTTTAAATGGATGTTGGTTTACAGGGACAATAATGAAAACCAGATTAAAGATTAAAGATTAAAGATTAAAGATCTAGCTGGTTGTTAATATAAAATATCTTACAAAAAACTTGATGCTTAATTTGTTGTAAACATAATTACTTTTGTTCAAACAGATGATGAACAAAAGCATAAGAATTGATGCATTGCCAAATACCACTTTTCCCCAAGATGAAAATAATTTTTTACTAAAAGAAATTACATATTCTAGGCTACTCAATTCTAGCTGTGATAATATCAGTCACCCACATGGAGCAGACTAGAAAGAAATGTGTTTTGTCTTTGTTGTTGTTTCCAATTTGAAAGATAAAAGTTTGCTCATAACATACAAAGGCATATGTTGCTCTGAAAAAGTGGAGCCTGTGACTTTTTAATTCCAAAACAACTGGATAAAAATAAACGATATAGTCAATTAACTAGTTGTTTTATCTGTATGAACCCAAACTACCTGTCTAATTGGCCGAATTAACTCACCGCTTTTATTTCTGCTGCATAAGTAAAGCTTGTGGAGAAAAAAATATCTCTAAATGCCATAATGAAGGTATTTCAACAACCTCTGGCATAACTAAATTAAAAAAGAAAGCATAGTGGTTTGTCCCTATAGCTAGCCAAGCTCTCCAGAAGTAATGGTTTTTGTTAAACCATGAGTAAGGTTCCCTAAGACAGAGACTTAGTGAACTCATTCCCAATTCTTCCATTGTGTATTAACCAACAGAAACTTAAGACACAGAATAATAGAGCGAATAGCCAAAAAAACCTGGAGGTAACATTCAGGGATATCTGTTTGTTCCCTCTAATATATTCAATAATATTTTGATAAATAAGAATAATTGAAGAGGGTCCTTAAAGCAGCAGTCATGAGTAGGGCATGAGGAGAGGACTGATGAATTGATATATGGGCCATATGCACATGTCTGACAGCAGGGTACTCAGATAGTTAAACATTTAAAAATACTTTTAAAGTGTAACATTAGAAAAAAAAATTAATTAATGATATTACTCTATTGTAAAAAAACTACCATAGAAGATGTATTTGTTGAGTTTTAAATAAAACCAAGTTTAAGAGATTTGAGATTCTTCCCTTAAGAGAATATGAGTAAATTGTAAAGTTGTGTTAACAGTGACTCTTTGGAATCAGACTGCCTGGGCTTAGCCCCTCAAATTTTTATACTCACTAAATGTGAAATTTTGGGAAATTATTATCTCTCTGAGCTTCCTCAGTTTGCTCATCTATTAGAAGGAGAGTTTACAAATACCTAACATACACAATTATTGAGAAGTTTAAATGAGATATTGTCTGTAGAGATCTTAATACAATGCCTGGCAAATGGAAAGAACTCAATAAATATCAGCACTTACATTACCCTGTTTGAAACTATACTGTAGTATATTCCAAAGGAGGCCTTGACATTGACATCTGAATCACATTCTGTTTCACGATATTCTGTGGTGAGCAGAATGTTTCGCATTTAAATATGCAACTCAGATGATTCATAAATACAACATAATGTCACTGCCCTTTTATTCATTTATTCATGCCTTCACTTATCCAAGTATTTGTTGAATGACTACCTACCATGAGCCCCTTATTTGCTAATTCTAAGTTGCAAAACAAATAACTGACCTTTAGGAAGTTCACACATGAGAAAACAAAATCACAAAAAATTCAACTATCCATTCGTAAACACTGAAATGATGGTGATATCCAAGCACACAGACACACTAAAGTAATGGAAATCATGGCACATTTTAGGGTTTTCTCCCATATTAGAATAGAAATATTTTACATCTTTAAATAAATTTGAAGTTTATATAGTCACACAGAAATACGATTTATTAACCAAGGTCTTATAACTATACTCAATATTTTAATATATTCCTAAAATGTGCTGCAACTTCATACATGAAATATCTGTACAATTATTCTTTTTTAAAGGATAAACTTCTAGAAAAAGAATTTCTAGGTAAAGAGATGAGCCATTGGAAAGACTTTGGTACATATTGATAACTGACCTTCATGAATTCTGTCTTTAGTTACATTCTTACTAGTGTAGGAGATTTCATTACTGTCTAAAATTATCCAGTCTTTCAGGTAAGAGGATTCTATACCCCTTCTCATTGCTATGCGTTATGTAATGAAATGCTCCATGATCTTAGTTAACGAGAGAGAGAGAGAGAGAGAGAGAGAGAGAGAGAGAGAGAGAGAGAGAGAGACAGAGAGAGAGAGACAGAGAGACAGAGAGACAGAGAGAGAGAGACAGAGAGAAAGTGTGTGTGTGTGTGTGTGTGTGTGTGTGTGTGTATTACCATTGATTTTGGTGTTTACTAATGGACAGTTTTTGGTTGATTCTGCTTTTTTTTCATGTGCAGTACTTCTAGTGTAGAATGTATACTTTCCAAACCACTGACTCAGATTTAGATTTAACTTGTTTTGGCCAATTAAATGTGAATGTTGAAAACTGAGCAAAAAGTTTAAGAGCCACTGCATGGTTCCTCTGTCACTCTTCCCTCCAGTAAATGAACATGTCAGAGACAGCATCTGCTACTTTATCCTGTATGGCACAATGAAGAAGGCAAGTGGACAAGAACATAACTATAGTTCATGGTTTATATAAATTTTGTAAGTTACTGAAATTTTGGTGTTGTTACCACAGCATAGACAAGAAAAAGCTAACCAATTCACAAAGATGATATGACAGTGTTTATTTCATAATACTCTGGCAAATACTGAACACTAGCATTTTAAAACAAAATATTTGCTTGGCTTGTTATCAGCCATCTTTCTACTATTAATCCTTTAGTTTATTTTTCTCTCCAATTTATCTTTCTAAGCAAATTCAAAACTCTGCTTTTTAACTTAGAGTTTACAGAATTTATTTTCATTTATATATTCTGATTTATATATTCGGAGTGTGTTTTCTTTTCTAAAAATCATTTGTTATACAGTACTAGTTCTCAGTCTTTTTTTATTTCTTTTTCTCGTGATTTGGGGAGATGCACATACTTAATTTAAATTAGTTCCACTAGCGACTTCTTCAACATATTTTAAAAACAAATCATACTTACAACTATAATTTTCTTTAAATTGACCTCAAAACTCCTATTTATTTCTTCCTAACAAATCTAAGAATATAACTCTCGTTTGGATTACCAGATATTCTCAATTTTAGCAGTTTGTAGCCAAAATTTGAAAGCGTATACTCCCAATTCTTATTATATTAGTATATTTATTCAATAAATGTATTTTTTGACAAATGACATTTGCTTTTTATCTGTATTTATAATAATAAACTAGCTTCAATTCCACATTAAATTGTTTCAATCCTCATTACTGATCGTTTGTATTACAACTCATGCACTCCTGATGGCGTGTCTTTAATTATCTCTGACTAAAAAAACTTTTGTTTCTGGAAAACTGTGCAGTTAAATCTAACTTCCTCAGCTCTACCATAACATTGTTTTGCTTTCCTACATTAATGACAATTAATGTTCGTTATATAACACTTGGATCTCAAAACTTTTTAATTCAAATGAAAGTCAATTTGATCTTTGTACTTTTTAGGTGACTTGATTAAAACATTTCGCTCTGGTGTGACTAACTTCCTATCTCATTTAATTTTATTTGATTATATATATCGAAAATTTCTATCTGATCACTCAATTTTCTTTTACTTCAGGAGAGAGTCCTCCTGTAATATTCTTGATTATCCCTTCTGTTCCACTTGTTTTTGTCAGGTATAGCAGTTATGCTAATGTTGATTGATCTCAGTTTTCTCTTTTCTTCGTCTCTGCTTTTTTCCCTTTTTTCCCATCTCTTACATACTAGGACATCCTCACAGCTCTCCTCATCATGTATTTAAGTTTTGGCATGCCTGTTCTAATTTAACAATCTCCAATGCAGTCAACAATTCAGCAACTGAGCTTTTGTTTTTGTCTACATATCCTATACTTACATTTTCTCCTTAATTTTTCTTACCTACCTCTCCTCTAGCTCCTATTTCCTTTTTCCCCCCCAATACTTTGATTATTTAGATTTCCTTTTTTTTTTTTTTTACTTCTGTTGAGGCAAGAAAATATAAGTTGTATTCTATTTTCTTCTGTTTTATATATTAATTCATTTTTTTCAGAGTTAAATATCAAAATATAAAGTCTGACTCCAGAAACTTTATATCCATTGAATAATAGCTCTCTATTTCCCTCATTCTCTTAATCCCTGGCAACCACTACTGTATTCTTTGCTTTATAAGTTTGACTATTTTATATACCTCATATAAGTAGAATCATACAGTATTATCTTTCTGTGACTGGCTTATTTCACTTAGCATCATGTCCTCTGGGTTGATCCATGTTATTGCAAATGGAAGAATTTCCTTTTTTAAAGAATACATTTCCTGTATGTACCATTTTTTATCCATTCATTTGCTGATGGACACCTGGGTTGTTTCCATAGCTTGGCAATTGTGAGTAGTGCTGTAATAAACATGGGAGTGCACCTATCTCTGTGAGAATCTGATTTTAATTATTTTGGGTACATACTCAGAAGTAGGATTGCTAGATCATATGACAGCTCTACTTTTAATTTTTTTTGAGAAATCTCCAGTTTTCCGTATCTGCTGTATCATTTTACATTCCCATTAACAGTGTACAAGGGTTCCAATTTCTCAATGGCCTGCCCAGTAGTTGCTATCTTTTGTATTTTTTTTTTTTTAGTAATTGCTATATTAACATGTATGAGGTGATATCTCATTGTAGTGTTGATTTGTGTTTCTTTGATATATAAATGATGTTGAACATCTTTTTTCATATACATGTTCTCTATTTGATGTCTTTGGAGAAATGTATGTTTAAGTCATTTGCTCACTTTTAGATTGAGTTGGTTGTTTTTGTTTGGGGGAGTTTTTTAGCTATTGAGTTATATGAGTTCCTCATATATTTTAGAAATTAACTCATTATCAGATATATGGTTTGCAAATATTTCTCACATTCCATACATTGTCTTTTCATTTTGATTTTTCCCTTGCTGTGCAGAAGTCTTATGTAGTTTCTCTTGTATATTTTCTTTTGTTGTTTGTTATTTTTGGTGTCACATCTATAAAACCATCGCCATGACCCATGCTAAAAATCTTTCCCTTATGTTTTCTTCTAAGAGTCTTAGTTTCAGGTTTTATGTTTAAGTCTTCAATCCATGTGAATTGATTTTCTGTATGATGGAAAATAGGGGTTCAAATTTATTTTTTTCTCTGCGGATACCCAGTTCTCCCAATACTGTAGTTAATGCTATAGTATTGTGTACTTCAAAAGTTGTTAAAAAGGTAAAGCTCATGTTAAGTGTTCTACAAGACATAAAAAAATAAGAGACATAAAAAAAAAAAAAAAACTCTGGGAGGTGTTGGATATTTCTATTACCTTGATTGTGGTAATAGTATCATAGGTGGTTTCTTATGTCTAAAATCATCAAACTGTATCCAGGAAATCAGTGTAATTCTTTGTATATCAATTATACCTTAACAAAGCTGTTTTTAAAAAGTTGAATTCCAGAAATCATACTGTTTATTTTCAAATTCTATCTTTATTACTTACTAGCTGCATGATACTTGACCACTCACCTAAGTACTCTGTGTCTATTTACTCATATGTAAAATAATAGAATACTAATAATTAGAGTACTAATAATTAAATCAGGTATCATAAATCAGAGAGTTGGTGTTAGAGCAAGCAGATAATGTGTTGCGTAAGTTAGTGATGCTCTTCTACACTCTCCTCTGTGCTTTTTTTCTTTTCTTGTGTCCTTACATTGCTCCTGGATTTTTTGTTGTTGACATATATATTTTTTTGTCTGCATATTTTAAACATCAAAAATCTAACTAGTTTTTGTATATTTCCCAATGGGGGGTGAACTCCAACCTTACTTTCTGAGAAAGCAATGGTGGCATAATAAAAAGTAAATAGAACAGAACTTGATTCCACAAAATTGAAAAACTGTAAGATGTGAGGGCCAGGAGGGAATTGATGAAAAACATTCACTTGCAGCAATGTAACTACCGCAGATTAAACAACAACAACAACAACAACAATTGAAAAGAAAAGAAAACCAGCTGAGAACTCCAATGTCAAAGTTACAACCCCAAACACCTGGGTGACAAGTGTGGCTACTGATAGCTGTGTGGACCTGAGAGATTCCATTAGATTCTTATGTTTAGGCTGGTGATTCTCAGAGTAGTTGGAACATATACACATATTGTTATACTTAATTATAAATTCCCTGTATATGGATAAAGTCCGCTGTAAAGTGTATTTTTCCTTCTATATAAGGTTGTAACTTGAACTTTTTTCTATCTCCCATATGATTTTCATTCATCTTGTCTATTTACTATTTCAGTCCTCCTTTCTTTGAGTCTGGTCTCAAGGACTTGAAAATATTGGATTCTTTATATCTTCCTGGGTCTGCTTTAATCAGAATTCTAACTTCGTCTAGATTTTGCTACATGGTTCCTTTGTGCTCACGGCTACAATGACAACCAAAGGACAGAGCCACTCTGTCTCCAGAACATCGCATCACCCAGGGAGGCCAAAGTGGATGCCAGAAGGTACTTCACTTATTTAGAAGGGAAATGTGAACACTTTTAACCAAGCTTATTGCTGCCCAGAATAACATAGGTTATAGGACTATATCGTCTTTAAATATCTGAAGGACTATTATATAAAATAATCACTAAAGAAAATAAGAATAAAATAATGGGGAAATGTTACTTGAAGGTTTAATATAGGGGATTTTTTTTATTTTAATATTTATACGTTTCTAAAAAAAAAAGAAAGAAAGAAAGAAAGAAAGAAAGAAAGAAAGAAAGAAAGAAAGAAAGAAAGAAAGAAAGAAAGAAATGGTCTCTCTTTTAAGGTATCACGTCCCCTGGAAGTATTACAGAAGAGACAGTGTGATTATCTGTCAAAAAATGTTTTAGAAAAGATTCTGAGCAGATTGGGAAAATTAGCCAGATCAATGGTCATCAAACTATGCTCTGGGAAAGTTCTGAGTTCTGAGGCAGGGTATGAAGACAAGCTTACTTCTTTCTTTTAAACCAGAGGTGCTACACTTTCCATCTGTTTTGTATTTTGAAGTTCTGTAAATGATGTTATTTTGGAGAAAAAAGGAGTTTTTCTGAATAATAAAGTTATAACTCACTAGGCTAGATGACATTTAAATGCCCTTGCATCTCAATAATTCTGTGATATGATTTGAAGTGTCTGTGATTCAATATACAATATAAAAATATAAAGTGATGAAACAATGAAAATGGTAGGACTGTCATTTCCCTCCATTTATCATTTAATAATGCCTATTTCAATAGCATAATATAATTAAAAAATAGTAAATAGAGTTTTGAGACAGTGTGGCAAATGCACTATTCAGAATAAAGGAGGCTTATCCTAGTTTGCTTATGTGTCAGGAGATAAATTAATAAGATTAGTAAGAAGTCATCAAATCTATAGAATACAAAAACGATTACCTAAATATGTATTTATATGTAATATATCTTATAGGCATTCAATATATTACCTAAGATATCTGTTATAACTATTTAGATCCATTATGATTCGATTTTGAAATAGTGTGCTCTTTTCAAAGGAACCAGCATAATATTTGTGGTAAATAAATCTTCCTTATAATCTGGAATGCTTGTAAATGATGCATTATACATTATGAAACAGCAAGATCTGGTCTCTCTTTACAAAGATTGAAGTAATAAAAGCTGGACTTTTATCCTGGTATACTTGAGGATTAGAAATTTCCATATGAAAAGCCATGATTGTGAATTTCAATATGAATAAAATTCCCAGTTCCATAAAATGGAAACACCCAATTACTTAAGTATATTTGTCATAAGGAAAAAATAAAAAAAAAGAATTTGACTCAGTATTTATTGAGTGCAGATGATATAGAGGAAGTATGGATGCTGGTTTTCATTCTCCTTTTTTCTGTTGGTAACATGAAACATTCTCGGTGGCATTTCAGCTTCTGTGTGTTATAGAATTTATACCACTCTGTAACTTCAGAAAACTATAAGAACGCTGTAGAGCTTATAGCCTGTGTTCCTGCATGATATTCTTTCATTAACATTCTGTCATTATGGTTTGGTACTATCTTTGAATGCTTGGAAGGAATGGAAAATTGATTAAGGATGCAGCCATGTATACATAAAAATAAAATTCTATCCTGTGACTATGTATGATTGAACTATTTTTGTAGTAACAAAAGATATGTTCAAGACAGAAATTTCCATTATCCCATTTGAATGTAATTCCTGACAATTCGATGTTGAAATTTCCACACTTTCTTGTGGATTATCCTTCACTAGAGATCTATAACTTTCTGTAAGTATGAAGTGTGGTAGTATTAACTAAAAAATAATTCTGGTACTTCACATGCATGTTTTATATGTTTTTTCCCCATTTATATTCATGTGAAAGTTTTGGGAATTTTGGATCAGGACAAATAGCATTTTAACTATAGGAGCAAAAATAAGATCTGCTGGATGACCATTTAGTTTTTGAACCATCCTTTTGATATGTAGTAATCTTGGCAGGACTGGATTTTAATGATTACATTTGCCCTTATTAAGCAAACTTGACTTTTAAAACAAACTACTAATTTTACTGTAAATAAAATGACCAAATAATGACAATTAGTAAGGTTATGAGTTTCAATGATCAAATTAAATAATTACCCAGCTGACTCTGTCATCAACATAAAATTGTTTGTTTTGTAATTGATTATATACACATATGCATCTTATAATTTATTTTTGTTATTATTATTACATATTAAGATAATGCTATATTCAGGCAACATTTTCAGAACATTATTTTATAGAGTACCTACCTATGCAAGGTACCAAAGCACTTCCTGCTTCTGAACTTCACGTTCCAATGAGCAGTTATAACCTTATAAAGTACTCAAATGGTTCTTATGAGACTAATAGATGCTCTAAGAGGAGGTGTGGATAAATTCCTATGGATAATTAAAATAAATATGTCTGACCGAAGTGGCTTCAGAAAAGATTTTATAAAAGAGATAGCAATGGAATTTGGTGTTAAAGAATGAAAGAATTTTGAAGGAGAGAAATGGTGAGGAAAGAGTTGGGGGAGAAAAGGATATTAGGTAGAAGGCATAGCATGAAAGAAAGGATAGAACCAGTTCTCCAAAAAAAGTTACGTGGTCAATGTCAAGTGCGTCACAAAGCCAAATCCAATAGGCAGGTAGTGATTTTTAAATAGATAACTTTTAGAGGGGCTTTCCCGCCCTTTGAAAAAAAAGGGTAGGTACAATGTCTGCAGGACATAGTCTATTTGAAAAGATCTCACTCTAAAAATGGCACCAAACATGGAATGTGACACCCCAAATCTGACCAAAATATACAAGTAAATCCATTCCAATTTCATGATTAAGTGACATTTGCAAAATAAAATGGCATACTGTTTAAAAGAGAGATTTCATAAAAAATAAGACTATAAGGAAAAAAAAGAATGACTGCTTTCTATGAGACAGCTATCAGACATTTTAAAAACTGTGTTTACAAATGCTCTAAATTCTTAGGGGACAAAAGTATTTGAGAGCATAAGGACTGACTTAGCTAAACAATAATCTTGATTATTCTTGGTAGAAGAAAAGAGACATTAAGTGATGACATAAGCATCTCATTTAAATGGGCTTTTGTTTTATTTGTACTTGAAATTGCTATTTTTATTCAAACATAAACATCTGAATTATACAGTCAGGTAGCCCTATGACTCACATGCTTTATTTTCTATTAAACTTTTGCCTGCTCTGAAAGTACTTTAGACAATTAATCTTTAGTTTTATTATAAAGGTCACCTTATCAACATATCTGTGCTTTCACTTATTTAGTTATAATCAAGCCCTGTTATGACATGTTAAAAAAAAAATGTTCTCATTATGCCAAAAAAATCTGGACTGGCATATTAATTTGAAAGCTACCTAAGAGTACTTTTATGAGTACACTGCAGCATTAACTTTTATCCCCTTATATTTCACTCTGTGTACCATAAAATATGGTCTATACCCCCAAATTCTCTCTTCTTTTTCTTTGCTGCTTTCCTCACCAGGAGCCCACCAGGATTTCATCGATAGCTAGATAAACACAATGCATTCTTTACAAATAATTTTATTTTTCTATCAGAAAATGAATATAAAAATCATTAAAATAATAGAGTAAGCAGGGGGAATCACTTCATGAATTACAAAAATGTCTTTTTAAAATTAAAATAAAATTTAAAAATATACAAAATTATGTACATTTATTTTTAATTGCTCTCAAATCCTTATTAAAATGGCAATATACCTTTTTCAAATTACTGACCTATGAGATTTTAAGAAAAGAAAGAAAGAAAGAAGATATAGGAATGAAAAAAGCAAGCAAGGAAAAGAATGAAGGAGAAGATGTCAGAGGGAAAAAAATGTCCTAAGATGATACCTGCATATATTCTTTCCTCAGCAGTCGCCAGTGACTAGGTATGATTCACTTGGTCCTTTACTCTTCCTTTCTTTTAAAGTTAACATAATATTTGTCACATTACATATTTGCCTTATCAGAAACATTACTAGATCTTTATAAGTACACTAAAATATCTGTGAAATGATTCAAAGCAGTCCATTTACTTCTGAATTTTGACATATTCTGAGACTATATTATAATACCATCCTCGCAAATTTAGTAGAACATAGACTCCATAACCACTGTGAATGACACAATTGCTTTTCTAATCAATAATGAAGGTAAAAGGAAGGAGGAAATTTCCACACATAATGGTTTTCTGAGGACGATTTCTAAAATTATATAAAAAGCAAATAAGTAAATTATTTGTAATTGCTCTTGAAGAACATAAACCAAACATAATCAGAATTAGTCAACTACAGTCAAACTACAGCTGTTCTACACAATAGTAAACACATGTTTATGCATTTAAAAAATGCCAGACAAGCTCTGGTTCTAGCTTGTGTTTCCCTTCAGTAAAAAAAAAAAAAAAAAAAAAGAGAGAGAGAGACATGTTACTGCTTGGGAAGAAATATACAAATTAACAATATTTTATTTATTTGCTTATTTATTTATTTACTTATTTATTTTTTAATTAAGTTTATTGGGGTAATATTGGTGAATACAATTATACAATTTTCAAGTGTACATTATAATTTGACATCTATATATTCTATTGTGTGTTTACCACCCAAAGTCCATTTTCCTTCAGTTACCATATATTTGATCCTCATTACCCACTTCATCCTCCCTCTACCCCCCTATATTCGATCCCCTTTAAATCATCTACCTCCCCACTCTGTCCCCACCCTCTACCTTCTGGTAACCACTAGTCCATTGTCCATGTGCATGAGTCTCTGTTTGTCCTGTTCATCCGTTGCTTTTAGGTTTATAGCTCACATATAAATGATATCATGTGATTTTCAACTTTTTCTGTCTGGCTTATTTCACTTAGCATGATTCTCTCGAGGTCTATACATGTTGTCACAAATGGCAGTATTTCATCTCTTCTTATGGCTGAGTAATATTCCAGTCAGAGTGATGCCTCCAGCCTCATTCTTTTTTCTCAGGATGGCTTTGGCAATTTAGGGTCTTTTGTGCTTCCATACAATTTTGATGACTTTTTGTTCTATTTCTTTAAAAAATTCCAAGGGGAATTTGATGGGGATTGCATTAAATCTGTTTTAGGCTTTAGGTAATATGATCATTTTAACTATGTTGATTCTTCCAATCCAAGAACACGGAATATCTTTCCATTTCTTTGTATCTTTTTTGATTTCTTTTAATAGGGTCTTGTAGTTTTTATTATATAGGTCCTTCACATATTTTGTTACAATTATCCCTAAGTATTTTATTCTTTTTGGTGCAATTGCAAAAGGAATTATTTTTTCTAATTCTTTTTCTGACACTTCATTATTAGAGTATAGGAATGCTATAGATTTTTGAACACTGATTTTATATCCAAAAAATTTACTGTATTTGCTTATTGCTTCTAGTAGTGTTCTTGTGGAGTCTTAAGGGTTTTCTATATAGAGAATCATGTAATCTGCAAATAGTGACAGTTTGACCTCTTCATTTCCTATTTGGATACCTTTTATATTTTTCTCTCATCTGACTGCACTTGCCAGGCCTCCAATACAAATTAACAATATTTTAAAAAACAACTCACCAGTGTAACTATCCTGAGGTTATATATTGACTCTGGTCATTGGTCCCCAACTCATCTCATAGCTCAGAACATAAAAGCATTATGTACCTGAATCACAGCACTTAAGGAGCAGCTCAAAGAGGGAGTAAAACATAGAGAACTATCAACGTAGGGCTTTTTATCCTGCAAGATGTAAGATATAATTCATTGAGAACTTACTCTCTGCTGGACACAATACTAAGCATTTTAACTCTATGACATCATTTCATCTCTAGAACACTATTAGTCGTTACTACTATTACCTTTCTTTTACATATAATAAAATTTGAGATCAGAGAGGTCAAATGATACTTTGGTATAACAGTCATTAAGAAAACAGGGGCAAACGCCACATACCTGATTTGTTTGCTCAGAACTAACCAGCCGTGTTTGCTCAGCCCAATGCTTTCTGAGTAGAATCCTGGAGTGGTAAGTAGGTAGATGTTGGAACAAGGTTCAGCAGGCCTCAACTTTTACAGAATATTTGGGAGGAGAGAGAAGGGAGTAGATGGAATCAATTTGTACTCCTTGGGGTTAGGAATATATCATTTTAGTGCTCAAGTAAGTGGGTCAAAGGGACATGACTGGGATGATGGCAGCCTAAGTCTCAGCAGAAGTCAGAAATCTTATGGCATCCAGTTCCATCCCCCCAGCAAATAGAGTCTCCCAGCCAAAAAAACAAGACTTCATCTATGACCAGAGTTTCAAAGGTATATTCAATCTTCTCACCACTTAATACCACGATCTACACACAGTGACAATCTTAGACTGAATGACTGACCACTTTTCAGCCACCTTAACTTCTATCTTCCATATATGAAATGTTATGTATTTTTCCCAAAGTTCAACTAGGCATGATTTTCACTTGACCACATAGATATTGGATGTGCAAGCTCAGTTGCTGCTGGACATCTCTGCCTGTGAAAATGCCAGTTAATGGGCAGGTGGTATCTATCTAAAAAAAAAAAAAACTTATGCATTTCTGAGATTATATCTGTTTAACCTTTTAAAATTAAACTTAGAAATTTTACAGTAAGCATATATATTGAATTAAAAAGTACATTAAGATAATTATTAGCATTATTTAAACTGATGGATCTGCCAAAACCTTATTATTATTAAGTGTTAAACATATTTTTTATACCATCCAAAACCTTTATTTAGTCACAAAATGTTTATATCTTTCTAAAGAATCTGTTTATTTCCATGCCAGTTTATAAGAGAGGCAATAGAAGGAAAGAGAGATTAAAGGATTTTTCAGACAAAACCATGATTTATCTCCACTTCTCTTTTGAAGTCTTGATTTTGAGTGGTCTATAAGAGCTTGAAGGAACTCTTGGCAGTGGGGAAAGATGGCCACTGCCACATGGAATAGGCTGGGATTGACAAGAGAGCACACTAGACGTAGACTCCAAAGTGCCAACAGCAATCAGCACTTTGTAAAGCACATTATCAAGCTGCATATTCTCTTTTTACTTATTTCCTTTCTTATATAACTGAGCTTTAAATAGTCCATTGTATTTAAACAATTAAATAGGAAATAAAGAAGCCAGCCACAACTCTATGCTTGGTTCAAGATGTGCTGACATAAGGCCAACAATGGTGGGATGGAATTGATCATTGAAAGGTGCCAAAAGAAGTTGAACTTCATGGGATGAGAGTCGGCATTCTAAGGTTCAGCTACTCCTGTGAGGAGAATGTGTCTTAAATAAAGGAATATTTGAATTGTGTTTTATTATGAGAAACAGCTGTGGGAACCTATAGTCAGGCTTTTGTATACTCAATGAAGCAGCAGAAATAGATATTCAAATATATAAATAAATACATAGTTTTAGGTAGGCAAGAATTTTTTTTTTTTAATGTGAAAATAAAGCCTAATATGAGAGCTGGAGCTGCTTTCTCTAGCCTAGTGGCAGTAAGTCCAATAGTTCTCTAAGTAAGTCCTCAGAGCTGTGGATTGAAACTGAACTTAAAACAGTGTTTGTAAAAAATAAGGAGACACCATTCATGGGGATTTTTTGTGTAGTCTCCATTTGGGTATACCACTTGAATAAGCAGATAAAAACTTGAATGAAACCAATCAAAAAGTGGGTCTGAATCATCATCATTCTTGCTAACAGGGGAACCAGAGACCAGCCTTTGTGGTCTATCTTAGCTGATCAGCAGTTTCCTTTCAACTCAGATTTGAACATTGTGGATTCTGTCCAAGTTCGGTATTTTATTATCTCACTATTTTGGCACTAATCTCTTGGCTTCTGATCTGGCTATAAATCAATTTAGTTCATAGTCAAAAGAAACTTTTTTTCACTTGACTATTATGCAGAGACGAAACTAAACAAACCTTAGTCTAGAGGAAAAGAGGCACTATTTTCTTTATTCATTAAAACATCATCAATTCATACTCAGTCCTTCTTAGGAAGCTATCATTTATTACCAATACTTGAAGTCTCTGTGACTCAATCCATATACACGCCATTAATAATCTCCCTAAATTCAAGAATGCCATGCTATTTCAAGCTTCTTTGCCACATTTGTCTATAGTTTCAGACCAGATGGAATGCTACTACTTTTCTAATTACATTGGAGGAAGAGGAGATATAAGAGAAAATTGCATCATTTGCTTTTCCAACAGAACTGTATCCAAATCATTGAGTTCAAGATATAAATATATACAATTTTATTTGTTACTACAGTCAAATCTTAAAAAGTTAAAGATTGTTTTGATTTAAGATCTAAAGGCAAAAATGGAGATAAAATGGACTTTGACTGTTACTTATGTTAAGGCAACATTTGAGAGCAAATCAGAGAGCATTTCATAAATTCCTACCTAAACCCTGTGGGATTTTAATTCTTTGATTTAATACTAAAATAGGTATCCTCTTCTTAAAGTCGAGTTCATTCAGCATTAAGTTTAAACCAAGAAATAGAATCTTTGTTTTACTGCTATATCTGCATTTAGAATTTATAATCTGCTAATAACTCAGCCCAATATGTTTTATTCATTCATTTCTAATTACATATTCAAACCTAAATTTTAATGTGTGTTCCTGATAAGCAAACTAACACCACATAATTATTAACTTTGATTCTCAATGCTAGGTAAACCATTTTAAGAGGAATTACATGCACTTAAATTTTAAATTGAAATAGATAAATTTGTAAAAATATTTATTATATATTGTTGAAAATGAAAAAAAACCTTTTCCAACCCAGTCTCCATTATAAGTCTGCTATGTAGTTGGCAAAAGCCTTGACCAAGAACTTTATTTCTCTAATTGTCTAATGTGATCTTTATCTTTGATTACTTATTCAATTATCATTACTCTTTCTTCCTGATATTGTAACCTAAATTGTAGCAAAGTAGTGGTGAAAAATTACTAAGAATTCAGAACTGACTGTTTGATGTGTTGCTGGTTTTAAGGGCTTGAAAATAGGAAGAAAAAGCCAGTTCGAAGTTAAGTGTCATTACTTTTTTTCTTTTAAAAATAATACTAAGATGAAGAAGCATAGATTTTCATCTGAACTTTCTTATAATAGGAAGCAGTAAATATAATCCATAGAGACTTAAGGAATCATCAGCATCACAATATGTAGAAACTGTACAAAAGCAAAGGAGGAAAGGGGTACATACTTCTTCACATAAACAGCTCTGCAAGGGAAATGAGAAGAACAAAGGGAAGATGAAAAGTAGCAGTCACTAGCCTTTTATACCCAAACTTGATGGTTAATTATTGATATATTGTCTATCTTGTCTTTTTTTTTTTTTTTTTGCTGCTACATACTTGGCAAAAAGTGATGAAAAGACCATTTTCTCACCAGCCCACAGGAAACACAGTTCTTTTTGTTGAGTTGTCAAGTCCCCAGACTTCTGTGGAGTGGACTTCTCCCTGGATTTGAGTCCAGCAGGTGGTGAAGGCCAATATCCACATCCATGCCTACTTGGGAGAAGGCAGGACCACAGAAGAGATGACTGCCCAGCATGCGGTACATGGAGAAGCAGTGCCTGGGGTGTGGTGAAGGACCAGCAGGGACACTGCTCTGTTTAGGAGCAGAAAGAATGGGAACAACGCTGGCCAGGGTGGATAACCAAGGTGGGCTGGGGGAATTGGGACAGGATGGGTAGGAAATGAAGATTAATCTGAACTGATATATGTATGAGCTTTTACTAACTATCCCGAGTGGAAACTCAGAACCAGATTTAACTTAAAATTGAAAAACAAAACAACACATTTCTTATACCAAGTAGAGCAATTCATAAGGTTATACTACTAACAACTCTTTAAACTGAGTCAGCTCTCATAACTAATTCAAATGCAGACCTACTTCTTTCTTAGTTCCTGGGTACTCCTCAAGAGTTACCAGGTTTTCTAGAACCTTTATTGAGAACTCCAAATATCTTAGGAGTAGTTTCCACCCACCAGAGTTACTACAGGAAGAGCCTGTTGCCATAAAAATCGAAATAATAGTGGTAACATTTATATTTGTAATCTCCTCTATCCTTACGTCTAATTTGTGTATTGTGGCTTCATTGTTACAGGAGCCCTTTACTTTTGAAACAGTTTTATTTTTAACTGTGAAAGCTTAATAAAGTTATTTTCAAATGGACGATGTGTATGTCTTCCAAGAATGGGAATCACAGGTCCACTGTGAAAATTAAATCAAATTAACAGGCTTAAGGCCTGTTATATTTATTAAAATGGCAGATTAAGATCCAGGACGAAACAACTAACACAATAAAAACCATATCCCACCTCACATTAGTCAGGTTCACCACAAAAACTTCTCCAACAATGACATTCATTTGTCTGAAGATACATAACTACACAATGCTATCAATGTGAATCCTTAGTCATTTCATGGTTCTTTTCTTAGTGCACCAGTTTGGATGAGACCTATTAAAATATGTAAATTGTCAACCAATGTTGTCCTGAAATACATGTGACAAATGGGCAGGATAAAAATGATACTTTTGACTATGCCAATGGAAATCAGACAATCGTTTCTCTATGAAAGTGTAAGAAAATATATATGATTTTTCATTTTATTTTTTATTTACTCCTTTAAAAAAAATCCTCTTACTTTCTCATAAAATAATTACTGATTACTATGTATTACATACATAATTATTAAAGTATATTTCTTTAGGGGGTTTCTTGTTAGATATTAAAACAAAATAAATATTTCAGGTATATGAATAAGTTTTTACAAAAATATTTCTGTGGATCTAAATATTAACTACATAACAAGTGTCTTTTCATAGCTATTTTTAATTGAACAAAGAATCAAGAAAATAGAGGCATTTATAAAGAAAACCTAATACAAAAAAAAAAACAATAGAAAACCTAATACAAATGTTAACTTTAAGATTTTTCTCTAAAACTACAGTAACAATTATTCAATATGCTTCATTTATAAGAACAAAATAACTTATAAGAGGACGTTGCTTTCCCTTTTATATAGTAATCATCTACATAAAACCCTGACCTAATGTCTGACTTTTAGCAGTTATTTATATATTAATTAACTATATGCACAGAGAAGTTGTGCACACCTGGTGAATTGTGAAGTCAATTGTTCATTTTGCCCCCTTATTGAGTGCTGCACGACATCCTGAGCAAGCAATTCAATTACGCTTCAGGGCTGCAGGTGAAAATAAAGGTCCTCTTGAGATGGATTCCAAGCTTTGGCCCAGTGACAAAAAATAATCAAGATCTGATATTCAACCTTTCCCCACTCAAACCATATTTTTGAATTGAAATTGTATGAAATGTGAAATTATGTTGCCTTTTAAACTTCAGGAAAAATATCATATTGCTGCCTATACAAACATAACATTGCTTGCTGGGTGGTGTTACGCTGGGATTCTATATGTGAAGTGACAAGCAAAGAAACATGACTCCATGCATGTTATTTTGTCCTATAAAATGCAACACACTGATTGAAAGAAAAACAGTATTTTCAATCTTCAATCAAGAACCCACTGATATTAGTTAATATCCACCTTCTTTTTTCTAAATAAGCTTGACAATCTTGGGTAAGTTATCCACAATTAAGGAGTATTGTAACTTTACATAAATCATAAATTGGAGAAAAATAAAGCTAAACTAAAACTTCCTAGTAAACCACTTCTTTATTTTCTAAATCTGGAAATACTGACTTTATTTTCTTGATAATGAAATGGATTTTAATTTCCTTAAAGCATCCTCATCTTTGGTAACAGTGGTGTCATAACAATGGAGAAACAAGGATATGATGCTAATTCTGATGGGTAGGTTACTTAAGGGAAAGCATGGCTCAACCGAGAAGAGAAAGCACCTATTCTTCTTGCTAGAGATCCTGTAAAAGTGAACAAAACTAGTCACAGGGATAGCATTAACCTCCAATGAATGCTCTTAGGGTACCATGTAACCCCAAACTATTATTGTCTGGGAGCCCAGGTCAAAGGACATGAGTGCTCATGAGTAAAACACAAATATTTTAATTATTATTTTTTTAATTTAAAAAACATATGCTATAATCTGCTTCTTGATATAGTGGTATAAAATATTGCACATGTTTCTTACAACAAGATCACATCCAATTTTGCAATTCAAGGATTCACTCCTAATACTAAGGACTGAAATCTTTAAAAATTAACCAAATATCCACCAAATATCTCAAAAAGTTTCCAAGTTTAAGGATTTATATTATTAATATATAATTGCCCACGGGATCACTCTGCATAGTTGTCCCACTGTGACTTCCATGGCTAAGTTGAAAAATTAATTTTTATTCTTTTATCTTTTTTTCCTCCTAACATATATTTATTAGAATTCCAGGTCTCCTATACTTTCCTGAACTTCTACCCAGTCCTCCAATCCTGCCATTTCCTATCTATTTTTTTTTAATGTAATTCATTCAGTTGAATGTACTTGTATCTTTTCACTATACTAAGTACTTCTGTCTGCTTTTAATAAAAAGTGAATCACATTATTTTAAAAATTATTACAGAATTAGTACATATTCATTATGAGTATGGAATCACAAAAGACCCTGAAGAGCCAAAGAAATCCTGAGAAAAAAAGAACAAAGCCAGAAATATTACACTCCCTAGCTTCAAATTATACTACAAAGCTACAATAATCAAAACAGTGTTGTATTGGAAGAAAAACAGATATTCAGACCCATGGAACAAAACTGAGAGCCCAGAAACAAAATTACACATATATGGTCAACTAATATTTGACAAAGACCCAAAAAACATATAATGGAGAAAGAAAAGTCTCTTCAATACATAGTGTTGGAACACTTGGAAAGTCACATACGAAAATTGAATCTAGACTGTGATTTGACACCATACACAAATATTAACTCGAAATGGATTCAGGACCAAATATAAGACTTGAAACAATAAAATGCAGGGAAGAAAACATAGATACTAAACATGGATCTTGATCTCAGAGAAGTTTTTGTGAACTTGACCCACAAGGCAAGAGACGTAAAAGCAAATATAAATGAATGGGACTACATCAAACTAAAAAGGAACTTCATAGTAAAAGAAACCACGAACAAAACAAAAAGCAGCTCCCTAAATGGGAGAGAATATTTGCAGAAAATATGTCTGATAGGGGCTAATATCCAAAATATTTATAAGGAACTCATACAACTCAACAACAACAAAAACCAAACAATCCTAGTAAAAATGGGCAGACCTGACCAGTTTTTCAGAAGAGAAATACAAATGGACAACAGATATATGAAAAGATGCTCAGTTTTACTAGCAATATGGAAATGCAAACCAAAACCACAATGGGATACCACCTCACACCTGTTAAAATGGCAATCATCAACAAGACAAGAAATAATAAGTGCTGGAGAGGTTATGGAGAAAAAGGAACCCTCATATGTTGTTGTTGGGAATGTAAATTGGTATAGCCACTATGGAAAACAATATGGAGTTACCTCAAAAAATTTAAGAATAAAACTACCGTATAATCCAGTAATCCCTCTTCTCGGTATCCATCTGAAAAATTTGAGAACATTTTTTTTCATGAAATACGTGTACCCCTATGTTCATTGTAACATGATTCATAGTGGCCAAAACATGAAAACAATCTAACTGTACTTCCATGAATAATTGAATAAAGGAGATATGGTACATATATATAGTGGAATATTACTCAGACATAAGAAAAGATGAAATATTGCCATTTGTAAAAACATGGAAGGAACATGAGAGTGTCATCCTAAGCGAAATAAAGACAAGAAAATGATGAGAACCATGTGATTTCACTCATATGTGGGATATAAAACAGAAATAAATAAAACAAACAATCATACAGATGGCAGAACAGTGGTTACCAGAGGGGAAGAGGTGGGGAGGGAATAACGAGGATAAAGGGGATCAATAATATGGAAACAAAAGGAGACTAGGATTGGGTGATGAGACACAATGCAGTAAGCAGATATGTTCTATAACTGTGCACTTGAAACTTATGTAATGTTATTAACCAATATCACCCCAATAAATTTAATTAAAAAAAAAATCCACTATGATGGGGAACATTTCATTCTCAAAAAAAAAAAAAATTCTCTTCTTCCCATTATCGATTGTTATAAATGTTAGAAAATTTTTCCCATAGGATCAAATACTACCAAAGTATTTTATTGCAAATGAAAAAATAAGGAACATAAATCAGGTTTTAGTAGTAAAAAGTTTTCTTTATAAGTGAATTTTTAATATAAATTTGGGATATAAAAAATTAATGTAAGTCAAAATGTTTCAATGAACAAGTTTCAGCAGTTTGACTTTATAACAACTGTAAATAAAACTGTTAAATTTTTCTAGACAGTGCCAGCATTTGGATTTTTTTGAAAAATAAGTAAATTTCTTATTGATGTAATTAATTATCGCTTTTAGTACTGTTATCATACACTAGATTCCATCCATTCACTATATTGTTATGTCTTTTCTTACATGCAACTACATGCTTTTAATGCTGTCTTATATGTTACTACTGTAAATTTACTATTAAAATATATTAAACTATTTTTTAAAAAGAGTTAAATGAAGAGCAAAATTAAAATTCTCTTTATAAAAGCATAGTAACAGCCACTAATGAAAACAGTATAAAAGTTTCTCAAAAATTAATAATGGATATACCTTTTGACATACAATTGCACTTCTGGGTATTTATCCAAAGAAAACAAAATAATAATTCATTAAGATCTATGCACCCCTATATTCATGGCAGCACAATTTACAATAGCCAAGATATGGAAGCAACCTAAATGCCCATCAGAAGATTGGATAAAGTTGTAATGGTTCATATATACAATGGAATATTACCCAATGATTAATCAAAATCCTACCATTTGCAATGACATGGATGGACCTAGGTGTTATTATGCTGAGTGAAGCAAGTCAAACAAAGATAAATACTGTATGATTTCACTTATATGCAGAATCTGAGGAATAAAAAAAAAAGCTAATCAAAAACAGATTCACAAATATAGAGGACTTTTCTGGGTATGGCTCGAGGGGAAGGGGATTGGGGACTGGGAAAACGGGGTGAAGGGTTAAAGAAGTACAAATTAATAGTTGATAGATGGTCACGGGGATTGAAAGCTCAGCATAGGGAATGCAGTTAGGATTAATGTAATGGCTAGGTGAGAGCTAGAGAAGGGAAAAAAGCAATTAAGGGGATTGTTTTATAAACTATATAAATGTTTAACTAATGTACTATATACTTGAAACTAATAAAATATATTTTTTAGAGTAAAAAGGAAGCTTAGTACCAAACAGAGTACTGATAGGGTGACCCTTTCACCTGTACAATGAGGCAGAGTAAGTTAGTACATAAAAATAAAACTTCTAGAAAATCTACTGTACTTCCACATAACACACCAGAATATGGAAAAGTTCTAAGTCCGTACATCATTACAAAAATCTATAATAATTGTAGCCTGAAAGATTATAAAATTATGTTAACTATAGCCACAGAAAAATTTCAATTTAGCACCCATAATATTTTTCATTTAAACAACCTGGCTTTTATTAAAACTTACACAATTTTTCTCTTAGGAAACCAAATAATTGGATCAGGTGAATAGCTTCCACTTAACATAATTTTGGAATAAGAATATTTGGTCTGTATCCAATATGGAAGAGTTTAATTCAGTAAAAGCAATTCGGTAAGGGAACACCCCTTCCCCTCAACAGAAAAATCTATATCTCTTTAACAGGTAAGGTTTGACTCTAGTTAGAATGCATCTGAAGATTCTCCTTGTGTCTGATAACAAAGCCATATTCTCAGCACAAACAAGACTTTTATCCTTTCGTGCTTAAAGTCAAGAAAGAATGCCCTAGGTTCATCAAGAGCAGTATGGAACCAGGCCCTTAGAGGAAGAGCTTTATTTCTCATGTTCTCCATTGTGTCCCCCATGCCCTTGACTAGTCTAGAAATGCAGTTGTTTTTAAATAATATTTAACATAAAACTTGGGTTGAAAAACTAGAGAATTCAAAAATATTCCTATGACAGCATTATGTGAGGATTCCTACTAGTCTTGACCCTTATGCTGGTATTTAAGTCCCAGCTGTTTTATAAGCAGCAGGCGACACAGCTCAGAACTGAGCTTACGCTCATAATTAATTCGTGGCCACAGCACTGACATCCTCAAAAAAGTCACCAGGCTTTCCAAACATTTTATGATGGTACTAAGGCTACCTACACAAGGTTTTGGAAAACATGAGGACTGTCAAATGAGAAATACTATGATGAATTTTGCCTGCTCCCCAAGTACATGTAAGAATTTGTTAAGGAGCAACAGGCTCAGACTAAGAAGGTAATTAAAACAGTAGGTTTTTATTATCTAGAAAATATTCTCTATTAAATTATTCATCCAGGCATATTATACACTTCCAAAAAATGAGGGTCATGATGACCCTGTTCACCAGTATATCCTCAATGCATAGGGCAGAGTCCCTGGAACATAATAGCATTCAATAAATATTTGTTGAAAAAAAATGACAAAATACATGTACCAATACTTCAAAGTCTATGAAGACTGATACACTAAAGAGAAGCAGACAAGCTTACCATTGAGAATTGCCTTAAGCATACTGGTAACAGAACATTTTTCTAAGTTTTAGAAGCAATGTGTTATTTTGAATTTAACTTGTATATATTTCAACAATGTGGATAAACTTTATCTATATTATCAGTTTGTGTTCTTTTTGAGAAAATTACTCTGATCTTTGCTAGTTTGTCTTAAGTTCTATATAATATACCTTTTTTATTTTTATGTTGCTTTCATGCAGTGAATTTTTTTTTTTTTTTTTTTACTTTTAAAGCAGAGTTTTTTCAGCTTTAAGAAACTGATATTAATTTTGATACTAGCTTGGTTTAAATATTTTCACAGAAATGCACGTATACATTTTTTTCCAAATGCATCTATTTTCAATTTAAGATTAAATACGTGTGTATTTAGAATCTCTTAAATTCAGATAAAAGTTAAATATTTGCCTATGTTTTCTTTTTATTACTTTGTGTTTATTTGGCTTTAAATATTTAGTCCACCTTTTATTTATTTTGTCTTGCTTTCATCATTCATTCATTGCCTGGTTTACTAAAATTGCAATTTATCTAATAAACCTGCTTCGATTCTAATCCAATTCCTGCCCTGCGGACAAAGTGAAATTTCTAGATTATAGGACTGATCATTTCTCCCATTCTATACTGTATTTCCTAAAGGTTCAAGTTTAGGATATAAGACAAACCCATTCCCAAGACGAACCCTCCTATCTGCCCAGTCATATTATTTTCCCCAGCCTCCTTCACATATATATCTTTCAATAATGTTGAGGGTTACTTTTAAATATATTATGTAGTTTCAAACTTTCATGTTTCCTCATACTGCAACAAATTCAATGTTTCAATGTTTGTTCGTTTGTTTTAATTATTATCTGGTCTTAGATAAAATTCAAAAGAAATTCCAGAGAGATAAAAATAGATTTGTCATTTAAATTTTTTTGAACATTTTGATTGCACTTAGGGTAAAATCCTCATTAATACATCTGCAAAAGAAAGGTTTTGAGGGCACAATCTTGTATTTTTTCACAGTTTTATTGCTTTTAATTTGTAAAAAGCATTTTTTGTTTTATTTCGTTTTGTTTTTTACCAAATTAACTTTAGTTTGGAGAACTAAAATACAAATTTTCTGGCTGAGGTAAAGACATCCATTCAATGCTACATTTCATGGGTACTAATCTGCAGAAATTAATTCATACTGACCTGGATCTGAATACTGTCACATGGATAGTGAATTGTCTGAACAAATATAAACATAACACAATGATGAATGGCAAAATATAAAGATAAAAAGAGCTCAGTGTTGGACTACCATAGGGGTCAGATTTAGACAGCTCTTAAATAAATTTAGGGCAGCTTAATGATGTTCAAAGTAGATAGATATATTTATAAACAAACAATATCAAATTTCACAGCTTGGTTACTACAAATTGGAATAAAGAGGTTGTTAAAAGAAAGATTCCTAGAGAAAGATATATATATATATGCATATATATGTGTATGTATATATATAATGTATGTATATATATAATACACATACACACACATAGATGGAATAGATATTAAATAACATTCCAATATAATTTTCCTTGTCAGTCAATTGTCTATGCAACCTATTTAAAGAATGAGTAGAAATTAAACATATTAGATGTTGGCTTCAGAAAAAACTGAAAAAAAAAATTTTTAATCTCATCCTGCAGACCACAAAAGCACTCAAAATTCAAAAATTTATAGGTAACATGTAGATAAACTTCCCATATGTCTACATCTCTAATGGTGTTGACATAATTTAGATGAATTACAGTTTCAGTTGCTAATTCATTGCTGAAAAACATTATTTTCAATGTATAAATGTATAAAATGCATTATTTTATGCATTGTATAAATATTGTAAGTAATTAATATATAATTTCATTTAATTTGAGTACAGTAAACTTAGTATTTAAATTAACTTAATAGCTAAATCCTTTGCTAAAAAAGAGGAACCTTTTATTTATTTATACCTGAATTTTTAATTTTTTTGTGTATTGAGTAAAACAGCAAAAAGGAACTGATATAAACCAGACTAATTCCTTTTGATTTTATTTAGGAATTACCCTTAAAGATTCATATTTCTAAACTTCTAAATTCAATTCTGAACCTAAATCTTATGAGTTTTATCAACTAGGAAAAAAAAATTAAAAAATAAAGTTTATCAAAAAGTGAACACTAAAATTTAAGAAATTACCTCCTTTGTATTCTTTACATCTCATTCATATTTATATTTTTATTAATTTATCAATTTTTAAATTAATTTAAATCAACCATTGCATTTATATAATATATAATATTATGTTAAGTAAGTTTGTTCTAAAAAAGGTCAACTAGTAATTCTGTCTTTTTTTTCCTCTAGAATGTTTTCTCACTATGTATCTTTCATATTTCAATTTTCCACTTCATTTTTTCATATATATACAGTCAGTTGAACCTAACTTAATATTTGCATCTTAGTACGTATGGAGAAAAAAAAGAACATCCTTGTTTTCTTTAAATAAAATAATGCCTAAATTATTAGATGTGCTTCATTTTCTTTATCAAATATTCAAGAAGTATGTGGAGAGGCACAAAGAGAGGGTGTTTTCGAATTAAAGAATAATTATCATATTAGTAAAAATAATAGCTGGACTATGTTTAGATTTACTATGCTACAGATCCTCTTCTACTTGAGATGCACATGTATTTCATCATCTGACACTTTATGAAACCCAGTGAGGTGTTGTAACTTTTTATTTTTGCATCTTGTTTACAGACACAGCTACTAAATAGTGCATCTTAGATTTGCATGCATGTCTATCTGATTTCAAGGCTTATGCACTTTCTTATATATGCCAGTCATTAACTGATGGAAAACTGTGAGGTGAGGATCACAGCTATATGAGAAGACAAAATCACATATTTCATCAGAGATTTTTGTTCACGGAGAAGCCGGTAAACCGGCACTGACTATGGCAACAGGCTTTCTTGTTCTTACTACTCCTCTGGATGAGGAAAAGTCTTGATTTCAGATTGCAATCTCTTAGAAATTGGTGAGTAGAGTTGCTAAGCGGAGGAAGCACTGCCCTGATTATTCTTAAAAAAGGTAACCTTTTCATGTCAGCTTAACAGAACCACAAAGAATCAGGATGTAGCTCCAAAGCTGCAGCGTAAAGTGACTTCTTAGCTAGGGACTGTGGACAAGGGCAAAGCGTACTCACTTTGTAGGAAACAAATGACTCATGCCATGTTGCTTTACATTATCAGAAGGTGACAAAATTTTCAAAATGTTTTCCACTGTAATATTATTTCTACAAAAGTGAGAGATTATTAATATGATTTTATTCATCAATATTTAATAGGGTTTAATCTCATGATAAGTTTAAAGAAAAATGCTCCTGAAATATAACCAATGATATTTTTCAAACTGGTATTTGAATTATTAATTCAAATATTTTAGGTACTATTGAGTCATAGTACCTGAAATGCAGAAATGAAACACAGGTCATGGATGTAAGCACATCAAGACTTCAACCAACCATCCAACAACAACAAAAAATCCCATACTCATCACAGCAAAAGATTTTATTTCAAAACAGGACATCACAAAACTAGCAGTTAAATATACAAATATATTATAAAATTTAATAGCCAATAGTAGATAAAGAATTGCATATTAAGCTTTGTGATACCATTTACAGATATACTCCTACACATGTTTCAAATTTATAAAAAATGATTCTAATAAAGCATTTTAAGTAACAAGAGATGGAAACAATTCTACTTTGGACTTAACATTGGCATTTCCTTTAAAGTTTGGATATTTCACAAAATACTTATTACTCTTTAATGGAAAACAATTAAAGTAAACCAAAGTCTCAAGCAGTGATTATGATGTAACATACTTATAAAATCAGAAAAAACATTTAGTCACATGTTGTGCTATCAGTAGTTTTGCTGAATAAAAATACTGAAACTACTATCCAGTTTTGGAAACTACTCCAACGCTATTTTATAAAATCAAATCATTTAAAGAGAAAAACTACCACTGGCTAAGTATCCTTAAATGCTATGAAATAGAGTCTCTAATAAAATCGCCAAATCACTATAATGACAAATATTATTTGTGAAAAATACTTTCAGAACATAGCTCAGTTCATTTCTGAATTTAGGCTCTTCACAATGAAATTCAATATTGATTAATCACACAATAAATCAATTTAATTCTAAAGCATTGATATATGTTTTTATTTTTTTCAGTGAGATATTTTTCCCAATTGAGAAATGACTTTAACTTCACTTGTCACTTGTTCTTAGAAAAAAGTGATAGATGGTTTACAACTTGTTAAAATTCAAGTTTTCTTTCCCTTCATAGGAGATATGTTTATTTTAAAATTATATATGGATTATATATAATATACATATATACATATACATATATATATATTTTTAGGTAGGTGTGTATACACACACATGCATTTTTTCAAAGACTTTATTGTTTTAGGGCAATTTTAAGGTTACGACACAATCGAGAGGACACTACAGAGATTCCCCATATACTCCATCCCCTCACACATGCACAGCTTTCCCTATTTTAAGTATCACTCATCAGAAAGGTATATTTGTTACCAAAGATGAACCAACACTGACACATCATAATGAACCGAAGTCCTTTGGGCTTTTGGTGTCATGTCCCTGCCCTAAAAATCCTCTGTGCTCTGAGTATTCATTTCTCAACTTCCACTCCCATCCCTGGCAACTCCTGATCTCTTTATTATGTTGATAGTTTTGCCTTTTCCAGAATATCGGACAGTTGGATTCATATAGAATGTAGCTTTTTCACGTTGACTCTTTCAATTAGCACTATGCAAGTAAGGTCCCTATATGTCTTCTCATGCCTTCATAGATTTTTTTTAACACTGAATAATGTTCAATTATCTAGAATATCAAGGTTGATTTATCAATTCACCTACTGAAGGACATCTTGGTTACTTCTAAGTTTTGGCCATTAGAAATAAAGCTGCTATTAACAACCGTGTGCAGGTTTTTGTGTGAATATAAGTTTTCAAATTCTTTGGGTGAAAACCAAGGGGTGCAATTGCTGGATCATATGGTAAGAATATGTTTAGTTTAGTAAGAAACTGCCAATCTCTCTTTCAAAGTGGCTGTATCATTTTGCATTCCCACCAGCGATGTATGAGAATTCCTATTGCTCCACATCTTCATCAGCACTTAGTGTTCTCAGAGTTCTAAATTTTGGCCATTCTAATAGGTGTGTAGTAGTATCTGTGTTTTTAAATTTGCATTTCCTTGATAATATACAGTATGCATTGTCTTTTTTTTTTTTTGTCATCTGCATATATTCTTTGGTGAGGTGTTGGCTTACTTTTTAATTAGTTTGTTTGTTTTCTTATTAAATTTTTAAGTTTTCTTTGTATCTTTTGGATAACAGTCCTTTATCAGAGATGTCTTTTGCAAATATTTTCTCCCAGCCTGTGGTTTATCTTTTAATTCTCTTGACATCAGTTCTTAGTGTAGACATTTTTAATTTTATTAAGTCCTTCTTTCATCGGTCTTTCATGGGTCATGTCTTTGGTGCTGTATCTTAAAAGCATCACCACACCCAAGACTTTCTTTTATAGTATCTTCTAGGAGTTTTACAGTTTTGCATTTTATGTTTAGGCCTATGATACATTTTGAGTTAAATTTTGTGAATGGATTAAGTTCTGTGTCTAGATTCTCTTCTTTTGTATGTAGGTGTTCATTGTTCCAGCACCATTTGTTGTAGAGACTATCTTTGCTTCATCACACATAATTTCTTTTGTTATAGTGATTTATTTCAGTCTTATCAAAATGAGAGTGTTCATATAGACATCTAAAAATGCCTTTATATATCATAGCAACAGTGTTCAGCAAGAGTAGTTGATATTAGTGTTCAGCTTTTTAATTTTTCTCCATCAATAATAGATAATTTGACCCAATTTTATTCTTTTCTAATACATTTCTTTTTCAGTGATTTATGTGCTCATTCCAAGCAATTCGACCAAAGCAACCTCCACCCCTGAACATTAAACATTTGATCAATATAAGAGTTTCGTTGCAGAAAGTAGTGTTAAAAGTTTATTCATTCAGTGCACTCTTTAGAGATGATTAACTGTCTTTATTATATTAAAGCAAACCCAAAGCCATCTGCCAAAGGCGATTGTATCCAAGCACTGAAACCATTTCATGTGAAAACTCATTTTCAGGCTCCTAATTATTTTTCATTATAGTGGCAGTGTGGAATAGATTGGAATTGGACAGTAATTGCCAGGTCTGAGCAGTGTGGACCATTGCAATGTATCAGTTTAGATGAAGTGTGACAAGGATACATCTAGCTACTATATAACTTCCATTAACCAACTTCCCTATCCCTGATCATGTAACACTTCATAGAATGTGGTCAGCACAAGGTCATAATAATGGCTTTCTGACTGACTTCAAGTATTTTGTACAAGTGCAAGCTGTTAACCCCCTGTGTTAGCATTGTTCTAGGAATGTCCAGTTATTACAGATGTCAAAAATATCTATTTCTTCAAGAGGGACAAGCAAACTTTTTAGAAGTACAAGTTTCAAACTCAAGTTTGACTTCTTCATGTGTAATGTTTCAGAAGGAAGAAATGCCTAAAATTAAAGCAATAATTTCATATATATAAATTTAAGTGGTAATTACTCAATGTTATTCAGCCAATCCAGTATACTAATCATGAGCTCTATCCAAGCAGAAAAACAGTCTCAAACTATTTCTACAGTTGCAACCAAGCAGATCATTTTAAACAAACTGACTAATAAAGCAAAACAGCCATACTTACAGGTAAACCTTTTTCATGAAGAATTCTCTTCTACATTAGTAACAGTAATGGAATTTACAAGTGATTTTAACCAAATAATCTTGCCCCCTCTCCTCCAAGGGACATTTGACAATGTCTAGAGACATTTTGGTCATCACAGCACAGGGGTGCTACTGTCATCTAGTGGGTAGCTTCCAGGAATGCTACTGAACATCCTACAATGCACAGGACAACTGACTTACAACAAAGAAACAGAAAATTACCTGGCCTAAAGCGTTAATACTGTCAAGACTGAAAAATACTGGGAAGGGGTGTGTGTGTGTGTGTGTGTGTGTGTGTGTGTGTGTGTGTGTGTGTATTTAAAATCATTTCCCTGATCTCAGAAATGTAAAAATTATTCTCTCTTATAATTGACTTTCCTTGAATATTTGCTCTCTGTGGACTATTAAGCTATCAATATAATTTATTAATAAAAATTCCCTCTAAATTATGGTCCATTTTACTTGACATAAGTTCATACACACTTCAAATTGGGATTTTTGACTAACAGTACTTAAATTGCCTCCTAATGGAATGTTTTCTTTGCCAGAGTTGAATCAAACGTACCTAAGAGAAGCACTCATTCTAATTTGATGCAGATATTTAAGATGCTCTATAGATGATGGAGTGTAATAATGTGCATTCAGGACCTTGATGAGGCGATAGAAATGTAGGCATTTTAAAATAATATTTCACTTTACATATTTCTGTAATACTCATATAGCACGATCATACTTAGCCAGCATTATATTTCTTCTATATGCCTGATGTCTTAAAATGCCTATTTATTTTCTTAGGGAAAAAATATTGTCAGTTGATCTTAACTTTTCAGAATGATTAACGTCTATGCATTTTACAGGATAAAATACATATATACACATACATATATATATTTTTAGGTAGGTGGGTATACACACACATACATTTTTAAGGGTACAACAAAATTTCCCCCACTATGCTTCAAGTTCTTTTAAAATGCTACAGGCATCTAGATACAATTGTCTTAAAATCCATTTAAAAAGCTAGCATAAGCCATATAGTTTTATGACAACACATGCTCAAATTTGAAAATGTCTCCTCAAATTTATAAAGGACACATTTTTTCTTTTGCAAACAAGCTTAACAATATGGCTGTTTCTTTAATTGCAATAATTTAAATAATTCAGTGAGAAACAAACTATTTGAACTGCTAATTGAAACTAGTTTTGATGAACAAAATTGTTCAAGTTGGAGAGCCATAAATCCCCACTTTCATTTAGTATTTCCAACTCTCTCCTCGACCTTGTGCTCTGTTCTGGGCAGTCTATTATGAGTTTAATCATAGGTTATAAATAAATGTCACAACTGAACTGATTAACACGTGGATCTACCTTATGTATAGCAGAAAGGAACATGACCAAATGACCTAGCTCGAATGCTAGAGTCCACAAAACACACACTGTAGACCCTGCACACCATTAAACACATTCAGTCATGTTTAATTCCACTTTGTTCACATAAATCTAGTCATACATCTTACTTGATGTAAATTACATTTGCCTTATTTATGTATAGCTTAGGAATTCATCATAATTTTCACACACACACACATACACACACGTATCTATTTGTGCTTGGTACTGTTAAGCAGTTTGAAGATAGTTTCCAACCTCTAAAAATTTCCTATCTATAAGACAGCAGTAACACCATTAAGAATATGACTAACAAATAGCAATAAAAATGAGTAAAAAGAAAATAATGATTTAAGACTAAAATAGGTTAATATTAATACTTTTTACCAACATATTTAACCTTACATATAAACAGAAAAGCCAAACAGTAAAATAGTGAAATTGATGTACTATATAAACAGTCATTTCTGAGTAGAAGAGATATACATGACCAACAAAAACATGAAAGTAACCAGTAAATTGCAAATTGCAATTAAGAAATAATCATTTTTTTATCCATTAGATTTGACATTATTTAAAAGACATACTAACTAGTGTAAAACTATAAGGTAAAACTAGTAAAATAGTAGAAGTAACAGCAATATAGCAAACTTTGTAAAATATATATAATATTTGGCCTACATAATAATATATTTTAAATAAATCCTTACACATTTTCAGGGAAATTCCTATCAAATGATGTTCAATGTAGCCTTATCACAGTAGCAAAAATGGCAATAAAAAACAGAAACAACCAAAAATGTCTCTTAATTAGGAAATGGCCAAATAAATTATAGTATACTTGCCTAATGGATTACTGTATAGAAATTTTAAAAAATAAGTATATTTTTATTTTAGCAAAATTATTAGTTATTTTTTTGTGTGTGATAAGGAGAGAAATGTAGAGAGGAAAAGAAAAGAGGGGAATGTTCATTATTTGTTAGCTCTCACTTTCAGTTTCTTTTTGAACAGTGAAATTGTTTTGTGTGCTACATTATGCAATTTGAAATGATAAATGAAAAGAAAGGAATGATGTGATTCTTATAATTGCAAATCTGACTTAAATGATCATATCCACGTACAAAGGGAAGCTTGTTTCTCTGCAGGTTTTTGGCCTCCTTGTACCCTTTAAAGACCAGAGCCTTGATGGAAGAGTAAATCCTGTGTCCCTCACTCATCTGTTTCCTAAAGCAGACATTTTTCATTGACAGGGAGATCAACCTGCATTTCTATCTTGACAGTTCTTTGCTTCAACAATTCAACATACCTCTTCACATGTAAAATCCCAAAGCAATATTTAAAGACTATATCCCTAGATATAAAACTATTGTTTTCCATTTTAACTGTTATTAACCGAAGCTCAAATTAATCTTGGTTTTATCTAGACTCGGCCAGAATGCTTCTTTGTAATTTATCCTAAATCTTAATTTAAGATTAAAAGCTTTCCCTGGATCTACAGCTTTTCTTATAGATAAAGCTTTCGTTGACCATGGCATTAAATCAGAACACAATGTCCCCTCAGCAACAGAACTCTGACAGCAGGGTTATGTTACACTTTGACTTTTTTTAAATGAAATCATTTCCTTTTTGGATGAAACCACTAAAAACAAATCTTAAAAGCATTGAAGAAATAATTAAGAACTAAAAATATCATGAGAAATATTTCTGAACTTCCAAAGTTTAGAAAATTTGAGAAAATGGTATTGCCGAGATTGTTGGTATTAAGTTGAGCTACTGAGGTCACCATTAGCATGAAGCATGTAAAGAACTTTTTATGATGCCCACAAAACTGAGTGCTCAAGACAGTGAGTTCCATGGTCAGATGATCTTGGTTTTTATTCTGTCCCAGTCTGAAGGTAACTGGGTGACCCTGACCAAGAGTATCTGAGATTCACTTCACCGCTGTCACACATAGGTAACAACACCTCATGGGAGAATTAAATCTATGGAATTGTGTGCACTCTTTAATGAATGTTATTATGAATATGGTTATTCTAAAAAAGCTTAAAACTAGAATTAAGTACATTTCAAATATAAATTTCCCTAAAACAATGAGGAAAAAAATCTGGGCCTATAAGTTCTCATTTGTTTTGTTTATTCAATTGTTTAATTTTTATTTTTATATGCCATATATGAGTGAAATTAAATATTTGTATTATTTTTCTGTCTGGCTTATTTCACTTGTATAATACTATCGAGGTCCATCCATGTCACAAATGGCAGGATTCCATCTTTTTATGGTTGAGCAATATTCTATTTTTTATATATATATATATATATATATATTCCATATCCTCTTTATCTATTCATCTGTCAATGAACATTTATGTTATTATCACTTCTTAGCTATTGTAAATAATGCTACAATGAACACGGGGGTGCTTACATCTTTTTGATAGGTGTGAGTTGATATCTCATTGTGGTTTTGATCTGGATTTCTTTAATAATTAGAGATGTTGCACAACTTTTTGTGTACCTGTTTGCCATCCGTACATCTTATTTGGAAAAAAAAAATGTCTATTCAGATCCTCTGCACATTTTTTAATCGGGTTGTTTTATTCATTGTTCAGCTGTATGAGTTCATTACCTATTTTGAATATTAACCCTTATCGGATATATGATTTGAAAATATCTGCATTTGATAGTTTACTTTTTCATTTTGTTCATAATTTTCTTTGCTGTGTAGAAGCTTTTAGTTTGACGTAGTCTTATTTATTATTGCTTTTGTTTCCCTTGCCAACAACAAACTGGTGATTACTAGGGAGTAAAAAGGGTGAAGGCAGGGCAAAATGGGTAAAGGAGGTCAATTGTATGGTGACAGATGGAAACTAGACTTTTGGTGGTGAGCATGACGTAATGCATACAGATGTCGATTTATAATATTGCACACCTGAAATTTATATAACCTAATAAACCAATGTTACTTCAATAAAAAATAAATTTTAAAAAATCTGGGAAGCTATATACTGTCCCCAGGGTATTATCTTAGAAATGTATGGTTTACACCATAGGATAAGTCATAAGAAAGAACTATAAAAGTTTTTCCAAAGTTATTTTCAGTATTCAAGTTCTATTTCAGCTTCTTGGTAAAGTAAAATTATGTTTTAGAATAAATAAAAGTCTTATATTAAATTCCCAGTTATTTAAATATTTCCAAACTTCCTAAAAAAGCATTGCAATCATTGGATGGAAATAATCTTAAACTTGAACAGTACATTTTTGGAGAGATTAAAACAACAAACCACCATCATCAACAATATATATAGCAGCACAAATCACAGACATCAGCCCCATATCATGTAGTGGTAGTATTTGACATCAGTGTAATTGTAAATAGATGCAAACGTCTTCTGATTCATGTAACTGTACCTAGCTAGTCAGAGAAGGCTCTCTTGATGTTAACTATTCATATTAGGTTTAGATATTTAAGAAAATGAACTATACATTTTAAAGTTTCTTACAACTTATAAATTGTTCTCACAGATGCTGATCTCCCACAGCAGAGGTTTAGCAAAGGATATCAGACTAATCTCCTCACTGTTTTTGTAAAAGTTACTCTCTTCCTAATAGGAATATGACTGATGCTGCCTCTGAGAAGTCCAACAGATGCAGGCCATCTCTTTAGTGACATGGTTAAGGAAATGCAGCTCTTCCTGGGTAGAGCCTGAAGTAATGATCCATTTCTAGATGATCTTTCTCAAGGTGGACATGGGTCTCTGACAAAAGGGAAGAGGTGAAAAAGAAAAACATCTGAAGATAAAGCAGAGAAGTGGGAGACCAGAGCAAATAAATAAATAAATAAACAAACAAACAAACAAACTTTGTGAGACGCCGAGGCAAAACAGAGAGATCCTATAGTTTAAATGAACAAATAGGGTATTTGTTAACTAAAACATCTCAATTTTTCAATCAAGAGAGAACTCAGTTATATACTGAATAACTGTTTTCTTTAATTTTTGTTTTTTAATTCTTATTCCTCTTGGGATTATTCAAATCAATGGGTTCAGTGAAGTATATTAATTAAACATTTAAGTCCTTATGTAGCAGGACTTTCTTGTACATGATACTACTAAAGCCAACTGGTGATAAAGAGAATGGTCTGGCTTTGACGTTTGGGCCCATTTTACTCAATTCTTTGAACTTCGGTTCCCTGTCCAGAAAACGAGATGAGGATGCAATTTACAGGTGTGTTAAAAAGGAAAAGAGAAAGGACACATATGTGTATATGTGGATATATGTATGTATTACATACACACACACATAACATCTTTTGACATATATAGTATGGTGTTGAGCAGGTTGGTAGAAAGAAAAATCTCGGCAAACTTCCATAAACTTTAAATTATTTTGCCCAATTCCTCTACTACAACAATTGGCTTTCAACTACCTGACAGTGTACGATATTCTTCTTTGGAAATTATCTTTATGAGCTTCAAAATGTGCAGCCTTATCATATTCTTATTTATAGAAAAGTGTTTTTAAAAGCATTTTCCTTTAATTCTACTATGATAATTGAAAAATAAATAGATTTTTATATTCAATTACCAATATATGCAATTTTTATTGTGACCTTGAAAATCAAGTTAAAAAATTAAATCATCAATGATCCGGCAAATTGGAAATGCTCACAAATATGTAAGATAGCTTGTAAATTTTCTCTATAGGTCAACTACTATCATATTTTCAAAAAGCCCTCTTTAATAGATAATTTCATCAGTAAGTATTTTAAAAAAAGTTTTTTAAATGAATTAGAATATAATTGTTATTCTGGTGTAGTTATTATTGAATCATTTCTGAAAAGTAGTATATTTCTAAGTTTTCCAATATAAGAATATTAGAGAAATGTATAATGTTATTTATTTAAGCTGTTAAAGATATTATTAATTAGAAAGAATATAGTTTATATTCTGTATCCTAAATATAACAATATAGCATTATTCTTGAAAATATGAGTTTCCTTATTTTAGAGATGTTTGCAACAAAAATTAAAATTTAGCAAACAATGAATGTATGAAAAAGTAATATTTTTGGTTCCTTTTAATAAACAAAAATTTACAAAACTGACAAAAAGTTTCCAATATTTCTAAGGTATTACAGATTCAGCCACTAATATTCTCCATAATATTCCATAAGCCATTATATAATTTCAGGGTTTCAATTCCAGTAGCCTCAAAATAACCTAATCTAAGAATACTGTTATTCTTTAATATGCTCACACTTAATAAATGAATGCAATGGTATAAAATGCAATCTTATAATAATTATGGTTACAACAAGCTGAATAATGGTAATAGTTGTCGCTACCATCACTTTTGCCTAAGAAAGTCAACCACTGAGGACATTACATCTCTGTTTTTAACCTTGGAAGTAAAAATATTATTTTGGCTCAGCATTAAGACTTTTTCCTCTCGAATGGCTTCTCCTGGAACATACTATGTATTTCTTCATCAAAGCTGTTGGTATAGTGAAGGTCAGTACCAAATTCATATATAGAGAAAAAAGTAATTTTTATCACTTTATTCCACTCAAAATAATATCAGCATGACTCTTTCATTTTCATGTGACCTAATTGTTCTTTAACCTTGACAATTCCCATATGTTCCTGGTTATATTAAAATTGATTGTGTGTGTACATCAGCAAGATATTATGGTTTACATGCAAAATAAAATCCAGTTTCTTATTTTTAAAATTGGCATTAAGGAAAATTGAATAAAATATGTATGTATGTATATATCTGCACACGCGCTTACACACACACATACACACATATAAATTATCAAAGTCAATAAATCTGGTCTCCATAAGGATTTACTATAGTCATAATCCAGACAGCTGTATATACATTGTACATGTTGAAATTTCTATTAATTATTATTCTCAGCATGTACTGAAAGCTAAATGTTTTTTCTATAGCAGTTCTTCAAAGTCCTACAAATTTTCCAAGTGAAAAATGAAGACTATACATTTGAGTTGATTAAATTATATATCTACATAAACGACACAAGCCAAAACAAATATTGATCTTTCTAAAACCTCGAAGTTAACTCTTGATAATGAAAATGATCTTTTCAAAAAAAGTAAAGTTTGAATAAGCAGAAAAAAAATAAAAGAGCAAATTTAAATGGAAGCATAATATCAAATGTCACAATAAAACATGAAGACAAACGTTAATGAGATTGGGAAGAAACACACAATTGCATTTAAAAATACTTTTCTATGTAAGAAAATTGTCACACTTTAAAAACTCAACATTTTCTATAAATATATTTCTGAAGCAAATATAGTGCTGCTGTTAGAACTTTACATAACATTTTTCCTTTTTTTATAAGCACATATGTGTCAAATTCATTATAAAATCTCAAATTCATGAAATCTCTTGAGTTTTTAATGTTATGTTTTAAAATAAAATGCAGTATATTTTAACAATAACTCTCTGTTTGTTTAAAGTTGAAGTTCTTAAGAATAAAAAATGTGGTTCCCCTGTGAAGAAGAAATTGTGCCTCAAGACTGTAAGATAGAAATCCTGTTTGACTTTCCGAGCTGATTGCCTGCCCTATAGATTTTAAAATCAAGACTGCAGCATCAATTCTTATCTGAAATTCCTATCTGTCCTACAGATTTTAAACTTTCCAGACCCCACAATAATGTGAGCCAATTACTTAAAAATACAAATTAAAAAATAAAAAATTAAATAAAATTATTTTAAAAGAATGAAAAAATATAAGATATGTTTGTTTTAAAGTGAGCCCTGAGCTTCATTATTGTAGTATCTTTTCACTTTTTAGATCTTCATCAACCTATATGGCCACCACCTCTATGCTTATTTCAAACTATCGACCAATTGATGCTGCAGTCTTATGCTTTGCATTCATACATACTCCTGATGAACGTCTTGCCTTCACCTCAGGGTCAACAGTTCATGATCTATCTCATCAAATTCCTCTTAAAACTACTTTACAGGCCGTTTTGTGATTGTACTGCTTCCCTAAATCACAAAGCCTAAATAATTGACTTCGAGGTCATTGTAATATGACCTCATCAAGAATAGTTCCTTAAGATTTTGGAATAGACTTCTATTTATATTGGTTTTTATTTACGTTTATTTTAATGTAGTGAAAACACAAGCATACACAACATGCATAGTATCCTCTGTCTTGTGTTGCATTAATTTAGCTAAACTGAATCTAGAGAAATAGACTGTTTAAACAGCAACAATTAGACCAAATCACAAACTTTAGCCTCATTGGATCCTGGGCCAGGAACCGGTGGAGCTCTGTAATGAATGGACCAGCCATCTGCTTCATCCAAGATGGAGGCTTAGAAACTGGGACAAATGAATCTGAGCTTCAATTCATCCTGTTGAGCTCCAGTTCATCCTTGTAGGTTCCAGTTTGTCCACACTCTTCCCAGTCACATCCAGAGTTAGAGGCAACAGATTTCCATAGTCTGCCTAAACAGCTCCCAGGATCTTAAAAAAATTAATCACTATAATAAATCCCTGTATTACTCATGATGGTGTTGCTAATTTGATTAAATTCTAACATGCATTTGCTCAAAAATTTTAGTTATGAGTGTAGACAATTAAAATTTTCAAACCACTCTTTTACATAATTTTCGAATCTATCTCTTCCCAGTCATTCCCATGAACAACCACCTTAGTTTCAGTCTTATCTTTTCACCTGAATGACTGTGACAGCCTCTTAACTGATCACTTTGTCCTTATTCCTGAGAATTAGAATAGATATACTGAATCTCCATAGACATTCTTGATGGATTGTACGTCATATATGGGCTTAAAATCCCAATGTAGGAAGAGTCATAATAGACCAATCACCATGAGTGAGTGGGTAGTGAGACTTATCTGTTAAAACATTAATCATCTTTTTTGTTTTCTGCCATGTTTCAGAAAAAGAAACAGAAAGACTAATGTTATAATGGGAAGACTAACTTCTTATTTGGGGTCCACGAATAAATGCAGTTTTATCTGCATTTGATATCAAGATCTTTCTGTATTTCATGTTTATACTGTGTGATGACCATGATATGCTGCTTCTGGTTTAATGCTTAATAAACTGTCCTTTCATTGCTAGATATTCATAAATATCAGTGTTCTTTCTTTGGCTTTTATAGTCAAACTGATCCAAATAATTTTTGCCATATCTATTTTTTAAAAAATTAACACCGATTAAACTTTTTAGAAATATTTACTTTCCTTCCATTTGCTTGTACATACTATTCCTTATACTGGCAATGTCCTTTGCTCTTTCCCTGCAAAACCATGGCTTAAAGCTCTCATTACAAATCTGTGATGATTGACTCAAATCTGAGCAATATCTGACAAAATCAATGGGCATATGAGTGTATGTTAGAATAGATTAAGACTGACAAAAAAAGAAGGTTGTCATGTTATGACCCCAATTCATTAATCATTTCAACCTTAGTTTATATTCTTTGTGATAATACACTGAAGTGAATAAATAACTTGATTTTAAATTAAATTAAGGAAATAGCACTAGAGACTAATATTAATATTAAGAAAAATAATTTAAAAATATACATAGAAGAAAATCATAGAAAACTTGAGTATGAAGAAGTAATTTAATATTACTGTGCAGATGTGCATTTTTTTTTTTCTGAATAATTCCCTCTCCCAGGATGGACTGTGACAAAAAATATATGTTCAACAATGGTAGAATGAATAAATGAATGAATGGAAAAGAGCTAAGTATAAATTAATCTAAAAACTGAAATTAATTAAATGACAATTATTTTAATTAGGGCTGCAAATATAAACATCAAGAATTCTATCTACAGTGACTTTCTGTTGTACACAAAATAAATTCGATGCCTTAGTCTGGAATCCAAAGTCTCCGATATCATGCACCGAATTTTATGTGAATCTAGCATTACTTTTTGCTACTGTTTAAGATGACTTCCTCTCCCTCGGTCACAGATTGTGTTATTTAGCCTTTAAGCCGACACACATTCTTATTTCTCTACTTCCATCATCCTTTGACTTCTACTCAATATGTTAGAAAAGCTTTAAGTTACACGTGAGTTATGCACATGTGTTTGTGTGTCTATTTCTATCTCTGTCTCTATCACTATTTATAAATCAAGGCTTGATAATGTTTCTACATTATACCTATAGGAATCGAGAGGAAGCAATTGGATAGGAGAAAGAGAAGGGAATGAATGATAAACAATTTTTGAGGATTAGGGAGAAAATGTGATCCAAAGCATAGGAGGGATAAATATTAGCTTTGAAAAGTGGAAATATTCCATTCAACTGAAACTAGTAGGCAATGATGGAAATTGGAGACATTACGAAGATCATTAGTTTAGAAATAAGATTTTTACTATATCGGCTCTAAGAAACTGAGGTTTTGTTTTTATGCATTAAGGAGAATGGCATCTCAGAGCGAGGAAAGCATAGATGGGTTTAGATATTATGTTGCCATTGAAAAATATCTGGGTAATATTAAAATGTCCTAAAGGCACTTCAAACTAAATATACCAAAAATGAACTAAAAAATTCCCCTAAATTTTTTATATTCTTATTAATGGCTCCAGTTTCCATTCAGTCAATCAAATTGAAAAATTGTCATAGGCCATTCTTTTTTCCTGTTGCCACATTAAACAAAATGAAGGCATTTATTTTCATAGATCTATAGATTAGCTGAGGGTGGCTGAACTAGGCAAGGCATAGCTGAATGATTCTGCTGGTCTTGGCTAGATGCACTCCTGTGTCTGAAACTCGTTGGGTTCAGCTATTCCAGGTTGGGTGGATATAAGTCATATGTTTCTTATCCTCCTCCTGGAACAGTGAATCTTTCTCTAGGTGCTGGCAGTGGTGCAAGAGGATAAGCCCAATCACATCCTCTTTACCCGATTGACTATTGATGGACACTTAGGTTGCTTCCACATCTTGGCTTGTGTAAATGGTGTTGCAGTGAACATAGGGATGCGTATATCTTTTCAAATTAGTGTTTTGGATTTCTTCAGATAAATATCTAGAAGTAGAATTGTTGGGGCATAAGGTAAATCTATTTTTAATTTTTGAGGAAATTTCATACTGTTTTTCATAGTAATTATACCAATTTACACCAGCAATGCATGAGGGTTCCCTTTTCTCCACATCCTTGCCAATACTTGTTATCTCTTGACTTTTTATATAGCCATTCTAACAGGTATTAGCTGATATCTTATTGTGGCCTTCGTTTGCTTTTCTCTAATGATTAGTGATGTCAAGCATCTTTCCACGTACCTGTTGGCCATTTGTATATGTTTTGTAAAAATGTCTATAAAGTTCTTCTGCACATTTTTTAATCATTTCGTTTTTTGCTATTGAGCTGTATGAATCCTCTAAATATTGTGTATATATATATACATATATATATATATATATAAACTCCTTTTAAGATATATAATTTGCAAATATTTTCTCCCATTCCATATGTCGCCTTTTTACTGCGTCAATGGTTTCTTTTACTATGTTTAATCATTTTAGTTTAATGTAGTCCCACTTAATTATTTTCACTTTTGTTGCTCATGCAATTGGTATTATATCCCCCAAAAGCTGTTAATATCTCTAACTCGAAGGAGATTTTTCTCTCCGTTTTCTTGTAGGAATTTTATACTTTCAGGCCTTATGTTTAAGCCTTTAAACCATTTTGAGTTAATTTTTGTCATTCACATAAAAACAAAAATTTCATTTTTTTTTTTGTTTGTGGTTATCCAGTTTTTCCCAGAATCATTTATTGAAGAGTCTGTCGTCCCTGTTTTATATTCTTAGTTTTTTTGGTCACAAATTAATTAATCATATATGCACAGGTTTATTTCTTAGTTGCTATTCTGTTCTATTGGTCTATGTGTCTATTTTTAAGCCAGTACCATACCGTTTTGATGACTACCACTTTGCAATATAATTCAAATCAGGAAGTTCGATGTCTCCAGTTTTGGATATTCAGGGTTATTCAGGGTCTTTTGTGGCTCCATACAAATTTTAGGATTTTTTTTTCTATTTTTTTTTTTTTGTGGAAAATACCATTAAAATTTTGATAAGAATTACTTTGAATCTATATAAGACCTTGGATAGCAGGAAAATTTTAATAATATTCATTCTTCAGATCCATAAACATAGATTACTTTTCCATTTTTTCTTCATCAATTTCTTTCATCAAAATAGTTTTATCGTACAGATCTTTCACATACTTTGTTAAATTTATTCCTCAGATTTTATTGTTTATGATGTTATTGTGAATGAAACTGTTTATTTCTTTTTCACATGTTTTGTTGTTGCTATATAGAAATGCAACTGATTTCTGTATGTTGATTTCATTCCTGCAACTTTACTAAATCTGTTGATTAGTTCTAACAGGTCAAGTCTCTAAAATTTTCTTATGTAAGATCATGTCATCTGCAAACAAAGATAGTTTTCCTTCTTCCTTTTCAATTTAGATGTATTTCATTTAGTTGTCTGGCCTGATTTTTCTGGCTAGAACTTCTAGTACTATGTTAAACAGAAAGGTTGAGCGTGGGCACCCTTGTCTTGTCCCTGACCTTAGAGGAAAAGCTTCCAATCTTTCACCTTTAAGTATCAGGCTGGCTGTGGGCTTGTCATATATGGTTTTTATTGTGTTGAGAAAAGTCCTTCTACACTCAATTTGTTGAGCTTTTTTTTTTTTTTTAATCATGAAAAGATATTGTATTTTGTCAAATGCTTTTTCTGCATCTATTGAGATAATCATTTTTATTTTTCATTTTATTAATGTGGTGTATCACATTTACTGAATTACATATGTGGACCATCCTGGTATAACAGGGATAAATCCCACTTGATCATATTGTATGATATATTTAATGTGCTGTTGAATTCAGTTTGCCATATCTTGTTGAGAATTTTTGCATGTATATTCATCAGAGGTATTGGTCTATAATTTCGTTTTCTTTTAGTGTCCTTATCTGGCTTTGGCATCAAGATAATGCTGGCCTTATAAAATCTTATCTCCACATCTAATTCATCTTTGGATATTCTTATGTATTTCCTAAGCTGGCCTGTTCCTGCTATCAGACTGTTCACTTCTAGCTAGACTCCCAAAACTGCTTGCATGGCTGTATTGCTGCTAACTCCTAATTCATCAATGTCTCACTTTCTATTCCAAGCTACTTAGCAAACATTCTTTCCTTCCAAGAGAAAGTCTGGTAACAATTGTTGAGATAATACACTTTTAACCTCTGATACATTTGTTTATAAGCCAATCACCTGCATTTCAGTTTGTTTTCCTGAAGGTGGTGTTCTTTTGTTTGTTTGTTTTGTTTTTAACTCATATGCTTAGCATCAAGCTCACTGTAAATACTCAAAATAGTTGTTAAATAAACAAAAAGAAATGCATTTTTCAGGTCTAATGTTTCAGGTTAATTATACTGAAGAAGGATATTATAAGACTAAGATTATCCTTTGCCAGAGTTAAAGTAGAATAAAGGTGTAACTAGTATGCTGTTGATAAGCAAGTAGCCATTTTCTTTTCAATATCTTTGCTGGGTCGAAATGCGTTATTTTGCCAAACAGCAAATTCCATTAACAATCATATCTTATAACTTTTGAGTCACATTAAGTCCATTTTAAAACTTTAATTTCTACCTTGCAAATACCCTAGACTCATACAAAAGAAGTTGACAGAAGGCTTTTATTCTTCTCCAAACAGTCTCCTCCCTTTTTGCTTTTGCTATGTCTATCCAAAAATATTTCCTTGTGTTATTGCCTTTAGCAACAGGCTGTTCTTTTCTTTTTAATTAGTCCTAACATTAACTGGCTTATTTAAAAGATTCCACATGAGGGGCTGTGAAACTGCTGGACCTTTTTTGTTTGTTATCATTGTCTATCTAGATGGGTAAGCGTCACACTTAGGGGGTCAATTCCAAGCAGCTCCCTTTTGGCATCTGTGGTCTCCACAAAGGTTCGCGTGGCTTAGCTGCCTCTCAGCTCACAGCATTAATCATCCTTCTCCTGATATAGAAACAGTTTCCTTCCATGCTTTGGTGGTGCCCATCAAGCCTGCAGTTCTTGTTTTCATTGACCGTTTAGGAATTAAAAACTTGAGAGTGAGATCCTACTCCTTCTCCCTTGACTTTTCACTATTTCCTCTAAATTGCCTAACAAAATGAGGAAAATTATAGCGAGTTTGAGATATTTTTCAAATAAAATCCTCTCGTGGTCAATATAATGAACGATAATATATCAGCTATGTATTAACTAAGACAGCATGTCACATATTTAATATTGCTAAGATTTATTCTTTTAGGGTTTAAGGCTATGCAGACAGATGTCAAAGAAAAAAAAGCTTGACTTTGTGAACCTCTCCTTTTTAATGTTTAATTCCATCCCTATTTTAAAGGAAATTTAATTTAAGAGAATTATATCCATATGATTCAAGTTCATTTGTATTTAACTGATCAATGTGTTGTTTTACAAGGCCCGTTTGATGTAAAGAAAGCAAAGTGAGTCCCTTTCTCCCCTAGGCTTTCAAGTGCATTTTTTCCCCTTAGAAGTATTTGGCAGTTTATAAATCCCAACTACCAAAGACTGAACTGTGGTTTCAAATTCAGAGCATTAAAACATGGAACAGCATCCAAAAGGGCAGTAAATTTCAATTTACTGAGAAAAATAGCCTTTTACATAATGATTTTTCATGTCTTTCTGCTTATTTTACTTTTTAATTACAAAACCAATTTCGTAAGGAAAAGACATGTCTTAGTGAAAGCATTAGAAGAAAGAGAGCTCCATCACATTAAAAAAAGTAATAAATAATTCATTAAATAAGAGATCTTTGAAAAGCTGGTGTCTTTGCTTTTTAAAATTATTTTCTTCCATGAAGAGGAAACATGTTATATTGAGAAAAACATGAACTTGGAACTCAGCCAGTTTTTGCTACTCAAACTTAACAGACACATTCAGAAGAGTTTCAACCTTTGTTTCCTCACTTTAAAAATGGGGATAATACCACTAATCACTAAATGTGCTCAACACAAGTTCATGTCTTTCCCTCCACCCAACTCTCCTTTTGTACCTGGGATGGATCTGGTACTGACCTTTAATTCATAGCCCTTGAGTCTTTTCCAATATACTTGGCTTTGAGAAACATTTCTTAGAATGTCTTTTTCACTTGTCCTTTTGGAGAATGGAGGGTGAGCTTTGGAAAATTTACCTACACATTTTTGTTACGTATTATGGGGACTATCATTCTTGAAGTTAATTGTCTATTCTTCACTGATTTTAGCACAGGATGTTTAAAGGTAAATTCCAAAACAATTTTTAATAACTGTAAAAGAACACATAACCTTTATATTTATGTACTAACAATTTTTATTTTAGTTTTTAGTTCTCCTTCATTTTGATTTCCTTAACAATTTATTATTGTTTTGAATCAGACATATTCTGAAAGAACTTTAGAATCAGTTGTGGAGAAAAAAATGAACAAATACACACATACATAAGTAAACATTTCTGAGGCTAGACTATACAGTGTAGAGAAGACTAAAATGTACCTTGAGGATTTAGGCTGTAACAGAGCAAAGGAAGAAAATCAGAAAAAGTGATTAAGACCATGTTTATAGTGAAAGCTAATATGAATCTCTCCCAAGCATGTTATACCAAAGCATTTTTTAACTCTACCTTAAAATGTGTCTTTTTAAAAATATCCATGTTGGCACATTATTACAGAGTAATTTATCAACTTGCAAATCCGGATAGCTCACATCTATAAGCAAACAGCACTACACCAAGGATATGAGCAGGCTAATAGGGGTACGATTATCTGAGATGCCATTTGTGACAATTCTACTTGGATTGGGGCAGGAAAATAGAAGCAGCTGTCTCTCTTTAAGAATTCATTTGTCTTTATATTTTAATTCTTAGCCTAATTGTATTGCGATTACATATTGTCTAATAGGTAGGAGGTAGAGAATAAATCTTGACTGAATGAAAAAAAACGTCAATACCAATGAGAATATTCCTACCAAGAGTATGACTGTCTATACTATGGTTCTAAGTATCTAGGTTCCAGGAAAATAAATAACATTATTTTGATTTATTGGTCAATGTTGTAGTCCTGAGAACTTTGGAGTTCAGTACTAGAAAGACATAGAAGATAGAAGCATATAAAATTTAGAATTTTTGGATGTTTGTAGATTAAAAAACTGCCCACTCCATGTCTTTCTTTTTTTCTTGAATGTGCTTTGCCATTTGCACTTTCCCAGACTGTTTTTTGTGTTCTAATAGATTTTCTGTCCTTTCAATTACCTTTGTTTTTTCTTATTTCCTCATGGTATTGCCTAATCCACTTGGCCCCTCAGTGACTGTACTGCTGGTATCGATGAGTGTTTGGAATAAGGAAAAAGGATATTTATGAGTTGCAATTATGTTACTTACAACTTTCGTTATGTTCTAGAATAAATTCTAGAATATGTAAATACAGTAGAATCTCTCTTATCTGCATTCCATTTAAACAACCTGTCAAATTAATCATTGCTCTCATTTCCTAATTTAAAACACACTAACCAATGCCAGCAATGCAGTTAGCAGGCAGCTCATTAGTACAGCTACATATTTCTCCTAGCATTTAAGTTGTAGTCTAAAAAAATACTGCTTATTCCAGATGTACTTACTATTTTAATTAGGCAAATAAAAAACTAACAAGTAAACTATGTAAATAAATATACTAATAAGATATAAGTATAAAAATAGTCTATTTCAATTAATATGAATAATCTGAAAAACTTAAAGCCAAATCACTAAAACAAAACAAAAAATGGTATTGAATTAGATATGGATGGGAGGACTAAAAAATGCTCTAAGACTGCATCATCTTTCTTTTTAAAAATCACTGCTTTAACCAATTTGTTTGCTTAATCGGTGGTCCTAATTTACCAACCAGTGATCCCAACTGCATGGATTAACGTCTGTATTTGGTGATGGAATGAAAATAATTGATTCAATTCATTCATCCAAAACAATGGAACAGACACTCAAGAAGCAGTTGATCACATCAGAGCGATTTTGCTCTCATTCTAACCTTAGACAATGTCCGATTAGGCTCAACTCAACTGTACATAGCCATGCATTTCTGAAGCCAGAAAAACTGAGTGCTCTGCATAAATACATTACTCTCCTCAAGAGACATTTTTAAATAAAAGACATTTGAAATTTTCGTCAGATTTTGAATTGTTTTCTTTTTGGTCCCTAAGCAACTAGCAGTTCTACCCTCCTCACTTCCAAATAGTGACCAATTTTGATTTCCTTCTCTCTGTCAAAGGTATCCCAGTAATATATAATTAGAATCCTCCTTACTTTGCACACATCTCACTGTGCATAGTTGCATTCCCTAGGTTCGATTCTTCATCTCATGTCTCCGACATTTTACTGTTTCTTTTTATTTGCACTTCTTGTTGGGCTCTTGGTTCTCCATGCAAGAGAACCAAATGTAAATAGGGTTTATAGGTGTAAATCGGTGTAAAGACAGTGGAGATATAGCCCAAAACAACCCAACTAGGGAAATGCATATGAGATAAAGGCCTTAAAAACATTATCTAATCTCAACCCCCTGCCTTTAATCATAGTCTTCTTTCTGTTTGCTTGATTCGATCCTCTCAACATCAAGCTCTGTGTTCATTGACTTTTTAACCATAACTTCTCAGAATAGGGGTGGGGACAGCTTTATGTCAGTGTCTCAGGCTCTTTTTTCAATTCCACTTCTTGCTGGACCTCTTAGTACTACTTTTTGTTTTGTTTGTCCTTGCCTGTAAATCCATATTTTTAAATTTGTATATTTTCCCTCGTCCAATAGATTTAAACTTCAGCTCATCTCTGCAGTTGCTAAGCAACCTTTACCACTACGTCATTTATGTTCCCACTCTGCTTAAAGCTCCATAGCCACAGGCTACCTCCACCACATTCTCTTCTCCAGCTTAGCTTCTAGAATCCCAACCTATATTGTTCTCTTCATCTTGCTTTCTCAAGGTAAGTATTGAGAAAGGGCTTTCTGAAGGAAATGGCACCCAAAGCAAACTTGAAGGAAGAATAAAAATCAAACATAATCTCTAAGGAAAAGGGAAAAAGATACTTCTGTCTATGTCGTATTGACGGGCTTCCATGAGAACCCTGTTCTGTCCCATTAACATTAAAATTCTTTTCTTTCTCTAAAGTCTGGCTGTGTGCAAACACATGTATTTATATAGCATTAAATACTATTTGTAAGATGAGGACTCGCCTCTAAGTTATAAAGTTTATAATCTAAATTCCTCACTGACATTTCAGTTGAATGTTTCACAGATCTCACACTTAATATATCCCAAACCGAACTCTTAATTTCCCCGAAAGCTTATTTTTCACTGCTGTCTGTCCCTTCTCAGTAAATGGCATGACTGTCCACACCATGGTCATGATAAGGTCCCAAACCTAGGATCCGTTTTTGATCATCAGCATCCAAGCCAATGCATAATCCAAATACAAATTTTGGTCTCCATGACAGGGCTCAAATCTATCTACTTCCTTCTAATCCACCTTCACATTTTATATTATTCATAGCAGTTGTCCTTATGAGAAATATTATTATTATTTTATTTCACTGTCCATTTTTCCAAACAAGAAGGAAAACTCCTAGAGAGCAAGTTCTATCTGTGCTATTCATTTTTAAATTGTAAGTGACTAAAAAAAAAAACCTGACATGCAATCAATGCTTATTAATAGCTACCGATTAACTGAATATTGCTATCCCAGTCAAAGTTACCATGATGTTCCCCTATTATTCTGCATTGACCACTCTGTATTCCTACTCATATTCTTCAAAGCCATTCTCAATGCAGCAAACAAAATAAACATTTTAATAGTGACAGGATATTTAACAGGGACATTTATTGTTGCCTTAGGAAAAACATAATGGCCCAGAGCCAGAGGTCACAAACTAAATATTAACCAAACATAAAACGGACATTAATATCCAGAGAGCACCCAACAACTGAATCTGTTTAGCCAGGAGTTTATGAAATACTGTGAAAACCAAAATCAATTTCTTCACTAGCCTCCCTTTACCAAGTCTTTAAAGTCAAAGTTGTAGGCATAACGGGAATTGCAGTGACTTTTCTCTGATATGGCAAAAGGAAGGAATATGTTTCCAGCATCATGGAGCTAAGATGGTAAGTATCTCATTCGAGACACTTTGTCTTGTTTAAGGGGCTTTAGGGAATATAAGTGAGAAGAGGAGTTTGGGAGTCTGAGAAGTAGAATGAAAGACTCTAACAGGATGTGGATTCATCACGTGTTTGTATACTGAAGTGGAAAGAATCTGTAGAACCTTTAAGAATTTAGAGCAACACCTCCGAAAAAGCCACCTTTTGAAGTCCGATCTTGGAGAAGGCATGGAGGGCCAGTCAGTGCTGGCCAATGAAGTGGCAAAAAATACTGATAAGGGAAGTAAGATGGACTGTGAAAAGACTGGAATCATCTCAGAATCATAGAACTAACTCCCCTTCCCTTTGACTTACTCTGTGCATCCAAGGAGCCAGCTGCAGTCCACTCCTAAGGGGAGAGATACAAGTTAAAAAAAGTTTGAGAACAAAAGATTTAAACTGACCTTGGTTTTTAATACCTGAAAGTAAGTATTTTACACATGACTTTTCTGTTTGGTTTGGTTTGCTTTGTTTTATCAAATGACAGAAAAGAAGTTACAAGAGTATGATTGAGAAAGAGATAAAAAAAAAAAGTTTCATGATCAATATGCCAATTAAAAATAAAATATGATTATTCCATGATCTGGCTCAAATTATACTGCTTTCCAGCTTTCCATGGCTTCCTCGTTGTTTTTAGAAAAAGTCAATTTCCTGGCCAGGCTGGCAGCACTGGGTCATCTGGACCCTAGCTACTAAGCTCTCTGTCATCTGGCCAGACTGGCCTTCTTCTGGTTCCCAGATCCTACTGCACTCTTTCCACCTCAGGGGGCTTTTGTCACTCTATTCCATTAACTGGATTGTCCTTTCCCGAATCTTTCTAAGGGTTGTCCCACTAGGATTTAGCTTAAATGTGACCTTCTCAAATGCTTCATGTGACACTTCCCTCCCCAACATGCACCCCCATCAATTTTCCTTGGTCTGGCTTCTTCTTGCATCCCCACTTGTTAGCACAATATCTGACACACAGAGATTCAATAAATAGACAGCAAATGAAAGACTTGTATAGTTAGTTACCACTGTGAAAGAAAATTATCTGGAACTTCATTTCTCATATAACTTTATAATAGAACCTACTTTGCAAACCTTTTTCTTGTAAGATTAGCATTTCTGATAAAACCGATTTTCTGATGAAGCTAAATGATATTATGACGTAATAAGAAGTTAATGACTCACCCATCCAGTTGATTCTCAAATAACAGTGATCTTTAAATTATTGTTTTTCTTCTCTCTAACCTATCACTATCTAACTATACTCTTTTCTTATAAAATGTTCCTTCCAAGAAGGAATTTTGGAAAAAGGCTTGCATAGGGCTCTCCTCTTGCAGGCTGGAAATAAACTTTGACATTTAAAAGTAATTAATTTGTCAAATATTTTTTAAACAGTTGTGAACATCCCATAAATATTCACCTGCTCCATGAAGTCTTATTCTAGTAAATCTAGAGCTATGCTTAGATGAAAAAAAGTCATGACAAACTTGTCACTGAGACTGTGTCTTCAATTTTTCTGATACCGAGATCAACAAATGAATGAGGTTGTTGACGCTCAACAAACTGGGCTCATTTTCTGAGCCCTTGTTAACCAAAGTTTTGTGGCCATTTTAAGGATGTTTGTCCCACTGAATTTGAGGCCAATTCAAATTAACAATTTGGGTATATGGTTTTGGTCAAAATATAACCACTCCTTGGAGAGTCTACAGACGTGATTTAATATTGGGAGGTCTCCAGCAGGAGAGCCAGGTGCTGTATAATAGGTTTCTTGTCAGTGTTTTATGTCTGAAGTATTCCTGGATCTTTGAGAAATCACATGACTAATTATAGCTGGCCAGTGTTTTATATTCGAGAAATTTCATGATTGTTTTGAAGAGTGCCATGATTGGGATTATATTGTTAAGAAGTGACTTAGTCCTTAGAAAGTCTGGATGACTGTGTAATTACATTCAGAAATGTATTAGCTGCAAGATGTTATTTTGTGTTTTGCCTATAGGGTTTTGTTTGTGTATGTGTTTATGTCTGTTTTTGCAATTATCTTTAGCTAATTGTATAATTGCTTCAGCAGTTTTCTGTATGTCTGCTTGTCTCTGTAGGCAGTTATTTGGAGTCCTTTGCTTTGATGGTCAGTGAAATTATTTGAGCAGTCTTATGTTTAAAAGTTATGTCCTCACCTATCCAATTACATATAGAACCAGAAAAGAGGTTCGAAAGATCTTCAGATTTTCCTTTTCATATTCACTCTAGCTAGCCATTTCCTTTTATGTAAAATTCCCTTACCAAAGAACATATTTGTATTGGCTTATTTAGCCTTTTCTTCTTGCAGCCATCTTGAAATAAAATGTTTACACATGCCATAGATTCTTCTATGTACCTAAAAAATGTTGTTAGACACTTGTTTTTGTTCTGTTTTGTTTTCATTTGTTTGCCTGCTTATTTTTGTATTGAAATAAGCTATTTACAATTCTGTCTTCTCAAATGTAGTATAAATTTTTCAGTCATAGGCTATAAATTATTCTTCATTTATCCCTGGCACACAGTAGGTATTCAGTAAATACTTATCAAATAATTAGCTCTACCTTTTTCACAATTATATCCAGTGCTTAGTACAAAGCTTACTATATGGTAAGCAATTAGTTTTGAATGAAAGATCTAAAATGAATTCTAGTAAAATATACCCACATAAATGTCTTTGCTGACACATTACTACAAGCTGGAGACAATTTCTTGCACCACCCTCCTTCACTTTCTCCTCTGACTACGATCAGCCACATGATGTGCTTTCAACAAGCTTTGTCTCAGGGTCCTAATGTTCATGGTACTTTTGATATTAGCTTCTAGTTCCTTCAGTTTGTAGAATTTCTAAATTACCCTGTTTCCTTTTTGGATTTAACCTGTATCTCAGCTCTTGGTTCTGTTCACCTGTCTGGCTTTGCTGCCTTAGGTGTTTCCCCACCAAACTCTAGCAATTTAAGGTTAGAATCTGTGAGACTCCACTGCCTACATACAGATAATAGCTCTAGAGGGTAAGTACTTGAGGATGAAAAAGGCAGACTGGGTGACCAGCAGATGACACATAATCCAAGAAAATTCTCCATGCAATGGCAAGATTATGATAAAATATTGCATTTTTTTCCCGAAGACAAATCGTTTTAAAAAAATCCATAATTAAAACTTTTCAAGCAGTTTTTAGTGTTCTATAAAGAAGTAGTTTGCATTTGCTTTTAAAATAAACTATCCTTACACCATAATCACTCAAACCAACCACAAAGGCCTTTGTTTATAAAAATGTGATATAATGATATTTTTTAGAAAAGAAAAAAGTTTTTGGCTGTGACTTCAAGGAGATAAAATCTTCCTTATGATACAGTGAAACTTTTTTTTTTTTTTCATTAGGGTAAGAGTTGCAATTCAGGAAAGCATATTTCTCTTAGTAAAATTTTTATTTTCTAAATAGATCTATAGACTCCACAGTCTCTAAAAATCATTTTTTATAAGTATATACATATGATTGTTTCTTTGCTTCAAATTGTAACAAAACTACTAGAAAATGGCATTTATATTTGCTGTGTTTAATTTATCTCCTCTTATTTTTTTCTTCAAGTATTTCCACTACTCTATCAAAAATGCTCTTGTCGAGGTCAAGAAAGACCTTGTAGCTAAACTCAAAGGAAATTTGTAATTACACAAATTACTCATCTCTCAGCAGCACTGACACCGTTTATCGTTCTGTAATCCTTGATAAACTTCATTCTCTTGACTTCAGGATATTACTTCTGCTGGTTTTATTCCTACATCCCTGGTTACTCTTCCATCTCCTTTTCTAGTTCCCATTTTTCTTAAACCTTTAATGTTCAAAGGCTCCACAATTCTCTTTGTGTGTGTGTGTGTGTGTGTGTGTGTGTGTGTGTATAATGTAATATATATTTCTCAGATGTCATCAGTTATGACTACATTTAATCATATTCTATTATGTCAATTTTATAGTGTGTAGTAGCAAAATATTTATAAAAAAATGTTTACAAAAAGGAAAGTGTATATTTGCATTTGGCAAGATATAACTGTCTTTCAGAGTTTTTGTAACTTATTCATTAAAAAATTGCATAAATGGACCAGAGACATCTTAAAGTTGATAATACTACTTTTCTAAAGAATACAGAATAAATTGAAATAAATATGCTGTAAGCAATCCTTAGGATTCTGCATAATCCCTTGATATGGAGCACTTAGACTGGTTTGCAGTTTATTGATGTTGATGTGAATATTTCTGAACCCATGTGAGTAACCCTCTCTTTTTTACTGGACTTTCTTACATTACGACTCTGTTTCCAAGTATGTCTTTAAAAGGGATAACAGCCATGGTGTAGAAATAGAGCAATGCAAATGCACAGAAAGTCTGAATACATTTAACATCTATTAAGAAATTGATGGCATATTAATACTATCCCTTAAATTAATTTCAAAATATACAAGTTAATTTTACATTAAACTTGACTAAAATGGGCTTAATTATTTTTACGGATTTGATTGACTTCTAAACCTTCTTTTCCTCACAAAATTGGAAATTGTGCTTACATATTTTGACTGACAACTGTTTTAAATGCCCCTTGAATAAGATCAATCAGTTTACCTAAAGAGACTCAGGTGAAGTATGTGGAATTTAAACAATTACTTTGAACTCTAGATTGTTACATCCATACAAAATATTTGTTTTTCCCATTTAATGTTAAACAATTTCTTCCTAATATTTTGCAATAATGGATTTAAACATGTAAATATATAAATTCTTTGGGCATGATATTTGTAAAATAATTAAGAAAAGTAGTCAACAAGCATACAATGAATAATCAATAAAGTTAGTTTATTATTTTTTAAGTCACAATTTGAATTTTAAAAACTTGGACTTGGTATAATTCACATATTTTCAAGTTCACATGAATTTGTGTTCTGTTTCTGTTTGTCATTTTTATGAGTGACTACTTCTAATTTTCACTTTCACTAATTCAATTTCATTTAAACATTTACAGCCTGCACTGCAATATTTTAACTTTTATGTGAATAAATATAATTTTTTAAAATCAGATACACTCATCTAAAGGACCACAAAATATTTCCCAATGGGTTTTCTGCATTGTGCTCATGTAATCTGTGCCTTTCATAAAAAAATTTTGGGGAAGCTATAGAAAATGTATCTGAGAAACTAATGAAACAGAGGTGGAAAACAATTAAATCATGCACATTATTTATTATCTTATGTTTATGTTTAGTATTTGCAAATACACACTGATGGGGCAATTTCTGAGTTCATTAGCAAAAATTAAATGAGAATGATGTCAAACATAGATAGTGTACATCTATCATAAATAGAAGAGACAATTTTTATTCTTCCTTCAATTGAAAAAAAATATTAAAAGCAGCAATTAGAAATACTCTCAATCTCTTGGAAATGGAAAAAGGAATTCATCTTTCCCTTCAAAACATGAAGATACTTTACATGTAATTTATATGAGGTAGAATACATTTGCATATAATTGAAATATATTTTATTTTTAAATTTTCAATGTTCCATATTAAAAATAGGTTGCTCTTTTTGATATAATTACATTATTTTTATGGAATCTAGGTTGTGTGAAGGAACATAACAGACTTCAATGTGTAAGAGAAATGCTAAGAATTAGGATCTGAAAACTGTAGTTAAGAGATGTTCTAAGTTAGACGAGTGGAATCAGCTTGCAGGTAGTCCGTAAGTTGTAATATATTCCAGTGTTTGGAAGAAAACAAGATTGCTACTAAACTGGGAAAGAATTATTTGAAAGCATCCTTGAATAATTGATAATAGTTGAGCTACTTTGATATGATCCATCTCCTGTGATCAGCCTTCTCACAGTCTTTATGGATTCTAAACCTATTTTCCCGTACAGTAACACTGCTTCGGTTTCTCTCTAGGTCCACTATCTTGGAAGTATCAAAAATTCTTGTTCAGTTAGAATGCTTTTGGTTATAAGAAATACAATGCCCAACTAAAATGGCTTAAAGAATGAGAATGTTGCAATAAGCCAGGAGATGGACGTTTAAGGTGGATAGTATACCCCAGTTTTAAAATGGTAAAGGAGCACATGAAAAGATACTCAGCATCATTAGTCAGTAGGTAAATGCAAATCAAAATCACAAGGAGATGCCACTTCATATCCCCTAAAACGGCTATGATCAAATAGATAATAAAAAGTGTTGGTGAGGATGTGGAGAAACTGGAATACATACATATATACATACATACATACATACATACAAAGCTAGGTGTCAGGGAGCGTATGTAAACTGGGATAGCTGCTTTGGAAAACAGTCTGGTAGTTCTTTAAAACATTAAATGTAGAATTGACATAAGATCTGCCTCCTACTCCCCAATTCAGAGGACAAGGAAAATCAAAGAAGGAGGCAGACCATGCAAGTAGTAGGTGGTAGTTTTAAAAAGCAAGAGAACTTACACAGGAGGCTTGTCTTGGGCTGCGCCAAGATAAGATCACTGCACCTGCCCACCAGAATCTTAAAAGTTTATGTAGAGGTGTTAATGGGTTCAGCCCTGTATATTATTCAAATGGTCTCAATAACACTATTTTCTTAAGGTTCTGTCCTTGAAACGGCTCCTAGTGCTGAATGGTAGGCAAAATGTACATTCCAAAGACAAAGAAGGGAGTAATGAGCCTTCCATTGCCCTATGTCCTGCTCTGGGGTCAACTGGTGATCAGGCCTCTCCATGACCTCTTCTAATAACATGCTCTTGCATTAGTGGACAAAACAAGAAAAAAGACTCTGCTTCCGTGGAACACAGCCTAGCAGAGAAAGGGAGAGTCCTAATAATGTCTTTGTATCCTCTGTATCAGGCACTATGCTAACTAAGCACCCTTCCTGCATTTTCACATTAAATAGTTACCACAACACTATGAAATAGTTACTACCATCACTTTGCAGGAAAGTGTGAAGACACTGAATAACTAATTACAACTTAAACAATGAGTCAGCACTCAGACCCCATTAACCTCTTTGTAAGCCCCACACAGTGTGCACATGTGGGTGCCTCAGTCTCCTCAAAGCACCTCCACAGACCCTAACGCACAGAAAATTTTCTCAAGGCCATCCTTCTATGTTCCATCATTTCTCCACAGATTCTTAAGGAACTATTTTTTATTTTATATTTTATTTTGTTATTAGTTTCAAGTATACAGTACATTGGTTAGACATGTATATAGTTGATAAAACAATCCCACTAATTGCTCTTTCTCTCCTCGGGCTCTCCACCTAGCCATTAAATTAATGCTAACTTCATTCCCTATGTCACATGACTATTTTTATATGCAAAGTATTCACAGTCCATTGACATGGTAAATCAAGTCCATATCCAGTCTCTCTGGGTGTTTCTAAAGGGCCAGATAATCACAGGATTTTGTTTGTTTGTTTTTACAAGGCATTAAATGCACGATGGTTGCAAACATCATTCAGTGGAACAATTCTGCGTTATTATTGACTATTCTGAATGTCTCTTTTAAAAATGATTTGACAAAAATTAGGAAAGCTTCTTCAGACTAGCTTTCTTGGCTTTAGATCAGACTTCAAACATCCTTTTGGATGTAAGAGCTTCTCAGTACTTACTGTGGATAACTCATTTTAATAATGACTGTAACTGGTGTAAGCAGGTTAATTGGAAAATTCGAACAGTGTAAAAAGATTTTGAATGTCCTAATTCTTGTAGAGTACAAATTACATTGGATTCTGTAAGGGCAGAAGTGCTGACTGATTGGTTATATTTATTTATTTATGTATTTATTTACTTTTATAAGGTCTGACCATAAAAATCATTACTGTATTAAGCAGGGTGTGAAAATACTGCATATAACAAAGCTACAACTGAAACTGGCTTTTAAGATTAAGACCGACTCGAGCTACTGCAGAACCCACGGTAGTTTGGCTTCCGCTGACTTGATCTAGGGCTTAATTAACGTCACTGAGGACTCGTGTGTCCATCTCCCTGTCTATTTCTTTCTCCCTCTTTCACCTATTTGGTTTGAGTATTCTCCTTAGGTCTCAGGCAGTTCCAAGATGAATTCTATAGCTCCTGTTGCTACTGTTCTTTAGGCTGCGATTTTGCGAAGAGAGAGTAAGGTTCCAGAACCACCAATAAAAGTTCCTTTAATTTCATTGGTAAGGAAACACATGAGTAACATGCCTATTCCTATTAAATTAATATATGGTGTATTCTGACTGTTTAGGCATAAATAACCAGGGATAAGGTCAACTCCATCTGAAACATATGGGATAGAAATGGGGATGAAATTAACCCTCCAAGAGAAACCTACTAAAGTAACAAGAGAAGACTGGATGGTATGCAACACAAACATAAGTTATTCATAGAGTCCACAATTTTTATTATCTCTCTCATACGTGCACGTGCACACACACAGACCAACTTCCCATAAACACACATAAAAATGTTCACAGCCCTAAAAAGTACTTGCTAACTCCCTAATCTCACAACTGGGAGGCACACTGCATTCCTGCATATGACTCAAAATGTCAAAGACTTCAATAGGCAATGTAGTCTTTGTACAAACCCAATAAACATTATAAGAAGAGAAGAGTTAAATATGGTAATAAATATGAGAAATAAATGAGAAGGAACACTCTGTTGGCAGTGGACTTAGTTTCTTAAACAGTCAGTCTTGCAAGACCTGGGTATAATTTCTGAGAGGACCTACCACATCTCTCGGATTGCACAGCCACACTGTCAATGAGAGTTCAGCAGGATGTCTTTTCTGGAAACTGCATTCCTTTAGAGACCCAGTTCATTTGCCATCGATCTGCGTACTCGGATATTTCATAACATCATTATTGCCAAACATGAAGTTTTTCTCACGCTACATCTTCTTTAAAAGGTAGTCTGGTTCCAATTACTTCTCATATTTTGAACATCAGAGACCATTAAGGAGAGTTAAAGACTGTCAAGCTTTTAAATAGAGAAAACTTTTAGAAATATTTAGTTCCCAGAAAGCAGCTTGGCCTCAGTACTTTGCTGATCCCAAAGCCTTCATTTACATGCTATCGATATTAGCCTCAGCCTTAGGACAGTTTTGGGGAAAAGTATATCACACACACACACACACACACACACACACACATACACACATACTGGGGGTGGGAAGAAACTACTAATCTAATCTTCTCCTTACTTTGCATTCCCATTTCATCTCCTGAGCAAGAGCAATTATTCACTTTACCTGGCAGAGAGAGCCAATCGAGAGGTTCTTGAAAGAGATCGGTCAGGATGAGAACAATTTTTAAATAAAGGGCTAGATAGTAAATATTTTAGGCTTTTCTAGCCACATAACTATTCTTTATTTTTCTTAATTTTATTTAACACTTTTAAGAACACGAACAGGCCTAGGACCAATTCTGATATATGAGTTGTTGATCCTGTCCTGGCTAGTGAATGAGGCTTCTACCAGGACCTGATCCTATTCCAGCTATGGATCCCAACTCCCTCTAGGATAGAGAGTTCTTCTCTTCCAACACAAATTAATAGATTTGTACCCATCTCAGATTACAAAACATACAGAAGGGACCTATTTTACCAAAGTGGTATTATAATACCTCTTTGATTTGAAATGTGACAGTTTAAGTCTAGGCCAACTCTTTTTGCATATAATGCTACTGAAGGCGGTTACAGGTACTCAACACATCCCAACACCTTGAATGTCTCCTACAAAACCATCTAATGCTGAAGCACTGAGATTTTTCAGAGTTCAGAAAGAAAACACTTAAGTGAAATAAAGATTATCTTCGTGGGCTTAAACCCACTGCTGTACTTCAGTTCTTCAATTGATGCTTGCAAATTGTACTCCCCTGCAATTTGCAAATTGTAAACCCCATTACAAATAAAGTTCTATCCTCCTGGATTTTTTCTATACTACCTTAGTATATTGCCAAGGTTTGATTCATGATGTCTGGATAGCACCCAGGGGACAATACCAGGACAGTCTATGAGGCCTGTTGACATCCAAAATTCTCAACAGTAAAGGCTGAGAAGGAGGTCTTTTAGTTCCAGGTCTCTTGGTTTAATGTGTGTATGGGTTCTCCCATGTAGGTCTATCATTCACTGTGTCTTCATTATCGTTATATTTTTAGTTAATTCTCTTGTTTGCTCATTTTTAGTAGTTCTAAATTCATTACAATTGCATAACCATAACCTTGTCACCCAAAGCAAGTCATTTATGAGAGTGAAACTACATATATAACCATTACTGCTCTTGGCAAAACAAATCTTACTTAGAATTTGGCAAGCAATAGTTCTATCAACCCACAAATTTTTATTAATACAGAATAGTATCTATCTTACTTTTTATAATGAGGTCTGTTTGAATAAGAAGACACCTCTTTTACTCTTTAATGACAAGAGATGAATATTAAAATGATCATGAGAGTAAGTACTGTATTATGTTTTTGCTCCTTAATCTGTTTTTACTAAAGGAACAGCCAATATCTCTAGACCTTCTTATCTATCATCTATCTATCTATCTATCTATCTATCTATCTATCTATCTATCTATCATCTATCTATTGTCTATCATCTGTCATCATATTTAGTAAACCACAGATTTACTGAACTATTAATGGATTAAAAGATGAATTATTCAGAAATGGTGTATGAAAAACTGAATAACTGCCTTTTAAAGACTTCAAAATTGTCCAAAATATGATTCAAAGAATGATGGATAAATGTTAATTATGAAAATCTTAAAATATATTCTAGAATTACAAATAAATATTTAACTAATATTTCCCAGAGGTGGGAAATATAAGAAACAAAATAAATACTATATGAAATGGGAATTATGGCTCCTCTTTTATTCCTGACAAACAATACTTCCCTGTAAATGCAGAAAATTTACTAAAATGCTACATAGAATCTTGGTATATTGCCATCATGGAAAAGAGACATGTATTGCACATTAAGAGACAGTAAGGGATATTTCCTCTCTTACCATTAGTTTAGGAGTGTTAATTATAAGCATTTTCTGTTCTGGAAAAATTAACCAATTGAAAAAAACAACTGATATTTAAATAGAATATTTGAGCCAACTATGACAAAGGGACAGATGATCAATTGTAATGTAAGCCAAACATTAGGAAAAAAAAAAAAAAACACTAACATTCATGGTCAAAGGACATGAATAAACAATGAGCAGAAAAAAAAATCTAAGTGGCCCGTGCATAGCTGAATAAATGTCCTCTAAGTTTGAAAATTAAAATATGTTATTTTTTTAGTGAATTGGGGGTGAACATTCACTTTCATAAAATGTTGATAAGGATATCAATCAGCATAATCTTTCCAAAAAGCGAATTTCCCTCATCTATTAGGATGTTAATATGTTCCCCTCCCCTCCCCCAGGGGTTTACCTCTAAGAACTAACCATAAAGATTGAGACAATTTTTAAAAATATATTTATTTTCTAAATGTTATCTTTTATAATTAAAAGGGCACAAAAATATTACATTGAAATTTTATGGCAAATATCAACCTGTCCTGGAACTGATGTCCCTCAGAAAAATTAAGCAATCAATCTAAAAATTAAACTTTATTTTATTATTCTTCATTCTTTTTTTAATACATCATCTTTTTATTTCTATTTTAATAGATACATTTTTAGTAAGTAAACAGATCTTAAGTATAAAGCTTGATGCATTTTTGTAAATTTTATTTTATTAGTTTCAAGTATACAGTATATTGCTCTTTCTCTCCTCTGGCTCTCCACCTAGCTAATACATTAATGCTAACTGCATTACCTATTCTGTGTTCCCCATCTCTGTGACCATCTATAAACTACTAATTTGTACTTCTTTAACCCTCACCCCATTCTCCCAGCTCCCCAACACCCCTCCCCTCAGGCTGTCAAAATATTCTTTATTTCTTTTTATTGCCTTTACATTATATATTTTACAAAATACATCTAGACATACAAATGCAAGCAACTGTAAACACACACCTATTGTGAAACTTTATCTATGCAGACATTTTGGGAAATGAGTAAACTCTTCCATACATGTGATATTTAGCTGAGCTTCTGATTGGTGGAGAGCAATTCTATACTTTTAAAGTGTTGTTTATAAAAATACCCTCTAGTGCAAATAATGCTAAGAACAAGGAAGTACAAAAGTAATGTCTGACTGGACAAAATAGATGACATAATTATCAGACATTAATAGTTAAAACTATTCATAAAAGACTTGTACTAAAAATATTTAATATATGTCTTATCCTATTATTGATAGCTACTATTTATTGAAAATCTATCTCATGCTAGGTCTAGTCACAAAAGAGCTGAAATAGGATGTTACAATGCTACCTTTATTTAAAAAAAGGATACTGAGTCAAAGCAATTTTTAAGAAAATTAACCTAAATTATAGAATTATGAAATAATGAAGCCAAGATTATAGCACAAGTCCCTTTATTATGAAGGCAAGGATCGTCCTTCAAATTATTTTCCTAGGTCTCTAGATTATTTAATGCGAACCTTTTGGGTGGCTCTCTGCACCCCATTTCCAGTCCACTCAACCCCTTCCCCACCTTCACATACATACTTCAATAGCAGTAGCTCTCTTTATGCTGCCTTATATACGGAGTTCTTAGCAAGATTCAGATTGAAAACAACAAAAAGCAATGCACTCCACCAAAGTGTACCTTTCTGTTCTCCTTCCTCCCTCTCCTTCCTTCCCTCTCTCATTGCCCCACTTTCTTCCCTGCTCCTTTTTTCCACGTTCCTTCATGACCTCATAAAAGCTCCTGAAAGCCAATACAAAGAATTATACAAATATATAAATACAAAATCAGTAAACATTTATCATGTAAGAGAAACAGAGAAAAATATTTATTACTGAATTGTACTTGTTTCTAATACCCAGAGTTCAGTTAAATTGTCTATCTCAATAGTAGCTTTGCAGCCACTTTTCTGTAAAAAGTTATTTATTTATCTGGTCTAGGAGCAATGGTTGAAGATTGTAGCTTTATTAAATGTCATTGAGGTCAATGCAAGATTTGTGTGCTGATGGAAAATATGTCTCCCAAAAGTCTTGCCAAAATGACAATTCCGAGTGCAATTAGAGCAGCTTACCGGAGCAGCAATTGGATTTAGGTTCAAATTCATATATGAAAGTGGACGTACTTAAATTGTCTATGACATAAAACAGAGGTTCTCACCCTGGGAGGTGTATCAGAATTACCTGTGAAACTTTAAAAAAAAACCATATAGGCATAAGATTCACCCACATTCACTGAATCAGAAACTCCAGGAATTACCTTTGTATCTCTAATTTTCAAAAAAGCTTTGCAGGTACTGTGAGACATAGGATTGAGAGCAATTTAAATATGAAATCATTGAAAGTGGCATACATTTCAACACTATAAATACATGTATATATGCATTCATACACGCACATACTTAATGTTTATATTCCAGTTCTATAGCTAATATAGTAACTTAGCAGTCCCTTAGGAAAGCTCTGTCTTTCAATTGGTTTTTACTTTGTTCTTAATAGTTTAGATTTAATTTCAACCCAAGCTAAAATTTAAAATTGACAAGGTCAGGGATAATTATAATGAGATAGATTCTCACTGAGATGTTAATGTATTGAACTGAACTCCCTTTAATATTAATGGAAGCTCAATGGGGAGACGACAAAGATAAGTATGTAATATGAGTTTTCTTCCTAAAATGTAAATGTAAAAAAATGTAAAAGTATTCTATTTGTTTGCCATATAAAAGGAAGTACTTCTTTCATCATTTCAATTATTATTTTAGAGAATTATCTGAAAGTCTGTAATGGTAAACATTTGCTTCTTGTGTTTAATGGTTCTTTTAGTCCATCACCTTAAAATTAATATGCAGGAATAGATTATTATAGATATAAACTAAAGAGATGTTGGATGATTGAATATATCTTCATGAAGCAGCATAATAGGAATCTACAAAAGGGTAAAGTTCTATTAATTTGATAGTTAAATTTACTCTGTGCAAAATGAAAGCCTGCTTTCTAAAACTTGAAAATTAAGACTCCATTTTTAGTAATGCAATTTACAAGAAAAGTTTCATATATTTTGGGATATATGATTACTAATTAAACAAAAAAATTTTGGATCTCGCTTTTTCATCTTATTATGTTATGTTATATTATACTATATTATTGTATTATATTTCATTACATTCCCACATGATAATATAAATTACATTTTATAGTTCAGGAAATGGGTCTCTTTTTGTTTCTACATTTAACCCGCAGAAAAGGTAGGCAGAAAGGTATCAACTCCACTTTATAGATTAAGACACCAAGTACCCTTCAGATACAGGCCAATGTCTTCCAGCTAAAAAGCGTTAATGTCAAGACTGAAACAGAGGTCTTCTGACTCCAAGTCCATAAAACCAAAGGCCAACATATAAAAATAAATCAATAAAATGTTATTTTGTATTTATTGGAAACATTTTGAAGAGATATGAAGGAATCATAACATAAATTAATTATGGGACTACCTCTGAATTTTGCCTTCTAAGTGTTTTTTTCCTGTTTTCCTAAATAACTTTGAGTTGGCTAACAGTAAGTTGACATACAATCATATAAAAAGTTACACAAGTAATCTAATTTCCTAATGATATATTTATCAACTTGTTCTTACCCTCTTCTCATGACGTGTACTTGCACATTAACTAGTTAGCACAGTGTCTAACACAGGAAAGCACTCAAAAGTTGGAAATGTGATCTAATTATAGAAATATTGGCCATTTCAGGTATGCATAACCTATCATTAAGTATATCTATGGATGTAAATCAGCTACCAATCATCTAAAAAAATGTATCACAATTTGTCTGCATGCTACACTACTGCATATTAGTAGAGCTTAGAATTATATGTAATATGCAAGTAAGTAGGATGTAAGTATATAACTGACAAAACTTGAATGCAAGCAAGTTGAAAGGTGTCACCATGACTATTTCATACTTATCATCATATCCATCAGTGAAAACAGTAATAGGAAGAGAATCTCTTCCTCTCTAATCTCACCTAATATACTCAACTATCATTCTCCCTACCTTTTCCATAAAGTCTGTAATAGCCACTTAGAAATTTCAATGACTTTTTAATAGTTACTTTTTAAATGATTCTCTCTTTCTTTAATAATTTTAGTCAATAGCTAAATATCTTGCCTGCAACACCCCTATTAAAAATAAAAAAACAACAAATTAATGATAATTTCTAAAATTAAGATTTAGACATCTCATGAAAATTCTACATTTACAAAATAATGTATGTTGATGATTAACAGTCTGAGATAGGAGTTGGGGGTAATAATTGAGAATGAGATTATTTCTACACTGAAATCTAAATATGAAGAGAGAAAGGCTAAGGCCAAAAACTTGATAATGCTTAACATTAATTACATAAAGTTCAACCTATGTAAATGTGAGCTTTAATTCTGCAGTTTTGTAAAAATCTGCCATTTATTTCTTTGTAACAAACAGAATTTTAGTATACTGCTAAAAAACTGGAATTTATTTTTTATATAATATTCTCAAATATAAAATTCATTATGCCTCAGGCATAAAATTTGAGACTACCACATATTGTCACGAAGTACACCCATTGGGTAGGAGGGACCGTGAAGTCACCTATCACAAGAGAACACACACATATAAGATCCACAACACTTATCATTGTGTCATTTCTCACATGTAAATAGAAAACAGGGTTAGAGTTGGGATTCTGAGCGTGAGCTAGAAGGAAATTACATTATTTCATATACGAATATTTACTTCACCCAAATATCAGCTTATATGGATACATCAAGAAAAGGAGAAAAATAAAATATTGAAAGTCACACATTAGTTTATGGCCATGCCACCCTGAACAAGCCCAATCTTGTCTGATCTCAGAAGCTAAGCAGTGTCGGGCCTGGTTAGTACTTAGATGGGAGACCACCTCAGAAGACCAGGTGCTATAGGCATAAAAAATAAAAAATAAGGGAGTGTAAGCTGAAAAGCTCCTTGCAATCTGTGAGGTCAACCAAGGGTTGTCTCACCTAAAAAAAATAATAATGATGAAAAAAGTCACATCAACTCTTCAGTTTTTAAAACCAGACATCTTAGTAGTTTGAACCAATGGAAAAAAATCTGTTGTAAATTGTGATAACTACAATCACCACATATTAAATTATCAGTAGTGAGCCAGACACTTACATAATCAACAGTCATTCATTTAGGATATACTTTCAAAGATTTAAAAAGTTTATGAATAATTATATGATCAACACTTTTCCAGAAAAACTGGCTTATAACAAAGCTTATAATAAATTTTAGCTACCAAATTATCTTATTTTCTGAAGAAATTGCAAGACATAATTAATATAGGTAAATTGTATTATTGATTCAGCAAAAGTTTTTTTAAAAAAATATGCATCTATTGAAACAACTTATGTTAATTGATGTCCTAACATTCTCTCCTCTTATTTAATTACTGTTAAAAGTAAACTATTATAGATTATTGTATAAAAAACAAAATTATAGAAATTCACTGATATCCAAGGCACAGTTAATGTTCATAATTAGTGACAGAATACAGAACTCAGAAATAAAACCACACATATATTGTCAATTATTTTTCAACTAAGGCACCAAAATACACAATGGAGAATGGATAAAAGTGGTACTGGGAAAAGTGAATATCCACACACAAGAGAATAAAATTAGACCACTATCTTACACCATACACAGAAATCAAATCAAAATTCAATTTAAGACTGAGACTGTAAAATTTCTAGAGGAAAACATAGGGTATAAACTCCTTGACATAGGTCTTAGCAATTATCATCGTCATCATCATCATCATCATCATCATCACCACCATTATTTTGGATTTGACACCAAAAGTAAAGGCAACAAAAATAAACACGTGGAACTAAAGTAGAAAGCTTCTGTATAGCAAAGGAAACTATTAAGAAAATGAAAAAAGCAACCAATGGAATGAGAAGAAATACTTGCAAACCACATATTCAATAAGTGGTTAATATTCAAAATGTATAAGGAATTCATACAACTCAACATCAAAACAAAACAAAAAAATTTACACAATTAAAAAACCGACTAAAAAAACTGAATAGATATTTTTTCCAAGAAGACATACAAATGGCTATTAGATATATAAAAAGATGTTCAACATCTTTAATTATAAGAGAAATTTAAATAAAAACCACAATGAGATATCACCTCATACCTGTTAATGTCTATTATCAAAAAGATAAGAGATAACAAATGCTGGTGAGGGTATGAAGGAAAGGAAACCCTTGTACATAGCTGATGGGAATGTAAACTGCTACAGCTACTATGGAGAACAGTATGGAGGTTCCTCAAGAAAGTAAAAATGAAGTTACCACCTTGTTCCTGTGGGTGGTAGGTGGTTTCAGGCCAGCTAGGTTTAATAGTCTGATGGGACTGGAGGTTATGCTCAGTAGTAAGACAGACTTTTAACTTCCTTTCCTACCTGGGCAGAGATATAAAATGGGCTCCACTACTGGTAAAACTGGTTGGCTGGGGGCCCAAACCAAGCAGAACTGCAGACTAACCTCCCTGGCTGCGCAAAGTCATTAGCTGGGCAAGGTCACTGGCCGGGCTCTGTAAATGGACAGAGATATTTACTGTGCTCTTTGCTTGGGCGCCACCACCTGCAGGAAAATGGTCCACTAAGACCTGAACACTGGATGCTGCAGCCCCACTACTTTTCTCCATCTCTATTAATCCCTCAGATATCCCCAGTGATCATTGTGGGGAGAGACACAAGTGGATCGCTTGGGAAGTGTCCCGCACTGCAGGAAGCTACATGTGTACCTTAGGCTCTCTATTTCCTGTTGGGCCAGAACAGCCCTCTTAGTTCTGCACTGTTCTGGGATTTGCACAATGGTGTCTTGTCTATGGATAGCTGCTAGTTGATCTTATGTGATGGAGACTAAAGGTGGGAATCACATATTTTGCCATCTTGATGACATCAACTCCTTAATTTCTTTTTTTAACAGCTTGTTGAGTAACAAGTCACATATCATATAATTCACCAATTTAAAGCACACAATTTGATAATTTTTAGTTTATTTGTAGAGTGGTATAGCCATCACTACAATACATTTTAGCATATTTTTAATATCCCAAAAAGAAAGCCACAGCCCTTAACAGTCAATCCCCGTTAAACTTCCCTTCCCTCATCTCTGCCAGCTCTAGGTAACTGCTAATCTACTTTCTGTCTCTGTAGATTGACCTATTCCAGTCATTTCATACAAACAGAATCATACACTACGTGGTGTATTGTGACTGGAGTCTTCGGTTTAGCGTGCTCTCAAGGTTAACCTATATTGTGCAATGTATCAATCTTCATTCATTTTTATTACCAAATAATTTTTCATCTAATGGATATACAATTTTATTAATCAGTTCATCAGCTGTTGGTTATTTGAGTTGTTTTCACTTTGGTGCAAATAGGAATAATGCTTCTATGAACATTCATTACAAGTTTTTGTGTGGACACATTTGCATTTCTCTTGAATAAATTCCCAAGTGGCATTGTGTTATATGGTAACTCTATGTTTAAACTTTTGAAGAACTGTCCAAAGTGGTTACACCATTTTGCAATCTCACCAAAAGTATATGAGCTTATTGATTTCTTCACATACTGGCCTACATTTGTTATTATCTGACTATATAATTATAACCATTTTAGTAGATGTATAGTATAATCTCACTGGTTTTGATTTGTATTCCCCTGATGGCTAATAGTGTCGAGCATCTTTTCATGCATTTATTGACCATTTGTTTACCTTTTTTGGAGAAACATCTATTCAAATACTTGCCCATTTTTTAATTGGGTAATTTGTTTTAGGACCTATCTCTCATGTTAATAACTTTATTAATATTAATTATCTTTGCCTTCTTGGGCTATACCATACTTTGTCTCAGCGGGTAATACTTCTAATGTAATATTTAACTTTAATAATATTTTACATGAAAAATTAAGAAAAATAAATAGTTTTGAGACTGTTGTTTTTAAGATATAAATGTGAAATTTTAACATCAGTGTTTTGCTAACATTGTAAAACAAATTTAATAGTTTCCAAGTTTTTCCATGCATAATATTAGAGTTTTTGCTTGATTACACTCTGTGTTAAAACAATCTTTCCCAGAATATTCTTCGCAGATAATTGGCATAGTCAAAAAAACTGTAATCAGGGAGAGCTAAGGTAAAGCTTAGACAGTCAAGAAAGCTACTGAAAATTGAGAAAAAAATTAGTAACACTCACTTTTTAACTTCAACCATGAGAGCCAGCTGGGCAAGTAACATCAGGAGGCAAAATCCATCACTTTGGAGACCTGTTGAGGCAGAAGAATTGCAGTCAAGAACCTCAACATCTTCTGATATCCAAAAGTACCTAAGAAGGATGACAGCATTCTGAAGAGAGAAGCATGAGGAGGGGACAACGTACATAAAGGTTACATTTTTAATTAAGGGAAAATAGAGAAGTTCTTTAATGAACTTTAACTTACTAAATGTTCTAATGCATATTGCACATTTAGTTATTTTTTTTCTTTCCCTCAACCTAGCAGATGGCGGTTGTGCTGTAAAGTACATCAGAAACAGACAAAATAAAGACGCTGCATTTCTATGAGTTGTAGTGTGAGGTAAAATTTGCAGTCTCATTAAGACTATGCTTAGTATTAATATAACCCACTAATACTAAACTCTGTGTATGATAAGTATAACCTTTGTACCACAAGTTATAATGATCCTCATGGATATTTCTCTCATTTTTATTTAAATCGAAGACTTTAGCATTTCAGTGGTGAAAAAGAAATAAGAAACAATTAGCTCCACATGAAAGGCAGTTTTGTTTTGCTTTATAGTCATACTTTAACGTGCAAACAAATTTTGTGAGCTCCTCTTCAAATTGCAGATTATGCTTCTGGGCCTAAGAATCTGCAATGGACCACATTTTGAGTACTGAGACTTTGTAGCAGGTGATTCTAACTAAATGGTATTGACAGAATCATTTGAAGAACTATTTCTAAAACCACATAGCTAATCTCATCTTGCCTTCATTCCTCACTTCTCCAAACAGAGCTGAAGACTTATCAATGGTCTTAAAGGTGAGGACCTAGTGATATATATTTTGAATAAAATAAAAAAAAGTAAAAAAATGTTCAAATGGTTCTAATATGATGTATTTTCACCAAGGGTTTAAAACAATTACTTGGTAATCCTAAGAGTCATGCATGAAACTCTCAAATTCTAGATGTAAACCTAAAATTATATAATCAAGTTTAAAATAAATTTACTAAATTTGGAATGACTTCAGAATGGGTAATTTTGATTTTGATAGAATGACAAATTGGAGATAGACTTACTGGAAAATAGAGAAATGCCCCAAATCTCCAAGATCTATGCCAAATTGTTTTAAACCCAAGAAATGCATGAGTGCCACTAATATTCCATTGTTCATGTGATTCTAATTATAACCACTGTGGGCATGTTATCAATTTTAGCCTCATATACATTATGATATTCAATGGATAAATTAGATTATTCACTCATAACTTTATTTAGGAAGAAACTCATTCCCATTAGGAACAACTCATTTTCTCCATGGGGTATCTGTTCAGTTCCTAGGAGAAATCACTTGGTCAATGCCAGCAGTCTGCTTCAATTTCCTACTATCCAGGGATCCTTAGATTCAAACATCTGTGAAATTTCCAATGGCTTCTTCATGCCAATGGAAAGCAAAAAAATTTCTTTCTTTGATGGTGTTTCCAGATGTTCTTAATGCTGCACATATGGCAAGGGCCATTCTTTTCTAATAAGCTGAGGTTTTCAAAGAATCACACTAGGCAACTGAAATGCGACAGACCCTGAAATCTATCCATAGATTGGCTTTATCTCAAAAGCATTTATATTCCTGACAACCAATATAATTATCCCAATACCTATATGCAAGGTTTTACACAGTCATAATGATGAAACAATTTGTAAAATACTCTTGGTTTTTGGCACAGGAAAGCAATTTAATTACTGAAAAGAAACTTTAGTTTGCTAAAATTTCCTTTTGAAATTGTATGTTTTTCTATTGTAACAGACTTTGAGGATTCAGTATTAAGAGACTTTTCAGGGACACATAAGTAGAAAAGAGAAGATGCCGTTGGCTTGATACTTTCGTTTAATGTGCCCTAAGCCACATCCTCAACTGTTCTACTCAGTTAATGTTTTTCATTTGCATTATTATAAAAATAATAAAATTGTTTGGATGAAAAACAATGCAACTATTCCAAATCTGTAACAAACTGTTTAAGTTAGAAGGCTGTTATCTTTTATCTGAAGTATTAAAATAGTCTCCTAAACTTAACTTATGAGACCAGCATTGTCCTGTTTTGTTTTGCTTTTATTGTGGTCCCAGAACCTACTGCAGTAGAAGCATCACCCGGAAATTTGTTATAAATGCTAACTTTCTGGCACCACTGAGGAACTTCTGAATTAGTAACTCTGGGTTGGGACCCATGACAACGTATTTTAACAAGGTGTCCAGGAGATTCTGTGAGGTAAAGTTGGAAAACCACTCAATTAGACTAAAGTACTATGGCAGAAATCTGAATAATTATGATGGAACAGTTAAGGGAGAAATTAGCTCCAACTAAGGGATCAAGAATGACTTCCCAGAGACTGTGATATTACAACAACTCAGAAAACACCTGTAACAAGTTGAGAAAATTTTGTTGAAGAAAAGAGTATCAGGATTGAAAAAAAAGCATCAAGTTGTCACAAAAACGGGCTGTGTGTTTGAAACATGCAGGGCTACTTAGTGGGAACCAATGGTAAGAGAGACTGAAGAGAGTTGTTTGACTCACTTTTTGAAACATTGTGTATGAATTTTTTCTTTGCAGCAAGCAAAAGGCATCAGAAGGTCTCGAAGAGAAGACTCTTGCTTCTCAAAACATAACTTTGGCAGCAGTGGTGAACAGAGTTATGTGAAGAGTGAGAAAAAAGCCAGTTAATTAGTTATTTTGATATCAAGCTCATGATGAGGTTTTAAATTATGATAATAGTAACCAGGCCAATTAAGTCATTAAAAAGATTGCCTTCTAGTTAACATGCGTAAGGTATCAACAGATCATTTCTCCCATCTTAACAATAAGAAAATGTCAGATAAACTAGAAATCACAATTCTCTTAAAAATCCTCAAAGAGTGGTAGATGTAAATAAGTCTGAACTAATTCAAAACAAAGAAGAGCCTACATAAGTGAACAAACAGCAAAAACACTTTACGTTCTGAACAAAAGCTAAATTATGTCAAACTGATGGCAAGAAAGCTGATGAGTCAGTCAGGGTCCATGCAGGAGACAGAAACCACATCCATAATTTGAATGGGGATAATTTAATGTAAATTTCTTAACTAAAAATGTGGTATAAAGTCTACAGACATGCCACCCTGAAGAAGCCCGATCCTGTCTGATCTCGAAAACTAAGCAGGGTCAGGCCTGGTTAGTACTTGGATGGGAGACCACCTAGGAAGACCAGGTGCTGCAGGCATACAAAATAAAAAAATAAGGGATTGTAAACTGACAAGGTCCTTGCAATCTGTGAGGTCAATCAAGGATTGCCTCACCTAAAATCAATCAATCAATCAATCAATCAATAAATGAATAAATAAAAATGTGATGTAAGAGTTACATAAGATAAAAGCATTACTAAAAGATTACATAAGATAAAATAATTGCAAAGTTAGAAATTAGTTACTATCCACAGTCTGAGGAAGAATGGACAGAAAAGGAACTGTGAACTTACAAGGGCCCCCAAGGCTAAGATGTGGGCTTCTTTGGATAAGGTATGGCTACAACAGGAAAATTCAACTTAATACTGGTGGAGAAATTTTCTACATGGCCTTGTTGGGCAATAGCTAGTTATCCACACAGATGTGTCTTTCAGAAAAAAGTTAAGAAGTTATGCCAAATGAGGGTGGTAATTAAAGTAATAGGCGAAAATCAGATAACTCATGGATATAGAATAAAACATGAAAAGAAGATGACCTGGGTAGAACTGATAGGTGATAATAGGCCCATTATATTAAGAAAGAATGGTAAGATGAATGGAGCAGAAACAGCAAAATGTTATCTTACAAAATGAAGAAAGAGAGTTCAAAGCATAGATAGCATATATTTCCCTTTTTTTTTTTTTTTTTTTTTTTAACTGGCAGGAATGTCTACATATAGAAAGAAGAAACTCTTGTACTGCTGTTGGGGAGAACGCATGTTAGTTAAACCTTTTGGAGATGGACTAGAGGTATATATGAATACCATCAAAATATTTATACCTTTCAGAAATAGAGATTTAATTTGATGCCACATAATCTCCTTGACAAATACAAAACAAAGAAAAAATTTCACGTGGTCTCAAAAAGTTCTGCCCTGGGACAGTTGCAGGATAGCGTGAGAATATTTAGCTGGAACAAGGAGATGTTGTCAACTAATCCTTGCTGTAAAATGCTTAATATTATTGTAAAGAAAATGTGAGGTGAATATTGGCACTGTAGGGATACCTTTTAGAATTTTTGCAGGTTTTATGGTTAAAGGTGAAGTAACCGATTTATTGTTGTGTTTCACATATCTGCCACAGTCATATTATTTGAAAGAGTTCTATGGAGTTAGGAAAATCTGTAGGCTTAAACTGTTTCCCTTTGCACCACAATGAGCTATTTGGGATTTGGCACTTTCTTTGTGATGTGTTGCAGGTAAACACAAAGGAAAAGTCAAAGGTGAATCATTCTGTTGAGTTAAAAAGAACAGATTTGGGGCTGTGTGGAAACACAGGTATAAGATCGACTATTCTCATTCCATTGACTCATCAATTTGGTGCAACAACAAGTATCTTTCAGTTTATTGATTAAATACACTGGTTATTTTTGTACATTTGCTTGTATGTGGAAAGCTGCAGTATTGTCAGTCAACATGGGTCTTGGAGTCAGATAACTTCAGCTTATATCCTGCCTCTGGAAATAACTGTGTTATCTTCTTCTGTCTCAGTTTTCTCTTTGGTAAAATGGAGATTATAAACAAACCGATTTCTTAGGGTTACTATAAGAGTTAAATTAGATAATATATCCAATGGGATTGAACAGTACATGGCAGAAAAAAAGCCTACTGGCTATGGTCTCTCTCTCTCTCTCTCTCCCCCTCTCTCTGTCTTTCTCTCTCTCTACACACACACACACACACACACACACACACACACACACACACACAAGCTTTGTCATCAAGTTATGTATATATACTACAAATTTACTTAAGATATTTAGTTTGAAAATTCATTTAACTAAATAAATATATTAATTAATTTATTTAATTTGACTTGTTCCTTAAAATCATGTGAAGAAAATAACCAGATGTTTGACAACCAATGTTGTGTCAATCTGTCACAAACAGGCCAATTCAATTAAAAATGTAATTATTCATTCCAATGGTCTGTTTACACAGTACAAGGCATTTAGTTTGGCCACATTTTTACTTAATTGCTCAAATAATTGGACTTTAGGTAGAGCCTAGAATGGTCAAATTTGATGCTACTGAATGATTTGGTTGTTTAGATTTGTCATGACTCATTAACTGTAAGTAGCAACAGAATTATTTCTGGTTTTCTGCCTTTCACAGGACCATGTAGTTGGGCTGTAGAAAATTTTAATAGCAAGGACATTTTGTTGTTGTATCTAATTGTTCTTTAGCCATAAAAATATGAATTTTCAAAAATTTGCTATTACATTTTAGAGACTACATATATATGCAGCATGTATATACAAACATAAATATGCATACACATGTAAATGTATGTGTATGTGTATATATACATATATAGTCTTCAAGTACATATGTAAAAGATTATACATACACACATATACTCATCACTTGAAATCTTGTATTCTTACAAGAATATGATAAACAGTAAAGAGAGTAGTTTTCTTACTGCACTAAAGCATAACTATATGTCTTTCTATATATCCAGAGAAAATACTTTCAAATATTTTAAAGACGAATACTCATATTTACATATTTAAATAAAATGACATTGTGATATTCTTGTCATTCAGAATTACATAAACAGGGCAACAATAATCAATAAAGAAATATGTGAAAAGTAATTTATAGAGAACTCAATTATCTAGAAGTTGCCACTAAACACAATTCAAATGTGCACAATCCACTAATTTATATTTAAGAGTTATAGTTAGCCTTACCACTGGAATCAATATGTAGGCATTTTTTTTTTGTCCCCAAACTATTCCTGATGTTCTGCGATATAAATTATAATACGAAATAGACAAAACCACAAAGGAATTTCCCTCTATCAAGGGCTTAAATTAAAAAAAAAATTACTTTGAAAAATCGGTTGTGCATTAACTTGCTTCAAACGAAATTTTAAAGAGGAAGGAAAGTTCCAGGCAATAAAAAAGCCCAATTAAAAAACCAAAAAGAACTCTTGTGCAGTTTCAGGTTTTGTATTTTTTCTTTTGTTATTTTATTTGTTGTTCTTTTTCTATAAAGCATCAGGAAACACAGAATGCTTTTAGAGTTGTATTACCAAAATATGTGTCAAAGTATACACAATATATGCCTCTACTCATTACCTAAAGTATTCTTATAAGGTGAATAATAAAGGGTATGAGTGGTAAAGGGTGAGAATTTGCTTGCTACAGTATAGCCTGCCTAAGCAAAAAATGTTTCTTTTTACTGAGAGATACCTCGTCTCTTTTCAGTTTGTGGACAGGGTCTATGGCAACCATCATAACCTCCAAGTGGATCTGAGATGAGGAAAGAATATCATTTAAGTAGAGTTGTTTTCCTTCAAGGCATGAAATAACTGGAAAGATTGTGCCTTTTTACCTTTTCGGCTAGAGTTGAATGTGTTTGAATCTAATGTGTCAAAAATATTTATAATAGATGACTTGGGGTCTGATGTTGCAGCCCTCAGGCAGTCAAAACTCCAATTGACTTCAGTGAGAACTTTACCTGCCCAAAGTCCAGCTGCCTTATCCCTGAAGGGTAAAAAGAAAAAAAAAAAAAAAAAAAAGGAAAAAGCTTAACCAAAGCACTGGTTTCAGGGTTTCAGGAACCAGAGACAAAAAGCCTTAGATGACTAGAGAAAGAAATTTGCAGATGATTGTGAGTCTATGAGATTTAATTGACAAACGTGGCTTGGTCTACTATGAAAAGAATAATTTTGATTGATTCTCCTCTACCTACTCATGAACATAAAGTTTATATATTTGAGTAGCAAAGTATGATGCCAATGCTCCCAGACTATATAATTCTGTTTTGATGTCAAACGCTCTTAGTATTCATGAAGAGCCTATCAACTTCCTCTTTCCCCTAGCTTTACCAATTATAGGCAGGTCAAAAGAAATATAGTAAATATAAATTGAAGGTCAAAAGATAACTGCATGTCAAATATCAAGAAAAATTTTCCATTAACATAAATTAAAGGTAAACTGAGATGCAGGTACCTTAAAAATCTACTAGTCCTAACACCTCACTATGAAGGTAACTGGACCTAGAGGCGGTTAGACTTTTTCTTTCCACTTTACTATAAGGAGCTCTTCCTTTGCCATATTCCAGGATCATCTCTTTACTCTACTTCTTCTCAAAAACTTTTTTTCTGAGAAAAAATACTGTTTTAGTTGAAGGGATATAAACTGGATTTAAAAATCAGACAATGTGTTGACTGTTTAAATTATATAGTATTTCGGACTCATTTTTCTCATCTATCAAAGAGCGTACTTGTGCTAGATTACTTGATTGAATAACTTCCAAATATATTATAGTTCTATCTCATTTTCTGTTCTTACCAATTTTCACTTATCCTGAATCTTACTAATAGAATGTATCCAGGGAAAAATTACTGAGTAACATCGTGTTGAGTCCCTTGCTTTTTTCTTTAACATCTCCCTCCCTTACTTCAGATGCTAGTACCTTTAACACTGCCCCGTCAAGTGCAATGAGACGTGCTATGGAATCCTGTGCTTCAAATGTGTTCATGTAGAAGCTCTCAAACATTTATCTATTACCCACGGTAAGAAATATATATATTTACCTAGCAATTCAGTGTACAGCTCCCACATAACTGAAAGAACATTCTCCTGCATATTTACCTTTCTTATATGTAATGAAAGATAATATTTTCTATTAACTGGAATTCATTAAAAATGCTGGTGGGTATCAATAAATTGATTTTACAACCCACTAATGAGCCGCAGCATATAGTTACCAAAATAGTAAACTGTGTTACTTTTGCAACTGTCAACTTAATGAGATAGGAATCTTGGTAACATGTTTGCACTTTAGAAAAGATAGATGGAGATCTGGTACTTTTAATGAAGTGATAACTTTAACAGTGTGAGTTTAATTGTCATGGGGCAATAGTGGAAGGGGGCTTTCAAAGCAAGAAGTGCTTTTCACTGTTGACCTACTCCTGGGTACTCTTGGATGTTGATAACTTCTTCATATAAATCAGTGAGACCTCTCCATGTCCTAGTTCAGAACTTCAGAGATACTTATCTTGTTTAATTGGGAATATGTGAACATAGATATCAAGCAAGTTTATGCTTTTCTCAGTAGTAGGATTCTCATAGAGGCCACTACTGAAATGACAATCTAGGTAACTGGGAACACTTCGATTTTGTTTCTCACATATGGCCTAGTCCTACCTGTTCTGATAGCCTTTGTTCTTACAATATGTCTAAAATGACCATGAATCAAGGCCTCTCTCCCTATTTTCCCCCAAGGTTTCTTTGGGTTCTGTAAAGTTAATATTTTTTAAGTATTTAGATAAGTTATAGAGTTTAAATCAAGAAGAAACTTCTGAAGGAAGTTTCAATTAATGAATCTTTTTTTATGTTTCACGTTTGCTGGAAGGTAAACATATAAAGACAGAGTCCTTGTATGAAGGAACAACCAAGACAGTATCACCAACACCTCCCAAAGTAGGCACATGAAGACGAATTATTTGGCCAAGAACCACCTAATTGTCCATGAGCTATCCTCATATACTGAGATTTCCCCAAGACTACAGCTCATGGGTTGGAAGACATATGAAAATCTTTAAAAGTATTCATTTATCTCATGCTCCTTTACTGAGCACCTGTGATGTACCTGGCAATGTTGTGAGTGCTAACTGCAACAGAATAAATAATGAATGAAATACATGGTGGCAGAGTAAGGAGATTTAGGAGGAAAAAAGCTCTAAAGATACTTACAATTAGCAGCGTTGTCACCAGACTAATTCAGACGATGACATTTCAGTATACAACAACCAGAGAATTGTTTCATTTCTTTACACTTGTGCTTTGCTCTGAACTGCAATAAAGCTGCCAACAAAAGAGAATAAAGGAAAAAGGGAAAGAATTGAAAGCATAATAATTTTATTTTATGCTGAAAATTATAAAGCAGTCTTTAAAGTTATTTTGCTACCAAAGTAATTAATTTAAAATAGCAAGTGGCAACTTTACAGTTACTCAGGACCCATTATTCAGAATTCATTGTCCACCAAAGCATTTAAAAGACTGTTTTTGGCAATATAAAATGAGGAAAATAAAGCTTAAGAGAGAAAAACTACTGATAGGAGGTGAAGGTAATGTTTCCTAGCAGGAAAATATATTATCATAAGAAGGAACACTTACCATAAAACATTCCAGAGGGGAGTAATTGGAATTATGTCCCCTTCCGTTATGTTTACATAATGTGAAAACAGCCAGTCAAATCAGTTCTGATTTTTAATTGCACATAATAAAGCAACTAGACAACCACCAATGGCAACAGTCACTTTTCAACTTGTTTCGCATTAAGATGAAAAAACTTTAGTCCGTCTTTTGGTCAGTTTTTTTATAAAATTTCAGTTAAAAATATCAAAGGTTAGTTTAGTTTATAGATTTTACAAAAGATCAATGCTCATTTTTAGTTAGAAACTGTTCATTTTCTTGATTATGTGGTACTTTAATTGTATGCAGGATTGTCCTCCCGGAAAGGCAAATTGATACAATTGCCACAGACCCTCAGGATCTATGAGGTGGGGGCAGGGGGTGGAAAAAGGCAGCTAGCAGCTGGTGGTTAAACTATAATTAGCATCGATATGTAAAATACAATTAGCATCAGCATGTAACCTGCTCTCTAAGCCTGCTTCAGCTGTCTTTGGTCTTCTGTGATACCTCGTCCCTCAAACCATCTACATGCCAACCAATTGCTATTCTTGATATCTGTGGTTACTATTGGTTAAAATACGAACCATAACGAAATTCCCAAATTTAATCTGCCTAAAGATATTTTGCTTATAGAACAGATGGCTATATACATCATATACAGTCTGGGTGCCACACCTTCACAGACAAGCCTATGTATACTTTAATTTGGCTTTAAAGATGTATCTTTTTAAAACTTATCATCAAATAAGGACATATTTGTCACAATAAATTACTATAGTTTAAAACTACAAGAACTGTTACTACCATATTGTCATGATATCAAGATCAGATCACTAAAACCTGGAAATATTTATATTTATAAAAGAATAGCATAATAACATTTGATAAATAGATCACACTAAAAAGTTGTTAAATTTTGATTTATAAAAGGAAAAGTAAGAGGCCTATTTGACAACATTAAGGTGAAGAAAGATAAACTAATAAACTTTTTCCCTTCAAGAAAAGTAGCAAAGGCATTTATCAACTTAGGAGTGAATTGTGCTATAAACATTTAGTTAGTGAACCATTTGTTTGGAACTTAGAGTGTGTTTTCTTAGAAACACTGGGTTTAACAGGATAACCAAGAAAAGTTTCTGAAATCTATAACATACTGGGGAGTAGGACATAAGCCCAATAAAGAGGACTTTTCTAAGTTTAGGATCTTGCAACTTTTTACTATTATAAAACCCTTACATAACTCATAGTTCATATTAAATCTTTTTCCCTCCCTCCCTTCCCTCCTTCCTTATTTTTTGGGGTATAATATTTGAAATTGAATAATTTTTCCATTGATTTACATTATAATTTCCCAAATGATTTCTTTTCATTTTTATTGACCCTCAGTTAAATACTACCTCTACACATGAGCTTAAAATTTCTTTTCTTGACTCATCATCGAATAATTCATTTCAAAAACTATTAATACACTGGAGAACTTATCATTTGATGAAATTTAGGCTACTCTAAAAGGAGAAGAAGCCTTATAAAATGCAAAGATAAGCCACTGGTTTATCTTCTCCAAAACCATATATACTTAAACATTAGAACCTGGTAAGTGTTAAGAAGTACATATATAAACAATGCCCAGTGCGACGCCAATCACCTAGGATGATTAGGTGTGTCTTTGATGCATGCTTAGATCTCACTGTCATTTTTACATAAAGTCAGTGCTAATCCTGCATCCTCTGCCAGGGGCTATGTTATGGGGAGTTAGTTCCCAAAGAGGGTCATTCCAACTGAACTAGAATATTTGTAAAGTTGTGCAGGCACAAGATGGGGTCTATACACACTTAACTACATATAGATAGGTGTCAAGTTTTCTATGTGTGTTTTCTACTGGTTTTCTACTGTTGTTGATACAGTAGCCACTAAGAGCTTAGTGAACAGGTATCTCACTATGGATGAAGCCAAAGTTTGTCAATGGCATAACCTGAAAGCTTCAGTCACAAGATATCATATCGATCAAAAATATTTATCATGATCATCAACAGAAGCAAATGCTAGTTTTATTTAAAAGCAGCCAGTATATTGCTAGGAAAGATTATATTCCTCATATATTCCCTGCTTGAAATCCATACAATAGTCAACTCTTGTTTACTTCAATTCTGTTATCTAGTAGTTATACAGTACTAATGTTTAATATTTTTAAGAAGGTAAAATCAAAATTCTCATAAAAACAGAAAATGAACAAGTGTCAATGGATTTATTTAACTAATTAATTAAAAAGAGAACCAGTAAGATGTTACAATAAGTTCAAAGGAAAGTTCAAAGTTCCAGACATATACAGGCCATCAGGAATATTGAAATAAATTTACAAATAGATGAAAAACAGATCAGTGCCCACAGTCAAACTGTCAATTGCATTCTGACACAATTCATTCTGTATTTCTATGGACAAGAGTCACTTGCATTATTATCATATTTTTACAAAATATGAAACAGTAAAACAGCTCAAAGACAATAAATAGTGGAACAAACCCCAGTGGGTGCCTTAGATAGGGCACCTAATAATCATATTTTTGACCATATTTTTGACTTTCATAATTTTTCCTGATAGAGGCATATGTCTCTTTTGGTCTTTAATCCTAAATTCAGAGTCATTAGAAGACAGAGATGCTTGGGATAATTTTATTTCTCTAGTAGAAAGTATATATCATCTTAGACTGAAGCACATCTTTTATCAACATAACCTCTGAGCAACTGAGTTCTAAAGTCAGGCTCTTTCACTCTAACACATATTATCTGCGTGACCTCAGGAAAGTTATGTACTTCACGGTTCTCTACCTATAAAACTGCTAACACAATAGACACTTATTGTATAAGTATGCCTTAGGCAGCTTCTGGATTATTTTGGATTAATTAAATATTTTTATAAGTCTATTTTTATTTCCTTTGTTGGCTTTTTGTTATGCCCTTTAAAAAAACTACTGACTTTAAGATTCATGTTATGTATGTTTACCTTTCAGTCTCTCTTCAAGACTATCTATATTACATATATTTAACATATATAGCTCCTCATATGTAGCATGAGAATCTCACAATGGTTTACTACCATTTCTCCTCTCCTGATCTTATGATATTATTTTTATACATTTCATTAATATATATTCTATAACCCCCTTACTACATTATACTACATCATATGTTATTATTTTTATCTAAACAATTTATATTTTAAATATATTTAAATAATAAGAAAACAAATCTCGCATATGTTTCCATGTAGCCTCAGTTCCCAGTAACCTTCATTCCTTTGTGTAGATCCATATTTCTATTTGACATGCTTTACCTCTTGCCTGAAAGGCTATATAAATATATGTTTAGTGCAGGTCTCCTCTGATAAAGTCTTTCAACTTTTGTATATTCGAAAGTCTATTTCATTTTTGTTTTTGAAAGATATTTTTACAGAAAGTAGAATTCTAGATTGACAGCTTTTTTTCCAGTTCTTTAAAGAAGTTGCTCTACTGTCTTCTCCCTTTTGTTGTTTACAATGGGAAAGCTGTCATCCGTAGACTTGTTCTGTACAAATCATGCTTTTTATTTTCTTCCCTCTGGCTGCTTTAAGGATTTTCACTTTATCATGGGTTTTCAGCAATTTGATTACAATATTCCTTGGCATAGTTTTTCTTTGTTTCTAGCACTTGGGGTGCATTGTGCTTCTTGTATTTCTGGAATTATATTTTACATCTAAATTTTTTTAAAAGTTAGGGCATTATTTCTTCAAATATTTTGTTTCCTATCACATCTGTCTTTCTCTATTTAAGAGACTATAGCACATACATATTCAGCTGCTTAAAGTTTTCCCAAAGATCATTGAAATTTTTTCTTCTCTGTCTTTATTTCAAGTTCACTGATATATTTTTCTAAAATATATGCGCTGGTGATACGAACAGGTGTATTCCTTTTTTCCATCTCAGACATTTGTCTTTACACCTCTGAGAGTTTAATGGGTCTTTCTGTATATCTTGCATGTCTCTTTTCAAAAATATGGAATACACGCATTCAGTTAATGTATATTAAAACATTTATGAGAACTCTTTTAATGTCCTTGTCTGCTAATTTTACATTTATGTCAGTTTTGAGTTTGCATCAAATGATTAATTTATTCCCTCATTATGAATTGCATTTTCCTGCATCCTTGCATGTCTACTATTTTTTTTTTTTTAGATTGGATGCCAGACGTTGTACATTTTGCCTTGTTGAGTGATATACATATTTTTGTTTTCCTATAAATATTCACGAACTATGTTCTGGGTCACAGTTAAATTACTTGAAAACCATTTGATTATTTCAGATCTCATTTTTAAGATATGTTATGTAAACTAGAGTAGTATTTAGTTTAGTGTTTTTCCTCTACTAAGGCAAAATCTGAATATTCTGCTCAGAGTGCATTATGAGAATTTTTCAGTCTGCCTGGTGGTACCAGGCACTATTCCTGATCATGTGTATGCAACAAGTACTATCTCCTCTAAAGCTTCTGGGTAGTTCCTCTTTCAGCTTTAGATAGGTGCTTCACACTGATATGTTGATCGGTACTTGACTGAATGCTTAAGGGTTAAGTAAAGAGATCTCCAGTGTTCTCTCTCTGTAAAGTCCTCTCTCTCCTCTACACCCTGTCCTCTGTACACCACCCACTTCAGTTTCCCCAGACTCTCAGCTTCAACTCATTAACTCAGAAAGTATGTTGGGCTCTGTTTAGCTTCTCCTCCTCTATTTTCAAGCCTAAAAACCCTCTTAAGAAAATAAGCTGCCCTAATTATAAGGCTCATATCTTCTATTTCCCATGTTGCCTGGTATCCAATGGTTTAAAACCACTGTTTCAAACATTTCTTTACAATATTCAGTTGTTTGAGAGGAGAGGGTAAATCTGGTTCCTTTTCTCTTTGCTTAAAGTAGAAGTTTGTATTCTATAAAAGAAGTTTGTCAGATAATCTTCCCAAGCATGCTTAGAATCTTCTGTTGACTCCTCTAAAATATATACTGATTGAATAAAATGTTTTGTTAGGATCAGCACAGAGAGCATTCGAAAGAATGTAAACAAGTGGTTAACAAGGAATTCCAAGTGAGATCTACAAACAGTATAGAAAGACAGAAGATATTTTGAGCCAAGAGCAGACATACCAGCAAAGATACTGATTCTTGAAACTGAGTTACAAAGCCACAAATACCTATAGAAAAGGATATATAATTAAATAAATTTATATCTCAATTTATACTTCCTAGTCATTTTTAATAAGAGGAGCCCTTTTAAATTTGATCTCAAAAAAAATGCAATCTCCACATGGCAGCAGTTATATTCTCTGTATTTGTTTATTTAGAAATTATACAATAACAAAATGTGACTGTGAATTTAGTAAATCTTCAATTTCTTCTATTTGATTAAGCATAATAGCATATATATATATATAATGTATGCATGTATATATGAGCTATGTATTTATTTAACTAAATGTTTATTTAGCTACAGATATTGGACATACGAATTGAGGCCTCTTTAAGAATTCCAGAGTCCTACAGAGGTCTGAAGCCTGAAAAACAGAATTAGAGAAAACAAGTTTAATTAATTATATGTTAAATAAATATAATGTATATACACACATATGTGTATATATCTATGTATATGTGTATGTACGTGTGTGTGTGTGTGTGTGTGTGTGTGTGTGGTGTATGGTTTGTGTGTGGTGTGTATGTATACATGTATTTGGAAAAACCTAGATAGTTGCCCATAGTGTTTTTCTTTTCATCTAATTTTCTGTTTGTGGAAACAAACAAGCGAACAAATAAAAATGTTTTGGATATTTTAACCTGAATTATATGAATTGTACTTGATCTAATCTCTCACAATTAGTTTCCTCTCCCTATTTATAGTCAGTAATGTTTATTCAAGTTATACTGGGAGTGAGAAGGAGAACGATTTCTGGTCTCAAAGAAGGTTAATTAATCAGTGGTATATAACTTTGAGACAAAATTATAATTTATGAACTCAAATGATAATATACATGAGTTTTCTTGGGATCTATAATATAAAATAAAGATTTTTGAAAATAAGAGTTCTGCTTTTTTTCTTCATAGTGTATGTTTATTCTGCTTAAATCTCTTATTGTCTTCATATGAGTCCTTAAACAGACTCGCAGGCCTTTAATGGAAATCATCAAAATGATTAAAGTGAGCATTTACAAAAATTAAAGTCAGAGTCAGCAGAGAAACACAAAGAAACGTTTTGGCAAAAAACAATAGAAAAAAGTCAGACATAAGATCTGCTCACAGAGCACTTCCCAAAGGTTACATAACAGCTCCAGGCAAAGAGCAACAGAGAATCACCCTTAAATCTTGGAAAATATTAGGACCAATAACAAGTTAAAGAATAAAAATCAAGGAATGCTCGCAGTTCTCCATACATCTCTAAATCAAACAATAACAACAAAAATGTAGCTTGCAATAATGTCTGTTGAATCAGCTTTTCCTTTTTCTGCTCTGCCTTGTACTTTCAGCATTGTAGTTAGCTGATAGCATTCTGTTGTTATTCTCTGATATATTTAACATCTAGATACATATTTATAGATTTTTTTTTTGTTGAAATGATGCTGACACATTTTTTAACTGCATTCCATGATTCTATTTTTAGAATATTTCTTTGTTTTTCTTTCTTTCTTTTTTTTTAATATGTCAGCAATTCTTGATTATTGGTTGTTTTCTAGAGCTTGCAGAAATCTGACAAGAATGTGGCCTATTATCTTATTCTTTTGCTCGGAGCTGTCTCAAAATTTGTGATAATTTTTAGGTTTTTTGTTCTTTCAATGTATTTTATTTAGCTCCAGTTGGATGAGTAATACATAATCGCTGCCTTTCAAAAATTTACATCTTAGTGGGGTGATAAAGTGGGCACTGTAAATGGTAGACTGAAATAAAAATAAGTGCCAAGAGAGGCATTGGCATTAAGTTAGGTGGGTTTTTCTTGTAAAAATGGAAAATGAGATAGAAAACATAGACAATTGAGTCATATACGATTTGGTAACAATCAAGTTTTATCACTCTGTACCTGTTACTTAAGTCAATTTTCCTAACTTTCTGAGATTTAGTAGTTTTATCAATAAAACAAGGAAATCCGTATCTACAGAACTGTTTTAAATGTCAACTGAGTCAAAGATTCAAGTGTTTAGATATAAAATTGTTACTTTTGTATAAATTAAGAGCTTCAGAGCTTTCACACACACACACAAAAAATAGAGTTTTGCCTAAAAAAAGGTCTGGAGTTGGTCCTGTTAAAAAATAATGTAGAGTAGAATAATCTAGAAAAGGTATGTATGAATAAAATAACAGATGCAGGACAGGTCCAATAGCACAAAGCTCATATTATTGGGAAGAATCATAAACATAGGAAAGTCCTTAGAGAAAAATGTGTACTAGAAAGCTGAAGCAACATAAAGAAAATTCTTAAATGTCAGTTATTGTATATGAATGGTATTCAGCTAGCAAATTACTGAATATTTTGAGCTGGGTTCATTGCATAAGTAACCACAGAGAAAACAAAGGGTTAGACAACCAAACTGGCTTCCAGCTATGTTACTGGTCATAAAAAAAAAGGGTGCCCATGCCGCCAGGCTTCTTTTTCCACATTCTCCATACTTAAAAAAAAAACAAAAAAAAACAAAACAAACAAACAAAAAAAACTTATTTTTTGGTAATATAGCATTGTATACAACTCTCATATATGTATTGATAAATGAAAAAATCCACTCAGATATGCTTTTGGGTACAGGTGGAATACTTTTAAGTTTACACAGAAATATCCAGATGAGTGCTTAGCACAATGTCAGTATTTAATAATAAAATTTAGTACATGAAAACTGTATTAATTTTAAAACATTTTCAAATACTATTTTCCACTTCATTTTTTCTGTTAAAAATAAAAAAAAAATATTTTAAACAAAATTTAGATTTCTATTGCAAATTCGGTATATGATTTACTTGATTTCTCTTTGACAAGATTTCTGGCTTATATTTCTTTAATATTCTTTTATATAACTGTACTGTAGGAGGAAAAGGCATGAAAATTTCTGCAAATGTCACTTGTGCTCATTATAAAAAATTTGCTGTACCAGTATGTTGCAATAAAAATGAGCATATAATATAGTTTTTAGCTGAGGACAAGGAAAGATAAAATGGAAACTAATATAATTTAGTGGTTTCTAAGTATAAAGCATTTTACATATATGAATCCACTTCCATTTCCCAACATTCCTATATTTTAGATATTATTAATAGCTACATTTCACAGAACAGGAAACTCAAGCTTAGACAATTTAACATATGAAAATAAAAATAGTGAATATGGAATTCCAACCATATCTGACTGGCTAAAAACCATTTATTAGTTTTTGATTAGTCTTGCAGCCTAAAAATATTTTAGCCAATGTTAATAGCATATGTATACATAGACAATGTTTCAAAATTAAATTATTTACCTGAGATATCAAAGGAAATGATTTCACGAATGTGACAGTCATGATAACTCAAGAAAAGTTTTGGCCAGTAGAGACAAGTAAGTAGAAGCTTCAAATATACTGATATTTATATTTAAGCTCCTCTGTATGATGATAATTCATGTCAAGTGGAGTTGGAGTCTAAACGATTCTACAGGATACTATGGTGTTCATTCATAACGAGCATTTGTTACCTTACTGGGTTTTACCTGCAATTTGCTTAGTTAATCACAGCTAGACACATGTACATTTATTAGGATAAATAAGCCATTTCTCCTAAAATTAAATCCATAAATGATAATTATTTCAGAAGGGCTTTGCTATACTATAAATATAATGTGTTCCCTAAGTTGGGGAAAAAGAAACAGATATTGCTTTTTGCTTTGTCTTATAGAATGTTTGAGAGCCATTTGTTTTATAGATGAATTAAAATAATGCTGCAGTTTCTTAAAAATAAACTTAATATGTACTTTGGTAAATTAAATTTTTTTTTTCTTCTGACAATTCCACCATAGTTAAACCAGAGGAGAAAAGAGTTGTCAAATGGCATAGCATTGCAAAGAAAAACTAACATGGTGGACTTTTTATTCAAGGAAGCATTCCTAATGACACCAGCTTAGAGAATATATCCAAGTGCCTAACACAGAAACAGGTACATGTTATGTGTTGAAGAATGGTCAAACTACATCATGTTTGCCTATACATCAATAAGAGAAAGGGTCTAGATGGGAAGATGTTTTAAACACATTGTCAAGTTAACCCATGGGCATCGGCTACTGGAGTTGAGCCAGATTCCTGTGTAAACAAACACACCCATAGAAGGAGAAAGGTAGGATGGGAGGGAAGGAGGGAAGGAGAGAGGGAAGAGAAGAGAGAAAAGAGAGAGAGAGAGAAAGAGAGAGAGAGAGAGAGACAAACAATTCAATGGAATCTCAGTCAAATGCACTATGTGTACAGGAAGAAGGCAGAATGAGCAAAAACACTGAAACGTAAAACATTATAATACCTACAAAAACCTATATATACATGTTAACTTTTTCTATGAAGATATATTTTTGTCTTGTCACAAAACCACCAGGAAGTATCTGTTTGTCATCTCTAAGCTACAGGTCAGAGGCTGAAAATTCTAGAGCATTGAAGGCTGCAGCAGAGAATGAAGTTATTAATGTTATTATTCTTAAAGCCAATTAAACATATAAATATTAATATTACATGTGAATTAGCAAAATTAAACACTAAGACCCCGTATAGTACTGAAAAAAGTATCATTTCATAATAGATAATTCTACAATTTACAACTACAACAATCAACGGCAACAAGAAGAAATAGACATGGGTGTAGACATATAGCTATATAATAAGATTTTTTATCATTATTACAATATTAAATCCTAAATAACTAGAGTCTAACCACCCTTGGAATTCTTTTTGACAGTAAATCCCAAGAAACAATACACTAAACTTACATAAAACTATCAACTATTATACCCAGTCATCTCTCATTCATATACAAACTCAAGAGAGTGAGGGCTTCTCAAAATCATCATTTCAGAAAGTTCATTAGTTCAGGATTTTATCTGCAGGCTTCAGACACCCGAGAGGTACCCTTAGAAAGAAAAAAAAAAGTACAATCCATTTATTTTAACTGATTTTTATGATGTCTTTTAGATGCTAAAGTAAGTAAATAAGATCACCAACTACTAATGAGAAATGAATTGCTACTTATCAGCTTAACTAATAGACATAGATATTTAATTTTAAAAAGCCACATAAATGCTCAATATAAAAAGGAAATCATGTAATTTAAAAAGACTTCAGACTTGTAAATTATTTTAATAAAAAAGGAGCACGGATGGAGAGAGTTAGATTAAAAAACAAAATTCCTCAAATTTCAAGACCTCAAAATTGGTTTTTATTATATAAACAAAAATAGATATGTATATAACTTTGAATAGAAAATGTGGTAGATTGTAGATTGTAAAAAATGGCCACAATTCTTTGCAGTATCTCCTATCAATAGGTAGAGTCTGTTTCCCTACCCCTTTAATTTGGGTAGTCTTTGTGACTGACTGCTTGTCTGACACTGTGACAGAAATGTTGTGAGTTCTGAGCTTAGGTCTCAAGAGAGCCCTACAACTTCTGCTTTCAGTTAGAATCCTGCCACTATGTGAGAAGGTCCAGGTTACTCTGTGCCTACTGTAAGCCAGGAAAATGTGCTTAGGGAAGAAGGGTTTTCTGAAGTTCCTATCTTTGTCACCAGAAAATTACACAGGTTTTAGAAGGCATAATTGCTGCAAAGTGCCTGTAGACTTCAAAACTTGCTAAAGAAGGATGAAATCAACAAAGATCATCAGCTCAGTATATGACATGGTGGCCTGTACTTATTAGCAACTAAAAAAGTTCTTATTAGCTAATGGAATTCATGTAATCTACTTCAGGTATAGCCAGATGTCTGTCAATCTAATTAGTTTGAAGAGATATTTAAAAATTAGGTGTTTTAAAACAAATTTATAAGAAAACAAAGGACAAATACATATCCAAAACAAAAATCTCAGAAAAAAAATTAAGCAGTGTTAATTTAAAAATGTATAAAATGTAATAATTGAAACATTTAAAAGATCTTGCTCTTGGATGATGTAACTTTCAGTATTTAAGAACTAATTATCAAAAACGCATCAGAATGATATATTGAAGCATAGATAATACCATCGACCACTATTTGCATGCATCACTGGATTTCTGAATTACAAAGAATAAAATATATGAGTCTACGTACGCTTTGGTGACTAGTTTTCTCACAAAATGACACAACTTTCAAAAGTAGAAAACAGAAAAAAGCAAATACTAGATATTTCTTTCCATCACATTATTCAAAGATAAAACTGCTAAAATTTCAGCATATATTCTTTCAATAACTTTCTATGTATTTGCGTGGAATATAATCTCTTACTTTTTAAAATTTTTGTTTTATTTAGCACAGCCCAGAATATGCTCAGTAATTAAACTTTAAATCTGGTGTACACAATTTCTATGCAAAAATATCCTCATATAGGTGATAGGAGAGCATATTTCCTTTAGAAAGGAAAATTTGGCATTATATATTAAAATTTTTAAGTGTGTTTACCATTTGATTCAGAAATTCTGAAATTTATCTTAAGAAAACTATGACAAATAAACATGACAAGTGAGCTACAAGGATCCTATTATTTAAATAATATATTTTTTAAAGCATGTATATCCAACTAAGAGGCATTGCTAGATACTCTTTAGTCCAATCGAATATTATTCAGCCATCAAAGTAATGTTGTGGAAAAAAGTAATGATATTTCCATGCCATGATACATTAATTGAAAAAGTTAAAAATCTGGTTATCTAACATGTCCTCATTTTTAGAGTATGTTGTTTCAATTAGCATACGCTTACCATGTGCTAAGCACTTTATAAATAACTCATTCCATCTTAAATCTTCCCAATACCTATGTGAAGAAGGTACTATTGTTTTTCCCACTGCATCAATAAACACACTGAAGAATGGACAGACTAAATAATTTTCCTGAGTTTACACAACTACTAAAGAGCAGGTATTCAAACCCATCCAGCTTACTTCAGAGGTGCAACTTTTAATACACTATGTTATGCTGCTGCATATTCATCTGTGTGTGTATACACACAGTATGTGTTGTAAACACATACTTAATATATGTACCTGCATACTAGTAACCATCTTTAAGTATATTGGAATATTTTTGAAAAGTTAATCTAAATCAAGCTACATGATTAAACTTCATGTTCCTGACTACTATTAGTCTGCTAAATAAAATTTTAAACACTACAGGCAGTGATTACTTAAGACAATGACATAAGTGCAAACAGTTTCCATTGCACTTCCCAATACTTTATCTTATATACAATTGACAGAATGTAAGAAATCTATCATATTCCTTGTAGCTATGTTGATAGCGTGAAAGAAGGTGGAATAACCCTTATGTTCCTAATATGTTGTATGCACCTTACCCAATGATTTTGCATACAGTCTCAAGTAATACTTCTCATAAAACTCTTTGAAGTAAATATTATTATCCTTAATTTACAGTGAAAGAAATTGAGAATCTCTGGGTCATACAACCTGTAAATAGACCAACTCTTCCAGTCTCCAAATTTCATTTAGTTTTAACTTTTGTGTTTTTTGGTTCAAGCCTTAATTCTCTCTATTTAACTGAAAGTTAAGCGAAATCCAGAATTTTCAAAAATGCCTCACTGAAAATAAATTGTTTTCCACTAGAAATCATTGCCTTTTTCAACTCTAAAGAGTGTCTGATATTTTAAATAACATATGTGCATTCCCCCCTCCTCCTAGCATTATAACTGGTATAAATTTATTCCTTGGGAAAATGCTGTATTTAATAGGAATGTCTAAGATGCTTTCTGTGATTGTTCCAATGTGCTTAATTGAACCAAACAAAGCTTTACTGTGTACAACTCTTATGAAGACAACAAATTTTAGAATAAAAACTGATGCTGTTCCATTCCCAATCAAAAGTTAGCCCCCTAAAAGCAGCACTGGTGACTAAACAAGAAAAAATAAAGTAGTTTAAATTGTAACATGAGTTGGTCATGCATATATGTTCTGGTAATGTATTTCTCATAAATGCTAAATATCACATTTTATTCTGCCAACTATTAGAAGCCATAGACCTGTGTCTATATATCAATGTTTTTTACTAACTTATTTGACCAAAACAATTGTTCAGAAACTGAATGTAAAATCTAAGTATAATCTTTGGGGTCAATTTGAAATAGTTTGTAATGTCAATAACTCTCTGACTCTCATCTCTTCTTATTTTGAATACATAAGATTGAATTTAATTGATAATTTATGATGATTTTAGAAACTATATTTGATTTTGTCATGTTGTATGTATTAGTAACTAGAGACATAATGTTAGGCTTCAGGAGATACGGCTGAATGTTGAATGAACTAAACAATGTTATGGCCTTAGTTTACATGGAACCAGGACTATCCCTAAAACGTGATCGACTGGTATATCAGGAATAATATTAGTCAGCTAAGATATGATGCTTCTCTTAATTAAAAGGAACGTATCTTTTATTTCTACTTATGGAGTCATTCCTTCAATTACCAGTAATGCAATATTCATTTTCTGCTTTAGATGTAAGATAAATCCTATTTGAAACCATATTACACAATTGTGTTTTGAAGGTCTAAGTGTCAAAGCACTTTACAAATTTACTTGTGTATTCACTCTATCCTCTTAATCTGCATAGACATATTTGGTGTTAAAATCTTTAAAATTGGGGTTGTAATGCATTGAATATAGACTGAAATAAGAGAGGAGATGGTGGTTATATGACTTGCGACTAAAAATATAAAATTATAAGGTTGAATATCAATTAGGGAAGTAACAGTTCTTAAGCTAATGAAGAAATTCATTTGGAAATGTGGTATGGAAAAAATAGTGAGTAGCTAAATAAACAATCTAATGTTTAAACTGTAAGAAGCTGATATCTTTGGTAAATTTTCCCAGTTCCCCCCACCCAACACACACACACACACCCACACCCACACACACACACACACATACACGCTTGTGGGCATCAGGTAGATTTGCACGTTCTAGGCCTCTTGTAACAGGGTAAGGCCATGTAACCAGTTCTGACCAGTGAGTTTCTAGTATCGCTTCCAGAATGAAACATTCAATTGCATATCTCCAAAGCTATATTTTCCCTCTGACACAGAGGCTGGGAACATAGATAATTACTGTTCCATCAGTCTGGCTACCTGCAGGACTATGTAGCGGAGTTACTCTTAATGACTGGTGAAAGACATGTAACATCAATATGAAAAGAATATTCTTTTAACACTAATACTTAGAGGCTGTTTTCTATTGCAATATGAGCTAGCCTATCTTGATCTATATATAAACTAGTACCTAGAAATTAAATGCTACTATCAAAAACCTAAATTGTGTGTCACTGGCTTAGAAGCTACACTATAGATGGTAGAGAAACTACTATTAAATGATGAATCATTGTGTTATTGTATTATATAGTGGTAAAACATTTGGTAAAACTGTTGCTTATAATAACTTGCAAGACAGGCAATTCATCTAATGATAAATAAGATTACACACTATACACACACAAATATAATGACACATTATAGGAAAAGAGATGAGAAAACAGAAGTTAGTAGTACGTGTTGGTTAATGTTGGTGGCATTGACAAAGTGTTGTAAGAATGATGAGAGGTCATAAAAAGGATTGCCTGGTTTGCAAGCAGGAAAGAAAGAAAACAGCATTCAGAAATTCACAATTTTATAGTTTTTTAAAGCAATTACTTCTCATACCAACCCAGTAAAAATGCAATGGAAATAGTCATTGAGTAACAAAAACCTATTAGAACTCACCGTACAGCAAAGATCAAATAAAGTGTACGGCTGTCACACCCACTATTAAACCTCTGAATGAATTAATGTAGCACCCAGTAAATCTTTTCAGTTGGAAAAATAGCTCAGAGAAAAGAGATTGATTTACTGGAAGCATGCTGAGAAAGTTGCTCAGTCCTTTCAGGGAACACATTCTCCAATGCCCACTTCATACGGAACCATGGAAGTTAATGGGGGAAAAAAAAAGTGCTTTTCAGAGGGAAGAACTGAAAGCCAAGGAGAACAATGGATGGGATGCCTTCCCAGGGGACAAAAAAGGACCTAATTCGCCACCTGCAGGATAGCATACCTTCTTTCATTACTGTGGTACACTTTATTTTTCCTATAATTAAATAAAAGATGTGAAATGAATAGCCCACCTGCATTATCTGTGAGACTAGCATATAGTGGTCAAAAGTCAGATGGTTAATGAAGAATACAAGGTAGTATTGAAAGGTTATATTTTAAGGTCATTGTTTCTAGAAGAAATCTTGTCCTCCCCACACTCCATTTTCTAATTGGCGGTAACAAAAAGATTTTTGAAGTAATAGAAACGTACTTAAGGTTATCATCTATTTGGAAAACCCATTTAATATATATCCTGTTTAAGCATGATTATTTGGATTGACACTACTGACAGATAAATGATTAATAAGGAGAAAGGAAAGAGGGAGATCAAGAAAGACAGAGAGAAAGAGAAACATGGAAAGAGAAATTTGAATAGCAAAACTTCCATTTGGTCCCTGATAAAAAGAGAGCAGACAAGTATCTATTATGAGTGACAAAAAGTTGGTGTACTGACTATATGCAATACCAATTCTCGCACTTAACCTTAAAAGATGTAGGCGTATGTGCATGTGTGTGGGAGTGTGTGTCTATGGCAACTGATGAGACTTATACTAATTTAGTTTTTTAATAACTCAGCAGTAAATAAGCAAGAGAATTAACAAAGTCAATTGGCTTCAGTTATTAGAAAAAGTTGTAATTTATATTACAGTAATTTGAGTATTGATAAATTATCAATTTATATTAATATTGCACACTTTGTGCAATTTTATACGTCACCTGACTACTTTTGCATGAATCACCTTCTCTTTCTATAAGAAATATGCCATAAGAAACACTCAAACCTATGTTACCTGATGTTAAGTCCATTGCTCCATCCAACAGGCTTACAATTATGAGAAACTAAGAAGTATTTATAAGAAAAATCTATATTGCATAACTGTATACTGCATGTGAATGTTCATCAGTACTAAGGAGAAAGAGGCTCATTTTGTAGTTCAGTTAAGCATGGGACCAAACATTGATAAAATCTTTCTGGTGTACACATGTTAAAGTTATTTAGGAAAACAAGTGAGTATCCATACAATAAGGGGAACATTTTGTCTTCATACACTATAGAGAGAATATTCTGTGTGCAACCGGAGAGAATTCATAAGCAGGCTCATCCACCATTTCTTTCTAATTTCTTCCACATCCCACACCCTTTGCCAGCTTCTCATTAAGCAGTTTGTATATATGAACAAAGCCATTCCGGTAATGAAGAAAACAGAGATGTGCTGTATGGTTTATATGATTTATCAATGATAACATGATAACATATATCTGGTTTTAAATAAAATTAAATGATTTACACATGATGAAATTTTCTCCACTTTTATATGAAAATATGCAAAGACATCCTTTAGGTAAGCTATATAATTTCTCTTCCTATATCATATTTACAGTACTGTCTTTTTTTCTTTTACTCTCTAATCTTGAGAACCTCTCTACAAATAGTCATAGCAGCCACTGGCACCATTTCTCCTATGGGATGTTATTAATTTACTTCTATCTAGTGAGGTGCTTTGAGAAAACAGTTCAGTCAACAGAACTTTCCATTGTACTAGGAATTGAGAAAGGGTAACTTGGGAAGGGCATATATTCCTTGATATCTGAAAAATCTATTTCATTAATATGAAATGCTAAGGGTGCAAATTAGCTTACTCTTGTAATTTGGTCTTCTGCCCATTAATGTAAGCTCTAGAGAGAACAATGATTTGCCATATTAAAAAAAAAAAAAAAGATAAAAAAAGCCATTGATGCTTAAATAGCAAAGCAAAACAAACAAACAAAAAGTATTAGGTGGTTTTCCCCTTTAATTTTGCTGATAAAACAATTCTTGTACATTATCCCCATGATGGTTTGTAGTGCTATTAGGAAATCTAATTAGCTATTTAGGGCTGTTATTTGCAAAGAAATGGTTTACTTAATAAAAAAAAAAAGTAAACAACTGACAATGTGCATTTTCAATTTGTGGCAAGAAACCTGTGGATTTTATTTTTAAAAAGAAAATTTGGCTTTACTGTTAATAATAAAAATTACAATGTGACACTAAAAGAAATTGTAATAGTAAAAATAACCTTTTTTCTTTTGCATAAGTTTATCTGTTTTCCTTTTATAAAGATTCAGCAACTTAAATATAAAATACAGTATGAGAAAATTATTTATCCAGTGTTATATAGTTAATCATTGTGTCCTACTTCATATTCATTGAAACTTCTAATACATTTATTGGAATTCAAATATTAAATTTTTAATATACTCATTTTTTACAAGATATTTTAGATATACCCTATATAAATAAATCATGACTAATTTGGGGTAAAATATATTTTTCAAATGTATGCTTTATACATACAATGATATTTTCTCATTTAAGTCTGAGAAATATATAATTTAATACTAAAATAAAATTATAATTTTTTGTGGCACAGTTATAGTATCACTTGTAGATTATTATACATACACCAGTATGTGTTTTTACTAGTCACATGTCTCTAAATCTTTGGAAGAACAAATAACAAGAGTGCCCAAGATAAAGGAAAATACATAAAGTGTGGTAGCAGATCAAACACATAAAACACACACTATCAATCATGTCAGTAGGTTTGTTGTTGAGAGATCTGCATAATACTTACCAATCCTATGTCATTAGAAGGTCATCTATGTGATAAAGTTAAAAAATATATACATATATGAATACAGATTTTTAGACATAACTGTATATCTGCCTACATATAACTAACTATATGTGTATGTGTATATATATAGTAACTGGAACCAATCCCTCATGGATATTGGGGGACAACTAAGTTTTTGGTGCATCAAAAGTTATATGTCGCTTTTTGATTGCATAGGAGTTTGTGATAATAAATATCATATATATTATATATATATAAAAATGGAGAGAATATATATATGCATACATACATAGCCATATTTTGACTACATAACATTCAAATTAGAAATAATATCAATGCAAATTAGCACTGGCATTCTTTGAGCATCTAGAAGTAAAGTTATTTTTATTTTAAATGTATAGTGGTTCATTCTCATTTATGTACTGCATTCCACTTATAATTGTTATCTGGACAATGGGTTGATCTTTATATGATTATAATCTCTAGCAATGTTTATTACTTTAAATGCATATTTTCAAATTAACGACATATTTGCTACCTTTTTTTTTTCTTTTGGTAATTGTTTGCACAAAGTCGTTTTTCATCTCTCAATTTTTCTGTTGCCTTATAACAAAGTGTATCTCTTCTAAGCAACATGTAGACTTTTAGTTTGTTTGTTTTCCTGTAATGACCATCTGAGACTTTTCTTTGGGTATTTAGTCTATTTATATATAATAGAATTACCAATATATATGGTTCATATATATCATTTAAGCATTTGTTTCTATTTTTTCTACCTCTTTTGTGTTTCTTTCATTCCCTTTTCTTGGCTTCCTCTGTACTAATATTTTTTATTGTTATCCATTTGTCTCCTCCATTTGTGGGTAGTTATACTCGATTTTATTATGTTTTAGTAGTTGCCTTAGATATTACAGCATGAATCTTTGATTTAATAGAATATAAAATAAATAAGGAATTTGTGTTATAAATTACTATCTGCCACTACATAGGTAGTGCTAAGACCTTGGAGTACATGTAAGCATTATTTACTACCTCTTGACTTTTGTATTATTATTGTGATGCATTTTAATTTTGCACAAGATATCACTATGTTATTTTGTGTAATTAGTATTGATATGTTGTTTACCCACATATTTCCAAATTCCATTGCTCTTAATTTCCTCCATTTGCCTGTTTCCTCTTGGATCATTTTCCTCTTCTCTGCGGGGTTCTATTTAATATTTGTTTTCATTTGGGTTTGCTAGTAGTAAATTCTATCAGTTTTCGGTGATTTAGAAATATTTTCATTTCACCATAACTGGTGAGAAATGTTTTTTTTCTTTTTAATATTTTAAAGACCATTCTTTTCTAGCTTCCCTTATTTCTACTGAAAAGTCAGCTCGAAGTATTATACTGTTCCTTAGAAATAATGTCCTATCTTTCTTCTTGATTTGTTTAAGATTTTATTTTTGTATTTTTTTCTTTTATTTTCAGTATATCTAGTTGTGTTTTTATGTTAGATCTCATTTGAGCTTCTTAAATCTGTGGTGTGATATATTTCAGCAGTTCTGAAAATCTTTCAGTCATTATCTTAACATTTTAATTCTGCTCTATTCTTTATCTCCTTGCATGGAGAGTCTGTAGTTATACACATTAGGCCTTTAACTATTTCTCCCCCCTCTCTCTCTTTCTTTCAATTTATATCCTCTTTCTATGTTTATATCAAGATATTTTCATCCAATATAAGAATCATCTATCTGTTCAATTTGCTTTCAAATCCACATAGTTATATTTTCCATCATTGTATTTTTATTCCTAAAGTTTCCATTTTGACTTTTTTATAAATTCAATTTATAGTGGAATTCTCTTTTGTTATTAATTTTTCTTGATTATATAAATTAAAATTATTTTAGTTTCCTTGTGATGACTCCAGTTGCTTAATGACCTATGGATCTGTTTCAGTTTTCCGCATTTTTCTTCATTCCATTTCTTGCATCACCTGGCGGTTTATTTTTGTTTGTTTCATTTTATTTTTATTGAACACTTTATATATTTTAAGAAAAATCGAGGTTGTGGATGGTGTTATCTTCCTGCATAAAAGACATACCTAGTCTAACCTCTGGCAGTTCCCAGGAGACCAGTCACCTCAATCCAATTTGGGACTTAAGTGGCTGAAGGCTGGATTACAGTCTATATGAATTTGAGTTGCCAACAAATTAGCCCTATTCTTAAAATGTAGCTGTCTAAGGTTCCCTACTGAGGATATCAGTTTACTATAATCTGGTTTACTTCTTTTGAAGGTCTTAAACTCCAATTTTTGTATTTCCAACATGGCAAGACTATAGAAAACTCTGCTTTGCTTTGAAACTACTACTACCCTTTGAAACTTAAAAGGCAGCAAATTCTTCAAGGGAAATTTCACATATGATGTTGGCTCTCATCTCCTGACTCTCTAGATAGTCCTGAACTCCATTTTTTTATCTCATTACTCCCACAGAAATCCACGAAGTCTACTGGCTGATTCTCTGCCTGCTAACACTTGCCCTTTTGCCTGGCTTCTCAGTCCTTGCCCACAACCAATACTGGTAAACACTGAAAAGACAAGCATAACATACAGATATTTGGTTTTGTCTCACTAACAGATAAATTTAATAAAGTAGAAAGACACAAAATTAATATTCAGAAATCAGTTGCATTTTTATATACCAATAATGAACTATCAGAAAGAGAAATTAAGAAAACAATCCCATTTACAATCACACCAAAAAAAAAAAAATCTGGGAATAAATTTAATGAAGGAGGTAAAAGACTTGTACTCTAAAAACTATAAAGCACTGAAGAAAAAAATGAAGAAGATACAAATAAATGGAAACATATACCGTGCTCATGGACAGGAAGAATTAACATCGTTAAAATGTCCACACTACCAAAAGCAATCTATAGATTCAATGCAATCCTTATCAAAATACCAATGGTATTTTTCACAGAACTAGAATAATCTTAAAATTTATGAGGAAACTGACACACCCTAACTAGCCATAAAAAACCCCAACCACAAAAGACCCAACTAGCCACAGCAGTCTTAAGAAAAAAGAATAAAATTGGAGGTATCACACTACCTGATATCAAACTACGCTACTGGGCTATAGTTTCAAAATAGCATGACACTGGCATAAAAACAGACACACAGATCAATGAAACAGAATAAAGAGCCCAGAAATAAACCTACACTTATATGATCATTTAATCCATGACAAAGGACGCAAGAAATGCAGAGGGATAAAGATAGTCTATTCAATAAATGGTGCTAAGAAATCTAGACAGATACATGCCAAAAGGTGAAACTGGGACACTTTCTTATACCATACACAAGGGTAAACTTAAAATGCGTTAGACTTATGTAAGATCCAAAACCATAAAATTCATAGAAGAAAATATAGGTAGTCAACTCTCTGACATTGCTCTTGGTAACAATTTTTCTGATACATCTCATTGAGCAAGGGAAACAAAAGAAAAACAACAAACAAAGGGACTATATCAAACTAAAAAATTTTTGCACACAAAGGAAACTACCAACAAAATGAAAGGACAGACTACTGAATCGGAGAGGATATTTTCCAGTGATACATTTGATAAGGGGTTAATTTCCAAAATTTATATAGCGGTCATACCAAAAAAAATCAACAATTGAATTAAGATGGCCAACAAACATATGCCAAGATGCTCAACCTCACCAATCATCAGAGAAACACAAATTAAAACCATAATGAGACATCCCTTCACATTTGTCATAATGGCTATCGCCAATAAATCAATTAACAAGTGTTGACGACAATGTGAAGAAAAAGGAATCTTTGTATACTGTTGGAGGAACAGCAAATTGTTGTAGCCACTATAAAAAAACAGTTTGGAGTTTCCTAAAAAAATTAAAAATAGAACCACTTCTGGGTATTTCTCAGAATGGAAGAAATCCAAAACACTAATTTGAAAAGATATACGCACCCCTATGTCTGATTCATCACTGTTTACAATAGCCGGGACATGAAAGCCATGTAAGTGCCCATGATTGGCCATGTATTCGTGATTGGATAAAGAAGTCTGGTACATCTATGAAATGAAATATTTCTCAGTCATAAAAAATGAACTCTTACCATTTTGTGACAACATGAATAAACCCTAAAGAGTATTATGTTAAGTGAAATAAGTCAGACCGAGAAAGACAAATACCATATGATATCACTTATGTGGGAAATCTAAAGAACAAAATAAACAAACAGACAAAAGGAGAACAGACTCATAGATACAGAAAACAAATTGATGTTTGCGAGATGGCAGGGGGGTTGGAAGGCTGAGTGAAAAAAGTGATGGGATTAAGAAGTGCAGATCGATAGCTACGAAATATTCACAGCGATGTAAAGTACAGTACAGAGAATACAGTCAATAATATTCTGAAAACTGTGAATAGTGCTGGGAGGGGTACTAGGCTAATGGAAGGGATCACTGCATAAATCATATAAATGTCTAACCACTATGCTATACACCTGAAACTAATATACAATAATACTAATGTCAACTGTAACTAAAATAAATAAGTAAGTAAATAAATAAATAAATAAATAAATAAATAATTTAAAAAAGAAATCTGGGTTCATCTCAATAAGCTTTCTTCTTTGGGGGGAATCTTCTATTTTTTTGATAGGTTTGTTATCATACAAACCTGTCTATTATAATGGAATATACATTCTTAAACCCACAAACAAGTCTACAAAATAGGTATTATGATCATTCTTTAAACATTCAAAGATTTATGTGACTTCTCTGACTCCAAATCATCTTATATAACTCTCTGTAACTATAAAATCATCCTTTAAAAAATAAAGACTAATACAGTTAACAGAAACTATGCCAAAAGAAATGGGTTTAGTTAGGAATGTTGATATATATCAATATTCAACATACCTTCAAAATAAACATGCAAGTTAATATTGGTGTTTTGTTATTATATAATCATAGTTTCAGGACACAGTGCGTTTTCTTTGTCATGAAGCCCTGCCTCTCTCACTGTTTATCTTACTAGTTCTATTAAAAAAAAAATACTGATAGTATGACTATGACTCCATCTATGATTTAATCATCCTATTTTTTTGCATTAAAAATGCATTTTATTGCTAAGGATCTACTCAACCTCTTTCAAATGAGTTCTACATGAAGTTCTACATAAAGAATATGCATAGAGATAAATTTGAGTTTTAAGAATATGTTGGCTGATTACTAAAATAAGTAGCAAACTCCTTTGCTTTTGACAGTTTAAGTCCATTTCATGAAGCACAATAAAACTCTTTCATAAGTTTTCTTTTATATGCCAGTAGGACTGGACTAAATTAACTATTGGGAGAGGAATATTTCTAAGACCCATTTTGTAGATAATAAATAGTCCCCTAACTTACTATCTAAGTGGTAGCAAAAAAAAAAAAAAAAAAAAAATCATGAAAATCATTCTGTAAGACTTTTAATAATACCCTGATTCTATAAATGAAATTGCATATATTTTTAAGACTTTACAGTCTTTCAAAAAAGAATATAGGAGAATAATCTTTCTATTACAGTAGTAAAACACTGTCAACATTTTCGTTGTGTAAGCTCTTTCTAAATAAAATTAGTAGTCTTTACTTGAACTAGTTCATGATTAATTTCTCATTTTCTAGTCAATTCAGTTCAATTTTCTGTGCTATTCATATTTAGTTATCTCCATATTATTTTAAATATGCCAAAACATTTTTACAAATGTCGACGCGTACCTTCTCTTCCCACAATGATTCTTCATTTATGGACTAGCATATTTTCTCTACCATTCAAATGGCTGTAGAAATAGGTTCTAATTCCTGGAATTAAGGTTTGTTTATATGTTAAGAGAGTAATAATAAACCTTGACTAGGTCCATGTAAGATAAACAATAATATAAATACCTAGGATAAGAGATTGCAATAAGGCAGCATTTATGATCCATTAGCATAGATGATGTTAATAATAATATCAACTAATTACCAATAGCACTATTTCGACATTCTCTAATATAAATTCGATATTAACTTAGGGGAAAAATTTTAAAAAGTTCAATTATATCCTGTTTTCTACAATGTGAAAATTGAGCTTCCCTGAAATTCTGTATATTCAATTTCACATAGCAAAATGTAGGAGTGAAATAAGGTAAACTGAGTCCTAAGTTTATTTCTTTCCAGTATTTTACACAAATAAAATCTTCGATAAAATATCAACAATATCCCCATAGCCACAACAACTTCAGTGTACCTCTACCTTAAAAACTGAACAGTGAAATGGAAAAAAGAAGAGCTTTGCTCTCTGATTCCTGCCAGGATATGAACTAAGTATATTCTTGTAATTCAAGTATCAATAGGGACAAAAGAAGTAATATAAATTAGTGAAACAGGTCACACATATCATATAGAAAGTGGTCAGGACTGTGGGGATAGCAGAGTTGATGTCCATGAAAATTCTATTTAAAAAATGTTAACTAGAGTGTGGGTAACATACAACTGCAAACAGGTGTAAGTGGTAGCCTAGGAAGGCAGGCAGGAGATGGCTAAGAGAAGAATGTGCTTGTCTTGGGGTTTAAGGGTACAAGTTAGTAAATTCTTAATGAGATAGCTGATAATGATAACAGAAATTCTTCAATAGCAAGAGAAGCTCTAATAACTAATCTACTCAGTGAAATCAGTGCTGCTACTTCTCAGGGTTTGGAAAAGATTAGATAAGAGCATATATTTAAAAGTGAGTTGAAATAATGCTGTTAAAGACAAGGAGTAGTTTTGAAGGGCAGATATGATCATTATTGCTTGGGGGGAGAGGTAAAGAAACATGACTAAGTTTAGAAAAATTTAAAAATAGTTTTTAAGAGTCTTTCTGAGGTTATATTCTACTTCAATACAGTTAATATTTTATTTTTCTATTAAATATTCCTACCAACTTATAATATGAAAGGAGACATATCTACTGATATATTACATTTAATTGTAAACAGATCTAATTCTTAGAAATGTCTTTTTTTATGATGAAAAGCAGAATATTTATCCCTACCTTTCTGTCCATTAGTTTGTTTGATTTTGTCCATTAAATTTACGTAGATGAATCACTCCAGTCCCATATTATATGAAGTCATTGACTTATATAAAGGAAACTAGTTAGATTCCTAAGACTCTTCATGTCTCTGCATTTATAAATCCTGAGTTCATAAAACATGTTTATCAATCATCTTCCTTCCTGTTTCTTCTTTACACTTTTTTATATGTTTAAAAGCAAGGTTGAGATTTTTAAAATGGAAAGTACAAACTAGTACAGGGAGGGTGAAGAATTTTGACCTGAAAATGAGCCCAATTAAATATCTTGAGATCAATCATGAAATTTACCTAGGATGCTGATAATAAGTAGGTAAGATATGTAAGACTAAAGATTGACAATGTAACTATTTAATCAGCAAATATTTGTTGAAGATATATTATGCCAAATCAATGTGTTAGACCCCAGGGATACAGTGGTTTTGTTTGTTACTATTTTTAAAAAAATATACAAGGAAATGGGGAAAAAATAAAAAAGTATTATAGCCATCTATCAAAGGAGGAAAATATGAGAGGGGGAAATGTCAAGAAACTCAAATTCTAGGAATATTCCTGATCTAATCTAAGAAATCTGAATGTGTTTAAATCATACAAATGCAAAATTTTAAGTATTTTGTCAATTTTGACAATCTGAAAGAAGTAGCCAAAATGCACCCTATTAATGTTCATGAAAATGTAACTCTTTTAAAGTAATCTGAGCAGAGCATTTAATACTTGGTCGTACATAGTCAAAAAACACCAACAACACCAAATCTAAACACCAATTTTAAAAATAAAGGTGTTGCTGACACCTGATGGATTCTACAACCAATTTAATGAATTGTGAGGAAAATAGACATTTAGAAAGAAAATATCATGACCATGGTAAATTTCATAGCTGATGTGCCCTCTGAGGCTGAGTTGTAAACACCGGCAGAATATGTAAATAACATCTGCTTTCATCAACTTGTGAAAAATCTTTCTGAAATGCTCAGTGGAAATAAGGCAACATGGCCGTATATAATAAGAAAAAGATGTATATTTTACATATAGAGATAGATGTAAAAGTATATTTGTGTGTATGTGTGTGTGTGCGTATGTATAAATACAAATAGGCATGTACATGCCTATGGCAGATGTATTCACATACGATCTACAGATTTTTGCTTAGTTAGCTATGTATGATGTTACTAGTTCCAGAATATTTGATATTCTGTTTATCTGCTACTACTAACATGTGCACTGATGAAAACATCCTGGTGTATACATTGATAAGTAAGGATTTTGAGTTTATCACTAACATTGAGGGAAACACAAAGGACATTAATATGGTTATGACTTAGATTATGTGACTGTCATCATACTATATAAATAAAAACTTGATAGACTGCAAGGGCCATATAAAGTACTTGGAATTTGTAAATTTTTTTTTACCAACTTTGTATACTATTTCGTATAAATGTCAATTGCAATAAAGCATCTAAGAAATGTGATCTACCTTCAATATTTCCAGGTTTGTGAATTTATAAAAGAGCTCAGATTATTAATGGCTTTTAAGTTTTCATGAAACAGGGAAGCATTACATGCATATAATCTGAAAGTAGTTTTTTTGTTATTTTGTTTCATTTACAGAATTCTGAATCATAGTCTGCCTCTTTTAGCAATCATGTGTTCTGTAAGTAATGACAAGATGATCTAGTCTGGCTGTAAGAAGGAAGGTAAGGATCTGTGCATACCAAAGTGAAACAGCTGGTCATGTGCCATCTCTATATGCATGCATGAGCATGTGTACTTTCCAGGCTAAAGTAGAAGCAGTGTTTTAATTTAAACTTCAATTAAAATAACCAATTAGATCATTAGATCAGTGGTATTGTTAGTAAGTTACATTCATTAATGATTTTAGTATGAGATGATGCCTTCGGTTTTAAGAAATAAGTAGAAAATCTCCAGTCTTTCTATTTCCTAGGCATCATTAAAAATAAAATAAAAACAGAAGGAAACATGATACCTATACCAGAGAAAAGGTTTCTATCAACATTAAGTATCTATTAACTTTCAAAATAGTACTGTGAATAAGAACCTTTTTGTTCATAAAGTGCAAATGTCATCACTTATATTATATAGTTAGTGCCCATATATTTGTCATTGTGTAATTTATTTTCCCATGATTGGAGAAAAGCATTGTATCACCTATCTCATATCTTGTCAAAAGAAGTCCGTTTTAACTTCTAGGTCAAGGACAAATCATTTTAGATTGCCTAAAAATATCAATATTCTTAACAAGATGCTGTTTTTAAGGGATAAACAACAATCAGTAATGCCATATTGTGCTAGGGCTATTTCTAGTTACACCGTCATGTATGAATATGATTTTAGGATGTGCATCCTCTTTTCTAAAAATGACTGAGCAACATTTCACAATTAATATAAATTCTGATTATTTGTTTTTGAATTTAATTTTACTTTCTGGGGGAAAAGGTCATCAAAAGAGTTCCAGGAAAATAAAGTGAAATGTCTATTTTTGTTTGTGGAACTAACACCTCAAAATTTTGTACAAACTTTATGACTATCTCTGAATGAATCACAGAACATATAAGAGTTGGTTTAAGGGTTATAAAGAAATCCACTGACCTCGCTACTAATTTTAATTCATCAAACAAGCACTGTTTTCTTCTCTAAAATCTATCCTCACTCCAAAAAGGAGAGAGCTCATTTAAATAAGCATATCTATCTCTGGTTTTGGCTAATGCAGTATTATGAACTACTGGGACAGTCCCAAGAACTTCTTCTGTGTACTGAATCTTTGTCAACATCAACAATCTCTTTAAGTTCTTTCCACGCTCTACCACTCCAAAATACTAAAAATAATAAAACCTCTCTCTTAACCCTATTTCCTCCTTTTGCTACCACCTCCTCTATCTTCCCTATTATAGATAAACTTAAATGAAACAGATTTGTAAACACGTCTCCATTTTCTCCATCCCTCAACTCATTTGTCACAGTTTGGGATCTCCAGAGCAGATGCTGAAATGCAGTTTGATATGCAAAATATTAATTAGGGATCAACACCTGTGAAAGGAAGAGCTATATGCAGGTTTGGGCAGAGGGAGAAGTTGAACTCAGTGCTGACTGGTCAAAATCCCAGACAAGTCAGCAAGGAGCTTAGAAGTCAAACTGCTCATCAGACTGTTTTAAAGGGCAGAAAATGCCTATTCCTTGCCTAGCAACTTGGTGCAAGCTCCCCTTGGAAGGGCACAGCCAGGGCTGAGGAAGCTCTCTGAAACTGAAGCCCACCTTGATAGAAGTGACAGGGAGAGGCTATCTTCTGATTGCACTTCCATTGAAAAGGAATATGGACAGCAATTCCTTCTGTGGACCAATTCATTCCATTATGGCTTTACAATTTTTTAGCATAGCTTCTCTAGCAAACATCACCAATAACCATCTCTCTAAATTTAATAAACAATTTTTGGTCTTGTATTAGTTGACCTCTGTTTCAAGCACAAGCATTGTATTCATTCTGTCTTGGCTATTCAAGCTCATCACATAGAAGGATTTAATTTACACTGCCAAAGGCTGCTATCTAAGACTGGTGCATTTCTATATGTGCAACTCAAAAATAGAAATATTTATATTATTTGCTGCAATTTTCCCTCAATCAAAATGATGGATTTTTCTACTTTGCTTTCTTTTTAGTTTCTCAAATGTATAGTCCATCTAGGAAAAAATTAGCCATTCTTTATAGGATGTGGTTAAGAAAAACAATGTTTGTATAGCAATTACACCACAATCAATAGAAAGATTCTGCAAACCCTGATTTGCAGTACACTCTCTGTTTAGATTTAGTGACATTTCCTGCATTGTTCATTTGGCTGCTTTTATTGAACTATTACAATTAGGAGAAAAATGGCTCTTTAGAACATTTTAGCAATCATGGACATTGCTTCTGGTTTGTTTGTTCCTGCCTTGTTCAATTAGTTGAGATTGATATAGAACACCCAGTTTCATGGATATTGCTTATTGCTAAACACAACCATTCCATTAAACATTGCTTTGTGAAGTAGGGGAACAAAAATCCATGATAAATCACCCAGCATCAAACAAATTTAATCTCAGCAATGGCTTGGAATAAAGGGGTTTATAATAAAACCCGGTACCTGCAAAGTGTCTAACATATAAAAGGTACATGTTACTCACTTTACATACAAAATTTGCTTCTCAATATAATGAGATAAGTGTTTAAACACTTGTTTTATAGATGAGAAAATTGAGGGCCTAAACAGTTTTTTTTAAATGCCTAAGAGGTCAGAGTCAAGACTCAAACTCAAAACCATAATGGATCTGATTTCTTTAACAACTAACTCAGTTCTCACATCAAAGCCAAGAAGTTGCTTATTGTGTCTTCTCATTTCATGATCTTATTTGCGTACCTCCCATCCATGTGCAATCTGGTCTCAGTTCTATGAACTCCTTGAAACAGCCAGATGTTGGAACCTGTTGTTTCTTTTGAGTTAACACTTAAATTCCCTTCTCGCTTTGTCCCTGTAGCTCCCTTTTCCTCACTGCTCTCCCTCCTTAGTTTTCAGAATCAGCTTATGACTCACTTGCTCAAAAACAGAATGATTATCCTCCAAAGAATAGTTAAGAACCTCTGTATTTACACTGATCATACCTCTGATATACCCTTTATAGCATTTATCGCATAAACTTAGTAGTATCTTCTCAATTAACTTGAATTACTAAATGAAATATACAGTCTGGGTTAAAACTTAAGTATTAAAGAAGAGGCCAATCAAAAACCAAAATTTCTCTCCTTAAGGGGTTGTCCCTCGAATTATCCCTCCAATCTCAGGCTCTACCTAAATCCACCTCTAAAGTCACCCATGTACTTGCTTTACCTCCCACTGATGTGTCTCTCGGTTGTACTGGATTCTGTTGATCTCTTTGCTGAAACTTCTGTTACTCTTTAGTTTGCTGGTACCTTCTAGTATTTTCCTGTGAACTGTTTTATGAGTTAGTCAGTTCTGGTTCATTACTTGAAAAGTTTGAGGAATCTAAAATATATTATTGTTTATTGCAATTTGTCACCTTCACCAACATGCTTAGGGTGATGATCAGCCCTACCATCATTCAAGAAAACAACAAAAATTCAAAATTTTGTATTCATTTAGTATCTCTTTATTTTTAGTTACTAAGCCTAATAATTCATTCCATTTCTTGGAAATGGTATTTATTTTTTTTCGAATGTTTTAAAGCAGAATTTACCCATCAATCTGTGCTTGTTTTATGCATCAATGTCATTTTTGCTTTCTTAACTAATTTCTCCTGCTACAATCCAACTGACACTACTAAAAGAACTTTTTTCTTAATGGCTGTTTTCAGGTATTTGTTTCCTTATTTAAAAATTTGCAATCAGTTGTTATCTATCAAACCAGACTGACCCCACAGTAACTCAGTTATGTAACCCTCTTCTGTTTAAGAATATCTCCACCCTAATTTCAATGTCAAATTTCATCTCCACGGTCCTGTCCACTGCTTTGAACTAGATGTTTCCCAATTTCTATAGTTTTGTCATTTTGGTCCAGAGAATTCCTTGCTGTGCTTTGTATTGTAGAATATTTAGCAGCTTCCCTGGCCTCTACCAACTAAATACTGAAAGAACTCTCCCCCGCTCATTTTCAATAACTAAATGTATCTCCAGACATCATCAAATGTTTCCTGGAAGGAAAATCTTCCCTGTTGATATATACTACTTCAACCATAAATTATTATCAGAAACTTCATATTTAAAAAGAACCCACTAGTTTTATTTTGATATTTATTTATCTGTTCCTTCTTTTGAATATCACAATTTCTTTTGTATTTAAAATATTTATCCTGTTATTTTATTGTGATTTTTTACACATTTTATGCATCTTTACCTAAGATGAGATTCAAGAAAAAACTCTAAGTTGAGAATTTCATACACACTTGATTATGGTCTAATCAAAACTACCTAAAAATGAGGTGTTCAGAATGAAGGAACAGTTTATCTTTCCTGTTTCTATCTTTCACTAAGTGAAATAATGTATTATGTGAGATGTATTTTTGAAATATAATGAAGGAGCTGAAGTATGAAACTAGTAATGATACTTAATGAAGCTCAACTCATAGTTTTGGTAATATTTTAGTTCTTTAATTCTATAGTAATAACACTAATTTTCTCAGAAAGAAATATTACTTCCCTTTTTTAAATACATGATTCATCTTTCGGTTTTGTAAGGTAGTTTGAACTTATAGTTTAGCACAATTGAGGCCATTTACAAAGGAGAAGTAAAATGTTTCTCATAGTTGTTAAGAGAACAATAGTCAAAGCTGTATTATGAGAACAGGAGATTGATCAAACATACTTAGTCTATTTAAAATCTAATTATATGAACAGAAATCTTTAAAATGTGTTTGGTTATTAAGATCTGTTTCACTTTATTTTTAGATTCTAAGTAAATAACTTGTGAAACAAATGGAATATATATATATATATATTCATGTAGTACATGAATACATATGTATGTGTGTGTACATATAAATATGTACCATGCACACATCATTAATCATACTGGATCTAATTATTTATAAAAAAGATGCATTTCCTTTGTTCTTTCCTATCAGATATTAAATACATATGAAAATCAAATTTATGGACATTTCCCAGATTGTGTTGAACTGCCCCACGTACATGAATTTCTATGTGTTCAGCATATGACACACAGACTGCCAATTTAAAAATTAGAAAAAAATGCATCAAAATTTCCATTAAGTGTGCTCCCTCAGTGAACACCCTCTGTTTTTCTGGCAGAACCCAGCATGATCTAAAAAATAAGCAGCATATTGGGAACAATAATGAATATTTATGTTTTAAGAAATCCTTTCACATTCTTTTTCCATCTGTACTTCTAGACCCCAAAATACTAAAATAGTAGAGGGAGTAGGGAGAGTTTGTTATAATGCATTAGTTTAGTGATAGAAAACATCAATGAGACTGTGAATCACTGATGCCTAGGCTGCATGGAGGCACAGTTGATGTAAACTGAAGCATACTGGCTATTTGCATTTTTAGTTAACACCACTGCATTACCTGATTTCTATAAAATAAACTTTAGTGTATTAAATTTTCAAAGAATAGATGATGGAATACAGAAATATCATTTAATAAAGAAGAAAAACTTATTAAAAACATGAAAAGAGATGAAAAGGGCCAAAAATGGATATACTAGGAAAAATAATGGTTTGAGGGGAAAAAAAACATAATACTCCTCAGGCATGGTTTTAGACATTAATATGTTAATTCATAGACTTAAGAGAAAAGACAAAAGCAAGAGTGAAAAACTGTAGATTAACTTCTGTTGATTTATAATAATTTACAAAGACAAACCCAAGATGAATATCGCCAAATAAGTCTTTTTAAATGAGATTCTTCACTTCATTTTACTTCAAGGGACCTATCGATGAGTGTTTATGCCAATTTCCTGCTTAAAGTTTCAGTGATCTATATTTGCTAATAAATGCGAACAGATTCTGCTTCTAAGTAACCTCCAACCATGGGCAAAAGAGTGCAAAATATCTGGGTGAAAATTAGAATTCTTTTTTCTGACAACCTAGTATTTTAGAAAATCCAGAGGTTGGATGTCACCTGGAATAGTTGATTATTGATTGATTTGTTTATTTGTTTGTTGTCAGAAGGCAGACAGCAAAACTGTCTTTTCTGGTAAATGTTAGCTTTGATGAACTAAAGTGGAAAATAGCAATGAAAAACACCGTACATGTTCTAATTGATAAACACAAGTAGTTTAACAAAATGTAATACCATTTCTAATCAAAATTAATATCTCCTCAATTTCGATATTATGCCTAATTTAAGTTGCCTCCAGAATTATAACAGAGTACTAGGATAGCCACGTATTGGAGAAGAACAAAGAGGATACATTTTCAGCCTATTCTAAAGTTCTAAATCTCAGAGATGACGTCCATGATTCAGTTCTCAATATAGAAATTATGGAGGACTCCATTCTTAGACCCTGTGTATACAATCTCAAAAAACCAGTTTGAAACATTGACTTTAAGCTATCAAGGATGGTTAGGGGTTATAGAACATGTACTCATTTTCATCTTTAAACAAGAATAAAATAAAAGAAAGGGAAGTTTTTTCCACTTGGCATTTTGTCTCCTCTTAAATGCAAAAGTGTGACTTGCTCACACACAAACTTAATTAAAGACTGCTCGCTCAGTAAAGGAAGAACTACCTTAAAGGAAATTGCAGCTGTGGTGCCAATATCCTTCTGTTCTGTTAAAAAGAAAAGTAATTGAACAGTGAAGACTGTGACAGAAAAGTCTAAATGTTATAGGGACTCTCAGACATTTGTTTGAAGTTTTTCTCAAGCATTTTAAGCCTAAGCCACCGCTGGATTCTCCCTGTTGGGAGGACAGAGTGCGAGAGATCACATGCCCAGGACTGAGCTCAAGATGTGCCACATCAAACTGTTTACCCCTTGACCTCCTCTCCTCCTCTGCTGGGCTGCACATATTCCGTTTCCTCTAGATTAAGAAAAAAATCAATTTCACCAGTGAAAAAGACTTTTAACTTAAAGCTAAATTCCCTGAAGTTAAAAAAAAAAAAGGGCAAAATCTCCCAACTTTTTCATAAACACTAAAGACCAAATTCCTCTGTTTCCTTCTTTTCTAAATTAAACAGAAATATGTTGAAAAGAATGAAACCTCTAATACCTCCATAAATGAAAAGCCTATTACTTTCACTTTGAAGCAGTATATTCTATCACCAAAGTGTAACCGTTGAACTTAGCTAGATCTTTCATAATCTTTTTAAATACATTTAATTTCATTAAATATTTTTAAAACATTCAATTCCATGACACTTTACCTCAAATTCTCTTTCAATAGTAAAATGCCTGGTGTTCTCATCCCGATGGCTTGAAAGGCTAGAGTTTATAGACTGAGTAAAAGTGGAGGAGCCTAAAAAGCTAAAACCTCATCAGCATGAGAAAACATGTCACTACATCCCCCCCAAGCCTCTCTAGAGTGTTCCACACTCATGGATTTGTGTGCCTGACCAAGGCAGAATCAATTTGACTGAAATGTTCCTAGTGCTCAAGCTATTTTCATTCTTTAAAACTCTTGCAATACGAGCAAAAGAGTATGGAGTTTACTAATATTTGTGACATTTTGAAACTGGTTTGTGATGGATTGTGCTATGGAATATGGATTTTAGGCATTTCACTTTACTGGTCAGAACTCAGTAACCACCTGTCCATCAACGATATGGTGCTAAAAAGTGTCTGTTCCTGCTTATGAACCAAAAATACTGTCATAATATGAACATGGTCCATATTTAAAATCATTCTAAATTGTCTTTATGGTTGAGGTACAAAATTTAAATTAAACAAACACACATACACACACATGCACACACATGGATGCATATAAAACATCTTCGAGGTAAAAAGAAATATTCTAAAAGTTCTATCTTCACAGATAATTTCCATATTTTACAGTGTGGTTTTACCCAAAGCATATTTTACCCTTTATATTTTCTATGGCTAATTATTTTGAATGATTTAAACATGAATTACCTGAAATAAAGTTTATCCCCTCTTTTGTGAAGGCCTGGAAGCCTTAGTTATTGTACCTCTAACACTGGATCATCATGTTATAATATATGCATATTTTAAAGGGGATTGTCTCTATGAAAACCATGCCCTCTGATCAGCAAACAGGAGCATCTTTTCAAGTAACTTCATTCAATATAGGAGAACTAAAGAAGGAACAAGTTCACAGAAAAACTACATATTTCAGTTCAATAGTTTGGGGTAGTAAAAGCATTTAATACATAATGAATAACTGGTTGAATCAATACGTTCCAAAATTATTGATATACTATCTAGACACAAGTTAAAAGAATGATTTCCAGGCTTTTTGTAGGGTACTCAAAAATTTTTTCTGGCAACTTGTATGTACCTAAAATTACACAATGTAGCACACTGTTCTCTTTACCTTGAAATAAATATTAGTTAAATGTACATACTCCAAGAATGGGAGTTTTTCTTAAAATCTTTTGTTCTTTATAACTTGTTATGATATAAAGTTAAATAAATATAAATATAAAAACATAGGAAGGGCTTTTCAGCTCCAATATATAAAGATCTTGGAAGTCCTCATTCTCTTAAAAGGAGAAAAAAAATTAAACAAACTAAAAATCAATGACTTTTCTTGGACTAGTCAGAGAACTGAGGTTATGGGCAAAAGGCAAAATGATTTGCATAGAAACACCGTACTCTAGTTTTGGGACAGAGTAAAGTTGTTTTCCACAGGGGTAGAGGTTAAAATTTCTGACACTGCTAATCATGTATACTGGAATTGAACAATCAAGCAAATTCATGGCAGATGGTGAGAGCCGGATTTCTCCCATTGTTGGCATGAGAGTTTACAGATAAGCAAAAGAATGAGGCTAAATTGATCCATGTGGTAATGGAGTAGAGTTCGAGAGATATGAACTCATGATTTTAAATACAGATTGAAAGGTTACATAAAAAATATTTATAGATATGTGTATTTATAAAAATATTTATAGATACTAATCCATGTATACACACATATATTTCCTTTCTCTGAGGGCCTAGCAGTACTGCTACATACTCCAGTAGCAATGAGCACACCCAGCTTCCAGATTTTTGATTTATAATACCATTCTCCAATAAAATGAACCAGGGCTCCAAGGAGAAATAGGTGATACAAAGATGGAGCAAAATATATGTGTGTGTGTGTGTGTGTGTGTGTGTGTGTGTGTGTGTGTGTGTGTGATAGGCCTGCGGCATAGGGCAGTGCCAGAAAGTGAGGAAGTGCTCAAGCAGTAGATAACATATTGATGAAGCTATGTGAAAGTGACATAGGATCCAACTGAAAAAATCCCCTAATGCTCCAGCTAGAACAATTTGAACAATAAAATAAACCAGTATTAGATTATAAGGCAAAGTTTAAATTAAATATCCGCGAACCCATATTGATATAAATAAGTGACTGAATAATGGTAGAAAAAACACAAATCTCATGCACAGAAAAATTCCAAATAATTTATATACATACATTGCCTCAAGGAGGTGGAATATAAATCTCTGTTTCTTAAGTGAGCTGTGCATAGTGACTTTCTTTCAAAAAGTACAGTATGAAAAAATGGGGGAAAAATAACTTTACAGAGGAGAAAACTGACAAACACAACTCAAATAGATGATCAAGGTCAACACAATCATGTTGATAGTGTGAACCCTTAATATAATGTGATGAAAACAGAACTTTACCTTTTAATCTACCTCCCCCAAAAGACATCATCGCAGTCTAATCATGAGAAAACTACAATACATATCCCAATCGAGACATTCTACAAAATATTTAACTGTTACTTCTCAAAAACAAGCAAAGTCTAATAAATTGTCACAGCTAAGATGAGCTTAAGGAGACATGGCTACACAATATAATGTGATATGGTATTCAGGATTAAATTCCAGAACAGCAAAACAGGTAGAAACTAAGCAAATTTGAACAAAGTATTGACTTTATTTAATAATGTATCAACATTGGTTCATCATTAAAACAAATGGACTACTAATGGAAGACGATAAAAATAGAGAAAATTGGATATAAAGTATACGGAAACTCTGTACTCTGTAATACCTTTGTAATTTGTCTGCAAATCTGAAACTGTTCTAAAATGAATAGTTTATTAGGAATGAATGTGTGACATAATACTGTCAAAAAGACCTCTTATAATCCCATACCAATATGGCTAACCCACTTGCAATGAAAAACTGTTAGCCATGAACTTGACCTTGGAGGACTCAAGCCCATGACTTAGTTCCAAAGGCAGCATGGTGGATAGAGCATAAATCAGACAGGCGGAAAGGACACAGTCAAAGCAACTAAGTGGCAAATACTCTTTGGATTAAAGGTTTCCAGGATATGGAGAGGCTTGTAACACAAGTCCATTTCTTGAAGGGGACAGGTGGGAATAATGTAAAACATCAAACAAAATATGCAAGTTATTGATTCTTTGAAATGGGTAAATGATGATGCTTGCAAAAAATTTTAATGGTTTTTACCTGCTGGCACATTGTCTTTGGTTTATTAAGCTATTTTCTGAGAGTTTGTCTAAGAGATTTAACAGTGAGCAGTTAAATATTTAATATATAAGGCACAGAAGGGTTATTTAAGCAATTATGGCATCTAAGATTCTTAATTTTTTAATAATGTTAATTTCAATTAGGGATTGAATACATTATAAAAGTATCCTTTTTGTTTTTTTTATTCAGTTAAAATTTTGATAAGCATTATGCTTTAGATGCTTTTTTCAAAAAAGTCCACAACACTTTCACATTCCTTGTGGCAAAACGAAATTAATTTTAGCCCTATAGAAAAAGGAATTCATTTAACCAGGTTTTTCATTTATTGTAAATATATTGAGTTACTGAAATCACTGTTTAGACATAAGACACAAAGCAAAGAGCTGAAAGAAGTTATGAATGAGTGAACACAATCTATTGGGTTTGCAGAATACCTTCTCTTCAGCACTAATTTAAATATTTACTGAATGTTAATATTCAGATTTGAATTGTGTGTGTGTTTTCCCTAAAGGTCTAGGAAAGAAATGATGAATGTTGAGCTTAGAATTAAAATAGCCTATTCAAGAGAGAAGAGGCTTTTGGTGTCCTGTTATTGTTCTTTTATTAAACTGATTTATTTTCCCCACTGATCTCTTCCTTAATTCTTATATTTCAGTGTTGAACTACAAACTTTAGATTAGAAGTGTATTCATGCATACCATGGTAAGGTATGAGGGGTATCTGATGACATAAATGTGAAATACGTTATAGAATAGGGCATTTGTGAAAAAGGAAACAGACTGAAAGAAACTTGAATTTAAGTTTTTTCTAAGTTACCTAAACTAACAAGAGGGGAAGGTGTCTGACATATCCTAATTAAAAGGTGTAGCTCACAGGCTCTTATGTACATTAAAGTGGATCTTCGTTTCTTCTTTTAGAGAAATGATATAGCATGACTTTATAAAATTAATTACAACACTAATTTACATGTATTTGGAAAAGTGTTTTCTTTTTTTCCTTCAAATCACTTCTAAATAGAAAAGAATGTTTAATAAATCCTAAAATATTGGTCCAAAAATGTTATAGGATCTTCATAAACAGTACGTCCTGCCCACAGACCCAGGAATCTGAAGCCCTTGACCTGGACCCCATATTTTCCAAGGCCTATTCTGGTCCTTCTTTAACAGTGCTTTGCTCCAGTCTTTGCAGCCAAGAACATGTTCTCTAAGATCTCACACCTGTCTGGAACCATATTCCAAATTTAGAAAAAAGTCACCTGAGACATTTTTCAGGTCTGCACTTCCCACTGCCATTGGAGTATTCACCTGGAGGTCTGAAAGTGGCCATTGGGTGGTTATTTGTAGAAGTGGGTGCATGGAGGCCAGATATTCAAACTGACAAGTCCATAGACATGTGTAAAGAACCCTCATGGAACAGAATAGAGACAGGTGTAAAAAGAGAAAGGAAGGCCACGAGTACAGATCTGTCTCCAATTGTGTGCACTAAGGATGGATGTTTTCACAATTTCTACCTACTACATGAGTATACTAGTTTATTCTTAAAAAAAAAAAAAAGTGACACTATTTAGGCATTTTATATCTGCTTATAAAAATTTAGTGTTGTTGTTAAACACTTTTCCTAAATTGAGCTTATCTCAATTTAATGTGCATGTGAATCACCTGTGGATCTTGTTAAAATTCAAAAGATCTCTGAGGCCTGGGATTCTGCATTTCTAATTAGCTCGTCCACAGACAATATTTTGAGTAGCAAGGTTGCAGAAGACAAGGCAAAGCAAGGCTGGTTTTATCTGGGGAGTAGTTATTTCTAACTATATTATAGGGACGGTGATTGCGGGAGAGTAATTCAAGTTTCTGATTTATATATTTTTAATCAATAAAAATGACTGTAAAAAATGGGGATTTGTGTCACCCCTTTGCTGCCAAGACAACCAGTGACTACAACTTGTTTATAGTTGGCTAAGAGAGTTCATAATTTGTTATTATTCATTAATGATATCTAAACTTAAATTAAAAGAAACAATTCATTAATTTTCATTTAGGTTCTTCTGTCCACAGATCTAATATACTACCACCTAGGAAACTATTCGTTTTAGATTTACCAATGGCTATTTCAATTTTTTTTCTTCTAAGGTAACAAAGGTTTATTACATCTTTGCAGAAACAATGATGAGCATAATAAAGAAAAATATTCAATAATAGTGTTTTATTGAAAATGCAAACTAAAAAAAACAAAAGGCAAAAAAAAGTGAAAGAAAAAAATGGTAGAAATTCAACAATGTCAAATTACAAGGCATTTTGATGTTAGACTCTTGACTAAGCTGTAGCCATTTGGACAGTCAGACCTAGTCAGCAGTCCCTTAATTCCTCTTTCTGCATCCATCCTCTATTTAATGCTCTCATATAGTAATTCATCAACATCAAATTAATCTGTTTTCTGTATTATCTGTTGCTGTGTGAAGAATGTGGTGAATAAAGATGTAAAAGTTTTGCCTAACAGGAGGTCTAATATTTTACCAGTTGCATTGGTGTAAATGTTCAGGTGGTTTAGAGTTTGGGTTTTGGCCATCATCCAGTCTGACAGGTCAGTGCATGCTAAATAATTTGTGTATTCTCCTGTCCACCCCCTGTACTTCCCAAATTGGAACCCTCTAAATTTAATCGCTTCATTTCATTTCTGTTTCCTTTTGCCTTAATAAGAGATTATTAAAATATGTATTAAAGTTTTATTTGAATTTAGTCTACTATAGAATATATTTAATTAAAAATTTATAAAAAGCGAATCAGTTAAAATATTTAATGTGTAACTACAATTTAATAAATATTTTCTATCATGTTTTTGTCATAGACTCCATGGAGTGAATTATCTAAGTTAATTTTCCTAAACTCCCAAGGATTTTCCTTAATGTTGTGATACCATGTTGTGTTGTTATAGTTCTTTCAAAAAAGGGTGTTTGTGGTTCAACAATATTTCATATGAATTAATTCAAGCTTTTTTCTATCATTAGATATTTATGATAAATATTAATAAATCAAAGGGACTGAATTTACTATAATTATTGATGTTATTATTGTAGATATAATCTCTTCACCAAAAAATTTTATTACAGGTTATTACTACTTTGTAAAAAATAACTAAGAACATTCTTGACAGAACATATTTATTTTCTAACTAAACAATTTAATTAGTGTTCCCATAAATTGTTTTCTAGTATATTCTCCTTTACCTAGGGATAAAATAAAATCATTTATAAATAATACTATTTTGCAAACTCCTTTCAATTTCTACCGCTCTCATTTCTATTCCATATTATATTGCATTAATTAGACTTTATGAGACATAGTGATAAGAAAATTCATCCTTGATATACCTTGGAGTTTGAGGAAGTAATGGCAATAAGTCAAGATGTCATATTTGCAATATATTTTTTTATCCTTGTTTTTCTTTATATTTTAATAATATCTATTTTTTGTTATTTTCCGGGGGAATTGTAAGTTGTTAGTATTATTACTTTTAATATAGAGAAATTATACCTTCATTATTTCTTAGATAACTGACTCTGTTTCCAGAGAGACCCCACCACTCCCTATGTGGAGCACTATCATTCTTATTTTGGTTCTCCCTTCCTTGTCCACCTATACACCATTTGTCTTTGAGTTTTCACCTCTGTGGTTTCTTCTGCATTTTAGAATATATTTATATTCTCAATATCATAGATTTAGACAGACTTCACCTTGTTGATTCTTGTGTCCTCAGCACTCAGAATAAGACCTTGCATATCAGGACACATATGTTTAATAAATGCACATGTGCAGTGCTATTCGTTCCCATTACCACATCCAATATCATCTCTAATCCTCATGATTTCAGCTTATTGGCAATTCTATCTCATTTTAACTAGCTTCATTTTCCTCCATTTTGATTTATCTTCCTGTAGTTGGGATAGATTTTGAGGTGTTCACTTCATCCTTCTTTCCTCATTATGGTTTGCTTTCTCCACCTCATAATGTCAACTACTTGTTAATTTTTCTTCTATTTCCTATGCCATCTTAAAAAGTAAATAGGAGAACACAAGGATGCTGTTCTACTTTCCGTTTTCAAAGATCCCATACTTATTGTTTTCTCATTTATGGACCCAATGTTTGGTAAATTAAAGGGTATAGCCAGCCTTTTACTTTACTTAGTGTTTCTTAATATGAACAATGGGTCATGGTGGACTTATATAGCAACCAGCTCAGTCTGTAGTTTCTTTTGTGATTCTGCTAAACAGAGTTGCCATTTTCTACCATCCCCACTATGGGGTCTTGAATATTCTTCACTAATGGCATTCATGATAATCCTCAATTCTCACAATGCTCTAGTCTCCATTTGGACCTCCAGATTTTACTTGTACAACAACACCTTAACCGGGTACAGGTACCACTGGTCAACTTCATCCCAGACCTTTCTTTCCAGGAATCTGCTCTATCCAAATGGATTTTTTAAAAAATTGAGAGATAGATGCAGTATGAGATTACTGCTCTGGCCACTCCAAAATCATGCTATAAGAAATCTTAGAGTTGGGTTTGTTATCAATGTTGAGACTAAGGGAGAGAATGTATGCAATGAGAAAAGGCTCACAGTACCATTATGTTTCATAAAATAAAATAGATATTATCACAAACTGACCTTATGGTTAGGATGAATTCTGCAAAGATTTTGTAACAATCTGTTTATCAGATGTAGTTTTAGCTGTTTTGTGAATTGGTAATTTTTTAAAAAATTAAGTGTATTAGCTATTTAAGTGAGAAGTCTAAAAGGTCATGTTAAGGTGTTATTTAAACCAAAAGTCTGTGCTTGTGCTCCCCTTCATTCTCTCATTCTTCATAAAACTTGTTTTTCTGATTATTCAAGTTTAAAAAAAAGTCAAATGTGGTATAATGCGGAAAATATATGATGCAGAACATTAAAATTCTTAAATCTCCCATTCTGTAGGATGGCCATTGTTAATTTGGTATCTCGCTTGACAAATTTTTATTCCTATGCATGTACGGCAACACTTCCCAAAGTGAATGAAACGCAGAGTATAGACTGGAGATATTTCAAGGAATTATGCAAAATCATTAAATACTCTATCAAATAATTTGGATGAAATAAAATTATTTTGTGGACAGATTTTTTAAAGCCTGTAATATACTCATGTGCCTTGTGAATCTCAAAAGAAAGGTGGGATAAAATATGCACCATTTTCCAAACAATTCGATTATACAGCTCACATAATTTTTTGTAGCATGAATATCCATTAACATACTTTGAAAAACACTGCTTAAATCAGATTACATATTTTTCTGCAATATGCTTTTCAGACAAGATATCATTGATATCATTTTCATACCAATGCATTATTTCTTCCACATTTATATGGTTGCCTGTTATTCAGGGAATGGACACTTCATAATTTATTTATCAAATCTGCTACTAACATTTTTCTTGTTTTTAGCTTTTTTTGCTACTAGAAGCACTACTCCAATCTTTGTCAATTCATCTTTGGTGAGCTGCTAATTATCTTCTCAGACAACTTCTAAAAGTGGAATTGTCACATAGAGTCAGATGTCCATCCGGAAAGACGGCATTGATTTTCACCCTCCCACCAATAGCATAGGAGCATGTAAAGTTTTCCTGACAATGATATGTCAAACATTTAACCTGTACTAATCAAATAGATTTAACAAACAGTGTTATTTTAATTTAGATTTTGCATTTCTTTAATTTTAAATGACTGTAAGTGCATTTTTGTATGCTTATTGTTCATTTGTATTTTTTATAAATTACCAACAAATGCCATTTGTTTAATTTTCCCCCATTTCAGTGTTACTATATTTAAAAATTAACGATAGCATTTTTATATTAAGGATAACCTATAATCTTTCACACACTTTGCAAATATTTTTCTGCTTATCGCTTATACAATTCTGTATTAAATACATACATAGTATTTGCATATATATGCATAATATGCATCATCTTAAAGTGGTCAAGCTTGTCATATTTCCTCAGCGTTACTGATATTAAAATCATTTCAAAATCACCCTTTGAATAAATTATTCTTTATATTTCTATCCTAATACATAATCTATATTTATAGATTATATAAACAATTTTCTTATTCCTTCATTTTATGGTATTAAAATATATACTTAAATGATTAATTAAATGTAAACTTGCTTTTACAATGTTATGTATTTGATCTTTAGATCTAAATACAATATCGTACTCTGAACCATTAGACTTATTTTGTTGTATTTAGTGCTATGTTATAATTTAATTTTGTTTTGAATATTAACTTCTTGGTTTATATTAATAATCATTGCCCTTGGCTCTCTTTTGTTCTTTTTCCATTCAAACTTTTAAAGAACTATACAGTATCAGAATACTTCATGCAAGAAACCTCAAAGTACTTCATGTTATAAATGTCTCCAGGGTGAAATGCCAGAAAACAATGATAGGAAATTAAAATTCAGTATAAACATGTCATATGGACTCTGTACTTTGCCATTAGAGCTTACCAAATTCAAAATTTTGTGTGCCTAATGTTTTTGTTGATTTTTTTAAAACAAATCATCTTATATGCATTTGTTGTTTTTCCCAAACCATAATTTTCCTTTTCAAATATTTCCCTCAATGAGTTTGTTATAAATCTTAATTAGGTCTAGCCTTTAGACAATCAAAATGTGAAAACTGAAGTACAGATTTGAAGATGGGGGGGAATTGATCAAATAATTTTTATCCTGACATGATTTTCCATTATCAATTATAACACACTGGAGTGACACAACAATCACTAAACTGACTCTCCATCCTTTCATTTCCAAATGCTTTGAGTATGTTTTGCCATGAATACACAGCTGCAATGTTTTTTTCTCTGAAATTCTGCTCCTGCTACTCAAGGGTCTAGAACATCACCACCTGCCCTTTGCACCCTCAATAAATATTAATTACCACCATTAATTAGAAATGTTGACACATGCATTTCTAATTACAATTGAGGTTACATGTGAAGAGAAGAAGGTTTCAGTTAATTAAATATCAGGGAATATTTTCACAAGATTGGAGACATTTGACAAAGCAATCAAGTCCAAACCATACTGTGAAAGTTTTTGAGAGTTAAAATACTGTTTTAAATATTCCAAACTAGAAATATTCCTGCTTTAGAAACAGGTTGTTTAAACACCCTAGAGACACCTTCCATTCCTTTAGTCTTCTATTAACTATATGCTGATTTTAAGAACTTAAATAGAAAATTATTATGCATATAATTCATTGCTACTTTTTTCATTGCTATTATTTTTAAGTGTTAAAATATTCTTAGGGTTCTGAAGGAATCAAGATAATTCAAAGAAAAATAAATAATTAAAACAATGCATAATCATTGCATAAAGTTTGAAAAATAAATTTTTTCTCAAGTGATGGAGTCTTTCTACAGAGTTAATTAGATTTTTGGTGAACTCTTAATTGATGTGATAAAGGCTAGAATAGGATCCTACTCACCACTACTCTAATTGAGACAGAAGTTCATGGAAAAATGAACCCGTGTAACAATGTTGTGTGACTGAATGGATCTAGTGGAAAAATCATCCTAGTGGATCTACATGCAACTGCACTATTCAATTTTTGTTAAGCTTAGACAAAATCTGTTGTATTTGTATGCCAAGTGACACTGTCAGGTGTATGGAAAAGCAAGGGAGGTCAACAAAAAACTAGAATTGAGTTCTATACTATACAAGTGTGTGAGCACATACTTCCTTTCTGTGAATTATCATCACTTAATTTTCATTTTAAAAGGTATCCACAAATTTACTGCACTCTTAATTAATGAACCCACTGTTGAAAGACAATTTACATGTCTGCATGTCTTGAGAGCAAAATAACTGATAGTGTTTCTTCTGAACTTTCTTTTCAAAATGTTTGCATAACAAACACCCTTGGTAGATAGAAATAGTTTTTTCTCTGGAGCACAAAACAAGTTTGTTCTCTGTCCCCCATTGTAAAGTTTACCTGCAGCCCCGTATAAGGATTGGGGTTTCTTAGGATTGGTATTCTTCACATTTCATGCAAACCCATTGCCTGTTCAGCAACCACCTGGACTGCTCCCTGCCAATCTTGTTTGAGTTTGAGAGCTGGGTGGATTGATGAAAACATAAAGTTTATTCAGTCTGCCATGCAGTGAGTAATAAAGTCCTTAGTCTCTGATATAGGAATCTCATGTTTTCTGTCAGCATCCATGAAACTATGACAAGCTAACTTGTTTGTTTGCAATTAATATAGGAAAATTTACCTTTCACAGTTCTTGGCAACTACATTTAGATTATACATTCAATTCTCACAGATATATTTTATGAGAGAATTGAAAACAGTATAATATATCTTGAGTAGAATGATGGTCTAAATCTCAGAAAAAAGAGAATCTAAGGAAGGTATTTCTCTCAGAAAATAATAAGCCTGAATACTTACTAACTCTTTTTATGAGGCCAACATTATCCTGATATGAGGTCAACAAAACCTAGCAAGGACAACAGAGAAAAAGAAACTTAAAAGACCAATATTTTTGATGAACATAGATGAAAACAACCTAAACAAGATACTAGAAAATCTAATATAACAATACATTGAGCAGATAATATGTAACAATCAAGTGGGTTTCATTCCAGGGGTGCAAGGATGGTTGAACATATGTAAATTGATCAATATGATAAGCCATATTAACAAAATAGAGGATAAAAATATTATGATAAAACTAATAGATGCACAAAATCATTTGATGAGTTATAGCATCCATTTATGATTAAAGCATTAAATAATATGGGTATAGAAGGAAAGTACCTCAATATAATAAAGGTCATATATGACAAATCCTGAGTACTATCACACTCAGTGAAATGCTGAAAGCTTTTCCTCTAAGATTAAAAACAATACAAGTATGCCCACTCTCACAACTGTAATTCAACATAGTACTAGAAGTCCTAGGCAGAGCAATCATTCAAGAGAAAGAAATAAAATGCATCCAAATTGGAAATGTAGAATTAAAACTGTCTCTTCCTGCAGATGACATAATTCCATATATATAAAACCCTAAAGATTCTCCCCCCCAAAATTAAAATAATAAATAAAGTGATAGGATACAAAATCAAAGTATAAAAATTTGTTATGTTCCTATGTACTGACAAAAAAGTATTGAAAATAAAAGAACAATTTCATCTGCAATTGCAACAAAAATAAAATAAAATGCCTAGGAATAAACTTAATAAAGGAAGTAAAGGGCCTATTCATTGAAAATTATAAGACTCTGTTTAAAGAAATTGAAGAAAACACAACTAAATGGAAAGATATTCCATGTTCATAGATTGGAAGAATCGATATAGCTAAAATGGCTATATTACTTAAAATGATATACAGATGAATGTAATCCTCATCAAATAGAACAAAAAAAATCATTAACTTTATATGGAACCACAGAAGACCCCAAATAGCCAAAGTAATCCTAAGAAAAAGAACAAGGCCGGAGGTACCACACTCTGTCTTGAAATTATGCTATGAAGTTACAATAATCAATGCAATATAATACTGGCAGAAAAAGAGAAACATAGACCACAACAAAAAAGCTAAAAATATACAGGAATAAACTGTATAATGGAGGAAAAAAAAATCCTCTTCAAAAAACAAAAAAGCTAAAAATATACAGGAATAAACTGTATAATGGAGGGAAAAAAAATCCTCTTCAAAAAACAAAAAAGCTAAAAATATACAGGAGTAAACTGTATAATGGAGGAAAAAAAATCCTCTTCAAAAAATGGTGTTGGAAAACTTGGAAAGCCATATGCAAGAGACACAAACTAGACTATTTGAAACTATACATAAAAATTAACTCAAAATAGTGTAAAGAATTAAATGTAAGACCTGAAACAATAAAATACAGAGAAAAAAAACATAGGTACTAAACGTATGGACTTCGGCCTCTGAGAGGATTTTATGAACTTGACCCCAAAGGCAAGGGAAGTAAAAGCAAAAATAAATGAATGGAACTACATGAAACTAAAGAGATTCTGCACAGCAAAAAAAAAAAAAAAAAAAAAACCATCAACAAGAAAAAAAAAGGCAACTGACCAAGTGGGAGAAGATATTTGAAACAATACCTCAGATAATGGGCTTATATCCAAAATATAAGAAGAATTCATATAACTCAACAACAAAATAAATGTTCCTGAACAGATACTTTTCCTGAGAAGACATGCATATGGCTGGTAGATATAGGAAAAGATGCTCAACTTTGCTAGCTATAAGGGAAGTAGAAATCAAAACCACAAAGAGATACAACCTCATACCTATTAGAATGGGTATTATCAATAAGACGAAAAATAACAAGTGTTAGAGAATATGTGGAAAAAAGAGAATCCTTGTACACTCTAGTGGGAAGGTAAATTGGTACAGCCAGTAAGGAGTTTCCTCAAAAAATTAATAGAGCTACCATATGAGTCAGCAATCCCCTACAAATTGAAAACATTTATTCATAAATATACATGTACCCTATGTTGATTGCAGCATTATATGTGGCTGACAAGACATAGAAACAACCTAAGTGTCCTTCAATGGATAGCTGGATATAGAAGATGTGGTACATATATACAATGGAATACTACTCAGCCATAAGAAAGGATGAAATACTGCCATTTGCAACAACATGGATGGATTTTGAGAATGTCATGCTAAACAAAATAAGTCATATGGAAAAGGACAAGAACCACACTATTTCACTCTAATGTAGGATATAAAACAGAAAGCAACAAATAAACAAAAAAGTTAATGGACACAAACAGAATGGTGGTTACCAGAGTGGAAGAAGGGTTGGGGGAAGGAGGTATAGAAAAAAGGGTGTCAATCATGGTGACGGAGGGAGACTAGACTTTGGGTGGTGAGTACCCAGTGTAATACACAGATGTTGTATTATACAACTGTGTACTTGAAACACATACGTTATTAGCCAATGTCACCCCAATACATTTAAAAAAGAAAATAAGAAGCTTAGCAATGACTTGATAGCTATCTTTTTTCTTTAGATTGGAAAGATTACTATTTAAAAAAGGGATGAAATTTCTTCTTCATTATTTCAGAATCCAGAAGCCATAGAAAACAAATACTAGGAACTGCTGATATTGAAAATATTGTTAAGTTACTACACCAGTAATGTCGCTGCTAGTAAAACTAAGGGTATTACAACATAGTGCAAGGAAACGCAGGGGCTACTGAAATCTGAGATGGAGTATTTATTTTCAAGAAGAGTGCAAAAAGAGTTGTAAAGCATTACACTGACCGACATAAAATTTATGTTAATGGAAAATTTATGAATGTTTATACTATGAATTCTAGAAAAAACAGGTTGATGAGAGCTGGGAAACTTAAGGAATACAGCACATAAAGATGCAATTTACGCTGCTCCTTGAGAATGAATCAGATTCACCAGAAGAAATGGAGTGATCAAGAATCCTATCTGCATCACATTCTGAACTTGTCTTCCACATGAATAAACTTACTGGAAATAAAATTGTTGGAAGTCATAGAGAAATTAATGTTAGCACACTGAAAAAAAATTCACACTGGAGTGGATTTTAGCCTTAGTTCACAGTATTATTCACTTACTAACTGATTTCTTATGGGTGTAAACCATATAGTCTTTCATATTTAAGGCCACTAATTGTAATTTACAAAAGATATGTCACTATTTTTACTCTTATGTTAAATCCTTTTTATAATCTATCAGAATCTCATAACAATGAATCATGTTAAAGAACCAAATAAGCACTTGAAATTTTTTAATACATAGATTATCTTTTAATATATAGATTAGCTTCTTTGACTTAGAAATATTTCTTGCTAAAACAGAGACTATGTCTGCTTTTGGCATCAAATAGCATTTTGAAAAGCTTACAGGGCTCACCAATAATTAATATTTTTTTAAAAACTAATAAATATCTAAGGAAATAATGTTGATTTTAAGTTTCTCTTCTAAAACAGGTAGCAATGTCTTTTGAATATCCTGGAAATTTGTGATCCTAAAAGAATAATCAAAAATATCAACTAACAAGTTCTTAAAGAGGAAGGACTTTACAAATTCTGCATTTCTGAAACTATATTGACTTCACAAGTGCCGATTTTGACTGGGTATTACTAGTTGTCAAGAACAATCATTTGGCATTATTTATAAAATGCTGAAGAATAAAAATTAAATAATTATCCTAAATAAAAAGAGCTTAATAGTAAAATTCAATTTAATTATAGTTTTTCATAGTTCTTAGTAAAACAAGTACTTTTATATAAGCAATCAATAGTACAAATAAAATAAATTCATATTTGTAAGATATCTATATTTAGGGTTTATATTTCATTTCAGAGAAATTTAGATATTGGATTAAAAGGTAGTAATACTTACAGGTACAAATGTGTAACCATTTAACCATTTAAAATACTGTTTTTTTCTTATTCTAATTCTGTTTCCTAAATATTCATTTATATACACAGTTTAGAACATATTTGGCTCTACTGAAGTAGTTCCACGAAAGGCATTGTCTCATAAGGATCAGAGTGATACACTTTTTAAAAAGCAAACAAACAAACAAAAAACTTTATTTTTACATGACAATTTTGCCAGAATTCATTACACAGTTTCTCTAAACTTGGAGATGGTTAATCATAGTAAGCCTATGTATATTTATGTTCCTATAAGTAGGAGCACAACTGCAAGTATATTGTAAAATGTCATCTACTTTTGATTCCAAATGGAGTTGAAAATACATAATAAACATACATAGACTTTTCTTTTAGCAAGGAATGTACAGATCTAGCTCATTAGCGGAGTTAGATTTTTTGGAGATGAATTTTTTATTCAAAAGTAAAAATAATAGCTGTCATATTAATGCTAATTCACATTAAGACCAATATGAAGCTCACAACTTGTTGGATAATAATAAAAGTCGCCAATTATTTCAGTTTATTCCAGTGTTTAATACATATCTTTACTTTGTGTGACTTAATTTGGATGCTTAGCCTAATTCTGTGAGACATACTTCAGTGCTGTTCCCTGCAGCACTGCACAAAACTGGCTGCCCTACAAGGGCTCTGCAAAACTTCCCTATGAAATGCTACTTCCAAAGTCACCAAGAAAGTAGTAATGGAACCTTGATACACTAACAAGACAAAATTCTGGTGATTGTCGTGTTTGCAGAGGCCAGGAGAATGGAAGACAACAGAGAAATATTTGACATGGCTGTTTCTTGTTTAAAAAACCCAGTTTGAAGAATTACCTTATTGGATTGTTGAATTTCCTAATGAATGATCTTGTGACTAACTTTTCTTTGTATTTTTTTAATTGGGAACAAAATACTTGTCAGGGAGTCTGAAAATAGCAAATGTGACTTTTATACTTGGTTACTTCTTTTTCTGGATGTTTTCGATGAAAAGACAAGATATAATTTTAGGCAAGACGGAGATAACTGTCACTCTTTTTTCACTCTATAGACACAATTGATCACAGATTTTAACCACATTGATACATAAAATAAACAAAAAGTTGACTAAAAAAATTTCATTCCTGAAAGATAATCTTAAAAGCATGCACATCTAATAAAGATGTGTACATGAAACAGACTATGTTAGTTCTCAATAACCATAGCTACTAATTGATAAAACAAGTAGGGAAATACAAAACAAAGCACTAAGGATATAGAAAATTTGATTAGCATTGTCAACTTACTTGAAATTTTTTACATTAATAAAACACTACATATAACTATAGAAAAAAAAATCCTTTCACGTGAACACATTTTGAGCCATAAAACAAAGTCTCAATGAATACTACAGACTTAAGTTAGCTGAGAGCATTTTGTCTAATTAATGGTTTTAAATTTTAAACTAATAAAATATCCACAAATTCATGAAATATCTAGTAATTAATCAATGCATCCTCTATAATTTGTTTATCAAAAATGAATTCAGAGGAAAAATAATTCGATTTGGAATGAATGATAATAAAAGCACAACATATCAACTTATGGAATGTAAGTAAATCTGTGCTTAGAGAGTGATCTATACCTTAAAACTCTACAATTAAAATAACAAATGCTTAAAATAAATTATCTAGGTTTTTAAATTTTGAAGATAGACAAATGAGAGCAAACCAAACCAAAACTAATAGAAAAAAATAAAATGAGAGCTGAAATCTATGAAATACATAAAGTAAAACAATAGAAAAAATCAATAAAAAGCTAACAAAAAATATTTAAAATTAATCAAGATCTAGCAAGATTTCTGAGAGAGAGAGAGAGATAGAGAGAAGAAGAGAGAGATACCAACAACAAAATGAAAAGGAGGGGCCTATCAGTACACATTCTAGAAATTTTTTTAGAGGGGGAAATATTATGAGCAATCTTGTATGAATAAATTTGAAAGTTTGTATGAAATGGAAAAATTCTTTAAAAATCATCTTAGCAAAATTGGCATGAGATAAAAAATCTAAACAGCCACATATCTAGTAAAATATAAGCATAAGTATTCCCATAAAGAAAACTCTAGATCGACATGGTCTCCTAGTGAATTATCTGAAATATTTAAAACATAATGTATAACAAATTTTTTTCAAACTCTTTCAGAATGTAGAAGAGAAAGGTAAACATCTCAACTATTTTTACGAGACCATTAGAATCCTGATACCAAAACCTGATAACAACATTTAAGAACATAAAAATGTAGTCCATCATCTCTAGTGGACATGAACGTAAAAATTTTAAATAAAGAAAACAGACAACAAATAGAAAACAGTAACAAATATGGCAGATATTAAACCAATGACAGAAATAATTGCTTATAATTTCATTGTCTAAAGTCACAAATTAAAAAGCAGATTATCATATGGATTAAAATAACAAGACACAACTATTGGATGCTTATAAGAAATGCACTTTAAATATAAAGATACATATAAAATACAAGTAAATGAATAAATAAAAATATACCATGCTAACACTAATCAAAACAAAGCAGAGGTAACTATATAAATTTCAGACAGAGCAGACTTCTAGGTAAGGAAAGTTATCAGGAATAAAAAAGGGTATCACATAATAATAAAGTGGTCAATTCTCCAAGAAAACATAACAGTCCTCAACATGTATAAGCCTAACAACAGAGCATCAAACTATTAGAAAAAAAAAATCTAAAAGAACTTCAGAGAGAAAAAGATAAATTCACTATAATTGGAAATTTCAATTTCCATTCATCAGAAATAAACAAATCTCACACCCAAAAAAATCAGTAAGAACAAAGTTGAACACAATAAATCAGGAATAACAAAAGTTAATGACTAAAAAAGGGGGCTAATCACCTGAAAAGACACATCACAAAAGGTATACAAATAGCTCATAAGTACATGAAACAGTGGTCAACATCAGTCATCAAGAACGTACAAACTAAAACTAGAATGAGATACCATTTCTTATCCACTGAAACGGCTAAAAACAGCAGGCATATCCAAATGCTGGAATTTTTAGTAAGTGGAACTCTCATACATTGCTGGTGTAAGTATAAAGTAGTATAACCACTTAAAATGGTTTTGACAATTTTTTATAAAGTAAAGCAAATCTATAAGCAAACACTTTCAATTCTAGGTATTTACTCAAGATAAATGAGAAGATACTTCCCTAAACAGATTTATGCATGAATTCCCATAGCACCTAAGAAGCTCAGAACTGGCAACAACTTAAATGTCTATAAAATGAAAATAAATAAATTGTAGTATCAATTTACAGTATAACTCAGAAACAAAAGTTACTCAGAAACAAAAAGTATTAACTACTGATACTACAATAATATAGATAAATCTCTGAGTAAAAGGAGCCAGTTGAAAAAAAGTATATACTGTATCATTCCCTTTTTTAGTTCTAGAACACTAATCTCTAATGATAAAAATCAGATCAAGTGGTTGCCTTTCGGTGGAGGTTGGGTAGGAGGTGGGGTTAGAGTTGTATCTAGATCTTCTGCAGATGGAAATGCTCTATGTCTTGTTTGGGGTGTTGGTTACAGAAGCCTATACATGTGTCAAAATTCAGTGAATTCTTAACATTTTTGCACTTAATTATATGTCTATTACAAAAATAAAAAGTGCAAGTAACAACACCCTAATCTCAACAACTCAACAAATTCATAATAAATTAGGCAGAGGCTTCCAAACTAGCGGTGGTGAATTCCAGATGGACTCAGACATGTTAGAGGGGACCTATAAATCTGTAAATTAAAAAAGTATTCTCTGTAGATCCAATAAATGTTAACATAGTATGATTTTTAAAGTTTAAGAAGATTCATACCACTGTGATTCATTAGAGATTTACATAAAATTGTTTATAATTCATTTATAGTTTAATTATAACATACAGCTGTTATAATTTACATTTATTTTGCATTACAAAGGGTCATCCTGTTGAGATGTTAAGAATCACTGAACTCAGGCACATGAAGCTGTTTTGTGAACCATAAAACACCACTGGAATCAAAAGTTACCTCATTATATTACCATCAGTGACTTCTGAGACTTGGGGATTACTTTCACGTGACTATTTCTGTCTCAGAAAGAAAAACATGTTCAGCAGCCGAGCGGTGTGGGGAACTATAATTAACAGGTTTCTATAACTGAAAAAGACAAGATGGTGTGTCTTTGGAAGTTCTGACATCATTCAATATGCACTGTGCTTGTATGTGAAGGAAACACTGGCAGATTGGGAAACAAATAGGAAATGATGTGTTCACAGTAATAGTCTACATGGAGCAGCCAGAAGGCTTGCCTTCCACTCTGAATTGTTTCACTAAACAACTGTGTGATAACACAAACAAGTTAGTTAAATTCTTTGTGATTAGTTTCTCCATCTGTAAAAACACATGAGATTAAAAAGTTCTATGGGATGTAAATGAATATGTTTTTTCTCATGTGCCCTAGGCCACCTATTTGGCTAATCCACAGGTATTACTCACCATACAGTGTTATGAATAACAGTTCTCCTGACTAAACATTGGAGTATAACATAGGAAAATAAATTGTGTCTCATGTTTGACTTTTAATTCTTCATAGTTCCATTTTAATGAGAAACATGCAATTGCGCAGCCTCTGAAAGCAGAGCCAACGCCAACTAAATCCACCAACTATGCAGAGAGGTAATAGTGATGCTTGCTCTGCAGGCAGCTGCAGAATTCTGTCTTTGGTTTACTGAACAAGATATTTTAAGTGCTAATGTCATATTTTCCAGGATGAAAAATCTCAAAAAGAGTTAATCCCAAAGAAAGAAAAACATTTTATAGAATAATTTATTTGCACAATCATTATCTCTTTGCTCATTTTTATGATTCTGAATAAATTATAAAAAATAAACGTTCTTTTTATTATTTACCATTTTATAAAACAAAGATCTCATTTTTTATTTTTAATCCAGAAATAGAGGTTCAAAGAAAGTTTCCTTTTCTGTTTTCTAAAGTTGATAAAGTCTAAAGAAAAATTATCCTCACAATCAAGTATTCTGTAAGGGCATTCTATGTTGTGTTTTCAAAATTGCACAAATACTGAAAAATGAAGAAAGATTATGTAAACAGGAAAATAGTATGAAGTATGATAATAAATATTATCGTGGGTATTTACCAAATGCAAGCATATAATGAAAGTTTATTTGCTAAGAATCTGTGTAATATATATTAAGTGCAAAAAAGATTGATTTATTTTAAGCAAAAATCAAAACATATTAATATTCAAATTTAGTACAGATGTAATATATTTTCTAAATATTCTAGATTGGCTGAAAGTAAAGAGAAGTCAAGTTACCAGATATTTTATTTCCCATAGCCTAAAAACCTTTAAAGAGCTTAAGCAAGTTATTAATATATAATTAATTAGATTTATAGTAAATATTAAAGACATAACTTTCATTTCAACTTATAAATTTAGCAATTGTATAATATTCGGGGACATAGTCTTAGTGTATAAATTTTCCATGTTTATTTAAATGTTTAAAGAATATTTTTATAATATCTACTATGACACTTCCTTTAAAGAAAATATTTTTTGACTAAGAAAATTTGATGATAGCATTGATGTTATTTATTTAAAGGTAAAAAGCATACTTTATAAAAATGATTATCATAGTTCATCTGTCATTATCTTTATAAATCCAAATATCAAATGCCAGATAAATTTCCTTGAGATAAATATAGAATTTAATATTTCTTACTATGCACAGTTTGAAATTATCTGGCAGAAAGAAAGGTAATTGGCCCAGATTTATTTTCCTGAGTCTCAGACTAGAATTGTGTTTGTAAAACATACTTTATGTCAAGATACAAAAACATTATCGCATCTCTCACAACAATGTTGACTATCCTTCATGTATTTCTGTCCCTCTCCTTCCCCGGCTCACCAGCTTCTGGGCTCCTGAGCCTCTTGCCAGGGCTCCAGCTCTGGCTGGGCTATCATAACCTGTTCCCTCTCTGCCTCCTCAGGAGTGGTTGTAATGTCCTCCAGTTCTATCTGGTCCCTCAGTGTCTTAACATCTGTCTTTCTGTAACTTTGCCTATACGTCATCAGTTTTTCTTCGGAATTATATTTCAGTGTTTCTTCTGCTTCCTGACAAGATCCTAAATGGCACAATGTGACATTTAGGTAGAAGAATATAGTTTAACAAATAAGGACCTAAATTTAAGGAGAGATGCTGGATCTGGTCCCTAGATTTCAAAAGCATGGCACAAAGTTGGAGCCAAGAAAATCACTTTGATTACTCAGGTGGAGCAGGTAAGGTATGTAGGAAAGCCAAATAAAAAAGATTTAGAAAAGAAACAAGAAAAAAGTAATCTCAACACACAAGAATTAGAAGAGAATGGTATTTGAACGCAAATGAAGCAGAGGGTTTACAAATAGGAATGGATTACTAAAAGTTACAAATGGTGAAGAGAGATCAAATGGTATGAATGCTAAAAAAATAATTATTGGATCTGATCATTAACATCATCTTTTCTTATTTCCAGAATATTCATGAACACTAGAGATCTAGAAAACATGTTTTATTCAATAAAGTAGATGAGAAAGTATTGTTAAGAATGATATTTTATGGAAACTGGTGTTTGGGGGAAGAAGAAAGGTAGAGTAGTGGGTTGCACCAAGGAAGAACAAAGAAAATAGGTTTTTTTTTTGGCAGGAGGAAACATAATTCATTATATGTGTGTCTGTGTGCGTGTATTTCTTCTTTTTAATTTCTCTCCATTCCTTATATTAAAATCAAAAGGGAATATCTATATTTTTTCTCAGTTCAGTGTGTTTTAACCAAGAACTCCTTACATGGGAATAATATCACAGATAATCCCAGGTTCAAATTCCACAATATGGACTATAAAAATTCAGAAACTATAAGAACCTACTTTTTAAAAAGACCCTCAAAAATCGTGCCCCTAATGTAACATTCCCTTAATTCAACACGATGAAATTGACACTTTTGATCTCATAAAACAGATCAAGAGTCTTGCAAATCTATAAAAAGTGGTCACAGTCTTGTACACACACATATACATGCATGTACAGAAAGGTAAAATAATGCAGGACTTTTCTGAGATGTGAAAGAAACACCCTCTGTGTTCTGATGAGCAGACATTTTTGATGTTCTCACACTGAACTGGTGCTGACCTTGAGGGGAATCTCGTTCTTATTCTGAATAAGCCAGCTGACCAATGTTCACCAACATCTGTGACTTCTTTGCACTAGGCTAATTAAAATCAAAATTAAACAAACACCAGCTATAAATTAATGTCTTCTGTCTACACAAGTAAAAATTACCTGCTTTGTGGAACTGGGGTAGGTGTTGTTATAAAGGAATTGCTGGCTTCGGAATTTCAAATTGCTCTTTTCTGTAGCTCCTGATTCTTTACTTCATTCTTGCCAGTATAATGCATATATCTAGAGGAGACAGTGTGTTTGGAACAGTGACTGGTATGGCAAATGAAAGTTTCTGGAATGTGTTGGTATTGTTCAACAATCATCTGGTTTTTCTAAACCCCTAGATATCGAAGTTACTTGGGGCTCTTCTGCAGACCACAGATGTAAAGAGCACAGAGGTAAAATGCTGAAACAATTATTTGAGTGATAACTGACAATAGTAAAGTGTCTTCAAAGCAACTTTTTAAATACATACAATAAACAAATGTCATGTTAAAGGTAAATGTACACTTAGAAATAGTTTAGGTAGCTCTAAGTGATGAATGCACTATTAATTTTACTACTTAATCTTTGGTTTTCAGGGGCCATTTACTTGAATAACAAATATGAGCGAGGTACACTGATGCCTATATCTGGGGCTCTGATGCCATGTGCAAAACATCTGAGCTACTCTACAGTTTATGCTAACCAGAAAACCTCAATAAAATAGAAACATATAATTCTTACAGTTGCTCACAGTTTATTCATTTAGAAACACATTCCACCTTTGAATACTTGTATGCCCATCTTGTTGAAGATAATAGGATTTGTCTTGGTAATGAAAGTCTGGCTCAATAGACATTATGGAATTCATATAATATATCTTCATTCTTGTATAAAGTGAATTTCACTTTCTGTGATCAGTTATTTTCCTGACTCTCCAAAAACTTTCGCAAAGTATCCTATATATGTAAGCCAATATGAAGTATCTGAACAGTAATTACCTCCATTATTGTTGTACAATCTTTCTTTTTCATGTACCATCATTTCAACTAATCACTTATAACTGTTTTCAAGATGTTTATAGAGTGTCTGAAGTTATCAAAGCAAAAATCGGTGGGAGATGGAACATTGGCAGAGGTGAATAATGTTGAGAATTTCTAGAGAGCTCTGGGTGCTAAAAGGGCAAGGCTTTTCCTCCCCCTACTCCCTCCCTACTCCTGTTGAAATAGTGCATAGAATTCTAAGAGTAAACACATGTGGAATGCAGCAGAGTTACTCAGGCCACTGGCATAAGACATCATCCTTCTATATAACCCTTAGCCATATGCCTCACCACTCCTATTATACATCTCTCTTGCCTACATAACTCAGATGATCTTCACAATAAAAACTAAATTCTCCAGAGAAAATATTAAAAGCCAGAAATGAGCCCAGCCCTTGTCACGGCATGTAAAAGCAGGAATGCCCTTATCATATCAACAATGCAACAAAAATGTAGGTATGTAATGCTTTCTGCCTACTTTTTTCCAAATAATGCTTCACAAGTATTTTTAAATGCTTAATGCATTTCTAGTTTTTCCCCATCATCTGTTATCATCTGTTATATTTATACTTTATCTCTATTTAACACTTCTAAAGTTCTTATATAATATTACTCAGAGAATGCCTCAGACTATTTTGGTTAAATACTGTGTGTGTGTGTGTAGATATATATACTTTGTACATATACTTTGAATATACTTTGCACTTTTCATTTGATGTAATTTAAAAAGTATCATAGTCCAATCAAGGGTCAAAGTCGATCTGAACCATAAAAATCAATGCCACAAAATCTAATCCAAGTAGAAATCTGATACAATAAAGTATGACACTCAAAAACAAATCAAATATAGTTAATTGTTCCCCTTAATCTTTATTGCAATTTAATTTGTCATTTTTAACATGTTCTCTGGCTAACAAAGTTCTCTTGTGAGGTGACTATTTCTCTGTCAGGCACATTGTTGTTATCTCTGGAGGAAGATGTGAGAGAAATAAAGTGCAAGATGTTTCTGAGTCATGGAAAATTAATCTTTTCCTAGGCACAGACAGAAACACACATGGTCTGCTCTTTATCTCCATTCAGTTTCTTAGAGCTGTAGAACATCTCATACTTTCTCTAGGTTAATTCTCGTAGTGTATTGGTTCCCAATCAGGAAAATTTGGCAATGACTTGAGACATTTTTAATTCTCACAACTAGAGAGATGTTACTGAAATCTAGAGGCCAGGGATCCTGCTAAATGTCCTACATTGCAAAGAACTTATCCCCTTGGTATGTCAATAGTGCCAAATTTGAGAATCTCCAAAAATATGTCCAGTAATTTGAGATGGTATTTTATTATTTTTTAGTTGTATCCAAAATGAGAGTATAAATCATAACTTGAGACTTTCTTAATAAACAATTTGATTTTGTCTTGTTATCTATGTTTGTACTGTAACTTAAAATGCTTTGGAAGTGAAACTTAGCACTATGCCTGAGCCATTGAACTTAGCTGACCAGGTCCCTACTTCAAGCAGTTATAACTGGTAGACTTTAGACTTTAGACTTTGTGGCAATGCTCATGAGAGGGAAATTAAGACCTATATAAACACTGGTACGAAAGTATGAATTTTAAAAAAACTATTCTGGACTTTGGCTGTTTTTCTGTTTGTTTGTTTGCTTTTGTTTTTTTGTTTGGTTGCTTTTGCATTTAGGGTCACTGAGGCTTACTAAATATTTTTAGTGTTTTATCTAGAAACAGCCTCTTTCTGTTCCCTCTCCTTCACCATGAATGCTAAGAACTAAAAACTAACAAACACAGATCAGGCTACCATACCAATGTGAAATAAGAAAAAATCGCCTTTGGCTTCCTAACTCCTTAGGAGCTCAATGTTCTCGCAACACTTCTTTTCATGACTCATGAAAACCGCTGTAAGGAAAGGAGCTAAAATGGACACACTTGGAGCAAGAAATGACTGCACGATCAGTTTGCTCAGCGCTCCCTCTCTGAGAGGATGGGTCAGCAAAGCTCATTGCTTGTATTTGCTTTCCTTGTCTCTGAATATTCTCTAGTTTTCCTCAGTGACTATAGGTAAGTGACTGTTTATTTGTTCATTTATTCAATAAATATTTATTGTGTACCTAATAGTTTTAAGGCACAGTGCTCGAGGAGTACAATGGGAATATAATACTAAAGTATGAGGCTGTCATGGAAGGCTAGTTTAAGAATTAGGTGAATGAGGGAGCACCAACAAACAGAAAATCATAGTAGTTGTCAGTGTAAGATAAGATGTGCTAGGCTGGTACACAACTTAGAAAAGAGGAATAAGGTCAGGAACAGAGAATGAATAAGGAGACATGTCTGTATAATACTGTGCTTAAGAGATAAGCTGCTCTGCTATGATGTACTGTGTCAAAGAGATAAGTTGTCTAAGAAGTAGGCGGGAAGGTTTGTTGCTTAGAGTGGTGATATTAAGAAGGCTACTTGAGGCAGGATGAATGAAGTGTTTAAAATGAAATGAGCAAAGCTGAAATTCAATCCATATTTGCTTTGGAAGAGAAAACTTGAGATACCTATGTCAGCAATTTGGGGGCACAAACTAAACAAAGACGTTCACAGACGCATGGGGCTTTTGTTTAGCCTCTATGTATTTCTGATGTTATCTAGAGACCAGAAACTGCTGAGGGGTTGGAGTAAGGAGAGCTTCCCACTAAACCAATCCTTTTATTTAATATTTAAGAACTCATCCTCCTCCATCCACCTCCCTAATGAGCCTCCTATGCTTCCGGGGAGTTCTCAACTGTCTTTTTTTCAGTTTTTGTCTTGCTCTCTCTAGCCCAACTTTGGCATGTCAGTAGAACAAAATATCCCCTTTAACTTTGAAACTCAACACAGACATTGTTGAGACAACTCAGGATGTAGGAGAGAACTGGCCTCAGCATCAGAGGTCCTACAGGAGGGTGTCTAGGATTAAGGGTTGGCTTTTGTAAACTGTAGTTTCTCATTTATCTCTGCCTTCTTAATCTCCAACCTTCTTTTGAGAATATTAGCTATTAATCATTATCTTAAACATGACCTGTTGCTGAAAACTCGGGTTTGCTCAATCAAATTAGGTTCAAGAAGCATCTAAGTACTTTGCTTTGGAATTATCTGCTTTTATGACTTAGTCACCTAGGTCATTCTCTAAGTATGTTCTTTCAGAAAAGAAACTATTCATATAATTTCTTACTAGATCCCTTCATAAAAAAAAAAAAAACTTAAACCTATAATATATTTTAAACATACTAGTGTTTTTCCAAAGAGAAAGTCTGAAATTTAATATATTGCAAAGACTTAAATCAAAGAAATATCTGCTAATGGTAGACTTTTTGGTATCATTCAACTAGCAAGTGTTTGAGAGAATCCCTTGTTCTTGTGTCTTTTAAGTGAAAGGCAGTCTGTCAAACTTTAAATCAGAGGGCTTATGAACTTGGTGAGGTGGGTCATTATTTTAAGATTTTCTACCTGGAAGTGATCCGTACTGGACAGTTGCTATGATAAATAAGGTAAAAATTTTTAATATGAGGCTTCATTATTTAATGATTAATTTTATTGATACTTTGCCTTTTCGACTTTTCACAATTCCGTAGTCATCATATTTCTGTTTATGCAATCAAGATTTTTTAGACCTCTAAATTATAAAGCAATAAAATACTGCGGCTAAAACTATGATCTCCAGACTCTTGATGGGTTTTATTTAGTTTCATCAATTACTAGCTGAGAAATTAGTCCATCTCTTTGCACCTGTTAGATGATCTGCTACAAGAGGTAATAGTATACTGCTCATAGGTTGTGAGGTGCTTACAATGTCTGACACTAGTATGTGCTTAATACATGTAAGTATTTATATCCTTTCTACAAGAACACAGATTTATGAGGGCAGAGAGATTTTTGTCCATTTTATTTTCTGCTTTATTTCTGGTACCTACAAATCTGAAACAGAGTTGGAATTCAATAAATACTTGTTAATGGAATTCAACAATAAAATATGATTGTATTTTACACACGCATACAAAATGAAACCATATTGTCTCTGAATTAGGTGGATGGGCTAACTTTTCCTCTATGTGATGCATATCTCTTCTGACTTGAGATGATCATTTTATCACTACAGATTTCACAGTTATCAGATCATTAACCCACTAAATGTCTAAGTTAATATCAATGTGGTATTATTAGTACACCTGCTACACACACTACAAATTTAAAAGTACACCTTTCTGTGTTGCTAATTGACTTGATCATTACTTTTATGAACAGACAGTGATGTTTTCCTGGACAGAGAACTGCACGCATTTAAATATACTCTAAAATCACACAGTGAAAGTCCATTGAAGTTTAATGGAAATGAGTTAACATTGAAGATTTTGGTGATGCCATTTTAAGGCTTTTATGTTTCTTTAAAATTAATGTTCAAAAATGTGACCTAAGAGCTTGAATAATACTTAATATTATTCAAGAAATATAATAGCTTTGATTATTTCAGGACTCAGTTATAATAAAGCTGGTATTGCAGGATAGATAAAAGTAATGACTCTCAAAGTTTAGTAAGTACAGGTCTTGTTAGAACATATTGCTGGTTCCTTCCACCAGTTTCTGATTCAGTAGGTCTGAGGTGGGACCTAAGAATTTACTTTTCTAATGACCTTCTAAGTGATGTGGATATTGTAGGTTCAGAAGAGCCACTTTAAAGATGACCAGGTTAGAGGTTCATATCAAATGATAAACAGATAATTAATTGCAAGTAGTCTCAAAAGAAGAAAAATTTGAAAAGACCTTTGTTTTTCTTTTTTTTTTTTTTTGAAAAATTACACATTGGAAAAATAATTAAACATGCTAAATATGTCTCTTAAAGGTTAACCAATGACTAAAAAACTACAAAGAATGTTTCATATCAGATTTTTTTTTAAAAGTGTTCTTTCCGATAGACAGCAGTTTAAAGGTGGAACATAGTGACTGAAGAGTATGAGTTCATTGTTGCTGACAGTATTCAAGTCAAAAGTCTAAGACAAAGGAAAATCAAAGAGTGGGTAGAGATTAAGCTCTTTGTGGCACTAGAGATTTCTTTTAATCTTGAGCCCACGACTCTAAAGGATTTCTTAAAATCATGTATTTGAATGATTGTCCCTAACAAAGGAAGCATCCTAAGCATTTAGCATTCCAGGAATAATTAGCCATGAGAGGTATATTATTTACTGTGACTGTTGTACCAAATTAACACAGACTTGGTGATTTAAGATAAAAATTTTATTCTTTCAGAGTTCTAGAGGCCAATGTCCAAAATCAAAGTGATGACTGACTGTATCCTTTTTAGAAGCACTACAGGAGAATCCATTCCTTACTTCATCCAGCTTCTGGTGGCTGCCAGCATTCTTTGGTTTGTGGCTGTATCACTCTAATCTCTGCCTCCTTGACTGCCCTGCCTACTCCCATTCCATCTGTGTTGAAATCCTTTTGCATACATCCCCTTGTTAAGGACAATTGTGATTGCATTCAGGGCCTCCCCCCAGATAATCCTCCCATTTCAAGATTCTTAATCATATCTGCAAAGAAAACTTTTCCAAATGAGAAAACATTTACAGGTTCCAGGTGTTGGAACATAATATCTTTGCAGGCCAATATTTAGTCTACTACAAATGATAAATCCCACACTTTTTAAATTATATTCCTATGATGTAAATTTACTATGTAAAATATTCTTAGTATGTAAGAAGATTTTCCTATTTTTAAATATTTCTTCTATAACATGGATAAGAGAAAAGAGATAGGACAATTTTTACTCAACAATTTTCCTACATGCTTGCAATCATTCATTACAGGAGAAATTAAAATTTTTATAAAAGCGAAATTCTGTATAGCAGATAGATAATATTATACATTTTCTGACAAATGTTTAGAAGGGTGCTCCTCTCTGGGAAATGCATCAATTAATCTCAATAAAACTGACCTATTTTACATTTAAGAATAGACCTAGTTAGCCACTTTCATGAAAAAGTGGACAAGTGGTTACTTAACAAGATTATTAAACTAGTTTTGACAAGTATCTAAACATTTTAAAAATATTGTAAACTTTACTAATATTTCTATTTAGTAGATCAAGTTCAGCAAATCAAATTCGCTTTAAAAAATATGACTGTGTCTAGCATATTAGGGATTAAACATAGAGTTTTTGAATAATTTTTCTCTGGAGAGCCTGTGAAAATTTTAAAAGAAATATTGAATTTTACAAATAATGTTTATCAAGAATATTAAAAATTTAGATAACTGACCTCATTTTTTTTAATTTTCCAACAGCTATTGGGCAACATTGCAGAGAGAGCCTTTGCCAAGCTTAGTTTTATTCTGTTGCTTATTAGCAATTAAATAGCAAAACTTTTAATTAAATCAAATTGTCTTTTAAAATTGCCGAATTGGATTTTTTAAAATGGCTTGAGATATCCTTCATATGTCATATAATTCTACTATTTAAAGTGTATAATTTCAATGATTATAATATATTCAAAGAGTTGTATAACTGTAACTAATATATATATATATATATAATTCTAGAACATTTACATCACCCCCAAAAGAAACTGCACACCTGTTAGCAATCACTCCTTATCCCACACCCACCCCCAGGTAACTACTAATCTACTTTGCCTCTCCTGATTTTTATTTTTATTTTTATTTTTTTAATTCTTATTATGGAGACACTGATTAACAAAATCCAGTAAGTTTCAAGTGTACAATTCAATAGTAAGGCGTATATATATTGCATTTGTGTTCACTGCTCATAGTTAGATTTCTTTCTGTCACCACATATTTGACCCATTTTACTCCATTTACCTCCCCTCGCTCCTTCCCTCGACACTTGGTAACCACTAGTCTATAGTCCATGTTCATGAGTTTCTGGTCGTTTGTCCTGTTTGTTGGTTGCTTTTAGGTTTATATCCCACATATAAGTGATATCATGTGGTTTGTAACTTTTTCTGTCTGGCTTATTTCACTTAGCATGATTATCTCAAGGTCCATTCATGTTGTCACAAATGGCAGTATTTCATCTTTTCTTATAGCTGAGTAATATTCCATTGTATATATGTACCATAGCTTCTTTATCCAATTGTCTGTTGTAGGACACTTTGGTTGCTTCTATGCTCTGGTCACCATGAATAATGCTATGAACACTGGTGGGCAACTATCTTTTTTGGATAAGTCCTTGAGGTAAATACCCAATAAAGGGGTTGCTGGATCATGTGGTAGATCAAGTCTTAGTTTTTTCAGGAACCTCCATACTGTTTACCAAAGTGGCTGTAATAATTTATATTCTCACCAGCAGTGTATGAGGGTTCCTTTTCCCCATGGCTCTCCAACATTTGTTATCACTTGTCTTGTTGGTAATAGCCAGTCTTGCAGGTGTGAGGTAGTATCTCATTATAGTTTTGATTTGCATTTCTCTAATAGCTGGAGATTTTGAGCATCTTTTCATATGTTTGTTGGCCATTTGTATGTCTTCTTGAGAGAAGTGTCTGTTCAGTTCCTTTGCTCATTTTTTAATTGGATCGTTGATTTTTATTGTTGTTATTGGATTGTATGAGTGCTTTGTATATTTTCGATATTTGGTCCCTATCAGAGACATTGTTTATAAATATCTTCACTTGTTCAGATGGTTGTCTCTTTACCTTGTTGATTTTTTTTCTTTTTCTTTTTGCTAAGCAGAAGCTTTTTAGTTTGATGCAGTCCCATTCACTTATTTTTGCTTTGACTGCCCTTGCCTTTCATAAAGTCCTCTTTAAGTTCAAGGTCCATGAGTTTAGTTCCTATGTTTGTTCTATGTAATTTATTGTTTCAGGTCTTATATTCAGGTCCTTAATCCATTTTGAGTTCATTTCGGTGTGTGGTGATAGACAACAGACCACAATTGCAACAAATATCTAGGAATAAATTTAACAAAAGATGTGAAGGACCTATGTGATGAAAACTGTAAGACCTTATTAAAAGAAATTGAAGAAGATATAAAGAAATAGAAAGATATACTATGTTCTTGGATTGGAAGAATCAACATAAGTTAAACTGATCATTTTATATAAAAAGAATCAAACACAAAAGTGGTTTTTGAGACTGGTTTCTTTCAAATAGTGTAATGTTTTCAAGTTTCCTCATGTTGTAGCATGTATCAGTACTTCGTTCTTTTTTATGGCCACGTGATATTCCATTATATAGCAAGCTATATCACATTTTTGTTTACCCATTAATCAGTTGGATATTTTGGTTGTTTCCACTTTTGCCTATATGAGCAATGCTGACATAAACATTGGCAGGAAGTAGTCAATATTGAAAGAAAATCATCTTGAAAATTGTTCTGGGATATGAGTGGGATTTTTAAAAAAATTTTGAGAACAACAACAAAAAAAATGAAATCGTCGCATAATACACCATAATATATACAAGTGGTATATTATAGAAATCATTAAATCTATAGTTCTAAAATTGTATATTCCTAAAATTAGAATACAACACACAATAATCATTTTTTTTTCTCCCCAGGTCCGATATATCCATTTAGGCAATAGCACATTCTCTTCTATACTATAAAATAAGGAAAATGTTATAAAACTTCTATGGAAAACAGAAAGGGCATTGCTATCCCTATTTCACTTGATCTGAAACTTCTCTGAATGCTAAACTATCCCTATTACACTTGATCTATAAACCTGATCTCTAAATGTTAATTTAAATTATTTATGTTTTTGTCAGAAAGAATAACCTAAATGCTAGAACAGGTACTGCACAATTATTTCCCAAGCACATAATCTTCATTTACTTTGTGGATAACTTATATTGGAGAATGAATTTGAGAAATCAATTCTGTGACTCTACTACTTCAATCACTAACAATATAAATAAATGCTTATTGTTAACTTTGAACAGATTCTGATTATGCCTTCATTATCTGGCAAAAATATTATTTAAAAAAATCTAGAAAACCTAGATGAGACTATTTTTATTTAGACTTCCGTCTTTGAAAGCAGTTTTAAGTTCCCAGCAAAACTGAGGGAAAAGTATGACGACTTTCCGTGTACTCCCTGTCTCCACACATGCATAGCCTCTGCCATTAGCAACATCTCCACCAGTGTGGTACATTAGTTACACAACTGATGAACTGACACACAACTGATACATAATTACCCAAACTCTTCACTTTAACTTAGGGTTCATTCTTGGTGGTGTACATTTTAAGGGTTTGCACAAATGTATGTTGAAATGTATCCCTCATTATGGTAGCATACAGAATATTTTCACCATCTTAAAAAATCTTCTGTGTTCTACTTATTCATTCTTCAGCCCCATACCCAACCCCTGGCAACACCTGATCTTTTTACTGTTCCTCTAGTTTTTCTTTTTCCAGAATGTCCAATAGTTGGAAACACACAGTATGTAGCCTTTTTATTGGCTTCTTTCACTTGGTAATATGCATTTAAGTATCTTCCATATTTTTTCATGGCTTCATAGTTCATTTATTTTAGCACTACATAATATTCCATTATCTAGATGTACCAAAGTTGATTTATCCATTGACCTACTAAAGGGTATCTTGGTTGCTTCTAAGTTTTGGCAATTATAAATAAGCTGCTATAGACATCTGTGCGCAGGTTTTGGTGTTAGATATAAGATTTCAACACCTTTGGGTTTGCTGGATTGTATAGTAAGAGTATGCTTAGTTTTATAAGAAACCACTAAACTGTTTTCCAAAGTATCTGAACTACTTTGTATTCTCAATAGCAATGAATGACAGTTCCTGACGCTCCATATCCTTGTGTGCATTTGGTGTTTTCAGTGTTTTGAATTTTGGCCATTCTAATAGGTACATCATGTTATTTCATTTTTTTAATTTGCATTTCTCTGATGACATATGATATGACAAATCTTTTTAAATGCTTGTTTTTCATCTGCATATATTCTCTGATGAGGTGTCTGTTAAAATCTTTGGCCCAATTTTTTAATAGTATTGTTTGTTTTCTTATTCTTAAGTTTTAAGAGTTTTTTGTACATTTTGGATATCTTTTATCAGATTTATATTTTTCAAATATTTCTTCCCAATCTATGGCTTGCCTTCTTATTCTTTTAACACTGTCTTTCTCAGAGCAGAAGGTTTTAATTTTAATAAAGTGTAGCTTATCAATTATCTGGGACCTTTTTTGACATATATTTGATACTTTCCAAAAACACTGTTTTAATAAGAATATTCTAATGTAGTCCAGAGTATATGTTCTCAATGTACTTGTTTAGTTTGAAGAGAGAACCAGTTTTTCTTACAATGCTGAATTTTTAAATAAAGATTCAATAGAGTAACAAAAAGCAAAGCTAATGACTCACTCTAACAATTTACGTATTTCTGGAATTTGCATACTCAGAACAAAAAAAAAGTAGCTCCATTTCACTTGTTCATAAGCTGAAAAAACAACTTAATAATTGAGTTAGCAATACCAATTAACTTTACCTAAGTGCCAGAAAGGATTGCATTTATTAAATAAATACGAAATAATACAAAGTTCATGCATTACATTTCGAAGTTAAGGTAAATTTATAAAATCCTTTTAAACCAAATGCAAAACTTAGATTTTTATTGAAAATATAAAACCATTATATTTGTTTGAAATAAAAAAGATCTTAAAAATGAACTCTGGGCAAACCAGAATCACTTAGGGCTCTCTCCCTTGACTTCTTTATTGTAATATGTTGGGGTTGGAATAGATTATTCCTAAGTCCCTTCTTGTTCTCCAACTCTGTTTCTTACGATACTATCTTTGGATCTCTATTGTTTCTTGGAAAGCCAAGGCTAGATGTATAGTTGAATTTTGTTTATTTTCCCCTGGGTATACATGCAGTCTAAGTCATATTGCTTTAACCACTAGATTTCAGCACACAGAATTAAGATATTATTTAACCACAAGTTGTCATAAAGTGTGAAAACGCAGTGTGCAATTTTATATGCTTTCTTGTATCTTCTATGCATTCTGTAAGCTTTTCTCGTTTCCCTTCTTCCCATGGTAATAGATTTCAAGCATCTGACTTTTATTTTAAGTCAATTGGAAACGTTAGGTTGATGTGGATTATACACAGGGGATCTGAATGAGCAACTTGTTTATTTCATCCATATGGGTTTATTGTAACTTCACCAGAAAAGCCTACAAAAGAGCACCTCAGTGAGAGAGAAAATGGCATTATTTTTATCCTGGACTCCAAAAGAGAAAACTAAAATTTTATCCCAGGGAGCATTCCATCTAAATAGATCACTCTTATGTTAACAGAATCCAAGCCACGTGGTGCTGCCTTGCACTGCTGAACTTAAAACTACTATTACTGTGCTCCCCTGGAAATCTAATAGAGTTTGAAATTCAGAATACTCAACATCACCTGACAAGTTTCTCATTTCAAATGGTCAAAATTCCAAAGAAATGCAGAAATCTATGATCCCTTTATTCTGGACTGATGATGCTTACTCTACTTGGATGCACAAAGGGCCTGTAGTTGCAGAATCAGGCCAAGCAAGGGCATGCTTCTTCATGAAGCTTTCCCTAAGCTTCAATTATGGTCATTTGTTACAATATGACACTGTCTTTAGTACTTGGGACTTCCTAAATTCTTTCCTGAGTGAGTCACACTTCAGCATAGTATCTAAGATAAGCAGACTTCTTTAGACTGACATTTTTCTGATCTAATTCTCTTAGACATTAAGTTATGTGGAAAGCTCTAAAGAATGATAACAGTGTCTTACTCTCTGATGTTCATGCATTGTCAAAGGCTTCAGAGACCAGTTAAACAGTTTAAGTCAAACAATTTAAGCATTCAGCCATATCACAAAAGGAAACAATGAGTATTCAAACATCATAGGGAAGGAAAGAAAATACATTAAGTGGTGTAGAATTTCACAATTTCCGATATTATAAAATGAAACCCAAAACAGTTAGTCATTTCTTAACTCTTCGAAGGCATGTATCACTTTAAGGGTTGATTCCTAAAATATATAACTTATCATGGAATTCAAGTGCTAGTTTTAAAAGTTTTGTGTATTATTTCACTGAGAATCAAAACTAGTCATCACATTATTTTTAAAAAAATATTGAAGTACAGAGAAAGGAAAACATTCTTTATTTAGGAACACCTGTATAGGCAGCTAACTAGCTAGCTGGTTAGATCTATCAATCCAATGAGAGAGACTCCAATGCATCGATAACTACACATGGAAAGTCTACGCTGGAATTACTTTTATTTTACTTTTTTATTTGCAGTAACAAGTTACTGAGCACTTAACCTGTGACTGTTTTACTGTCATAATATTATTTAATTCTGATTATAGCCTTATACTATAGGTTTTATTTTGTTACTCTTTATATGAATGAGAAAAAGAACCGAAGGGCAGAGACTGTTTATTGTATTACTCAAGATTTTACAACCAATAGATAGTAAAATGAAATTCAAACCCTAGCCTTTTAGCTTGCTTTATTCCTTGCTGGAAGGACTTACAAAATGGTTTTGAGGAACTATTATTTTATGAATTTCTAGAAGATGCTTCCTGCAAATATATATAACTACTTATTTTCAGGACTGCTTGGATGAATATACAAGCTTTCCTTTAAATTGAATGATTTAAAGCATAAGTTGATTTGACTGTGAACCTTTTAGATATTGAGGACAGCAAAACTTTAGTGAATGACCTAAAGTTAACTGATTTAGTAAAGCTGTAAAAATACTACCTATCAGAAAAAGGCCAGTCTTGAGGAAGTAAATTTCTCTCTTTACCAAACGATTCTGTAATGGTTCAATTAGATTCTGAAGTCTTCTATATCAGGAGTCCCCAACTCCTAGGTCATAGATCACTACTAGTCTGTGGACTGTTAGGAACCGGGCCACGCAGCAGGAGGTGAGCAGAAAGTGAGCCAGCAAATTTTCAGTTGTATGTGCAGCCACTCCCCAGCAGTAGCATCACTGCCATAGCTCCACCTCAGATTATCAGGCATTAGATTCTCATAAAGAGCACCAGTTTCTGGTGCAAAAAAGTTTGGGGACTGCTGCTCTATATTACTACAGGATCCTGTCTTCCCTGGTTATATTTTTAATTGCCTATTTTTTTTTTTTTTTTACTTTCCTTACCTTAAAACAGATAGTGACAAATTTTTTCTAGAATGTAAACATTTTAAGCTTTTCAAGCCACATGTGGTCTCTGTCACATGTTCTTCATTTTCTTTTGGGTCTTTAAAGTACTTCTTTAAAAATACTTTTAAAATTCTTAGTTGGAAGCTATATAGAAACAGGCCACAGGCCAGGTTTGGCCCAAAAACCTCCACTTTGCGTACGCCTGCCATAAGCGATTCTGTATGTCTCTTAGAAGTTGTTTCAAAATAATAATCAAAGTTCACTACATAAAGTTTAAATTCTATATATCTATGTATAGAAATAGGTATAGACAGAGCTATATACAACACATATAAAGAACATAAAGAGAAATATATAAGGAATTTTTAAATTAATTTTCAAAACTGGTTATTTTCATAGAGCTAACTCATCTTATTTCGGAGGTCAAAGTGCTTTGTATGCCATGAGATAATCTGCTTGTCTTCTTACGTATGGCCACTCTAAGTAGTATTTAAAAGTTTTCCAGAAAAATATTATAATTTGGAAGAACTGTTTTAGTGCCTTTATGTTCATTTAGGATATATTTTCGTAACAGGTCCTCTGCCTTTAAAGTAGAAAATATGCTGCTGAAGAAATGTCAGTGTTCTAACATCTCTAATGATCTTTCAACTTTTTTTCAACTTTTGTCTTTCTAAAAATGTCCCCTCTCCTGTACTGATGGCACGATATTACTAAAAATGGAGTCAGAGTGAGAAATGCACATTCAGTTGACACAAGCTGGTGTGAGCCAGCTCCAGCACACCACCAGCCTAAGTCAGTGTTTATGCCTACAGACAAAAACAGTAAGGGCTGTTTCATTCACCACAGTTTCTACCTTGACTGCGAGTTGTCACTCGCAATCTCTGTGTCAGAACACAGACGAAAGAGTAACTAGCTTTGGACAGTGAATGGTTAAATTAGAAAATATTTTTAAGCATAGCATGTAAATACTGGGGTTGGTGGGATCAATTAGGCATTAAAAACAGTTTTGTTGAATGGATAGTAAGGATTTTTGCTGTCCAAGCAGCACTTTCTTTTGTGTTGTCCCAGGTGATCTCTTGGGGCCAGGGGTTTCTTCTACTAAATCCTTCAGAGAGATAATTCTATGCTGGGAAAAACATATTCCTAGTGAATGTTTCACAAAACACTCAGCATTTTAAGGAAAGCTCTTTTAGTACATTATTCTCATTTCTATCCCATTATTTTTCCATTGTTTTAGAGCTGCTTTTGTGCTTAGAAGTTTCCTCACAGGATATTTTTAAGCTCCTTGAAGGGAAGAAACTTTTCTTTTACATAAAAAGAATCTGTTTCTTTCTAGTGTCCACCACATTGTATGACATAAAGAGGACTTCAGTGAGTATTTTGTTTTACTTATGAATATACAAAGGATAGCAATTATATATATATATTATATATATTATATATTATATATATTTTTTTCTCCCATATATATATTATATATAATATAATATATATTATATATATATATATATAATATATAATATATGGGAGAAAATTAATACGAATGTAATACTTGATTACAGAAATAAAAAAGCGTTACCTCTTGACATTTCTTTTTCATATTCTTGGCTTTTATAACAAAAATACAATAAACATTCTAATCAAGTGGTTTCAATCAACAGATCAAAGTACGAATGCATTATTTGTCATACATGAAATTCTGCTTCTGATAATGACTGCCACTGCTAACTTATTTGCAGGTGTACTTATTTCTGAAGTCTAATGACATTCTGGGCAGATGAGCATATAGATCCCAATAGACTCCTTCTGAGATAGCAATAAGTTGTTTTTATTTTAATCATATACAACAAGCCAAAAATATCATTGAGGAAAACCTCACATTTATAGATAACTCCCTAAGTCTCTAATGCAGTCTCTTTCTATATAATTTGGTTTGGATAATGACATTGCTTTGAATGTGCCTAAAATAGTTTTTCTTTTTTTTAGTTCACTGTGAGAATAGAACAAACATTCTGATTTCAGCCTCCAATAATGGTAGACACAAACAGATTAAAAATGAGAAAAATATGCACAAACAGCTTTCTGGAAACATAAATAAGATAGAAAATAGTGGGCCAAAACGAAGAACATGAACATCCAGAGAGGTGAGCCTGGCATTTGGGGCCACATTTGCCCAGAAGACATATGTTAATTTAGAATACACAGACACTGCTTTTTGTTTCTTGGGGTTCTTTTTAGGTAAAGTTTATGAGGTATAATATATACAGTAAAATTTGCTTTTTTGGAGTGCAGTTCTGTATTTCGATGGCCCTTTATTATTACTAACTCCCCCAACCTCCACTCCTGAAAACCACTGATCTGGTTTCTATCCCTCAGCTTTGTCTGTTTAAGACTGTCACGTAAGTGGAATTATGCTCTAGTGTTTTGTACCAGGCTTCTGTTTTTAGCTTAATATTTTCAAATGTATCCAGTATTGGGTATTCCACTGCATTAATGTATCCTAATTTGTTTATCCATTCTCCAAATTATAGATATTTGGATTCTTCCCAATTTTTTGGCCATAACAAATAAAGCTGTTATTACCATTATTGCACAGGTCTTAGTGTGAACATAAATTTCACTTCTCTTAAACACATAGGGCTGTGATTATACATCACCTGGTACATGTATAGTAAGTATATAGAGCTTTATGTTAAGAAACTCCCATGCCCGTTTTCAAAGTGGCTGTGTGATTTTTGCATTCCCATCTGCTATACGTGCGTTAACCCAGTTGTTCTGGGTTATTGCCAACATTTGGTAGTGTCATTTTATATTTCTAATTTAAGTCATTCTAATGGGAGTATAATGGAATTTTATTGGGGTTTTAAGTTTGCATTTACTGAAAATTAATGATGCTGAAAGTCTTTTTTCGTGTATTTATTTGCTATTCATATATTGCTTATATGTGAGGTATTCTTTTAAAACCTTTACTTCCTCCTTTCTTTTGAATGGTGTTCTTCATTTTCTTATTACTTTAAGAGTCCTTTATGTATTCTGGATAAATATATTTTATAAGATATATGATTACAAATATTTTCTCCCAGACGGTGGATTTTCTTTCATTTTCTTTACAGCAGCTTTAGAAAAACAAAAGTTATCATCGATGAAGTCAAATTTAGACATTTTTTTCTTCTCTTATGAATCATGTAAATGTTATTCTAGCTAGGAAATCTTTAACACATGGTGATGAAGATTCTCCCCTATGATTTCTGCAGAAGTATTATAATGCATTTCAGTTAATTCTGATAATTATGGCTCCTTTCCCCTATCCCCTTTTCAAAAAATTATCTTGAGCAGTGATTCTTAATTGGAGAGATAAATCCTCTACAGAGTTTGGGCAGGAATATGCAAAAATTTCATGAAGGGCTTTTTTCTTAACCACACATGCCCCAATATAATTCCATATTTGTGTTGATATTAAAAAAAAAAAAGACTGAAGGAGTATTAAATAAAAAGAATTATCAGAAGAGTGATAAATAATATTAGTGAACTTAGGCATCTTTGAATTGTTAAAGAGAAAATAAATTATTCTAATTTTTTTATTTTAAATATAACATTTGGTTATTTATTTTTAAACCTTTAATTTATCATGTTAAATAGTAGTTTTAATTAGAATTTTTTCCTTCAAGAATTGATGTTTAATTTGGGTGAATCATCCTTTGCAAACTATCAGGATAATCTTTCTCTGATTTAGTGATTTGTTGAATATCACAAATATATATCAGAATATTAAACTCTCTTTGCATTGGGGATTAAAGTCAACCTGACCACATTTCAATTTCCTTTTAATACATTTGTGAATTACATTTGTTAATTTCCTATTAAAGACTTTCACATATATGGCAGATACTCCCATTCTTTCTTTGTTACAGAGCCTGGTGTCTGAGCAATGTGCTCAGCTAAATGATTATACTGTTAAACCTTTCTTTTTCTTTCTTTCTTTTTCTTTCAAAGAGGTAACACTTGGTTGACCTCACAGATTGCAAGGACCTTGTCAGTTTACAATCTCTTATTTTTAAAATTTTTACACCCATAGCACCTGGTTTTCCTAGGTGGTCTCCCATCCAAGTACTAACCAGGCCCAACCTTGCTTAGCTTCTGAGATCAGACAAGATTCAGCTTGTTCAGGGAGACATGGCCATAGAGTTAAACCTTTCTTGAATCCAGATGTAACCAATGATCTAAGTTCTGCTTATGATTATAGGAAGTACTGTGTGTGATTTCTAAGAAGTCTTCTTAAAGAGACCTTACTTAGCTACAATCTGTACCTTTTTGACCTTTCTTCTTTCTCCTGAAATGTTTATGTTATGGTTGGAGGTTCAGCAGCCATTCCAGACTATGACATGAAAAGGAAGCCTCACACTAAGACAGTGGAAGAGAAAGGTACCAGGAACCTGGGTCCCTGATGTTTTCCTGCAGCTGGCATAGCAATCCCAACTTGCCTATATTTGGACTTCATTTCTATGAGAAATAAACTTCTATCCTAAGTGACTCTAATTTTGCATTTTCTGCTGCTTCCCCTGAACCTAATCCTAGTAAATTGGGTTCATCCATAGTCATATGTGAAACTGAGTTGCAATTTTCCACTTTTAAAAAATCTATGTAATGTTTTAATATAAGATATGCTGATTTTGAAAAGTAATCAGGATGCTCTCAATCTTTTCCCTAATTCTAAAACAGATAAAGCATTTATCTGCAATAGTTTAGAACAGCTTTAGAAATACTTTTGGGCAGTTTTTGTTTAAATACACTCCCTCTCTTTGTGTTAGCTGGCAGAATTTTCTAAAATTATCCTTTTCATCCAATTTATTCAAGTTATGCACTATGTTAATGTTCTATCTCTTCTGCATTATACAGTCATTCATAGTACGCATTTGAGTATTTTACCTGATTAAACTTGATTTATGCTTATGTGAATTCAGGTTTTTTTCAAATAATTAGAATTTAGTTATAAGTAATCAATTTGTTCTTCCTTTGGCAGACATGGTCTCTATGTGATTTAAAGACTCTGCCTTCTCTGAATAGCTATGTGTTTCAGGGGAGGCACTTCTGACCTAGTCCAGAGATTTGAATCTTGATGGGTCTAAGCTGTCATCTTTTCATTGATTGGTTTAGGCAAAAGCAAGGTGTATAATTACAGGGAATTTTCTGGGATCAGTATTCCTAAGCTTCAAAAGAGCCACAAAGAATACTTATTTAGTTGTCATCATGTCTGGAAGGGCCCCATAGGAATGTTATGGCCATGTTGTACACACAAGTAGAGTTGGCCTTTGGTGAAATACAGAGAAAGGTCAAGTAAAGATCATCATTGGAACCCCAGCTATACTCTATGTTCTGTAAGATAATATATTTCTCACTGACACATCAACTGAGTCAGAGTTTTCTTTATCTGTGTCTAAAAGCTTCCTTACTAATCTGCTTTTCTAATGTTTTTCTAATAATCTTCCATTTTCAGAAGTTAACTTAAGTAGTTATTCTTAGATTTATTTTTGTATTCTCTAATTCTCAAGCTGTATATAAAATAAATTTACCTTATTTAATAATGAAACTTTCTTCTAAGTACGGCTTTAGTCATGACAGCAATGTATTAATCTCATTGTTAAAAGACATTTTCATTATTTAAGAATTATAAACATAAGCATATAGATGTCTATGTGTGTGTGACAATTGGATAATTTCATTTAGAATATTGATATCCATTTTAAATCTAAAAAGCCTGTGAATTATACCTATTGAGATTGAATATATTTTCTTTGTTACCTAATACATGATTAATAGTTTGACTGTCCCATAAATATATTTACTTAATATTGCATAAAATTTAACACCTTTAAAGCAATCTATCTAGTGATTTTATTATTATCTTCTGTATTATTTGTTTTTGCTTTCTCATCCTCTCAAAAATCAATGTTTCAGATAATTTCCCCTTTTTAAACTTGTTTTAACCATATTTATCTTTATACACAAAACATATATGGTAATAATGCTGATATCTTTGTATTTTTTTAATTACATCCATATAAAAAACATGCCACAAAATTACTAAGCACCCCAAATTCTGGATTATTTTTACTTTTTTATTATTTCAAATATATTAATTTAATATACACATGTATTATTTAAGTGTCACGAATTCTCAAGATCTTCAATGGAACCCATTTATTTATAGCCACTGACACAAACAGTAAATTTTATCATAAACATAAAAAGGTATATTTGAAAAAAATATATATCATTACTGATATTTTTCTGAAACTTTCTTTAGCTTAATATTTATCAGCAAATTAATTTGGTCAAGTGAATTCTCAGTAACTGACTTGGCATATTAAAACTTTAGATGATTATGTCTAAATGGTACCTAATCCTGTTTAGGAATAAGATTTGTGTCAATATATTTCCCCCCTACCTTCCTGATATGGTTATGGTTACCCATACATTTTTTACTGTAAAATAAACTATTTTCTATCCTTAGCTATCCACCTCATATTTTAAAATAATCCTATGATGTAACATTCCAAATATTGAAAATAGGCTTGAACAGATCAGTGTACTAACTTGCTGTATCAAAATAAGTGTGAAATGCATTTTCGATCTCTCTTCAGCACCATTCTTGAAACTTCTCAGTAATATTATGGTTTTGCATATAAAAGATGTTGAATGCATATGTGTTGAATAAATAAATGGGGGATAACAAATCAAGGCATGTATACAAAATGTATATTATAATCTTCCAAATTTAAAATGACATACTGAAATAAAGTTTTTATTTTTAAATGTTCACTTTTTATCTTAAAGTTTATTCAAATTATTAGTAATTATATAAATGTTGTATTTGAACTATAGCTTTAGCAGGTATAACTATTTCTTAGGTGTAATGAGCAGCTATAAATGATTTAATTTAGAAATATATATGAAAGGACTGAGTACTATGGATCTGAGGACCAATAGATGTTAAAATGTTCGATAATCACCAATAATTAGGTATACATTTTTATGTTCTTTGCTTAGTTCCTACATATTGATTTATCAAAGTATTGCTAATTTGAAATTTTACTTTATGAAGAAAACAATAATTTGAGAATGACGTGGTACATAAGTTTGTAGTAACAGGCAATGACTAAGCTAGCTAATCATAGCATTTTGTAAAGCTAAAAATGCATATAAATTACCATAGAAAACAGTCATATGAGTCATCTTTCAAAAAATAAAAAGAAAGGAAAGAAATGATGCCAAGGTCCCCCCAACACACATACTAAAAGACCTTTTGTATGGCAAACAAATCAACATCACATTTCCGAAATAAAAGAAGGAAATCAAAATGATAATGCACATGCTCTAAGAATATCCTACAGAATAAATACTACATACATAATTTTAGGAACTACTGGAATAAAACCCTTTTGAGGTATCTGTGGGTTTATTAAAGTACTAGACAACTTTAATTCTTACCTAGCAATATTTTAAATTCTCTAAATATGTGTATAGTCTAGTGCTGTCATGTGTGATTATCCCACATTTATCTGAAGAAAGAGAGGAACAAGATGTTTTATAACGACATTGAAGAAGTGTAGTATATATACTGTGTCACAGAGGCTCAGAATAAACAGATGGTCTGTGCTTGTGGTTTTGTTTTTCTGTTTTTGTGTTTGTATTTTTCCTAGAACACTGTGTAGGCTGATACAAAAACATGCAGTCACTAGTGTGTCAAATGATTTTCTTTTTAGGTTTCTGCTTATTTATTAAAACATATTATATGTATTTTCCCTGAAAACAGGAGAAAATAATCCAAAACACATCCTTAATTAATGAAGAAACTACTCAATACTTTTGTGATTTCTGCATTTGGGAGAATTTTGGAAAAAAATGAAATGCAAATATTTAAACTGGAGATAAATCAAGTCTTAACTTGGTATTGTCTGTAACAGAGCAACTGAGCCAAATTATTTCAAAAATATCTACTTTGCCCCAATTGACCACATCTCTCACAAGTAGGACTTGCAGAGCTGTTCCACTTATGTGAGGAAGTTTCCTGGCTCTTCTCTCTCATGCTGGGGATGATTCAACAGAGCTAACTGATGAGCAAGGCTGCTTTCCTCTTAGGTTCTTCATTCAGCTAATGTAGTGGTAGCTGGAACTTTTCAGGAATAGACATTAACTTTTGCAACTTGTAGAGATGTCCTGCACTGCTTGTTCCTCGTTGTTTATTACATTAAACAATGAGTGCATTAGGTACATCATTAATGCTGCTGTGGAATTTAGTGCCTCAAGCAAAGTCACTATCTTGGTAACTTTGTTTTAGAGTTCAATTTTATAGGCACACAGGCAGAGTAAAAGCAAATTCACCAGATAAGTTATGTGCAAAAAACTATCTGAAAAGAGGGTTTCACAGTGTCATTGGGTGATGCAGCCAATAAAAAAACAGAAGTTCCAATGACTGAGAATATTATTTCTATTTTATAGGTATAAAACTATTACTCATAAAGAAAACATATATTTAAAAAAAAACTGTTAAAGCCATAATTCTCAGAAGTTGTACTAATGTTGACAGATTAATTTCGTTTTAATTTGTTTTGTCTGGATTTGTTTTGTTGCCTGTACTGATTGACATTATAATGCTGAAATGCAGAGTGATGGAAAAAATATTCTGCTTAAATATTTCTGTATTAGGATTTTATGGCAACTATCACACATCTGCTTCATATCTTATTCACTTGATTAATGACGTGATAGTATCAAACACCAAGCTACAAGGAGAACGTCGGTGTTTTTATAAATCATTCTTCATTGGCTGATAAAATTCAATTATTTTTTATTTATTGTAAAATGTTTATTTTACTACTGATTTTGCTTGTGTTTAGCAATACAAAGAAATCCTCTTTTCTGGACAATACCGATGATCTCTAAGGCATTCAGACTCCCACTTTCCGACCTGAGTTTCCATCTGCCATCAACAGTTTATAAGATTGCTGTATCATACCCCTTCACAGTTCTCTAACTATGCTCCTTTAGTTGTTTGTATTACTTTAGTTATTTGTATTTATATTATTGCTTTACTATCCCAGGCCATAATAGATTTACTATTGTGTATTCTACTTAAGAAATTGATTAATTAATCCAGTCAACAAATATTGCCCAATTGTCTACTATGTAGCTATAAGACAAATCGCTTATGTTAATGGAGTGATAGTGAAAAAATTATGTAATCTCCTGTTAGTTTTTTAAATTATATCAATTTCAATATAAATTATTTCTCTGATATGCTAAGCACCTTTATGTTGGGAATATTCTTATCTACTTTTCATTATTAGTAGCCCTTTTTTTAAACATGTCATTTATACCTGTATCCCCAGTCATTGTTCCATTTTTGATTTTTATCTCTCCCCACCTAATATTTTCCTATCAAACCTCATTTCCTCTTCCATATCTAGATCAAGAATTATTAATTGATTCCTAGTTTTAGGGGAAAGCAGTATGCATCAATTTGCCTTTTGTTTTTTGAGAAACACAGTTCAACTCTGAACTGAACAGAGTATAAAACTGGACATTGAAAGGGTATCTAACCCAAATATGCTATGAAATAAAACTAAACAGTCCTTTTTTTCCTTACATGTTTAACTGTAGGACATAAATAACCAGGTACAAAGAGATTAGCTAGTAATACGGGTTAAAAGTACACTGGTGTTTTAATTGTGAAAATATCATTCTGATCTTTGGTTGTTGTTACGAGTTGAATTGTGTCCCCTCAAAGATGCTGAAGTCCTAATCCCAGTAACTGTGAATGTGACTTTATTTGGAAAAAGGATCTTTGCAGATGATCAAGATGAGGTCATTAAGGTGGGCCCCAATCCAATATGGCAGGTATCCTTATGAAAAAGGGAAGTTTGGACAAAGATATCAAATACATTGGGAGAACACTATGTGATGATAAAGACATCTATAAGCCAAGAAATATCAAAGAGTAATAGAAACAAACAAACAAAACCCCAGAAGCTAGGAGAGAGTCACAGAATATTTTCCTACTGGGCTTAGGAGGAACCAACTCTGCTGACAATTTGATGTCAGACTTTTAGCCTCCAGAGCTATGAGACAAAAATTCCTGTTGTTTCAGCTGCTCAGTTGTGATACTTTTATTATGACAGCCCTAGGAAGTTAATAGTTGTTTTCTAGATTCCCCTCAGAAACATTTTTGGGGATGGGACGATGGTTCACACACAAAATATTTTGTCCAGCATTTTAAATTTTTGGTGTTGAATTCTTCCTCTGTATTTCATCAAATGTTTTCTGCCACTTCAGAATTTTTGTCCACTGCTGGGTTTAGGTTTACACTATTCAACCCAGGAAATTAGGAACCATCAATTGCAGAATGTTATTTACTGCACTCAGAATCACTGGTAAGTGGAGTTCTATTAACAACTCGACACTTGAATAGTCATTTCACACAATAATTTGCAGTTCAGTTTTACAATTAGGTTCTGCATATAAAAACTTTCAAAAATAGTTTTCAAAAAGTCCCTCAAAGGTGTTCATGAGGCTACTCGTTTAGGGATATGATTTAGTGGTAATGAAGGGAGAGGCAAGAGAGGCATTTATGGTTCCCTCCTGCAAGTGTGACCTCCCAAATAGGGGAATACTGGCATCTTTAAGCAAGGGAGAAACAGCTATTAACTTCTGGAGACAATGGAGAGAATACTGTCTTCTCTGGAATTATTAGTTAGGGATGTGCTAGAGGGTTTGGAAATCCTCTATGTCTTTCAATTTATTTCAAATATCCCTATTTTTGGTCCAGTCCTTTGGCTAATGCCCTTTTCTATAAGACCTGTGCCACAATTGTGAATTCGATTGAACTTAAGATTCAGAAACCTGCAGAGACAAATTGTGGACTTTGTTCTTTGTTTTTAACTCAGACAGTCCACCAAATAAAGAAATGAGATATTTTCAGAATCAGAGAACTTTAGCTTCATTCTGTGCCTCAGGACAAGAAAAAAGAAATTTAACCTCATCATTCTTTGTATTTTCTAAGACCTAAGAAGCAATATCAGCAATCCAATAATTCCTCATTCTTTCATTTTGTATCCCAGTGCTCTCATGATTCCACTTAGTCTTGCCCTCAATGGAACGGTGATTCCAGTAACATAAAGTAATAATTAGGCATTTCACCACTGCATGCTATGGGCATCCAGATTCCCATTATGGAATATGAAGCAATTGACCACATAATCAATTTCCAATAATCCTACATTTCTCAGAGTGTTTTCGGCTGGCAACTTACTTTCTTATTCTATTTTCTGTATAAATGTTTTTGTTTTGTTTTTGCTTTTGTTTTGGTTATGAATAACAAATACTGACTTCTTTTGCCTTATATAAAATATAAGAATATGGGGGGAGTACACAAGATTGAAGGAAAAGTTAAAGAAACAGGCATGGAACAGAGAGCAACCAAGAAAATGCAGAACTTTTTATAAGCAGGAAGTGTCATTTGGCTTGTTATTGATAGACATGTAGAAAATTACTTAGGCAAATATGACTATTACTAAAAAGTGTTTGCCAAAAAAGCTAATTACGTTTCCTGGCAAACTAATTCAGCTCCCATGAAACTGTGAGGATTATTTTTTAATACAGTGCAGATGGGCCTACCCATCCTTTATCCTAGCGCAGGGATCTCTCTATGAGGAGAAACTGGGCTCATATCTGAAAAGGCAAATCAAAGAACAAGTGCTTTCCAAAATGGCCAAAGCTCAGGAAAAGGGGAATTAGAGCATTCATGTCTCCATAATAAAACTCGATGTCTTTTCTTGTCCCAGAGAAGGTTGCTATACTAACAAATAAATACTCTTGAAATTCATACATATGTACTAGGATACTCCTACTTAAAAGTAACAATCACAACATGAATAAGTTTAAGCATTAAAGGTGTTTAAGAGCTTGTATAACCAACCAGTGAGGGGAAGATGGTTCTCTGAGCAGTAAAAATCACAACCAAAGAAAATACCATAATTATTTTTTTTTATATTCTCTATTATTTATGTTATACTTTAATTGCTCAGCAATTAAAATAGATTGCACTCATGGAGGGTGACAAATTCTGAGACAATTTCTAGTTCACAGCTTTACATCTGTGAATCTAGAGGGAAAATGGCTCTCTTTGCTTAAATAGAGTTAAAAGAAAAATTTCAGAGGAATAGTAAGCTCTAGTCTCATGCCATTACCTATGATGGATCACCACAAGTCACAGTTTGGTAAGAACAGCTCCATTTGCCCAGCTTATACTTACTATTCCATAATTATTAAAAGCCTTTCCTTTTACTCTCAAAGATATCCCAGTTGAGACAATATATTTTCTGGTCAGCATTAGGTCCTCTGGCTGACGGCACCAAAGAAACCAAAGAAGGATGGTGTGTTCTGGTCTGCCTGGTGTGTACACATCCACCACATTATCCAGTGAAGATCTTTGACTCCTAAATATAGGGAGAGCCATGTGTCTGGGCAGGGAAACTTCAAAATTTTCTAGAGACCACCATTATATTATGCAGTACTAATTCCCTAGTGGAATTTGTTTACATAAATGACAAAATGAACCCAAATAGGCTTTCAACTGTTTCACTGACTTTTCTGAAACAAATGAAATTATAGGCTCTTAAAATGCGTGTCCTCTGAAAATACCTACTCCCCATCCCCCCCCACCACACACACACACACACACACACACACACACACACACACACAATACTTTCTGATGTACTCTTCAGGGAGGATTATTCCATTGTTTTGTGCTAACCTTTGCGAAAAAGCAAAAAAAAAAAAAAAAAATCAAATTAAGAAAAATTTAGTTGGCATACTAACCTGACAAAAAAAGTACATGTTTTTATTTCTCTTCCAGAATCTGTAATGTGAAAATTTACTTCCTTTTGTTTGTTTGTCCTAAGATATTAATCCTAGGGGAATAAGAGTAAACAGAAATAATCTCAATTGAGAAATTAAGCTTTCATTCTTGGTTTTACTATTTGGAAGAAAAGAGAATGGCAGAGACTCCTATTGGAAATTTGAAACAAAAATGTTGTTATCGTTTTTGTTTGTTTGTTTGTTTTAGCTCAGGGACTCAGTACAACTGGAAGCTTTGTCAAAACTGCTATCACCTGAGAGATAGCAAGCCAGAAAAGACCTGCTAGAGAAATAGAAGAACTTTAAAAACAAATACCAAAACAGGGCTTTTAAAGCCATGCTCTTAATTTGGGATAAGGTGACAAGAAAAATAAAAAATAAAAAAAATAAAAACAATTAGGGAAGCAGGTATTTAACTGTTCAGGTTATATTTACCAAACTATAACCTTTAGATCAGAAGTCATGAGAAAAAGAGAGAAAATGCCTATCAGAAGACTCTGCTTGGGACCATACCTCATTCATTTATGAGTGCCTGACACATAGTACTATATTTGTTAATAATTTGGATTTAACATGTCTCACAAATCTGAACATCTGTCTGCAACAGGTGCCATGTTTCTACTAAGATGCAGATATGCAAGTAAAAATAAAACAAAAATTTTCTATTATAAGAGAAGAAATAACACTAACAAAATCTGGGGGGTGGGGTGAGGGGGCTCTATAACTCCTTTGAGAAATTGATGATAGCTTGGAAATATCCAGAAAAAAAAAGATGATGGTAATAAATGCAGCACTTCAGCTGATTTAAAGATGGCCTAAAGATTCTCCATGAGATCCAATAAAATTTAAGAAAGAAAGACTTTTTGGTGGGGAAGGACAACCATATCAAGAATGATGATCAATGAATCAGGTTTGGTTCAGCTATTAACTGTGTGATTTGGAACAAATTACTTGAAATTGTGTTGTCACTTTTTCATCTATGCTGTAAAGTCTTTTATCAAATTGTTTTCTAAATAAGATAATAGCAGGCTACCGATTTAACAAAGACTTCAAAGTAACTTGAGGAAGAAGGATACTACTATATTTGTTTTGGTTAGAACTTGTAGCATACTGTGAACATTTCCACAGGCATCTGAAGTCTGTACAGAACTCCAGAGACACCAAGCATATAACTGTTCCAGGTATTTGTAGCTGTATAACAATCTACCTCAAAATTTCAAGGCTGTTACAAAAAAGCAGTAATTTATTTTGATTACAAATGTATAATTAGGAAGGGCTTGGTGGAATCAGCTAATCTATACTCAGCGTGGTGTCAGCTGAAAGAGTTCACCTGGGCTAGAAGATACTTGTAAAATGACTCAATTTTGTGATTGGCAATTTTATGCTGGTTATGGACCCTTTCCAAGGGGCTGGCAGCTTGGGCATCTTCACTGCTTGGGGACTGGTTTTCAACAGCAGTATCCAAGACACAGGAAGTGGAAGTTATCAGTTTCATAAGGACTGGACACTGAAACTGGCAGAACATCGCTTCTACCACATTCTATTGGGCAAGCAGTGACAAAGCCTGAGATTAAAAGAGGACACAGACATAATATGAAAATAATTAAAGAACGTTGGGGCTTTCTTTTCAAACCACCAAGTTCCCTGAATAAGCTTTCTTTCTCAAATTTATGTAATATTATTTTTAATGTCTGGCTAAGTATTTTATGTTGGAGATTAAAGAATACTTACGCAAATGGACTTTCAAAGGAATCTCATGATTTAAAAGTTCCACTATGGACAGACTCTTACACTCCAGGCTGATCTGAAGAAACTAATTCCTACTTTTTAAAAAACTGCATCCTTATTCAATATCCTAGAGAAGCAATTTTATTAATATGCAGTGCTTAGAACTGGTTCTAATTACTTAATGTCATTATCATCAATTAAATCTCACCCTGTACCAAATAACACTATAAACTGACCATTTTTCTCATTTTGTCTCAAAGTGTGATTGCTCTTAAAAATGTCTTTTCTTTTGAGGATATTTCCCATCAGGCTCTCAACTATATGCAAATCTATTCTCTCTGGTTGGATCATATTTTGTTGTCATGTTCTTTATGTGGCAAGTTTTCCAACAAGCATGAAGCCAAGTAGAATACTACTGAACTCTTTCATCATGTGGAATTGAGCTTAACCTGGACTAAATAAGTCTACTCAAGTGTACTGAAGGCAATAAAAATCAGCATCAATAGAGTTAGTTAGTAGGTACTAAACTTATGGACCTTGGTCTCCGAGATTTTGTGAACTTGACCCCAAAGGGCAAGGAAGTAGAAGCAAAAATTCATGAATGGACCTACATCAAACCAAAAAGATTCCGCATAGCAAAACAAACAAACAAGCAAACAAAAATCAACAAAACAAAAAGGCAACCAACCAAATGGGAGAAGATATTTGAAACGATATCTCAAATAACGGGCTAATATCCAAAATAATGAAGAACTCAATCAACTCAACAACAATATCAACAATCCTATTAAATAATGGGCAGAAGACCTGAACAGACATGTTTACTGAAAAGATATACAGATGGCTAATAGGTATATGAAAAGATGCTCAACTTCACTAGCTATACGGGAAATCCAATCAAAACCGCATAGAGATGCCACCTCACACCTGTTAGAATGGCTATTATCAACAAGACAAGTAATAATAAGTGTTGGAAAAGATGTGAAAAAAGAGAACCCTCATACACTGCTATTGGGAACGTACATTGGTATAACCACTATGAAAAACAGTATGGAGATGCCTCAAAAAATTAAGAATAGAGCTCCCATATGATCCAACAATCCCTCTTCTGGGCTTCTACTCACAAATTTTGAAAGCTCTTATTCATAAAGATACATGTATCCCAATGTTCAGTGCAGCATTATTCACAATACCCAAGACATGGAGACAACCTTAGCATCCTTTGACGGATGATGGAATAAAGAAGATGTGGTACATTTATACAAAGAAATACTACTCAGAAATAAAAAAATGAAATGTTACAATTTGTGACAACATGGAAGTACCTGAGAGTATCATGTTAAGTGATATAAGTCAGATGGAAAAGGACAAGAACCATATGATTTCACTCATTTGTGGGATATAAAACTTCTAGGAAGCAAAAAATGAACAAACAAAACAAACAAAGTCATAGACAGACAACAGTATGGTGGTTACCAGAGGGAAAGGGGGATGGCGAAGGTTGAACGGGATAAAAGGGGGAAAAATATATAGTGTTAAAAGGAGACTAGACTTTGGGTAGCAAGCACACAATGAAATACACAGATGACGTATTACAAAGTTATATTCCTGAAACTCATGTAATGTTATTAACCAATGTTACCCCAATAAATTTAATTTTAAAAAACGGAGCCAGTTAGTTTCTGATAATAAATATATATATAATGACTATCCTCAGCAGGTTCGTCTCCGATTAACTAGTTTCCTCTGAGGGCAGGTCTTGTTAAGAACAGAGTATTCTTAGGTATTTCAAAATGGCTCCTTATCCTGTTTCCTAGCTAGAAGCCTGAAGGGACTTGTCTCCAATATTTACTGAGAACTCCTGGAGATAAACCTCACAAAATTGTGGCGGCTCCTCTATGCCTGGGCCCCCTGGATTTTTTAAGTCTCAAGTTGTCCACACTAAGCCTCCAGCAATTCTTTACTTACAGTTCAGGTTTTTCTACCCGACACTGGCTCCTGAGGCAGTGTCACTGGTGAGTTTCTGTTCCCGGATACTGTGTTTGTCTCTCTGTGTTTCCAGTCATGGTTTGCTCTGAGTATTGACCTCTCTACTTAATCCTGATTTTTCAATCTGTTCAGCTTTTACTTGTTGATAGGATGGTGTGGTGACTTTCAAGCTCTTATATGTAGAACAGGAAACCAGAATTACCATTATTTGATTTTTGAATGTTAACAAACCTTGCATTCCTGAGATGAACTACACCTGGTCACAGTGCATTATATTTTTATATAAGTTGATGGTTTTTATTTGCGAAAATTTTAGTAAAAACTTGTGTGCTTCTATTCATGTGGTATTAGTTTGCAGTTTCCTCTTCTTGTCTTGTTATTGGGAAAAGACTGGTTTCATAAAATGAATTGTTGGGTTCCCTGAGCTATCTCTAAAACCATGTTTATAGAATCTATTATTTTTTACCTAAATGTTTAGTAGACTTCATCAGTTAAGCTACATGTGACTAGATTTTTCTTTTGTTGTTGTTTGTTCCTTTGTTTTGTGGGGAATTTTTAACCTACAAATTGAATTACTTTAATAAATATAGGGTTATTTAGGTTATCTATTTCTTCTTGACTAAGCTTTGGTGATTTCTGTCTTTCACACAATTTTCCCATGTCACCTAAGTTGTAGAACACATTAGCACAAGTGGTTCATAATGGAAATTTTGCTACTTTTCTCCTCATCAGTCTGGTTAGGAGCTTATTTATTTTACTGAACTCTTCAAAGAATTAATTTTTGGTCTCACTAATTTTTCTCTGTGCTTTTATGTTTTCAACATCATTCTGGTCTTTTACATTACTATTTCTTTCCTGCTGATTTGGGGCACTTTTATTTTTTCATATATATTAAGTTGATGCTTAAATGATTGACTTGAAATCTTTCTCTTTTCTAATATAAGCATATTAGATATGTTTTAAGTGTATTCCACAAATGTTAATATGTTGTGTTTTCACTTTAATTCAGCAAAATATTTTCTAATTTCTTATGTGATTCTTTATTTGACTCTTAGATTACTCAGAAGTATGTTGTTTAACTTCCAAAAATTTATTATTTTCTGTATCTTTTTATACCTTTACTTTCAACCAAACTGATTTTGTTTCTTATATAAAGCAAAAACTGGAATTTCATTTTGTCTACATGAGTCCACAGATTATATTAACCTCAGTTATTTAAAACAACAAAATTTTATATTTTATACATGCAATTCTCAATAGTATGTATGCTACAAGCTCTGCTTCACTCTGTCCTTACCTCAGAACCTAGGCTAATGAGAGGACACTATCCCCTGGAACATTATTATTGCTTGTGGTAGAGAATAAAGAAACATGGCAAATTACATACTCTTAATTCTTCTGCCCCAAAGTGGCATATGCGATTTCTGCTCACACTTCAGTTCTCAAAGCAAGCTATACAATGAAACTAACTCCAAATCGTGAGGTATGAAATCCTACTATGGGTAAGTATAAGACAATGCCCAGATTTTCACATATATTAATTAGTTGTATACTGTGGCTTATATATTCTCCATGTCCCTTAACTTTTTATTTTATACCTTATTTTTTTCTTTTTCATTATGTTAATTTTTTTTCATATTATTCCCAGTTGATTGATAAGGGGAGGAAGTTAGAAATATTATTTCTCTGTTATTGTATAATTTAATAGAACTTTAGGGTTAGAGTAGTCGTTTTTACTCTTTAGCTATTGTTATCTATAAAGAGACTCTTTTTTGAGTAATATAGAACCTAGCTCTTCAGTAGTCTAATTTATATTTTATTTATATTTTAAACACATAGTTGGAGATATAAAAAACCACTGGGCTATATATGTTGCAAGGTTGAAGATCTTTGCACCAGAGGTACCCCATAACTGAATATTTGTGCTATTCATTTAAAATGATTTTGCATTAAATGAATAACAAAGCCAGCACCCACGGAGACTAGCTACTCCAATAGTTTTCAAAACTTTAGAAGAACCTCTTTTAAAAGGGTATATATAACCACTAAAAATAATTATAATGATATTAATCTGATTTATTAAAATAAATTATATAAAAATGTCAGACATAATTATTACTTAAAATCAACAATATTGCTTTTAGGATCTAAGGATTAGAAAACTGTTAAGCGATATTAGTAGGCTGGTTCTCCCATTGTATAGATGAAGAAACTGAGGCCTAGATAAATAGTGACAGAGTCAAGCTTCCAGACTCAAGAGCTCTCTGACCTTACCCTATTGTCACACATCCTATAACAAACTTCTCTATAATGAGTATTATAATGCTCTATTCTTATTGCTTATTGTTAATAGCATACTGAAATAACATAAATTAAAGTTTAAGGGAATATTTTTAAATATTTTTTTTTGTCGTTAATGAAAAGCAAATGCTGCCTCAGTATAACTACTGAGAAAATGTTTGACTCATAAATTATGAACAGTTTCCCCTGACAAATATGCAGACATCATTGGTCATCTGTTTATTTTTTAACCTCTAACAATTTTCCAAGATTCAGAGTTCAAATAGTATGTGGTTATTAGTTCAGACAAACATCACAGATTGTTATGAAAAGAATGTGTGAGTTTTAGTCAACCATAACCTGCAGCTGTCTCTGCTGTTACAGATATATTTAGGGTATTTTTTTTTTTTTTTTGTATAGACTTATGAACTAACCATCTATGAAATGTCACATTTTAACAGAGATAGTGACAGGAGCTATGGATGACTAGGAAACATTATGAGTCAGTTTGATTCTGGTTCTACATCTTAAAAGATACAAATCAAAACACATCACATAAGGAAAATGCACGAACTATTCATTCCAGATTCTGAATTCCACATAGAAAAAAATAAACTGTCACAACATTTAATGATATTGTCAGTATACATTTCTCTAAGATTTGCAATGAAAACCAAAAGAGAAAAAAAAAAAAGCTCTGCTTCTGTTAAATGTATACTAGATATTCTCCTTAAGTTAGTGTTTTCTAGTTAGTCAGATGCTTAATCAAGTGAATTATTTTTTGACTCTTAAGTGATAACTTTTAGGATATCCCTTAAAAATACCAAGGTTGTATGTAAAAGAAAATGTTTTAGGTGGTATGAAAAAGAATTCACTTTTCGAATGATCCTCATAATTCTATTAGTCCTTTTGTGTAAATATTAGGAGGCTGTCCACACATTTAATAGTGATGACTACTACTGATGCAGTATCACAGCTCAGAGATTTAGGTGCCCGCATGTCTTCTGTTAGTTGCTGCTTCTTGGTAGTGCAAATAAACAATACTGTCCTCAAGCCCTGACACAGAATCTGAGATATCTCATCCAGTTCAACTGACATTCATCAAGCAAATACATTTTTCCCTCCTTATTTTCTTCTCTAACCACCGTGCCTACTTCTTCTATCACTGATGCCATCCACCACTACATTCCAGGAACTCTGATAAGTTGTATGGATGAAAAGTTCAGTCTTAGCCTTTAGGTGGCTCATGATAAGGGCTTCTATTGCACTTGCATTAGGTAGCCATTCTGTATGTCTCAACTATTATATGAGACATACTAAAAAAATTATTCATTTGCTATGTGAACTTCAAATTTAACTAGTGTCTTATATTTTTATTTGCTAAATCATCCTAGCTGTAAGGCATTATCAGAGTGAGGGGTTCTGAATTTGGTTCCTTTGAAATATAAACTCAGTGCCAGGAGTAGTCTGGCCATGGGTAAGGAAATACAGCCCAATATTTTCTATATATCTAATCTAAAAAACTATCTGTTCGACCTCTCTTCTCTGCATCTTAAAATATTCTTCCTACTTGTAAAAACAGCAGTGGGACTCAACTAGCAGTCATATTTTCAATAAATCCATGGTAGAGTACATACATAACAAGAAAAGCAAAAAATCACACTAAAAGAAAATAAGCTTGAAAGGAGCCTTCTTATTAGAATTTGTTTAGCTCAATGGAAGTTACTTTTTAAAAATATTGTTATTATTTCTATCCAAAAGAGTAAAATGAAAGATATCTTACATAACACAGTATTGGTGACTAAGCAAGTAAAAATTACTGAAAAAATATCAAAACAATAGAAAGATAAGTGTGATCTACTCAAAGTCAGAAATACCTTTAATATTCCTGCAAGAAAAGTTTACTCTTCTTAGGCTAAAACATGACACATGACAATTTGTGGAGAACAAATATCTTTTCATGTCCTGTTCAATTTTTAGATAGCTAAACTTATGAAAATTTAAGTACAAAGTTTTTAGAAATGAAACTACAATGAAAGTATAATAATACCAAATCTATGTTAATTAGAGTACTATTGATGAAAGGCAGAAATATAAACTTTTAAAGCATTTTGTTGACAAATGGATTTTGGGTAGAAATTCTTAATGGGATTTCCAGAAGCCCATTGATTATTAAAGCCATATTCCAATTCCTCTGGGAATTTCCAGTGTCAAGACATAACGTCAGGCAGAATATTTGTGTAATAAGAGCAATAGCTTTAGAGTAGAACAGGTAACTATGAATAATGCCAGTTTTTCTCATTAATTAACTGTATGAAAATTTCTGAATTCCAAAATGATGGGAATAAAAAATTTGTACATATATGATGTTATGAGAATTAAGATACTAAATGTCTAACACCCACCAGATATTTATCTCTCGATGAAAAGGAACTATTAATATAATTCACTATCATCAATATAATAAAACGGTAGTCAAGTACAGTCAGTACAAAAAAATTCTTTGTGATATTTTTAATTTCCTCCTTTTTAAAATTATTCTATGTTTAAATTCTCATGTTAGTAAAGACAATGTGATATATTGTTCATCGTCACAGTAAATGGCAAGGAAGATACAATGTGTCATTTCCAACAGCATCTGCTGCTTCTTCCTTAGACTTGAGTACCCTGCATGAATAAATGTAACATATATTAACTACTATAATTTTCTCAAATCTTAAGCTTACTCATTTAAGTAACAGATACGTTAATAGTAATTGCTAAGAAATTATTAGGATGAACTGATTTTTAAACTGCAAATATATTTGACCAGTAAGCCTCCTTTGAGAAAACTTAGAGTTTTCAATATCTGCATCAAAGTGACATGAAGATAATTCAGGATATCTGAAGTGGTCATGAGATCTGTCTGGCCAATTTCCTTCCCCAAGTTCATTATGTCACTGGTCAATTCCAACCCCTTCTTAATGCTTCATTTAGGAATGGATGTTGTATCCTACTTATGCCTAATAGAACAGAAGAGAAAGTCAACTTCAGGCATCTTGGAAAGCATTTTCCTCTCCTAAAAAGAGCGATAAGACAGAGAAAGGGTCATGCTCTGAGTATTATCATGTCTAGTTAGAATGCCTGGAACTGTGGCTGCCATTTTTCAACCATGAGTGGAGCCAGACTGAAGGCAAATTCACCACACTGAGATGGACTGGCAGAGAGATGCAAAAGCCTAGGTTTGGGAATCCTAACCCACGTGGAGCACCCTACCTTTGGACCACATATCAGGAGAGGTAATATGGTTCCTTATTTTTAAAACCAATTAGCATGGCTGTTTTCTATAACATATAGCTGCAAACCACCAGAACTGATAAACTAGAAGCCACCAAGAAATCTTAGCTATCTCCCTCCGCATCCTCCTGCTCCCCCTCAACATCATCATCAACAAAAGTCTTGTGTTCTAGGTATAGCCTTACACAAGCTGCACCCCCTAAAGAAAAGGCAACTGCCTCAAGTCTTTTTCAAGTTTATTCCTTTTCTAACCTTCAGAGGGGGCTCTCCCAAGATCACTTGCTCTCATACATCTCCGCCTTTTTTTTCATGTGATTTATAACAATTGTAGTTGTCATAATTTATTAGTCACTTGTCAATCTTACTAGGTTGTAAACTCATAAGGTCAGTAACCTTTCCTGTCTTATCCGATATGTCTATACAGTGGATAAGCACAGTCCTGGTAAGTACTGGGAACTAACTATATGTGTCAAGTGAATGAAAGAATGATTGCAAATAAAATCGAAGAATAAAATATAAGGATTAACTATTGTTCTTTCGAACAAACTAAAATTATTCATTCATTCCGAAAACATGTCTAGTAAATATGCTAGTTACATGTGGGTTATGATTTGACAAAATTTTATTGACATATTAGAGGCTGTTAAACTGTCCTGTAACCAGTATCTTTAAATGAAGGAAGGGGAATGAGAATGACTAGAGTTGAAGGAACTGAGAAGAGACCTGTCAGATATACCAAAAATTATGGTACTTAAGGGGTTAATGGCTTTTATATGACAATTGTTTTGCCTCACTTTAATTGGATATAACATTTCCTTTGCATTTTACAGTTGACAACTCTTTAAGGACAAATACTGAACACTATGAGGGGAGGAAAAAAATAACAGATTGCTAGACAGACTAAAAAACAATTTAGCGCTCAGCAAGAAAAGAAGTGAGAACCTAAGTTGAAACATCCCATGCAGACAATGTCATCACACTTCCAGATAAAAAAGGAAACAAAGCACCCCTAAACATCTCAATTAGAGAATCAAGGTGAACTGAATCATTTCCCTTGAAGCACTGCCAAATATTTGACATAAACTTCAATTTGCAACAACAAGCTTCAAGGCATTAATTAGAGGAGAAATTTTCTTTTAGAAAAATAATCCAGGAAGGAGTCTGCTTAATGTTTTTCTCATAAAGCTCATTTCTTTTAATTGATCTGAGGTCCTTTCTGCTTAAAGACAAACTTGTCTATATCAGTTTCTTTTTCCTGTACCATAATCCAAAAAGAACTTTATGATAGATACATGTGTGTGCATGTGAGTGTGTATGAGTGGGGAAGAGTGTGTGTCAGAGTATGTGCATGTGTGCATGTACCTGTGTGCATGTATAGACAAATCATTAGGGAATAAGACTCCAGTTAGAGGAGGATTGAAGATTGGTACATTTTATAATAATTCTTAAATGTATACAATTTTGCTTGGTTTCTTAAATCTCTTCTATTACCAATAACTACATTTAAGTACAGAGTAATCATATGTATTTTTTATCTCTTTCTTTAAGCTTAACATGCAAATCTAATTGTACTGAAAAATAAAGAACCACTATGTTTTTTTTCTGCTTAACTCTTCAAGAAGTCACCAACTATTGAGGCAGGTTCTCTCCCATGCAGACAGTCAAATACTAGCTTAGGGAATTATAGTCCCTTATTTCCACTAATAAGGTCAAAGTCTCAGTCATCCCTTCACTTCTCAGCAAATATACAATTCAGAAATTCTTATTTTATTTTCTCCATTTATTCTTATTTCAAGATTTCTCACTATTACGCCAACCCCTAATCTATTACTGTTATTAAAACAAGCAAATAAGTAAAAATAAAAACCAGCATAAGAGCGCTCTAAATTTAGAAAGTGTAGAAAAGCTAATGATTACCTTCGAAAAGTGTTTTATATAATTATTTAGCAGGATGGAGTTAACAGCAATATTACAGAAATTTTACAAAATAAAAACGAGGAAGTAGATAGCATTTCAATATGACTGACTATTAAAGCTGTATGAATTTACTTCACTGGGACATTTGAAATGACATTTCTCTATTCTTTAAAAATCATTCATTTATAAAGGTGCTTATCATGCATCTCTTAGATGCATGGTCTGAGGTGATAGGGATGCAAGATGAATCTGCATAGCGCACATCATAAGAGTGTAATCTCTGAGGCAATATCCTTGGTTTACAGCACTACCTCTTGCCCCTTGTCAGGTATATGACTTTGATCAAGTTATGTAAAGTTGCTTTGCCTCAGTTTCTTCCTCTGCAAAATGGGGATGAGCAGACTGCCTTCCTCCCAGGACTATTGGAAAGTACAAGTGAAATTTACTTATAAGGTGCTGAAATTGTGTCTGACACACACTAAGCGTGCATGAAAGATTAGCCGTTATTCCTGCTGTTACAGAATGCACAGCTTTCAGGGTATTTTAAATACGTAAGTTATTACACTACTATGTGATATATGAGATGCAGAACTATTTAATGTTTCAAAAACTACTTGCTCCTAGATAATTCAAGAAATTTTAGAAAGATGACTCTTGGTTAAGGGACTCTTCCAGTAGGCCGCAATTGAGAGTGAGAGGAAGTGCTATCAATGATTATCCTGAAAGAATAGACGCAGAGAACTCACCAGGAGTATGATGACCTAAATGTATAACTCTACTTTTACCTGGCTTGAATGTTTAATTTTTTCAGATGGAAAAGGAATAAAAGAAGTGAGATCAAGAACAACCAGATGCACAAGCTAAGTCTCCTAAGGTATAGCGAATAATTCAGCATGCCTGGTATATAGAAATATGGAAATGGAGAGTTAAAAGAACAAATACTTGGAGTATAATTTCGGCTCCAAATAGAACTATTTCTTACAGGTAAGGAGAAATCATTTAGTAGTTTTCATCGCAGATATGGATGATGAAATCTGCATTTAGAAAGATAACTCTAGCAGCTTTGCATGGATGAGAATGGCAAAAACCTAAATAAGGAAAGTGTACTATAGCAGTTGAGGCTGGAAATGAAGCAGAGCTGTAAGAATAGAAGGAAGGGGAGGGATTTTGAGTCATTTCAAAAATTGATCTAATAAGATGTATTGAGCAATTCGATGTGTAGAAATTAAAAAAAAAGGAGAAATGATCAAAGTTCTAGCATGGGTGAATAGATAAATGATGATTAACTATGATGGGGAATACAGTTGAGAAAAAGTTTGAGAGAAGAATGTGATGAAGTATAGCTTTAACAGAAGTTCTGTGCTTGAGATGTTGCTTGAAAAAGCATCTGAGAGATGGTAAGCATGCAAGTATATATTATGATGAAGAAACAGTTGAGATTTATTTTAGGAGATTTATGGCACTGCCTTTATGTTCTGTTGAAACAACCTGAAATAAAAGACTCAGGTATACTCTATAGTATTTGCCCACAAAAAAATATAATTTTTTGAATTAACTGCCAACTGCTTGCATACTTTCATTTTTCTATGAGAACGGAAAGAAAATTTTAACCAAAATTCTCCTGAGCTTGCCACCAGGTATATACTCATACTCTAGTATACATAGCTTACTTTTCTTCCTTAGACAGAAAACAATAACTGAATATTAATTAAATTGACCTTAACAGAACTTAATTGATTAAAATAAATGTTCAAACTAAGGAGAGAACAAAATGGGCAGAACAAAACAGGAGATTGTAAAAGAATCCTGTTTCTTTCTCTTTACTCTATGGTATGACTGTGTTGGATGATGGCTCTAGAAGCCAGGCAGCGGCACAATGACAGTCAAAACTATCAACGTACCGTGACTGCTGCTCGCATCATGTCCCAGGGGCACTGGGGCATCACAGAGAGGAAGGAACAAGACAAAGAACACCAAGATCGACCTTCCTAACTTGGCCTTGAGAAATATCTGGGCTGGGGAAACTGTTTTCCTCCAAATGAAGTTTCTTGGTTCTCAGCTTGAGACAAAGTATCACAAGATGTACATTGCTTTAGAATATATTATTTATTCATTAAGGTAGATACTTGGCATTTTAAAATTATATCTTAAAATTCTGTTGTATTTCTTTCAAATATTTAATTCTCTTTCATTAGCTTGAGTTTTAAAGTTTTTAAATATTAATCTAATTACCTTAAGCTAGATATTGAATTAAAAATCAGTAATCTGTATAGCCTACCTACAAAGAACACAGAAATATCTTTGGTTTTTTGAGGAATTTTCCCCCAGTAAAATTTTTTTTATAAAAAAATTGATGATCTCTGTCCATATGCAGTATCTGCTTACTTCTCCTTCTGCTGAGCTACTTGTTTCTCATTCTGAGAACTACAGATGCTGATCCCCTGAGAACAAGTCTGCTTCCCTCAGATGATAATACAGATAGGCAAGTGACTCATGTCACCCTTCCATGATGTTCTTCCTGATGGACCATTTCTAGAGATGGAGATCAGAAATGATTGCCAAATGCTTCAAATACATGTCAAATTAAAAAAAATAGCTACCGTATTTTGTTTCTGCCCTTGCACCTCTGATTAGCATGATCAAGCCATGCTCTCTAGAAGATTATGCCCTCTTTCCCAAGACCAAGTCTGAGATCAAGAGTATGTTCATTTGTCATATTTAAGTCATATTAAAATGATGTGGGAAAGTCTAGATTTGGCAGAGAGAGCTGAAACTAGAACAGAATGTTACCCAAAGAAAGATTAATGTTGATCACTGACCCCAAATTACTTCATTTCTCCCCTAACTTTGATTGTTGGTTAAGAAAACCCTTTTCTTCTGTGATATATAAAGTGCAGTAATTGAATTAATTAGATCTGATGCCCAGAAAAATCTTCTTGAGGCCTCGAAAACATAGACAAGATAGAAAAAGAAACATATAAAACTTTCCTCTGTTGAGAAATTCTAGTTCTTATACGGCTTTAAAAATTAAACCATCTTCATATTTAGAAACTTCATGTTTTCTCAGAAGAGCAAAATTCTACTGTCATTTATTCATTTCTTTATTTTGCATTTATTTTAAAAGAAAGAAAAAGAAAGGTAGAAAGAAAGAAAGAAAGAAAGAGAGAGAGAGAGAAAGAAAGAGAAAGAAAGAAAGAAAGAAAGAAAGAAAGAAAGAAAGAAAGAAAGAAAGAAAGAAAGAAAGAAAGAAAGAAAAAAGAAAGAGAAAATGAATTATAAACTTTAAAAAAAAAAAGCGAGGACCCCTGGATTTCTTTTGAAAATGTTGAGGCTTTATTGAAGCAAATAGTTTTCAGGTATCATTTAGCTTTTTTTTTTTTTTTTTTTTTTTTTTTTTAAGTATGGGCTTTAATATACTCACTGAACCTGCACACATTAATAAATTATATTCCTGCATCTTTCTTCAGCTTCTTTATATAGTGCTGCCTTTAGTGCTAAAGGCATAAGTATTTGACTATGGCAAATACAATTAGACCATGTCCAACGAAAGATTTGGCAAGATATAAATAAGCTGGAACTCATGCCTCAATATTCAGACAGCATTCCCTCAAAACAAAATATTTTATGGGAAATTTTCATGTGTATTTTACTGGAAGGAGTGTTTGTCTCTTATGTTGATGGTTACTCTTATATTATTAATTCTCTTGATCATTTATCTTTTATTTATGGATAATCTCCACTTATTAATGAGAAACAAATCAGCAAATCAAGTGTAGTTTACACAGGGATAGCCATAATTACCACAAACATCCTGAATCTGTTGAGATACTCTTCAGGTATAGGTTCCAATATATATGTCAACTGCAAACCAACTGCCTTTGTTTCCTAATGTTGCTATAATAAATTACCACAATGTTGGTGGCTTAAAACACCACAAATTATTCTTGCAATCTGTAGGGCAGATCTCCAAAATATGTCTCACTAGGCTAAAACCAAGGTGTCAGCACGGTGTGTTCCGTTTTCGAGGATCTAGAAGAGAATACATTTTCTCGCATTTTCTGTCTTCTGGGGGCTGCCTATAGACATTGGCTCCTGGGTCCCTTCCACCTGAAAAGGCAACAATGGCCTCATTGAGTCTTTCTTGCACTGTGTCACTGTAATTTGTCTTTTCTGCCTCCCAATTCCATCTTAAGGTCATTTGTGATTGATTACATTGGACCCAGCTAGATACTACAGGACATTCTCCCTGTTTTAAGGTGAGCTAATTAAGAACTTTAATTGCATCTGAACTTTAGTACTCCTTTGTCATGTAACATAAGTTATTCACAGATTCTGGAGATTGGGATCTAGTCATCATTATACTGCTTACTGCACCACTCTAAGATGTCATGTTATTTAACCACAGCTTCAGTAAAATGTTTTAGGGGGTGCCTACCCAAAGCATAACCCTTCTCAAATAATGTTTGCCTTACTCAACTGGTCACAGCTAAACAGAGCCAGAGTGAGTATCTAACTAAAGAAGGAGCCCACATGCAGATGAGTCAATAATTTATAACATCTGAAAACTAGTGCCAAAAATATGCTTGTCAAGCTTATTATTTGTTTGAGGGAAGATACCAGTCGTCTGTGGATTCAGGAACTACAGTGTTATGCATATTTGGAAGCTAGATAGCAACAGCACTTTTTAGCATGTTTAATTTAATTAAGACAAGGAAGTTGGTTTAGAGAAGGGGAATGAAATAGATGTACCAAAAAAAAAAAAAAAAAAAGAAAGAAAAACTATGAGATAGCCTTAGGAAATATCATGATACTACTTTCTTTTCCTTATTTTTGATTGTTAACATTTTTGAGGAGTGCTGCTAATTATTATTTAGCCTGTTCCTAAGTTGGTATTTGCCTGATGTTTTTCTCATGATTAGACTAGGGTTGTGGGTTTTGTGGGAAAAAGACCAAAGGTATAAAGCATTATTCTCATCACATCCTATCAAGGACATGTATTATCAATAAGACTTATCATTGATGCTAACCTTAATTATCTGGCTGAGGTAGTGTTAGTTTTCTTTACTGTAAAGCTAAAGTGGGGAGTTATCCTCCATCTTCTTGAGGAGGGAGTACCTATATAAATTATTTGGGCTGCTTCTGAATCCAACACTTTTCTACCGTCCTTTTGTTTATTTATTGAATCATTTATTTATACCAATATGGTCCTACAGATATTTATTTTATACTTTGGGCTATAATTCAATTTGGCTCTCTTTTAAAGTTTTTTTTATATACACTGATTAGCTCTCTTCTCACACTATGGTCTTTCTAAAATAAATTTTATACCCATTGCTTTAATTGTCAGATATGCTCAAAGATTAAAAATATCTACTTCCTGACTTTTCGAAGATACCTATTGATAACTTTTTCATGGATGTTGTGATGGCATCTGCAATAGACTCTGACTAGTTCTGTTGTGCTTAGTCTATACAAGGCTCTTTGTAACAGAATATGTGTAAGCCTATGGACTGGTCATCAATAAATAATTGTGATGCATATGTTGGCACCATTACAGAGATGGAAATTGTACATAAAACTAGTAGTTAGGTCTGGGGGACATGACTGGTGATATAGAGTCTTGTTAAACCCTTACTTAATGCATTCTATGACTTGGCAGAACTTCACCTAAAGCAGGAAAAAAAAAAAAAAAAACAACTCATCACCATCAATGGAACACATAACGAAAAAAAATTAGAGGACTCAAGAAGCTTTGCTCTTTAGTGTCCATCCTAATACCCTTTGATAGGCATTGCTGGAAATATAACTTTTAAAGAAATGAGGAAACTGAAACTTCAGTAAGACTTATATGTTAAGAGTACTCATTTTTGTTGCAACTCAAAGCTAGTCATTTTTGGAGAATTTTAACACATCAAACTCAACAGATGCAGGATACATATGTACTTCCTTTCTACTATATCAGCTCCTCTCTCACTCTTCATTATCTCTGTGAATGGCACCACAATTAGAGGATAATGCTAAACTCTTTTTGAAAATAGTTGCACCAATTTACAGAAATATTATCCTTGATCCTGCATTATCTCTTTTACTTCATATATAATTCAGCACTGGGTCCTAGATATTGCTTTCTATATTTTACCTAATTCATCAATTTATATTATTTTTTTTATCATCGATATTCTAGCCCTGTCATCTTTTCTGCTTGGTAGCACTCTGATAATGTTCTATCATGTTAGTGACATCCATTTAACCAAGTCCAGTCTAGTCTTCACACCTTGATCAAAGATCTTTGTTCAAGCATATTTATGAGCACATTACCTTTCTATTCACAACCTTGAGTAGAATTCTACTGCTCTTGGAATTAAGATAAAATATTCTAACATGGCGTATACATTTTTTGAAGTTCATTCTCCATATTTCTTCTACTAAGATGAGCCATGGCCATTCCATCTGTCATGCCTATGCCACTCCTTTTGCATGAAATCATCTTCTCTGTCTCCCTCACTAGGTAATGCCTGTGATCATCCTTCATATCTTAGTTTGGTCATCACTTCCTAAAAAGCCTTTCCTTATCTTTCTGATCACATAGTGTCACTAATGTGCTGTGTTTCTACAGCACCAAACATACAATCACTCTATGTTTTTCTTTCATAGCACTGATCACAGGGGCCATGCTACACTTGATTGGGTATTTGATTTGAGAAACATTTTTTTACTTACACTAGAATGTAAATGTTATGAAGGTTACAATTTGATATATATTTTATTGCCCTCATATATTTCTACCACTTAAAATACTATCCATATATAAAAAGTACTTAATATTTATTTAATAAAACCATAAATATGCAAATCCTTTAATTTTCCAAATAAAGAAAAAAAAAAGCCTAGAGGTTTGATTTATAAGATAATCAATTTGTTAAGGCAGAGGCTAGGATCATTTTCCTGAATTTCACTCTATTTTTCTCCTATCCTATGCTCCTTTGCAATATAAATTTTAAAAGAAAGCAAGAACAAAGCCAATAAATTTCAAGTACAAGAACATATATTTATAAACTGTTTTTAATGAATATGAAAAGTATTTTCTAACAGCTACAGCTTGATTTATTTATAGACTTATTCACTTTTTTCATAAAATAATAGATGTAAAATAATTTAATGCAGTCTTCATTTTTATTTGATCAACTCAATAATGGGTTTGAATCATCAGATTTTTATTGTCCATGAATTTTCTTTTATTCTGAATTGGATCAGCCAGAGTTCGTTATTTTTATGTAGAATAAATTATTTTACTGAAAATTATAAAAAAGAATAAATAACCTTTCAGGTTACTTTATTGTGATAAGACATTTTTACTGCAGTGAACTACTAAAAGTAATTTCAGAAAGTAGAAAATAAACATTACTAATGACTATGTTTTCACTCTATTTAATTTTTTTCATTTTATTTTCAAGATTACTAGGGGAATGAGTTTAGTTTAACAATTATTTCCACTAGCAAGTAGGTAGGATTCCTCTGTCATAGTTAACATGATACTTAGGAGGAAATATCTGACTTTGAAGCAATAAGAATGATGTGTATGTGCATGTGTGTGTGTGTGTGTGTGTGTGTGTGTGTGTGTGTTTGTAACTGTGACTGTGCTTATATGTATATATATATATGAGTAACAAAATCAATATTAAGGCAACACCCATGTGTCACTTGGTCCATGCTATAATTAACTGACAGTTAATGGCAACATATCTATAAACTTAATCTAAACAAAAATTTGCAAAGATGATCTATGTCTTCATTTTGAGGACTCTCTACTATGAATTATGACTAAAATCTTACATCAGATTAATCAGAAAAAAATCTAAAAATACAATTGTATTCATTTATCTATAATTTTTTTGCAAATAAATGTGATTTCCAATCACTTCTGGGGAATTATTCTGGCAATAAAATGAACGTACTATGATCATTAAGTAAAATATATGTTCAGGAAGATTAACCATGTTTATCCTGGGACCTGCAACATTAACACATAGGCACATATATGTAGTCTAGTATCACAGATGTTTTCTAAATTATTTCACTCTATATGTAAGCTAAAGGAGAATGTGTATTTTTGACAAATGAAACTGTCACAGTTTACGCTAAAACCCAGGAAGCACTTATTCCAAAAACCTTTTCCAAAATGTCATGAGGTTTCAAAGGTGTCATTGGAAAACTATAATTCCCCAGAGACCACATGTTTTATAGGGGAGGACATGGTCAGTGTGAATTCTGGTAACAGCGTATGCTGGATCAAATGTCTGCATTCCCAGTCAGTTACTCAAATCAACTCTGATTGGCAATCCCTGGGCTTTTTAATTGTTTACCATGGCAATCATCAAGGCTTCTCTCTTCCCTCTCACTTATTTACATTAATAATGAAAATTTTAGCTGTTGCGCTGAGTGAAATATTCTTCTGAGAAACAATTTATGGAGTCAAACTTCTTTTCATTGTCAAGTAGAGCACAAGTCATTGACTCATTGTTTTTGTTTTCCCAGATAATATCAAACATGCGTCCCAGATCATATGTAGTGAACCTCCTCAAAAAAAATTCTGATTTCATTTGATGTACCAGCTGCCAGAACCTACATATTTTGATATTGGCCAGATGTCGGGTATTTGGGCATAAAAATTTAGGAAAAAAATATGTGTCATTCATAGTCCAAGTATTCTGCCAGTCATTACTCTAAGGAATATTTTAATATTTAATATTTCACTTACAGTATAATAGAATCAAATTATTAAACGGGAAGAGTAGATTATCCCACAAAATTGGCTCTTTAGAAGAATTATTGTAAAAGTGACAAAAGAGCAATATAATTACCAATCACCCGTGATTGATCTTGTCTCATATCTGCAAGTCATGCCTTGCGATTCTTCATTTAAGTCTATATACTCTGTCAAATCTTGAGATAATACAGGGTTATTTTATCATGTCCATTAAATGTTATAGGAAATATAGATGCACAAACAAAAAGTGAAAAATTGTTAGACTAGTGAATTGGAGAAAATTTATAAGTTAAATTTTAATAATTTAAACAAAAGTACATCTTTTGGCATAAAATATTTTAATATTCTCATACCTTAATTCGACTAGGTTATTCAGACAAGCCTTCTTTTATATGATAGAGTTCTCACTTGCATTCGAGACCTAAGGCAAAATTAATTTTCCTTTCAGATGGTACATAATAAAATTCTACTAGTATTGTCATTTTTTAAATCCCTTTAGATAAGTAATCCTGGGAGCATTTCAAACTTCTTAAAATACTTGATAGGATGAATGAAACCAAACTTTGAAGAACTAAAGACAGTTAAGCACATGTGTCAGTATTAAATAGCCCCAAGAAATTAAAGATCAAATGTTGAGTTGCACAGATATGAATTTCTGAGAAATATAGAGAAAATCTGAAGTCATAACTTTTTTTGCATAGGAGAGTTAAAAAATCAAACTCTAAAAAGTACCTACCTTAATTATTTTTCTCTATATATAATGTAGCAAGAGATATGGAAAATTTGGTAGGCCAATCTTTGTGCTTTTGACTATGGAGAGAAGTATGTCAACTGGGTCAGAATTAAGTGGTTATGTGTCCAAAATATAAAATAAAAATTCTATGGGTCTACATAGAAATTTTAACATAATTTTTAAATCAGGGAAATGCAGAATTCTTTTATACATTAGCGAGGAGTGTCTGGAATCTGCATAACCTTTGCTATAGAGAACTAATGATACATTCATCAGTCAATAAAAGTAAGCAACTTTAAGACTACATTGAACTCTAGCTAATCATAATGGCATTTGAAAGCAAAAGAAGACAGCTAGACTTTGTCTACCCTAGATGATACATCCTAAAGATAAAAACAACTGACTACTTAAAACACAGAGTTCATATATAAACCTAAAGGAGAAAAATATTGAATGAATGGAATTTTTCAGTAGCTATTCAAGTGTTCTTTTCTGAGGTTCATATCAGGTCAGGTCAGGGTAGTGAGTCCTAATGATTCAAGCAAAAGAGATTCTTTTCTAAGATATGCTAGCTGATCATACAACAGTGCTACATGCAAAGCAGTTTGGAATGAAGCAATTATGCATTATGCTGGCCAGTCACACAGAGAATCAATGGCTATAGTAGCAACTAATATGATAGATATAGATCATGTGGAAAGAAATGAAGATTTATCATAAAAATCAGAGACAGAATTTAGAATGGTAAGTCATAGCATGTAACATATTTTTGCACAAGTTCAGGAAGATTTTAAAAACAAAATAATATATATACATATGTGTATATATATATATATACACATATATATATGTATATATATATATTAGGAATACCAATAAGCTGTAACATCCTTGAATTCCCAGGAAATAGCTTAAAGCCTGGTATACTGCATGCCTGTTGGAACCATTTTTAAATAAATGAATGAAAAAAAGGAATAAAACTTTAAAAATTTATAAGAAAAACATTTTGTATTATTGCTCTTAGCATCATAAATGAGAAGAAAATACAAAATAATTACACCTAACTGGGAGGAACTTTTCACGCTTTATAGTTTTTTAAAATATGTGAACTATCCTCTATCTGATATCTCTACCACTAGTTTAAAACTTCTGGGTGAGGTTAGGTACGTTGAAAATGTTTTTGATTAGCACAAAGGTAAAATATGCTTTATGATTAAAACTATGGCAAATTAATATGTATCATCTACCAACAATATATTTTGTTAATCATTACATCATAGAAATATCTGGGAATTGAATAACGCAGAGTTCTTTGTTGTGTGATCCTCTCATTTAGCTCAACTACACATAATTTCTACTTCATGGCAGTAAATAAATTGTAGGATAGGATCAATGGCGAATCCTTAAAAAAATGCATTCTAGGAGCATTCAATGTTAGAGCATTTTGATACTAAAATAGAATTTTGAGGTAAATTTAAGTGACGATATATACCCTATTATATATTACTGAGAACTTTAGTTGTAAAATATTCTTACATAATAACAAAATAAGTGACTATGTTGGAAATTTTGAAGTACTTGGTTAGATAACTCAACCTAAATTGTATAGTAAAACTTCTACATTTTAGAAAGCTGAATTTAAAAAAAGGATCCAGAATCATAAGTGGTTATTTCCTTACAGGTGATCTTACTGCAATTAATTGTAATGCTACCTATTAAGTTCAATTTAGGAGGAATTCAGAAAACAGTGGGGTTTAGAGTTTGATGTAATCAAGGGGAAAATACAAAAGTCAACAAAAATTTCCTCACAAGGTTTCTAAGAATAGGATTAAAGGATATATTTTCTACTTGACTAAAGAAATTATAAGTGAAATAGCAGTACAAAATTTCTCTTTTTAAATCACTTGGGAAGAGGCATCTGGCCCTTAATGTAAGGAGAAGAGGAGCATAGGTAATCATACTTATTCATGCTTGGTAGAGACAAAAGAAACATAATACTGAAAAAGAAAGAATTACAAATTAATTTACATAATTCTTCCTTCTCTGTTTTCTTCTTTCATTCACTCCATGGCCTCCAGGAGATTGGTAAAGTAATAGTGTGATAGAATTGACAAGACTAGGTAATTTTTTGAATGCAGGGGTCAAAAGAAAGAGAGACTGAATGGAGGGTAGCCTTCTTCTTTTGATTAAGGTACAGGGGGGAGTGTGTGTGTGTGCGTGCGTGTGTGTGTGTGTGTGTGTGTGTGTACATACACACGCATACACACACAGAGGGGGGAAGTGATATGAAGGAAAAATGCATAAAAATAGAGTTAGAGCAAAGTGTGAAGTTGTAGTTAATGAGATAGCATTTGAGAATGTGGCAGTTTGACTCAGAATAGAAAAAGAAAGAATGAAATAAATACATTTACAAGGAAGTCATCCACAAAGCAAAAATAAATAAAGCTATAATTGTTGAATAAATTTTCTAAGAGGGAGCTTTTTAAAGGAAGATAAAATAAGCCTTAAGCTATATGTTTTAAGAAACTTACATTTAGGACATTGAAAGCTAAAGAGAGAGCAGAGATATATAACTAGAAAAGGCAGTTAATACTTGAGTTAAAACCAGGACAAGACAATGGAAGAACTAAAGCAAAATATTCAAGCAATGGAATGGGTAATCAATAAAAGGCTTAGGAGGTGGATCAAGAGGAAAAAAGGGACTGAGGATGAAGAAAAGGGAGTATCAGTCATGAAGCAAAATGTCGTTGGGACAGGAAGGGAATAAGTCATGTTGTAAGTAGACTACCATTTACTCTGATAATCAGTTATGACAGATGCAGATTAATAAAGATTGGCAGAAAATGAAAGGTGGAAAGAACAAATGAAGGCACTCTGTTTTTCCCTTATATGAGGACTGAAAATAGAAAAAGTTTGGAAAAATGATATGAAAATATGAGCAGGAGTAAATGAGAGAACAGGGAATGAAATTGAAGGGCATATAACTGTGGTGAGAATTTGAAAGTGTTCATGTATTTTTTGAACAACACTCGGAGCACGTCTAAGAAATCTGAGACAAGTGTAACAGGAAGCTACAAACACAAGGGAATCAAAATCTCAGTAAAATGGTAACTAAAATTGTTATTAATGGTATAAAGCATGTTGTAAAAGGAAAGGACGGCAGAGGGAGATAATAGACCTCCAAGGCCAAAGTAGCAGTCTAACACTGGAGTAGGTCCTAGACTATGGCATTCATTTTTTCATTTCTTTATCAACTTTTGGATCACGTATAAACACTAAACAATGTGATGAAGGCTCTTCGGCAATAGTGTTCTCCCAACTGGTGAAGAAGTATTGAGTCCCCCGCTCCCCAAAACACCAGTTCGAACACATTTTTTTTCATACGTGGCTCTAACTGAAATGAAGAGAAGAAAAACATGAGCAACTGGGGTAATTCCTAGTCCCACCTCCTCAGTTCATAATGAGGGGAGTAAAGTATGAAATGGAGAAATACTATTTCTCTTAGGATAGAGGTCTTTCTGCTAAAGATATATACTTCTGAGCTGATAGAATTTTCTAATTTTTAGAAGTGATTTCATTCATACATCTAGAATTGAAGTTTTCTTAACATGCCTGAGGGGAAAAGCAGGAAGTATTTTTGTTTTGTTTTTGTCCCTGACAGACTATTTCACTTTTATTAGCTTCATGATTTGAGGAATATTTGATAACAAGGCAAAACTCAAAGGGGAGAACTTTATTACTCTCATTTATTTTGCTCCAGGGTCAAAGAGAGTTGAAACATTTATCTCAGTAGTAGATCTTCTACACACACTCCTACTGTGGGCACATGTTACAAGAGTCACACTTTTGACAAAGAAATTTTGCGTAATACTACCATGCTTTGGGGCTCAGTCTTTTTAAAATAGTATAAAAATAGTGATAAAGAGACTGATTTAGTATAAAATGGAAACTGTAAAACCCTCTGAAAAATTATTAAAATTCATTTTGAAAATCAGCTTTAAGATTTGCTCATAGTTAAAATCATAGGTTAGAATTGGAAGAGTTAAAATTTTTAATTTCATAGATTAGGAAACAAAGATCAGAGAAAACAAATCACACACTGATTGCTGAAAAAACTTTAACTAGACTCCAAATCTTCAGTCAAGGCTCTTTCTATAATCTCCCTAAAGAGGTGATAATACTAAAGTAATAATAATAAACTGTCAGTCTAATTGTGAACTATTTTAACAAAATTAAAATCTATAGTTATAATAGTCTTTATGCAAATTAAAACCAGTATCCAATATTTTTAGCTTTTGTTTTTGTTAGTTTGTTATTATTAACTGCATGATTTTTAGAGTGTTCCAAAAGTTCAACAATTTGATTCTATTCTCATTTTAAATGGTATCTGAGTATTTAGAATGTTTTATATTTTTATGATAATTATATCAAAGCTAAATTGCCCAGCAAAGGATGCTAAATTGGAGAACTTATTAATTTTGAGCAAATTATTATTTTCTAAGTTATTAAAATTTTTGCAAACATTAGGAACATTTCTAATCATCAATATTAATAAAGCCAATACACATACCAATGGTCACTCAATCATCCATATTAGAAATAAGATCTTAGTGTTTAGTCAACATTCTCATTTTAGAGTTATAAAGATTGAAGTTTAAAACGTTGTCTAGGCCAACCAGTAGACAGGCACCATTATTTGATATCAGAGTCCAAGCTTTATAATCCCTCCATTAGGGCTTAAAAAAAAAAAAAATATGCCAAAACTTGAAAGCCTTTTCATTTGCTATAATCTCCACATTATTTGATTGTTTCTCTTCTATAGTAGAATAAATCCTTTGTAAGCTGCTACAATGTTCCAAGCAAGGCTTATGCTTACTATTATTTTTAATTCTTAAAGGAGTCTCTAATTACCTTCGATTCTGTTTTTCAGTCCTGAAGACAGAGACTCATATTACTAGCTCTGATTTCTTATTTCCTAGCCCTTATTTCTTTTAGTCATGATAATTTCTTCAATTTACCAAATATGCTTATCAATTTATGATCAAAGTAATATATTTTTAGCATTTATATTATTTATTTCCTGAGGAGTATTTTGTTCTCTCTACTTCTCAGTGACATAGATATATCTGCATTAGAAGAAAAGTGTTCAAATTTTACTGTACTTTATTTCTTGAAATAACATCTTGCAAAGCAATACTATGTTGATACCGAGTTCTTAAAATCTCATCTCAGATACTGTATGGGAATTAAACCAGAAATCCAGAGAACTTGCCTTCATCATTGGATGACAAACCAATGATCAGGCTAAGATTTTACTGAGATTAACTCATTATTGAGTAGAATAAGCTGTATTTCTGAAACATTTATCATGATACTTTATGGTGTTTTATTAATGGGACATCCTCAAATATCACTTTGTAAATATGAAGAAACCCATTTAATAGATGAATTAACCAACACAAAGAAATCAGATGAATGTTTGGAGTCAAAACAAATTATAAACTATTTAGAAAAAAAACAAATTCAAAGGCTTTTGTGTCTTTTAACTGTTATTTACTTAACAGTATGAGAGATTAATAAAGATATACATGTAAACCTGAGGTTATAGTTTCAGATTAAAATGATGTTTAACCCTATCTATAGTCAGCTATGTATTATCAAAATTGTTACTAATAAATTCTACAAATAACATATTTCAAATATGTGACATCACTTGCTGAGATCCAGTGTATTCTCTGCATACTATTTTGACATCTCTTTTTTTAACAAAACTATAAAAGAAAGTTGTCAGTTAACTATTTTTAAGAAGATAACTTAAGATAAATGCTATTGGATTGATTTAAAGAGTCTATGCAATAACTTTCCTATTTTTCTGGCATCAAGCTCTTTCACTCATTTTCTCTTTCTCTATCTCTATCTCTCCATCTTGACATCTATCTCTTTCAGATCCCATCCTTTTCCTCTCCATCAAGGATTTGATACTCCGGCTTGAGATAAATAGTATTCCCAAGATGAAAGTACAATTTATGACTATAAGTAACAAAATACAGAATAGCAGCAGATCTGGGATAGATTGAAAATCGTAGGAACAACTATTATCCTCTAAAACTGTTTTCTGCTACTTAAAAGGGCAGTATTTATTATAGAAAGACTATATGAGTCATCCTTTAAAGTATGGCCTCATTGGAAAAATGTTTTGCTCTGGTGATTGTTGCAAATATAAGCATATTGCCTTTGGCTCTTGAAATGAAAGCAACTTCATTTCACTAAAGAAGGTTCTGCGAACAGATTTAAATTGGTATTATTTGAATCCGCATGTAGTTAAATCTTTCTTTCACAGAGAAAAAAAAAAGTTATCCATCTCTATTTTTACTCTAATAATCTTACGTCTGGATTTTCTACCTCACATTCTTAGAGTAAACCCTATTTGTGTTCTCTGCACCTCATCCATATACACTATTCACATTTACAAGAATAATCACTTTCAAACTTTATAGTCATCATATTTCCTTTGTTCACAATCCTCATTTAATATCCAATAGGTTAGCAAATAAATTATAAACCTATTAGCTTGGCATTTGATGGATTTACATACATTGCCTTGGCAAAAAAAAAAAAATCATAATTTCCTTTATTTTGGACATGAAAGTCTAGGGGAAAAAAAAGTGAGAAAACTGAAAATTGCACATTTATTCTACCATTAAAGGAAAGCTGCATGTTTTATCACTTTATTAGGATGGGTATTTGTAGAGATTGGATCATAAGAAAATAGCTATATTGATCATTAGCTTTTTTGTTTCTTTCTTGCATTTTCTTTCGTTGGGGAACAATTGTTCTCTTACTCTCAATCCTTGCACAGAATTACAGTTTTTGAATCAGAGTACACCATATTACTGAACATGAATTCTGGCTCAGGATTAGGTACAGGGGCTCTTCTCTGGTGATTGTACTAGAACTACAGAGAAAAAGACACTATGCTAAGACCACAAGTCTTAGCATATATATTTTGTATTATTTATTTTAAATTTACAGTATCTTCTATCACATGTCTAAATTATTTCCTTAGATATAAAAAGATACACTATCATTAACTCCCTCTAAATCTACCCTCCCACATGCCTAGTGCCACCTCATCAAATAAGTCGTAGGATGTTATATAGATTTTCACATAGATTTTTAAGTATTTTCCTTAAATATATTTCTAAATATATAAAAGTAATACACACACACACACATACATATATATGTGTGTGTATATTATGAACAGCAATGTTCCATTTATTGTATTTAGCATCTAAGTTTAAATTTGTATTTACAAGCCAGACCTCTCCCCTTAATTTTAGAGCCACAATTGTAACTGTCTAACTGGCATCAGCACTTCAATATATATAAAAGGCATCTCAAAATGAACTTTAAGATGTCTATAACTGAACTCCTGACCTCTCCACCCACCAGCTCTATCTCAATTTTTCTCCATCTCAGTCACTGACAACTCCATTCTACCCCTTCAGGCAAGTGATGTCACCTTTGCCTTTTCCCCTTTCTTTCTCACATCAGTTTCAGCAACACGTCCTATTGGTTCTACTTCAACATATTATCCCAGAAGTCGACTGCTGCTCACCATCTCCACTTGACTAATTAACTACACTAGTAAAAGCCACCATTATCACTCCACTGGATTATTGCATAACTTTTAAGCTGTTCTCCATATTTCCCTGAAGCCTATTCTCAGTACAACAGCCAAAGTCTTCACCTGCAAGACCACATGTGATCTGAACCTCCTGTTACTTCTCTGACCTCACCTTCTCTTATCTCCTTATTCCCACTGCTCCAGTTAAAGGATTTTCTTTCTGTTCCTCTAATATGCAAAGCACCCTACTGCCTAAAGGCCTCGAATTATATGTTTTAGTTCTTGTGTTGTCATATTAATTAAATTCAGTTTCAATGATTTTTAAAATTTTTATTTTTTTATTCTAAATATTTTAGTCAGTATTAAATAATTTGTCATTATTTTGTTTGTGTATTTCTCTAGGTATTGAAGGCTATTTATTTTCTTCCAAGCATTGCTTTAGAGAAAGCTCGTATAGTCTTAAATATAGCATTTTTATATATTATTATTATTTTCTAGGTATTCTATGATGTTTTACATTTTCTTCATGAACTAGGACTCATTTAAAAATATAGTATTAAAATTTATAGTTAGTATAAAATTTTGTTTTCAGGTTGTATTACTATTTTCACTTTCATTGACCTGTGGTGACAGTATAGTGTCTGTATTATTTCTTCATTTTGACAGATATTGAAACTTTTTCTAATATATATTTCTATTAATGTATTCTTAAAAGAAATTATAGCATCAATTTTTAGTAAAGTTATACACATATAACATTTACATTGGTTTAATTGTATATATCAATTATGTTTAAACAAGATATATATACACACACACATCAATCTATATACATTAATTTATATGCATACATAAATCAATTACCATTGCACTATTATTAAGTAATTTTGTTCTATGTTGTTATTTCCCAATTGATCTCTTGAGAAATAATTTAAATCAACTGTTATTTGTATAATTCTATTTATTCTTTCATATTCTGAAGATTTTATTTATTATGTGATAATATTTTGCTCAATTTTATCTGTTTTTACTTTTTATTATAGGGCCCCAGAATTTCATTTATTCATTTGCTCGAATTCTCTGTTTAGTCTTCTAATTTCAAAATGTTTTCTGTATAGATTTTAATGTTTTTAATAAATTTTCTTTGTAAACTATTATGAAAAAATTTTTCCAGATGATTTTAGCCATTCATACTTGCTTTTCCAATTGTTTTCATATCATTTTATGACATCTCACATTTATTTTTTTTTTAATTTTATTGATTTCTAATCTGTGTGTTTGCTTTAGTTTATTTAGTAGGTAGATTTTCTGATATTTAGGAAGGTTCGCACTTCAGTTTTATTGGTCATCTTTAGATCTTAATTTAAAACCATTAGTCTTTTATTAATTCCAGGTCATAAAAATTATACTGCTATTTCTCCTCCTTCTTATCTACATTTGGTTTTAATAAGTCCTATTATCTCAATTATTTGACTTTGCAATGACAATGATACTTACTACGTTATCATTTAATTTCTAGCTGTTTTGAATGAAGTATAATTGGTGAACTTCCTCTACTTCCCATCTTCTCTTACTCTCACAGTTTTCTTTTAATTTTATCATTTTTGCATTGTGAGGCTTATCACTTTTATGTTTTTTCTGTCATTCTGTACTTAAAATATCTTATGACTTTTATTCCATAGTTTCATATACTCTTGGGAAAAAAAAATACTTTCCAGGTTCATGTATATTCAGGCTTTACAGTTAAGTATTTTTTCCTGTATATGAAATCCTGAATCCCACTTTCTTCGCTTGAGTGTCTTATAACTTTCGTCCTCTATCTTCCAGTATTTTGAAGAATTCTGAGGCTAGCCTAATTCTTTTCTTTTCTTTTCTCTTCTTTTTTTAATAACAGACTTGATTTTTTGCCACTGCCTCCCCAAGAAATCTTCCTCTATCTTTGATGTTTATATCTTGATACCAATAATTCTGGGTCAATTTTCTATATTCCACATTATATCTTTTCAAACAGGCTTCTCGATAACTTCTCTAAATCATTTTTCTACTTAAGAGCTCAACTTTTTATTTTCAATTAATTTTGATTAGTTTTGTCATTTATATCCACTATGTCATTTACTGAGTTTTCTGCATTGTCAATTATTTCTTAAATTTTTTCTATTTTATCTGTTGTTTGCAATGCTTTCAGGTTATCTATCAGCTTTAATATCATTATCTTCTGCTTTCTTTCCCGAATTCTTACTTTTCTGCTTTGCAGCTATAGTAATCAAAATTTCAGTAAGAAACAGCTGAGCTACTCAAATGCAACAATGCAAGGGAGAAGGTTTAATAAGTACATTATTACAGTAAGTAAATAAATATGGTGAAGCACTTAAGGCTGGCAACAATACAAAATGCATTATCCCACCGAGGCATAAAGGGAGAGAACAATTACTGGAACCCAGAGGAAACAGCAGTAACTGTAAGAGATGGTTACCTATTAAAGAGTTGTAATCTTTAGTGAAGAAACACAGCACACCAGTGCCCTGGCTGGAGGAAAGTGGGGCAATCAGTATCCTGACCTCAGTTTTCTCTTGCCCATAGATCTCCTGCCAGTACTCTCATCAACCCCACTGACCAAACTCAATCTGAAGAGAACTGAAGATGTTTGCAAAGACCAGTCTCCATGAGCACCTAGCGGATTAAAGAGGAAAGTGTGTATCAGAAAGAGCAAATAGCAAATATGCAACATAGTGTCATTATTCTTAACTTGTTGGTAATTTTTTTCTGTCCTATTTCTAGTTTTTTTCTTATCCTAGTTTGTATCTTTTTTTTACTCTGTGTTAATTCCCTTTTTAGTTATCATACTGAACAAATGTTCCTGAGTGGAAGATAGAAACACCGCCACATATTAAGTTAAACCATAGGAAATTGGCATTCTTTATAGGTTTAAACTGATGGAATATAGTTAAAATAATATGATTCTACCTAAGAGGTTAATCAGCTTTTATAACCTTTTCCCTCAGATGTATATGTCAGACTTTCACTTACAAGTGTGCCTATAATTCTCGTTCAAACTCTGTTTCTGTTTCTTTTTTATTTTATTTTTATTTATTTAGACCAAACTGGGTCCATTGGCTTCTGCTGCAATGTTCCAACCCACTATTACAACCAATAGTGCATTTTTACATCCTGCTTCACTTTCAGAAAGTATTTTTTCTTCTGTCATTGTAAGATATCTCAGAAAGCACTAGTATATAAAAATATGTTAGTACTACTTATATCTCTACCTAAATGTATTTTCTTTATTTTTTCCAACTTCAATTTTGCTTAATTTCAACTTATTGTGGAACTGGTACACCTTTCTTGTTAGTCTGGGGATTATACTTGTCTTTTGCTTTCCCTGAACTGGAAAATATTTTTATGCTGCTGCATTCATGCCACAATTAAATATTTATTATGTACATGTTATGTGCAATGTCTAAGCACTGACAGCACTACAGATTCTTTGTTAATGAATCTTACATTCTAAATAAAGAGAAGGATTGATAGATCAATAAAAATGTGAATGTATAGATAGATACATACAGTAGACAGTTTGTTATTCAGATCATCATTTTGCTATGCTATGCAAATGCTGTGTAACAAATGCTCCAAACATAAAGAATTAAGTCAATAATAGTTTCTTGTCGTAAAGCTAAACTTTTGCTGAAGGTTAGCTCACTCGAGCTGGACTCAATCTGGCTGCACTAACCTTGAGTGGGGCTGTTCCTGTAACGAGGGATAGGCATGGGGTGAGGAGGAGTGCCAGCTAACATAGGCTAGGCTGGGGATGGGGTACTGGCTCTGTTTAACAAGTCCATCTCCTTCCTAAGACTAGCAAGTCAGCCCAGGATTGTTTTTATTCATTCATTTGTTTGTTTTCTGGGAATGGAAGAGGTACAAGGGAATAAATAGAAACCTAAAAGATCTTTGAATCCTTAACTCAGAACTGGCATATGGTCATTTCTGTATACTCTATATGGACAAACCAAAAGTCAGTGGGTGGTGTGTCATAGCCATGATGCACATACATGCAAATACACATGCAAAAGGCCATAGGCACAGAAAAATAAACAGTTGGGGCCAATGTGATTATCCACTCAGCTAGCAGTGACAGAGCTGGATCTTCTATGGCAGGCATTCCCAACCCCCCAGGCCATGGACTGGTACTGGTCTGTGGCCTCCTGGGAACCAGGCCGCTCAGCAGAAAATGAGCTGCAGGCCAGCAAGTGAAACTTCATTTGTATTTGTAGCTGCCCCCCAGCATTAGCATCACTGCCTCAGCTCCACCTCCGATCAATGCCATGCATTAGATTCTCATAGGAGCACTGGGTCCTGGTGACAAAAAAGTTGGGGACTGTTGTTCTATGGGACTCCTGCTCCAATGGAATCTTAGAAAACAGACACAGCAACCCTCTCCACCTTGCAACACAACTATAATAATAGATCTTTTACAAACATTTCCAGCCAACCATGTCTAAGAGACAGAATTGTAAACAAACACAATTCTACACAGCCAAAACTGACATGGTATGATATTGTCAATGTGTAGTTTTGAAACAACCAAAGACTTAGTCATCAGTATATTCAGTTACCTCTCTAATTGGCTAATCATCATGAACACCCTAAAATTCTAGTAATAATAATAAATTAATAAGGTACAGATAATTGAACATGGCTTTGTATTCTTTCTCAGCCTTACACTAATAGGAATAATCAGATTTTAAAAAAGAAGTCCAATAATCAATTTATTTGTTACTTAATGCAGAGAATAAATTTAGCAATATACTCTAGAGGAAATGTAAGAGAACTAATGTGTGAAATTTCTTTTAATGCATTTTCCACAAAGAATAAAGTACACTCAAGGCTTAAACAGTTTTCGTGAGTTGGGCTTAACTACTAAACTCTGTAATGTGTTCCGTGTATTGCACTTATTAGTACCTGAGGCGTCTTTGTTAGGGTCTCATGCAGACTGCTTTTGCTCTATAATTTTGTCCACTGAGACACTGTAGGAAAACACAACAGACCCTTTATAACCATAAAAAGACAGAAGATTTCACTAAGCATTCTTGGTTAATCCCACAGAACAGATTTAATCCTGGTCAGTCAAGATAAAGAAAGCTATGGTTATCCACTGTAAAGATTAAGAAAGCCTGTTCGTGTGTGTGTGTGTGTGTGTGTGTGTGTGTGTGTAATATATATAAAATTGCCATTGTGAAAATATTGGCTATTAAAGTAAAAGACTAAAAATTTTACAGTATCATTTCATTAAAAGTTACAGATTTTCTCTTAGAATGTCAAAGTTTTTAAACTAAATAAGGTCACATATTTACTCTTTGGACTTTAACAGGGAGTTCCACTGGAGATGTATGAAGAACAAAAAATATGTTATTACGGAAAGTAATCACTGTGCTACTTTCAAATTTAAACATTTTACCTTATGTCAAAACCTGATGATTATTGTTCTCCTATTTGACGTCATTGTTAATTATCTACATGCTGTTTCACAATAAACACATCATCAGAATTTTTCTTCTTTCAGACACCTTTCTTTTCATATTTACTTTGATTCACATGCATCTATTATAGGAAGTGAGCTGTGACATCTTGTGGTCTACGTGGAATTGTAAAGCTATTGAATTCTGAATTATTTGAATGGAAATCAAAACAGTCTAAAGGAACATCTTCAAACAGCTGCCTATTTGTATTTCAAACAATGAAGTTTGGGGAAGTGGAATTTTTAGTATTTTCCTTTATAACTTATATGTGCATTACATATATTTGCATGAATATTTCATTAATGTTTAAATGGCAGGAATTCTCTTTCCAGTATAGCTGAATAGGCTTCTACTGTGTCAACTTTGTTGCACACACATAGACAGACATAAACACAGACACATTTTTCCATTAACTAGTAATAACTAACTTTTCCATCTGAAATAGATAAACTCTTCTTAAATTAATGATAAAACGCATAGTCCTGGAGTAAAGCGAGACAAAGACTACTATCTAGATACTTCCTGCATTGTTCTTAACTCTTCCATGTTTCATAACCTGTCTGAAACACAATTTCTTCTCTGAAACAAATGGGTCTTATTTTCTTTCCAGTTATAAAAGTCTGAAAATAAAGCATTCTGAAACACAACCAAAAAAAGAGAGAATTTAGTTAAATAGTTAATTCCTACTGTGCAGGCACAACTTTAAGTCATCTTTTACTCCACACATAGGAAAGTTTTCAGTGGCCTTCCTGTTATAAGTAATTGGAACTTGTTTACAATTGTGATAAGTACCTTCTTAACAATCAGATCTTTATTTCCAAAATTTCACTGATTTTTTTTTCTTTTTAAGAAACACACTTTTCTTGAGAAATACACACACACACACACACACACACACACACACACACTTTTTTTTCTTAAGTGCCCAATGTTTTTAGAATAAAATAATGTTAATAATTACATCGAAATGAGAAAAAAGGAAAAAATTATTCCTGGTGGGAATAAAGCTTACTATACTAAAGAAACATTTAGTTAACCTGTATTGAGTCATTTTGAATCTATGGTGGGTATTAAGTAACACTTAATCTTGATCTATGCAATGTTTACTGTAGGTGTCAACTTCACAGTAGAGCAGCTAAGCCAATGCCTGTACCACAATTAACCTAAAGGTAAACCATGCAATTAGATGGCTATTTGCAGTATTATATGAGCCTAGTTACAACCTTTCTCAGGGTTTTCCTTAAACAAGTTCTAATTACTGATTCATGTGGTATCAATAATAACTAAATTTTATTTCCCCATAAGAAATGACACGTGGAGTGTGGCTACATATGTTTTTTTAAATCAATTTAGCATTTGCTTTACTTTTCAGAGCAATAAATTATAATCGTGTTATTTATTTTCAGGTATAAGGCAGTGGCTTTGTTTTTCCTTTTGTGGTTTATAGGGAATTTTTGTCTTAAAGCTTATTTGTGAAAAAAAAGGAATGCTACAAATATACTGAATTGTTATTATTTTATAGTAATTATTTTTATATCAAAGTTTTTGTTAAAAAAATATGAAATACAAATAATGAAAACAACCAGGAAACACCAAAGTATAAATACGTTATTTTTAAAATGAAGGAAAGACAGTACTGTGAATTTTTCATTTTTCTTGAGTTGTTCCTGTTCTTATTTATACCTGACATGAAATTCGGGGGGGGGGGGAGCATAATTAATTGCCTTCTTTACCAGAGAAGACATACCATTTTATTCTTTTTGCATTGACCTTGATTTCTATGCCCAATGAAGAAGACAAATAAAGATTTAGATGATAAGCTCAAATCCAGTAGCTCACTATGTAACTAAGTATTCTTCTCACAAACTGATGGAAACAAGAGTTATCTTTAAAATAAGCTATAAGCTCAATATGAATTGAAAATCTGTAATCTATACATATAAATACTGCCCAAAGATAGCAAATCAATGAAGTACAACACAGGGATAAACAGGGATGGAGCTTTTTTATCAGAAAGATGATGACAATGGAAAGCATCAAGAATATATACCCAAACGCAACCAACTTACAAAATTACCCTTAAAGCAGGAGAAAATTTTATTCATATGTCCAAAGTAGCAGCTTCGGTTTCTGACTATGTAAAGGCTGGAACTTCTTTGTTTACTATTATTACTGATAAGAGGTTCTAAAATAAAGATTAACAGCAATTACTCCTTCCCTCATTTCGACCTTTAATATAGCTTTCTTTTAGTCTGTTTAAATCCATAGTTTTAATGGCAAGATTAGAACATAAATATGGCTATAATGGAAGAAGGGTTCTCAAAGCATACCAGTAAAATAAAAAAGGTTTAATAAAATTACAAGGCTCAACTGTAACTAGTTTCCTCTTCAATAAGGACTCAACTATGAAAACTTCAGAGTTAACAATAGTGCATGTCAAGATAATACCACACAGAAATTTTATTAAGTCTAAATATGAGTATATGTTCACATTTTGTTAAGATATAAAAGCCAACAAACAAACCACAACACAAGCAAAGTAAACATTTGATAAAGAAGACAGCCTTGAGCTTAGTTGTTAGAATGGATCGGAACATAGATTCTGGGATACATACATTCAAAGTTCCAGAAGAAAAATCAGAACGCAGATTATGTACATTTGGAAACCAAAAAAAAAAACAGATTTCTATTGCCATCAGGTCATCTGTTTTGTACATTTGAGGTCTAAAAGCCACTTCTCCAGTGTCTCATCTGAGGCATTACTTTAATTTGGATAACGCTTCAGGAAATAGATTTTTACCTTTAGAACTATTTAAAGAAAGCTCTGAGTTTGGACACACTTCCTGAGACAGAATGGGTGTTCAAGAATATAACCACATTAAAACCATTCATGCCAATTGAAAAAGGAGAACACTGAAAAGATAGAAGGCTATAAATGTGTAAAAATTCAGTCTATACAAGGGGTCAGCTAACAAAGGAATACTATCTGTTTTTGTAAAAATAAAATTATTGGAACACAGACATGCTTGTTCATTTAGGTACTGTCTATGGATGCTCTCATCCTACAACAGCAGAGTTGAGTAGTTGCAACAGAGACTGTGTGGCCTGCAAAGCTAAAAACGTTCACTATCTGCCTCTGTATTGAAAAACTTTGCTGACCTCTGTTTTTTTTTTTTTTTTTTTTAGGTGTAAGCTTTTCAAAGATTACAGAAATCTTCATTTGCTAGACAGTCTTTCAATAATCTATACCAAAGTGTTTTCTGATACTCAGCAGTAGTGAGTCTCTCAATCCAGTATCTAATGCACAGTAAATGGGTTTCACAATTATACTATTATTAATTATTCCAACACCATTTCCCAAAGCCTCCTGAAATTAGTCACAGCAAAGAAAATTCTTTAGTGTTCTGTTATTTATAGTTGGCCCTAATTTTTATGGATATAATTTAATTATATTACAAGCTGTATGGGTTAAATATTTTTGTTGGTTATCAATATTTCAAAATTTTCTTGGAAGAAAAGTAATTTTTAACAGGAAAATGGGATTTTGATAGGCTTGGTCATATTTACAACTAATGTTAGATAGATCAGTACCAGCTTAAACAAAATATAAATATATTAGAAGGATATTACATATTTTACAAAATCAGTGGAAGACCTAAATTACCAGACCATGTGAACAATGAAATGATATTGCCAGGGACATCGGTATTGAGATTTTATGAACCTTTCCATCAGGACACTGCCAGTGAATAACTACTCCAATTGCATTTTCTCTGAGTCTCTACTTGAGATTCAAATTCCTGAGACAGAGTTACGTTTACTCAGCAGAGGTCTTATATTCAACCAGACAAATGTTTGTTGCCCACATGTGAAAACCCCACAAAAGAAACAGGGAAGAAACATTTTTAAAATAAGGAATGTTATGAAGAACTAAACAAAAGACTTCCATGAAGGCGTTCTAGGCAAAGTGAAAAACACACTCAAAGCTGTAGTTGTGTGAAAACATGATACATTCTGAAAGCAATGAGAAATACTTTAAGGCTAGACTTATAGGTATTTCAAGATATTTCAAAATTGAAAGTTTACATAATATAGAATTCTATCTGGAAGAGAGGTTAGGGTCATACAGTCTCCAAGTATTCACTACTGTAGTGTGAAAGCACCCATACATAATATGTAAACAAATTGGTGTGGCTGAGTTTCAATAGAACATTATTTATAAAAAAAAAAAAGCGGAACACTTGATTTTACCCGCAGACTATATTTTGCTGACCTTTGCTATAGGTCTATAGTTGCCAAAGAAAATAATTGAATTATATTACAAGTTGTACATGCTAAATATGCCAAGGGTTATGCAAGATGAAATCAACTAATGTTAGAGAAAATACTGTCATTTGTACATAATTTTCTTATCTTTTAAAAATTCCTGTTATATTTATTACATAGAATATATTTGTAACACTAGTATATAATTATAATTTAATAATAAATACATATACATATATTGGAAGTGCTTGCTCAATATTGTTTTACTAATGTAGGTATATGACCAAAAAAAAAAAAAAAAGATATATAGACAACTTCTCTAGTCAATAGGGTGTAATTAAATAACGGTATTATTTTTTTTTAATCAGTGAAATAAACTAATCAGATTTATTTTTCAAAAGAATAGTTTTGTGAGCAACATTTTCATTTCTTTACCAGGAATACAGCTATCATTTTGCTTTTCATTCAGAAGTTTTCTTAATTTGGTTACTTATTTCTTTGACTACCTTAAGTTTATCAGATATAAAGTTGCCTGACAGTTGTTCCAATTTGAAGTCATAAAGAGCATCAATATTACAGAAAGCAATGATACAATAAAATAATAGGAATTTTATTAACTTGCTGAAATCTTGTTGCACCAAAAAAATTTAAGGTAATTTTTGGTTTTGCTCGGAGGAACCAGTGAAACTATTCAGTAGACAAGTTTAATCCTCATGATAAAATAGATGAAGTAATTAAATGCCAAAATCCCTGATCCACTATTGCCAAAGGAATATTAAAAGGGGTAATACAGAATATAAATACATGATTTAATATAATGGATAAAATTCATTTTTAAAATTTAAATCAGGGACTCCTCTTGTCAGAGAATATGAAATGAATTTCAAAATTAATACAGTAAAACAAAGACAACGGAAAAGAAGTGATCAAGCTGAAGGGACCGTTGCAAGACCAAGAAAACAGAAACAACCATTATGGTTTTAACACAAGAGGATATAGTTTTTAGGAAATAATGGAAGAAAAATATCTTCTGCAGACATCTATTGGGGAACGCTGGTTCTCAAAGGAAAAAAGAAATCAAGCATTCACATTTTTAATCATGTTTGAATTTAAACAAAAGAAGTAACCAAATTCTAGCAAAGATGACCTACAGAAAGAGTATGGTAGAGGCTTAAAAGAACCAGAGAAAAATGGAACCCAAATAGAATGAGAAACGATACTCTCTTTTGGACATTAAGTAGGGTGCTTAAAAAATGTGATATCCTCATGGGTTACATATCTTGCACTCTGACATTAATATCATTGCCATGGTTCTGACCTCTGTGGTATCACCTCTTGATATCAGTGTAGTCAAAAATTGTGTCAACTAAGAATTATTAACCACTTCCATTATTCTTGCTCATTTGCTCAGTGTCCCTCTGCAATAATCTTCCCCCCTCATTTAGAATTCAAATCAATAGACTAATAAATTGTATTAATTATTTATCTCCAGAGTAGATCGGGTTCTTGGATTCATCATTACAAACATTCGACACCTTTTCAAAAAATAAATTATCAATCGAGGTTTTATTAAATAATTGTATGTATCACTGGTGCAACAGTGCAGTCTGTTATTTTATGCTAAACTGTGTGAAATGAATGAATGATATCATTCAGATGTAGAAGAGAACAGTGAATAATGGTGGGCAGCCTCCTAGAAGTAGTGCAGCTTCACCTAGAATTTCAGAATGTATAGGAGTTAGATGCATGGTAAAGCATTTGCAGGAGGGAGGCTCCGATAAGGAAAAAAAAAAACAGATTAACTAAAATACTAGTTTAGCTCTGAGGAATAAGTACAAAAGAATAGGATTAGAAAAAAAAATCCAATACTTTAAAAGCACAGAGTTCGCATTTGCATATACCAGTTGCAAAGGTTACAAAAATTTACAGCAGAGGCTGTTGAACAGGACACACATTGAACAAAAATCTATTTTTTAGGATGCATTCTTAATCAAAGAAGAACACCTTTCATGAGTAGTAAGAACATTCTTTTTAGACAAAAAGAAATCACTAAATTTTATGTACTTGATTATATTTAGTCACTTAGGCATTAATTTATATATCTATATGAAAATTATAAAATTAATTAAGTGAAATGTTTAATATTTGATTAAGTTTCTTATATAATGCAGTACCCAATCATTTTTATGACTCCAATATATTTAATATGACATGGTAAACAAGATTAAACACACAAAAGCTACTTGCTAAGGTCAATCAGCATTTTCCCCATGACCTGCATTTATTGCAGACTTTCATTTAAACTTGGTATAAATTGAAATCTAAGTATATATATTAAATCTAGACAATTAATCATCCTACATTAGTGTCTTCCTATATCTTGATCTACGACAGCCATCTTCTACATTCATAAGCTCTGTGTGATATTTCAGGAGCTTAAAAAGTAATTTCAAACACATGAAAAATTTGAAAATTTCCAACTACATATCAGAAAAAATATCCTTCCTTAATAGTAGACAAAAAAATGGTTGCACTTAAGAAGTATAGCAATAGATGAAATGTTTTATATTTTCCTTCTAATGTTCAAGAGCAGACAGTAGTTATAGAACAAAATAAGAATAGGGATTAATGTATATAAGTTTTAAATTGGTAAAAATATAATAATAATTTAGAATTTCATCAGAATATTTACTCCAAACATGTACGTTTTACATAATATAGGAGGTAGGAAGAAAAGATGAGTCTACCTCTGAAAGAACAACCACAGATTAAGTTCTAGAAATCCTGTAATTTCACTATTCTCTGAGGACTAGCTACTGCGTGGGACTTGAAAAGAGAGGAAGTAGAAAGACAGAAAAAGTAAACAAGATGACACTGATTCTTTGTCTACCCAGGTTATTTATTAATGGCAATTTGTAGAGATAACTATATACACAGCTTTATAATCTATTATTCATTCATTCTGAATAAACATGTATTAACCTAACTAGACAAATCTGTCAGAATATGCAATCTGTTATGGTTATGTAATGTAAATTCACAGTATCAGATTCATTGAACCTGTTGTTAAGAGGCAAGTGAGCCAATGTTTGGATCAAGAGTCACAGCTCACTTACAAACACATGGGCACAAGCGTATAATACACACACACACACACACACACACACAAATATACAATACCTTTTTAAGTGTTATCAATAAACAGTAACAAAGATTGCAAAGAAATTAGAAATATAAGAATGAGCTTTTAAAATTTGGTCAATGAAAAAGAATAGAGAATAAATTGAGTTGAAACATGCAAAAGCTTTCCTGACATGAAAAAGAAACCAACATTTTCTAATATAATTAAAACTCATAATTTTAATGTATTTGAAAATCTACAGTAAAATCTTACATAAAATTCTCAAATTAAAATGCATACCAATAAAATATAATTTGACTTGTATTAGGCTATTTTTTCTTCATGCTGAAAGAAAACAGTTGTTTGGAGAAACACAGAGTTTTGAGAAAATGTGTTTATGAACCAAACATTCTTCATTGGTTCTCATTTAGTTTATTTATGAAGCCAATGGAAATTCATTAAATATGTAAGGAATAAAATATATATCTATATTTCTGTATGTATATCTATAATATTTTCCAATTATATATAAATGTAGATATAGGCATGAATATTGACTATAGCTATAGATATGTAATATACACACAAATAGTCAAACTATAAGAAAAATAAAATAAGGTAACACTGAAAAGTTCTATTAAAAATAAAGAATATATGGGAAATGAGTATTGAAAATACGTAAATATAGATCTTTTAGAATAGGTAATATTCGTGACTGTTGAAAATTGAGGAAAACAAAAGTAAAAAATAATTCTTGAAAGATAATATTTAAATAATATTAAATATATTATTAAAAATTACTCTCTGCTACTACTAACCCACATTAAATTAAGACAATCTCAGTGAGCAAGATGAGAACATACGAAATTCCTCATCTAAAGTAATAGAAGATGAAATATTGTATCTTTTTTGTTTTTATTCATTAAAGTAAAAGCTAAGACAATATAATTGGCATAAAACCACAAATATCAGATATGCCATCGAATGATTTAAATTAGCTATTATGAGCAGCAGTATAATGCAGTGACTAAAAATGCAGATTCTGGAGGCAGACAACCTGAAGGTACAAACCTGGTCCAGTGCTTGCTAGTGTTTGACATTGTTTTAAAACTACGCTATTCTACTGTTAAGCTGTATGAGTTCTTTATATTTTGGGGGTATTAACCCCTTATCAAATGTATCATTGAAAAATATCTTCTCCCATTCAGTAGGTTGTCTTTTTATTTTGTTGGTTACTTTTACTGTACAAAAACTTTTAGTTTAATGTAGTTTCATTTGTTTCTTTTATTTCTTTTATTTCCTTTGTCCAAGGAGACATATACAAAAAATATTATAACAACAATGTCAAAGACTTCACTGTCTGTGCTTTCTTCTAGGAGTTTTATGTTTTCAGGTGATACATTTAAAAACAATCCGATTAAAAAATGGTCAGAGGATAGAACAGACATTTCTACAAAGAGGACATACAGATGACCAACAGGCATAAAAAGATGCTCAATGTCACTAATCATCAGAGAAATGCAAATTAAAACCACAGTGGGCTATCACTTCACACCTGTCAGACTGGCTATTATCAATAAATCAACAAAAAGGTGTTGGCAAGGATGTGAAGAAAAGGGAGCCTTCATATATTGTTGGTGGGAATTAAATTGGTGCAGTCACTATGGAAAATAGTACTGGAGGTTTCTCAAAAAATTAAAAATAGAACTACTATATGACCTAGCAATCCCACTTCTAGGTATTTATCCAAAACACTAATTCAAAAAGATATATGCACCCCTATCTTCATTGCAGCATTATTTACAATAGCCAAGATATGGAAGCAACCTAAGTGTTCATCAATAGACAATCGATTAGATAAGGAAGTGGTACATTTATATACAATGGAATATTATTCGGCCATAAAAAATAATGAAATCATATCATTTGTGATAACTAGATGGAATTAGATGGTATTATGCTAAGTGAAATAAGTCAAAGACAAATACTATATTATTTCATTTATATGTAGAATAAAGAAAACAAAACAAATGAACAAACAAAACAGAAAGAGACTTATACAGAGAACAAAGGATTGCCAGATGAAAGTGAGGTTGAGGGCTGCGTGAAAAAGGTGAAGGAATTAAGAAGAACAAAGAACAAATAGACAGTTACAAAACAGTCATGGGGACGTAAAGTATAGCATAAGGAATATAGTGAATAATTTGTAATAACTACATATAGTGTCAGATGGGTACTAGATTTATCAGGGGAATCACTTGGAAAGTTATATAAATGTCTAATCACTATGCTGTACACCGGAAACTAATATAATATTGAATGTAAACTGTAATCGAAAAATTGAAAATAAATAAATAAAATAAAAATGAATACATACATACATATATTCATACATACATAAAACTTTGGGTCATGGCGATGATTCAATTAGCTTAAATAAGAAAGGTTTTTAGAATAGCACCAGCACTTAGGAACCTTACGTGTATTTGTTATTATTGCTAGAAGCTAAGGATATTGTGTGCTACTTACGAGAGAAAAATTTAAACAAACAAGATGCTGAGTCAAAATAAGCTTGGGAAAATATATGTGGGTCAGAATAGAATAAAAGAAAAACATATAAATATTAATACCTAAGGAACTTACATAAGCATGAGAAATAAATGGAAACAAGGTGAAAGTCACACAGTCATCATAGTCATAAGAACTTAAGAATCAAGATTATATACTTAAATATATGATAACATCTATTTTTTGAAGTTGGAAATTCAAAGAGAAATGGACAGATACATAAATGTACAGAGATTTAGAACTACTAGTTTTTGATCATAATATATTAATTAGGTAAAGAGATAATATTTGAATGATTTAGGAGGTTAAACTTTATGTATCTTTGATATTCACCCTCTATCACAAATATACTTCCTTTCTCTCTAATCAAACACCTGAAAAAATATCTCAAAAGGAATTACAAGATGATTATCCCAATAGAAATAAACATGCTTTAATTATAATTCAAAAAGAGTTAATTTACAAAATAACTATTTATAAAGGTCCGAGTGGGGTCTATGAAACCATAAGGTACAAGGGTAGTAGGAAGCGGATGTTATAAACTGATAAAGCTAACTGGGTAGAGGCGGCTGCACAGAGAGGAGAACTGAAGGTCCCAGTCAAGCATAGTCACCCCTCAGGAAGAGATGAGGAGGAACAAATGCTCTACCTTTGTTGCTGTTTTCTCCTCTGTTCCCCTGCTGTTGCTTCCCAACCAACTAGGAGCTATAAAACTGAAAAATCCATCGATGTAAGTCCGTATGGATCAGACATCTGTGGCAGAAAGCAGAAGGGAGAGGGTTAAAATAAATCTGGGAAGACAACAGATATCTGGCAGAGCAATTTTAATTAATGAATGAATTTAAAAAAATAGGAAAGACTCAAGACATTCACTCACACCTCAATAAAAGTTTTAATAACAAAATTTTAAATTAAAAAATGTATCATCTTAAACAATTTCTTTGCTTATCATCCCTTCCTACAACTCCTTATTTCCTCATATATTTTTCCCCAAATAGTATTAGTTCCTTTAATAATTTTTTTTTATAAAAGGCTTTAATGTTAAAATCTGTCTTTATGTGTGAGAGGTAATGGTGAACAAAGAAATTAATCCAGAAAGCAAATATTAACATGTTTGCATATCTAAATAAATGTTGACTATAAAACATACTAATTTGGGAGAATTAAAAATATGAACTTTTTTAAATAATAATATGGAAGATGGAATTAAGAAGCTCCGAGTTAAAGTATTCTAAGATATTCATAGCATTTGAGAGAATAAAGATACGGATTACCTCATTGTCAAGTACAAACTCTTAAAAAATTAATGGTAACTACATAATATGAAAACATCTAAACCAATAGCTTGGAAGAAAGAATAAAAGAATACTTGATCGATTAAGCAGAAGGTTAAGAGGATGAAGAAAAACTAATACAGAAGTTAGAAATTAATGTGTTAGAAACAAATCAAAATAAAGGCACTCAAATAACCTATGAAGAAAAACTTTATCCAATGAAATTAATAATTAAACTCAGTTTCATGCTATTTGCAAGACTTATACTTGAAAGAAAAAGATCCAAAATCATTGGAAATAAAAAAATGGAAAAATATCTTCCAGGGAGAATTGCTACAGCAGATATGATAAGAAAGATTAAAAGTCTATCAGTAGAGTATACAAATATGTGTATATGTCTATGTAAAAATATGTCTATATAATGTATACATAATGGATAGTATATGAATATAAATATATGAACTAAATCTATATGTATTAATATGAATAAATTTTAAAACATCATGGCTTTGAATGATAAAAAGCATTTTGCTTAATTATAAATATAACAGAATTTCAACCATTTAAATCCATGTCGACAGTATATTTTTTCTATAATAAAAATATGAAAATGAACATTGGAAAGCTATATATCAAATTAATGATAGTAGCAATGCTCAGAGAGGGAGAGAAATAACCTAAAGAGTGACCAAATGATTCTTCAACATAAATTAATACTGACTAAATGTTAATATTTGTTATTTCTGGATATTTAGTGCTTAATGTTTGTTGCATCACTCCTTGTGCGATTTTTTATTTTATTTTTTCAGTTTTTTTAAGGCAGATATATAGGAGGTTTGCAAGAGAAATAATAAAAGAGGGGAGCAGAGGTAGTTAATATTATATATGCTTCCCAATACACTGTGAGATATGCCACAAAAATAAGGTCCTGACAAAAGTAAAGATCAGACATCATGATCACACACAGATATGGTCCTCGTGCTCAGAATTTCAGACAGCATGTTAATCTGTACCCCTGGCAACAGAACTTGTAATTTTTTTTCAGCTTGTTATTTCTTTAAAACATAGCTCAAATCACTCTTTGTTTCACTTGTCCTTTATTACATGAAAGACAAAAATATTTGGACAAGAAATGGTCCCAGTGGAGAGCAGGGTAAACAATGGCATATCCAACTCCCTCAGGACCAAGCAAACAAACAAACAAGAATTTTCTGGTCTGGAGAGATGAAAGGGACCTTGAAGTAAAACTCTTAAAGCAGCCCTAACAACTGCAGCCAATCACAGTAGACTTATTTAACTTAGTAAGGGGTCAAACTGGTTGCTGTGGCAGCCAAAAGTAATGTAAATGAGTGAAGTAGGCCAGGTTTTAGTACAGGTGACTGACAGCCTCAGTGTAGTAGAAACTCCAGGGAGCGATAGGCTGTGCTGTGTGGGAGAATAAGTGTTCCTTCTAAACAATTGGTTTTCTCCAGCTCTAGTTTATATATTTTTTTTTAATTAAGAAAGTGGTCTTAGCGTTGCTGTGCTTCTGGTTTCTCCAGAGAAGATAAGAATTCTGATGGTTATGAGACCTGATTTTTCAAATGCTGGAAACAAATTTGCATTTACAGCATTGTACTGGCCAACACTGTAGGACAAACAAACCCTAGCTTTGGGGTACCAGTGGCCTGAAGGCCTGCAATATGAAACCAACTGAATCAACACAAATGGTTTAACCCATGATGAAGTTTCTGGGTGCCTTGATCAGAGTCCCAGCACCAAAACCTCTCCTCACAACCAAAAAGAATGATCATCAGTCCGCAAAACTCCCTCCCTACTTGTCCACTTCACTGTGTAAGCATTTGTTTGTTTAACACAGTGAGTGCTTTGTGCCTACTCTAACCATGATACATTCCTTGGACAAAACATCTCTGTGGCATCTTTTATTCTACTGAAAGCTATAGAAACAAAACTAGACTCTGGTTATATTGTTTAGAATCTTTTTCACATGCTTGTTAGTTTTACCTTTATTCATGGCACTAGAGTCTAAAAGCACGTTATAAAATATTTCTTTTAGAGTGATAGCCTAAAGGTTTGAAATTAATTGACTTCTGGATTATACCTCAAGTAAAAATAAAGAATATAAAAAATCTAACATGAGGAGATTTAAATGAAGACAGTTCCCAGATTACGTTCACAAGAATTAACTCCATGGTGAGAAAGAAGCTGAGCTGGGATTAGCACTTAATGATGAGCACAAACTGCAGAGAAAGAGCTGAGTTTTTTTTTTAATTTGTGCACATGCCCATATATTTTTATAGCTGAAGGTATATCATGGCACCCACAGAGCAGTACTGAAAATTCTCCACCATGACTGAGACTCCCCTAAACCAGAAAAATATCCTGATTTCGGGTCTCTGAAACTAAACTAAATAACTATTAGAGATTTTGAGGCAAAGCCTTTTTCCTCTTGATCATTTAATTCTTTACAATCTCCTTGTCACTATGTCCTTTCCCCGTACATATCTTATAACAGGTTTTAGATGGGGTTAACCGTAAATAACATGAAATGAGATAATTTCAATGTTTATTTTTCATACAAAATATAAATATCATTCAAATAAAGGTTTTTTTAAGTACGTACATTAAAAGATTTATTTGATAAGTTGAATAATGATGAGAAAACAATACAGGGTACAGGAATAGATATGTTATAAATTATAGAAGAAAGTAAGTAAATAGGCAATCTATCATCAATTATTATTAAGTGTATTGGTATTTTAACCTTCTGGATTTCCCAAACTGATATTACCATAACAGTTAAAATGTAAAAAAATAACAAAATCATATAGTTACTTCAAAGAAATAATCATTAATGGATAGCCTTTAGTTAGAAAAGCAAGTAAATCACAGTGAGTATTCTAAACTTAACTTTATGATTTCTTACTCCTGTCTGCAGTGTGGTTGAGCTGGCGTGTGACTTTCCCCTTCATTGAAGTGTGAAGTGAAATGGTCATTATCACCAAAAACTCAGGCAAGGCTGCACTGTTGAATCAATAACTGGGTTGGTGTTTATGAATTAACGACTTACCTTTGCTTAAATGCCATACAATTAATGATTGATCTGTCATACATGTGGTGTTTTGATTACCTTTATTATTTCTAGTTTCTATTTGCTCTTAAGATTTAAAGGCAAGTGAAAGGCAAACTAGTATTGAAAGACAAATTCAGGTGCCACCTTGATATGCAAGAATCAAAAGAGGCTGTGTCAATAACATTTCCAGACTCCTGACAACAGATAATAGCATTAAAAAACAAACAAACAAACAACAACAACAACAACAAAACTGATATAACTATATGTTTCGTGAATTAGAATGGGTTCAAAGGGCTGGTTTGAATTGGTTTATTGTTGTTATATCTGGTGGCAAAATCAGTATTTTTTCCTTTTCTCTATTTTCTCTTGTCTAATTCTTAATTTTTCAGTTTTTTTTAAATTAACATAAACATATGAAAGAGATAGCTTTAGTAATATAAATCCTGAATAACTCATAATGGATTTTTATTGAACTGTCATTTTTTTCATTTATGTATTCAGGTTAGGGTACTATTTAATAAATTATTTTTATGCCTAAAACTCAAGAAACTATCATTTGTTTCTAGTTTTCAATTCACAGCAATTCATTACACAGTTACTTGACTACCTAGAAGACATCGAACTATTGATGTTTCATTTCTTATTTTTCTTAAGATTCTCTACTACCTCCAAGGGAATTGTACACAGCATAGCTTCTTTTTGGAGTGATGTATGTGTTCTTTGGTAGTTAAACTTTCACTCAATTCTTAATACAATGAAAGAGAGAGCTCATTAATCATACCACAAAGCACAGAACTACAGTTATATCTCTGTAGTTTCAAGGTAGTAAGTAAGATCTGTTATCTTTTATGTCCAAAGAGATTTACTCAACTGGTAATTATACAGCTATCCATTAACTTACCTTCTGTAACTATCAGTCTGTATTTCAAAATCAATAGTTAATTCTACTGCCATTTTATGTGTATTAGAAGAGTACATAGAAATAAAATTGCTAAAATATATAATAGCCTAAAAACTTTTATAGAGAGGTTTGTTTTTTCAAGGTATTTTAAACAATTTCCTTTACCAATCTTTAAAATATTAAACTTGAAGAAAAATGTGGTTAACCCGAAAAACTTGAAATATTTTAATTATGACTAATAATCTATCCTTAAATATGTAAGTATGTATCCGTGTGTATATACATTTGAGAACATTATAAAGAAAGCTATTTATTATTTTAGAAGATTTTAATTCTATTACAAAACATATTTGCTGTACTACACTCAAATTTGCATTCTCTCTGTAGTCTGAATCCATCCTTTCTCCCCCATTCCTGTTTACACTATTCCCTTCCAACAGCGTTATCCCTTCTGATGATAATGAGACATCTGTCCACTGCCCCACATTCTTACGCCAGGTATCCTTCTTGCCCTGTCTCCAAAACACTTCCACTAAGTCTTCTGAAAACCTGGCTCCTTGTTCATCAAAATCCCTGATATTTTTCCTCATTTCTTTAAGAACTGTCTCCCTTCTCTGCTGCTTCGAATTACCATGCAGGTATCTCACTTCCAACTAAAAGTCAATCCATGCTCATCCACTGAATCAAACACCCTCCAGCCTTTCCTACCTGTAAGATATCTACATGTATATTTATAATATATATTTTATGTTATATATTATTATATATTTGTTACATATAACTATATGTACAAATAACATGATAAATATACGCACACATTTCTGCCCCAAGATTCTGGTACAGAGATCCTAAAACCTTTGTAATTTCCCAAGTGATAAGAATACTAAAAGTATCCTTTGTTCTACTGAGGTGGCTCTTGGATGGCTCCTGGAGGAGTGTTGGAATCTTGAGCCCCACCCACCCTTCATCTTCCAGAGATGGGGAAGGGCTGGAAATGCAGTTAATAATTGATCATGCCTAAGTGAGGAAACCTGTATAAAATCCTAATGGTACAAGGTTTGGAGAGCTTTCAGGTGGGTGAACACTTCCACAAAAGAAGGGTAATGAACCACAGCTCCATAAGGATGGAAACCTCTATACTTTGGACCTTCCCAGACCATGTCCTTTATGTATATTCATCTGGCTATTCATCTGTATCCTTTATCATATCCTTTAATAAATTAATAAATATAAGTAAGCACTGCTCTAAGTTTTGCAAACTGCTCTAGTAAATTAATCTAATCTAAGAAGGAGACTGTTGGCACCTCCGATCTAGCTAATTGGTCAGAAGCACAGATAATAATCTGACACTGTGGCTAGCATATGAAGTGGGTGTGTGTAGGGGGTGGGGGCAGTCTTGTGGGACTGAACCCTTAGCCTGTGGGATTTGACACTATCTCCAAGTAGATAGTGTCAGAACTGAGTTAATTGTAAGACACCCCCAACTATTGCTGATAATTGCTTGTTGTGGGGGAAAACCTCCACACACTTGATGACTGGAAGTGCCGAAAGTGCATGTTTTGTGCAGACAGTAAGTGAGATACACAGGAAAGAAAAACAAAAGAAAAAACTGAGTTTTTTCTATATACTACTTCAATCTGTTATGCTCCCTGCTCTCTTTCTTCTGCTTATTCTTGACTGCACCTTTCCCTCTCAGCATTCGTATATGCTCTAGTATGACCTATCTAAAACACAAAATATCTGAGCCTCTTCCACTGTTTTTGCACACAGCCGATATCATCTTCTCATGTCACTGATTTTTTATTTCCCATTCACTCACAGCTCATTTCAACTAGAGTTGCAAGATTTAGCAACAGAACAAAAAGGATGACTAGTTAAACTCAAATATTCCGATAAATAATTTGCATGTATTTTATCTGGCAACCCTACTGTCCCAAACATTCACCTTTCACCATGAGCAAAAGCTACTCTTGTTTTGATCAGAAATAATCCTTACTGCTAATCCAACTTCCCTAGAAACAAACGAGGCCCCTTTACTCGCCTGAAATACATTGAAAATGCCAGGTAATTAACACATTCTGGGAGTGGCCATCTTAACTGACAAATGGGTTTTGCTGTAAAAATATCCTAGTTCTTGTGCCTATTTCTTAGGTTAATTTTGAAGTATGTAATTTACTTAATTTCCAAGAGTTGTACCATGGGATTAAGTTCTAAAGTGGCAGCTGGCTTAAATAACGCACCCTGTATTGGCTGCTTTCTCTTCCCTTTATCATTCCCTGTCTCCTCTGCCAGCATCCCCAGCTCTTCCCAAATAAACTACCTGTACTTGAATTCTTACCTGGGAGTTCTGGAAGAAACCAAAGACAAGGCTCAAGTCTTTGCCTATTTCACTTTTCAATCTATAATCTCTTCATGATGAAATCTTCACTTACATTGTTTTCTCAACTTCTTACAGATGTTATTTTTTCCAAAATTTTATCTGTAGATCAGATTACCTAGGAGTTCTGGAAGAAACCAAAGACAAGGCTCAAGTCTTTGCCTATTTCACTTTTCAATCTATAATCTCTTCATGATGAAATCTTCACTTACATTGTTTTCTCAACTTCTTACAGATGTTATTTTTTCCAAAATTTTATCTGTAGATCAGATCACTTCTTCTGTCAGGCTTACAAAAAAACAAAACAAAACAAAACAAAACAAAACAAAACAAAACAAAACAAAACAAAACATAGTACTTGACATGCATTTGTATTACTCTTAAACATCTCAAAATTAACATTCTCAATTTCTTCAGTTCCTTATTTATGCTCTTCCTTTAATCTTTCCTTTTTCAATAAATGGCTTCTCCATCTACCCAATTATTTATGCAGGAGTCTATGAAAGGACATTCTAAACACTTTGCTTTCCCTCATCTATACAGCTAATCTGTTATCAAGCCACAGAGACTGCCTCTGAATATATTTCTAGTAAGTCCATTGCTTGCTCATGACTGCTGTCACCTTAGCCCACACTACAAAAATCTCTTACATTGAAATATTGCAATATCCTCCAACTAGTCTTTTCTGTTCTGTTCTTGACCTGTTCCAATCCACTTTCCACAGAGAAAACAAAGTGATATCTTAAAAATTTAATTAAGTTTTGTACTGCTCTGCTCGTAAGACTCCACTGGCTTCCTAGTTCCTTTCAAATAAAGTTCAAATCCTTAACCTGACTACAGAGACAGATCTGTATAATCTGGCCCCATCCTAGATCTCCAGCCCAAATATGGCCACTCTTGCTGGGCCATTATCTCTCTGACACACCAGCCTTTAAATTAATGGAATCACTAACCTCATGCTATATCTTAAGAGCAATATTCTATCTTCAGCTTATTCTTTGCCAGTTTAACTAGAATTTTCTTCAAATTACATCACAACTAGTAATATTAATTTTTATCATTACTAGTTAAATGTTTTTCCTCCCTACCATAACGTAACCAATTTCCTGGTACATATATATTTGTGTCTGATCTGTGGTATGGATCAATAATTGACTGAATACACTAAAATAATCAGAAAATAAATAAGTGATAAGCTTTAGATATTGAAGAGTTTTAACCCATTTACTCTTTCCTAATATACAGACTCTAAAGGAAGCCACAGCATATAACCTTTATCGAGCTTCCATTATGCTCCAGGCATTTTGCATGTTTCCCATTCGATCTTCACAAGTGAAACATCATTATAACTATTTTAAAAATCTGGAAAATGAGTATGAGAGATACTAAAAAAGATTAGTGATGAATAAATCTAATAAGGCTGATAAATATCAGAGCTGGAATTAAAATCCATATTTGTCCTCATAATCTGTCTTTTTCTAGTAATACTCCAAAAGTTTCACTGAATGATATCTTATTTCATTTTGGTGTTATAACAATAGAAACTGATCTCAGAGATTTTAAAATTTATTAAATTTAAAGAAATTTGAAGTTGCCTTTTCAAATATTATCCTCAGCAAGTTTTACTACTGAAAGACAATGTTCCCATGTTCTTGATAGTGAAATTTCCTGGGAATAAGATGTTATTGTTTACATGTTAAAATACATAACGATTTTAGATTAACACTATCTTATAAGCAGATATTTACAGCAGCATAGAAAACATTCTTGTATCCGGAGAAACAAAATTATTACAGCACAACACAGCACTGAAAGTTATGGGCTCTAAAGTCAGTTGGGTTCCAATTTTTCTCTATACTTACTAGTTGTGGAAAGTTACTTATTATCGCTTTATATTTGTATAATATGCTATAAAATATGGGTGTTAATAGTATATACCTCACGAGTGTAACCATGAGGAATAAATAAGTTAAATATATAGAAAGCTTAAAATAGTTCTTCATACATTAGTGCACAAAAAAATGAGCATTATCTACCTCTGAAAAATCATTAAAAAGTTTGTTGCCTGTTAATTTATTCAACTATTATTAGCCACCACATAATAGATATTTAAAATCTATCAAAAGACAGGTAAAAATCACTATATCTCACTCTAGATGAAGAAGACAAACACTGAAATAATAAATAAATGAATGAATGAATAAGACAATTTCAGATGGTAACACCTGCCGTGAATAACATGAAACAGGAAATTATGTTTCATAGCATATCACAGTTGGATCATAGATTAGATGGACTAGAAAAGCTGACATTTGAGCCGAGTCCTCAATATGAAACCATATAAAACTTTTTGGAAATTAATTTGTAGGGACAACTAAAACATATTTTTTAAGTTATTTTTTAATCAGTAAATGATAAACAGAAATAGAACCTTAGACTAAAATTCAATATATTCTTTGATTGTATCTCCCAGAGATCCTACTCCTAGATTTGGTGATGGGCATTTGTCTTCTCTAAAAGCCCAATGAGATGATCATACTTCCTTAAAAATGATTTTTATTTCTTAGCAGAAAGGGTTAATCAACTCTTTGGGAGAATCAACACAAAAATATTTAAGAAAGAGTAGAAGAGAGAAAAATAATAGCCAGGTATTGGGATGCCTGCTATGTTCCAGACACCTTTTTATAATAAATACTTTAACACATATTATACATTGTCCTCATGTTTCAAAAGTTGCCCAAAAGATTGCTTGCTACATGCCGGGGGTATCATAAATAGAAGAGCCTGGATTTGAAGTCTACCTGATTGCACAGTCTCAATTCCTAGCTGCTAATAAACACTCACACAAACCAGAGACTTAGCTTAGTTCTTACCTGTGCTGGCGCTGTTGTTGGTTGTTGTTGTGATGACGTTATTGTTTTGCAAGCATTTTCTTTCCATTAATTCTAAATTAATTTTAATTAAACTACATCTCTATAATCCGATTTGGGCTTTTCAATTTTTCTGAGGAATATATGAATCTTGGCATTCACTATTACACTATTCTCTTTTAATTTTTAATGTGATTGTTATTCTCACAAATTATCTCATTTTCATTTAATGTTAAAAAGAATGTACACCTTACTCTAACTGCAGCAATCTTTCAAATGTGATTCATAAAATTCGAGTTGCTAATCACTCCCACCTTCATTCTGTTCTGAATGCCTTTAAGGTGAAAAAAACAGTTTGGCTGGTTAAGTTTATTTTATTTAAAAATTCAAATACTCCAAATGCTTTGTATTCACGTTAAACCATCTAGATTACTGGATTTATCATGGAATGGACTAAAATAACCAGATGTTTAATCATTTGTAGTCAAAGTCTTTGTGCCATGCTTTTCTCAATTTATCCCAAGAGCAAGTATGTGTTCACATGGTGTCAAAAACAAACTCTAATTTGACTGCATGGAGAGCTTATTTTGAATCCTTTATACTTTATTCCCATCCTGAAATTATTCTTATCAGACAAAATATTCTAACTTAAGTAAGTAACTTAAGTGGATAAAATTAAATGTGCCTTAGAAAAATTTTATGACTACTCTTTTTCTCCTGTTGCCTCCAAAATAAATACAAAAGAATTGGTCTGAGCTATACATTCCCTCATTTCACAAAACAGGCACTAAATCAGTTCAAAAAAAGCTGGGTTTTACTGTTTCTTTAAGCAAGTAATAGGACTAAATATGCTTATATTTTTTAAATAATATTTGAAAATAAGTAACAAGTTAGAGATGAACAAACAATTTTTTAAAAAAACCTTCAAGATATAAAAAACATAACAAATAAATAAATAGAACCTGAGGATACAGACCACATATGCTGAGATTCTATTACTAAAGAAAACTGTAATTGGTCTGGGGGAGATTGGAGTGCTTTCCTAGTGAGCAGTGAGCAAAAATAGTTTCTAAAAGAAAAAAGGGCTATTCATCTCAAGAAAAGCTTAATTAAATCCCAAAAAAAGAAAGTATCAAGAAATAAAATTTTATAACATATGTATAGTAAAATACTTTTGCAAAAATACTTTTTTCCATTTCATATGTCAGTGAATAACTCATTTTCCCATTCTGATTTGATAACATTTAGGTTGAGTCAAAAGAAAATATAAAGTGTTCAATGGAAGTGTGAAGAGGTCATAAACTTAAGCCATGAAATATTTGGATATTTCACTCTTTGAGTTCTGGTTGCATAGTTCAGGTATGACATAATTAATCTCTTCTTAAAAAATGAAAATATTTATTTTAAGAAATTCTCATCTGCCCAGTGGAGAGTTCACCATATTGACTTTCCACCTCCTCAATCATTCTTGTTTCCAGATTCGGAGACATGGAAAGAGATGACTTAGTCATTCTTGTTCTAAAATAGAAAGAGACGTTGCCCTCCTCATGTTGAAGGTCAATTCATCTCTGAGTACTCTGACTCCCGCTCCAGTTTGCATACTCAGGGACATTGCTCTAGCTAATAATCCTTTTCTCTGAATTATTCTAAAAGTTTTTGTCACCAATGGTTTCTTATCTGCTGCTTATAAATGTGCTCAAAATTTTTTCATATTAAAAAATGTTTCTTTCTTGAATCTATGTATCCCTCTACTAAACATAAAACTTATATGCCTTGTCATCCTTTCGAGGTCACTTCTAAGAATTACTATTCTCTTGCTTTCTCTCCTTCTCTATTTCCCTAAACTACCTTTGACTAGTTACAATCTGGTAACATTTTTTACAAGTCACTGAAGTTGCTTTGCCAAGGTCATTAACAATTCTGTTTGCTGACTGCAAAGATCAGGTTTCAGTGAATATCCTGATCTTTTTCAGCTGAAATGCTAAGAATGTTCAAATTGTTTTCAACAAACAAATCAACCACCCTTTTTGGAGCCAATAATAAGGAAGATGATATCAATAAACCCTCCTCCGTTTTCTCCTATAATGCATTCTGTGTCATGACACTCAGTAAATATGAAAAAGGAAGGGTCAAATGTGACTTTCATCGTTCTTTGACCAATTAAAGTAAGTGATTTCTTTACCATGCTGCCTTTTATATATTCACATCATTATTTATATTATTAAACACCTACCAAATACTATATGATGTAAGCATTTGAAATGTCAAATGGGTCAGAAGAAAATCAACAAAGTAATGGGTACTGGTCACAGCACTTCAAAAATGAATGGCTATTAGTCTTAAATTAATTTTTCTTTTAATTTCTTCTTCACCCAATTCATATTCTTATAAGTTCTTCATTAGTGATTTATTTAAAAAACTTCAAGGAAAAAATAGGCATTCAGAGATTTACTGAGGTGATCAATTCATAAAGTATATAAATGTCTAATCACTATGTTGTACACCTCAAAATAATATAATATTTTATGTCAAATACAATTGAAAAGAGAAGGTCATAAATTACACAGTTCCATTTATGTGAATTTTTGAAAGCCACGGAAACAGAAAGTAGATCGGGGGTTTCCAGGGGATGGGGTGAGAGTAGCAGGGAAACACAAAGGGGTGGTAGCTAAAGGATACAGGGTGTCTTTTTGGAGTGATGAAAATGTTCTGGAATTAGATGAGTGATGGCTGCACAACTTTGAACACACTAAAACCCATTGAACCGTATATTCTAAAAGGTTGAATTTTATGGTATGTGAATTATATCTAAATAAAGCTGTTTGAAAAAAAAGAGAATCTGAAAGGCTGTTACAGTGTGTAAATTGTTTTGGTCCCTTACATACAAAAGACAATAACATTCTATTCCCATGAATATGAAGAAATATTTCATGTAAGTGAAAGTAAATCCCTATAAATACAGCAACGAGCTATTAATACTATTTAAACACAACTAGAAATTTGGAAAATGTTCACTAAATTATGGTGTGTGTGTACATATGTATATGTATATATACATATATGCATATTTCATGTAAATTCAGAAATTTAGATAAATTTCACCAATCAAAGTGGATGATGTTAAGCTCTAAAGCATGCCTCTGGTTCACAACTTAGGTATGATCTATTTTAAGACAAAACTTACATGCTGTTTTTTTTTTCCAGGTGCAATAAAATCTATTTAATTTGAAGGCTGATTAAAGTAGAGAAACTGCATGACAAGCTGCAAACTGATGCTCTACCAATCAAACTAAGGTCTGACACAGACTGCCAAATACAGCAGAGAAGACTCAGTAGGGAAAAAATGTCAACAATAATATTAAGCACTTATATATAGACTGTTACTACTCTACATCATGAAATTGAAGTATGTAATTTAACATTATGAGCCCCAAAACAATTTAAGCCTATAGCCAATATTTTTATCTAGAAATATTTATCTAGAAATTAACTTATTAAAATGTGTCAGTAAAAAATGACCACTTAATAATATGCTTATATTTTGTTTATGTATATGTTCCAGAGGACATGACTAGTCATGCAAAAAAATTAATTTAAGGATAAATTAGAGAAATCAACATTTATGTTCTTTATGCTCAAATATAATTAATTTCCAACTCAAACATTTTGATATAAGCTATGATAGTATTCAATTATTTTTTAATTTAAAATTTTTGTTTGCTTCGTTTCTCTTTGGAGATGAATTAAGAGATGATGAGGGTTTGACTTAACTTGTTTTATGTTTGGACAAATTTAAAACATTTTGCTAAAATTATTTAAATGCTCAAAAGACCAAAATGCTAGAAATATTTCTTTGAAAGTAAATCTCTCCTATTTTTAGGATTTTTGAATCGAAAAATAAGCAGTTTATATAATTCAAAATTTTCTGACTAATATTTCTAGTATTAGGCATTACTGTTTTGGAGTGGTCGAGCTTAAACTTTTTCTACTTAATTGGTATCATTGATTAGGCCAAAGAATGTATTTTAAAACTAAAGATCTAGGTTAAAGTCCAGGACTACCTCTTCCATAAGAAATTTACTCACTTTCCTGATAACTTAGTTTCCTCTGTGTCAAATAGTTACACCACCTATCACATAGTGTTGTTTTTTATAGAAACTAATTGGTCGAGATAAACAGTCAGAATTCAGAAAATATAGTTTCCCTTATATTGAGTAAGGAAAAATTAATCATGAATTTCTGATTTTATTCATAAATCACAATAAGTGTTATGCATGAAATTATACAGAATATTACATGTAGAGGTAGTATAAACTTTCCAAATACTGTCAATAGAAAATACTCCAATAGTGATTTGAGTTTCCTGTGGCATATTGAATATGGACACTTTTTTCTTTAATACACATGAACAGATCACCACCAAAATCAATAGAATCTAAGACCTTTAGATATTAAAATGCCTTTAAAAAAAGACTTTTAAAAAGCTACTCTTCGTTTTGAATTCAGCACCTTTTAATGCTAGGTACTGAGGATCTAGTTTCTTCTTCTAGTTTCTCCTTCTCAGTGACCAGCATCCTAGTTTTAGATGAGCATCATCTGGTCTGTTACTACAGCGACTTAAGTCACCACCTTACTCTGAATTTCTCAAATTCACTGTTTCTATGGTTATCAGAAACTTCTAATAAAATGCAAATATGATCATGTCACATCCCCATATATGGCTCCTCAATGCTATAAAGTCCATTTCCAAGTTCCTTCTTAAAGCACAAACTTTCTCCATTATCTAGCACCTGCCTATCTTTTTCAATCCCATTTGCTGCCACTGCCTGTCTTACATTGTAAGCTCCAGCACATGAAATGGCTAATATTTTCCCTAAATACGCCATGTGACTTCTCATCAGAGTTACTTTGCTCATGTGGTGAGTTCTATCCAGCACCCTCTTCTCAAACACTACCTGGTGTGAATAAATTCTATTTACATCTATAAACTTAATTATGTAGAGATCACTTCCAAGAAGAGTTTTTGACATCTCCACCACACAGGCAAGGATACACACCTCGAAGATAACAAAATAACTAGTACATTTAGCTTGTATAAGAACAAAATAAGATAAAATGGGAAAAATATTAGTAACGTGCATGTGTGTGAATACAACTGATGAAGGATTAGTATACAAAATACACTGTTCCTCCAAATAATAAGAAAACAATAAGTGAACTAATATGAAGTAGGAAAAACATAAATACAAAAACATAATTCAAAAAAGGAGAACTCAAATAATTAACAAGGGCCTGAGTACGTAGTCAATCTTCCTTATCAAGAAATCACAAGTAAAAGAAAAAATTCAATCCTGCTCTTTACACATAACCTTTGCAAAATGTACCCCGTACAGTAGAAAAACTGGGAAAACAAGTTCCAATATATAAAGCCTTGAAAGAGGTCAATTAAAATGCACACATACATTGACATGGCAAGTCCCCTTCCAAAGCTTTTTCCTACAAAAATACTCATACTCACATTCATAAAAATATTTATGCAAAGACATTCATTATATATATATATATTTTTTTTTTTAAGTAACACAATTTAATGGCCTATATGCCCATTAATTTGTATATGGTGAAATTAATTACAGTGTTTACTTTAAAATACTATGTAAATAATGGAAAACAATGAAAAATAAGTATTAGCAAAATATATTAAATGTAAAGGTCACATCACAGAAAGTGACAGTATAATGTCATTATGTTAAAAATATCTGTATTTTTTTATTTTAAATATAAGTAAGACAGAAAGTATGGGATAGATGATTAAAACACTGTCTATTATCACTGTCTGTATTTAATTCCCAGCTCCACTACTATATGACTTTGGGCTAGTAACTTAATCTCTTTATGGCTCAGTTTTCTCGGTGGTGAAAGGTATATAAATATATTTTTGGGTGATAAAACGTTTGAAAGACATACTTGGATATATAACTAACAGTTACTTCTGGGCAAGGAAGTGGGAACATAGAGGTCTCATTTGGGACTTTAAATCACTATTCCATATATTTCTGTATTTTAAAATATTTGACATTAGATATATTATTTTTAAACTTAACAAATATATATATTTTTAAATGTGGAGTTACTCAGATTTATAATATGAACAAATTCTTCATATTAGCTATGCAAACGCAAGCAAACAATTAATTCAATTGTTACAAGGAGGACCCATGTCAAGAATAACAACACGTATGTTTTGTTTGTTTTTTTAAGTATATAAATATAGTTGGTATACAATCTTATATTAGTTGTATTAGTTTCAGGTGTATCCAGCAATTCCAGGCATTTACCCAACAAAAATGAAAACACTAATTTGAAAAGATATATGCACTCCTATATTCATTACAGCATTATTTTACAATAGCCAAGATATGGAAGCAACCTAGATTTCCATCGGTAGATGAATAAACATTGTATATAAAAAATAAATGAAATCTTGCTGTATTTTTATAAATAAGAATGAAATCTTGCTGTGTGTTTTTTATATATATGAAATAGCGCATAGAATATGAAAGTTCATTCCATTCACACACCTTTCATTTAAGATAAAAAGTTTAAGTTTGAAACTAAATACCTTAGGAAGGTATCAGTTTATATAGTTACTTCTCACCTAGGTTGACAAGACAGGAGAGTAAAATCTTAATTACAATTGCCAGTTCAAATTAACTCAGTCGAGATGTATATCCCTGAATCCATACAGTTACTTTATTTAAATATTTATATTTATGATAAAAGATTAAATAAGATTTTTAGATCCAATAGTAAGAAAGAAGACCAATACAGAAATGATTAAACATTAATCATAATTACATAACTAACATAGTATATAGGTCAATTTTTAATTCTTCCTCATAAGTACTGGTAAAGCATATATGTAGTAGATACATGTATTTCTATTTTCTTCAAGTTTTAAATTTCTTTCCATATTCATCATAATATTTTTATCTTATTTATTTCAAGTAAGTCATAGCAGAATTATTGCCTTTACTTATTGAGATTGCCCTAACAATTGTAAAAAACTCTCTCTCTCTGTCTCAGCAATTACACAAGGTTGACACTTGAAATATAATTTTTATTTACTGTAATCTAAGGAAGATTATATTCAACTGCATGTTCCCTGTATAATAGAAATAGATCTGGGGGTAACTTTTTCCATGGCCAAAAAATATACATAATTGGACTGCTCTTCTTACCCGGGAGCAACTTATCTCCACCTAAACTGTGCTGTGCCATAATTGTCCTTGCCTATAATCATGGTCTTTAGTCTGCCCTGTGATGATAGAAGTTTTAATAGTCTACCCCATTTTGGGGCAGAAAAAGAACTGCTTTCAAATTGAATATAACCTCATAAAAAATATTCCTACAGTGCAAAGTCACTCATTCTACCACCTCACCTGAGTTCTAACTACCAGCATTTTCCCAGCTACAGGAAACCATGGTCTTACTGTTTTACTGCTTCCTGCCTATTCTATGTAAACTACATTCATTAACACAGGACCAGCTACTTTAAGTAAAATTTAATTCGAATTGACTGAAAAAATATTTTTATGCCACGTAAATACATCCTATATGTGATATACAAGGAGACTTTCAATATATTACTGATATTAAAAAATTATTATGAAAAGTCCAAGTATAGAATCCTGAAAAATCACTGATTGCTCAAGGCTCTGACCATAGTCAATTTTAACATTTAACCATTGGATTATAATGGACTGAAATAATTTCAGAGCAGGAGTGTAATGGTTATTAAATAAATAAATAAATAAATAAATAAATAGATGAAAGAAGATATAAAGTAAAAGAAATCTTTCTTTTGTAATTTCATTACAGTTACCTGTGGGTCTTGTCCAACTTCCAACCAATTTACTCTGAGTGAATAGTGAAAATTTTACCTCCACTGTAGCAACTTACGCTGACAATGGTTATTCTCTCCTCAAGAAATATGATTTTGACTTCCAGGCAGACTGAAAAATAAAAGTCTATAAGTATTATTGCTCTATGAACAGAACAGACACACTTTCAGGCACCCAGGGGAAAATTAAAGTCAGCATAATATTTAACAGTCATGAGAATACCTAATAATCTACTTTGTCCTCATAAGAAACAAATTTACCTTATGTCTTTATTGTGATTGCTTGAATCTACCAAATGACCGGATCTGGCATTTCCCATCTCTTTGATTGCTCTAATGTATCAATGATGAAACTATATGATTCTCATTTCCTCTAAAAGGATGTTCTGTTTTACTCTTTTCTTTTTCATAGACTGATTTACAATCTTTTCTTCTATTGGTCCCTCTGGAACTCTCCATATTTCTACCAGCTTTTTTGTTAAACAGTTTAACCAAATTGCGTTAAGGCTCACCCCGTCATTAACTTTAATCCCTGCCTTCCTACTTTTAAATTAACAATGCTCAACTATCAAGGGAGTTTTATGACCATCAACCCATTTCCTTTTCTTTCATGATTATATAAATACAGTTATTTTATTTCCAATGAGAACACTATTAAACATATTCTCTCTGAGATTAAAACAAAACCATTTGGCTTCAATTTAAATAATTATTCAATTTTTTAAATTGATGACTGCATTAGGAGAAAGCTGAATGGAACAACACATACTATTCTAAAGATGTAATTTCAATTCTTATTATTTTAAATTATACTTAATTAATACTTATAATATTCTTTAGCTTATAATGCTAAATACATTATTTTGATTTTGGAAAGTCCTCAGAATAAGGCAAGACAGTATGATTATATAGAAAAGCCACTGTAGGTTGCTTGAGTGGGCTTTTAAGTTGGGGGCATGGTCCTCAGGAATCACCTGGGCAGGGAGACCTGTGTTAGTTAGGTTGATGGAGATTCAGATATGGCAAAAGTCTGCATGCCTAGAGGAGGAAGGGCTCAACAAAGGAACAAGGGATTCTGCCAGCACTTCTGTTTAGGAGAAAGCTGCCCCTCCAGCCCTTGCCCTGAAGCCAGAAAATTCAATTCCTCCCAGTATATCTCTGGCGCTTTCTGAATAGCTGTCCCAGTGCTGGGGCTCAGAGCCAGTGCAACCATCAGTTAAGTCCTCAAGTGGGCCCTTTAAGAGGAACATCTGCGACTTCCACAGCCCTCCATCTCACTTAGCCACAATCTCTACTGGTTTTTAAAGCCAGAGTTTGTGGGAACTTCTCTTCTTGGCAATGGAATCTTGGGCTGGGGAGCCCAGAGTGGGGCCGGGACTCCTCACTTCTCCAAGGGGACTTCTGCAGCTGAGATATTCCTCTCAATTCTCCACTGCCACATGCAGTTGTGGCACCAGCTCGTTTCTTGTCTCTGCCCCTCCTGCCAGTCTTGAGGTGGCTTCTTCTGAATGTCTCCAGTTATGGGACTTCTATTCAGCTAGAAATCAGGAGACTCCTAATGATGGATGTTCTGTAGTTTAATTGTAATTTATATGTGGTTGTGAGAGGAGACAAGCACAGCAGCTACCTACTACTCCATCTTGACCAGAAGTCCCATTATGTACTTTTTTTTAATTTCGACATTGATTTTTTTTTTACTAAATATGTTTTTTTTTTAATGATTCTAAGATATGCTCAAAGATGCTTTCTGTGAAATTATATCATTTAACTATTTTTAATATATTTATTGCAATGCTTTTTTATTATTAGTGGTTCAAAGGTCACCATAAGGATTGTGACTGGCCAGATGTGGTGGCCAGTACTCAATAATCAAATAAATGATGAAACATGGGACAGATGGGTGGGAACTGTGTGTGGTGTTGTACAGTCCTACATGTCAGGATAAGTAAAGCACAGCCTCTGCCCAGAGACACAATCAGAGGCTAATGGGGAAGAAAGAACATACATGACTAACTGAAATTCAAGTACATTACAATAAAAATTGTGAAAGAATCATAAATTTCTTTGAGAACAGAGAAAGAAAACAAATGACAACAAGGATGAAGGACTATTCATCAACTTTACATCCATTTAAAAGCAGGTATTCAATGCTGCTACAAAATAGACACATTGCCAGATGTCATATACACAGAAACATAAAAAACAAATTCTACGCTCATGGAGTTCAAACTCTAATGAGTGATATTTAATCAACACCCCCCCCCCAAAAAAATAGAGGAAATGGAGGATGCAAAAAAACATATTTCAAACAAAATACAGAGTAGAAAAAAGGAACTTGGGATTATGAAATGACTGTAAGTAGTACTCAGAACCAGGTATGTATGTACCTGTGCAGGGGAAGGAGTAGGAGTAGAAAAACAGTGTTGCAATAGAAGATGAGAACAGAACATGCAGAAAGTGAAAGTGACAGAAAGAAGGGTACAAAATGGCCCAAATTTGGGTGGTAGGGTTTGAAAATAATACAATTTCCCAGGACTGAAATGTAGAATGCAGTAAAGTTTGATGGCTAAGTTTTGAAGTGAAAAATTTGGATTTAAAGAACTTGTGGTTCATATCAGTTGGGACATCAAGTAGGCAGCTGCAAAATGAAGTAACGTTGAGAAATAAAGATGCATATTTGAATGGTATTAATATATGCTGACAGTCGAAACAGTGGGATTGGATGAGACTGTCCAGGAGGAGGGAACTGAGAAAGAAGGGAAGTAGATAAAAGGAAAGATCACTGGTTATCAGTTGAAATGAATGGACAGAAAGAGAAAAAAGAGATCCTAGAGCATCTTGTTAAAGAGTAATCAGGAAAATGACCAATGAGTTTCCAGAAGAAAACAAAATTAAACATAACGAATCACTTGTGAACAATTCTCAACAATAACCATATGAAATAGATATGATTATTTAATCCCGATTATGGACAACAAAACTGAGCCAGAAAAAAAATTATTTAGTTTATCCAAAGATACACAGTCAAGAATAATGAAATCAGGATCTGAACTTGGGCAATTAGCTCCAAAATCTTTCCTCTTAACCACAACGAACAAGTTACCAGTGTATATACTTCTTTGCATCGTTTTGCTGCTCCTCTCATCCAGAGGTAGAATCAATTGTGCCGTAATTGTAACTTTGTGCTGGCTTTGTGATTTCCTTAATCAATAGAATGTGGAAAAGATAATACTGCTTGAGTTCTAGAACCTAGCCCTCAAGAGGCCTTGCAGCTTCCATTTTCACCCTCTTACAAAGTCTGTCCTGAGGTATCATATAAGGATGGCTAGTCTAGCCTAGCCTATTAGCCACATGGAGCAGAACCCTCTTAAAAAGTATATCCTGAGGCACCATGTAAGGATAATAATCTAGCCCATTAACCCTCAGTGAAAAATTAGCACTAATTTCCAGGCATGAGAAATTAACCCAACTAAAGATGCTAGTGAATGAGCCACATGACTAAGCTCAGGAGAAACCAACAGAGGAAACACCCAGACAAACCATGGAATACAAAGAATGAATAGACAATTGCTGCAAACAGAGGCCATTTTTTATTAAGAGAGAGAACGAGGGAGGGAGAGAAAGAAAGAAGGAAGGAGGGAGGTAAAGAAAGAAAGTCAGTCAGTCTCTGAGGGCATACCATGAGCCTAAGGTCTTGAGTTAAATGCCCAAAGGGCAGAGCCAAGAATGAGAAGAAAAATGGTTAGGGATCCAATCCCAGGAAATGGAAATCGATCAAGTATCATTTTCTGTTCTAGGAGTAAGGGGATGTGGTGACATGTGCCTTAATGGAAATCAAAATCACCGTAATTTCCATAGATTATTGACTGCTATGTTTCTCTTTTTTCTTGCTTTTTAAAATGGAAATCTCTATTTTAGTTATCACAGTACTGTTTCAACACATTATGTTGGGGACGAGGAGTGGTAGATAAATTATCTCTTTATTTCAAAGGTTTTTAGATTAAGAGAACTTACACTTGAAAAGCCTCACTCAGACCTGATACAGATCATTAGATCAAAATCTTCAATCCTGACTGTGATTTGATGAGACTTTAGGAGGGTGTTTAGAAAGGTGAATCCATTTTGCATATAAGAATTATGTAAATAATTGTGGCCAGAAGACAGGCTATAGGAGATTAGAGTACCCCAAATTTCTTGCAGCTTCTCCCATCAAGAGTTGGGGACTGATTCCCCACTTCTTGCATCAAGACCATTCTTGTAGCTGGTTTGATTAATATAAGGTGCTAGAAGTTACACGTTCTAGAGCCTAAACCACAGAGACCTTTCAGATGCTACCTGTTCCCCTTAGAATGCTACACCCCACCCCTCCCCACCATGAAGGAAGCAGGTTTAGCCTACTATAGGAGGAGAAGCCACATGAAAGATAACCCTGGTCTCCCAGACAACTGCCAGGCATGTGAGAAAATCTTAGACTATCCAGCCTAGCCAACCCCTCTTGATAAATATGGCTACATGAATGGGCTAGGAGAAATCAACAAAAGAAACCTCCCAGTCAACCCACAGAATCTAAAGAAACAATCATTTTTGTTTTAGCCCAGTAAGTTTGGAGTAATTTTTTTTTACTGCAGCATTATATAACTGATAACTATATCATTGCTCACTAGTGTACCCTACCTTTTAATGTCTGTCAGGAAAAGGCAAGAATTAATGTTTTAGTTTGAATGACAGTTGTAACAATGAATGTATGTGAATATTTTAGAATGAGGAAATCTAGGACGTATTTGACAGATGAAACAAAATGTAACAAACAAGGTATGAGTGAGCATTATTGGAAATAAAGAGGGCATAACTATGCAGCAGAGATTAAAAAGGAACGAGGTTACTATAAGCAACTATATACCAACGAATTTGAGAAATTTTAACATAAATAAGAAATTCCTAAAATGATAAAGAAGTCATTAAAAACTTGAAAAATATATTAATCATATTGAGAAATTTAAAATACCCCAAATAAAAACAGACTTATATGGTCTTATAGAAATATTTGGTATTCAAAAATTAGTAATTTTGACTTTAACGTCATTCTTCCAGAAAATAAAAAATGAAGGAACACTCTCAAACAACTTTTATTAGACTAGTGTCACCTTAAAAGTAAAATTTATAATAAAGGAAATAGGAAAATGGAAAAATTGTTGGCCAGTCTCAAGGATACAGATATAATTTTTTAGGACAATAAAATTCTAGAAATATTAGCAAATTGTGACATCAGGCTTATAATAGAAGTGAACATTTGGTTTATTCTTAAAATTGTAAAAAATTTAAACACAATAACTTATTAATTTAAAGAAGAAAAAAAGATTTTCTCAGAAGAATTAAAATAAGCAAAGCGCACCCTAGATAAACTTATTTAGAACCCTGGTGGGTCTTTAGGTGAAACAGTCATATGCGCCAATCCGTATTTCACCGTTTGCTTCCCAAAACCTTTTATTTGGGCTGTGGAAAAGAAAGCATCCCCTGTGGAACCTGCATTCTCTTGTGCATCACCCTAACCTCACAAGGTATTGTGAGCCACAACTGAGTTTTAATATTCCATTTCAGCATCCTCTTTGGTCAGCATCCTCTTTGCTTCTGTGATGAGGTACATAATAGAGAAAGATCATTGAATACCATCACGTCAGCCCACTGCCTTTCTTTTTTGCTATATGCTGAGTTCCTTAGTTAGAAGAAATATGTGTACAACATTGAAACAATAAATAAAGCTTTCTAATTCCTGGTAAGTTGTTTCTTGCAGAAGAAGGGAAACCAAAACATATCCAGTAGAAGCATTTACTCTGCTAAGGGCAAATTGTGTCTTCTGTCTTCTCTATGACAGAAGAGGTCTAATACAATTGACTTATCACCAAGTAGTCATCCTCTGTTTCTGGAAGACAGGGAATTCAGCAGTGGCCACAGTCATATCAAATATGAGGTAAAGAGGAGGGACAGTGAGAGCTGGAGTGTGTGAAGGGTGTTAGTTGTTGAAAAAAGTCATGAAAAACATCTCTTTGGCCTCTTCTTTAATAAGTCCAATAAATAAGCACTGAGGCTGATGATAGTAAAAAAGAATGATTATCAACAGAATGAGTTTTTATTTTTTACACCTGATCACTGAGTGTCTTCTTGTACACACTGGTTGTATTAGAAACAAGTACTTTAACTCCATAGGCTTCTCTGCATGATCCATCCACATAATCCTGGGGACACCCAACTCAATGGCTTGATAGATGAGATAATATCTAGTTCAATAGGAGCAGTCCGGGTTTTTGTTTTTGTTTTTATTTTTGTTTTACTTAATGGGCATGTTATCCTCCCAAACATCATTGTTCTACAATGAGATTCACCATCAGGACTTGATATAGTCTCCAGAGAGCATTGCCATCTGACAATAGGCACCTTGAATACTTTTCATTTCAATAGATCATAAGCACAAGGGGCAACACGCTTTCCCCCTACAACCTGGGTAAGGAGGAGGGCCTGTACATTGCTCTGTGTCCCACTGAAACCCTCAACATTATGGGTTACTTAGTAAATAGGTAGGAGTTGCAGTCCCAAACATGTATAACAATTGAACAACACACTGCACTTTGGCATATATCATCTACAAATCCAAAGTGGTTCAGCAAGCATTGTGCCTTTTTTGTAGTTAAGGAGTCCAAGATGCAACTTATCTGACACTTTAGCTTTCCAACATCCTCCAGACAACTGAAAAGCCAGAAAATTTATTTCAGTTTCAAGCACCTAAACTCCTTTAGTTTATTTTCCATTGTCTATATGCATATACCTTTCAAGGTATCTTCTAGAATACCTACTACTTACCAATCAATATGTCCTATCAGTATAGACAATCGATAAATAGATCAGCATGATTTCCTATAGAAAACAAGATAATTAAAGGCCCACTAAGCTAAATTATGGAGCCTGGCCCAGGAATCGATGAAGCCTTGTGGCAAAACAGTGCAGTTATACTATACCAGTTTAAAGTAAGTGATTTCTGATGTTCTTTGTTTATTGGTATTGAAGGGGGAAAAAAAATACATCAATCAGCTTGATAGCTAATTTTCCAGGTGTCAGGGACTACATTTACAATCTCCATTAAGGAACAAATATGATTGGAGACATCTCTTGATGAGGCTTACGATACTCCACTATCATTCTCTATGATCCATCAGCCTTCTACATACGCCAAAATAAATGGGACTGTGATAAGTATAACCACCTCAATGGATAAAAAGTGCATCCTTCCAGTAACTCAGGGCAAAAACAATAGAATCGTTCTTGATTTCTTTTTTCCTTTTACATGTACATCCAATTTGATAAGAAATTTTATCAGGTTTATATTATTGTGATAGCTTCCAAACCACTCTCTTACCTTCATCTTTGTCCCCTACATTTAATTTTTATGGCAGCAACAGAGAAATATGTTTAAATATAAGCCAGGTCATGTCAATTCTCTGCTGAAAATTCTGCAGTAATTCTCCACTTTACTCATTAGAAAAGGCCTAAGTCCTTACAGTTGCTTACAAAACTCTGTGGGTTCTGGATTTCAATTCAACCCCTGACTTCATTTCCACATCTCCTTCTTGTTCACTCTACTTCAGCCATATTGACCTCCTTGATGTTCCTCAAACACACCAGTCATGCTCCTGCCTTAAGTTCTTTGCTTTAATGTTTATGCTATATGGAATGTTCTTCCCTATAAAACCATATTTCTCATCTTCCTTCTTTTTTTAAATCTTTGCTTAAACTCATCTGCTCAATGAGCCCTCCCTGCCCACCCTATTTAATATAGAAAACTCCCTTCCTACTCATTTCTGCCTACTCCTGCTGAATCCACATACTCTAATCTATATTTTGTTCCTTTTTTTCTACATAGTTCACAAATATGCTACATACTTAAATTATGTATTTTACTTATTCATGTTTATTACTATTTGTCTGCCTTTGCTTTCAGAATGGGATCACCATGATGATAGAATCTTTTACTCCTTTGTTCACTGATACAGTCTAGAGCATAGAATGGTGTGCGGCATATGGAAGATGCTCAAAAAATATTTGAGAAATCTATGAATGGATAGACAAACTTTAAAAGTACACTAAGTAAAATAAGACAAGCTGTAGAAAATTCATATTGTATGATTCCATTTATATAAAGCATAAAAAATGAAAGCTATAATATGTTGTTTAGCAACTCATCCATACATGCTAAACTATGAAGGAAAACAAAGGAATGATAATCACGTAAGTCAGAATAGTTGTTATTTTAGGGTTCAGTGTGAAGAATAAAATTCAGGAAAGAGATACAAGTTACTATAAAAATAGAGATGACGTTCTAATACCTATTCGAGTAGAAGGTAAATGGTATTTGATTTATTATTCTCTATTTTTTTTCTTTCATATACATGAAGCAATGAAATAATATGTTCATTTTTAATTTAAATATGTATTAATATAAAACTGAACTAAAAGATGAAAAAGGGAAGTGTTTCATTCTTGTACTAAATGAATGATAGATTCATTCATCCATTTATTCATCGAATAAACACTTATTCAGCATGTTATATACTAGGTACTATCCTTGGTGGTGGGAATGTCAGTGAACAAAACAGAAAAACAAAACAAAAGCAAAAAAAAAAAAAACTTGCCCTCTCAGAGTTTAATTCTAGTGTGGGAGACAGATAATCAAGAAATAAATATGCAGCTACATAGTCTTAGCCTGTTAGATATTCAAAAGTATAACAGAAGTGGTATTTTACACATGAAAATAAGAAAAACTGAATCCTGAGGAATGGAAAATCCAAATCATAGACAGATCTTAGGAAAATTATTTCAGACAGGTGGAAAAGCTTGTGTGAATATCCTGACTAGAGAGTATTTGGAGAATAGTTAGGTGGCCTATGTGACCAAGGAGCCAAGAGGCCAAAGGGCAGAGCTGTAGAATATGAGACTGAACTATTAGAAGGGGTTTAAATTATACTCTGAATTAGAGGTTTTGATCAAAGAAGCATTATAATGGGAACATTTAAAAATGGAGCCATCCTCGCTGCTGTGTTAAGCATTAACTACAGGCAAATGAGGATGAAATTAGGGAGACCTGTTAGAAGGCTGCTCTGATAATCTAAGCACAAGACAAAAAAAAGGAATAGACCACTGTGTCACAGCAGAGGTGGTGAGATGTGGTCAGATTCCGAGACATTTTCACGTTTTACCTGGTAAACTGAATGTTGTGAGAGAAAGAGGATTCAAGGATGACATCAAAGTTCATATCCCGAGCAATGGAAGAGAGCTAGTTACTGAGATATGGAAAAGGTAGAGTAGTATCTTAGTATGTTTGGGCTGCTATGACAGAATACCATAAACCGGTTGCTCATAAACAACGGGAATTTATATCTCACAGTGCTAGAGGCAGTCTGAGATCAAGGTGTCAGCAGATGCAGTGTCTGATGAGAGCCCTGTTTCTGGTTCATAAATGGCCTTCTTTTTGCTGTGTCTTCACATGGCACAAGGGGCAAGGGAGTTCTCTGAGGCCTCTTATAGAAGGGTTACAATCCCATTCATTAGCTAATCACCTCCCAGAGGCACCATCTCAAAATACCAATACACTGAGGATTAAGAGTCAATATAGGAATTTTCAGGAGGTACAAACATTCAGTCCATAGAAAGTAGGATTTTGGTTCAGATTTAAATGTATTAAATTCAAGACATAATGTGAATTAAGCAATTAAATATACAAACCTGGATATCAAGGAAGAGATCTAGAGATAACATTTTGAGAATGATCAGAAAATATGTTTGTTTTTTTTTTAAATCCATGAGACAGGATGACATAATCCCAGGCATGTGTTTTGACAGGACATTTTCAAGAACTAAGCCATGAGGCCCTCCAATATTTAAGAAAAGAGAAAGAACTGAGAGGAAGACAGCAAAGGAGTTTGAGGATGACTGGCTCAAGATGATAGCCGATAGAGGGTGTTCAGTCCCTAGGCCATACTAAGAAGGAGCTAAGAAATGACATCGATTGTGTCAAATGTTGTCATTATTAAAAAGCAAGTTAAGCACTTAAAATTGCCCCTAGAATAACATGGAGTAAACTTGGATAAGAACTCTTTGGGGTATTGAAAGTAAAATGAATATGACTAGAAGCCTGGAAATGGTGAGAACAGACACCAAAAAGCTAAATAATTTTGTTTCAATAAAAAGAAAGTGATAGTTGGAACTCCCTTGAAGTTAGAAAGTTTATTTCTTAATACTTTTCAACTGGGCTTCTGAGAATAGTCATATCTTTACTTGGCCCCTGGCTCATTGGGTGACTTGGATCAACAGTTTATGAGAGTATTTTGTGAGTCATTTGACATTGTTCACCAAGCATATAATATTTTACAATCCATTTTTCATTTCCTCTCCTCTATAGAATCAAAATGTTCTTGGCATGCATAATTCAAGGAATCCACCAAGGCATCGGGCACCAGTTTTTTTATAGGAAACTTCAGCAATCAGCAGCTTGAATCAGCCGCCAGCTGTAACAGGAACACTGTTTTAGTTACAGAGCTGAAGCCAGTTGGAGAAGAGATCTTGAATTCATTATTCTTTCTAGGATGTTGATGGTGGTGAACCAGCCATTGCTCTCATACTATTTCTTCCAAGATTTAGAGTAATCATAGCTAAGACATTTTTACTACCATACAATTTATATTCAATTGTCTTTTGAAAAGAGATTGGATGTGCTGCACACAAAATACACCACATTATTTTCAAGACCTTCACATTCATGAATTTAGTAAATGTAGAAGCTGAATTCTTTCTTAGCTTTTATACAGCATTATCAGCTTTATCTGTCACTAACTTTCTACTTAGATTCCTTAACAATCCCACTGATTCTTTCCCTGGTTGTTTGCTTCTTTTATTGATCTCTCTTTTCCAAAGCCACAGGCAGTATCAAGCACAACAAACAATTTAAGGTCTTTATTTGTCTCTTGAGTCAAACAGTTTAAAATCCATCTGATGATATTATTTCTTCAGCCCATAAACTTCATAGTGGGCCTCAATAACACAACTTTATGTTCTCAAAGCATAATCTCATTCTAATTTCTTTGTCTCTATTGCCATAAAAGACCCTGCCTTAGTTGCCCACTATGTTTGTTCTATCGATTTCAGATTTACTAAACAGTGACATATAAACGTTCATTAGCTGTATTTATCCATATCACATATTCCTATGCATTTGTTCCATAAATATAATCATAGATTCTTCTTCTGTGATGTGTCACTATAAAGGTGGTTTATTCACATTTAGTTACATTCTGAGGGTTAACCATTTGTTATCCTGCAGATTTCAGTAATGTTCTAATTTTCTGGCTGTTTTCTAACTACATGAAGATTTTTCTAGACTCTCTTTATGTTTATGACTCTGAAATAAAATATTTTACCAAATAATGAAACTAATACTTTATCAAATATCACATTTTATGCGTCCCCTCACATATAGCTGCTGCTAAACATTTTAATGAAGTTTTTTTCTGAAAGTTATGATTTTCCTTACAAATGGCACAAAAACTCTCAAAATTTCTTGAACAAGGGCTAAAGAACTTCTTGAACTTGCCAGTCCTTTGTAAACAACACTGTAGGTCATATAGCATGCAAGGAACTAGTGATTAAGTAGTGAACAAGACAAACACAGATCTTGCTCTCACAGACTATCAATCAGAGATGTAGCCAATAGAGTCAGCAGAGTGAACAATAGCAGAGGTATAAGATGCCAGCCAATCATTTAGGCTAGAATATTTCTCTACCTTTCATTTTGGCGCCTGTCATGACTCCATGATAGAATGCTATTCAACTGGGATGCATATTCTTTGCATTTAAGAGCCTTATATTAAAGGTATGAGAAACAGAATAGATGTTTCATAAGCAATAGGTATCAAATCATATGTAACTGTGTCAACTTCAAGATTTTACCCAATATTAGAACTATTGGAATTATTTGATGAAAATTCAAGGAAGATACTGTTAGTATAGTATAATGGTTTTCCATGCCATAAGATCCCAATCTTTTACCTGTCATACTGAGATTATTTCAAAGCTCTGTGCCTCTGAAACATGTGCTTGTATTAAAAGGAGCTTGTTCAGAATATTTTCTAGTAAATCTACTTATTTTAATTTGCTGTGCAGAGTAAATGCCAACATACCCCAACCACTATCACTAGCCTGAATCCAAAATTTGTAGAATTTGTGGGAGGAAATAGAGAAAACTGTATATACTACTAACTCATGATACATGCCATGCTTGGTTGGGGTTGTATTATGCCAGACTAAAAATAAGTAACAAACGAAGGTCAGATAAACCTGTAGATGCGAGATAAAGGTTGGCTCAAAAATGAATAAAATAAGATGTGCAATTAGATGGGAAATTTGCACAGAAAGTTCCTACATTAAATATTTAGTCTATTTCAGAGAAAACATCCAGAGTACAACATACAGGAGTTCCGGGGGAAGAAAGTACAACAATAGGTTCTATCTTCCAAGGGCAAGAGTCATAACCTGGTATCAAAATAATTATTCAGCCTTAGAGGATATAGCTGAGACCCATTAACTGAGACATAATAAATCATCTAAAAGGAACTAGCAATTAAACTGAACTGATGCTGGACCAATGAGCTAAAGCCCAAGAATGTATATTCTAACTTCCTGTGACAGGTTGGGTTGTGGGGGAACAATAGGGAAATGCCGAAGTGATCTAGATTTCAAAAAATTAGGGGATTGAAGGGAAGATTCAAGGTAAAGAATACTCAGAGATGACTTTTAATTAATGCCACTAAAAAGGCTTTGAACATTTATTGTTACACAGTTGCCTGAATGTCACAGTCCATTATATCCACAGAAATTTTTTTCCCAATTTCAAGTGACTGAAGCTATATATTATGGCACCGGTAACTTTAATTATGTAAGAAAGACTTTATTGAAAGAACAATCTCAAGTCTACTTTTAAAACTTGAGAAATCTATATATAATTTCAGTAAATATTAATGATATGATTAAATCATACCATTTTCCCTATGAATTATAAAGGGTTTGAATAAACCAACAATTAGTTGAAATAAGTCATCTCTTCCTAACTTCTTAGATTCCTTGAGTAGTTCCTTTTTTAGTCCTTCCTGACTTGACATTCTCATTATTCATTTTGGATACTCATTTATCCACTTTTCTTCAATTTACTTCCTGTATACAGATCTTACAAAGTTTTAGAATCTAGAGGGCTTTGACTACAATGACTGATTATACTTCCATTCTCTGAAACAATACTGGGTATTCCAGTCACAGTTCTGTTTACCCTTCAGCGAGAAAAATTTGATCTTATCATTTCTTGAAATTTATCTCTTTTTAATTTACAAACTATTACAAATAGTTAAGCTTCTACTTCAGGGATTTGATGAGGTCTCTACTTAGGAGCAGAGATCTACTCTTTGATACTTTATCTGTTTTCTCATCAATGGAATACTTTATTTTTACTAAAGTAAATATGACACGTTTGCACAAAATTGATATAACTCACTTAGCAAATTCAATAAAACTGCAATTTGCCTTTTACTGTTAGTTATTTCCATCTATGTTTTTAAAACTTATTTCATAAAAACCAAAAGGAAGAGTGAAAATAACAATTTAAACCAAAAAAAATTCATACTATCTAATTTATTATCTTTATATGTTTAAGTATTAAACTCATTATTATCCTGATTGTTAGCTTTATGTATTTATAGAAATCATCTTAAATTCTATATATTTTAAACTTGTTTTGCCCTAAGTTTCTCCCTTTTGAGAAGTCATATTATTATAACTTTAAAAATCATAATTTTACATTTACCTTTAATATGAGTAAGAATGTTTAATGCTTTAATATTTCTACTAATCATATTGATAATAAAGGGAATTTTCTGTGACCTCCAAAGGGCTTGCACTTTCTTTTAACTGTGTTTAGCTATCACAAGGAGTTGAGTTCTCAGAAGAATCCTATGATCAGACTGTTAATTACGATGCATTTAAAGTGCCTCAAGAGTTAATCTAAGTTATCAATTATGTAAATATATTTTGTCTTCCAAGTGCAATACAGTCATGGGCTGACTAAGGACAAGGATACATTCTGAGAAATGTGTGATTAGGCGATTTCATCCTTTTGTGACCATCACAAAGTGTACTTACACAAACCTACACACCGAGGTTATATGGTATAGCCTATTGCTCCTCGGCTACAAGCATGTTACTGTACAAAACAACATGAGATAGAGCACGAGAGAAAGTGATGCAACCAAGAGAAAAGGTAAATAGATGAGGCTGCTGCCAGCATAACAAGGCTTATGGTTTTACAATAAACTTTTTTTATAAATAGAAAAAGTACATAATAAAATAACAATTAAAAGTATAGTAAATATATAAAACAGTAACATATTTATTTGTTATCATTCCCAAGTATTATATACTATATGTAATTGTATGTGCTATATTTTTATACAACTGCCAGTGAAGTAGATTTGTTTATACCAGTATCACCACAAACACATAAGTAATACATTGCACTACAACAGCCAAGAAGTCACTGGGAAATAGGAATTTATCAGCTTCATTACACTCTTATGAAACCATCATCATATCTAAGGTCCATCCTTGACCAAAACATCATTATGATTCATGACTGTATATATAAAACCTAGTGCTGCTCATTTGAAGTATTTCTAAATTTTATTTCAGTGATTCTTAGTTCTACAAAATGTCTTAGCACACCCAAATGCTATCAAGGGAAATGTCCATTCCTCTGAATATGAAAAGAGCTTACTTTTATAATAAAAACAACAATAGGTGTTCTGGACCTAGCTGCACTAGTTTCCCAGAGTCAATGATGCATATTTTCTGCTAATTCTTCATTCTTCTTCATACTGTTAGCTTGGAATTGGCTATAGTGACAGTATTTGAACCAGAGATCAATAAATGCTATAAATTAGGGCTTTTGTTTTTGGAAAGCAAGTTGTTAAATATTTACCAGCATTGTTGATAAAAACTCAAAACTGAAGTATATAAAATACAAATGTATAATGAAGGTGATAAAACTTCCTCTCAAATCTTATCACCTAGGAATTAGCTATGTTAATATTTTTTGTGTAGATAATCTTCTATAATGTAAAATAGTAAAATTTTTATATTAAATAAAAAATATTTATAAACTCTAGTGAAATTATTGATTCAGACAGAGGACAAACTCTAGTAGCTGGAATTCTAGTATGGCTTCCAATATTTATACTCCTTGAAATACATACCCTGAATGACACTCCCCTCAATTTTAGTGGGAATCAGTGAACATGCTGGGATATCATCCCATGATTAGGTTAATAATCAGTTGAGTTGGAGTTAATCAAAAGGGAAATTATCCTGGAGGAGCTAACCTAATTAGATGAGCATTTTAAAAGAAGGTGAAGTGTCAGAAGCTCTCCTGCCAGACTAGAAGAAAGCAAACAGTAATGTTGTAAACTATCTATGGATGGAGCCACCTAGCACAGACTTGCTGGCAGCCTGGACAGCTGAGAGTAATACCCAGGAACAACCAGCATGCATATGTAAATGAGTAAATGAATAAACAAACAAACAAACCAGACCACAGTTCTCACTCAGTTCTACAATCAGAAGGAACTGGTTCTGCCAACAACAAGAATGATCTTGTAAGAGGACAGACACTAAGCTCCACCCAAAACCTAAATCCTGGTCAACATTTTAATATCAGTTGTGGCATTAAGCAAAGTACTCAACTACACTGCGTCAACAGAAACTGAGATAATAATTGGATGCCGAGTTTAGCTGCTAAATTTGTGGTAATTTGTTATTCAGCAATAGAAAGCCAGTATACTTGAGAAGAAATATTTCAAATATTTTTAGACTATGGTTACTGATTGGAACAGAATTAATGAAAGACTAAACATAGGGTTTTATGTAAGGATGAATGTTCAAATTCTTCCTGAGGAAGGGAAAAGGGTTCCAAGGCCTAGATCTGGATACATAGATAGGTTATATAATATGGCCCTCTACAAAGCTTTGATGGTTAAATGGAAAGGAGCACAATCTCTTGGATTCCCAGGACTAGAACTGAATAGGACAGAGACAGAAAGTAGACCTTAGCCTAGTAGATTCAGCTGTCTGTTGGTGAGGTCAGAGCCTTGGGCTTGGTTTCAGTAGCACTGATAAAAACTCACCAAGGAATTCTCACCTGCAGTCCTTTATGAAGAGCCATAGTTTGAGCTTGGAACAGAGGTACGTGAGTTACCACAAATACCATATCTAAAAAGAACATGCTGTACTGGGCCAGGAGCTGATCAAACTGGACTCTAAAATAAGTATTTACCCCTTACGAACTCGAGCTTACAAGGAATGGAGATAACTATAATGAAGGCAGATTGCACAGCATCTTTTTTCCTAGGATCAAAAATTCCCTAGGTTTACTACATAATCCAATACAAGGCAAGGCAAGTAAATCCCCCTAAAATGTTGACATCAGGATTTTCTTCTAGTTAGTTGAATGGGTTTAATTTTAAATGCACAAATAATTATGTGACCTCTATTTCATGGAGTAACTAACATCTATTTACAAATTCCTAATTTTGTATATTGGTTTAATTAAAAATGCCTTCTACAGTCATGTTGATTTATATAAATACTTCCTTTGGAATATATTTCTAGATTTTTTTTTTTTTTTTACAAAATGTAGAAACATTTGCAAACTTTAAATATGTTTATCTAAATTGTTTTTAGGAAACATGGTATTAAAATTATAGAACACACCAATATTGCATTTTAAAATATTATCACCAGTACTGAATAGTATACACTTTATCATTAGATAGGCAAAATTAGTCACTTAATGTTTGAATTGGCTTTTCTTTGATAATTTGATGTAAGAAATGCATTTAAGGTTAATTCCTTTTCTATGAAACCTGAGGAATTTATGCTTTCCTTTTATTAATTTTTAAGATCTGTGAACATATATTAAACATGGAGAGAGACATAATATGACAAGGTATTGTTTATTATCTGTAAGGCAGCAACAGTCATATTAAAAAAAAATCATAAAATGATTTTGAAGGGATGACCAATCACTAGCTAACTTAATTTGATAGCTCTGAAATTTTTGGCAACCTGTGAGAGTCTAGCAAGTCTATTAGACATCCTTAAAGTTTATGCATATAGAACTTGGTATATACTTCTGTCCCATCACTGTACCCTGATATGTGAGAGCTAGCCCTGAAAACTCTGTAAAAAGAATACAAGGAGAATCTCTTCCATCAACAAGTGAGTCACCAATATCAAGGCTTTTATACAAACCAAGATAGAGGATAAACATTATTGGTTGAGGTTTGTGAGCTAAAGAAAAGAATTAAAATATTATTTTTATTAAACTTTTCTTCATCAGATACTATCTATATTTCTCCCAATTCACCTGTAAGTTTGTTAATTTAACAAAGAAAGCAAGAAACATAGTATGCTCTTGATAATATAAATGTAATAAATAAAATAAGAAGCAGAGGTGTTAAGTCATCAAGCAAGACCAAAGCAGGGCATATCACATGGAGTTGGATACTACTAGATTAATTTGGTCCCATACTGAAGATGGAAGCTCTTATGGAACCCTGGTTTCTTATTTCCAGGTGAAAAATAACAGTACCAGTCTCTAAGGAGTAAGGGATGGTTTATTATATTACAAAACCATCAGTTAACCTTACAAAAAAATGGCCCTAGACAAAGTGCTGTGATTTACAGTTCCTCTTAGATGCCAACACACTGACCAATTGATTAGTTCAATCATTACTATCTCTAGGATGGAAACTGCCTGGGAAAGTGCAAGGTAAACTAGTCAAACTGGCACAACTGGATAAGGTAGAAAGTTGTATCTAGCCTGGAGACTCAGCTAGAATTAGGAGTGATCTAATCTCTCTCAGCCTTCCCCTAATGTTGTGACAACACACAAGTCTGCATTCTTATAAATCAGCTTTGATTTTTCTCTGGTTAGGATTATAAATCTGGATTGTCTCTTATGTATAGAATTAAAATAATCGATGAAAGTACAATTTGAATCAGCAACAAAGTATTTGCAATGGAGAATCGGATGGGATATATAGCTTAAATGAAATCCCAGACAGAAATACGACTTAAATTTTTTCTTAAGTAAACATGTTCAGAATACAAATAGTATGATGGTATGAAGTTAAATGGAGGCTTCTTTGAATAATAAACATCTGTTTTACTTGTAAACCACCTATTCTATACTGAACCTTTATTTTTGAGAGCAATGGCCATGTGAAAAAGCCTACAGTGGAGTGGGAGATTTATTAGTGTTTGTAAATATTCATTTGCACACACTTGTCCCCCTCACGCTTGGGGTTCACTTTTCATCCCACTGATATTGGGCTTAATTAGTGACATATTCTGACCCATGGAATGTAAGTAGATTTGACATACACTTCAAGTGAGCAGAAGCTTTAAATGTGATTACAGGGGTTGTCTTAATCTTTTGCTAATTTCTACTGCTGAAAGAATGGGCATGTCCTAAATAGCATCCTCTTTTAGACTTGGTCTTACAATGGAGGATTTGCTCAGTGGGGCCAAGGTGAATGAAGCAGAATCACAGCAGTCATAGATAATCTGCTGTCACAGAAGTGAGGACAAAATGCCTGTTATTGTAAAACAGTGAGAGCATAGTTTTTTTGTTTAGCCGGAAAGCCTAGAAATAAAACTAGGAACACTGGTTAAATAAATTAATAGATATCTCTTTTAAAAGTATAATTTAGTAATAGAAAAAAAATACATATTATTAACGTTTGTTTTTTAATATTTTATTCAATTTACTCCTAATAACACTTTCTTTACAACATAACTCCTGAATAATGGTTCTTCCAAGTATAATTATGTGCAAAATTTTAATTATAAGAAAATAGGGATGCTATTCAAATAATGGCCAATTTTTCATAAATATTACTGTTCGGTCATGAATACTAATGAAAAATATACTATTTACAGAGAGAAAGAATTCAGATATTTCTTCATTAAAAAATTAATGAAATAGTAATAAATGCTATGATAATATTAGCCTTATTTCCAATATTTATCAACTGCATGACTTCCAATTAGTTTTGAAATTCAAAGTTGAATAAATGTCCTTCAGGAGAGCGATGAGCATATGCAAATTAATATTAACACTGACTTTGTTCATTAGTTAACAACACTATTCAAGTCACCTCCAGGCTGATTATAGAAACTTCAAGCAAATTTTCTGACTTTAGAACTATAAACACAAATGCAGAATGCCTAAATTCAAATTATATCATAATTTTTAGAATAAGAATGTTTAAATAAGGAGATATTAAGGAAATCCAATCAAAATTCAATATAAATTATAAGAACATGTGTAATTCAAGCAACTGGCATTAATCTGAACAAGGTCTCAGATTTTGTTTCCAGTTTCATTATTTGCATTAATTATGTATTGGCAGTTTATTTTTTATGCATGAGAACTGAGAGAGAGATACCAATCCAACTGTGTATCATAATTGTCCTTTAAGAAGCAAAAAACATTTCAGAGAAAATACTGTGAAAGATTAGGGAGGCATTTTAGCTTTATGCTTGTATGATTGTGTTTATCTCATTTCTCCACATTCGCTGCTGAACTGATATGCAATACTATTATTTTATAAATTCTAATTTTCAATTTGTTCAATGAAGATGACACTATGCATATTGGAATTGGCTTCTTATTTTCAAAAGTTTTTGAGGCCTATGATTCATTTATTTTCAAAACATGCACATTTTTAGGTGTCACTGTCTTCAACGGGAAGATGACAATATTTTAAATATGTCATTAAAATGCATCCTACCTGTTTGTAGAGGGAATAAATATTCAAAGACATTATCCATGTAATCCTATTAAAGCAGAGTTTGCAAGAGAACATTTAGCATACTCTTGAATCTTTGAAGCTCATGATGGTTGTAAGCCATCCTATAGCTCTGTTGTTAAATTTTCCCAAAGCAGTTAAAGCTAATGGCAGTAACAAATGAAATGCTGTAAATCCAGGAAAGCATCAAGCCTGCTTAATTCTTGAGGCATAAATTTTAATCAGCGAAACAGAATTTTTTCTGTTTCCTTAGCTAATCTCACTTTCTTTTGTTTTTCCCCAAGAGGATTCGATGTTTTGTTAAGAATGAAATCAATTACAGTACAATTGCAATTTATAAGAGGTTTAGGCCTAGACAGAAGTCGCTGGATGAGAAAAAGGTGTTTCATCTGTTTTTCAAGCAAAAGAGTCAGCCTGTCACCCCCACTCCCATGCCCACCTCTGCCACATACACACACATCCCTCATTTTGATTTTCTCCTTGTATTTTCATTGAGGGATTTTAGCAAATCAAGCATAGAGAACTGACATTCAGTTCAGGAGTTATTTCTTGAATGTCCTTTACCCCTCTTTTGGAAGCTAAAAAACTGCTTCATATAATTTACGCAATTTAAATGGAGTTCATACATGGAATACATAGATTTGTTTTGCCCGATGTAACATCTGAATAATGTCTATCAGAATCCTTTGGGATGTTTGTCAAAAATGCAGACTCCTGGGTTCTAACTAAAACTCACTCAATTAGGATGTTCACAGCCTGTGTAGCTGAATATTTAACGAGGTCCTCAAGTGACTCTGAAGTTTGAGTATCATTGCTGTAAATGAAGAAATAGCTGAATACACAGACTTACTGCCTTTTTTTATCCTCTGTCTTTTTATTTCAATTTTTTCACTTTTCTTTTTCTCGATTTGCAATAACCATATCTTCAAAGTTGAGCTTCACCTTTCATCAACAGAATTACAGCACTGCTGGGTAAATCTAAAGTAAATTAAATTTGTGCCCTAAGGTATAAAGCCTTATTTTTCTTATTTCATAGAATTTGTTAGGTTTGTTATGTTTCCAAATAGAATATTCATTTGTTTTGTTTTCTGTAGATTAGCATACTTGTACTTACAGAATATTATATTTTAGTGAATGGAGAGAGTGTCTATAGTGGGCTTTTATGAATTTAAGGCCCGTCCTTCTAAAAGAATAAAGACAATTTAGTAAGAGTTTAATTGGGATATCTGAAATAATATTGGGGGGAAAACGTATATTTGTCAAAAGAAAAGTATATTCAAGTCAGAGTAGCATAAAAGAAAAAGTAAAAGGCAGTAGATTAGTAATAAAATAATGTGCACTCGAACATAATTCCCTAGTGCAAAATCTTCAACCTATGACTCACATGCAAATGCATGATACGATTCAAGTTAAACTGGCATTGATTTAATGCAGTATACTTCACACTAGTAGAATGAAATAATTAATATCTCCTAAATTTCTACCTATATTGTAATACATGAAAAGCTTATATATTGACAAATCTGGTTCAACATAGAAGATACACTCAAGAAGACTGCTAGATTAGGTAATCACACATTATAGCATATATTAATCAAAATACACACATATGTCCATGTTTATACATAAAATCAGTGATTTTTTTTAAGAATACCTAGAACTGAAGTTTCAATGACTAAGATAAATAACATCAAAGTAATCTTGTGTAGACCTCAGTAGAAAAACTTGACTGCTAAAAAATTATCATTGTATTTTAATTTCCCAATTATGGTAAACAATAATAGATCTTGCTACTATCACTCTCCATCTCCACAGTCAGTATTAGTCTTTTAAACTTCCTAGATGCACCCTAACTCTTCACCTTACTATGTCTCTTTTGATATGACCTATATAATATTTAGAATTACATAGGCCCCTGGCAGCCATTTTATCCTTTATATCTGTATTATCACCGAAAAATGGTCATTGGATGTTTTATAAATACTTAAGCAACAGTGAGATCATTTCTTAATCTACAGCTAATTAGGTATACGGAAATAACAAAAATCTGGATCTCAGTTTCTTTTCTCCTAAAATAAATGTGTTTAACTCTTTCATCTCTAAGTTTACTTCCAACTCAAAAATTATATAATTCTATAGGGCAGTTTGTGTCATGACTGAAATATCACTGATAGTCAGAATAAAACTAGCCAACCCTGATTCTTATTCTTTATGGAGCAATATTCGGTAGGATTTTTTCAGACATAAATGAGAGGAGTTCATGTCAAACATTTTTTTTTTTTTTTTTTTAGCAAATACAGAATTCATTGCCTCATAAAACTGACATGGCTTGAGCCAGGTGCTCAAATGACAAAATTAGAGTTTTCTTTTCAACTCTATTTTTCTCTGCATTGCTTTGCTTTGACAAAAATATCTCCAAATGATAACAATGAAGCCAAGAGGCAGTTCTAGCCAAATAGCCTATTGGTTTATCAACTCCAGCAAAAAGAGATTGCCTCTTCTCCAGAGCTTCCTGTAGAAGTCTGAGAATTGCGTCTCATTGACTTGTACTCATCTTTGATTCACTCTGGCTGTAAAATGATGAGATGTAGCTTTTTTAAAAAAATTACTTTTTGGCTATGCCTAGGTAGAATATCTACTCCTGCAGCTAGGAGTTAAGATAAATCCCAACAAAAAAAAGAAAAGCAGTATGACTATTCAAAGGAAAAATGGTTTGCTTTTATCAGAATAACAGGAATTGGATGCTGAACTGGTAGAAACAAAAGATGTCAAAGGTAGTCTCTCAAACATTTAATAACAGCTACCATGTCTCATGATTTCTTTGTTAGGTTTACCTAAGCTAGCACTTCCCAAGCATTTTAGTTTTAGGACTCCTTTAAGTTCCTTAAATTATTAAAAATCTCCAACAATTTTTGTGGATGTGAGTTACATGAATTGATATTTACCATATTAAAAATTAAAACAGAACACTTAAAATTCTTTAATTATTGATTTTTATTTCTATAAAATAGCATAATAAACCTATTACCTATTAATATAATTAGTATACTTTTTATGAGAAATAACTGTATATTCCACAAAAAATTTCATGAGAAGAACTGCACTGTTTTATACTTTTCAAATTTCTTTAGTGTCTCCAGATGGCTGGATTCTCACATCATTTCTGTCTTCAATCTGTGTTTTGATGAAAAACCACCCTCACACAAACATGTAGTTGAAAATGAAAAGAGTATTTTAACAATTTTTTCAGGTAATTGTGGATATTAATCTTTAATATTATACCTAAGCTTGATAAATAGTTTCTTAAAGTTCACAACATGGAATCCAAAACTGTACCAATGAACATTTTTATTTTGTTCCATTAAAATATACAAATCTAACTTGCATTTTAAGTAGATCTTGTAGCCATGAATAATTATGAAATTTTAAAAAATCATGCATTGTTAATTTGGAAAATATTGGTTCAGTTGGTATGCAGCAGAAATGCTTTATGTGTACTTCCCATTTCAACACACAGACTATTAAGGAGACATGTACTCAAAGGTTGATATTTAATACAAATAATATTTTGCTTCATCAAGGACAAAAATTTTTAAATGAAACTGGCTTTACTTTTCCCTATGAGTGACCGGCAGTGAAGAATATTATATCAATTTAGTATTGTACCACTACTTTGATTCAGACAAAAGTATCAGAAATTTCATCCTCTATTGCCTTTGCACCATCAGTAAAAAATAAATAAATAAATAAATAAATAAATAAATAAATAAATAAAATAATTTCTTAGTATTATTATTATAAAAATCCCTTTACCTTTCAATCCTTTGAATGAATTCTGGAAGCCCTAAATGATCCAAAGACCATACTTTAAAAACCAAATTGCTGCCTTGAAAATTCTGCTTATCTTTTTGTTTTGTTTTCATATCACTTATTTTATCAAGCTCTCCTAGATATACAAAATTAACTAGCATCTGTGTTAAAATAGGATAATGTATGTGAAAGTGAATTTTACACTGTTAAGCACCTTTCAAACATAATAACATTATTTCCATTATTATTATTACTCTTAATGATATAACATCTCAAATAAACAATTTCTCTGGGGTAGTTTGACTAGTACACACTTGAAGAGAAGAAACATTGTTCTATTAATGTTGAAATCCTAGCACTTTTACTTGCACTAAATTTACTTGCACTAGACTCTAGCTGCTATTTCACAATACTGGCATACGAAATTTGTAGTCAACATAAAGGATGAGGGTTTTTTTGTGTGGGTTTTTTTTTTTTTTTTTTGTATGATGAAATCATAGATATCCTCTAGTCTACATTCCTACAATTAATCTTTTTCTTATTCAATTTTTTTTTTTTTTTTGGTTTAGTAATTGGAAAACATAGTTATTTCCTTGTGACTGATGCCCTTGACTTGGTAAGCCACGTTACTTCTAGTCTTTGGAAGATCAGAGGTCTGCGCTTACATTTGTCAGTTCTATATTCTCCACAGAAATCATACACTGCTCTTGAACCTCTAGTCTAATAAAATGGCTTTTTTAAAAGGTACAATCAACACTCACACATACACTCACATATCCACAAAATAAAAACTAGCAGAATTTAAAGACAGTCTATTGTCTGTGTTAAGTACCTTAAGGCCAATGAGACAGTTAGAATATCCCTACCATATTTTCTTATGGTCCTTCAGTCTCAACACATTCTCCTTTGCCCTTGAGTAGGTAATTTTTAGTTTACCTTAGAGAAGCTTCCAAAACTTTCTCATATTCTACTGACATACATCTCAAAAATTAAATGGAGTTATTTTTGTACTTTCTCTGTTGCTGTGTCCTATTTAAGGCCCTAACCACCAAAAAACTTCCCCTAATAAATAGTCAATAAAACCTGTCCCATCCATTGATTCTCTGGCATAGCTGTGGTCAACTAAACTTCAATAGAATACACTTTTCTGAGTCACCTAATATCAGAGTATTTTGAAGCGCACAGATGATTTCCATTTATGCACTATCCTGAAATACTATATATACAATGTCATTACGACTCTATAATAGGTATTCAGAAATATAACTAACTCTGGAAAACAAAAATCTAAATTAAATTAAAATAGAAGATATCATAGTTCTGCTACTCCAAATAAACTGATTTTCAAATAGATGAATCTACATTTAAAAAATTAATTATGAAAAACATGTTTAATGGACTATGCATAATATAATCTATAGAAATGAGGAATAAGAGTAACCATTCATTGCAGAATCCTGACAAATGCTTCATTAGCCAGATAATTAAGGTGTACATCATCAATGATAAGTTATATTGATACTACATACCTCTGATAGAATTTGATGAAAATGTCACTTTACCTCTGTGGTCTTCCTCCCCAAAAACCTACAACCAGTCATATTATGAGAAAAACATCAGATAAATCACAGTTAAGGGACATTCGTCAAAATCCCTAAGCAGCACTCCAAAAAACTGACAAGGCCATCAAAAACAAAGTTGAGAAATAATCACAGTAAAAAGGCGTCTAGGAGACATAATGAATAAATGTAATATGGAATCCTGGATAAGACCTTGGAACAACAACAACAAAAAGACATTAGGTAAAAATTGAGAAAACATGAATTCAGTATGACTTTTAATTAGTAAACTGTATTGGTTCATTAATTTGTATGGTGACAAATGACGATATTGAGGTAACATAGGAGAAACTGAGTGTGCCATTATAGGAACTCTACTATCTTTGTAAATTTTGTAAATCTACAAATACTCTAAAATAAAAAAAAATTAATTTTTTAAAGCACGGTTAACACTTAAGAGAAAAGAAACCGTGTTTCAAATTTAGAATACTAGAGAAAACTCACCAAAGTGCATAAGTGCATTGTTGCAAAACCTTGCACACCGTTTCTTGTAGAATATGAGATGAAGTCAAGATTATGACAAAATTTAGCTATAACATAATGAAATTCTGAAGAATCATTGCTAAATTATGGTATTTGTATCCAAAGAATGTAAGAAAATCGAAATATAATTGAAATATAATTGGAATGTATTTACTGCATTCACTTTTAATCAACAATATAGGTCATCTATTAGAAATAGTCTATGGATACCGTGCTTTCTAGGAAAGAAAACACATAAGATAACTGAAAAAGTGCTCATAGATGGATTGATTGACCTTTTCACAAAAAATAGATATTTGGATTTTTCTGCTGTTGTTTGCTTGTTTTTTGTCTAATAAACATAGTGCACTACAGACAAGATTTATAAAAGATACATATTTTTGAATGAAAGATTTCATACTTAATCTTAGAGGAGTTAACTCTGTTAGATGTTAACAGGGACACAGAAAATTAAATAAGCTCTGTGAATTACTTTATGATCTGTAAAGTTATCAAGGTATTATCATTGTCATCATTATTTTTATTGATTATTATTAAGGTGTTTTATACCTTAGTCATGATTGAGAGAGTTCTTAATATCAGGGATCACTCATCTTGTCTCTAGGTTCTCTCAAGGGCCAGTAAACTAAACAGTATAAATAATTTTAAATGGTTATGTTTATGCTTTTTTAGGTAAATGAGTACTTTAATTTTGACATTTAATAAAACTGTAATACTTAATTAGTATTTCATCAATTGCTTCTATTAGTCTATTGAGTATTTTTTTTTCCCCCTAGGAGAAGCAGGAACATATGGAATAGGCATTGCTCTGGGGTTTTTCCTTCTCCAATAAGATTACAGGCAAGAAAAAAGATGAGAACCACTAATTTCGAGCACATTAACCTTTGATTTATGACCAGTAAATAACTGGAAAACAGAAGAAAAGAAGGTAATTATTTTTAAGCAAAATAAATCAATATTACAAATAAATATCAACTCTCCCATCAGCTCTAGCATACAAAAGTAAATGTCTTCATTAGTAAAGTGTATTGCTAATTGTACTTGACACTAATCTTTGTAGGGTTTGCAAATGCATCTACTCTTCCAATACTAATTCTTTAAGTAAATAGTCCAATTATAATAGCAGAGCCATTTAAAACTGACGCCAATATAGAATGAATCCTGGTTACTAATATTTAGGTATAACAAAATTACATAAATAAGGGTAAGTAATGTTAGATGCTATAATAGATCAATTACCAAGTCTCAGTGGATTAACTCCTACAAGCTTATTTCTCATTCACATAAAGTGCAATCATGTTGCCTGGTTGCCGGACAGACTTTTTTTGCAGTCATTTAGTGTTCTTGGCTGTACATTCTTTTAAGCTAGGGTTCTGAGGCATTCCATTCGGCTGCAGATGGAAAACAAGAACATATAATCACATGTAGAAATTTATATGGCCCAGGCATAAACATGGCACAAGTCATTTTCTCTTAGATTATACTTGCTAGAACTCAGTCACATGATCATACCTAACTTCAAGGAAAGTTGAGATATTTACTCTAGTGTACCCAGGAAGGAAGGGATTCTGGTATTCTATTTGCAGCACAAATAAAGAAAGAATTAATATATTTTAAAGACTTAAACTATGTCATTATATAATGGAGTTGTTTGATTGCAATTGGCCTCAATTATTCCCCTCTCAATTTTCTAGAGTTTCCCATTAAGACGTAAATATATGCCCCAACCTCGTGAATCTTTCTTGGCCAATAGATGCCACGAAAGTGACAATATGCCCATTTTGAGCCTATCCCTCAAAAAATTCTTGGCATGTTTCTGCTTATTATTTTGGAAACCTGCCTAGTCACCATGAAAGGAAGCCCAGCTGGGGATGCTTGATGATGAGAGAGTTTGCATAGGAGAACCAAGGTGCCTTAACCAACAGCCGGCTAACCTCCAGAAGCAGAGCTTCCTAACTAACCTAAGCAAATGCATAAAGAAGTCTAGATAAGGCCATAAAAACCTCCCAGATGAGGCCAATCTAAACTGTTGATTAATTCGCAAAATTACTAGCTAAACAAATAATTTGAAGATTGTTTGCTAGACAGGAATAAATCACTACTGCATAAAAATACTGAAACATAAATATTAACTCACACATAAAGTTTTGTTGAAAAATAAAGAAAAGTGTCTAATACTCATTAATAAAATAAATAGAAATATTTAATATTATTTTTAAAGTGAATGAAGTTGATTTTTATCATTAACCTAATAAATTTTCTCATCACAATCTTACTAGTTATGTCCAACCAATCAAAGGGGGAGCAAAAAAAAAACTTTTCACTAATACAGCCCTGTTCTTCAAAGATAATAATTTATTATTTCACATTCTTAATTATTCTATACATGTTCATTAAATATCTGACAAATATACTGCCTCCTATTAATCTTTTAAAACAAAAAGACTTTGAAAAGAGAGCTCCCCTCTGCCAAAAAAAAAAAAAAAAACATTAATTAAAAAAAGAACAAGCTGGCAAAAGAAACTGAACTTCTTAGCTCCTAGTTAAGTATGTATGCATTTATTCTTATCTTGGAAATTTGATTTTGTCCATTTTCCCCTTAAATACCCATTTGGAAGTATCCATTACTAGCTACTTTAGAATACTATTAACATAGTATTATGATAACCTGTGCCTTCATGTTGAAAGACTGTAAAAGAGAATGCCAGATTTTCACAGGTTTAAAGGTTACACGACTTTGGCAGTGTTCTGCTTTGTTCTCACATCTTTCACTCTGGCCCAGACTCCGGGACACATGGACCAACTTAGAAGTTCAAACTCTGACCACCAATAGGAAATGCATATGGCCCTTTTGGTGTTCCACAATTCCCTCTCTGGGTCATTTATTGTGCAGAGAATTCTTATGTCCTTCGACTAGAAGAATATAGCATTTCATCCTTCACTACAATTTTTTTTTTTTTTGAGGGTTCGGGATGTGAGGAGGAAATTGACTGTTTTCAAAATAAAATTTGAATTCAAAATTTAATCAATGAATTAAAATTTTGAATAAATCATAATAAAAGTCTAATATTTTTAAAGTAGTGTTTATATTTCAAATAATACGATATGGCAAATTCCTATCTTTTTACTTTTTTTTCAATCAAATTGCCTTTTCATTATTTTTTAATTCACTCTGAAATTCACATGAATGTATATCAAAAGCCTTTATTTTCTCTATAATCAGTTGTACAAATGTAAAGTTTTGTGTGGGAAATCTTCAAGGAATTATGTTAATTATATTATATTATGTATTATATTGTTGTGTTATGTGTTATACTATGTTATGTTATGTTATGTTATGTTATGTTATGTTATGTTATGTTATGTCATGTTATGTTATATGTTGAGACAGAGGAGGTGATGGCCAAAGCAGAAATCACAAATCAATATTAGCTTCGCTATATCATAAGTTCTGAAACTAATCAAAGGAGAGTTTTAAAAAGTTGAAGACAGAAACACTACCATCAATAAATTTATAACCTGATCGAAAGACTGGAACAAAATCAAATAAATACACCATAAACACTAATCTGGCAGGTAGAGTCGCTGGCTTAAAGACTGCTTTTCTTTGTCTCTTTTAAGGCTGCCTGAATATAAAATCAAAGTTCTATTAAGACTGCACCTAATACACCCTAACAGTAGTGTGGCATTCCTGCAAATCCAAAATTAAAACATGAAGACCTGCTAAATAATATTGCCTTCGGGATTAGATTGGCAGCAACTCTGCATTATTAAAGTAACTTTAAAAGTCAATTTAAAAGTCCCAATATGCACTTTTATTCAATATCAAATAGAGTAGAAATAAAACCTAATTCTACTCAGCTACTATGTGGGTTTGTGTGACTAAATGTTGGCTCATCACATTCTGATAAAATAATGAAAATATTTTCTTTTCACATTGAATGTTTAAGTTATAGAAAGTTACATTCCCCCAGCTTCCTATAGTATAAATAAAAATAATGATTTTCTCCTTATAATAGCATGTAAATGATGCCTAATAGCATTATTCTGTCACAACAGGTAAACATCAACATAAAAAAACACAAATGAGAGGGTCACAAAGGAAAATTTTAGGAGTCGCCTAATAAGTGATAGACGCAAAAACTTTTATTTGTGTAAAATGTATGCCCTACTTGCCAAATCAAACCATATTAGATGAAATAGAATAGTCAGTCAGCAAGTGTATGATAAACTCTTGTACCATGTATTGTTTAGCACCCTGAAAAATGTTCTGTGAGATAGAACTATGAGATGGTACTGCTATCAAGATCTGTATAATCTTACAAATAACATAAATATTAATAGAACTATTTGACTGCCAAATCATAAAGCATTCATAATGTATATTTTTGGAATCTGGAATTTCAGCTAAAGTGATTACAATCTTTTTTTTTTTTTTTTTGATTCAACCAAAAAGGAGATATTGTATCAGTTAGTACACAGATTGGAAGAAAACTAATTGTCATATTCAAAGATAGTATCTGAGCAGAGTTCAGTGGAGGGTCTATTTATAACAGTAAGAACAAGATTAGGGTAAACAAGGAGTAATACAATACTCTGGAGTTAGAAATAGAGGGTAGCATTACTATTCCCAATGGCAAGGGAACAGACGTTAACAAGAGAAAAAGTGTGCATATAATTATAGGAGAGAATTACTTATTAGGAGCTTGGGGTGATAAAAAGACAGGGAGACAAGTGGCATGGCATTGCCCTCATTCCTGCTAGAACTTCTCATTGGTCCAATCCACAGGAAGCCAGAGGATAAAAAAGATTGTTACTGATCCAAACAGGTTAGGATCCTAGAATGGACAAAAGTAAGGAACAGACATAGATAAAACAGACTATACAATGTAGATATGAATGTGGATTATAGAAGCACCTTTATATTGGAGAATTTCTCATCTAAAATCATATAAGACATCATCTTGAGTACTTTTTCATAAGCAAAACAAGATAAATGTGAACCCAATTATTTACTATTGAAAAAAAAAATTATATTGCCAGCATCCTAGAAACCCTGTGTATTCCTTTCTGATCATAGCCATAACCTTAATCCTGTTTTTGAGATTATTTATTTGTTATTCTTTCAATTTTTACTATTTATGTGCATATCCCCAAATATGACAGGTTAGCTTTTCTTGTTCTGGAAATGTTTACAAATTAAATTGTACCATTTGTATTCTTATGTGTCTGGCTCCTTGTACTCAACATTTTATTGGTAAGATTCATCCATGTTATTGCATGTAGTTATAATTTAGTCACTTTCACTTTGCAAATTATTCAGTGTTTTACAATTTATATATTTATTTATAGACATATAAGTTATTTTTGGCTTTACGCTATGAGGAAAAATGCCACTCCGAACATTTCATACATATATCCTGAAGAATATTTGCACAATTTTCCTAGAGTAAATACCCAGAGTATAAAATCCAAGTTTATACTTTGTCTTTGTCAAGTGAGGCAAACTATTTTCCAAAGAAGTTGGAAATATAAACTTTTACTAAGAATACGTGAGACTTCATATCCATACAAATGCATTATTGTCCAACCTAAATTTTTTGTCAATTTGGTGGATGTGTAGTTATCTCATCTTTTAATAAACATAAGGTCATAATATTAATGTGACAGAATTTCTCAATGTACTCTTATGGTTAATAATTCTTGTATCTTGAGAAATTTTACTTTATCCCAAAGTCATGAAAATGTTATTTGATATTATCTCTGAAAAGTGTTTGGTTTTACCTTTCATGTGGAAGCCTTTAATCTATCTGTAATTGTGTTTTGTGTACAGTGTAAGATCAGTATCCAATTTCCTTTTTTTCTCTCTTTTTAGATACACAAGTGTTTCACTGTTGATCCATAGTGCTATCTCTGTCACATATCAACAATTCATGGAAGCATGGCTCTTGTAATGAAAGAATCCTTACAAAATCCTTACCAAAAAAAAAAAAAAAATATATATATATATATATATATATATATGAGCTATTATTATTCCATGGTGGAAATGAGGAAGCATTCATGGAGTAAGCATCTTTCTAGCACACAAACAACTAATAAATATTCAAAATCAGTTCTCTCTGAATCCAAAAGCAAATCTCTTACCACCTTAACACTCTGATAGGAGAAAAAAAAGCCTCTCCACTTTAGAGTAAGATTTCACCCAATTAACCTCCTTCCAGAAACTTCTTCCTCCCTATATTTAGTACTAGTGTATTCACCTGTTTTGTTTTTTTCATCTGACCTTCTTTGTTTTATATCTACTTTTAATGATATTTGAAATTTGAAAAACCTTTTTTTTATACAGAAACTCCTGTAGTATCCTAACTTTTTCATGTGCCTTTTCTCTAAAACTACTGTAGTTTGTTCTGCTTTTGAGCTAATCCCTTCAAGCCAGTAGGATACTTGAAATTATTTTGTAAGTAGTAAATTTATATTCAGTTGCTTCCCACCATTCTCTTCCATTATTTCTTTCTCTATAATTCCATAGATAACCCCAGCAGGCCTATTTACCAATTCCCAAATCTCTAAAACATTGTATATTGTGTAAGAAGGTCTGTCCTCTTTGCGCAATTCATTAAGTTGTACTAAAGTAGCTGTCCCAGCTCACAATAAAAAAGCTCTCCTGGGACCAGGCTTGTACTACCTCTATCACCCATGCTAGTTAGCTGGAAAAATATAACCAAGTTACTTTATTTTCAAATCATATGCTCTAAAGGTAAGTACTTGTGTTAGGTAGCTAGTTAGACATGAGTGACAGAAGAACAAAGGAATAGAGACCCAGCTCTGTAATAATAGAAACTTCCTATGAAGACCTTCCTTAAGGAAGTCCCAGAAATACCTTCCTTTTAGGGTTATAAATTACGCCAAATCCTAGAGCACAAAGGCCATAAAAGCTGCTGGCCTAAACCAGTTACAAGCACATGCACGGAAAGTATTGTCCATATCTTCGGCCTCAGTATACCATCCTTATAATCTCTGGAAGTTCCTGATTCTAGTAACAGGCTGAATTCTGGGTAAGCATATGTGTAATAGGCAAAGTTAAATAGCAGCCAGGTGTCAATCAAGATGACCTCAGTTGTCAATCACCTAGGAATGTCTTTGGGACCACCTCATCACAACCCCTAAATATAATGTGACATCTCCCTCCCCTGGGGTTACAGCTCTGTATCTTACCAGGCTGTAACCAGTATCCCCCCACCCTTTAGGGGTACCTAACCTCATTTCCATGTGGCTAGCTGTTTTTAGTCTTGATCCGTCTTCTACCTCATAAAGTGCTTTTAATAAACAAATATTTGTCATATTCTCTGAGTTGAAATTCATTTTTTCAGGAATGAAAAAGACCTAGAGGTGTGTGTGTTACCTGAACTCTGACAACTCCAAGGTAACACTCAAGCCAAATGTTTTACACTATCATTAAGTGTTACGATTAGACCAAGGAGTGAGTATAAGACCTAATCAGTCTGTGGCTTTGCCTAGAGGGTTTTAACTAGAACTGATAGATTATCTTTTTCTTCTAGCAAGAAAACTCTGAGAATGCAAATTATAGCTACAGTTGGCCACTTGCCCTGAAGTATAAAGAATTTTATCTGCAGAAGACAAAATGTAGTTAATTTGAAAAGAGAAGCAGAAATCAAGCAAAGATAGAGAGTCCTGTATGTTGATTCCCCAGTTTCAGTCACTGTTTTCCAGAACCATCCTGGTTCCTGCCTTTTCAGATACTTGCTTTTTTACCTTTCCTGTACATTCTAGGAGCTTCCTCATAATCCTAAGCTAGTTTGTGTTAACTTTCAGTTACTTGCAACCAAAAATTCTGATGAACATATCAGTGCTCTGGCTCTCTTCATCCTCTCCATTCTAATGCTTTATCATCATTATGTGTTCTTCCTTTCTTTCCTTTCTCCTTCCTTCCTTCCTTCCTTCCTTCCTTCCTTCCTTCCTTCCTTCCTTCCTTCCTTCCTTCCTTCCTTTCATTCCTTTCTTTCCTTCCTTATTTGAGAAAAATATATTTAGATAATTTATGCTGCTAATGGATTTAACAAGTTAATTATTTTCAGACTGATTTGCATTTTAACACAGAGAAATAACTTTAAAGCAAGAACTCTATGATTTTTTAGTATAAAACAAGAACCTTCTGAAATCAGATGGCCTGGTATTTGAGTCCAGCTTTTCCCTTACTAGCTATGTAACCTTGAAAACTGACTTGCCTCTCTGATAAAAATGATTGCAATAACACATGTCCTGCTTATCTCATCAGTTTTAACAAAGTTTATGAACTTGATTTTAAGACTCTAAATCTCATTAGAAATATTATTTTAAATTTTTATGTTGTGTGAATTCCATGCTAGATTTCAGATACTGAAAAAAGGATGAACATATTTTAGAGAAAATACTTTACTGTTTTTCTCTAAATGTCACAATGTAAGTGACTAAAGCATCTTTCATCTTTCAAAGTTAGCACTGAGAACAGAAGTTGATTTTGGTCGCAATGATGAAGAACTCAAAATCTGAGAACCTCGATAGACTGTTACTGGTACTGCATCAAGGTCTATGCTCTGAGTTCACAGAACAATAACAGAGATGCAGAGAATTTACATGATATTTTGCAAATTCAATTTTAATTTTCTATTTCAGCCAAGAGGTATATATGTTATTATATTTAGAAGAAAATGCATCGACTGGTATATTAAGAAAATAAATATAACACTAATTATTGACTATACTATGTAACAATCCTAAAATTGAAGAAAAACCAAATAGATATTCAGATAGAAAAGTTATGATAAAGTTTTCCAAATTCATTTGGGTTGACAATTTTTCAAATGTCTAATTTTACCTGGAGATCACAAGTACATTCCAACTTGTGAGTGAAATGGTAAGAATGACCTGTCCTGACACTGTCATAATACTAAAGGTTTCATAAGTTGAACTCCCAAAGCCTCTTGTGACTTCATTAGTACTTTTTGTTCTCTTCTGTCAAAAACTCAAAGAGATAATTCATGCCAGTGTGTCACTCCAGGTTATACCCACCACACAGAATTATTCTTTCTTTGTGTTTGCAATAGTGCTTTAGGGTAACATTAGCCTTTCTTCTCCTTTTCTGCTACATTGATGGTGACTTGGTGTTTTTTATTGTTTGAATGTCAGGTGGATATAAGGCAGGTAAGGACAGAGGAAATTAGATTAGAAAATAAAAACAGCACTTCTTCATAGGAGGTCTATTGTTCTGCTGCAAAGGGAATAGCAAATCCACTAGCTGCAAAAGAACAAAGAGCTATCACATAGACCCTCAGTAAAGACCTCTTCTTTCCCTTTAGATTCACCAAGCAAGCTCTTAAGGTCCCATTGTAGGAGTATCACTATTAAGATGAAAGCTTTAGTAAGTTTAGCCTGAGGTGACATCATTTGTGCATAAAAACAGAGACCCAGTGTGGTGTTTACATGTTTAAATAAGTTTTGTAGCTTCAATTTCCTTTTGCTAAATTCCCACACATCTCAGGGCCAGAGACATATTAGAGATGCCAATTTCGTTTATACATGCTGATCAATCACTTCAACCATTTTACAACTAATACTGACAACTAACATAGCAATCCACATTACTGAAAAAGAACTGCCTAAAAAAACAAATTATGCCACAGTCCAACTATTCACTGTACTTATATGATAGATACAAGTCCAAATATTCACTATACTTGTGTGTAGATAGATAGGTAGAAAAAATACATAAAGTGCAAATTTTCAAACGCATTAAAAACTTTACTTAATTAAATGAGGAAACACAATTTAAAAATAAACGGATATTTAAAGATTTTTATATCATAGTATTTATGTTGTCTACTGAATATTTTACTTATTAAATTAAATCATGGACTACATATTTAAATATGTAATATATCCAGGCAAATCGAAGTAGTGAGAACAATATGTACCTAGAAGTCAGAATCACCATGACACATTTAAAAATTTGAAGGAATCTGTGAATAGAGGTCCAGGGGAAGGAAGTCACAAGAAATGAGGTTAGAAATGTTATGGGAAACCAAATTTTTGAGGACATAATAAACATATCAAGAATTTTTACTTTTAATTTTATCTGGAAAGCAATGGTATAGGAGATACTAAACTGAAGAGGGTGAACTTTTTAGTAAATAGACGAATCTGGCTGTAATATGAAAAATAGGGAGAGAGATGTAATTGAAAACAACTAAAGCTGTAAAGAAACACTATTATAGGTTCACCCTTACTTTCAGAGGCTTTTAATAAACTTCTAGGCTCACAGGAGGGACCTGAAACTAACAAAACTAAAATGTTCTCTGGTCTGTTTCACTTCCTTGAATGATTTCCATAGATTAAAATCAAATATAATCTGAGATCAAACACAGATAATGCAGCCATATAAATAAGAATCAGAAAGTAAAAGAAAATAAAAACATATTTAAATTCATAAGAACAGAAAATATTAGAATTATCAAATACAATACATAAAATATTTAAGGATGTAACGTAGGTAGGAGGCAAGAGAATTAAAAACATTGATCAACCTACATTCAGAGACTGCACTACGCTGATCAGCCCTGCAGCTAGGCTAGGAAACCTTCAGAAGATTTCTACTGGGACTACTAACAACCTATTCCCCACCTTTGTGAAGGAGAAACAGGAACCCAGAACGTCATTCCCTATGGCTAAAATCATGAGGAATTTACAGATTAGAGGCTCAGAACTGCCAGCAGATCTTTCATTCTACGTAGTCTTACCTTTTCACGTTGGTACGACTCTCTTTCCTCACTGTATGCTCATATTAAAGGAAATGGGAACTAAAGAATGACATATAAACTAAATTCCCTGAACACTCAGGGTCCCTCTCAGTGCCTTTACTCTGTCTCTCTCACTGTCCCTCTCACTGTCCCACTTTCTGCCTCCGAGAGGAGTCCACACTCTGTCTGTGGAATGTTACCTTTTCTAATAAACTTTCCTTTTGACTCTAACTTTGGCGTGTGTGTTGAATTCTTTCCACACTCTCAGCCAAAGGACCCTCTTCTTCTCTCGGCTTGGTCTCCCCACCACTGGGGGAAATTTGCCCTGTCCTGCATCAGATGAAGTATTGAAAACATAAAGAGTAAAATCACAAAAATGAGCAAGCAACAGATTTTTTTTAAATGATCAAGTAAACACTAAGAAAAATACAACTCGAAAAATGAAAAACAATGAGTAAAACAGCAAGTTACACACAACTGTAGAAAAAAAGCAAATAAGATAAATTTAAAAAATCTAATCAGAATACAATAGACAGACAAGAAAATGGGAACTCAGAAAGAGATATGGAGAATAGAATGGGAAGAAGCAGGATATGTCTAACTGCAGTCTCAGAAGAAAATAAAGAAAATACAGCGAAATTGTATTTATATTTCAAGAATATGTGATAATTTTCCAGAAATGATAAAAATATGAATCCTCATATATGGAAATAAAAGCAGATAAGAAGAATTGTATGCAACAGACAGAGAATAGGGAGGAGAAAGGAAAAAGATAGAGACAGAGCTAACAGAGAGATAGAGACAGAGAGGGAGAGATCTACAATTAGATGCATTTCATTTAAAGTAGACAGACCTAAAGGCTGCCTACTGAGAAGAATAATTAGTATAGCAACAGATACCTTAACATCAATGGAAGCCGGAGGACAGTGGAAAAAATATTTTCTAAGTACAAAGAGGAGAAAATAATAAAGATTATCAAGTTAGACATAACTTCCAGAAATAGGGCAAAAGTAAGTTTATTTTTAGATAAATAAGCACAAATAATTTTATCATCAACGAATCCTCACCATGGCAAACTTATAAGGCATGTATTACAAAGAAATACTATTCCAAAAAGGTTAGCTGAATGCAGAAAAAACTGAGCCAAATAATAGGTCTACATGCAGACAAATGCATTTGTTTCTTCAATTAAAAAAAACTGAATATTTACCATGTACCAGGCACAATTATAAGCAAGAAAAAATATAAAAAAAAAAACCCAGCATTTTTAGAGTTTACATTCTAGTAACAGAAGACAGAAGATAAATAATAAACATAGTAAATATATAACATATACAGTCTGTTATCCATATAAAATAATAATAATGTCAAATTTATGAGGTTAAAATGAATTTAAAATATTCCACCAATATATTACATAGATCAGGAAGAGGTTCAACAAGATTTAAATTTTCTAAGGGCTTTACATCTTTCAGAGGGTGAGGTTAATGTGTAATAAATTTTAGAGTTTGTTAAATATACATGATAAGATAAGTTTAACTGTGAAAAAGACTATTAACTGTAAAACTGCCAAACCATCACAGGGAAAAACAAGCAAATAACAAAAACTAAAAATTATAGCTGAGAGCAGGAGAAAAATGTAACTATCTTAATCTTAGGTAGTGATATCTAAGATATTTAGGTAGAAGGATGATGGAACAGAGTGATGGATTGTAATGTGAAGGAAGGAAAGGTCAAAGGAAAAACCCAGGTTTCTGTGCTGATGTTGGAAATGGATGGTGATGTCATTTGTTAAAATAAAACAAACAATTAGAAGAGGAAGATAGAGATTTTCATTTTGTTTCGGATATTCCACTTTCACTATCAATGAGATATTCACATAAACTGCAAACATTAAATGTACAGAGAGTATGTCCGAAACTCATGAAAAGTACGGAGGTTTGGTTATGGATTTGGCATCTAAATTTATGACACAATATACATTGCTTAATTTAATCCTCTCAACTGCCTCAAATTTTTTCTGTCCTGTTCTTGTTTACTTCCTTATGTCCCTACCTTTTCCTGTTTATTCTTACCTTCTCCATTCAAATTCTTTCCTTAATATAACCTGAGTAAAGTAGCAGTTGCAGAACTACTACTGGTTAAAAAGGGATGAAATGTTCATCATTGAGTTTGGTAAAAATACAAAATGCAAATGTATTTAGATCCAGTATTTACACTTCTAAGAAACTATCCTAAAAAAAAAAATGTATACCTGTAAGCAAATATGTATGTATAAAATGTCCATGTTAGATGATTTTTTTTTTATAACAGCTAAAAATAAGAAAAAGCTAACATATGGATAACTGGTTATATACTTTAGGCATATGTGTAGCTATTTTAAATAATTGAGAAGCAAGTTCATGATTTCAGATTTTCCTGGTCACATTTCTGCTACTAATCGTGTTAAGTCAGCAAAAAATAAAAATAAAATCTTGAATCTATTCATTGAAAATGTGTCTTTTATCTCTTTATACTTAGTTTTTTGGCTTTGTTATTCTAGATAGGCTTCTGTTGAATCTGTCCTTTGCTTTTTATAAAACAAATTTCTGATAAAGCAGTGTGCTTTTAAAAGACAAACTTGACAAATTTTAGTTAAAACCAAAATAAATTGATTCGAAATTTATCAACTTGAAACACCAGAGTATTTTCTATCTAGTTTTCCCATGCTTTGTTTTTATTTGCCCTTTATGGCTTAACCAAACTTCAAAAAACTACATATTCAAGAATACACTTTGAAGGAACTACCAATAGAACTTATTATAAACTGTTTACAGTTTTGTAAATGTGTTCTTGGCTTTGTCATTTTATCATATTTTATGCACCATCTCTAATAAAGTCACCATCCTGGCTTTCTCCAATTTTATCATTAAAATGGAAAAGAAGCATTATTGATATAGTGTCTATGTTTTTTAACTTAGCATAGTTTACTATCAAAAAATAACAAAAGGCATTATTTTGTAAATCAGGAAATACATTATGATCCAAGTTGTTTTTTTTTTAATTTGTTTGTTATTCTCATGTTCTATATAGTTTGTGTTCTGCAAATACAAATAAATATGATTACAAATAGAGTCTATATTTTAGCTCCCTGTTTTCATCCAAATATCATAGTATTAACAATACTATAATCAAGAGGAAAGGTATCCAGTATTAACCGCTCTTTACCACTTGAAAAGTACCCTTTTTTTCTCTCCTTTTCACTTATCCTCCCAGAGATTAGAGCTAGAGAACAGTTTACTGACACCCAAGGGTCTTCCTAAATGACAGAGAAAAGAATAGCTAGAGCTCAGAGCAGAGGTTACAGTGGGTGGCTTGGGCATATGGTATAAATTCATGGAGCACTGGAAGATTTCCTACATCCAAATTACCTGGCCTTTCCTGTACTCTGTGCATAATACGCAGTCAGCTGGGAATAGAATCTTCCATTCCATTATCAAAGAAAATGCTGATACTAATAGAAGGACCCTACAGAGAGGAAGCACATGCCTTAAACCTAAAGGGCAAAGATCATCTTAGAGGGCTGGGTGCTGTCATATTGAGAAAGGAAAAGGTATGGGAATATGAACTTTGTGTCTTCAGCATTTTGTCCTGATCTAGCGAGTCAACAAAAAACCATGCGAATGTAGACTGAGTTTAGAATAGAAATCTTAAGATAAGAAACTTATCTAGCAGAAAAACAAACAAATTAAACTCTGGGCTTTAGCTGAACCTGGAGAGACAAAAAGTGAAAAGTGCTCAAGTCAAGAAGCCGAAGCCACTGGGGCAGTTATGTCTTAACCGCAGATGAATTTGCACAGAGAATACTGTATGAGTTATACTTCTCCACCATTATGTCTCCAATTCTCTGTTATCTTCCTTAACCTCTACTTCCAGGTAATAAAATTTAATGACATTCTAATAGGTGCTCTATTGTAATTTTTGGGAGCTATCTAAATATCACTTTATGCCAGACTATAAATGAGTAATAATTTTAGTGTCTAGTAAGAAAGAAAGAAAAATCAAAATAGAGGATGAAATTTAAGAACTAAATAGTGGTTTCAATTCTACCATAAATATTTTTAATACTATTATTTTCTTTGCCTGGAGGAAGGTTTTCCCTCTGCTCTGCTGTCAGTAAATCTTTCAAGCCCTCCCTAACCCCCTTATTGGAATTCAGTATCTCTCATCAACTTCACACTCCTTTAATAGCTCTTACCATAATGGACTTTTACAGGTCCGTCTCCCCACTTGACTGCAAGGTCCATTAAGGCGTTGACTATGCCTTATGTTTTCTTTTTCTTCTAGCATCCAAAACATTTCCGTAACATAATAGTAAGAATTGATTGATTCTTGTTATCTTGTTGTTTTGGCTATTTTTTCTTACTGTATTTTATTAAGATTTGAGTTCTCTAAAAAATGCTTGATTAGGCTGACAAATGCTAATTTTCTTCCTAATTTGGTAATTTTCTCATTTTCATTGGCTAATTAGAAATATGGCTACTTTAATTTTACATGGTAAAGTGTGAGATTTGAAGACAATAGAACATGGTCGTCATTACTAAAGAGAGGTCCCCAAGCGTGCAGTCAACAGTTATATGACAACGGAATATTTAATATCATAAATATTAGGATGTGTGGAATTCCTTTCTCTTCATTAATTTAATTACTATTTATTGAAGGTTATTTTTTAGAAAAAAAAGGATCAGTAAAAACCTCAGAGAATTAAAATATATTTGATAATGTACAAAAAGTATAGAAAAAAAAATGTGTGATCAACTTGGCAGAAAATCTCAATTACATAAATGATGGGAATCAGGTGTCTTCTGCTCCCAAAATTCATCCCCCTTTCCCTTTACTTCTCAGGCCCAAATTGAGAGCTCAACATGGGCATCACGGCTCCACCCATGGGATCCTTAATGGCAAATGCTGAAGGCTGGATTGACTAGCTCTGAGTCTGTTCCTGAACATGAATTCTCCTCTTCCCCACTCCAAAATTCTGTCCCTGAATTTTTCCAGTGGTTCTCAATGACAGCTGAAAATAAACTTGAGGGGTATGAGAAAATGCACAGCTGATCCTTGGAAAAGCAGTCATTGTAACAGCAGGAGTGGGAGTTGGAAGGTCTGCTATTCCAGAGGGTAATGTCCATTTACAGGAATACTACAACATAGGATTTGGATTTTATAAAAGCAGCCATGTCTATAACCATCTTCTTTTGCATTTCTCCAACCCTTTTTATTACCTCCCTTTTCCCATCCAGCTAGGATTTCTATATACCTATTACCGGTAGTTAAATCTGGCACCTCTACCACTACCACGTTTGCATTTATGTAAACAATTTATATGGCTACTCCCATGCATGAGCTGAGAGTGGATTATGGTAATACTAAGACTAGTGAAATGACCTAACCTTGAAGAAAGCTATCAATTTGATAAATATTTACATCAGGCTATTTGCCTCATCCATTAATAATTGATTTTTCAAAACAATCATGCCACTTTTGTTTCTACCTTCTTTTAACTTGCTGTTTCTTAGACCTAAAGATGATCAGGGTTGGTGATTTTTCACCTTCTGCCTCACTTGATTGAAGTGGTTCTTATGCATAATTTGTGCTGCTGCTACTTGATTGCTGTATTTAGAATATACTGTTTTGGTGCTTATATTTAGCTTCAGTCTTGAGGCTGCTATGGCTATAGCTTCAGTTTGTGAAAAATAACCATTATTTGTGAAGAATTTGTAATACATATGATTTTACATGGGGAATTTTCTTTAATTGTACCTTTTCCTCCCAGCGACAAGAGGAGGTCCTTTATTTCTCGCATGTTGATGAACTACTTTTTTGGTATGTTTGCTTCTGTGGTTATTTTCTTTAACTCTGAATGCTAGCCAACCTCAGAATAATACAGTATAATTCAGAAGACTACGATTATATAGAGACATAATTCCTTTTAAAATTCTGCTTTCATCCAAACGTGTCATAGTTGTTTTCAGAAAACTAATAACAATAAAACAAGGGGGACTGCAAACTTTTGACAATATTTAGAGCATTTGTTCCCACAATTTGAAGGCACTTCCTCTCTCCAAAAATTCCCTAAGGCTTATTTTTCTATTCATTAAAAAAGTTATTGTTTAGAATAAAATGCAGGTGGTTCTTTATTGAACCTAGTAATCCTAATAACCTTACTTTGATATTTCCAAATCATCAGATGCAACTCTAAATTTTAGCAATACTAATATTACTTTATAAATTATAAAAGTAGTATATCTGACAGTGTAGTACATATAGAAAATACCAAAAAGCATAAGGGAAATAAATTGACAACACTCAATGACAACTGCAGTTAACCTTTTACATGTTTTCCCAATCACTTTTCTATATGCATGTGTGCATGTTTGCAAATCATCATATATCTTTAACATCTCTTGTTTCTTCATTAGAAATATAATTCTGAGTAAAAGACATAAACTATTTAAACTCTTTTGATAGATGTTACAAAATGACTTGCCAAGAAGTGGAGGTCAGTACTGTGTCTTATAATTAAATTTATATTTTGCCTCATTATGGAAGGTCAGATAGTGCTGGGGAGGAAGAAATTCTGCTCTTCCTTTCTAGGTTCTTCTGCCTGGTCTAAGAATTAAAATGACAAGAGACAAATTAACAGGAGAAAATAACCACACTTAATTATATATGTCTATATGGGAGTTCTATAAGAATATGAGGTCCAAGGACAAGGTGGCCAGTTGAGGTTTATATACCGTCTTAAACTAAGGAGAAGTGAGTAATGGTTTAGGACTTCAAAGAGGAGGAAGGCGATTCAAATAGAGAAGGAATGTTTGATAAATGTTTGATGGGCCAAGCAGAGACAATGAGACACTGAGTAGACTCAAATCTCTATGTGCTGCCAAGTTTCCCCATCACACCTAGCCCATATTTTCTGTAGATATTTCTGGTAATATCTCTATTTCCTGGAGTAGGTCCTCTATCTAAAACCTTTTAGGCATTAAGGGGGAAAGTCGAAGATTCTTCCTGAGCCTTTTATTTCTTAAATATAACCAACTTAAAATTATCGATATCCCAAAGAGATACATTTTGGGATAACAAACACTGCTTCCTTTCACTAGCTTTTAGCCAGTTTTATTTCTTTATAATAGAGTTGCCACTTCATGACTTTATCTATTTTTCTGCAGCATTGTTACTTATTAGATTATATGAATTCTTTACATATTAAGAATTCAATATTTCAACACCTTTTTTTTTAAATGAGCACCTGGTTTATGTGCTAGGTGCTGAGTAAACAAGATAGATAAGATACCTACTTTCACCAAGCTTATACTTTAGTGGTCAAAGGCAGAAAATATACAAATACACAAATTAGTTAAATTCATATAGTCATAAGAATATGCAGTAGGTCCAATGATACTTGAATTAAAGTGCCCAGGAGTATGGCGAGATTTGCCACTTTTTCAAATGATCTTTACTCACGTCTTGCATATTTCTTATCATATTCATTCTTTCATACTTCATTAATCTGTATTTTTACTTTAAATTTTTGTGAGATTTTATTAAAATAAAAATTGATATTTTCTAATATAAAACTTCCTATGTGTCTTGCCTTGATCATGCAAAGGTAGTGACTACTAGTCATCAAAGTTCTGAAGAAGTGCAAGTTGTTTTCTAATGGTAATTCACTGCAATTTATATTTGTTAAAGTTTGTCAACAACTTGAAGTACTAGACTAATTTCAGGAGCTTAGAGTTAAGACAAATCATGAAACTACAGTTTAATATACATCAAGTAGTCTTGTTGAAGAAAAATCAGAATAGGGAGATATTTGGACTTAGAGAATCAATCTGAAGAAAATCCTCAAGTGTGCTCACTACGCAGGTGCAATTTTGTAGAGAACTCATCTGAGAAGATCCTCTCATCTTTTATGAGCAATATCTTTGACAAGTAACAGTACACCTTAAGGAACAGGATAAGATAGAGGGATACAAGGATGGTATTTGAGAGTAACAGAAAGAAGGGAAATGAGTCATGGGCTCTAAGGGACAGGAAAAAAGGAAAGTGACTAATAGAAGTAAGTGGGTACTATATGACTCTCCTTTCCTCTAACCCAACAAGGACATCCCCACACACAGGTTCTAGTTATACCCGTAAAGAAAATGAATATGTGAAAAATTCTCCAGATCACTATGCAGGACCGAAAATCTGTGTTTGAATGGACCTAGCTAAAAGGAATGGCACTTGAGAATTCTCAGGTAGGCAGACAAAAATTTTATTTTCAATACCATGTGAGGCTTTGATTAAGATCTGTAATCCATTAGAAGGCACAAGTTTAATCAATCTTGGCATCTAATTAGTTCTTTATAATAGTGTGATGTTAATAATTTTGTCAGAAGTCAATAAAGTTTAAATTCATCTGAAGTTCCACTCTACCACAGACTATGTATCATAGACAAAAGCAGGACATGTATGAAATAAAATAACTATTAATAGAATATAAGAGCCCCAAAAGTTCTTACTAGAGAATTTGAGAAAAGAGTTTGGGGAAATGAATATATTCCTCCATTCCTGGGGGAGAAGTAATTGTGAATGACTAAACACAACAAAAAAACCTAACTCTGAAATGAGCCTTATCAATCACAGGATCAGTTGTTCTTCTGGGCTGACAGAAAGGAATTCTAGTCACAAAGCCAGATAGCACTTCTCAACAGATTTATCACCTTCATGTGCATTCTAGTCCCCACACATCATTCAGGAAGAATGAACGACAGGACATACCTCTCCCTTTCCAGAGCTCTAAAATCTATTATTATGGACTTTAAATAATCATTTTTTAGGGAGATGATACTCAGAAACAAAATCTTCAAAACTAATTTTAGCTAAAAAATTTACATTGACATATGACATCCCTTTTTGAAATTTTCAAACAAGTTATTGTTAATAATAGCTTTCTATGACTCTGTTTCACTATTTGAAAAAAAAAACTATTAGCTTTGCAGAACTATATGTGTATTTTATATATTTTTAGTTATTACACTTCATGTTATATGATTGGGATCCTAACTAGAAGAGCTTAATCCAGTGTTTAGCACAGTGATAGATATATTAAGTATTAAATAGAGTTGAATTAATATATTTAGCATTTTATGATGACTATGATAATGATGATGATAATGATGATAATGATGATGACAATGACAATGAGAATTTCTATTCACAAGGCTACATTTACTGAACAAGTAGTGACTGGTACTAAGACAACATGAATCAATTTACCTCACATAATTCCTCTAACAATCAGATTTTGAAGGCATCATATAAGACTTAGAGATCCAAAGTATTACAAAATCACCAGTAGAGCCTGGATATTAATCGGGGTGTTTAGAAGGTCCATATTCTCAAACGCCATATTTTATTTCTACCACAGTTTTGTTTTGTAATCACAAAGTGTTTATGCACACTTTGTTACTATTCATTGTTTTTGAACAGTTCCACAGTTCATGTTTTGTTTCCTGAGAGGTCAAAGACTTCAAGACATTTATTGTAGGCCTAAGATCAGGCAGGCTCAGTTTTCCTCAGGATCTGGGTAGACAATTTTCAATTTAGTCCCTCCAAGGAACCAAACACCTGGCATTCTGCATTAGGAAACTTAGGAATGCTAAAACATATATTTATGATGTTTTATACTTTATTCTTAGTGTTTTTTAAAAAATTTTTAAGTGTTAGAATTTTTTTTAAGTACAGGTATCACCTTCAAAAAAAACTCTCAAAATTTTCTGAATCTATGCAGCTGAAAATTGAGGGTAAGGCTTCCATACAACTTTGGTTCCAAAGTGTTTAATATTAATGATAACATTACAAATTTTTTAATTGAGTTATTACTTGTAAAGTTCACAAAGACCTAAGATTATGTTTCAGTATTAAAAAATGCCATCTCATTTTTCACAAAAATAGCCTGAAGTTTACACCAGGGTAAGAACGGGATACACCTTTTTGAGTTGAGAGTTAAGACGTTAACCGGGTATATTTTCTGTCTCTAAGTCTAAGGAGGAAAAAAATCTCCAATGCTTATAAAATTTAAAATAACCAGTTGGATAATTCTAACTGTGATTAATTGAAAGGCTTATATCCTTAGAAGCATAAAAAACTACATTAAACTCCTATAGATATTGCCCTGAACCTGTAATTACATCAGCACATTTTTGCTTTCTTTTGGGATCATCACAGCATGAAAGAAAGAAGGAGTAGAGTAGGGAATATAGTATTCATTACATTATTCAGAATGGCTACCCATCCAGTAAACAAATGATGATCAGAAAGCTGTTCAGATAAGAACTTTTCCCATTTATAATTATGTAGTCTTAGAATCTTATGAAAAGCAATTGAAAGACTTAGACATCAAGAGTATTTGGACAAGCACAAATCCTCTTAATAAAAAATATCTGAAAACAAAAAGTAGAAAAAACTTACAACCAGGACTTTAGCCCTTGACTTTACATTTCTGTTTCATTATGAAAACAACCTTGAAGCTAATCATATCAAAACCTCCTAAGACTCCCTACCATCAAAGGTATTTACATAAAATAATAACAATATAAAACGCCGAAGCTCTCTTCCAGGCCAGAACGATATCCAATTCTAATCTTTCTGCCTTTAAAAATAAATCTTAATAAAGGTCAGAAACAAGATTTTCAGTATACTTTCCACCACACTATTTTAGAAAAAAATAAATATCAGATAATGCCACACTTAGGGGAGATAATAAGAAATTATATTTAGATATCAATTGGTAGATATATACCTAAAGATTTATCTGAAATTCTTCCTAAGAAATTTATCATTATTAACCTTAGTAACCTTCCCAGTACAGATTAGTTTTTATTTGCATACAAGTGACATACAGAGAAATTAAACAGTTTCCCCAATAAACCATAATTACAGTTATTGATTAATGAAGAATGATCATTATATATGTGTATATCTATATATTAATGTCCATATATATACTGAACTCTATACAGAATAACTATATTATATGCATCTATCTACATTTTATATATGAATATATATAATCATATGTAACCATTTATACATAACTGTATATTAGAGTCTTGACCTAGAAGAATTGCAATATAATTAATCACAATTATTAAAACTGGAACAGTTTCACCTGGACTGGAATAGCACAACATTGATATTCTCTCACCCATCTCAACTAAATTCTTAATCAGAACAAGAGAAAACATATTGTAAGTTATATCAATATAAATGTAAGATCTCTAGTGCTATTAAAAAAAAAAATTCCAGGAGCTGTAGAATACTGGACATGTGCTTGGACTATAGCACTGAGTATTTTGATAAGTAACTACGAAGTCAATAAACCAAAGTCAATTATATCTCCATATACTATAAACAAATGCAAAGATTTCAGAAAAAAAGAAACTTTTGTATTTATAATAGTAGCACCCAAAATCATAAAATATTTAAAAATTTTAACCAAAGCTGCCTAATATCCCCAAACAGAAAACAATAAAACTTCGCTAACTTAAATTAATAAAAATAAGATAAATTGAACGATATCCAAGTTCACAGATCAGAAGACTCAATATTCTAAAATCTATCTCCAAATAAAGCTAGATTCAATGCAATCCCAATCATAATCTCAGTATATTTTTAAACATAAATTTACAAGCCACTTCTAAAATATAAATGGAATTGCAAAGATCCTCTAATAACCAAAAACAATCTTGAGAAAACAAACAAATAATTAGCTAGAAGATAAATAGTATCTGACTTTAAAGTTTACTGTAAAGACAGTATGAGACTGATATAAGGATAAGCAAATATATCAAAAAATAGAATGTCAGTGCCCCAATTTAACAACTGATGCTGGATATCAATTTAAAAAAATTAATTAAAAAAAAAACAACTTTGACATTTACCTCACACAATACAGAAATATTAACTAAAGATGGATCAGGTCCTAAAATAAAAGCTAAAACTGTTAAGCTTCTAGACAAAAACATGATGGAAATATCTTTGTGGTATAGTAATAGACAAGCATTTCTTAGTTCACAGAAAGCAATGAATTTAAAAGAAAAAAGAGAAAATAGATTGCACAAAGAATAAACCTCTTTTTCTCATCAAAAGATACCACTAAGAAGTATAAATGGGTAAGCTATATACTGTGAGAAAATATCTGGGAAAACACACATGTAACAAAGGACTTATACCCAAAATATATAAATATTTACTGAAATTAAAACAAACTTCACAAGGAAGACATGAATGGCCCATAAGCACAGTTATTTCTAATACGAAACATCTACTATGACTCAGAAGTTCCAAAGTATCTGCCTAGGAGAAGTAAAAATATATGGTCAAAAATGGCTTATGTAATACTATTCAAAGCAGCTTTATTCAGTAGTCAAAAACTGGAAACGACATCTATCAGCGGAAGAATGAATTGAAAAATCTGAGTATATTCATACCATGGTATACGACTCAGCATTAAAAAAGGATACATGCAACAAGATGCAACAATTGCTGAGACATTATACTGAGCTCAAGAAACTAAACTCAAATTGGTATTTATTGAATGATTACATTTACAGGAATTACTAGAACAGGCAAAACTAAATTTCAGTGCAAATAATCAGAACAGCAGCTGCCTCAGACAGGTGAAAACTGTTGGAGACGGGAGTTGAGGGAAATGCTCCTTACCTTGATAAGGGTGTAGATTACCCAGATGTGTTCAACAAAAGTCATATAAGTCATCACTTAAGATTTTTGTACTTTAATGTGTATAAATTCATTTCAAGAATTGTAAATGAAAGGCAATAATAGAAATAGAAATTCTAAAAATTTTAAAATGTAAATAATCAAATTAATACATATTTGTTTAAATGAATGAGTGAAACTTCTCCCAAACTTTTCCTCCACCATCCTTCTTAAATAATTGCTAAGGAAGCTACCAGTAAGTTTTATATGTATATTTCCAAGACCTTTTTTCACCCAGTGTTCCATGCATATGTAAAGTAATAATTTTCTAAAATAGCATCATACCCTACATACCTTTCTTTGGTTGGTGTCCATTGCCAGGGGCAGTGAGAGCTGGGCTGAGATCAGCCAGCATCACGGGTGGCTCGGAGGACCAGAAGACTGCAAAGCTGGTCTGAGGAGCCCCCCTCCACCAAAACGCTTCCTAGAGGAAGTTTCATCTCGCGGGATCTTGGGATCAGCGAGTTCCACAGGGGCCATCAGGGGAGTCCTGAGATTATGCTTTTTTTTTCAATAGATCACACTTTTATTTCCCACTTTTTATACCTAGTAACAGAATTCGAGTGTATCCATTCCCATGTAGTCATTGCATTTGTTATTATGAGTAGAATTTGTGTACTTAGTAATATGTATATAGATAGATATAGATTTCATGTATGTGTAAGTGTGTGTGTGTGTGTGTGTGTGTGTGTGTGTGTGTGTGTATTTTCATATATATATGAAAACTTTTAGATACCTGGAACGGGTTAAAAGGAACACTTGTTTTAAACTGCTTCCTAATTGCTTATTATGTAAGCTTTGGTGAGAGAGAGGAAATAAAAATCAAACAACTTGGCACTAACAAAATAATTGCCAGAGTTTTAGCGCTTAGGACTGTCCCTTTTTTAAAAAGAGTGTGAAGATTCATTCTTGGGAAAATTGCATCTCCAGTTCTCTCAACAATATATTCTAATTATTCAGTGCATAATACATTTCATAACTCTTCGTTTCAATAAAATTTATACAAACTGCCTCTGATATCAGTAATTATACAGAAAAAATGATTGAAGTCAATTGCTACTGGTTTGAAATAACTTATATTTGTAAAATATATTCTTACATTCTCACATAACCAGCTATTTATTTATTAGGTATGTGTGACTGGTAACTTCTTCAGTTGAGTTGTTCATTTTAATTATGTATAAATAATTTAGCTTAAAGGCTCCCACAACAGACACAGCCGATACATTTTTTCTGTGTATTCAATTTTCATATAAGCAAAAGCTGTAAACTTTACACTGATACTCTTAAAATTCATTTTGTGTCTAAAAGATAGTCTTTTTAGTTCATCAGCTAATGAAAGAACATTTCAAACTATTGATATCAGGAAATGTTCAACAGTGCCATCCGTAATGTTTTTTTCTTCCCGATTACTTCGTTTCATGAGACTGGACCCCAATACCACCCTCTTTACAGACTTGCCTAAGACTCTTGGATACTATGATATGCGGATTTCTAATTCTATCTCTCTGAACCATTTTTATTTCTCCTTTCATCATGCATGGCCATTACTCAAGTTTCAAGAGGCTTATGCTTTTTTTTTTTTTTTTCTATACAATCTTTCCCTTAAGGGAGATGTATTTGCAGCTTCAAAATATCACTTCCCTGGGGAGTATTTCAAATAAATACGTACCATGATTTCCCATTTTAAAATGCAATAGGAGACACCCAGCTTCCCACACATAATTCTTTTTGAATATACTGCTTCTGTCACCTTCAAAAAACATCCAAATTTGAATAAAACATTCTCCTAAAACAAAGTTTTTTCCTGTTAATAGCACTGCATCTCATATTCTTTATAATATCTTTTATATCTTTCTTGCATTTCATTCTTTCTGGCATAATCTGTACTCAAACTTACCATCTTATCTCTAAGTATACACCCTTACCTATTTTATCCGCACTGCATAAAATGCTCCATCCATGCCAAATCTCATTTTGGATGGCCTTCGTTTACCTACATAGTCCCCCGTGAAAACCTTCCTTGACAATGCTAGTTCACACTGCTCCCTTTCTCATCTCAAGTCTGATAGTCTTTCCTACAATAGATAAGTCCTGCATGGCCTACCACAAAGACAAAGCATTATCTAGCTCCAACAGCCGCTGAATCATGTAGGTTCAGTTTCTCACAATCCAAGCTCACTTCATTTATTTTCAGAGCTGTTTTGACTATCTGCCCCTTTGGGGGAAGCCAAGGAGACTATAAACACCTTGTTCATTTTCAATATGTTGATATCATTAGCCTCTTAACCTTTAAAAAGTGTTCGATGTTATGGTTACCCACCAGTTTGCTGTAAGTAGAGTTAACAATGCTGCTTTCACACAGTAACTAATCTGCTTGAATTTAATTTAAAAATGACTATTCTAAAAAACACTTTTGAGAGACTAAATATACAAATGAATAATTGTCAGATATCATATATGACAATAGAACTCTGACCCACAACCTCTACTGGAACCAGTCCAGGAAGGCAAACTACAGCCTCAAAATACTCAGGAATTATTCAATGACTGCCAACTGCCCTAATTTTTGCCCCTGCTTCCACTCAGGACAAACCAGAAAAAGCCAAATATTATCCTAGTTTATAACATAGGATGCCTGCTTCCAGTTAGCCCACAGCCAACTTCCACATGCCGATGTCCCCCAACCAGAGCATATATGAAGTCTTTTATTTTTCCTCCTCACTATAAAGCTTTTCTGTTCCCCTGCCTGCTTGCCTTGGAGTCTCTGCCAAACACAAATCATGGTGACTGACTCCCTTGTTTTACAGCAAGCTCTGAATAAATAGCTTTTGATTTTTATCATTTGGGTGGTCTTTATTTACACATTCTTAAATAATTTGTTTTTGATCTTCATTCAGTTATAATTGAAATCCTTTGCAAGTGAGGGCAACTTCATCTGTATTTACCTCATTTAGAGAAAGTGAATTATTGAAGTTATCAATGTTTGTTGCCAATGATATGTGCTGGCTCTTAGGCCACTGCTTTCCATATCTTGATCATATTGTGTGTGTAGCAGCCGTTATTATGGATGCAGCTGTATTTGCCATAAGTATTATGCATAGAATTATTAAGCCTGAATGCAGTACTTTTGATTAGGAAGAATGGCACAACTGTCATTGGAAAGTTTAACGACATCTCATTATCAATCTTTGTCTTTAAAGGTTTCTGGAATTTTTCAGGTGCCAAGGCTGGAAACACTTTTTCCTTCTCAATGTTCAATTCTGAAATCACAGAACCACTCCAGGCCTGGGGAAAGCAATCAATACCCTTTTCAATCTGCACTTTCAGTGAACACAATTTAGCAAGAGTGCACAAGTAAAGCATTTTCTGATCCGAAAACAATAGGAACACAGAGCTATAATGCTGTATCTATGTCTCCGCTGATATCCTGATAGAGCAATTTAATTTTGCAGCCAGCCATGTGTAGTTTGTGTGTGACACATTAACAAATGGATGGCTGGTCCATCTTCCCGGCTTCCTGTCAAGATCTGGCTCTTGTGATGCCTTTGGGCATGTCAGAGGGAAATTCAGCCCATTCAGAGCCACATCTAAAAGAATTAGGGGACGTAAATGGGAACTGATGAAGACAGTGGCTGTGAGGAAGGAAAATTAATAGTCTTATAGAAAACAATATGCAATGTATTAACAAATCGGGGAAGTCGACATTTTACTTACTTCTTCAGAACTATTTTAAATAAAATATAGTGAATTTAAAATATCCTCAAGATTATTGAATCTATTCAACATCAGCCAGAATTTAAAAATAAGTAAATCAAATGGAATGCTAAACTGTAATTGGATTTCTATTATATGTATTCTGTATCACAATGGATTGTCCTGGGAATGTTAGACCTGATGTAATAATTAACCTGAGCTTGTCCTAAATGCTTGCCAGAGAGAAGTTGGAAAGAGAGTAGAGAGAATGTATCAGTAGGATTGATTAGGACGTACACTGAATACAAGCTCTCCTCAAAGTAGAAATTCATTTTAATTAGGATCCCAAGCAGGATATGATTCTTTAAAAAAAAGTTTTCCAGTATTTAATTGTTTGAGAAAATGACTTTAATATGATTATTTAGTTTACAAAACAAACAAAAAACAGATACAAAATATGAGAACTTCTTTATAAATAAAAAACTATATTTAAACCTATATTTAAAAATATGCTGAAATATTAGCAATACTTATTGCTGGGATGTAAGATAACAAATGTTTATAAATTTTCTCATTTAATTTATCTGGATATTTAAGATTTGTTAAATATATATAGTTTTTCAATTACAATACAATATTGTATTATAATCAGATAGTAATTAGACATTCATGTAACTTACAAAGTGATCTCCCCAATAAATCTAGTGCATCTGATAACATATATATTTATTACAATATTATTGACTATATCCCCTATGCTATCATCTACATCCCTGTAACTATTTTGTAACTACCATTTTGTACTTCTTAATCCCTTTTCCTTTTTCACCTATCTCTCTATCTACCTTTCTACCTGGCAAACATTCAAAATATTCTCTGTATCTATGAGTTCGTATGAGTTTGTTTCTCTTTTGTTTGTTCATTTTTATCTTTAGATTCTACATATAAGGGAAATCATATGGCATTTGTCTTTCTCTGACTTACGCCACTCAGCATAATACCCTTTAGTTCATCCATATTATTGCAGATGACAAAATTTCATTCTTTTTTTTTATGGCCAAGTAACATTCCATCATATATATACCATTCTTTTCTTATCTGTTGATCAACACCCAGTTTGCCTCCATATCTTGGCTATTGTAAATAATGCAATGAACATATGGACACATGTGTCCCTTTGAAGTAGTGTTTTGGCTTTTTTTGGGTAAATATCCAGAAATGGGATTACTGAGTCCTTTTTTGTCTCTTTACAGCTTTTGTTTTAAAGTCTATTTTGTTTGATATTACTGTTGCTTGTCTATTTGTTTCCATCTTAATGAAATATCTTTTTTTCCATCCCTTTACTTTCACTGTGTGTGTCTTTCAATCTAAAGTAAGTCTCTTCTAGGCAGAATATGTAAAGATCTTGTTTTCTGATCCATTCAGCCACCCTATCTTTTGATTGGAGCATTTAATCTATTTACATTTAAAGTAATTGTCCATAGATATGCAGTTTTTGCCATTTTATCATTCACATTTTTTAATTTTTATTTTTCAATTAGAGTTGACATTTAATATAATTTTTATTAGTTTTTGGTATACAACACAGTGGTTAGACAGTTATATAATTTACCAAGTGATCCCCTTAATAAGTGTAGTACCCACCTGGCACTATATGAAGTTATTACAATATTATTGATTATATTCTCTGTGTTGTACTTTATATCCTTATGACTATTTTGTAACTACCAATTTATATTTCTTAATCCCTTCACCTTTTTCACCCAGCTCCCCAAACCCTTCTCCCATCTGACAATCACCAGTTGGTTCTCTGTATTTATGAGTCTGTTATTGTTTGGTTTGTTCATTTATTATGTTCCTTAGGTTCCACATATAAGTGAAATCACATAGTATTTGTCTTTCTCTTTCTGACTTATTTCACTTAGTATAATACCCTCTAGATCCATCCATGTCATAAATGAAAATATTTCATTTTTATGGCTATGTAATATTCCATTGTAGATATGTACCACAACTTCTTTATCCAATTGTCTATTGGTGGACACTTAGGTTTCTTCCATATCTTGGCTATTATAAACATAGGGGTGCATATATCTTTTAAAATCAGTGTTTCGATTTTCTTTGGATAAATGTCCAGAAATGGGATTGATAGGTCATAAGGTAGTTCTATTTTTCATTTTCTGAGCAACCTCCAAACTGCTTTCCATAATGCATGCACCAATTTAAATTCCACCAACAAGCACAGGGGTTTTCTTATCTCCACATCCTTGTCAACACTTGTTTTTTGATTTATTGATGACCCCATCATGGTTTAAATTTGCATTTCTCTGATGATTAGTGATGTTGAACATCTTTTTATATGCCTATTGGCCACCCAAATGTTCTCTTAAGAGAAATACCTGTTCATTTTTTAGTTCTCAATAATGGTTGTTCTGTAGTTTTGTTGTAATTTTGATATGGTCATGAGAGGATGCAAGCACACATTTATCTACATCTTCATCTTGGCCAGACTTTCCTCAGGATGTGATTCTTTCACAACCCAGTCTAGTCTTCACAGTTCTCTCTCAGCCTCATCTTATCTACTTGCAAAAAGCAATAATTCAGTAGGGATTTCTTGGGTTGGCAAAGAAGAAACGGATGAGGACACAGACTACAGCAGAATGCACTATTGGTCACACTGGTCAAGGATTATCACTAGTTTTTCAGTGTTAAAAAGTCATCTGTTGGTATTAGAATCACTTGATTCTAATTTGTGTATTGTTTGTAATGTGCGTAATTAATTGATGTATTTCTTTTATAAGTTGCTGGCCTGTCATTTTAAACAAATATTTAAAATAATTTGTAGACATTTTAGGAAGAGCTTTTCCAATATTGTTAAATATAGATATTGAAACAAGCTACAACTTAACCTTATTTATTTTTACATTTGCTGACTAAAATTAGGTGAAACCATAGTCCTCGCGGAGTTGTGTTTTAGAGAAATTTCTTTCCATTTGAATATGTTACAAATAGCAATCGGATCATGCATTAAATTCTTATTACCAGTACCCTGTTTTACTCATCAGTCAATTTTTGATTCATACAGTGGTTTTCGTTATCTGACAAGACCTTCACAAAAGATTTGGTTAATGAAATTCACAAAAAAAGGAATACAAACTGAATATAGAAAATTTAACAAAAATCTTATAAAATTACATCTGAAAGATCTAACATACAATACTTAAAACAGTTGGTAAGTGAACATATAATAGATTACATTTAATCATATGTACAATACATGGATGTTTGCAAAAGGGGAAAGTAGATTCAGATTTGAAATTTTCTGATGATGTAAAATAATTATATACTTATTAATACTACTTGAAGCCCTCAGAATGAAAAATCTTCTAAGAATCTCAAGTAAATTAGTCCTCTGAGAGTTAAACTATCAGTTTTAGTTTGAAATATTGGCCTCCACAAAACACACCAGCCTCAAACAACATCTTTTAAATTAATGGGTATTTTCTTTTTTCTAACTATGCAGAGTAGAGGCCCCAGCCAATAATTTGGATAAGTAAATATCATTCAAGGAGTTTCTAAATACAGATTCCTAGACACTTTTTCAGGTGGTTCTGCTTTAGTGGGTCCGAATGGAGCCAGGAAGCTGAATTATTTAACATCGCTTAGGATTTTGATTAAGGTACCTATGACTTCACTTAGAGAAACACTTATCTAAGCAAATTTAAGTTGTATTTATTGAGCTAAACCTGTGGCCTAGAAAACTACATTTGCATATCTACAAAGGAAGTAAAATAAGGCATCAACAAAAGATAGCATAGCTCAGTGATAAATGGAAGAAAGATGTAACCATACAATTGTGGAGATACGAAGATCCAAAGGAGATGTAGGAGTTAGGCAACGCTGGTCTTAAGTGTCTCTATCTCTATTGTCAAAACCTATCCGAATGAAAAGACTTTCCTTCAACTACCTAATTGACAGGTCATCTCTTTTTGTTTTGGGGGGTATCTGGTATTTACAAACCTTTTTCAAAATTATAAATTGGTATCATATTCAACTGGACTGGCCTTGCCTACGTGAAGGTAATGGCTTTATTTGTCATTGTAAAAGAAGAAATAAATTGGCACTGTGGAATCTAGAGCTTATGTGTGTTTTGATTACTCAAAGCCTGAATATTCCTGAACCCACAAGGTTTTCTTTAATAAAATCAAGCCTAAATATGTTTTGTTTTAATATTAGACAGAATCTCCATGTGAAGAGAAGCAGGCATATCTCAGAGTTTCATCTTTTTTCTCAGAAACCCACTGTGAGCTTCAACGGCCACATTGTTCGCCGCTACCTCACTGCCGTGACTTTAAGGAGCTGCTTTGTCTGCACAGGAACATTTTCTTTCATTGTTTGTAAAAGATTTGAGATGATGCCATGGAATTTAAATTAGATTTCTTTTAAAAAAATTCTCAAGAATTAAAAGTAAAATAGAAGTGGATCCATAGAATAACACACAACTAGTTATCTTCACAATAAAATAAAACCAAACTTGTCTTCCTCTTGCGATACTCCTCAAATTTTAGTATGCATATGGATCACTTGTGGATCTTGTTATATGCAAATTCTGAATTATTCACACTTAGCACCTGAAATTCTCCATTGACAAATTGTTGGCATTATTACACTGGTAAACACAATTTTATGTTGCAAGGGTCCAAAAAAGTTCTCTCTTTTCTTCTCTGTCATCTCTGTCTCTCTGTCTCTCCGTCTCTCTCTCTCTCTCTCTCTCTCTCTGTCTTCCCTTCCCATACTAAAAAGTGGGGCCCAGAGATAGTCAAAAGTTCTCGCCCTTATGTAATTCCTGGCTTCTAAGTTTTCTGGCCTCAGTACATTCTTTTCCCCTGATAATTTGCAGCATATGGAGATGTGGCCTTAACCATGCAACAGTGCAATGATATTAGAATGAAATACAATAAGCTTAGCATTCATAAAAGGATAGAGACACAATAGCAGTGGCGATGTTTTCTTTACAGGCACTGAAAAGCATGGTCATTTGGGACATCCAGTTTTGTGCTGCTCTCTGAGCTTATTTTTTCTTTTTTAGTTTTAATTTTAGTAATTTGTTATTTAAGTTCTTATCAAAACATGGTTTGATGAGGTTCAACTACAGCTGTCATTCATTATACTTTCAAATATGTAGAATTTTTTTTGCAGTACATAACTATAGGAAAGCAATGTGACCCACAGTTACCCAGATAAATAAACAACGAACATTTCCAAACTTAATAATTTTGTTTCATGCTTTTGTATTTTTAAAAAATTTTATATTTTTTCAGATCATTTATAGATAATCTGGAAAAAGATTCTTTCTGTGATTTAAACATCAAAACTTCCTTATTTACATTAACTGTTTAAAGAAGTCTATTTCTACTTCTCCTTCATCATTTCCAAATGAAAAGACTCCTTCTCCTTCATCATGCCAACACTCCTCCTTCATCATTTACTAACCTCAAACATTAGGTCAATGATCAGCCCCCAGGAAGTGGAGACAAACAGAAATGGGATAATTTAAGACAGGTTCTTTAGGAAATGAAAAAAATAGAAGTCTGACTAGTCAATGTTTCAACAAATTCATTTATTTGTTTCCTCTTCAAGAGGTTCCGATGCTTGAACAATGAAACCTACTGTTGAATCTGGGTATACATGCCTTAATAAAAATATGGATTAGGGTGTATTGAAGAATTTTCTCCCTTATGTAATCCAAAGCCTTGAAAAAGCTTTTAAAAGGGAGAATTCAGAGAAAACTTCCAAAATATTCCTCTGGAAAAATACCAGCAGAGCTGTCTGCTTCTGAAGCTCCCTGGAACGTGCTTCTAATGAAAGAGACTCCAGGTTTGAGGGCACTCTGGTCAGGCAGCCCATCCAAGGGGCTCTCCCACATGAGTATACGTTTTAGTTCTTGTGTAATTGTCCCTGACAGGTAAGGTGGGTTGCAGAAAAGGCACAGTGACTCATTCTGCTATTGAAAACCCTATCTGGGACTCTGAGCCAGGACCTCAGGCAGGGGTTACCAGAGGTTACCTGGAAGACGAGAACTCAAAATGCTACACAAGCTTGGCCAGCTCTGTTATTTTGTCATTTTAAAGCAAAGACTTTGAACCTTTGTCAGAAAACTATGAGGTTATATGTTTACATAATTTGGAAAAGGGGGCTGAAAATATAAAAACAGGTTCTTTTTAAAAATTTTAACGCATGAAATACACCAGCATATGATTTCAGTAATTACTGTTGTCCCCTGGGAGTATTATGAAAGAATAAGTGAAGGATATAGGGATCTTGCACTTCCTCTGAAATAAGCAAGGTCAGATCAATGGGCCAGTTGAAAGGATCAACATTTTCCTTTTGCATTTTTATGAAAAAATTTAAAAGGTACTTCTCATCAGTTAATTGTTTTTTTTTTCACAAACTTATGAAGTACTGAGCTTTTTAACAGATTCTTGAAAAAAAAAGAACAAAATAGTATATTGACTTTGACCAGAATCAATGAAAAGGGAGAAACAAATAAGTATGAAAACAGACTATTTTTAGGAGATTTCACTGAGAGGAGGAAGGGTTTAGGGTGGATTCAGAAAAAAATAATAGATTTTTTTTTTTAAGTTTTAAAAACTAACCCACTGTTTTAAAGTAGATAGTCATTACATGTTGAGTAACTCAGGAAATGTTGGGGACAACTGAATTGGGTAAACTAAGTTTTCAGTAGTGCTCAGGATTTATTTTTCTTAAGTGAGGTAGAAGATTCAGAGATTCTGAGTAGTGATGATGATGATTTTGATGGTGGTGGTAATAGATTTATTATGAAGTGCTCAGTATCTTTAAGATACTCAACATATTTTGGGGGAGTATGTAATTTAATTATTAATGAGAACCATAACAAAAGCTGATTATTATCATTTTATAAATAAGAAAAAGGAGACCACAGACATTAAAAAATATTAAGGAGCCTGCTCCATTGACTCCAAAATTTGTAGTTGATATAATTTAATAATTATTTTACTGTTTTTCTTGCCTTCTTTTCTCTCTCTTTCCCTTGACCAATACCTCTAGTCATCTTCTGTGTTCTTTTTTTTTTTTTTCCTCCTGAGTACATCTTCATCTTTCCTTTTTCCATTTCTATCTGGGCCCCCTGCGTAGTTATACACAATGAACATTTTATCATTAACGACAGGGATTCTACTTGCTAAAACTATAATAAGCTATTATAAAACTTTAGTGTATAAATTAATATATTGGTGTAGGCTAGGAAAACAAAATCAACGAACAACTACGTGCCAGATTCTAACCCCTGGATTTTATATTACGTCTCATGTTAAACCTTATTAATGTTTTCAGATTTTCTATATTTGTTGGGATCTAGAGATAGATATAGTCTATAAAATTTGGGCTACCTGTAGTTTTATTGTATTGCATGTAGTGCCCAAATTATATAGATCATCACTAAGGATTTAATCATACTAGATAATTAACTCAGTGAGAATTTTCAAGCAAGAACTTCAAACATCTGGCAATTAGATAATCTTTAACATACCTTTAAACTCTGAGTTACTCTTATTAGAAAAATTCACTGTTTAGAAATCATATTTTTCCATTATTTTATTTTTCATTTTTATTTACTAAGAACTTGGTCTCTTCAGTTACATTTTAGAAAACACATGGCACATATAATTTTAAAGTTCAGAAAATATTTAATATGTTGCAGCAAAAAATTGAGGCACTGCTTTTTGTTTTTTCTCTTTTCTTCTAGGATTCAGTTCACAGCTATTTATTTATCATTTAAATGCATTCGACTGAAAAAAATTTTTTCTGCTGAATATAAGAATCATCAAAGATAAAGATGGGCTGATGTTTTAGTGCCTGCTAACATTTGATCTAGATTTATTTACCTTGAAAGACACACTATTTGTCAAAGGCTTATTTAACATGAAAAATTCTCTATGGGCAGCATTATTCAAGTTTAGTCACTCTTGTTCCATGTGTTGGACATAAGGTGGAGGAAAGAAGAGAACTTTCTGTAATCCAATCACAATTCTCTTTTATTTGAATGACAACTTTATAACTTCTCATAAAAAAAAAGTGATATTTATGGACATATATAATCTAATTTGGATTAAATTTTTTTTGGTATGCTTAAGACATCATGTGTGTATATACACACATGCAAGCATATGTGTTTTGGTGGGGAAATGATCTTCAAATCTCTCTCACATTGTTTAAATAGGTTGTGAAATTCCATCCTTTCCATTCAGCTACTCCAATGGATGAAACCACTTCCCACTACCTGTTAAGTCAGTCTGTGTTGCCCTGGCTTTTGCCCTAAAATCCACTGATTACTTTGCTTTCTACACAAAAAAATGTGGTTATTGTTTTTTTTTTTTTCCTGACTTCTTTGTCTATGTGCTTCATTTAATCGTGTATTTATTTATATCATGACAACAGAGCATGCCTTTGGTAAAAATCACTTAAATTGATAACAAAGAATGCATCAGAATCTCCCTCCCGCCCCCATAGTCTCATTGATGGCACAGAGAAAAATACTTTAGCATATATTGATATACAAATGTGTAGGTTTACATATGCATATTTTCAAGATAAATTCCAATAACTTGAAATGTTAGATATTGCCAAATTACTCTCCTGAGGCTTTGGATTATTTTTTTATTAGCACCAAAGGAGTACCCATATTTGTAATTAACGGTCTCATTAGGCATTGTAATTTTCGTGAATCAGACAAATAAAATTTACTAGTCATTGTGACTTTAATTTGCATTTTAAAATTATGAATAAGATTAGGCTAATTTTTATATGTTTATCAGCCATTTTATTTTTTTGCTCATGAATTGCTTGCCCATATTATTTTCTCAGTTTTCAATTTGAGTGTTGATTTTTCTTTCTACTTAAAAATATCTTTATATAATAAACCATCCATCAATGTGGTATATTATTTCCCCTCAGTTTGTCATTTCCATTTTAACTTTATATGTGTATGAATTTATTTTAATATTTTCATGTAAGAACTTTTGGTTTCCATGTAGTCAATATTTTTTCTTAATTTTCTGGATTTTGGTTTTTACTTCGAAAGGGTTGCCCTAAAACAAAAAAGAAAAATGAATTATAATGTGTTTAATATAGTTTTTGTACATATCAAAAGTCTGGTTTGTTATCCTTTTAATCCAAGCATAGCTTAAATGATAGAGATTATTTTCATTTGAAACTATATGTTTGTTTGTTTATTTGCTTTCTATTTCTGATATTCATTTTGTTTCATTGCATTTATATCAGAAAATAGGCCTCTGTATTGGACTTTGACTTGGTAGTTTTTCTGTGACTTAATATGTACTCATATTATAATATTCCAAATACACTTGAAAAGAAGGCTTCTTATTTAATTTTAGGATAAAAATGTTTATTAGTTTGGGGATTTTATCTACTTTCTCTTCAATTTCATTTACTTGTTTAAATTATTAACTTTGAGTCCGCCTTATCTTTTTTCCAAATTTCTGTCTTCTTTTGGGCAATAACAGAGATGTGGGGACTCATAATAAAGTTCTGTAGATCACAGGTACGTGTAAGCACATGTGTATACATGTCTATGAGTGTGTATGTGTGTGTATTGATTTAGCACTCATTTCTCTTTAGCCTACTATAGTCACCAGCTGCAAATCTGATTGCCACCAACTATTTCTCCATTCTTTTGCCACACAGATATTGTTTCCTGAAAAGCTGTTATGTCAAGCAGTTCACTTTTCAACTCCATAGTGTTAGCAACTCTTTGTCATGCAAAGGAGTCAGTGTGCTCCTGAAAGCCACTCACATTTGTGCTCGCACTCATTTTCTGCTTCAAGTAGTGGGGAGTAGGGTGGTATTTATTATCTTCATGACCCTTGGCTTTGGAAAAGTCTTCACCTAGTAAAATTATATATCCCACCCTCTAAAAAATTCTCCTGATCAGTTCTGCTTCATGGTTTGTGGTTTAGTCGGCAGTTTTCTAGCTGTTGTAGAGATATGTCTTTTTTTTGTATTTGTTTCATTTTTTAATTGTTTCTTGGTATCAGAGAAGAGAAAGAGAAATAATTTTCTTTTTGTCTTCTTCTCTAACTGGAAGAATCAAATGACTGAGTTCTTCCCCTATACTCGAGGTTTTTTATACTGCATGTAATACATTATACTTATTTATTTCTAGCCTTTTTTTCATTCAGTTACATGTCCATGTTTTAGTTCTGTTTTGTTTTTTTGTTTGTTTGTTTTTTGGTTCAGAACTTCTAGAAGAACAGAGATAGTGTTCACATTCTATATTTATAACAAAATTAAGCAGTATGTCCACAACTCCAATTTTTATAATATGGTTGAATGGTGTCCTTTTATAAAGAAAAATGTTAGTCAACATATAAGACTTGTAGTTTTCTTTACAACTCAAATAGGAGATGAATACATGGAGGCTGAGAAGAGAGAGTTATTTGTCTTGACTCGAAGGATAGGGACTCAAGGTTTAGTCTGTAGCAGCAAAGAGAAGAGTGGTTACTGTTGTTTGCCATGAAAATATGTTCTAGGAAAGGGAGTAGAGTCAATGTTCTGAAATCATTTAATGAGAAACACCAGGTAATTTATAAGTTGGGGATATGTTTATGGATATTTGTTATTTGGGGGTACTCTGGTCATTTAATGAGAAGAGTATGCTTTAAGGAGGCATATTCAGAGTCTAGAGAACTCCAGAACAAGTGAGATTTGGATAAAATAAATTGTTTTCTTGGATTTCCATGAAATAAAGTAAAAAATCATTAATAAAGACCTTCCTTAAGTTTTCCAAATCCTTATGGTAACTTTCTTGGCTGCCTTAGTTATCGTTAGTATGTTCCACATGAGAAAATATTCTCTGCTACCAGGGAATAAAGATGAAGGATTCTAAAGAGCAATTCAAAGGTCCTATTACTTCTATAACTTTTTAAAAATGTAAGCTAATACTTACATTGTTGTATATTTTTTTCATAGATCTTTTGTATCACCATAGACTCTAAGGGAAATAGAATTAAAAAAGCAATTTCCAGCCTCTCTAAAGGTACAAATCTGAAAATCATTGGGGATATTGATCAACCTTAGGGTATGTTAGTGTACTTAAACATACCTACCTGCTTCACTTCAAGAAAGGGAAATTGTTTCTCAACTACAAGAAGCCTCTGCATATTTTGAGTTGATAAGTCACTTGTCATGGATGTGGTCTGGGGTGAAGAAAGGAAGATGGCCAACTCTATCTTTGTAAGATTGTTTTTACTAATTAGTTTTCAAAATATTTGAAGATTGGAACCTTCCAAACAAGATTTGAAACGGAAGCTTTAAGGGTGAAAAGCTAAGTGATATGTGACATGTTTTATGTGGATATGACTTCATGGTAGAGTGGGATCCTAGAGACACAGCTTCTGAGTTCTTCTTTTTCTCTCCAGCCCCAGTTTAATCTAAATAAAGTCCTAGAACTCTATCAGTGTAATTGTAAGCTTACTGTTTATTCAGCAGAAGCACATCTGTACTATTCTTGATATTAGGGTAGTGTAATGTGTTGAGTTATACCTCCTAAATATCCATATCCTAATTCATGGAACCTGTGAATATGAACATATGTGGAAGAAGGGTCTTTGCGGAAGTAATTAAATTAAGGATCTCAAAATGAGATCATCCTAGATAATCCAAAAACTTTAAATCCAATGATAAGTGTCTTTATAAGAAACACACAGAGGAGACACATATATAGAGAAAAGAAGAAGATCATGTGGAGATGAAGGCAAGAATTAGGGTTAAGCAACCAAAAGCCAAAGATACTTACAACCACCATAAGCTAGAAGAAGCCAGGAAGTATCCTCCCTAGAGCCTTTAAAGGGAGGGGTTATGGCCCTATAGATACCCTGATTTTAGACTTCTAACCTCCAAAATTGTGAGAGAATACATTTATTCTGTTATAAGACACTGTTTGTTACACCATCTAAAGGAAACTAATACAGGTGGTTTAATTTCTTATTGTAAGAGAATTTAGCAGAGGTTACCAGAATAGTGTCTTTACTCACTGCTATTGTGACCAGGGAATAAAAGAACAGAACAAAATTAGTCTTTCGTGATCATTACTAGAGAGAGTATTTTACGTATTATGAAGGCTTATATTTATGTCTATTTATTCAATATTTTTTTTGGAATGTACTAAGGTACTCTTTGAGGGACATAGTGGGAAACACATAAGATATCTGATCGTATAGAATTTACATTCCAAGGGGTATCATTAAGAAGTTTTTTGTAATAAAACATTTTATTTATAAAAACATATTCTTTAAAAAATTTTGACCGGTATCATTATTATGTAAAAAATAAAATCCTTTGTAAGCTAATGTAAGAATACCATGGGACCTTTTTCTCAGCTATAAAGGATGTTCGAAGGTCTAATCAACCTATGGTGTGGCTCTGCTTCTCAAAATGTTCCATGTGTGAAAGGTTGCTTTATTTATTCCATTGTTTTCTAATAAATTGCCATATCTTCAGAAAACCAAATGGGAAAAAAGAATAAAAAGAAGCAGCTGACAATTAAATGCTAGAATAGAAGAAAATAAATATTTAATGGTATGACTAAGTATAAGAGTATGGGGTTATTAGAAAAATATTGAATTGAGAGTTTTTAGTGGGTATTTTAAGCTTTTCTTTCCTTTTTGTTCATGCCAAGCCACCTCAGGCAATCGAGACTCAAGAGGTTTCATGGTATGAACTGTTAGGCCATAACTTAGTGAACTAAAACACAGCATATGGCAATTAGTGGCATGCGGTTTCCTTTAAGCTATTCATTTGGCCAGTGTAACAGGAGCACCTAAATTCCTTCAACTTATCATAATTTGGTACAATGGAAGCAGTCCAAGGAAAGAGGGGCATTGCAGGAGAGAAGCGTTCCAAAATGCGGCAGTACTCAGATAATGAAGGATGGGGAGAAAGAGTTATATACACAGAATCTTTACCACACAATGCAAATTAGACACAGAAGAACAAAAGCTGGGAAAGACACATGATTTAATGAAATAAAAGTCCTCTGGCATCAGGAACTCTTCAAAAGTTTCTTTGACCCATTATTTTTACCATTTCACATTTTCACTTTATGAAGCATAAAAGGTGTTACTTGGTTTGTATTCTTTTGGAGGAGTTGAGTAGCTGTTAATTGTTCTATATTTAAATTCTAGAGAATTCCTTCTTCTGTCTTTTATTTGGATCATATAAAAACATACTGTACACCAAAAACCAGAAATCCTCAGGGCATTGGGACAGACTTTTCAGTAGAATAATTGCCTAAGAAAGATCATCTCATATCATCTTTAGTTGAAAAGTCACCTTCTTTTTGTAAAATATATCACTGCATCACATTTTCCTCTAATGTTTGTGCAAAAGTTGGGGTATAAGTACCCTTTGTTCAGTTGCCAAGTTAATGTTTTTACATTAACATTACTGATTAATCATAATAAAACAAAATGTGCACCAAATCACACTTGTGTTCTGTAAACATGTTTACTTCTATAACCAAAACTATAGTAGTTATAAAGAAATGTAAGGCTTGACTGCCAAATGTTTTTACTCTTTTTTGTTATTAATGCATGGAAATAGTGATGATGATGATAATAATAGCAATAATAAAAGGAAGAGGAGAAAGAGAAGGAAGAAAAAAGAAGAAGGAGGAGAAGAAAGAAGAAGAAGGAGGAGAAGAAAGAAGAAGAAGAAGAAGAAGAAGAAGAAGAAGAAGAAGAAGAAGAAGAAGAAGAAGAAGAAGAAGAAGAAGAAGAAGAAGAAGAAGGAGTTGAACCCATAAGTGTTAGGTACTGTGCTAAGTGATACACATTTCTTTTTACACAGTGACCTTGCAAGGATGGTATTATTGCTTTCATTTTATAGGAAAAGTCTCTCTTCCATCATCTAAAGCTGAGAGCTGGAGTGATGGACAGTGTGCTCAGCATTTCCAGATCTAGTTATTCAAAAAAACTATAAAATCTGCATTTCTTTAATGTAAAATGTTCTGATTTTAAAATGTTTTCACAGAATTTATTTTTTAAAAAATCATGTATGCCAAAAATAAAACCTCTGTAGATCTGCCTTAAGCTCTCAAGTTTTTGAAATCATAATCATTCTTCATGAAAAGACTTCTATCATTAAAAATGTCTATTATATACTATCTTCTTTAAAATACGGCATTCTGTGTAGAAAAGAATCCTAAGATCATTCTAATGAATTCATCTTACAAATGAAGAAATTAAATCCCAAAGTAGGAAAGCACCTATACTAAGGTCACACAGTAAAGAGCAAAAATAAAATAGGAGATAATCTTCCTCTGAATCTACTTACATTTTTTTTTTTTACACTCTACCGGGCTGCCTCAAAACCAAGCCAGGTGTGGAAGATGTAACATGTCGCTAACGGGTCATTTGTTTACTTCTTTTCCTCAGTTATAGCTAATCATCACTGCATAAAATCACTTTTTTAAACTGAAATCTATACACATCTATACATGTAAAAAATCTATTCATTTTGTTGCTGTTTTATTTTATAATGGGGGATACGATACCAACACAATATGTAAAATGAAATGACACCAATAGCTTGATAAAATATTACATACATATATATTGTTTGTGAGTTGCTGATGGTCTTATTTCATAACTTTAGTCAGAGATATAAAATTACTTAAAATACCTCAAATGAAATAAACATAGAAAAAAATATTTATATTTGTAGCACTCACTAAGACTTTGCCTGGTTCTTATTTTATTTCATTTCTTAGTTTAGGAAGCTTACTTGCATACTAATGATACTGTGGATGCAATCCTCTGGTGCCTTTTGGTTCTCATCTTTCATTATTGATGCAATATTTTTGCTATTTTTCTTTTATTCTCAATGTTTACGGTCCACAAAGAGTTGCACTTTATAGGTCCATCGATGTAGTTGTATGATTACATTTATCAACTCTGAAACGTTTTGTACAGTCATTAGTCTTTTACAGGTTTAGAGTTTTATAATTCTACTTAGATTCTTCCTCATTGTTTCTTGTATATTTGTAATCTATTCTTTTAATGCAGTTATCAATCAAAATATTGTAGTGTAGAAGTGAACATAATTTATAATCTCTAGGAAAGACAAACCTCATTTTTTACTATATTTTAGTAAAAGTGTATATTGAATTTTTGGGTGAGATATATTCATTTTTTTAAAAAGTAAAAATAGCAATAAAAAAGGGGATTGAAAAAGGAAAAGTCTTAAATGGAATTACATAATTAAATATTGATATGTAAAATATATTTTATAATATGTATATATATACATACATATGTTTTTATATGGGAAATTGGAAGTCACATCCCTTTGGTCTTTAAATTTTTAACTCTAGAGGATTAAAAAATTAATCACATATAAATTAAGCTAATTAGATCCCTTAATAAAGGTTAAGAAATTGAAACAAATAAACTTCTATTATGCGCTCAGTAAGTTACTATGGTGGTAAAATATAACACATGACCTTAGGTAACATATCAATGGAGAAACAAGCTTACTTCACCTGAAGTCCTTTTAGCTCTAACTCTAGGGAAAAATAAAAGCCAGCCTTAATTAAATGCTTCCTATGTGACAAGCTCATTGCTAAATCGGTTGCTTCTATTATCTTATAGAACTCATAACATGAAAATGTCACAAGAACTTAGGGGACAAAGAGGAGACTAATTGCGAAGGAGTAGTGGGAGGACTTGGGTTGGAGTGGAAAATGGGGCCATTAGATGAAGAACAGGTAAGGGATTTGGACCTGCTGCATGGGACAGATTCTCCTGAGCTTCGTGTACAGGTAAATGAGCATGGTACCATATAGGGTGTGTACATCCTTTTGAGATCCATTAGGATGCCTAGAGACTGAAAACCATAAAAATTATTTTTATAGCAAAAGAGAACTCATGGGTCTATGGCTATGCCACCCAGAACGTGCCCGACCTCATCTGATCCCGGAAGCTAAGCAGGGTCAACCTGGTTAGTACTCAGATGGGAGATCGCCTTGGAATACTAAATGCTGTAGGCATTAAAAAGAAAGAAAGAAAGAAAGAAAGAGAGAGAAAGAGAGAGAGAGAGAGAGAGAGAGAGAGAGAGAGAGAGAGAGAAAGAAAAAAGAAGAAAGAAAAAGAAGACAGAAGAAAGAAGAGAAAGCAACAGAAAGAGACGTAGAAAGAGACATAAAGCAAAACAGACACGAAAAGAAGAAAGAAGAAAGAACAGAAGACGAAAAAAGAAATCAAAAGAAGAAAGAAGAAAGAGAAAGGAAAGAAAGGAGAAGAAAGAAAAGAATTTATGGTAGGTTAATGCAAATGGTGATGGAAAGAGAAAGAAGAACACACACGCAAACACACACAAATCGAGTTAAATTATTGCTTATTTTTAAAACATTTAAACAGACACATTTCTAATGGCATACATGTGGTAGGTAGTTGAGTATGGGTGAGGGTGGGTAGATAAGAAAAACAAAAAAAATGAGTGGGATTGTAATAGTGGAAGCCATAAAGATATGCACAAAATATAATCTATAAAGAGTAAATCTTTATGTATTGTTTGTAAACATTTTATAAAGTAAGCAATTTTATTAGGTGGTACCGATTTTAATAGAATGGGAACAAGTTTTGTCTGATGTACAGATCAAAATAAGCAACTCCACGTTTTATGAGTACACTCCTATACTTTCTTGTTATGTAGCCTTTACAAACTTATTCATAAAGCAGTTTTGCCATATTCCATTCTGGTTACAAATAGAAAGTACCTTCCTATCTCTCTTGGGAACTTTCTGTAAATATAGAAAGTTAGAATTTGGCCTGAATTGTATGCCCCATAAATAAAGAGATGATTTAACTAGAATGTTGACTCAAAAAATCTTCTCCAACAGACTTGAAGAATGTATTTTTTTCTGCCCAGATTTGTGAGATGTCATGCATTGTCTTTCCCCCAAATTCTTTGGATTTCTCTGATATGTCCGTTGTTTAAAGGCTCAATCATTTTGGTGTGTATGGTAGTTCTGCAAAGAGTGAACATTTAAGCCCATTTTTACAATTTTACTTTTCTTTCTAGGTAAGTAATCTGCTCCTTTTCTTTCCACTTGAGTTCTTATGAGATCTTTTATTTCCTGAAACTTTAAAACTGTTAATATATGTGTATGTATGCCATAAACATATATGTAAACTTATGTCAATAAAGATATATCTGATGTATTGCCTCATGTATGATGAGTCTTTGTGCTCTATATATTTAGGTACTTCAGTTCAATAAATCTTTCTTCTATTGTATCTCTGAATATTGTTTCTATGTTATATCATTTGCTCTGTTAATGTTACTATAATAAAAATTATTATAATATCAAATCTCGATTATATCCTCCCAAAGCTATTATCTTTTCTCTAAACATTATAAAATATTTTCCTTCTTCCTCTATATTCCAAAAGAGCCTTTCAAAAACCTTAGCATTGCTCTGTATGTTTTTTAATACTTTAAACTCTGTGTTATTTCTTTTCATACACATATTTTTTTAAATCTCGGTAAGTCTAAATTTTAGCTATCAATAAGATCTTTATGTTTTCATCTTTGGGCTTTGTAATATTTAATTTTATATGTTAACTTAATTGGCTAAAGGATAGCCATATATCTAGTAGAATATTACTTCTGGGTTTGTTAGGGTATTTGGAGAAGAGGTCGGTGTTTGAATCAGTATACTGAGTAAAGAGATTTGCCCTTACCAATTTGCATGGTCACCAGCCAATCTTTTGTGGACCTGAATAGAATGAAAAGGTGAGTGAAAGGCAAGTTCTCTTTCTTTTTGAGCTGGGACATCCATTTTCTTCCCTTGCTCAGATTTCAGGTCATCAACGTTACTTGGTCTCAGGCCTTCAGACTCAGCGATTTATACCAACAGTCCTTTGCTTCTCAGGCATTCAGCATTGGACTGAATTATTCCACTGGCTTTCCTGGTTCTCTTACTTGCAGAAGGCAGATCTCAGCCGCTATATCCATATGAGTCAATTCCTATGATTAATCTCTTGATTCTGTTTCTTATTTCATTGAGTTTATAATAGATTCTTATTTCATTGAGTTTATGTTTTCATTCATTCCTCTCCTATTTCACTGTCAAATATTGTTTAAAATCTACTATAATCTATCCCCCATCCCTGACACATACGGAGGCTATGTTTCTTTACTTTTGCTTAGATACCCTTTGAATCTTCCTCAGAGGGCCATTTCCTGATTCTGGTGGAGAATGTGGGCTCAGGCTGGCCACTGAATTCGATACTTTAATCCATCATTTACTATCTATGTGCCTATAGAATGACTTTATTTTTCTCTGCCTCAGTTTCTCCATCTATCAAATAAGAATAATTCTAACTCTCTCACAGCATTATCATGAGGAAGAATTCAGATAAGGCACTTAAAATGGTGTCTGGTCCAAAGTATGCTATTAATGTGAATTATTACTATTCTCTATTATTAATCTGAATGGTCCATTAACGTAGATTTGCATATAACAATTCTGTGATTCTCTAATCTGAAGGATCTGGAGAGGTAGCTACTATTTGGCTAATCCCAACAGGAGATTTTAATTTCTGCACAGTTCTTCCCTGTGTTTGTTGAAACTGTCATGCAAAATCCTACCTCCCTTTGAAGCTTATCTGTTTAATGTTTTCACAATTCTATTCTATGGCTGGTTGCTTGTGTGCAATACCTGCATACAGAGCCCTAATACCTTAGGGGAAGGGAAAGAGGTGAGAAGAAAGGTTGCCTCCTACTTTTGAGAAAGTCCTAAAGTTCAGGAAAGATGCCTGGTACCTTGCAGAGAGATGGGCGCCATCCATGCCAGAAAGAAGTAGCACAAAGTTCTTATCCCTTTAGATGTTCTGCTTAGGATAAAGTGGCCCAAATCTTTGTGACTAATATTATTTTTTCAAAGGGGCTGTAAATGCATTGTCCTCTTTTGCTCCAGCATCACTTATTGCCTCTAGAAAAAAAAAATTAGTAGAGAAAGGAACATAAGAATGAAGAGTGCTCATGATTGAACATTTGGAGTAAGCCACACATGATTTAAAAAAAAAATCCTTTCTTATTCATCTAAGTAAGTACTTCAAAATTTGTGATAAGTATATCTTACTTTTACTAATTTCGTTGAATTAAAATTTCCATTTTTTTTTTTTTTGCATCTATTCTGGAAAGAAAATTGACTTTTTCTCCTGAGACCAGTTTTGTCAAAAAATGTACAGTATAGATTTCAAATCACTTTTATTCAATCCTTCCTGACTACCCCTCTCCACTCATTAAAAACACAATGATCTCTAATTATACTATTGCAGGAGGCACCTAGCTAGTCTCCCCACTTATACTTGTGCCCTCGTTATCAATAAAAATGTCAAGTGATCTTTAAACATGGAATCTGACTTTGCCACTCAATCTTCTTATAACTCTTTCCAAACTTATCTTCAAAAATTCTCCCAATGTTCCAAACACAAGCTGTTTATAAACACAGAACCTATGTATATGATTTGCCTTCACTGGAAAGTTTTTTGGTCACTCTGCCTTTTCTCACTTCTCTCTCCCCTTTGCCTCTATAGTTCCTGTCTCCTCAGTCAAGATTAGTTTCTGTGTCCTGTGTTTTTCTAACACTAATTTTTTTTCTTTATTACCTTACCACAGTTGTTAATATTTATCTACATGATTATTTATTTCATTCTATCAATCCAAAGAGATTTTAAGTTCCATGAGGTAGACTTCATATTTAATTTTAGAAGGGTTGTATTAACATTTAGTGGTTTATGATACCAAACATTTGAATGGATAAATTTAAATCTTCTAAGATTCTTATTTAACATCGTGGTATTAATAAACTCTGAGTATTCGCAGTTAGTGATAGCTTTTATAAGTTTCAAGATTTGTTCCCATCTAAACCTTTTTGAATTTTCTTGCTTATAAAGTTCACTTAGACCTTTGAAAGAGGGCATGAGGAACAAGAAGGAGAATTCTGACATATTTTTAACAAAGAGCTTTATTCTTTCTTTATCACACGCTGTATGTATTCTCTGTTGTTTTTCATATATTATTCATGCTTCAGGCTTTCTAGAGGTAAAAGTTTTAACATTTTTCATTTTTTAAATATTATGTAACTACTGAATTCTTTTCCTCATGTTTATTGAACTTTGTCTACTCTGCTTCATTATGCGAAACTAGCAATCTCCTTGTATGCTCTTTACCTAGACCTGGAGCTATTCCTTCCTAGCATCTTGATACACAGAAAAAGTTAGTATCTATAATCTCTTACCTGCAACGAAATTGTTAAAAGATTAGTCTTAAAAATAACGCATATAGGTAATATGTTGAATAAAAATAAAAATAGAAGTGGGTGCTTTTTGTGTTCTGTCTTTACAGTAAAATACAGACAAAATACTAAAAAGCTAATTTTCTATTTTAAATGTTTGATTTTCTGGTAGTTGAAAACAAACTCCATGTTGGGAAAATTAAATATTGAAAAAATATCATATTGCTTCAAAATATATATTCAAAGTACAATTATGCAGTTTTGACCAAGATTTTCAAATATTATTTTTGCATTGTTAGTCATCTTTTTGTGCTGTTTCTGTACCTTTTATCCCCACAGTTTCTTGTTATTTCTTCAGAAGACATTTATTTGCAAATAACAGACAGTACTTAGAGAGGCACCTCTTTCTCTAGTCATTTTTTTTTAATTATGATATCAACAGTGTTGACTGTCTCACGAAATATTTAGTTTTAGATTATTTTTAGTTTGTCATCAGTCTTAACTGCTAAAGGATTAGATTAACCGCTGGTGCCTGTTTCTTCCCAAATTGTTGTGGTACAGAATTAGAACAGAGATGTACATGGCCTTAGGCAAGCCATTTAGCTTCTCTGTAGTCTTCTTTATTCATTTATAAAATGGGGATTAAATGACCTTTCTATACCTACCTATCAAGAGTGCTTTAGATAAAATTAGATAATAAACTTGAAAGTACAAGGGAAGTAAAAGTGTTGTAATAAAGTATGATAATCTATTCTAAGAAAACCAAATAGAAAAACAAGTATATAAAGGCTTTTAAAAGCAGATTTGTGTGTGTGTGTTTGTGTGTGAGTGTGCGTGTGTGCACGCACACGTGTGTGTGTCTAATTGCATTCAAGGATCAATTTGCCATCAAATTAAGTGTCCATTTGAGAGTATAAGAAAACCATTTTCTTTTTCTCTTACAAAAATGTTTAATACCTAATGGATGTGGATTTTAAAAAGAGTTTAAAGTGAAATTTTTGTAACTTAAAATTTTTATATTAGAAAATAATCTGAGTCAGAGGCCAAGCTAGATAGAAACTCTGGGTGACCTTCTCTGACTTACAGAGAGACAGACTTTAGGTAGAGAAAACCATTAGGTAGTCATTCTCCACAGACAATGAAAGAAAGAAGATGAAAGGGAGATATCTGACAAAATGCTCCTAAATCAGAAAACTCAAAAAAAAAAAAAACTTAAAAGATAAATTCTTGAAAAACACTGATGGGTAGAAGAGAAGCATCATATTTTCAAACAACAATAATGCCCCTGTGCTGTCATCTGGTTTTCATTTCATTTTTTTTTTTCTTTTCCCTTTTTCTATGTAGTAAAACAGGAGACGCTAGGAAAAAAAGCAAAGAAATTCCATGGATGAATGTGATCTTTGCCAAAGAGATTGTAAACATTTAATGGTGTTTTTTTCTAGATCAAGATCAAAGGTCGACTTAAAGCCTATAGCAAGGACTTTTAAAACCAAGTTCACTGGATATACCGAAGTATACTGGCTTCATGATAAAGGCTCACTTAATGAAAATTGGGAAGAGTTAAATCCATCAAAGCCTGAGAGAAAATCATCATTAAGTCAAGCAATAAATGATAGCAATTAAAAATAACGAAAGGGAAACACAATTATATGTAGATATATGTATATGGTGTACAGCCAAATTCTGTAGAATTTAAGTATGATATTCTTTATTACTTACTTTCAGTTGTTTTCTTAAGGAGTTCAACTTTTATTTAATAAGCATGAATATGTGATGATCATGCTTTGATATTTGATTAACCATACCTAGAGAAATTATTTCAGTTTTCACTCTGAGGCTGCATAGTTGTATCTACTTTGTCTGTCATTCTAGTTATGCAAAGGGAAGCGAACCCCAGTGGATGCAATGGACAACTTTACCAAGACAAGAGGAATCACCTGGAGTTTTAAAAAGAGTGGACATATACTCTTTTGTAACTCTAATTATAGAATTTTGAAGCCATCTCTGGAGATTTTCTTTTTTAGTTTTTATCTATCTTTTCTTTTTTAATCTCGTCGCCCATTTCATTTGGGCAATCAACAATATCTGAAATTGATTTAGAATAGTTTCTTAGAAATTCTTTTGTTTTTTTCTGGAAAGTATTCCCAATTTTACTTTAATTTCTTGTTTTAATACATAAAATTGTGTTATAAATAGCAACGAGTAAAAAATAAAATAATCATAACATAAAAGAAAAAACCTTATATGATTTATTATGTGTGCTTATCTGCCTTGCAACTTTGAAAGTTAATTTCCAGAGGGCAGAGGTCATAATTAGCATCTTTCTTCCATGAATATAAACAATGTGCACTGAAGGCTTTATTTGCAAAGCAAATGAAACAAAAACTAAAAAGCCTTCAGTTATTATGGATTAAGTAAAATATGCTTTAGATACAAAGTAAGAGGGATTTTTGGTCTTATTTTTAATCACCGGACATAGGAACAGAGCATATTCTGTATATACCAATTATCGTTAAATTCTTAAAAGAGCTAACATTTTAAAATTTGATATATATAAATATATGCTATGAATTCCTACACAGAGTTTGTGAATGATGCAAAATACATGCATAAACACTTTTAAAAATGATTTATTTAAAAAAAGTAACTTGTGATTACATTTATTAATTGTTATTGAGATATTTCTATCTCAGACAGGTTATTATTATAAGACATTTGTGATTTGGGGAAATTTTTAAGTTGTGTTGCTATTCCATTTAGAAAATAGAAAGATCATGGTGAATAACTAAGGCAGAACATATACAGCAGAAGTTCATGTCAATGGGAAATAGCCATCTTTTCTTTCATCTAAAATTAAAGAAAATAGAAAAGTGTCCGAATACTTTTAATCAAAAATAACTGAAAATTCCTCATATGACAAGTTTTCCAAAATAGTTCTGAAATAAATTTTCTTTCTTTAATTTTACTTAATTTAATTTTTCTCCTAATCTATTTCTTCTTGCTAAAATGTATTTAATTTCCAGTAAGAATCACAATACAATTTAACACTTTTTTTTTTTCTAGAAGTCTTTCCTCCTTGACCTCTCTGCTGACATCATTGATAATCACTAAAGATAAAAGTTTACAAATTTCAGAGTAACTTTCAGGTTTTTTATGAACATAGATTTGTAATCGAGCCAACTTGTGACAAAAAAAAATAGGTAGCAGGTTTGTGAAGCAAATTAACTGGGGGCCAAATTTAGCCTTCTAAATTCATTTCATTTGCACTTCAGCTTGGACTTAAGCCATTAACACAGCAGGAAAAAGCACTGGTTATGCACCAGGCCACCAGCACTTCCATGCATAAGATTTTGCTGAATGACAGAAATAATGAATGTAATTAAAACAGCATGTAGCCAAGAAAAAATAATTAGTATACAAGTTGGATGGCTCTGGGATGTTTATGACATGACAAAACATTTTAAAGGATTATAATAATATTCTAAACTAGTTTATTTTCCAAATAAGCGCTCACGTATCATAATATTTGATAAATGAATGTACTTAATAATTATTTCTAAGCTTTAAATTTAGGGTGTTCTGTTTTAATCCTTCAGTTTTTAATATCAGATTTTTCCCAATTACTCTTGAAATAACACCTATGAATTATTTAATTATTATATTCAAGAGGAAGGAGTAATAAAAATGCCCTATGGTCATAAAATAATGTTAGTTGAGATTTTCAGGAGTTGTCATTAATGAAATTTGAAAGCATATTTTTAAAAATTCTAAATTCTAAATTGTTCATCTGTAATCATACAGGCTATATTTTTCAAAAACTTTTTAATCCTGAGAGAGAGATAGAAATCTAAATTTCCTCAGGGAAGATTGTTTTGGGAAATTAAGTCAATCACCATTAATAACAGTACTAATTCTTTAAAATCACAAAAGTGTAGTAAAATCATGAAACTGTAGTATATTCTGGGAAGCACAAGTCATTAAAGATAGAAGAGATACAAATATTATTGACAATTCTTTTCATTTTCTAAAATTAAAAAAATACTTATTTAAAAAATAATTTAAAGACATATTTTAACAATATAAGATATCTTTTATTCTCTAACTTAACTATTAATACTAATGCAAAACAATTTTGATTATCTATTTTTTTTCATATATCTTTGTGAAGAAAAATCTATAATGACTTCTAATCTTTTTTTTTTTTTTTTTGTAAAATTTTTGGAATTCTAAGAACTTATAGTTAGAAAATAAAGGTAGGTCGTGACTCTAAAAAAATGTGACAGAGTGGATAGAATTTTGTTCATTCTTTAAATATGACCAAATAGTAAAGGAAATGCAAAGTAGAGAGAGAGTTTGCCAAGTGCCTGGAATTAGGAAAGATAAAGGAAAGCTCAAGATTTGAGCCTTGGATGTCTAAAAGAATTATAATGCTATTGATAGATATACACATAGGACATTATGTTTGTTGGGAAAATGATAAAATTAAGATGTTGAGGTTGAAGTAAACGTGAGGCATTCAAGGTGAAAGGTTTTACAGATATTTGACAGTACAAGAATGTACAAAGTGAAGCTCTCAATGATGGCAGATGTTTGCAGAGACCATTGCTTAAAGGTATTACTTAACAATTTACTTATATGGTTGAGGCTGTATTTCAAATGATTGACATGCAATTTCCTCTTAAAAAAAGGAAATCGTGTATAAGGGCAAATTTAAAAAATATTACATAGAAACATAAATTGAGATATTATTATAGCTATTACATTTTAAATACTTTTGAACAAGTCAATAGTATTGCTTCACTTTGCCTATGAGAAATAGACAATTTTATATTTCCCCATAAAATTTAAGATTCCAATTCAGAATATTTATTTGCAATCATATCAGCTGTAATTGTTGAACTATTTTTAATCTTAACAGGGCGTAAAACTCAAATTTTCTCAAAAATGATTTAGGGAAACATGTCGAATGTCACAGAAAGTGAGAAAAACAGAGGACTGCTTCACTGGTTCTTCCCAAATTGTACATTGAATGTAGGAAAAATGGTGGATTCTGCTATTTAGAATGTAAGTTGCATATCATACTGCCTTTAAACACTGAATACTGTAAAGCATTTTGTGGAGTCCCTGCCCTCCAGAAGTTCACAGTCTAATGAGAGAGATAAGCATGCTACATTGTGATCAACTACTGTAGAAATGTGTTGCAGTCCCCCTTCGTTAAAACATTTTTTTAAATCTTAGCAGTGTTGGGCTTCTTCCTAGCTCATGCATGCATGATTTTAACTCACAAGGTTCTTCCTTTTATCTGGAAACATAATTTCTTACATTTTATTCTACGCTTGTATTTAGCTTACATGAGAGAGGCTCTCTTGAGGATGTATCTGATGGGAGACACTCGTTTATATTGAATGATAAAATAATAATGTGTCTTACTAGTTTTCCCCTATAGATCATTAACTTAATATGTGCTTACACTGCTAAGGATTTCTGACTTTAAATAATTAAGTTATTGCTTGTGACACGATTTTTTGTTATTTAACTTTAAAATTTAGTCAATATCTGTGTAAGTATTGAAATAGTTGAAATAAAAGAGTTAATCTGCATGAGCACAGGTACCAAAGCACCTAAATAACATGTTATTACTGTGTTTTGTTGGAACTGGTCACTTATTGTAAGTAGAGGTTTTAGCTGAAACAAATTATCGGAGACTGATGGTCTATCTGGCAGGACTCATGGCCAGCATTATTTTGGCCGTTCTTGATTAGGACGTGGATGCTAAAAGGCCAAGGGACTCTTAATTGATTGTTATTAACAGTCTGTGTACTGTGAGTAATAATAAAACTGGACCAGGGAGATGTTTTTTAAAAATAAGAGCTAAAGAGAATTAGGATGATCACTTCCTCAAATACAGTTTGGTTGAATGTGCTTATAAACAACATCAGAGGACCTATATACCTTTCTTTCAACCCTATATCTCAAATATCTTGGAAGACAGGAAACTAATTTTAAAAATAAAAGCTGTAAAGACTTATTTAAAATTTCATTAGCTGCATCACACATATAAAGTCTGGGGCACACTGGAGTCCATCAATTGATCAATTGTATACTTGATACAACTTTGAACATAATTTTTAGAATCTATGGCCTTACCGAACTATGTTTTACAATGATTTAACAAATCAAAAGACACATCAGGTCAAATAGATAGTACAGTTAAAAGTACTTCTGAATATAAATATAGACATGATATTAAGATTTATATTTGGCTCTAACATTTGCTTTAACTCTGGCAAAAACGGTCATGCAACAAATGAAAATAAAAGGGGAAAAATGGAGAAGAAAGGAAAAGGCAGGCCAGGGCAGGGCAGGGTAGGGCAGGACAAGATGGGAAAGTAGGGAAGGGAAGGGAAGATAAAAAGACTATGTCATCTCTAAACTAGTTTTGCAGCTTGGCATGAAACAGATAGTGGAAATCACAAATACTTAAACATGATATTTATCTTATTAGTAGTGTTTTCCTGTAATACAAAATACCTAAAACAACAGGGAATGACGGATTATATACAATTTTCTCAGTTTGGCTTGAACACTAGTAAAAAGTCATTAAATAATTTCTCATCAGGCTGTGAATAAGAAGTTGGCATTTATGTGATTTCCAACAGGTGAATAACTTTGTCTTAGATATAAAATATCCATTATTCATTGGCCAAAACCCAACAAAGTACTTTAAATAAAAATAAATAACTAGCTTTGTTTTAAGTAACAGATATCAAAAGTACAGGTCGATACATACCATATTGCTATACCTGCTTATAAGCATACTGATGTGGATGATTTAGTAAGTTAAATAGTATCTCAAAATGGTGAGTTTAAACTCAAAGGAAATTATTATAACAAATGCACTTATAATTCTCTAATTAATCTTCTTTATTTATGAAGATACTGGTAGAAAAATATAATGTCACTAAGTAAGCTCAGTGTAAAGGGAAATCCAACCAACAAGCATGTTGACCTCTTTTTTTGTCACTCCAGCTGCAACTTTTAAAATGATAGTTTTATTCATTTACTAGTTCTTCCTGGACTTAAATAAATTGTACAAATTTATATTAATATTTTAACGTTGTTATTTTACTTTTTATCATTTAATTTTAATGAATATAATTATCTCTATATATTGAATTGTCTCCTCATTATGGACAAAATATGTCCTTAGGGATCTACATTACTTTGCAAAATTATAACAATATGAAATTAACACAATTTCATTTTTAAAACTTTCAGGATTGAAACCAACCCAAATGAGAAATATATTGAAATATCTTTAGGACCCTCAATTCCATTAAGTGGAATTAAGTGATTCTCCATACATCATACTGAAGCCTTTAGAATAAATAAATAATTGCTCACTCTATGAATATATTTGTCATATCCACGTTAATAAATGAATGACTCAGTAGATGTTAAAACACAGTTTATTGGTAAAAAACTATGTCTACTACAAAATTTTCTGGAAAATTTTTTCTCAATATTCCTAAAGTACAAAGACTGCTACTATGCTTTGTTTCACAATTAAGTTGTGTAAAAAGTTACGATAATGATTAGGTTGACTAAAGATTATATGTGAATTGTTTCAATCTAAAATCGATGTAGTGGTAGAAGGCATGCTAGGCATTACTATCAGCTGCAAAATTCTTAAAGTGAATAGCATTAATTTTTGTGCTGTGTTACTCATACATATATGTTTGTCCTTTGGAAAAGCATTTAAGTGAAATAAAAAACTTTAGAAATAAAATTGGATTAAACAATATGGAAAAGATTTTTGGGTTGGGTGATAGTTTGAGCCACTTTGTGCATTTTCCCCAGGTCTAATCTTGCTTCAGTATTGGAAACTGAGGAAGAATGATATTAACATGCTGTCAGTTGAAGACTTTCTTGTAAATATGTAGCAAATGTGACCAGATTGAAGAAAACCAATGAAGACTGGAAAACAGCTGTCCTTACTGAGAAGCAATTAAAATACTATATAAATTAAATAGAGTAGATTTTGGCTGAATCACAGGAAATGTAAACTATATCACATATTCTCATGATTGACATCATGGAAGAGTAAAATTCTAACAATATTTCAGACAACAAAAACCTCAAAATGAAAATGAAATGAAGAAAGAAAAGATGCAGAAAGAAAAGATCAGTAAACTGGATGCAGAAAGAAAAGATCAGTAAGCTGGAAAGAAGAAAAAAATGTAGTATAGGAACTATAAAAATATTTTACTATATAAAAAGCAGAAATTATTCTTAAGAGTAAATATATACTTATTTTTTAAATTGCATTGCTATGAACACAATATATTTTTAAAAGTACCTACTTTATACTTTGAATAAAATTCAAAAAACATAAACCTTGTGGGAAATAAATTAAAGATGTGACAAAAAACAAAGCCTGAGTTGAAAGAAGAATTAATTGACATAAGGAAAGACTATAAAATAACTGATATTAAAACTGGTAATAACATAATTTGAATTAAAAATTGTACATGGAAGACTTTGGACAACACAGGTTTAAAGGGCACAAATCCACTTGTATACATTTAAAAAAATAAACACTATAAATATATTTTCTCTTCTTTATGATTTTCTTAAAAAAACATTTTTTGCTCTAGCTTAGTTCATTGTAGGAATACCACATATAATACATATAACATACAAAATATGCGTTAATTGGCTGTTTATGTTATTGATAAGGCTTCTGCTCAATAGCAGACTATTAGTAATCAAATTTTTAAGAAGTCAAAAGTTATACCTGGATGTTCGACTGTACAAGGGGTCAGCATCCCTAATCCTCAGGTTGTTCATAGGTAAACTGCAATTTCCATTGTAGATGAAATAAGTCAGTAATTTAGAATATAAACTTGATATAGTTTCTTAGAATGTAAATCATTATCAATGACAACAGTAAGACCAAAAGGAGATAATGGATAAAAACAGTAGAAAAGAAATACAGTTAATACATAAAAGAAAAATGTATTATATGAAGTAAAGAAATTTATGGCAGATCACAGAATAAAACAATAGAAATTTTTAATAAAAAGATCAACACTTAGATATACTTTGGTGAATTAAGAATATTTTAAAGAAAATAAAATATATTCTATAAGCATTTATGTAGGAAAAAAAAGAATGCCTGTAAGGAAACAATTTCAAACTGAATAAAGGAATTCAATTGAAATAATAAATCCCAGAAAACAGTGATAAAAACATAAGGATATGAAGAAAAAATCCAAGAAGTTTATAAGAAAGTAAATTATACTTTAGGTGTAATAGCAATACATATAACTGTCAAAAGTGTGAGAGTTTAGGAAAAAACATTAGTAATATTTCCATACTTTTTCCATGCTAGAAAATATATTATACTAGACTGAGAAATGCATCAAAAAAACCCCGAAAAAAACGGCATAAACAAAGGCTAATATTGAACACTATACAAGGTTAAAAAATAGCTTTATAATATTGTAATATGGCTAAATAACTTAATAGATTTATTAATAAATTTTAAGAGAAAAATATAATAGCAAAATTAATATAATTGTATTAACAGAATCTAAAATATATCTCATATCAACAGAATATTGAAATTTATAAAAAAGTATTTCATGTTGTTTTATAATTTTCATGTGGGAAGTCAACAGAAATGTACTAGATAATTAAAAAGAATAATTTCGAAAAGTTTATATTAAAAGTAACAATTAGTAGAATAATACATTTTCCCAATTTCTAAAGCACAAAAGAATAAATAAAGTATCCACACAGAGGTAACAGTAATAGGAATCAAAAAGAAAACAAATAATGCAAGTTGTCACCTATTGCGATAATAAAATAAATCACTGCGATATGTATTTAAACTCACCTTATGCTAGTACTCTTTGTGCCTTATCTCCCAACCCCACTCCACACACATATTCTGCATTATTTAATGGGTTTTGCTATCTCTAAATAAATTTTAGAAAGATGGGATAATTAAAAACATGTGAAAGATTATTACTATAGACACCTAAAAAAAAGCAGCACCCAACCTATAGGTAGAAAACTTTTAGGAGATTCTAGCTAAAACACATGTTACTACATGGTGAAGCCGGAAATGTCACTCTTTTTCTTTTCTTTTTTCTCTTTTTTAAAGCCTGTATTTCAAGTGGAGAGACATATGAGTAATGAAAAAAGTCTGGATGGATTCTTCACAATCTAATCCCAACTACTTTATAGTTATTTTATTTTCCATTATTTTTATCACATTATGAAATGTGATAGGATTGTCAATCAATTTCAGCTTTTGTGTAACGTGGTTTAATCTTTTCTTCTTTTTGTACATGTCATCTTAAAAAGCTGCAATGATAACTTCTTAATTCTTTGAGGAAAATAAATTTTTATTCTGGAGTTTGATTTTTAGTGAATCAAAATACTAAGTATTAGAAAGAAAGAGAAGAAGAAAAATAAAATGTAGCACAGTCATCTGAAAATGATATTAAATACCTATTCTTGATTGAATAAAAAAAATTATAGGTCATTTTGTAATCTATAACTGGATAGTCCTTTAAAGTATCAAGGAAAAAAAGTCAAATCTAGAACATTGGATTTGTATACAAAATATTTTGTAATAAAGATAATGGTTTGGAGCTTAGAGAAGAGTGTTCAATGATAAGTGTGGTCGCAACACGTGATAGTTAATAGACATAAAGTTCCTATTAACATTGGAAAGTATCTTTTATGTTTATATTTTTATAAATATTTTTATATTTATCTTTTATATTTATATCTTAAATTTTTATCATAGTCTTGCTTTTATATAAAATGTCTTTTTCTTTGTCCATTAAAATATACAATTGTGACTTTCACATATCTGTTGTCTTCTATTTTTAAAACTATTTTTTTTTTTCCTGTTCCTTCAACCCTAGCTGAAATTTTTATTTTCCAAATACTTCTTTGAAATCGGTACTTCCTTTGTGTAGGCCGGAGTCTCCATTCTTCACAGATAAAGGTCTCACACTCCAGCCAGACTTCACATTATCTTTCCAAGAGCAATCCTCAATTCTCAAATTAACAGTCTAAAATTAGATCATACTTTATTATTTTATCCTCCACATCCTCATTCAAAGAATGTACTGAAAACATATTTGTTAATTTACTGATTTTATCCAGATTTCAGAATGACATATTACTAGTTGGGATGCAAAAATTACTTTCAAAATTCCCTTAAAATTTATAAGTATCAGGCACTACATTTAGAAAAAGCTTGAGTTATTCTACTTAAAGTTATTAAACTATGAAATGATCTGCAGAAAAGCCAGAGGTGTAGGTGTAGCCATGTATAATGTCATTGTAGGTTAATGATGAAATAGATCTTTTCCACATTTTCAAGAAAAGAATTTGTGAAAAGATGTATTGCTCCAAGTTGGAAATCTATATTCTGTGACAGCTGGTGACTAGTAATGAGATCTAATGAGCTGTTCTTTATTGGAAAAAAATAACATTTGCAATAACAACCCCTTTGCAAATTGTAAAAGAGTATGGGAGTGCAGATATAACCCCTAGTTGATAGGGGTATATTCATGTCAATGTCATTTCAATTCAAATCTAAGTTTCGTTACTCATTTAAAGTAAGGTACTGTACACTCAAATCTATTCCTTTCCCCCCTAATAGCCTGTGGCTATAAATTTACTTTCTTTCATGTAGTATTAATATAACATTGATGCCAATATTATCATAGTAAACTTAAGATAATTAAGTTTAAACAATGATAAGTTTTTCAGATTTCATTTCCAAGTCAATAGAAAGCTTTTGTTCTTTTTCATTGTTGTGTTCAGCTAATATTTAGGGTTCATTATTTGACATTATTATACTAATACATGACTTCCTCTTCTTTCAACACTCCATAACCCCCAAACATACACATAAAAAAGCCAACTGTGATCAGTACTGCAGCAAAACTTTTGAAAACTGACAGTGGTTTACATTATCTTGGAACACTACCCCCAAGGCTCAAGTTAAAGTCATTTGAAAGTAGTGGTAGCAGCAAAGATAAAATTCATTTCCGTAACATAAAAAAGCTGATATTTCACATAATAAAAATAAGGATGCTATCAAAACGTTGTCAATAAATGCAATTTAAAGAAATAACTTACCATTTACTCACATTTAAATAATAGAAATTTGAACAAACTAAAACACATATAGTTCTGAAGCAATAATTTCGATGGCTTCCAAAATGTACCAGTATCTCTTACGCATTTGTAATGATTTTCTACATGTAATATATCTTTTACTTTTGCTCTCTTGTTATAGATGAAAGGTCTTTGTTATTCTTAAAATTAATTATCCCTACTGTTCTCCAATTCTCATATATCAACTTTTTTTCCTGGGATTTTTATATTTTACCTCATTTTCCTGTATTTTCAACACAGTTTTATCTACGGGCTCTCAAATTAGCTCTTAATTACGCTTAAATATCTTCTGTTAAACAAAACAAAACAAAACTTTTACTCTATTCTTTCAAATCACAAAAATATCTTTGGAAAACAAACTTTATAATTCTTGTTTTCACATTTGTCCTTTTCATTCATTCTTCAGTATACTCCTCAATTTACTGATATTCCTGTCTCCAAGAAAGCCATTTCTCAATTCACTTTAAATACATAACTTTTGGGATTTCTCAGCCAGATTAGACAATTGATTATTTCTTGACTTGGCTTTCAAATCAGCATCCTCTCCTGATTACCTTTCTCCTTTATTTTTTCATTTTCTTTAATTGTATTTTCAGAGTCTTTCTTGTTGCCTCATCGCCTAAATGTCGTTTCTTCTTAGGATCTTATCCCAGCACTCTTCTCTCTTCATTCTTCAAATTTTTCCCAGAAAGCTCTCATGAATTCTCACCGATTACCATCCAAGTACTGATGAACTCCATCTGCCCAGATTAGAGGTATTTCCAAAGCACCAATATTATCTGAAGTAATGAGCATATAGGCGACTTTATACTCAATATATTCAACTCTACTTTTCTCAACAATGTCCTCCAGGATTTTCCATGTTAAAGAACGCCTCCATAGCCCAATTAATTTCTCAAGCCGGAAGACTTGACTATTTCTTCAACTCAATACTCTCCCGCATCCAATAAAATCACTAAACTCTGGCTGTTTAACCTCCCTGACATCTCCCATATTCGTCAGCTCTCTTGTCCATTCCACAACCATAACTGAGCTAACCAAAAAATTGCCTCTTATATAAGTTGTGGATCAGCATGATAACTATGTCCTCTTCTGGTTCGGTGACCACATGGAACCAAAGTGATCAATCCAAACACAAACTTGATAGTGTCATTTACTACCTTAAAGTTATTCTATTATTTTGGGGGGCTTTTAGGCTTACATCCAGATCTTTAACTTGGTTTTATACTTCTTCAGCCTTCCTCTAGCTTCGTCATTTAGTCCCTGGAAAATCACATGTCATCCTTGCAAAGGTCCATGTGCATCCCTTTCACTTAAGCATGAGTTGACCCATCATATTCACCTAGAAAAATAAAAGTAATTACAGAAAAAAATTATTGAGTGCCTACTGTACCAGACTATAGACTCTACCTGTGTTATTTCACATAAACATGACAACTATGAGAGAAGCGTTATTTCCCCCATTTAACATGTAATGAAACTGGGGCTAAAATGAATAACTTGCTTAAGTATATGTAGCTAGTATTTGAACAGGAATTTAAACCTAGTTCTTGACAGACAATAGTTTTGGAAAGTTTTTGGAAAGATTTTTAATTAGATTTCATAATTGGTAGTATGTGCCTTATTTGTGTTTATCCAGAGCAGCCAGTACTTTCATTAACATGACACTTGTCACTTTGTATTGTAGTTATCTATTTAATTATTAGTGTCCTAGCATGAGGCCCTAAGATTTGTAATGTCTCTTTAATTCACCATTGTACTTCTACAGAACTGTTCTTGGAAAAGTATAATTACTCAGTAACGAAGCTCTGAGATATCCAAGAGAAAGCACCAAGTCAGTAGGCCCTGCATGTTCTTTCTCTACCCAAATCTTCCACTTGATGTTTAAGAGCAAGGGCAAATTTTGCGATTAATTGGCCCTTTTCCTCATCAGGTACTATGTGGGTGTTTGTTGTTGCTCAGCATTCCTTGCCCCTCTCAACACCCCTCTCTCACCTGTGGAATTGTCTTTCTTCACTATATGTAGTTCTTGTACAGCTACGAAACACAATAGTCAAACTTCTTGACCACAGAGGCAAGGAAGTAACCAAAATCTAGCCAACTACACTACTCATTTTCTTGACTACCCATTTTGGCTCTGGATGTGCATAATTTATTAAAATCTAATAGCTACATAATAAATAGAAAAACTCTCTGCATCATTCAGAGCTCTAATAGAATCACTGTAATATCCTTAAAGAGAAAATAAATCTTTTAAAGTATATCTCATAGCACCAGAGTTTGGTTTGAAGGACATAAGACCAAGAAAAATCCCCAAACCACGGCACAAGACTGCTCCAGCAGACACCTCACAGAAGCCTACTTTATATTTCCCAGAACAGGCTTGAAAAAAGGTTGTCACTCAGTATGTAATCACTAAGTATCCATGACCTAATGTATGCCATAATCTACCATATTGCCCCAGAAAGCCAGAGTTTTTGGATCTCAATGTAAACAAAAAAAGTTTTTTTCTAGAGTCTGTTTTTCCATGTTCTTTTATGAAGCAATATTTTTTTGTTTTGTTTTGTAGAAGTGTACATTCTTGATAAAAACTTGCTTCGAGGGAGGGTGGGAAATGAGTCTTCAGCTTTATCTCAGAGATATAGGACTTATAAATATGAGAAATTCCCCAGAATAAGCAAAGATCTTGTTTTTATTATTTTGCAATATTATTATTACTGGGTTTTTATTTTCATGATTCTGTGTAGCAAATAAGCAGAATCATCAGTAAACTCTTTCTTTCTTCTAAGGGATTACTAAACATTAGGATGATTTAAGTATGTATGTATCTCTAGCCACCATACTTCCTGTACAGTAGGAGATATTGAGCCAAAGAGAGCTAAAGACATCATTTAGCTCTGGAATTCTTAGGTTATACTATCCATGGGTTACATACACACACATGAACACATATACTTCTTATATTAGTTTGACTTGTATATGTATCTCTTGCAGACAGAAATGTCCCAACTAATAAATGTATTTGCGATGGTTAATTTTATGTGTCATCTTGGTTTGGCTACCATGCCCCCAAAATATTTGGTAAAACATTATTCTGGGAATTTCCATAAAGCTATTTTAGATGATATTAATATTTAAATAATGGAAAGCAGATTGCCTTCCCTAATGTGGGTGATGTTCATCCAATCAATTGAAGGGCTTAATAAAACAAAATATAACCTTCCCTGACCAGGAAGGTATTCTTCAAACGAATTACCTTTATACTTGGACTCCAACTCTTCCCTGGATCTTCAGTTTGCTGGCCTACCTACTCCATTAGTTTTGGACTTGTCGAGTTTTCACAATAGCATGAATCAATTTTTTAAAATAAATCCCTCTCTGTATATATATTGTGATGGTTAATTTAATGTGTCAACTTGACTGGACCATAATGTGCTTAGATGTTTGGTAAAAGATTATTTTGGTTGTTCCTGTCAAGATGTTTTAGATGAAATTAACAATTGAATTTGTAGGCTAAGGAAATCAGATTACCTTGTATAATATGTATGGGAGGCTGATATAATCAGCTGAACACCCGAATAAAACAAAAAGGCTGACCTTACCCCCAGTAAGAGAGACTTCTTCCTGCCTGATGGTTGAGAATTTCAGGATCCAGGTACTGGTAAATTCAGCATTTGGTGAGAGCCCACTTCCTGGTTCATAGACAATTGTCATTTTGCTATGTCCTCACATTGTAGAAGAAGTGAGAAAGAACTCTGGGTTCTCCTTTCTGAGGGCATTAATTTCATTCATGAGAGCTTCACACTCATAACCTAATCACTTCCCAAAGGCCCAACTTCCAAATATCATGCAATTGAGGATTATGTTTTAATATATGAACTTTTTGGGGAAACAAATATTCGGTCTATAGCAGCTTTTTGTCTTATGTCTCTAATTGGCTCACTACTGACACAACTAGTTAGTGGCATTGCCCAGAGTTTATAACTCCAACCAAGAAATAATTCCATCAAGTATATCTACCCTAGACTCCTAATCAGGTACACTAAGTATGAGTGATCATACTTTAAATCTAGCTGAAGAGTGACTATGTGACTAATGCAAATTGTTTAGAAAATAAATAGATACTTCAAAATTTCTAAATTTTTCTACATCAGAATTGTTCTACTTTACCAGTTATATAACAGTTTTTTGCACTTGTGGTTATGGCCTTTTATGTGACATATGGAATGAGGCCGATGGGAAGTTTAAATTGCATGCAAATAGAAGTAAAATTCTTAGAAAATGTCCTCTGTCATTTGCTATCTTAAACAGTACTTATTACAAAAGTGCCAACATTTATGTTAAACATTTGCCCTTATTTTTAATTTCTGCAGTTATTCATATTTTATCATTTATAAATATTTTGGGAGAACCTATGAAGTACATAAAGGTTTTTTTTTGAAAAGAGTCATTTTAATTCCAGAATAAGTTTATGAACTAATTTTTAATTAGAGCATCCAATAAAATTTATTAAATATATTACGATTTTTTTTTCTCAAATCCCAGAGTTCAACTTTATTCTATAAAAAGAATTTGTTAAAACATTTGAAATATACTGAAAATATATTGTAAAGCCAAATGTCTAATTTGGTAGTTCAGGTTTCTTATGGGCATAAAATTGGAGTAGTTTGTCTAGAGTGAATAGGGTACATGGATAAGGTTCAGTAGATACACAATTATATTTAATTTATAGGTTCAGTTTTGTAATATATATAAATTTATATATATGTATATATACACATACACACATATGTATATGTATATGTATATGTATATGTATATGTATATGTATATGTATATGTATATTATTCAAACCTAGTCTGTCTGACAGAGCCTGGGTTCACTCTTAGCCAAAATGTTCTTAGGCTATGCACTTGAGTCAGGCTATTTTTGGAAGACTGAAGCATCAAGATCCTTTAGAAGATACAATGTTTTGAAAGGTAAAAGTGTTCGTCTACCTCCCAACTAAGGGAAGAGAGTAAAAAACAAAATAGCTGAGATTCAGATAGGTTTGTTTGTGGGTTTCCTAATCTTCAAACTAAAGGACTCAAGAGATCTAAAGTAATAAAATGGTAAATATGAAAAGGAATGAATAGTTTTTCTCACTCAACCTCTACTAATGGCACAACAGATGTTTCCTAATGCAAGGTGGTGAAAGCTGATAACTCTTAGGTACCACACGGGAAACCAAAAGACTAGGAATGTTGTTAGACAATCCTGAATGTCTGAATAGAAAAAAAAAAAAAAATGCAAAGGACTGTTCTCTCTCCTTGACAGAAAAAGAGAAAAGAGATCAGTTGGCTTTTACAAACTCATTATTAATTTGCAGGTATTTCTGAGTGGGTAGGACATTGTGGATAATATGAAGCTAAAGCAGACTGGTGATGGAGAGAAAGTTTCTCTATGTTTTCTTTCTTTGGAAGGAAAGGAGATTTTGGTTCTCAGTATGAGGTGATAAAAGCAGAATCAACTTTTGATGGAGGAACAGTCTCCACTAGTAGCATCTTCAGCACCAGCTGCAACATTTATAAAACAAAGCAGCTTGAGATTACAAATGCTCCGTACATCTAGTCAGTGGTTGGCACTGTTGCTTTGTTCTGAATGCTATTTGGAATTGGAAGAGTGGATGGAAGAAAAAACTTCTTTCTCTTGAACGAAGATTAAAAAGCTTACACTTGGGCATTCCTTCTTTCCTTTTCCTCCCCAAATTCGTTCCTGGGACAAACGATTAAAACAAACGAACGAACATGGGAATTGAGAGTTTGGGGCAGTTATTTGTTTTCAACTTAGTTTAATTCCCAACATAAATAATAACTAAAGGCAAGGAACTGTTTAGGAAATTCAGTAGACTTCCTAATTAGGATAGTGCATTAAATATTTTTTGGGAATTTATGTTACTCTATTTAGAACCGTTTGGGCAATTTGCATAAGACATTAAAACCAATAGAATGGAGACACATTATTTTTTTTCACTTTTCCCATATGTTGGGACTAGGGTCTAGTATCATAAAGATGGGTAAATCACTAACTCTTCTCTCAATGAGTTCATGGATTATACATAAATAACTGATGATAGAATAACATTATTACATCCTAGAAGGTTTGAAAAAATATCATTAAAGCCTGACACAACATTGAACTTAGTTTGCTTGAGGTGTCATGTTTTAATGGAGCTGAGAGATAGTTTGTGCAGATGGGTAACATAATCAAGACCTGTCTGATACTTTCCTCTATTTTCTTAATTGAAAGTTTAGAGTAAAAAGCATCAGAAATATTTATCAATATAACTTTATTTTAGTTATTCCATACCTACTTCTATTATTCATGTAAACTCCAGTTAGAGAGAGAAATGAGAGAGAAATGAATGAGAACTTTGGATACTTGATTTTAATAGAGTAATTTTTCATTAATTCATTTAACAAAAAAATATTTGTTTAATTCCTGGTATATGTAAGCATGTTAAGGATTGAGAATACATCAGCGATTCAAAAGAATTTTCCCTCCATATGCTTCCTTTCATGGAACTACATTCTAATAAGAAAAAAAATTTAAAAATACATATTAATACATGGTGTAATAAAATATGATGATTACCTCTATGCAGAACACTATAGCAGAAAAGGGCATAGTGGATACTCATAACTGTGTGAGAAGTGATGTTATTTTATATAACATTATTTTGTTTTAGGTGATATTTGAGTAGAGTCCTGAGCGAAATGAAGAACTGAGTATGAAGATTTCTGGGGAAGGGCGTTTTAGAGAAAAGGAACCGTATGTGCGACAGCCGTGAGTGGGAAAAAATTCTCATTCGTTTCAAGAACAGCTAGTGTGGCTGGGAGAGAGTGACTGGGCAAGTAATAGAAAGTCACGTCAAGGACATGAGGATTAAGGTCATATTAGGCCTGGCAGGACACTATAAAGGGAAAGTCATGGTAGGAATTTAGGCAACATTACTCTGAGTAGGATGATTGCAGCATAACGCTTAAATAATTAAACACTGCTATTCTCCTGTAAATTACTTAGCCCAATAGAGCCACTGAAACTCTTTAATCACCTCCATGAAAAACTTTTCTTTTAGATTGATTGGTTACAAATCCTACTACAGGAAGCAATCTCCAGAGTAAGACATCCTCATTGAAATCAGTAAGAAACACTTTTAATTTTACTACCTGGAGCTATTATACTGAATATTTAAAGGGCAGATTAAAACTCAAGGAATCAGTAATTAGTAATTAATTAGGTTATAGGAACATAAACATCAAGGTCATCAGCTCAAATGAAAGTTGTGGAGAAATAACTGTTAACATCTGAAAGCACTTCGATGGAAATTATGGAATGGAGGACATTCTCAATGTTTTCTTACTGTCAAGAAGCATTTATATGCACAAGACAAGAATGGCCCTGCTTTTGATATTCAATGGTATGCCTGCAGGAAGCTTTTTTGTAGATGCTAAGGTTAAATGAATCTGGAAATTGATGTATTGGGTCAGGGAAAACACTTTAGCACAACACATAATCAAACATTTTCTAGAATGGCATTAGAGTGTGTGCTCCCTAGTTGATGCTAACCTTCATTATGCAAAATGTACTGAAAAATGTAATGCAGAACATGATGATTTGATTATGTAACAAAACTAGTTAAATGTTTTCATTAGTGACATAATATTTTTGCACAATAAAGATAATTGACTGTTGAAAACGTACTAATTCATATAATCCCATGAGGCAAAAATAATACTGAGGGAAAAATATATTGTTAGGGACTGATTAGTAGAGCACGAAGTGCAAATTCTTCTTGCTAATAGGTGTAATTTCAAATTAGAGCACACTATGGAAAAAATTCAGCCATTTTACTTGTTGAATTATTTAAAGTTTAAAAAGTGGTTAAACTTTTCCTTCTTATAAAGTTAAAACAGTGTTACCAATTGGGTAGAGCAAGAAATAGTCTTTCACTCTTTGTCCACATGGAGAAGTAATACATGAGCATGCGCTCGCGCGCATGCGTGTGTGTGTGTGTATGTGTATTGAAGTAAACAATTTCATGTGAACAATTTAATCTAATAAATTAACTATGACCTTTGGATAGATATTTATCTGATCTGAGTGAGCATACTGTCTGATGTTATAAAAAGAAGCGAATAAAGATATTAAAATCTTTGAGAATATCAATTGAAATTTTTAATTTTTATGTTTCGGTAAATACTAAAATGGTAGTAGTTGGGTAGTTAGTATTATATAAGTAAAAGTCCTTCTGTTGAGTAAAATGCTTATATCTTATTCATACTACTGCAAAGATCACAGGTTTTATACTGTTAATTCTGTTAGTAACGTGGCTAAATTCGAGTGAGAAACCCCTCTTGTTTGCAATACTGGTTTCTCTTTCCAGAAATATCTATAGACCTATTTTCATAAAATTTCAGTTAAAAATCCAAACAGATATTTAGATATTTAAGAGGGAGTGACAAAATGATTCTGAAATTCACTCAAAAAAGTAATGTATGAGGATAGTCTAAGAATATTTGAAAATGAATAATACAATGCTATAATAATTTAACAATTTATTCCAGAGGGAACAAAATTAATATTGAAGAAGGTGGTATTTCAAATCAGTGTAAAAAGTAGAGAGAAGGCCATGGCTGGTATTGGCAGAAAAAGGAAAATTTAGATGCTGACCAAGTCAGCCTTAAGATTCCCCTCAGCTTCACTAACATTTAGACAGATTTTTTCTTGACTATAGGACTTTTCTTTGAGCATTCACTTTAGAAAATTTGTACTTGGAAATTCTCTCTCTGTACTTTTGAGATGTCAATCTTCTATAACCCAAGAATATCTTCTCAAGGACCTAGGAGCAATCTTATTGAAATATAAAGAAGAAAGACGGGTATTCTATTTTCCAGAATGTGGGAGGGTTAGATGCCGAACTTCAGTAAGAACTAACAAACACTAATGTCCTAAGTCTTTTTCCTGCCTCATAAATGTTATTTTAATATACTTTATTTCTATTATTTTTGAAATAAAAATCTTACCTGGTGCAATGGTTATAAATTTTAACTAAAATAATGCATATGATTAAATATTTATTTAAAATGTTAGACAAATACTACTACCTAAAATATTTTATAAAATATGCATAAGAATGAAACCCATTGAATCACAACAATTGAAAATGGAGTTGCAATTAAAAAACAAGCAAACACGGGACTGCATTATAAGAACAGATTTGAGATAAAGGGTTATCAGTTCGATGATGAGTAACAGATTAAATAATCAATACAGCGTAATAGAGTGAGAGTTTAAGAGATGCTGGGTATGGAGATTCTTTTGAGGTTAACCTTGATTGCTGTTTTATCAGGCAAATATAGTGAAAAGATTTTAAAAGAAGAAGAAGAAGAAAAGAACATTTTAAATCTCTACGGAGTGCTATTAGCAAGTTATTTCTTTTGTTTGCTGTTTTCTTTCATCTTTTCTCTTTTCCTCTTTTCCTTCCACAAAATTGTATAGGATGCCATATATACTGGGCGATGTATCTGTCCAGAGCTATTGAGAGAATGAGCAAAAGAGATCCCATTTTCTCATAGAGCTTGCATTTAATGGAAGACAAGCAGTAAACAGATAGACCTATAAATGTGTGTGTGTGTGTGTGTGTGTGTGTGCGCGTGTGTGTGTGTGTGCATGTGCCTGTGTGTGTGTGTGTGTTTGTGTGTATGTGTGTATTTGTGCGTGTAGGCATTGTTAAGTGCAATGATGAAGAGTTAATGATAGAGAATAATAGTATCTTCTGCTTTAGAGAGGCTGTCCTCTGGTCAAAGGCTACCTCCTTGTACTTAAATAAAGAGAGAGAAAGAGCTATGCAGATACGGGAAGAGTGGATTGGGTGCAGTACACGTCAGATAATAACATTTAAAAACGGGAGCCTTCTTGCTTTGTTCACATAAATTCAAGGATGTCAGAACAGCTGAAGTGACGTGAAGAGGAGACTGAGTAGTGGAAGATGAATTTGGAGTGGCAACTGGTAGCCAGATGATATAAAATACCACAGAACATGAGACAGAATTGGGATTTTATTCTAATAAGGGAAATTATTAGAGGGTTTGGAGCAGAAAAAGACATAATTTTACTTAAACCTTAAAAAGATCACTCTGTCCCCACACCCCCATCTACTTACTATCTTTCTAAGCCTCTCTTGGTTCCTCTCTGTCCCTGAAAGGAAAACACACTCTGTCTGTGGAGTGTTATCTTTTTCTAATAAACCTTCCTTTTGACTCAAAAAAAGAATCACTCCGACTGCTGTATAAAGAATAATTTGAATAGAATCAATAGCACCTGTGAGTAGGGTTGTTTAGGGTAAAGATAACATTTTTATTTTTCAAAATGGTGTTGGGGCATATAAATATCTTTCATTGTACCTTTATTTGCCATTAGAGGATTATACATAGGATACATTTTCAAGTCGACCAAATAAATTTGTTTTAATAATGACACTAAGATATTTGAAAAGAGGATAATAAAAATATCATGATGTCTTTTATTCTTTAAATAGTTGAATGCATTATTAAGCTGAGTGTGCCTTTTGTGATCATCTTAGAGCATATAGCAGCTATCATAGTTTAATGTGAAAAATATAATTTTTTAGTGTGATATATATTTTAAAATTTTTATATTAGTTTTAGGTATACAGTACAATGTGTTAGACATTTATATAATTTATGAAGTGGCCCCCTCAATTTCTTTAACACTCATCTGGCACTACACACAACTGTTACAATAATAGTGACTATATTCCCTATGCTATACTCTAAATCCCCATGACCGTTTCGCAACTACTACATCTTCATCTCTTCATCTTTTTCACCCATCCCCAAAAACCCCTCCCCTCTGGCAATTACCTGTTTGTTATCTTTATCTGTGAGTCTATTTTTATTTAGTTTGTTTCTTCAGTTCCTTAGATTCCACATATAAGTGAAATTATATGGCATTTATCTTTCTGTCTGACTTATTTCACTAAGCATAATACCCTCTAGGTCCATCCATGTCATTGCAAATGGTAAGATTTCATTTATTTTAATGGCTGAGTAATATTCCGTTCTATATATGTAACATAACTTCTTCTGAATGTATTTTGAGGGGCACTTAGGTTGCTTCTATATCTTGGCTATTGTGAATAGTGCTGCTGTGAATGTAGCTGTGCATATATCTTTACAAACTAGTGTTTTGATTTTCTTTGGATAAATACCCAGAAGTACAATTGCTGAGCCAAAAAGTAGTTAGTTCTATTTTTTAATTTTTGAGGAACCTCCAGACTGTTTTCCATAGTGACTGTACCAATCTGCAATCTCACCAACAGTGTACGAGGGTTTCCTTTTCCCACATCTTCACCAACACTTGTTTTTTTTATTTATGAATGATAGCCATTCTGATAGGTGTGAGGTGATATCTCATTGTGGCTTTATTTTTCATTTCTTTAATGATTAGTGACCTTGAGTATCCTTTTCAAAATTATAATCTTAAAGAACTATTCAAAATATCAAAAGTATAAAATCATTGATATAATCAAATAAATATGAATGTATACCAAGAAAAGGTTAATTTTCCATATTGGATTTTGAAGTAAATAATATGTAAGAGCCTATTATCAAAAGAGAAGATTTGCAAATTACATGTGAAATATACTTTAAAGACATCATTAATAATAACAAAAAATTCAGAAAATTCCAAGAAAGCTTAGATTGGAAAATATGAGTATCTACTCAGAAGCTCTTGATGTATTTTAAAAAAATTTATTTTGTTTCAATCAAATATGATATGATGGTTATCATCTTTGAACTGCCTATTATCTTCCAGCCACTGAACTAAGCATATTATATGCATATATTATTTGCAATTGAGAATAAATTGTGATCACCTACAACTGAAAAATAAGGCTATTTGTTTCATATCAGTTATAGGTATGTAACCAATTCTTAATTGGGAAAGTAAAAATATGATTTAATCAGGTTAGTATTGAACTCATTAAGGAAATAAAATATCATGCCTTCCTATTGGACTGGAGAGAAAGAGCTGGAAAATATTTAGCTGTGATGGTAAAGAAAGAACTTATACACTATCGTTTTATATTTAATTTGTGTATTTCCTGCAGCTGCCTAGCAGGAAATGCGTGTATTACCTAATTGGGAAGGTGTCCACCAGCAATTACATCAGATGGAATCCATGGAATCCAGCAATCGCAGCAGATTGGATTGAGTAAATGGATACTTAATAAGTACTTCTTAATGATGATTATGATAATGATGACCATACTAAGAGTATTTATGTGACAGTAACAGTGAATAAAAGACTATAAGGCTATTCTCATCTTTTTCAAACTACATTTGTAATGTACCTACTTGCATTCCAAGCATCTTTCTCAAGGTCTTTTATATGACAATATGCCAGATATTGATAAATGAACTAAACAAATTATAACAGCATACTTTAGCTAGATGTCATACAAAAGGGCAACTAAGAGTAATCATAATTTTCTTCTGTAAAATACATTTCTACAAGAATCTAAAATTAAATTATAAACATTCAATAACTTCACCTCCTAGAGTCAAAGAACAGGTCATTATCTCCAGAACTGAACTCCAACTGCATTTTACACAATAAGAATACACCTGTAGAGCTTAAGTTTAATGAAGAGTAGAGAAAGAAGAGTTAGTTTAGAATGAAACAAAGCAAAACGTCATCTAAATGAGATTTTAAAATATTTCTCTTAGAAATCAAAAGATAACTTGCCATTTTAAATAGAAAATGACCCATTTAATTACGATTTCAATTGTAAGTAATTTCTAAAGGGTAATCAATTAATATAATCTTGTACACTTCTAGTAAGCAGGGATCATATATAGAATCATGTATGGAAACAGACCTAGGACTATGTGTTGCAGAGAAAAAAAAAGGACTGATACTTCACAATTAATACTGTAAACAAATTACTAAATTTAATAAGAAATATTAGTTAGATTGAAAATGATTAGAATAAAATAATGATCTAGCAGAGTTCATATTTTTTTAATGTTGCATAAAAAAGCATGAAAAAACATGAGTTTCTAGAGTGGAAAAATTAGCTTGATCTTCTTTTAATAGAAATGAAAACTTTTAGAGGTCTGTGTAGAACTTATGAAAATGGATGTTTATGATCCTTGTGTATGTAAGGTTGCATGTTTCTGTGAATTTTTTGTTTTATATGCTAGTTAGTTTTATGTATCTTGGAATATGCTTTTGCAAAGAATTTTTTTTTCATTTCAGTCAATAGGAAATAAATGAAGTCTAATATTTAAGCATAGCTAGACTAGAAAATAGGAGCCAAAGGGACTTCTAATTTTTGGAGGAAACAATCACATTATATTTACTTATCTAAGTATTTTACTTTTTGTTAATTCATTAAAAACCTAATATATGAACTCTCTGTGAAACTTGTCTTTTTATATAATTAGTAGTAATTTATCTCTTACCTAACTGTAATTTCAAAACTGTAACTACTATGTGAGGTAACTTCTTTATTCATTACAATATTATAGGCAGCAGGGTTTTAGCACTGGTGGCCATTTTTTCATTCATTTCTGTAATCTCTCATAGGAGTTGCTGGTCCTGCATATGCATGTAGTCTTCCTTAACATTCTTACTATAAACATAACCTTTATGGTTTATAACATTTATTTTGCTTTAATAACTGAAGTAAACCCCTGGGATTTTTTTAATGCCATAGAAGAGGTCTCATACTTTATCACTTTGATTAAATCTCAACTCCTGATTGTGGTAACAGGGCACTGACTGCATTCTGGCTTATGGCGGCTGCATAAAGCTCTTTTCTTTTGTGTCATCCTTTCTTTTGAAACCAGTTATTTTCACCATCGATCTGGACAATGCAAAGTTGTGTATTCTATGTAGATAACTTTTTAGTAAATGAGAGAGAAGATGAAGCCCAGCCTGGGATATTTTGTGTACTTTGAAAAGGTACATTCAAATTATAATAGTTCTATGCATATGATATTATAAAATAAGAGGGTCATCATTTCATAATACAATCTACAGAATGTAAAGCTCAACTAAATTTTTTGTCTTGGTATGGATAAAAATGAAGAAAAATTCTGTGATCTATGATTCAGATGTTTCTCAGTGAAGAGGACTACATCAGCATTTGGACACAAAACTATGTTTTTATTATCATTAAAAGATTACTTGGGTGTAAAAGATTACAAATTACCGATAGAATTAGTACTGGGCTATGACAGAAAGCGTCGATTAATATCTTGCCTCCGTATTTGACTATTAGAAAGATGCTGCTAAATTTATTTATGCTCCCAATTTATAGATCATAGATATACATTTGGGAGCACCTCACATAACTTCCGTTGCACTTGATTGCAAGACCTTCCGACACCGTCAAATTTCTGCTGGAAATTGTCTAGTTACGAGAAATGCACTACCTACCAAGGCAGCCCATTCTATATCTGAAATTTCTTCAACTATTTTATTTATTGAGCTAAATTTGCTTCCCTACAACTTCTCCCACTAGTCTCGGGTCTGCCCTCTGGGTCTGTACAAAATTATCTAATCCTTCTTTTCTATGACAACTCTTGACATAACTGAAAATAGCTCTCATGTCTCCCTAATATTTTATTTTCCAGGCTATTTACCCATCACCAAAATAAGATTAACTTCTCCTGATCTGCTTCATCTCAGGACGGTGATGAGAGTAAGAAAAGAGAATAGATGTAAAATTGTGTCAGGAATACAAATAAAAATACACAAAATTTATCATGTTATATTTTAAACTAGTAGGTAGGAAATTTTAAACTTTTAGCTAAAATATCTTTCAGCATAGTATTTAAAAAGTTAATTGTTTATACTTCTGCATTCTTAGGTTGAACAAAATTCATGCTTGTGTAGAGTCAGTCAAAGAATTTTAGAAGTCAGAATAACTAATAATTAGGGCAGGTGAAGCAAGTTAGTGCAGTCTCCAAGAAGGATAGAATATGCTCCTGAGGAGAATTATCCTGTTTTTCAAGCCCACAGAATTAGAGGAATTGAGCTGAGGCTTCTCTGTTAGGGACAATGTTCCTTAGAATATGAGAACTCCAACCATAGGCCCAATCACCCCAAAATAGATTCCTTGTGTCTTAACAATTTTGAGATTAAATTACCTCTGACATATGTAGAGTGATTCAGGCCTTGGACTCTGGAGCCAAACTACTTAAGTTTAAATTTGGCTATGCCACCCGTTAACTGTGTGAACTGAGGTAAGTTATTTATTTTTTTGGCCTCAAATCTCTTACCTGAAAGTGAGCATAATAATAGTAACCTATAGTATCAGGTTACTGTAAAAATTGCATGAGTTAAAACACAGAAATTGAATAGCTAGCTCCTAGCTCAATAAATGTCAGCTGTAGTAATGACAAAGAATACCTCAAACTGAGGCCAAAATGGGTATATTCAATCACACACTTAGATTAATTTCTGCATAAGGTTGTGTGTTGTAACTACATGTTTAAGGCAAAAATAAACAAGCAAACAAACAAACAACAGAGTTGGTTTTTCTATTCTTCTTTCTATCCTCAAACTGTGTCACAGAGAGAGAGCTGAAATATGCGCTGGAAATGACTATCAGAAAACACATGTCCAATAATTAACTTAAAGGATTATGTTATAGATAATGTTAACTACTTGTTACAATCTCACTACTCAATTTGAGCTGGCCCATTCTTCCTATACTTGGCCAGGGAACAGATAAATCACTATCCCAGTTGCTCCAATTCAAAGCCAAATAATATAGGTCAGTCACATCACAGTCAAAAGAACATTCCAGTCAGTGATGTCAAAGAATTAAACAAGAGTGAAAAACTGTAGACACAACTACAAGATTATTATCCTCATTAATGCTAATTAAAGTTGAACGAAAAGACAAAGGTACCACATGTATAAGTTGTTTTACATACATAGGCTTAAGTTAGCATTTTTATTAATAACTCCTATTTTCTCTTGACTTCACCTTTGGCTGTGTAAATCTCTTCCAAACTACTTTCTAAGTAGTAGAAGCAAACTGGACCATCAGGACTTCTGTTACTTCATTTTCTTACGAATTTCTCATTCCAATAGAATCAAAGGGAGGAAGGAGTCTTTTTTGCAGGTCACACTGGAGTAGTGTTTGTTCACTGTAGCCCTTTTTATAAAAGAGATAGGTTACTTGGTTTAGCTGCTGTGTGTTGTTGTTTAGCAGTTTCTCTATTTTTATTCTGTTTTATTTTCCCTAAGATCTTCCTGACCAATAGAATTTTTTTTTCTGAATTTTAACTTATATTATTCTCTTTTTCCTCCATTTTTGCACCTCTCTAATTTTTTCTCTGGTTTACTTTTCTAATCAATACTGCTCACTCAAAATATAATAGAACCTGGGAAGCAGACTTTTTAATTTTCATGGCTTGGTTTTCTTTCTTTTTTTTCTAATATAAAACTTTATCTCTTTTTCCTTATATTTTTAAATGCTTGGCCATCTTGATCCTTTGCAAGTAGAGAAGTGCCATGCTGTGATTTCAATCTAGCTGACAAATCTTGGAAACCTAGATGGCAGAAGTGAAGCACACCTTCTCATTCAGTGCAGAATGACAAAGGAAACACAGATTAGTCCCTGTTAGCCTTTTCTTTTCAGATTTTCCCAGTTAAAGTGAAATTTCTTTCCACTCCTCACTTCTTTTCCCACATTTGGTCTCTTTTAAATGGAAACTCCAGGGGCTTTATTAAAGTGGGATGTGGGTGAATAAGGTGGTGGAATTGATTTGGCACATTATGTTTTATTTCAAATCTATGAGCTGTCAATTTATATCAATCTTCCAATGTTTTAAACTGACATCAGATAGTGCTGTTTCTTCATACTTAGAGGAGAAATTGTCACAGTTTAGTATAAGTGGAAAGTAGTACACAGGTCAGAGAGTAAAGGGAATAAAATCAGAAAAGTTATCAGGACTCAAAATAGGTATGGTCTTAGAGAACATAATAAGAAATTTGGATTGCATTCTGATTGCAACTGTAAAAAATAAAGAGTTTTATTCTGGGGAATGGCATGACCTGATTCATGATACTGAAACTAGACTCTAAAGACAAAGAGACAAGGCAGGGAGACCTCTTAAGATATCACTGAACAGATCCAGGTGAGAAATGTAATGAAGTTCAATGTCGTTATAGTGGAAATGATGGCAACTTAGATCTAGAATGAAAAGAATACAAGAAGAATCGATGATGAGTCTTTTGTTATAGAATGGAGAAACTAAGTAGTCAGTAGGGCCATTTAACCAATTTTGTCCTGCTCCAGGCTTTTAGATATGTGGAGTAAGGGAGAAAATATAGCTTCCATTTGAGAATGATGTACTCAGGAAGGTGAAGATAACCTTCAAAAATGAGAGTCAAGATTCAAGGAAGTTGCTAATCACAGAATATTCATTGCCTTTGGTGGGTGCAAGATGTGTTTGACAAGAGAAAGATGTGAGGGAATTTCCTGTAGTAATGGAAATGTCCAAAAACTCAGTGCATATAGCTGTATGCATTTGTCAAAACTAGTGGAACCGTACACTTAAGATCTGTTCATTTCACTGTTTGCAAATTATATATTGAAAACAGAACCCTTGAGTTAGAAAAATAGAAGTCGTTTTGCTTTCCTGTAGAAAGGAATGGTGAGAATATAAAGTCAGCTAAAGCAGCTGTCTACTGAGATAAGAGTGCAAAACATCTTTAAGTCTCTGAGTACACTGTTTCTACTTAGCTAATTGTAAGCAGAAGCTTGACAACCTTGAGAATCAATCACAGTTACTTGGAAAGGTAACTTATATAGAACTCCCTGTGCAACAATATCTTGATAGTTACCTCTCCTCATATGGTCAGTTATATAAAGGCTTATGTCATCACCTGACCCTAACTTTCTCAATGGAGTATAAGGAAACAATGATTCATGGGTATCTTGTGTTTACTGTACAGTGGGTCTTTGCTTCTGAATTATGGGTATGTTCGAACACCAAACATGTCTTGGGGACTATAGAAGTGTCTTTCTAAAGATAAAGTCTCCCGGAGACATTTTAGGATACTGAAGTGTGATCGTTAATTTTATGTGTCGACTGAAGTCTCCTTCTCCTTGCTTCCTTTCCAGAGTAATGTGTAATAATTCTCTGTCTAGAGAGGAAGATAAACAGATGTACCAGTAGTCATAAAGCTTAGAATATTCTAATTTGGCAGTTCTTCCACTGTGGTACAAATCTACTGCATGTGGAAGTACACATATTGCCCTCATCATGTTGTCTTGTGGGGGTTGGGATGCTGAGATCCACTATTGCTCTAGCTACTGCTTTCACTATGAGTAACATACCAACTGTGTCTCTGGTCTAGGGTCTCGTGTTCTGTCAATGCACAAATATAAAAAATCAAACTAACATGTTAGCTTGTAAATAGGGTAGTCTCACAACTTCACAATTTCAAAAATGACAGAGAGTCTAAATTAATCATATTATAGTTTCTAATGATGTATGTCAGATCCATGGATCAAGACCTAAGCTTTGAAGCCAGAGGGCCCACAGAATCAAAAACAAATTTGAGGGATATTTTAAGCCAATATAATGGTAATTATGAAAATTTAGAACTACTTGCCTTTTGAGGAGAAATATAAAACTCTTGAACAGTCTTTACATCTCTAAACTTCAAAGATAGCTATTAGTAACTTGTTTATACTGTTTAAGCCCAGTTATTTGTCATCAATTGTCATTGTGACTGCTTTCGTAGGTCGGGGTATAAGCCTTAAGCAATATCTAATTCCCACTCCCTTCCCCCATATACAGACACACAGGAGAATAATTTTACATATAACATGCACTTAAACTGAGGAAGCTGATTTATACTTTTGTTGCTTCCATTTCCTTGATTTCAAACATATGCACTGAATTGTTCTAATGGAGGTGCTCAGTTCTTGCTTTTTTGAAAGTGGGATATACAAATTTGAAAGTGGGATAGACAATTTAACAATGGACTATTATTCAGATGTACCACCCCTATCTTCCTTGAGATAGCTCAAAACAATATGAACATCTACTTATAGTAATTTATAGGAAAATCAGAGAATCTGAAGCCTGCTACACCATAATACTTCCCTTGATACTATATCTTCCCAGGAGTGAGGTCTCTCTTTACAGCTTTCTTCTTCGTACCTGACCTCTTAACTTCAAGGCTCAGCTCTGCTCTAGGAGAATTCATTTTCCTATAGGTACCATCCCTCAGGGCTTGGTCCAAAGGCATTAAACTAGTCCTTTGGCCTCATGCTTAACTAGCAAAGTATACAGTACATGTTGCCATATTATTAATCTTTGGAACTCAACTCTTTTAATCCACAATTCCATTGGCCAACTAAAACAATAGTTTCATGAATCTGCCTGTAGCAAAACTTCTCTGTAGATTTAGGGGAGTTGATAACGTCTAGAGAGATACTTGGAAAATTCTATCAATATTTCGAAATGTAAAAAAATTTGACTCTAGTCCTGACAATATTATCATAACATTAATGCTTATATTATTAACAATTGAATAATGGCAATGGGGACAAATATTCAATATACTGCTTAAGCCATTACTTTATTTGGATGGTTGACCACACTAACCAGGTAATTGTGTTACTGTTATTGAGAGAGAGAATCTGATAGTGTGTCTACTTTGCTTTAGTGGGCTATTTCTTCTTAGGCACTAAATACATCCAATGTAATATATTGAATTTTGAATTAGGTTTTAATCAATTATCTCATGCTAATTTCCATTCTTTGTTTTGTTAGCGAGAAACTTTAAAAAGAGAAGTTTCAGATCTATAACGTACTTTTGAGAGTATTAAAAAAATGATATTCTTTACAGAAAAGATTGCTCTATATCTCTTATCTTAATGTCAATTCTCTACATATCTAGGATTATTATATATCTCCTAGAAAACTCTGATCTTTTGTAAAAGAATGAAGTGTGAGTATAATCTATTTCTAAGAACAAAACCACTGAATCCTTCTTTTCAGAAAAGTGAAATAATCTTAAATTAACTTAAATACTCAGTGATATTATCAGGACTAGAACACAAAGATAATGTCATTGTGTCCTTTATATCATTCACCAACCCACACTCTGGAACTAATTAAATTGAAGATTCATAACAAGTGATAAGATAGCAAAATAAAAAATGTATTTTGATTCGTTTCAATTCTTATATCTATTTGTGCACTTAAAACATCCAGAAAAAGTCAACCTATTACCAATTATAAATACCAGTAAGATATTCAATTACCTTTAAGCCCCCAAGATTGCATAATGAAATACGGTACTATTTTTCTCTTTTCTTAAAACGCACTAGAGAGTCTGCAACTTGGTAAATTGTTCCAAAACCAGAGTACATTTTCCCATAGAAACAATATATAAAGAAGTGTCAGATCAACACAGTTCCCACAGAACTATTAAACCTATAGTGTCCTCAAGTTGAATATTTTATTGATGCTGCAGAGACCTTAATTGCCATGTTTATTAATATACTTGTATAAAAATTAAATCAAAATCCTCAATTCCCCAAGAGAGCCAGGGCACAACTTGCTCTGGCAGGACTGTGGATGCCTTTCTTCTCAGGGACCAGATAGTGAAATGTGCCCCTTCCCCCACAAGCAGCTAACCTCGGTGTGACAACCATGGTTTGGAGCTGAGACACCAGGCATAGAGAAAAAAGAGTGGACTGAATAAACTGACTATATTAACTTGATACCTCAGAAAAGATGCTTCTCAGTCTGGTTGAATACATGTCATCTTTTTGAAGTTTCCTTATTAGAGCTTTAGGAGGCAAACTTCATGCTTCAATTTCCTCCCTACCTATTACTTCTGATGAGTCCCACTCCCACACCTTGATTAGCAGTAGAGTAGAGCAGACTCTTAGTATTTCTTCCCTATTCTCTCCATCCTTTATGAAGCATACAGTTCTCTGGGGGTTTTTCCCTACTCAGACACACTTCATCTGGGCACCCTCCTTTTATAATATAGGTAACACCTGGGAAGATGTATGTGGTAAAAGATTGACTTCTGAAATCTTTCTTTTTTCCTAAACCTTGCTTGGTCCTATAAGGTATGGTCTGAAAACTCAGCAGTCCAGGCATGATAATTTGAAGCAAATGCCCTGCTCTTTGCTGCTAGTAAGAGAAAGATATCCTTCTCTTAAACATCCACCTAACATACAATCTCAATATTATTAAACACTGAAATTAATTTTATGAAATCTCTCCATTAGCTTGCCACACCAAAACAAAATCAGCACCTGTAAGATAAATACAGAGCACAATCCTGTGCGCTTATGATCTCCGCTAGAGAGAGGAACAAAGGCACACAAAAGGTGATACTGGTTGGTTTTTGCCTATAACGTAATTGAATCTAGAGTCATTGACTTTGAAACATATTCTCAGAGTTAGTATAAAACGTTTACACATATTATGGGCATAATTAGCATTCTCTAAATGTAATTTAGAGACTAGTTATTTTTCCATTAGTCAAGTTTTTTAGGAAGTTCATCATCACACTCCTAGGGTTTTCCCCTCTCCTGCAAATTATCAAGAATTGTATAGGATTAAGCTTTTTTTTTTTAAGGAGGAGTCTACCTGATTTCCACTGCCAGATGGAGAAAAAAAAACACAGGCATGTCTCTTATGCTACTGCCTTCAGTACTGCTGATCCTCACTGCCACAGATGCCTACCAGGAGTGTGATTCAGAAATCCACTCTGACCTGTTCTCTCAGAACCCTTCTTCAGCTTCCATGTCAGTGGTCAGCCTCACAGCCCCTTGCCATCGTGTCTCCTTGCTCAGTGCTCATGCTATTTGGGAGGGAGCTTGACTAGATGGATCTGCTCTGCCCACCTGACTTACAGTAAAGTCGATCATCTTTGTCATACTAAATGGAGAGAGTATATACTGGTGCACTGCTGTCCCTCCCCCCTGCCCTCTTTCTTCAATTCTTCCTTTTCTTATTATAGTATGTGGCTCTTTTAAAAGCATGAAAATGTGAAGAAGCTACCAAGTTAACTGTATTTCAATGTAAATATTTATTTTAATAATTAAGCAGTTTCCCTCAAAAAAAAAAGATACGGTTTTTTTTTTCCATTAAAAATTTTTTATTGCAGAAGAAAATTTATTTTTACACATATATTGAAAAATACCTTAGGCTCAATACTATAAGTTGCTGTTGCATTACCTTTTGGCCAGTTATCCAGATATGGGTATATTTTCGTATCCTGTTTTATGTATTTACATCCTAGGAGAATTGTGATATATAATTTTCAAAACAAGACAATATGTTTAACAGAAAGTGAACATGTTTTTTGAAATATACATCATTCTGGAACTGTAAAAGAATGAGTTACATAACATGTAAATCTTTAAGTATCGTAAATTAGGCAAAAAAAACAACATGAGGAGGGAGTAAGAAGGAAGAAGGGAAAGATGATCAAAAAACCTTCTAAATTGAGACAATCCACATTCATGTAACTGCTTTTCTGATGTGAGGAGATGAGGGGGAGAAGGATGTTTCAAGACTACAATATTTTACTATTTCCACATAAAATTTCTCCAGAACTCTCATAATACGTACATGACCCTGGAGTAGGCTTCTCACATCTTAGTTTTATTAGCAATGTGTACATTTGAAAATAAATATATGCAATATTTCAAAAAAAAAAAAAACCATTCAAGACCATATTTAAGCAATGACATCCAAGGATACTTAATTCAGGCATAATGTAACATTTAGGATATATGGTATCTTGAAGATTAAATGTTCTCTTTCTTGTTACTCTAAAGTCTTGATTATACACAAGTTGCTTCTAAAGTGGTTTTTTTATAGGGCCAAGCATCTTGATGGACCAAACCCAGTTTCATTTTCTCCAATACTGGGCAAACTTGTGAATCTGTTCTACCACTGCAGCAAAGAGACCGTGGACACTTTCATCAATCAGACTCTGCATGTAATGCATCGCCTCTTCATCCGACATCCTGTATGAGACAGATTAATTTGTCTATTCCTTAAGTAGTTATTAAACCAGGTAGTGAAATGTCAGTTTCTCCCTTTTTCCAGTCCCCTCCATCTGTATGAGTGATTCTCTTAAAGGTCCTTTCAACTTCCTTGGGGTAGAAAGAAACATGCTTCCGTCCTTTATTCTTCATAGAGCAGATTGGAAAGTCCCAACATTTTCCACCAGACTGACAATTTCAGGTTCTGTGGATTCCTTCCTCATGTCTCAGCTCTGACTGTTTGCTTATAGATTATGCAGTCTGATTTGGGGGTAGAAAACTTGAGTGATATTTGCAGGGTGCAAGACCATTTCTTGAATTCTTAATGAACTCTGAAGGGAATTTCTAGATACCACTTGCTGTTGTTCAATACTCGAGATGTAATATATATATATATATATATATATATATATATATATATATATTTAATAACCTAAGCTTTAGATCTCAGTTCTGAGATGACAGAAAATATTCTACTCAATGTTGGACATTTGTATAAATTTGGAAGTATCCCAGAGGGAACAGGTTGTGAGACATAGGAGAGACATAGGAGAGATTCTAGAAATAATCTGAAGGCTGAGAGCTCAGTGAAGTACCTCCATGCCACCATGACATGAGGAACACAAGAACGGGGGCGGGGGGCAGAGCACCCCCATCCTGTATAAACAAATGGTTTTGGGAGGGAAAGGAAGAAGGAATAAAAAAGTCCTTTGACTCCTAGAACAGAACACAGGAGTCATCAGAGTGTAGAGCTGATAATCACCTAGATTATCTTAAGCATCAGCAGATATTGTTTGAACTTGAGCACTTTGTCCCCTCCTTTGTGCCCTCTCCTGTGCATGTCCTTCTTCATTTTTGCCATCTTCCTTGGGACACAATTTCAATGGAGAGAACAACCATCAGGAACTAGACCAGATCTCAAAATTGACACCCTTTCCTTGTTCTCTCAAAAGCCCTCTTGACTCTGTGTAAACAACCTAGAATGGAGTTGAGTGATGGAGGCAGCAGTGATGGTGGTGGTGGTGAGAGGCAGATGCAGGGGAAGCTTAGAGACGGAGATTGCAACTGGATAGTAATGAGCATAATACCGAACTCTGCACTGAAAACTTATACATTTGGTTTGAAGGAACATTTATCTGAAACTTCTAAGAAGGAACTAGAGCATGTGAAAGTGCAAATAATATCTTTCTGCCTCAACCGGGTCTCATAAAGGAGACTGAGTTGGATTAATATAACGAAATTCTTATTGTGCAAATATTTGTGACTATTGTTCATACCTGATGCAAGGAGAATTCCTATGAGAAAATCTCTATCTTAAGTATGTTCACAGAGGATCCCACGACCTTTGGCTCTGGCCTATTATCCCTGGAGGGAGGAATCCTCAATATAAACAGGGGATAATTTTCAGTCTCCAGTGCATCCAGATCAATAAGAAGTAGGAAAACTTCTTCCACATTCTATTTTTGCAATTTCATCTTAGTTAAGTACCAAGATGCAGTTAAAGTTTCCAATTTTGATTCTTTTCTCTAGAGCTAGGTTTCTAACTTCAGTTCACATTAGAGAAATAGAACATTTCAGTCGATTATGAACTGACAGCTGAAAGCCTGTGTGTAGTAGGTCATGAACAGGGAGCATGATTCTGGTTAGAGGTCTGGAGAAGATAACTCAGGGAAAAGTTGAGGTGATACTCTAGCTGGCTATAAAGCCCTCGAACCCAAGAAAGTGAAACCTGTTGAAAAGAAACCATACTTGCGTTTTCCCTTATCCCCTGATCTGTGAGGCTCAGCAATAGATAGAGCTGCTTATTTCAAAGGGCACAAAACGGGTCACATCTTAGGCAGATGAGCCGTGATGATCTGAGCAGAGTGGGAAATAGAACCATCCCATGAGACTGCAGCGTGGGGACAGGAAGAGTGCCAAAAGCCTATAAGGAAAGCTGACTGGAAAGGACTGTCCTTATTGTCAACCATTGGAGGCGTGTAAATTAAAGATCAGAAATACAAATACATGGGGAAAAGGGAGTTTACTGATTTTATATATCAACCTCTAGTGAATGTTATTTTTTAGCATAAAGAAAAAAAATTTTTTGAAATTACAATTTACTTTCAGAGGAGACTTACAAAGGAAATTTCTATGCTGCTAAAATAGTAGAAGGGCATTTTATTTTAGCTGAGAACCTGCATAAGTCTTAGTAATGCAAAATAGGGCCTTGGAGAAGAGTATAGGAATAACAATCAGAAATAGCTGAGCACTGTTTGGTGGAGCAAGAGGAATTTGAGTTCCTGGAGCCAATTCAAGGGTGAAAGAGGGGGTTAGGGACCAGGAGAGAATAGACTACAAGGTACAAGAGATGCAGAATGGAGACAGCAGGTCAGGGACAGAAAAATGACCTTTGGCTCAGTAAATCTGGCAGAAACTAGAGCTACAACCCTGCGCAAAGAGCTTTTGACTTTCCATACATTGTCAAATGAGCTCTAAGAGACTAAACCTCCATCTTAGAGGCAGGAGGCTTCCAAATAATTAAACAGATAGAAATAATTAAATGACCAGAATAGCTTGCCAGTTTGAATATTCTTAGGAGTGCTGGGTGATAAGAAGGAAATATATGACCAACTCAAAATAATTTAAGAAACAAATTATAGGTAAGCTTTAAGCAAGAATGAACTGATAAAGATTTACCTATATATTCCTCTATTCCTCTAGACCTTGGATCTGCTAAGGGATGACATTTTATTCATTGTTGATATTTCAGTAACTACTAGTACAGTGCACATAACAAATGATCAGTAGATATTTGTGAAATGAAGACTTGAATGAAAGGAAGGAGAAAGAGAAGTGGGTAGCAGGGTGGATACCAGGCTGTCATTGGTTTGAAGTAATCAAGTAACAAAACAAATATTTTCAGCTCAGTGCCTTTGACATGGCCCTTCCCTCTTTCTGGAATAAGTACCTCCACTATATACATTCTTGCATACACACACAACTACATGGTCTGGTTCCTTTACCATTTTATTGAAGAGTATAACTTTTCTTTATACCCAAGGTGGCGTTTCTTGTTTCATTTCATGCTTTACTCTTCTACTTGGTCTGCTTACCATCTGGTCTATTATACATTTTCTGCAGATTTATATTCTGTCACCATACTTTGGTATGTGAGCTTCAGGATGTCAGAGACATCTGTCAGTTTTGCTCAGTGACACTTCCCTAGCAACTGAAAAACTCCTGGTCCATAGTAGGTACTTTTGAAGACATGAATATATGAATGAATGAATGAATGAATGAATGAATGAATGAAGGTATATATATATGAGTTGGGACACTGTTCTTTTGAAAAAATACAAATATGTTTTTTCCAGCCAGACAGAGTCACATTGAAGAAGTTAAAAAAAGAAAGAAAGAAAGAAAGAAAGAAAGAAAGAAAGAAAGAAAGAAAGAAAGAAAGAAAGAGAGAAAGAAAGAAAGAAAGAAAAAGAAAAGAAAGAAAAGGAAGAAAGAGGAAGGAAAAAAGAAAGAAAAAAAGAAGGAAAACCCATTACCAGACATAAATTAAAGTCTGTCTGCTTTTATGTAGTCAAAACCCCGACCAACACAGAACAGTAGTCAGAAGCTGGACCTAATTTCTGGGAAGGAAATTAGAAGCTTATTTTCTGTCTTTCCATAGCTTTGGAGTCTGTGTCCTGATACAAGCCAAATGTTGCCTGTCAGCCTGTTACAGCATGTGCTCTCATGTGCTGCCACACTTTTCATTGCTGTCCCCCTGAGTTAAACTGCTCTGTTCTGCTGCCTTGCTATCTAGGGCTTGAGATAAAAAGGCTCAGTTGCTGCTGCCATGCTGTCTGTCTCCAGTGTTTAAATGCTTCCGTATCATGGTGTTTGCATCTGACTGCATCTTGGCAGCTTCCAAATAGGATGTAGGAAAACCAAATAAGACTTAGAGAAGCCAAGCCACCTCTGTGATGATGACTAATCATTTCACAGAACAGTGGGAGGGAAAGAAAGGTGTGGTTCTATGGCTCTAAGTTTTTCTCCTTAGAAAAAGCACCACCTCGTAGAGAGGACAGATTACCCGCAAGCACCATCATGGGCATGGCTATAACTGGTCAACAAATGCAGCTCTCCTACTATATACATTCTGCAAGGATACAGAATTGGATAAAATAAAAATAAAAAATAAAAAGATTGAACTCTTCTTCAATCAAATGTATACTGAAGCCAAAAAACCTTCCTAGTCTTTGTTTTCTGCCTTTCCAGGGAGCAGCAGATGCTTTGGATTCTACAAAATCTAAAAAAAAAAGCTAATGTCCACCAAAGCTTGAAGGTCTTTAATGCAAAACTGCAGGAATGTTGAAATTTAAAATTTCCAGCGTTATGTTTTTACTATCATTCACATATTCTCCTTTTCGTTTTTCTTTAGGGTGCTCTTCGATGTAAGTCCAAAGGCCAAGTGGCCGCACAAATGGTGTGGAGCAACATGCTCGGTACTCTTACTGGGACGGAAATGGCAGCACCTGGTAAATGCTAGTTGTCATCAGTTTATAAGTCTCATCCTAGGAGAGGTTTAGGGCAATATGAAATATCATACATAGAATGTGTCCTTTTTGAGTTTAGGTATATCTACCATTTATCGAAAATAGGTTCCCACGAGTATGGCTACCTTTTACATTTCTTTTGTAATGTTCTGAAATTTGCTCACCTTCAGGACATTTCTTCAACCTTTCCAACATTTCTTCCCACCTATTTTCATAAAGCTTACAAAGTTAGAGGACAAAAAAGAAGTGGTCCTTTTATGACAATATTTGTTTTGAGTGTATTTATTTATAATGTAGAAATCATGGTATCTTGAAACATAAATAGGACTTTTTGTTTGGCAAGAATACTTAAATGATGCTCTGAACTTGATGATATTCTAGAAATATTATTGTTCTTAGGGAAAAAAATTAGATTACGGTTTTACTGTTTAAATTTAGAAGAAAACATTGAAGGTCACAAATCATTTAATCTCTGCTTCCCTCTCAATGGGAAACAACGTAAGCTGAAGATTGCAATCACGTTGTAGGAATTTGATTTTCTTCACTGATTATTGAGGGAACACATTGTGTCAAGCAATCTTAATTTAAAAAATTAAAATTTCACATTGCATTTGAAGAATAAATGTCAAAACTTGCAGATTAATTTGAGCTTTGAAAAAAATATTTTTTCATGTTTCCTTTTCTGAAAGAACTACTTGTGTAGATAGCAGATGCCACGTTGCAGTCTTGCCTTTCCAGCGCCCTCTACTGGACACTACAGCTGATGAATATGTACATCTTTACTTCACATTAGCCTGATTTTATTTCTGAATCATAGAATCAAAAGGTATGACTGGAAGGAATTTGAAAAGTCCAACCTTACTTTCTACTGGGGTCATATCCAAGTCACCTGAGAGAGACTTAAAAAAAATCTCTTCTGTTTTTCAAGACTTAGGAAAGCGAAGTGGCTCAAAACTATTTAGCTCTGTATTTTTACCCACCTGGCCTCATACCACAGCTACCTTAGTGCACGTTTAACATGACTTAAATTACTGCACCTGCTACAAGGGCCTTTGGTGTACCGTAATCTGTAACATTATCTTTTTTTCATCTCTTAAACACAAAAGATGTCACTTTCATTCAGGCTAATTTGATTTATGAGTGCCACATAAAAATTCCAAGTGTGTTTATCACCATCGTTTCTTCTCTAGCAATAAAATGGGTGAATATGTACAAAGAATATGACATGCTTTCTATTTAAAATTTTTTTTTCATAGTAAACATCTAGAAGAGAATACACTCACAAGAAAACAGCCCATGTTGCCTTCTAATGAGATTCATTTTGTTACATTTTAATGCAAAGGACAAAATATCCTTTATTATTAGACTGAAATTCAGTAATTATCAATATTTAGCATTTATCCATAATGCAGCCTTTATTATAATTTTGGCGTGTGTGATTGATCTCCAAAATATTATTAGCAGGATTTAAAACAAAATGAGTCAAAAATTCTGGCTTAAGGGAAGCTACAGGCTCTCCCTGCTTCTCTTTTCTTCCTTTGGTTGGTGATAGAATTTGTTAATTGGTAGCATTAAAAGGGATGAAATTTGGTACATTTAAGAGCTGCTTTTGATTGAGTTTGACTCCCTGGATATTAAGCGCATATATGAATCTTTAAAATATATCAATCCATGGCAAACCTATTCTGTCTCTTTTCTTTCAGAAATTTGCTGAGCCTGCTCCATGGTCTCCTGACTGTGGTCAAAGAATGAAGTCACCACTACCATAAGCAACCATCTAGCTGGTTCGTAACTGTAATACTCTAGGAGCGTCAACTTCCTGATGGATATAACATCTTTCAGTTTTCTGAAGTTACTCTATTATTTCTTATAGGTCGCAGCAAGTCGACTGTTACAATGATTAATTAAAAAAGTATCAGAGCGGTCACGATAAAATATCCACACACAGCAGTGAAAAATAGTTTTAAAGAGTTTGGTTTGCTTCACTCTCTGCAATCATTTTTGACAAATATTCTATTGCAAAATGAAAATAATACAGAGGAAAATACAGTTTAATTTTAACTTAAAATTAAACTTTGTTCAAAGCTAGTGGAAGACCAACACCCTGATCATATCTTTCAGAACTTCTTCAAGTGTAAATTTAGTCAGAGGGCCAAATATTGAAAGCTGATCTCAACGAAATCTTCAAATGGACAAAATGTTCCCTTGGATTTGATAGGGACTGAATTAGCTGCCAGGCTACGCGTGACCAGGCATTGAGTGCTTAATTCAGTTTCTGTGCATCAAGGCAGAAAAGTCTCAACATTAGATCTTATGAGAGAGCTCTAAAACTATGTTAGGTTGGGGCAAATTTATCCAACTTTCAAAATTTTTCAAGAGAGCAATGTTTTTGATCAGCTTGTCATGTTTATAAATTTTGTGATAATATAATGGACAACAAAGGCCTAAAGCTGGGAGCTTTGTCACCCACTGATGGACCCTAAATTGTAATTGTTTACCTTTTTGTTGCATTGAGTTACCAATTGCTATTTACTAACTAAAAATACTGAAGAAAGCCTGGTGCTAGACTGAAAAAGTGTTGAATTGAGAGTCAAAAGAACTTAATTTGACATTTTTTGTTGTTTTTTTTTTGTTTATTTCTATTGCTGTCACTACATGTTTCAGTGTCCTTGAAAGCAAGGCATTTTAATTAATGAATTCATTAATATATATATATATTTTACTATACAATGAACTGTAAAATTTTACTTTTTAATTTGTCGAAAACACACTGTTTACAGGAACTTAAAAAACACAGAACACTTTATTCATTTCCATGTGACCCTTGAGCAGGGACCATGCTAATCAACTCTGTATCATTCCAATTTTAGTATATGTGCTGCCGAAGCAAGCACTTCATTTTATTTCTTAAATAAAGCTTTAAAGAAATACTGACTTTCTCATCTATAATAAATATTGATTAGACTAAGATGAGTAAATCTTTTGCAGCTATAAATTTTCATAAGCCAAACTCACATATCCAAGTGCTTTGTCAATATCTGTGCTTAGAAATCTAATCAGATAGATATCAATGATTACATGTTAACATATCAAAAAACAGATTTTTAAATTTCCTCCACACATCTGCTCCTCACTTAGTTTACTCAATCTCAGAACATAGCAATTAGTCTAGCCCCAAATCCTGAAGTCTTCCTTTCTTTGTTTTATTCTTTATACCCCACACCCATTTAATCAGAAAAATATGTTGATTCTTTCTTCAAAATAATCCTCACACTAACCACTTCTCTGTACTTTCCGTGTTTATGCTCTGCTCTAAGACTTTTTCATCTCTAGACTGGACCATTTGCACAGAGTTATGTTGAAGTCCTAACACTCCCGTACCTGAGAATGTGAGCTTGTTTGGAAAAAGAGCCTTTGGAAATGTAGTTAAATTAAGATGAGATCATTAAGGTGGGCCTTGGTCCAATATGACTAGTGTCCCTATAAAAGGGGAAATTTAGATACAGAGTCAGACAAACACAGATGGATAACGCCCCATGAAGATGAAGGTAAAACATCTGTGATGCATCTACAATTCAAAAAACACCAAAGATTGCAAAAAAATAAAATCACCATAAGCTAAGAAAGAGTCAGAGAACAGTTTCTCCTGCATAAACCTCTTAATGAACCTACCTTGCAGAAACCTAGGTTACAGACTTCTGGCCTCCAGAATTTTGAGATAATAATTTTCTCTAGTTTCTCTTGTTTAAGCCACCCAGACTGTGATAGTTTATTACATTAGCCCACTACATGTACTAAGTGGTCTTCCTGCTTTCCACCCTTTACTGTGGTCTATTCCATGACATGGTAGCTAGAAACAAATTTCTTTTAACATATTGGTGAAATCTTATTATACATTTATTAAAAACCCTCCTATATTTCTCCACAGGCTCCTGATCTACAGTTAAATTCTCTCTCCACTATTTTTTCTCTGATGTCATTTCTTACTACTGTCCTCCAAAGCCAGTTTGATCCGGTCAGACTGGTCTCCTTGATTTACTTCAAATGCATCAAACGATTCTCATTTTACAATTGTTTCCACTTTTTAGTATGTTCTTTCTCAATATACCCACCTTACTATGGCTCTCACTTTCTGTTTCTGTTCAACTGTTATCTTTGTAATGAGTTCTTTTCTATCCTTTTATGTAAAATAATACTCAACTCCTCTATTTCCATAAGCTGATTTATTCCTTTATTTTTTATAGTCTCTATCATTGTTTGACAATACAATATGTTTATTTTATTATTTATATATTTTTCATGAGTATTATGAGAGCATGGTTGTAGTTTGTCTGTTTTTAATTTTTAGTACCCCAGTAATTACAAGAATTCCTGGCATGTAAGAAGTGCCTAATTACCATTCATTGGTTGATAGAATAATCACATTTGGAATCAGCAAATATGATTTTTGAGGTAAAAAGAAAAAGATTTAAAAATGGGGCCAATAAGAGCAAGTACATATGGGCTAATTATATATAAACCGGTGTGAATTTGCAGCATTACATTCATGTAACCAACACACCTATATAAATGTCTTTTGTGAACCAAGTGCCATCCTATATACTAGAGGTACAAATATGAAGACAGCATGGCCTCTACATCTGGCATAGGTGAAAGGTCGACTGCAAAGCATAAAGATAGATTCAATACTAGAAATGAGAACAAAGTCCTATGGTATCACAAATGGAGCACCAATTACTTTTGAACAAAGTACTTAAAGGAGGTTTCGCAAAAAGGGAATACTTAAGCCAAGCAGTTTGGGAAGTTTGGTGGTGGTAGTGGCGGTGGTGGTAGGTGGCATGTGGAAAGATGACTATTTCAAGCTGTGGACAGAGCGTGTGAAAATACATGGTAGACTCACTCATGCTGCTAGAAGAGGTAATATTCGTTAGCAGGTTTCTATGCAGCTGTGTGTTCCTGGCTCCCTACTTCACTGCTCAGCAGCCGACCCTCTCCAGAAACACTGGAATCTCTGACACCCAAGAAGCAAATCATAGGAGGCTTCTGCTTTTAGAGAAGTCCCAGATTCCCTTTATTTAAATGTTCTACAAGCCAATAAGACAGGAATCCAATGAAGTAGGAGCTGAATTTTGACTCTTCAATTTAGCAGCTGAGTTGTATGTCCAGCTGGATTCTGCTGCTAGATGACTCTATACGACTGAATCCCAGCTTCCTGTGCCAGCAGGAGAGAGCCAAAAATGGAGTCTGGCCTCAACTTGTAAGATCTTACATACATATTTTTGTATTTTTCCTTTCTATTAGTGTAATTCCAAATATTTCACAACATTAATATTTTACTGTCCCTTTTCTTGTTGTGAGTATATAAGGCAGAAATGCTGAGAGTCGACATCTCTTGATAAGCTTATCAATACCCATTGTATGATTCAGTGTTTTAAAACATCTCTTTGTTGATATTCAGTGTAATGTTAACCTTCACAAATGCTCTGTCTGTCTACACTGGCAAAATTGAATTTAACACTTAGTAAACTAGGAATTCTGTTGTTTCTGGGTACTAATCCTGGTTCTATAATTCATCATTGTGTGTTTTAAAACAAGGCATTTAAACATTCTTTTAGTATCTACATCTATTTCAACAAGGAGCTTGGACTTGAGATTCATTGTTCTGTGATTCTAGAAAGTAAAAAAAAAAAAAAAAGACTTCAAATGAAATTGAAAATAGTTTACAATCACCATCAGTAGTTACTTGAAAGGCACTGAGTTTTTTGTGTCCATTTATTTTAAATATTAACTTTTCAGATGTATGAATCCTTATTTTTTCTAGTTCTCTGTATCTATTACTCAGCAGCCATCCCATCATGGTTAGAATGATGAATTTAAAGAATTTATAATTTTACATATAGAATTAATGGGGTGTGTGTGTGTGTGTGTGTGTGCGCGCACGCGCGCGTCTGTCTGTCTGTCTGTTTGTTGTATGTCTCAGGCAGGGGTTAGTTAAATTTACTAGGGGTTGCTTTGCAAGTAAATCGAAGCAAGTTTGCTCTTTCACCATAGCTGTTATAAATATGAGCATGACTTAAATGGGAGGCCGGTGGTGATTTCACCTTACTGCTACATTTAGCTGCTTTTAAAGATCTTAAAAAGTGTTTAAAATTCCCTGTGCCTGACACACCATTGTTTCACTGTGTTTGAAATGATAGGCAATACTGACTAAAAACCTTACTTTTATTTCCTTGATGGATGGAACCTTGTGCCTCTGTATTCCATTTTGATCCCAGAAAGGCTAAATGACTCTGAAATCACATGAGAACAAATATTCATTCCCTCACAATACTCTGTCATTGCCCCCCACAGCCCTGGTGGCATATTTAGCTACATTTAAGATTTAGAGTAATTTAAGATATATTTCTCTGGAAAATAAACAGAGCATATCTTCCTAATGAAATACAAGTTCATTTAAAAAGAGAGTTGTTAGAAAGAATAGAATTTGGGGTAGAAGAATATATTTGGGTAATAAAAAACAATGGTAACGATTACTAATTAAAAAAAGTTCAGGCATATATTGTTTATCTCTTTTTTGTTAAGAAAACATACTTTATTTTCCTTTTGTTTATTTTTGTTATTTTCCAACACACTGTATATCGATGTGATATCTAGTTTATATTTGGGAATATAGGAATCAATTCTTTTAAATAAAAAAAAATAGTGAATAAAAATTTTTAAAAATCTAACGTCATTACTAAGCTCATACAATTTCAAAGAGGAATGTTTTTCATTGAATTATAGTTGATATATAATATTATATTAGCTTCAGATGTACAACATAGTGATTCTATATTTTTATGCATTATGAAATTACTTTCATAAGTCGTTACCTTCCGTCGCCATACAAAATTATTACAATATTATTGACAATATTCCCTAAGCTGTATATTAAATCTCTGTAATTTTATTTATTTTGCAACTGGAATATTGTACCTCTTAATCTCCTTCGCTTATTTTGCCCATCTCCTCATGCCTATCCTTTTTGGCAATCATCAGTTTTTTCTCTGTGTCTATGAGTCTGGCTTTGTTTTGTTTTGTTTGTTCATTTTGTTTTCTAGGTTCCACATATAAGTAAAATTATGTAAAATTAGTCTTTCTCTAGCTGACATATTTCACTTAGCATAATACTCTCTAGGTACACTTATATTGTTGAAAATAAAAAGATTTAATTTCTTTGTATGGCCGAGTAATATTCTACACTTTCTCTCTCTATACACACACACACACACACACACACACACACACACACACACACACATACACATATATATATACATATATATAGCCGAGTAATATTCTATTATATATACAAACATGTATGTGTATATATACATATATGTACAAATACATGATGCTGAATAAAAGGGTAGATATATTGCATCCTTGTTTTGTTCCTGATCTTAGACAAAAAAGCTTTCTGCTTTTCAACAACGAGTATGATGTTAGATGTGGGTTTGTCCTATATGTCCCTTATTATGTTGAGGTACATTTTCTCTATGCTCACTTTTTTAAGAATGTTTTCATAAATCAATGATGAATTTGGCCAGATGTTTTTTTTTCTATGTCTGTCGAGCTAATCATATGATTTTTATCTTTTGTTTTGTTAATGTGATTATCATATTGATTGATTTGAGTATATCAAACCATCCTTGCTTCCCTGGAATAAATCCTACTTGATCATAGGTCTGATACTTTTGATGGGCTGCTGAATTCATTTTGCTTATATTGTGTTGATAATTTTTACATCTATGTTTATCAGGGATATTAACCTGTAATTTCTCTCTTTTTTTGTAAATTTTTTGTCTAGATTTGGTATTAGGGTAATGATGGCCTTATAAAATGAGTTTGGAAGTATACCTTTGAAATAAGAATCTTTATATATTAAGACAAATTTTGAATTATCTCATTTGATGACATTTCTATGTGTGCTATATTCACTGTCACATAACCCAGTAATGTTATTGCTACTGGATTCAAACCTAGTTTACATGATTTTAGACCATTTACCCATATTATTTCTTTTTTAAAAAATATTTTACAACTCGATCCCATCTCTGATAACATTGTCTTGGTTTCTATTCATGCTTTAAAGACAGTTTAGAAAATATGATTCTGACAAGCATTTAAAAGACACATATGATTATAACGAGCAATATATTATAGTTGTATGTGAAGGAATTAAGTAATTTAAAATACACAGATCCTGGAATCTCCCCTCTTTCCTGACAACCAAGGTTAAGCATGATTTCTTGGCTGCAATGATGAAGGCTATTTTTAAGCAGTTTTGCAGACTCAATTCTGTACACCTCAATTAATATGTCTTCTGAGTGTGGGAGGTGGGCATCGCTTTTGTAATAATGTTTATATTAAGATACACAAATAAAATTTTTATAAATCTGCAAAACAGCTGCATTTATTTGCAGCTGTTGGTGACAAAAATACTCTGAGGATGGCTTTTATACATTTCTGCTTAGTTGACAATAAGCAGAAACCAGACTAAGCACAATTAGAATGACAGGACATGTTATGCTCCTCAGTTCAAGTTCCTCATCTGCTCTCACACCCCCTTGATGTGTATGCTCTGAAACTCCTGCTTGAAGAATTCAGTGCCCCTTATTTTCTACTTTCGTTTAACAGGTTTAATGTCCATTAGGACACTTTTGAATTGATTGACTTATTGCTCTTTTCATGAAAGGATTTCAAGTGTGCTCCTAATTCAACCTTAAAATCTTCAGTCTTTTATCTCTAATTGTGGAATAAGTGCTATAAATTCATGAGCAGGTGGCTCACAGAGTTGTTAAAATATCCCAGTCACAAAATACAGTCAGTTCTGCTACAATATTTGTTTTGAGAAGAGAATTTGTTTCAATGTGATTGATATATTAGGGAACATTTTAAGCATAATGCAAATTTCACATTTGTTGATATGTGATTTTCTCTTTCAGAAACACTGTTCGACTCAGAAAACTGCACTCAGTGAATAAGCTGCTGCATTAGGATACATAAAATTCAGACACACATACCTCAAGTATCTACCAGCTACCTCAGTTCACCATGTGTACTATGAACTACACCCATACACATCTTGTGCTACAAGTTTTGTCTCATTTCTGAGAACACTCCTTCTACCATTTAATAGTAACTCACAGGGTTTTGTTGTTTTGTTGCTCACTTCCACACACAAACTCCACTTTTTTGGGAGGGGAGGGGGTAAAGTGCCATCTACATTGTAGTATTTATGTACTTATAAAGCAGTTAATGATGGCATATAAAAATATGCCATAATTTTTATTAACGTCTTATTTTTTAGGGCATCATTGAAAAAAATTTTGGCTGTTGAGGATCTGTGTTTTTTGTTGCATTATTTTGCATAGATAAATGATTTTTAGAAACATATTTATCATGATAGAAGAACTGACTGTATGAAGTTTTCTGCATTCCCAAGAGTATCTATTATTTTTCTAGGGAAGATATCTAACAATGCCTTCTTGGAACTTTTCTGAAAACTTCTCATCCTTGACTGGGAGTTCATGTCAACTCCCTCTTGCTACCTAAAGACTAAAGTTTTTTTTTGTTTTGTTTTGTTTTTTTTTCTAAACTTGAGAACAGATATAAAGTGTCTTGAACGTTATTCTAAAGGGTTTGACTTTTACTGAGAAGTCAAGTGGTACTCTCAAAGAAGTTTAAGCTGTAGAATGACTGAGGTTATGATGTAAATCAAGCCCATGCATGTGAGGATTTTGTGTAAAAGTCTCTTCCAGGACACTGATTGTGTCTCAACAGCCTGTGAACTCCTGGAGGACAAAGATTGTCTTATTATCTCTGAAGATTCAATGCCAGATATCCTGCCTTAACTGGAAAGGCTGAAAGAGTTCACTTAACTGAATTCCAACAGTACAAATGTGGATTCATTCTCAAAATTGTCACCAAGAGACACTTAAAAAGTGTTAATAATGGTGTAGATAATCAATTTTTCCACTTATGCAAGAGAGCATTATCAAACACTGTGGGAAAAAATGGTTCACATTGTGAATTAAAACAAAAATTATTTTTAATTTATCATAACTAGGTATTTGAGCTCCTGTTTTATGCTTAATAATACTGGGCACAGTACCATTCCCTATCAGGATAGGATTGGGTTGATAATCATTCAGTTCATCAGAAAACCAATTAATCAAAATATTTCACTTCCTCTTAAGCGTTCTAAGTGTCTGTTGTATATAGTTTAATGTGTTCACACTTTGGATTTTTTTCAAGAATTTTGGAATGATTATAATTATTATAAGATTCTCTAGAAATGAAAATATCAAAAGTCCAATCATATGCAATATTTATACAGTTATAACTACAAAAAAATAAAAAGAAAAGTAAAACTATAGAGATTATAGAATCATGAATATGGCTTACTCTAAATGTAGTCTCTGCTGCATAACTCTGACTTCATTTCAATTAAGTCCATATTACAACTCCCCAGGTGTGTAGCCCATCTGCTCTTCATGGAAGGCAATGCCACCCAAGATCCTGCCTCTCTTCCTTGCCAATTAGTCTCCAAAATGCATTTTATATGAGTGTTGCAGAGCCTTGGATAGATGTGAAGATTTGAACCTTCTATAGTGTTGCTGAAATCTGGTTTAAACATATACTAACAAAGGAATGCAAAGAGTAAATATCAATATAGGAATTTAGAAATTACTATAAACGTACATTTTTATTCCTTAAGTGGTTAAATAAATTTGAAATGATATTTTTCCAGGCTTAAAATAGATGAGTCATCTAATAATAAATTCATTTTTGTAATAATGTTATCTTTCTCTACCCTATGTCTCACTGAAATTCAAATATAAGAGAGTTTTCCAAACATCATTTAAATACATATAAACTAACCATAGTCCTGTCATACACATTGACCTCCCTGTGTGTTCTACATGTTTTTCAGCTGTTCTAAATGATTGTATTTGACACCAAATATTTTTAATTGCCTTATTTCATGATTCTGAGTGGCAAAAATAAAACCAAACTAGGATTATTTAGGACAAATGGTAAAGGAAGAAAGCCTAAGGCAAATTGGCTGTGTTGCTTTCAGAAGAAGCCACTGGAGAGTGACAATTCAAGCTATGAAATAATTGATTGGGGAAACAGAATTTGGGGAAGCTCAATCAAACACATTAATATGCTGTTATATGTCCCAGAATTAGGTATCCTGAACATAGTCTCCCACCTTCGATATATTTACCCTAGTTTCTACCTGAATGTCCAATTGTCATGGAATAGATAACTTAATTTGAAGGTATAATGCCATTAAATAATAATCTAACAATTTAAAAAATGAGAACCGAAATTATGATTTTTATTATGATTGGATATAGTATTTAAGTGGGAGTTAATAAGAATCCCACATTAGTAATTATTTCTACTTCAACTTTTTGAAAAATTTATTTTAGGTTACTATTATAAGTACAGTAGTCCCCTCTCATTTATGGGAGATACATTCCAAAACCTCCAATGGATACCTGAAACTCCGGCTGGTATTAAACTTTATATATACTATGTTTTTTTTTTTTCCTACGAACCTACATATCTTCCACTTAAAAGAACACTTTATGGTTTCTCTTTGGCATATCTGAGTTCCTAGCATCACTACTCTTGTGCTTTGGGACCATTATTATAAAGAAAAATAAGCATTACTTGAATACAAGCACTGCAGTACTACACCAGCTGATCTGATAACCGAGATGCCTACTAAGTAACTATTTGGCAGTACCATATACAGCACGAATACACATACACGGGACAAAGGAATGACTTATGTCCCAGACATGACGGAACAAGACAGCATGAGATTTCATCGCATTATTCAGAACAGTATGAAATTTAAAACTTATGAATTTTTGATTTCTGAAAACCTCCATTTAATATTTCCAGATCTCGGTGTCTGAGGATAACTGAAACTTTAGAAAATGCAACCATTAATAAGGGTGGGATTACTGCACAGATTAATCTATTGTTACAAAAAGACCTCAAATAGCAGAGATTTGAAAAAAAATAGAATTATATCTCTTACCTGTGACAATTCACAGGTAAGCCAGAGTTACAGGTCAGGTAGACAATTCTGATGTGTGAAGTCATACAGGGATCATATTCATTTCTCTCCACCATTTTGAAGGAAATTTTCCTTGCCTTCATGGTTAAAGCTAGCTATACACATTTTTGTGTTTCTATCAATGAGAGAGAAATGAGGAGATGAAGCACAATTTCCTTTTTAAAAGGTGTGATCCAGGAATTGCATGAACAATTTCCCATTCTTGCAAATGAGGCTGAGAAATACAGCATTCTGTTATGCAAAGGAAGAAGGGAATAATGGATACCGGAGCAACCTCACTATACCTACTACTTAGCTATTTGTTAATTTTGTCTTTTTACTAATTTACCATTAAATATATTATATCTAGTTATTTGCTGCTTAAAATTATTTAATGGTGCACTATATTTCATTTCCTACAAACCCGCAAGATCACAAGGCCCTGTAGACTCTGGCTCTTCCGTATGACTCGTAACGCTTTATATGTTCTCTTCCTGACTTCCTATTTTCCAACTGCAAAAACCTACTTTCTTTTTTGTTAACATCTCGATCTCCCTTTTCTGTTTCTTTGTTCTTACTATACTTTCATTAAGAAATGTTCTTCCCATAATTCTATGTATAATTGACTCCTTCTTGTCCTTGAGAGTGCAGCTTAACTATTACTTCTTCAGATCTCTTTTCATTACTCTGCCTGGTTTCTCTGTATCTCCACCATTTTTACAATTCACTTATAGCATGTATACTATCAATTATTATCTTGTTTATTTACTTTTTATGTGTTTATATTAGGTTTTCCTTTAGAATATAAGCTCTAAGGAGGCACATATCTCATTTGTTTTGTTTCTGATATAAACCAATTTATAGAATAGTTGTAGTTACTGAAACTACTATAGTAGATACTCAACAAATACTTTTGCAATTAGCAAATAAATATATAATTGTCAGCATGTAATGTGCATATACAAATATAATGCTTATAGTATCTGTCTGAAATCTGCTGTCAAAGTAATGTCTGCTTTTTTCTTCATATCTTATTAAGGATTAAAAACATGATGTAAAAAGGTGAGGTACAGTGCATCATCTACCTCATCTGAGATGTAGGCAGCCTCTTGACTCTACTAGGGTCTACACAATCTGAAGCAATGTAATAATATGCTTAGCTGCAGCGTGACATTGTATTTTTTGTTAAGACTGTGTTACCAATGCATTTTCATTTGTTTTATACCATAGCCATAGAACTCTACTGACTAAATCCTGAACAAGCATTCAGAAGTAGAATCAAATATTTGGTGATTTGCAAACAAAAACCAATCTGTACTATTGACTAAAAATAAATAGCTACTTCTGAATCATACTAAATAATCTTCAAATAACAAAAGCAACAAACTGTTCTAGAAGAAATGTAATAAATATAGTGACAAAATCTTAAAAATAACATATAATTCCAACAAATATTTGCACATATACTTATAGTTTATAGAATTTTTTAAAGGACTATGTCACATTTTGTTCTTCATCCTCTGAGTCATGAAATAATTCAATATAGTGAAACTTAACATTTATTTCCTTCTGTTGTTTATGCTTTCAAATTGTATTGTTGATTTAAATTCTTTGCAAGACCACTTACAAAGAAAGAGAGGAATAATCAACATGTGGTGAAAAAAATAGTTTGTAGGCCTTCTCAGACCAGCAGACTGGATAGCAAAATAGCAGAAAATTTTCTAGTATGTAGCTCAAGTTCATCTATTTGACCTAAAAAATGATCAACTTAGAAGATTTCCCTTGATTCATTTCTCAGTTATCTGAGTGATGGCAGGATAGCAGAATCAACATTAGACAGAACTTTCTGGAAAAATCTCCAAATTAACAAATTTCCAAAGTAAAAGCCTTGGGATACATAAATAGGGGGATCTCTGAATCCCACGACAATCACAGTGATAACCCCCAAAGCTCAATGGTGATTCTAGTAAAAACAATTACAATTGTATTATTATCATACTTGTATTGACAACAACATATCAATGTAATAAAAATAATAATATTTTCTTTCTTATAGCCTAACAAAAATGACAAAAACATTTTATATCCATCTGGGGGTGAATTCAAATAAGGAAATACTCTTAAAATATAACTGTTACTTTCCTCTTTTAAAAAATGCACCTTAATTCCAAAAATTGTTCTGCATGTTATTACTACTACAAAGATCTCTTTACATAATAAAGTAAGTAAATATTGGACATAGAGACAAGCCCATTGACTCAAAGTATCTACGATGTTCACAGCCATCTTCTGAGGAAACAACCTCAACTATTCCTTGAGCATAAGTAGTTGTGCTTTTTGTTCTCACCCCTTGACACATCGGCCAAGTCCGATTGGATCTGTTCAGATGTTTTCTCACCAAGAGATGTGATTGTGAAACACACAAAGGGAAATTAATATAAAGAAGTTGTAGCAGAAAAAAATAAGCCAATAAGTTGAGGGAGAGTGATGCAGTAAAGAACAATATAAGGAAAACCAGAGGCAAAAGCATGAGTCACTAAGGCCATGGTCATCAAACTTGACTATACCTTAAAATCATTCAAGGCATATTTGAAAAATCTCAGTTTCCAGGATATATCCTATATCAATTAAATCAGAATGTCTGGAAAGGGATTCAGTGATAAGTACTTTTTAAAACTCCCAGCTGATTCCAATGTACAGCCAATATGGAGAATCACATGATGGAGTAATGGGGAAACCTCACTGAAGGCAAAAGAGATCAAGCACCATGATATCATTAAGATAGCTATTCCATTTTGAATGTAGTCGGGATACAGTTGTATTCTCTATGAAGCCTGAAAATTTAACTCCTGTTTTGTTTTTCTGTGTTTCCTTGTTCAGTCAAGGTATCTTTATAATAAATCTGAGATAACTTGAGTGTACACATAATTTTTACAAACTGCAAGGACTTAAAAAATGTGACAATTTTAAACCAAATCCGGACACTGTATTATTATATTAAATAAATAAAAGCCAAATAAGAAAACAAGAACTTATTGTCCTTAATCATTTGGTGGACCCACTGTAACTTTTCCAAAATTAATATAGTAGAAAAGATTTAGAAAATATTATTTTTAGAATTGTGAAAATGTGTTTGAACAAACACTAAATCTAAGATTAAAGTACCAAATAAAATCATTCAAGGCATATTTTCCACTAAAAAAAAATTTAGAAATGCACTTTAAAAATAAAACAAAAAAGTATTTGTGATATAGAATGAAGACTTATGACTCAGAATTTAAACAAGGATGTGAGAACTGAAAATATTAAAAATTATTTTAAATGTTAACAAATACACTACTGAGTTTACATTGAGGAATTATATGATACCCAGTTTGGTTTAAATATATATATATATGTATATATATACACATATATATGTATATATATAAATATTAGCATATACATATATATACATATATATATACACACATATACATATATATGTATATGCTAATATTTAAATACCAGATGTAATTTTGTGCACCTAAATCCATTCATTCTGCTATGTGCAAATGAAAGACATACTTTTGTATTTTAATTAAATATAGAATGTATAATTAGTCTTTATGGCAAGAGTATGACTTAAGTGCATATTTAATTTTTGCAATAAATGTAGACTTAGGACTGAAGTTGTATGTTAACATCATAAATGGATTTTTTTCTAAAGTTTTATTAATGTTTTTTCAACCTGTTTTTTATTTTCCTAAGAAATGCTACCACTTGCATAAACTGGTCAGATTTTCAACTTAGTTAAAGACAAACATTAATGGCACATCAATGTTGAGAAAAATTGGTATTTATTACAAAAAATATACCAATAGTGACTACTGAAATTTCAACACAAGTGTATTGCTTCAGGTTTTACGTTTCATTCCATCATAGTTTTGAACTACTTTTAATATTTACTTTCTTCCTCACTCTTAATATTGTGACCAAAAGATGAAGTATTCCAGATGTGCTAAAATATTAGTGACATACATACTAACTTTTGCCTTACTTAAGGTTAGTTATGAAATTGCATAAATAAAAGTATTTTAAAAACAAATCTATGTATAATGATGGTAATAACAATGTTACCAGTGCTTTAATTTTTTTTTTTTTTTGCAAATATACATGTCATAAAAAATTCTGGAACTTTTTCAGAACATATCTAATATATGATTAAAATTTCATTCTACTTTAAAATAAAAATATTTTTAAAGAAGCAAAATCTCTAACTCTTAGTATCATAATATTTTTTGCATATTTCCAAAATAAGCAAATAATTACAGCCAAAAAGATTATGGTGGTTGTGGAGGACTCATAGGGGAATACATCTACTAACAAATTAATCTGACGGAATTAAAAAAAAAAAAAAAGAATAATATAACTACACTGAAAGGACTAGAAAAAGATTAAACTAACCTAACTAGTTTTGGAAAACAAGATCTTGAAGGGTTGTTTTAAGGCTAAAGACAAAAAAGAACCAACAACATAACTCTACATATATGCTGAACTATAGTTTGTAAATATATTTCTGCTGCCTGGTAGAAAAAGAAATTTTAGTTTCTGAACTCAATAACTTCATAAAAATAAGAAAAATAATTATTTTTATAAGTATATTAACCATATAAAAATATGACTATGATCTTCAGAGAATATTAGAGATTTTCACAGTTTATTTGGAAAGCCAATTTTTTTAATTCAAAATATATTGTGTCTGTAGTTCTAATAATTTCTGAAAAAAGAACATAATTGTTTCTATGTAATAAACAAATTAGTCATGAGATTCACTGTGATCTTTTCCAGTAATGCGGAAAATGGATTTTTATGAAAATGATTGGACCAAACTCCAAGATGCTATTAATCTTAGATTAAGATAAAAGAAAAATCAGATATCTTTTTAAATTATCTAATTTTTTACCCTGACTATAGAAGTAGCTAAAGTTAGGCACTTTAGAGACTAATAATTAATTGTCTCTTTCCCCTGGAAAGAAGCTTTTGGGTTACTAAAGGCAGGATTGTCTGCATGACTTGACAGCAATTCCTTTTATAAGCACTTGGAAAAGTGTATTAACTGGAAGTCTTCTACCTACTTAGCTTCTAGCTATTTTAGTAAAAACCTCACTTTCCTCTCAAGAGAGACATTTAGCTTACTCTGAAATGGACACTAGGTAATCAGGCATTTCTTAATACTGGACTAAGGCAGCTCAATGAGTCAGGAGCTTTGTCTTTGAAGTTCTTGTTAAAAGTTTATTCTCTCTATTATAGTATGGCCTTCTGAATCTTGTGGGCTGTATATTTCCGGGCATGATGACATTTGTCATTTCCTTTACTGACAGGAGCATAATATTTATAAACGTAATTATATTAAGACAGCATTTTCTTACACTAACTAGGAAATTTGACTTTTTTCAAGTACCTGAAATAAGTGATTTTTAGACTGAACCATGAGTAATTCTTTATCTGAAACTTTTTCTTAAAATACATGATGAATTTAGATAAATTATGAAAAAAAAGTAAAAACAGAAAAGCATAATCAAACACTGTCCATATTGAGATACTATGTTATACACTTTCACATATTACTTAATATAATGTACTCTGATAACTAATCATCTTCCATAATCATTTATTGGATGTTCTATTCTAATTTATTGATGGAGAAAAATATTTTGAACTTGCATTATTTTGGCACTTAGTTTTTAAGAATTTTAACATTCAGTATATATTTCCAATTGTGCCTTTAAAATTCACGTGTATTGATTAAGTTACCAATTCCTAGTTTAATTGCTGTGGGATGGTTCCAGTTATTTGTTCAAACAGAAAACTTTCTAAGTTTTAGAGCTTAGATATACACAAGAAAAAATAGCCTATCTGAATAGGTTACACCTATTATAAAATGAGTCAATAATTAATAACCTTCCAAAACAGGAAAACCCAGGCACAAATGGGTTCTGTGATAAATTCTACCAAATTTAAAAAGGAAATTTTACCAGTTCTCTTCAATCTCCCTTTAAATTGCAACCAAGTAGAATTGATCCCATATATGAAAGACTGATTCAACACTCAACAATTAATTAATGTAATCTACCGTATCAAGAGTCTAAAAAAATAAATAAATTATAATACCAATAGGTGCAGAAAAAGAACATTTGATAAAATTCAACAACTATTCACAATAAAACATCTCAGTAAACAAGAAACAGAGGAAAATTTCAACTTGGTGAAAAATATCTACAAAAAAAAGACTATAGATAATATCATATTTAATGGTAAGAAACTCCAAGCTTTTCTGTTACAATAAGGATTTCGTCTGTCACCATGGCTTTGCATCATTGCTCTGTAAGTCCTAGGTAATATGATAACACAAGATACTTAAATTATAGGTGTAAAGATTAGGAAAGAAAAAATAAAACTTTATTTGTAGATAATATAATCATTTATGTAGAAAATGCAACATAATCAATAAAGCCACTATGGAAAACAGTATGGAGGTTCCTCCAAAAACTAAGAATTGATCTACCATATGACCCAGCAATCCCTCTATTGAGTATTTACCCCAAAGACTTGAAAATCCATACCAAAAAAAATTTTTGCACACCGATGTTCATAGCGGTACTATTCACAGTGGCCAGGACATGGAAACAACCAAAGTATCCTACAATAGATGATTGACTAAAGAAGCTGTGGTACATATATACAATGGAATATTAGCCATAATAAGAGGTGAAATACTGCCATTTGTGACAACGAGATAATCATGCTAAACAAAATAAGCCAGACAGAAAAAGTTGAAAATCATATGATATCACTTATATGTGGGATATAAACTTAAAAGCTACAAATGAACAGGACAAACAAACAGAAACTTATGGACATGGACAGTAGACTAGTGGTTACCAGAGGGGAGCAGGGAGGGGAGAGGAGGTAGTAGGCTAATATAGAAAATTTAATCACTTTCCTATATACCAGAAATAAATAAGTAGAATTTGAAATTAAAAACAAAATGCCATTTATATATGTACTCCTAAAAATGAAATACTTAGATATAAATCTAACAAAACAAGCACAAGATCTATAATGAGAAAAACTAAAAAACTCTGGTGAATGAAATAAAAGAAAAAAAAAAAACAAACGAATAAGTATTTCATGTTCATGGACAGGCAGACTCATTGTCAGCATATTGGTTTTTGCTAACTTGATCTATAAATTCAGTGCAATCCTAATAAAAATTTCAGCAAGTTATTTGTCAGATATTGACAAATCGATTCTAAAGTTTATATGGATAAGCTAAAGATCCAGTATAGCCAATACAATATTCAAAGAGAAGAACAAAGTTGGAGGACTAACACTATCCAACTTCAAGACTTACTATAAAGCTATAGTAATCCAAACAATGTGGTATTAGTGAAAGAATAGACAGATTAATAGAACAGAATGGAGAGCCCAAAAATCAGTCCCACATAAATATTGTCAACTATTCTTTGACAAAGGATTAAAGACAATACAGTGGATTAAAGATAGTCTTTTCTATAAGGAATGCTGGAACTACTGAACATAAAAAAAGAATGTAAACACAGACCTTACAGTTCCCACAAATATTAACTAAAGATACATCATAGACAAAAATATAAAACACAAAACTATAAAACTTCTAGAAGATAACATAGGAGAGAACCTAGATAACCTTGGACATGGCATTGATTTTTTAGGTGTAACACCAAAGTCATAATATATAAAAGAAATCATTGATAAACTGGACTTAATTACTATTTAAAACTTCTGCTCTGAGAAAGGCAATATAAAGAGAAGACAAGCCACAAACTCGGAGAAAATATATTCAAAAGACATATCTGATAAAGGACTATTATCCAAAATATACGAAGAAATCTTAAAATGCAACAAAAAGAAAACAACGACCTAATTAAAAATCATCCAAAGATCTGATGAGGCATCTTTCCAAAGAAGTTGTATAGATGACAAATAAGTATATGAAAAGATGTTCCACATCATATGTCATGAGAAAAGTAAAAATTAAGATAATGAGATACCACTTCAGATCTATTAGAATGGCCAAACTTTGAAACATTGACAACATCAAATGTAAATGATATTGTGGAGCATTAGGAACTCTCATTCATTGCTGGTGGGGATACGAAATGGTAAAGCTCTCTGAAAGACAGTTTACTACTTTCTTACAATAAAAATACTCCAGCAATCACATTCTTTTTGTATTTGAGTAAACATACATTTACACAAAAATATGTACATGGGTGTTACCTGCAGTTTCATTCATAATGCTAAAACTTGGAAGTCATCAAGATGTCCTTCAGTAGGTGAATAGAAAAATAAACTGGTATATCCAAACAATAGAATATTATTCAGCACAAAAAGAAATGAGCTACTAAGACATAAAAAGATATGAAGGAACATTAAAGGCACATTATTAAGTTAAAGAAGTCAATCTGAAAAGATTATGTACTGTATAATTCCAAGTATATATGACATTCTGGAAAGGCAAAACTATGAAGACAGTAAAAAGATCAGTGGTTTCCAGGGTTAGTGGGGAGAGGGGTATAAATAGAAAGATCATAGAGGACTTTTAGGGTAGTGAAACTACTTGAATGAAACTATAATGGTGGATACATGTCATAGTACATCTGTCCAAACCTATTGAATGTACAATACCAAAAGAGAACCTTAATGTAAGTTATGGATTTTGGGTGATTACGCTAAGTCAATATAAGTTCATCAATTGCACCACTCTGGTGACTGATATTAATAATAGGAGGAAGCTACACTATGAATGTGTCAGGCAGAGGACAGATGGAAAACCTCCTCACCTATCAAGCTTTGCTCTACAAAAATAAAGTTTTTTTAAAAAAAATTGATTGAGATATTAATATAATATTTTGTGAATGCTCACTATTTGACAAAATAATTACTATAGTGCTTGGTATGAATTAAGAAATATATATTACTTGAATTCAGATTCATGGTACAACAGGGTGTGGGAACAAAAATATCAACATATGCAACACAAAGGCAAACATTCACCCACATGCAAACATAGACAAACACACAAACACATGGAAATAGCCATGATTTGCAATGTTTGAGTCTTTCTATGAACAAGAAGCTTAGGTAAACCTGAGTGTCTCAGGAAGATATTAGTTTGCTAGGGCTCCAAAATAAAATAACACTGATTGGGTGACTTAAATAATAGGAATATATTTTCTCACTGTTCTGTGGTTGTAAATCAGATCATGGAGTCAGCAGATTTATTTTTCAAAAGCTTCTGTTCTTGGCTTGCAGATGTCCACCTTTTTGCTGGGTCTTCATGTGGTCGTTTTCCTCTGCATGTGCTCCTGGTGTTTCTGTGTGTCCAAGTTTCTCTTCTAGGATCACTAGTTAGAATGAATTAGGACCCCTAAGATCCTCATTTTAACCTAGACCTCTTTTTAAAGGCCATATCTCCAAATAGAGTCACATTCTAAGGTACTAGGGGACATGACTTCAATTTGTGAATTAAAGGGGGCAAATTAAGTTTATGATAATAGTGAAAAATAGTCTACTGTGAACTATTTTTATATCAGTTTCCCCCACTGGAAAAAAAAATGTAGTTATATTTCATGGATTTTTCATACAATCTCAACTTCTACATTTTATTTTAAAGACATTAGTCAGAAGAAGACAGGAAAGCCTTCACAGACTATCACAATAGATATACCCTTTGGTGTAACTGCGTCTGCAGTATAATCTTACAACACATTTTGAAGTTTTAAAGTCATCTTCTAAATTTTGTCTTTATACTACATTGATACATATTTGATGGTCGATTACTTTTATCATTCATTTTTATTATTATTATGAATAAATAAGCATGTTTAATTGTGAATCTCTTTTAGCTTAAACTTTTAATTTCTTGACAATTTCCACACAAATATAAAAACATTTTTCAATCAATTTAATTGAGAACATGCACGTTTTAAAAAAATATTTCAGTATTTACTAATTTTTATTCTTTGCACAATCATTCACAAGTGGAATGTTTACATTAATTCTAGTGACAATCATTAGAAAACAAAAACCTATTGGTAGTGTCTGTTAGATGTTTCTCCTATTAAATCATTTGTGTGTATGTTATATAATACTACAAGAAGAATCACGTGATGTTTCTTTCTTATTTTACTAGAGACTATATTGTTTTTTAGAAAACACATTTTATGTTATTTCTATGTGGAAAGTTATTTACTGATGTTTATTTTATTTTTCTCTTAATTTAAGATACTGTATTGCTAAATCATAACTTACTTTTAAAAATTCTGAAATAAATATTGGATCTGACTTTTTAAAAATTTCATGAAGGTGCACATTCCAGGAGATGTAATAGTTTCAAAGAATCTCCACACAGTAAAATAATACTTCACTAACTGATGACCAATGTGATTAACAAAATTCATCCCAGCATTTTCTTAATTTACTGTATATTTATTGACTAAATATACAACTCAATCTAATAGTGGCCTTTTCTATACTTTAAAAGTATCCTTTAATTGGAACTCTTTAGGGAATGAGAAAATTAATCAAACCATTTATATTTTTATTTTATATATTACTAAGATTTTGATTTTTCTTAAAAGTTTAATAATTCCTTGCTATGTAAAATTATACTTTATTCATTATAAGGCACATGTAGCCAATGCTACAAATTTAATTAATTTTTTAACTTTTATTACTTTTTCCATAATTAACTTTTTAAATGAAAGCCTCGAAATTGCTATGTTCTAAATTATGTCCTTTTTAAATTCATGCAGGCCAATACCTAAGAGAGCCTTTAGAGACCATATGAAATAATTTGGTAGCTTCAAATGGATGTTGGAAGTTGAATCTGTGTTGAAATGGAGGAAACACTTTCCACCCACTTGTTCTTCTTCCCACTCTCTGCTAAGCAGTCTTTGTGTGTGGTGCTCATTAGGCAGTTTTAGCATTCGATCCAATAGGCCAGTGGAGTCTAGTCATGTAGCAAGAGGAGCAAATGGGTAGTGATAAGGCTAAATTTAAGGGGAAAGATACAGAGTAGGAATGACAACTTGAAAGAAGAGTGCATTGCTCTCCAGAGTATGAACAGTGTATGGTGGTGGATAGAAAGGAATAAAAAATAAACCTGTCCATTTAGAAAAGGAAGTAATAAGCATACTTGCAGGCTTCTGACAAAATATTCATGGAGATCAATCAGGATAGCAAATCTGCATGTGCTGCTGACTTCATTTTCAAAAATTAAACATTGAGAAACTACGGAAAAAAATATATATTGAGATAAATTGATTAAAATCTTTGAGAAAATTAACAAGACAAAAAACTCTGTTGGGCTGGGATGATGGGTCACAGACTAGGGCAAGAATGGCCAGGAGGCAGGAGCAGAGCAGGTTGAGAAAAGGTTATAAATTCTACTTTTTCTCCTCACAACATTGCTTGGGCAGAATTATTTCTTCTTTCTTCTTCATATAAATCACTAGTAACAGCCAAGACCGCTAGTGGGCAGGAGGTTGTTGTAATAATTTTAGGTTAGCACAAAAGTCCTCCTGAGTTGAGAATCTAGTTATAAGAGAGCAGTTTATCCGTGTGTCCTCATCCAATCCTCTAGGGCTGATGGGTTGCCTTTTGCCTTACTGATTCATTCTAAAAAATGTTACTGGCAAACTCTTGACTTCAGTATTTGCTTCATGCTATGCCAGCATATGTGTTTGTCTAAAATTTTTATGCCTGACTTCTCTGCCCTGGAGATGATTCTTTGCTTCCTCTTAAACTCACAATAAGTGACAGAGAATTGAATCTGGTTTTCACCAGTCTCCAGTGTGCACTACTAGATAAGATGGTCTTTAACCCAGGGGAAATGAAAACATAGGGGAATTAATTATATACAGAAGTTACATATCCACTGTAAAAGAAAATGAATATTAATGAATATCAAAGAGAAAAAAAAGACTCATGTTGGATTTAACAACAACAACGAAAACTAAGATTCAATAAGATATTGCCTTACAGGAGACATATTAAAACAAAAACAACAACAACAAAAAGTTTGAGAATAAATGGATGAAAAAATATACCGGGGAAAAGAAATCTTTTAATATCTAAAAGACATGACTCAAGAAAAATGTATGAGACAAAGGTGGGTGTTCTATGCCAGTAAGATTTTTAAAAAGTTAAAATAACCATCACGCGGTCTCTCTATTAAGCATTGGAGTCTCTAAATTTATAAAGTTATAACTGACACTGATGGATTGACTTACTATATAAAAAGGAAATCAAAGCTGATTCATTACTAAAATCATATGGCGAATTGGACACCAGATAGATTAAAGATCTAAGTGGGAAAAGTAAAACTATAAAGTCAATGGAAAATTAAGAAATTGTTTTAAAGAAATCCTGAAATAAATTATAAAGCATTATACTCATGTATCTGATTAACCAAAATTAAGGATTTCTACTCAATAAATTATACCATATGCTTTTTTCCAAAGTAAATGAGCAGATGACAATATCCTTGCAAACCTATTTACAATGTCTAAAATTGACCATCTGTTAATACCTATTATATACATATCATCAAAGAAGCAGCAGAAAGACAGGAACTCAACAGAAACATACTTATGATGAACAAAAGCAATGAAAAGAAATGAAAGCCCAAACATTTAATAGGCATATGAAGAGATGTACGAACTTATTACTAGTTACAAAAAAAATGCAAGTAAAATGAGATATCACCTTAAATCCTAAGACAAATATTATAAAGCTGGATAATGTTAAATGTCAAATATATAGAATATGGAGTTATAAGAATGATATGAAAGCCCTCATGCTTTGTAAGAAGGTCTGTAAACTTGCAAGGCCATTTTGGAAAGCAATCTGGCATCACTTAATCAAAATTATATGTATATTCCATGACTAAATTTCACTCCTTGGTAAAAATCCCAGAGAAATGAACATTCAATTCTATGAGAAGACATGCATAAGTATTTCATACAATGATTCTGTTGTGATGGATGGAATTTGGGCAATATAGGTTTTTATTGCTAGGTGATTATATATACCAATGGTGATATAAAGAAATATTAAAAACATTACTAAGCCAAAATGTAATAATCAGAGTAAAATGTGTATTACAATATCATTTGCATAAATTAAAAATTTATGTAAGAAAATACCAATAAAATTTTTTCAAGAATGCATATTTGTCAAAAGTATTAGATTTGTGGCTGTGACCTAGGGATAAGGGATCAGCACATAGAATGAGGATGCAGTGGGTTGGATAAATAAGTAAATAAAACAAGAGATCTTATTGGCACAAAAGGGCTTTTAATGAAAAAGTGTGACTAATCAAACCATTATCTGCACCTAAGACTGAAAGAAAAATATATAAATTTCAATCAGATTAAGAACAAAATGAGAAGATAATGTAAAATCTAAGTAAATGTGCAGAGGTTTTGACTCTTAACAAACTTGTATTATCTACTTCAGCAAAAAAAATTCTATCCACACAAATTAATTTAACACTAGCAACAATGTATAGTATTGTTATTGAAATTATAAACATTGTTTTATTTCTCCTCAAATATAGTTTCTTATTATTTAAATATGACTACAGAGTGGTATACTTATTTCTTCCATTCTTATTATTTCAATAAAATTTAAATAGACTTTCAGCTATTTTCTCTAATTGAAGTTCATTTTATATTGATATAGTTCTAATGCAAATTTAAGAATATATTCCAGAAATAACCAAGGATAGAAAATGAGCATCTTCAAAATTTTCATCTAATTTCATTAGAGGAATTTGATTTCAAGAAGTTTTCAATGAAAAGATCAATTATATGAAAGTCTGTGACTTTGTTTTTTAATAACTTTTTTAAAATCCATCTATCAGCAAATATAACATTGTAATTAATTTTGAGAACATTTTAATTTACAGACTTAAATTCTATATCTTGTATCCTAATTTAAAAATCTAATATACCAATTTATATTAATGAGGATTCTCGAGACTAAAATATATTCTCATGCTTGTTATATATAAAGCATTGACATTTTATTCTGTACTCATCTGATTGTCAAAATGGCTTCCAAAAGACAAATCATTCAATTTCCATTTTCATTAGAAATGTTTTTCATGCTTCTTGTTTTGAATAATCTCCTGACCTACCGTTGATAAATTCTATAACAAACGGATGCAAAAAAATATATATATATATCGAACATCATTAGAAACCTAGAATACTTTTATAGGTAGTATTTTGCTGCTAGTCAAAATTATGAAACAGCAATCCAATAATCCCTTTCTCCCATCTAGTTATAGATATTTCATCTAGAACAAGGTCTGGAGGTTTAACTAAAAGGGCATTTAAAAACTTGGATGAGTGGGTTTTTCTGTTTGTTTTGTTTTTGTTTTTGTTTTAGCTACTGGAGTGTCATATGGCTGTCATGAGTAGAGTTAGCCATCTGAAATACTGACAGCATCGAAGAAGGGTGGTGTGTGCTTGGACAGAATAAACTTCTCTATTGTTTTTAATCACTGTTTTTCCTTAGCTGCCTCTTCCCTTCTCTACTTCTGTCAGTTTTTCTGTGGTCCTCTCTGTTTATGTCTATTTCTCCCTAGGTTTTATGTGTTTCTACTTGTCTCCTCCTCATGCTTTTTCCCCCCATTTCTTTTTTGTTTTTCTCCACTTCCTTGATTTTATGATTATGCTTATAATAGCACATATGTAAATCAGATAAGTTAAACTTTTATATATTTCCTTCTCTCTCAAGCTTTTAATTCCCCTAAAATAATCTGTGTCTTGAATAACAAACTTTGGAGAAGAGAAGAAATTTACTTCTTACATAAAGGCCCGAGTAGACCTCACTTAATCATCTATTTTAGCAGTTAACAAAACAACTCCTTAAGTAGTTCCCTTCTTTTTAACAAAATTAATTAGATGCTATTTAAAAAATCTCATAATATCAGCCACATAAAAGAGGTAAAGAATTACAGACTGAGGATATGAGTTTCACCTTTGTTTCTTGGACAGCATCCTTGAGTAAATATATTGAATCTATCTCTTTTTTTAACATTTATTATACAAATATAAAAAATCTTAGCGATAGTACTAGCCACCAGGTGTACAATAGTTTCCCACTGATGATAGTTAAAGGTCACAGGGAAGATAGAATTAATAAGGTAAATACACTAACCAGTGTAAAATTTAAAAATATTCTGGAGAAACAAATGACAGTTTAAAACAGCATTCAAGGAAAAATATGATGGCTCTCTGAGCAAGTGATTCTTGACATGAGATCATGAGAGTGAAAGTGGAATGGCTAGCTGTATCCTCTCCTCCACCTCTCTAATCCTCCTCCATCCTGAGGCCAGATAAATCTACTTAAAATTCACATAAGATGCCACCTCCAAGGACTGTAATTTTTCAACTTAAAACCCTTTGGTACATTTCCTGTAAAGCTTCCTGTGGTCTTTTTATGCTCTTACCTCAGAGAAGAGCACCCTTTATACATGTTGTTCCCAACACCTAGAAACAACATTGTCCTTTCTGTGCAGTTAACTCATTTAGAACACCCCGGATAGAAATATGGGAGACATAGTGGTTTCCTTATTCCTGACAAAATTTTTGAGCCTCTTTGAAAGAGAAAAATCCTCTCTACTTAGATGCATATTCCTAGGAAACCAAGAAAACTAGTATATTCTTAACTTATTGACATATACAACTTATTTTACTAATATCTACAATTTGTTTATATTGGATATCAAACTGCTTCTCAATATGTACTTGCTAGTACATACCCTAGATATGATCATAAGACTGGTTTTCATCTAAAACTTTATATCCATAAAATGTTATGAGATGGAAAATCATATTTTTCAGCTGATGGAGCTTGTTCTGCTCACAGATACAATCTCAAAGACTTCTAACATGTTTACATATGAATGTATTCTCTATTTTAGTTTATTCACTCAAAATTAAGTATAGTGTAAAAAACGTTGGTGTTTAACACTCAATTTGTAATTTTACCAGTGACCATTTGCCTCTTTCATTTACCAAATATCATATTGCCATACATTCTCATGAATGCTCTTTGTAATACTTAATAAGTTTAACACTGTGAAATACATTATTTTGGAAGGAATATTTCTGTCCTCATAAAGAACTGGTGTTATTATTCTGAGACATAAAGGAAACAATTGTGTTTTCTTAATTGTAAGAAATCTACACAAGCAAACCAAGCGCCCATGTCTGAATATGAATTATTTTCATTTCTATCATTTTCCTTGCCAAAAATGTAAATAAGCACTTATGAGAAATAAAATATCGCTTTAAATTATTTTTTTTGGTTTCCTGTTTGCAAATTCACTCTCTTTTGTGTATCCTCAAAAATTATGTTGTTGTGGTTTTTACATTTGGTAAAATCTTACGAGGATTACAAGAAAATCAAGAACTAAATCTCTACGTAGATGAAATAAATGGCCTTCTTCCAAATGTCATCTTACAGAACTGAGAAGAAAAAGAGTTTTCAAAAACTTTGAAGGAGTCCTTTAAATTAAACCACGTTTTTTAGAGACCTCCTTCACTAAAGGCCCTTAAGTACCCCATACATAAAGAGGCCCAAAGGGTAGTATAAATTCTCAAGTGTGTGTATTTGGAGGGCTCAAGTGTGTTGGAAATATGCATGTGTATGTGTGTAATTATAATTTTGCATGAGACTGTTTTCTACTAGGCATCTTCTAGATAAAATTTATCATTTTCAGGATGCTAAAAATCAATTTTATTTAAATAATAAATAATTATAATTATTAACAGTGAAGTCTGTTAATAATATGAATAATAACTAACTTAAAAATTTCCAGTAACTCTATGGGCACTTTCAAGCCAGTATAAAAAACAAAACGAAACAGCCTACTGACTTTCTCTTTCCTCTTTCTCCACCTCACCACAGGTAAAGAAAACATTCCTGATAAAAATTCCTGGTTTTTTTTTTTTTTTCCCTCCTCGATGCTTAGGCAAACATTAAGCATTTTCATTGTGAAGTAGGATATATATATTTTTTTGTAAAATTGAAAAATCTAAAATAATTTAAATGTCTCTCCTTTGGGGACTGATTAAATATATTATGACATTTCATTATAGTTGAATACCATGACAATTTAAAGGAGATAAAAAAATGATAAATTACAGTCTGTTTTTATAAATAGTGAATATGGATGCATATCTATAAGAGAAATTTCCAAGGGAATTTAAATCAAATTATCATTATATTAATTTAAAGGACCTCTAGTAATACAGTTAGAATGTGAATAATATTTTTTATGTATTTTTTCAATTTTAAAAAATAAATGTGCATTTTATGTATCAGAATAACAAACGTGTTGGTATTTTAGATGAAAACGCTTATTATTACATATTATGTAAAGGTTTTAGTAACCATAATGTACATACATATTGTGCTAACTATCTGTGAGTTCTTTGAGGACACACCAGAAAATGATTTCTTGCATCAGACAGAAACACATTCTAATTAGAAACTTGCAATCATGTTCTTTTGGGTCAAGAGCAATCTCTATATTTACTTATGTAGTCTCAAGAAATCTAACAGACAGTACCTGAACTGATTAAATAAAAGGTATGTAAAAACATTCTTAACAAGAAGAAACAACATGATCGATGGCTACAAGAAGAAGTGATATTCAGTTGCCTTGATAGACCTAAGCATTTCAGGCAAGGAAGAATAGTGTTCCGCACCTACTTCTGCATCAACGTTAAAACTGACATGGAAAAGCTGAACTCTTGAGAGAAATGATCACAAAAATAAGTGGATTTTCAAACCTGCCATCTGAGGTAGACTTGTGATCTTTAGCAAGGGGAAGAAGAGAATGGCAGTCTTGAAAGAGAAATGATAGCTATCTTGAGATGCTAAAAAACATATCAAGAGAAAGAAACATGTTATATAGTCTGATTGCTCAGCTGTTGCCAAATAGGAGAAAATTTTTAATGATTAATTAATTATTATTTTTTTTTTACCTTGCAATCTTCTTCCCCATGTTTTTAGACAATATGTTTTGTTTATATTTGCAAATGATTTTTCTCTCTGGGGCTTATGCTTTTTGAAAGTGAATCCAAGATATCTTATAGGAGTTTCAGCTTTCTGCCCTGTTACATTTATTCTCTGAGGCAATAAATACAAACTGACCACTTGCTTAAATAGAGATAAGAAAACGGGTAAGATGTAAGGATCATCATAAAAACTAATGTCTCAAAATATTACCTTCTTTTTAAAATAAAAAACCCATAGTAACATGGATATGTGTGTGTATATATATATGTATATATATGTGTGTGTGTGTGTGTGTGTGTGTGTGTGTATGTAGATACACATATGTGTGTATAATTTTAGGTTGAAGATATCAGTTAAATAAGATACTGGAGCAAGAAGCTTAAGAAGTTATCATGGAATCATTTTCTTAAATGGAAATTTCAAGGAGAAAGATTGAGTGAATTATGCAAGAAATAGAAGGAGAGATTATACAACAAAGATTGGTTCTATCATGTTACAATAGTGGGACTAAGAAGATATTCAGTGCTCTTTTAGGTGACAGATTGAGATGTCCTCAATACATTCACCAGGAAGGCTACAGCAAGAATGGAATACTTTCACCCTTAGCTCATCCTCCATTTTACTCTTTGCTTTGGAATTCACATATGGACAAGGTTTCTTGTCTTTGGAAGTGTCTTCATCAACTTACCTTCAATATGGCTCGTTGCGAATTATTCTAGCAAATGTCAGCAACAGAAGGATGTGTCAGAACTTCTTTCACACAGCAGATACTGATGAGCCACGATCAGCAGGAAGTCGTTGATAACCATTTTGAAAACTGTCACTGCCATCGATAATAATTCTGTCATAGTAATAGCTACAAATCCCCTATAAATGTGCCGTTATCATAGTTGAGGAGGTTCTGGCAATGTAGATTGAGCTTTTTCCCTAAGCAGAAAATGGGGTATTGTAATTTTAACAGAAATCTATATTCCTCTCCCAAACCATGTTCTTCTTTTTCTATGGTAATAGACATAATCTGATTTTTAAGTGATAGATACAGATTGCATTTCTTGTGCTGCAAGGCAAAGTCAGATGACTAGGTTCTGAGAACAGAATGTAACTATATATGATGTATACAGATTCTTGTAGGTGTCCTTAAATAAAATGCATGTTTATTGCTCCTGACTTTTTTTTCTTGTTGCTTAGAATGCACATGGATGGCTGAAACTGCTATGAGACTTTTATACTCAATAATGTATCTAGAAATAATCTACAGAATGAAGTATTGAAGGAGATAAAATAATTTTATAACAACTTAAAAGATATGTAGTTGCCATAGAAAGATTATATAATATAATCTTAAGTATTTCTATTAGAAATTAATTGGTATCTATTTCAACTAATTATTTAAAGTTTTCATTATCATATACTTAAGAAAACATACGTATACTTCAATTAATTCTCAATGGTATTCAAAATACCTGTGGGGAAAAATAATTAAACTCATAACATTAACCAAAACATGTTTTATTTGCTAAGGATAGTCCATAGTTAAACAACTATTTTTCGGATAACAAAATACTTAGTATTTTAGAGTTTGAGAGAGTCTTCTTTAGAGTTTAGACAAGCGTAGACTTTACACATGATGAAATGCTCAAGTAATTAAAAGATTTTAAACTTAAATCTTGTTTTCCAATCTTATTAAAACATGAAAAGTCAAGCTGGCAAGTAGTGAATCTATGACTGTGTGAACAAAAGAGACACCTAATCGGCCAATTATGGTTTAACTTTTTTCTTACCAAATAAGGATGTTTATATTCCTTAGTATTTGTAAGAAAAAAAAAATTATTTTCTGCTTAAAAGAATGATACATACATAGATACTGTAGTAACCACTGTGCAACTAGATTCAGTCAGAATGAAACCTTAACTATATGCAGTCATGAGCCACATAATGATATTTTGGCCAATGTTAGACTGCATATAAGACTAGAGTCACACAATATTACAATGAACCAATGACATCTTAGCTGTCACAATGTCTTGGTGCAACACATTACTCATGTGTTTGTGGCAATGTTGGTATAAACAAACCTCTCATGCTGCCAGTTGTATAAAAGTATAGTACATACACTTAAATACATTATATAATAGTTGATAATAAAAGACAATGTTAATTGTTTATGTATTTATTATACTATAATTTTTGTTATTTTAGAATGTGCTCTTTCTACTTATAACAAAGTTTGCTGTAAAACAATGGGCCATATTATGCCAAAAGCAGTCTAATATATCTTGTATTTATGATGCTTCTTGGTTGCATCTTTTTTCCTTGTGCTAAATTCAATCTTGTGTTGTCTTAAAAATTTAGTGTAGCCTGAGTGCACAATATTTAAAAAGTCTACAGTAGCGTATGGTAATGTCACAGTCACTCACCACTCACTCCCTGACACCCAGAGCATCTTCCAGTCCTGCAAGCTCCATTTGGGGTAAGTGCTTTATACAAGTGTGCCATTATTTTATGATTTATATCATATTTTTACTGTATCTTTTCTTTTTTTTAGATATGTTTAGATATACAAATACCATCGTGTTACAATTGCCTACAATAATCAGTACAGTCACATGCTGTACAGGTTTGTAGACTAGGAGAAGTAGGCTGCACCACACAGCTTACATGCGTAGCAGGCTATGCCACCTAGGTTTGTGTAAGCAATGCTTGCAAAATGATGAAATTGCCTAAGGATGCATTTCTCAGAGTTTATCCCTGTCCTTAAGTGGTGCATGACTGTATAGGGAAACAATTTCCATTAACTTCAAGGAGGGCTTTCTCTTGTAGAAGTACTTAACTTAACCTCAGCCTGAGCCTGTTCATTAATTTTATCCTAGCAATATAAAGCCTTTTTCTCCATATTTTACTCTTGTGCATGTACAGCTAGTCATCAATTAAGATAAAAATCCAGTTATAAACTATGTCTTGGAAAGAATAAATTAGGTAAATTTGAATGACATAGAATATTATTAAGAATTTAATAATATTGTCGACATTCCTGGGTTTTACAATTATGGGTCTATTGCTTTTCTTTCTGTCTTCCTCGTTTGTTTGAAAACCTGGATAATTTCAAAAGAGTGTGTGTGTGTGTGTGTGTGTGTGTGTGTGTGTGTGTGTGTGTAACATATATTTACAAACTTTGGGAGGGAAGAAATGTACCCATTTCAGACCCATCAAGACTACATAACAAAAATAAATACACCTCTACTACAACCTGATTCTCACGTTCACTACTTTAAGTATACAGTCATTTTAGCCTGATTCCTGGCATAAATACATTCTCATGTTTAAAATTATTTACAAATGATGATTTTACTTTATTTTGATAACATTAGCCTCAATGTGAAAGAATGAGTTTAATCTGCTTGTATTTAACATGGGGCAAGGCCAGGTAAAAAAAAAAGTTTCTTAGGAATAGCGTATAGAGCAAAGAGACTATGACCAAAAGGAGAAACTAACCTTTGACAGAGTGAAAGTCAATTTTAGATGTTTGTGGAAAATAAAACATAACACTGGAGAAAAGGATGCTTGCATTTATAAACTATACAGAAACAATCTCCTATTTGTTACTGAGTTCCTACTTTGAACTTAGGTCCTAATTTATACCTTGTTTCTTTTATTCCCGCTTTCGAATTTAAAGACAAAATTGTGGGCTACACTAACATTTATTTTAGGATAAACTTGAGTTGAGATAATCACCATTTGTTTTATCATTATGTAATCCTGGGCTCCTGTTAATTTAGGATAAATTAAGAAGAATGGATTATTCTACACATAAAATGCCTCTCACATTTAGTTCTCCTGAACTGATTTCTAAACCCTCAAGGTTTATTGTGTTTTCTTTTGAAAGGAGTCCATTAACTTGCTAAGAACTTTTCACAGAAACTTATTGCTGCCTCTGATAATAGTCTCTGAGGCTTAGGAATATAAAGACAGGATAAATATGAGGAAAACTGCTCTGTCAGCAAGCTAAGTTCATGGCAGGTATTGTTTAAATATTATGTAAAATACCAAAAATATCCTTCCTGGGCCATACATTCAAAATTTTACCCAGAATTTCTGGGTGACATATAATTACAAAACATCTGGGCTCAATTTTTTCTCTTGCTCTCATTAATTCCATAAACAAGTGATATTTATACATGTATTATATATAAATACTTATTTACTTATTTATATGTTTTACAGTACATGTTTGACAGTGATAAATTTTAATTCGAAGAACTCAAATAGATTAATCTCTAAAGAGGAAACATTAGAGAAAAAATCACATGTCCATTTTGAAGTTATTAAACACATTATAGACTTATAATTATTGCTCTTCTGTTTTTACTTTAAAAATGCAGCTATTGTTCATTAGCCATCAATTTAAAAAGAATTAATAAGAAAAATAGTGCAATAAAATTATTCAATCAATAAAATTAGTCCACTTTTTTCTTTTCTTTTCTTTTTCTTTTTTGGTTTTAAGAACATTTAGCATGATACCTACACTCAACAAATTTTTAAGTGTACGATCCTATTGTTAACTATAAGCATGATGTCATATCAGACATCTAAAACTTACTCATCTTGCATAACTAACTTTATACCCATTGAATAGCAACTCCCTGTTTCCTCCTGCCCGCATCCCCTGGCAATCAATCACCATTCTATTCTCTGATTTTATAAGTTTGACTATTTTAATACCTTGAGAGTCATACAGTATTTGCCTTTTTGTGACTAGCTTATTTGATTTAGCACAATATTCTCCAGGTTCATTCATGTTGACACATATTGCTAGATTTCCCTTTTTTTCTTATGGCTGAATAATTTTAGATTGTATGTACATACTGCATTATCTTTAGTCAATGGGCATTTAAGTGTTTCCACATCTTGGTTATTATTGTGAGCAATGTTGCAATGAAGGTAAGAGTGCAAATATCTCTTTGAGATTCTGATTTCAATTCTTTTAGATAAATACTCAGAAGCGGGAACCCTGGATCATACGGGAGTTCTGTCTTTAATTTTTTAAGGGACTTCCATACTGTTTTCCAAAGTGGAAGCACTACTTTTTCATTTCCACCAACAATATTCAAGTTCCATTTGCTCCACACTCCTGCCAACGCTTACTGGTTTTTTGTTTTGTTTTGTTTTGTTTGTTTGTTTTTTAATAATAGACATCCTAACATGTGTGAGATAATATCTTATTGTGATTTTTATTTGCATTTCCTGTTGATTAGAGATGCTGAACATCTTTTCGTGTACCTCTTGGTCAGTGGTATATCTTTTTCTGAGAAATGTCTATTCAGGTCCTTTGTCTAATTTTAACTAATTTTTTTTTTTTTGCTATTATGTTATAGGAATTCCTTATAAATTATGAATATTAATCCTTTATCAGATATACTGTTTGCAAATATTTTCTCTCATTCTGTAGGTTGCTTTTTTGTTCTAATCGTTTCCATTGCTGTTAGATTATTTTTAAACTGTATTATCACCATTATTTTGTTTCCTTAGAATATACCGTTTCCAGAAACAAAATATGGATTATCACCATTAAGTCTCTAATGCATAATCTCTACTATACAGTATGGAGTATTTGCTTATTAGAAGGAGGTTTAAAGTACTTTATCTGTATAAATTATATGATCGTTATAACATTCATTTGAAATTAATTCAAGGCGTAAAGTATCAATGCCATTATTATTTTAAAAGGTAGGCCAAGAAAATTTATGCTCAAAACTGCTCTTCAGCTTCTGCCCTTGTAATATTAAAGGTCCTTTGTGATGATTATATTCACTATCCAATTCATTGAGGAATTTGAAAAGCATTATGAGTAAATATAAACACATATATATGTGGCTTCAGGTCTTTCTATAGCAACTATTGCATAATTGATGTAATAGAAAAACCTGAAAAGAAGCCTGGTTCCACTTGGGGGTGAATACCTTATTTGTCTAAATTGAATCTTAAATCATGCACTGTATACATGTCAGATGATCCTACGTCTAAACATATGTTTATAAAAATGTTGCCAATACAATGCATCAATTTTGAATGTAAGAAATATATATTACAGTGTTATTTATTTTGCTTTTGTTATTTTTAATGTCTAAAAAATATGATTTAATAATAAAGATTCTTTATTTAAAAAATCTAAGAAAAGTGACTAATTCAAAAAGTAAGATTTAGCTGGAATTTAGTTATTTAGAGGGGAAATGTATATCATTCACTCTGCTTTTGGGTGTACAATAAGATATAAAGATGCAACTATCCCTTGAAATATCCTATATTCATGTTGTTTTCTTTCACTGGTTTAGTTCAATGGCAATTATTTAGGTGGAAATGGAAGAACAAGCCTGGGAGAAACTTATAGAAAGAACTCTTTTTGTTACCCATTAAAGCTTTTACAAGTTGCCTATTTTTCTGTTATATTAATGTCACATAACATTTGCTTCACAATAAATTATGAGTCATAGTATTATCAACTAAATCAATTCTATTATCCTGTTTGGCAGAAACTCAAAGAAAGCAAACATAAATTTTTGGTGTCCATCAAAACTTTCTGAATCTTTAAACTTTCTTTAAGAATAACAGGAAAGATCTGAGGTAGATAAGTGGTGTGTGGGGCACAAAGATAAAGAAGAAATAAGAAAAATATCTTAATTGAATAGTAGAAAACATAATTATTTCAACGGTAACAAAAAAGTGACTTCAGTGATATTAAAACCATTAATAAACACTTCAGAGGCTAGAGAAGATTATTGTATATATATTTGCCTTTTGCCTAAAGGTATGAACAATTTTATGTAAATGCAAGAGATGCAGGATAGAAAATTACAGATACAGACTGTCTTGTCAGAAAATTAATCTTTTTCCCTAAAAAATATAGTGACAGCTTTCCTCCTACTCCCCTGACATAAAAAAATAGATGATGAATAGTAGTAAAACACTATATGAGGTTGTGAGAGTAGACATAATATATTTTAAGAATTCTAACTATGCTATTATATTGCATGCCTTTTACTGTTCCAATGCATGTTATGTTTCCCTAAATCTGTGAATGCTTACAATGTGCCCACTCCTGTTTGAAACTGCACTGTGACAGTTTTATACTATTTTAGAGGAAAAATACTATGGTACATTTTATGCTTTTCTCTTATAATCATGAACTTTTAAAAATTTACAATATTTACTCTTAAGCCATAAATGCTTTCTCTATGTCAATATTAAAGTTGTTTTCTCTTTAAAAACTGTAATATACTTTTCCTTCATAAAATTGTTTTCTCACTTTTCATCTTGTTTCTCTTTCTTTACTTGGACAATACATATCTCTTTCAGCTTTGTTGGTAAATTTAACTATATATTGGGAAAATAGTTCATCTTTTCATTGGCTAAGATTCTTTGGATTCTGAAGATAAAGTATTAAATTTAGAAGCATACTTAAGATGATCTAGATATAAACCCTTTCCTTACAAATTACAGAATTAAGACACAGAAGAGTTAAATGATTAGCCCATGAATGTAGAAAAAGTTAATGGAAGACACCGGTCCTGCCAAATACTTTCAGAAAATCTCATTAAAAAAAAAAAAAAAATTTCTTTGAGGAGATCCTGATTCAGCAGTATTTTGGGTAAAATACTCTTAGATGTCTTCCTTATTCCATCTCAGCACAATATAGTCTTTGGTCACATGCAAAGAAATATATAAATATATTGCTGGCTCACAAGAAATCTCTAGATGGTTAAGGCTTTAGGAGCGCAGTGCATTATCCACAGTGACCTGAATACTAAAGATTACAGTAGATAAATTTGATAATGCAGCTTTAAACCAAGCCTTCTATGGAAATATAAAGGGAGACACATCTGTAATATTACATTTTCTGGTAGGCCAGTTGAAAAAAAGTAAAAAGAAACAGATGAAATTAGTTTAAATAGTATATTTTGTGAAATTTAGTATATCTGAAATATCATTCAACTTGTATTAGACCTTATTACATCTTTATACTTCTTAATGCTCTTATCCATAATTCTATCTTTCTGTGTTGTATCTTGAATATTTTTTTTTTTTCTGATCTATCCTTTGATTTTCTAGTCCTTCTTTTAGCTGGGTCTAATATTTTTCAACTGTTTATCTCATCCATTGAACTATTATTTTTTATTTAGTTTCTATTAAAGTTTTATTTTCAGTTTTTAAATTCTTATTCATATCTATTTTGTTTCCACATTCCTGAGTATTTCAAAACTTTTCTTAAAAAGTTGTTTTAGAAGTGTGTGTATGTATCTCTGTCTTACAATTTCTGTGTGATTACTTTATGTGTGTGTTTCTGCTGCAGGTATTTTTTCTTTGTGTTGTTCCTGGCACTTTGTTTCTTATGGTGTTTTATATATATATATATATTCTTCTTAATGTTCTTAAAAAATTATCTGACATGAAAAAGAGGATGACTTCCTGTGAATTCCTGTGTAATTACTTCTAGGTATGAGGTGCTACTACCTGTTTAAGATGATTTCAATTCTGTCTGGGGTTTGAGCTCTAAATCCACACAGTAGCTGCCTTGTGCTTATACTTTCTCAAGAAGTATTTCTTTTCCACTTGCTATTTTGTTTAGTACTGTTCTTTTTTTAAAGCATTTTGTGAGTTATTGCCGGAAGGGTAAATGTTTTGTCTTCCCTTCATGATGATGGTATAACCCTATAGAGACTGAGCTTAATGTGGGCAGTGTCTGTGATAATATCCTCTCCTCACTCAGGTTCGTGGCTTTAATTTCTGTCTTTCTTGATTTAAAACATTAAATATCAAAATCAAATTTTAAGATGGTTTTATTTGGGGGGTGGCAATTATGCTATGTATAAAAGGCTTTGTGAAATCCTTTTCTCTCTGATTTTCAGGTGTGTCCTAATTTTTAGCCTGATAATTCCTCACTATCTTGTCAGTTACTTAATTATCTTAAAATATTTTAAATATATTTTTTGTTTGGTATTTTGAGTTGGCTGTGTGAGAATAATGCTCAGAATAGCTTATCTTGTCATATTGCTAAAAATGGAATTTCAGTAGAAACTCATATATCTGTATGAGTGAAATACATACAAATGCTCTAAAAAATAGTTGAGTATTATTATTTAATTTCAAGCATGTTTATATCCTGGGACTAAACAATTTCACACAGAAATAGGTACAATAATATACACATACAATATAATGTATAATAATGCACAATATAATTTGCACAGTTGTAGTCACAGTTGTATTGTTTGTTAGAATATAAAAGGTAAAACATTCAAAGTCTACAGATACATTAATATCATATTGCAGAAGTCCTGTGTTGAGAGGTAAATTAATAAATTCAGCAATAGTCACATTATGATATATTACACAGTATTGAAAATGGACAAACTACTAATGCATTAAACAAAATAGATAAATCCCACGATAGTCAAGATATAGAAGCAATCTAAGTGTCCATCAATAGGTGAATGGATAAAGAAGTTTGCCAAATATACACAATTGAATATTAACCATATAAAAGAGTAGAATATTGCTTTTTGAAACAACATGGAAGGACATGGAGAGTATTATGTTAAGTAAAATAGATCAGATGGAGAAAGACAAAACCATATGATTTCACTTATATGTGGGATCTAAAAAACAAAATAAACAAAACACAAACAAACTCATAGATACAGAAAATGAATTGATGGTCATCAGGTGGGAGGAGGTTGGACAATTAGGTGAAAAAGGTGAAAAGAATTAGGAACTACAGATTGTCATTTATTAAAATAGTCATGGGGATGTGAAATATAGCATAAAGAATATAGTCAATAATATTATAATAATTATATATGGTGTCAAATGGAACTAGACTTATTAAAGTGATCACTTTGTAAGGTATATAAATGTCTAATCACTATGTATACTAATACTATGTTGTATACTTGAAACTAATATATTTTATGTCTACGATAATTAAAAATAAATTTTAAAAATTTTAAATGGATAAATCCCAGAAATATGAAGGCTCTGAAATACGAAGCAAATCTGAAAAGTCTAAAGTGATTAAAACCATTTTATAGAGCTCATAAGCAAGAAAATTAAAGAGTATATTGTTTATAAACATATAAGTGGTAAAACATTAAAAGCAGCAATAAAGACAATCGCATAATTCAGAATGTTGGTTACTTTTGGAAAGAAAAAATGAATGGAATATGGAAGAAACATTAATAGTTTCACAATATTGGTAAAGAATATTCTAGTTTTGAGTTTATGTAGAGGTTTCAAGGAGCATATTTTATTTATATATATATTTTCTAACTGACATACGTATTCTTAACTTACATGCACAACATACATCGATCATCTATCTATAACTTAAACTGACACTAACACACACAATTTTGTAAATATCCTAATTACATGATTCTTATTAAAACTGTTAGTAACCATAAAGCTTTTGTGCCTCACTGATCTGTGATTTAATGACTTGATAATCATGGTTCTAAACAACTCTAACTGAATTATAGTCCTCCTAACCTCAGGATCTAGCTGTGTGGTCACACACCATTTTGGATTAGAGTTTTAATCTATTCTCTAACCACTTCGAATGTCACCCATTTCCCCATTCAGATGTCTGAATCTAAAAAATATATTCTATATTAGTCTGATAACTTTAGTCTGATTATTTCAAGTATAGTCACACAAAGGAAGGGGAAAAGAGATTTGATAGCTATCTTTTAAAACTATAGTTCATTACATCAATTAATTCCTTCTAATTCAAGCAAATAATTTTTTTAGGCTGTATTATATGTGTCAATTACCTAGAGTAAATATTTTAATGAGGCTTTTGGGTTCTAATTATATTTTGCCACACAAATATGGTTATTGAAATTTATCAAGAGTTAAACTTTGTTAGTATAAGCTAATGGTTTGTCTAAAATAATGTACAATTTGTTTGAAAATTTCTGCAAGTAAGTAAAACAATGTCCTAAAGATTTTGCCTACAATAATGGAAGCAGAAGCAAGCAGCACAGACCTAAATGGTGCTGCCCATCTGCTTTAAGCAGAGAATTAAAGATAGGCAGAGTTAAGAGTTTTTTCTCTAGACTTCTATGAAGAACTTATTTCAAATACTTCAGGAATAGAAGAAGAGAATCCACATACAGGAGGAAAAAATATTTATGTATATCGTTATACCATTTCACTTTGATTGTTTCTTGCTTTTTTGAAAAGAATCATTGCATTAAATTTTTCCATTCTAAAAAAGGAGGTGAATGACTTTTTTTTTTAAAGCGTTTCCCTTAAGATGTATGACAGAAAAGCACAAAGTGTTTATGTTGCACATAAAGTAGTTTTTAAATTGTATTTGTCTCACAGAAAATAATCATTGATCTTGGTCTACTTTGCTTTTTTAATAAATAAACATCCTGAGTGCCACAACAAATCCCCCAAATTTCATAGACTTTTTATTTATGTTTTTCCTATCTGTATTTCTATACAAGTTGTACCACGTGTTATGTTTGTTGAAATTACCTAAATCCTATCGAAGACTACTGGAAAAAAAGAAAAGGCAATATAAAGCAGTCACGTCATGTTGTTTTGGTCAAACTAAAACCTCATTTGATATGACAGGAAATAATGACCATTTTGCCGGTGTCTCATTACCTTTGGTAGTTAATTCTCTTTTCAAAGTGAACAAGTCTCCTAAAATGGACCCCCTACATCAAATTGGTGTGAAGTACCTAAATTTCTTGGCTGTCTTTAAAAACAAGTTTCCAAAGTAGCAGCAACAATGCTACTGTATCACCAGTTGAAACGTTCCAATTTACTTTCCTCTTTAGATATGTACAGAGAATGAGTGTACATCAAATGGTTAGAGTCAAGGAAGATACTATTTGTAACAGTCTTTCTTGGCTTAAAAATAACTTCACTGGGTTAAACAGTAGTTATATATCAATAATAAAGGACATACAGGGGTAGCTCAAGTGACTCAAAATTAATTTTATGACTAGTTATAATTAATGAAACTAAATTAACAAAAGAAAGGTAGTAAACAAAGAATTGTGTGTGTATGTTTGTGGAAAAAGTGATATAAACTTTAATGTATATGTCTAACTTTTAAAAAGTCTCTCAGTTAGAATATATTTCTCTTTTTGTTTTGGCAACCTTATTTTAAAAACAGGAAGATAAAGGTTTTTATGTGTGTGTGTGACAAGTAAAATATCACTGCATTCTGCCGAAATCAAAGAATCTGGAATTTGAACAGGACTATTTACTGAAATACTGCAGATTTTTTGATAATCATTTGAATATATAAATTTGGCAAATAATAATAATAATAATTAAAAAAGTAAAGCCTAAGTCATCTAATTAAAAATATTGATAGAGATATGTTCATTTAGGAACTTGGTCCTTCCTGAGCACTTTCTCTAGCATAGTGAAACACATAAACAAACAAAAAAATATGGTATGTTTTTTTAAGATTGACCAAGAAAACCTTAAATTAACATTCCCTCTCAGTTTGACTAAACTTTAAACTTTAGTCCAACTTCTTTCTGTCTAAAGGCCCCCGGCCTCCATTAGTTTAGGGCATTTACTTCAGAAAAATTGCCAATCGTAAATTATTTCTCTGCTCCTTTTTGATATAAATCTATTATATAACCCAGGTATATCTTCTTCAAAGACCTGGGAGCCATCTCTTTGAAACGTAATCATCAAGAAAGATAGGACCTCTGTCCCCCAGTCTCTGTGGAAAGACAGATGTCTAACTTTTTTGATAAGTACCAGTTAGCAAACACAAATAGTTCCATAACATCAGCCAACCACCCCTCCCCAATGATTTTCAGTATTTTTTCAATTTCTTGTCCCAGAGTTAAAAATTTCTCCTGTCTTTTGTTTTCACAGAATTAAGTTCAATCTCTCTTCCTTATTGCCATAATCTTGGTCCCTATTGCAATAGTCTTAAATAAAATTGTCCTTGCCATTCGCAAAAGGTGCCTGGTGCAATTTTTCTTTGACAGTTAATTAACATTAAATGCAAATAGTCACATAATTTTTTTTAAAAAAATAATGCAAATTGAAAAATATTATATCCTTAGATTATTTATGTGCTGTTTTGTCCTGGTAACAGTATTTCTACAGCATTTGTATGTGTTGCAAAATGCTTCCAAAGGCATCATTTAATTTAATTTTACAACACTTCAGTGAGGTTGGTAAGGACAGTATCATTGGGCTAAATTTTAGATACCTGAGATTTGAATTAATTTTTCTGCTCAAGATTATACCATAAGAGAACTCTCTAGAGTCTCACTAGAAGTGAACATCCTCTAGCTTCCCAACTTCCCTGACATCCACAATCTCCACATCCTATATCACAGATCTCTTTAATCCATTAGTAGCACAAATGTTGATTTACCTAGAGTTCTACTACCACAAGAAAGCTGGCAAAGTTATAATTTAACTAAAGTTCTTTGACTTCAATTATTCCGTTTCATTCATTACCTTAAAAAGCCATGCTTTTTATTCACATGTAAATTTATGTTAACTGTATGTTAATCTATTTTAAACAAAGAGTAAACTGTGAAGTATATTTGTTTCTAACACAGAGTACAGAGAGAGACACACATTTTTAAACACAGTGGCATTCAATATTTGTTGAGTGGATATATTAATGAAGTCAGACTTTTGAGGAAATAACATCTGTATTTTTTTTTAATGCTCAGGACAGGGATCACACACTATTGATGACCAAGCCAATAAGTATTGGTTTAGTAGAAAAAAATTGGTTGTTTACTTCTATGTTATCAAAGTTTTGAATGTGACACCTAAGAGTAAAATGTTTCTTAAAATAATATATATCTTTCTCTTTCTCTTTATTTTTAATAGTGTATTTGTTAATCCTGTAGGAAAATCATCATGAAAAAATTCAGCATGATTGTTCTCTTAGATTTTCTAGTCAGAAGGAATAATAGAATTTATTATAGCAGAGACACTGTGATATTTACATTCATGAGAAAAGGGAGCACAGGAAAAGTTTATTTGCGCACGGCATTTTCTCACTTAGTCTTTCTAAAAATGTTTCTTGATGTTTTTTCTGGATGAGAAACTAAGAGAAATAAAGATCATTTATCTAATTTATAAAAGTACTGAGTTACCATCAAAGTCTCACAGATCCCCAATACTTAAGCTCATTCCACTGTCTAGATATTTTCTCCATTTCATCTCATACCTAAAACATGATTTTTCTCTTCCTAAACACACACACACACATACACACAAACACAAAGAGGTTAAATCCTCTGTCCAATTACTTCATTGAGATAGAATAATTTCACACGGTTGGATAGTTAGGTAGTCATGAGCAGTGGGAACAAAAGCTTAGTTCTGTAACCATAGGAATGACAACACTGATTGTCTGACCCAAAAGACCACCCTTAGGACTGCCCAGAGAAAAAAAAAGTCTTGATTTTTTAAAATAATAATACTCCTACATCCTGGAGTACAAGGAAATAAATGACCATAGGATAGCAACCAGTTTAGGCCAGCCACAAAGAGGAAAGAGTATTCTGACCTTCTTTTCACCTCAGCCTCATTATACCATCATTATAATGTCATACATATGCCTGGAAGTTCATGAATCTAATTATAACAAACTGGATTCTGGAAGGTGCATGTGCAGTTGACAATAGGTTATATCACAGCCAACTGTCAATCAAAATGACTTCACACAACAATCAGCACCACCCTTGTAACCACCCATCACAGCCCAGATATACGACAGACCTCCCACCTCTACAAGGCTACAGCACTCTCTGGTGTAGCCTGTTTCTCTCTTGAATCATACTTCAATAAATCTTACTTTTCCTAATCTTCACTGACCTATAATTATTTACTGCGTCAGTGGAAAGGACCACCACCCCTGCACTGTCCCTCGCACCACTGGGGCAGCTACAGACTTAGATCACCCCCAATGGTGTCAACACAAACAGAGCACTCAGAAAGTAAAGACAGGTTGTGGACGTCACAATTATTTAAAGAGGGGCAAATGAATATGTGTTGAATACAAGCACATATATGAATATTTTAATATATGCATTATAAAGGAAAAACTATTGTTTTACTTTACACTGCACACAATTGCTACAATAATACTTAACTTCTGCTCAGTAAATGTGGAATAGTTTTTCTTATACCAAGCAATTCTGTGACACCAGTGGGGTCTCCACAACACAATTTTAAGGTTTGATTTATTTGTTAGAGTGTCTCACTCATTTATTTACTAAATCTTCTGTTTATTACAAATAGATATAACTCAGGAACAGCCAGATGGAAGAGACGCAAAGGGCAAGGTATAGGAAAGGACGTGGAGCTTCTATGCTATTTAAGCGCACTTCTACCCCTTCATGTCCACATACTCATTAACCTGGAAGCTATTAGGACTCCATCCTTTTGGGGTGTTATAGAGGAATGATTTATTAATCCTTGGTCATTGGTAATTGAACTTTATCTCCAGCCCATTTTTTCCCCTCCCCTGAGGTCAGGTATAGAGTTGAGAGTTTTAACTCTTTAGTCATGATTGGTTCCCTGGTAACCCTTCCTTAGGTTATCTAGGGACTTTCCTAAAGTCGCTTCTTTAACATAAATTCAGGTATGGTTGAAAGGAGATTCTTCTGAATGACAAAAGACACTTTTATCATTCAGAAAGATCCCAGGGTTTTAGGAACTTTGTGTCAGGGCCAAAGACCAAATATGTTTCCTATTATATCACATGCATAGAATATATATGTATATTGCAGGGTGAATGTCTGTAATTTTTTTCTATAACATATACTTAGTAATTTTTCAAAAATATTTTTTCTTCATAAAGTACAAAGATTATAAACTTTAGCTGGAAGAATACTACCAAAAATATGAAGTAAAAAAAATCACATCAGAGCATGTAAGACAAAAGAACATTTGGTTAGCAGTGTCAAAAACAAAACTTAACGAAGTAAATTTTGTAAATGGAAAAAGTGCTATGTAATAAATCTGACAATGTCACTGATTGAAAGTAACCTCAAAGAATGATCTGATCATAAATTCCTAATTGGGCAGATCATGGTGGGGAGTAGGAGCCCCAGGCTTATAACTTCTCTAGTAAAAGTGTTATCTTTGGCTTAAGCAGGACCTATTTATTGTTCTTGTGTGTCTAAGTTAACAGGACCTTTTTATTGTTCTTGTGTGTCTAAGTTAACAATCTCTTTTCTGAGACCCCCCCAGAAGTGTAACCACCCTCAAGGAAGCACGTGATCTTATTGCCTGTATTCCATTCCTATTTACTATAAATGTTAAATATTAAACGTAAAAGAAGTATATTTCTCCATTTTACTTTTTATCCTATCACAGGGTTTTCTCTACCTTGCTTTTTCCACCTTCTAAACTACCACTGATAGATTTCATCCCATCTTCCTTATATTTCCTCCTTTGATTCCAAATGTATGAAAAGAACAGCAAAACTGCCATCCTCTTGAATATTGAGATCTCGCTTCCAGGCATATCCTCAGTTTGGCTCAAATGAATTTTTATAGAATTTTCTATAAGTTTGAATGTTCCTCCACTGACAATTTTAAAGATCTTATTGGCTTTATTCAATGACTCATGAATTGGGGAACATCCCATCTAGCAGATGGAAAGGAGCTCCAAGAATACTATGAAATATAAGTCTTTTACAGGCAGACAAGAGAAGGAATAAAAAGTTATGCTAGTCAAAGAAGCGGATTGGTTATGTTAAGGTCACTTTCCTCTAGGGGATGTCAGGGGTCTATTAAGTAGAGTATGAAACTAATAATGATAAGGTGATTCCTGATTGACTAAGTTTAAGATTTCATTTCAGAGAGAGCCAAAACTATAATTATGTCTCCATTTGGTGACTTTAGGCTTAGCAAAAACAACCCCGTTTTGGACTTGTTGTCTTTCTTTCTTCCTTTTTTTTTTTTTTTTTAACAACAGCCTCTGACAGAGTCTGTCTCAATTTCCCAAAAAAAAGGTTTAATTTAAGAAAAAAATTTCAAAATATAACATTTTATGAAAAAAAATAAACTAATAATGGATCTAAGTGATATTTTATATGTCAAGATTTGGAGAATATACCAATTTTATCCCAAGAGACAGTAAAAACAATGTAAAATTACTGATGAAACCCTCAAAAAAAAAAAACTTTCCTTGTTTAGAAAGAAAGGGCTCATAACTGGCTTTATTTTCCCATACCTTCCTGTAATGGCCTTACATTGGTTAGGGCTATGGTGTGCTATGGTTATGGGAGACAGAATAAAGTAGAAAGGGACTGTAAAATATCATACAGGAAAAATTGCAAAAGAAGTACCATTTTATAATATTCTATAAGTAAGGTTGGATATTTTCCCTGCTGTACTTGACCACAAAACCTTCAAGGGAGAGAAGGGAGAGAATGTCTGGTAGTGGTGGCAATCTCCTCTGGTAATAAGTAAAGGTAAAATATGATAGCAATCACTTGTAAACACACACACACACACACACACACACACACACACACACACACACAAAAGGGGATGCCTTCTTGATGTTTCAAAGAAAGAGCAGACTGCCATAAATTTTTTACTTTAAAAACCAAAAGAAAATCATAGAAAATGTATCAATACAATATAAAACTACATAGCTTCAGAGAACCAGGAACTGAAATTCTTATGGGGAGAATATTTTATGATAAAAGAAAAACAGAAAAAAATAGAGTAGCAGAGATGAAAAAAGACTTGGATGAGACATTGAACTATTGCAAGGAAACTAAAATAGCAATAGCAGAACTAAAATCTGTAATTGAGGTGATAAAGAAAAGCATTAATCGTTCGGGAAAATTGAATTAATAATCTGGAGAAGAATGTTTCAAAAAATCCATTAGAGTCTGAGAAAATGAAAAAGAGGTGATCAATGAAAACAAACATGATTGATGGGAATGGAGTACAGAATGTGGAAGTTTCACTTGCATAAAACTGGTGTCCTTGAAAAACAGTGCAAATAAATATATGAAAAAGGCCTAAACTAAATAGAAATCATAAAACATTATGATTTCAATTTGGTAGTAAGGATACAGAATGTGTGTGTGTGTGCATAAATATGTTTCTTGTAAATATATATGTATATATATATTCATATTTATAAAGGGCTATAACACCACACAAAATTTTCTCTTCGATGTTAGATTTCATTCATTAGAATAGTTTTTTGTTCTATTTGTAATAATAGTCAGATACTTATTACCAAAAAAAAGCTAAATAAAATATTGATGGTATTGAAAATCATGGATTATATTACCCAGAGTGGATAAAATTAAGAGAGTATCACTCTGTAGAAATTGTCATTTTAATAAGATTTATTTGTCCATATGTGTTACATGTTACTAATGTTATTAGTTTACTTTATCCACGTTTCTATGTTTTAAACAAGCTAGTCCTTGTTTAAAACATGGGGGGGGGGTGGATTTTACACTGGCCTTTTAGCTCAATCCATATGTCTATCCAGGGCCTGCACATTGCTTTGTGAATCTGCTGATTTTTTTAGAGGAAACCTTTATATTCTAAAAGGTCATAAAGTAGAAATAAATAAAGGAGAAAAGTACTAAATAATTCTCAAGTTAATGCATTTCGTGCTTATTTTGAGACGTAATGGAATGGGAGGGAGAACACCTCAAGCTAAGAATGACTGTTATTAGAGAGTTTCCCGTCCACTAACATCATTCTGACAGATATGTTCTCTCTATACATACTTGATAAGTAGGAAGGAAGAAAAAGAAGAGAGAGACTGAGAGAGAAGAGAGAGAGATATAGAGGGAAAAAGGACTATCTATCTCACAAGCTCACACATACACACACATACATGCTGATAACTACAAAGTATTTAAAAGCATTGATTATTCTTGCCATTAGGTAAATTACTTTTTGAGATCAAAGTACATGTAACTGAACTTGGGGAAAGGGAAAAACAATAAAACTATGAAAAAAGGAAAAAAGTATGCCAGTATAACATTAACTTCTATATTCACAGTTTTTTTCACTGTGGTATTCACTGTGTTTCTACTGTATTGTTGAGAATATATATACTTGAGATGACTTTTATCATCTCAGGTCTTTGAATAACATAGTCTCTCTGGAGCATCCACATAATTCACCATATGATGATCTGAATTGTTTTTAAAACATCCATCAAAAAGCTTAAATGGCATTTCTGGGTCAGGTTTTGGACCTTTTTACTTATTGCCTATATGTAAATTCCTCGTTTTGAAAGACAGTAGCGTTTTGTATGGTTTTTGCCATCTGAATGATAAGTGCAATTTTGTACAATAAAAAGAATTGCTTTGAGGCAGTCGAGATTTAATTAAATTCACTGAGCTTTGTGATTGAAAAAAAAAAAATGCTGTTCCTGAAACTAGAATGCACACAACACATTCTAACATTTTGGAACCAATATTAGACTTCCTTCATACTTACTTTCAATTTAATGACTTTCAATTTAATATTATTATATTATATATTCCAGTCTTGTACTTATTATCACTATCAATTAAATGTATATTCAAACATATGCTGCCCATTCTAGATATATATGACTCATCTCTCCACTTAGTTGTAAACTCCTGAAGGCCTAAGGCCATACCTTATATTTCTTATGTTGCCTTATTTGATACTTTTCATAGTATATTCCACTTGGCATATACTTGCTGATTCATTGACCTATTGCTGTCAAGTTCTTGTTATTTATTCATCACATTTCAAAAGGATTTTTCTTCAAAAAGATTGATGATTTCTACAGAAAACTGTATATTTATAGCCCTGAGTAGTACAGATTAGAAACTACACAAAAAAATTAGAGAGATGAAGCACAAATGATAAAATCAATTCAACATATATTAATTGGCCATTTAATTTAGTGTGTTTTATTGCATTTTAAAATCATTTTACTATCAAAGATGATTTTATTACACTCTGTACAAAAAGAGAAAAGGTCTTCTCTATTGCTAGACCTCCTAGGTTTTTTGCCTGGACTGGCATGGGTATGCTTAATCTCCAACTTCAAGCCTTATTTCAGTATTTCAGACACATACTACTGGTGCCACATGGTACACATATATAGCAGGGTGTATTGGGATGTGGGGTAATTTTAAGCATGGACTTACTCAAGTATGTGCAAGACCCTGAACTCTCACTATCCCATTATTTAGGCCAGGCATAGATGGTCTGTATGCAACATAGCTAAAGCTCCTATAAAGAGGCTCCACCCTCATAATGCTATACAAATATATGTGGTTGGGGAGGAAAGAACAGAAGAAAGAGAGAGGGACTTCTGTGCAACTATGTAATAATGGAAATTTCCTGTTCAAAGAAGTGTCCCTGTGGTATCGGTCTGCCTTTCTAGTCAGCTAACGCAGACATGCAGAGACAGCTCTCTGCTAAGTTATTAGCACAAAGTGTGGCCTGAAAATGAGCCTCCTGAGTCATCTAGGAACAAGGATAAGAGAGTTTAGAAGCCAATATTAAGTCACCAAGCTAAGCCTCCTAGAGTAATGGGGCATCTCAGTAGCCAGTATATTAAATTTTTGGAAAATTTAGTTCAGATAGTTTTAACAGTACATGATATTGAGTTGCACTGCATCGTAGCCCAATGACTAGCTAGTCTGTCCTTAGATAAAAAGGCATTTATATTACAGTTTGCACAACACAGAAACTACTCTTGATGACATTCCTTCCAGCTTTTACAATAGCACATTTTCCTGTGAGGGAAAGACTTGAGGGTATTATTTCCTATAGGAAATGGTTCACTTATTTGTGTATATAAATATAATTTGAAGATTTCTGGGTTGTTTTAAATGTTTTAATTTTTTTTTTTGAGAACATGTTTGAAATAGTTATGTTGTTTGAAATAAATATTTTAAAATAATTCTAAATGTTCTTTACATTGGTGTTATCTAAATCATCACAGGAACCAACTAATCATCTCATTTCTATAATAACTATCATAGTCCTTGTTTTTATAATTTATATAATTATAAATTATATTTTTATAATTTAATTCATAATTTACTTCTTCTGTTTACATTATTTAGGGTCACATAACAAGTCTTCAGTGTGTATCGGATATTTGGAACAATAAGCTATTTGTAGAAATTAAGTTCTTTCTCCTCCTCGTAAGTTCATTAACACATTATACTTGCTCTCTTTTTCACTACCTTTTAGCTGTTCTTTACTTTTACTTTTCTTTCATGTTTTCATTGAGGATGAAAGTTATTAGTATTATTTTGATTCTTCCAAATTCCATATGGCAATAGGAAATGAGCACTTAGGAGTTGGACAAGAGTCCTCAAATGGAAAAATAGATCAGGAAAAGTTAATAGCACAGATCCTATTTTATCTCATAGTGAGATTTCTGGCTAATCCATTAGTTCTTGTACTGGATTACTCTTATTAAAAAAAAAAAAAAAAAGGAAAACATCAGAGGGGAGAATTGCAAATATTTCTTACTTTGCCATTCATTCTATTTCATTGCAGGCAATGGGGACAATTTAGCCAGAGCAAGATAAAAAAATATTGAGGTAAATAGCTTAGTACAACAGTCCCCAACCGTATGGGCACCAGGGACCAGTGCTCCTATTAGAATCTAATGCCTGATGATCTGAGGTGAAGCTGAGGCAGTGATACTAGCACTAGAGAGTGGCTGCAAATACAGATGAAGTTTTGTTGGCTCACCACCACTCACCTCCTTCTGTGTGGCCAGGTGAGGACCTCTGGCTTAGTAGAAGGGCACAGTTATTTCATTTAAAGCTCATATAATTTTCTGTTATCGTCCACTCATAATTGTTTAAAGAAAAAAAAGTAAAGAAAATGAAGTCTTTGCTATACCTTTATTAGTGAAAATGGATTTACATTTCAAAGTAAAACCTCTGCGGCCCAATTTACACACATTTGTTTCCACTAAATCCATTTTCTTAAGGTGCAGGGTCAATAAAGTCCTAAATTGTGACTTAGCTGAGTTGGTTATTTATTTGTTTGTTTGTTCCACAATGCCCCCTTCTTCCCCATCCAACACTCACAAACACAGAATATCCACCGACTGTTCTAAAGTCATTTCAAGAGTGTTCCTGACAAATGTTAACACAGTTGTAGATTTGTTGCAGGATTAAAAAAAAAAAAAAAAAAAAAAAAAAAAAAAAAAAAAAAAAAAGATCTCCTTTATTTTTGTTTTTGCCATCTAAAATGAAGAAGTTGGGTAAGCTCTTTTATCAGATGTCTTGCAGTTCCATAGTTTATCACGTGAGATGCCTTATGTGAAAGGTATTAATGAGAATACAATTGCTATGCTGCTTGGAATTAGGAACTTGCAATTTACAGTAGGGAACTCAAGTGAAAAATGGCAAAAGGAGTTCGAACGTTCATGTCCACTTCAGCGGCCACTCCCATCTCTATAAACCAAATGTTAGAAGGAAAAACATCTAACATAGTGAATGGTCATTAAACAACATTCATAGAATATGTAATCTAGGGAGAAAAAAGTCCCTTCCTTTTGCTATGAAAAATTAATTTTTCTTTATAATTCCCTGGCAAAAATGGTAAATAATGAAAATATATAGTGCATACTTTGTTCTTGTGTACCAAATAATTATAAGTACATGTGTATAATCCTATAAACTTTTCAATTACTTGAATTTGATAAATTTAAATACTCAGAAAATATTTTTATTACATTAATATTTTACTTTCTTAAATTGAATAAAGGGCATACAATGGAGATATGTCAGTTAAAGGAATAGCTTATACACAGAGGGTCTGGGTTTCCAGCCAGTTATCAAATACACTCAAGGCACACCTATAAAGACACAGTTTAACCCCATGTGAAAGTCGCCTGAGGTGGATTTAGTGCTTGAGAACCTGAAAGCAGCTTGCCAATTAAAGTCTACACATTTGCTTCAATACAGATTAATACATAATTTGTCAAGCAACAATCTCAGACAAATAAACAGAAGAGAAAGAAAAGTTGGGTCATTTCACTAGTGTCAGGTGCTATGAAAAAGCAACACATCTAACATTAACTTAATTTCCTTAAGCCAGTGGTACAGGCTGAGACATTAGTCCACATTAGGCCACATCTGTCATTTCCTTTATATTTACTTTTTAAAATTTATTTTATTATTAATTCCAAATATATAGTACATTGTTTAGACATTTACGTAGTTTATAAAACAAGCCCCTTAATTGCTCCTTCTCTCCTCTGGCTCTCCATCTAGCCATTACATTAATACTAACTGCATTCCCTACGCCGTGCTCCCCATCCCTGTGTCCATATATCAACCACTAATTTTTACTTCTTTAACCTTTCACCTCATCCTCCCAGCTCCTCAACCCCTCTCCCCTCTGGCTGTCCTCAGATTGTTCTCTATATTTGTGAGTATGTTTTTGATTAGTTTTTGTTTCTTAGACTCTGTATTTAAGTGAAATCATATGGTACTTACCTTTCTCTGTCCGACTTATTTCACTCAGCATAAAAGCCTCTAAGTCCATCCATGTCATTGCAAATGGTAGGATTTCATTTTTTCAATGGCTGAGTAATATTCCAATGTCTAGATGAACCATAACTTCTTTTTTCAAACATCTGTTGATGGGCATTTAGGTTATTTCTATATTTTGGCTATTGTAAATTGTGCTGCCATGAACATAGGGTTGCATAGATCTTTACGAGTTATTCTTTTGGTTTTCTTTGGACAAATACACAGAAGTGCAATTGTTGGATCAAAAGGTATATCCATTTTTAATTTGGGGGAAAACCTCCAGACTGTTTTCCACTGTTTCTTAACATTTAAGTTTTATTTTACAACCAATGATAAGAGTACTGATGAAAAAGGTTTAAAAATGTGATAAAAAATATTGAAAGTAATTGATTTATTTTAATTATTTCTTTAATTTTCAAAAATATATGCTCATTGTAAAGAATTTAGAGCATACAGAAAAATAAAAATATATAATAAAAATTATTTTATGTAGAAAATTATTGTAATCACTTTGATATATTTTGCCGCTTTCTAAATTTATGTATTTGAAATCTTAAATATTTCTGAACAAAATATTAAGATTAAATAGATGTCATATAGAATTGTATTCTTACCTTTAACTTAACTACAAATCATTAACATTATTTCATATCTTTATATACCATTTAAAAATCTGCATTGACTTATACCACATGTTCTACTTTATAGCTATGCTAGAATATATTTAATTACTATCTAAACATTAGACATTTAGGTTGCTCATAGGTTTTAACTGCTATAAATATGTCATGATTCTTTTATTTGTACTAAATGTACTAAATGTTTGTCTGAATTTCTGATTAGTTCCTTAGAAAACTGTTTTAGAAAAGAAATTATTGTACTAAAGGATTTGAACTTTTCATAGACCTTGGTAAAGTATTAACAAAGTGTTTTCCAGAAAGATGGTGCCAGTTTGCACTCTCATCATGTGAGCCTTAGTGTGCACGCAGAGTAAATATGACTAAAAGTTTTTAACAATTTTTAATTTAATAATAACTTGGTTATTTTAATCTAAAATTTCTGATTAACAGAAAGATTAGAATACTTTTCATGGATTTATGTATTAGTTGTATTTTTTTCTGAATTATGTCATTTTTATGCTACTCTATTTGTGTTTAAGTGGTTATTATAACTTGCATTAAAAGTTTGTAATTAAGGTTATCAATTTTTTTAGTTTCTTTAAAATATTTCATAGCCGTTCTTTGTCTTTTAGTTTTGTTTTTGATGAACTTCATTGTCAATATCAATTTTTTGCTATTTTACTTTTTTCCCCATTCCCCAACATAGGTTTTATAATCAGAAAGAGTCTTCTGAGTTGATAATTAGATAATATTCACCTTCAACTTTTTATAAATTTATAGGTCACTTATTGCAAAAATTATGATAAATTGCTATCACTATTCAACAAAATAAAACACCAGATTTAAAGTGTTTTATATTCATATTCATTTATTATATAATATGTAACACTTTCTATGGTATGACTAATAGTTTTGTAAATTTCTAGGGAAATTTAAACCTATTGTAATTCAGGGTTTGAGATCTGTCAGAATTCCTTTAACCTGTCAGAGGTTTTGATATGCTATAATAATATTGATACATTTTCAAAGGAAATATAACACCATATTCCTAGAATCAGAGTCATATAAAAAAAGTAGAAAAGAGTCATCATATCAAGATTATATTTTATTCCATGATTTTTCATTACAATGTAAATTCGTTGCACTGCTTTGATTTTCATTACATATTTTTCTGAGGTTATTTTATCCATTTGAAATTTGTATGACTATCCTATGCTATTTAATAATGATTTTAAAATAGCATGGGTAATTATTCTTGAAATGATCATTCAAATGATAACAATGATTGGCCATTACCTTACAGTTTATAAAGAAGGTGAACATGCATTTCCTTCATAATTTGATCCTTACAACAACAGCCCTGTGAAATTGACATTTTACTACTGTTTCATTTTTTAGCCCTACTAATGAGAAAAATAAAGCTCAGAGCAACTTCTCTAAAATCATATAGTTAATGTCGACAGAGCTGGGATTTGAAATTGTTCTTCAGTCTAGATTCCATGTTCTCTATTGTAATGGCTTCTTAGCTCCCAACTATCAATGTATCTTGTGTCAGCAAAGGGACATTTGAACGGAGCTTTAATCATTGTAGCATAAGTTGCAGCTTATATATTAACTGCTTTGGAAGTAAACAGTTATAGTAAAATGCATATACATTTTGAAATTTACTTAAACAAAAATATCATTATAATTTCTTTAGATAAAACTTGAAACAATACCCTTTTTAGAGCAGTTTTAGGTTCACAGCAAAACTGAGCAGAAAGTATAATTTCAATTTAACCTATGCCCCACACATGCATAGTTTCCCACATTATCAACATCCTCTATCAGAATTAAACATCGGTTACAATTAATTAAACTTTATTGACACATCTTATTCACCCAAAGCCCATAGTTCACCTTAAGGTTCACTCATGGTGTTGTACAGTCTATGGATGTGGACAATGTTTGCACAGATATAAGTTTTTAACTGCTCCTGGTAAATACTAAGGATCATGATTACTAGATTACTGGATCGTATGGTAAGAGTATACAGTCATGCACCCCTTGATGATGCAGACACTTTCTGAAAAATACATTGTTAGGGAATTTTGTTGTTGTACAAACATTATAGAGGGCACTTACACAAACCTATGTGGTATAGTCTACTACACACCTTGGCTATATGGTACAGCCTATTGCACCTAAACTGTAAACCTATACAGATTATTATTGTACTGAATACTGTAGGTAATTGTAACATAATAGTATTTATATATCTTAACATATAAACATACAGTGAAAATAAAAATACAATATACAACATAAAGATGATATAAGACACTTACCACGAATGGAGCTTACAGTACTGGAGGTTGTTCTGGGTGAGTCAGTGAGTGAGTGTTGAGTAAATGTGAAGGTCTAAGATGTTACTGTTCACTCTTGTAGATTTAAAACACTGTGCACAAAGGGCACACTAAATTTATTAAATAGCACAAGATTAAAATCAAGCACAAAGAAAACGATGCGATCAGGACACATGGTAAACACAAAATGTATGAGGCTGCTGCTCGTATAAAGGTATATTGTTTCTCAGTAAACTTTTCTATGAGTAGAAAGAGTATATTCTGAAATAATGATAAACGGTATAGTAAATTAAGCACATAAACCAGTAACATGCTTGTTTATTATCATTATAAAGTATTACGTATGTACTATCCATAATTGTATGTGCCACGCTTTCATACGACTGGCAGCTCAGTAGCTTTGTTTACTCCAGCATCAGTACAAACACGTATTGTGTTGCATTACAACAGACACTGCAACAGCAATAATGTCACCAGGTGATAGGAATTTTTTAGCTCCATTATAAACTTATAGGACTACCATTCTGTATGCTGTTGACTGAAATATTATGCAGCACACAACTGTATTTAGCTTTATAATAGATATAACTTCTTCAAAATATACCTATGTATAAAAACATATATAAAGAGTTTCAAGGGGCAATAATTTAGGGAGCAAACCTATATATAAATGTTCTTAAAATGGGCTATTCAAGTTATAGCACATTACTCAGTTTAATATGAAGTTAGAGAATGCATAAGAAGTTATTATCACAATAAGAGTTGCATATGTGTTGGGTGATGAAAGAGTTTTGTGTCATTCAGAATAAATTAAGATAGGGAAGCCATGAGAGCAATAGGAATTGTTTTCTGTAAGGCTTAGCAGAATGGTCTGAAGAATGTATTGGTACCTTTTAGAAAGTTATCAATTTATTGAACATGTATACACTGAGTCATTTCATGAAAGTGGAAGTATAAGGTAATATTAATTTGTTAACTTTTTTTTCTGAGGAGATACTTTCCTCATAAGCTTTCATGGAAAGATTTAGCATCATTTATGATTCTTGCCAGGACCAATTTTTACTGTGATAGTGGAAAAATGGTGATTTTTCCATTGTTACTATTTCTTCTACATTCTACTGGGATGAAAGCCTTTTTGTTGTTGTTGTTGTTTCTACATGTGTATCTGTCTGTATTTCTATCTGTCTATCTATCTATCTATCTATCTATCTATCTATCTATCTATCTATCTATTCATCTATCTATCATCTATCATCTATCTACTTATCTACTTACCTACCTACCTATCTATTTACCTATCATTTATAATTATTCTGTTTTCAATGTGAATATATAATTCCTAATTTATTCAATGGATTATCTTGCATTTCTGTCCTTATTTATTTTATGCTTAAATTATCACAGATTTTCCCCAGTATTAACTGCTTTCAACTGGCTCCTTTATCTTTTTGCTATGCAATCATCATCATCATCATCATCATCATCATCACTATTTACATTCTGTAAGATGTTTTAGTTTCAACTTCTAGCTCTGAAATAAAACCAGATAATTCTCCAAGAAGTTCTAGTTTCTTTCAATGGGCAATTATATTTATTACTATTGATGCATCATCACATCTAGTCCCATTCAGCTCACAGAACTAAAATGTCTGTGACTATATTATATATGTATGTGTTTATACACATAGCAAGAATATACAGATACCTCTAATGTCAATCTACTCCTTGGGTTTTTGCTAGTTTTTACTTAGTTCATGTCCATAATGCAAACCCTGGCTTCCAACACACTTAGTCATTTACTCAATCTGATGATACATAAAAAAGAGCTTCAGAATTGTTGGGCCCACACCACTAGAAAAACACAACCTACAAGAAAGAATTAAAGATTTGCACTTCTAAATTCCCCTTGCATTGAGGATGTACAGTTAAAATGCTATGTTCAAATGTTTCATAAATTAATTTGGTTTGTCTTTTTTTGTTTTCTTTATTTGTTTGTTTGGTTTTGCTTTTTCCTTCTTCAGTGTGGCTATGTTATTCAAGTGTAATACAGCAGAGTTCTTTCATTTTTGTTTATACTTGGGTTTTTATTTTTTAATTCCATATTTATTTACTTTTATTACTTGAATATCTATAATAGTAACATTATCGATATCATAGGGATACTGTGTATCAATATCATTTGGTATTGCATTGTTTTATGGTTTGGATATGCATCTACTTAAATCTGACTGCTTGTAACATGTAAGGTAGAATTGCATATTGTGTGTACTGATTGTTGTTTCATTGGTTTATGAGAGTGGAATGGTAAATTTATTTCTTTTCTTGCCTGAACTTCTTTGCCGTTGGTATATGTGGTGAATACTGTGTTGAGAAGGCTTACATAAATAAAGTCTAGATTCAGTAGAGATTATACTACACAATAAACACTGATGTGTGCGTGTGCCTTAGATATGGGACCAGGGCCTGGAAGCATGTGTTTATTGCTTGTTTATTTGCCAGAGAAAATTACTTCTTCCTTCCTTACAAACTCTTGTTTTCTGCTTAAGAAAAAAAAATAGTAAGAAAAGAAAAGGAAAAAAAACAATAAGAAAAAAAAGAAAAAGGAAAGGAGAGATGGCTAATAACATTTCCTTGTCAACTCTAAATATCATTATGAGAATTTAATATTGTGTTTATAAGCCCTTCGTAAATTATAAATAATATTAATATATAAGTTGTTATTGAGTTTAGAACATTATGGAAGGCACGACTACATAGAATATTTCTATATATTTTGAGATGAAATCATTTGTGCAGTGCCTTTTTTGGAGGGGAAACTCTGCATGATGAGAGTTAAAGTCCTACCTCAGAGATTAAGGTCTGTAATTTTAGTGTATCTAAGAATAGCAGGATAAAAATTGACCACGGGTTAGCTCAAACTAGCCCCTCCAATGAGCCCATGGGCTACTGGTGGGTCATGATCACGAAGCTTTGCAAAGCTCTGCCATGTTTTCTTTAACGATTACCTCCCCTGGAATCCTAAGAACGTCTGATCACAGCAGGAGGAAAACTTTTAACTCTCTGGCTTTTACATTTCATCAGACTGACTCATGACCTACACAGCCAAACAGGGTAGCAGTGACAGGGCATATTTTCATTATGTAGCCTGACTTTCCTATCATATTATATAAAATAAGCACCTTTCTCTGAAATTTTCTAGTTCAGAGCCACAGCATACTTGTCTCCATGCCATAATCCCTGGACATTACTCCCTGGAATCGGGCTGCTTACGGCCCGTGCTCCCAGATCAGTGAAGCAGGAGCATCAGTGAGTGCTTCTCCTCCCCACCAGCCCTAAGGCTGGCAATGAATTTGATGGAGCAGCAATGGCCACAGGGAATCTAATACTGCTTTTATTCTGCCATAGGACCTATTTTTAAAATCAATTTGGAAACCAAATTGCATAGGTCACCCCCACCCCAATATGTTGGAGATTAAAATGCCGAGGCAGGATGATTATTCTGCTTAACAGAATATTGGATTTTTGCACCTTAGACTCATCAAGTATTATAGGAACTATAAGAGTGGCTTATCTGTACAGTAAATATTTTATGTTACTTTTCTGTTTTCATCTATTTGTTGACTAGGCCAAATGCAAAATACATTACAAAATAACAAAACAAAACACAAAGTCACCTCCTTTGAATATTTATCTGCCTCTTTCCTGGCATCAGGTTGTTTATTCATTTATATTTGTATTTATTATTCATCAAAGCACTTTGATATTTAAAGCTTCATGTCAAGAGATGAAATGCAGATAGTTACTTCTCAAAAAGGAACCACAAAACTTTAAACTGTTTTAAAAACTCTAATGTAATTTTTAACCTCACCAAAAAGAAGTGATAATTTTATTATAAAGCTATATTCACTTTTTCTTTAGATTGATGGAATAAATTTTTACTTGTTGCTTTTTATTGAATCCTTATTAAAATATACTAATATGCAAGATCAGATCTCACTATTTTATAGCCTAAGGACAGCCTCGAACATGAAAATAAAATAATAAACTAAGTACTTATAATGCCCTGATTTGAAATAATGCACTTTCAGTACAATTTTGGAGAGGCAGGTTTATTGTATAGTCCTTCTTTACTATAAATCTTTTATTCAAAACTGATTTTAGATGCAAAATGTATTGTAATTAAAATAATGAAATAGATAAAAATTAAACTGAGGAAAATAATAATGGCTAGGCTGCACTGATGTGCCTCACTGATGATCTAGACAATGCAGAAAATCAGAATAATCATGGTATGGTTTTTTAAAATTTCAACTGCATAGGAAAATGAAGACTATAAACCACTGTCATAGATACCTAATTGTTAGAAGCTTTTAAAAAACAGCAATAAATTTCAATCAGTTGTGTCTATAAAAGAGTTGTCAAATATATCAGCTTTTGAGAAAAATCAAATCAAGTTAATGTTCATTAAAAATAGATTTTATTCTATGCTTCAAAATACCTGTTGGTCAATCTTGATTATATGTTTTAAGCCTATCATTGTGTTTTCTGGCTTTTTTTTGTCTTGAGAAGATAAATTTTGAAAGCTAACTGAATTATATTTTTTCACAATATCATATATATGTATGCACATTACATGTTAGATTCATTTTCACGTTTAAATCCGTAAGAACAAAATGCCAGCTGTTAAGACATCTAGTAATTATTTAGTGATCATTATTAATTTTACTTTATTAGAGACTGAGACACATAGTAGCTCTTATTTACTCCGAGAATCTAAATTTCATTCAATTTTGGTTACAAATCTTTGATGGCATGATAAAATACACTCTGTATGTACTCATCCATTTTAAAAAATGAAATTGGTTTGTTTTCCCTTTTTCATAATAATAAGAAGTTCATCCACATCAAATGGACAGTAGTTACATTCCACTGAAAAATGATTTTGCCAAAACATACTGAGCTACTGAATCAAATAAATAACAATAATAAAGCACCTTTGATTGCTAATCTTTATTGTCTCTGCCCTCTGAGCTAAAATGATATTGTATAGTTTCTACATCAGGACTGCATGGGTCATTGCAATTCCTAGTGGATTTTTAAACAATTGAGCTACAACCTTTGAAAGCAGGGAATCATCGTGGAAATGCTGACACAGCTAGAACCATTGCGGTGTGAATGGCATTGCTGGACAATGCATGCTATTAGTCATTGTAGATAGAACTGGCCCGGCTATATTTTGCAATCTTTAACTAAAGAGAAGCCTTTGACATTTCAGCAAGAGATGGAAGTGTCTTATGTGCTTTTATTTGTATAGTGTGAAAAGAGGTGTGTTGCTGTGTTTATTACCAGGTCAGTGTCTTGGGGTTGGCTAATCACTGGCCCCAATATAAATCCATGATCCCAGCTTTTCCTGATATTTGTATGGCAGGCAGCTACACAGCAGCAACTTCTGTAATCCCTTCTCTTGCAGTTAGAGCTACTAGAAAAGCTTAATAATATCCCAGAGGCAAAGATGAAACAGTATTTCCACAGCTACTATTTGCTGTAGAGAGCTTTTGAAGTCAAGCTTAAGATGTCTTTATTTCCCTACCAGAAAGAACTTTTTTTGCCCTTTTTTACTCTGGTGTTGTCATGATGATGGCTTTCTGCTTGAAAAATATTCCAAGCAGCTGCAGCTCTCCCATAAAGCATTAGGGAATGAGAACAGCTTTTCATCAGGGGCTGTTGGAATCTGTAACTACAGTTTGTCACTGCCGAAACCTATGGCTATGCTGGTGGTGATCTCAATTTAAAACTCTCAGTTTCTTTCTTTTCAGGTTGAGGGAAGCCACAACTTTCATTGCCAGATATTGGGGAACTTCCCTCGCTTTTAACATTTGTGCTTAATTAAGTTCTAAATTGGGTGTAGTGTGGAGCTCCCAATTCAACCTTTGTTCTGTACTGTCTAGAAAACAAAAAAGCAGTAGCTCAGAATGAGCCAAAAGTTAAATTAATTGTAGTAGTGAGTAACAAAGTGAAATTCAGATCCAATTTACTTAATGTAGAGGAAGGGATACTATATATTGATCTAGAAAGACTTCATGTCAGACAAACTCTGATAGGATCACAGTGAAAAGTTGTAAGGCAATATAAAGTAAAACAGCCTTTTTATTTATTTATTTAATTTGGCAGCACAATTGTTCTATATAATAGGATCCAGTGATTTTGCAGAAAAATATAGCAATAAGTCCTAATTATAAAAAGAAATGGAAACAAATCAAATCAAGGAAAAACAAATACAAATAAAAATAGTGATATACCAATAGCAAAAGTCAAAAGGCTTTTAAACTTATCCAGAAAATTAAGCGTTGCGAATATCTTCATACATAAGGGAAATATAATTTGTTAAAAGAGAATGTATTGTACTGACATTATTTTATTGTAAGAACTTGATACTGCTACACAAATTGCTAAAGTATTTTATAAAAAGAATACTATACTCTTAACTAGATATGTCTGTGTATGTTTCAAATATATATTTTACAAACTTAAAATTTATTGCAATCATATTTTGAACTTTAGGGAAAAGTCATGGGAAAATGTTCAATTCCAGATATAGATTTTTTTTTAATTAAAAAAATAAAAGAACAGACATTTCAGGCAACTTGTGTCTTATTTTGTTGTTGAGTACATAAACCTCTATTACCACTAGGGACTATAAAATAATGAGAATAATTTCATGATAAAATAAATGCTACCCGATGAGTCATTCTGCTATTACAGTTTAAGTTATGAAGAATTGGAAACTAATTATTACAGTAATTAAATACATAATAAAAAAATTATGTGAATTCTAGGAAGGTTTTTGCTTAAGCTGATAATCTCATCAATAAATGAAAAAGATTTCATCCATTTTTGGATTTTTAAATGTTTTTTCTTATAACATCTTTACTTCCCCCCAAAATTTGAGAAAGCTGAGAGATTTACATTATTTCTAAATAGGTATATAATTTTTTTTCACAGTTGCAGACCAAATAGTTTAATATCAAAGTCAAGAAACATGACTAATGGGGTTAGTCCTAGGATGAGTGCTATTTAATAATTCCATCAATCATCTCAAAACATGCTCATTTACTTAGTTAATAACATCAGACTGGGAAGGGTTAGTGAGCACCTTGGAAGGACAGAATTAAAATATAATGTGACCTTGAGAATTAAGAAGTTTCAGAAGTTATTAGAATAAAGTTATAAAATCTTACAAAAAATACATACGAATTTAATTCTGTGGGCCTAAAATTTCTGAATGGCAGATTTGAAACAAATAGGTTTATTAATTTTACTAGGAAAGAATATCTCTATCCCAGTGGGGGGAAAATGAATCACAAATGACTCTCTTCCTGGGTGATAGTATTACATAGTCTTAAGAACATGACCACTGAAATCTTCAGTCCTGAGTTCAAATTCTGTGTCTACATCTCACCTATTTGTGTGATTACTGTCAAGCTACTTAACCTTCATATCTCTGGGTCTCTGTCTCTTTATCTGTTAATTGTTGAAAATTATAGCACCACATTTATAGGACTTTTGTGAATATTAAACAGAGTCAATGACTGAAATATAATGAAAACTGTATAACTATAAACACGAATATTTGTAACTATCTGTCCAAAGGTCACCAGACAAAGCAATGAACAGAGAAATTGAGTCTATTTTATCCACTGAGGAAGATATTCAAGAAGGATGAGTTTAGATCTAGTTTTCGATCTAAAGATAATGAGGGTTATGAATGGCATTAAATGAGTACGTTTGTTTCAGACACTTTTAATTGTCGGTTATAGCAGAATTATGTCCCTCCAAAACCTTAAAAAATAATTCAATCTATATAAAGTATTTTTAATATCTTCCCTTGGCAATGGGAGAACATCTGTTACTTAAGAAATGAGGGAATTTCCTTCAAATAGAGAGTTATGGAAGGTCTCGTAAGATATGATAAAGTATGATAAAATCTGTGAATTACTGGCTTGGTCTATTGGGTAAAAAATTGAGCTTTGTGCTTTTCACATAATAGGTGCTAAGATAAATTGAATATTGCTTTATTCACGTGCAAACACAAATCAATAACATTGAAGTCTGAAAAGTGTCATTTTTTTACACAAAGTATAATAATATTTTTAGATTAGATAATTGGAAGATATAATCTCAGGCTCTCCTGGAATTTATGAATATCATTCTTTTAGGTCAGTGATTTTCACTAGGGATGAGGAGTGAGGGTGTCAGAATTATCTTCATAAAATTTTTAAACTTAAACCAATTCACACACGGGCAAATATACACACGTTTTAATATGCTACCTTGGAGGATGATGCTTCTACTTCTGTAAGAATTATAAACAGGTGAATCGCTAACACAAATGAGAAAATATATCAGGTAATACTAGTCATGAAAAAGTTCATGGTCTTCTATTGTTATCATGTTAGACTCTACCATATATGTCTTATTCATAATTGATGACAAATAGGCTTAGATAGTATATTAGGATTAAATTAACCATCAAAGATAGTTTAATTTATCCATGCCACAGTTTTTTCATCTTTAATATGGAAATATTACAAATTGTTAAACTTTAATAGGAAAGGTTAATTCAAATGGTTCAATACTTTACAAATGTAAGAGTGCTACTATGTATATGCAAAATAATAAGTCATCACTATGTGATGAAAATAGCCAGAACTAGGTGCACAATAATTTAGACTACATAAAATACAGTCCCAGTCTGAATTCCAGTTAATTAGGTCAAGATAATTTGGCAGCCTTTCTAATATCTTTCTCTGAGCACTAAAGAGTGTGGTGATGGGCATCTCTGATGTGTCTAGAGATAGACACTGAACAGAGCTGACTGAAGTGGTTTAATAAAATTGGTTATGCCCTATGAGCCTGCAGATTTGCAGCCATTCCTCATTCATTTTCCAATGCCAGTTGTCATATGAATGCCCTCTCAGCAAAATTCTGTGCCCAGGTGCTTACTTTTTAAAGGCATTGTACAAATATGGCCAGAGCTATAAGAAATCCATCTTTAAAGTTGTCACCATAAGCCCCTGGAACTGACCATAACAAGATCCAGAGATTTTTCAAAGCTGATCTTATTCATGTTTATTTGGGGCATTATCTTCCACCACTAGAAAGCATCTCTTGTTTTCTTTAATAAACCTCTGTTTTTTCAGCTGAACATATAGGAAAGCATGCCATTTTTCATAAATGTTTCCTCTGTATGCTTTTATTTATTTTCAGAAATACTAAGAATACAGTATACTTCAGGATTTAATATATAGCCTGCTGCTAAACAATTTATATAAAAATAATAACTAATACATCAAGAGAAATGATATTAAAACTAAGCCCCCTGCAAGTATCTGAGAGAAATATCAAATTCTTCAAGTGTTTCTTAAACATGAAATGGAAATTCTTGATCAAATTCAAGGAGATATTTCTTTAACCTTGGCCAAGAATTTCTTTCAATATAGATGGGGGAAGGGATTTCATCATAAATTTAAGAATTTAAATTCTTGATTTTAGTTGTATCTGTTGAGTACTTGAAAGAACTCAATAAGAATTTTGTGGCTTTTCACTGATTTCATTAACAACAAATTATTTTTCTATAGCCCTCACTTCTGCTCAATGCATACTTTCTGATAATTACAATATTGGGAATCAGGAGAAGAGTGATGAATTTAATTTAAAAGATCAAGGTTAAATTTGTGATCTCCACAATAAAAAAAAATAAACAATTATCTCTTACGCTTATTATAATTTAGAGGGAAAAAACACACACTTGCATCAAAGAAGAAATCCTCACTGATGATTCAATTTTGCATGAAATACTGGAATAATTTTTATCTTCTGAAGCTATTTCTAAATATATAGCTGTTATTTTATCTAATTCAATTAATCACTAATTCATAAAATTGAAAGGGAGTAGAGTGTGCACCCCAAAATGTATCACTTTGGCTAGCAAATTATTTTGATCTGAAAGCAATCAAGACCTAGTAGAATCAGGGGAAAAAAATTACCTCTCCCTTACCTGCCTAAAAGAATATGGATAGGGGGCCTGGCCCAGAAAGACAGCTATCACCAGAGATAATTTCATTTTTAAATTTTTTGAAAGACTTATTTCCATGGCAAGGCATACATTTGATTACTAGACATCTGCTCTTCTTATCTTCCTGTGAATCACCCTCCTATTTGAAGAGCTGGCCCCTATCCCATTCTTTAGCCTAGGATGTCGTATCGACATCAATTGCTTGGTTATCTTTGAGTCTCCTGTCTTTGTGGGCTTCTGTAGGTACATAATTAAATCTGTTTGTCTCCTGTTAATCTGTTTTATGTAATTTTTTATTGTTAGGCAAGCCAACAAAACTAGAAAGGTAAAAGGAAAACTTTTTTCTCCCCACAAAATAAGTAAATATTTATTGAGGACCCATGAGGCACCAGGATATGGATGAGACACTGGAGTAACATTGTATAGTAGATGGTTTTCCAAACAATTGAAACACTCTAGATCTAGCCTGTGATTAGGCACTAGCCACAGACACTAGAAAAAAGCAAAACAAAACAACAACATAACCAAAAACTTTGACTCAATTTTGATACTTTGTTAGGCAATGGTGTGTGTGTAGGGAGGTGCACAAAAAATTTACTGGATTTACTTGTACTTATTTATTTTGAATTTCACATAGAATTGGTATAAAGTGACCTAGAAAATATAAGAGATGGAAAGACCAAGGGTGGGGGACAGTGAATATTCATGGCATATGGAATAGCTCTTTTAAACTCTCAATTTGAGAAAAAAACATAGCCTGTTCTAGAAATTTTTTTCTTTCTAGAATATGGGTTCCTTTAATGTACATATATTGTCCTAGTCATGTGTGTTAATACCAACACCTAGAACAGTATTTAATAAACTTTAATATCGAAGTCATCTGGGAAATCTTGTTAAAATACACATTTTCTCAGAAAGTCAATGATAGGCCCAAGAGAGACAGAGTCATAAAAAAGTGTATAGCTCAGACTTCGTCAGTAGTAAAACACCTCCGAGAAGAAAGAGAAAAGAATTTGGACGATTTAACGTTATTAAAACAACTTAGAAAAGAATAGACAAAGTTGAAATGGATGCAGTCAGACCCAAATGTTGAAGAAGTGGTAAATGACAGGAGCTGGAAGGTATTTAAAGAATGCTGTCAAATTTATTTCAAGCCTCTAAAGAATGAATAAAAAGATGCTTTTTTTTAAAAAGGACTGGGTCATCTCATAAGAGCTAACCATTACAGACATCAACAGAGTGGGCTTCCTAAGATGATTTCTGAGCCAACAGAACAAGATCTTTTGGTGATTTCAGCCTCACTTAGCCACAAGTTCCCAGATGATGTTGTTGCTGCTTATCTGGGGACTAAGGAAGACTCATAAACTATTATGAAAGACAGATTTATATATAAATAATTTGAATAAAATCCAACTGTTTTAATAAAAATGTATACCTGAAACAGGAAGCTACTTATTCTACATGCAGTTTTACAAAATTAGAGTCACAAAGGTTAATAGTTTTCCAATGGATCATTAGTTTTGGGTTGCTTTGGGTGCATGCAAAAAAACAACAGCAATGTGAAAAGTAGAGAGAATATTTTGAATTCCTTGTGAAGCATGCAAATTCCAACCTTTTCTAAGTTCACAAGTTTAAATTCCACAGAGATTTAATGCAGAAAAAGTTAAAACAGTTTGGCAAACCTTTAGTTAATGTGAGTTGGCAAGCTAATCTTTAACTCTGGGACTTTAATCAATTTTTTTCATAGCCTTTTCTCCAACAAATTGGAATCACTCAAAATTTTCTTTTTCAGAAATTTTTATGATATTGTAATATTTAGTATGATAGTTAATTTGATGTGTCAACTTTGTGAGGCCGCGATACACAAATATTTGATCAAACACCAGTCTGGTTGTTGCTGTGAAAGTATTTTCTAAATGAGATCAACATTTAAATAAATAGACTTTTGAGTAGATTACTGCCCATAATTAGCTTCATCCAATCAATTGAAGGTCTTAAGAGAAAACCAACCAAGTTTTCCCAAAGAAGAGAGAATTTTGCTTCCAAGTCTTAGATTTGAACTGCAGCATCATCTCTTCTCTGGGCCTTCAGGCTTCCAGATCACATGAGCCAATTTCTTAATATCTCTCTATAGATACAGACATGCATACACATATGCACAACACACACACACACACACTCAATTGGTCCTGTTTCTCTGAAGAACCGTGACATATATATTTTACTTCCACTAAACATGTCAAAAAACATTGCAACATTTCAAAAAGGTTTTGAACATTCCTTAGGCAATGGTTTTATGTTCTTTAGTCCCTCAGAGGTATTCGGGAAAAGAGTAGATCTATCCCTAACTTTCGATGCCATAATTAATAGATTAAAATTACTACACATAAAAAATGTTTTATGTGCATTAATAAATAAGTGAAATGAAATGAAAACATATTTGGTAAGTGCCAGCTCTATGCCCAACTTTGTGCTAGGAGCTAAGGAAAAGAAGATGCATGAGACAGAATCTCTACTCTAAGGAGAGGTCATACTCAATATTATGTGATAATTGCAAAGACAGGTGAATCTAAGGTACTCAATAGGTCCTATTTTTCAGGGAAGAATAAATAAGCACTACCCTACAAATAGCATGGTATGGTATACAGTCTCTTCTTGGAGTAGAGTGTCCTGCGGTTAATTCGGGAAAACAAGCCATTAACCACTATGGAAAACTACCTAAATTAAATGTCCCTAAAGATTTGTTCATGGAGAGGGGAAGAAGTTGAACAAATGGAAAAATAACTTTTACAGAATCTATTTTCTGCCTGACCTGCATTTGATAGTGTTATTACGTCATAAGTAAAGGGTTTAGATGAAACAGTGAGAGTGGGTGACTGAACAGTTCCTATCTCTTCTGTGACCCGTTTCCCCTGCTGTTCTGACTGACCTGACCACATCTGGACATATCCACCTCACAAGCATGTCAGCCAGTCCTGCTGTTAGTAACTTGTAAAGGCCTCAGTCCCTTCACCTCGTCCGTGCCCTCAAACTGAGACAGCAGAGATTTGCTGCCACTCACCTATTATCCTGCTCTGTGCAAATGCCTAAGGTATTTCCTGGGTCATTCAGTTTAGACTGGGAATTTGGCTTGGGAATAGTGTCAATGGCTTCAGACAGCGATTATACTGCAGTGCTGTGACTGTGGGTTAATGTGTATTTTTAGGTTTTTCTCTAGGCACAGAAAGGAGTAACCATACTCTACGGCATTGTACAAATTCAGCCACTGAGTGGAGTTGTACAGATTCAACCACAGGGTAGAATTTCCTTGCCTTCTTTATTGGAAAACCAAAGAGCCATAATACTTTGGAAATTATTTAACAATCTACCTTATATGAAATAAAATTTCATGAAATGCAATGATAATTATGGTAACCATGAGTGTTGGGTGATGAAGACAATTGCAGCTAAAAGAGAACATTATTTCCCTCTGTTCTGAACTTTTGTGTTTCATGTCATTTTTCCCATTTCTCAGGCACATAAAATGAAGGGGAGCCAAATAAAGTGCACAGTTTTTCTGGGTCAATTCTATGTTAGAAGTTTTCAAAAAAGAATGCAAGGAATATGTTTGCTGGTGCGTACTTACAGGAAGTTTTTTTTTTTTTTTTTTTTTTTATGGTACATTTTGTTCGCTTACACTGATTCCTACAGCATATATGGCATTCATGGGCAAACGCACATGGATGGTTTTCCAGAAGTGTAGAGTGGCACATAGCTGCTTCAGTAAATTGGGAGAAAAGAAGAATAGTGAGAGAGGGTGAGAGGGAAAGAGGGAAAGAGAGAGAGAATATGAAATATTTTTGTTCATGTCTATTTGCTTAAGCTTAAAGGTGAGGATGGAGACTATTAAAGTTCTTTATTTGAACCAAGCAATTTAGTATTTGTGAAATTGGGATAAGGAGGATATAAAGGAAAGCCCAACATCGATGGAAATTCCTAATTTCCAAATTTGACATATATTTTATTGGGGTTTGTAGACAACTAACTGTAAAAGCCGGGAGAGTACTATCTGTATGCCACTGAGTATTTAGATTGCTGGCAGCTATTTTAGCAGATGATTCAACACGTTCACTAAAGTGTGGTGTTTCTTGCATCTGTATGAATGTGCCTTTGACTTTTGCTGGAAAAAAAAATATCCTACAGTGCAGTTTCCAATAATTTCATTCTCCTTGTTACCACTTAAAAATTCTCACTGATTGAGATGTTACATATCATTTTGAGTGGTGTTAACTTAATTATTTCTTATCTGTTGAGGATTTAAACATGCTACTGTAGCTAGCATTAATTATTAAATAAAAGAAAATGATCTGTAGAGCAGAGATGTAGATGAAGCCATTTTTTAATCTTGCCCTTAACTTTATTTCTCTCTCTTTTTTTTTCAGACTTCAGAAAGGTTCGTGTTACCTGCAAATTAATTTTAGATAAAATATGAAAATTTTAAGTACAGGAGCTGCAAACTTAATATCTGTTTTATTAATGAAGGGTTTTCTTATCACTGCCTTTAATTTTTGGAAAAGCTTCCTTCTCAAGCGTGGCAAGAAATATTGAAATGTCAGGCCCCCATGGGAGCAACCAAAGTATTCATGAGTGTCTCAGAGAATCTTATCTATGTACAAACAGAAAAAAAATATGGCTAGATATAGATCAGGGAAAACAACTTTTTTTACATAAAATGCCTTACAAATGAAGACGTACTATTTTCTGATATAGTTGGAATTTAGTTCTCATAAAATGGCAGTAAAAAATCCAGCCATTCATTAAAATACAACATGATTACCAGTGAATAATAATAAATACTGTCGAAATGATTTTCTTTTCAAAAGATGAAAAGTACATCCTAAAGAATGCAGGAAGAAAAAAACCCTCCTGGCACAGGATCTCAATCTGTCCTGTGTCCTAATCATAAACAATCTGAAATGTCCTCTCTTTTTTAGCCTTTCTCATTTCTTTACATTAAATTTGGCCACTGTAATTATCTTAAATCATTCTATCTAAAGTATCTCATTAGCTTCTAATAGTCTCTCAGTAGAGAATATCTATCTTTTTCACTCAGGCATTTTTTCATATCTTTGGCTAAATGCTTATAAAACCACCTCATCTTCAATTTAGGTCTTCCCTTTCTCCCCTTCATAGAACAGATGTTACCTAAAATCCAGACTTCTTTTTCTGGATAAATTCCATTTTGAGACATGATTTATTAGAGGCAAACTGGTAGTTTTGAGTTTGAATATGAAGCTATCCCTCCTCTGGCAAAAAAAATTACTGAGAAATGGGTAGGAGAGATGGACTGAGAAAAGTCTTAAAGAGCAAAGTAAAGCTGGGTAATACATTAAAATATAATTTCTATGAAAATTATTTCATTATGTTTTTTCAAGATGCCCAAATATCAAAACTATTAAAAACAAAATATTTATTTGTAATGCTCAGATTTAAATTGATCTTAAGAAATAAATCACAAATAAAATACCCTTTTGCAAGTGATCATTTTTATGTTAACAATTATTTGAGTCCAGATTCTCCTTTTCTGTATCTTGTTTAAGCAAGGGTATCCTCAGAAATCAATTGCAATAGTTACATTAAAAGTTACCATTTTATAACCTTAAAATACAATTGGCATGACTATAGTTCTATTGTTCTGATAGCTTGTCTCTTATTTTATCACTTATTATATACTAAGTATATCAAAATAATTTGGAAGTTGCATGAGGAATGCAAATAGATAAGCTGAAGCTGGTATACACAAAATATACAGCGAAGCATATCAAAAAGCTGACTCGGATAATTTTGATATAAGATGATCATCCATAATTTGTTTATAATATGCAGACAGATATGGGAAAAAAAGAAAAAAAACAAGTTCTTTAATCAAATAGCAGCTGATTTTTTAAGTTTAGAGACCTTCCTTTGGTGCTAATAATCAGTTCTTCCTATACAAAAAATTACAGTGCCTTTAGAACATTATTTAAGAAATTTAAGAAAAATTACTCATAGAGAGAATGTTTATTCTTTGATCTCATTTGGATTATTATAGTTTCCTTTAATCTTCAACACATTTTTTGCATATAATTCAAATAAGTAAAATAATTCAGCATTACAGTAAATATGTAGTAAAATGTAGAAACAACTATTTGTGGAGCTTTTTGTATAGTGCTAGTAGAATCGTAAATCAGTAACTTTCTGAGGGACAATTTGGTAATGAGTCTAAAAAGACTCAACATTCACAAACTCATTAACTCAGATTCAGATCAAGTAATTGACACTAAAAAAAAATGATATAATATGCACACAGAAATATGTATAAATATTTTTCAGTATCATTCAGTATACAATACAGGAAGTGATTTGGAAACACAGAATGCCCCTCTAGAAAACTCCCTTATGGCAATAAAATAAATTGACAATGATAAACTGAATTTCGCTGAAATATTTGCATCTATTAAAATGGTGTTAGAGGAACATATACTAAAATAGAAGAATAAATGAAATACTTTTGACTCAGAAGAAGTTGCTTTGATCTCATTCTGTTTTCTATGATTTCATTTTGTACATGTGTTTTAGAGAAATAATCTGAAAGTGTATAGTGTAAGCTGTAAATATGTGAAAATTTTCAAATGTTTTGCCGATGTGAAGTTGTAAAATAATGGACAAAGAAATGTATTCATTTTTTTTTTCAATCCAGAGAATATGTATAGTGAACCATTGAAAAAGCTTCACCTTTACTCTCTCATTTAAAATCTTCACCCCTGTGAGAAAACTGCGCTTTAGAAGCAAAGAGCCCTGTGAGGTAGTCCTCAGATACTTCCCACAGACTCTCCTATGCCAATGCCCATGCAGCATTCTATCGTCTTCTTCCTGTCTCTCTTCTTCTCTCTTCTACTCCTGCTACCCTCCTCCTGACCTTTTCTTTTCTCATGCTCTTTTCTCCTGGTCTCATTCACTCCTCTTTCTCTTTTTCCTCCTCTCTGCCTCCACTTTCTTCACCTACCTTCCTCCTATAACCCCCGCTTCCTCTTTTTCTTAGCTTTCATTGACTACTGCTTATGACCTAAAGATTCAGAAGACTGAATATAGATGTCTTGCCTAAAGCATGTGTTTTTTTTTACTTTGTTGCCTTTCAAATAATAATTATACTGAGATTTTAAGATAAACACCCACTGATTGAGAATCAAATACATGTCATCTCAGAGCTAAAGCCAAGAAGGCTCTTAAGAGCATCAGAGTATCATGGAGCCTGCAGTAGCAGTGACCATAACTTTAACACGTACTTTTAAAGATTTGTGCTATAATTCTCTTTTTATTCTACTGAAGCTGAATCATTTATGAGTTAATTATGTATTATACAGTATAATAATAAAGATGCTGCCCTCATATTTTAAAATGTGTCCTTTTGTAAGAGAATGCAAGTTAACAGCAATATATAAAATGACAAATAATATTCTGTACATTATTTAAAAAATATCTAAAAACTATGTGAACATTTAAAGGTTTAGATATTTATTCTAACTTCGCAAACACTTTGCTCAACATCTCTTTAACACTTACAAGTCTTAATAAAAATCTGATGTGCCTTGCTCAAGACTGCATTTTCTCCTTTATATCTCTGCCTGACTCCCATCCCCATCCCTACTCAAGAATTTTCTTGGATGTCAACAGTAGTACATAAGATCCTCATCAACAGGGCCAGTCCTGAATGAGTGTCTGAAGAAGGCTGACAATTTTGCCTAATGGAAAGATATATTATTATTTTAATACTTAGAAAATAAGATATTTAATCAAGGCATTGCGGGCCAAGTGGCAATCCCTGTTTATATGAAAATAGTAACATTTAAAGCATACCTCCTTGATAACAGAACCTATCAACATTTGCTAGTGGTAAGAAGAGCTATCATTGATTACCTAGTCATTTTCCTAGCTAGGCATAGGACAGGAAAGAAATCAAGATTCATAGTAAACCAAAAAGAGATATTATTTCACACTTTTGTGAGCTGTTTCTCAGAAAATGGACAATGCTTAGGAAAACAAATAACAATGGAAAATTTCAAGAAGCAGCATAAGTACTGATTCTTTAGAGAAGGGCCACTATGACTTTCAGAGGCTATGTGGCTTTGGCAAGCCATGTTACCTAGGTCTGTTTTCTCTTTACCTCACAGAAAGGTATACTTGGACCAGATTGTCTCTGATCTCCATTAGATCTCATTGTCTACGATCTGTACACTTTGGTGAAAGCTATCCCTTTCCTCTTCAAGCAAAATTATTAAAAACATGGTGAAAATGCTGCGTGTGTAATTAGTTTGTTGAACAATCTATACTTGAAATGATTTTATTTTTTATTTAATTCTCTGGTCACTTTTAAATATAACAATTCCACCTATAATGAAAATTCACTTTGTGTCCAGCTGATGGCTTATCTCCTTTCCTCCCTCAGGGTCTGGTGGGTGGGTGTTAGCCAGAGGGATTTGCATCTGCCCTTTCACTTCTCCTCTCCTTCATCTTGTACATACCTTTTTCTGCTTTTAGCTGGACTGAGGACGCTGGAGCTGAAAAGAGAAAGTGTCTTGCTGCTGTAGTTGTTTCTGGGTTGCCACTGCTTCTCCAGTCAAGACTGGTGTTTCAGTATAGTTCAGGCAGCAGGCATTTCAGTGCTGGTTCTGAGGTGGGTTCATGTGTGAGTCTTCCTGTGAGCCTTGAGGGTCCCTTTGTGTTTATGCCACTGAAGAGGGAGATCTACTCTGAGTTAAGCTTTTACAGTGCCCTCAACTCCTGCTCATGGTGGAATACACATATGCTGTTGTTCGCTTGCATGATGGCTGGCCTATCTGGATGGCATAACAGCAAGCTGATGCAAGCTAACCTAATTTTTATAGTGTTCACTCAAGTCTTCAAGAACTCAGGTGTCTTTTTTCATCCTTTGTTCTGCCCGGTTATCTATCTCTCTGCAATTATCTTCCTTTCTCACTCTTTCCATACTCCCACAAGCACCTAGGCAGAGGCAAGTTTACTATGTAAGCATGTAGTCAAACAGGAAATAAGATGTCAGTCTCAATTATTATTGGCTTCCTTAATCTCTACAAATCAGTCTCTTGAAATTCCACCTTTGTCTTTATGAGAGGGAAGTTTAGCATAGCAGGTTAAATCAGGAAAAAAAGCCACAGTACACACTCTTAGGCTTACACTTCCTAATTAAGTTCTAACTTTACACTTCCATCTTATTATACCAACTAGTGCAATAACAAGGGAGGAAAGTGTTGTTTGGGTGTTTGTTAGTGTTGATTTTGTGTATGTGTGTTCACGTGTGTATGTTTGCAATACTTAATTAAATCTCTCGGTGTCTAGTAACAATGATTTTTCTTCTCTCTTTAGGGTCCTCTCAAGCTACCTTACCCTGGTGTCTGTCCAAGTGGCCAATTAGAGGCAACAGGGTAAGGTTCCCTTAACATTTTGCTATTCCACATTAAGTTTATTCTTTCTATAAGATTATTTTATCAGGTTACCTGTGAGAACTATTAATTATTTCTTAGGTTGAAGAATGAGGAGTATATTGATCAAAATAATCCAAGGAAGAGATGAATGGCAAAATAATAGGAAAGCCAGAATGCTGCTAGCCTCCTCAACACTGAAACCGTAAAGATACCTTTGAGGTTCTTATTTTATCTGTTATTTCTCTTGTCTTCATACCAATATTATTCTCTATCAATGTAGAGCAGCTTTCTCCATATGTTGAAAAATGTAACCACAAAAACCCTATAGTTAGTAAATAAAAATTTACAAAAATTATAGGGAAGGGTATACTTTTTTCAAATTTTATAAGAATCCATTTTATATCAATTAATTATAAACAATTAGGTAACATCATAAAATATAAATATTTACATAATAGTAATGTGCATGGGATAACTGAAATTTCTATCAACCGATAAAGAGTCCTATAATTATACAACAAAATATTATTTGTCCATAAAAAGGAAAGAAGTGCTGATGTATGCTACAACATGGATGAAACTTGAAATTATTATTTTAGGTAAAAGAAGCTATAATAGATGACATATTATGTAATTTATTTTATATTAAATGTCCAGAATGGGAAAATCTACAGAGAAAAATTAGATTAGTGGTTGCCTGGGGCTTTGGGGTAAGGACAAAATGTTTTAAATTTAAATTGTAATGATAATTGCACAGTCCTGTGAATTTACTAATAAAGACATTGAGTTCACTTTAAATTGCTGAATTGAATGATGTGTGAATGATACGTCAATAAATCTGTTTAAAACAGAATACACTAATATGTATGGGGTCCCAGAAAAGAGTATAGTTAATGTTACAGATATCTTTCTAACTATGCTATACCTACTTTCTTCTAGGATTTATCCCAGATACACCAGGGATCTACTGCCATTAAAAAAACAACATAAATCAATTTTCTTGAATGAGGGGAATTGATCTTCCTTCATGGACATCAACATATAACACCCATGACCTTCTTTGCATCTACTTGTCATGACTGAGGTCATCTCCTGATAATTCATTGTACCAGAAGATTACATTCAATGTAGGTCTGCATCTAGTGGGTAACTTCCTAGAAGAGTGGGGAGTGTGCGTCCAGGGGGCGATAGAGGGGATGCATTTGGATGTGGAAATAAAATATTATAACATATTCAGATCTTTAACTATTTGATATATGCATTAATACTAATACCTTCACCAGGGATATAAGCCAGATGACTGTCAGTCTATATGGCATATGAGTAATTCTGAGAGAAGACTGGGCATTCTGTAATGTGCAGAATTTGACAGGAGTACTTATATCTGTTCATTTACTTTCAGCATTTTATGCTGTATTGCAGTTGATGTATGCTTATAACTGTGGGTTATATTATCTAGCTTCATGTATCTTAATTCTCATAAAATAGATAAGTATCTTAGAAGTTTTCCTTGCAAAGAAATCCCAGACATTAACAATTCATATTAAGTAATCAACAAGATAACTGCAGAGCTGACATATCTCTTCCTCCTAACAAAAACTTGTCATCAATCGGGTTTTGAAGTAAAACAATCAGGATTAGGCAGATATGGCAAAAATCTAACCAAAATTTTGAAAATACCAAGAAGACATTTTGAAATTTGGATTTATGTCAACTATTGTTAGTGGCAAAAGTTCTCTTAGGTATACATTGTGCTTTGAGTGATTAGATAGTATACTCTGAAGACATAGTGGCTTAAAAGGTTTTTTAGAAATAAGTATTCAGAACACAAAGAATAAAAACATATATTTTTAAAAAATCACATGAGATTCAAAGGAGCATTTTACACAGTTTAATTAATTTTAATAAACTTAAAATGTCCTTATTTAATAGTGAAAGATGAGAAAGACAATAGTAGGAGAAGGAGAAGGAGAAGGAAGAAGAGAAGGAGCAGGAACAGAAGACAAACTCGTTAACAAATAACATTGAACATAACCTTTGCTCTTCCTGCCCCAGTTCAAAATTGTGGCTGTAATACATGTAAAATGATATGCTACTGACCAAATCTCATTTTTTGGTTCAAAATTATTTTTGGAAGACAATAATAATGACACACATGATAAAGGTTTGAACAAATAAATATAAAGATAGATTAAAAGAGAGGAAAGAGTACTGATGTAGGCTCCAACAGAAATGAACAAGTTGATTACAAGTGAAAAGTTTGTCACATAGTTGAGTGCATGTACAGATATATCTAGCATTACTCAATTTATGAGATTTGTTAGATTAAAATGAATAACTAACTTTTTGTTAACTGCTTCTCTGGTTTCTGTCTGGAGGGAAAGAGCATGGGTGAAGTCTTAAACTACTCCTTTATTAAAACCACAAAACATCTTTAATAAAATTGTGTGTTAATACTGATGAAATAACTGCTTTGACTTAAAAAACAATTTGTCAAAGAGTCACAGAAATAGCATCACACATACCACCTCTCCATTGCACCATGCATAGTTGAGCTATGTTAGTGGGGAAGTTGCATTTAGAAAAAAGTACTATCTGGGGTTAAGTTTTCATTAAAAAAAAAAAAAAAAGATTTTTAAGATGCAATATCTTTCTAAATGCTATTTGGTAATAAAATCAAAAGTGAAAATTAGAAAAAAAATTTGTAGTATGCAGAATTTTTGGAGTTAGACCATGGAAAAATACTTGGAAGAGTTGTCATACTTAAACACATTTCTTTTATTAAAAAGATAAGTGTTTCGAATTTGCAAACGTGTGTGTGTGATATATGAGTCGATAGCATGTTATCTGCCAGATAACACTTAACCTCCCCACCAAAGGAAAGAGAAATGAATAAATGAATAAATAAATAAATAAATAAATAAATATTTAATCTATATTCATAGGCGAAGTTGATAGTTTAACAGAGAATGAAAAAGTGACTCCTTTTGGCAAAAAAAAAAAACCAAAAACAAAAACAAAAAAACGAGAGAAAGAGAGAGAGAGAGAAAGAAAGACACACTAGAGAAAGCAATTTCTAAATTGGATGTTTAAAATTGCTTCTATAATTAAGTGTTTCATTTTTTAACAAAAATGATATAATTATTTCACCTATAGAAATATTTAATATGTGTATTTAAAATGCAAGACAGAATTTAGTACTCTATTTTAATGATCAAAATAAAGAACTGTAGTAGAGTTTGGATCCATTCATTAAAAATATAGACATACAATTACACGGACATTTCCTAACTAAATTTTAAAGGTGGCTTTTGTACTCTATGTAATAGGTAATTAAAACTGACCTCTAAGTAACTGAATTTAGAAGGTATAACCCATAATGTATTCTTTGATTTGGATCTAAATACTCCAGTCATAAATTCTTTTTTTCCCTTATAACTGTCATTGAAACAAGCCTTCAAATAAACGGAACTTAGAACTACACCATCACAGTTATATCACAAAATGATAAACCAAGATTTTCAAAAATAAGACCACATTCAATGACACAGAGATGGCTAAATATATTTTAGGAAGAATAAAAACACTTTTGGACTATTTATAAATAAATGTTAAGTAAAATACTTTTGAAAAAGCATTACTAGTTTCAATTAACTTTTTTTTTTTAAATCGTTTATAATGTACATAGATTCCTCAGTGAGGATTCTGTAGTCTGAAAGAAATAGACTATGATAGATTAAGAAACAAGCATATGCATTAATTATACAAGAACTCTAGAGTTAGGCAGTGCTAGAGTTGGTCCAGCAGCTCAGTAATTTCCTCAGGACTCCTCTGTTCTGCCACTCCACCATTCTCATTATCTTTATGATTGCAACTTCCATGATATCTGCAGTACCTTTAAGCTCATGTCCTTAAGCAACTGCCTCCAAAGTCAGCAGAAAGGAGTCGGCACAACAGACGGCTCTCCTTTGTAGCAATGGTCTTGTTTTTAGAGAAGAAAAATCCTTCCTGGAAATCCCTGGCAGATATCATCTGTATTTCATTGGCTCCTATTGATTCTCATGATTACTTTCAGACCAAACCACTGACAACAGGAGAGAAGGTTGTCCTGATCTGAGACTAAGAATGATCAGTCACCAAGGACTGTGCCAATCACCATCCAAGTAGGATTGATGTTCACTTAATGAGGAAGAAAAAAGATATATCGGCCCGTCAGACAACTAAGCTTCTATACCTAGAAGCTATTAGTACAGTAGTTCATATATATATAATTTACAGGGAATAAATATGCCTATATTGGTGATATGTGCTTATTTTTATTTTTTATTTTTGATAATTGTATGTTATCAAGAAAGTTTTACAATTGTGGGTATATCTTACCCCTATTGATATTTGTGGGAAAAAAAGATTTAATTTTAAAGTTTATAATGAATCACTTAAGAAATTTAATTAAAAATAAGTCATCAATAAGTAAAAAAATAATTCTTTCTAAGGGAATTAAAAATTGGGGATAGCCTGTGTATTGCAATCTTTGTTTTCCCTTTTAATATGACGTTTGTGTTTGAAGGAAAACTACTGAGAATTTTAAACCTTTCAGATGAACTTAACTTAAAACTATCAAAAAGAATTAGGAAAATATCTACGGTAGCTGTCGCTTTGGATAAATAACCTTCAATACATTAAATAACCAATTTTCCAATAATGAGGCATAAGAATCTTATACAAAAAAATGGTCCATAAAAAGTATTAGATTTCACTTTACCTCTAATCCTGACATAAGAGATCTAAGGGGGAAAAAAGTGAATTTGTAGTTTATTAAATATTTACCGTTAAATGTTATATTCATTAAATGTAAATTAATTTCAAATGAACATCAAAATAAAGTCATGTCATTAATAAATCAACAATATGTATGCATAGAGATTTATAAAATGGCTGTAGTCCTTAAGAATGCAGATAGTCCAATGAAAGTAACAGGACAAATAGAAATGCAAAAAGATTTAACTAAGAATATATAATGGGGAAATATACAAAGTAAATGCCAAATGTCAATATTTTACTCATTACTTGAAGAGGGTAGCAGACTTCTGGCTGAGAAACAGAGATCATATATCCATCTCAGTTAGCCTGGAAGAGTCCCAATTGGTGCTGACCATCACTGCATTCTGATTTAGATTAGTCTTAGATATTTCACCTCTCTCTCTCTCTCTCTCTCTTTTTTTTTTTTACTGAGTTATTACTGCTCTTGCTCTAAGACAAGACGAAATGGTTTTGTTAGACCTCTGCTTTGTATTTCCAGCTTCTGAATTAACTTCCTCTAGTAGTGAATGAGATGCTCATACAGCAGACATAGTTTTCATTCTAATATGTGCATAAATACAAAAGGCAACTGGTGATAACCTACTGCCCTACTTTCAACCTTCCCAGATACAGACTAGCCATCCTCTGCCTCCAAGACAATGACATGCAGGACATTTGCTAATAAAACAAAGGCGCTGAGATAAGGTGTTTCATCTGGTTGCTAAGTACAAGGAGGTAAAAACAGCATTGGACACTGCTACTTTTGCTGGCCACTAAGCATACTACATGGTTTTATTGTGTTTACTGCTTTAGAAATGCCTGAAAGCCACCAGGCCACCTGCTTACACAGACTGTGGGGAATACAAACAAATAATACAGGTTGGATATATTTGAAATATACACAGAAAATAGAAGTCATTGAGCTCACAGAGTTCCTGAGGTTTTTACTGAAGTGCTTTTATGATTTAACATAAAATCATAGTTACTTAATTATTTTATTTATGGAAACCCATTTTTATTTTCTGATGAAATAATTTAGTAGCAGTGAACTAGTTTATGAGGATTTACTTTTTCTAAGTTTTTATTATAATTCTTTCATATTTTTAACTTTTGTGCTTTTATTTCAGGGATATTTTTGTCTTTTATTTTTATTTTCTATACATTTTATTCTTTCTTTCTTTTTTTTTTTTTTTTTTTTTTTTTTTTTTGGTAAATAAATTCTACAAACACAGCTCACAAATCAGTTCTCAAAGCTGAAGGGTTAACAAGAGCATAAATCCAGGTTTAAGCCAGCCCAGCTTAGCAGGTGTGTCTGTTCCCGGAAAAGGTATTACCAATGTCTATAGAGAATTTTTTCTAGACTAAGAATGTCCTTTACTGAGGAAGAAGAACAAGGCCAGAGGTATCACTCTGCCTGACATCAAATGATACTACAAGGCACGAATAATCAAAACAGCATGGTATTGGCAGAAAAACAGATATATAGACCAATAGAATAGAATGGAGAGTCCAGAATTAAACACTCATATATGTAGGCAAAGAATTTTCAACAAAGGATCCAAAAATATATGATGAATAAAGCCTCTTCAAAAAATGGTGCTTGGAAAATTGGAAAACCTTATGCAAAGAATGAAACTAGACTGCTATCTATCACCATACACAAAAATTAACTCAAACCGGATCAAAGGCCTGAATATAAGATCCGAAACAATAAATTGCATAGAAGAAAATATAGGTATTAAACTCGTGGACTTTGGAATTAGAGAGGATTTTATTAATTTTACCTCAAAGGAAAGAGAAATAAAAGCAAAAATAAATGAATGGGACTGTATTAAACCAAAAAGCTTCTGTACAGCAAAAGAAACAGTCCACAAGGCAAAGAGGCAACCATCTGACTGGGAGAATATATTTGTAAACAATACCTCCGATAAGGGCCTAATTTCCAAAATATATAAAGAACTCATACAACTCAACAATAATCCAATCAAAAAATGTGCAGAGAACCAAACAGGCACTTCTCTGAAGAAGACATACAAAAGGCCAAAAGACATATGAAAGATACTCACTAGCTATTAGGGAAATGCAAATCAAAACACAATGAGATATCACCTCCCACCTGCTAGAATGGCTGTCATCAATAGGACAAGTAATAGCAAGTGTTAGAGAGTTTGTGGGGGAAAAAAGAGACCCTCATACACTGCTGGTGAGAATGTAAATTGTTACAGCCACTATAGAAAATAGTATACAGGTTCCTCAAAAAACCAAGAATAAAATAACCATATAACTCAGCAATCCCTCTTCTGGGTATTTATCCAAAAAACTTGAAAACATTTATCAGCAAAGATATGTGCACCCTGATGTTCACAGCAACATTGTTCACAGTGGCGAAGACATGGAAAAAACTGGTGTTCATCTACACATGATTGGATAAAGAAGATGTAGTATATATATACAATGGAATATTACTCAGCCATAAAATGAAATATTGTCATTTGCAATAACATGGTCAGCTCTTGAGATTATCATGCTTGGTGAAATAAGTCAGACAGAAAAAAGTTGAGAACCATACAATTTCATAATATATATGTAGGATATAAAACTGAAAGCAACAAACGAACATGACAAACAGAGACTCATAGACATGGACAATGGATTAGTGGTTACCAAAGGAAAGGGGGACTAAGAAGGAGGTAGATAGGAGTAAAAGGGGTCAAATATTTGGCGACAGAAGGAAATTTAACTTTGGGCGGTGAACACACAATGTAATATACATATGACATATTATTGAATTGTACACTTGAAACCTATTTAATTTCATTAACCAATGTTACCCTAATAATTTTAACTAGAAAAATGACAAAATAAACAAACAAAAATCTAATGAAATAAAAGAACATAAAAAATTTTTAAATATTTTTTACAGTGTATTGGAAATGATCTCTTATTCCAAGTCATTTTATCTTAGTAAATGTCAGAACCATGTAAAACTTACATTCTGGATTTCTGCATACCAGGAAAGTAATATGTATATGTAACTTTCACATGCTCTCATTGGCATTTATCTATCTTGGGACCATTGATAAAGTAAAAATTAGAACACCTAATCTGCTGAAAAGTCATCAGCCTCAACTTTGAATATGAGTAGATAAGTAGATAAGACTCGGCTGAAAATAACTTTTTCTAGAGTAAATAACTGTTAGTCCCAATTAATTTCTCTCATTTTTAATTCTTGTGCATTTAAAAAGTGAGGCTAGAGCAGTGTTGGCTCTATTTGTAGAACTTTCCATCAGTTCTATGATGCAAGTTTGATAATCCTATTATTAGATACTTCAAATAGAATATTTGTCACAATAATGTATGATTTTTTCACACAATCTATTGAATCAAGGATGAGTTTTGATATTTCTTTAAATATCTGATAACATTGTGAATGCGTAAACTCAAATAAAATTCCATAATTAGAATTAAATTACATTAAGAAGCTTACAAAGCAGAAATGTTTTTGTAATTAGTTGTGTGACAAGTATATTCAGACAAGCTGTATAATGCTAGCCACTGAAATAGAAGCCATAGTTGCCAAAATGTATATGGATATAAAATATATATATATATACACATATATATAATCAGATAAAGTCGCTACATTGACTTTGTAGTATATTGAATTAAAAAAAAATACTTCATCGTAGTAGTATGCAAAACATTTTTGTTGTATAACATTAATCTGATTTTAGATATATTTGAGCTTATAAAGAAATATTTCATAAATTGAATTGTTTCTTATACTTGAATTAAACTGTTTTACAATATTTTGACTGCATTAAAAATCTTCACAGATTCAGAGTACCCAATTAATAAAATGCCCCCAAAATTTCATCTTTTAAAGCATTAACAAATTATAGCTATTGAGAAAATAGCATGCAAACAGAAAGATGTCGAATTTTATTCATAGAAAACATGAAAAACCAAAGAAATGTTGAGAACTCAAAATACACAGTTTATTTTAAAATTGTACTCTTGGCTTTGAAGTGTTTATATTTGTGAGAAGAGTATTTTAATAGGACTCCTATTTACATTGAATAAAATTATAATCTATTTGAATGTGGAATGAAATTAAAAAGGTCTAAGATTTTGCAGCATTTAAATTTGCTAAAATGGTCAAAAGAATCATAAATAAATAGAACTTTTTTTGACAAGTTTCATCTTAGAAAATAACTCAAATAAAATAACTGAAATATAGCAATGAGAGTAGATCTTTAAAATAATTGGGCTAAAATATGTACACATTTCAGTCAAAATATAAAATTGAGAATATCCTTCATTTAGCATACTTTGTTCTCAGACAAGTCAAATGTATTAAATATGGAATGCAGTTTTAAGAAGGTACCAGAAAATTTTATGAAAAAAATTTGACAATATTGAACACACTATTTCATCAGAAAAATGCCAGTAACACAAAGTTAGATACAAATACAATTTTATAAACCTGACATCTATCTTTCTATAATGAAAATTATTTTCAGTTTATATAATTTGCACTATTCAAATAATCAATGTAAATAAGTTTTCATATTTAATTTATACTGCTGTATGTTTTTTCAATTCTAGAATTTTTTTGAAAATAATTTTTGAATAGAGCTAGTTTATAGGTCAATTGATAAACCAATGTCTAAAACAATAAATCAATAACTAAGCATTTTAATCAATGAAGAATTTTAAATTATGTTTTATTAATTTTAATATCAACTATCATTTTAAACTATCTCAATGTTATAGATCACACTCCTCAGATAATTAACTACCTTAAAACAGTGGTTTACAACAACTTATTATTGTCATTATTATTGTTTCGCGGTTGACTAAGTTCCATTGGACTCTTGTGGAGGATCTCTCATATAGTTACAGTGAAATGGTAGCTGAGATTGGTGTCACATGAAGAATCAAACACGTTGAATATCCAAGATGGCTCATTCATGTGGTTAGTAGTTGATGCTGGTTATTTGCTGGGGCTCAAATTAGACTTTGAACTAAAGTACCTATCTACCTACATGTCACTTTTTAAAGCATGGTAGCTGGGTGCTGAACAAGAGGACTTTAAATATGTGTGCTCCAAGAGACACAGTAGAAACCATAAGCGTTCCTTATGAATGAACATCATTTTTGTCATATGCTGTAGATTAAAATCAAGTCAAAATGTTAGGCACGATTCAAAAAGAAAGAACTTTATAGCACATGAAAAGCCCTGTTCATTGGTTAAAAGAGAAGAGTTAAAGGCGGTTTTCAGGTGGGAGAAAAATTGAATAGAAATTCAAAATTAGTGCTGAAGGGATTTTTTACAATAGGGTATTTTATTTGTTTGATGAGTAGGTGGGTTGAATAGTTCTGCTTTGCTTTGTTTGGTTAGTTTAAGATCTGAAGTAAATTAGTCGAATTAGCAAGGGAACCCAAATGATAAAAGGTTATTAGACATCCAACTGTTTTCAGTATGTGTTAAGCAACTTAATTACTCTGCAAGATTTTGAGAAGGGGAAGGTACAATTGCTAGTATTTTAAAATATATGTCTGTGTTTTATTCTTTATCATGCAAACTTGGCTAAAATCATTACCCATTAATATTTTATTTACCTTAATTTATTTAACCAACAATTTTATGCACTCTCTACATGAGATAAAAGGACTTCATACACATGCCAAAGTTAATTGGTTGAAATAAATATAATAATAGAATAGAATAGAATATAGAATGTGGCATGTAGAATATGTGTTTTAGCAAAATATTCTGTTCTGCACAGGCGGGTTATTAGAGTATCCATTATAACTGAATTTAGATTAGAAAACTGTTTAATAGAAGATTGGTAGAGGATTGAGATTACCTGTAGTCATCCAAGTGATGCTGTTAAGTAGGCAATTGCATACAAAAGTCAAGAGTAGAAATATAAACTTAAATCATTAGCAGATATTACAATTTTAAGCCACAGCACTAAACAAAATAACCCAGGGAACTGGTGTATATAGAGAACAAAAGAAACACTGAGCCATTTATGATACTTAACATTTGGAAATTGAGCAAGGAAGACTTAAATGGAAGAAGTAGCAAGAGCATGGAATGAAATTAGGAAGAATTTTAAGAAAAGAGCATCTATTAGCTTTTTCAAATCCTGCTGATATTTTAAACAATGAACCATGAATGGTCATTAGATTTAACATTATTGATGTCATCATTGACAATGAAAACAGCTAGTTTAGTTGTGTGGTAGAGCAAAAATCCTTTTTGTTTTGGGTTCAAGAAGGAAAGAGAATGGAGCAATCAGAGACAATGAGTGATTGTAAGATAACTCTTTAGAGGATTTTTCGTTTTTGTTTTTTGTAGAGGGGAGAGATATGTGGGATATTTCCAGGTTAAAATACAGTGTAAACAACTTTTTAAAAATATAGTTAAAATATATTTATGTGATAGTGGAAATGCTTCTGTAAAAAGGAAAGAATTTGATAATACAGAAGAGAGAAAGACATTTGTAGGCCATATGGTCTTTGGGTAGATGAGCATGAAGAAGCCCTCCTCTGATCCTCTGTGTTTCACAGTGAAATTGGAAGTCATCTCATCAGATGAGAGTAAATACAGAAGGAGTTTGGAGAGTTAAAAAGAAAGGAGAAAGGAATAGTCATTTCAGAAAGTTATATAAGATAATCGGAGTGAATAATTTAGAGAATTGCAGAAGTATGATATATTTGTCATATTATCAATAGTAAAATGAGCATTTGAGGAAAATTCACTAACTTTCATAGGTCAAAACTATCTTATATAATGTAACGATAATGTATTAGTGATACATTATCCTAATGACATGTTGTTCTATGATGCAATGTAATAATAAAATAAAAATAACAATGAGCAAGTGTTTAGTGCTAATTATATGTTAGGTTCTCTTTTAAGTGTCATAAGAAATACTAAGAAAACTTTCAAAAATAGATAGTATTTAATCACCATTTGACAGTTGAAGAAACTGAAGAATGAAAAGGTTACATAACTCGTAAAATAATATAATCAGAATTTGGTTAAGATATACCAGATTTGAAGCTTTTTTTTTTCACTAGGTTGAACTTTTATCTAATGAAATAAAATAACATATTTACATTTCAACACATTTAAACATTGTATTCAACGGAGTTATCTTAAATTGGAAGTTTAACTAAACAGAAAACACAGAATTTAAATCTGAGGGTTTGGGCCTTTCTGTCAATGCCAAATGTTCAACAATGTTTATTCTCTTGGCATAGCTATTTTAAATTTGTTGTTCTGTTTATGTTAATAATTGTTTAGTTAAATCAAAGCTATAATGTAATTAGTTTTGTTCATTACTTTAGAAAACATTTCACTTTTAGCAGAAAACATAAAGTAAACAAAAATTTAATCTAATCTTATAGAATATAGATAGGACATATTTAAAATAAACAGAGAAAACATGTAAAGTAAAAAAAAATAAGCAAAGAGGGCTCTATTATTTACTATAATTTTTTATTGAACTCTAGTCAGGTATATGCAAATGACGTTTCATGTTGCCTTAGGTTATCTTCTTCTTATCAGTCTTGCTCCTAAAGTGTCATAGTGATGTGTACCTGTAAATAATTATAGTATTATCTCTCTAGTTAAGACACTGACTAGCATTCTTCTTCTTGGTTATCAATGATGAGAGCCTTTTTTTATGACCTGAGAATTTTGAGGTTACTCTGGTTAAAAATGAGCCAGTTTATTTTTAATTTTCATCAAAGGAAAAAGAAAAGTTCCAAACTTGCCTGCAGAAGGTAAATATTAAAATAGGAATCTTTGTACTATTCCCAGTGTTTGTGCTCCCTTACTAGTGTATATTTTTCATGAACAGCAGGTAAAGTAAGAATAAGGGCATCAGCATCAGTGGCATAATTTTTGTTTATCTTGAAGGAACTAAATATAATAACAAGATATTGGAGCTAGTTTTTGGATAATGAATTCAGAGTTTTTCTCATACATGATCATTGCTGTCTATAGAGGAAGCATGATTGGATTATATTATATCACATATAATACACTATAGAAGCAAATCTTCATACTTAACATTTCTGGAAATTCAATAAGCAAACAGATTAAATCATTTTGACATCTGTTATTTAAAGTCTTTACCAGTGTGCAAAAGAGAAAACTAAGATTTTCTTAAAAGCAATAACTAAAATATACTGTACGTTGGAAGACATGATAGCACTTGAATTTAGCCGCCCTTTGAAGAGATGAGTTATTTTGCAGATGGCTCCCATCCGGCAAGGCTTTTCTGTTTATAGTGCTGCAGGTGGTAGAATAGGATATGGGAACAGGGGTGGAAAGGTTAGAGCTATATAATTCTCTCGACAGTAAGTTCAATAAAATTAAATTAAGTTCCCAGCCTTCATCCCTTATCAGTACTGCCATCTAGAGTGACATGGAAAGTATCATTTTGATGAGTATTAAGCCTAGTGCGTGATGTCAGTTTTTCATAATTTAACATGCTGGTCCAAAGAAAATAGCTGCATTATTCACAGTTAAAATGGAAACACAGTTTAGAATAGTGGGTAAAACTGAAATATGCAATTTAATGCACTTATGCAAATTTAATGAACAACCATCTCTAACCATTCATTTTATTATCAGAAAACTCATATAATTAGCTTGATGATTAGGAATAAATTAAAATTAAAGTGTGAATGAATCAAGATAAGCCAGATAACAGCTACCCTCGAATTTTAGTGCCTTATTACAATAAAAGTGTATTTCTTGATTAAACTAGATGTAAAATGTAGGTTCACAAGAGAGATTCTCCTCATCAAATTTGCCCAATATCCAGACATATAGAGGCTTTCATCTTGAGATGTTGGCCTCTCAATGTGTGCCCCTATGATTGTCATGGAGGGGAAGAGAGACTTTGAGAAACTTGCATCATCAATTAAACACTTCAGCCTAGACATGACAAACACTATACTCTTCTTCTGATCATCTTTTAGTAGTGAAAGAAGTAACATATCTATGCCTAACTTACTAGGGATGGCTAAGTGAAAATCTTCTATGTGCCTGGAAGGAGAATAGAACCTGAAATCTTAGTGACCAGTAGCCATGTTACCACAGAGGGAAATCTCAGCATGGAGTGATAAAGCAACATAGCCCAAACAATTATATCATAATAATATTTTTGATATTTTAAGATCTATTCTTAAAAATTCTTACAAATATCTTCCTAAAGGTATCTTCATGCTGGAGCACACAGGGAAAATATGAGAAAATAGTTAAGGCGTTGGGGGGTGGGATGGGGTGCAGAGTGGCAAAATTCCAGAGACAAATTGTGAACATTGAGATTTGAGATAAGTTTATATTCTTATATGAACAGTTGTTGAAGGTAGAGAAAAAGAGACAGATGTGTCATTGTCATTACTAGACACCTTGACAAAATTATTGAGTGAACTTTCCTAAATTTTACATGATACTTTCAAATTCTTTATATTGAAAACATTGTCTGATACTATTATTTTTCCTACCCAATGGCTTAATGTAAAAGTTTTCTTTTTTTTTTTTTTAAAGGATGGCAAAGTTAATAGAATAGTTTTATACTTGTTTTGGGACTGAAGTCTAAAGGTATCTATTACCAAAATCCTTGCTATGACTTATGAACTCTTTTTCCCTTACTTAATTAGGTTAGTAAAAAAAATTAAAATTTTGTCCAGAAATGTGGATAAGCTTAAGAGAAAATGTGTACAAAACTATCAAAGAAGCCGTTAAACATACTGTCACTGACCTACCCTCGCAAACTTGGCTTTTATTAAATGGCAGCTGTGCCTGATTAAAAAATTATGGCTCCCTTCAGGAATCATGAGGGTCATTAAAAACCAAGTCATAAAATCCTCTGCTCCCTGAAGGCACATTGACAGAGAATACTTCCCATTTCCTTACTGTAATTTAACTTTAACTACAATAATATCCAACATGTACTTAAAAGATTTTTTAAATTGTCATTTCATTCTTTACAGACCTACCTCAAATTATTAAATAATTACATTAAATTAGTATTTGAAAAATATCAAGGACTTGAGTTATAAATATGGTCTGATAGTTGGTTTCCTTAAATAATTTTTTCCTCAGATGTGTTAATGAATTTTGAACAGATTTCCTTTAATGTGTTCCTATATCTTTATCTTCATAGTTCGAAAAGAGATTGGATAAGAAAACAAAAGACTGTCTGTTAGGAAACTATGAAAATTCATAGACATATCAAATGTTAGAAATAGAAGTTTTCAGATATTTTCCTAATTCTTAGTTTATAGATAATGTTTTTCAAACTTTAATATGCAGATTCTCTATCAGAGAAAATTCTTCTTCTTTTTTTTTACTATCTTAATCCTTCTATCTGACTTGTTGCCCAAAGGTTGCTCTTTTCTAAATCCATTTGCAAATGTTGACAATCCAACAATCCAGCTACAACTACCTAGATAATTTACAGAAAGTCAACAATGTAATTAGTATAATGGACCAGAAAGTCTCTCACAGCCATCCTTCTAATATCAGTGCAGAGTTTCTACAGGATACTCATGATTATTGTTAAAGTTCAGATTTACAAGTTTCAGTTTCAATCTGTACTGCTGGTGTGGAAGATGAGAGTGCTCTCTGAGGCCTCTTTTATAACCACACTAATCCTACCCATAAGGGCTCCTCCCTCATGACCTAATTACCTCTCAAAGGCCCCACCTCCTAATACAATCACCTTGGGGGTTAGGATTTCAACATGTAAATTTGGGGGGAGCACATTCAATCAGTAGCAGCCTGGAGGCATGCATACTAGGATGGCCCAGTGATTTCTTTAGCTCATCATTCAGTCTGCTTGGGCTACTTAGCAAAATACCATAGATTTAAACAACAGAAATTTATGTTTTCACAGCAGTAGAGTTTGGAAGTTCAAGATCAAGGTTCCAACTGGTTGGACTTCTGGTAAGAGTCCTCTTTCTTGCTTACAGACTGCTGCCTTCTTGCTATGGCCTAAATTGGCCTTTCCTCTGTGCCTGCATTCAGAGAGAGGGAAAGCTCTGGTCTCTCTCTTCTTATAAGGATACTAATACTATTGCATTAGGCCCTCACTCTTATGATCTTATTTAACCCTAATAACATCTTAAAGGCCCTATCACCAAATATAGCCGCATAGCTGTGTCTTTTAGAAAACTTTGTTTGTCTTAAAAACATATCAGATATTTAGGAACACTTCCCCAGTGTGCGTGTGTGTGTGTGCGCGCGCGCGCACGCGCGTGTGTGTGTGTGCGTGCGTGTGTGTGTGTGTGTGTGTGTGTGTATTATCTGTTAAGGATCTATCACCTGTTTGTGTATTTCATATTTACTAACATCTATATTTTCATCCTGTCTATAATCCGTTGGTATTATATATTGCATGACATTATTTTTTTTAATGCCAAGCATTATATCTTTGTATTCATTCTACAGTTAAGACTAAGGGAGGACTCTAATGTTTATATTAGTTGAATATTTGCTGATTGAATTTATTGTCTTCACAAGAATCAGAAACTTAATTACATTTCTTTATATTTATCTTAAGATTAGAGTTTTATTATTTAAATTTTCCCTTTAGATCTTGTCTACTTGATCATCTTGATGTCACTTTCTAGAAATTTTCTAGTTTTATCGTGACATACTTTTCCTGAATAGACCATTTAGATATTTCGAAACCTTGTTTACTTGTAACAATAAGCAAATGTTTGCTGATTTTCTTTTTCGGTATACTTACTATGGTTTAGTAGAAGGAGTGTGCTGGAGGTTTATAGAAGTTGGTTCTATTTTATTTTTATATTAATCGGTCATGTTTACTGATTAACAGATAAGTCTATTAAACTCTTTGAACTTTAGCTTATTAGAAAAATTAAATAAAATCAATATGCTTTCAACTGTTAAAAGTTTTCAGTGTTATAACTATTTTTTAGATAAACAAAAGAATTGTTTTCAGATTGTCTGCCATGAAAAAAATTTGTAATATTGAGTCATTAATTTAGTTGCTATATACTACAAGGTAGAGGTTTAAATAATTCAAATATTTAATATCTAATTTGTGAAGTAAAATATTATTTAAAACTTTCAAAGTAAAAACATGTTAGAGATGCTCAAAAAGCCACTAACATTTGACTATTAAATATAAAAGTATATAAAAGTGATAACATAAGGTATTGATTATGGTATATATATATATATATATATATATATATATATATATATATATACATACATACACATGTAGGCATTATTTTTGGAGTATAAATTAGTGCATTAATCCTCATAAGTTACTTGACATATAATAATGAACATCTTGGAATATTTACTCCTTGCCAGGATATTTAAAAATCATTCTGATATTGATAGTGCACTTATTTCTGTCTTACAGATTACAAAGTGGAGGTATAAGATGGTTAAGTAATTTTTCTTAGGTTATGAGCTATCAAGTATCAAAAATAATTTTAATTTGAATTCTAAATCTGTAGCTAGTATGTTTAACATTTAATTAAAACTGCATCGAATACAAATAATAAAAAAATATATTTTCTGTTTGACCTAAGGATTCTTTAAAGAAAGAGAAAAATCTGTGAACACTAATGTATAAATGATGGTGGGTTATCATTTAAAAGATCATTCTATTGAAAATAACCACAAAAGGAAATGGTTAAAAAAGAAATGTACATTCTTGAAATCAAATACTATGGAAATATTAAGTGTTATTCTATAATATAGTAGTTAAGGCTATGGAGACATGTTTATGATTTGCTTTTAAAACAAAATAGTAGGTTACCTCACAGTAGATACAGTGTAAATCTAATTTTATGTGTCTACACCCAAATGTTAACCATAATAGTCTTGGGAAACTAGAATTTCAGGTGATTTTTTTCTTTCTATGTTGCTGTAGTTTTGAATTCTTAGAAAAGACAGTTATAGCTTTAATATCAAGACAAAATATTAATTGAAAATTTTCAATGACGGCAGCTAACATTTTCCAATTTTTGGCAAGAAGTCCTACGAAAAACTAATGTTTACTTGTCCAGAGTTATGTCCTTCTCAATAAATTTTCAACAGATTATAGGCAAGATACATTATAGTCAGGATAAAGAAGACAAAGATCTCTGTCTGTTCAATGAAAACTAGGATCATTAAGTGATAGAGAGCTTACTGTCTTCTGGTTTTTCATTGCTTTAATGATGCTGACCTTGCCAGATGGTGAGTTTTCTATGTGAGTTTGGGATACATAATGTGACAACCTCATTTCAAGTGGAAACAATGTGGAGAAATAGTTAAGGTAAATAAAGCTAAATATTACTGGCTTCATTTTATACTTCTGGAAAAACTTGGTATTTGAGATTGATACATTATTAATTTTAGTAATAATGTGGATCAAAAATAGTTATTTGTATATCTTTGTGTTCAAAACCAGCAGTAAATTATAAAAATGATTCTTAAAGGATTAAGATATGTTGCTATAGCAACTTCTCTTGTACTATAAGCTGTTAATACAACTAGACTATAGCAGATATGGGTTAGAAATGGTCTCTGATAAAAACAAAAGTAGGCTTTTTTGTACTTTAGGGTAAATGTGTTATAGATATTTTATAACATTAGAATGTTAAAGAGGAAAAAGCATACAACATTTATTGTAGCTCTGAAGCATAACTATCTACATAATACATTCATTTTAACTTTAATTTTGTCCAGTAAGTGTATAGGCAGTATCTTGCAATTAAATTTTATTGAATAAAAGGATAAATAAATTAGAGAGGGTTAAATATGCAATGCACTTTAATGAATGATTCCATTTTTCTATTTGTAGTTATATATACAAGCTATTAAGGGATACACAATAAACAGTGTCAACCACAAGTTCCCCCATCACATCTATTACTATGACCAGGGACTATTTAAATCTCAGTCTCTGCCCTCCCCGATGTATTCTCTTGGTCTTTGTCTAGTTCTATCTTTTGGTACTATCTACCTCTAGCATAAATGTCATGGATATCATGAAAATCAAGAGAATGTTGAGTTGAGAAGCAGTTAAAGTGCTATCTAAATCACATATAATCAGGATGTGGAGTAATGTAAAAGTAGAAAAATATCTCAAGAACTTAACAATGATGGTAGCAATCTGAGTAATTTTATTGAAATTCTACAAGAAAAATTGCATTAAAATTAATGAAAGATGAGCAAATTAAAAAGTTTATATAATCTTTTGTGAGATTCACTTTTATAGGAAGTGGGAAAGTGAAAGCATAATTTAAGGATGATAGAGGTTAGATATAGAAGAATATGCTTGATTAAATGTTAAGAAAAATCTAGTGTAGGGGTAGAGATTGATGATATAAGAAGGAAATACATGGGAAATTACATGCCTTGAGAAGATTTATGTGAGAGATTATTAGCACATTTGCAAGGAGTGGCCTTTGAAAATAAGATATATTTTTTTCTTGATCGATACTTTCTATTTTTTTTTTAATCTAAAAAATCTTCATAAAAAGTTATGATGGTTTAGTTGATCCATCATATCCTGCTCCCAAGCTCTGAGGTAGCTTGCCTGCTATTGAGCAACCTAAGCATTCTTCTGAGTAAGATAGTTGGAAGAAATTCTACCTCTTCTTTTAAACTTTTTTTCCCTAGGTTCCTTCTTATTAATTAGAACATGAGTCTACAGGTGGCAGCGTGAACTTTCTTATTCATCAACCACATCACATTCATTGTTGTACTGTTCTTTATGTATAGAGGAAATAAATTCTTATAAGAATGTTCATCTTTCTCAGTTAGGTAAAAAATAATTCTGCAACATTCTGGTGCATAATGTGTTTACAATATTGTTCTATATAGAATTATTCACTTCAAGACTCATAGTCAGGGAATCATTTGATAATGTGAGAAGTGAAAAAAGACTCTATCAGAGCCCAAACACTATTTTCTGTGGTAATTTTGGCAAGCCCTGCATCTAAATCACATGTGAAGATCCAACAATGACCATCAGAGCTTCCACACTGGTTTCATCTCTGGTTGTATCCACTTTATTTTCACTGACCTTGTCCGTGAAAACTTTCAAAAAGCCTATGGGCAAGATACTGGACAGTAAGATATGATGCTGCATAATTTATCCTATAACCCTTATTTTGTACTTTAAAAGTTCTTGAATGGTGCAGTCTATCACACTCCCATTTATTTGGGCATACGCAATGTAAAATATAAAATTTATTTTGGTAATATAAATTATCACCTTAGATTTTGGTGTGTTTTACAATCTTCTTCCAGCATTACAACAGTTTTTACTCTCTCCTCTTCTCTTAAATTTTTTGAAATAGCCTTATTCTTCACAATTTTGCTAAACAGCATCTCGCAAAACAAGCATCCACATCTGACAAGTTCTTAGTGAGATGTAACAAGAGAAATACAGAAGACAAGTATGTGTAGATTTATTGATGGGAAAATGGGGATAGTTCCTTCTGATGACTTATTTTCTAAATTATCCTACTTGGATTGTAAGACAAAAATGCATCTGCCATGGAGTGCCCTTAAATAGTCCTTAAGTGTTCTTAATAGTCCTTACAAACATTAGTTCAGAAATTGTCTGGGGTGAAAATTTAGCCACTATAATCCCCAAATTTCAAAGACAGTTGACTATTTTTGGAAGAAATCGATTTTTAAAATAAGAAATTTTAACTCAAAAGGAAAAACAAAAATCAAAATATTGAAAAATATATCGAATTTTAGTTGATATAGATATTGCTATTTTTTTACATAGAAGTGTAATGACATCTATAACCTTGATATGCACCAAAAAAATAAGATGGACTGATGGAGATTAGACTATTCAAAAGATAGATAAGTAATAACACATAGGTAGTATAATGTTAGTTATAGAACCTAGATTGTGGGAATGTGACTGTTCACAGTAAAGTTTTTAAAACTTTTCTGTGTGTTTGTGATGTTTCACAGTAAAATGTTAGAAAAATAAAGCAAATCTTCATTATAAAAGAAATAAAGAGATTTTCTTAGGCAAAGACATATTATTGATTATATTACTGGTAAATATCACTAAACTTTCTTATGCCTAAACATACACATCTTACTTTTTCTATAGTGACTACCACTGATTTCTAGGTTCAATTCCATCTCTATAACTTGAAAAATTTATTGATTCTCTAAATCTATTTCTTCTAAAACTTAGAGAAAAAACACTAAATAAAAAGGAGAAAAGAGGCTTTGGATTTTCTTGATCAATAAAGTCTTGTACATTGATTCATTAACTGATGAACACATGTAGTCAATTTGATTTGACTTGTCTGTTACTTGGAAGAAAAGGTAGCTGTCCATTTGTTTCCACCCTCAAGGAGAAAGATTGAGATTTGACCACTTTTGGACAAAAGGTTTAATAAGTAGTCATATCTATAAAATGGCAGAAATATAAGGCTATAACTTAGAAACTTTTCAGGCTAATTCAGAGACAGAATCATGGATTTGGTAAATTACCTTTTTGTCTTTTTTTTAAAACTCTTTTCTTCACTTTTATTGTTTTTACCTCTTATCTGCAAAAATACTCCCTTATCTTCAGAAAAAATCAGTTAGCACATCTTGTTGTATTATATAAATTATTCGTGTTCTTTGTAGAAAAAATAGAAAATAAAAAGAAGTAAAAATTAGACAACATATAATTTCATTAGAGGACATTATCATTTTTTTTTCACATTTGCAAGGTGTATTTGTCCACATTCTTTGTATGTATACATTTATAAAATAACTATCATTTTATAGCATCTTACCATTTTTAGCTAATTAGTAACAGAGAAGATGCCAAATAGTATGAATTTAGAGATAAAAATTATTCATCCAATAAAAGAAGTCTTTAAATTCAATTAAGCAACAATTTTCATAATGTCATTTAATTCGAAAGAACAAATGTAAAATATGTATCTAAAAGTTGAGCTATAATTTTCAATTTTTGCAACAAATATTTAACTTGCTGAGAATTGCCTTTCCTTTTTCATATAATGTGTAAATAAATAATGGGACTTAAATATTTCTGATTTTTTTACAATCTTTTATGTATATACAATATGAAAGCAATTGATGTCCTTTCTATAGTTATTTCAATAAACATTCATGCCATATATCTTTGGTTATTTTTTCAATCATTTATTGACTAAAAACTCCTTGAAGATAAATTGCTAAGACTAAAGAGAGTGTATGTTTATAAAAATCTCTAAAAATGGTTACACAAATTTAACGTACACTAAAAATGAATGTGACTTCCTGTTTCCTTGGGTCCCTAGCCAACACTAAGTATATCCTCGTTTTTGACTGAACTGAAAGATAATGTTCTTCAATACCCTTGAAGTCTTTTTATTTATATTTATATGTATATTTTCATGTTAGAATTCAGATGCAAAACACCAAATTAATCACATTTTTCAGTGTGTGGAAATCTATCTTCCTTGGTACATGCAAATTTCTTCATTCTCTCTTTTTTAAGTTAAAATTTAAATTAAGTATTTATTCTCCCTTTTCCCATTCTTCTACCCAGATACCTTTCTAATTCAAGAATTCTTCCAATAGTTTATGTTGTATTCTTTTGTGTATATATGTGTGTGTGTGTGTGCACGCGTGTGTGTGCAATGCTCTTTTAATATATATTCTATTTCTTTTCCACTTAGCATTATGTTATTAATATCTGTGAATATTTATGCTTGTTTTTATTGTCTAATCTCCTAACTACTATTTCCACCACCTTCTATCCATAAAGTTTTCTAGTGTTGGGACCAAGATGACATCTAAAACCTGGCACTTCAAATAAAGTTGCTATGAGTATCTTCATACAGACTCTGTGAGAATTCCTCGGCGATATATGCCAAGAAGCACATGCACTGAGTCCTAAACTGGTGACAGTGACAGCATCCACATTGCCCGCAGTGGTACATGAGGACACCCAAATCCACACTTTCTGCCAGTGTAAATACTGGTAGTCTCAGGAATGTAGAAAGGTAGTAGAGTATACTGCTTCTTCCTATGTCACATCAAGACAATAATAGGGGTCTAAATGAATTCATAGGAAGAAAATCCATAGTAGAGTGCTTAATCCACAGTAAGTGCTCGGAAAATTAGCTATTATTACTAATATTCTGTCCCTCATTGCTGTTAAAAAAAGAAACAGGAAAATTTGCAGCATCGATAACAAGAATAATGCAAGGTCCCTGCCTTTTCTTATTCTAATGAATGATTGCGCTTATGTCAGCATTTCCTGTTGATCGTGTTTTAGCATTCTGAATATTTAATATTACCCATAACCCATTTTAAATACCTCATCAAGGTTTTTTCTGACTTTATTACTGGACTCAAATAAACTTTACATCTGTGTTTAAAACACTGATTCTAATGTCATGATCTCTTATTTAGACTAATCTTCCCTTCATTTCTCGACATTGAGAAAGGCCAAATTAATATATTTGGAAAAATGCCAAACTGGAAACAAATTTAGAAATAGATAAATGGTTCTGACATAATTATTAAAAGACCTAAAGTCATTTTTTCTGTAGCTTTTAAAATGGTAGCTCTTATATTATTTTGTTCAAGGCTATAAACATTTTATATAAATATTTAAGTTAATATTAAAAGTGTTAAAATAGAATTACTACTATAACATTTAATATTATAAGAAATATTGAGAAAAATGTTAACACATTTATCTCATTTAAAAAAATTGTTTTCCTACTTACTTTTTATATTATTGCCAATCTCAAAGTTTTAGTTTTGAGTTTCCCTTTCTATATTAAAGCATCAGACAGGAATGAATTCAGTGAAGTTGCTTAATAGAGTGTGGTGACTAAAGCCTGATGTGAATGACTTTGAAAGATGGAGTTTGAAGAAGCAATATGTTTTAAGTTAAATGCCCCTATCAAGAAATAACATAAAGAAAATATATTTTAAAGTTATTTGCATTTTTTCATATTAAATCCTGATTATTCACCTATTGCTCTTTTGTGGAATATTTCCACTGTATAAACAGGGCAGAGGGTATTGGATTTGATCTCCATCATTATGGAAAGAAAACAGGAAAAAAAAACTTGCTGCTCCAGAGTATTTCCAATGTACAAATGCCTGCCCTCTTTGGGGCCAATTATGTGATTTTTCTGACCACAGAAGCAAATTTCAGATACTTATGGAAAGATATTGGTCAAAGAATTAAGCAGGAGAAGTTTTTTTTCTATAAAATATAAAATCATTTAAGGCTAAGTTTTCTTATTTTGTTTTCTTGTACCAGTTAAACTAATTTGAAAATTACCCATCCTTTTTCTATTCTAGTGGTTTCTCATAAAATATTAACTAACATATTTAAACTTACAGTTTCCTCATAATTATAGAGCATTTAACTTAGATTTTATTTCTCTCTACTCTTTGGAATTCTCATCTGTCATGTTTAAATCTTCTAGAATTCAAGTACATATTCTCATTTTAAAATATCTTTTTTATAATTAATATTTATTTAATAAAAATGCATTATCAATTTCTTTGCTTTAGTGTTTTTTTGAGAAAAGTTTTCACTGATGTAAATTTACTGGGTCATTCTCTGTCTGAATTTTTTTTTCACTCTCATTCTCGAATGATCTTTGACTGGGTGAGAACTCTTGGTTCAATGCCTTAAAGATGTTGCCCTTTAACTTTTAACATCTGGTGTTGCTATTAAGCCTGTGGTCAGTGAGTCTTTTTTCCTTTGGAGGTGACCTTCTTTATTATTCTCTAACAGTAGTACTTTCTGAGATTGTTCTGTATATTTTTGTCTTAGCTATTTATTATATATCTATCTATTTAATTGTTAATGTTTTGCTATTATTTTCTCAAATATCATTACATACAGTTCTCTCTTCCTCTACCTACATTCCTATTAAACAATGAGATGTTTGACTCTGGTCCTCCATGCATACATTTTTCTCTTAGGCTTCCCATCTCTTTATCCTCTGTGCCAGCTTTTTGAAGAATTTCTCCAGCTGAATCCTGAAGCTTAGAGTTCTTAGTCCACTAAAATTTCACTTTCTATTTGAAACTGACTGTTTATTAGCTCTTTTAAAATGTTTTCTATCACTCTTAACATTTGATGATGGGGTGAGACAGCCCTGCGTGCCAAATCAATTGCCTTACATCCAGTGTCATTGCCTATTTTTTCTCTTTTACTTTATCAAGATGTAACGTTAGTTGAATAGGAAAATAGAAAGAAAATAAAAGTGGTTTGGTTGTCAAAATACAATATGTTGCAAATTTTGACTGATGCAGCAACATTCAACAAATGATTATCTCCTACGATATGCCAGGCACTGTTCTAGTCACTTAAGGTACGTTAGTGAACATAACAAGAAAAATGTCCTTGTCCTCCTGGAGGCATTCTGCCGTCTTTTCTAGTATTTTATTAATGCAGTTGCTGTGACAGTAAACTATTTTAATAGTATGGAGACTTTTTAATAACATTAATATAAAAACTACTCATTTTTAGATATTTATTTATTAGCAATGTCTACTGCATATCCATATATAAATTACTATACAATATTTTTTAGAAGCTACAGAGATCATCAAAGGAGAGTAAGAGTCCTCATTAGAAATTCAAAACCAGTATATCTTAAACTGGTAGGAAAAACATACATATGTATATGACATTCCATACATTAGTATATGTATGGAATACACTACTAGTTATTTATATGCCTATTGATTTAGAAATTTTATTTATAATAAATTTGTATGTTAAATTTTAGTATATTACATCATGTATGCTTAATAAAACATATACAAATTAGAAACTTTACAAGCAAATAAAAGTATAATGAATAAAATATACTTTTAAAAATTATTAATTGTATAATATGTCCTAAAACTTAAGAGTTTTTCATGTTCTGGACTCCTGAATTTTAATAATCTTGCTAACAAACTACTTTCTAATTACAATTGGATATTTGATAATTGCTCCCTGTTTGTGACACCCAGCCCAAGCTCTCGAGATCTCTATTTCCAAGTACCTTCTAATGATGCCATCACCAGGAACCTGTCCTTCCTGGCCCAGAGCCCACAGATTGACTTCTACCATCTGGAGTTTGTTGCTTAGATACTCCAGGTCTACTGAAATGTATACCATGTCCCTTAAACTCTTAGTGTCAGCATTCTGATATTGCAAATTATTAACTATCTAATGTAGTAAACTAATCTGTATTGATGTGATAGGGTTATAAGAGCAATTACTGAATAATACTAACATAAAGCTTCTAGATGCAGTGCCCTTGTCTTTCATACAGTGAGCCTAAGAGTGAGAATTGCAGACCATAAATTGAATTGTGCTATTTTTCCTAGTCAATAAAGAAGATTTTTTAAAATTGTTCTTGAATAATCCTTTTCTTCAACATACTTTCAATGCTACTTAACATTCATTTAATACCTCATAAAACAGATATTAAGTATTTGGCCTTATTTAAAATTAAATTTTCACAATAATTGATTAAGTGTATTAAAATGTATTTCCTGGTGAGAAGTTGAAATCAAAATTAAAATATTTTAGTCTATACCATAATATATTAGTCAGAGATCATTTAGAGAAGGAGAACTGCTAAGAGATCAATCTATCATCTGTCTGTCTATCATCAATCTATCATCTATCTATCTATCTATCTATCTATCTATCTATCTATCTATCATCATCTATCTATATATAAATTTGTTATTTGACTTTACAAAGTCTGGGAAACTGTTTACCTAGTTTCTGGAAAGCTGTTGTCTTGATGTCTGAGGTGGAACTCAGACTAGGAGAGAAGAAAAAATAGATGTAACATGGGGGAAAGCTCAGAAAAGCTGGAGCCTATGAGAATGCTCTGAGGTCCACTAGGACAGAGTAAAACTCTTTTAGTATTTGCTTCCTATGACCTGCAGAAGCTCAGCCTGTTTATCAATGAACTAAGCACATGTACCTGGCCCAGGAGCCAGAGATACTGAAGGGAAAGGTTGAGTAGCTGCAAGCTCAGCCACTACCAAGGATGTCAGTCAACAAATTAGCTACCAAATGTGTAAGCTACAAAACGACTGCTGCTTCCCTATTTCTTTATAAATCTATTACAAGAATCCTTTTTATGGTCCACTTTAATTGGAAATGTACAGTAAAGGAAATTCTGCGAAATGAAGTTTAGACCAGCTACACATAGCATTCGTCATTGAAAAATATTTTGTTAGTTCTACTTCAATTTTCCATTATTTTCAGAAATACTTTAAGCTGCATTCATTATATCAGGCTATATTACATATCTGAGTAACTAAGTAACATTCTGATAACCTAGAAGGTAAGCTAGCAGAAGAAAATAAGCACTAGAATAGTTAATTTGATTTAGTAATCAAATCAGTTTCATTTTTTATGGAGTTGATCATCAGAATGGGTGATTTAATCATGAATATAGGCAAGCTTAAAAGAAATTTTGAAAATTTAGTTCTAATTTTAATGGCATTTTCCTCATAAATAATTAGCAGGTGATTTAAAAATCAAGTTTTGAAACATAATTATTTTTTATAATTTGAGAAAGCACTCAAGGCATAGCACATCTAGAATTTTAACTTCATAATATTCTCAGAGGTAAATTGCCTGTCACTTCTGATTGAAGTGTTTTATTTGGTCATTATTTATTGTGTCATTTAAAAAATTACATTTGTCATCAGTACCTAAACAACCAGTACAAGTAACATTTTCCAGAGTAAACTCAAGAAGAATGTTTGCAAATAGATTATTTACTTCCATAATAGAATTAGGTCTGCAAACCTCTCAACCACCTAAGAAACATAGCTCCCTAATTTAGAGCAATTGTCTTTATCTTAGACCTTAAAATTACCCCTATATTTAAAAAAGAATTGGAAAGTAACTTTGGATTCTTATGTTTCATTTCAGAAGAAAACTAAAGCAATATAAAAAGCATTAGGAAATATTATATTTGAATTAAAATCTAGAAATAGAAATCTATTAAAACTGTAGTACTAGTTTTTCAAATCAAAGTGAAGAGAAAGTGAACCAAGGATGCAATGTTTAAATACATAGCCACTTCTTGACCACTTTTCTGTTTGCAAACATTTCAAATACATTAAAAATACACACAAAAAATAAATAAAATTAATCAATAAGCCCTCAATTTCATATATTTTAATTGATAGGTAGGTAGATAGATGCATCAGTAGATGACAGATTGATCAATTGATCAATCTGTAGATCGATCAATAGATAGATTTGAAGTAAGAATTAATCTTTCACCCTTCTGGTTACATTCCTTAGAAATAACAAATATTAGTAGATTGCTCTGTCTTTAGGATATATTTTATCTACCCTGGTCTTTATGTTACACGCACAAATAAGTACATACATACACATTTAAAAAAAATGAAAATGAGATTGGGCTTTATGAAAGTTTTTCTGTTAATATGCCAAGAACATTTTTCCTAGTCATTACATAAGGCATATTTCATTTTTTTCTGATGTCTTTATACTATTATATTACATGAATATACATAATTTATTTAACTTGTTTTTTTTTTAATTTCAGATATTTAGATTGTTTCCTTTCCGTTGTTTGTTTTACCATATAATAATTCTGCAGTAAAATACCTCATACAATAATTTATAAGATAATTGCTTAATTACTGCAGAATAGATTCAGTAAGCAGCATTGCTTTATCACATTTTGCCCATTTTCAATCTAAATAGAAGTTCCTCCTGCAGTTAAAGACAATGTTTGTCCCAACATTTCAACAGCCTGAAAGAGTATCTAATTAAAATTTATGCTAACTTTATTTTTAAAAAGAGGAATTTTCTCATTTTAATTAGCATTCAAAATGATTAGCAAGGTGAAGCATTATATTGCATGCTTAGTGTCTAGTTGTAGTTATTTTTTATGAATTAATTACTTATATAATTTACCTATTAAAAAAACTTAGGCTATTCATCTTTTCCTTAGTGATCTGTAAGTATGCTACAGGCATTTGAGATATTGGTCCTCTTTCGTATTTGTCGTAAGTTTTTTGACTTTTGATATTACAGAATAAAACATACATTTACACATATGAAATTTAGCAAATAATTATAAAGCATACACCCACGACTTTATAGCAAGCATACTGTCACTGCGATCAGGAAACAGAGCAATTATCCCTAAAGTTCCTTACGTGTCCCCTTCTGACCACCTTTCTCTTTCACCCAGAGAGGCACGCTATCTTGACTTTCACATCAATTACTTTCATATTAATGGCTCCATTTTTTTTATATAGTTTTACTACCTAATTTTACTTCCCCAAAGAATATTGGTTCATTTTCCTGTCCTTTCGCCACTCCCCCGACAAAGACTCTGCCGCCTTAATTACTGCTGTTTTTCTTTCTCTTCACTGTCAATATCTCCCTGTAATCTGAATATCCCAAACATGCAATGATTCCTTTATTTTAAAATAGAGCAAACCTCTTTGACTCCTTATCGTCTTCCAGTCTTTCTTCATTTATCGAAACTTTCTTTATGTAGTTTCTTGACTTTCATTCACTGTATTTTTATTGTGGTAAAATATACATAACATAAAATATATCATTTTAACCATTTTTACATACACAACTTAGTGGTATTAAGTATGTTTACATTGCATGCAATGATGATCACTCACCATCTCCAGAACTTTTTTCATCCTAAACTGAAAACCTGTACCATTTAAACAATTGCTCCCTCAATTCCTCCCCTATTAGCCCCTGGCAACCACCATTCTCACTCTATAACTATGAATTTGACATATGGAACTTATGTAAGTGGAACCATATATTCTATGTTATTATTTATGTTAAGAAATATATTCTTTAAAACTGTTTGGTGCTACCTGAGTCAGAATTCTAGAATATTACTCAACACTACATGGTGCTGTGAAAGCCAATATTTTAGAGTATAAGCCTCATGTGGTTGGATTTCAGCTTATTATTCCCTGTATCTCTGGTTCCTAGAATAGAATGCACAAAGAAGTTGCTCAGCAAATATTTGTTAAATTTAAATTAGTTAATTCTGCATTTTGTGCTTCATTATCTTTGGTTTAGCTGTGGGTGCATAAAAATCAAACTAGAACATTTTGGATAAGGTTAGTCACAATATTTTCATAAGCTTTTTCCCCCTTGAGATATGAAAGAAAAGATTAATACTTCCCAAAATGTGTCATGTGTCAAATTATCTCCTATGGTAGATATTTGAAGAAGATCCCTGTGATATTTCACCCTGTTCTCATGAAAATACTTAGAAAAAAATGTCAGCATTCAATTCTTATTCTTTAGAGATATTTTGGATACTCATTATAATATTTAAAGGCTTGTTGTACCTAGAAATACATTATAAAAATATTTTAACAATAAATGTCCTTGAACTGGATCGTATCAGGTTTTGTAGATTCTAAAATGTGCAATTTACATTAATAGCATGGTTTTGAGATGGGTGATGAGACTTTATCTTATAAATTAAACAATCACTGCTAAAATGGTAAGTATTAAAGGTAATATGGATGTCATTAAATATAGAATGAGGAAACGACTGATAAAGAATATTGTAAATAATGATCTTAAAAATCTAAAAGCTTAAAAGCCATTATGCAATTTATTAAATTCTTTCTTCTAGGATTTATGGTCATAGAAGCACATATATACACAATTTTAAAAAACTGGTTTTTCTAATCTAGGAATACAATGCACCTGATATAAAAATAATCCCCTCAATACACACCATCTGTAAATTTTGATGAGATGTAACAAAGAAATATACACACATGTACCAAAAAATATGTTAAAGAATAGTCACAGCAGCATTGTTGAAAGCAATCTAATTTACATCAACAAAAGAATGAATATGTAATATGTAATTATCATACAATAGAATATTATACAATAATGAAAAAAATAAAATTGTGTTACATGTATCTATTCATCTAAATGGATGAATCACACATATAAATATTGAAGAAAATTAAGGAAAAAGTCATAGAAGAATACATATAGTTTAAATTTTTAAAAACATGCAAAGCCATATATACTCTATATGTACATGTGTATATATGTATGTGCACATATATGTGTACATTTGTGTATATATATGTGCATATACACGAGAAAGATTCAATAAATGTTGGAAGAAAAATTATTAAAGTTAGATTAGTTAAATTTTAAATTAGTGAAATTGGTTACTACCTGGTTTTAAGGAGTGAAAAAAATGCTACCAAGGAGGAGTAAAGCAGGGGTTTAAATTATATTATATTGGTGATATTATATTTCTTATATTTTCATGTTATATTATTTTCATGTCATATTATTTTCATATTCCCAAAATGTCTCATATATTTCACAATAATTTTAAAATTATTAAATAATTAATATAGTTTCTTACAGCTACAAAGTGGTCTTCCTTTCCTTACCTGTAGTCATCAAATAAGAAATCTAAATTTTGTGGTCCATTCTTATCAAATGCCATTGATTATGGAGGGAAAAAAATAGCAAGAATGTAATACTTGACCTCATGTATACTGTGAACAACCTTCTCATGCAATTTACAATCCAAGCTCTTAAGCCTAATTTAAGAGATCCTTCACTTTTGGGCCTTATCTGCTTCTTCTGCCACTTTCTACACATCCCCAATGTTGCATCAAAATATCATTGCCTCTGAATCACAAATTACGGCATATATTTTGTTGGGTTGAGATGCCTTGTTCTCCTTGGCTAAAACAATCAGACGTCTTTAAAAAGACAATCTATTTTTTTGGTGGAAGGGGAGTATAGATTTTATTCCTGAGACCCCAAGAATGGTTACTGTTTCCTCTGAGCAACAACTGCTTTGGTTCATGTCTTTGTTCCAGAGGTAACAAGCTACTTGCCCTCATCTGTGCTCATGTCTATATTTCTAACTAAAGTGTGAGCATCTAAAGAACAGGAGGGATAATTCAGAATTTCTAACGCTAGGAATTTGAGTACATAATGATCTTAGGATGGAACAGTAGAGTCTCACAAATGGTTACTGTGTTATGGCATTTAGAAAATGAACCCTAATATTTCCAAATATTTGATGGCTAAAAGAGTGCTTATTCTGTGCACATAAGTAGTTTTTTGCTTCATCTTAGGGCAGATATATATACTTTCACTGTCCTGCAAAATAATAGAGAAAGTTTTCTTGGTCAAAAGAAAGATATCTTCTTTCTACACTGAAAGACAACAGCCTTGCAGCACGGGGGCGGGCTGGGGACCAGCTCTAGAGTGAACTCTGTAAACTCTAATCTTGCTCTGAGAGCAGATTTCAGGTTTTCTGGGCTTTAATTTTTTACTTTAAATCAATCAGTAAAATAATACTGCCTGATCTTATTTACATTTGGGGCAGTAAGTATGATTGCATTTGAAATATATCAGTAAGCAGAAACAGAGTTGCCTGGAAGCATCGATCATAAAATTAGAGGTAAATTTTATGTTTTTCGAAGTAGTGCTAGAATATCTGGCAGAATTGAAAACCAGCCACCCATACAGATTTATGGAAAATGTAAGTGTCACTTTGGGTTTTCCAAAAATTATATGAGAAAGGGAAACTAGTGGAAGAATGAACTTTCCACAACCCTGGAAAGAGGGCAGATGATGGCAAAAGTGACGTTATTTTATATTCTCAGTTTGTGAGTTCTGAGAAGAACATGAGGTTACAATTGAATAAATAATGGAGAAAAGAATTAAACACTTTTTTTTACAATGATATTAAGAAGTTTTTGGAATAGACTTTAAAAAGAGCCTTGTTAAAAGGGCATTAATTTGTTGACTCTGTATCTATCTACAGACATGTCATCTCTTCAGTGGTTACAGCCTAGGAAAAATGCTACCTATTTTGTTACTCTTTTGTTTCCCTACAGCAGTAGATTTCTTTACCAGTTGTCTTTAACATATAAAATAAACAAATGTCAGAATAGAAAAGATCATAACTAGTAACTATATTAGTAATTATACATTTCTTACCTGTGCTTATAAAAAAGGTGTTTTGGTTATCTCTATTTTTACTTCTGAGGAGAATGAAGCTTAGAGAGATCAAATTATATTCCCCAAAGCATCATGGCCTCTTAGAAGACTGCTGTGAGTTGATCTCATGTCTTCTATTCTAGATCTCAACCTTTTTCCTTTGTACCACACTGTGTCTGTTTAGGTACAAAAAGGAAAACTATATGCAGGTTATTTCCCTCTAGCCACACAATTCATGTTTATGTTTAGCACCTCTTTGTGTGTAGCATTTGCATTGTAGCTCTCATTTTATCAATGTCCAAGTTGGGTCCAAGTTGACATTTCTTGAAATCCTTCAGCCACTGAGGAAATAATTGCTTTCACGTTTTAGAAGGATCACTTCTCACTCCAAGACAGGATGACCTGTATCCTAGCCCCACACTGAACACTGAATAGCAGGTGTGTAACTCCTGCACAACTCCTCAGCTCACAACCTCATCTCTTACAGCTTTCTGCCTCTTAACCTGAATGCTGACCCTGTTTTTCACTTCCTTTTTGAACACGATCTGCTCATATTAACTCTTAACTCTTTGAAATGGAATGGTATAAAATATATTTACTTGTAGCAATGACTTCAGACCTTAAACTAATAGTTCTATTTTTTTCGTGTAGTCCATCCTCTACCCTAATTTTAAGAGGAGAGACACTAAATTACACTAAAATAAGTTATACTAACCTAGAATCTGTTGTAAGACATAATCGTTTGAGTAAAGAAGATGAATTTATTTATTTTGTCTTTCCTGTGGTACATATACAAAGCAAACGATGTGAAAGAAGCCTTCTGAGAAAGATTCTTTGAAGATTAAATAGCAATAGGAACATTTCTCTCTCTTTGTAACCTACTTGTGGAGAAAAGCTTTAATGGATATTTCTCCCAATAAATATGAGGGCCCTAAAAAATGTTCTTTGAAGTTTGGAGCTTTTCTAGGTTCTGGAAAAACTCCTACCTGGGATCCTGAATGGTTGGAGTACAAACAAGTGTCTCACACTGTGTTGTGCAGGGCTTAAGTATGGTCTGGGTAGTAGACCTGGGAAGGATGCAGGTAGACCATAACCAGTATCCTGGGGCTCAGGGCAGGCAACAAAAAAAATGTTCTGGGAAAGTTACATTATGTAATGCAGAACACAGTGTTTATGACAGAGAGAGAGAGAGAGAGAGAAAGAGAGAGAGAGAGAGAGAGAGAGAGAGAGAGCACTATACTGTAAGAATTATGACACAGAAAATTTACCGAACTAAAAACACTCAAAAGGTGGCATAGAGTGAACTGCTAGTAGGAGCCAAGGGAGAACACGACAGCCCTTCTTTGGAACCAGAGCAGAGGGATGGAAGAGCCTGGAGAGAGTCACCTACAACAAGAGCACTATGGCAGCAGAAGCCCATGTTTGACATCACTTGAGAGCACATAGATCATGTAGCGCTGCCAGGGTCAGACAGGAAGAACTTTCTGGTGACTAAAGAGCAGACTTTATTCCTGTTTTCTCAGCATTTAGGTAACCCTGTCAGCTGATTATCACACATCCTCTTTTATTACTGTGGGCTGTCCCAGCCAAATAAAAGCCAGGGAAGACTACCGAATCCCTCTCTACTTTCTTGGTGATTATTATTATTATTATTATTATTATTATTATTAAGCTTTATCTAAATGCTAATATGAGACTTTTAGCTAGACGGCTATTGGTTATAATGAGTACATCCTGAATTCGAATATTTACCAAAGAGAGATCCAGTTTTAAACTGGATATCATGTAGTGGAAAAAAATAATTAGACTTTTAATGTCAATCTGATTCATTTTTCATAGTAGAGGAGAAATAAGAAATTGTCAGATGACAATTCATGTAAATAAAGCACATTTAACATTTAGATTTTAAAGTAAGCCCATTAGATTGTAAGTGTCATATGGGCAGGATTTTTTTCTGATTTTATGACTACTGAATTTTGAATGACTAGAACACTTTATTGTGTTCAATAAATATTTGAACAAATGCTTGAACTTTCACATATGTGGTAATGACTAACTGGTATTATGTTTGACAAGGGATATCACCACAAATCCTACAAGATATTAAGAAGCTAAATGTCTTGAACAATCTTTATTCTGATAAATTTGATAACCTAGCAAAATAAATTGCTTGAAAATAAATTTCAGAATTAGACATAAAAAATGTAAAGTCTGAATTCTCCAGTATCTTGTAAAGAAATTAAATTGAAGTTTCTTTACACAAAGAAAACCTCAGACCTGGATGGTATTTAAATTATTTAAAGAAGGAGAAAATAATTATACCAATTTTAAATGACTTCTTTCAGAAAATGGAGAAAGAGGAAATAATAATAGATGCATACATTTTGTTCATATATTTGTAAGGTGCTGATTTTTTCTTGATTAATATACAAATTCAACATAATCCCCACAAAAGTTATTGATTTTTGTGGGTACATACGAAAATTAAGTTGAATCTAGTGGAAATTAGAGGACTTTCAATAGCTAAAATAAGCTTGAAGAACTCAAATAAAGACATCCGTTCTTACTATGAAGCTGTAAAAAAGCAAGGCAATGCAGTATGGGTACATGAATATGAAAAACATTAACTGAATGTTATCAATTGTTTACCACCACTTTCAAGTCCTATAACTTTATAATAATTCTTCCTAATTAAGTTTTCATTCTGGACTACAGTAAGTTAGGAAATTCATCACACTTTTCCTCTAACAATATCAACAAAATACAAAGAGAATGTAAGTACAAATAAAAAAAATAATGAGCGAATGTTACAGATAGACAATCCAAAAGTGAATAAATGCAAGTGGTTAACAGAATGTGAAGTGTTAAAACTCATTGTCAGTCAAAGAAATGGAAATTAAGATAACAGTGAGATCCTATTTTATATCCACTAGATTGTTAAAATTTGTAAATTGGATTATGACAGGGCTTTAGGAAAACATGAATCCCTTTGCATTGCTAGTCACACTATATAGTATAATATAGTAACCACTCTTATTCTAAAGTTCAATCTGTCAATCAAGTATCAAAATATCCTACAGCTCTACAGTTCTACTCTTGGTTGTATACCTAGAGAAATTCTTACATATGAGCATAAATGATCATGGTTTGTGGTAATGTGAAACAGCAAGCACCCTAGATATTCATCACTGGAGAAACAAAAGAAAGTGGTATACACATACTACGAAATTCTATTAGATATTAGCAACTAAATAGATGCGAATACAACAATATGGGTCAATCATAAAAATATAATTCTGGCTAAAATAAAAAAATATATCTATACCTCAGTAGCATCTAGGCAAATTTCAATGTACGTACACACAGCAGAAATGCAGTCTAACAAAAATCGATACACATCAAAGTCATTTAAAATGTTGCCTATCAGTGGGAGGAAAGTATGAATGAAGATTATAGTTAAAAGAAAGTAACCAAATAAGTATAAAAGTTAAAAATATCTTGAACCAATGATTATAGCATTCCACAAAATAGGGAGTTTTGTTAATTCAATTTTCTGCCTGCCCTCAAGATTCAAAAAAACATTAACCAATCAATAAGTAATGGCATATCCATATGATGATACACCTAATGTAGTTAAGTCACTGCTCTGTAAAAAATGTAAACAAATTTAGTGGCTTAAAACAATGTACATTTATTATCTCACAGTTTCCCTGGGTCAGGAGTACGAGTATGGCTTTGCTTGATACTTTGCTCAAGTTTTCACAAGGCTGCAATTGAAGTGTCAGCCAAGCTGTATTCTTATCTGAGGGTTGAGGGGGGGAAATCCACTTCCAAGTTCATTTGATTGTAGATGGGAGTAATTTTCTTGCAGCGGTATGGGTGAGGCCCTTTTTTTCTTACGATCTGTCAGCAAGGATGCCTCTAAGCTCCTACAACTGCCCTCGGGTCTTTACACTTGCCCCTCTTGATAAACCTCTGGCAACATCACAGCTTACTTCTTCAAAGCCGTCTGCCAAACAGAATCTTATATTAAGAAAAGTAATCATGAAAGTGACATCTCTTCACCTTTCTATGTGATGTAACCTAATCCAAGCAGTGACATTCTATCACTTTTGCATATTCTATTGGTTGAAAGCACATTCTGCTTACACTCAAGCACAATGGATGACATGAGGATATAACTTATCTGAGGTTGCTCTAAGATGTGTCCTCTACACTGTATAAACTTCGAAATGAATGAGGCACTTCTAACTTAAATTTATGAATAGATTTCTACATTCCAAAAGCAAGGTGAAGAACCATGTAAATATAGTATCACTATGATAATAACTATCTGAGTGTATTTATTTAAATTCATAGATGATTTTTAAAAAGATGAACAAAAAATTGGTAATAATGATTATTTCTGCAATCAATGAGTTGGGAAGACAAGGAAAGTAATAAAACAGAAGCTATCATCCTTTTGTGTATTTTCCATTTGTATGAGGTTCCTATAGTAATTTTTCAAAGTACAAAGAGTAGCTTTTCAAGAAGTAAATAAGATTTCCTATAGGAAACACTAAAAAAAATTTCAAAATGAAAGACTGCATAATATATAAGCTAAAATAAATCCGAAATATATCAGGGTCAGAGATTTTCTTCTTATCTGGAATTTTACATGACAAAGGGAGTGAAGATATGTTTATAATCATTGATTTTTGAAAATCGAAGCTCCAAGTACAAAAGATAAGTTGCTATTCATCACATGAAAGCACATTTTAGGAGACTAACAAAAATGTAAACTAATTGATAATTGTTAACTTCTACGGATAAATAATTTTAAAAATCCTCTAAATGAAAATTTGAAAATTTATTTTACCATCAGTATTTTGATTAGCATCATATATTTATTTTATTTATTTTAAGAATCATTCAGGTAGAGTTGACCGACATTCTAGTATTTTTACTAAAACGGAAAGGACATTTTTATATTTCAGTCATCAAGCAATTGGTATTCTAAGAAACGCAGTAACACACCTCAGGAATTACTCTACTATATTATTGCTTTACTCACATCTCAGAGAGGGTAGAGAGACCAGCTTTTCATCTATGTACTTTCATTATCTATCAGAGTGATTGAACCTTAATTGGTGTTCAATAAATATTTGCTGAACATTTGAAAAAAGTGTAATCGAGAGTAGTGAGATTGGTTTTCACAAAAAATCTATAAGTGCAAGAAAATGATCAATATTTGTCTCATAAATATCATCATCTCTGTCTCTGAATGCCTTAAATATTCTGAAAGTGACACTTAAGAAGGCAAAATTCTGTCTATTATCTAAAATGTCACCCATACTTTTCCAATTAGTATCTAGGCATAGAGACACCTCTGATTAAAAAGTCTAGGGAACAAAACTGCCTTGAACAATTTTAGCCTGGATTAGAATAATAGTAACTAAGAGCAAACAAGGGGAAACGGTACTAATTTAGACTCCTATATTTTCCAGATATTCTCTAGAACACATATTCCTTTGTTAGGGCACTTTTCAGGTTTCAGATACAGGAAACACCTTTTGTGGATACAAAGACTTCTCTACTAGCAGCATTGCACTGGCTCACAGACCCACATGTATGTGTGGTATGTGCATACATGTATGTATATACATGCATATGAATGTAAACACTTTCCTAAGTGTTATTCATGGTTTTAAGTACTCACAAATATTGTAATTTATTACTTATAACATACTTACAAGGTAGATTCCGTTGTTACCCTCAGCTGAGAAAATGAAGCACAGAAAGATTAAGTTGCTTCCCTTTCTCTTAGGACTAATAAATGCCGGAGTCAAAAGCAAACCTGAGCAGTCTGATGTCAGAGTCCCAGCTCTCAAACAGTGGTGGTACAAGTTTTATCCTCTCTAAGAGTGCTAAACCCTCTGGCTGGGAGAACCATATCGTTGGGAATCAGACTAAGAAGCTTTAGCCCAAAGTGTGATGGGAAAGAAGCAGTCCAATCACAGAACACATTTCTGTGCTTGCTTCTTAAATAATGAAGTTTTTGATAACAAAGTGTGACATTGAAATACCCCTTTATATCAGTGGAATTACTATTTTGTGAACATTCAAGCTGGTGTTCTTTGTCCCATAAATATGCCTTGGAACCATGTGATTTGCTTATCTTACAAGCTTTCTCATTTTTAATATGACTTCTTCCAACCCTTGAAGAAAAAAAAAAGTCTGCCTTTCACTTATGTAGTACTTACATTTCAAATACTCCTTATTATCACTGTGCTCTAGATTTGCTATCAGGGACATTGGGAAATAGGAAGTAAATGTGGGTATATGTATCTAGGTTATGTTTATATTTTATGCTCTTTGTGAATATAAGTTTAAACTTATAAAGTAAACAAGTACTTCTTAAGCTAAGAAATAAATACAAACTCATAAAAATTAGAATTTGTGTTTAAGAAGTAGCATATTTAAATTATTCCATTACAGACCGTTAGTGCCACTTATGTCTACTTCCTCACATCTTTCCAGGATACAATAACCCACTTTATCGTAAAAAGGTAAAGGAGTGTTTCCAACAGCCGTTTCATTTACTGACAAGTTTTAAAACATCTTTTATTTATTTACACTTCTGCGCTTTCCTTCCTCCATGCAGTGTATATCCATTAAAATATAGCCACCTTTACTTTAAGAAATTCCGATTCTTGACAGCACTCATTTCAGTCTATTCATAACTTATTATAATTACTATCAGTAACTTTCTAGTGTGAAGTTTAATTTTTGCAAGAACATAGAAAAGGGTTATGGATGGTTGCATGCTTTTAGGCTCATGAAACTGTCATAAGAGGCTGAATATACTGATTGTGATAAATGCCCACAGACTCCAGAAGAAATCGAATAGATTTACAATGCACAGATGCTTGTACTCCCACCATCAGAAGCAGGGAGTATTTTAGGACCAGAATCAAATGGGAAAATTCAGTTTACATGAGATCTTGTGATAACAAGGATTGGAACTTGATTACTTTTATAGCCAATAATTATCGAGAGAAGAATCTCGTTATCAATTCATAATATCAATGTTGTTTGTGTATCTTATACTATTGGGTTGGAGAGACACTACATTCACTGGAAGTCTGGACTTTCTTGATGAAAGCAGAAGCATAAAGCACTTGGAGGGAGACAGAATAATGATGTTGGTAATGCTTGTAACCTCCCTTGAATGTGTGGGAGAATAAAAGTTTAGAGCGTAACTGGGCATTTGTTAGAAGGAGGAATGAGCATTTCTATTGTTATGAGCAAGGGATTAGAGCTATGCAAAGATTTACTACCTCTGTGGATAGCCCTTCCATAAATCAATAAAAGTCATCTGATTTCCTTAACTTTCTTCTTCAAGGGATCAGGGCTGCCTCATTTTTAAAGAATGGAAATACACCTTTGGAGTCAGCATATATTTCATGTTCCTGAGATTGTTCCAAGATTTGCTTGAATTTTGCTTTTTTGCCCTTAGCATTTCTAGGCCAGTTCTGGTTGCTTTCCCTGCATTCTGTTCTCCTGGGTGTGCAAATGAGCCACAGGCCTGATATGTGTCCACCGGGGATGCAGAGGTTGTCAAAGCCCTCCACACAGAAACCTATTTGACTTTTACTGAAAGGGAAAAAACCGATTCCTTAATGTAACTTTAACTTCTCCTTTAAAATAAGGCATAACCATAAATTAGTTTACAAATCCTCATGGAATGCTTTAGAAATCAGTGGGTATATGACGGTCAAGATAAGGAAAAAGGTGTTTTTAAAACTGACATCCCAGAAAAACACATACTAATGAGTGTTGCCCTCTTCAAAGTGATTGCCTGAGGAGGCTCTCCTCCATTTTTGGCTCAAAACTATGCTGAACCTTTTTTGAAATTGCCTTCAGAGTTAGTTTACAAACCACATAAGAAAATCATTACTTTATGGTTATACCTCATAAAGTTCCATAAAGGAAATAGGAAAAGCAAAGTGAAACAAATGGGGTATGGCTTTGCCCATCCATAAAACTGGCTGAAAGATGGGCTTTGTATCCTTTCCAGAATATTGACAGCTGATGTTCCTTTGAATATACAGTAGAAAGAGAAACAGGTAAGTCTTAACGAAAAGTATCTGACGCCTATGTACTTAATTACTCAGGTCTCCATAAAATCTGGCAATATAGAGAATATGTTTTTATAGATTATAGATGTTTAGTGTTATATATATTTACCTGTGTTTCATGACTGGATGGATGCCTTTGTAGAACCATTTGGGAGTGCAAATTATTCTATAAGGAGAGTGATCTATCCCCATGTAAATAACTGTGATGGCTTAATTACCTTTACCCACATGGGTAACTACCATAGTTTAGGCTTTTATCAGTTTTTACCTTCTTTATTACTGTTTCCCCCTGTCAAATCTCTCTGTTTCTAATCCCCTGCCTAAACTGTGGACAAAATAACCTTTCTAAAGTGTAAATCCAAATATGACACTTCCTATTAAAACCTTGCAATGACCATCTTTTATCTTCACGACGAAGCTTGCTATTTAGTATGATATTCAAATCTTTCACAATCTGTCTCCTTTTAGACTTTAGATTGATTACTTTAGTCTTGCCACATCCTCTAGACTGATGTACTTGCTTCCAGGAAAGCACTGTTCTCTGCTTAGTTTCTAGAACTCCATACATACTTTTTGATACGTGCTACTCTAAATGCCTATGATTTTAATATACAGAAAAGCTATCGTTCTCCAGCAGTCTTCTCTTATTCTAGAGAAAGACATAGAAATGTATCTTTCTAGCAGTTTATGGATTCCTAATTTGTGTTATTTAAAGTGCTGGTTTATTGGACAATCCTAAAGGCCATTACTCATTAGGTCAAATTGTGCCCAAGAATCCATATTACTTAAAAAAAGACTCGAATGTAGCTTTTAATATAATATTTTGAGAAATCCTTTGGAATATGCCCCCATTGCCCTTAATCACAGTGGGAGAGAATTTTGATTCTCCTCTAAAACTCCTACCATAAATAGATGATTAAACTCAGTATTAACCAAATAGTAGGACCTTGAGAAAGAATTGTTGAATAATTAATTCACACGAAATATCCACAAGCTCTGGTACTCTGTTTTGGTAGCTAGAGCACAAAGATCATTGCAAATAATTATATCTCTTTTGGTGCGTGCATGCATGCTGCTCTTCCCAAGGGGAGGAACATTATATTATCTGGTATTGTGATTGTTTTGAACAATGCAATGACAAGGAAATAACATTCAAAGACTTCTGAGTATAAGCAGCATTATGAAAGTCTGGCAGCCTCAGCATGTTCTCTTTTAGGAAAATCTTGAAACTCAGGTGCCGTGCAATGAAGTGCCCAGGTTACAGGAAGAGGCTCTGCATGTCCTCTCCAGTCGACAGCTCCAAATGAGTTTCTGACAGCCAAAATCAATTGTCTGTCAAACGAGAGGCATCTTGGTCCCATTGTAGCCCAATAAAGCCTTCAGAAGACGACATCCCTAGCAAACAACGGGAGGAATAGAAGACCATCTAGCTGAGTCCTGTGTGCAGGACCATGAGCGGTAACAAAATAGTTATTTTTTAAAGCCAGTATGCAGCAATAGAAGACTCAAACCCACATCCATTCTTTCCTTTTCTATACTAATGCCACCTCAGATGGAAAACCATTCCTCCAATTTTGAAAGCGATATGATTATTAACTGTACTCCTTCGGTGGAACTAATATATAGCTTTTATAAACCAATTAGTCTTTTGCTTGTTTTTATTTAAAGAAAGATAGTTATACAGATGCCTCTGGTGCACATATCACATTTTTTTGCCCACCTCTGACACCAACTGCATCACGGCTGGCAGTTCCAACTCACCTTGTGCTGGCTGTCAGCATCTCATTCTAAGCTTAGATTGCCTGGCATTCCTCTGTACCCAAGACTTCTCTGCTTGTAGGGATCTTGCTTGGCCAGTGAATGAATGCATTATTAACTTCTCAAGGTTGATCCTTCAACCACTGAAGCAAGTAAAAATGGACAAATGTTCCAGTTACCATCTTTCAGATTAAAAATTCTGGATTATTCCATATGGTCCATAGATATCTTGATTGAAAGAAGATCCTTGCCCACAGTAGCATCCTAGTACACTCTTTCATTGACTTTTCCTGCTTTACTCTTCCCATTTTGTTCACTCCTGCTTTCTGAGCTCAATTCACAAATCCTTGTCTCATAAGGAAATCTCTAAAGTTCTTGTCTCAAACTGTGCTTTCAGGGGAATGCCAAATGTATATAGTGACTTATAAGCTAAGATTATGGACTGAATGTTTGTGTTCATCCCAAATTTGTGTTGAAGCTCTAACCCTCTGTGAGGCTATATTGGAGATGGGGGTTCTCTAAAGAATTTAATTAAGGTTAAATAAAATTATAAGTGTGGGGCCATAATACAATAGGAGTGTTCTTATGAGAAAAAGACACCAAAAATCGATCTCTCTTTCTCTGTGCTCACACGCCAAAGAATGTGAGGCCATATGAGGATGTAGCATTCTATTTTTGTCTTCCTGAGTCCCGACAGATTTGTCCTGATGGTTTTGACCAGAGATTTTTTTTCCTTGGGCCACTGCTAGACAGAAAACTGTTTTATAACTTTTTTCTGTTCTCTTGTACCTGAGAAAAGCACACAACCCTCATGAGACTTTCTAAGTGATTTTGCTGCTAGCAACACTCATAACATAACTTTAAGATACAAGGAGACTCATTTTGCTGAACTTTTGCTTCATAACCAATACTGTGTTTATGGTATTTTTAAGGCTAGTTCACTTTTATTCTTTCGTCAGTTTTGCACTCACTGCTTATTTTGTCTTCCAAAAGATAAAAGTCATTACATTAGCTTTCTATATTCTCATGGAAGAAGTTTTCATATTCACTATCATAGTTATTAAGGCAACCCTGAGATCACTTTGCATGGTGAGATTTAAGTCGAATATAACATCAAGAAGTCTTGACCTTTATTTCATCCCATCTTCAGTATTTTGTTCATCGTAAACTTAATATCCTTGAATCAGCCCCTTAGTATTTCTCTACTTGTGAGAATTACCATTTCTAAATTTAATGGCAGATGCTTTCCCTTAATACTTCTAGCATTATTCACATGAGGGGTTAAAGTTTAGGTATCCTATAATTTCAGGGCCTTTAAATTAGATAAAGTTCTTTAGATAAGTATCTTCTTAAACACGCTTAGGATAAGAAGTGTAAAATATTTATTTTTTAACATTGTCATATGGTTAACTTTCGCATCTTAACATGTAAACTTAATAATGCACCTTTCCTCTATTTCTTTTTTTCTGGCAAATAGATAAATAAAACCATAAAATATTTATTGCCACATGTGAGATGCTGTGTTAATATAATCTTCAAGATAATCTTTTAAGATAGGTATTTTATTATTCTAATTTGCAGTAAAGAAACTGAAGCTCAGACATACGGGGTAACTTTTCTATAATCTCAGAGATGGTAAATGGTAAAATTAGGATTTAAGTCTCTGATTATTTTAATAAAGTATGTTGTCCTCCTATTTAAAGTAAAATAATTAAGACAATATGGTGTATAGGTTGATATACACTATATAGTGACCTCTATTCACAGAAGTTACTGATTCTGCTACTAGAACATAAACTTCTCCCAAATGGAAGGCAAGTATGTTCCTCAACAGGGAGAGCAAGTCTCTGGGAGTTGATCTCAGATTCCTTATCTGTAAAATAAATTTTATCTTTTTATGATTTTAAAGTAGAATAAGAAGTTTATAAAACCTATGAAAATTATCCATTCACTAGGATTTTACTTTCATTGTACAGTTCTTGAAAACAAGACTTCTAAATGGTGTATGATTACAAATTACAGGCAGTTCTTAACTTTCACATTCTCTACTTTAATGTATATATTTACTGTGACCACAGTCACTTCCCTCTGTCTCCCCAATGCTAGAAGTTGAGCCTTTCCTCCCTATCTTATTTTCTCACTGACTTTGGTCTTTTTCTTATTTAATGACACATCATTAACACATTTGCAGGACTTCATCTCATTTTATTTTCTCCCCCCCACCCCCCGGAAGGTTTCAAGTGAAAGAAGGGAGGTATCGGGGCTGGGGAGAAGGAAACCTTTTTGGATCATAGAGCATATTTAATAGCCTTGGAGAGTAAAGATGTTCCTCTATGGTTAACCAAAATACGCATTTCCTCTTTCTGCAAAGAACATCTTCCTCAGAATACATTTCTAATCTGGACACATAAAAAATCAATACAGGTATTCATCAAGACAGTTAGAAAAAAAATACAGGTATTCATAAAATTGTCGACAAATGGGATAACAAACATCACGACAATTGCCATGTTCTGGAGAAGAATGCAAGAGCACTAAATCTTGGTAATAAAAGCTTCTCAGGGAGCCAGATTAAGACCTCAATAAAAGTTGCTTTTTTTAATAACAAAAATTTGGTACTTAATTTATTCATATTTCAATGACTAAAATTATGGGCTTAGAAGTACTTTTTTATACTATCTGGTCAAGTTTTTTTTTTTTTTTTTTTTTTTAATACACACTTAATTCTGTGCCCAAAGTCATAAAGCAAGTTAGAAGAGCAGAGACCACTTTTGCAGTTAGATTTCTTGACAATTTTAAACTTTCCCTTTGCACTGTTTCTCTTGCCTCTTTTTGCTAGAAGCAAATTCTCTTAGAAAACCTCATGAGGGTTGTGTAATTTCCTCAGGTACAAGAGGACAGAGAGAGGCCATGAAGCAACTTTCTATCTAGCAGTGGCCCAAGGACAAGCAAAACTTTGGACAAAAAGACCAAGACAAACCTACAGGAACTTAGGAAGATGAAAAATGGAATGGTTTCTTCTGCATAAATTAAAATAAGCTATAGGGTGGGGGAAAACTGGGTTTTTATTTTCCCTTTTGAATTAATTTGATTGCTAAAATGTTATTTTTATAGCGAACGTGCATTGCATATGTAACAAAAAAGGGATGTTGACGAGAAATATTTCAATTTTTATGTCATAATAAAATTTTCTATTACTGAAAGTTTATAGAACGAAAAGTGGGAGTTTCCATTGACAACCTTTCTGAAGAGACCTACTAACCTTACTTCTAAATCTTTATCTCTCTAACTTCTTATCTACTGGGTTCCCTTCTTATCTCCAGGGACTTGGCACTATGAGGAATCTCCTAGGGCAGCTCCTAATCTAACCACAGAAGATGTTTTTTTGCTTCTAAACTCATATACTCAATATAGTTTCTAATTAGAGACTCATTAGAAAATGATGCTCTCTACTTCACTAGACTATAACTTGGTGGTTAAACTGACTTTTATTATTTTTGTATTCTCACGTTCTAGTTCAGTGAACAACTCAGACTAAATATGTCAATCAGCATTTGTTCAATTTGAAAGGAAAAAGGAAGGGAGGAAGGGGAAAAAGTGGAGATAAAGAAACAAAGGAGAAAGAAAAAGCATGTTACATATTGTGGTTATAGATAATTTTACAGATTGATTAAACCCCAACTAGGAACGCTATAACATGAAAAAGTACACAAACATTATAACAATTTATATTAATATATTTGTGAGAAACCCATCTTTATATTGCAAAACACATAGATAACATAACCCCTAAAAACAGACCTGCTTCTAGTTTTCTAAGAACAAGGCTTATTTAAATTGCTGGGCATTTTGATTTTAATTATTTTAACACTTTTGAAATAGATTAAATCTAGGTATAGATTTTACTAATAATTAACATGAACTATATATATTTATAGATTCTGCAACTTCATGAAAATATTATTGTCTTTTAACAGAGTTGAAAATAATTTTCATTAAAACACAATTTTCTGCCTACATGATAGAAAGTGACATATCAAGTTGAAGTATTCGCTCTAAAGGCCATTGTATATACCCTATTTCATTAATTAATGATCTAGTTTCTATGAGTTCAATGATGAAGTTAGTTAAAAGTTATATTAATATGACTGGTATCTGATAGGTTCTATTGATATTGAACATTAAAACAAAAGAGAAAAAAAAAGATTGAGAAAAATATCTTTTTTCAGGAAAAAATGAAATTTCAAGATTTCCTCCAGATGCCAATTCTTGTATTTTACTACTTATTTTACTAGTTTTGCAGTTATGTTATATCCAGCTTTAATTCTTCCCACTGCACCTTCAGCCTTTTCTTTTTGTTCTCTCCTTGATGAAGATGGGAAACAGCTGGCTGCCAACAGCCATCAATAAACAATATGTTTTAGTTAAAAAGATGCAAAGATCATTTTTTCATTTCCACCTGAATAGATTGTTTTCCCAAGCCACTAGAAAGTATAATAGAATGAGTGGACTAGAAATTGTACAGTATTTTTTTGTAGTATACATAGTATATTATATTACTTTCAGGTATACAACATAGATTATTTTATGGATTGATTAAAGAATTTAATGTACCTTTAACGTACCTAAAAGGATTTTATGTACCTAACAGTGTTATCACAATATTAAGGGTAGTAACCTTCTGTCGCTGTACAAAGTTATTTTAATTTTACTGACTTATTCCCTGTACTAAATATTACACCCCCATGACTTAAATATTTTATAACTGAAAGCTTATACCTTTTATTCTTCATCCTTTTTATTCATCCCTTTAAACATTTCTACTCTGGCAACCATCAGTTTGTCCTCTGTATATATGTCTGTGTTCTGTTTCGTTATGTTTATTTGTCTTATTTTCAAATATATAAGTGAAATCATATGATATTTGTTTTTTTTTTTTTTGTCTGACTTATCCTATTTAGCGTACTATACTCTAAGTCTATTCATGTTGTTGCAGATAGCAAGATTTCATTCTTTTCATTGCTGAATACTATTCCTGTATATACATGTGTGTATTTTTTTAAGCTTTATTGATGGTTTTCTTCACTGTGTAAAAGCATTTTATTTTGATGTAGTCCCATTTGTTTATTTTTGTTTTTGTTGTCATTGCCCTGGGAAACATATCCGAAAAATTGTTGCTAAGATTGATATCAAAGAGTTTTCTGCCATTTGCATATTTTTCTAGGAGTTTTATGGTTTCAGGTTCCCAGGTCAGTGTTATTCTGATACCAAAATCAGACAAAGACATGAAAGAAGAAAAAGAAAGAAAGAAAGAAAGAAAGAAAGAAAGAAAGAAAGAAAGAAAGAAAGAAAGAAAGAAAGAAGAAAGAAAGAAAGAAAGAAATTATAGGCTAGTGTCTTTAATGAACATAGATGCGAAGATTCTTATTGAAGTACTAGAAAACTGAACTCAATAATACCTTAAAAGTATCATACACAGTGATCAAGTGGGCTTTATTTCAGGGATTGCACAGATGGTTCAACATCCACAAATCAATAAATGTAAAACACCACATTAACAAAACCAAGTATAAGAGTCATATGATCATCTCAATAGATGTAGAAAAAACATTTGACAGAATTCAGCATTTGTTTATCATGAAAATTCTCAGCAAAGTATAGAAGGAACATACCTCACCATGATAAGGGACATATGTTACAAATCCACAGCTAACAACCTATCAATGGTGAAAAGCTGAAAGCTTTTCCCCTAAGATCAGGAATAAGGTAAGGATGCTCATTGTTACCCCTTTTATTCAATATGATATTAGAAGTCCTAGCCACAGCCATCGGACAAGAAAAAATAAAAATAAAAGGCATCCAAATAGGAAAAGAAGTAAAACTCACTATTGACAAATGACATGATATTATACATAAAAAACACTAAACACCAACAAACAAACAAACAAACAAACAAACAAAAACCTTAAAATGACTGAATGAAGTAAATTTTCAAGATATAAAATTAATATACAAAAATTGATTGCATTTTTATACACTAATAACAAACTATCAAAAAAGAGAAATCAAAACACAATCCCTTTTACAACTGCCACAAAAAGATTAAAATACCTAGGAATAATTTTAACTAAGAAGGCAAAACACTTGCATTCTGAAAAATACAAAACATTGATAAAGGTAATTGAAGATGACACAAATAAGGATATAATATATTTATAGATTGAAAGGATTAATATTTTTAAAATGTCCATACTACCCAAAGCAATCTATAGATTTAATGCATTTCCTATCAAAATTCCAATGGTATTTTTCACAAAAATAAAATAAGCTATCCTAAAATGTTTATGAAACCACAAAAGTCATAAATAGCCAAAGCAATCTTGAAAAAGAAGAACGAAAATATTTCAAAATACACTATAAAGTTATAGTAATCAAACAGTATGTATTAGCACAAAAATAGACACATAGATGAGTATAACAGAACAGAAGCTCAAAAAAAAAAAATCTAATTCTTATATGGTCAGTTAATCTATGACAAAAGAAGCAAGACTATACAATGGGGAAATGATAGCTTTTTTTTCAATGATATTGGGGAAACTGGACAGATACCTGCAAAAAATGAAACCGAATCACTTTCTTACACTATATACAAAAATAAATTTGAAGTACATTAAAGACGTAGGTGTAAGAACTGAAATTGTACAATCTTTTATTCAGTCTATCACATATACATTTTTTTTCATTAAGTACTTTAAAATTTAGACTGTGTTTAGATGATAGAATTGATATACGTAAAAAATAGAGAGAATATACAAATAGACATGTATTCTATATATATTTTTTTATTTTATTTCATTTATAAAAACTGTAGCTATAGTTTTAATTTGAGAAGAGGTAAAAAGCAAATCCTGCGAGGTTTTAGCGATCATTTGGGTATACTTAAGCAACTTTCATTTGTGAGAGGAAGGAGGAAGAATGAATAAGAAATCTCTATTTTCTAGTAAAATGCCAGTGATTTAACTCCACTATTTTATTAACTTAGATCTCATCAAGTCTGATCAGAAAAATTTACTTTGAAAATTTGTGAAATTATCAAAATTTTTTATGTTTAGTAGTACTTACATAATCTTTTGAAAAATGACAATGCTCACATTTCTTAAAATAAATCAATTTATGCAACTATGGAATATGAGTATTCATTTGAAAGTTCTATCTCATCAGATGTGAAGTATTCTCTAAGTTTATTTTTCTAATGCTTCACCATCATTTACTTGAGTGTCATTATCCTTCACCTGGACTCTTTCACTAGCTTAGATCTAGAGGGTTTTTACCAGATGCAGCAAGTAGCAAAGATGTCACATGCCATGTGGGACTGTAATATAGTGCACCTGACAACTGGCAGAGCCCTTGGAATGAGGTTTAATGGTTAAATGAGTGCAATTAAGTGAGCTCTTACATCTCTGCTGTCCCAGAGTACGAGCATGTTTAATGTGACTCATCAGCCTCATTCCAAGTTCCAGACACTTAGAAACTGAATGAACATAAATAGCAAAAGCCACAGTAAATCAGTTGAACAAAATAATTTATAAATATAAAAAAATAATAGGCAATTTTGGTCTGCTGATTTCATTTCAGTAATATGCCTTAGCATTATACAGTATAGTGATTCTAGAATCATTTCCAATTTTATACATTTAACTTTGCTGTAAGTTCATAAAAATGTGATCTCTCCTTGCTAGAGCAAACTAACCACTTGTAAACCATACCTTCTCAGGGAGAACAGGAATTGTCTTTCAACTCCATTGCCAAACTCAAAACAAGATTGCTAAATTCAGGTTAAGAAATAGTTCTGCATTGATCTGTGTTGCAACTCCCATCCAACAGTCATTTTGAATCAATAGTATAGAGAGCCAAAAGTCCAAGATTACAGAAATTGCCTATTTGAACAATCAGGACAAAAAAAATGTTAGAACATTATTTTGTGCTTCTCTGATCAATTGTCCTCAGGGGGGAAAAAAGAGAAAAATATAAACTTCTTCAACTCACCAAAAATAAAACTATACTTTTAACTTTTGCAGAAAAAAAAAAAAAGCAACATCCTAACTTGGTAAACAGAAGGGAAGATTTCAGACAGGAGGCCACATGAACAACCTTGAAAAATTCTAAAGAAAAGATTTAAGATCATCGTTCTAAAGGCAGCAAATAGAGACAAAATAAAATGATTAACCAGCCTGAGTTCAAGTCTTCCCATTACAGAATACAGAAAGTATTCTCTTGCTCTAAAATTCTTCTGCACACCTGAAAAATTAATTCCCTGGACAACAGTAAAGGAAAGAATGAGAGTCTATTCACATTTTTAGTTTTAACAAAATCTGAAACCCCAAATTGTGCTATACAAATGGAATAATATAATGAGCCAAATTAACACTGTTAAAATCTGCACATTTTAGTTCTGACTGTATTTTACCTGAGTTTGTTTGACTGTAAAAATATATATATAATTAAAGAAGCTAAAGCAAAACTTAATGTCAAACTGAAATAAGTAAATTAATGTTATATAGTAACTAGATTACAATATGATTTTTATATATTGTCCAATGAAATTTCTATGATATTTTAGAGTATGCCCCACAGGAAAACTTAGCAATAAGCAAAAACTAAGAGAATATAGTTTTATGTAAATCTGACATATGAAAATGGAAATAAAACACACTCAGTGAGGTCTACCAGATGCAAACATGTATGATGTCTGCTGAAGCAGATGGCCCAGTTGATGAGAGTTTCAGACAGTTTACAGCCAGACTTTAGACCCAATATCAGCTCGCTAAGGGAAAAAAACAAAAAACAAAAAACAAAAACAACAACAACAACAACAACAACAAAAAAAAAAACAGAAAAAAACACCAACCTAGGAAAGCTCAACTAAAAAAAAGTATCATATTTTAACCATTGGCTCATTTAGTTCAGAGAGGGTCATTTTGTTGAAAACTTGAATTTTCATGTTTTTATTTATGAAAATAGGCCTGAAAAATAAGCTCGTGATGTAGAATACGATAATTTAAGGATTTAAATTTAGTATAATGATCAATCTTATTTTTCATTCAGTTCCCAGTTGAGTCTATAGGGATCTCAACTATAGTTATGTATTTCTGTAGAATTGGTGATTTCTACCGAAATCAACTAAAAACTACTCACCCATTTTATAATGTGCCACACAAGTACTAGCCTAAGCAGTGTGAAAGCGTTAAATAATTTAATCTTCAGAATCACTCTATGAAGTAGGCACTATTTTTAACTTCAATTTAAAGATGTGGAAACTAAGTCACAGACTGTCTAAGCCACTTGGCCAAGGTCGCAAAATTGCTAAGTGACTGAGCCAGGATTTAAACTCAGGCAGTTTAAACCCAGAGCCAGTATGTTCAGAACCAATTCAAACCACAGCCACAAGTGCTGAAGATATCATGATGAGCAGGACGGACATGACCTCTATTTTCACAGAGTTAATAGGAAAGAAACTGTATTTAACAATTAACTGCAATGAAGACGTGTTTGATGTGAGAACTCACAGTAGGGGAATTAAGTAATTTAAAGAAGGAGGAGGAGGATAAAGGGAGGAAAAGAAGAAAAAAGAGAAGGAGAAGGAAATGAAGAGGAGAAGAAAAAGAAAAGGAGGAGGAAAATAGGAAGGGGGAAAGAACCTTCCATGAAGAGAAAACTGAATTTGCAAAATCCTATGATTCTATGAATTTATATTTAATAGTATAGGGTTAAAATGGTCATTTCTGTATATATCAGATGGTGATCTCTATATTGACTGAATTAATAGATTTATCATCTAATCTTTTTTTTATTTCTTTCAGATTTAAAGTTTAAGACTGCAGAATTTATAAATTATAAAACTTTTGCTTGAAAATATTGGAGATTATAAAGCAACATAAATTATCTCATAGTATGTTTGGTTACTTCTGTGCATTATTATTAATGCTAACATCACTAGCATTACAATGCTTAAATGAAGAAGCATCCATAACTAAATGCCTAGCATATTTACTTCGTCAGAAAATATGTAAGACACATTTTCACTTCAAAATACAAATATTTTATTACCTAATATAATTGCAAAATCCAGACTGCAAAGATATGCAATAATATTTTCAATCCAAGTTGAACACAAGGAATGAGAATTAGTCTCAAAAGCAAGTGACCTTGTCCACTTGGAGAATATTTTATGCAACACAGAACAAACTGAATAGTTTTAAAGCAAGATGTCATTTCTACAATGTGAATTTTGAAAGTAAAGGGCATTTTAAAGACACACCGGCAGCCCCTTGTCTGCCATAATCTGGATAGCTCAGCAGTACAGAATCAATAATCTTCGCTAATACCACAAATCATTGGTATGGGAAGAAAAATAGAAACTCAGAGACCTCAAGGCTTTGTAGTTGTAAATAATAACATAGATAAAGGAGAAAAAGAACAGCAAAAATTAATACTTTTAAAGGTAATATTATTTTTGTCTTCACAAAATGGACATCTATATTTTAGGATTCCTAGTTAATAAATGGGTCAAGAAAATGAGTATCAACCATGTCTCATGTTAGCATTTTGTAATATTTACCAGGAAATATTTTGTATTTTCTTAGAAATACATTATTTAAAAATAAAACAAGAAATACATATTTTTCTATGTGTGTTCTGCCTGCAAATGCAGTGGATCTAATTTTACTTATAATGTAAATCAAGTACATTACACAATATGATTCCAAATAAAAATTTTGCCTAATTGGATGAAATTATAGATTTTATTTGCTGAATTTTAAATTTTTCTTAATCAATTATTTTTGAAAGCAAAAGATTTTTATCCTCTTATTTTTTATACTTTTTAACTTATAAAACACTAAAATATAATTTCTATATAGATTTGTTTTATAAGAAGCATTAACATGATTTTATGTAACATGATTTCTATTTTCAACGTGTGAAGGGTGGAATTCTCTTTTGTCTTTCCTTCCTATCCTCTGCTTCACTTGACATTATACATTGATAATTGGTTAATAAATGATACTAAACAGTAATAAAATTTGGGAAAGAAATAGGAAGAAATAGGCAATGTCATTCCTCTGCTAATTTTGTAGCTTAAATTTTACCCATTACAGCCATAGCAATCACCCCTGCATCTTCAGTTGTTATGACCTCTGTAACACATATTTGCCTCAATAGAAATAGGCAAAATCATGGTTTAACATTTGGCTACTTATAGAGAAACTCTTTTCAGTCAGAAAATACTCATTATTATTAGACACCATAGTCATAACAAATATTTTTAAAGGATAAAACTGTAACATTGTGAGTAATGAGAGAAAACAAAACAAACTATCATCTAGCCAAGATCAATTCAACCATTTTAAATATTAATGCAACAATTCCTCTAATGAAGAAAGTGGTCATCAAAAGTGTCACACAGATAGAAATCTGTGCTGATTGATTGACAGGTGCTATGATAGATGAAATTGATAATGTTGTAGATTATGAAGTAACTTTTTTGAGTGGCAATTTATTGATATGTTGTAAAAAATCATAAATTATTTCAGCTCTTATTTTCAGAAATCTCTCATCTTGTCATAAGAAAAAAATTCAAAAGAAGAAATTAAAATAATTTATGTAAAAAGTTCTTTCACACTGTTTTGTAATAACAATGTTTTTTTTAAAAAACTAAACATAAAAAATAGACACATTAAGTCATAATTATATGATAGATTGAGCACTCATGAATATAATACATACTGAGACTATGAAACAATTGTACATTATAAAAAATTTAAGTAAAATAATTAAAAGTGACAATCTTATAGCCACAATAATTGCAACAGTGAAGAAATATATTTTCTCATAACATATGAAAGTCAAGGGTGGGGGGGAAAGTTAGAGAGAGAGAGAGAAAGAAATCAGAATAGGCCACTGATAAATGTAAATTATTGGGTTGATAGACTAATTTTATGTATTGTTAAATATTTATGAAATATTTTTAAATATTCCATTAAAAACAGAGAAATAAAAGCTATACTCAGTTTTAAATAATTGAAGGAATTTTCTGATTAAAGTCTTGAAGTAATCTTTATCTAGCAGATGATCAACATGAAATATTTTTTAGTTTAAATTGATTTTGCTCTATTTATATATAAACAAATATACATAAGTTTATATTTGTAGATTAATATAAACTTTTATTCTTTCTTCGCTAGAATATAAATCCCTAGAGTGAGAATTCTAGTCTGTTTTTTTCTCTGATATATCAAAATTATCCAGAATAGGGTCTGACACATAGTAAATTTTAGTAAATATCTATTTGATGAGTGACTAGATCACTCTAAGTCGTTATGAACAGCTCTTTCAGGAATCATATGTTCATATGCTCATATATAAATATGCTATTCTCAGAATTATAAATACTTCTTCCTTTTTTAAATGAATAGGCTGGATTTTATTGTATTGTGCAAAAGAGAAAACATAACTACAGTTGAATTTTTTAACAACACAGATATTAAATACTGTACTGATAAAGTTTTTATGGAAAGAAATTTTTAAACTATGTATATATATATATATATATATATACATATATACAAAACATCCATTACACTTCTGAATATTTAATATGTATATGATTAGTATCAAATATTAGGGAAGAAACCACTAAAAAATGACTGGAACCAGTAGGATTCTTTGTCTTCTGTAGAATTCCAAGAGAGGACAAATAAAGTATATTTCTAGATGGAATAGCAAATGAGTGTTTATTTTTGTATCCCTGCTAATTTTGAAATATGATGCTTATATTAATATTATAATGTTGTAAGGGGAATTATATATGATATAATTAATATTATAATGGGAATATATTAGCAAGAAAAAAAAGCAAACAGGAATAAAGGTAAGCCTGTGAGTAATGATTTTCCACCTAAAGTTCTACCAGAAATCCCATTAACTATGTGTCTTGGATCATTTGTTCATAGGCAATAAAGAATTCAGTCCAGCAGATGCTAGATACACTTTCAACCAAGCTTATCATAAGATAATATCTTTGCCACACTGTATATAGATATTTTTCTGGACCATTAATTTTATACTGTCTTTCATACATAATTGCTTAATGCTAAAAATACAATTGTGGGTTGAATTGTGTCCTCAGAAAGATATGTTGAAGTCCTAACCGTCAGTACCTTTTTTAGAAATAGTGTAATTGTAGCTGTAATCAGTTGAGTTTGTACTGAAGTAGGATGGGCCCTTAGTGCAATAAGCTATGTATCCTTATAAGAAAATAATATGAAGACATGAGAAAAGAATTTCCGGTGAAGACAGAGGCAGAGACCAGAGTTATGCTACCATCAGCCAAGGAATGCCTGGACTGCCAGAGCTGGAATAGGTAAGAAACAATGTTCATTAGAGGCTTCAGAGGGAACATAGCCCTGCTATACCTTGAATTCAGACTTTTAGCCTCCAGAACTATTAGAGAATACAATTCTGTAGTATCAAGTCATTCGGTTTGTGTTATTTTTGTTACAGCAGCCCTAGAAACCAAATGCAGCCCTAGAAAACCATTCAATTGGACGATGCCATGTAAATAACATTGAGGTTAAAGACATAAATTTCAATCTTGGCTCTATTGTCCTTTATAATGAGTAATCTTCGTAGGATACTAAATCAAAAAATCTTAATCTATCAGTGAAAACGTTATATACAACCTAGTAATATTTAACTTCTCTTCTCCCCTCTTTCCTCCATTTAGCTATTGTGTATTGAGAGAACTGTCATAAGAGCTAAAGAACAAATCCAACCTTTCCTTGAATTCCCATTATATTTATAAAATCACACCAGATACTACAGTGATTTGTATTCAATACAAACAAAATATAAACTGATATTAGAGAATTAAAATGTTCTGAAAGAAAGGTGAGGTTCAAGTGCTTAATGCTAACCAAATGTTCCTATTCATACAAGTTTAAAGAAAATCAAAGTATCTCCTGAATGCAAATATATGTGAAGAGCAAACATGCTGCATACAGATAAGAGTAGTCGGTGAAAGCCAAGTAGGAATATGAGAAAACATAGCAGGCATTTCCTTAGTAACATAGCACATGCAATCCATGGACATGAAGAGAGTATTAACTGAATGGGTAGGACTAGCAGTCCATAAGGAACCATTATCACTGACTTGAGACTGTCAGTTTCCCCACGAGGTTACTGGTAGTATTTTTTTAAGTCAGTAGATTAAATGTTCCTTCTTTTGAACCCCATGCCCTAGAATTTCCTAACAAATTTGACAACATAGGGGTCTTTTTCACAGCCCTTTGCTGTACTGGTCCTAGTACATTGACAGCCTGTATTAATTTCTTGGATAGCACAGAAGAGCACTATATGGATTAACCACAGAAAAAATAAAGAGTTTCAACCATTTCAGCTCAGAGTCTGAAGATAGAAATTGAGGCAAATATGTTGACCTTTTTCTTGGAGGTTCTAGGGGGAAATGAAAGCTTTAGAAAAATCTATATTAACTTATTTAAAACATAAACCAAAAAATCTTTAAATTTTTTGTCATCCTGAAAATTTCACTTAGTTTTTCCAAACTTTCTCGAATTACAACAGTGATATATCCAGATATGTGTAATCTTTTTTTTTTTTTTTTTTTTTTTGATGAGACAACTCTTGGTCGGCCTCACAGATTGTAAGACCCTCTTCAGTTTACGATCCCTTATTTTTTTATTTTTTATGCCTATAGCACCTGGTCTTCCTAAGTGGTCTCCCATCCAAGTACTAACCAAACCCAATCCTGCTTAGTATCCAAGATATATGTAATCTTTTAAGTCACAATTTCTACCTTTATTTTTTATTCACAGTTTTTGTTTCTTTCAAACTCTTTTCTTATGAGTTTATTTAAATAGCACATCAACAATTGTAATTAAATTAAAACAGGTTGTATGTGCTCATGTAATACTTTCATATGACATTCTAGGGATTTCTCTGAGCCTAGTAAATACTAATTGTGGTTTTCATAGAATTGCAAAAAACATGGTGAATTTTAACTGTGCTAGCTACTTTCTATAAGGAGAGGATACATAAGTATTTGTGGGAACATTGAACTTTGTTAAACTCATTCTGCATTTATATTAAAACAATTTCTCTGGTGTTTCCTATGGAGGTGCTTCCTTTTCTGGCACAGCCAAATACTCCCAAATTAATCAAATTTTGAGGACTAGGTTAAAAGATTTGGGGGGAAAATTTGTTGACTGGAGACTTCATATCTGAGTTTTGGTTTGGAATAATAATCTACCTTTCATTTTCTGGCTTCTTGCCTGAAGCATTTGTTTAATCAACTGCCTATGTCTTTCTAATAATGAGAAGCTTCTTAAAGAAACAAGAAAAGGTTAACACACAATTTGACAATAGTAAAAACAAATATTAGAAGTTTCCCACTAAGTCTGTTTCTCAAAACTCCGTACACATATAAGATTTCCTAGAAATCAATACTATACCCAACCATACACAGATGCATAAAAGTGTGTTTGATTATTCTATCATCTCTGGCGAAACTTTCACTTTGAAATTGATAAGCATTAAATTTATAAGTGAAAATCATAATTTATATATTCAAATGGTAAACCACTATAACACCTCCGACAGTCTTGTTAATATGAAATTCATTTGATACCTAACGTTTGATTCCAATTATTTCTCATAGAAATTCTTTTGTACTTTAAATGTTTGTAAGTAACAACACTACACACACACGCACACAGTACCTGTAATGCAATCTATTTCCATCAAGAAATTTACTAGAAATCATCAAAATCACAACTAAACTGTAGAACAGTCATCATGGGGAGTTGCCTGAGTTCTAGCTGAACAGAAATCCTACAACAGGGGACACACAGAAGAGGCCACCTCAAGACAGATAGGAGGCAAAGGCACAAAATAGGCTGGTCTCATAACCACCTATAGCTATTGAGGATTGGAAGGGATTTCTTGGCTGCAGAGGTCCTCCTAGAGAAGCCAAGTGTCCCAGCCCCACACTGGGCTCCCCAGGGCAGGGTTTCAGTGCTAAGGAAGGAAGTCCCCACAACTTATAGCTGTGAAAACCAGCAGAGATTGTGGCTGAGTGAGATGGAGGGCAGTGGAAGTCACAGACATCCTTCTTAATAGACCCATGGACTTACTCCTTCTGCACTCCAGGGCTGAGGCAGTTCCAGGGACATACAGCAAGAAACTGCATGGTCTGGCTTTAGGGAGAGGGCTGGAATAACAGCTTTCTCCCAGGTAGAACTGCTGGAAGAAGGAACTGTTTAATTTTGAGCCCTTTCCCTGCCTACATACAGATGTAGGCAGCTGCCATATCTGAGTTTCTACTGGTTGTCCCGCCCTGGTGATTTCCTGAGACCCTGACCCACCTAAATTATCGGCCAACCTAAGAGGCTTCCAGTGGCTTTTCCACACAAATGACCTGTCTTGACTCATTCTGTGAACTTTCCTAAAATCTCTCAGAAGTTTGCACAACTGAAATAAGCAGCACCTGGCCTTGGCATGCCCCACACTTCTTGCTGAGCAGTACCAGCCCTGGAAGATCTTGATTCATGTCTTGGCCTCTTGAGGCACCTCCAAAGCCAGTATGGGTGGTGGCCATCTACAGATTATTTAATGGCTCATGCCATGTAGCCCTGGGCAGGGCACAGAACTTGGTCTACAGCAAGGCTCCTCCCAGGAAGCTCTGTGGCCAGCATACCTGGTGGCCACCTTCTGACCTAGCCAGAGTACTGCCAAGGGCTATAACCAAAGATTGCACATCCAGAGGACAGACTGGACAGGCACCAGAGCCCTGCTAATGTGAATCTTGCACCTGTACAACAGCTTCTCCACTGTAGTCAATGACCAGTCCTCACAACCAGTCATCCCAAGGATACCTTTCATTGACATGCAAACAGCAACCAAGGTTCAACCGCAACAGAAAGACACACACAACCCATACGAGAGACTCATCCAGAGCACACAGCTCAGGTGAACAGAGAGACTACACCACTGGGCCCCACAGGACACCTACTAGGTAAGGCCTCTCTACTAAGACCAGAAGACCTGGCAGCACTACCTAATTCAAAAACAAAAACAAAAACAAAAACAAAACTAAAAAACCTAAAAACCTAAACAGAGGGAGGCAGCCAAGATGGAAAGACAAAGAAACATGTCCCAAATGAAAGAACAGAACAAAGTTCCAAAAAAAGAACTCAACAAAATGGAGATAAGCAATATCTACTAGATGCAGAGTTTAAGACACCGGTTATAAAGATGCTCAATGAACTTAAGGGAAGAATGAATGAACCCAGTGAGAATTTTAACAAAGTGAGAATTTAAATAAAAAATAACCAGTCAGAAATGAAGCATACAATAACTGAAATGAAGAATACCTTAGAGGACATCAACAGTAGGTTAGATGAAGCAGAGAATCGAATCAGTGATATAGAAACTAAGGTAGCTGAAAACACCCAATCAGAACAGCAACAAGAAAAAGGAATCCAAAAAATGAGGATAGTTTAAGGTGCCCCTGGGACAACATCAAGTATACCAACATCTGCATTATAGGGATATCAGAAGGAGAAAAGACAGAGCAAGGAATTGAAAACCTATTTGAGAAAGTCATGGCAGAAAACTTCCCTAATCTGGTGAAGAAAATAGACATAGAAACCCAGGAAGCTCAGAGAGTTCCAAACAAGATGAACTCAAAGGGTCCCGCAGCAAGACACATCATAATTAAAATGCCAAAGGTTAAAGACAAAGAGAGAATCTTAAAAGCAGCAAGAGAAAAGGAATTAGTTACCTTTAAAAGTGCTTCCATAAGGCTGTCATTTGATTTCGCAAGTGAAACTTTTCGGGCCAGAAGGGATTGGGCAGAAATATTCAAAGTGATGAAAAGCAAAGATCTGCACCAAGATTACTCTATCCAGTGAAGCTATCATTTAAAAAGGAAGGACAGATAAAGAGCTTCCCAGATGAGAAAAAGCTAAAGGAGTTTATCACCACCAAACAGTATTATAAGAAATGTTAGAGCAACTTCTTCAAAAAGAAGAAAAAAAAAAGATCAACAATACGAATAAAAAACAGGAGATTGCTACATATCTATTGCCAATTACTTCACATGTATGTATATTAAACATTTCAATCAAAAGATAGGATGACCGAATGGATAAGAAAACAAACTCTTACATATGCTGTCTATAAGAAACTCACTTCACATCAGAAGACACACAAAGAGTAAAGGAGATGGGAAAAATATTTTATGAAAATGGAAATGAAAAATAATAGTGGGCCATGCCATCCTGGACAAGCCTGATCACGTCTGATCACGGAAGCTAAGCAGGGTCAGACATGGTTAGTACTCAGATGGGAGACCACCTAGGAAGACCAGGTGCTGTAGGTGTAAAAAATAAAAAATAGAGGATCGTAAGCTGACAAAGTTTTTGCAATCTGTGAGGTCAACCAAAGGTTGCCTCACCTAAAAAAAAAAAAAAAAGAAAAACAATTAAAAAAGAAAAAGAAAAAAAACGCTGGGATAGTAATATTTATACCAGACAAAATAGACTTTAAAGCAAAGACAAAGAGACGAAGAAGAACCCAATAATTCAACTTCTGGATATTTATCCAAAAAATCCAAAGCACTACTTCAAAGGGACATGTGCATATATTCATTGCAGCATTATTTACAGTAGTCAAGATATTAGAGGCAACCTGGGTGCCCATTAATGGATGAATGCATGAAGAAGAGGTGGCACCTATACACAATGGAATATTTCTCAGCCATAAAAAAAAAGAACGAAATCTTACCATCTGCAACAACATGGATGGACCTAAAGGGTATTGTGATGGGTGGAGTAAATTAGACAGACAAAGACAAATACCATATGATTTCACTTGCATATGGAATCTAAAGAATAAAATAAACAAACAGAAACAAACTCATAGACACAGAGAACATTTTGATGGTTGCCAGATAGGAGAGGGTGTGGAGGTGGGTGAGAAAGGAGAAGGAATTAAAAAGTACAAATTGATAGTTATGAAATAGTCATGGGGATGTAAGGAATATAGTCAATAACATTTTAATGACTATGTATGGTATCATATGGATACTAGATTTTTCAAGATGATCACTTTCTAAGTTATATAAATGTCTAATCACTATGTTGTACATCTGAAATTAATATAATATTGTATGTCAACTATAACTTAAAATTATTTTTATCTTAAAAAATAGTTGTGAGAAGAAAAAATATATAAATATACTTTATATTTTATACATTTTGCACTAAAAAAAACCCTAGTGATGTCATCAAATAGTTATTGTAGTCACAATCACATGTCCACTCACTCCCAGTTCTGTCTACTGAGACTGGACTCTGCTGAGGCTAATCTATACATGCTTCCATGAGTCAACTTGAATCAGGGCTTCAAGAAACATACTTAACGCCATTTTTTTAAAATCACAGAACAGAACTAAATTCTATGAGTGTATATATATGTATATATACATATATATATATATAACGCCATTTTTTTAAAATCACAGAACAGAACTAAATTCTATGAGTGTATATATATGTATATATACATATATATATATATATATATATATATATATATATATACACACACACACACACACACGTGAATTTGCTAGAGTTCCTTTTACTGTTGATCACATAGCTTCTAATATCTGGCTATCTCCTTTTTGAGGTTTGGCCAAGAATTCCTTCAAAGATAGCACTACTAAATTCAATACCTTCTAATATGCATATATTTTTTAGATGTCATTATAGATCTCTATAATGACAGATGTCATTATAGATGCTTTGTTAGTCTCTTGTGTACTTTTACCTACTTCCTGTATGTGATCTTCAAGCTTTCCGTTGTCTAATGCCGTGAGAACTGTTGATGCTATGTTTGTGTGTGTGTTTATGTAGTGCTTACACACCGAGGGCTATTAGTAAAACTCTTCTGTTCTTTTCAGGATGCAGCTCCTTTTTATAATTTCTTTCTTTTCCTTTTCTTTTCTTTTCTTTTCTTTTCTTTTCTTCTCTTCTCTTCTCTTCTCTTCTCTTCTCTTCTCTTCTCTTCTCTTTTCTTTTCTTTTCTTTTCTTTAAATGACTGTCCTTGAGTAATAATGTTAGCTGTCCCCATAACATGAAAAAGCTGGCAAAACAAAAACCTCTCTTGTTTTTTGGTGGTGTCTCTTTTCTTTCACGGTTATGGGTGAGTATTTTCTCTTTTTCTCTGAACTTTTGTTGAGGTTTTGTCCTCCTCACTCTTTTCATTCGTATCCATTTTGTTTCCTAGTTTTCCTTTTCCATGAGAATCTTTAATTCATAATTCTGTTTTATTTACCAAATCTCACATCTTGACATCAGAGTTTCCCATTGAAGACACCCCATTTTGTCCCCTATGCAGACTTCACTTGACGATGAAATTTTGACAATTTCAAAGTGTTTTTAAACTGATATATCTGTTTTCATACTACACATATTTTGTACTCAAGATCCTCATCTCTCATGATTACGTGCTATAATTTATGAGGGCACAATGTGCAAAGTGTTTGCAGAGGCTCAAATGTTAGATGTGACTTTCTTTTAAGCAAATGAATGATAGTAAATATCAGAGAATTAAAATTTGGAACTAAAGAGAAGATTTATTTCACATGAATAACAAACAAAAAGAAAATAAAGCAAATATAATTCCTCACTCTCAAGAAACATTTAAGTTTGTACTAGCCAAAGATTCAAGTCCACCCAAAAGCATTGTGTCTCTTACAGGTATATAAAGACACATACATATGTTTATATATACTTATATATATTTGTACGTGTGTGTGTGTGTGTGTGTGTGTGTGTGTGTGTGTGTGTGTAGATCCCCTTATCCACAAATACTACATGCTAAGACCTTGGATGTCTGAAAACTGGGAGTAGTTCGAACCTTATATATTGTATTTTTTCTTAAACGCACACATATATAATAAAGTTTAATTTATAAACTATGCACAGTAAGAGATTAACAACAATAATTTAAAACAGAACAATAGTAATGGTATACTGTGAATGTGGTCTCTCTCACAATATCTTATTATGCCATTCTCACTCTTCTTCTTGTGATGATGTGAGATGATAAAATACTAAACATATTCCTGAATCTGTGTAACCATCCCTTACTTGCAGTAAATAGCTTAGTATCATTTGTTTCAGGGGATGGACCCTTTACTAAAGTCTTTGTGTAGGTTCAATGTTTTCTGGCACAACATGTTGCTGTCAACTGGAACATGTGTTCTGTTTATGTTTTTCACCCACCAATTTAATACCTTTTTTCACTAAATACTTATTATGCACTGTGGCCATAACTTTTGTGACCAACAATTTTTGCTAGGTTGGATTTTGACAAGTACGTTTTTAAGTCTTTAATGTCATGGCCATCTTTACTTATTATGCACTGTGGCCATAACTTTTGTGACCAACAATTTTTGCTAGATTGGATTTTGACAAGTACGTTTTTAAGTCTTTAATGTCATGGCCATCTTTTCAATGGGGAAAAAAAAACAGAAAAAATTCTTCATACTTAAAATATTAATTCCCTTTACTTCTTCAGCTATTTGAATTTTCATGGCTCTCGAATTTTCAAATTGATAAAAATGATAAAATGATTTTTGATACAATTAGACATTTCTGAAATGAAATCCACCTAGCTCATATTTCCATATTTTTGTAACAAAAAATTTTGAAGAATAATAAGTAAAGATACCAATATGAATTTTATTCACACCAGAAAGAAGTTGGCCATAACTCACTTTGGACAGATGGCTAATGAATGCCTTTACTTTAGGACTCCATGGTAGTCTCATTCAAAGTGATGGCTGCTTTTTATTTTTGTGTGTGACTATCAGGTACCATGGGACAGTGATAATTAGAAGCAGTAGGACCTCCAGGTGTTTCTCTACAATTAACCAATTGTGAATTGTTTAAATGAGCAATGTTTGGAGGTGCCTTTTTATCCAATAGTAAATATTTATGGTGTTATTTCTAGATAAATAAGCATAAAACCAATGAAAATAAGTCTTTGAAAGAAAAAAAAAATTCCATTCTAGTTAAGATTCAAAAATAAGCATCAAGGGAATTTTCCGTGAAATACTATGAAATCTTTAAAGCTGTGGAAATAGTCCCAGAAAAGGCAATAGGCCCTGAGGAGTAATAGTCAAAACCTTCAGCCAGGGAATAGCAGAAATGTGGACTCACTAGGGAAAGGACCACAGTTTATTTTTCACTCTTTTTCAGTTTTAAGTAAAACTGAAAACATAAAAATGTAAAACAAAATGTTTTGTTCTCCTGTTTTTTAGAAACCAAGCATGTTGAGTGAGATTGTTGGTCTCCATGTTAGTCTTCATGAATTTATTGGTAGAAAATCCACTCTGTGGCTAGAAAGCATGACAAATAGTAAAATGGACACCAAAAAAAAGGAGATCTAGCTATGACAAATGTAATATAGAGCTGCAGTCTTTCAATGTAGAGTTTGACCTCATCACATGGGTAGTCTCAAACATCACCTGGAGGGATGCAGATCTAAACCCTGATTATAACTGGTTACTTTAATTCAGGTTTGAGTTTAATTGGTGGCACTTAAAGATATCAGAATTGATTAATAGTATCTCCATATAAACATCAACATCTCAGAAGATTCAATATTATTATAATTTTCAGGATCTTCTAGACAAATAATTTCAAAAGAGTAAATTGGGGTGTGAAGAAAGCCTCATTTTATTAAGCAGGTACACCCTATCAAATAGCTTAACATATTTAATCAGCGCAGCTACTTGAGATAGACTGTATACAAATTTTAAAGATAAGGAAACAAACACAGTAAATTTAAATAAATATATTTTATTCACAGAGTCAGGAATTTTTGTTTGCACGATACACAAATAAGAAACCGTGGTATTGGTGTTAGGTTAGGCCCTGAATGGCCCACTTCTTCCTTAACAGCAAATAATAATAAAATAAGCCTAATTAAGGCAGTAATATAAAAAATGTGTAAATATATTCCCTACTCCTTCATTTAATAAGCCATCTGAACTTTCTTTTCTTTGTATGTCTCTTGTATATGTGACTATGGTTGGCAATCATTGTAAATATGATTCCGATGTCATAATTTAGATAATTTCCCATTATTCCATTCACATTTTTGTTTCTTAAACTCTGTTGTTTTAGAAAGCTTATACTTTTAATGAAAATGAAAACAATTTTTAAAATATCTTTTGTTGTGTTTAGTAAAGTTTAATCCTTTTTTAATAGAACTGACTGAAGAGGATTAAACATATGAGAAATGAAATGAATATTAAACACTTAGAAAAAAATAGCTTTGTCACTGGAGAGCACAGGGAATCCAGATACAATACACTAAAAATGGCAAAAAAATACAGTGGTATTTTATCTATTCTTTCCCATTCAACTTCAGCTACAAACATTAAGTTTATAATGTGTTTTTGAGGAAAAAAGTATTGCAGATAAAGAAAAATAAATGAATTTAGGTAAATGATGTCTTGAATATTTGTGAAAAAAAATCAATTTTTTCAAGTAATATAACTCAATTAACAGAGAAAGTTACATGTCAAATTCTATCTTTGCTGAATTTACTGGCTGACTGACTTTATTATCCAAATTTGGCAAAAGAACAGATATAACTTCCTTGTATTGGTAGTTATTTATTCAGTAAATTAAGAATGGCACAAATTAAAACTACTATTTGTACTACTGTTGCTATTATCACTATCACTAGCTAACATGTCTAGTTTTTACCTTGTGAAGAATTTTATACAGATTATCTCTTTTAATCTTTGTACTATATACATATAATCGTTACTATTCTTACCACCTCCCCTCTTTAAATATAAGAAAATTGAAGACAAAAGTGTTTTGGACTCAAGAACATGCAGGGCTTCACTGACGCCAGGGACCCTACCCAGTCAAGACAGCGTATTAGTAACATTCTATCATGTTACAAACTGTTATTCATGCAATATTAGGAATTGAGTAATAATTGTCTCTTCTTTTAGAAGTGACACATAGTGTTCACCCCATAAGCTCTGCTGTCAGAAAAATCTACATTTATTCTAGGTCTGTCATGTATTTATATATGTGATTCTAGAAAAAAATTAAGCTTTCTGAGCCTCATCAATAACATGGCATAATAGATGCCCATGCCCAAACTTAGAGCATAGTAGAAATTGTATAACATTTATTGAATATATTAGTAACATTTCTTATGTTCCTACAGGGAAGCAACAATAAAGACAACCAACTCTGTATCTAATCATGCCAGTTTTTCTAGGCATTAAATAATGACTAAAATAATATTAAAAACTAATATTTAGTGTTTAGATGAATTATTTATCGCTATTGAGGTAGGTACTATTATTAAATAAGAATTAGAGAACTGTGCTTTTCCCAATAGTCAGAGACAAATAGTCTGTGAAACCATTCATGTCATAAGCACTATCTTCTGGCCACATCCACTCAACCATACAATAGACAAGTAGGATAACCAAAGTTGAGAAACATGAGAAGACTGACATAGTTTTATAATCTTTGCCTTCCATTGAGGAATGCTAAGAGTCTTCTGGAAGCAGTTTCTTTACTTCCAACTCTCTCATGTGCAATTCAACAGGAAGCCTCTTTTTCACTCCCATATCTTCACAAAAATAATTGTTGTCAAGGGGAATCTCATTAATTCTAAAGTTATTGCATGCTTTTTACTTTTTGTGTTTCTTGTATTATCTTGGCGTTTGACTTTCTTGATCACTCTTACTTTGTGAACTCTGCTGATCGTACAGGAAACTCAAGAAGCATTCTTGAACTGCCACCTCAGAATCTATATCCAAATTATCAAAAATATACCCTTTCTTCTACATACTTACTTTTAAATTCAATTATTTCTGGTGTCTTTTATAATCTTAGTTCGAGCCCCATCTTTTTGGTCAGTGAATGCTTCAGGAAACTCTTCTTTCTGGCCTTGCTTTCTTCCAACCATTTCTTCCAACCATTCTCTATTTTGTGACCATATTAATCTTCTAAAACAAATTTGACATAATCACAATTTTGCATAAACTAAATGAATAACGTATCCTTTAAGATGAATACCTAATTGAAATGCTAGCTATTGTTTTTAATTTGAATTTGAACTTAAAAAAAAAAAACTCATTGTTTCTATTTCCTTAATTGGAATTTTTGTCACTCATCAACATATTTCCTGCTCTCCTGCCACCCAGAATGCCTTGTTGTTCCACGAATAATTTATGCTGACCTGGCATGGCTCCACTCACTAGGTCCATTTTAAAGGCTGATTTTTATCCAGTGATTCCTGATTCTCAGCTAACGTCCTTCATTGGTTGAGTTTATCTGTGCTTCAGAGCTCAATGTGGTTGCTTTGTTGCTTCTTCCCTGAGGGCTTTTCTGACTCTTCCCTTCATAATCAGAAGTGCTGCTCTGTTGCATCCTGAGACACTACCCCTTGCAGCACTGACCACAAGGTATTGGAAGTATCTTTTTATGTCTTTGATTCTGGCCTGCAAGCTTAAGAACAGGGCATGCATGCTATGGTTCTTGGTATCCCTAGCAGTGATCAGTGTCTGGCGTAGAGCTGGACTCAATAAATGTTTGTGTAATGAATGAATGAATATGCTAGAGAAATTGCCAAGTGATATCTAAATAAGTACAACCTGTGTAAAGATATAGAAATGACACTGAAGGATTGGCCTGATTGAATCACAAAGTTAGAATCATTTTTTGGAACAAGTATATACTATGTTGAAGGAAAAAAACAGATAACAGGAACGAATAATGGCTGGAATATGGGCACAGACATTAACTTCACTGTAGTGTTCTAGATGCTCGCAAATTACAAAGGCATCAAAAGACAAAGATATTTATTTCATATTAATTCCTATCAAAAATCATCTCTTTCACCGTGCTTTCTAAAATACACTTTCAGCTTTGTAAAACATTCTTAATAAATATTAAGCTTTGAATCTTTTCACAATCTCGAGACACACAGTTCTGCTGTGGAAGCTATTAGCATGCAATATTTCCTAAAGGTGACATGTTGAATATTATATCCTAATCCAGTTGGATGAATAATGTTGATATTTAAAACAAACAGAGTATTCTATTTTTACTCAATGCTTGTATTACTTTTGTCTCATACCCAGCTTACAGACTTTAACATCCAAAGATAAAAAGCATAAGACCTACTCCAGGTGTCTTCATTATAAGAAGGTAAGTCAACCAGTCCCTATAAATGAATGAATCTTCTGCAACCACAAAAGGATTCTTTTTTCCCATCACTTTGTAATCCTAAAAACACTTCCCAACTTGATGTGAGAGGTACTGAACTAAAAGTTGTAAAAACAGCCTTTCTTTAATGTCTCCATTCTATCTGATTATTTAAAGGAAAAGAAAGTCCATGTAATAGCCTCTTCTCTTAATTCCTTTGGCTGACCTCCAAAGCGTAGCTGTCAGCTAGTGTTAGCTAAATAAGTATGAGCCATGGCCCATGGCCCATTTACTGTCAGTCACTTAGATGAGAATATGCCTCCCATATTATTATTGCTAAACATCGGGAGTAGGAACCATCAATATATTTCTCTTCAGTGAGATGTCCAAAGACTGAGTAAGGACATCAGAAACTGTTATATAAACAGACACACAAAAAAAGTCCATCAATATACTTTCTACATTTCAGCAGCACTATATTTAGATAAAATTTAATCTCACCTTGTCAAGGAAGTCTTTTATGATTAACTTCATCTATCATCTTACTTGGCAACCTCAACCTGTATTTACTTATGTTTAATATTTGAATTGTCATTGTTTAATATGTTGCTCTATAAATATAGTCTTTATTCATGTGTGTTTTTGAGTTTGTATATGTGTGTTTTATCTCATTTAGACTGTCACATGATTAGGGATGAGAGTTCTGTCATATTTTTGTATCTTTTTTCAGCTCTTTCTAAAGTGCCTCATCTACATTAATTTTCTGAGCATATGCTAAATGAAAATGGGAAAAAATAATTCTCCTTGTGGTTCTCATATATACTCCGTTTATAAATTACCATAACATTATTTTTTTTTTCTATTTGCCAAATGAAAAGAGCCTAAGGAAAACAACATCACTCAAAATTTCCCAACTGATGGATTATTCCTCTGAAATACTATGAATCTATCCTCTTTATCTATAGCTATAAAAACATGGCTGTAAATAAAGATATATTTCCAAAAATGGGATCATATTTATATTTAGTTTTATAAAATTATCTTTAATATACAATATTTCATTAACAATGGAATCTTTGATCATAAAAATGTAATTATATGTTATATACTGGAACTTATGCCTTTCTGTATTTTCACTCCATCAAAAAAAAAGCACATAGTACCATGTCCCAGAGGAGTCAATTTGCATGAACAAATCCAGCTGTAAAGCCACAAGAAACTAAGGACTTTATTAAAAATCTTGCTATCTTTAAGATAAAAAAATATATTAAAAACCTGGTAATTTCATCTTGAATATCTTGGAATGTGAAGCAAAGTTATGTCTGCCTAGGCCTCTAAAAATAACATAAAAACAGGAGGGGAAAGTTTCGATTCAATTTTTTAATATATAAAAACACATGAGCATCTTAACTATGATTTTTAACTGCAAACTTCCTTATTACAGAGTGATCATACGATCTGGAATGGCAGGGGCAATCCTGGTTAAGATTTTTAACATTTGTTCTAGATTTTTCATTGTTCACTTAGTACTACTCTTGTTGCTGCTGCTGTTGCTCTTGTTATTTGTTGCACACAGATAGATCTCTTAATATGAAATTATATTTAGTAACGTAAGACACATACGCAGTAAACAGCACGGTGATACCAGGTGCTTGCTGATAAAATAAAATGTATTCATCCAAGAGTGGCTAGAGATATTTTATTCCTGGTGAAAGTGATGCTGACTCTGCTAGCCACGTGATGAACCAGCCAGTTTTGCCTTGGCTGCTCACTGTCAACGAGAGAACAAAGATTTCCTGACAGAAAGTTTCTAATAAATTTTAGGGATACTTGCAATGGGCTTCCAGCCTCTAAGAGTAGGCGTGTAATCTGTATGGCTATGGGTCTTGTCCAAGGGGGGAGTGTCTCTGCAGATGGGCTGAAGGCAGTCCAGAGAAGCCTGCTTATCTGAAAGTAGTTCTGGAATGTCTAAATCACCAAAGACCCAGGAGGGAAAGAGATGTGTTTAAATTAATATTCAGAGAGGAATTAGTGCTTAAGAGACTGGAGAGGGTGCAGATCCAAGTGGTTTAAATTCACCGACACGTGACTAAAGGCAGAGTACCGAGCCCAGACACGGGAGTGGGTACTGCCACAAAACAGTCGACACTTCAGCAGAGACCTGGGGGGATGGACGACGAGTTAATGGTTCAAATACCCATTCGCTTATGTCAGGGAGACTTGTATGTCCCCCAAAGAAGTTGAATTACCTCCAAGAAAGAAGAGAGAGAATATTTATCAGAAAACAAACAAACAAACAAACAAACACCTTATTACTATAGTAAAATGATTTGCCTTGAATTACATGGTCGTTTTTTTTTTTTTCCTATCATTGTAAAAAAGCACTTGTGAGTTCAGTTCCATTGATTTCAGTTATAGAAAAATTAAGTTAAAATTTTCCTCTGTTAAGTTCAAAATTTGTATGCCTGAGATCTATGAGCCTTACAGATTTTAGTCATACTCACTAAAATGCATGTTTTTGTGAGACATAGTGATGATCTATAAAGTATTAAAACTGTAAAAAATTTTGCTTGTAATCTTAAAAAGAAAAATTTAGAGATTTATGTGCAAGGATGTTTACTCAAAATTCACTATAATAAAGAAAAATTGCTAACAACTTAAATATCCATGACTAAGGGATGAATCATATGTTAATGCAGTTACTCAGTTATGTTTTATAAAAATATTTACTTTATTTTTTACATTTATTTTTATATTTTATATTTTATAAAAATATTTTTTCTTATTTTTAAAATATTTAAAATATTTTGATATTTAAATGTAGATATACCATATGATCATGTTTTTTAAAAATGAAAGATGTATAAAGTATGTATTCTTAAAGAGATGATATCCCTTTGGTAGTAACAAAATCTGGTATAATCTGTGGTTTCTGTGACCCTGGATTCTGCATCTTAAACGTATTTCCAAAGTTCTTTTTTTAAGGAAATTATCTAATACAAATTTACCAAATCCCAGCTCAATTCCAAGATTTTCTGGTGGCTGCACAAATGAAGTCCATATTTATATTTATTCTCTTTCTCAGTTCATACAATATATCTTGTTTCTTTCACTTAGTCTGGCATTTACCCATATACAGTGGATTGCCCTGTCACCTAACTTGGTCAAATATGGACAATTTTTCTCCTTTTCTCAACTGCAGACTAATGAAGAGTAAATTAGAGTAAAGCTTAGAACAAGAAATTTACATTTTTGACTTGTCTCTTTTCCCCAGCTCCTAGATCTGTCTAACATTATGGGTCAGATAGTAAATACTTAATGCCAAGGGTACATATTTTTTTTTAAATAACACTTCTTTTCTTCCTGCCTTTATTTTCACCAAATTATGGGTCAGATATCTTAAACTTCTTGAATTGATTTATAAATGAACATAATAGAGAATTAATTGTATTTTTTAGTGCTCCTCTGGCAGCATAAAAGTTCTTTCTGAGTTGCAGGTCCAAATCGGTTCATCTTTTTCAACCCCTTGTTCTAGAATAAAATCTGTGAGGCCCTCCAATCGAGTTATTCCATACCTCAAGTAAAAATATGTATTTTGAAGTTTCATTTTTATATGAATCACAGTTAATCTGGACTCTACAATCAATTTCTACAAATACTGTCCACTGATTAAGGACCCCAACATTGAAACAATCCATCTACTTCCAGGAGTGTGTGCTGCTTTAAAAAAAAAGAAAGTGTCTTTCTAAACTAATGGTATGCCTCTTTAGAAATAGAAGACTATTTTGGAAGAATAAATAATTCTATCTATTATCTATCTGTCTGTCTGTCTATCTGTCTGTCTGTCCGTTCATCCATCCATCCATCCATCCATCTATCCATCCATCCATCCATCCATCTACCTACCTACCTATTATTATCCTCCCTTTCCTGAAACATTTAAGAGTAGGTTGAAAATGATTCCCTTTTACCTCTTAAATGTATTAGTGTTTATTTTTAAGAATAAGAGCATTTTCTTGCATCTTTTATATAACAACAATATGAATATTAAAATTAAGAAATTAACATTGATAAAAATTTATCAATCTACAATATATACATTAAAATTTATCAATTTCCCAATAATGTTGTTTAGAGAATTTATGTACATATTTATGAATTTATTGGCCCAGGGCCCAATCCAAGATTATGTGTTGCAGTTAGTATCATATATTTTAGTCACCTTAAATGTGAAATAATTCCCATGTCTATTTTTTAAGACCTTAATATTTTTGTAAAGAATAAACATCATTTTAAAATAAATATTTACTCTGGAATTATATATTATCTTTAATAAAATATATTATGTTACATGAATTTTGTGAAGAGGTCACAGTTAGGATCACTACAAAAGGTAAGAGATCATGGACTTCAATTTAAAATTTTCTTTTATCATCTTCTAGATTTATTATGATCTGTCTTTTTAGAGTGTGGAACCAATATGAATTTCCGTGTGAACACATAAAGTTTGCAATCAATACATCGATAACTTCAAAGATAATGGTGCACAGAAAAATATGGAAGCAGAGCAAGAGGAAGAGAATGAACACTAATAGAAGGAAGAGGAGGATTGGAGGAGGTGGAGCAAGAGGGAGAGAAAGAGAAGAAATAGTATCATTTTCTTAAGAATACCTCAGAAAGGGTTATACTTACTTATCTGAAAGTTATCCTGAAGGCTCTTCTACTGTTTAAGAAAGATTCGGCAAACATATTGAAAGTTTTTTTCTTTTCCCTCCAAATAAATAAGTCAGTAAATTACAATCCTTCAGGTCTTCCCAAAATACTGCAAGAAAGAACATTTCTCTTGGATATCCAATTTAATTACTTTAAGAGTGCTTGTTACAATATTTCATGGCGAATGCAAATACCCTAGAGATTTAGAAACCTGCTGGGGAAAGAAACGGTGAGGGTGCTTTGGTTACTTTTCTCAAGTTTTGTGGAATGCTAATGGAACTACAGCTGCACCTGGAAAAGTGTAAAGTACCCATGCTACAATACCAGGTAAAACTGTTTTAAGAAACACTGGAACTTATAAAGACCCAAATGGTTCATTAAAAAGTATTGTTGTTCGAATATTATTGAAAGATGTATATTAAAAAAACAATGTTAGCATTCTATAAGTCACTTAGAATCATGGTAAAACAGCTTAATGAACCAAATAAGTTAAATTTATTTCAGTGGCACAGTTCTTTGTTTTTCACAAAAGATAGTCAAAGCAATCTTTGACTGTTAGGACAATAAAGAGAACAAAATATCTTTAATAATTTAAAAATGAGTTATGAAATGATTTTAATTTTACTCTATCTCTTTTGCTTTCTCTCATTACACTATGAATCATCTACGCAGGGTCCAGACCAGGCCAGTGATTCAATTTTTTTACTTCAAAGATTGAACACGTTTCAATAATTATTGAGAAATATTAATTTTAATCTGAGAATGGTTCTGAAAAAAATTATTTTCTACCTTGTTGTTTACATTTCTTAACTGTTTTAAGAATTAGTGAATAGTCATTTTGTTGATATATGCTATTTCTCAGCTGAATATCTCTTGAGAATTGCACTAAAGATGCAGTAATTATTTTTGTCACTTTCATAAAAGTCAGTAAAATACATATTTAATGTTACCAACATAATGCTGTGGGCAATTAAAAAGACAAATATTGTTGATAGCTATATTTTGAAAACATTTCTAAAAAATTCTACACTATTTACAATGTTTCTCTGTGTTCACAGTATCCCTGATGTGCAACTGTAAAAATATTGGCTCAAACCTCCTTAAGAATTGCTTTGTGGATCCCACTGGTGGATATAATGACCTCTTTCACCTTGTCAAAAGGGCAAACTTGTCAAGCTCACAGTATAGTCAATACTCTGAAGAGCATCCCTTCAGTCTAGAAACATGGACCAAGCAGGGACTCCGAAGTGCAGATGCTGAGATGTGCGAACCTGACAGAGACAAATAGTTCTAGGACTCACCAGCTGATCAAGGACGAAGGGACACTCTGCCTCTGAGGCTGAAGCCCACTTAGATTTCTCCTGTATCACTTAATGAGGTGAACAGAAACTTAATTCTTTGAAGTGCCTGATTTAAGAAGCTAAAAAGCAAAGGAAGCCTTTTTGCTTGATCTGATTCTTGTTATTAAAAGAAGCAGAGGAGATAAAACACTTTCTATTTTTATCTATTGATGTGTTTTGAGGTCAGTATTTTAATCTGTTCATCTATACTTGCCCTCTGCCCTCATTTCAAAGTTTCTATTCACTTCTGATTAAGAGTGTCAATTAATTTTTTGATATATCCTTTAGCTGATTACAGTTAACTTTTTCCAATTTGAAAGTTTGTCTTATTTCAATTGACTTATCATTCATTTTGCATTTCAATTTCATTAAGAACTCCAACAGAAAATTTCAGAAAATTTACTAAAATAAATTAATCTATTCTGATATCCTTTCCAGGGTAAGTAAATAAGAAATCTGGATCTGCTTCCTTTCCAATCACAGTCCATTGCTAATGTCTTTCAAAAATTTTCTATAAGAAATGATTTCCCCCCTTTTTCCTTTACTAGCCAGATTCGCTTTATGCCACCAAAGTTCTAGATATTATTAATTAAAATGCTACCCCACATTATAGAATTGCAATGACCTTCTGAATGTTTCTGCAAATGCCCAGGTCAAGAGAAAGTTGTGGCTTATGATTCTGTCCTTGATCTGCTGTTCCTGCTTAGTCATTTCAGTTTATGGATCTAATTGCTATCTAATGCATGATGCTTCCATTTTTAAGGGTATCAATACAAATGTGATAGTCAAGCCTCTTCCACAAATACTTTACCCTTACATGACATTTGTGTGAAGGACATACATTAACTGAAGGTTTTGGAGAGATGGGGAGATTTACAACACAAACATGCTAATAGCTCCATGGGTTCAGACATCATGTTTTAAAACTACTACATTCATAGTCCTGTACTTCTCTGAAATTAATGCTCACACTCTTTTCATTTTCCTCATGACTATGTCATGTCACCAAACTATTGTTTACTTTTAATACAAAAAAAAAAAAAGTCTGTGGAACTTTTTGTTTAGCTCCACCCTACTCATTCCAACAGGGGTCTCAACTGCTATCCCAAATGGCTTATTATCATTATAATTAATAAACAATGGCTTATTTTCTTAAATAATAATATTTTTTTTATTTTTTAAAAAGAAATAAATATTAACTATGAAAAGATTAAAAAATCATTTTATCACACTTTACCACATTACCAATATTAATATGGTTATAGATGTTTACCCTTCATTACAGACTTTGTATTTAGGTTATCTATAATTGAAATTAAGCCTAAAAAACAGAGTAATTTGTAATTCTTTTTTTTTTTTTTTTTTATCTTTCCTTTGACTTTCAGACCGAAGGACTGCCAATCTTTATTCCCAGCATTGTCACTGAGCTTACATTGCATTGTGGTGACAGTACAACTACCAGCATCAGTATCAATATCCTCCCTGGGAATACAGCAAAACTAGACTCTTACCTTTGAGAGGCCTTGGCACCTATTGAGTATTTTAAAGTTAAGTAAATGCTGTGAGAGAAGCTGCAGATTCTGAAAGCAAACTTGTCTTCTTGAGATGATGACAATCAGCACAAATGATCTGCCTTTAAAATATCTGATTCACCTTTACCCTTTCCCGTGTTTTAATTCTGTTGTTTCTCCAAATATCTTGCATTTTCTGTGAACACCTGACTGTTGCTACTGCAACTGATACTATTCACATCTTAGATAGCATGTTATGAGGCAGTGAGTACTGATAAACTACCAATGATGTATAGACTATATGGAACCACTCTTGTTCATTTTTTTCTGTAAAGTGTAAAGGCATAACTAAGCCCTATTTCCATATCTTGATACTAGTCATATAGCTAGCTATTAAGAATTGGATAGCTCAAATGTAACTGTGTATGTTAACCAGCTGGAATAAAATTTATTATGGTAATAGCTTCATTTCTCCGCTTAATCTTCAAATTTTAGTTTAAACTTCCTGAAGTTAGAGATTTTATTCTAAAATTCAATTTTATTGGGTAGATGAATAGTGGTATTAGGAAAATTACTTAGTCTCTAGGAGTCTGTTTCATCATCTATAAAACTGGAATAGTAAAGAAATTTATAAGGACCATTGCATATGTAAAAATATAGCTTATATGTAGAGCAATAGTCACTAACTCAAATGCCCCCATAAGCCATGTTGGTCACATAAATTGGTAAATCCAGGTCTGAGGTCTAAGAGAATTGGAATTTGCAGGGCTTTTGAGACCAGCAACAGATGAAGGTATTTAAATACAACTTGTCTTGGTCACACAAAACATTATGAAACAAAATCTGGCCACAATTTACTTGTTACTTATAAAAATATTAGTATGCAGGAGGTTCAAAAATGTTAGTTATCTTTTTCATTTCCACCTTCCTTCGACTTCCTACCCTGACATATTGGTGACTCCAGGCTTATGAGTGGTAATCAAAGTGAAAAATAAAGATGCCTAAAGCATTTTCTATGTTCTTAAAGATCACAGAAACTCTTGTGGAGAAACAGCAAGTAAAAACACCAGTCAAAAACAATAACGGAAATTAAAGAGTAGCAGAAGATGCCACTCCAAAATATGACTGTAGGAGCTCAGGACAAGCTATCTCAAAATATACTACTCTAGTATTTTGATTGTTTTGAGCTGTAGGCCCTTGGAAAACAGCCGATGCTGGAAGAGGCTTTCTCTGAATGCTTATCTGCGTAAAGGCAGATCCACCAAAAAGAATTCAAATCCTGTAAATCTCCTCTCTGGGAGTTTCATTAACCTGGGAAAACTGACTCTTATCACAGGAGAGGAGACTAGAAGTAGACATCACACCCAGATAAACTTTATCACAGTTTATCCTTACTTCCATCTATTCTTCTAAGAGCCCATTCATTGTTTCTAAAAATCATTTACTCTCCCCTAAGAGGCTTACATTCCCTTTCCCCTTTCCCTACTAAGATAGTATTTAATCCTGAATTCTAAAGCCACCTCTTTTAGTTACTCACATTTCCCTGGGTATCTCCCATGTATATATGAGGTATATATGTTAATAGGTTTCTGTTTGTTTTGCTCTTATTTATCTTTTATCACAGGGATCTCAGTTAAGAACTCAGGTGGGTAGAGGAAAAGTTATTTTTCCTCCCCTACAAAATGTAAACCATTGTCCTATATACAATGAAATCACCAAAGAAGAATCTACTTGTTGGGGTCATCAGAGAGGATTTCATACATAAGCCGGCATTTGAGCTGGCTCTTGCATTAAATAAGGTAGCCAAGGAAAAACAAGCGGGTGCCAAGGGCATTTAAAATTGCAGGAAACATTAGCACAACAATATAAAGACTATACATTGTGATAATTTACCATCTTAGAATCTTGTATTTGACTAATTAGACAATCAGAGAATACATTCTGCAAGGCCACAAAAAAAAACTAGATAAATATTTACCTGGAATCTTTAATTATTCATCAATACTTTGAATTCCTAATGCTTTTACCAAAGATTTATTCCCTCTACCTAATATGATTTGAATGGATGTTTCCTTATATAACACATTATATAAAAAAGCTTAAAACTCAGCATTTTCAATAGGTTTCAATAATATAATAATTTTGGAAGACTTGTTTGAGAATAACTCATAATTACTATTGGCATTCTTTATCTTTTTACTTAGGCCAAAGGGCACCAACATTCAATGTTATTTGTTTTATTCTTTTGACTCTCTAATGGTTTACTGCTTTGTGTTGAGAACTTATTACCCCTGATCTGGACTTTTATGATATCCTGCTACACTCAGCCTCTCCTCCCACTAAATCTACTCTGAATTAATCTTTCTAGAATACAATTTTGGTTTTATTATTTCTCTGCTCAACAACCTATAGTGATACCCCATTAACTATCAAATAATACAAATAATTACAAAATAACTACTAATTATTCAGCTTGGTTCAAACTGTATTGACAAATAAATTAGAACAGAGGTAAATAAGGTTTAAAAGAAGCAAAACAAACAGAATTCTGATTTTGAATCACTAGCACCTTCTAGATTTAAATCATAGTTCCATGTCTCTTTTGTATGACTTTATGTTAGCTGCTTAACATTTTCCAATGTTGGTTTCTACAACTAATTAATTACAAGTTTTTAAAAGTTGCTGTGAAGAGTTGTTGTAATGATTACAGGTAATATAATAGATGTTTCAATATTCGTAGGGAAAAAAAAACCCAGAAATGTTCTTGGTTAGGTTCTGGCAGCATAAATATAAGAATTTCAGACTAATATTCCAAAGAACACAAGGGGACTCAAAAATATGCCAGAAGAAGACATCCAGGAGGTAAACAGGTCATCAAGAGCGATTAACAGCATGTCATAGGAGGAAAATAAATTCAGGGGATTTGCAATAGGTCCAGGTAGTCCATTAGCAGGAAGAAATTATCCAAAGAAGAAATTAATTGAGATCAGAAATTTTATACAGCTGACAGACAGCACCCAGTCTCAGCAAATGGAGTTGCCAGGGCAGAACTCAAGTACCATGGGGATATAAGAAATCATGAAAACTAGCAACAAGATTCGGCTGATTCCAAGGTGCTGATATAGAATAAGGGCATCTTTTGATTTCCCTTGCTTTTGAGCTCAGAAATGGTTGAATGTATAGGGTAATGACATCTGGAATAAATAATATCACCCTGGGAGTGATGTTTGCATTAGAGTAGTAATAGAGATCCAATCCAGACTCTTATGTAATTTTCTTATTAAATTTGAATAGTTTGGGCTTTATAAATATTATTTTCATCTATAAATGAAATTTTCATTGTAACAACATACTCTGAGTAAAGTCAATAGTTACATATATTCTCAAATAGAACACTGTACAGTAATGGTCTGTAATAGGAAAGAAGATAAATGTATAACTAAGCATCAAAACTTGAGATCCGTGGTAGAAAGAAACATGTATACCCCAATTAAGAAGATTTAGACCAAATTTGTTTAACAAAACCTTTCTATGTTCCAGACATTTTTATTAACTCAATTTTACAAATGTGAAAACTGAGCAGAGCAATTTTAAGTAACTTATTTCAGGTAATACTGGCAGAAAGTGATAGAGTGAGAATTTTAACTCAGTAAGTTTGGTTCTGCCATATTTTTATTTTTACTTATTTATTTATTTTTTGAGACTCCATGTTTTCAATCGTCATTCCATCTTGGCTGATTATACGTTAATAAATGATTAAATAATATCAACCAGAAGAAAACTAGATACCGTTGAAAGCTAAATAAAAGTAACTCCAAATGTATGTAATTCAGACTTGCTGTGTAATACACCACCCAAAACTTAGAGACTTAAAATCAACAACTGTTTGTTTAGCTCAATCGGCTAAGAGATTCTTCATGTCTGAATCAGCTCAACTGATCTCTGTGGGGTACACTCAGTTGGATGGTCTAGAATGGCTTCATTCACATATCTGGCACCTAACAGGCTTTTGATCAGAATGCCTTGGTCTCATCTTCCAACAGGTTAGCTCAGGTTTACTCACAGGGTATTTTCAGGATTTCATAATGAGTCCGGGATTGTACACAAAAGAGCAAAAACCCCATTATGAAAATTGTTTTCAAGACTTGACATTTATGATTGTCAACATGAGGCAATGTTCCCTATGCCCAGGAGATATTTGACAATGTTCGGTGATACCTTTTTGGCATAGTCAGAATGTTGCTACTGGCACTTAGTAGGTAGCCATCGTAGATGTTGCTAAATATCCTACAGTGATCAGGACAATCTCCCTCGACAAAGAATTATCCAGTCCAAAATGTCAACACTGCAGAGGTCTAAAATCTGATCAATTCAGATTATATTTGTTAATGTCCTATTAACCAAAGAAACACACATGGCCTACCCTATTTCAAGCTGTGAAAACAACGGAGTCCACCTCTTAATAAAAAGAGAAGATTTTTGTGGCCATATTTTGCAATCTGACATTTCAATAATAATGTAAATTACTTGATAAAAAGAAGTAAAAAAGGTGACAGCACAGCAGCAGCAAGTAGCAGTGGAAGCTCAAGAAATAGATTAGAATGGATTAAAAGAGTTAAAGAGTATTCAACAGGACGGCAAACCTGGGAGGTTTTTTTTTAATATTCTGTTTTAATTTAATTAGACTTTATGCATTCATCTATGATTAAATATGATCTTTTCACAACCTTAAAGAGATGTCTGTATTTCAAATTGGGTTTTATATATTTAAAACACTAAATTAATCCATATCAATAGGATATTAGTCTATATATACAGTATATTTCAAAAGATGAAAAATAATTGTAATTGAGCAATAAATCTATCCATAGTAATTACTGAGGCATTTATATAGTTCTTAGTGCTAAATCTATTTATATTTTTCCTCTTTCCATAAATGTAATTTTTGCTAAAGGATAAATTAAAAATCAACGTGTCTTACTGAAAGATCAATAACTACTGACCGTATCATAAATAGAGACTTTCCTGAGGGAATTGGTTTCTTATGTTCATTGTCATTTGAAAGTTTCTTAAATCTTAGTCATTTTTAGTTAGGAAGAAGAAATAGAGAAAGAATAGAAAGAATTTAGCTTTTTAAACTATCTACTACTATTTTAGAAACCTCATGCACACAGATTAAATGTTTGGATTTGAAAAAAATTTTATGCTTAGTGATCTAGCTATACCTATATGATGTAAGATACCTGGTAATAATGTTAATGTTTTTGTTGATTTTTGTTTCCAAATACATGGGGTTTTAATGTCAAATGTAAGAAAAATTATAATTGATAATTATCATTATTATCATTATAACTGATAGTTTACCTTTAAAAAGCTAAAAATTACATAAAATATTACATGAACGAACTATAAAATTATTGATAACCATTTTTGCCTGTACAAATTACAATAATATGTGGTTCAAATTAATATCATTAGCTAACTCAAATTAAGATAATCTGTCTAATTTTTAAAAGGTTTGGCAAATTTAAAAGTATTGCCTAAAAAAAAATCTTGCTGTATGATTTGGAGATCCTAAAAAAAAAACAACTTCCTTAAATCTTTATCAAACATATGTGATTATGTCCTGTGCAAATTAAGATTTCAAAAAAGATGTTAAGATATATACCACCAGAAAATTAAAAATTAAAAAGCAGCTGTTGGAAATGTTTCTATCATTATAACCCATAAATGTACCACAAAATCTAAGTGTATATGTATGCACAAATGCCATTGTAATAAAGGATGAATTTGCTCATAGAAATGTAAATATTTTTCTAAAGAAAGATACAAGTTTCTCCTTATGAAATCTTTTCTTCGAAATTTTAATGAGAAGCAGCGTGTTGAAGTGAGAAGAGGTTTGCCTCTGGGGTCACACAGACCTCACTTTTCATCTTAGCTGGGCTGTTTCTTAGCACTAGTCTAGATCTTATCGTTAAGTAAGTTCTCAGAGGCTTAGCTTACTAGTGTATAAAATGAGATAATAATCCTATCCTACTGTGTTTGTTATGAAGGATAAAGGAAATAGCACATACAATTTACTTATCACATGTTAACTTACAGTATATGCTCAATTAATACAAGTAGTTTATTATTTTCTATTATTTTTGCAAACATTTTTGTATTAGAAGTTAATATATATCAGATTCTAATTAAGTTGTGCACATTATGCTTTATCTTAGCTCCTTTTTAGCTCCCGAGATTTCTGAATTCGTATTGGAGGAGAAAATGAGAAAAGTCTCTGAGCTTCACCAATTTAAATTTACCTATTTCCATTCTTTTCATTTTTCTCATCCCAATTTTTTTTCCATTCTAAAACATTCTTCCTTGCTACCGCTTTATATAACATATCCTTTAATTTAAATATTTTAAAAATTAAATAAGAATTTAGTGCATTCAATTTCTACCTTTAAAAATAAAATGTTAAATTATACAATAAAAAATAGATCTAGGAAAAGTTATCTAAGTAGTCAAATAGTCTTGAGTTCCTGACTGAAACATCAGTCTGTATGTTTGAGCAATTGTGTCTGAAAAACAATGAACTTCTTTGGCTAGCACTTGGAAAATATTCTCTATGTTTTCTCAATGTCAAAGTGATTTTCAATTTATCTCAGATGTGAGAGATAGCCAAAATGATCTTAAATAAAATGCCATGTTCATTAATTCTATCCCTAAGGAAAATATGATACATAACCAATATTCCTTTCATTGATTATGTACAGTATGTTAAATAATCACATTATAAAACTTGAGAGACAGAATCATAGATGTATGCAGACTACAAATAGTCCCCCAAATAAAATATTTCTGTACAAATCTTTGGCGATCAGCTATGGCAGGAAGGCAATATAAATTGATGCACTCATTTATCTTCACCTCTTCAGAGACCAGCTTATATTTTTCACTGACTACATTAATACATTCTGCATGTTTGACTATGAATAGTCACTGCTTTGAGATACATTTCAACAGCCCAGAACAGTTTAATATTATCAAGGTTACAGCTGTACTTGTTCATAAATAATTCATTTAAAATGCATTTTTTTTTAATTAAAAGTAGGTCATATGATTCATTTTGAAGTCCTGTGGGTCGTTGGAAGATCATCTGGGATGATTCATTAATACCTTCTCTAAAATCTGCAGTTTGCTACCCCACATTTGTTCATAAATGAACTGAGTAATGCCTATACTTCCTAGGTTTTCACTGTAAAATTCACAGAGGCATCTTCTATTAGCACCTCTATGGATTTAAAAACAATATAGGTTCATCATACTTCAATACACAGATACTAGCCATGAGGTGCTTGGAAAACTTTGCTCATTTGTCAGGCTAAATTGTAGTTCAGACTTGGCAGCAAAGAAAATAGGGCATCATGTTTTTACTTATATATAACATTACTGGTAACTGCAAACTGACACAATAAAATAGAAAATAGTTTAGGATATCTGTGGTTACACAAATCTATCGCCACACTTAAGGTCTTTGGGGGACATGACTTTAAAATGGAGTAGCTATTTCAAAGCTGATTTTCAGCTCTGTTTTGAACGGTTACTGAATAATGGTCCATAACCTGACAGGTGAATATGATTCTCCTAAGATTTGGCATTTGAGGACTCGCATGAACTATTTAGGAGTAACAGTAACTCCATACAATTCATTGCAGGACCAGTGGCACTCTAGTGGCATCAACGGTTAATGCACCTTTGAAAGCACAAGTCATCTGAGCAATTAGTTCACCTGCTAGAGATGCCGAGGTCACAAATTTGATTTCTATAAGAATTCCCTTTTCTTTTCAGAAAAAAAGGAAAGAATAGTCAAGACCAGAGATACACACACAAATTTATCTCATAAGATAACCTGGTTTAGGTAATGTCTTGTACCATCTCACATGTATTTCAAACTCTCCCTCTTTACCAGTTTTCCCATCTAAACGTATGAACACATATAAGTCTTGCTCATCTTGAACATTTTAATTATAAAAATATAATCTTCCATTAACATTGTATCTCCTCTTTATGTATTTTAACTATATAATTAGGTTTATTCTTTCTTTTTAAGACAGATGATCTTCACTTCTTTGCTTATTCTTCAGCTTGGATCAATCTAATATCCAGACCACATTGCCCCCAAAGCAGTATACATTAAGGTCAATGATAGGCTACAAAATTCACTGAACATTAGTGGTATTTCTCTTGCCCCAGTGTCCTCATACTTGACACTCTGACATTACATCTTCCTTTGCTTGTACGACATTACTTTCTTCTTCCGCCACTTTGATAGTTTCTTTTTAGCCTTTCTTAAGAAATATTCTATACTTTAGATGTCTGTGTTTTCTTTCCCCTAGTCTTTCCTCTATTCGCTACATATTCTGGACAGATATCCATATAAAAATTTCTTCAGAAATGACTGAAGAGTTGTTAGATCCCAAATATGCATGTCAAAACCATAGTTTCTACTACAGATTTCAATACATTTATCCAATAGCGTATCGTATATTGTAGACCTCTACTTAGCAGTTCCAGATATATCTTAAATTCAATGCTTAAAATAGACATCATCTTTATTTCCTCAATCTGTTTTTTTTTTCTTTCTCTCAGTAAATGACATTATCACTTACACTCACCCAAACTTCAGAGAAAGTGGAGTTGTGTTTAGCTATTGTCTGAGTACAGGCTGCTTTCAGCCCTCTCTAAATACAGGAGTGCCATCTCCTTCCAACAATCCTTCCAGGTTAACCAGAGATATATAGCTTTTTTTTTTTTTTTTTTTTTTTTTTTTTTTTTTTTTTGAGGCTTATAGATGTCTTGTTAAGATTGTGAGAAAATTTCGCAAGAGATAAACTAGACAGGGACCAGAAACAACTTCATTTAATGAAGAAATATAGATGAGCTTTACTCCCACTGGGTGGACATTAATCTGAGTGCTAGCTCCTGACCGCAGGAAGATTTCATCAGGTATCTATGACAAGAGCAGCTAGTATAGGTCTGGGCACAGCGAGAACAGTAGCAAATGATGTTTCAGTTTCCAAATGGCTCTGATGACTGAAACAAGCCCCTTCAAAAAGATTATTTACCAAAATGTGTATATGACCCATCGCCTTTAGCCCTGTCTCTAAGGTCTCTTAAAAATGCTCACCGCTTTTTACTCTTCCTCCTCTCCTCATTATGGTATAATGCCAAAACCAGACAAAACTCTGGGCTTCCTTCTGTTATCCTTCATATTTTTTTCTCTGATAAATGAATACAGAACTAACTACTAGAGTTGGAGAAATGTGAATAACAGGAGGGAGAAAATCAGATGATATTTTAAAAGTAATATTCTGCCGCATTAACAACAAGAATTATTCCAACCTTTCCTCTCTCTTCATATATAATTGTATTGCCTCCTTTTCCTGCTGAGTGGTGATAATCTAACTTCCAGATTTCTGTGTCATCACTAGCAAAATTAACGCCCAGAAGTCTATATACACCTTACCACGAACTTTTAGCATTATCCTAGGCAATTCCTTTGTCAATATAAGGAGCTAAAGCCTACAAAATTTTCAAATCCAAGACACAAGTGTGACTAAGAGACATAATCCAGCACAAAGAGTGGTCAGAGACATCTCTAAGATGGAGAGTTCCAAGGGGAACAATTTTTGTTACTGTTCTGCTTTTGAAATTGGGGGCTCTAAGACTAGACTAAGGAGTTTTATCTGCCCCAACAGTTTGCCCTAGGTGCAACTATCAGCAATAAGACTGTAATAGAACAGAATAGGTAAGGCCTTTGTTGCTGTAACATTAATATGATAGCTTTTAGTAAGGCTCAAAATAGATGGTGTCATCAATTGCTATTACTCACATATAGGAAATGTAGTTCTCAAAATCCATGGATACTTGACTTTTAACTCTACTTAGATTTATACCTCTAGCATATTTTCTTTATATGGCTATGAACACTGATTCTAGTACCAGCTCTCTTCTCATCCCCATTTATAACAGCCCCTCACCACAACAATACATGCTTTTGAACTTTTGACTTCCTCAAATCTCCAATCATGTGATGTTTCGTCATAGTCTCCCTTTTGTTTCTCAGAACAAGATGGTGGTTTTTTTTTTTTTTTTTTTTTTTGTCAAATGTCTGACAGTTTGCTTACCCTTGTCTATAACCCTTCACTCAGAGATAAATGGGCAATTATGGAATATATATCAATCAGTTATTTAAAAATACTTTAGTGATATTCCTATGATGTAGACGAAGCTGGTCTATTTCATCTCAAAGAAGAATTTACAACTCACTACATCTTTTCACTTTCACTACAATTATGGTTTTTATCTATGCTATTTCTCTCTCAAAATGAAACTCAGTAGAGAGACAGTACTCTACTCAAGTATGAGTCAAAGCAAATCTTCCTTGGGAGCAGGACCCTCCGTGTTCTCTCATTGTTTCAAGTGCAACTGCACGTTTATCCAAACAGGAATCACATCCAAGATAGAGAAATATACTATATTCCCTGAATAGATTTAAAAACTGAGCCCTTGAGATAAAAAAAAAAAGATGTCCCATGATCACAATATAAGATAAAAATAGAAAGGGTACAGAACAGGTACTAGTGTCATTCATGGATCACAATGACCTAGGGTTTAGAGAATATGATTATAAATTATGAATAGTATATTAATCTGTTCATTGTTATCGTGGATGATTGAAGATCTCAATAAAGGACTTGAGGATAAAATAAGAAGGTGGAAATAAATATGACAAATTAAATTTTGAGTTTTATTTAAAATGAACAACTAGCACAGATATAAACAGCAGTAGTAAGAAGAGCATATCATTCCAAGAACTCTAAGGGTTTGACTTATAAAATCAATATTACAGTAAAAGTTAAAATGTTCCCAAAACTAAAAATGAGCTAATTCATTTAATAACCCCAAAGTATGAAAATAGCAATGATATCATAAATGAGATTCAGAGAGGTAAAACTTTGTGGTGTATACTCACTACTTCATAAAGGAGCATATAAATAATCTTATATACCTGAAAGAAACTCTCTGTTACTGAGCAGGGATTGCCCATTAGACTTCTCATTGATTTGGATGAAATAACTGTCAAGATTTTCTTCCAACCTGTCCTCTGAATCTAACTCATGAATTTACTTTATGATATCTAATCCAGCATTCTTGATATTAAAATCCTACTAAAGTGGGTGACTTCATTAGAAGGTGGACATAGTCTAGTTTACTAAGTTCCTTCCAAAAAAAGTGTATTATTATTCACTGTACATGAAGAAATTGATTTCTATATGTCATATCATTTTTTGACGTTTAATAAATACATGGGTGCAACCAACTCTGTGGCATTGAAAATATTGTTTTTCTCAATAGGTCAAATTGAAAATCAAAAATCTCAAACTGTGGCAAATTCTCCTAAAGACCTCACTGGCTAGGGTAACATAATTTGAGTTGCCTTTCTTAGCAAACATCAATCTTGATTTACACCTTTTCAACACAATGTAGAAGACCTAGATTAAATGGAGTTCATGTGAAAAAAATTACCAAATTACTCAGTAATAAAAAAAGTAATTAGCAAGTTCTAAAATAATTAAATGTAGTATCAAAAGAAAAAGAAATAACAGGCATAACAAAGATTATATCTAGAGACTTGCCTGGGATCTTAAATTCACTGATGTTACTTTTAAGAGAGAATTACTGTGATAGCTATTTGTAAGTATGTATAGGGTCATCAATAACTAAAGTGTTTTGATTTGTTTCATGTGAATCTAAAAGGACAGAACCAAGAGTTATGGGTGAAAGTAAAAGGGAAATAAATTTCACTTGTCTCAATGAAATAAGTTGCCTTTCAGGGTGGTGTTTCTAAGTTTTATACTGGGTTAAGAGATCTTTTAAAATTCCCACATTGCATGAAAGTTGGGTTAAATGACTTCTAAGTGACATTCTAACTTAGAAGATTCTATGCTTAATGTGCTTAGTACAAGATTAGTTATGAAGCTTGTATGTTCTGAGTCCTGGTCCAAACTTCTCTCCATTATTTTCTCTTTTTATTACCAGAAATTGTGATTTTTTTTTTTTTTTTTTTTTTTTTTTTTTTTTTTTTAGGACATGGAGAAGATACTTATTTACCTGTTGGTTTGTTATACATTTTTCTGCATAATTGTGTTATGATTTGAGTTGCACGAAAGAGGCAGAAATACCTTCAAATAACATAAGATTGTTATTTCCTACACAAAAACAATCACTTGCAACCAGATAAGGAAAATGACCCTGAATATATCTTCTTCTCTTAGTCTTATGTAGTATTGTCCCATGGTTGGTAACTGCATGTTTGAAAACTAACTCACATGAAATATGAGATAGTCAATACTAACTTTTCATACAAGAAGTTTCTTATTAATCTGCCACAAGCAACTCCATTCCTGATATGGCAATTAGGAGGTAGAGGGATAATTCATTAATCATACACTTGTGAAAAAATAGGTTATGTAGTCTGTTTTGTCTGCATTGAACAAAACACCAAATGCAGAAATGTTTATTATACTCTGCTTCATGAAAATGAAGAAAATGGGACATAAACTTAGCATTTAATTTCTGTAGAATCCTGTTGTATTTGAAACCATCTTTTTATTATCATCACTTCAGGATACACAAATCTTGAGTTTCCAAATGACAGACTAACAGCAAGGGAACACTGATCATGGAAGCATTGACAATTAAAGAGCAAAAGCCAGGGTTGTTGTGAAGCAATTAACTGAATGTAAGCAATACTAGTACGATATATCCAACAACATCCAAAGTGTTGAAAGCAAGAGTCAAATAACAAAAATGGCATATATGATTTGTGCATTTGTTAACAAACAATATTAGAATAAACTTTTGTTTCTTTTGAATAGGGGAATGCAACATTTAATTTATAGATTCCAAATGAAGAAAACATTTGTTAGCTTCTAAAGGTTGTATGCCTATCTTGCCTTACAATTTAGTATCTTTCCACTAAGTGATGTTGACTCTATTTTAAAATTCAAATAATAAAGTACGGATTTATTTAAATACTATAATAAGATAATTTCCTGAATTCTTTTGATTTTGGATTTAAAATATCAAATTCTTTACAAAAGTATTATTTTGCTTAACATTTTTATATCCATGCTACCCTTAAATTTGAGCAGAATACATTATTTGACTCTAACATCTAAAATCTGGATATTAAGTAATTAATTAATTTTGCTATTATTGTTCAGAACACACACATACACACAAGTTCACTTAAAGCACAGAGTAGAATCCCTTAAATAAGCAGTCATGAGCAGAGGTTCAGAGCTACTCTGACATTTATAAAATAGAGTTCATAATTGTTTTTCTTACATTATTTTGTAAAATCCAAATATTTTTCCTTGTTCTGTCCCTACCTTCTTTTCATGTAACATTCCTAGCTTTGGGGAACAGAAGAAACCTAACATCAGAGTATTCACTGGTTCAAGGATACTCTTACTTACAAGTGCAAACTTCCAGACCCATAGCTTCTGACCCAGCCTCCACTCCTACACCATAGCAGGACAGGATGCCAATCTCTGGGCACAGTTTTGAGTTTTACTGCTCCTCCCCCTGAATCCAGCCCTCTCCTGCCACCCAGTCCCAGTATTGGAGACTACCAAATATATACACAATCTTGTTGGTGTTTGGATGGGGAGCAGTGGATAACAAGACTGAAATTATAAATGTGATCATGAATTGAATGCTTTATCCTGTAGGTCTCTAAGATCTATTGAATGTTTTAAAGCAAGTGAGTTAATGATAAAAGTTGTATTTGAGAAGGATACATTTTCAGTGGCATGCAGAGTATGTGTGTTAGCAGAGATACCAGCACACAAATAACCAGTACAGTGTAGATAAGATAAAAAAAGAATTATGACCTCTGCCCTGCAGTAGCTTAAACAGTAGTCCCAACCCCATCCATAATTTCTTTTCTTTCCATAGTTTCAGTTACCCATAGTTAACCATAATCTGAGAATATTAAATGAAAAATTCCAGAAATAAATAATTCACAAGTTTTAAATTGCACACTGTTCTGGGTAATGTGATGAAATCTCTAACTATCCCACCCCATCACTCCTGGGGTGTGAATTATCCCTTTGTCCAGGGTATCCATGATGTATATGTTACCTACCTATTGATAGCCTTCTCGGCTATCAGATCAACTGTCACAGTATCACAGTGCTTGTGTTAAAGTACCCTTATTTTATTTAATTATGGCCCGAAGAACAAGGGTAGTTAGTGGTGCTGGCAATTCATATATGCCAAAACATAAGTCCTCTAAAATGTTTATATTAAGTGAAAAGATATGTATATGTAAGAAAAACTTAGTATATATAGGGTTCAGTACTATTCACTGCTTCAGGCATTCGCAGGTGTTGTAAAACGTATCCTCCATGGATAAAGGGAAGACAACTGTAATTTTTTTGAAAGGCAGAACCAAGACATGTTAAATCATTTCTTCTGTTCACTGAAATTAGCTGAATACTGTTGCTGTAAAATAAGGGGTTCATTTAATTATATAACAAAAATGAGAACAATACACATATATGTCAATATTTTGAAGTTTATGGATGAGAACATTCATGTCATTGTAAGTCAGTAAATGCAAAATACCAGGGACTGTGGCTTTATAGAACTTTTGAGTCTTTATCATAGATACCAAATAAAATGCAAAAAATGTACAAAAGACAGTAAAGCCATAGAAAAATATTGAAGTTCTATTATAGAATATCAACTCTTTTACACACCCAGACATTTGCCTGGTGATTTCTTTCCACATGTATTTGTTTAGGAGAAAGAAACTGGATAATAAAATGGGAAGCAGTTAGAATTCGAGGTTACAAAAACAAGGCAAGGGGTAGATACACAGAAGTGCCCACGTTGGATTGCACTTCTGCTGACAGCGTTGTTGTCAGAATGTAAAAGGATAACCGAAAAAATCAGCATGAGAACAGCAGTCTTGTCCACAATGCCTTTAGAGAAGAATAGCCTTGGTTTGTGAATAAGTGCTCTTTGTATTTCTGGCTCAGCTTTGCCTTGTCTGCTGCCTAATTCAGCCCACATTTATCCGCTGGCTGCCACTTTCTATGTACGCGCTAACACTATTTATTCCTTGGCAATGCTCAGCTATGTAGCGTTACCTGAGGCACCATTACAATGTCAGTTTAGCTGGTTAGAACAAAATGCTCAGTAATCTAAAGGCACAAAGGAGTGGTATAATCAGGTCATTTGGCTTTGTACAGAAAAGCTCTCCCCTGCAAGGCCCAAGGCTGTCATTCTCACTCCTGCCCCTTAAGAACAGTGGAATTGAGCTGATATACCATCGCAGTCTGGGAAACCATTCAAAGAACTTGCTATGACAAGAGGGTCATTCTAGGGATGCCATCCTGTGGGATGGCTACATTGTTTTCCCACTAGTTGTTTAGAGGTTTGTTTGTCTTTGTTATAATACTTTGATGTAGCCTATGTCAGCCTACAATTTGAACCGCTACTTCGATAATCTATTACAACATGCCTACTTCATATGTAGAGGATATTGAGAACGTCTGTAATAGGTATGTAGTCACACCTGGTCCTGGATTGGATGGGATCCAATATTTGTAGATAAGGTCAAAACGTGGTGTTCTTAAGTGGTATTTACAGGTGGCCAAGAAGCCCTATATGTGTTGCCATACCGCTATTTATCAGAGCCATAAAGAATAAAAGGTTTTGCTACAAACATCCTTTATAGACATCTAGTTTGATTTAAAACTTGATGTTATATTTACATCATGCCCGGACTTGTACATTGTCACATGTAAGGACAGAAACACTGGATTGCTTCTTTATGTCTAGTCTAAAGCAATTTCAATTTTCACCAATGTTATTTGTTAACACTGAGGCATGCAGAAAAACTGCTTTTATATGAGAAGTCAATAAAAAATTTAATTGTTTATGTGGCATATTTATATTTTTATTGTGAAACAGAACATTTTACAAATATTAATCATGCCTATCAACTAAACAAATTATAAAATTAAAAGCTCATAGGATTGTCCCTATTTTATTGAACAAAAACATGTTCAGATATATTTAAACTCAAATATGACAATACAGGGTAGGAAAATAAGTCTGCTATTTTAAATGAAATTTCAATGAATAAACACCATTTACTCTTAGAAGAAAGTGAATAATCCTAGTGGATAGAAAAATTTTAATATGTAGAGATAAATGAGTCTCTCAATTATTATTTTTTATAATCTGAGAACATGATATACTGTCTAGCACATTGTAATACCTTAATACAGAAGACCATATGGCCTGCAAAATGTGGAAATGCATAACAAATATAATTCTATCATAGAAGCAGATGAAGGCATGAGGTTTTGGAAAAGCAGAGTATATTAGATCTTAGATCCACCAAGAAGCTAAGAGCAACTGAAAGTAACTTCTTTGGAAATTGGTAGAGTAGGGAAGATTTAAAAACAAACAAACAAACAAAAACAAAAAACAAAAAAAAAATGATTACTTACAGTAGAAGGAACTCCTTCTCTCTTGGATTATTTCTGCCATCATTCATAACTACCCTCAGACCTGCACTCATTCAAAACTTTATTGGTAAAAGACCTGTATGGTTAGACCAAAAGAGTTTCTCTTTGAAGCTCTGCATTTGTTTCTGCCCCATGTCCAAATTTATTTCTTCATCATCTCTCAAATGCTATTAATATATTTTTCATGTTTGGGTTTATGAAATTAGAACATAGATGAGCAATTTGCCTTGAGCAAGTAAATAGAAACAACCATCATGACTGGAAACTTAGTTTAACAGAACTTTCAGATAAAGACTATAAAGTAAGATCAGTCAAATTTGAAAAAAGTCCAATGAATCTTTTAAAATTTAAAAATATAGTTTTTCAAATTAATCTCTTGACAGGTGAATTGAATAGTAAATTAAATACAGTTGAAGAGAAACTTAACAAACATTAGAGAAGTCAACCGAAACATAACACAGAGAGATAAAAACAGGAAACAATGAAAGACAAACTAAGATGTGGAAGATAGAATGGCGAGATACAATAAAATTCTAACAGAAACTCCAACAGAAGTAAATAGAAAATGGGGAAGAGATAATATTCATAGTGTTGTGTTCCAGAATTGATAAAAGACATTGATTCAAGATGACTGAGTCCTGATTCAGATAGAAACATGCAGACACAATATAATGACAGTGAAGAACACTGAAAGAGGGAGAGAAAGGGAGAGAAAGAGAGAAAGAAGTTTCAAATGCAACAAGTGAGAAAATATATGAATTAGCTTCAAGAGACAACTAGATGAATAGCAAATTTTTTAGCAGAACTGATAAAAGCCAGTGACAATAGAAAATATTTTAAGTAACATTTAAGCAAAGATTTAAAGCAGGTATGTGAGTTATTCATGTGAACTTCGGAGGGAAGAGATAGGAGAAAATTTGGGGCCCAAGCAATGCGGCTACAAAGTCCCTAAGACAAGGATATGGCTTGTTTGCTCAAGAAAATGTCCAGGGTGGTCAGAGAAGACTGAGAAAAGAGGACAGAAGAGGCACGTAAAATCAAAGAAGAAACAAAGCCAGGTTATGTGGGGTCCTGAGGGCTAAGTAAGAATGTTCACCTTACTTAAGTGATGTGTGAGCCATTGCAGAGTTTTGAACAGGGAAATGATGTGATCTGATTCCACTTTAAAAATAATTGTCATGAGAGTTTTAAAAACAGTCTATTAGGAAGCAAAGGTATAATTAAAGACATCAGCTAAGAGGTTGTTATGGTAATCTAGGCTTGGACTTTGGTATTAGAACAGTGAAAGTGGTAAGGTTTCAATTCTGTGACAATTTTAAAGGTGGAGTCAACAAAATTTCTTGATTAGATATGGAGTGTGGTAAAAAGAGAGGATGTAGATGATTTTTGGCTCTAGGAGCTTGAAGTATAAACTTGCTTTCAATTGTGATGAAGAAGCTGTAAGTGAAGGCCATTTGGGAAGAGAGACTAGTTTGTTTTAAACGTACTGTGTTTGATAAAGTGAAGTTTAAATGTGTGAAGAGGTTGCTAGAGAACTAAGATGCTTCATTGTTTTTCTGTTACCATTTAACTCTGCCACTACCATTGTAAACAGGTCCTTCATTAAAGTCTCTTCAATCACCATGTTTGAAATTTCTGTTTCCTGTTACAACTATGAATGATACAATTATTAAATAAATAATTAATTAACATGATGCGAACTCTTCTACCCATCTGGGTCCTTAATGTTGGAATCTTTTCAAGTGTATATTTTGGCATAAATGGATTTTTAGAATTAAAGGAAAAATTCACTAGATTTAATTAGTAGTATGCTACATGTATTTATCTTAACCAAATTCCAAATAATGAAAATGATATGTGCTACTTTAATGAAACTTGTATATATAAAAGTAAATAAGAACACATTTAACAGAGGATTCAGAGTTTTACATTAATTCACACGTCATGATCTACTACTACAGGTACGGTTATGCACAAACTAGGCGTGAATTTGGAGTTTTTGTTTAGTCTTGCTTTGTTTTTATTTCCCCAAGCTGAAAGTCAGCAATGGCATATTCCAGTAACTTCTAGGAATGCTATTAATCACATTACTATAAAGAGGGAAACGGCTAATGTACACAAAACTATGTTCAAAGTTATAATTAGCTGACAGAGATATTCGTAACACAAAACATTGAATGTTTTGAGAAAATGGATGTAAAAATGTGGAATTGTCTATTAGGTCTACGGAAATGAAAAAGAAAACATGCTTAAAGCTAACGGATGTCTAGACTCTCCTAAGGAACAAAGCACAGCATTTATTTATTTATTTTTTTAGTTTCACCTGTGAATTAATACACACCTTCTGAGCTCTCATTACCCTCTTCCCTGTTTGTGAAATGAAGTACAATGGGGGGAAAAGAGTGTTCCTGCAACACCACTGTTATCCCAAACAGATGCAGCTCATGTTTTAACACCTACTTCAACAATGCCCTTTGTAGGTGTCATGCTCAATAACACATTTGCTCTCTAAAACTCAGAATGAATTAAAGAGAGAAAAAAATAAAAGCCATATTTTTTAGAACTACATTTACACTGAAATTTACATGAAAGAGATTTACATAGAAGAATAAGATCTATATGATATAATGTACAGGAGTGAAAATTGCTTCTCGGTTCTTTATAAAATTTTAGCTTGACTGGCAGATACAATATAAAAATAATATGTATGTTATACTTCCGTTTAGATTTTCACTCTCCCATGTCACATTGGAATATATATATATATAGTGTTTTACCACAGCAATAATCATTTCAAAGCATATTAGAGCTGGTCCTTGTGTGATATAAACAAATATGTGCCAGAACATTGAATTTTTGCTTTAACCTTTGTTTTAACATGGCTTAATATAATAATATTGTCCATATCCATATAAAAAATGTAAAGTAATAGGTTTACACATGACACACACACATATACATACATGCATATGATATCACATCATATCACATAATGGCAGCTACTTACATAGAGTAGATCAACAAAATGTTATTAAATATGTTTTATACTCTAAGAATTTGGAACTAGTGTCTTTACTTAATAGACATTTAATTCTAATAAGTGAGTTCATAAATATTTACTAAGTACCTACTACACACTAAGCAATGTACAAAGTAGAGGGAAGATATGGATAGATTTCATATAGCACAATGGGGAAAAATATATATATATATATTATATATATTATAAATAGGAAATTTCCATACAATATGTTCAGTGTTAAAATAGATGTAGGCAGGGTATGATAGTAGGCCATAGAGGAGGCCTGTGTAGCTAATCTTGAAATTTTAAAGTAGGTTTCCTAAAAGGGATGATTTGATATTATCTACCAAACTGTCACACAAACTATACCTAAGTTACTTTGGAATGCAGAAAAATAATTTTCTATGCTAGAATTAAGTTTCTCGGCTTTTAAAATATTTCATGTTTATTGGGTATTATTCTTTAAGAAAATTTACTCTTTCTTGAGTACAATAACCTTAGAATTGATATCTAGAATTGCTTCAATGATTTGTAAAATAAACTGTTCTGTGTTTGCATTATTAATAATGAGGTAAAATTTTTATGGATAAGTGGGTACGGTACTTTATGGAATATTGTGAGATTAAAACAGGTTACTTCCAGCAAGAATGCCTATAAGGAGCTATTGGAATAATTAAATAATAAGCAGTAAATATGTGTGTGGAGTTTGGCTGAAACAATCATTCATGTTTATTTGCTAAAGTTGGCAGGACTTACTTACTATATGGTGAAACATGGGGGTGTGAGGTGAAGGGCTCTGAAGTGGCTTGCAGGATTCTGACTTGGTGGATTAGGTGTGTGGTAATGAGGAATGCAGATGGGAGAGTGGTTCTAGGCATACTGAAGTGAAAGTGGATGTGGAATTTCCAAATGTCCTTATGGTCTAAAGTTAAAAAAAATCAGAGTTCCAGGAGTGCTTGAAATTTATCTACATGCAGCTGATTATTAAAGCTAAGAGGATAGATGAGATCATCCAAAAGGAATACACAGAAGTAAATCTAAAACTAAAGTAGGAACCCAAAGCAATAGTTACAATATTTAAGGAGCAAGAAAATGGGAGAGAATCAGTGTCCACAATGGGATTGGGGAGAGAACAAGTGGAAAATATTATAGAGACACAAAGAAAATTTGAAGAGAATATTGCCATGGAAGTCAAATGAATACTTAAATCATCAGAAGAAAATCACCAGTATCCACTACAGCAAAGTAACCAGCAACGTTAAGGACTAAAAAGGGACTATAAACTTGATTTCTAGGAGTTGAAGACTAGATAAGTTAGGCCAACATTCTGCTGAAAAGAACCAAAAAATAAATATAAAAACGTTGTACTAAATAAAACACAATGAAGTCATCAGAAATTTCACAATGTAGTGAAGATATAGAAAGTAATTAGAATAGTTCATTTTATTCTTGAATTTGCCTCTTTTTGGTGAACTGTGAACAAATGGATACAAGCAACAACTTTTTTTACAGAAAGAATGAATATTCTGATGATGCATGAGAAAATTTGAGAATTAAAGACAACACACTAATTTACCATGAAAATTATAAAATATTGGCACATATCAGTGTACTTCTTAGGTATTTCTCCATTCTTTATTTCTCTAAAGATAAGTGTGGGTGGCCTAGCTCTCACACATTACAATTTACAGAAAAACTACCTTCAAATCTAAAAATTTGAAAGAGGAAGTTTCAGAAATAAATCCTCTTAGGGAAGGAAAGATCCTATTGTTCATTTTCAGTGATGGTTGTAGACAACATCTACTCTTGAAATTGTTTCCAAAATATCTTCTCCTCTTTATTGTTTTTCTGTATCAGAATTATCTCTCCAAGGGGACTATTTAAAAGTGTAAATGTAAAGACAAAATATAACATGTGTGGAAAGGCTAGCTCTGACTGTAATATGGTGAATGAGCTCTTGTCTGGATAAACCTAAAAAGCAATTTTTTTTTTCTATTTGACTTTTGAATATGCAATTCAGTCTTTGAAAATGATATTGTTATTTTTTTATCATAAGTAATATTTTTTCCTGATGCCTTAACTGTTTCTTCAGTTCAGTTTGTTTTGTAGCATATCGACTAATTTAAGAGCAATAAATTTCAATATCTTTAATAAGCAGAATTTTTAAGAACAAGTTGATTGTGATGCCATAATTCCCCTCCCATATCTTATGGTAATATATGTAAACATGACTTTACATAAAAAACAAATTTCATGAATACAGAAATAAATGAATTTAACATTTAAAAAACAAAATTTCTACTTTTCAGAGCGTATAGAGAGTTATAAAGGAGTGCAGTTATTTGTACAATATCAAGTATAAATAATAGGAAGTGAAAATCAAAGGGGAAAAGGTGTCTATAAAATCTCATCAATTATTCAGAAACATTTTAAGTGGCATAAATAATTTACAGTTTTGTATACATAGTACAAAATAGTAAACAGTGAAATGAACAAATAAAGACTTCTTGACATGTGCACCCCCCTTTTTTTTTACTCCAATTTATCCCCACCTATGACTTTAATAATCATCTAATTGCAAACAATTCTCAAACTTACATTCTACATTCTCCACTTCTCCAATGGCTATTTAACACTTCCACTTGCCTATCTCAGAAGTACTTCAGATTTTATCTAATATCGAACTCAAGATTTTTATGCATAAAGTGACTCTTGTCTAGGAGTTTCTATTTCCATAAGTGGCACACCATTTATTTAGTTTAGCAAACCAGAAGCCCAAAGTCATCTTTGATATCCTTCCTTGCTTTTCTATTATAGAGTATTATAACTATACGCATCTCTTATTTCAAGAGCTGTAATGACTTTGCATTTTGTTTTGGATACATGTAAATAATCATGAATAAAATTCAGTTTCAATAGTTTTAATGCTGCCAAGCCTAATCCCTCAACATCCTTGATCTCTCCATCTCTGTCGCCATTGCTTCTTCCCTATTTTTCCTTCCATTTTCTTTCTTTCCTCCCTTCCTTCTTCTTTTCTTTCTTTCTTTTTTTAATCTTTGAGGAGACTGGAATATTTTTAGTAGTCATACATTTTTGTGGATGGTTCATGGATCTCTTCATTAATTTACACATTGATTGAACGTGTATTTATTATGCACCTACTTTGTAAATTGCACTATGCTAGGGAATTCATGTTTCAACACAAATTACAAGCATTCCACACATAATTTTCAGCAATTGTTTAAGACTCTGGTTTAAATTGATGATTGAACTGTCTTTAAGATAAGACAAATGTACATAAACATCTCGGACTATCTTTAGATATTCCGTAGAGTTGCCTATGAATTGTGTTAGGACTATCTTTCCAAATGCATTATAAATTTATTTATTCAACAATTATTATAATTATTATGTGACCAATCCCATGTCGGGATTAGAATACAAAGATGAATACAATGAAATTTATACTATGCTATTGTACAGAGAAACAAAACAGTAAAAAACTAAAATAAAGGAACTAAGATGTTAATTCTATCCCAATAGAATGGATGACAAGAGTTATAAATTTTCTGAAGAGAGAGTGTCAAGAAATACTTCATGGGAAAGAATATTCTTCTACTAGAAACTTGTGCGGTTTTTCAGGAGACGTTTTCTTTCTAGAGTAATATCACAGTGCTCTTCACAATATCACAACTAACTGAGCTTCCTATTCCTAACCTAGTCACTTAGGGTAGGTATATAGTGTTCTTAGAAGCCTCTGTTAGCTGGTGAGCCAATGAAAGGAAAGGTCATTGCCTGGTTACAGCAACTGTGGTGGGTCAGAAAATAGATACTAAATTTCACCTATTGTGAACTTTTCCTATGACCATTATTGTTAGTAATAGTAGTAGTAGCAGCAGTAATAGTAACAGTAGTAGTAATATTATTATTATTATCCAGAATTGGAATTATTCAATGACAGAATTTAGTTCCTTTCTCCTAAACCACTATAAAGAGATTATTAAAGTCAGAAAAATCATTGTAAAATTATTATTACAGTCATAAATGTAGAAGTTATTTTGTGATAGGAAAGAGATGTCAAGTAAGCAAACGAAAAGAGGAAAACAGGAACCAATGTAAGTGGGTCTGCATATTAGACCAATGTTGGATACATATGAGAACAAATACAGGTCGTCCAAGTCAAGATTAGAATATTCAAGACTGGCAGTGAGAGGGGCAGTAAAATCAGATCAGAATCAAAGTTTCAAAAGAAGGGCACAAATTGTGCCACGCAGTGTGTAAAAGCCATTTATTTGCCTCCCTATTCACTTTCAATAAATCTTGTCTTGAAACTATTTCTGAAAATTTTGCTAGTCACAATGCTTCATTAAGTAGTTCGATATAACTATACAAATTTCCAATTTCTAGACATGTGAACAATAAAAATTATATAGTACATATCTAAATATTTACATTTGTTAGTAGTTTAGTATTTTGAATGCCCATCATTAGTGCCAATATTTGAGAATAGTTAAATCTTGAAGGGATCTTAAAGATTAACTCCATTCCCTTATATTACTAAAAATATGACGTAAATTACAGAGAACATAGCTACGTGTGGAGGTTATACATGTAGTTAGTATTGAAATCAGGGTTAAAACTTCAATGTCCCAAATTTTAGTAGGCCATGTTTTTCCAATATATCTATCATTCTATGTATGAGTGTAAATGCTGGTGAACACAGATACAATTGCTACGGTAATATATAAATAACTGATAAAAAAGTAATTGTAACAATGATTATAATTTTTTAATTAAGCTGTGTAAAACAGAAATATGTCATTTTATACTTGCATGTGCAACAAAAATTTGATGAGAAATACATATGTAAAAATTTCAGCTTTCATTCAATGATCTTTCCAGAAATTATAATTTTATTTAGTTCCATCTTAAATATTGCTTCTAATAACATATTTGTTTTAAACAGAAAAAATCTCTCTGAGAAATGCCCTAAAACATTAAAAGCAAATAATTTTTCTATGCTACAAGGAAAAAATAGAAAATAATAATGAAGAAAGATGTTAGGCTTCAATCTGTCAAAGAAAAGCACTGTGTTCTTCAATTACACCGAGACTGAAGGGAAGAAATGAATAACTACGGAGACATTAAAAAAAGAACCTCATCTCTTACCTTGCTGTCATCTCATACTTTTATATGATATGACCCCCTTAGCTGCAAACAGCTCTCATGAAGGCAGATAAAGAGGGCAAAAAGATCAGCACCACAGCCTTCCTCCTTGACAGGTGAATGTAAGTGGCACTTCTAATGCTGTTACTAATTTATTAAGTATTCCAAAGTTAGAATTTAATCGGAATATTTTTGTCACATTATCCATCACTAAGTTAGAAGAGATGGAATTTTCTTAAACAGCCACACAGCGCAGTGCCTTAGGCAGGCTTTTAGTCATTTCAGTTTGTCACAATGGACTAGTTTCATTTTAATGATTTAGTTAATTGTGTGACAAGCTATGAAAAATTAGAGTGACCCAATGCCTAGTCCAAGGGATATGCTAAGATCTACCAGTTAAGTTACAAGAACCACTCTATTTGTAAAAAAAAAAAAAATGTTTACACATTTTCCTTTATAAATTTCAGATTTCGTATGTTAAGTAAAAGTCAAGTTAGAGAATAGAAGTTCATTTATATAAAGACAAGATGAACATAAAAAGTCACATTAGCAGTTTAAATGATCAAGTTAAATAAGATACAATTTAGGTGAAAAGATAATTAAGTGTTGAAAATGAAATGATTCATTTGACAATGGGAGAATAGAAAATGCAACCTCCTAATCTAGAAATCACAGTTAGTATTTTTTATAAGAGAATATATGCATCCAATAGTACTGTGTGTTAGTTTAAGACTTAACCTATCATTTAATTAAAGCATAATTAATATTATGTAAAATATATACTTTATAATAACCATAGAGTCAGAGATAAGAATTTTTTTATAAAAATCATGTGTCATAGAAACATCGATAAAAAATAAGAATCACAAGGTCTTGTCTCCACTATGCTTTGATTTTGCTTAAGAATTATTTTGGTGAAACCTTAGATTGTCCTGAAAATTTTTTCTTTCAAAACATCAAATATTCACTCTATTTTCATGACAAAGTAACAAAGAAATGACTATGAATAACTGAAAAAAACAAGTAGAACTAAGATTTTGGTCAAGACGATGGAGTAGGGAAATGTGGCACTTAACTCCTATCATGGCCATGGCCACAACAAATTCACAACTGACCTATAGAACAACATCATTGAGAATAACATGAAGTTTAGCTGAACAGAAATGCTGCAACAAAGGACATACAGAAGAAGCCATTCCAGGACTGGTAGAAGAGGTAAAGATGTGAAAAGACTGATCCCACACGACCAAGTGGCGGTTAAAAATAAGGAGGTATATCTTAGTTGTGGAGGTCCGCCCAGAAGAGTGAGGGGTCTCAGCACCAAACCAGACTGCCAAATCTAAGGTTCTAGGGCTTAGAAGAGAAGGCTCCACAATATTTAGGTGTGAAAATAAGCGGAGATTATGGCTGAGTTAGACAGAGGCCTCCAGGATTCCCAGGCATTTCTCTTAAAGACCAGTGCATGGATTTCCTGCTGATGAAATCTATTTGAGCTCGGTGCTAAGGCAACAGCTCAAAAGGCACCAGGGACATATCGGCAGGAACTGAATTGTTATACCAGCATCCAGACTCAGGGGGCTACTAAATCTGAGTCTCTAGATAGCTAACACTGGTCACCCTGCTCTGGTGATTTCCTGACCCCACCCTACTCAATTTTCAGGCCCACCAAATGTCTGCCAGTGGCTTTTACATACAAATTTCCTATCTTGACTCATGCTGCAGACTTTACTAAAATCTCTCAAACAAGCAAAATTTGGCCTCTGCATGCCTTGCACCTCTGACTGAGCAGCTAGCTCCGAGCTCAATATCAGTGGCAGCTGACCTCAGTTGATGACTAGGCTGATGACTAGGCCTCACAAATCAGCTCCAACCTAGCATGGGTGGCTGGTGGCTCAGGCTGAGTGGCCCCAGGTCGGGTTCAGGCTGTGGCTGAACTTGATCTCCAGGGGGCCTCTCCAAGAAGTCCTAGGGTTTGCATAACCAGTGGCAAGCTTTTGCCCTTACCAGAGTACCACCAGGGACAAAATCTGAAGATGACACACTCAGAGACCAGATTGGGTAGGCACCAGAGCCCTGCTAAACTGAATCCTGCTTCATAGGGTCAGCCCCTATACCATAGCTCCTCCATCGTAGTAAATGACCAGTTCTCACAAACAGACAGCCCGAAGTTTCCTTTCATTTACATGCAAACAGCAACCAAGGCTCAACTATAACAGAAAGGCTCACACACCCCATACAAGAGACACACCCAGAGCACCCAGCTCTGGTGGCCAGAGAGACTGTACCACTGGGCCCCACAGGACACATACTAGGTAAGGCCACTCTACCAAGACCGGGAGACTTAACAGTCCTACCTAATATAAAAACAAAAACAAAAACACAGGAGGCCACCAAGATGGGGAGACAAAGAAACATGTTCCAAATGAAAGAATAGAACAAAGCTCTAGAAAAAGAACTCAACGAAATGGAGACAAGCAATTTACTAGATGCAGAGTTCAAGACACTGGTTATAAAAATACTCAATGAATTTAGGGGAAGAGCGGATGAACTCAATGAGAATTTTAACAAAGAGATACAGAACATAAAAAGAACTGGTTTGAAATGAAGAACACAATAACTGAAATGAAGAATACCTTAGAGGGAATCAACAGTAGGTTAGACGAAGCAGACAATTGAATCAGTGATATAGAAGCTAAGGTAGCAGGAAAACACCCAATCAGAACAGCAACAAGAAAAAGGAATCCAAAAAATGAGAATAGTTAAAGGGGGCCCCTGGGACAACATCAAGTATACCAATGTTTGCATTATAGGGATATCAGAAAGAGAAAAGACAGAGCAAGGAATCGAAAACCTATTTGAAAAAGTAATGACAGAAAACTTCTCTAACCTGGAGAAGGAAACAGGCAGAGAAGACCAGGAAGCTCAGAGAGTTCCAAACAAGATCAACCCAAAGGGTCCCACAGCAAGACACATCAAAATTAAAATGCCACAGGTTAAACACAAAGAGAGAATCTTAAAAGCAGCAAGAGAAAAGCAATTAGTTACCTACAAAGGAGCTCCCATAAGACTGTCAGCCAATTTCTCAAAAGAAACTTTGCAGGACAGAAGAGATTGGCCAGAAATATTCGAAGTGGTGAAAAGCAAGGACCGACATCCAAGATTACTCTACCAAGCAAACACATAAAGAGCTTCTCAGACAAGAAAAAGCTAAAGGAGTTTATTAACTTAAACCAGGATTACAGGAAATGTTAGAGAAACTTCTTTAAGATGAAGAAGAAAAAAATAAGATAAAATAAAATAGAAATGACTACATATCTATCAACCATTACTTTGACTGTAAAAGGATTAAGTGTTCCAATCAAAAGATACAGTGGCTGAACGGATAAGAAAACAAGAACCTTACATATGCTGCCTATGAGAGACTCACTAGGAATCCGAAGACATATACAGACTGAAAGCAAAAGGATAGAAAAATATAGCTCATGAAAACAAAAATGAAAAAAAACCTGGGGTAACAATACTTCTACCAGACAAAACAGACTTTAAAGCAGAGGCTATAATAAGAGACAAAGAAAAACTCAGTAATCCCACTTCTGAGTATTTATCTGAAGAAACCCAAAGTACTATTTTGAAGGGACATGTGCATCCATATGTTCATTACAGCATTATTTACAATAGCCAAGATATACAGGTAACCTGGGCGTTCATCGATGGATGAATGGATAAAGAAGATGTGGTTCATACATACAATGGAATATTACTCAGCCATAAGAAGAATAAAATCTTGCCATATGAAACAACATGGATGGAGCTAGATAGTATTATGCTGAGTGGGGTAAGTTAGACCGAGAAAAACAAATACTGTATGATTTCACTTACAGCGGAATCTAGAGATACAGAGAACATTTCGATCATTGCCAGATAGGAAGGGGGTTCAGGGTGGGTGAAAAAGAGAAGAGATTAAGATGAGTAGTTACAAAATAGTCTTGGAGATATAAAGTATAGTGTAAACAGTATAGCCAATAATGTTGTTATAATGTGATAGATGGGTACTAGATTTATTGATGTGATCACTTTGTAAGTTATATAAATGTCTAGTCACTGTGTTGTACACCTGAAACTAATATAATATCATATGCCAATTGTAATCTAAAAATAAAAACATCATTAAAAAAACATATAATTACCCATCTTCACATTAGAATCAAAATATCATGTTAATCTCTATAGTATTCTGAAAATATGTTCTGTAGATTCAGAAGATCTGGTTTTAAGTAACTAATTTTATCAACTTGGGTAATCTCCCTGAATTGTGGTTTCTGCATTTGTCAAATTGGACTAGTACTATTAACTTACATAATTATTGTGTAGAAAAAATGTTAATTTGTGTAAAAGAAATAATATAGGTCTTTATCAATGAGGGTATATTTTAACGCTGGCAAAGATTAGAAAGTTGAGATGAGTAAAAGACAACCTCTCTGGCACACTGAAGAAAATCATCAGGCAATAGAGCATCATGAGTATATTGCAACCCATTCTAGATAAGTATCATGAAATACAGAGTGACCATTTAATAATTCATTAAGGATACTATCGCAACATTCAAGAAAAAAGTAATAATGCCCATCTACCGAAACTTGAAACTATTACTTATTTAAATAAAAACAAGTTATGAGATACGATATTGAACTGGCAGGAAAATGGAATGGGTAACATATCACATCTTTTGCTTCTCTATTTTTATAACATGTAGACATTTTATGCTTCCAGAATTTTTTCACCGTGCTCTAAAGTTTTTTACAGTGGAATAGATGTGGATTTAATTTAATGCTGAAATATAGACAGTGACCTGGTCACAGCAAACCAAACTTATAACAATTCTGCAACAGGAAACACATCGTCAGTTTATAGTGTACCTTATATTTATATATTGTAGTGATGTCCAAGTGACTTTCCAGAACACTGAGCAAGAGACATACATACTAACAATCTTTAACTAAATAATTTATATTAACGAATGCATAATAATTCATTTTTTAAAATTTAGTAATTTTTTCAATTTACATAATTTTACATACAGAAATTTTTCCCTTAAAAAGCATAAAAACAACTAGAAAAAATAAGGTTTTTATTATTTATCTTTAAGTCATGTTATTAGACTAAAATATTTTAAGCTCAATGACAGAATGAACATGTATCTTAAAAATATGGATGTGTGTAACATCAGTTTTATTTTTAAAGTTTACATGGTACATCTACAATAGTTATGTACACATAATTAATTAATCAGATGATCCACATCTGTATATAGAATCCGTTTTCCTGAGTGTCTGCTTATAGTCTCCAGTTCCATTGTTAAAACTTTGTTGAAATTTAATTCATTACTCTTAATATTGTAACATTCTCCTTATAATTTATTTACAGCTGACTTATCTTGAAAATTAATTCAAATGGCCAAATGTGATCCTTTACTTATCATTAATCAATCAACTTTCTATATATCCAGAACGTTCCAGATGTGCTTGTTTCAGCCTCATTTATACCTACTGACCAGGAATAATGTGTTTATGTACCAATGGGAGCATTAGTATATAATTATTAATGATACCTCAACTTACTATTGCTTTCAACTTATCTTCTGAAGGTTTTAATAATTTTTAATGGTAAACTTATGGAATTTAGAAAAAATATTCCTCCACGAAGGATTTTCATTTCAAATTTATCTGCCAAGATCATTAATCTATTGGATAAAACATTTCCTTTGATATTTGTTTCCAGGAACCATGTCAAAACTGTTTCCATATGGCATACAACTGATGTATAGTCATCTATTAGATGATGAATCAGGGTAGGTGACCTCCAAGATCTTCCCAGTTCAAAATGTTTGACACTCAGTCTGGGAACAAGCACCAGAGATAAGTGGCACAGAAACTTCTCTAACTCTAAAGGCTTGAACACTTATTTCATCTTTCTCTTCTTCTCTGACCCTTGTTATTAAAAGCACTGACAAACATCCAGAAATAGTTTCTCACTTTGGCATCCCAAATGATAGAGGGAATCATTTGATAGGACAAATGGCTATAAGAAAAAGAAAAGAAAGATAACAAGTAGGCAATCTACTCTTCTCCCTAAGTGGTATAGCATCAGAGGAAGAAAGAAGTAGTAAGTAAATGCCACTGCCAGCATTACGATATTTCATTATGATATATTATGTTTTACTTTGCTTCACTGATATCTGCATGTAATATCTCAAATTCTTAGCCTTACAAAATAATGTTTCATAAAGGGGGAAAAAAAGTAAAAACAATTAGAACTTGAAACCTGAAATTACGTAAAATCAGCTATGCAAATGTGTAAGATAAAATGCCATTCTAGCATAAAATATAAATTCTATTTCTTTCTGTAATAATGGAAAAAAAATCAGAAAAGTATCAACAAGGTAGAAATATAAGAAAGCCATGATCATCAACTTTAGCAACCACCCCTTTTCCATATTACTGTGTGCTCTCTTAAAAATTTTTATGACCCCCATCCTCAATCATTGCTCCTTCTCTATACCAGTCTATATAAGTAATTTGCATACACAAAATTTCTCTCACACATATAGGCCAAACCCTAAGAAACCAGAAGTTGCGGGGAGCGGGGAGCAGGGAGAAGCAAAACTAACTAGCTCCATAGTTCCATAGCTTCAGTAGCTCACTGCTACCCTTTTGCTTCCACATTCCTTTTCTACATGCTGCCAGTGCCATCCCAGATGGAGCTACCACTTTCCTTATGGATTAGAACTGGATCAGTCCTTCTCCAAATTCCCTCATTATGGGGGATAAAGATGAGGACCCAATAGTAATGAATAAGGAATTCTCATACTCTGTACCGGAAAGTCAGCAGAGAAAAATATTTTCCCAGAATCTCGTTAGACTTTCTGATTCATAATCCTGCAGAAGCATCATGATCTGTACTAGACGATCCATGTAGTATCATTCATTTAGAACTATCTTTCAGTTACACTTGTATGCAAGCGTATTTCGACTGCCCTGAGATCCAAACTCCATATTTTTCTTCTGGGTTCCAAACAACTAATGTCTAAATGACTTTTTAGAATCCAATCTATTGACAAATTTGGGGCTGTTTTTACCCGTATTAATTATAGGTTTATCAAGAAGACTAATGAAGTAATATATTTGGAAGAACTTTGAGAATCTACTTAAGAAAGCATTATGAAAGTGCAAAGTATTGAAAAGAAGCAATGGAAGAGAATGTGTTGGCTCAGGAAATAATTGGCAACAAAGAGAAGGCTACATTTCTTGCAGCTAGACAGAATACGTGGTGAGGCAATACTGAACCAGGCGAATGGAAAAAGGATTTAGGTTTATTGGAGGAGGATGACAAGTGCCAGCAACTTGGAAATTGGAACGCAGATTTGACTGTTTGGGAAACATTCTTCCAATGTACTTGATGAGCTTTCCAGATTGTCAACTGGATATCCACCCTAAATATTCCAAGTGCCAAGTCCTTGTCCTTAAGTTTCAATAGACATATGTTGTTAAAGGGCGTTCAAATGGATATTTATATCTATATGTATGCATATGTAATCATTTACAAAAGCTAAAACAAGAACCATCATTAAAATATCCAAAAAGATGTGGAGTTCACAAAGAAAATACTGTTCAGAGAAACAAAGAAACATTACCCTTAATAACACTGAAAATTTTCATTAAGTAATTTAAATTAAATTTCCTTACTAGTTAAAATTATATTCAATGAGTTTTTTTCTTAGAGACTTTTAAAAAAGTTTTATTTGTTTAAAGCTGGTAATTGAAATTTTATCTGCGCTTTTGTATTTGATTGATGATAATATATCAACCACCACAGTACTCAAAGAAAGTATCAAAGAAGGATATGGTCTATAGTCAGTAAAGACAGATGAGATGAATTTTCTTAAGGGATATAAAACATGAAATAAATGTGGACTTTTGGTAAAAAGGGTATGATGTATAGATATATTCATTCGTTTATTTAATTTGTATTTATATTAAATAATAGTACAGAACATTTTAAAACTCCCGTTTATATCATTACACAAAAAATTTCATTTCCAATATTTAAGGCATGTAGGGAAGTGGAAATATTCCTCCTTGAGCCCACTATTCTCTGGCTGCCATATGACTTGTAGCACTCTGCTACATAGCAGCACGGCAGTCATCCTAAAGTGTAATTCCAAGGGAAATTTCTTTTGTTCCTGTCCTGGGCTGGACGATCTTTCTTGATTCCATGTTTTCCATTTTGTTTTAATTTTCCCTGATGTTGAAGAAACAAAACTTTTGTAACCCCCTGAATAAAGATGTATAAAATATTCAAAATATAAGCCTTTACATGCACAAAACAGTCTTTTTGCCATCACTCTTTGTTTATATTTTAGCATAATGTAGAATTTTAAGTTGGTTTTTCTTTTTTTCAGAAACTTGTAAGCAAAATTTCATTTTCTTTCAGATTTCAGTATTATATCTCATAATTCTGATGCTATTCTGATTCCCAAATCTTTCCTGGCCTATTTTTTTTTCATCTGAAAAGTTTTAGCATCTTCTCTGTATTCCTGGAAGTTTGAATATTTTTAAATTGAGTATTTTAATGGATGTTTTAAAATTCTATTATGTCAGTTATAATATGGTATTTTCTTTCTATATAAAAACTAATGGTCTACTGAAATGGATAATAACCATACATTATTTCTTTGATAATTTCTCCCTTTTTGTTTTCTTTATTCTCTGTTTATGGAATACCTATTAAAGTGTACATCCATGATAGTTCCTTGAATGTCTGTCTGTCTATCTGTCTGTCTGTCTTTCTATATTTATCTACACACGCATACATATATATGCAATTTTTTTCTTTATTTTTAAATTACAGTAGGCATATGATATTATATTAGTTTCAGGTGTACAACAGAGTAATTAGACATTTCTATAACTTACAAAGTGATCAACCTGATAAATCTAATACTCATCTGACACCATACATAGTTATTACAATATTATTGACTATATTCCTTAGGATGTTCTTTATATTCCCTTGACTATTTTGTAACCACTCATTTGTATTTCTTAATCTCCTCTCCTTTTTGCTATCCCTCCACTGACTCTACCATCTGGCAAACATCAAAATGTTCTCTATATCTCTGAGTTTGTTTCTGTTTTGTTTATTTCTTTTGTTCTTTAGACTCCACATTTAGTGAAATCGTATGGCGTTTGATTTTTTCTGACTGATTTACTCCACTCAGCATGATATCCTCTAAGTCTGTCCATGTTGTTTCATATGGCAAGATTTTATTCTTCTTATGGCTGAGTAATATTCCACATCTTCTTTATCCATTCATCCATCGATGAATGCCCAGGTTACCTGTATATCTTGGCTATTGTAAATAATGCTGTAATGAACATATGGATGCACATGTCCCTTCAAAGTAGTACTTTGGGTTTCTTCAGATAAATACTCAGAAGGGGGATTACTGAGTTTTTCTTTGTCTCTTATTATAGCCTCTGCTTTAAAGTCTGTTTTGTCTGGTAGAAGTATTGTTACCCCAGGTTTTTTTTCATTTTTGTTTTCATGAGCTATATTTTTCTATCCTTTTGCTTTCAGTCTGTATATGTCTTCGGATTCCTAGTGAGTCTCTCATAGGCAGCATATGTAAGGTTCTTGTTTTCTTATCCGTTCAGCCACTGTATCTTTTGATTGGAACACTTAATCCTTTTACAGTCAAAGTAATGGTTGATAGATATGTAGTCATTTCTATTTTATTTTATCTTATTTTTTTCTTCTTCATCTTAAAGAAGTTTCTCTAACATTTCCTGTAATCCTGGTTTAAGTTAATAAACTCCTTTAGCTTTTTCTTGTCTGAGAAGCTCTTTATGTGTTTGCTTGGTAGAGTAATCTTGGATGTCGGTCCTTGCTTTTCACCACTTCGAATATTTCTGGCCAATCTCTTCTGTCCTGCAAAGTTTCTTTTGAGAAATTGGCTGACAGTCTTATGGGAGCTCCTTTGTAGGTAACTAATTGCTTTTCTCTTGCTGCTTTTAAGATTCTCTCTTTGTGTTTAACCTGTGGCATTTTAATTTTGATGTGTCTTGCTGTGGGACCCTTTGGGTTGATCTTGTTTGGAACTCTCTGAGCTTCCTGGTCTTCTCTGCCTGTTTCCTTCTCCAGGTTAGAGAAGTTTTCTGTCATTACTTTTTCAAATAGGTTTTCGATTCCTTGCTCTGTCTTTTCTCTTTCTGATATCCCTATAATGCAAACATTGGTATACTTGATGTTGTCCCAGGGACCCCTTTAACTATTCTCATTTTTTGGATTCCTTTTTCTTGTTGCTGTTCTGATTGGGTGTTTTCCGCTACCTTAGCTTCTATATCACTGATTCAATTGTCTGCTTCGTCTAACCTACTGTTGATTCCCTCTAAGGTATTCTTCATTTCAGTTATTGTGTTCTTCATTTCAAACCAGTTCTTTTTATGTTCTGTATCTCTTTGTTAAAATTCTCATTGAGTTCATCCGCTCTTCCCCTAAATTCATTGAGTATTTTTATAACCAGTGTCTTGAACTCTGCATCTAGTAAATTGCTTGTCTCCATTTTGTTGAGTTCTTTTTCTAGAGCTTTGTTCTATTCTTTCATTTGGAACATGTCTCTTTGTCTCCCCATCTTGGCGGCCTCCTGTGTTTTTGTTTTTGTTTTTATATTAGGTAGGACTGTTAAGTCTCCCGGTCTTGGTAGAGTGGCCTTACCTAGTATGTGTCCTGTGGGGCCCAGTGGTACAGTCTTTCTGGCCACCAGAGCTGGGTGCTCTGGGTGTTTCTCTTGTATGGGGTCTGTGAGCCTTTCTGTTGTAGTTGAGCCTTGGTTGCTGTTTGCATGTAAATGAAAGGAAACTTCGGGCTGTCTGTTTGTGAGAACTGGTCATTTACTACGATGGAGGAGCTATGGTATAGGGGCTGACCCTATGAAGCAGGATTCAGTTTAGCAGGGCTCTGGTGCCTACCCAATCTGGTCTCTGAGTGTGTCATCTTCGGATGTGGCCTTGGGTGGTGCTCCAGCTCAGACCAAAGCTGGCCACTGTGCGTGCAGTCAAGTTCCTCCTGAAGGGGGCCCTGCAGGCCAAATTCAACTGCACCTGTATCCTCCCCGGTGCCCCCTGGCATGAACCACCAGGCTATCTGCAGATGGCTGGCACCTGAGCTTGGCTTGAATGTGCCTAAAGATGACAAGTCATGAGTTGAGGCTAACAATAGCAGCAGCAAGAAGTACAGGACATGCCAAAGCCATATGTTGCTTTTTTAAGTTTGGCGAACCTTTGAAAGATTTTAGTAATGTCTGCAGCATGAGCCAAGACAGGTCATCTGTATGGAAAAGCCACTGTAAGTGGGCTTTATATGGGCCTGCAAGTTGGGTGGGGCAGGGACTCATGGAATTACCAAGACAGGATGAAGATGTTAGCTAGGTTGATGGAGACTCATGTATGGAGACCATCTGTTGCTGTATGCAGAGAGAGGGGAGGACTCAAAAAAGCAACAATGGCTTCTACCAGCCCTTCTTTCTGAGAGAAAGCTGCTCCTTCAGTCATCATCCTGATATAAGTGATATCATGTGATTTTCAACTTTTTCCTGTCTGGGTTATTTAACTTAGCATGATTATCTTGAGGTCCATCCATGTTGAGCAAATAACAGTTTTTCATCTCTTCTTATGGCTGAGTAATATTCCATTGTATATATATACTACAGCTCCTTATCTAATCATCTATTGTAGGACACTTCAGTTGCTTCCATGTCCTGGCCACTGTAAATAATGCTACTATGAATATTGATGTACAAATATCTTTTTGGATATGGGTTTTTTAGTCTTTGGGGTAAATATCCAGTAAAGGAATTGCTGGATCATATGGATAATCAACTTCTTAGTTTGTTGAGGAACCTCCATACTGTTTTCCATAGTGGCTCTACCAATTTGCAGTCCCACCAGCAGTGTATGAGAGTTCCTTTTTCTCTGCATCCTCTCCAACATTTGTTATTACTTTTCCTATTGATTATAGCTATTCTAAAATGTGTGAGATTATATCTCATTATGGTTTTGATTTGCATTTCCCTAGTAGTTAGCAATATTGAGCATCTTTTCATATATTTGTTAGCCATTTATATATTCTCTAGGGAGAAGTGACTGTTCAGGTCTTCTGCCCATTTTTTGATTGGGTCATTTGTTTTTTCGTTGTTATTGAGTTGTATGAGTTCTTTGTATATTTTGGATATCAGGCTCTTATCAGAGGCATTGCTTGCAAATATATTTTCCCATTCAGATGGTTGTCTCTTTACCTTGTAGACAATTTCTTTTGCTGAGCAGAAGCTTTTGTGTTTGATGCAGTCCCATTCATTTATCTTAGCTTTTACTTCTCTTGTTTTTGAGGTCAAGTTCATAAAATCCTCTTTAAGTCCAAGGTCCTTGAGTTTATTTGAAGTGCCTGGGATTTTGGCTGTTTTCTGTTTCCCTCAGCTTGCAGTCTTCACTGATTTTCATAGCCAGAAGTTGTGGGGCCTTCTCTTCCCAGCATTGTGGGCTCAGCAGCCTGGTGCGGGCTGGTATGCCTTGCTACTCCTGAGTATTCTCCACAGCTGAGATACCCCTCCCGATTTTTCATTACCATACATGGGCGTGAGACAGGCCCATTTTGCATCTCTGCCCCTGCTGCCAGCTCAAGGCAGCTTCTTCCGTATGTCCTTAGTTTTAGGACTTCTGTTCAGGCTCAACTTCAGATGATTCTCAATGATAATTTGCTATAGTTGTAATTTTAATGTAGTTGTGAGAGGTGGCAAGAAGAACATTTACCTGCTCTACCCCATATTAACCGAAAATCTTGTCTTTATCTATAAAATTCTGTTTTTTATTTCCTTCTTGGTTTTCTTTTATACTTTTAGATAATTTTCCTCAGCTTCTTTAAAATTCTAAATTTTTAAACAATATATATGTGTTTGTGTATTTCTAAGTTAGATATACATTTATCTATTTCATATCTACATGTGTGTTTTCTTAGATGTGTGTGTTTATATAGGCATATATATAATCAGTAGTTCTTGGTTGGTCTATGAATGTCTCTTTTTTATGGTATTATGTTTTTATTTCATAGATATAATAGGATAGTAATTTTAATAGTAGCCAAAATATATTGCACAATTAATGTTCCAATTATGCTTTTTAAGAACCTGATCTATGTTAAATATTTTATGAGATTTTTTGTTTGTTTTGTTCACTGCCCTTGTGTTCTAAAATGCATTTAAACTTTTTTGTCTTCTTTCTTTTTTTTCCCTTAAATCTTCAATGACACAATTGGAAGTGCTATGTATGTGTGAGGGCTTGTCCACTGATAAGCTTGAGTAGAAAAATAAGAAAGGGAAATAATCTCTTCTTTGCAAGATGCAATCTTGTGGTAGCCAGAATTATAAAGTAGCCTCCATGATCTCTACTTCCTGGCGTTACTCCTGTACTTATGGTACAATGTAACAAAAGGAATTTTGCAGATGACATCAATGTTAAAACCCATTACCTTAAAATGGGGAGATCATCTAGGTCAGTGGTCCCCGAACTTTTTGGCACCAGGAATCAGTGTTCCTATGAGAATCTAATGCCTGATGATCTGAGGTGGAGCTGAGGTGATGATGCTAAATCTGGGGAGCAGTTGCAAATGCAGATGAAGCTTCACTTGCTCTCTAATTGCTCACCTCTTGCTGTGCAGCTTGGTTCCTAACAGGTCACAGACCAGTACCAGTCTATGGTCAAGGGGTTGGGGTCCCCTAATCTAGGTGGACCAAGCTAATCATATGAGCCCTTTAAAATCAGAATAATTTCTTAAGCTGGTGGCAAAGAAAGAGTCCAGAGAAATTTAAAGCATGAGGGGGAGTTGCTGACATAAAATGAATCATGTAGAAAGGCTGAGAGCTATCTACAACTGATAGCTAATAAGACAAAGGAATCTCCATTCCATCATGAATAATGTTGCTATGAACATGGGTGGGCAATATCTAGTTAAGTCACTGCTTTCACTACTTTTGGTATATAGCCAAAAACGAATTTAAAGGATCTTATAGTAATTCTATGTTTAGATTTTGTTTGGGGAACTACCTTACTGTTTTACAAAGTGGCTATACCATTTTATTGAATTTTTGTTGTTTAAAGCTGCTAAGTTCGTGGTACATTTTTATACAAGAACAGAAAATTAATACACTACCCTCGCCACCAAGTGTCAGTATCTACAGGGTTTTTGTTGTTGTTGGGCAGGGGGTGCTAGTTAGTTTTTACCAGAGAGTAATTAATAATTCAACGCTTGGAGAAAAAAAGTTTTATAAACAAGTAAAAAATAAGAGTAGTTCCTTTTTTTCTCCCACTTTTAATTTAGTTCTTCTCCCCTACCTTTATCTATACCTGATATTTTTTATTCCATTTCTCCAAAGAGTAAGATTTCAGTCTTTTTCTTGAATGGGAGGAGAAACTTTCAGGTTGTATGAGATAGGCAAGGACATCAAGACAGCTAATAGCTAATTATAAAAATAAGTTTTAAAAATGTAATGGATGTCAAAGACACATAATTAAATTAATCATATTCCTTCATTTATGAAACACCCTCATCTTTGGTCCATGCATGAGTTTTTTCTCATTCTCTTTTTCTTTCGTCTATTTTTAATAAGCATACAAACATAAAAAACAAACCTTTAACAGTAACTTTTATCTAACTTATGACGCTCCCTCAACCCATATCTTAGTAACTCTTCATCAAAGGAAACTACTCTCCTGTTTCATATGTTTATAATTATTTATAGGTATTATAAATATATATATTTATAATACATGTGTATATAAGTCTATATGTTTATTAAAATGCTTACATTTAACATTTAAATACATGCACATGTAATTATAAATATATTCATATTTATGTTTAGTTTAGTCATTGTGAGTTTAACATGTTCATATGTATGTATATATAAGGATATATCTATATGTATGCATATATAAGTGTATATCTGTCTATCTATCTATCTATCTATCTATCTATCTATCTATCTATATATGTCAGGATTTGACAAATTTTTCATATAAAAGACTGAAACAGCTTTGCGAGACATATGATTCCTGTCCCAACTACTCACTTTACTGTTGTAGTGCAAATGCAGCCATAGATAAAGTATAAACTAACGAGTTTGACCATGTTTAAATAAATCTGTATTGTGGATACTGAAATATGTTTGTCAACCATTTAAGTTTGTAGAAGCCATTATTAGCTCAAGGGGCAACTATTCAAAAATAGGTAGATTTGGTCTTCAGGCCGTGATTTGTTAACCCATGATATGCATATAAACATATGTATATTGTTTAAGTTTATTTTAATTTTGTAAATAATGTCAAGCTCTATATAATCTCCTTTCTTCCATTTATATATTACTAAAATGTATTCATAGCTATCTGTCATTGTAGGTGCTTCATTTTACTTGCCGCTGATTTCATTTATGGGAGAACATCAGGGTTCATACATCTACTCTTCTGTTGATAAGCAGTTGGGTTCAAGGTACCAGGCACCACAACTTCCTGAGCCTATCTGGAGTGGGGATCAGCTTCTGCTTATTAATTTTCTCCATTAGAGTCTGATGTGCCAGTTTTTTGTCATCTGTCGAGTGCATACATATTGCCATCTTCCAATGTTCCTTCACACCACTTACCTGCTGTTATCCCCTCTTCCATTCTCTTTCTTCTTAATGTTTTAGATAATTTTAATTCCTTTAATGCCATTTTTAAGGAAAGAGGATACAGAGATAAACACACATTTTTGCCACCATATTTAACTGTAATTTGCTTGGATCTAGTCTTCATAGATGATTTCAGGAGATGTATGTTAGGAAAAATAAAACATACTCAGAGGATTCACTTTTGGAGACTTCTCCTCAAAGAGCAACTATAAAGGTGGCCAAAACTGTCAAAAACAATCATCTCAGCACTCTGAAAATCAAAGGCATACAGTAAACTGAGGGGAGATTCATAAATGAAAACTACTAAATGTGGCATAGGAGGAGCTGGAGTCTATGGCATTCTACTCTGAGGCTGCTCCCATTGGACCCCTATCTTCAGTTCTGTTGGTGTAGAGGTTCACCCTAAGCAGGACACGTCTTGAAATTAGATCTTTAACCCCACTGCAAGAGGGCATTCATTTGACTTGGGGTCTTGTCATTTAAAATGAAAAGCAAAAAAGAAGAGCCAGCAGCTCAGCTAGCCCTAGGTTGCAGTACTATGCAGGACGAACAACAGACCTGCAAAATAGTGAGTGATTTAACTGGGTGTTCCAGAAAGTGTGATAACCATAGGGGCTTGGTAAAATTCCTCTCTCTCTCAGGTTAATCCTAGTCTAATATACTGCAGAGATGAGGGTAGACCAAAGCTACTCACACATTCTTGCGTGAAGGTTTTTGCACACACACACACATGGTGTCCAAAAGTAAAGAAAAGTGAGGCAGATGCTAAAAAACATTCATCTTTGTGAGGTATATCTCCTCTACGACATGTGGTTATTAATGTTTCTGCTCTGGGTTTGTTGTTATATTTTTTTCTCCCTATTAATTTTAGTTTTACTCTCAGCTTCTTAGGAATCACCTTTACATCTGCATAGCTTAGTGTTCAGCTAATAATAGGTCATAGATTGTGTTCAAATATCTTGAGCCAGTAAGACTTCCATGCTTCCACTCTCAAGTATTGGAGAAAATTTGGAAAAACTGGAACATATATTACTGGTGAGAATACAAAATTATACCATTCTACAAAACAATTGAAAGTTTCTTTAAAAGTTAAAAAAAACAAACAAACAGGATTTAATTCAGCAATTCCACTCTTAGGAATCTATCCAAGAGAAATGAAAAGGAATGTCCATATAAAAATATATATGTAAATATTCACAACAATATTATTAATAGCAACCAAAAAGTAGAAACAACCCAAATGTTCACTAAGTGGCAAATGAATAATCCAAATGTAGTATATCTATGATGTGGAATATTATTCAGCCATGAAATAGAATAAAATATGAATACAAATTACAACAAGGTTAAACTTCAGAGATATAATTCTATGGAAGACAAGCTAGATGTAAAAGACTAGTTGCTAATTTAAAGTCTTGGAAGTCCTTTTATAATCTAGATTTTTATGATCACATAAGGAAGAAAGAAGTTGACAATATACAATTCCTCTCATTTAATTAGAGTATTACAGTTTACCACATAATCTTTTTTACTGTAAAATTAATGAACAGTCATAGTGATAATATGAAAAAAAAGTCATTTTTAAGTCCAACAGACAAATCATATGATAGAATAAAATATTACAATGAAGAGATAGTGATATAAAATTAAACTAGTCAGTTTTCCTGTGATATTAAAACTGTGTTAGAGAAGGTGATAGAGACTCATTTCCTTTACTGATCAAAGGTAGGCTATACTTGTGAAGGAAATATAAAATCTAAGGATGCACGATTTATACAGATGAGAATACATTTGCTCTCCAAAGTGATAATTGTGACAGGAAAACAGATGATGGAAGAAATGACATTGATATCACCGTACATGGATTACATGGAGAACACACATGAACGTGGGGTGGGAGGGAGGAAGAAGGACAGGAGAGAAGTGAGAAAGAAGGAGAGGGAGAGGGAGAGGGAGAGGGAAAGAGGGAAAGAGAGGGAGCATGCAATAACTCAAGATGATAGAAATAATAGCTTTTGACATTTTGAATGCATATATCTTTTATCGTTATAACAAAAAAGAATTTATGAATTTTAAGAAGCATGTGAAAACAAATTCTTTATTGCCTATGCTGTTTATTAGATGAAATTATCAACATTTAAGTGTGTAACCTTTAACATAAAGGATTCTAGAATATTTCAAATATGTTACATTGAAATAATTCAATCTAGGAGATATTATTTTTAAAATTATATCTGTGAATATGAAAATAGTTATATATCTAATAACAAGATGCATCAGTTACCTTATAAATTATATCTAAATACTGCTCTATTCACTAGTGTTCTGTAAGCTCTAATAAATTAGTTATCTATGTTTTCGCTTCATAATGAACATAAATTCCAATTTAGTTTCAGGGCTAATTTAGAGCACCTGTTTCTTCCTGTGAGGAAACACAGATTGGTCCACATATCTGTGATGCATGCATGAAACCTTAATCATGCTCAAGGAAACAGTTTGTGAAAATAACCGACTCCATTCTTCAACTTGGCAGGAGTGGCTTGTGCTATAAAGACACATGGCCATCCAATGAGCTTCCTCTGAGAGGTAAACTCTGCCAAGAAAACTGTATCCAGCTCAGCTACGGAGATGTAGTGAGTAAACAATACAAACTGGTTTTATTCATTTTATTCTCCCAAGATACTGCAGGTCCAAGAAAAAAGCCTTCTCTTTTTTCTTTCTTTTCTGAAGTCCCTCACATCCATCTCAAGTAGTATAAACCTAGTCTTCAAATAAAGGACTCTCCTTTCCATATGGCTGTGAAAGGTGCAAAGCTCTGTTTAAAATTGTCATTATTAGTTAAAAAATATTACAGTCACTTGCCTGAACATGTGCAGGAGCTTCATTTTTCTCTGTAGACATGCAGTCAGTTCCCCTTTGAGGCATGATATTAGCTTTCCTTTGGTCCCTTGACATTATCTTACTAGTGCCAGAGTGGAAACTCACTCTACTTCTTCTGAAAGTATTTTTCTGAATCTCTCTGCCTTACTGACTCTCCCATTTCAAATGTCAAACAAATGCATTCTATTTTCTATACCTTGTGCTTCTTAGATTCCTTTTCCTCTTGCTATTTCTGTTTTTCACAATGTAGCTGTAGTTCCTTATCTGAAAGAATTTTGGAGACCATGTTTTTGTGATAAAGTAAATGAATTTTAAGAAGTAAACAAAGGAACAAACAAAAAAGCTCCCAAATGTACTGCTGATTCTTTCAGCTCTCACATGAAGCTAAAACAGATATGTGACCAGCAGAAATATGAAATACGATGAATCTTATATTCAAGACATGAGTTGAAATTCTTAGTATAAAGTAACTGGTACAGGTATGTACTTAAGAAAAACCTGAATTTTAAAATATGTCTTAAGATATTGAGATGTTTTTGACCCTTTATTTTGATATGTTTTGTAAGGTAATCCAAGGCACAGATACTTGTATACCTGTAGAATAAGTTATTCTAATAACTTCAAGGCAGACACACAGCTTGGAATATAAATTCTCTGAACAAACATGTAGAATTACGGAACAATGTTTGAATTCTTGTACTAAGATAAACTTAAGATATGCTAACATTTATAATTTTCTTTCAGATAAAAATATTTTTTCTCATTAGATACATAAGATATTCATTTCAAATATGTGAGGAGAATATATATTTAGTGTAAAAAACATTTAAATAGATATTAGAGATAGAGTCATAGAGCAAAGTGTTTGGCATTCCAATTCTATACTTCACTGTAATAGTCTCAATCTAAGGAGCTATTGCGATATGCTGTTTGGGTTCATTTTTCAGAATATGTCTATATTTTTTAACAGATGTTTAGGTACTTTGCTAATTACTGCTTCATAAATGTACATTGTATACTTTGACAATTATAAGTACAAATGTTTATTCATTTCAAGTGCTATAACCTCATAAAGGGATGAAAACTCTGACATGAAGAATAAGAAGGGGATGATGGCAGCAGAAAAGAAAGAAAATCACTATAAAATTATGAAGTGTCATTTTCATCAAGTACATTAAATGCACAATTACTGATACACTAGAACTAAGCAAACCTCTGGCTTAATCTCTTCCAAAATAAAACATAAATTTATTTTAATCTACTAAAGGAAGTTTTCTCTCACAGAAATTGTTTCTATTTTTTTAAATGGAAGTTTAAAGACCACATTATAGAATCCTTTTTACAGTTAACCTTGCTGGACAAACATTACTTCTTCGTAAAAGGATACCTGTTATCCCACATCATGACAAAATGAACAAAAGAATAAATAATACCCCTGATCTCCTGATTCTAAATATGAAATAGCTTTAAAGTTAACCAGGCTTACTTTGTTGTATGGTGGTGTTGATAAGAAATATTAAAATGCCAAATATCACTACACTTAGAAGATATATCTTTTTACTAGACAGGAAAATCACCATGTTTTTACATTAGTTGTGATTCAAAAATGAATATTTGAAATATAGGAAATGCAGTAATGACGATCTGTGTTTTGCTTCTTGATTTTCCTCAAAGAAGTACTTCCTCAAAGAAAAAGTTAGTTGGGGAATATATGATATCACATTCCATATTCACCTGTATTTAAGGGGAAAATTTTCAAAAGAAGATTTTTTTTTTCATTTAAATTCCAATTTTGCTCATTATATTCAAAGGATCATTTTCATGGAGTTACGTTTAGCTAAATGCGATGTACTTTTATTTTAACAAACTATATACTAACCAATGCATTTCTTCAAAATAACACATATTAGTTAAGCATTTCTAAAATAGAGATATCGCTGGCACTCTTTTTTTAACCTGTGTTTTCTATTACAGGTACAGTGATGGTACAATTCGATATCACTAAGAACCATTGCTTTTAGGAGACTTTTAAAGTAACACTAAGATATCCAATATCAAGCAATCTTTCATTAACAAAGCAATTACTGGGACAGGGTTTCACTGGGGTGTCAAGTCAAGTGCACAGCTTGCAGAACAACTTCTAACCAATGTACAAGGCCAGGGGATTAAAACAGGATCTGCTTTGCAAATGACATCTGAATGACACTTATTTGAATGGCTCTTAGTCAAACTAAGAACACAGCTAGCAGTAGTTGTAGAAAGCTCTGACCCTTAGACTATGGCGCCATTAATGTCCTTTACGTGCTTTTATTTGATTAGTGCTATAAGAACCAAGTATGTGAGAATCATTTCATCCTCTAATTTCCTATGTGATGAAGTAGTTATATAGGACAGGAGTCTGCTGATTACTCATTAAAAATCTAAATATTTACCTAATTCAGGTTTAAATGAAGAAAAGCTTTAGAAATACCCTTTTATATTGAAAGGAACATTAAAAACAGTAAGTGAGATTTGTCTAGTGCTGCAGTGTTTGTTATGTATTCTCTCATTGATTATTTGGTTTGTATATCTACTCAGATCTCTTTTTATATGAGAGTTCAATAAATTAGAATCAACCCTCATTCAAGGGACACTGCAATCCTCACCAAGATCTCTACAAATTTCCAAGGCAAGGGGAAAATCTCAAGTTTTTGTGGTCACTTTTTGCTATAAGTTCATTTTCCTTCTGTAACTTTTCCCAAAAATAGGCATTCATGTATAGGTTTTGAGGCAATACAAACAAAACAAAACAAAACAAAACAAAACAAAACAAAAAACAAAAAACTTTAAATCAGTCTAAATTTCCTGTTCTAAAATCTCCTGCTTCCTGACCACTGGTATAGTCCCAGCCGCTTCTCTTCTACCCACGTTGCTTACCTCCCAGTGCTTTTCAAGGTCCTTCTGTCATCTTCCTTTAACTTGGAACTCACATTGACTCTGAGGCTAATTTTTCCATAATCTCATTAACCTGCTTTGCCATCTACTCTGTTCTCAAAGAAAGGCTGGCAGAGTCATTGGAAATGACTGCCTGCTCACTGACAAAAAAAAAAAAAAAAAAAAAAAGATGCTGCTTTTGAAAGTTAGAAGCAATTACTATACTTTTGACAAGATTGGTGTGACTATTAAATATTAGAACATGCTTGTGAGATATGTGTTACCATTACTATTACTATTTTATAGATGAGAAAACTGAGCATGATGGTTTATTCAAAGTAAAGAGAAATTAATATATGCAAAAGTCGATAAATCAGATAACACATGTGAAGAAAGAACTGTGATTGCAGTTGGATACTTTAAAGCAATTAGGCAACCTAGATTAGCAAGAGTAGGCAGTTGGGAAATATAACTGGTTAAAGGAAAAGTGGAAAGCAGTTGGGTAGCCAGAATCTGGAAGCAAAGCCATGAGGCTAGCTGCTCATTGGCTATGAGGCAGAGCAAAAGAAAATACCTCTTCTTCCCTTCGATCTTCCCCCAGTGCTCCTACTACACAACTAGTCAAAATCCAGCTGTCAAAGATGCTTGAAAAAATATTTTCCTAAAATACCAAGTAGAGCAAAAGGATGGGGAATGGAGCAATGTGTGAATGAAAGGCACATTTGTCCCATTGCTATTAAACCCCTTCACTTTTTGCCAGCTATAAAATCAGTTAATCAATAACTTTAAGGAACAGGAACTCTGCAACCTAATATATCAAAAAGGATTTCTAGGAAATGATAGTTATCTACCTCAGTATCAATATTAGTGATAATAATTTTCCTTTATCAATATAAATAATTAATAATTCCTTATTACTTTTAAATAAAACCATCAAGATAACCTGATAATCAAGTATCTTGATTTTCTCTTTAATAGTTTCTCTTCCTTAAGACTTATTAGCTATAAACTGGTCTTTAATACTCTGGTTTTAAGGACCTTTTTCTTCAAGACATGTAGTCATTCATTTGGTGTGGTTTTCAGTGTATTTTCTTGTCTTCCAAGATATATTCTTATCCAAAAACATGTCAACATGAGTTTCTTAAATACAGAACAGAGGAAGAAGGGAGTTTCCAAGAGGGAAGGACATCCGGGAAAGGGCAGGCAGATGCCAGAGGAGCCTTAAACACCTGCCTTTCCAGATGGATTAAAACAAACAAATGACAACACAACAACAACAACAAAACAAACAAACAAACAAACGAAAACAACAAAAAAACGGGCTATCTTCTGAAGGTCTCAATAAGACTGAGAGTCATGGAGGCCCTCTATTCAGAAACTAGAGACTGATTCCTGGACACAGAACTTGGCCCAGGAGATCTGTCGATGCTGATGCCATATGATGTATCATATGAGCTTTTATCTTTTCACAGATCCAGCTCCCCAGGCTTGCAACTCCAGGATATTATTTCTCTCTTTCCTTGTGTTTATTCTGAGAGACTCCTCTCACCAAATACATGACTAATTTAAAAGGCAAAGTGCTTGTATTTAATAGAAAAAAAGTGTCTACAAATAATTTTTGTCCATGTATAGCTGCACACATATCTTAAAGGGTTTACCAATTGTGATAATTTTCAGGAGAGAAGCAATAAAAAATTAAAGATTCATTAGATTCTATTGAGGGATTTTTAAATAGGTAGTATTTTCCACGTAAGGAAGTTTTTTATTAATTAAAGCTTCTTGAAAGACAGTCATATTTTATATTTAATTTTGGTATAAAATATTAAGTTAAAATTGTATATAAACATATCACTAAATTCAGTAAGTTGAGCTATGTTTCAGATAATTTGTGTCTTAAGTGATGCAGGTGTTCGGTGGAAAACATTTAGTAAATATTAATAATATTTAACATGGATCAGTTTCAGCTATTCTGAACTCCTGTGATATTTAAGGTGGTAAATTTTCTTCCTTTTATACTTTCTACTGTTTTACTTAGGTTTCTCTTTATCTTAGTCTTCCAACATAAATGAATTCAACAGTCTTGGTCACTTGACTATGGTTTTATTTGGCCGAGGGGATATACTATTGTTGTTATTGTTATGGCTCACTATGCATTTATATGGTCCTTTCCTCTAAAGAGCTTAAGTTACTTTACTAAATCTGGAGATAATTCTTATAACACTCATCTGAGATAGATTGAAGGTATTAAAAATCTTAATAACCAACCAGCCCATGTATATAGTCCATTCACATCCCTGTTACCAGCAACTACCCAGTGAGTTATCTAAATTCTAAAAATTTAACTAAAAAAAATAGTCATTTTAATTAAAAATAAAGAAAATAGCACAAAGTAATTTGATATTAAAATAATTATTAGGTCTATCCTAAATCTTCTAAATACCAAACTAGACTTTTAGAAGAAAACAGATTATTAGGAATCATTCCCTCAGTATTTTGCTAATTAAAGGGATTAACTATAATTCGATCCCGAATTTCAGAGTATATTAAATTAACTTTTTTTTCCCTTTAACTTTGGCCTTAGTTTCTATTTTTAAAATAATTCTTATTGTGAAATAAGAAATTTAGAAAAATTTGTAAAACAAAGACATAGTTTACTAAATTAATAAAATGTGAATATTCTTGTAAACATTACACCTATTAGGAAATAAAACCTTTCCAGCCACCCCAGAAGTTCCCTATGTGTCTCCCGATTCCAGCTTCATCTCACTCTAAGTTACCTGTCCTGATTTTATGTCACTAATCTTCCACTTGTACTTCCATAGACACTAACAAGTTTAATTTTGTTTGTTATTTTTCAACCTTTTTTCTTGTTAATCTATAGAGCCTCTCTCCATGAAAACTATTTGTTAAAGAACCTGGGTTATTTATCCTATAGTTTTCCACAGGCTAGAACTTGCTCATTGCATTCCTCTATAGTTTTACATGTTTCTTTGCTTTTCTTGCAAATTTGTAGTTGAATTTCAAGGTTTAATCAAACTTGACCTGGTTTTTTGTTTTGTCTTGCTTTTTTTTTTTTTTTTGACAAATGTACTTCATAGCTAGCAATGTGTTCCTCACAAGGGATCATAGGGGATCATAGGAGGTATTTAATGGCCAATTATTTCTTTAGGTAAAATTAGAAGCCCTCAATGCTTAATCCCTGGAACTTTTGATTCATTAGGATTTGCAAAATTTTAACATTGCAGTTTTGTCAGGTTTTCTTCATGTATTTGTTGAAATATTTTTATGAAGAAACATTCTTCCATCCACTTTTTGGTTACCCAGTTCTGTAGTTTATATAGGAAAACAGGATGAATGCTTGATTTTTCCCTTTTATTTATATCCGGTTTATGTTTTGAAGCTCTGTTGGCTGTAATTCTCATATACTTTGGAATACAAGTTCTATAACTCATCTTTAAATACCACAGCTGTGCCTTTCAGAAAAGAAAAATGCTTATTTCGGTTTTGGCCACATATCCTAGTTATTAAAAATTTGCATTTGAGATATTACACCCTGAGATATATAATGATCCAATGCTATGTAAACTCTGCTTCTTTCAAAATTCCACCTTCACCAAATGTATAATCAGATTGCCACCTACTCTAATTCATCTTACTTATGGATGTTCTATTATGCTTGTACTTTTCCTTCATGCTACCAGTATTAAAATTTTATTTTCTACTTTCAGTTATTAGGTTGAAATTATATTAAGTGCTTAAAAATAATCAACTTTCACTAAACTAAAGATTATTTTTTCCTGAAGTTTTCATATTGTGATGAAAAGGCAAGTTACAGAGTGAGGAATTTATGATCACCTAGCATTAATTTGTTTATATGTTATTTGAATTATTGTGGTTATCACTTAAAATTTTTTGAAATAGTGTAAAAAATAGTTTCATAATTTTAAGGAACTTTTTGAAAGGCAAAGACTATTTTTTTTCCTATTTATAATAGGTTTTTTGAGCAATGACTATGAGTCAAATTTTATCTCGAAATGGAGAAAGTTCAATATCGAATGATTATGTGGGTCAGACTGAACTCTTGGTCAAGCTGATGGAATCTTGCTGATTCTGTTTTGTATGATTAGTTTGTCTAATAGATCTCAGTGTCATAGAGATGAATACAAAACTGAAGATGATCTGAGGATTCTCAGGGACTGTATGTGACTCCTTGGAGAGGATGATCCAATAGACATGTGATAAGGTTGTTCTAACTAAATGTGAGCTCAGAAATATGTCCATCTGGAGCACAAAAACCTTGAGGCTTGAGGCATATGGTGCTTCTTGAAGTGAAAGATCAAATTAGCAACATTCTCTTGGGTAACTTTCCCTGCATTCAGTGCCCTAGCTAACATTATAATAAATGGACAGTGTCATTAGTGTCAAACTCTCATAAATATTCAAAACAATTAGTAGAACATTCTAATATTATTTATTTTTCTGAATATGAAAAAGAGAGGAAGAAAAAGAGAAGAGGAGAGATCAGATAATACAGAGACATGTTTTAACGATAGTGCTCTTTATTTTTAAAGCAATGGGTTTTAAGCAAGATGGATGATGATCATATTTCTACTTTAGGATCACTATATATAGAGAGAAGGGCTTAGAAGAGTCAAGAATGGGTCTGGAAAGACTCGTTAAGAAAATAATGGAGATAAAGTATGGTGATTTGCACAAACAGTGTCGCAAAAAAAAGAGAGAATGAAATTAATAGATCAGAGAAATATTTAGGATTCCCTCTCATATGGGCAAAATTAAAGGTTAATTCACAGTGAAACTAGAAGCAGCTAGGTCTGGTCAATAGATTACAGTAATTAGGTCAGAAATAATTATATGGAATATTAATTAAAATCACCAGATTTGGAGTCAAATTGTCTTGGTTCAAATACCAGCACCAACACTCACTAGCAGTAAAAAAAAAAAAAAAAAGCCATGCTAGTTATTTCTTCCCTCAGATTTGGAACAATATGAAATATTAGTAAATGATTAATAAATGATAGCTATGCTTCCATTAAGCTCATCAAAGACAATCAGTAATGGAATTATTTGCTGAACTACTGGATTATCATGGGACTATTGGAATTTGGGTTTGCTTGGCTGTTTAAACATATGCTCTGAGTTGTTGGTGGCCTTTTGTCACCATATGAACACATTCTGCTTGAGAATTAAATTTACACCAAGATAAAATGAGTCAGGAACTGATGACATTATGTAAGAAACCATGTCCAACTCATTTATCTCAAGACTTCTCAGTCATTTGAGTCAATGCAGTCCCTATTTTACTTAAGGCAGAGTTCTTTCTCTTGCAATTAAACTGACTAGTATTCTGGATTTCATTACCCAGGTAATTATATAAGTAATTATGAAAGTATATATTATGTACACTAGTATGTCTGTATGGGTACATCCACATAATTATAATTTGAAACAGTAAAACAGAATATAAAATTAGAAGACTTACACCCAACTCCACCAACATTCCTATCCCTGCTCTTTTATAGTTTATAATTTAATTATTTTGTGAATATAATACCTTCTCTGTATAATGCTATGTCATGTTTCTCTGATTTAACAACATTAGAGAACATTTCTGATTCCTAATATCTTTTAGTTTTTAAATATTATTTTGTGGTAAATTTATAATTTTACCTGTTTTCAGCTTCTATTTCTTTAATCCATTATTTTTAGATATTTTCTATTCATAGTACATATGTGAAACAAAAAAAAAATAGCATAGATATTTTTCCCTTCTCCTTACTTATTTTTATCACATTTTGCTCTTTCTCTTACCTGTGTCATCACATTTATGTTTGCAGGGTTGTTGTATTTACTTCTGTATTTTTTTTTAACAATTAAATCTTCAATACACTTTGCCTATTAATTTAATTTTGAAATCTACTAAAATTTTTTTAAATGAAAATATTTTTCATTGTACAAATAGTACAATTGGATCCATAGAAAATGACATATAACCTCTAACCTTAAACTTAGCTCTTCTAAGAAGAATGTTCAAAGCATCAATGTCAGATGTAATATCCTTTCAGTTACTCAGAACCATATCATATTCTAGTTTGTTTTCTATTAAGATCAAATTGTTTTCATGATTGCTTTTTTTTCATTAATTTTAATTTGCAATTCTTTTAGTCATTAATAGAAAAGATTCGAGAAGAGGTGGCCTCTTAAAATATTTGTTGTATGTACTCACTTTCTTATTAAAGATATTTATTATTCATGTAACCTTCGACTTTTTATTTTAGTTTAAACAGGATAATTTTCTGGGACTATATGCAGATGTCCACTTTGGATGTCTTTTCAATGGAATAATGAGTTAACATCACTGCTTCATAGATTTCATATTTTTTTCCTTAAGATATTTGTTCAAGATGCCATAGTATATATCTGAGTATGTTTTTCTGTATATATGTATACATACATATATATGTGTTTTCTATATATGTATGTATACATATATATACTTATATGTGTGTGTGTATATAAGTATATATACACCTATATATATCAAGATTTTGTTTTTATATATATTAAAATATATTTATTTTGTCCTCATTCTTTATTAACTTGTAGTTCAGTCTAAAAATCTACATTCGGGATAATTTTCTTTCACCTTTGAATGTCTTGCTACAATGTGTTGTCATATCTGGCATTCTTAATGCTAATTTAAGCCAATGGTTTCTCTTTATTTTTTAGTCGATCTGTTTGTACGTATATTTGATATTTTATTTTGTTTTTCTCTGCTGGTAGGCTTTTATTTTATTCTTGAAATATAAAAGTTTTACCAACTTGTGAGTAAGTATGTATTTTTTATTCATTCATCTCCCTTATTAAGCATTTAACCTGAAATAGTAATGGGTATCTTTTGAAAGAGTATTGAACTTTGTTGATTGTTGAAGTGAGGCTGAAACATACTTTCATTATGTTTTCCCTCTTACATTAAATAATCACTTTTCTGGGAGGTCATTCATTAGATATATTTATCTTCATTACTGTCTTGTGTTGTTTTTCATTAGTTAATGATACTTCTGAAAAACAAATTGGGCTAGCTAAAGAAGGGGGTCCTTCTGCAGAGTTCTGAATTTATTTCTTAAGTTTTCTTCCATGTAAAAGAAAGTTAAAAGTGATTTGGGGGTCTGTTAAGAGGTTGTTGTGTGCATAATTTATTTTTAGAAAATGAAATCTGGATGAGGTAAAGACAAAAAGTAGGCTGTGACTCTCCTCCCCCAGCATCATAAACAAGAAGCAGCATAGAACAGAAGTTAAGCACATTGGCTTTGGAACCAAGTCTTTTTGCCTCGAATCCTGGCTCTGCCATTTGTAAGTTCCATGACTTGGTATAATTTACTTGGTGTCTTTGTACCTGTTATCTGGAAAATATAACTAATAGAATCTTCAACATAGTGTTGTCATACGTTACATATGAAACATTTAGACCAATATCTCATGCCCAGTAAACACTTAATTGTAAGCTTAAAAAGAAAAACATAATGAACTTTATATTAGTATAAAAATATTTAGTATACTTTTCCCTTATGAAGAACTACTTTTTGCTTGCTTTTATTTGTTTTCATCTCTTATAGACTTCTAAAAGTACTTCGATCCTTTTACTGCTTCTCTTGAAGGCACACCCACTCTAAACCTCCCCAGGGAGATCTACCATTATCTCCAGAGAGTTATTTTCCAGATTTAGCAATGCTACTATTGCCTGCCTTTTTGGCTGTAAAAAGTGGGGAAGAGGAGAGAAGAAAAAAGGACTGGCCCAGCTGTTTCTTTCAGTAATAATAATTATGAATGGCCAATACTGTTTCTAATCATCATGATGGCCCACTTAAACCCTCTCTGAGCTTGAAGTTAAGAATCTGAGTTCCCCTTCCCTGAACTTTGAGTATTTCCAGAGCTGAGGCTAGGAGAATGTCTTTCACCTTTGCTGCAATTCTTTCCTGGATAGCATGTTTCAGCCACAGAGCGTACTCTATATCAATGCAAACCCATCTCCTTTCCTCATTTCACATATTAGACACAATATACAGTTAAGTGATAACATTGCCTCCCCATTCCATAGATTTATTCATCTCTATATCTAATATTTACTGTCATCCTGAATCTGAAGCAAGTCAATTTTTCATTCCAAAATTTCCAGATTGGCTTATGCAACAATCAAATTTCTTAGTTTATCTTTATGTATTATACATATACTTATTTACATTTAATTTTTGCTCCTAGTTTCTTGAATGTTTATAGTTTACATCTTTTTGTATTTTAAAACAAATATTCCCTTTGAATTCTCTCAAAATTAATGTATATCCTTAAACTGAATATAGCTACATATGTATTTTAGTATCTGCATATGTGGCTGTAGATTTTAATATCATTTACTATATTAACATAATTCTTTACATTAATAAAAGTTTTTAATGAAATGCACTTTCACCAGGGACAATCTAACCTAACATACCTTCCCATTTGTTTTTATTAAGTTTTAAAAGCATTTTTCCCGTATAACACCTCACATACATTAAGGATTGAGATTGGTTCTTTTTCTATTGAAAATAAAATCAGTCTACTTTGAGAACAATATATTCATTCATGGACCATATTAACCAATCAATAATTTATGGCTCTTATTTACACATAAGATATTAAACATATGCAATGTAAATCTTTAACTATCAACAAAGAAATGAATACCTAGTGATTAAAACGAACCTGAGAAATTAAACTAATGGAATATTTTCACTTTTAAGGTCAAAAGGTTTGTCTTAAGTAAAAGAATAGATTTACTTGTGAACAGAAAAGACCATTTACTCAGATGATCTAAAACATGTACTTTCTCAGCCTTCTTTCTCATTGTGTAGGTTGGAAGTGAAAGTTTCAGTGTGAATGAGCTAGGAATCAAGACTATAGTATAACAGTGATCCTGATGGCTGTAAATGATGGTGGTGTTTCAATTTTTGAAACTGTTTGATTTAAAAACTAAGCATTGGATTTCTACACAGTATTATAGGATTCTCAGCCTTCTTTGATTCAATTTAGAGGAAACATTTATAAAGCTTAAATTGTTTCTGGCAATTCTATGCTCTGTAACATTTTAAACAAATGTATTTTATACCAAACACTCCCACATAAAGTGTGGATAAATTTAAAAATGTATAATCACATCCATTCCCAAACTGGTTTTAGTTTTAGTTTTTGGTGAGTTTATGTGTGTGCTCTTTTAGCAAAAGGATAGTCAAAACTGATAAAAAGTAAAACTTAAATTCTCAGCTGATTGTTTCTCAAATGAGATGACTACTTAGATCTAAAGCAAAATGATAAATAAATATAAAATAACAAAATAAAATAAAACAAAACAAAATGAATCAGGAAAGCATGCAGCTCAGATACTGAGGCTGAACACCTAGGTTTCACTTTTCCTTTTCTAATCAAACATAAAGTGAGTTTGAAAAGCCAGATTTTGGTTCATCACATACTTTCGTTTGCCCTTTTTATATCCTTGATGGGTGTAAATGTAATAAAATCAAGCACTAAGGTCTAGTAAGGGAAAACTGGTATACTTTAATGTACAGAAATTATGCTCGACCTGAGATTTGACTTGTTCCACTTATTAGAAAACTTACTTCTGTTATTTTTTTTTTAAATCTCACTCTTTAGCATTTACAGAATAATTATAAAATACCTATGGGGGTTGTGGCATTAGATGATGAATGTTTTTCCATGTCATTCTACTTGTTAGAAGATTTGGGTGACAAAACACTACTGGAAGTGTTCATAATCTCCAAATTTGACACTAAGTGGTATTTGTAAACCTTATTCTGGGGACATTTTATTGCTCCTGTGTTGATTTTGTTTCCTTGAGGATCATGGAGGAAATTACCTCTTCCACTTGAGGGCCTTCAAAGGTCTTCACATCTAGCCCCAATGTGCAGTGATTGGCAGAACCTCCAATTACACAAATTTCACTAGTCAGGTAAAAAGTTACCTTATATTATTACACTTTATGAGCTGGCTGAATTAAGTTAAACTTGTACATCATTTTTCTTTCTCGAAATTAAAAAGATTTACACTCACTGTTTTGAGCAAGTACATTTTTACTCGCAGCTGTCAAAACAAGCTGTCATTTCAATTATCTAGAGTGCCTATTAGTCAATTTTTAATAAAGTTTCAACTACTTTTTCCTGGATTTTAATGAATGGCCTCCCTTGCACACCTTTTAAATATATGTTCCACATCCCCTATAGAATTCTGAAACTAGGTAGAAAATATTAAATAACTTAATCATAAAATGCTTTACATTTTTCTATGTTGCCTAGAGCACGCTCCTTTCCAGCAGTTTTATTTTCTTGTAAATTTCTTCTTAGAAAGCAATCATGGAGGCAACAATAGAGGTTATAGTAGTGATTAATTTGAGGCACAGTTTCTTCTTGTTCAATAGAACAAGAGATAAACAATTTAAATCTATCTCTCTATCTCTCTATTATCTATCATGTGTCTGTCATCTATCTTCACAGTTTAATTATTTTTAAAGATATGGCTTTCTCTTCCACATGACTGAATTCCTAAAAAATAGCAAACATGCATAATTTTTCCCTCTATTCTTCCAAATATTTAGTAAATTATTATGTATGTAAATTTGCTTTTATTAAATTGTTAATTAAAAATAATTTAACAAACTCTCATATTTAGGTCCCCAAAGTCATCAAATACACCTCATTTCCACTTCAGAGATAAGAAAGCTGAGTCCCAGTGCACTGGGCTAATCAATGATAGAGAAAGGACTAACTCTCCTGACGGCCAAAACACTAATGCAAAGTCTACTTCACTTCTCCATCTTGGCTCTCTTGATATACTGTGTTTATTCTGGAATGGTCTCCACTTTCTCATTGTATTTGTGTGAAAATGATTTTTTGAGGGAGTAGTTTAATTTTCAGAACTCTCATGTAGATATTTACTTATATTGCAAGTCTGTATGGCTCAATTATGATATTACAAGTCTAATAATATAATTAAATTTGGTTAGTCTGTATATCACACTTATGTTATTTCTTTATCAAAGAAAGAAAAATTTTCTCTCTAGGGAAAATTATCTGCTTTATAAATTTCTTCCCAGAACAAGCTTCTGGGAAGAAGAAACTCATTAGATGGCTTGCTAAATTTTTTCAATCTATTTAGGATTTTAAATTGGGGTGAATATTTAAAGCTATTGTAAAACAGTTGGTTTTTAGTTGACTAATTGCTATTAACACTCCCTAGTAAGTTCCTTTGTTCCCTTTGGGGATATTAGAATTTTTCTTTTTCTTTTTTTCTCTCAGTTAAAGACATTATCATTCGCTAAAGTTATCATTTTCAATTCCTCCAATTTCCTGAATCTAAACATTTGACTCACCCCCAAGTGCTCTGAACCTTAAACCTCAGGTATGCCCTAAATCCATTATCTTTCCTCCAGGTCTCAAATGTCATTGAGTTTCCTGTCATTTCTTATTTGGACTCTCGGAAAACTCAGGTTACTGATTTCTTTGTTTCTGTTCTCTCTCTAAATTTCTAAGAAACAAATCTTTCATGACTCCCTTCCCACAATACATACAATCTGTGGATGATTCCGTTTAATCCCTTGTCAGAAGCCACTGGACTGCACAGTCCAAAAGAAATCTAACATAAATATAAGACACTCAGGTAATTTTAAACTCTCTAGTAGTTATATTTAAAGCAGTAGAACAAAATTGCATCCAACATAGGAGTGCCCAACTATATAAAGCAAATATTAATGGTCATAAAGGCAGAGATTAACAGTAATGCTATAATAGTTAGGGACATTAAAATGCCACTTACTTCAATGGATAGATCATCCAGACAGAAAATTAATAAGGAAATAATGGTCTTAAATGTCACATTAGACCAGTTTGACTTGATAGACATTTATACAGCATTTTATTCTAAAACTGCAGGTTACACATTTTTCTTAAGTTCATATGGAACATTTTCTATGATAGATTCACAAACTAGGCTACAAAGCAAGCTTCAATAAATTCAAATAGATTGAAATTATATTAGGCATATTTCTTGACCACAGTGACATAAAACTACAAATCAAGTTTAATTAATTTTAATAATATATTTTATTTTACCCAATATATCCAAAATGCTACTTTAACATATAATAAATATTGAAAACTTATTAACGATTTATTTTACATTCTTTTTTTCATACTAAATCTCTGAAATCTGATGTACTTTACACTTACAGCATATCCCATTTCCAATTAGTTGCATTGCTGCCTAAATAAATATTAGTGACAAGCAGAACTTGTGATTTTGTTACAATTTTTGGAAAAGATAGCTGAGATCCAAGTTGGGTTCAATAATGACTAATTTTCCAAGGCAGACGGGTAATTCACAGCAAGGGCTGGCAACTCTGGAATGGCCTCAGACTATTAAAAAGTGGCAATAAATGAGTAAAATATTTCTGTGGGAATCTTGAACCAGTTGTATATATAAAGGGAGAAAAGTGGACCACTTTTCCTGAACCGGGTTGAGACTTTGGAAAGATAGTCCGTTGTGATCCTTGTTAGGTGTGTGGCCTCTTTTGTGTATTTGTCAGGACTTGGAATCAACAATGTAAACCTGTAGCTCATTCTCCTATTCTGGTAAATATTTCAAGCAGGTTTAACTTTCTTCAAAACTATGTATATTGGAGTAGACCTTGAGGTCTTCCCAGTATAGAATGGCCTTCAAATTAAATTGCACATATTTATTTCTATGTTCAAGAGTTATGGATCAGGTACCTCCAATATTAGAATCTATATGAAATAATGCCTCATGGTGAGAACATTTTTTTGATTAGCAGCACTCCCATGTTTCTTAATGTATCAAGGTGATATTGAGAAGAGGAGAACGCAGAACACTTGGTGCCAGTCAGTATAGTATTATTATATCAAAATTGTCACCTTTGCTTCTTTTAGAAATGTGGCTAAAAAAATCTTAATATAGCTTTCATCTCAGACCACAAACAATTTCTGTGTTTTAGTATTCTTCCTAACACTTGAGTAACCTTTACTTAAATCCTTTAGGCATTTCTAGTAGCTGCTGAAAGCACTAATTTAACCAACACATTTCCCTCTATCTTATGTCTGACACCAATCATCTTTCTCTTTGCACAAGGTGAATGGCAACCAACTGCTTTGCTGTTCACATCTGTGTCCACCTGCACCAGAGAGGGGTTGATGTATATACTTACTAGTCCTACCTTTAAAAATCCCAGCTGGTTTTGGTTAGACCAGAGAAGTGAGGTCAGTAAAAACATTGCAACTTTTGGAGTGATGAGGCAACATTTTCTAAATTGAAGAAAGATGCTTTCACATAAGAAAGGGGTGAAATTTAAACAACTAAAAAACTTTATTTCCACAACAAGCAGAAAATTAGAATTTACTTTTGTCCCTATAGGCAGTTTAGATTGATTCTGCATCGCTTGGCCCAGAGCAGCCTGTTCAGATCATGACTCTGATGTTTCACGGACACTTTAACATGTCATAAACTCCTACTTTTCAATATAACCTGGCACAGCAGGTATTCCTTGTTCACGCCAGACATTTTATATTCATTCTAAAGGCTTCTTCTCTTTCATCTGCCTCTTCTACTTGTCACCATTCTTCTAAATTTTAACTCTTAAATATCTCTTAAAATCATCTGCTTCTCTTCCATCACCACCATCCTTGTCCAAACCGTCATCATCTCTCTCTCTCTTAGATACTGCAATACTCTCATTGCTAGTTGTCTAGATTCCACTCTTGACTTCCTATGACTCAGATTCTTCTCTGAGTGGTATTTCAAAAATGTGTATCTGATTATTATACTCCCCATTTGTTCAGTTGCTTATAAGGATTATAATCTTAAGAATTAAGGATTAATATTTATATCTTTAATGAGTTCTCAAAGTGTGTGATTTGGCACCTGTCCACTTACTTAACCTCCTTTCTTACTATTCCCCCTTTAAAAATATATATATATTTTTTTAATTTAGAAAGAATTTTTATAAGGTCTATGAGTTTATACTGTTTTAATTCAGGTCTTTTACATGATATTCTTCACACCTGCAACTGTCTCCCAAAATCTTTACTCCTATTTATCTTTCTGTCTCAATGTAAGTAGTTCTTTCTCCAGGTAACTTTACCCAGCCATGAAGATGAGGTTTGTTTGCATGCTAAGTATTGCAATGTAATGTTTCATTTCTTTTTAGTTGTTTACTGTTCCTGTAATTATCTGTTAAATATCAATAAATTCCACAAGGGCATAGACCATGTCTTTTTATCTCTGTATTCTCAAACCCTGGTACAAATGCCTGACCCATGGAAGGTAAAGTTAACGAGTGTTTGTGGCATACATGCATGAGTGAATGTAACTTGCTGTTTATAATTCTGTCACATAGTGCATCTCCTTTAACAGCAAGTCCCTGAAGGGTTTGTATCCCTAGAGTAGTCTGTGCTTTATAGCAAGCCCTAAAAATATGTTGATTGAAAGACTAATGAAAGCAGAGGATACCTGCCATGCCAGATAATTTCAATTCATTCTATTTATTTTTTCTCTTTCTGAGGAATTCTCCTCATAGATATTGAATTACTTGTTCACTATCTTTCATCTACCAGCATAAAATCAGATGACCAAAATGTTTCAGATAAGTCTCTAAACAGAACCTTTGAGTTAACCTATGAAGTAACTAATAAGCATGAGGGTACTGAGTTCTGCTATAACTCTGTGATATACATCTTCTTTCATGACCGTTTTTTCTAAACTAACAAGAAGCCTAGACCCCAAAACTCCCTTTTATAACATCTATCACTCTGTTAATTGTTGCAAATAGCTGCCAGGTAGAGCACTGCAAAGCTCAGCACTATTTCCAAACCTAATTCTGACAGGCCAATAGACAAAGACATACCATGAGGATATTATCTTGATGAGTAGTTTAAACCTCTTGTCCCTATATATACTATTTCTAAAAACTCTATGACTAGTATCTAAATCACTTTTCTGTCTTTACAAAAGTCAACCTAATAATTTTTCTCTTTAATTATCTCTCGTTTCTTTATTGAGATCTTGATATATAATAGGCCAAATGTGTTAGTCATTGAGCATACAGTCAAAAAGAAGACATAGTCCATGTTGAATATATTATTAACCCTTCTTGTAGCATGGTCATCATGAAATAATATACACTGTGGACCCCCTGATTTCATTCTCATGATCAATACAAGTGAGCTGAAAAACACATTCTGAGTCATTCTATATACCAGCAAACAATGGAAAAATGCTAGAGCAACAGATGCTTCTGAAAGATACTCTAAAATAAAAGAAATATCCTGATGGGTTATTTTTTTTAACTACCCCATAAAATGCTCATATTAACTTGACCATAGAATCAGAAAGTAATAAATGTTAGAAAACAAGTAAGTATTATTTATAATAAAAGTGAATAAAATAAATTAAAAGAATTACATATGATGTCATTTTAAGAACTAATAAATGAATTCAGTAAAGTCGCAGTAATACACATAATATACAAAATCTGTTGCATTTCTATACACTAATAGCAAATTATCAGAAAGAGAAATTAAGAAAATGATATCATTTACAACTGAATCAAAAAAATGAAATACCTAGGAATAAATTTAACCAACCAGGTGAAAGACCTGTGAAGGAGATGAAACACTAGCCCTGCACTGTATGTGTGGCTGGAGTCATTAGAAACACTACCGAATCGCACACAGAAAAAAAAATTAACAGTTGTTCTGCGTTCTCTTTTTGCTGTATTTTGTTCTTCTTTGCACAAACAGTTCCTCTTTGGTACTCAAAGGAACTTTGCTTTCTGGATTGCAGATACATTTTCCCTACACAGTCTGGTGGCTCTCTAATGCCTCATCACTGCTTAGCTTCTCAGATCTCAGAAAGGCATTCTTCATTCACTGATCAGGTGTTTAAGGCTTTCTCTAAAAAGCAAACAAAAAACCTCTGTTTTTATTTTTATTTTTTAAGTTTTTTTTTATTCTGCCAGTTACACAAACCATTGCATAGTCAAAGTCTCCTCACCTCTTCCAGCCGGTATACTAGTTTCCTAGGGTGGCCACAACAAACCAGGTGGCTTAAAACAATAGAAATTTATTTTCTTGAGTTCTGGAGGCCAGAAGACTGAAATCAAAGTGTCGGCAGAGCCATACTCCCTGGAAGGCTCTAGGAAAGAATTTTTCCTCACCTCTTCCAGTTTCTGGTGGCCCTAGGCTTTTCTTAGCTTATGTCAGGAAAACCCCAATCTCTGCCTCTTTCTTGACCTTGTTATGGTTTACCATAATCTAGTATAACCTATAACCTTATTTTAATAAATTACATCTGCAAGGATCTATTTCCAAAGGAGGTCACATTCTGAGGTTCTGAGAAGACATGAATGAATTTTGGGGGGGGCATTCTACAACTCGCTAAAGATGACATAAAATTCCCTTTACAATCCAATCCTAGACTTTCTACTTTTAGAATATCCTTTTAGTAAATTTTGGGTTTCTCCCATTAGCTTGCCAGAAAAACAAACAAACAAAAAATGATTCAGTGAAAGAAACCAACTAATATAGTACTCATTTGCTGTTGTAGTGTCTTCCTAAGAAAGATGTAAGCATTTAAAGTAAAACACGTCCCTATCTAGGAACAGCTAATGCAATTTGGGGTGTTTGTTTTCCTGATCAAGAGTTTATCCTCCAAATAATCATAGAATGAAAATAATGATTAAGTTAATTAATAATCTACATGTTATGTAAGTTAATTATATAATAAAACTATATTTCTATTTCTAGGGAAAAGGTTTAAAGTATTGTGTTACTAATTACAAGAGATGAAATGTAGAATAAAATATACAATACAGCATATAAATATAGTATATTATAATTTTAGCTAAATAATTAACATGTATTTTGTTGCTTTATCAGTATTTATAAGAACTTTGAGGAGATAGTAAAAAGCCTAAAGTTATCTTGCTGCCTCTTTTCTCTTGATAGATTTCTATATAGAAAACATAAAAATTTGAAGTTTATTGAACTTTGGCACCTTTCCTAAGTATTTTCCTCAATGCTCAATAAATGCGTTTATTTTGAATGATGATGATGATGGCTTTTTTCACTGAGAAACACTTTAAAAGTAAGGGGCACTCCATTATCTTCTCCCCCTGCCTGCTTAACCTCTTGATTTTATTCAAATTCATAAGTACAATTTTCCATAACCAGCTAAAGAAGCAATAAGAGCAGCATAGTATTTATTGAGTAGTATGTACAAAATACTGAGTATTTGTTTAGAATAAATAACTGCAAGATATCACAAGGATAGAAATGTACTTGACATCATTCTAGTGAGAGACCAAGAAGGATAAGTGGCAATGAGTTCATCATTTACAAGCTGCAGTAGAGCTAGGCCTGTTGGTCAGGGAGTGTATGTGAAGAAGCTTCCAGATCAGGAATAGGCAGTCCAGAATGAGCTTCCTGGGGAAGGGGACACTATAGGCCAGACCTGAGGGATGAGTTTGGGATTTAAGCAGAGGGTGGGAAGGGGAGATAGGCAAGACAGGAAAAGTCAGAAGTGAAAGCAGAGAGATTACAAGAGCTTGATGATTCGTGTCAGTCTCTGACATGCATTTGATTGATCCTGTGGTATTTTAAATGAGTAATAATATTTTATAGCATTCTATGGTGTTTTATAACTTTCCAAGTACTCTGATGTATGTTAGGTCAATGTTTTTATATACCTATTGTATTTTGTAGCCATGATAGCTATCAACATTCTTATTTTAAATATGGCTCAATGAATTTGGAGTTACAAATATAAAGTAAGCAACTCTAGACGTAACACTGGAGAAAGTGTTCTCTTTGGTTACTAGAATTTTTTTTTTCTGTTGCATACCTTTTAGATCCTTTTTATGGGGGGGGGAACATAACAAAAATAAAATTAGGTAAGCAATAAAAATTAAAACCCTCTCCCACAGAATTGCTAAAATAGCATAAGGTCACTAGGCAAACATTCACTGTTGCCTTAGTCCTTGAACAATGGGAAGAAAGGACTTTAAAAAGCATCACTCTATGGTGACCATTGTTTCCATAAATTGCAGAGGAAGAAGATTAGACTCAGAGAGCGTTTAATCAATAAGCAAGTTTGAAGCAGTCACTAAGCACTCCATTCTTTGCTTAAAACTTCTGTGTCTGACAGAAAATGGATACATACTATATTTTATAAATATTTGCTAAAAGAATAACTGAAGAGGATTGCACAGGTCATGTACAGAACCAGGCACCATTTCAGGGTTCTCTGAAGCACCTAAAGAAAATATCAAGGGGAAGACGCCAGAATGAGGGAGCAAATCTATAGTGCCAGTTAGCCTTTACTTTGAAAAGAATAATTTTATAATTTTCTCCATCAGAAAAACTATCCTTTCGAAGCCACAAAACTTCAGCTTCAAAGATCTCCATAGTACTGTAGAAGAGGCCTCCTAGCATTTTATCCTCTTTCCTTTCATGAGCCTTCAGTATAGAGATTATGTTTTGTTTTTCAGAGTCACAATACTCTGGTGATTTTTATTTCTTACAAGTTCTGGACCGCTGTAAGATTTTGGATCTTACACCTAAACACATTTTCCCCATCATTTTCTTAATGTTGGACATTCTGTCATAGTTCTCCCTAGGAGTAGGGTGCCACTTCCCTCAAGATACTGTCAGAATACTCGCAGTTTCCAATTAAGTTATAAGCTTCTGTGATATCTGGGCAGCCTAACATCTTGCCTTGCTTTGAACTGAAGCTAAACTTGGTTCAAGGCTAGTGTATACAGTATACAGAAGAATTCTGTACTATTAAACAATAATTTCAATGGCCTCAGACTAGGCAGTTTTTACCCATCTCAGTGGTCCTGCTGACATGAACTCTGCTGCCTCCTCTGAGGATATCGTGCCTTACATCATGTGGCAGACTCGTTAGCACAATTTTTAAACTCCTAAATAAAAAACACAATAAGTTTTAGTGAAATGTGTGAATTTGATAAGCATTGATTATACTTTCTTTGAGAATTTTCTCTTCAGTGAGTGATGGTAACCGTTATTTTGAGAATTATATGTAAATTGGATGTATATAATTTGGTTGGGAAAATGCTAAACAACAGCATTCAATCTCCTAATAAACTTAGAATCGTTGTGTGAGATTCTCCATTGGTTGCTATGTTTGCAGGTCAACTTAAGCCTATTCTTGGAATACTTCTTTCAATTATCCATGACTGTCTTAAAATTTCTCTAGAGCAAAATAAAGTACTTGTCTCAAAGCAACAACTCAACTTCTCCTTGTAGATTGAGTCTTGGTGCCTAAGCAAGTTGTGGACTTTAGCTCCTGGGGTTGCCCAATAGCTAGTCCAATGTATTAACTCTATCAGGTCTTACAGTCATTCAAGCCTGTTGCAAATCAAGACCAACACATGACTGTGTTTTCTGTGCTTGCTCATATAGTAGGGACTTCATAAGTATTAGTTGAATAAATTAATGATCAAGGGAAAAGTTGTGCAGTGGAAATTTCACTTCTACTTCAGTGAATTAATTACATTCCTTCTCTTTGAATAGGGCAATTTGCCCATCTAGATGGAGCCTTTTCTTATCTGTAGTACTGTCCAGTGAAATTCGTTTTATCTTAGAACATTTTGTAGGCCTCTCTTTCAATTGGAAAATAATTAAAATTGAAGTATCTATTTCTTCCTATGATGTAAGATCTATTTAAGCTTAGTGCTTACCTTTCCTTTGATGATTTTCGATGGTACATGTAGAAAGCACTTATGCCACTCTTAGGACTATATCTTTGGACAAGATATAGGGAGGGTACTGATTCAGGTGGCAGATTTTTAAGGGATGGTTGGCTGGTACTGAATATTTTGTCATATTGAAAAAAAAAAAAGAAAGAAAGAAAGAAAGAAAAGAAGCACATAGTATGAAACATCATGTATAAATGTGCATATCCCTCCATAATAGCCTTACTAATTATTTGAGAATGTGAATTTTTATAATTATGAAAGGGTACATATAAAGTAGAAGGGATTATAAGTAATATTTCAATAGGAGAAGGGTTTTGAAAATATAATCTTTTGGAAAAGTTTATTTCTATGCTCGAGATTTGGAAAAAGTTTCTCCTTCCTGCTAGTGTGCTTAGGGGTCATAAGGTCAATAAAACTTCTGCAAATGAGACTCCTCTATCTTTATTATGGGAGCCTGGAGACTTTGGGAAAGCAATATGACTATATGAGACCAGGAGTTATTTGGGTCAGAGACTGGGAGCCATATGCACAGTTGTTGAAAGTAGCTCTGAGGCAATTACAGTTCCAAAAGTCGATCAAGTAGAGTGGAATTTAATCATGCATATATTTAGCATGATTAAAATCATGCTAAAATCAACTCTATATGCTCGGGAGATAGACAGAGAGAGAAATAGTAACTCATATTTATACGATGTGGTCAATTCCACTAATTGTGCATCTGTCCTGAATGAGCACAACAGGGCACACAATGCTCAACTACATCCCACCAGTCTCCATTCTCAAGGTCCTCACAAACTGCAAACATCTTGTTGAGCTGAGTTCTGTTGTGTATCTTAATTTCAGAGTGTTCCCTAAATGGAAGCCAGCTACTTTATCTTAGCTAACTGTGAACCTATGTATAATTTTGCTTTATATACTGACTTCGAAATTTACCACCACATAAAATCATACTACTTGGACTTCCTTAGATATTTAGATTCCTAGATGGCCCACTGCTTGTATGAGTCCAGAAGATGCCTTTTACGTTACATTCAGTCAAATAGAGTGCCCTAGAGGATACAAAAGGCCTTACTATGAACATCATAAATTGGCTTATCTCAATTAGGACAGAAATATCTGAAATGTAACTTTAGAATTCATTTAGTTATTTGCTATGTATGTGGTAGCCATCAATTACATGTCAGGCAGTATTCTGAATCCTGAAGATATTAAACATTTTTTTGAAGAGAATCTAACTCATCTAATGGAGTTTCTAACTTGACTTGAGTTTCCTCCATGAAACTTCTTGTGATAGAGAACTCCCATCCACAGTCATGCAGTTCTTCCATTATACTGAAGCATAGTATTTGAATTCCAATTTTAGTTCTTCCCTTAGAGGTATAAATAATTTTTAATGCCTTATCATTATTATAACCCTTAAGTGTCTGAAGAAATTTTTCTCATTATTCCTCCCCTCTTCTCTCTTGACCTGAAAATCTTATCTTTTTCATGATAAATATCTTTTTTTCAGGAATACTTTATATATTAGGACTTCTAGTCTATTCCCATCTTGAACAATGTCTCCCTTATAGTTCCTCATCACCCTTCACCTAAAATTCTGGACCCAGAGTAAACCTATTATACCTAAGAGATAATAAGCCAACTAATGATGCTTTCATATCACATGTTGAGAAAATTTTGGCCAAAATATACTGAGGACTCATAACATTACATACTCTCACTTGCATACAAAGGATTTGGAAATGACCCCAGGAACCTTCTGGGATATATTTATCACATTTTGATTAGCTGCCTTTTATCTTATTTTCTATTTGGGAATGCTTTCTCATTATATGATATACAATCCCCATATGTTAAATCTAATCAAAGATATTAGTTGCCATAGTGATTTGGAGTAATAGCTTTCTTTTACTTCCTTCATAGAGCAATGGTACAAGATGAACAGATACATAAGTACTAGAATCATGAAAATAAATATCCATATTGGAGACCTGAGCACATGATTAGGAAAAGTATATCGGTGTGTACGAATGATGATTTCTACAATAGATTTGTGTAAAATATGATTTAAGATAACTTTTCTCACTACATTGAATTTAATTTGGAAGATTGCAGAAAAGCATTTGTTATTATCTTTAAACTTAGATTTTGAGAGGTATACCATAATTGCAGTTATTAAATTAATTATTGCTAAAAGTTAAAAAATCTTAAATCTCAGATTTTTCTGTTTGAAATTGTTAAATATTAGAAATTTCCTTTTACTTTGATAGAATATTTTATACTTGTCCTTTATTATTCGGAAATGAAATTTAAAGTTTTAAAATATAGCAAAGAAAATCTATCTTGCCATGACTACATTACAAAGAAAAAAATTGTTGAGATTTGTAGATGATGAGAAAATATTGCTTCTTCAATTGCTTACACAGTGTTATTTCTTTTTATGTAATTACATTTTATAGACAATGCCACATGTTTTGTCCACACAATGCCAAACATCTGGATGAAAAGTGGAAAGGATAGTAACAAATCCAGATGGTTTGTAAACACAAGGCCAAACATCCAGATGGAGTCAAGAAGGCAAAGCATGTGGATGACAAATAACAGATTTTTATTCAGATGTCATGGCATCATATAGACATGGCATATCAATAAACTCTTTTTTAGTGAAAACAAAGAATGTGAAATAAGCTAGAGGTCAAAAAGAAAGAGAAAAATTTATGGAAAAAACATACCATTAACATTAAATAAAATTTAACTTTTAACAAAAATAATTTCTAATTAGCTGATTTGAAAGTTAACTTATTTAAAGGAAATCTAAGCAAAAAAGGACTCAGCTTATTAGATTCACTTTTTAATTGTAATAATCCTTACCGAGTTTATGGTTTGAGAGAATTGTCAGTGCAGCTCACGTGTGCAATTAATGAGCTCAATTAAAAATTGCATTTGATTTCGATTAAAAAGTTGCTTGATCTTTATTATTTCAATATACTGCAATACAGAAATGCATCTACCATGTCATGTTTAATAAACAGACTTCCTTGCTATCTCTGAATAAATAACTTTATCTTTGTCAAAGGGAACAAAAGAAATGAAAGCAACATAGACGTTATTCATTTATTTAACATGAGAATCTTATTATTTCGGTCTGTCTCCCCACAGTAACCTCTTGTTTAGTGTCTTGTAGGCTTTATACACAGTTATTTCTGACAGAGACCTTGTAATTTCAGCATGATCTCTTTTTCCTTAAACTCTGAAAGAACTGTAAGAAGATGGTCAACATTTGTCTGAAGAAATAGTATTTAAATGATCATTTATTGTATTTGTATTCTTTCTAAAGCTCCGAGATAGTTCGAATATAAAACAACCTTCCACCTTTCAAAAAGCTTCTATGATATGAGAACTTGTTCATTCCAAAGAATGCTATTTCCATCAAGGTGGCCCCTTTGCAGGGCTACAGTTGCTGCTGAAAGTGCTGAATATTCTTAAATTTTTTTATTGCAATTAGCTCTGGAGATTTATAAATTCTATGAGAAAAATAAGTCCCATTGCTTTATAATTAATATAAATTCAATCATGTCCTTCAAAAATAAAAAAATATATTGAAGTCCTAACTCCCAGGACTTCAGAATGTGGCCTTAATAGGTAATTAAGGGTTGCCAAAGATGCAATTAATTAAATTAGATGAAGTCATACTAGAGCAGAGTAGATCCCTAATTCAAGATGACTAGTGTCCTTATTAGAAGATGGCTATGTGAAGACAAAGAGAGACTGGGAAAATGCCATTTGAAGATAAAGAATTGGAGTGATGCACTATAAGCCTAGGAATGCCAAAAATTACCAGCAAATCACCAGATGTTAGGAAGAGGAAAGAAAGGATATCCCTATAGTTACAGAGAGAGCATGGCCAGGGCAACACCTGGATTTCAGACCTCAATCCTCCTAAACTATAAAACATATATTTTTTGTTGTTTTAAGCCAACTAGTTTGTGGTACTTAGATACCAAAGCCCTAAGAAATTAATACAATAGTTAAATCTACAATTTTACTATGGTATCAGGAGTCATAATTTTATTTTCTTCTTTAACTTTGATTCTACAAGATTTTCAGCTTCCTTACAAATTCAGAATCACCCATAAGATCTGAAGTTAGAATAGACTCTAGACACTGAAGGGATTCCAAAATATTAATTCCAAAAATTAAACATCATTAAAAAGGACAATAGCCTTTCTTCAATAGAAAAATTGTCCAAGTTACTCCTAAGGGAATAATTTGGATAAAAATGTGTTTATTTAAATTATTCAAAATAAAAATATATATATTTGATTACAAGTAACTATGTTGACACCTCTGATCTAATAAAAGATTGCTTAAAATGCAAATAAACAGTTCTTGCCAAGAACTTAAATTTTAAAATTGTGGCTTTCCTGTCGTAAGACAATTCTTTATGCTATTAGAATATGTCCTGCACAATGCCAGGACTTATGAGAGAAATGAAAATTTAAATGACTTCTGTTTTGATCAGGTTTTTAAGCTTAAAGAGGAAGGTACCCTACTATTTTTAAGCACATGCATCAGATGCTGAATATCCTCCTTTCCTTCCAAGACTTCCGAAAATCAGCTACCACGGCTTTAATGTTTTCTCTATCTTCCTGCCTGTTGGGACACTCTGCTATTATTCCAGGCTTCCTACAAACAATCAGTCATTGGCCTAAACTATGGACAATCTGATCTTCTATCCAACTGAAATTCAGCTTCCGATGCCAAGAGTACTCTCTTGTGCTCTCTTTCCCAGTCCCTGGCCCCTTCCTTAATGTTTTGTCTTGCAGAAAGTGTCTAGGCAAAACAAAAGGGTGCTATTTATATACCTGTAAGCCCCTCCATTCTAGGATAGCTTCCCAAATAGGAGATATCAGTGTTCTGTTGAATTATTGCTAAAACTTATATATTTGAATTTGCCTGCATAACCATTAGAAAATGAAGAAGAGTCTTTGTGAAGACATAGAGCACCCTGAAGATATTTCAAGAAAATAATTATCCAGAATTAGTCTTCTCTGCATGTTCTGCTTTCCATTTCCCCTCTTATACTGTGATAAAATTTTCATTTATTATGTTCCCACCCCTGAGTTAGGTATAGAAGGTGAAAAATTTATTTTCATAATAATAAATGCAATACTATATATATAAATTTATAGATATGTATAATATAATAATACAGTATATATAATACAATCTAATTATACAATAAAAATAACAATCTTATATTCATTCAGAATTCAACAAATGATGATGCATATTCTGTAATAATTATGTACCAAATATTTTGTTATTTACTAGAGACTTTAATGGGAAAAACACAGTTCCTGCCATCAGGAAATCAGAGCTTAGGGAAATACAATCAAGCAAACTAACAGTTGTAAAGTAAGCTGGAGAGTCAATAAGATGGATGCAAGTGTGCTTTAGATAGAATCATTGAAGAAAGAAACATTCACAGTAGCTTTACAGGAAAAGAAAAACATGACTTTAATTAGCCAGAGTAGGGTATGGGGAAAGTATATTTAAGACAGATGAATGATCATGTAGAAAGGTATTGACAGATATCAGAAGTTGGCCTATTCCTGCTTCATGTGTTAGTTTATTATGCATTGAATCTATTCAGTTTAATAAACACATCATGTTGCAAATCACAATATAAAAGAGATATACAATGTAAATTGTGCCACAGAGTTTCTTTTTTTTATTTTGAATAAAAATATAGTCATGAAGGTAAGAAACTAAAATCACTCTGAGACTTTAGAAGAGGTAACGCAGAGAAGATGGTACTTAAAGCACACCCAGGATTAATAGGTTCTGAGCTGGGTGGAAAAAGTATGGAGCATTTCTGGCAAGAGAAAGAACACTTATGAAAGGTGTGGAGAGTTAGGGAGAGAAGAAAGAGATGCTTACCTTGTAACTATTAAGATGTTGTCTACTCGGGATTCAGGAGATGCAAAACCTTTTTGGTTAAATGGTAAAGGGAGCCACTGGGAAGATCTAGGGTTGGATAAAATGAATAATATAGAAAGAATATGAAGTAAAGAAATAATAAATCTATTTCTAAATATTGGTCATTTGTTTATATACAGTTTTAGTGAAAATATAGATTGAGATAAGGAGAAATGGTAAGCAAGCTAATAAGTTAAAGATCCTCTATCTAGATGAACTTGAGTGGTGAAGCCTATGTGAGAAATGTTCCAGAACAAGCTGACACTGCAGAAAGTAGAGATGAGGAAATTCTCTTAGAGAGAAAATAAGGGACAGTAAGATTCCAGGATGGGCCCCTGACCAGTTGCAAACCATGGGATGTTTGTTATGGAAAATAATCTAGCATAAGGAAAGCTGAGCTGATTTTGCCTCTCATGCAATGTTTTCTATTGGTGTGAGTTGATTAAGGCTAGAAGGCTTAAATGTGTTTGTTATCTTCACAAGAGGCTTTGCACTTGAACAGTACTGCAGTATTAGAACTCAGATGTAAGCAAGGCCCAGAATTAGATGGAGCCTATTCTTTTCATTTTTGGCTCGGGACCCATTACTAATTTGACCTCTGAGGATCAGAAACTCTGAGAGCTTTGATGATCTTCAATATATGTTCAGTGTCATTCTCAAAATGGGCTTTTTAAAATAAGTGTGAGCTGAAACAGACAGAGATCATGACGAATATTGCCCGGGAATGGGAATAAACTAGATTCAGTAAGTTTAGAATGCATCTTTGGGAACATCCAGAAATATGTTTGGAAGAGGAGTAATTATGCAGGAAGATTCCTTGTGTGTGTGTGTGTGTGTGTGTGTGTGTGTGTGTGTGTGTGTTGGTGGTGAAATGAGTGCTCAGATAATATGACTATGTGTAAAGTAGCAGAAGTGAAACACTCAGATTATATACCTCACTATTCCAGGAAAACTGTAAAATGTACATGGTAAGAAAAATACAAGAGTGCAAAATTTGTCTTTTTTAACAGCGAATCACAGAAACCATCAATAAAAAGGCAATATTTAATCTGAGCTTTGAAATATATGAATTTTAATATTCAGTGTTTTATATGGGGACATGTAACAGAGAACAAAGGCCAAAAGAGCAAGGTATTGAGGGGTTATATAATCTTGTATTTGTGTAATTTTACATATAATATATTATCGTTATAATATGATAGAATGTATTAGTGTGAAGAGAAATTTCATTCCATCAATCATTCATTTGAAGCATATTTATTGATTAGTCTACTAAGTGTAAGAGTCATGGTAAGAGTTATATGAGCAACATAAAAGTGTATAAATTCAGGACTGGTAATAAAGACCAAAATGAACTTGATATTTACTCATTAGAATTAATTTGGCAGTAGAATATAGGATTGGTATAATGAATAAAAATTTATGTTGGGGATACTAATTTAGAAAGCCATTGTTGTAATCAAAGGAAAGAGATACTAAAAAACAGCGGTGAAAATGGAGAGTAGTGGGTGGAAGAAATACATTTGAGAGATGGATTAGAGATAAATTTTGAAAGTTTCAGCAACTCTTTAGATATTCAAAGGGATAGAGAGTATTGATTCTAACATTTCAGGCCATAGAGAGTGGGAACAGTAGAGTGCACCAAGCAAACGGCGAAGGCGGTACAAGGTAAGAGAGGATGGTGAGTACAACTGTGGATATGTTGAGTTTAAGGTCCAATGTTCATCAGAAGAGTTAAATTAGAAATCACCAAATTACAACCAATACTTAATAATTTGTATGGTCACCTGTAATAGAGAACTAAATTATTAAAGCATGATAAAAAATAAGTTACTGGGGCAAGAATTACATTTTTACATTAAATTTACATTTAAAACAGAATGAAGCAAAGGATACACCAGACCCGATCTATTGTTTCTATGTATTAAAATTAATAAATTTTCAATTATAGAATGTGAATTAAAACTATGTTTAATTTAATTTATACTGCTAAAGATTACTTCTTATTCTTACTTTAGTTGGGCTTATCAATATTCAACAACTTTTTATTCAACTAAATAATTTTTTCTTGTTTAGAGACAATGTATTATAATTCAATCACCTAAGCCATTCATTAATTAAACTTTCTATATTTAAATTATTAATTTTATAAAAATTTATTTCAATTGAAAATATTATAGAACATGAGACTGTGCCCTGGTATACAATAAAATCCCATGGTAAAAAAATTAAAAACTAAAATCTCAAAAAGACAAGGTAAAAAGAAATTTTATTTCAATAACTCTAAAACAAATTATAGAAATTTAGAAACATTATAAAATTCTACAGTGCCAAAACCATTGATCTCAGTTGGCTGTCTAGTTAATGTAACACCTTAGTAAGTGACTCTATGTTCTTTTATTTAAATCACACTGGCAGCCTGAAATGTAGTATTTCCCTGTGCACTTAATGAAGTTCAATGAGATGAATCATTGGAAAGCACTCTACTTTCTGATTTGTGTGAATCCATTAAAGTAATACTAAACCATATTTAAAAAAAAAGATAAAGAAAACCCTTTTGTAGATGATTACAATTGAATAAGTCAAAGATCAAAGTTTCATAGAATCATAATAACTCATTTCTGACTTTATTATATTTAAAAGATATTTGGAAAAGAGTTATAGATGCTTTTCTTAATATAAAAAATTTTCTTGCTCTACAATATCAGGTGGAAAGTTTCAGTATTATTTGTTTTTATATATTATTCATTTATCTATTAAAACTTTTGGTTGAGATAACTTTAATTTCCTTTTTAATTCAAAGAAGACTATGAAATATAAAAAGGGCAAAAGGTTCAGAGTAGTTTTCTTTATTTAAATATCCATAATGATAAGTAGAATATTAAAGACTTGAAAAGTATAATTAGGTCAAATGTCAAGTTCTATTTTATGTTAGAATAATGTGACTTTGTAATAGAGTTCATCATGAGCTCCTTTGCTTTTAAAGATTTGGATTTATTCTTTCTGTGTTCAGATAAAAACTTATGAGGCTTATGTTAGTATGTATGCATATGTGTGGGCATGTTTGTCTGTGGGTATTGTGTATGTAACTAGTCATTAGACTATTAACGAAACTTTATACTTTTGCAGAAAAATCAATGATTGCTTCATTTTTTAAATAAATGTAACCAATCTTCCTAGTACAGAGATTCCTTTGTTCACTGGAAATGATATTGTAGCATAGCATCAGAAACTCATTGAAACTTTTTTGATTTCTTAAACCAGAGACAGAGAATAGGGGGAGCATACTGATGAAAATTATTTTACATAATCTAATTTTCAGATTATTTTATAGAAAAGTATTTTATGTAATCTAATTTTTAAATATTATATACTGACAATATAGAAATGTTTTTAATCTCAGGGAAAAAAATACACAATTATATTCGCAATGCTGTAATCCTAAGCAAATGATACTGTCTGAAATAACCATCATTATAAGGACAAGGCCAAAAAAGTTTAAACATAATAAGGAATGCTAATAAAAGAATGTAAAATACCCAGATATAGAAAATAATTGTTACTTCTAAAAGTGACTGGGAAAATAAAAATGAAAACTAAATCAGTCTTTTATGCAAAGGTGATTGATTGTTACTCAAGGTTTTCCCTCCTTGAAATTGTGTGTGTATTTTGGCAAGAAAAGAGAAAAGGAAGATTGTTGATTCCAATAACAGCAGCTATTCTTTCGATGAGTGGAGCTACAGAATTGGGAAATCAACAAAATAGCATTTTCACATCCCAGTCTGGCACCATATGGAGACTGATTGTCCAACTGTGGATTACCCAGACACTGAGCTCCTTTCTGCCTCTTATCCTATGTCATCACGTATTACGATCCTGGGCAGGAGGTCTAGGTCAAGGAAGAGGTGTTGGGAAAAAAAATAATTAATTATTCTTTGACAATTTTGGTTAAAAATTTGGAGAAGCTTAAGAACTTTATCAGATTATAATTGCATGTGCCAAATAAGGGATACTTAACTATTGGCAGTGTCAATGGAGACATGAAAATGTAAATTATGGCTAGACAGATGTGCTCTGGCATGGGGATTGGAGGAAACACTGCTGTGAACAATAATCCCATTGACTAGAGATTTTATTCAGAAAAATGAGACTCTTTTATTTGATAAAATTATATTATGGAAAGATAACAAGATCCACTTTTCATTTTATGTTCCTAAATTGGTACCTAGCACTTAGTAGGCATTAAGTTAATATATATTATGTTAATAAATTAACAGTGCAGTGAGAAATACCTTTCCTCATACGATCTTGCAGAAATTTTTCCTGGAAGAAACTATGACACAGTAGATTAGATAGTATGTGTTGGTGGTAAACAAAGTATTTCTGAATATAGCAAATGTGGAATATCAAATTAATAAATTTTTACAGAAAACGGATACATATAAGGAGAGTTACCCTGAACATAAGAGATAGTGAGTTAACTTGGGGTGGAAGAAGTCAACCATGAAGATCCAGGGAAGAAAATCTGGAATAGACAGGAAAGTTTTGACAATGGTCCCTAATTCATGTTGAGGACTTGAAAAGAAAATAGAGCTTACCAAGACACCCTCAGAGAAAAAAGTATAGAAAAGTAGTTTAAAATCTGGAGGTAGTTTCACCAAAGGCATTTTGCCTTATTGGGATGAGAAGTTATGTAAAAGCATGAGATAGAAGCTCAACAAGAGAGTTTCATGAGCTGTCCAAACAGAAGTCCAGAGTCTGTGGAAGACCCAACCATGGCATGGGGACCCTAGGAAGTTAAACAGAAGTAACTTGTGCACCCTGGGATAAGACGCATGATTAAACAAGGCTGGGGATTTTGCAGTTTGGGAACTGACAAAAAGAGGCGTCCATGGCAGTAGAAATGGTGTAATATTATTATCATTAGAGCTATTGGTAAGCAGCAGCCTGTGAGGGAGAAGAAATCATGCAGGTCTGAGAATTGAGAGCACCATTATCTCACCCCAAATGTTTAAGCTCATATTCTTCTGAGAAACAAAAGAACTGTGTAGAATTGTGTTTTGCATCTTGGGGAATTGTGGATTTCAATAAAACTCTGACAGATATTTTGTCAAGTTTCTCCCATCACTGTGTCACCTAAATCCTACTGAAGATCTATATTCAGAGCAATGGCCCAGGAAATCCCTTGGCTCATGCCTACCTCTGGCTTGCAATTATAGTGACTGAATCTGTCCACATTCAGTTGTTGGAAACAAAGATATATTTTTTAATTCCCCGTCTTACCTAATAATCTGTAGAGTTTAATATTTTTGAATATTGTTTCTGTTTATAAAACTTAGATATTGAAAATAATTTAAAAGGAAAAAAATGGAATTCCAGAAATTATTTCTACCAGGACATCCCTAAGGGATTTATTAAATTTATTAATTCAGAGCCTCTAAAACTATTTTCAAAGAGGAAAAATTAAAATACCTTTATGATGTTAAATATACAAAAGACACATAAAACTGAAAAACAGTTTAAAAAATTGGCCAGTTTCTGTTCTACCTTGGCCATATTAAAAGCATCCCCAACATATGCTGATTCTCCATATGTTTCATGACCTCTAAAAAAAGGAGTTCCAAAGCTTCTGCAGGGTCACTTGTATAATGTGCAACAAGTCTTTTATTCTCTCCCTTTGTAGAACATTAAATATTTTACTTTACAGATTATTCTTCCATTTCATAAAATTTTCAACTATAAATTTATTTTTATAGTTCATAAGGTACTATCACTTATTAATTGGCTAAGAGTTCTACAAGTTATCTGTTATTATTTCCATTTTATATATGAAAAAATTAACAAGTTGAGTGATTTGGTCATGAATCTATAGATAGTAAGGGACAGAGCCAGGATTCCAGTCGAAGTCATCTTATTTGAAATCTGGTGGTCTCTACTATAATAAACTTCATTTCCTTCTCTGTGGACATAGAGCAAAATTTGTAGCATGACTTCTTTGATCCTGGGATTTGCTTAGCTTCCGAGATCAGATGAAATCTGGTTTATTCAGGGTGGCATAGCCATAGACTGATGGTTAGTTTTTAGCTTTTCTCTGGCACTGTTTCTTAAATGTTTTAATGGAAATTTATTTAATTAAATTTATTTTAAAATTTATTTAGTTTATTTAATTAAATTTATTTAGTTAAATTTATTGTAAATGAAAAAGTTTAGAGCAGAACTTAGTCTGCTCTAAACAGAAATATCCATGACCCGTATACCTAAGAAATAAATGTACAAAACCAAATCTGAAATCACAAAATGAAAGTAGTATACCTCCTCAATCTCCTGATAAAAAGACAACATTGAAACATCCTTGATTTTCTTTTCATTTACTTAATCAATGTTATCTTCTCTACTTTCTGCATATATTTAACTTCAGTGACCAAGTTCTTTCCAGCCTATACGTGCTTCCTGTGCTAGTGAATTATCCAGTAGGCCTAATTTCTTGTCCAACAGATCTAATTTCTTGGCCCTTAGTCATTTTCTTGATTTTCTTTTAAATTTCTGAATTTCCTTGATTTTTATGACTGCAGAATCCCAAAACAGATATGGTTCAAATAAAATCTGAGCAGGTAAAATTGTAAATGTATGGTTCATTTTCAGAGTATCATCAAGTCCAATACTTTTGGTGGTCAGGTTGGCCAAAAAGACCTATACAACTTATATTATGTCTGTCATTTGATTGAATAACAAACATTTATTATTTTTCATTATTAAAAATTCAACTAAAAAAATACTGTTACTAATATTAAAGAAGATATTAAATAAATGCTGAATGTAAATATATGTACATGCACACCTAAAGAAAACATTTAAGAAACATTAGTTTCTCTGAGTGCCAGAGAAAAGCTAAAAACGATCCATCAGTCTAGGGCCACACCACCCTGAACAAGCCAGATCTCATCGGATCTCAGGAGCTAAGCAGGATGGGAGATCACTTAGGAAGACCAGGTGCTGTAGGTATAAAAATTAAGAGATTATAAACTAACAAGTTCCTTACAATCTGTGAGGTCAACCAAGGGTTACCTTGCCTAAAAAAAGAAGAGAAAAGAAAAAACTATCCATCAGAAGGCCACAGAAGTACAGACTGAATGATAGGAAGCAGGTTGTGTGTATGCGGGGGTTATTTGGTGGGAAGAAATGATAGGTCTTATTTATAGTAATCACTCAGCTCTTAGCCTGGTGGAGCAATTTGAAAGGAAATCTTGTGTGGTGACTCTGCTAATTTCATTCTGCTTGAACTATCATAGAAGGAGTCAGAGTGAGGGCCTCAAACCCAGTCAGTGACCCAGCACCTGTTACAATATCTAAAGCAAGTCCAAGATAAGATAGTCTTACTGGGATACATGGTATGAAATATTCTACAAGAACAAGCCCTTAGAGGAATTAGACATACAAGTTCAGGAAGCACAAAGAATGCCAAACAAGAAGAATTTAAATAGACCTACACCAAGACACATCATAATTAAAATACCAAAGGTCAAAGACAAAGAGAATCTTAAAAGCAACAAGAGAAAGAAAGCTGGTTACTTACGAGGGTACTTCATAAGAATATCTGCTAACTTTTCAATGGAAACTTTGCAGGTCAGAAGGGAATGACAAGAAATACTCAAAGCTGTGAAAAACAAGAATCTATAACCATGGCTACTCTACCCAGCAAGGCTTTCAATTAAAATGGAATGTGAGATGAAGAGTTTCCCAGACAGAAAAAAGTTTAAGGAATTCATCACCAATGAGCCAGCATTTCAAAAAGCGTTAAAGGGTCTTCTGTAAAAAGAGAAGGGCAAAAAAAAAAAAAAAAAAAAAAAAAAAAAAAGAAAAGAAAAAGAAAAAAAAAAGAAAGAAAGAAAAAGAAATAACAAATGTGGATAATAAAATGACGGTAACAATGTACCTATCAGTAATCACTTTATATGGAAATGGATTAAACGCTCCGGTCAAAAGACACAGGGTAACTGAGTGGATAAGAAAACAAGACCCATGCATATGCTGTCTACAAGAGACCCACTTCAGATCAAACAACACTCACAGACTGAAAGTAACAGGATGGAAAAAGATATTTCAAGCAAACAGAAATAAAAAAATAAAAAATAAAAAAGCCAAGGTGGTAGTACTTATATCAGATAAAATAGACTTTAAAACAAAGGCTGTAATAAGCGATAAAAAAGGGCATTATATAATAATAAAGAGATCTATAAAGCAAGAGGATATAACCCTAGTAAACATATATGCACCAAACATAGGAGCACCTACATACATAAAGCAATTATTGACTGACATAAAAGGAGAGATCAATAGCAATACACTCCCAGTAGGAGACTTTAACACCCCATTGTCACCAATGGACAGATCTTCCAGGCAAAGAATCAACAAGGAAACAATGGGCCTGAAAGATACACTAGAACAGATAGACTTAATAGATATTTTCAGAGCATTTTACCTCAAAGCAGCAAAAATATACATTCTTCTCAAGTGCACATGGAACATTTTCAAGGATAGACCACATGTTAGAACACAAATCAGATGTTGATAAATTTAAGAAGATTGAAATCATATCAACCATCTTCTCTGATCACAATGGTATGAAACTAGATATCAACTAAGAAGAAACTGGAAAACACACAAACACCTGGAGGCTAAATAATAAATTAATAATGGATTATTAATGAAATCAAGAAAAAAAAATCAAAAGATACCTAGAGACAAATGAAAATAAAAACACAACAATTCAAAATTTATGGGACACAGTAAAAGCAGGCGTAAGAGGGAAATTCATAGCAATAAAGGCCTTCCTCAAGAAACAAGAAAAAGCTCAGAGAAATAATCTAACCTTACAATGAAAAGAACTAGAAAAAGAACAGCAAACAAAGCCCAAAGTGAATAGAAGGAAGGAAATGATAAAGATCACAGTGGAAATAAATGAAATAGTGACTAGAAAAACAATACAAAAGATTAATAGAACCAAGAGCTGGTGTTTTGAAAGGATAAACAAAATTGACAGACCCTTAGCCAGACTCATCATGGAAAAAAGAGAGAGGACTCAAATAAATAAAATCAGAAATGAAAGAGGAAAAATGACCATGGACTTTAGAGAAATACAATGGTTCATAAGAAAATACTATGAGCAGTTATACTTCAACAAATTGGACAATCTGGAAGAAAAGGACACATTCCTAGAAACATACGATCTCCCAAGACTGAGTCAAGAAGAAACAGAAAATCTAAACTGATTGATTACTACCAATGAAATTGAATCAATAATCAAAAACCTCCCAAAAAACAAAAATCCTGGACCAGGTGGTTTCATAGGTGAATTTTACCAAACATTCAAAAAAGAATTATCACCCATTCTCAAACTATTCCAAAAAATTCAAGAAGAGGGAAGGCTCCCTAATCCCTTTCATGAGGTCACCATTACCTTGATTCCCAAACCAGGGAAAGACATTACAAAGAAAGAAAACTATAGGCCGATATCTCTTATGAACACTGATGCAAAAATCTTCAACAAAATATTAGCAACCCTAATTCATCAATATATTAAAAATATCATACACCATGATCAAGTTGGATTTATTCTTGGGATGCAAGGTTGGTTCAATATCCATAAATCAGTAAATGTGATACATCACATTAACAAATCAAAAGATAAAAACTACATGAACTTATCAATAGATGCAGAAAAAGAATTTGACCGAATCCAGCATCTATTTATGATAATAACTGTCAGCAAAGTAGGAATAGAGAGAACATATCTCAACATAATAAAGATTATATATGATAAACCTACAGTTAACATCATACTTAATGGGGAAAGGCTAAAAAGCATTTTCCTTAAGATCAGGAACAAGAAAAGAATGCTCACTTTCACCACTCCTCTTCAACATTGTATTGCAAGATTTAGCCACAGCAATAACACAAGAAAGAGAAATAAAAGACATCCAAATTGGAAAGGAAGAAGTAAAACTCTCGTTATTTGCTGATCACATACTATACAGAGAGAACACTAAAGATTCCATGAAAAAAACTGTTAGAACTGATCAATGAATTCAGTAAAGTAGCAGATTACAAAATAAATATTTGGAAGTCAGTGGCATTTTCATACACCAATGATGAACTTTCAGAAAGAAAAATTAAGAAAATAATCCTATTTATGATTGCGTCAAAAACTATAAAATACCTGGGAATCAAATTAACCAAGAAGATAGAAGATTTGTTTTTAGAAAATTATAACTCATTGAAACAAGAAATTGAAAAAGATACAAATAAATGGAAGCATATACCCTGTTCATTGGTAGGAAGAATCGACATTGTTAAAATGGCTATACTACCCAAAACAATCTGTAGATTCAATGCAATCCCTATCAAAATACCAATGGCATTTTTCAGAGAGCTAGAACAAATAATTCTAAAATTTATATGGAACCATAAAAACCCTGAATAGTCATGGTAATCTTGAGAAAGAACAAAGTCGAAGATATCAAACTATACTACGAGGCTACAATAATCAAAACAGCATAGTACTGGCATAAAAACAGGAACATTGATCATTGGAACAGAATAGAGAGCCAAGAAATAAATCCACACTTATACACTCACTTAATATATGACAAAGGAGGTAAGAATATACAATGGAGTAAAGACGGTCTCTTCAATAAATGGTGTTAGGAAAATTGGACAGACACATGCAAAAAAGAAAAAAAGAAAGAAAAGAAAGAAGCTGGACCATCTTCTTACACTGTACACAAGAATAGACTCAAAATGGTTTGAAGACTTGAATGTAAGACCCAAAACCATAAAACTTTTGGAAGAAAACTCAGGCAGTAAAATCTCTGATATTAACAATAGGAATTTCTTTTCAGATATATCTCCTTGGGCAAAGGAAACAAAAGAAGAAATAAACAAATGAGACTACATCAAACTAAAATTTTTTGTACAGCAAAGGAAACCATCAACAAAACAAAAAGATAACTGACTGTTTGGGAGAAGATATTCACTAATGATACTTCTGATAAGGGGTTAATATCCAAAATTTATCAAACACATATAACTCAACAACAAAAAGAACAAACAATCCAATTAAAAAATGGGCAGAAGACTTGAACAGATACTTCGCCAAAGAGGAAATACAGATGGCTAACAGACATATGAAAAGATGCTCAAGGTCACTAACCATCAGAGAAATGCAAATTAAAACCACAATAGGATATTACCTCACACCTGTCAGAATGGCTATCATCAATAAATCAAAAAACAGTGAGTGTTGGCGAGGATGTGGAGAAAAGAGAACTCTCATACATTGTTGGTGGAATTGCAAATTAGTACAGCTGCTGTGGAAAGCAGTATGGAGGTTTCTCAAAAAATTAAGAATTACCTTTTGACCCAACAATTGCACTTCTAGCTATTTATCCAAAGAAAACCAAAACGACAATTTGTAAAGATCTATGCACTCCAATATTCATGGCAGCACAATTTACAAGAGCCAAGATATGGAAACAACCTAAATGCCCATCAACAGACGTTTGGATAATGTCTGTTTGGATATTCCATATATACAATGGAATATTACTTAGCCATTAAAAAAAATGAAATCCTACCCTTTGCAATTACATGGATGGACCTAGAGCTTATGCTGAGTGAAATAAGTCAAACAGAGAAAGATAAATACTGTATGATTTCATTTATATGCAGAATCTAAGGAACAAAAAGAACAAACTAATCAAAAACACGCTCACAAATATAGTGGACAATTTGGTGACAGACAGAGGGGAAGTGAGGTGGGGACCTGGGAGAATTGGGTGAAGGATTAAAGAAATACAAATTAGTAGTTGATAGTTGGGCACGAGGATGAGGAGCACGGCACAGGGAATGCAGTTAGCATTAATATGATGGCTAAGTGGAGGGCCAAGGGAGGGAGGGAGCAATTGGGGGGATCATTTCATGAACAGTATCGATGTCTAACCAATGTACTGTATACTTGAAACTAATTTAAATAAATAAATTTATTTTTTTAAAAAGCCCTTTTCTCTTTAACATCTATACCACCACATGATTAACATAAATGGCACATTGCAGTTTTTGTCATCAGAATTAGATGTTCCTAATAAGATGTGTTTTCAATTTAACAGTAAACTTCCAATTTACGTTACTATAATATGAAATTTATAATTGAAAGCAGCTTTTGATATTCTAACATTATTCCTACTTCACTCACAAGTATAAGTTAATTGTAATAATAGAATTTGAAAATGAAAGATACTCTAATAATTGATTTTTATGAGTAATGAGTTAATCTCAAATTTCCAGAAATATCCTATGCACACCAATTATGTTAATGCCACCTAAGTACAGAAAATACATATACTAGTATAGCTATGTTTTTAAAAATGTTTGCCTTATAATTACAGTAATGACCTAGGAGTGAGATACTGCCTGAGGGTTAACAGCTAGTAGAGAAAATACATTTGGCATTAAATCCAAATAAATTCTCCATGTTTCAAAAATTTCACTAACATATATAGACTATAAATAAAACCATCGATGACCTCTGGCTCAATACCTGTTCCTCTTTTGAATGTTACCCACTTCTTAATTATCTGAAAGAGTTGTCAAAGACAAATTATAAACCTTTTTAATAAAATGTCTTACGAATATGAGAAATACTAGAGGCATATTATAAATGTTCTTCCAAAACGATGAATAAAACTGTACTCAAAGCAAATGGTGAAGCAGATGAAAACCCTTCTCAGTTGGGTATTCATCTGCTTCACCATTAGCAAACTGGAAAATATTTCTGAGGAAATCACTCAAAATAAAACATCATAAATATAAACTAATATAAAATGTAAGGTAGCAGAATAAGAAGATGTACTACAGGTCTAAAATAATGTGTAAAAGGAAAGAACAGAGAAAGGGGGATAATTGATAAGAAAATTGCTGAGAATTTTCTAGTAGTGATTATTGAAAAGTAAGACAAAAAAAATTAAAGAAGAAAACAATCCTGAGAGAGTAAATATAAACAAATTCACACTCAAACACATCATGAAGTTTGAGAACTCCACAAAAAAAGAATATCTCAGAAGTTAGTAAAGGAATCTCATATCACCTACACAGGTATGACAATCAGAACTTTTTAGCAATAATAATAAATACCAGAAGACAATGAAAAATACTTGTAATATTTTGACGTATTAAAGACCAACCTAAACCCCTAAACCCAGATATACGATTATTCTATAGTAAAGACAAAATGGATTCATTTTCAAAGACAATAGAATGAGTATTTTACTAATCACACATCCTCTCTGAAAGAACAACTAAAGAAAGATGAAATAATGAGCAAAAGTAAAATAAAAAACAGAGAAAACTAGAAGACATCAAACAAGATTGAACAAAGAAGCAGATAAACATATTTCTAAGGAAAATGTTATCAAATATAAAAAGAAAAATAATGATGATTTGTACTTTTTAAAAAATATATTGAGGTAAGAACACAACACAAATTCTACCCTCTAAATGAAATTTTAAGTGCACAAAACCGTATTGTTCACTATACACATGTTATATAGCATATCTCTAAAATTTATTCATCTTATACAGCTGAAAATTTACATCCAATTGAATAACAAGCCCCTGTTATGCCCTGCTTTCAGATCCTGGCAACTACCATTTTAGCCTGTTTTATGAATTAGACTATTTTAGATACTTCTTATAAATGGAATGATGCAACATTTGTTCTACAGTGACTGGCTTTTTTCACTTAGCACAATATCCTCCAAGTTTATCCATATTGTTGCATGGAACAGGACTTCTTTTTTTTCAGACTACATGATAAATACTCTGTTGTATGTATATGTACCACATTTTCTTCATTTTTTTTTCATTAAACATTTGGATTGATTTTTATTTCTTGGCTATTGTGAATAGTGCTACTATGAACATGGGGTGAAAATACCAACACCCCATTCTCAAGACCCTATTTTTAATTCTTTTGGATGTATACCAGAAGTGGGTTTGCAGTATCAGAAGGCAATTTCATTTTTAATTTTTTGAAGAACCTCCATACTGCTTTCATAATAGTTGCATCATTTTACATTCCCACTAACAGTGTTCAAGGGTACTAATTCCCCCATATTCTCACCAACACTTTATATATATAATACCCATTTTCACAGGTGTAATGTAACGTCTCATTGTGGTTTGGATTTGTATTTCCCTGTTGGCTATTTATATGTCTTCTTTGGAGAAATGTTATTTCAGTTTTTTGCTCATTTTAAATTATTTGTTTTTTTTTATTATTTTTAAATTATAAGAGTTTTAAAATATATTTTAGATATTAATTACTTCTCAGATATAGGGTTTGCAAATATTTTCTTCAATGTCTTAGGTTGTCTTTCACTCCATTGAGTATTTTCTTTGATCTAGGAATTTCAAAATAAGTTAGAAAAAAAATACTAATGGAAATGGAGAGTGGATCATGGATTTTGCAGGTAATATATTCTTATATAGCTGATATGTGACAGAGATATAGCTACTGAAACAATAAAATAAAAGACAAGACTTTCAAACTAGTAAAGAGGAAAATGAATAATAAAAATATTATTCATTCTAATAGATCTTAGAAAACAAGAAATAAAAAAGAAAAGAAAAAGTATAATGATCAGTAAACATAAAATGACAGAAAGAAGTAACATATATTAATAATCACAACAGATTAAGATAGTGTTAAGAGGACATGCTTGAGGAACATGTCTGTGCAGTCTTAAAGTAAAGGTTATCAAAGACGTATAATGGGCTTGTTTCATGCTACTTGAAATGAGCAAATATTACTAATGATCAAAATATTTAGCAACATCAATAGTGGTTCAGGATTAGAAATAATTTTGTAACATTTGGAATTTTCTAAAATGGAGAGTCCACATTATAGAAAATTCTTAAGCCCAGGCTGGACAAATGCCCAAGATTCATGTTGATTTTATACTTGCTTTTTTTTTTTTTTTTTTTTTTAATGCTAAGTTCCTATCATGCCGAGGTTTTTCAGGTATATAAAATCAAAAACTTTTAAACATGGAATATTTTTCTCAGTTTGAAGTATCAAGAAAGTATCCTGAGTGTTTTGCTCATCATGACATTCCAGGGCCTTAGTTCAGTGTCTGACACTTAACACAACCTCAATAAGTAGTCCTTGAATTGAAATGAAGACTGGCAGATTTAATGTAGTCTTAGGAAAATAATAAAAAATGTAAAAAGGATAAAAAGTATAGTCTATGATAGTAGAAATAGGAACAGAGTTATTAAACTTTATAAAATTTCACACAGTGGGAAATATAAATTACATACAGAAAGTCATGAATACTTTTTAAAACATATAAAAAAAAAAAGAGTAATTTTACCTGATGCCTTTGGGTATAACCAACAATAGATCATAATTCTAAAACTGAAAGTATTTTGTCTAGACAAGTATTAACTTTTCTCAAAGAAGGAATTATTAAAATTGATATTTTCCATCTCGAGGGAGTTTCTTAAGAAGTAAATATTTTAAAGACAACTTATACCCAGATTAACAAATTTATTGAGTTTTCCATCCAAAGAATGAACTTGGAACTTTGGTTATACTTTTCCATCTGGAAGGGACCATGTAATTTTCATTAAGAGGGAATATAGCATAACTATATTTATTGAAATAAATATTCTTCCTAACAGGATGTAGGTATGTGATGAGGGATTTTCTTTATACAAAATTGTTTTTTAATCTCTATAAATTATTTTTAAATCTTCCTAAAATAAAGTAGCACAATATTTACCAGAGATGACTTTATTTCACCTAGCCCACAGCAACAGAGGAGATAAATTTTTAGGTCTCATCAGATTTTAATTAATTGTCTCTCTCTCTTTTTTTTAATTTGGAGAGGATCTACCCCTACAACCACACACTCCTCCCTCCTTAGTGGATGGAGAAAACAGGATTGCTCTGTATCTCTATTTCTGTAAAAGCATGATTTTTATTTACCTTTTTCATAGGACACTTGAAAAAGGTATAATCGTTACTTCAGTTCAAGCTGCTAAATTTTAATTGGGATCATTTAGACATTATTAAATCTTCAGATCTGAAGTGCATAGGCTCTAACAGGTTTTTAAATTTTTATTTATAAACTGCTCTTTTTCCCAGGAAGTATTTAAGACAATTTCTCAGATTTCTTTGTACTACAGTGTTTCACAAACATGCCTGATCGATAGCTGGAGAGCTTGCAGAAATTCAAATATGTGGACACGTTCTGGGAGATTACAATGTGGTGATTTGGGGAAACCTAGGAATATGTGTTAAGTCTCCCCAAGTGATTCTTAAAATCAGACATTGTTCAGAAACACTAATTCACTACCTGTCACTCACCCCTCCAGCACTTCCTCTGTGTGCCTGCCATATGGTGTTCTGCACCCCTAAAGGAGATAACGCACTCTGAAGGATGAGCTCATACCCTCATCCCAAGAAGATCAGCCCTGAGCACTGTGACCCTTGTTCAGAAGTTCAAAAGAGATCAATGGCAGGATTTGTTTTGGCTTTGTTTAGCCAGAATGTATCCAATAAAGGTATTGAAAACATCTGCCTTTTTTGAAGCAAATATGGATGTAATAAAATAAGTGCTGTATTGAAATTGAAGAACCATGTGGAGATGTAAGAAAGGAAACTCATAACTTGTACAGAATCTCTCTTACAGCCACAAACTTTTCTGACTCAAGTTGGCCAGCTCAAAAGGAGCACAACAGTCTGGACTCTTTGATGTGGACTCCTCTTGAGAAGACAGCTCATTTTTGCCATGCTTTTATATCGCTTTTAGATTAATATTTTTTCTTGCTCAATAATGCAAATCAGGGCCTAATTCTGTGCCAGTTGTATAGTACGCTCTCAATAAATGCTTGTTGAACAAAAGAAGACTGCGAAGAAATAGATGTTTTAGAAAACAAAACTAATAGTTTGTATTAAACTTTTTAAAATTTTTCCTATTGATTTTAATTAAGCTCTTGCTGAGTTGCAAAGTCAAAAAGGTTTTTTTAAAGGAAAAAAATATTTTAAATCCTTCCCACAGGTTTTTCATATTCATAATGGATAAAATCAGAATACTGAAGATTATAATGCAAATACTCAAATTACAGCTTATAAAATCAGCCTGCATCTATCAGAGATAAAAAGAAGACTATGAGATAAAAATAATGAAGGATTGTGTTCTTGACATGAAGAGTAGGAATTATAGCTATTTTAGCAAAAAATAAAAAAATACAGATTTTTTTTATGGTAGAATTCTTTTTATAGTAAAAAAGTATTTATTGAGCTTGTATCTCTCTTTAGAGATCAATTTATAAGGACTTCCAATGCAGGTTTATAAACTTTAGTCTGTTTTCTTTTAAAATACAGGTTTATTCCAAGAAAGTCCCTTATTTACTTCATGGGGGGAAAAATCGATGCTATTACAGAAGAAAAGACCTTATTTTTATTTGGTTTTTTGAAGCTATAGATATTAGAATTAACATAAGTACTTTACATATAATCTCTCAAAAGAAGAAACATAATGATCACATTGAAACATTGATAATCTAGAATTTAGAAAATAGCTAATGTAGAAATGTCGTTGGTCTTTCGGTTGGTATTTCACTAGAAGTAATTAATTATAGTATGTGACGTTTTCAATGACATTTCTTTTTCTGCCAAATATCAGAATTCCTTGAACTGTTTAGTAGAAATGCAACAGAACACATTATTTTGTTTTTATATACAAAATTAATGCTTCATTGTAGAAAATTCCACACGCAGAGTTGGTAATTTTTCCTCAAGAATATTAAAATGAAACTGATAAAGTACAATTGTGTTAAATCAAACTGTTATGTTAAATGAGGGACTGGTAGAAGAGATAATTATAGACAGATAGGACACAAGGTCAGTAAAGATAATATAGTATAAAAGTATATAGAACAAGCTAAACATGATCATAGCTGTCCAATCTAAATATATTAGAATTGGGTTATAGATCTTGAAGCTGGAAAGAAATCCAGACTCATAGAATTTAAAAACTGAAGAGACAGAAAAATTGAAAGAGCGATTAAAACAAAACAGCACTTTTCTGCTAAGTTGGTAATACAATTCAGTTTGCCAGAAAGTGGTATAATATAGAAATATAAAGATATTTTTAAGAAGTTAACAGGCCATTGGTAACCAGGCCCTTACAAGATCTTTCCCCACCACTGACACTTTGGATGGATTGAAGGACTGGCGCATATGATTCTCTTCATCCTGTTCCTGTTCATTTAATGTACCCTCAAACAGCAAAAATGATTCAAGCCTTGACAATCGTAACTAAACAGTTAGCATCTGACATTCATTCTCACCAAATATCACAGGGAAACAATGAGCAGTTTAGAATCTATATAAGTATATGAATTTCTGTGAAAATATTTTAACCAGGTAAAGATTGTATTTTTTTAAGTGAGTTAAGTTGCTGGTGGTGGATCTGCTTATGCTAGAGTAGAAAATAAATGACTACATAGAGAAGTTGTATTCTGAGAAAGTACAGAAATTTCCTTGAGCCCAGAGCTATCTCACACTGAAAGAGAAAGAGAATTGCCTGGCCACTTGGGTGCCTTTTCTCTGTGCTTGTCTGAAGATATGCTTTCCTTTGATAATAGATGCTCGTAAATACAAGTCATTGAAATGGTGGGAAGGGGAATACTGTGACTCCATATGCTTTGAGAGGCTTTGAAATTCAATGTGATATCCTTTATGTTGGAGAATGGCTAAAGATCAAGGGCAATCAATCCTGATGCTTTCAAATTTATAGATATTTTGGCTGGAGGGACTGGAAAAGATTTACCCTACTGGAATATTTCAAGTCTGCTCTCTCTCTTCTTTTTTCCAGGTCTACATCCTAGTAGAATAGTAGTGAAAATGTTTGCAGATGGATATCAGCTGCTGAGTCTAATTAGCAGCCATTCAATAATAAATAGTCCAAACAAACAAAACAGATTAACAAAACAAAACAAAATGAAGCAAAACAGAATTTCTTCATTTTTACTCTACCAATATTTCATTTTATTATAAACTTTGCTATATTACCACCTGGAGTAAGTAATGTACACCTCATTTCTATCTTATTATAAAATCACACCATTGAGAATCTAGGTCATATTTGTTATTATTAATACACAGTAAAAATGTCAAGTATTTTCTATTTGACCTTTTGCAACACTCTTCACCATCCTTCATCTCACTACTCTGTCTCCTTTAGGTTGTTCCAAAAGTGAGAAATAAAAATCTTTGTCTTGTTAGAATTAACTCTTCTTTTTTTTTTTCTCATTCCTACATAATCTTGGATAATCTTTTCTCATTCAAGAGAAATAACGCACACCTGTTTCAGGCTGACACAGTCTCTTAGGCCTTTTTGTTCATTGATGCTGTTACTTAATCTTGTCAATTATTTCTTTCTCCCTAGGAAAGGTATCTCATCTGGATGAGCTTTCTTTCAACCTATCTTCGTTCTCCTTTATCTCTCTCCATTTCTCCCATCACCTTCGTATTCAAGATTCCTAACCTCCATCAAATTTTCTTTGAAAAATATCCTTTCATAATCTAAAGTGGGATTCTTTTTTATTCTCATAATTTTTAAAAATAGATATTTGTACATTTTAACTTCTCTTAAAATAGATATTCCAACAATAGAATGAGCAACCTAATCTAAAGTAGTTTTAACATATGAAATTCTTAAGTTCTTCACTTTAGAGCAGCACATTTGTGATAATTCACAATAATAATAAATGCTTAACAGTAACATCCAAAAGTCATCTTTTAAAAATTCAGTGTGTCCAGATGCACTCCCATATCAGGATATGTTACATTAACTGATTGGTTAATAGACCTATGATAATAAGAAATAATAAAATAGATCAAATACAGCAGAAAACATATAACCAATCAAACAAAACATAAAAAGAGAGAAGTAACAATATAAGCTTGTATATATTTATAGATAACTAAAATATTTTGGAGGCAAATCAAGTTTTCCATGAAGCTGAAGGATTGGTTTCATGATTTATAACAAGGCTGTTAATACTAGAGTAGAAGATATATATAATAAAGAAAATTTTATTTGTTCAATAAAAATGAGTAAAACAAAATATAATAAAATAAGTGGATGTGTCCTCTTATTTTCTATCAATTATAGCTAATTGTTAAGATAATACATCACATTATATAAAATTTGTTTCCAAATATGTATTGATAAATGTATTAAAATAGTACCATACTTATAAAATTAGAGCTCTAGGGGAAAATCTATGATATGTTAAAATAAAGCCATTTAATTCCTATAAATTTTAGCTATTAAAATAAATAGTTTGCTTTTGATGAAAGAAATACAGTATTGCTGTTTCAATAGAATTCAGTTAGTAGGAAAAAAAATCCTAATTTTTAACAAAAGAACTGAAGCTAAGGGGCATCTAAGTGAACTAGCTGTCCCCATAGTGATTAGGATGTTTTAACATATACCACCAGTTGCGCATACTCTAAAAGTAGTGATATCTCTTCCATGTGTTGGAAAATTGGAGTGGGGGAAGAATTTCAATTTACTGAACATATTACTGTGAGAATTTCTACCCGAGATGTACATTATTCAAATGCATTAGCCCAGTACCACTGGTGATGGTACTCTGTTTATGCTCATTTTTACAAGGATAAGATAATAAAGTAAATTATATTGTAATTTGTGTAAATTAATATGACAATTATAGGCTAATCCCTGTATTTGTCTCACTAAGCAAGAGTCCAAATGAGCTACTATGAAAAATGGTCTCTTGAAGTTGTGTTTGGATTAGAAGAACTCTATACAGGTTGGCAGAATTTAGTAAATTTTGCTGACTTAATGAATAAGCAGGAACACTAGTACATATTCAATGTCTTCTGTCATTTAGAAATGACTAATTTTCTGAATAAATTTGTCTAACCTTGACCAAATGGGAAGAGAGAAATAAGGTTGGAATACAATTCCAGGATATCGTTAAAATCCCTGACACTTTTTTTGCCATTTAAAGGCAAATTGTATAACTCGTAAAATCCCAATTTATCAATTTTTCAAGTGGACAAGTTAACATTTGTAATCTCTCAAAAGAGCTTAGAGAGGTTTAATGAGGTGACATATCTAAAATGTTATCTAGGGGAAAATATTTGTATTATCTTTGCAGATAATATCTCAGCGTGACTGGAGAAAGAAAAAAAGATACCACAAGATATTGTTGTATTATGATAAAGCAATGAACTACCACCTGCAGGAAATTGGCTTCATGAAAGGCAATGACAAAGAGCACATCAGGATTACATGAAATCAATCAGAGGCAGGCAAGAAGAACACAAGCCAGATGAAGTGGAGTCTTTCATGACAGGCAGGAGAATATATCAAAGCCATCCTTGCTAATTTCAAAAAGCCCACTCCCTTCTCTAGAGGTGAGAACATTACATCAGACAGCATGTTGGCTCTGCTGGACTTCTGTGAAGATGCTGTAACTCCATTTGTAAGTTTCTTAAAGAATGATTTAGAAATGAAAAGGGCCAGCAAGCCTGAACGCCGTTAATTTAGATCACCAGAGGGAGAGAATTGAGTGCACAGTTTTCCACATTTACTTCTCCATCAGGAACTTGCTATTTGTATCAGCTGGACTCTCATTTATGTATTTTAATTCTGAGCTGATATTCATTTAAATGCTTCTTTCCAAAGAAAATGCTAAGTGTTGTGTTTCTTTTTCTTTTTTTTTTTTTTTTTTTCGTCTTAAATTAAAGGGAGATAGCTTTGCAAAACAAAATAAGCTAGTTAAAAGTAGACATCTTCTATCCTTAAATGGAAAAATAGAAGATAGGAGAAGAAATGATGGTCAAAATGATAGATGTGATAGATCATGATCATAGAGAGCACTCCATGAAGGTAAAGTTTTTCCTAGGAAGAGAAGGTACTGCAAGTAGTTCTGTGTAAGCTCTGGAATCCTAAGGTCGCTAAAGCATTCAAGTGCTCCAAGCACCGAGCCAATGCTAACTAGTGGAAAGGGCATCCTGAGAAACCTCATGGTGCTCAGTGTTCGTGGACCAAGGATGATTCCCTGGTGTTTAGGCACATATCACTAGTTGTTATATGGAACCAGTTGTATAATGGATTAAGACCGCATATAAATGAATGTTCAGTAGACATAGAATTACTTCTAACCTTTAAGTGGTGTAGGCTGTGATGTTGATAGCAAAGCTGGAACTTCCTAGTGGTGTGATGGTACTTTTTCACCTGAAAATTACAAAATCTCCACCTTCAATAAATATCAGAGAGAAAATAAATTAACTAAATACCTTAATTGCATTTTTTTTGGTGTCTTCTATTTGAGCCCTTTCTAATAATAAAGATACTTTGAACTAACAGAAAAGTCAATGGAAATTTGAGGTCATTAAAGATTATCTTAATCAATTAGCTTAACTATAAAAGTTGGACTTAAATTTTTTGAGCTCAGCAACTCTCTTTTGAAATTGAGTAAACAGAAAATAGAATATTTATACTTATGAAGATAGAGTTAATGTAGTTTCTATGAAATATTCAAAGTATGAGTTCTTCAGTGCTCACTTTTTGTAATGAAATGATTAGAATGACATTTTCAGAAAGGGTTCCATAACATACAATTAAAAGAAATTACTTCATGTTTTCTGTTTTCTTAGTTTATGCAAGAGAGAACTAGAATACACCTAAACAAAATCTCTTGTATTGTTTTGTCTATGTTCCAAGTGGACCCTGAGCTGGGCTAAGATAGAAAATTCTACTTTAGATAATAACAATCTTTTCTAAATGTATAAGAGAAAAAAGCTAATGGATAAATGTTCTCAATTTTATGTTTTTCCCTATATTTATTTTCCTAAACACCAATGCCTGCTGTCATTTGTCTTAGTAATACTGATACTCATTTTGTATCAGTATTACTAATAAGCAGCAAAATATAACTTAAAAATGAATATGGGTTTCAATATTTTGATTATTTGGGGATTTGCTGGCTTGTGGTAGTAACTTAACTTTGCTGACCTATAACAGAATCATGTTTTCTGTTGGAAAAAAATCACTTCTATTTAATAAAACATGTATATGTATATATACAATACATATATATGTATAAAATATGTATATATATATACATATATATACACATATGTGTATATATATATAGTAATATAATTTTCCTTAGACTACAATGTGGTTTTCAAGTGTCCTATCACTTGAGTAAATATTGACATTTCAATAGTTTCTCATACTTGAAAAATTATCAAACATGTTTGATTTTCAAATAACAAGAAAGGATCACCTGCTATCTCTGATTTACAATTCACAAAGTCTCTACAAATAATGCTACCTAATCAGCACAACAATAGCATGGATGGGAAGTGTGTTGAGAAGGATAATGGAAAAACTAGGCCCTAATTGTTCTATTAAAATTGGAGCGATTCATCACTTGGCAACATTCGGCACTGATAACTTGGACTGTGTAAAGAAGAACTTTCAGAGTTTTCAGTGTACTTCAGTTAACATAAGGCACTGGTTAGTAAAAATGGTACATCTATATTAAACTATAGATATTGGTTGCTGAAGGGAATTAGCAATTTTTTAATTAGTAACATTTAAAAAATCATTAAAATAAAATATTAGGGAAAATTAAATTATAGTGAGCAGACCATATGGATTTTTTCTATTTACTGTATTTCATTATGGCACTGATAAATGACATACAATTTGTAACACTGTCATTTAATAATTAAAACAATTTTTATTATTTTGTTTACTGGTTTCTCATTTCAGGAGACTGTAATTTTGCCTTGTGATTAGTAACAAATCTCAGTCAGCAGCACCTTCTAATAGAACTCAGCATGGACAATTTTTCACGCAGATTCAATCTCTGTCTGAATCACACTAATCCTTTGATTGAGCTCAAGGAAAGGCTTGGATCCCCGTAGAGTTCCTGATGCACCGACTATTCATAAAAATAATAACAAGGTGCCAAGCAATCAGAAATGTAGGCCTCGCACCTGCTCTTTGCCCTTAGTGAGACAGATCGCGGGATGAGCTTTATTGATTCTTCACTGGGACCAGATCTAACCTATTGGCAATCGGAGGACTAAAGGGCTTTTAGGAAGTTTGTTCTTTAGGTGGTGATTGAGAGATCCTTTTAATGGTCAGATAAGTCATGATTCTTTAAAGGAGACAAGTAGAAGTTTATTTACTTTTTAAGCAAATAAAGCACTCACACACATGTAAAATAGCTATAGTATATACAAAAAAAAAATGTAAGGTGCTTGCGTATTTTGTATTTGAACAATAATAAAATTGATTTTCTGAGTGCCAATGTTTTTTGACGGTTTAGTAAACTTTTGAAGATATGTTAATACTTGCCAGTGCCAAAGGAACTATTTAGACCCTGTAAACAGTCACTTAAAGAATAAATCATTAGTTTGTACAGCATGCTTCTTTTTAATCAGGCAAACAAAGTTACTGGCTTTCCATGTCTGAAATATTAGCTCTTCTTAAATATCAATATATCAATAATCGAAGACCCACATTGTGGGGTGAGATTTATTAGTCCATAGTCAGAAGATCATTAGAACACCAGCCTCTCGTTGGCAAAATGATACCCATGCAAATAATGGAAGAAACGATTTACTTTATGAAAGCTTCATTACTCACTCAGGCATGTGTGTACTTGCTTATAAATCTAAGTGCCACCTATAATCCAACATACTTCTTCACTTTCTTTAAAATCTGCTCTTTGCCAACTTTGTCTCATCTCAGTAAATAAAATTTCTATTTCATTAGTTGCTCAGATTAAAATCCCTGATTCCATTTCTGTGTCCTTGCTTCTTCTTACACGCCTTATGAAACTTATCAGATCCATTTTCAATATGAACCTAACAACATCTAGCAACCTTTGCTACTTCCAACTTACTCTAAAACATCAGCCTCTCCAACCTGCATACTTTAAATAGTGTAATGACCTAAGTGTTCACCCATCATTTGGTCTTGCTCCACTAAAGGCTGTTTTGCAAGTAGTTACATTGTGTCACTTCTCTGCTCAAAACTGTCTAATGATTTTTTGTCACACATGTAAGATTCAGAGTACTTTTCGTGTACTATAAAGCTTCAGCCTAGCCCCCTTGTTCTTCTTACTCTTAACCCTCATCTCTCATAACTCTTCTCTCCCTTCACTCAATCCACTCTCAGACATTGTTCTCAGTTCCTCTCAATTACCAAACCTGTCCTGTTTCAGAGCCTTTGTTCATGCTGTTACCAAAAATCTATTTGACTCTATTGGCTTCCTTCAGCCTTTGGTTCAGAGATCGCCTCTTCAGAGATGCTGTTCCTGACCTGTCTTTATCAGTAGCACCTCGTCCACATTGTTACCCTAAATCCTTAACCTGCTATATACTTCCTCAGAGCGCTCATCGTCAGCTCATGTATTCAATTTATTTACATGTTTTTACCTTTATTGTCATTACCCTCCATTGCAATGTAAACTTTATGTACATAAAATTTAGTTTTGCTCATTTTTAAACTTCAAATCCCCCAAACTGTGCCTGGAACATATTTGAGGTGAAATTCATTATTTGTCAAGAGGATAAATAAACTTATAATGGAGTCATAAAGGGACAATTGCTTAAATTTTATAAATAGAAACTACTACAGGAAATACTATTATAGATTTCTATATCTTTTTTGTCAAAAATTAAATAGAAACTAAAGTGAAAAAAGTTTGCATCTTAATTTAAATTAAATTTAAATGAGATTAATATCTTGATTTTTAAAGAAATGATATATGAAATGATTAATGTAAGAAGATTTTATTTATGGGTCCACAGGTTTAAAAAATGATAAGAAGCTGACCAGAATGCTAACTTCTGTCTTCTACTGGAGTTTCCTTGTCATTCTTTTTAGATCAAATAGAGTAAGCTAAGTTGTTAGTTGCTTCACACAAATATGAACATGAATTAGCCAGCTTTCTATATACAAAATGAATTGCACCTAGTGGAAGGATGTTCAGCTTTCAAGTAAAGGACACCTGATGAGTGGGGAGCAGTGACCCAGTTCCCTTTAGCCTTCTGGAGCAAAGGTGCCTTATCGTACCATGGATACACCTCCCACCCAACCACCAGTGTTGGATCTCTTGCTCAAGCAGGCCACCCAGTTCTCTTCTCTTGGAAATTTTAAACTGAGCTAAGATATTCCAGTTTATTCTGACTGGCTTCTTAAAAGAATAAGTAAATTGAAAACAATGCAGGGATTATCTTCTGCTTGTCACGAGAAATGAGAAGCAGAGAAATTTGTTTTATAGAAAGGAAGGAAAATAAAGCAGATGAAAGAGAAAGGGAGAGAGTGAGAGAGATGAAAAGCCTATCCTTTGGGTGATATTTTCCCATTTCTGCTGAGAATCAGGGCTGCATTTCTATACTTAACTTCTAGGAGACACACTTGTAGACTTAAAATGTTTTTAAATGGCATCTGCTAAATTCTTTTCACTTGTCTTCTGAAGCTATTGACACTGGATTTCCATTACTTGAAAAATTTTGATTAGTATTTGGGAATTCAAATAAACACAGAAATCCATTAAGCAATGTCCATTTAGCAAAACTTCCTTTAACCAACCATGTATGCCTTAATAATTAAATTAAAATAATCTGATTCCTAGTTTGCTGTATTCTTTGCTGTATAGAAAATTGAAAGAATAAAACATATTCTCTGTCTTTCAAAAAAATTACTAGGAAATATTCTGCCCACCCATATGGAAGTTTGACTAGCATAAAAAGATAATTTTTGAGTGCCAAATGAGAGTTGCAAATAATGAGTGAAAAAAAAAAAACTAAAAAGGCTCTAGTTTTACAGAAAAGTGTTGTTTACGTCCATAGTTAAACTGTTTTGTTTTTTTCATAGTGTCATGGGACAGAAAGTTTGAACAAATCAATTATAAGATTCAAGTTCTCTGTAAGTACATTTAGGGTGTTTGGTTGAAAAGTACCTACATGTTCACAAAATTTGTTCTGGCTGCTAAACTAATTTTAGGCTAAAAAAAAGGGGCATAAAATTTGCTATGCAGCTGAACAGCCATCATTTCCAGAGAACTCCAATTATGCAGTGTGACTTGGGACATGTCAAAAATTTTAGAAATTCCAAAATGCTGTCATTTCTAATTTTTTTCTTCCAGTGACCAGTTTTAGTATTAAAAAAATTAAATTTGTTTCTAATTACTTAACCTGTGATTTTAAGAAAAATTATCCTGCTTCATTGGATCAAGAAATTAGACATATTAGCTATATTAGACATATAGCAAGAAATTAGACATATAAGACAAATTATTGCCTCTTCTTAATTCATTACACTGTCTTCAGAAATATTGACTGATCTATCACATGATCTGAGGTTCATTTCAGTAGACTACAGTAGTTGGAGATTTCTTATTTTGTGGTATACCTAATCAATATAATTTATATATTTGCCTAATAAGTAAAGCAATTTGACATTTTTAATATTATTCAGGTTACATACCTTTGTCAGTTATATATAAACATCAAATAAAACAACTGATACTCACTATATACAACCACATTATACATAATCAGGTGCTCATGTTAAGATATTTACTTCTTATTTCTTTAGAGCAGTAGTCTGTCATTCTGAAATTGGGACAGCTTACTGATCTAACATGCAAGGTTAGTGTCATGCAACTCAGTGGCCTCATTTGCAATCACTGCTTCTCTGAAGGGCTATGTAATTACATCATCCCTAGAGTCTAAAATAATACAGAATATCCTTGTAAGGAAGTGAAAGGACTTGATGAGCTTATGCAAGAGCTGCAGGGGGCTTGAGAGCCTTGGGCTAAGTGCCATTGCTCCATAGGGATCCCGAGACTGTGGGGCTATCCAGCACTAGTATATTATTTTTCAATGTGAGGTCATGGAGAAGAGGCTAGAACCTCTTAATCAGTAGTAAGTAAAGCTCTGTAAAACTTATAATGGTTAACAAATTGTTTTGGCAAAGAATCATATCTTTTCAACCTTGTATCATCTGATGAGAAGAGTATCCATTGTGGAAGCTTCGACTCTACACCTTTGAAACTCAGGTTATGTCAAGGCTGCCCAGGCGGTGGAATTTTAAGTCTATTTTCCCTAAGTACCAGGTCCACGCCTACTTTCTTCCCTTGATACTATACATTTGAGGGAGGCCTGAAATCAGAGGATGATGTGTCTTCCATATCCCTACTTCCCCTTAGACAACAGCGTCTCCCCAAAGCTCAAGCAGACTATCGTCTCTGTGTCTAGGGGAATGGGGGAGAACTGAAGTTTCGACATGGAGTGGCTGACACACATAGTAAACCTCTGGAACTACGTGATTCATCAATGGCTGAACTACATTAGGCATGAGAAAATCAAAAAGTTTTGGTGAAGTTTCCAAAATTTAAAAGAAATAATGTTGATCACCTAGATTCCATCATGATATGTATCTCTCTGCCAAGTGTTGGAATCAGCTGTCCAAGGCAACGTGGGGGCTGTGTGGGCAAGGTGTCATCTTCTTGCAGGGATGCCAGTCCTCCCAGAGCCAAAGTTAGCACCTGCAGCCATGATGGCAGGAAGCCACAGTGCTGGGATGATAGCTGCAGAAACGTAAAGTGTCTGATTGCACTCCCAGATGAATAGGGCTTCCTTGTTCTTATGATACCAGATGGCCCAACCCACCTGGGGACACTCAGGTTTCTGGGTGTGCACGTATGATGATCTTATGAGGAAAACTGGGAGAAAGGAGGAGAGTGCTTAGGACAACCTAGAGAGAGTACTCTAGGGGAAAGTTGGGCTTTCCCAATAGTTGAGATGAGATTCTAACGTCAGTTTTCTGTCTTTAGTTTTGGAGTACTTTCAGTTCTACAACAGGGTTCATTTGTTTATTTATATGAGTTTAGAAACAGTTAAACTATATATTAGTGCACCAGGATCGTGAACAGCACTAACAAAACACATACAGAAAAGCAGGGATTGTGCACACTTCTTTAACAATATTAGAAAATCTTTAAAGTAAAAGTATTGTAAAAAAATATAAATTTTTTAAAAAGAAAATTCTGTATCTGTGCCAAAAAACCTAAAAAATTTTATTCAGTGGAATATGTAGTTCTTTTCTCTCTCTTTCTCTCTCTCTGTCTCTCTGTCTCTCTCTCTCTCTCTCTCTCTCTCTCTCTCTCTCTCTCTCTCTCATCTTTTAAACTATTAAGCTCCTCATTCTGCTCCAGAGGATTTTATCAGATTTTTTAAGGGGAGTCACCACCAAAAAACACATTGTTTTCCAGCATTTGGGCACATGGGAATTTAAAAACCTGCTTGAGAGTTAATTCACTCTTTACCAGATGATTTCACAATTAACTGTCTTTGAATTCTCATTTAAATCTATTAGTGGATAAAAGTACAATGTAAATAATCATTGCTTGTAAAAGTTCAATAAGGAAGAAATTACTCACCCAACCGCTCTCTCCACCATGGCACATATGTGAAATTACAGTTCTCCAGCAACCCTAAGGTAGTCTTCCGGTACTTTCCATTTTAGCGGTGCTCGTTGCTAGATTAGGTAACAAGGTGCGAAATGGGATAATAAAAAATGTCTTATTTTAAAGTGTCTGATATATAAAGGGCTCAATCGCAACTTTTTTCCTTATAGTAGCAATCGTATTGATTTGGGAGTGTTGGCCCTTACCTCTCACTACCATACCTCTTATCCAACTCTCAGGAAACATTTTTATAAATGGGGATAGTTCTGGAGCAACATATCAGTAGCAATGAAAATGTGAACAAGTTACTTTCAGCAAACGGAGATTTTTTTCAAAGTTCTCATTGGTTCCTTTTTGGCCAAACTCTAATTTAGAATATTGTGAAGAGGAAAAGGAGAAATGTCATATTTTATACCACTATACTAGGGAATAATCTTTACTTGGAATGTAATGTTCTGTCACAATATGTTATGAAAGCACATGGATGGTTTCATAATTATAGTATTCAGAGCTGTAAATGCTAGACTGAAGATTGCAAATCCACTTTCATTACAACCACTTGTTTTCAATCACTGATAACATTTGAAAAATTGTCCTTGGGACTAAAATTCTCACAATCTAACAAATAAAATAAGGTGCTAATGAATTTATGTATCAAAAAGGGAGTAAAGGAATAGAACAAGTTAAGCCGAAACCTGCAGTATAGGCAGTGACCATTCAATGACAGCATCAAGCCTGTCATCTGAATAATTCATGGACCCTTTCTGCTATTAAGCAGATAGGTATAATTTTCTTCTGAATGATATGAATCATTTGTTGTTTAAGCAGTATAAATATACCAGATAATTTTTAATCTTCTACTCTATTTTCTTAATAGTTATATAAATGGTAAAAGTAAAATAATTATGTTTGAATAAAAAAATACTCCAAACTCTTATAGCAGTTCATGTTGTCATTTGCCGTATCACTTTTGATTTCAATATTCTGTTCCTCTGACTTGAAAAAGTCAAAGGATGATTATTAGAATGTAACACACATTTTAAGAAGCGGCATATGCATGAATGAAAAATGGCTTTAAGAGACATTGGAAATGAGGTAAAATGTTAGGATATAAAGATGTAAAATGTAAAATGCTGAAAAAGGTTATACATAGTTTTTTTTTGAGTTTATAAAATCTCCCTTGCAATTTTTTAAAAACAATTTTTCAGTCTTAGTAGAATATCTCGGAGTGAAAAATGTAGTAAAATACACTCTAATTATATTGAAAATATATGATATAATCATAATATAGTCAATGCAACTTCGACCAAACTCCTCTGAGTAACATCAGTCTATAGAGAAAAAATATTTATTCCTCCAACTAAATTTTTGAAATATTTGTTCTTTCCACACCAATTTGAAAGGGTAGACAGATGTTTCCTCTGATTTTTATATTTTTCTTTTCAATTGATATTAGAATACTTAAGATTAATATAGTAGTCCATTTAGTCTTCTATAACAAAATACCACACTTTGCATAGTGTTTATAAAGTGCAGAAGTTTATTTCTCACAGTTCTGAAGGGTGGCTGAAAGTCCAAAATCATGGTGCCAGCATGATCAAGTTCTTGTGAAGGCTCTCTTCTGGGTTGCAGGTTGCCGAGTTCTTGCTATGCCTTCACATAACTGAAGTGGCTAAGGAGCTCTCTGTGATCTCTTTTCTAAGGACACAAACCTAGTCATAAGGAGTCAACCTTCATTTCATGAGATATCACCTCTCAAAGGCCCTACCTCTTAATTCCACCACCTTGGGCATTAGATTTTCAACATAATATTGGGGGACAAAACATTCGATCTTTAGTAACTTACAGACCTATGTTGTGCATTTCTACAACATTTAATGTCTGTGACAATTTAATAAGAAAATAGGTTTTACCATATCTAGGAGATTTTTTTATTGCATATCTATTGTAAATCACCAAAGTTCACATATATCATTTTAGTTAAATCTTGGAAGATTTCAACATCTTGGTAGAAAACATCCATCCAATACAGCCATTTCAAAATCTTTCACTTCCAAATGCTAACTCAATTAATCTCCACTCAACTCCTGTTACCCACTCTCATGACCATTTTTTTTAACATAATAATCATCATCTGGAAACATTCTTCCTCTGAAATATTAAATGTTATACATTTCAGTCTTTTTACCAGAATACTTTTATCCTTAAGTTTTTTATTATCATTGTACTTCTTATGCCTAAAGATCGTCAGTCTTTCAAATCTTTCTCTCAATCTATCAACATTTCTCATTTGGCTTCCATCCATCTCCAAACTAGAATATGCAATGCATTCAATTAACCACTTCTCTGCCAGTATCCTTAACTCCTTTGCCTCTTTGATTCCCTACCACACTGATTCTGCAAATTAGGGTCTAGAACAATCCATCTGTCCACCTTCCCCATTCCGACTGCTGAACTACAAAATGCTTTATCACAAAGTTTCATGATTTGTCAAGTTATCACTAGCAATATGGGAACCATAGTCCTACCTGGGTTCTCTTTAGCTCCAAATTCTTCAGACCCAACACGGGGCAGTTTCACCTCCCATGCCCCAAAGGAACTATTCCAAATACTTGTCATTTCTTCATCGGCAAATTATTCAATCATTTCTATTTTCCATCCCTGTGGTTTGGCATTATCCACTTAATAATATTCATACACTTTTCCTATAGTCTCAGAGGAAAAGCAGGCTGTCCTGTTTATTTGTTGATTCCTAAGTGTTTGGGCCAAATGTCACCTTCCTGGTCTCCTGTAGGTCTTGTTTTATCACCTTTTCACTTAAGTAATTTTAATTTCTTGCTCTCAGTATTAGCTCCTTTTCTCTTAGTGCATAAATAGATGAGCAATTCTATAATTTCTATCAATTTCTGACTTTTAAAATGAAGCTCACCATCTGAGTACCTCCCGCTTACTGCTTCAACACACATTCTGCACTCATGAATGGCTGGCTATTCCAGTGATACTCCTCATGATAAAATCATTAATGACAAGCCCAAATCAGTCTATATAATCTCACTTTTTCTTTACTTACCTACTGTTACTTTATCTACTCTTTCCCACTCAAAGTTCTTTCCTCTCTTGAAGTTTTGGTACCAGCCATTTCTGACTCCCTGTTTTCTTCTGTGATTACAACTTCGAAGTTTATTTTCCCTTAGGATCCTCTTCTTATTTCTATACATTCAAAGTAAGGATCCCTTAGGATTCTGTACTTGATTCTTCTGACTACATCACATTTCCACTAAAAGTGATTTCCTTCATTAGTATGGTTTTTAGTTTCTACTAATATTCAATGACCATTAAATATATGTCTTAAAATAAAATCTGAGTTCCAAGCTCATAAAACCTATTGTTTTTCACCTACTGATAGATACCTCCAGGTCCAAGTGGCAAAACTTACTAACATAAAACTGAACACCTTTCATCCTCCTCCTCTCATAACTATCAATACATCAGTATATGGTCTTCTTTATTGAATCCTGTTTATCTAGGACAATGGCACTATAGATCTTCCAGTGAGAAATCTGCTTGAATTATTCATTTGTATTCCCAACTCCAGATTAATTATTGTCATCTTTTAATATCTATTATGTCATTTTATATCTTATTTATTTGATAATAAACTTCTACTTCTTTATTTCAGCCTTTAGTACCACTCACCTTAACTATTTAAATAACTTCATATCTTTTCTGTTGTCCTTGAACCCTTTCCCCCAATCCATCCTCCAAATGACCAAGAGAGTTAAGATTCTTCTTATTTCATTAAAGGAAAAGTTATTTTAATTAGGAAATTAATTATAGATATAGCAAAAAAAAATTTTTTAACTTCAAACAATGCAAAATAGCACATAACATAATAAAAAAGTTAAATCTCCCTTCTGCTTACTCAGGAATAATACGTTTTAAAAGTTTTTAAACAATTTTATTTTTTGCTTCTGCTGCTTATTATAATACATGAAAATAAAAATTTTATATATTTATCTATTGATTTATTCATTTTAAGAGGTATGTATTAGTTCTCCACTTTTATAAATGAAAACGGCATAATTATACTACTTACCAATTTCTTTTCACATTCAATTGCTGATTTTTATATTATATAATTATTTTAAAATCTTTTAAGTGTTGTCTATAAACATATATAGATGCTATACTTTTGCTTTATTGATTCACTAAATTAGTTTTAGTTATAATAACTGCAAGTTTCTGCTTAAAATCCTTATGAGTCATAAGAAAATGGCCTGTCTGTACTTCTCTTTACTTCAGTTTTTCCTTATACTTTCTCACCTCAGTCAATATACCATCTTTTTAACATTTTCAGAGCTCTTCATATTTGGTTTCTTTTCTATGATTATCATCCATTATTTTCTTTTTTTCTCTTAGTTGTTTTGTAAATAATGGATAGCAAGCAGCATGTAATTTATCACCATTTACACTACCTCAAGTAGTATTTTGACATAAAGCGAAGTAAATATAATCTCATGACCCTAAAATTGTACTACTTGAAAAAAATGTTTCAACATCATTTCCAATATACTCCTTTTAAATGTACCCCACACATCACTCAAAATCATATTATTGCATTGCATAGTGCTGGAATCACATACAGATTTGTGTTAACCTCTGTATTTTAAATTGCCTTTCTTCTCGTAACTAAAATTTTCCATATTATTAATTATACTGTTTATATAATTAAGCATATTTTCTTCTTGAAGACATTTTTCATGGACTCCTCTGATTTCCTGTTATAATTGGTAGCAAATGCATTCTTTGTATGTACTGCAGTTGACTCACTGGTATTTCTTTTCTTTGTACTGCAGTTGTTTCTATTGTTTCTTGAATATAGAGTCTTTTTTTAAATTTTTTGTTGTTGCTATTGGTGTTTTGACGTAGTTTTTCCCAAGAGCATTCTCTCAAAAAAGGAATTGCAAGACATAAAACTCTGAGTGCTTTCTTATATAAAATTATTTGATGTCACCCTTGATTAATAGCTTTGTATATTAGACCAGGATTCCCAGAAAACAGAGCCTAAGGCAAGACTTAAGAGCAATTGCAATCCCAGGAAGAATTAGGCAAGCAGGAAAGGAAAGCAAATCCATATGTATCATAACTAGCAACAAAGGATTTGCATGTGCATAAAACTGACGTAAAACAGAATATTGGAAGAAAGAAAAGGGACAATTTTACCTTAAGGGTCTTTCTCCTGGCTCCCTTCTCCCATTAGTCAGTTTGCCTTGAAGAAAGATAACTCACCTGCACTTCTGGGTTCTATCACCCACTCTCTTAGGAAGCTGCTGAGGAAAGCAGATCTCTTGCCTTTATTCAAGTTTGAAAGTGATAGATAAAAGATATTTAAGAAAACATTACTTTCATGGCTGATCTGTCTCAGACTTAGATTACTGTTAATGCCCATTTTATCTGTCAGAGTCACGATGGCTACAAATGTTTCAATAGAATCTAAGGAGGTCCATATTATGTACCTGAAACAGTTGAGAAAAGAATTCTAGGAAAAGCTTTCTCCCTTGGAATTTTAATACTTTGTTCCATTGTCATCTTACACTCACAAACACCAGTGAAAAACTTGGTGTCAATCACATTTTGATTCTCTGTAAGTTTTTCAAATTTCTGCATTGTGCCCGGAGTTCTCAAATATCATGATGATGTATCAAGTCATGCATTTTTTCTACTTACTATGCCTGGCATAGTGATTTATATAAATCTATATGTCTATGTCACTTATTTGTTTGGATCTTTGTTCCTTCTAATATTAAAATGACCATTTCCCTCCCATTTTTCAAGTTATCTCATTTATTATAGTTTGAATGTCTTAATTTTACATTTTACATTTCTTCATATGTTAGTCATATTTTACCTTTTTATTATTTGACCTGTATTAATGATGATTTAGTCTACTTATTTTTGAAATTATTAATTTTGTATTCCACTTGTTTTATTACTCAGCCATTTTATTTTAACTATTTTGATAATTTCCTCCAAATCTTTCATTTTCTCTGATTCATGTGATGTTTTTATTCATAAAAGTAATGTTTTCTTAAATATCTTTAAAGATGCTTCTTAGAATTCTGTTTTAATGGTTTTTTATATTATTTTTATTTCTTCTGGTGTGTTGTTCTTTTCATTCAGTTGGTCTTCTTGCTATTTTTTTCTCCTCAAATAGTGATTTTTAGTTAATAGTTCAGTTTATGAAAATATCTTTGAATTAGCTAGTGCATAAGGTGGTTTTTAAAAGTTATGATTATAGCTTTTCTTTCTCAAAAAAAGAACAACAACAACAAAAAATCTCAAATGTCTTTTCTATGGGAGAGCTCACTCAGGGCTCTATGCAAATAGATGGATTGAGTAACCAGAAAGTTTTCTCTTTAGAGGTCATGGTCAATGTTTAGCCAGTCATATTTAGATCACCCCACAGATGCAAAAAATTGCAATTGCATCAAAATACCCCAAATCTTGAGAAAGAAAAACAAAGCTAGAGGTATCACACTCCCTGATTTAAAACTATATTACAAAGCTATAAAATTTAAAATATATGGTATTGGCATAAATAGAAACATATAGACCAGTGGAACAGAATAGAGAATCCAGAAAGAAAGAAATCCACACATATATGGTCAATTAATTTACAACAAAGGAGGCAAGGATATTTAATGAGTAAAGGATAGTCTCTTCAATAACTATGTTGGGAAAACTGAACAGCAACACTCAAAAAAAATGAAACTAGACTACTATATTATGCCACACACAAAACACAAAAATTAAATCTAAACAGATTAGAGACTTGAATGTAAGTTTTAAATCCATAAAACTCTCAGAAGAAAACATAAGAGATAGGCTCTTTGACATCAGTCCTGGTGTTGATATTTTTTGTATCTGATTTTGAAAGCAAAGGTAATCAACAAAAGACAATTTACTAAATGGCAGAAATATTTGCAAATCACATATCTAATAAATGGTTAATATACAAAATATATAAGGAACTCAATAGCAAAAAAAGAAAAATGAAAAAAGAAAAAAATAGTTTATTTATAAAATGGCCAGAGGATCTGAATAGACATTTTTTTCCCAAATAAAACATATAGATGGCCAACAGATAGATGAAAAGATGCTAATGTCACTAATCATTAGTGAAATGCAAATCAAAACCACAATGAAATAGTACTTCACACCTGTTAGAATGGCTATTATCAAAAAGACAAGAATTAACAAGTGTTGGTGAGGATGTGGAGATAAGGGAATTCTAATGCACCTAAATTCGTGAAGCTACTATGGAAAACAGCATGGAGGTTCTTAAAAAGATGAAGAATAGAACTACCACATAATCCAGCAATTCCACTTCTGGGCATTTATTCTAAGAAAATGAAACACTGATTTGAAATGGTATATGCTCTCCTATGTTCATTGCAATATGATTTATAATAGCCAGGATACAGCAACAACCTAAGTGTCCCTTGATTAATGAATGGATTAAGAAATTCTGGGGTGTGTGTGTGTGTGTGTGTGTGTGTGTGTGTGTGTGTGTGTGTACATATATAATGGAATACTACTTAGCCATAAAAGCAAAGAAAATCTTCCCATTTGCCACAACATGGACGGACCTTGAAAGCATTATGTTAAACAAAATAATCAAAGAAATACAAATACTATATCATTCCATTATATGTAAAATCTAAAAAACAAACAAACAACAATAACCAAAAGTAAAACTCATAGAGACAGAAGATAGACAGTTGGTTGTCAAAGGGGAGGAGATTGGGAAATGGGCTGAATGGGTGAAAGTGATCAGGAAATACAAGCCTTCCAGTCATAAAATAAATAAGTCATGGAAATATACTTTAGTCAATAATATTGTATTGCATATTTGAAAGTTGCTAACAGAGTAAATGTCATCACAAAAAAAATTAACTTTATGTGATGATGGAAGGTAACTAGACTTATTGTAATTTTTCACAGTGTATACAAATAGCAAATCATATTGTATACCTGGAACTAATATGTTATATGTCAGTTATACCTCAATTAAAAAAAGAATGTTATGATATTAAAAGTGATAAAAAGAAATGGTTTTTTGAAACCTCTACATAGAGTTTATAATGCCAAAGGAAAAATTCTGAGATGCAAAGATATGTATTATTAACAAGAAGGACTTCAACACCTTGAAATATTCCATGGAGGATATTACTTAAATCTAAGAGTGGTTATTAGAGATTTGTTTACCTAACTTTTAAGAGATTTATTCTTTTTCTATATTACAGTGTTCCTTGTTTCATTGGCTTCTTTACTAATCAAAAATGTCATGACTTTTATCTAACGTACTGTACACCTGAAACCAATATAAAATAAAAGTGAAAAAAAAAGTTGTGCATTTATATTAAAAAATCTTCATTGGTTAATGCTGATGAAAATTCATTTGATTCTCATCGGTCTATAATAATTATGTTATGCTATGCTATTGGTATGCATTAAATGTGAATATATTTCAAATTATATGTTGAATTATGCTGATTTGTTTATATCGGAACATTAAAGAATTTTAATTTGATCATTTCCAGCAGAAAGGTTACTAGGAATAAAAGTTATAGGCAGAAGTGCTCCAAAAATGCACAGATGGATTGGGGATGTCAGGTTAAATGAATACCCAGTTTACACAGTCCTGGAAGATTTAACATGGCTCCACTTTTTATACTAAAGAGGTAAAATTTAACATAGATCCTTATTTTCACCAAGACAGGACTATTGTGCTATTTATATGTTTGAACTTATGAGTCTGTGAACACACAGAAAAAGCTTCAAACCATCTAACCAAAAGCTAGTATTTCAAAGAGTAGATAAAAATAAACTATTGTTTAAAAAAAGAGAAAACTTATAAGATACATATCAGCTAAAAATATCATTATTCAATCAAGCAAACAATTAAATGTATAGAAAAGAACAAAAATAAAATTTTCAGATTTTGTGGTCTGGTAGCAAGGAGGTTTGTCTGTTATGTGTGTGTTTGTTTAATGAGTTGAATTTCAAGTTTGAAAAAATATATTTCTTCTTGTTCTCAGCAGATGTATTCTACCTGCCCTCTGCGTCCTACTTCTTCCTCCCATTTTAGTGGAGTAGCTGTCCTTTCTCCCATGCCCTTGCTGACCCTTCCAGAGGGACATTGCCTTTTATCCCTTCTTGCACTTGAGAGGAACTGGCCATATTAGTCATCTCTCTTTCTTCAGTATTTTATATTTTGTCCTCTCTTCAGTTTCCCACATTATAGCAACATATCCAAATTCTTCTTACACAGCTACTGACCCATCCTTTTACCTACTAAATTTATATCTCCAGTCTCTCACTTACCACTCAGTTCTCCATAGCCTCTATCTAACCCTGTCCACCAATACTCCCTTGAGACTTCTTTTAAGATTGGCACCGACCTCTGACTTCTTACATTCTATGATCTTCTATCCTTATATACTTGGTGTTTTGGTGACATGTGATGCAGTAGAGCACCTCATCTTTTTCTAATTTTATTCTACTCACCTTCCACTCTGTACATTTTTTAGTCTTTACATTTGCTCTGTGCCATCTAAAGGAAGAGCATTCAAAAAAAGATGAACATCCCAGTCACTTGAAGTTGTCCACAAATATTTATGCTTTTACATACTGATGTCTTTACACGTACTATTTCTTCCTTGTAGAAATCAGTTGTAGCTTCTTATATAATAAATTTCGACTTCTATTTCAAAACTGAATTCCAATGTTTAAACTGGGGAACTTTCTAGATTTGGGTGGGATGATTTAACTGTCCCTACTCTGTGTTCTCAGAAAAACTATGACTTCTTTCCCAAAAATACAGCAAAGTGCTCATATATCTCTTTATTATAACTTTCTGGAGGACAAGTCAAGCCATAGTAAAATGTTATCTTCTAATACAGTGCTTGATACATAGCGGGCTCTTGAGTAAATGGACAGAAAATTAAGTTCTTTATATTTATTTTTGATTTGTTCCCTTGTCACATATTTTTTTAACATCAGTATTGAAAAACAAGTAGAAAAAAAAGACATCTTTTCAAGTTAGACTCTTCTGCAAATTTTCATTAAATAAACTTATTAAATTATGTCATGCACCTCACATTATAGTAGGTATACGCATTTAACATGTCTATTTTAAAATCCAATCAACACATTTCTTCCTTTGTAACCTCAAAATTACATTTCACAATCTTGTTTGCACAGATGTTCTTGCTTAAAATCAGTTTGATTTGTATATAAAACTACTGTACCATGATGAATTTGCATATCATTTTATTTTTACCACAGGAGATGTTCTCTTCTTGGTAATAGAAGCTCAAAGAGGATGCAAGATTCTGTGTAGATCTATGTCTGTGTTCCATGTGTCAATCTGCATTAAATCTCTATAAAGACTTTTTTCTTTTCTTGAGGAATTGATCGTAGCAACTCAACTCCAGAATTCAGTTGAGAATATCTCAACTCAGCAATTCTTTTATTGAAATACCAATATTCCATAGAGCTGTGTTAAAATTAACCCAGCTTCCAGAGTTCAGTTCACAGTTGCTATTATTTTCACCCAGATCTCATTGCCTAAGCAAAGGGCTTCCTAGGGTGACAGACCTCTCTGAAATACCAAAGCAGAAAAACATATTTAGATAATAAAATGCTATTACAGTAGTCTGCCTTGGCTCTGGTCTATTTTGCATTGTCTTTAACTGTAAACATGTCATAGATATCAGCTAATTGCAAATATTGTGCTGTCTTTTACAAAACACAGAGTCTAGAGTCTTGTAGTTCACGCACTAAGAAGCAAAGCAATTTACAGATTCATTGACTTTAATGCAATGAATATTCCCCCATACCTTTGTGGCATATAAAAAGGAATAGTCAAAAGGAAATTATAAGAATTTTGATTTTAGTGTGATGATATAGAAAGCTATAAATGTTAACATGACTGTTTCCCCTGACACAAACAAAATTATTTTCATAAAGTAGTTTTTGTATCTTACAGCTGCTAAGAACATACTTCTGTTTATCATATTTGTTTCAAACTGCTCGCCTCATCTGCAGTAAAGCCCTTGGCCACTATTTACTTATTTATCTTTCTCTGAAATTTTGGAGGGAGCTTTTCATACACTTTCCCCAGGTCAACTTAGTTCCTGCTTTTTGTTGTTATGCAAAGCTTCTCAAATGTTACCCATTTTTTTCTCCTGCTTTTTGCTTCCAGTTTTTCCTCAGCTTTCACATTTGTCCTATTCTTGTTCATCTGACAAACATTAGATTTGTATATAAAATTAAGAATAAGGAACCATAATTCAAAACCAGGAGAAATTCTAGAAGCAGCATTCTTATGTATAAATTGTTGACACGAAAATTCACCTTTTATTTTGGCTACAAGACGTTCTTTCTTTTTTCTTTCTTTTTTTTCATCCTTCATACAATTGTCAAATTCTGTATCATTCAACTTTCTCCATTTTTATTACTAGATCGCCAGCTCCCTAATTATCTCTCAAGGCTGCCCTCACCAGCCCATCACTGGCATTTCACTCATTGAATATCCAAAACCAGATAAATGTTTACTGTGTTTGTTCCCCATAGAATCTTAAAGGTTTGTGTATACAAAGGCTTCTGTTGGTAACATGCAGTTATAGATCTGTTTGTTTGTTTTATTTTTAAAAGCTTTAAGTACTTGAGTAAGATGTTTCATCAAACAGCATACACTGTTTTTTATACACTGTACACTTGGCTCTTTTGCATTTATTATTCACCTTGCTTTTGTGTTCTTGAACTTTGAATCTACACCTAATTTCCTGCCTTTGTGCCTAAAGAAGTAGCTAGTCTTATCACAATCTGCATTTAGGACATATTGTCATATACATGCCAGCATCTACATTACACATTGGAAATCACTAGTACTATTAATAAATGTAAATGGCATTGGCATTTAAAAAATAATAAATGCATTTGTAAAGGTACATTACTGTTGCTTATAAACAAACATCCAGTTATGTTATTTAAATGCAAAATGTTTTTTAAGATATCTCGAGTCATCATTTGATTAATTTATACTAAATATTCATGACACTGCAGTTTCAGGTTTTAAATAGCTACATAGAAGCTGTGCCTTACAAATGTATAGCTATAAAAATTCAAGAGCATATACACAAGAAGATGAGGAAAAATAATAAGCAGAAGTGCTTAGGTCATTGAGCTGACTGGGCCTGACTATCTCTGAGAATTCCTGTAGCCATGTCTGAAAGCAGGAAAACATCCAGGAGGAACTGAGTTTGAACAACGGGCATCTCAGGTGAGGCCCCTCCTGAGCAAGCGATGACAGCTTATCTGCAGCAGTACCATCAGAGTTTCCACAGAGTCACCTTCTAATGAGACCAGAGGATGGCGGCGTTGGGAATTTAGACCACCAGTTGGAGAGAATTTTCTCAGAGATTATTTCAATGTCATTTTCAGGCAAGATTTTACCTACTCGATGATGAACACTTTAGGCTTATTAGAACTCTGAAGCTGTTATAAGAAGTCACTCTAGGTGATGGGATGAGGGAAAGATTATACAGTCATGGGAGGTATGCAGCCGATGTGGCAGGTTAACTAACAGTGACAATGATGAGGCATGAGACAGTAACCAAGAGTTAATTTTCTTTCATAGGCAAAACCAAATGCTGCCCCTGAGTCTTGTTTAGGAAGACTCAAAGCACTCAGTACAAATTTTCTGTGCATCTGGGTTGCAAGTGCTTCTGCGCCTGATTTTGTGAATACATGCAAATAATAACAAAATAAATGCACAGTTTGAATTTAAATTCACCCAGAAAGGAAAGCAAAAGAGCTAAAAAGACATGTTGATTACTTATAGAGGGAAACACTGATCACTAAATCACACTGAATGGTGGTATGAAAGTCTTTTCACTTCTTAAAAGCTTACAGTTAGGTGAGAAAGTAATTTATAAACATCTTTAAAACTAAAGTGGTTTGTAGCTGAGACTGCCAATAAAACTTTTCTAAATGGAGTTGATTTATTTTTAACAAAATTATTGATTTGAAGGTTTACTTTTATAGTAATTAATCTGACCAGGCTTATCAATTTAGCTTGAGTCTTCCTGCTCTTAAAATTTAAATATTTTGGATAAATTTTTAAAGGCTTTTTAATCTTAACTAAAATTTAAGGCTAAAAAAAAAATAGTAGATATTTCAGTAAATGCTATTATAATGTCTGGTTTTATTTCCTTTGACAAATGTATTTTTCATTAATCTAATTGTTATCAAGTCTATGAGTGAAAATTTCTGCATAACTTAATTATCTAATCCTAACAATAACTTCTATTTATATAAAATTTTACACTTTTTAAAAAACATACATTTCCATGTATTATCTTGCTAGTTCTTTTTAAATAAACGTTAAACTATGACCTTTTAAAAAACAAAGAATATATCTTTTATTTCTTTTTATTCTAAGATCTTACACAGACTGTCACCCAGCAGGTATTCAATGAGTGATTGCTGAATGAATGAATGAATGAATGAACGTAGTTTATGCTTTTTGATATAATTGTAAATGGTACTTGACATATATAAAGATTTTTATTTGATATTTTTAGATTTCAAAATTTGGAAGCTTCTGTCAGTAAACTCGTAATGGCTGGGTTAAACATTTTAGTTTATGAAGGGTTTCCCTTCCTTGACCCTTCTTGGGATTGAGATGGCTCAGCTGAAGTAGGTAATGGTACATGGTAGAAATAGACTGTGAATTCTTCAAAGACATATGTTTCTTTCCTTTTCATGATTAGATCCTGGCACAAAGAAGATACATATTACATGTATCACTTAATAGGTAAGAATATAATATCTGTGAAAAGGTTATTAATAACCCAAATCACCATTACAACTGTTTCTAACTTTGAGAGCAGTTAATTGTCTATAGAAGGAAAATTTAGGAATAAAATGAGCAATTCAAGAAAGACAACTATTTAGCAATATGAGAGATAGACAAACTTTTTTTTTTTTTTCCCAGAAGAGACATATGTTTATCTGGGATGGAACTACGTTGGCATTGATCAAATGCAGTTTTAGTGGAAACAATATTTCCATTATCCAAGACTAGGTGCGCACGCGCGTGTGCACACAACTGCACCTAAAGAGATGGTAGCCACTTGTAAGATCTATCTAGAAGTGAAAGGGTTCCAGCGAATGTCCTTATAAGAAATGTGCTGTTTCTATGTTACTGTATCTATACTTCATAAATTACCTTCATTCACATGATCTCATTGGAGCCTCATAGCAGTCATGGAAGGGAGAGGGTGGTTGCTCTTATGATTCCCATTACATACATCCCACGGAGAACACGTGACTTTGGAACTTTCAGCTTTGGCTTTATATGAGCTCATGAGCTGCTGTTTTACTTTGTTATTTTTGGTCAAGTGTGTTCTTGCACAGGGTCAAAGGTTGTGTCCAGGTATTCTTTTTTAATATATAGAAAATTATAAACTACATTGTATGGTGACAGAAAGAAGATAATAGTCTCCCTGAAGAGAAATATATATATTTTTTTAATCATTAAATTCCTCTCTTTGCATCACCTTTAGAAGGACCATCTTAACTGGTTTAAGTATTTATATCAGAGTAGGTCCAATGCTCACATTATCTTTCACTACAATGTGCTTAATTTTTTAAAAAAGAGGGGGTAATAGATTTGTACAAATACACCGAACTTATATTTGACAAAGGCGTAAAACCAATTCATGGAGATGTTAGGATAGCTGTTTCAATAGATAGTGTTGAAATAATTGGACATCACAGATATAAATGTAAAATGTATAACTATAAAACTTTAGAAGATAACATAGGAGAAAATATTTATGACCTGAAGTTAAGCAAAGTGTTCTTAGATATGACATCAAAAGCATTAATTATAAAAGAAAAAAATGATAATTTGGATTTCGTAAAAATTAAATGCTTTTGTTCTGAAAAAAAAATCTGTTCAGACAATGAAAGTTCATCTAAACTCATCACCAAACTCTCTAATCTCAACAGTAAAGGGAAAAAACAATTCAGTTAGAAAAAATAGGCAAAACACTTAAAATTCACCAAAGGTATACAGATGGCAAATAAACACATGAAATGATCTTCAACACTATTACCATTAGGAAAATGCAAATTACAACCACAGTGAAATGACATTACAAAGATATTAGAATGGGTTAATAAAAAAAAAAAAAAAAAACCTTCTGGAGAAACTTGATCTCTCATACATCGCTGGTGGGAATGTAAAATAGTGGAGCCATGCTGAAAATAATTCTGATAATTTCTTAGAAAGGTAAACATATACCTAGCATATGACCCAGCATTTGCACTCCTGGGCATTTATCATAGAATCATCAACATTTACATTTACACAAAAATCTGTATGTAAATGTTAACAGTTTTATTTATTGTCACCGCAAAAAGGAAACAACCCAAGTGTCCTTCACTGAATAAATGGTTAAACTAGCAGCAGTTCTTTCATAGCATGCAATACTACTTAGCAAAAAAGGAAAAGAAAGAAAGAAAGAAAGAAAGAAAGAAAGAAAGAAAGAAAGAAAGAAAGAAAGAAAGAAAGAAGAAGAAGAAGAAGAAGAAGAAGAAGAAGAAGAAGAAGAAGAAGAAGAAGAAGAAGAAGAAGAAGAAGAAGAAGAAGAAGAAATAATAAAGAGAAAACAACAAAAGAAAAAGAGAAAGGAATGAATTATTGATACATGCAACAACTTAGAAATATCAAAAGAGCATTTATAAAAGCCAATATCAAAATGTTACATACTATATGCTTCCATATATCCTCAAAATATAAAATTATACAGATGGAGAATTTAATGGTTGCCAGAGGTTAAGGAAGTAAAGAGAGAGTGTTACTATAAAAGTAGAGCATATGGAAATTTCTCTGTAGTAATGAAATAGTTTTATACTATCTTGGTTGTAGTGATGGTTATTCAAATCTATACATGTGATAAAATGCCTTAAAATTACACGCAAAAATATTTTTAAATGAGTGTATAAAGCAACTGCTAAATTTGAGTAAGAAATATTAGGCTGATTAATTGTATTATGCTTATATCCATTTTCTGGTTTTGATAATGTACTATAGCCATATAAGACGGTACCAGTGGGGGAGCTTGGTGATGGGTACATCTGATCACTTTGGACTATTTTTTGCCATTTCTTGTGAGTCTAAAATCATGTTTAAAAAGTTTAAAAATGAGGGAATTGTTCACTAGTTTATAGACTTCAAGTCCAAGAAAAAAGGTCTATAACCTTCTTAGATTAAAGCTTCTAATTTTCAAATGATGGGGGAAAGTTTTTAAAAATAAATAAATAGATAGATAGATAGATAGATAGATAGATAGATAGATAAAAGATCTTGACACCAATGTGAAATGAAGGAATATTTAAATAGTAAAGTGGAATTTAAATAGTACTTTAAATACTTTTTTTTTTTAATCCACTCATTTATTTCATCAAAAACTAGATGCAGAAGAGCATGAGGATAAGAGTGTGGAAGCGGGAATCTGGCTGCCTGGGTTTGCATACTATTATGCGGTCCTGCCACATAATAGCTGTGTGAGCTCTGACAAGTTCTTCAAACTTTCTGTGCTGCCATGTTCTTGCCTATAAAATAAGAGTAATAGTAGAACCAAACTGTTAGTTTTGTGATAATTATATACATTAATATGTGTCAGAAGAGTATAAGGTATATATTAAACACCATGTACATGTCAGTTATTGCTATTATTTATGTGTTCTTTTATTGAAAGTTTGCTTTATTTAAGATGATTTACTATAACTTGGAGAAGATAAAAAGATGATTTAATCAAGGTTCTGTGTCCTTGAGGATCTTAGAGGTTAGCAGGAGACAATGAATGAAAATGAATAGCCTAAGTCAAAAACATGAAATCCTAAGTATATAAGGGACAATAAAATCTGATGTCTGAGAAAGGAGAGCTAGAACAGCATGTTGAAGAAATTAGAGAGTGTTTGTTTGAAGGAAGACACCTGAACTGGGCTTGAGGACTAGATTCAATTCCACATGTTTCAGGGAAAAGCATTTCAGATAGCAGGAACCACAGGGCCAACGAGAGGAAGTAGAATGGAGACTACAGTCTAAGAACTGTGTCCAGTAAGACTGTACAGTCTAGAATGTAGCGAGACATTGGTTATCGACACCAAAAAGCATGTTTAAAACAAATAATGCCAACGGTGAACACCGGATTAAAGACCTGACAAAAGATTATCCTTTCACAGAGAGTGACCTGCAAAGCTACGATAACATTCCATTTTCTGAATTCTCCCCCTTAGCGCAGCATGGATCCAAATTCAGCGAAGCCATGACTGACCTCTGGCAGAATCGCTATCTAATGCAATACTAAGGCAGGGAGATATTCAGAGACACTTCGTTTTCTTAATTGTATCCTTGCTCTTCCTGGTGATTTCATGAGGGAGAGAGCTAATACCTTTCTGTTTGACTGGATATGCAGCACTCATTCCCCTGAAAAGATTTGTCTAAATTAATGTGACTGGCAATTGTATTTTTCAGATGATTGGCAGGGAAAACAAAACAGTGATTGCAGGACTTGTAAAGCAACCCTGATTGGAGCAGTTAACACCTATTGTTGTGGCATTGATTCAATCCCATTTAGCTTTGAAGTGGTTGGATAGCTGTGTAATCTTCACAGAATCCTGGCTTTGCATTTGGGACTGCAAACAGGGCAATTTCTAGATAATGCCCTAGAGACAATTTTTTTCCTTAGAACTGTTTGGTCCTTCTGGAGGAAAAAAAAAAAAAAAAGTGGCTCATTAAATGAATAAAAGGTTGGATCTGTTGGGGAATTAAGAGACCATGAAGGGAATGCTTTAATATTTTCAGATAATGATCGATGATTACTTTGTGATCAGGTTTGGTGATAAATAAGAATTTTATCCTTGAACCGAATTTGTACATTGTACTGTAGGCAAAGGGACATTTTTACTGCCTATATCGAAAGTATTGATTGAGTGCCAAAGATTACTACTATGCACTATATCAAATGAAGAATTAGATAAGCTCCCACCCAGTACACCTATGATTTAAATGCTATTTTTATTATCAATGTCTCAAGAGGAAAATAACCTCTTCCAATAAATTTCCATCCTGACATTCTGTTCCATCTTCTCTCCCTTTTTCTCTATGCATTCTTTCTTGACACTACCCAAAACATGACCCTTTTCACGTAAAATCCGAAATTGAGAAAGCGATTACTGCTATTTTCTTTCATTTTATGTTTTTAAAAGCAGAGTTCTTGAGAAAACATTTTCTAGGCATAAGTCCCAACTGAATAATTATTTAAGGCCCATTCAGTAATCCATAGAGACAAAAGTATATCAAGTAATGAAAATCCATCATTTCCTTTTAATTGCCCTCTTTTTAGTACCTTTTCAACTTTTGATTTCCTGTGTCCTTATCTTAATGGTTCAGAAATATTATCATTTATTATCACTTTTGTCTTTCACTTTGAAAGTTGTTGTAAACCCTTTACTAGTGAACTTGGAAAATACTAAAAAGATATCTTCAAACAAGTGATCATCAAAACTACATAAGATGATATGAAATACCTGCTTCTAAAAGTTTTTTATCCTTCTACTCCACATGATGTAATGGCTTGTTCTTTTGAAAGTTTCCAAAATCTGACACAGGAAGAATAGTATAATATAAATCTATATGTTGTTATAGCAAAGGACGGTCTTAGAAGCTACTTTATTGTTTTATTGTTTTCATGATAGACTATTACTTATAACAAATATATGTATGTGTGTATATATATATATACATACATAAATATGTGCATGTGTGTAATGCTATTACATAAAAGATGTAGTCAAGTTAGACATTTGTATCTCCTATTGTTATTACCTAGTGTTGCTTTCTCTTGACATAAGCCACTGATAGAAGCTGAGGATGCAGAGCAACACATTCCCTTAATCAGATATTGAAGTGTGTGTAAGTGATCAAAGGTTAAGGGAAAACCTGGTTGCCTTTGATCATCATCATGAGTTATGACAAGCGGGCATTCTTTATCTGCTTCCAAGGGTTCCTTAGCCTAAAGGAAATGTGTATGGATTAGATGGAGTGAAAAGTTGAAGAAGGCAAAATTTCGAACATTTTTGACAAACCAAACAGAAAAAAAGGTGGTTATATAATTTAACAACAGAAGCTATATATCAAGTCCCTTGTTGTCACAAAGATGTATAAAAATCCTCTGAAAATTAAAATAACGAGATAGAATAAAGGGAACTTACTTTAAGCCAAAGTGAATGGGAAGTTAATAAACTCAAAAGAAAATATTTGTATTATATTTTTATCCCTTTAACTCCTTGTTAAATGAATAATGAAAAAAATCTTATTTTGCCTTTTGTTCTACATTATATGACCCATTCCCCCAAAGCTGAATTGTAGCCCATCTTGCCTACTTTTTTCCACTTTGGATCATTCTCAAAGAAACAATGTTTATGTCTCTTCAGTTGTTTACTACTCTTTTGCATCATATCTTGATGATCCACCTTGATATGTCAAGCCACCAGTTTCTTTGCTCTTTGAATCTACCTCTTCTTCCCTTTGCTCACCATTTATGCATAACTTCAGGTCTGATATTGCTCTTTGGACATGTCAATCATATTTCCTCATAAAATTTCAAACATCTCCAGTCAAATTTCTACCTTTATTCCCTGCAGATTTCACTTCGCCTCTTCACAGAGGCCTTTAAATGCGTATCATCGCATTCTGAGAAAAACATTATTACGTGCTTTATGCATTCGCGAATGTCCTCTTTAAAGTATCTTTTGAAAGTCCTCACCTCCCTTCTCTTTTATCACCACTTTATTTCCAGTATATATTCTTAATTAGAAAGAATTACATTTGACAGGATAAATGAAGGAAGCTCGAATTTAGACGCCGAATTGATTACAGTGGGGCAGTGCTGCGTCACAGGGCAGATGATTCCCCCATAGCCTCCCCGCCTCCTCCAGCAATCTTCACATTACTCTTACCCTGATTGAAACAGCCCCAAAGTGGCAGAGACCGAGTGATGTGACACCTACCAGCACCATAAAACATATATGTATGTGAACAAATAGGTATTATCCACAGACATGATATAAATCTCAAAATTTATACAGAAAAATGACATATAGTCTCTGCATATCAAATTTTGCATATTGGCCTCAAACTTTTTATCTAAGGAAATAAAACATTACAGAGAAAGCTCTCAAGTTCCCTTCTCCTACATCACCCCAAAATAACAGATAACCTGAAATTTCTCTACATACTTTTTATTGCATGTACCTATGCTAGTATATAGCAAATGTGATACAATAGATTTTTTTTAAATCTTCTTATGGCAAGGCATCATGAGAAAAGTTAAAACACCACAAATTGGGAGAATATATTTGCAATGTAATTAAACAACAAAAATTAGTATCTTACATACAAAAATAATTACACAACCTTAGAAACAGAAAGCTCAGTAAAAAGATGGTAGGCATTTGGAAATGCTCCCGGGGCAGCATCTGCACACACTGGGTGGGTCTGTCCACACGAACATCGGAGAGCAGCTGTTCAGAAACCACAAATAGAGGTCGATGCAGTATCAGTTCTGGCACTTCATCATTCAAGCCATCAACTTGCATTATTATTCCTGTTTGTGCAGAAGAGAACTCAATTTTGATGAACAGAACTTTAAAGATTTCAAATTCAGGGACAATTACTCTCTAAAGATCTTTTAAAATATACCAACCTGGGATCTCTTGAAATTTGCAAGGGGCTCTGAGTTAGTTATTTACAGGTGTTTTCGACAATTACTTTGTTTAACAATTAGATATGTTCATTTTGCTTCTCAAAAAAAAAAAAATGAGCATAAGGACATGTTATCTGTTCACAAGAATGACATAAAAATACTTTCGAAATTTTGTAAGTACTTTAACAGAAAAGGGCTGCATACACTTATTTTTATATCCCTTACATATAACTGAAATTAATAAAGCCATAAAACTTCATTTATAATAATTATGAAATTAAAATCTTGTGTACGGAGGTGAGGACATACTATGTGAGGAAATATAAATAGCAAACAATTTTTTTAGAGAAATGCACATGAAGACTTTATTGTTCTCTTCCCTCCTCTCTCTCTCATTTTCTCACTCCCCACAGTCACAGGGAACTCTCTAAGTGAAGGAGGACAACTAAGAGAACATGAAAGACTTTTTTTTTTTCAAAAAACAAATAAACACATATATGAAAAGAAGGAATTTAAAATAAAGGGAAAGAAAGGCTAGTAACTGCAGGAAGTTCTTCCTTGATTTTAAGTTATTCATAGTATTTATGATGGCTCAGCTATCCTCATGATCCGTTATTTTTATAAAATTTATTGTTTTTTTTTATTATATAGTTCTGTGTTTTAGTTTAATTATTCCAAGAAGTAGATAGCAAGACATGTAAAGAGATTTGGAAGTAGAGAGGTCAAAATGTATATGAAGGATAAAGGGAAGGAAGTAGGGATATGCAGAAAGAGCATACCCTAAAATTATAATCCCCACTCTTAATATCCGTAGCTTTAGGTCATTGTTCTCCATTAAGTGTGAACAGGACCTGTGACTTGCTTCCAACCATAGAGTAGGGCAACAGTGATGGATGTTACTTCTGTAAGATCTGAATAATGTGTGTGGCACATAGTGCGATAACACAGTGATATCCATCTTGTTAACAGATTCTCTCCCTTACGGGATTTGATATAGCTATCGTGTTGGGGAGGTCCATGTGGCAAGAAACTACGTGAACCTCCAACCAACAATTAAGAATTGAGGCTCTGGATCCAATAACATTTGATAAGACTGGAATTCTGCCAACAACCATGTGAGACTGGCAGTGGATTCTTCCCCAATCAAACCTTTAGATAAGATCCCAGCCCTGGCTGACACCTCATTTGTGGCTTTGTGAAAGACCCTGAGTAGAGGACCCAGCTAAGCCATACCCAGATTTCTAACCTCTAGAAAATTAGAAATAATAAATACATCTTATTTTAAACCATTACATTTCTGGTAATTTGTTACCCGGTAATAGAAAACTAATGAAACATCCCAAAAATGCAGGAAAAATATGTATCAGTTGTATCAGGTAGAGAGATGTTTTGGAAATTTATATAATTAACTATTTAAATGGATTTTGTAATGCATGTAGTATTCTTCAGACTTTTAGAATTTTCAGTTTATTATTATTTTTTGTTCATTTCAATCCTCAAACAATAATTTATTAGTTCTTAGCTAGTGTGTAAGATCTGAATAAAGTGTCTGGCACATAGTGAGTTATTAGCAATAGTATTTGCCACTTCACCATGGAGAAAAATACTCAAAATTAAGTTTATATACAGCAAATTACTCGTAGTCCACCCTTCCTTACCCTGTATTTTACTTCAGTGTAATATAATGTCATGTCCTATCCCTTAATTGCCCTTATGTTCCACAATAAATTGGATTTAACTGCATGGAAATCTTAGATGTCATAGTAATCTGAGTGAGTATGTAGTAAAAAGTCTACTGATAGAAATTATCCTTGGACAATAAAAATGACCTGTTCACAGAATGAATTTAACCTGGTGATTATGTAGCAAATATTCAGAGAGACAGGACTTCTGATTCCTGTGTGCTAAATGTTGCACTATCATTTTTATTTTTGAAAATCTACATTTTACCTAATGTACTACATGCAAAATGCTGCCTCCAGTTCAGCATAATATCTCACAATATAAGGATATGAGTCACTCTTATAGGAGGATTTGGCATTCTCCTTGCAGTGCAAATCCATTCTTTTATCTCCAATAGCAGATGTTAATGTGAATTCACTGCACACTTTTGGAAAGGGGGAAAAAGCTAAAGGTTTGGACTGTTTGCAAATCGTCTGTTATTGTACCTCTTTAAACTACTCTCTTTGACTGCATGAAGCTTTGATAGCTCATCTAGTTGCAATAGCATGAGCGTAATGCTGCAGGCATGAGGCGATTGGGGGCAGTGTGTTATTGACAGAATCTCCTGAATGATGATTTATTATGAACATCAATGGGAACAACACTTGTTCTTTCTAAAAAGCCTGTTTGTTCCTCTTGCCTCACCTGGGAGGAACACACTGCCCAGGACAGAGACACTATTTGTACTGTGATATTTAGCCTTCTCTACAACTGCTGCATTTTTATATGGGTTGGGGATTTTTTTTTTCTGGTCTCTATTTTGATGACTTACCAATCATTTAGAATTGTTACATGCCCAGAAATATCTGAAATCCAGACTATTTGGCAAGAAATGAATAAAATAAGCAATAAAGAGTCTCCATCAAACAAACAAAAAAAAAAAACAAAAAACAAAAAAACAGAACAACGACAAAAAAAAAAAAAAAACACTTTGCCTTTGACTCCCAGTTGGTTTCCTGAAAAAGAACAGAAGATGCTTATAGCATGAGGGTATTCATGCAAATTTTATGCTAGAAAACAAAGAATCTTATGTATCATGTATTACAGGCAGGCTATAATACAAAACTGATTATTATTTAAAAAAACTGTTCTCTTCAGATGCACATGCAGGCCCTCAATTTTAAGTAAATTAAGGTATTATTCTTTGTAATTTTAAATAATAAAACAAAATGTTTAAATGTTTATTTAAAACTAAAAATGATAGTCACTTCAAACTGGTGAAAGAGACCATCTTAATGCAGACTTTAAGCAGTGCATTAAAAGAATAATTTCAGCAGTAGGTTAGATTTCATATGGTTTATGAAATATATATGTATATATACACTGTATATATGTGTATGTATCTATATAGATTTATATTTATATACATGTATGAATATATACTATACACATATACATATATATACACACATATACACAGTTGGTTTCCTTTTCTTGCTTAATATTTTCACCAAATTAGAAAATTCTAAATTATATTATAGTTCAACAGAAATACTAGCAAGGAATCAATGTCTTCTTCAAGGAATACTGATTATTTGGGTTTGATATTGACCAAGGACTATAGAACAATTTCTCATTCAAACTACTTACAGAATTTTGTTAGATGTTATCTAAAAGATAAACCACATTTGAAAGAACCTGAAAATTGTTGAACGATAGTAGTGAAAGAATCTCTAAACTACCATTTGGTATAATTCAACTTTTTAAAGTATGTCTTCCTGTTTCTACATGACCAAAATGATTGGTACTGAATAGTCAGGCTTCAGAGTATATATCACTGAGACATGCAGCTCTGGTAAGTCCCTTACAAAAAAAAAAAAAAAAAAAAATTATATTATCAACCTTTCTTTGAGAATCTCTTTTGTCAATAGCTATTGTATTACAATAAGGAAAAATCACAGTCTTATGCTTATTGTTCAATTATAGGGCAAACATATGTATCTGGACCACATGTATAATGTTCAGATTTTGTAAACAGTGAGTGGAGATTTAGTGCAAATTGCTGACTGTCAAACTCTTCACTATGAATCAAGCTATTTGTGTATTGGCGTTGAAGTGCAACCTATGCTATTTACAAAACAATACCCTTCCTTTATAAACGTATATTTTATTTTCCATTAGTACATTTCTCAGTATTTATGACTTACAAATAATCTTAACCACACAAAACAATTTTTAAACTTTTGCATGGGTTATAAGTCATAAATTGAAGAAGAAATCATAAAGCACTTCTCCATACATACGCCATCCATTGGGCAAGAGCTGATTCACATTGCAAATCATTGCTTTCTCCCAAGTGTAATGTCAAATATCTGTTTAGAAGTTGTTCTTTTGTATTGTATATGTGGATATTACATAATATCCTACGAATTTGCTTGATAAAGACTCCTATTTTTCCATCAAATATATTACCCTCAATAAGGATTACACTTACATAGTGTCAATCTTCCCCTCCTGCAGAGGAAACTATAATTTTGCACTTGCATTAGAAGAACTTAATTCTTTTAGAAGAAGTTATTAGGCTTTATTTTACATCTTGAAAAAATTCAATGGCTTTATTCTCCTCTTTAACAAATTTTATAACACTTGGGACCAGCAGCAAATAAAATACTGATGCAAACAATTTTATTTTTTGAAAAATCCATTTTAGTGATTCCTAACCACATTTTTTAGCTGCTATTAAAAAATGATCACACACAGACACAATTGTTCCAGCATATATGTAGATTCACAATCTATAGTCATGCCATAGTCCTCGTAACTTAAAAACATGCTTGATGCTGTTCTGGATTTTAATATTTATTTTAACAGTTTTATATAATTTTCTATTGCTGCATAACAAATTACTACAAATTTTGAAGCTTAAAACAATATCCACTTATTATCTCACAGTTTTAAAGAGTAAAAGTTCTGATGGACTTGGCCATGTTCTCAGCTTCAGTTCCCACGAGGTTGAAATCAAGATATTAACTTGGCTAGGCTCTTACATAGAGGTTTCAGGGAAGAATCAACTTTCAAACTCATTCATGTTGTTAGCAGAATTCAGTTCCTGTGCTTATGGTTGTAGGACTGAAGTTGCCAGGGACCTATTTCTGTCATTGCCAGGGACCTCAGTGCTCTTTAAAGCTGCACCCATTCCTTCTCAGGTGGCTCCTTTATCCTCAACACTAGCAATAACTTGTCAACCTGTTTTATCACAAAACTACTTTAAACTGTTTTTCCATGTTGGAAAGACTGATTAAGTATAAACAAAATAGTGAGGATACCACTGCCAACAGTCACTTTGTTTATGTATTTATTTATTCATTATTTATTTACTTACTTATTTTGGTCAGAAGGAAGTGACACACTTGTGTCACAAAGATTAAATGCAGGTGCTATGCCAATCTACGTATCTACATATAAAATAGCAATTTATTATTTAGATAAAAATATGTATAAATGAGAACCATAATGTTTTCTTCCCATATATGTAGTATTTATCATGGATGCCTACCCATTTTAGGACACCATTATCACCATTTTAGGACACAGTTCCAACTACAAGCTTCTGCCACTTATTACCTTATTACACAAGAAGTGCCAAGAAATTCATGTTCCCATGGGCAACCCTTGCCAAACACTCCTAGGAGTTGCTTAATAATTATCTGTTTTCTAGCCCCTCATTTAAGATACCTCTGAAGAAAGTCTACACTGCTTTCTAGAGTTCCCCAGTTGAATTAAAAATCAGTTGTACACAAGAATAACCTGCTCAATGAAGCATTCTCTATAAGATCCCTTCTCTTTCTTATCTCACTGCCTCCTGTTTTGTTACTTGTACTTTCTTGGATCTCCTCCTCCCCCCCGCCCCCCACCAAAGAAAAAGATTTATACAATGTTTGCATCAGGGAAAACCAACGTAAGACAACACATCCATGTATTAACCTGTGCCACACTTTGGGAAACACTCTTCTAAAAGATAAGACCCGTACATCTCATTTTATAGGTAAAAGGGTCTCATTATCTGGCCCTTTCCTATTACCTATTATTCCTCACAACTCCTCCTCACTAATAGTACAAACACGCTCAACTTCTCACCAGTCAGTAAAAGCTTCATTCTCTTACAAATTCTATTTCATTGTATCATTCTATGATCTCTCTCTTATATAATTTGGCAAATCCCTGAAGGCCTGGATCATTTTTGGGTTTTAGAGCCCAACTAGTTGTTTTTGTTTTTGTTGTTATTGTTGTTGTTGTTGTTGTTTTAAATCTGGAATAGATGACTGAATGAATATATTAGCGGATTAATGAATAAAAGTCCACCTAAAACACCATTTAAACAGATTTAATCACTGAAAATGATTTTTTTTTAATCACATGGTCTCATGTAGCATAATGGCTGCAATAGGATAGTGTAAGTGCTGTGACAAAGAATTTTGAATGATTCTAGTAGCAACCAAGAGATCTACTCTTTAAATGCTCCAACTGTATTTGAAAAGATGCCATCTTTACTAGAACAAAACACAATTTTCTTCTTTTCAAGAACTAGGCCAAAGAGATGGTGTAATATAGATAAGCCATGTAAAATGTATCAATAGTGTGCCACATAAAAATATTTTTTAAAAAAGTAATAACTTTCTTAAAAGGAATCTATGGACACATAGTGTTACTATTTCACCAAAATAATGTGTGGAATGGCTTTCTTACATTCAAATTGAATAACATACACAGGTATCACTAGAATTGACAAGTGATTTTAATCATCAAATAAATACTCATTTCTTTTATAGATTATCATATCAAGAAAAGAACATTCATCCCACTTCTCCCAAATGGCATGGTGTGGTTTGTATCAAAAGTTACAGCCCGTGCAGAGCAAAACTGAATATAAAGCATGCCTTTTCTGACCAACTGTCACACTGAAGCAATGCCTACTCACAACACAACCAAATCAGGGAAATGCTCAGAAAAACAAAGCAAAACAAAACAAAAACAACAACAAAAGATTAAGCAGTGAGAGCCTAAGTGGAAACAGTCATCAACAAATCAATTTTCAAGTTGTGTGCGAAACGGGACTTAGTTTTAAGAATACTGCAATTTCATTTTGCAATGTAATTCAATAAGGCAAAACGAAAGTTTTAAGGTTCAGCATGTACTATATAAAAGATCTAAATAAATTTTGCTGTTCTGACCTTTTGAATGTTCCTTTTACACAATTTCATTCCTCATGCTTTCCTCTGTTTCAGATTCAGGTCTATGTAACAGAAAGTAAGCCGTCAAAATACAAAACATGCAAACATTTCAGAAGTACAGTTTCTGTGAAGCTTGATACCACCATAATCTTTCTCAAATTAAATTCTAAAGGTTAAAAAGAACTCTGCACTAGGAGTTAGAAAGAAAAAGGAAAGATATATGCTTAGGGAGCTTTGAGAATCTGCTTCTACTATGTCATAATAATCTGATTTCCTTATGCATGTTACTATTCTTCATTTTCAGCGTTCAAGAGTACTGGCTTTTGGACAAAACAAGTTTATAATGACAAATAAAAACAAATGTGTTTACAGAGGGGTTTAAAAAAAATTTTTTTTTCTTTTTCACAAAGTTTTCCACAAGGAAAGTCTAAAGGACTGTCATCAGGGAGTGAGTTTGGAATCTTTAAACTCACCTGTCTTTCACAAAAACAACCAAATACATCTCTATCAGAAGCCATTGCTGCCAAAATAAATTCACTTCAGGCAGTAGATATTTCAATAGATAATAAACTGGATAAATTAGATGCCAGAGTCTCAACTTAGGAAGTCCAGAAGGAAACACAGATCAAAACACTGCATGGCTAGAAAGCATGGTAAAAAAATAGAAGCAGAAAAGGTCTCCGCCTGCTTTTCTTACAATACCATCAAAGCCATAGAGGTTTTTGAACTTTGGAGGGAAAATGTGGGGCAAAAAAATGAAATTGTTACAGTGGGTGCTAGCTGCCTTTTTTTCCCTCTTAATTGCACTGACATTTTCACAGAATCTAAGGTCACCTAAGTGCAAGTACTATCCTTTAAACTGAAGTATGAATTAAATAAAATGATTAAAATAAAAATGAGACTCTATCTCCTAATTATAATCTTCAATCCCCCCTTTAATCTAGTGTTTAAATTTGTTTAGATATTAAGTTTCTTTTTCTTTCTTTGCCTCCAATATTTTTGAAGATGTTACTAAATAGTTAAAATCTCTCACCATCATACAGCAAAAAAGAAGAATGCAGCAAGTTACAGAACGCTAAAACTTAAATAAAAATACTACAGACTCAAAAGAATGCATCCACATAAATATCCACTAAACTGATAGCAATGGATTGCATTAACATGTTGTCTTTCTTCAGCATCATAAATAATCCATATTGCTCTTATGGATTGAAAACAAAAATGCAATTCTACTTATTGAATATTCCAATGGTCAGCTAATATTTGCACCATAATCCCCTTACTAGTTAAATGGAAGCCAAATAACATATTAATCTTACACAAAAACAATGGCTCTATTATCTTTGTTGTTTCTTGGATTCTGAAGCAGATACCAGCAGATGTTTCCATTTCTGTTGTTATGCATAGCACAGACTTCTGTATAAACCACAGCATCAAGCACTCTATATTTGCATTGATGTTTTTCTTTTGACTCTTTGATTGGAATGATATTATTATTATGCTCACTTAGTATGTATTGAGCACCCACATGAGTGCATTCACAGCTGCATAATACAAAAAGAGAGCCACAATGCTATACAGAGATTTGATTTTTTTTTTAAATAACAAAACTCCCTTTACTCGCATTAAATAGGTTATTACCTAAGAAATGTTTTATTTGTTTTAGTCCTGCATGGTTACCTATTTGACAAAATTAGATCAATTTTAATGACTCCATTAAATTGAAATGTCTCCATTCAGAAAATGGACCAAATAAAATCCATTCTTTAGGTAGTTGAAAAGCATGAAAATGAAACTTGGCAGAACGCTCAGTCCTTTCTGTGAATATGATTGCAGACAGAAATAAGAAAGGTATGTAGTTAGAGTCCAGATGTTAGGATTTTTAAGAAAATGTTTTTTCTTCCCAGGGCATCAAATTTTTAAGGTTTAAAAAAAAAATCACAGCAAAAGGTAAATATTGCCTCGAATGTTTTCAGAGAGCCATGTGTCATGTAAGCAACAGAGGCACATTGTATATCTGAATTGACACCAGGCCTTGGGAACACCATAGAAACCACAGATTCAAGGACTTCTCCTTATATGCAGAGACTGTAAATGAGACTATTTATCAGAAGCTGGAGTTATCAGATAATTTTCATCTCAGCTGCCACTAATGAAATCAGCATAGTCACCAGTCACAGTTGATTTTCAGATACATTCTCAGTCTTTGCAGAAGTAGCTTGTTCCTATACATTTGCAACTTTGAGATGGAGTGCTTTTTGTGTGCCTAGGCAGTGTGTAGAAGTTCACCTTAGACAATCTTATACTAACAGTGGGATGGTATTTTTAGTATGGGATTTTAAAATATTTTAAATGCCTCAAAAATATTCATATCATTTAACCCAGCAACTCAACATCATTTGTTTAGTGAATTTATTCAATTATCTCAATATTTCTCAACACTGTGTTTGGCACTGAGATAATTGCTCGAGACTCAATGGTTAAAAATAAATATAATAACTTTAAAAGATATTTTTCCACATTCACAGAGCTTATAGTCTAGTAAAAAAAGGTTTCTAATTTTATTTTAAATTAAAAATAGACATATACACAGAATCAATACACAGCCACCAATAAGAGCAATGGAGGAAAAATATAAGACATTATAAGAGAATAACATTATGAGGGGTACCCAATTTAGATTAGGAAGTCAAGAGACCTATCCAAAACAGGGTTTTTCCAAACCCTGTCTACAACTTTTTCTTCCAGTTGATGTGTCCAACTCCTCTCTCTATGACACTTCTTGAATCTCATTAAGATCAAGTTAATTGTACCTTCTTCTTGCTTCCCAATCCATCAGTCCCTTTTTTATCCACTTTCCTAATCATCCTACTTATGTTTCATGGTGTATTACCTCAATATGTCTTTGGCTAATACCCTAATTCCCTATTCCTTTGTCTTCTTGTTACTTCCCCTCTGGCAAACTCCACCCAGAATTCCCTTCCTCCAATCCCAACTGCTCCTGAGCTCTGAGTTCTGCTGGAGGAAGATCCATGTAGATTGGTCTCCCTGTGCCTTTATGATCAAAACTCTAATGGATCCTTAAAATCACTGTTGTCCTACTTCATCTTAAACCTTCTCACATCTCAAATTTTCCGCTGTGCTTCTACCACTTCATACTCAGTTGATCTACTACTTCAAAATCAAATAAAATAAATAATAAAATAAAATAAGATAAAATAAGTAAAATAAAATGAATCATCATATTCAACTTTTAACTTCTCAATACTAAAAATGCAAACTTGCACAACGGTACCCATCTCGTACTTCTTACTACTTGTAGCTATAAAAGAGAGTCTCTTCTTCCTCTTTAAGACTAATTTCCCTCTCACTTTCTCAGGTTTGAACCTAGGTATTGAACTTTTTTTCTCTTGATATTTCACTTCTTTATCTCAAAGTATTTACATGTTATTATATTATGTTCAATATAAATTACTTTTCTATTATTTCTCTTTATATAACACAATTTTTTCAGTTATATGTGAAGTAGATTACATCATTTATGAATTTAATTTCAGAATAGCTAAAGAAGCTTTACAAAATATTCATTATATAAAATAAACATTTTGACTGATGAGATCAAAAAGCCACAGAAAATGTGAGTATGGAAAGAAATGAGGAGAGAGAGAAAAACAATAGCTGGGTCAAAAAGGGGACCCTCCCCCCCCCCAAAAAAAAAAAAAGTGGAGAAGGAGAAGATTGATTACTAAGCCAAGTTTGGAGCTTTGGCTCTTACACTGGTGTGATGATCAGTTTTATGTCTCAACATGGCTAGACTATAGTTATTTAATTGAATGCTAATCTAGGTGTATTATGAAATGATAGTTTGTAGGAGTAATTAACATGTACAATGTATTGATCTTAAGTAAAAGAGATTATATTGGATAATCTGGGTGGGCCTAATCCAATTAGTTGAAAGTCCTTAAGAGCAGAGCTGAAGTTTCCCTGAACAGAAAGGAATTCTACATGTGGAGGTCAGCTTGTGTCAGTATTCCCTTCCTGAAGGTGTGCCTCCAGATTTTAGACAATATATTTCTTATTATGAATACCCTACTGATTCTATTTCTCTGGTGGAACCCTGACTGATACATATGGGACAGGACATTCAAACTACTGAATAAAATTGCAAAGATGGGAAGAATAAAATGAAAGTTGCATTCTGATTACAAGACTGGCAATCAGATGTGTTCAACATGCAATTTACACTCCTCCTGTCTTTTGGTTTACTCTTGCTCATCTTTCATTCATTGGCTTGCAAAAAATAAGCTGTGAACTTTTATAAATCAAAAAAGAAGACATTTTGTAGGCAGAAAGTAGTAAGTCAAAAGGAGAAGAACACCAGGTGAATTTGGAGCATGAGAGGGCAGGGGAATTAGAGCCAGATTACACAGTACTCTGTTGGCAACAACAAGGATTTTACATTTTATCTAAGTGCTAATGGAAGCCATTGAAGCATTTTGAGAAAAAGAGTGATATAATCTAATTTAAGTTTAAAGATCACTCTAGCTGCTGTGTGGAGTGGAAAAGGGATTTGAACGAGCCAAGAAGGGAGCCAGGGAGACCTGACAGGAGGCTTATAGCTTTAGATAAGATAGTCTTTTATGATTATATCCCCCCAAAAATAATCATGAATAGAACATTTTATTTACAAGGATGCTCTACTTAAGAGTATACATAAGTAGGGATTGGCAAGGCCTCCAAAGCTAAGGTCCATTTGTTAAAATTATTTCTTCCTTAGGTTATCAAAGTGTCTCTTAAATTACCTACTATCTGGGCTAAAAATCATGATTTGTTCTTGTAGATTCAGCTTCCATCTTCCCTACCTACTGTGTAGAAGTGTGATCCATATGGACTGCATCACCTCGGAGGGTATCTTTGCCCATCAGTGCATTATATATAATGTACTAACTAGTTGTTTGAATAGAGAAACCCAGTTTCTCTATTAGTTCTTTTTAGCTAAAGTTGCACTATTTAGCCCTATAACAGAAAAAGGTCTCGTTGTTCTAAGGCACACATCCAGTCCATACTCTTCTTGCTCTTTTACTTTTTGGAGTCTGTTGTAGAAATTGCTATTTCTCTCCTGAAGGGATGTGGCAGACAGAACTCTTTGGGACACCCCCGCCCCAGGATGCTAAAATAATGTCCAACTGCCTACTCTAAGCTCCCTATACACAATAGCCTACCTTTGAGGAGGAATCTGTACCACTTGCTGACTGGGGAAAGAGAGTCCACTTTAATTACCAACTAGGATTTGGGAGATGAGGAGACAACACTAGGTCTTGTTTTTGCATTTGTTTTTGCTTTTACTAAAATATATGTATATACACAGAGAAATAAACAAATTTGTCAGAATATATAAGAAAAATGATGAGTTGTCTTGGGTAGCTCTAATATATATCACTCTTACTTTCTGTTGCACAGTTTTTTGCATTTTCATTACTTAAAAGTTTTTATATTTATAATCCAATTTTTTTTTTTTTTTTTAGAATCTCCAGTAAAGATGGCAAGTAGGTAAGCACTGTTTGCCTCCTCTTACAACCATATCAAAATTATAACTAAACTATGGAACAACCATCATTAAAAATCACCTAAATTTTAGCTAAATATAAGTCCTACAATTAAGGACATAAAGAAGGGGCCACCTTAAGACTGATAAGAGGGGCAGAGACATGGAACAGAATGGTCCCACATTCTAGTGTAGCATGTGAAAATCAGGACAGTATCTCAGTTGTGGAGGTTCCCGAAGAGGATTGAGGGATTCCAGCTCCACATGGGGCTCTGAAGTCCAGGGTTCCAGTGCCCAGAAAAGAAATCCTCACAAAATCTGGGTGTGAAAATTAATGGGGATCGTGCCTGAGTGGGATGGAGGGCTGGGGATCTTGAGTACAGACTTATTTACTGAGCTCCAGTGCTAGGGCAGCAGTTTAAGAGTGCTAGGGACATACGGGGAGGAATTGAGTTTTCTGGCTTCAGGGCAAGTGTTGGGGGAGTAGTATTCTTCCAGACAAAAGTCCTGACAGAATCCATTGTTTCTTTGTTGACCTATCCCCCAACCTAGCATGCAGATGCAGGCAGCCACCATATCTGAGTCTTCATCAACCTGGCTAATACCAGTCACTCTGCCCTGGTGATTCCCTGAGAGTCTGCCCCGCTCAACTTGTGGGGCTACCCAGGCCACTTCCAGTGGTTTTTCCATCTAAACAGCTTATCTTGGCTCATACTTTGTACTTTCCTAAAATCTCTCAAAGTTTTGCAAAACCCAAACAAGTAGCATCTGGCCTCAGCATGCACCATACCTTTCGCTGAGTAGCCCCAAACACAGCATTAGCGGTACCTGATCTCAGTTCACGGCTTGGCACCATAAGGCACATCTAAACCCGGCATGGGTGGTAAACATCTGTAGATTTCTTAGTGGCTCATGCTAGGTGGCCCAGGGCAGGACACAGGCTGTAGCTGAACTTGGCTTGTAGCAGGGCTCCTCCCAAGAGACCCAGCAAACCCAGTAATCAGCTTTGGACTGAGTCAGAGCAACGCCTGGGGCCATATCTGAAGACAACTTACCCAAAGGACAAATTGGGAAGGCACCAGAGCCCTGCAAAAGTGAATCCTGCACTATAGGGTCAGCTCCTACCCAACAGCCCCTCCATTGTAGCCATCAGTCAGTTCTCACAACCAGCCAATGCAAGGGCTAATCCTTCTTAATGATGTGCAAACCACAGCCAATGCTCAACTACAACAGGAAACCACACATAACTCATATGAGGAACACACCCAGAACACTCAGCTCAAGTGGCCAGAGAGACTGTAACACTGAGCCCCACAGAACACCTACTAGATAAAACCACTCTACTAAGACTGGGAGATCTAGCAGCCCTACCTAATACATAAAAACAAACACAGGGAGGCAGCCAAGATGGAGAAACAAAGAAATATGTCCCAAACGAAAGAACAGAACAAAGCTCCAGAAAAAAATGAAGACCAGTGATCTACTAAATGCAGAGTTAAGATACTGATTGTAAGGATATTCAATGAACTTAAGGGAAGGGTAGATGAACTCAGAGATAGAAAACATAAAACAGAACCAGTTAGAAATGAAAAATACAATAAATTAAATGAAGAATAAATTAGAGGGAATCGACAGTAGATTAGACAAAGCAGAGAATTGAATCAGTGATTATCAGTGATTTAGAAGATAAGGCAGCAGAAAACACCCAAATAAAACAGCAATAAGAAAAAAGAATGTAAAAAAAAAAATTGAGAATAGATTAAGGGACTTCTGGGACAATATCAAGTATACCACATTCACATCACAGGAGTACCAGAAGGAGAAAAGAGAGAGCAAGGAATTGAAAATTTATTTCAATAAATAATGATAGAAAACTTCCCTAACATAGTGAAGGAAATAAAACAAGCCCAGGAAGCACAGAGAGTCCCAAACAAGATGAACTCGAAGAGGCTCACACCAAAACACATCATAATTAAAATGCCAAAGATTAAAGACAAAGAGAGAGTCTTATAAGTAGCAAGAGATAAGCAATTAGTTACCCACAAGAGAGCTTCCATAAGACTGTCAGCTGATTTCCCAAGAGAAACTTTTCAGGCCAGAAGGAACTGGCCAAAAATATTCAAATGATGAAACACGAGGAGCTTCAACTAGGATTACTCTATCCAGAAAAGCTATCATTTAGAATTGAAGGACAGATGAAGAGCTTCCCAGCCAAGAAAAAATTAAAGTAGTTTATCACCACCAAACCAGTATAATAAGCAATATTAGAGAGACTAAAAGAATATGAGAAAGAAATGCTCTCAGTTTTGTGGTCAGTAAAGTCCTTGTGGAAGTGAAATATGACTGAGACCTGATTGGCAAGAAGGATGTTTCTACTAGAAGGAACCATAAATTCAAAGTTCTTAAAAGAAAGTGAATTAGTCTTTTCCTAGGGAATGAAAGGACCAAAAGAATGGGAAACTCAAATGAGATGTAGTCTTAGGCTATAACTCATACATAAGAATTTAGAGTCCTCAATATGGAGTTTAGAAACCTCAAGTCTGTAGCAATGCATCAAAGATTTAACAAAGGATAATTGCAAAGCTAACACAAGTTCCGGGGTACCACCAGGAAGAGGACCAATGTATATGCCAGCATGGGAACAGAGGTTGCATTGTATATATTTACATATGCAGTATAAGAATAAGACAGTTTTAGTACTTCATCTAGGTTGCATAAGCTGTTTTATGGGATGTAATTGTTATCTACCAGTGTGGTTAATGGTTTGGATAAAAATACGACAGATGACAGATTCTGTAAGGGCACCAAATGGGTTACATGCAATAAAGTGAGCCAGACTGACTGATGGCTGTTATTGCCCCAGGAGTGGATTTATTTCCAGTAGTATGCTCAACTCTCATGCAAAAATGTACAAAATGGATCAATTAACTATTTCATAAAAATTTCCTTTTTATTCAGAGAGATGAATCTGATCACCATCCTTTACAGATTTTCCCCAGGAGCTGCATTTGAATTCATGAAGAGTTATTTTAAGAGATGCATAACTCCTTCACACTTACAGCCTCAGATGAAATGATAAAAGAGTGACACAGTTTATTATTTTCCCCCATTTTGCCTCAGTGCTCTTTTATTTTCACTTTGTAACTGTAGGCAAGACTTGATCGATGAGTATAATAAAGAGTACAAGTAGTTTAAGAAAATAAGGCAAACTAATAGGAATAAGACTGACCATTTTTCATTTTCATAAGTCTTGAAATACATATATGATGCTACTCCAGTGGTCCCATGGATGCTAACAGTTTCCTTGCAATTGGTTCTAGATTAATGGACTGTGTTGCTTGCTAAGAAAATATTTATAAAGATACAGAGATTTTCATGCATCGATACATCATTTTTTGATAGGCATATCTAACATGTGTAATTTTTTTATTTATAGGCAGAAAAATTTGAAAAGGACTAATTATATCCTACATTATCACTTGATGTCACAGTATCAACAGTCTATTTTAAATGACAAGCAATTTATTGAGAAATACTGCCACTTGGAAGTGCCAGTTTAAAATTAAATCAAATCGCTTCTAGGAGATTACTACTTTTTCAAGATTAAAAAGAAGTAGTAGGGTTTTTGTAAAAGCAATCACAAGTTATGTAAGAGTATGACACAAACTGCACGATTTTTTAAAAAAAACTTTACATGTGTATAGAACAATTAGTTGTTCTATGTGTCCCTAGAAAACCTATAACTAGGAATGACCATAAAAAACTGCAATAAGTGAGTAATTATAAAATGATTAGTCTCTCTTCTCTCATCACTGAACATTATGTGAAAGACTCCAAAGAACAATAAGCAACTTGCTTTATTCTTGGTTGAATTTGAATCAAGAAACATGTGGTCTAGTCCCAGGTCTGCCACTAATTAATTGTCTGACCTTGGGTCTATCATTTAATTTCTCTGAGCCATAGTTAACGCATATATAAAACAAGATTGTTGGAGTAGATGACATTCAGGATCCTTTTTATTTTATACTCTAACATGAGTATAAAAACTTATATGTAAACTATAGAGACTATAGCTGTTAGCTTAAAGTAAAACCTATAGTGCTTAAAAGTAATGATACCTGTATTAATTTGCTAGGATGACCATAACAAAATACCATAGTGTATGTGGCTTAAATGACAGACATTTATTTCTCACAGTTTTGGAGGCTGGAAGTCTAAGATCTAGTTGGTGACAGGGTTGGTTTCTCCTGCAGCCTCCCTCTCTCCCTGGCTTGCTGATGATCCCCTTCTCACTGTAGCCTTCACAGGGCCTCTGTGTGCATACGTTCCCTTTATCTTTCTTCTTATGAGAATATCAGTTATATTGATCTCATTTACCTTAATAACCCCCACAAAGACCCTGTCTCCAAAGAGAATCACATTTTGAGTTTGGGTATCAACTTTCAACATATAAATTTGGGGAGTACACAACTGAATCAATAAAAATACTTTAATATGAAATATTATAAAAATATCTTAATTATAGTGAAAAATATAAGTACTAAGTGAATAAAAGTTTTAAGGTTGTATGAAATGGATCTATGAAAGCAAAGAGTTTTATAATTCTATATTTATATGTATATGTACACATATGAGTATATACATTTTCATTTATTATTGGAATCGAATTAGAATTTACTTCATTATTCATTCTGATTCTTGAGTATTATTTTTTTAAAGGACTCAGTATATGGTCTTTAATTATATAGGCTCAGATTTTAAAATATAAAAAACAAATAAAACCAAAAAATTTATAATAGATAACTAAGTTCTAAAATCAACTCTTTATTTGCATACCAAATTATAGTAATGGGAGAAGTTTTCCTGTGTAGTGTTTGCTGTGAAAACATTCTCAGGGTAAGCCTTTCACTGTGTAGCACCGGTGTCTGGGTGAGGCCCTTCTGGACTTTATCTCCCCAGTGATTCTGGGCATGGTATCTTTGTTTTGCTTTCAGCATAATCTCTGAGTTTGAGTTTCCCTTGAGCCTGAATGGCCCTCCTTACTCATACTGCTTTGTGAGGGGCGATAGTTGTTGACTATGCAAGGACCCACTAGAGCACTCTCCATTCTTCCACTGGGTCCATGACTTAGGTCATTAGTGGGCATGAGGTATCCTTCTCTACTTCACAACAATAAGTCACAAACAGTTTCGAACTCTCTTTTAGTTCAAAGGGGCTTAAAAGAGAAGGCTCACAATGTTCTCAAGCTACTTGAGGAAAACCTCTAGTTTACACATACTTCTGAGAGACCCAGCTTGGGGATGCAGGGTTATTTTATTGTCTGCTGGCCAGTGTTAGGTTTCTGGTTGGTTTACAGTGATATTTGTGTTAAAAGTCAAATTGAATGCAGCACTTCTACTTTTAAGAATAACACAACATCATGGTTTCAAAATATATACATTGATGATCAAAGGAACTCATCTTTTGGATCAATAGAGTGCCTAGTGAGCAAAGTATTATTGGTAATACAAAGAGGGGAAAGAAAGGATAGCTATTCCCAAATTCCAGACAAAAATCACGAGTCATGTTTATATTAAGCTATCTCTCTAGGCATTCTCTTAATTTTGGTGAGCAAGGTTGGCTAATGAGTAATTATATTTCCAATTTTGTACCATCATTATAATTTACACATTAACTATGACCTGCATTGTATAAATTGCCCTTGAAACATGTCCGATGTGAACTTTTAAAAATTTATAACATTGTCCACAGCTGTGATTTAATGTCCTGATCCACAGATTTGCATCTGTGAATTGTGCCTAGTCAGTCAGTCCTACACTAAAGCTCTGAGAGGCATAAGGCAGTGTCTAGGACTATGGAGTCTCAATTGAAATTGCTTGCATTCAATATAGGACAACCTGGCTTGATGACTTGTGGCCATGTGAGCTCAATTAGATAAGTCAATCTTTTAGACTCTTATTTCCTCATCAGTAAAGTGGAAATAGTAATACCTCCTACCACACAAGTTGTTGTCGTGAAGCTCTGATGAATGCAAAACTCTAAGTAGAGAGAATGCCTGGTGTACAGTAGGAGGCAATACACACTAGCTATAACTATTTTGTTATTTAAAGAGTTGTTCCTGTGTTCCACTTTAGAAAGCTGGATGTATATTCAAGAAATAATTAAAAAGGAAACAAAATGAAAGGTACAATATTACTTGTAGGTATAATTTGTATTATGAAAATTATATATGAAAACATCAACAAATAAAAACAAATATTCTTAAAACAAAAGGAATTGCAGTTTTTGGATTATGTCTATCTAAATGCAAGATGTCCAATTGACATTACTTTCATGTTTAAATAAATCACCAGTTTATTAGGAAAATAGTGCACTTGATATCTTAATAAATTTAAATGGATTATCATATGTTATGCTTTGATTTTTTGTTTAAAATCATGGAAACTAACATCGAATAGTAATTACAACCATATCTATGTTAAGAATTACCTCGAGTAGCTTAAATGAATTAAGGACAAGCTCATGCTCTTGTAGATTATGTCAAGGAATTCAAAATCAAGATAAAAATTCCAATTAGTAAAATGGTGTAAAGAGAAATATGGCTATATTGTGATTCTAACCACAAACACTTTACATTTATTGAAGGGTTTGCAGTTGTGGCAGACACCATCCACTCTTCTCCCTTCTCTCTTGCAGCGAGTAACTTTTCCCAATGCAGACACAATAATGCTAGTCATTTACTTCAGCGGCCTCTTGCAGGTAGGGCACAGGAATCTGATCTTAGAAGAACTCTGTCTCTGGTTTATGAGAAAGGACTTCTTCCCTGCTAAAAAGAGCAATGTTTAGAAGAAAACGTGACTTCCATCTTGCCTTTAGATAATATTTCCTCAAGAAGTTTAAATCAGAGACAGCAGCTATCTTAAGATCATAGGATCAAGCTAAGGGTCTTTTCAAAGAACCCAGACCAGAAGCTTCTGAATTAATCCTGGAAATATTTTCCTAATGTGAGATAATGAATTCACATTGTTCAAACTTCTTTTGACAGGCATTCTAATAGTTACAATTAATGTAAGAGTTTTTAAGGAGTAGTTATGCTGATAATCACTTTCATAACCATATAAAATTGTTATAAAAGCATTAAGTTTGATTAAAATCAACATCATATTGGTTATTGAAAAATCATTCCCTAGTCTTAAATCAATTCTACAAACTAGTAGAAGGAAGAAATTGATTGAACAAAAAGTTTAACATCCAGAAAATTTAATGTTTTTATTTGATTAAAATGAAGAGGGAGAGAGACAGGCACGGAGGGAAGAAGGTGAAGGGAACCAAAATTTTACCACTCTGAAGTGCTTTTTGGGATATTGCTTTTAAGCTGTTTATTAAGAGACGAGCCACAGAAAAAAAAAAACCTTGGCCCTCCCCCTTTTCCTGCCCAAAAGATTCATACAGAGAAACCTGCTTTAAGAATGAAATCTTAGAACGCTGCCTAAGCCTAATTCGAGTTAAGAATGGTAAATAAGAAGACATAAGGCAGGCATCTGTTAGCTAGATGCTCCCTGTATCCCACTGTTTCTGAGTGGCACAGCAAGAATGTGCCTGCCTTGTATGTTCTGCTCTTCCTTAGGGACATGTATATTTCCCATCCATTCTCACTTCTGAAATCTAATACCCCATGTCATATCTACTCAATGTTGCTTCAATGTCTTTGGAATTTTTATGCTTATATGAATTTCCCATGCACATGTATTAAAATTTTGATTTTCTCTTGTTAACCTGTCTTTGTTAATTTGATTATTAGCCCAGCTAGAAAAAGTTAGAAGGTGAGAGGAAAAGGATTAATAATTTTTTTAGCCACCACAGAAGGAAGAAGAGAGAAAGAGGGTGAGGGAGAGAGAGAGCATGAGAGGGAGAGGGGGAAGGAGGGGGAGAGAGAGAATGTCTAGAAAGATATTTACCAAAATTTTAACATTGTTTTTGCTGGATATCAATTAAAATAGATTTTATACTTATTGAAAAATGACTGTGAACTCATCTCCACTTTTTAATTTTTTATTAATATAAATAAAAATCATGCCATTTTCAGTTTGGAAAAAAATTAAATAAAAGTGAGGATAATTTAGGTCTCATCAAACCGGTGAAGTTGGGAGAAAGCAAAGAAAGGGGTATTCTGTACACTTCCTGTAAAATGATAATTTGTGTAATTTTTCTGATAATTTAATAATGTGTATCGAAAATGGAAAAATATACCTTTTTTTACAGAGAAAAGCCACTTGATCCTTGGTGACTTCTCTGCATAGCTGGGAGTGGCAAAAATGTAGCAACGACCTGTTTATTATTAGGTCAACAGCAGTTCGACAATGTCTATACAATAGAATAGTCTCAGATACATACAATATAGAGAAATGTTCATGGCATGTATAAACTTTCAAAATGTATGTACGTGTATGTATGTATGTATGTATGTAAGTATGTATTGTTTTTACAACTTCTCTATAAATGTGTGAGTGCAGGTATGTTGAAGCAAAGTAAAACATTCTGAAAGAATAACCACCCAATTCGTACTGGTAGTTTTAGTTAGAACTGGGTATTATGGAAAAGCAGAGAACTTTCACTTTTTACTTTGACATGCTTTCATTACCTGATTTTTAAAAAAACTTTAGCTTATATTAACTGTGTAATTTTAAAATGTTTGAATAAAAAAAAGGAAAAAGTAAAGCAAGAACTTGTTTCTATTCTTTTAAGTTATGCTATTAAAACTCTCAAGAGGCTGGCTGGTAAGCCAGCACATCTGTGTCTAAATTGACATTGAATGTTATGTGAAAGGTTAGTGTGCTTTTAGTAGTTGCAGACTACACTCTATACCGGTGGCTCTTGAAAGAGACCAGAGTACACAAAACTGTTTCGTGAGTCATTTTCAAAAGCCTGGCATGCAGGATTGTTTGTTTTTGCCAAATATAATGACTTAATAGATATCTAGCTTCCAGACAAGATGAATTATTATCAAACAATTTTAGCTTACAATTTTAATAACTAAAACATTTTCTAAATAGACAGAAAAATTAACTGTGTACATTCATTCTCCATTTCATTTTTTATGGACTTTCGACTCCATCCACTAGTTGAAGGATCCAAATACTTAACATCTTTATTTCTAAGCATGTAACTAAGTTTTTTTAGAGTAGCCATCTTTTCGCAATCTTCTCGTCTTTATTTTTGACTTTAAATTTTTTCCCAAGTGATATCAAATCAAGAGTCAAAGAAAATATGTGTTTGATAATCAACAGTGTTCACTGTGGATAGCGTTTCCACCTTTGAATGGGTTATAGTTGCCTGGATATTGACTCCGTTCCTGTCAGGAGTAAAGCGAGCTCCTTTGGACAGACAGCTCAGAGAGTATTTCTCCTCTTAAGAGAAAACAGTGGGAGTCCTTCAACAAATTAAAAACACATCTACTTTTTGACCCAGCAATTGCACTTCTGAGTATTTACCCAAAGGAAACCAAAACAATAATTCGTAAAGATCTATGCATACCTATGTTCATGGTGGCACAATTTACAATAGCCAAGATATGGCTGCAACCTAAGAAGTTATGGTTCATATATACAATGGAATGCTACTCAGCCATTAAAAAAGTGAAATCCTATCAATTGCAATGACACAGATGGACTTAGAAGTGATTATGCTGAGCGAAATAAGTGAGACAGAGAAAGATAAATACCATATGATTTCACTGATATGCACAATCCATGGAACAAAAATAACAAACGAATCAAAAACAGACCCACAAAGATAGAGGGTAATTGAGTGATGGCCAGAGGGGAGAGGGGTTGAGAGGCTGGAAAGTGAAGGTTTAAGGAAGTACAAATTAGTAGTTGATAGAGGGTCATGAGGATGGAGAGCACGGCATAGGGAATACCGACAGCAATAAGTAATGGTTATGTGTAGAGCCAGTGACAAGATAGAGCAATCAGGGGGATCTTTTCATAAACCATATAAATGTCTAACCAATGTATACTTGAAACTAATTTTCAACATTACTTAAAGAGTAAACTCCCTAAAAGAAATTCTTATTCTGCATTTTTTCCATCAGATCCTTAGTGAAGACTAAAAGATCAATAAAGTGAATAAAAAATAGCTAAACATGTAAAAGTCTAGCATAACCAAAGTTAGGCATCCAAAATACTTAGTTTTACTGTTTAGAGGTCAGAATACATGGATACATATTTCTTCTGTTGCCATTCTTGATTCACTGCTTCAAAATTTGTTTTCATTTTTTTGCAAGGAAGGCTATTTGCCAGACAAGGAGTCCATTTTGGAGCACAGATATAAGTTTCATAATCTCTGTTTCCTAAAAGAACTCAGTGCCTACCACAGGCTTCATAAGTTCCTTCTAGCCAGTGTCTTCAAATGTGTGAGGTTTAAAATCAGGTTATATTGTTGAGAGAAGGTATTGACCATTTCTATGTTGATTGCCAATATTGACCACACAGACAATAAAATTGCAGTCCTCTCTCACTCATTTGGAATGTAATCATTTTATTTAGTTATCTATTTTGATTTTATACAAATGTTATAAAGGGATATTTTTCCAATTTTGCTAAACTCATTTCTAATTTATATTATGTGATATGGGAGAAAAAAGTATTATAATAATATTCTCATACACAAAATAAGTAACTAGACATTTTTAAAAATAAATCCATAAAATTAGGAGACTATGAAGCATACACACAAATGATTTCCTTTTGTGCCAAAATTATGAAAAAAATCCATATTAACTAACTTGCCCTGCTTCACTGTGTTCAATAGCCTTGAAATGTCTCATTTTCTTTACCAGTTGCAGGGTCTAATGGAAGCAGATGCAATTTTAGTAACACTGTGAAAAGACACTGGTAGGAGATTTATTTTAAATCTTGCGCGAAAGCTTGGTGCTCATTAAAATAGAGGATTAATAACACTCTCCACTAGAGCCAGGTATAATGCAGGAAGGCATGCAGGTGTCTGAGTGCAGCTCTGCAAATCCTCCTTTATCTTGACCTGCTTCCTCCCTGTTATTCCAGTCTCATCCTGTTTGAGGAGAGACTCCAAACCATGCCAGATTGCTCAGTGGACTTTGCAACCTGGTTATGGGTCTAAGGAAGCAAAAGAGTACCATGAAATTGCAATTTCTCATCTGACATTAAAAAGAATGCAAGAGGTAATAACATTGTGATCTCTACGATGATAGAGGGAAAAAGACCTTCTCTCCTTTAATTGAGCTGATAAGAAATATTGGCCTCAGCCTATGTCTGCACTAGAAACTATTAGACCCACTTTTATTTTAATAATTGGATGAAAAAATTTCATGAGGTAAATATTATTAGCTCACAAAAGGGACAATCTTAATTATAGGAGTCAAAAAGAACTTTTAGATGTGACTGGAAGCATGAGAGTCATGTGTATCTTTAAAAAAAAAAAAAATACTTAGCACAGGAGTGTCCACAACTCTGCATTTTTATTTCAAGGTCTTACTGACAAAAAGTTGTTTGTTTTCAGTAATATGTATGTAATTTACTGATGCTTTTCTCTCTCCTTATTTATTCTTTTTCTTGTTAAAAAGCCTGCATTATCCTCCTCTCCAATTCATAGACTGAGGACTGAGATCTGCATTTTAGAAATCTAGATCTACCTTTATAACAAACACTGATGATACCAAGCAGTCTGCTGGTATGTTTTACCAATTTTTAACTTCAAATCCTTCACTATAAAATTTGAATTCATCACTTGAGACATTCAGAATCCCTCTGTATTTCAATCCAGTCTCACCTTTTTATTTTTTATTTTTTTTGCTTCTGAGAGCAAAACTAAAAGTGAGTGGTACTGTGGTACTGTAGAGGATTAAACTAAACTAGATCAATATAGGCAAGTTATGGCAGCGGTGACCCTGAGTGACAGCTGAAGTCATTTTCTATAGCAGTTTACCCCTTCCCTCCAGATGCAACATGTCCTTCTCTCTGCCCCACTTTCTTTCTCCCTCCCACTCTATTATAGTGCACTGCTCTGTGTTTCCTTTTATGCCATTCTCTCTTTCTCTTACCTTTGCCTTTATCTTTGGTCTGATGGGAGCCCCATAAAATATTGCTCAGCCCTTTCTCTAGTTCTAAAGTGTAAAAATATTGTTGACTATTTTTTTTTTGCTTCATTAATTTCTTTCTATTTTTGTCATGCCCAAAATCCCTAGGATTGTTTTTAAAATAATCCCACAGAAGTGTCATATCAAAACCAACGTATTGTGACCAATACTATTTTCTGTCTTAATTCGAGTCCTGGAATAACGAAAAATAAGATATAATGTTTTTTAAACAAAATGTTATTTTACTCTTTGGAAAGTTTGTTCTCATTAATTTTTCTCTGATATTGAATTTGCTAATGTGTTCTAATGGTGGAGTAATAGAAAATATTTCCACTTTCCAGGCTTCAGGAAAGAGCTACTTTGTTTAGAAAAGAAACATTTACTTACATTTTATGAGAAAAAAAGTGTATGGTAATCTAGACATGAACATAAAACAATAAGCTTTTACCAAAACAACTAATGGAAAGTCTACTCCTACAGCACCTTCAGGGTAACACCTGGGTCTTCAGGCTGTGAGACAAAACACTGGCCTAGACGTAAGATCTGCCACCAGCCAACTGTATGACCTTGGGCAAGTTACATTCCCTCTAAGGGCCTCAGTTTTCTCATCTCTTAAATAAGGTACATAGATTAAATGATTTTCCCAGGCCCAGACATGAGACCATAATAGTGAAACAACATTTCCCATTTTGAGTGGTCAAAGTGGTTAATTATTTGCACAGACTAATATCACACAGTTTCACTTCCATTGCATTCTTGAATTTTAATAGAAAGATAGAAAAATACAGTACCAGTGTTCAGTTCCATTCTGATGGGAAAGGACAGAGTTGCATTGTCATTGTTTGACTGTTTTTTACACTGTGTCCTATTGAAATTTCTACCTGTCTTAACAGAAGTCAGTCAAGAAATCCTCTAATTGCACCCCTCTATTTGTATTGTCAGCCCGAATAACTTTTTTATATGAATAAAATCTCTGATATTATTAGTATCATTTATGTCTCCCAGTAAAGGGTAATATAACTCAAGTCAACAATTAATTGGGTAATCAAAATATGCTATAAATGCAATGTTTATGTGGAAGTGGCAAGCATTTCCTTACTAAGATTCAGGCATAGTGTTAATTGATTTATCAATAGCTCATATTTCTTTTACAAAATTCTGCAAGGTAGACATAATCATTATTCCCATTTTAATGAATAAGAAGTTCAGATGTATACGCAGAGTTAAGACACTGGGCTCTTAGATTCCTAAGTTTTCAGTAATTTCTCTATTTCAAAATTCTTGGTAATATAAATTACAAGTATTAATTTGACATTCATATTTCTATTAATTTGACTCATGAGGAAATTATTTTTGCTGAGCCCAGAGTTGATACCTTACAAGTTTCTTTCATTGTGATAAATTTTGACTTATGAGCAGAACTAGAATTCCCCTTTTCTATCTGACAGCCTTTTAAATTACTAAAGATATAAATATACATTTATCAAAGTAAATTTTTAGTGAACTTACATTAGTTTTAGACCCAAGGGTATTCACATAGCCTGTCCATGTGTACATCCAAAGGATAACCAATTTGACAATACTTTTCATTTCAGACCTTTCATTCACTAATTTACTTAGTTCACTTAACTTATTTAAAATGTCAGTCCTGTAAAAATAGCAGTGATTACATTATTTCTGTATGTTTATAGTATATAGAGGGTGCCTTTTTTCCCAACTGAAAATATAGGACCCGTTTAGTCTGGGGTGCTGATCGGTAATAATTATTTATAAATAATTTAGAAATCATTTTATTTCAATTTTATGCCAACGTCTATAATCACCTTGTCTCTTTACTAGAAACCGTTGTATTTATGATAGAAAGTATTTGAGGAAAGGTATTTTGGGACCTAAACTTCTGAATATTATGTGGAAGGCCCCAAATGGCTTTCCTCCAGTGCGTTGTCTTGTATTACAGAACGGTTTGATTCTAACAGACAGAGACTAAAAATGCACATGCACTTCTAATTTTAGTTGCATCATGAGAACTCATCATGACATTTTCAATGAGGTTAAAGGCGAAAAAAAAATCCCTATTGTTGCAGTTTTCAATTACTGGAAAAGCAGCTAGACCATGTCCCACACCTTTCTAGTGCATGACCTGTCTCTAATTTTCTTTTTTCCCTCCATATGTTATTTAACATGTAGGGCAAATTTTTATGTGTGGAAAGCTGAAATATGGATCATATTAATATTTTTAAAGGGATAAAAGGGCAGTTTGATTCATAAAAGAGAAATCAGGTATTTCACACACACGCGCGCGCGCGCACACACACACACAGACACACACACACACACACATATAGACCAGGAATCTGCCCTCAACCTGTCCTTGCAAACCAGAGCTTTCATGCCTATGCCACAGCACCAGGACCCTCTGTTAAGCACGACATTCTCAAAATCCCTCCCTTTTCGTATGTGTGCTCTCTACTCTCTGCTATGTTCTGCATATACCAGTTTTGCATCTTTAAAAATCAGGATTTTTTTTTCTCCTACTCTCATTGATTTTTGCTGTTGTTATTAGTCAATTTAATGATGTACTATTTGGTTGTCGCAATACAATGAAGCACATTTTCTTATTGAGCACAACATATCTAATGCATCCAAATCAGTATTCTTCTTCAAAACCATTCCTATTAGGGTATATAATAACTCCTATGATGGAACCCACATGTCCCTATCCCCAAGTGGAAGAACACTTATTTTTCTGAATTACCGCTCTGAGCTGGCTTATCACCCAGAAAACAAATACAAATAGACAATGATCACAAAATACATATCCGGCAGAAATATTTTTCCTTCACCGTCTCACATTTTTCTCTGCTTACATAGTTCTGTCCTTTCTTTCTTCTCTTATAGTAGTGACTCAGCAATGCTTGAAGATGCAATCTCTGAAACATATTTTGGATATTAGCAAAAGGCTAAAATCACCTAGCTGGAATACAGTTATCCTGTTGCTACAAATTCTCTTTCTTTAAAACCCTAAAAAACTTGATGATCTACTGTCTTTAAGAAAACCTTTACAACATTAATCTTTGTCACATAGAAAGTAACAAGAACGTGAGCATTTCTTACAATATTCCTTATATGATAATAATCTTCAATGGTCCAAAACAATGTATACAAAATCCTAGGAAAATCCTTCTTGGTTGGTATTTAACTCAGCATCTTTGGAATTGTGTAATTAGATTCCATTTATAAGATCCCTAGGCTGCTGAAAAAGTTAGTGAAGCTTGAGAGTCTAATGACTGTACACAATGTTAACTTGTTGATCCAATTATTGGTTTGAACTCCATTAGTTGAATGGAGCGAAGAGTACATCAACCAGGTTAACCTGGTCACAACTGACCTGTCCTATAAGAGGAAATAGTGACTCCTTTCTCTGAGGCAGAGAGCACTCTGCTACATCACCTGTTGGGATCTGCTAAAGAAAGAGTTGTCCCTCTACTTATTCCTTCAGTTCATATGGAGCTGAGCATAAATCTCTTCTCCTTTACTACTTATTTTTTCCTGACCATGAGCACTCTGTGATAGGTACACCTTCCAGTTAGAGAATTTCCATGTGACTCCATCTTCTACACCATTTGGAGACAAGAGGTTGTAGAAGGCAACATATAATTAGTTTATGTGTATATTTTTAGAACAAAAATAATTTTTAAAAAAAAGCCAGAAAAAAGAAATGCAATCAGCTGGAACTATAACCTGAGTAATAGCCCTTAACCATCACTATCAATATAGCATGTGGAAAACAATATCAAAACATTGAATGTCCTTGAAATTGACAATACATATTTAATGTAATAAATTGATCATAAACATTAAATATTTTAATTGATTTGTGTAGATTTAGGTGTTGTTTAAAGTGGTAGAATTTAGACCAGGACTGTCAGAAGGCTAAAACCTGCTGATTTGGGCAGCTCGGAATGGCACTTCAGATTTAGAAAGGGCCTCTGTTACCAATGACGGGGCTGAGATAAAAAAAAAAAAAAAAAAAAAAAAAGTAGATATGGTACAATGAACAGTAATCTCAAAATAAGACAATTTACCAGGAAAAGAAAAAATCATTGAAAATTGTGCACAGTCATAGCTCTTGATATGTTTCTACACATGTCTTCAAAACACAACGTGGAGATGGTAGGGAGAGACAGAGTTGAGAAAAAGGCTAAGATTTGGTGTGAGGAACAAGGTGTGATTTACCCTTTAATGTATGCCTTCTTGTGCTCTGGGATACCTGCCAGTGCAATGCTAGTCACCCAAGGAGTTTCACTATCTAACTTATTTGCAGGAAAATGAGATTGCCACTCTAATAGTGAGAACTGGCAGTGAACACCTTTTTCATCATTTGTAACTGCTGTCTAACTATCGAATACATCTTGAATAATATTTTCATTTGAAATAACATATTGGATGTCTATTTCCTATATCGAGACATTGTCTGCTCTCATAATACATAACATTTCATTACTTGATATCACAACACACACAAACAAAAAATTGGATGATTTCATTGAATTTGAACATACAATGTCAATTTTCCCCTTTGATTTTGTCTGTGAGGTTATTCACACAAAGAAACATTTGATGAAAAATCTGCTAAATAGTTTAATCCATGGGATTGGACTGGGATAAAAATATGATGGCTATAAATAGTATTTTCTTTAGTATTTCTTTCATTTTTTTTTTTCATAGATAATGTCCCTTGCCATAGTGAGTAGAATCTGGCAAGTTAACAGGTGATTAATCAAATTTTAATCAGTGAAATAGCCTGGCAGGTCTGGTTCCTGATGAGAAGTCAATAATAAAATCTCAGTGTCTCAGTCTATGGAGCTGCTACATTAACCACTGTGGTCAAATTCCTATTTATTATGGTGTTTGAGATAGGAAAATATTCCACTGTCAGATGATTATTTTTTAAGAGAGAAAATAGTAATGCAGCACAACTTTAGAACACTTATCTTTACTTTGTGTCAAAAAGCCATACTATTAAACTCTGTAATGGAAGTGCCACTTCTTTCAGCTTTCATCGGCAGTCCAAAATGTCGCGCTATGAGAATTTAATTGGACAAAGTGACGATTTGACATGCAGAACTGAGCTGTGTCATCAAGACTCCACAGGTAGTGAACACTTGGTGACTGGTGGGTGGAAGAAAATGTACATTCTAATAAGGGGTCAAGGGACTTCAGGAGTTCTACTATGTAATTACCTAGCAGTAGGTGAGATGGTGCATGTCAAATAAGAAAATTACAATTCTATCACTGAAGAACAGGGGCATCATATACAAAAAATAAGTATAAAACTAAGCTGAAGCCAAAGTTATCTAAAACTGTGTTATTTTGCGATCGGCTTTTAAAATATTATCTTTAAGTGGAAAACACAGCAGAAACTTTTTGTAATACTAATGGTGTATGACAGGATGAATAACCACCTCATTGGCCAATGTATTCATAGCAGGTTTTGTTCAAATAGTTGTTGGTAGGGGGTAAGCATTTACTTTAATAAAATTGATGGCATGTAATAATAGGCAATATGTTTCATGAGATTGCAGATATAAACTTTTAAATGTTTTTGTATATTCTAATAAATGCAGTTAGAGTTTATTTATTTGTGCTGATTATGGGACTAAGGGATGAAAACTTAAGATTAATTTGAATTTTCCAACAAACCTAGCACTAGCCCACGGGTAATGGTCGAATGTTTGTGCACATCTGCTGGAGCTACGCAGCCCAGGGGCCTTGATGTTTCCTTTCTGGAACGGATGACTGTGTTTGCTCATCTCTGACTTGCATAGTATTATCTTGAGAAAAGCTGTCCTTTATGAACTTGACCACCTCAATTTAATAACCCAATAATTAACCACACTAGTAACTGCGTTGTCTAAAACTTACAAATAAATTAGGCTCTAATAGTTTTTTTAAACACAATTTTTCAAAAGTCAGACTAATTTTAATGTAATTAACATCAATAGTCATTAGAGTTGAAAGTTAACTACATAAGTGTAATAAAGGAAGAAAAAAAACATGTTCTAGACGTATGAAGAGTATTAAGTACCATAACCTCTATATTTAGCTGTGCTTCTAATACACAGCAGATTTAGGGATTTGAGTTGGAATACATTGCTTCTACTGCATTCTGTAGTGGGAGCAAGTGCATACAGAATCCAGCATCAAGAAAGTTTAAATTCTTCAAAATGAAAAAGTTCCAGTTTTCTTTTTTTGGCATGGATGAAGAATATGAGGTGGGAAAAGTAAAGGAGAAGATTTGGGGCATGGAGGTGATCAAGAGAAAGCTGGTTAGAGTGGGAAGCAGGGAGCATGAGGAGTGAACAATTTCAAATTGGAACTTGTCCAATTGTGTTGTTGGCAAAGGAAAGATGTGAAAAGTTGTTGATCTAGAGGAAAGAGAAGGAATGTTTGAGGGGCTGGCAGGTGGAGCTGGCTCTGTGTTTGATGAAACTCCAAATGCAACAGCTGAGAAAAGAAATAATAAGGTATATTTATGCAGATAAAGTTCAAAAATTTTTCTTGAACTGAGATCACAAAGAGAGGAAAAAGATTAGAAAGTCATAAAGGTGTAGCCTCACATAATTACACACAACATTTTGAAGAGTCTGTTTAAGAAGAGTATAGATTTCTACGGTAATGACACACTGAAGTCTCAGTATTTGAAAGCTCTTTGCTAAGCACATGCATGAACAGAGACTAAGCTCCAGTAACAAGGGAGAGTCAGAGTGAGGGGAGGCCCAGGATGAAGTTAAACAATACACTAGCACCTTTCTGGGTACCAACAACCAGGACTATCAAACTACATTTTCTAAAACTGTGCTGTATTTTTGGATGGATTTATAAACCTTTTGCCCCTGCTTGCTAACTGTATAATTCTATAATAATCTAGCAAACAAAGATAAAATAAAAGTACATGAGACAAAGAAAAAGTAATACTTATTATTTTTAATACTTAAGTATATTCATATAGGCTTCATACTTAGAACAAAGACCTTGACTTTTTTTATGTATATGTATGTGTGTATATATACACATATATGCATGTGTGTGTATATATACACACATACATATGTATGTGTGTATATATACACATATACGCACATGCACATACATGCATGTGTGTCTCTGTGTATATATTCACCCTAAAAGGTACTGAGACTTTAGGACCCAAGAAAGGACATTGAAACCACCAACACAGAAAATTATGACATTGTTTGATGTGGTTCTCAATGTATTTAGAACTAATATTTAAGACAACTATATTATAAATGGGGAAGAGTAAAGGGACTAAAGGAAAGTAAGTTTTCTAGATTTCACTTGAACTAGTAAAATGATGATACTACTAAACTATAATGTTATGTATATATAATGCACTGTTTAAAACCATCGCTAAATACTTATATTAAAAGAGACACTAAAATCACTATAGATATCTCAAAATAACTCATTGCTCAGGGAAATGTAATGAGATGCTCTGCTATTGAGTCTTTACTATAACTGCTACTCTCCCCATTCCAGGAGAGGAATCCTGTGTTACATCACATTCCTTCACCTGATACTTTTCCTGTGAATTTCCCATGAGAAGTTAAAATGTTGCTGAAATGTTACAATAAACAGCAGAGCTGGCTTGTAAGGGCATCATTGTAATTTTTACAAACAGTTACTATTATCATTATTTGACCTGTTTATGTATTATATTGATATAAACAGAATCTGTGTCAACCTTGCTCTAAGAGGAGATGGGACAAAGGGAATTTTATGTCCAGACAGTCGCTACCGCCTTAAAAGTGTGAAGCAAGGGCCTTCTGATTTGAGTAAATATGTGCTGTGATCACTCCCATTTTAACATCTTTGTGAGGTATAATCGATATACAGTAAACTGCACATAATTAAAGTATAAAAATCTCACATATTGCATGATTTCATTTATATAACATTCTCAAAATTACAAAATGTACACATGGAACACGCATCTACACTTATCTGCCACATGTAATAAAATGGCCTAGAATTATACACTTATATTGAGCCAATATAAATTTCTGATTTTAACATTGTACTATAGTTACATGAAATGTCATCACTGGAGAATACAGGGTGAAGGGTAAATGGGACCTCTCTGTACTATTTTTGAAACTTCCTTTGACTCTAAAGTTATTTCCAAACAAAAAGACAAAAACTGTATTGACAGACACAAATGATCATATATTGCATGATTCCAACCATATAAAGTTCTACAAAAGGCAAATCAATAAAGGTAGAATTTGAATCAATGACTGACCAGAGCTAGGAGTGGTAGAACAACAATAGAAAGGATTGATTGCAAATGGGCATGAGGAAACTTTGGGATGATGAAAATGTTCTGCAAGTGAGTTGTGGTGATGGCTACACAACTCCATAAATTTAATTGAAACTGAACAGTACATTTTCAGTGAGTATATTTTGTGGTATGTAAATTATACTTCAATAAAACTGTTAAAAATATATTGTCTTAGCGATCATGGGAAAATAAGGTCACGTTGACCTTTTCTTAACTCTTCTGTTAGAATTTGGTATCGTTTATAGTTTGAATTGCATAGTATCTATACAGGAGTAGTAGGAGGGCAGTAACAGGTTACCTATGTCCGAGGCCTCCAGCGGTCTTCCGCAAGCACAAGTGTGCACATGTCAAGCCAGATGGCATGTAGGGGGGAGCCTTGTGGGACACACCAAAGGGAATCTTTTATCCTGGTAGCTGCATCGGTCAAGTTATTATCTGTTCCTGTTGAAAGAGTAGAAGACACTTATATCAAAATCCATTATATATCCTTTACAGTTTGCTGTCTGTGGAAATACATTTTAAACATATAGGAGGCTATAAATAGTTGCCATTTCAGAGTATGTGCTCATTCATTGTCAGCAAATCATGCCATCATCTTTACAAAGCCCTAGGGAAAAAGACAAATGTTCACACACACAAACAAAGCCCCTCTAACCTCTATAATCATGGTTGAATCTCTCTGAATATTTAGCATCAAGATTTCAGTGCCCAGCATGAGAAAATACGGCCAGTGTCACACTTTGCAGACTCTGCCCTGAAGAGATAGATTTCTGCCCAGATGTGTTTTGTTTAAAACAGCAATATTTTTATACTTCTATCACTTATTTATTACCCTGACTGTAATAGTCTGTTTGTTTATATGCTCCACTAGATTTTTCATGTTAGAGTGGGAGGTTGGGGAGGGGGAGGTTTTCTTTGTGTTCCTAGTACCTGTGAGAAGACTTAGCACATAAAAATTACTTAATACATGTTTGTATATTTGACTAGTAGCAGAGAGGCTGCTGTAAGTGAAAATAGATATTGGAATTAAATTTGGAAGTCAGGAACTCTGTAAATTTTAAATCTACAACATATTATTTATAAAATACAAAGTTAAAGTAATTTCTTATGGTTTTAACATCTTATATTAAACAAAACCATGTCTTATCACAGCGGTAGGAATCTGAACTATTCAAAAGCATGTGATCTGGGATAAATACTTGAAACATAAAGTTAGGTTTAAAATGTAATTAAACTAAAGGTGGTTCTAAAAAAATAAGCAAACAGAAAAACAAGTGACACAAAAAAAAAAAAAAAAAACAATGCAGCAAGTGAAAAGTCTACTACTATTAGGTAAAAAGTAGCAGTGATGATAACACAATCTTGAAGTAGCCTATACATCTCTCACATAGGAAAAAAACCCTTAAATTATTAAACCATAAATCATTTTCTCCACTTAGGTCAAAACTACCTGCTGTAGTCTTAATGTTTGGGCTCCCTTCAAATTCTTCTGTTGAAATCTTAACACCTGAAGGCGATTGTATATGAGGTAGCGCCTTTGAGAGGTATTACGTCATGAGGGTGGAGCCTTCGTGAATGGGACCCTTATAAAAGAGTCTCCAGGGAGATCTCCGGTCCCTCCCACCACGTGAGGACACAGCAATGAGGTGAGGTGCAGGCTGTGAACCAAGAAGAGAGCACTCACTATAACATGGCCCATACCTTGATCCTGGACTTTTAGCCTCCAGAACTGTGAGAAACACATTCCTGCTGTTTATAAGGTACCCGCTACTTTGTAGCAGCAGCCTGAACTAAGACATTGCAATATTCTATATACCATGTGTATAGATTTAAAAGGGAAGTGTCTCTGCCTGCTTAAACTTCCATAACAAAAATACCACAGACTGGGTGGCTTAAACAACAGAAATTTATTTTCTCACAGGAGGTCAGAAGTTCAAGGTAGAGTTTCTGGCCAATTTGGTTTCTGGTTAGGACTCTTCCTGGTTTGCAGATAGTCCCCTTATTGCTGTGTTCTCCTATGGCAGAGAGAAAGAGAGCTCTTCTGTTTCTTTCTCTTCTAAGGGCAGTGGCTCTGTCGGGTTAGGGCCCCACCCTTATGACCTCATTTAATCTTTATCACCTCCTCGCAGGCCCTTTCTCCAAATACAGTCACATTGGGGTAGGACTCCAATATGTGAATTTAAAGAGATGCAATTCAGTTCATAGCAGCAATGAAATATAGAGATAGCCTATGTTAAATCCCCACCATGGACCAACACCTGAGCGAAGAACATTCTTTTAATACCCTTGACAAAGCTGCAGAGTAGTGTTATATTGTCCTACTTTATTAAGAAACAATGATGGTCATATCGAATACTTCTTTCCGGGTTGCACAGCTACTTTTGGAGGATTTTTACCCAGGAGTTTCAGGCTTGAAAGGTTTCTTACTTTATTGTTTTTTGGTAAATGATGGGCAAATGACTTAAATATTCTATTACATAATTGTTTTATTTCACATACTTTTCCCTGTTTAAATACCTGGGATATTAAAACTTTCCTGTTAATATGCTCCATACCCCTTTAGCTAACCTTCACATTTGGCTATGTCCAAAGCAAATAGCTCACATACGTACTGATAGCCTCCCCCCATTAGTTCCTGCATCGATCTCTGCTTTTCTTCCTGGGGGCTTTATCTAGCACCCTGGAAAGTTGCCAAGCCCAAGGGCAGGGCAGCCTTTACATACCAGGGATTTAACACAATCAGGTACCATCACCAAAAAAAAAAGATGCATAATCTTGGAAAACATTGCTAATGAGGGGCAATTCTAAGGAAGGTTCTATAAGGTTCTCCAAAGGGTCCCCAGACAGACTGAGCCCCAGTTACTCACAGGAGTCACATACTTATTATTTCTCTTCCCTACCTGCAGTTTGTGCTTCTTGGGATTACTTCCCGAACACACTCCCTGCACTCAGGATCTGCTTTTGGGAGCTCTGACATACTCCCTAGAATGGTGACCTCTTCATAGCTGACCCCTAATCTAGAATAACTTCTTTATTAATTCTCCAAACCTAACTACTCTTAGAAAAACACATCAATTTGTTTTCAGCAATTAGTTTAAAAGTGGCATTGCATTGCAGTGTGAATTTGAAAATAAATAAATAAAAGATGTATTATTTTAATCAGTGATACCGTATAAGATAAACCAGTTTCTTCATCATCATCCTCATTAAAACCATTAATGCATAATGATTATGCAACCTTTGTTTTTCACCCCATGAATGTCATTTCCAACTTTATCTATGGCAAATGAATTTATTGTAATCTGAATGATTATCATCCTATTTACATACATAAAGAGTATTATTAGAGTTTCCCATTGTTGTCATATTCATTCTCTCATTTGCACCTCATAGCTATGAGTTAACTAGGACAGATATTATCACAATTTCACACTTGAGGAGATAAAAACTTTAAAGGAGCGAAGTCAAACTCAGTTACACTACTATGTTTTTTTTTATATCAACAAAAAGATAATGATTTATAATCCATAATTCTAATATTTCACAGGATTGTGTTGTCTTATTTATAATTATTATACTTTAAAAATTTTCTATGGACTTTTGGACCAATTGCTTACTTTCTAGTTACTATGGCTTTGATTTGTTTTGCAGCCCCTAATGACCCAGAATACCAAAACAAACTCGATTTCATTTAACATGGATCTTTTGGGTTTTTTTAATATAAGTCGACATTGTTTTTTAAGAGCAAGTAATTTTTTTCTTAGCTATCTAATGTCATATCTACTCAATTTACTTTGATATCCAATAGGAAATATATCAATATATAGTGACTTAGTAATTGTATGTATTGACTCCTGTCACTCATCTACTTTGCCCTTCTCTAAGCCTTATCTAGCTTCTGACCAACGATCTTGCCCTACCCCTTTGCTTCAGATCTCTAGCTATTTCTGTATATGGAAGCTTCCATGTTAGATAGCTGCTAATTTCACCAGGAAATCCCTGCTTTCCAGCACCACACGCCTCAACCACTCCTTGCAAAGCACCAACTTCTCCACAGCCCAACTGCTCCTCAACAACAGTACTAGGAGTAGTACCCACTAGCCATGCCAGTGTTTGGCCCTCTTCTAGTGAGGATGATTATAAACCTCAAGATTTTTGAAAACAGATTAGTGCAGTTCCAGACTGTTTGGGGAAAAATCAGTTTTCCACCTGTCTTTCTATCTGTGTCTCTCTCCTTTACTCTCACACTACTACCACACTCACAACACTTATGACACCAGATGTGTGGTTTTTATTTTTATTTTTTCCCACACCAAGCTATTATAGGCCACCACCCGGATGTTCTGCTTTTTATTTTCAATTCTAACGATATCTACCTAGAGATTCTATAGGTTAAGGGCTCAATCCCATGAAACCGACCCTCACTTCACATACTAATAGTAAATAGCAGGTCCCCAGGACATCCATAATTCATTTCCCAATATTACAGAATATTATACAGAACAGGAGACAGCATGGTACATGCAGTATATGGGTTACATTTAGGTACAAATTTGGATGTTCCCATGAACCCTCCTTGAGTTTGATTAATTTTCTAGAGCAGCTCATAGAACTCATGATAACACTTATTTACATTTACCAGTTTAATAGATATAATCAAGAATACAGATGAATAGCCAGATGAAGAGGTACAGAAGGCAGGTCTAGTGGAGGGTGGGGGCCCCAAGTGCAAGAGCTTCTGTCCCTGAGGAGCTGTGTTGCATCTCCCTGCTAGGATGTGGATGTGTTCACCAACTTGGAAGCTCTTTGAACTCCTTATTTTGGGGATATTTTATGAAGGCTATATCACATAGACATGATTAATCATTAACTCTATTTCCAGCCCATCTTCCAACTCAAGAGACTGGGAGATGTGGTGGCTGAAAATTCTAAGCTTCTACGTATAGCTTGAGGTATCAGGTGACCAGCCTTCATCCAAGAGCCATCCAGGATCCCACCCAGAGTTGCTTTGTTAGAACAAAAGACACCCCTATCGCCCACAAAGTTATAGGGATTTTAGGAGCTTTGTGCCAGGAACCAGGGACAGAGACCAATCAATATATAATTTCTACTATCTCACATAGACATAACTGTGTTCCTAATAAATGGTGTTTGTGGTTACGTTGATGGTATAAACAGCCAAACATTTTCAAAGAGTGGGTTTGTGGACCCTCTAAGACCTGTGTGCCATTCCATCTTAGAACAAACTTCTTTTCCTAATTCTGTAGTCATATTCTGATAAATGAAATGGAAGATGAAAATCTATTTTATAGAATTGATGTTTTCATTAATTATACTGAATAGACTGAACAAGATAATAAAAATGAAAATCATTGAGCAGACTTCTGATTCCTCACAAGTTAGATAATATCCCTAGGTCTGATCTACTTTAACTAATAAAAATCTTTTAATGTCATTTAACGTGCTTGCTTTGTTTTCATTAAATTTGATTGATTTAGCCAGCAGATTGCTACAGTTATATAATTTAGAAAGAAATTGCTTCAGAGTATAACAAAAAATACTTTATCATAAAATAAACTTTATATTAAGTAAATCATCCTAGTGTCATTAGTCTGCTTGATGACATCAATGACAGTGAAACTGTTAACTAGTAAATCAGAGTAACCTCAAAATTGCTGTCAAACAATAGAGTTTTAAGTAAGACTTTAGTTTAATAGTGTCAGGTCCTCCACTGGAAAAATTAAATCTGTTAAAACTTTCAAATGCAGAATAATTTCTTTATTTAACTTTTTAAAACTTTTTGGACTAATGTTTTTCCCTTACTAATTTGATTGCTAAGCATCAGTATCGAAATGTATCTAACAAGAAAGAAGTGAATTCCTTGTATATTTCATAAGGAACAAAGACCTAAAACTTACCCAGCATCAAAGTTTTATTCCTTCCTAATGTTACTTAGGCTTTGGGTTTCACTGAGGAATTCACTGAAGTGGAAATATGATAAAGCAATAATGAGGTTAAAACCAGACACTTGGACACAATGAAATCTTAGTCAAGAGTTAAATGGTAACAATGAAGTACTTTCATACTCTATGCCAAAATATTAAAATAAAATGATTGCCTGACTTGTTAAATAAAGAAACATATAATGTCGATAAATATTATACAGAGCAAAATTCTTGTTGAGGCAGACGTGACTAGTATGTTTGCCATTCAAAGTCTTCAGTTTAGTAGATGCCTTATAAACTGGAAAGTTTCATATAAGTTGACATCATGCTTTCCTTTGTTATCATATCTGCTACTTCATGGAAAATAATAATTTCTTCTACTTGGTTTTTATTGATTTAGACAATGTGGTATGTATATTTTCTTTTTTGTTACTCTGATGCAAGTGCCATTCAAATTCAGAAGGTGCTGAGATAGCAGGCTGATTAAATTACTAGGAGTATTACATTATTCTTATGAGAACTTCAAAAGAGAAGCATTTATTCATCAGAGAAGGTATCTTTTTGTCCTGTCAGAATAATACCATAAGACTTGTTCTTAAGCAAGTAAACCTCAGGAGATCTTTCTAGGTACATCTACCTATCAACGAGATTGAAAATTCTCTAGTACTCTATTAATGGTACAGAATTAAGAATTAAAATATTTTCTTTTTTTCTTGAGTGAAAAAAATCTTCATGCATTATTTTTAAAATATTATAATTACGTTTATGTATCATTGTGTAAACTGGCAAAAAATCAACAAAAAGAAAAAATAAAAACCACCTATAATCCCATCAAAGATATATCGTTGACTTTTTAATTTTTGCTTGTATACACATATATACACACATAGACACATAATCAAAATTACATATACTATTTCACTTAGCAGTATTTTGAAAACACTATGTAAGTAGCTTATAATATTTATTGCAATAAAATTCATTGTATTAATATGCCATGATTTATTTCAATATCTCGTAATTAAAATTATTTTTTACTTTACTTTTTGTATACAATACTGTGATGATCATCTTTGTACTTAAAACTTGACTACATTTCTAATATTTTACCAGAGTGAAAAATAATAGAATTCTAAGGACACATGATATAAAATTCCAACATTACAATCCATATTGGCAAATTATTTTTATAATATTTCTTTACCAGGGTTCTGAAATCATGTATATACTGAATTCTGCCAAATGTTTTATTATAGCATGTTAAACCCAAACTGTTTTTGGCTTTGATTTTCTCTATTATTTTTTTATGTTACAATGGAACTACTCCAAGTATGAGGAGGAGAATTTACTATCATCAAAAAATCTGATAAAAGTCTATATGTCACCATATATCTATAAATAAATAATGATACATTTGATAATGTTTTTATATTGTCCAGGAATGCAGTACCCTAGTATTAAAATACTGTTCAGTTTTACACATTCAATTCAAAAGATAACTAACCTTTATAACATTTCCAAATCAACTCTCGAAATACCACTGTTTACTAACCACAACATGAGAGCACCCTGAAAATGCACACTATAAAAGAAAGCAATACATCTAAAAACTTTAGAGAGTTGTCACATCCTTACTATTTGTCAATCAGATTGAATAAGATTAGGGTCATATGTCAATTTGAATCAAAGAATTCTAGATAAAACCAAAACCGTTGCTGCAAACAATGAACCATAATATCTTCAGCTAAATTTTTCTGCCTCAGAAGTATTCTGTCAAACGATGCACAAATAGAAAAGGGACCAGAAAGCATACTAAGATCCCCTGACCATCTGTTAGTAGATTATCAAACAGAGGTTAGTGCCAATAAAGCAGTAATGTAACATCAAGGTCAGCATTTAAAGGTTATGGTACTATATTTTCAAGAACCATTATGTGGGTTCAGACCCAAACATCTTTTCTGTGCTAAAATTAGAAAATTTTACCTGCATTTTGTATACTATATTCAGTATCAAGTATGAAAAAAGATAGCCTTCTCTCCTAGGTAATATATCTCATTTTATTGCTTTTCCCTCCCATGGAGAAAGGTTGCATTTTCTTTCTGACCCCCTTCTTCTTTCATTTTGTCCTGCCCTGGGGTTACAGTTACAGAGCAGGATATATCAAAATGTTGAGATCCTCTACTTTATACTATGACCTTAAGGTAATGCTTAAACCTAAATTCCAGATAGTTCTGCAGAAAATTCTATCCCCACAAAAGTAGGAAAGAAAGGCCAGATTTAGATGCACGTTTATTCTTTTTAAAAAATTGATGTAAAATTGACATATAACATTATCCTAGTTTTGGGTATACAATGTTATGTTTCAATATTTATATATGTTGCAAAATGATCTTCACAATAAGTCTAGTTAACCTTAGCTATCATACACAGTTACGATTTTTTTCTTGTGATGAAATCTTTTAAGACCTACTTTCTTAGCAACTTTCAAATGTGTCATATTGTATTATTAACTATAGTCCCCATGCAGTACATTGTCCTCATGACTTACTTTTTTTATAACTGGGAGTTTGTACTTTTTTTACACCTTTCACCCATTTCGCCGATCCAACTCCTTTCCTCTGACAACCACACCAATCTTTTCTCTGTATCTATAATCTTGTTCTTTTTTTTTTTTAGATTTCACATATAAATGAAATCAATAATTTTTGTCTTTGTCTGACTTAATTCACTTAGGATAATGTTCTTGATGTCTATCAATGTTGTCACGAATGGCAAAATTTCATTATATATCTATCTATATCTATATCTACATCTATATATATAATATATATATAAAGATATATCAATATATCTATCACTTCCTCTATATCTATTCTTCAACTGATGGAGGTTGTTTAAATGTCTTGGCTATTGTAAATAATGCTGCAATGAATGTGGGTGTGCACATATTTTTTTAAATTAGTGTTTTTGTTTTCTTTGGATAAATACCCAGGAATGAAGTTGCTTGATCATATGATAGTTCTATTTTGGTATTTAAGAAACCTCTATACTATTTTCCATAGTGGCTGCCCCAATTTACATGCCCACCAATAGTATATGAGGGTTCCCTTTTGTCTACATACTCACCAACACTTCTTTCTTTCTTTTTTGATAATAGCCATCCTAACAGATATGAAGTGATATCTCATTGTGATTTTGATTTGCATTTCTCTGATGAGTAGTTATGTTGAGCACCTTCTCTCTCATATACCTGTTTGCCTTCTACATGTGTTCTTTGGAAAAATATTCATATTTTCTGTCCATTTTTAAATTGGATTATTCATTTTTTTGCCATTGAGTTATATGAGTTATTTATGGATTTTTGATATTATCCTCTAATCAGATATATGATTTATAAATATTTTCTCCTATTCAGTACAGTACCTTTTAATTTTGTTTTTCTTCGCTGGATGCACATTCATTCTTAAAGCTAGGCCATAACAAGTTTTGATGTAATGATTAATTTAAACTCAGACATTTGGTCAGACACTACTCTAGGTGTGTTTGTGAGGTTATTTCTAGACTAAATGAATGTTTGAATTGGTGGACTGAATAAAGCAGATTGTCCTCCCTCATATGGGTGGGCATCATCCAAGAACTCAAAGACCTGAATAGAACAAAAAGGCTGAGTGAGAAGGAACTCCTGCTCGACTGCATGACTTGAAACACTGGCTTTCCTAGATTTTGGTCCAGACTGAAATATCAGTTCTTCTTGAGTCTCGAGCTTGCCAACTTTTTAAACTGGAACCACTCATCAGATCTCCTGGGTCTTCAGCTCATCAACTGAAGATCTTAGAATCTACAGCAATTTTAAACCAGAGCATCACCTCTGACCCTTAGCACAAAAACTTTAATAGTATATCCAGATAACCAACACAGTCTAACCTTCCACACTGCCATAATCTTGCTCCAAGTGTGGAGCTGCCCTCATTTCTTGCCTAGATAATTGCAAAGCCTCCCAATTTTCTTCTACTTTGGCCCCTGCCCTCTCTCTCATAGCCTGTTTTCCACACTGAAGCCAGAATGAGCCTGTTAAAATATAAGTCGGATCATATCGTTCCTCTGCTAAAAAACCTCCAATGGTTCTTACCTTACTCAGAAGAAAAGCTTTTCTTTACCTGAGCATGCCTTGGCCCACCTGATATGGCTATTCATTCTCTCATCTCCTATCCTACTTTTCTTTTTCTCATCCTCTCTACCCCTGCCCCCCACCTTCTGCTCCTACTGCTTCTTAAAATCACTGGACATTCTCCCATCTCAAGGCCATTGCATGCGTTTCTCTCTATGTGGAAGGTTCTTGTCCCAGATATCTTTATTGCTGCTTCCTTGGCCTCTTTTGAATCTTTATTCAAATATCACTTTTCCAATGAGACCAGATATGGTCACTCTATCTAAAATTACAGCTTCCTCTGATACTCCCTGTCCCCTTTCCTCGCTTCATGTTTTCATTCGGTATTTACCACAATCTCGTATATTTTATTTATTGTCTTTCCTGAAATGGAAGCTCTATGAAGACAGAGACTTTTTGCCTTTTTCATTCATTGCTATCACCTCAACCCCTAGAACAGTGCACAGCACATTTTATGTGCTCAATAAACACTTGTTCTGTAAATCATTACGTCCTAGAAACGTTACATTAACATTGCTATGTGATGAATGAGGTTCACAAGCCTAAAGAAGAGTATCTTTAAATATTTACTCTCACAACATACTTTCCCCCCTCACTTCCAGCTACTATTGTGTAAGACACAGTCCTTACCCTGAAAAATCTAGCTGAGAAGAAAAGATACTTAAAAATTGTATAGTATTTGCAGAATGGCAAGACCAGGATTATTTTTAAGATATATACTTCTACAACTAGAAGTATACACTGACTTTAGACTCAGATTTTTTTTTTATTTCTTCCTTCTGAATTAAAAGGAAAGAGAATGAGAATGTGTTGAAATAATGTCATCTTCATCTTCCTCCTTTTTCTAAGAAGATGCATCTTGTTCTGGCTAATCTCACAAGAATTCCCTAGATTACATTAGTCATCACTACTACCCATTCTTTAATTTACCCAAAGTGTAATAGATTCAATTACAGACTTTTTTTTCCCCCCTATAGGTCAGAAGCTCAGTAACTGAGAATTGAGAAAAGCCTTGTGTCCCAGGACTAATGGGGCTTCACACTAGTGCCCTTCCCAATCTGTTGCCTTTCTTCTCTCTCTCTCTCAAAGTACTGGTAAGTCCCATTAACGTTGACTCTTAATCATGCTCAGCTGTATCTCTTCTTGTTGATTCCCACAGCTTCTCTCGTCTGTCAGCTATATCATATCTCATCTGAATCATTGTGATGGATCTTCCAGGCCCTGGGCTGGTTTGGCTTCTGATCCTTTTTATATTCCACCTGCTGGAAGATAAATTAAAATCCGAACCTCTGAAAAAACTAAAGAGCTATTACTTCACTGCTAAAACCCCTTCACTGTTCACCAAAGCCCTCAGAATAAAATTCGAACTCCAAAGCACAGCCAAGTTTGCTCATGATCTGGCATCTGCCGAAGTCTGCATACTCAACATTCCTGACTCATGAAGTTTTACCATCCAGCTGTGCTTAACTATTTAAGGATCCTTAAAAGCGCCACGCAGAACTTTTTGCGCAGAATATCTCCTCTCTCACCCAGCCTCTTGGCTGGCTAATTCCTTCTCACTATTTAAAACTTACCTGAGATGTCACAGCCTCCAAGAAGCCTCCCTGATCATGTTTTGCCTTTTTCCTCCACAACTCTCTTTTCTCCATTCTGGCTAGAATACCTGTTCCCTGTGATCCTGTACTTATATTTTTAACATAGAACTTTTCACCCTGTGTTGTGGTTACAGGGGCTCTTCATACTTCATTTCCTATTTAAGTTGCAAAACCTTCAAGACTTAATGAATTGTAACTTCTCTCTGTCTATCGGCATCTAGGCTTCTGATGTCAGTCCTGGATGTGTCTGAGCCTCCCTTCTCATGATTACCCTCGTAATCTTAGAATGACTGTTATCTTGGGTAAAGTAGCTTAGCATGTTTCCAGAATTTTTTATAAGGGAGAATGTTAACCCTTTTCAGGTAAAAACAAAGATTTTCCTCATTTATTTTGTTATTTGTAAAATGCAACTTGGTTGATAATAAAAGGAGAAAAAATAGTTTCTGCTCTTACGTGCCTGGGAATGTATCTAGAATTTTCGTAACTTTTTGGAGAAACAAATTGATTTTATACATTATTTCACTGTATAATTTATGGTAACATAACTACGACGTATAACTAGAACTCTCATATTGTTTCTCTGATTTCCCACTAGATTGGGAGTCTCTTGTCTTTATAAGAACTGCAGTGGTTTTATCACTTGCCTCCAGTCAACCACAAAGACAGACAGATGCTATATGCCTGTTGGAGAAGCAACCCAACCCCCCCGTCCCCACATCAGATCCCTGACTGATTTTTTTTTCTTTTTTTTTTTCTTGCCAACAGTGTGAAAAGCTGGAATGGACCTGCTGTTGAATTGTTTGTTTCTCTCCCACTCATGCTAAGATTTACCCTCAGAAATCACCGCCTTTATTTCTGTTTGGTGCTTATCAGCAAAAATTAGGTGGCTTTAAGTTATCTTTCAGACAAGGCTTTGGACCAGGGCACTTTGATATGATCTACCTTGCAATCTCCTCTCTATTGGTAGGTTTGTTTTCTGAGAGGCAGAAGAAGAGGGACACTTAGGCTGTACTTAAAGTGCTGAAGTATAATACTAGATTAGAAATGTTAAGTATTAAGTGCATAGACATTATATATGCTACAGGAGTTTAATGTCTCCATTTTACAAATATAGTTTATGGAAAGTAACAAAATTAATCTTAACCAAAAATGATGTAAAGACACAGAGCTTAAATTAGATATAAATTTGTATAAAGAAGGTGCAGTCATAATAGAAAAAATAACATGTTCAACAAATAGTGATGAAAGGAGGTCAAGACATATATATAAATTTATATTTTTAGTCATGCTATTAGGCAATCTGGGCATAACACAAAAATAATTGAACCACGGATAGGTGTTGAGAGCATGCTTTGAAGTCAGAGGGGCTATGTGCAAATCCTCATTTTGCTTATTCCTGAACTTGGGAAGTTACTTATTCTCTCTGTGAAACAATTTGCTCATTTGTAAGATGAGAACAACAGTATGAATTGAAAGACATGGAAAATGGCAAGTGGCACTTTATAGGGTTTGCAAGAACTATTAGCTATTATAAATTCTATTACTATAATCGTTATTACTATTAACCTTTCTTAGATATGCACCTAAAGTGTTTAGATACGCAGAAACTTACTGCTCTCTAATAATAAAGTAGAGAATTTTGAAAACATTTCACAGATTACAGTGTTCTTTAAGAATCTGAGGAGCTGTGGTGGCTCAAGGGTCTGTTATTTATAGAACTCATTTGGAGCAATCCAAATCTGTCCTACTTTATAGTCTCACATACAGTATCTCCTAATTACATATGTTGCTAAGAAAAAAAAAAACCCATGTTTCTTTAGTGTCATTTAATAAAATTAAACCAATCAATCAATAAATCTCATCTTTGGCTGTGTGTTATTCTGCCAGTCAGCAGGTTGCCAGTCTTGGGACTGGAATGAGTACATGGTCCCTTCAGGTTACATTGTCCCACATCTTAAGCTGTTTAATTCATAAAGCCTGGAACATGGTCAAATACTTTTATTAACCATATCTTTGGTCAGAGAAAGATAAAATAAAGGCTTTTCCTTTGTGAGTATGATGAGCATTTTTGAATTGCTATCTTATGAACACTGCTAATGCAAGGCTCATAAGCTCATGTTATTTGGTCCCTTGTTTAGGTTGCAACCCTGAGCTATTTAGTTGCTATGGTGACAATAACGATAAAGGCTGATTGAAAGAAGATAACATCTTATTTGGGATTTTGTTGTTGTTGTTGAAAGGGGAGAACACATTTCGTGTTGCCCTATTAGACAAGATATTGGGTTACATCCATTTTGATTAGCAAGTCTCTCTCTCTCTCTCTCTCTCTCTCTCTCTCTCCAGATTGTTTCAGTGTGGTACTTTATGACTAAACTCTCTAAGACTTGACTTAGGATTTAGCAAGCTTAAGAGAACCTAATCTCCATCTAATGGGATTTTTCTGAAAGTAGTTGCTCAGTATATGAATTATTATAAGAGAGGAAATACTAAATTTAATATCAAAGAGCCAAGCTCAGAATTTCAAGCAACATAAATACACCTTTTTCATTGATAGAGTTATTTAATTAGAATCTATTCACAGAAAACTATAGAAAATCCAGCAATAAATACATTATGAAGGGCTGATTTCTCTTTAATTCTCTGATCCCAGCTGGAACAAGGTGTGATTAGAGAATGGTTTAATTGTTCATGGACATCTGTCTTTGGAGTCAATTGAAAAATAATATCCTGGGCATAATATGACTTACAGAATTTTTGACATTTTTATATCTTTCACAATCAAGGCTTTGTCAAAAAGTCAGTAGTGCAACTCCTAAAAACTTATGGATACATTTAGAGTAGAAGGGAATAAAAACCTGGTAATATATCAATATGCACAGCTGGAAAGCAGATGTTCAATTGAATGATCTCAGTACTTAGAGAAAGCTATTAAACCTGTTACTTACTTAAATGAGAAATTCTCATGATTTATTGTTCTCATATTTGACTTACTTCTTTTTGTGTCTTTAAATTAACTCCAGAATTATTATTTCTATTATTATTGTTGTTGTTGAAGCCAATTACCATGGCAGTTTGACTCTAAGCAATACAGCACATGAGTGTTGAGAAATGCCCAAGGCTGCTGTCAATCAAAGTAACCGGTGAGTTACAAGTTATTTGCTGTATTGGGAAATGAAGTGATAAATGCATGCCAACCAGTAAAACATGACTTTTAATATTAGATATCCAAACTTAAATTGGTTTTTAAATTCATCTATCAGAGTGCCAAAACATAGTTTTAACGAAGACTTCATTATCAAAAGAGGCATATAACATTCAGTTCTTTAAAGTATCAGTGACTGTATAGTATGTGCACATGGGATGGAAGAACGTATCTCCGTGGAGTCTGGCTCATTTTCATCCTTTTAATGATTACTGGCCAATCACATAAGCTTCCACTAGTTCCTTTGATTCCACCAAATTATTTATATGAATCATTTGCTGGCTCATAATATTACTAATTTAGTGAACCTGAAAGAGAAGATACTTCACAGCATTTTTTTTTTTTTTTAGCATCCTTAAAAAAAATTAAAGACCACATCTTGATAGCATTATTTGATGTTACATAGTAACTTCAGGTTCACACTGCATGACTTCTTAGCCTGTGATTTACTAACAGAATTTCTGTAAGGGCCAAATCAGAGAGCAAAACTGCCCTGTAGTACTAAAAATACTTAATGAGATGCCCAGAGGGGCTGGCAAGGAAAATTCCAATTCTGAGAGTACCACTTAAACGTAAGTACTGTGTTCTCATCCAGAGGGAGAAAAGTCCCTTTTCTCATAGTCTCTTACTAAAAACAAAAATTAAATGCTTGTGAATTGGTGCTCTATGAGTCTAGTATACCATCCCTCAGAACACATAATTAGATAATTACATTTTAGACAAAAGAGTACTATACTAATTCACAAATTCTAGCTAGGGAATAGAAATTGATACATGAAATATGTATCGATACAAATATAAATACATGCATATGTGTTCTATGCAGGCTTGAGCCATTATGGGCCATTAAAACACTGGAGCAAATAGCTTCTGGGAATTAAGCTCTAAGAACCCTCTTTGTAATCAGAAGGCAGCTAATCCCTGCTCACCTATTTGAATGCTTAGCTTCCCCAATATAATATTAACTTATTGCTTTTTATTTGTGAGGCTGCATGAGCATGCAAATATTGGCAAAAATGTCATTCCCCAAACATCTTCAGATACTTTCAGGTTGAATAAACCTAGAGGTAAAATATGCAGCTTGGATTTGAGAATTTTTAAAAAGATTAACTATAGGTTAAATTCACTAACTAATTTATACCAGCCACTCTGCCATTTCCTATGATCATCCCTCACTTAACTCCTTGCTCAAGCTTCTTTTCTCTCACAAAATTGTCTTACTAGATTCAGAGAAGCGCTCTCTAATTTTTCCTGCCATTTACCTGTAAACCCTCCACCCAGAGACTGCAGCCTTTAGATTTCTTTCATGTTAAGACTTTCGTGCCCGATTTGTCTGCTAAAATATAATCTTGCATAACTCCCACGAGATGCCACCTTATATCCGCTTTGACCAGAACCACTGATGATAATGTGACTATTGTGATTCTGCTGAGGAGGAAACTGAGACATTTTGAGTTTTCTCTTCAAATATTTCATACATAGATACAAATGCTGTTGGTATAAAAGTAAAAGTGATAAATACCATGAGCATTAAATACTGATACCTCTATTTTTTTTTTAGATTTCAAAAAGAAATGCTTCTGAGCATCTTCCCTTTCTTTTCAATCATAGCTACTTCTTGTGTAACAATTGGGGAGTAAAATATACATACATATATATATATATACACACATATATATGTATGTATGTATGTATGTATATATATATATACATACACATGCACACATATACTATGTACATGTGCATATACAAATCTGCTCAAGAAGACAAATGAGTATAAATGTAGTAGAATTGATTGTATTGCCCTTAAACATATAAGTCAAATGTGTTATTACCATATCTTTTATGCTATTATTCAAATTCAGTGAGAAGCATTTTCTTTTCTTACTCCCATTTCCTTTCTTAATCTCACCCTTTGTTCCTAAGGAAGATGCTCAACAACACCTTCTGATTTCCCAGGTAGTATTTTCTCTTAATCCTAAAACAATATTTCTTTAAAGAGAACCACATTTTGATAATAAGTATAAATAAATTTTAAATGTACAGTTACATATGTTCATGTATATGCATATGTATTCATATATATCCATATTCATACCTATGATACTGCATGAGCCATAGAAGTCCATTTCAGCTGTCATGGAATTGTATACTTATTAAGTGTCACTAGAATCCCAGGCATCCTGAGCTTTAAGGTGAATCATGTACCACAAACCCATAGAAAATAAATGAACTGAAGGCTCTAGATGCCCTTGTTACTCAAAATCGAACAGTCAGCACCAGCACACAGCACAAGCTGGGACCCCACACCCTCTCAGGTGACTAACATCTTTTGGACTCTAAGGATACAACTGCTCCACCTCTTTTGCCCTGTTTCTTCCAAACAAAATGTTTGAATAGAGTGAAATGTTGTGGCTTATACCTGCCCAATTTACAGATGGACAATATTTCAGAGGGCAGAAAATTTGAGTTGTAGATGTGCTTAGTTACAAAAACTTCAAATTAATTAACCTGTCAATTATTATCACAGATGGTAGAAATGCAAGAGATTCTTGCATGACAAAGTATATTTGTCAGTAGTTCTGAGTATTTATTTCCTTGCTTCTGTTCACATTCCAATTCGTGCTTCCAGAACACTCAAACTTAACACTTCATGCACATGGCAGATGAGAAACCTTTCACCATATTAAACAATTCTTATTATTCTTTAATTTGTAGATATGTTGGTGTCGATTTTATATGCAAGAAGTATGACACAAATTCCTGACAATGCCACCTAAAGAGACATGCTAGAACTGTAAACTGTTTTATTTGTATAAAGGGTTTATTTGTATAAACATATAACATTTAATTAATTTTACAAAAATTAATTAAAGTCTCACATTTATTTATGTAATTAGTTATTCAATAATCATATACTATATTTTTCAAAGATGAGTTTTGAATACAGATGTTCCTAAACTTACAATAAGATTGTGGTCCACTAAACCTTCAAAATTGAAAATATTTTAAATAAAAAATGCATTTAATACACCTAACATCATAGCCTAGCCTAGCCTACCTTAAACGTGGTCAGAACACAATATTCAAAACCTACTGGCAATACAGTATACTGTAGCATATGTGTTGTTTATTCTGATGACTGGGTGCCTGACTGGGAGCTATGGCTAGTAGCTGCTGGCCAACATCATGAGAGACTCTGTACGGTATATTGCTAACTCAGAGAAAGATCAAAATTCAAAATTCAAAGTAATTCAGTTTCTACTGAATGGAACTTTTACACCAGCATAAAGTTGAAAAGTCCTAAGTCAGTCATTAAGTCAAGGACCATTTGTGCTTAAGATTTACTTTTGAACATATGAAAACTAATTTTGATTTCTTTAATTTATATTCTGCTAAAAGAATAAGAAGAAAATATAATTGTATTCAAAATGGAGACTTACTATCAATAAAACAAAAATTAGTAAATTATTATAACAGGATAAATTTTCTAAAATAAAGGCAAGAAATATACATTTATGGGGTAATATATAATAATTTATGAGATTATCTACATCTTTATTTTTATTCCTTATCTAAATGCCACCAAACCATTAATGGTTCCTACTAACAAACAAAAATATCTAAGTTCAATTGAAATCTTTGTATTTGTCAACATACAGTTTTATAAATACCATTGCTGAAGCAATTTGTGTGATATCATTATTATGAAGGTATATTTGTCAAGGTAGAAGGATAAAACACTCTTTGACCTATAATTTTAAAATGTTTAGACATAAGATACATATTCCTACAGTTGTTTTCTTTCCAAACTAATATTCTATGTAGAGTATGATATTTTAAAATGTTTTAGAGACATTTTGAAAACAAATACTTAACTTTATTTGAAAATTTTGACTGATTAGTGGCCATAAAGCTGCTCACCACACTTCTGGCAAGCTGCCATTGGAGAGGCATGAAATGTATGATATCTGCTGTCTTCCCAGCTAGTCTACCCCAAATTGTTCGGCTTTCAAAACATAGAGTCAGAGAAAATGATAACTGATTTGAAGAAATCTTTAATTGAAGAAATCATTAAACCTCGATGAATCCCAGAGTCTCCAGAAACACTAGAATGTAGACAATAATGGAGGGTAGAAGATGGGGTGAATAGGAAAAGTGGGCAGGAAGGAAAGAAAAGAGGCGATGACCCCAGTTATCTTTTATTCTATGCTAGTAGGATAATTTTTACAATAGTTTGTTAAAATCAACTTCATATTTCACAGATTTAATGTTTTAATTTGTTTAATTTTGTGTGTTGGCTGCTTAATATTAGTCTGTCTCCTATTGCATCGTTGGCAGGCCTCCACAGGGGTGAAAAGATTTGGGTTGCTTGGCTTGTTACTGCTGAGGAGAATAAAAACTCATGTAAACTTCTGTCTAAATGTCCTGAGACCTAGACCCTAAAGATCATTATTTCATTCCCATTTTCTTAAGTGCTAAAGATACAATGCTGGGAATTTTAAGGAATAAATCTATTTTGGTTAAATTTTTGATTATTTTATATTGAAATAGTTATGTTGTTTTTGAGATATTTCACATATTCATTATACTTGAATATCAAATAATTTTAAGTTAAAACATCTAATAAAAGTCTACTAATGAGATAGTCAAATATACAATGATTTGTATTGATTTAATAGAATAAATAATCTGGAGTCCTACAATTTGTTCGAATTTAATTTTTTTTCTTAAATGTGGACAGCCACATTTGAATAAAAGTATCTATGTGAGGAATCAACTGCACGTCTTCATTACCTGTAAGGTTTACTTTGCTTCACTTTCAAAAAGGTTTTTTAATATTCAGATTTGGGCAACATTCCATAAAATCTTCAATATTTTTAGTACATATATAAGAGTGAATAAACTTCTGTATTATTTTTTCTCACAGAAAAATCATAAAACTAATGACATTAAAACATGTACACTTTACAAGATTGTCAATAATTAGAAGCATTGACAAAAATTCAAGAGTTATCAATATTACTAATATTTTGACTTTTTTTCTACCACTAATTCATTTCTTTCTCTAAATAGCCTTATTTTGTTGCAAAAGAAAATATTATGATGTTTTCCAAAATCATTCTCAGAAGTTCAGTTTTTATTTAATATGTTATAAATTTATTTATTGCAAAAATTTGGAATATAATTATGTTCAAGGTTAAGGAACTTAATTAGCAAGATGGGTGTGTCACAGTAAGCAGAAAGAAAAGGAGAGAGTAGTAATTTTTTTTTCTTTCTGTTAAATAGAATTATGAATTACATGATTTAAGAGTACCTAGTCTATGTAACCTGAAATATGCATATAAAGTATAATTATTAATTTACCTATATAAAATTATTAGGACCATATTAGGTAAGATGTACAGAAATAGGTTTCTGACTTTTCTATTCCCCGATGAATCTCACCAGTTTGCCCCAAACTGAGTATTATTTTACTGTGGATAAAGCTTTTCCTTGTTATAGGCCTTCTTTAATATATACTCTCTTTCAGACTGACATACATAACTTTTCCCTTTAAACATTTAAATTTCTTTCTTTTTTATAAAGAGAAAAATGTATAAAAATAGGCTAAACTACCCAACCCAAGGTATCAATGAGTCTTATGTAGATGATATTTAAATAATATTGCTATCGATTCTGTGAAATATGTTTCACTAGGTTACATATTTTTAAAATGTAATATTACATATTTGGTTTTACTGTGGTTAGTTGTGCATTATTATTTCCATAATAAATGTTTACTTCTTCTAGTTTTGCATTCTTCATAAAGTCACAAATTGAAAGAAAGAATAGAGGGAGAGAAGGGATAATGAAGGGAAGAAGGAAGGAATAGAGAAAAGGAGGGAAGGAAGGGAGGAAAAGAAAAAGGGAGGGAGAAAGGAAGGAAGGAAGAAAAGAAGAAGGAAGGAAGAAACGAAGGAAGGAAACCTGTATATACTGTTAAGTAAATGAATGTGAATCAGGAGAACGAAAGGTGGTGTTTGCTGTCAAAATCTTGATACTCAGAGTAGCAGATCTAGGAACTAATTAATGATTTACGCAGAACATTGCCTGAACCAAATCTATTTCTATTTCCACATTACATATATATGCATCTGTTTGGCTATCTGACATCCACATACCTAATCAGCAAAACCATGTTGGATGGTACCTTGGTCAACTTAAGATCAACTATAGTCCTACTCTTAGATGCCAGGATATCAGCTACTTTTCCAACAATCCTTACTTAGAAAGGAAATCAAAATATCTGCTTAAAAACTTCTGTACATCCTGTTTTAATGTCCTTTATTATTACTGCCTTAAAGGATACTATATCCTTGTAATTTTATAGAACTCCGGTGCTTGCAAAGTACTCTTTTTAATTTTTGGAGCATCATTTAATTTTTTTTAAATAAATACATTGTATTTTCTAAAATATATAGAAGATATTAAATTGTAATTCATATATCAGTTTTCCTAGATATTATGGTTCTTTTCAACCAAGTATTTTTAAATGTTTTTGGTAATTCTTTCATCAGTTCCAAGAATAATCATCACACAAGATGGTATTATTGGAAATTCTATTACAAATGAAAATAATAAACAAAAGTGGCCTGCTTAAGGTGATACATCCAGTCTGTCATTATTGGTGTTAGGAATAGAGGGAAATCTGTTACCATAACTATATCAGTAGAAGAATTCACACAATTATTCTAATCATAAGTTTAGATCAAACATAATAACATAATTTCAGCCTCTGCCAATTTTTCAGATTGGTGCAGAGAGATAGTAATAGTTAAGATCAAAAGAATGAGTTTGTTTCTAATAATACACATAAATGTAATTTATGTTTGTTAAACCATCATGCTGTTGAAATTGAAATCCATTTATGATAATAACATTTTCCACATATCTGAGAATAAAACTAACATTAGGAATTTCATAATAATGGACACTAACATGTTTTTATTTACATTTTTACACAATATTCTGAAATATTACTCTAATGGCAACTTCTGAATACTCAGGAGTGATAGTTTTTAGTTATCTCTTAGAAGCATATCTGTGTGCTTAGTGTAACATATATTGAAAAGATCTTTTAGAAGTGTTTCTCAAAGTATGAACCACTTCTAAGGGAAGTTTCATTTCAGCAGATTTAACAATCACCTTAATTGTCATTTAAGTCACAATGGAAACATACTATAATGACATTCCTTAACATTTTATATGGTTTATAAGCCAGTGATAAGAATGATCTTTATAAAAATATTTAATAAAGTAACGGAGGCTAGGCCTTTAACAATTAAAAAATATATATTTCTATAAAGTAATGCAAAGTTAATTTGTATTTGATATTTGTCACCAACAGATTTTTGGAACATGTTGAGTCCCCTAGTCTGATATCTAATGTATTTTATAACTCTAAAATTTTTTCTATAATTCCAATTTTCACAAATGTGTTTAATTAAACTATGTTACTATCTATTATTAGAATATCAAGATCCAAACATGTAGGTGCCATTGTATTAAATTGTGGAAATTTTGAAACATTAATTAGAACTGAAGCCCTTACAAGTACTGTGGTATGCAACATATTCTAAGCATTTTTATAGTGAAAACCTTTTTTCCATAAAAGTCATTTGGAAACTCTTTTCCACAGAATATTCTTTAAAAAACATCTAGAAATCAACTTCAGTAATTATTACTTGATTATTTATACTCTCCCATGAATTGTTGATAATGAGGATGATGATGTTTAAAGTCATAGATTTCCTATCTTGATTTCATAACATTATTCGGTAGTTTCATTTTTTTCAATTGAATATTAATATTTTTGAATGATTTCAATTTCTAAAACAAAATTATTTTAATAAAATTTATTTTAAATAGTAAATACACTTACACAAGTCATAAAATAAAATAATGATTTAAATATTAGACTATACAACCTTGCCCAAGTTAATCTGATTGATTTCCTGAGTTATTTAAAATCTACCAAATAAATATGTATTTTCCATGACAGATTGACCCATAAGAACATTTAACATAAAATAGGTACTCTATACTCATATATTATACCTTTGTAATTTATGTAGTTTAATACTAAAACAACTTCTACTTGTTTTTTCTTTGAAAAGCATTTATTAATTACCTATTATACATCAGGCAATAGGTTAAGGATATTATAGTAAATTGGATAAACATGCTATATAATATAACAGCTCTTTTTGTATTTAGTAGTAAAGACAAACAATTAAGCAATTCTAATATCTGAATTAGAATAATACAGAGTTAGAAGAATTGTACATAAGGGATAAACTTTTACATAAATTTGTCTCCTACCTTTTAAAAATGTACCAAGCAAGCCAATTATAGCTCAAAATAGTTCAATTTATTTCACGTGTAAATATTAAAATTCAATTATCTAATGGTTTTACTTAACTGTACTTTTCATGACCTTTTTTTCCTACTCTGTTAAAGGTGATATTTAAATCAAAGATAAGAGAAAATGCTTCAGAGTCATATGTAAAGAAAATTGTTAGGAGAATGTTTTTTTAAAGGACAGCTAAAATTTTGATGAGCATAGAAAAAAGGCAGGTGGAATGATATTTAACCATTTCTTTAAACCATCTAGTATTTTTAACAATAATGGTCTCACTTATATCATAAGTTTTTAACAGAAATTTTAGTGCATAATAACGTGAGATATTCTGCAAAGCAAAGATTACTATAAAAATAGCAGATATTTTTATTTTTATAATTCTAACATATAAACATCTTGTTTGTGAAAATAAAAATAACGGCAAGAGCATGGAAACCCATATATATTAAGTATTTATAGAAAATTTCCTAGATAATTTTTGTAACTTTCCCCACTTTCTTAGGTATGTGGTAGGTTGCAAAATGACACAATTCTTTGTAACTTGTCCCATCAAAAGGTAAAGTCTATTTCTCCACTTCTTGAACTTGAATTGTACTTGTACATTGTTTTGTTGGGAATAATGTGCAAGTTCTAAACCTGGTCACCAAGAGGCTCTGCATTCTATTGCACCTTAACCATTCTGTGAGTGCAAGCTTGAACCAGCCTGCTGGATGAAGGGAGGCACTGTGAAGGAAGAACAAGGAATCCCAGCCAACTGTTGGCCAAACCTCTGTTGACAGGGCAGCTTCCCTAAAGCACAAAGGTGTACATTAACAAACCACCCAGCTGAGTGCAGCTCAGAGTGCCAATCCATACAACCATGAGCTAAAGAAAATAATTGTTTTTAAATCACTAAATACCAGTGTGATGTTACTTGATGAGAGTGAACAGAGCATTAAATAATAATAATAATAAAATAAAATAAAAGATTAATTAATTCTACAAAACCTAGATATTTCTAGCCATAGCTCATAGCTCAGTGAATCATGCTCAGCTGGAAAGATTGTAAAGGTGTTTATAAATAACTTAGACATTAATAAAACATGGAATTTTCTATATGTTTTAAAGTTTTGACCAGTTGGGAATATCGTCATTAACATTTGGTTCCGGCTCTAAGACTTAATAACCTCAACATTCTCAATATAAAGGTGACATAGGTGGTGTGGAGTGTATCCACACGGGAGTGCAGGGGGAAAGCTTTAATCCATGAACGTTTATGCTGAGCAAGCCATTCTAAAGAAAATGTAAATGATAAACTACTCTGATACTTTTTTCTATGAGCTAGTCATCTGTTAGCTAAATGAATTTACGAATTGCTTTAGGCACCATTTAAATACCACTGTAGACTTGATTATTTAACTTTATTACCAAATTTTATTTTTTTCTTACAATTCCCAATGTTTATAAAAAGAAACAAAAAGACATGGATGACAACTGTAATTGGCAAAGTTAATTAACCTGCATTTTTTTCCACTCCAGAGGTGAAGGTTCAGCCCCAATAAAGTCTGCTGATGTGGAGTAAATGTATTAGCATGTCTGTGTTGAAGCCTCTGATAATTGTATGGAAACAACTGGATTAAGCAATGAGTATTTATGGTCACAAAGGTCATAACAGCTAAAATCACAAGGGATGTTTGGGAGAGTGGTTGTTATGCCTAAAGATAAAGTACATCAAGCAAGTGCTCCTTACTGCAAATGAAGAAATATATTCATGTCCTGCCAAGCCCTATGCAAGGCAGCTTTAAAAAGCTATGTATCGACAAAGGTGTGAAGAGAAATGTCCTACCCATATTTTCTTACTTTACACTTTATACAATGTTCACCCTCAGAGAGGACAACCATTGCTGATGAAAAAATGCAAATGCCGAATGGTGATCAAGAAGTCAGAAGAAGAGGTGTCTCTGAATAGCATACTTTCATCCTAAAATCAAATGTCCTCATCACATCAAGCATATTCAACATCGGCAACATAATTTTGCATTTTTGGGTCAACTAACTTTTTAGCTATAATGCCCATCACACATTTTCCAAAAACAAAACCTGAGACCCTTTAAATGGTAAGATTTTTTTTTTTAAGTAAAATCTTAATATTCAAATTTAGTGTTGAATAGCTATAGAAAAAAATGTTTTTTATTTGTTTAGTAGTTTTTCATAGAAGTGTACACATTGCTTATATTACAGAGAAATATCACAGGAGGGAGTCCATAGGTCTCTTGGTTTCATCTTTCTTATACAGAAATTTAGACTTCTATTTTTCTCTTAGTTAAAACTAATTTCCCTTAGAATCTAAATCATAGGTATTTTCCCAACCAAAATACTGACTCACTTTTTAATTTTTTCCCTTATAATTTATATTTCAGCAGTTTGAGCAATTGGTGTGGTAACTGTTGGATGCAGCCTCCTGCTGGAATGAGATGCACACTGAGATGGCTGAGCAGTGCACCAACCACCTACTTTACCCAGGACACCTTGTTAGGAAAATTACAACCACAAATCAATGAAAAATTATGAGAGCTACTAATGCTTTCTCCAAAACAAGAAAATTAATCTCAAGAATGTAAGAGAGCTATTTTAAAAGATAAAATTACTACACTAATATGTTAGAAAATAAAAATATAAATAACGTTTTAATCCCCTTTAAAAATAGCATGTTCAGTCTATGGCCATGCTACCCTGAACGAGCCTGATCCCTTCTGATTTTGGAAGCTAAGCAGGGTTTGGGCTGGTTAGTACTTTGATGGGAGACCACCTAGAAAGACCAGGTGCTGTAGATATAAAAATAAAAAAATAAAGGATTGTAAGCTGACCAGGTCCTTGCAACCTGTGAGGTCAACCAAGGGTTGCCTTGCCTAAAACAAACACAAAGAAAACAAACAACAACAACAACAACTATATATATATAGCATGTTCACAGAAAACTTCAAATGCTCTTGCTATAAATATATTTTTTAAAAAAAGCTTTGTTATGGAGTGAAAGGGATTAATTTTTTTTTAAGCAAGTGAAATAATAAAACAAAATAGGTACTCGAGATTTTCAATGAAAATTTTCTGTTGAATAATTTTTAAAACTAGATTTTTACAATATAAAAATTTGAAAAGCATACTTTAATCAAATGTTGAAGCTTAGCATAACTAATAGTAGGACAGATTGAAATTATGCAGCTCATAAAGTAAGGCAATATAATGTATACACAATAATGTTTAATCTGAATCTAATTAAGCCTTTAGACTCAAATTCTGGTTAACAAGATACATAGGAGATGAAGAAACAAAATACAATGAGGAAATAATCAGGCAAAGCTCAAACATGAGACATTCTACAAAACCACTGGCTTAGACTCTTCAAAAGACAATATTATGAAAAATAAATAAAAAGATAGCTGGGGAAAGAGAAATTAAAGAGACCGAAGAGACATAGTAATCAAAGCAATATGTAAAGTATAGAAGCTCAGGAAAAAAATGCTATAAAAATATGCCAAAATATAGGCCAAATGGAAGATTTGGATAAGATTTGGATATTAGATGACATTAGAGAATGATTGTTAATTTTGCTAACTATGATAATGGTATTTTGGTTATGTAGAAGAATGTCCTTATTCTTAGGAGATGCATACTGAAATACACAGGAGTATCATAGTTTTGTAGCATACATATATACAGCCTATGTATGTGTGTGTGATTATGCATATATATTTTCCAAAATGTTAATTTAACTATTGATTAACCTAAATGGAGCATATACAGGTATTTGTTGCACCAGTTTTTCAATTTTCTGTATGTTTAAAGATTTTTATAAAACATTTAGAAACAAATATGTTACATTTACATATATGTACAAGTGATCCTTGAACAATGCAGCAGTTACGGGAGCCAACTCCCACCACAGTCAAAAATCCATAAATAAGTTTTGACTCCCCCAAATCTTAGCAGAGACTGGAATTCCTGCTGATAACAAAGAGTTGATTAACACATATTTTTTATGTTATATGTATTATATACTATATTATTACAATAAGGTAAGCTAAAGAAAAGAAAATGTTATTAAGGAAGAGAAAATATATCTATAGTATTTACTGGGAAAAAAGCTGTGTATAAGGGAACCCATGTAGTTCAAACCCCCATTGTTCAAGGTTCGGCTGTATACATTAAAGGTAGTAAATCCTTGTTTTAAAACTGTAAGTAAATTAAACAAATAATACAGCATTCATTGTAAAAAAAAAAAAAAAGAAGAAGAAGAAATCGTGCAACAGTATATGAAGCTTTGGCTTTGAATATACAGCCAGGTTACAAAATACCCCAATTCCACTCCTTCTTCATTACTCTCTTACTCTGAAGTTAGTGTTACTCCCTGTTCTGAGATGTTCCTACTTACATTTGCCTATGACATGAAGATAAGATAGTTCATACTTTCTATAGTGCCATGCAGCAAATTATGTGATTTCATGCTTATCTCAAAGTCTTCTGATTCCTAGGTTCCTCTCTAAAGGGAAGACAATGGCTAGGGATTGAACACAGATGCCAAATTGGTCAGAAGAAATATAATCCTGCTTAAAATCGACAAACTCTATTTATAAAACTATTTGTGAGTTTGAATAACATTAGTTCTTAGAACTCAGTCAAATCTGGGTTTGTTAATTTAATTAATACTCCTGATTTGAAAAATGAGAGGGCCTGCTGTGACTTTCTGCTGAAACACCTTTCCTTTCCTCATTACTTTTTTTCTGCCACAAGCCTTTGTTGAGCACTCATAGGTCTCAAGCATGATACTAGGAGGTGGAGATAAAACCAAAATATTGAGTTATTTATTAATTATTTTCTCACATTTTTCCTCCTTCCCTGCTTCACTCACAAGAGTAACATGTAACATTTCTTTAGCCTCCTTTTAAACTTCCTTTTTTATTTATGGAAATGAAATACTTTAAGAAATGGAAAAATCCCTTTGCTGTGTTTAATGATACAATTATTATAAGAAAGTAGACTTGCTTCTCCCATCAAGAATGACATTCTGTGCCTTACCCCACAGGCTCTGAGATAGGACCAGTAAGAAAGATTACTAATGCAGTGTAGAGTGGTAACAAATGACAGCCACATGAGCAAAAGTGAACTGTACCTGTGCGATCAGACAGTGAGTGAGCAGAGCTTTCATTTCTATTGCACAGCATATACAGGGTGACAAATATGACTGACCTGGCTGCCTACTCTACAAGCATGACACCCCTTCCTTCTTGATAACAGATATTTTGTTCTTTGTTGGGTCTCCGTGTGCTTTTGGCAGGACTCGTTTCTTCCCTAGACATACTGACTGAATTATGACTGATCAAAGATAATCACTGTAACATTCCCATTGCCAATATCTGCTTTAGGCATGGGCATAAGAAGCAATTCTAACCAGTGAGTCAATAACAAATACCTTCTGAGGGATACCTGCTGAGGATGCTTTACCTCTTGTATGAAAATATATGTAGTGGAATTAATATTCCTATCTTTCTGCCTTTGATGTCACTATGATACCTGAAATTGAAACAGCTAACTCGTACTCATAAAAAGGACCAACCATGAGGGCAAGCCCACATGCTATAGAGAGAAGAGAACAGAAAGATGGAAAGTACGTGGTTTCTTGATGACATCATGGAACTGCCAAATTAAACAAATCTGGAACTATCCTACCTCCAGACTCATATTCTGTGAAATGGTAAATGGTTCTTATTTAAGCCAGCTGAGCCAAGGATTTTTGTTTGCTGATAAAAGATCCAACTGTAAGTGGAGAGGGCGATGAACATTTTGAAGCTCAAAAGTATCTATCTTAGAATTTCATGTGATGTGATAATTGATTGTCAAGCAAGCAGAAAAGGGGAAGTAGTTGGACAAAGAACAAGACCCACATATTTGCTTAAAAAGGGCTTACTGGACTGGTCAACCAGAAAGTCTGCATGTATAGGTAGAGTTGAGAGTCAAATCCTAGTGGTCAAGAGAGAATATCTCTGGACTTGTTTGAAGTCCAGAAAACTTCAGCCCACGAATCGCAAGATGAGATGTCAAGGTGAGATGATGAAATACCAGGAGTTAGGAAGAGCACACAGATATATGCTCCTATGCAGGTAATACTCAGTTGCATGGGAGAGCAGGCTGAATCTCATCATCTGAGACATTAGTTTACAAGAAGCAATGCCTCAATGTGGTCCTACAGTCCATCATAGGGGACACTGCCATTAGATAGAGTCACAGGATGAAACTTCTGAGTTGGAACTAAGGCCTATGTACTTGGTCAACATGGAAGTAAAAAGGATATGAGTTATGATTTGGGGGAGTAAACCAAGTGGTTAAGCATTTAAACCAGGGCTAGGAAAGGAGAAAATAATGCATGTAATATGTAAAAGATAAGCTAGGCCAGTATCGCACACATAAAGGAAGAGAAATTAGGATCAATACACAGATGAGTGAGGAGATACCGTTTACCAGTGCTGTAATTGAGAGATAAACTTTGGGGCACCATGCTGTGCTGAAGATAAGAGATACAGCATCAAAAAAATGAGGCCAGAGGGGTGCCGGGACTTAGTTTGGTTGTATTCTAACACGTCGAAGGTGGTTGACTGGAGATGTATGAAGAGACTGAATAAAATAACTCAGTCCTGGTCTTGTGAGTTCATCTCTTGGCAGCAGAGAAAACTGCCTCTCGTCTTACAATAGAGCAAATCTTATTACTTTATGGCTTGCAGTCCCTTCTAAGTACTTCCTGTGATGTCCAGAGGCTCAGGCTAATTACCGCTACAGGGGCCTCTGCGGTATATATGTGTCCATATTCTTTACTGGCAGCAGTAAATATCATGTCTAGTTGGCAATAAAGGGGATACAGGAAACAATGCAGGAGCCCCACTAACATCAGTGAGCTTACTGAGTAAGTGATTCAATATTTAGTCTCGGAGGCTGTGGAAAATATGGTGCTGATGATACATGGAGGTTGCACACTGTTCGTATTTATGTAAACTCAGAGCTAAGTCAAGAAGACGAGGAATTATGATGGGGAGATCCATGAAGCGGGGAGGTCAGTGTAGATGATGGTGGGGAGTTAACACAGACAAAGGCTGAGGGAAAAACGAGCTGCAGCTATGCCCTGTGCACTTTTCATCCTGAATTCCTAGCAGATCGCCTGGCACACAGCAGGTGCTCAATAAATAATTGTTGGATGAATGATTTAATTAATAGAGGACATTTGGTAGCCCATTGTGATCTAAGGGTAATACTTCACAGTGAGAAATATATCTTTATTGTTGCAATCCACATGCTGACCTAAAGTTTTTTGGGCAGTGTATCTTCAGCATTTAAACTGGCCATATTTCTCAGTTTATAAAATGAAATAAATGCTAATGTACTAGCAAGGGAATGTAAACAAGTGTTGTTAAACAAATTCAATGTGACTAAAAAGAAACTGCAGCAGGTGGATGAAAGTGAGCCCAGTTAAGATATATTTGCTTTTGTGCCACAGATTCTATGATTTTCCAAATGAGATTGTCAGATGATAAGGGAATGGGGACTATTTTTGACTCATAGTTTTTTAAAAATCTGTGAGAAATATATTTTCTTATCAATATTTTATGCTGTTTTCTTATCTTACTTTGCTTTTGTGATGCTTCTTTTAAAGATGTTTTGTTCCTCTTTATTTTATGCCATTGTTTATGCTGAATTTGTTGTTATTTTTGCATTTACATTCCACAGAGAAATGATACTTAACAGCCTAAAACCCCAGAACCACATCAGGATAAAAGAGGTGATTTATAAACACATAATAGTCATTTTTGATACTTTTTATCATTAGTCAAGCTGAGAGAACAAATTGGAATTTGAGCTTCTGGTGGGCTTTCTGAAGGGATCCTCAGATAAATGTAGCCAAAGATAAAAAATGGTTCCAATTAAAAGATAATGGATATTATACACAATTATGGCTGTGGCCAAGTCAAAGCACTTTGAAATTAAATGTCTTTGTGTAAGAAACCACAGTGTTAAATAAAATAATCAACAGGAATTTATTTCAGCTTTCTTTGCTCAAATTTCACATGCTCATTTCCTATTTTGGTAGGAAGTTACAGTCTGTTTAAATAAAAAGAAAGAAAACTTTCCAACCTGCAGGAAAGTATAATATTTAAACTAGTGTAGTATTAAGATTATTTAAACTCTTCAAAGGATAGCATCTGATTATATTTATACCAATTTAATTTTGCTTATTTAGAGCCCCAAACCAGAAAGCTTCTGCCTGCTTCATAATATCTGACCTGATGCTGATTCCTTTGTGAAATTTCCATGCGTAATTTACCTTGGCTAAATTTATCATCTATGATGAATTATGATAAAATATACAATAGAAAAACAAAGATAAAATTATCTTTTAAAATTAGATGCTAGCACACACCAATTCATAGGCCTAACTATACCTGAAACACACCATTTTGGTAAAGAGGGGAGAGCAAAATTAGAACAAGAAAACGAGTAAAACAAGTGTACCATTGACTCTGGCAAAATCACTAGAATCTAATTGGTTGCTGATGTGAACATGTCAGGTACAGATCTTAGAAAAATAATTTTAACACTGCATTTTATCCTTGCGAGCATGTTGACCATCTGATATTACAGAAGATAAACTGGAACTCCTCTAATTTCATCGGAAATTTGTTAATGTAGCATACGGTGTCAGCAAAGGGCGTGGGGGTAATGAAGGCAGATATATGTAGGTGAAATGCAGTCGGAGATTATCATGAGTTATCCCTTCAGGCTTGATTCAATTTAAAAATCCCACAGTCTTCTCAATCTTCAAGGCAAATTAATCCTTTGTCCCATAGATCTTCTCTATGTACTACATACAAATTTACTCATAAAGCCCTGTGGCTGCTAGCTGCAATTTATCAAAAGTTGGTACCATAGTAAAACAAGTCCGATCACTGGACTCATTTTGTTCTGTTAGGGCTCTGCTGCATCAGGTAAATGATAGAAACTGCTGCATCTCTCCAGAAACTGGTAATGTGGAGATATGCCTATTAATTTAATTTCTTTGTTTGTTTGTCCAGTACCCAATTTCAAAACACATGGAATGGGAAGGAGGATTTGAAATTAGAACTGGCTATGAAGACACTCCCCAAATGAGGCTTGGGGGACATTTTGGGAATGGGTACAATAGGGCCCCTAATGTTTATTGCTCCCACTGCAAAGAATACAATTAAGGCCCCTTAATGTTTATTGCTTCAGCTCTGAAAGAATACCATTAAGTCAGAAACATCACCTGATGGCATCCTCATCAAGCCACACTCCGTGAGCACAGATGGGACATTATGTAACACAAAGAGAGCAGGGCTGCTCACCCGGCTGCATTTGAAGAACAGTGTCAGGAACCTTTCTTTAAACAAATCCAATAACATGATAATAATGTGGCAGCCCACCTCCCCCTCCACCACCATCCTGTAAACTCTGTGGCAACCTGAACAGAACTGCATTAATATTCATGATTCACGGTCTTAAAAAAAAGAAAGGAAGAAAAAAAAAAATACCACCACTATATGCTCTGCTGTATTAGTGTGTCTAATGAGAATAAATTAAAACCCAGCTGAGACATGACCCTGAACCTTTTGCTTCCTCTTAACTGTCAATTTGACTTTCCTTAGCACTGTGATCAACTGCATTCTAAGTGGAAGTTGACACTGGCTCAACTTTCTGCAAATGCAGGTAAAATGAAATGGGAACTGCCTGAAACTCACTGCTGATGTAACCTGGTTCTGCACCATTACCCATAATCTGTGTCTTCAGCTTTGTGTAGCTCTAATTTCATTTCTTTAATAGCATGGCTTTTGATAAGAATCTCTCCCCCTCCCATTGCCAAGTCCCTTTTGGGGTGTCATTGCTAACTTCTTACACAATGCAACTTCATTTTTCTAAGAAATTCCCATCAGTGGTCTTTAATAGGAGGTTAATGGGCTGTTAAATCTCAAATTTTCCAAAACGATTTTGTTACCAGAAGTAGCCTTCCTCTTATTTCTAGTGCGGTCAATAAGAGGCTTGTTTTAAAGGTACTTAATACTTCATACACTAAGGGGATTGTGCCCCAAATCAGACCAAACAAGAAATACTTCTCATTCCCTTATGATAATCAACACCATTTTAGGAGAATGTCTGCCATGGGTCCTATTTCTCATTCCTGCATAAATCAATAAAGGCTCTGAAAAATAAAGGAAGTTTTGCCAGCTATGTGCCTACAAATATTAGATGAAAGGGTTCATAGATAGCAGATCATCCATCCATAAGCTGGTTTTCAAACCTCTACTGTCATATGCTTCATGACTCGCTTCATTAGCTGCCACTGCTACTTTGTGTTGGCTATTCCTTTATGATTCCCTCATAAATGAAATCCTAAATGATATATACCTCAAGTAAATTCATTTATCAAAAGAATAGATTCTACATAAACCAAAAAACCAGATGCCTTACTACAGGATTTTTGTAAAGTAAAATACCCTGCTGGAGTTTTTCATAATTTCTAATTGAATCAGTGCTATAGATAGTCAGAAATCTAGCCAATATGAAGATTAATTTTTTTCTAATGATTTTTAAGAATAGTAGGTAACTATTAAACCCATGATAATTAGAATAGGTGACAAAGAGTAAATGACACAATAAAGAACTTTCTGGGTGTATAGTTCTTGGATCTGATACTTTACATGTATACTGCCTTAGGCTAAAATAATTTATTATACATTTTTCATTGAATCTTTAAAATTATGGTGGTTATGTGCCAGTTCTTAACAAATAATCTTCAGGGATTTGCATATGATTTTTATAAAATATAACAATAGTTCTTTCTAATTGAATACTATACATGTATTGGGTACTGGATACATGTACCATCATTTATTATGAATGAAATGGATACAGTTCAAGAAGCTATTTTTTTTTACCAAGAAACTTAAAATCTAATAGGAGAAATTTTTATGAGTAAATGAAAAACTAAAGTACAAAATAAACACTTTTTAAAAATTGAAACACTTTTTAAATTTAGATGTGTTATTAATAAATGAAATATTCCTTAGGGTTTTGCTAATAATCAGAAAATATAATGATACAAATATAAAAGAAGAGAATTCTTATACAAATAAGAGTTCATCACGGGTGAATATCTTGATGGATGCAGTATCAAGGATACAATATCTTTCCATCTAATGGATCCACCATTGCTTAAGGGCTCATTGTCATTTGTGTCTGTTCAGAAGGGAAAAGGAAAGGTGCAAGGAACATACTTGTGTAGGGAAGGAAAAATAATTTTCCTCAACCATTCTAGGTTCTCGGTTGGTCTATTAAATTTATATAAAACAAATTAACAAGAGAAAAACAAATTTAATTTCATACATACAGGAGTCCCGTAAAAATATGAGACCCAAAAGCAGTCAGGCAATTGAGGTTTATGTACCATTCTGAACTAAGAAAAGGGACAGGAGTCTGGGGCTTAAAAGGGGAAGGAGACAATTCACAGGAAGATGAGAAGAGAAAATATTTGGTAAATAAATGTTTGCCCTGCTATGCAGATAAGCCTTTCAGATGAAAAAGTTAACTCTAGTAATAGCTTTGTTCCTGGTACAAAACTCCTTTCCTAATTCATTTAGGGAGTTAAGGGGAAGATTTAAAGCCTTTTGTGAGTCCGCTGAGTCTTGATTGTCTTTAGCTCCACATGCAAAGTAGCACATTTTGGAGGTGGCATGTTCTTTTCTCCATTGCCTGCTTCTTCAAAGCCTTGGAACAGAAATAGCACATATTGCTTCCCCTCATATTTCATTGGTGAAGAGCTCGCTACTGTTTCCATTTTTAAATTGAAAAACTCTACTGGATCAACTTTTATCACCCTCTGAATAGGAATCTTTGAAGCAGGAATCTAAAGATTTTTTTTTCTTTTTTAGGGGAAAGACAAGAGAAATTTCATAAAGAGCAGACCTAAAGTTAAAATTAGAATGTTACACTAGTACAAATAAAATATAATACATAATTGTACTAGACACATGGGTGGTGAGTGTTGGAGAACAAAAGGAATTAGGCAGCGGGGAATACCCTGTGTTGGATTGTCTGGCTATGAATGGCAGAAGAGTAAAAAAGTGAGTCAGTCTTTATTGATCCTAAGTAAATGACTAATATAATTGATAGGGAATTCAGACCAGAGAGGAGAGGACATGAAATCAAAATGGGTATGAAAAACTAGGAGAGTAGTAAAGAAATGAAAATCAAGTGTCTGCTAAGCCAAAGGTAAATAGATGGAGAATATAAAAATAGAAGTCTACAGAAAAGTAATTTTAAGGCAAGATATTGGAAAAGAGGTCATTTTTATTGATGCAGTTGTGAAATGGGTTCCCACCTTCCCCCCCCCTCCCCCAGTGGGTGACTGAGGGGAGATAGAGATCATTGGAAGAAATGACACTAAAATTCATGGAAAGCAAATGTCAAGGGGCATCACTATAAACATGAAAGTTTTTAATGGTGTCGAAAAGAATGAATCCAGCAGGTGAACCTAATAACCATAGTCATGGCAGTGAGGAGCAAGAAAAAATTTCACCCACTTTTGGATTTTTGAATTGAAAAAGAATATGTCTTAGTGAACATAGATAGTTGTGAGAAATGACAGTATGTTAGGGTCACTGTTTCACCACATTACTGAAAATATAGTTTAGAAATAGAATTTAGTATCTTCGATCATGAATTTTAGGAGTCAAGTCATATTTCTGTTCTCTGAGGTAGTAAATACATTTTTTTAAAAACCTCTGGGGCAAATATTTTGTTAGATATTAGATACCGTGTCTTAACCCATTTCTCTGAGAGCTCAAAAATAGAATCTTATTAGTTTGATGGTATCACATTTAGATATATTAGAAGCAAGGATAACAAGGAAAAACAACTGTTAATCCATAAATAGTGTTTTTGTCTTTAAATCTGCTCACAAATTCCAACTATAGTTAATATTCTTTGCCAAGTATAAAAAATGCTTATAAAATATATTTACTTCCTGCCAAATGATTATGGTCAAAATACTAGCTTATTTTTTTATTTGCTAAAGGCATAATAAAAATATATATTAGTTACTTTTAGTTGTCTCTACAACAAGATGAGTGAGAAATTTAATAAATTATTTGGCTAATTAATCTTTGTTTCCGTAAACTTTAGATATAATTATAATCTTTAGTGATAGCACATGGAAGACTCAGAGGAGCTTTCCTGGATAAGCATACACTTTGATGGAAAAGAACAGAGTGTGGCAAGAATTGGAAGGTCTGGGTCCACTATATTCTATAAGTATATACATGATGAGTAAATTTCAATCAGTAACTGCATAGGTATACATCGGAGTAAAAATTAGAGCTCAAATACATATAATATAAGGAGAACAAAGAAACTTTTTAATAAATATTTTCTGGTAGCTATGTGCAAGAAAGATCATTAAAATTTAGGAAGAAAGAAAAAATAAAGAAAGAGAGGAAAGAAGGGAACAAAGAAAAGTATCACATTTATAAAAAACAAAAGTTTGACTCATTTTAGAAAACATTACACACACAATTATATGTGAAAGTTTCACTAAGTTGAGTGGATAGTAATTTGATTTTCTAAAAGAAGTTAAATTTTAAAGTGCACAACAGTTATTTTAGGAATTTTTGTAGTATATAATAAATGTTAACTGTAAATAATTTACAAATCATTCACGCATCACTAAATGTTAAGTAGACACTCATTAAACAATTATTGAATGAATGAATGATAGTTCAATAGATTTCATTTCAAAGAGGATAAGTAAAACAGTAAAAAGACTATGAAATCCATTATACTCATTATTAATAGTCATGTCTTTACTTACCCTTCAGAAAATATTTTACTAATGTTTCTGTGGGGAAGCATAAATTACATTTATTAGATTTTAGTATCTTTACAGTAAAATTTGTTATAAAAAAAGACACGGATTCCAAGTAATAACATGACAGTTACTTAATAATAAAAGAAACTGCTATATTCAACTGATGTGTAAAAACACAGGCTCAAGAATATGAAAGCTGTCCATTGAATTCCACAGAGATGCATTGAAAAGTTGAATGCACTTTCCTTTTTGTCCATGAAGTTAGGGAAGGGCTGACTTGAAGATTCAGTGCTTAGCAAAATCGTGGAATTGGGAAGAAAGAAGAAAGCAATGTCACAAGCAGACAGGCAGTCCCAGGGCAATGCTTTGGTGTAAAGAGGTCAATAGAACCTGGACTGGACAATGGCACTTCAATAACATTTTCACGATGAATCTTGGGAGACTACACAGGAATTCATATTTTTTCTCATAAAAGAATATAATCTGATATATTTTTATCTCTTTATTGTCTCCGCTTCCTCTTATACTTTCTTAACTTCTTTCCCCTTTTCTGCATATTAAATGCAAATTGCTGAAAATGTCATTGCTGCCTCATTTTCTCAATGCTGCATGCGGGGCCCTCTTGCTCATCACTTATTCATTTCCAAGGTCCTCAGGAGGCAAAGCAAGCAGACTTTCATATACCAGTTTTAAGGTTTTGCTGCATTCAAACATTTACTAATGTTACATTTGGAAATGTGTATTTGTTAGCGGCTGGTAGTCCTTGGCAGTCTTATTACAAGTGTCGTTAAAGCATCATAATATTTGGAGGAATAGCTCTGCTTCAAGATATTCAGTTCCATTAATGAACATTATCCATCTGACACATTTGGTAAACACCAGAGCTTCAGAGAACAGCTCATCAGGGGTAAGCTCGGCCCTCTAGGCTCACTTGGAGAAGCTCATGAACTCACTACTGTTCACCCTCATTAGGCTTTAGATGCAGAGAAAAAAAACTGAAAACTGCCAATATTTGTATTTCAGAATTTAGAGGGTTTAATGACTACTTTTGTTGTTGTTGTGGAGATTGGTGGACAAGAGAAAAACAACTGCTGTGTGGAGTTCTGTTTTCTTTTCTTTGGAAAATGTTGCTGTTACCTTTAAATTAAGTTCAGAGAAAATACAAACAAGATTAAAATTAAAAAATAATGCAACTCTTTATCTAATTCCTAGGTTTTGAAAAGAATTGTGAACATCTTTCAGGACACAAATACAATCATCCCTTGGTATCTGCAGGGGATTGGTTCCAAGACAGATATACAAAATGATGCAGTATTTGCATATAACTTATGTACGTCCTCCCATATACTTTAAACCATCTTTAGATTATTTATAATACCTATACAATGTAGCTTCTGTGTAAATAGCTGTTATACTGTACTGTTAAGGGAATAATAAGGAGATTAAAAAGTCTGCATATGTTCAGTACAGATGAAGCCATTGTAGGTCTAACTACATATTACCTGCTACCAATATAGTAACTATTTAAAAAAAATTTTTAAATTTTTAAATTAAAGTTAACATACAATATTGTATTAGTTTCAAGTGTACAGCATAGTGGTTAGACATCTGTATAACTCATAAAGTGATCCCCTGATAAGTCTAGTAGCCCCCCACCAAACATCATGCATAGCTATTACAATACTATTGGCTATATTCCCTATGCTGCATTTTATATCCCTGGGACTATTTCATAACTATCAGTTTATACTTTTTAATCCTTTTGATTCACATTTGTTGAATCCATGGCTACAGAATCTGCCTATGATATGAGCTGATTGCATTGCTGAGAAAAAGCCAAGAAAAATATAAACATCATTTTTCTCCAAAATAACATTTACCCTTAAAATGGTGGCATATACGGCAGAAGCCATGGGTCACATTCAACTATAACCCGTATTCTATCACTGATAGAAATATTCAATGAAATGGAATATTCAATGAAATTAAAACAAATTTTCCCAAAGTAATATGATCTCAAGTCCATATATACCTATGGACTACAAATAAAGTAACCTTTCTAGCAAGCAAAAAATATGTTTTTCTAATTACCATGTGTTATAGATTAGAATATTTGGATATATGTGTAATTATTTTTATATAAAAGATATGTAAACATATCTTATAGTCTACCTGGGAATCAAAAGATTTTAAAGTCCAACCATCAAAAAATATCTTCAACATTGTAACTACCCATATTTTAACATTCCAAAAATTTTCAAGTTGATTTATTATAGTACTTGACAAAGGCAAGTATTTACTTAACATGTGAACTCAGTAAGGTCGCTCGTTTTGAAGATATGGGGAATCCAGCCTCCTGAATCCCCTAAAATCTTCACATTCCAAGTGTATCCACTGGGGCCATTCAGACATTTGCTCCAGACTATAAAAAGAAGAATCCGTTTACATTTCTCAAAAGATTTTGTAACTATCATGAAAATGATAAAACAGTGTAGTTACTGATGAAGAAGCTGGAATCAATTCAGTATGTTGAACTATATCCAAGAAAACTTCAATTCTTAAGATCAGTAACCTTTGTTTGTCAAATATTTATATTCTTTAAGGAAGGTGCAGTTGACACTCATTTTTCAAGGATTTCATATTTGTAAATTTGTTTACTTGCTAAAATTTATTTGTAATCCCCAAATCAGTACTTATTGGGCTTTCATGTCATTTATATTCACACATAGAACAGAGTAAAATTTAATTTGCCCAATGCACATTTCCAGCTGAATTCAAATAAGGCTCTGCCATCTTTCATCTCTGATACTGTAAACAAGTGTCCTTTCCAACGTCTATTTAGTGCCATTTTTTTTGCCTTTTTTTGGGTTTTTTGTTGGTAATGTTGCTTTTGAAGATTGTCTCCAAGCATATTGCTAGGTGTGCTGTGGAGTGCCTTACAAAGAAAATGTGTGGTATAGGTATGTTTTGTTCAGACATGAGTTATAGTGCTGTTGGCTGTCATCTCACTGGTAATGAATCAATAATACATATTAAATAACGTGTCTTTAGACAGTAACATAGATGAAATAAGGTAATGTATTGATCAGTTGATGAAAACATCATGACCAGAGGTTCACAGGAACCTAACCCTGTATTTCCCTTAGAAGCAATGGTTTCACAGTCACTGATTCCATGTGCATGACAATGTATAGAACAGAATTACCACAAATAATAAGAATTGACTGTATATATATATATATATATATATATATATATATATGTTTGATACATCCTCTTAAGTAGGACTGAACTGTTGACAGTACTTTTTTTCTTTGTCAATTTATAAATTTATTGTTCAGCACACCCCAAAGTCTTTGTATGTGCTGTATAGTGCATTTCTTAAGAGGGAAAAATGCAATATTATAAGCATTCTCTCACTTTTTTCTGGGTCACCTGAGCATTTCAAAGAATGTCAATTAATGAGGGTTATCATTAGATAAGAATAATTATCTCCCAAATGTTTCGATTAGGTTTTGTTTTGGTAAGTCACATTGAAATATTATCATTATATCATCTTCTCCTATTCTATTAAGGATTCGTCCATATTTTTACGTTAAATAGCACAAGATAAAATATTTGTTATACATAACTATTCTGAACCTGATACTATATATATGTATACATATATATAAATTTGTGCCTTATATTTTAATTTGTAGATATATATACACACATAGTATTGATTATCTTATATATAGTGCAATTACCTCAGATAGATTTGAAGATAATATACATTTATTATAGAATTAATCTAAAGAAAACAGCCATTTCACTACTGTTAACTAGTACCTAGAATTAAGTTAAAAATTGAATGAATGAAAAAATAATGTAGTTATGGTATTTTACAAAATCAGAAGTTTGTACATACACTTGATTAAAATAATTTCATTTGCGAAATACAAATAAATTAGTATTTATTCAAGACCCTGATCCAAGTTGTAAGAGACTTCTGAAATTTTCACTTTAACTAGCAATTGGTTGGGAATTATTATGCGCTTGGGTTTGATATTGACACAAATAGTTAGAAAGATAGATACAGCATTAAATGTTAAACAAATACATGCATAATAATAAAACTATATGTCATCTGAACATATTTGGAAACAAAAACCCAGTGAAAAGCATAGCAAGAAAAGCCATAAGTTAGAACAGGTAGCAGAAAAATAAGTGTGCTATTGAAAGACTAGATCTTCTAGGTGAGACTCAGATTGAGGGGGCCAGCTTGAATCAGAGGCAGTAACTGTTGGTAATGGTGGTGATTTGAGCTCAGAGTTTTAATCTCGGCTTGCTGGAGATTTCATGCCTATGTTCATTGTTTTCGTTTTAGAGAGACCTTTACTTATCTCAGACACTCTTGCCTAGGATTCTTACTGTAACTTGTCATCCATAGTTGGCCACTCAGCAAGCAACGGGACTTAAGAAGCAGAATCTGTTGTTCCAAAAAGGTTTCTGGGTAGTTATAGTACCATCAGACCTGTCATAAAAACCAAGAGCACTGATTTAAATTCTTCGGCGTGTTACTTAACTACCTTTTTAATTAGGATAAAATGTCTTTTCACCCTCTCCTATTTGAATACTGCCATTTCTGCTTTCGGGGCCAAGTTATAAATACACTGCAATGAATAGCTCTCTCTCCCTCCCCTTTCTTTCCCCACTGAGCCAGCTGCTCCTGTGTGTTCAACTGTCAGTACCAGTGCTGCAGAAGAACTTAGAGTGCTCCCTAATAACTCGGGGAATCGGTGCTGCTCATTGCTGAGGCTGACAGCTAAACACAGCTCTAGGGAACTGAACGTGCAAGAGGAGCAGAGAGAAGAGGGTAGATTGATTCTTTGAAATGCAAGAATAAAACGCCTTCAAAAATATCCATAATCCTGCTGGGGGGTGGTGTGGGTGAGAGACGGGAAATGTGTTAGTCAAAGTGGGAAAGAGAAAATAAAACTCGAATTTAAAAGTCAAAGAAAAAATAATTTACAAGAAACTATTTATTTTCGTGGAAACATGTAATCCAGGTGAAGAGAAATAGAAATCTCTGTTGTCTTCTGGGACCAGAACTGAGACATAGATTACCGAAGTTGAGGACCATCTGCCCAGCCCTGCCACAGAGCCAAGTTTTCCTTTAGAAAAGAGATTATCTGGCTGAGAAGGAGCCTACAAGTAACTCCTTGCATGGTCTGTGTGAGAGTTACTAGAATTATAAAACATTCTAACAAGAAGAATCCTCAGATAAAATTTTTAAAATTATTTTAAATTCTGTAAAAATTCACCTGACATAAAATTTACCATCTTAACCACTTTTAAGTGTACAATTCAGTGGTATTAAGTACATTCACATTCTTATGCAACCTTCTTTACCATTTATCTTTAGAATTATTTTTAGCTTGCAAAACTAAAACTCTGAACCCAGTAAACAATAACTCTCCATCTTTTTCTCCCCCCAGTTCCTGGCAAACAACATTTTACTTTCTGTCTCCATGAATTTGACCACTCTAGACATTTTATATAAGTGGAATCATACAGTATTTTTCTTTTGGCAGCTATCTTATTTCACTTAACATAATGTCCTCACAAGGTCCATCCTTGCTATAACATATGTCAGAATTTCCTTCCTTTAAAAGATTGAATTAATTATTTTTCCATCCATTTGGACACTTGGGTTGCTTCCACCTTTAGGTTATTATGAATAATACTGCTATGAAAATAGGTATACAAATACATTTTTGAGATTCTGTTTTTTAATTTTTTGAATATATACCCCAAAGTGGAATCGTTGGATCATGTGATAATTCTATTTTTAATGTTTTGTGGAAACACCATACTGTTTTCCAGAGTGGCTGTACCATTTTAAATTCCCAACAGAGTGTACAAACATTACAGGTTCTTTACATCTTCGACAATACTTGTTATTTTCTGGGTTGTTTTATAATAATAACTATCTAAACAAGAGTGAGGTATTTAAGATACAATTGACTCTAATTTCTTTATTTTGCAGATGAAAAAAATGATGGCTCAGAAAGATTGTTTCTATCTGCATAGTTATTAGCGGTACAGGAATAAAATCCCAGGTCTCTTGGTCAACAATTTGAATTCAGACCTCTAAAAGTGTTTTGTTTTGTAAATGACAGTCGACAATGCATCGAACCTGACTACAATTGTCCCTTAACTTATTTGTACACACTGACATAATTTAAACTATGGTTCTGTCGCCCTAAAGAATGTCCAGACTAAGCAGAGGAACAGGGATACATGAAAAAAACTCAAGATAAGCTACAATTTAAATACGACCTAATCAACAATGTGCATATAGTGCATATAAGTGCTGAGAACCTGTACCGTAATGAGGGTGGAAAGCATTAAAAAAATCTTTTATTAATTATATATATAAGTTAAAAGCTGATGATATAAAGTCTACAACGTAAAATATATATAGGTAGTAATATTGGACAATAAATTATGAGAAATCAAGTTACCAGAAATAGTACTGTAAAAAATGTATAGTTATTGTTGTTTTCGTTAATGTTTATAGGAAAAGATAGTGTATAGATACTAAAATGTTATTTTTAGGTTTCGAGTTTCATTTGTTCAATCAATATTAATTGAGTACCTGCTGCAAGTGAAGGACCAAGATTACAGTCCAGAACAAGACAGATAAGGCCTCTGCTCTCTTAGAGTGCCTTTTCCCATGGGAGATCACTTTAAAGAGGCAGATAATGAGGTTGTGATGAGTCAGAAATCTCAATTTGGTCATCAGTAAGCTTAATATGGCTAGCAGATGGCCAATTTTGTTTGGGATGAAAGGTATTTTTGTTTTAAGTGTAAATTACATGATATTTAAAAATGGAAATTTTGTAAAAAATCCAAATTTCTGGCTTTTCTTTTTTTTTTTAATTTCCGACTTTTCTTGAGAAGTTGCAAGATTTAGAAAAATTTCAGAAAGTTTAGTCAAATAGAATAGTTGAAAAAGCCATGATGATGAAATAATTTTATAAATAAAATTTGAAATATGAGAATTAATCTTGTTTAGTCAGTTCTGGGGAAAGAACATTCAAAACAGAAGAAACAAGAAGCCCCAAGTTCTAGAAAGTGGCAAAAATTGGAAGAGGGTGGGCCAATGAGATGTCAGATTATGTTACAAGACTTGAAAAATGTTTGATTTGACTATAAGAGTCAAAGCTATTACCAAAGAGAAACATACAGTGATTTCTTTGTTTTTTTTTTTTGTTTTTCCTAATATGGCAATATAAAGATACATATTACCCTTATTGTAAGTTAAAAAGTATTTTAAAAATACAAAGAAAAAAATGCTTTTTTTTTGGTGGATAAGTGTTTTAAATATGATTTAGAAAAGGTAAAAATAAATCATTTTTATAAAGCAAAATTACCACTGTCCTTATTGAAAATAATTATTGTCCTAACTTGAAAATCATTTTCATTCTATAAGTTTGCCCCTTGTAGCAAAGATGAGGAAGATGAGATTGAATGAGTCAGGAAGACTTATCTAAGAAAATGGCAGGAGATACTAATGCACTGGATGTCACTGTCTATACATAAACCAAACCTATCTAGTCTAAAAAGGCAAAATCAAGCACAGTCCTCAATCACAAAATGTTAATGCACTGGGTAATTCTTTGGCGACATGAAGTTTTAGAAAATTACTGTGTTTTCTACACCAAGAAAGAAAAGTTTTTGAGTCATGGGAAATGATGAAAACAAAAAAAAAATGGAAATATACAATATAAATGATAGTATTCAAAGAAGTCATGAAAATAACCTCAATGACATTTAAATAAGACTGATCCGTTCAGGCCCAAGTTGTACAATGAGCAACCACGACATTGATGGCTGAGTGAACTCAAACAAAGACCCAGGCATGAATCTAACATCTCTTTTACTGTAACAGAACTCTATGATGCTCTTGAATTATACTTCACTGACTCATAGATTCATTTATAAAGCCAGCCTAAAATCACCTTTAAAATAAATTCTGCAAAAAGAGATAACTAGATAAAGAGTTAAAATGTAAGCAATAGGCATCAGAAAATTTGTAAAACATTTCTGTCAGAGTAGAAATCAAAGTATGTAGGGACCACTGAAGAGTGCCCTTGGCCTCAGCAATAAATTGTTGAAATAGTTCTTCTTTGAAGGGAAATAATAGAGTATTAAATCAATGCAAAGGTATGAATCTAAACTATGGCTCAAGCTGAGTTTGTGGGGTTGTTTGAAATGATATTATGACATTGGATCAGTTTAAAATATATGTGTGAATTCTCATATATTCTTAAAATCAGCCCTAATGCTGACATTCAATAAAATATGAAAAGCTTATGTCTGAATAGGTGAAGAAATATGACTATCTTTTTAAAGATATGATCAGTCATTAAAGCTTAATTTTTAAATCAATTATGGGAATAAATAGAACTCTTTAAGTAATCAACAATTCATGATCAAAAATTATTTTTCAATACCCTCTTCTCTCCTTATTCAAAGAAATCATCAAGTCCTATCATTCTATCAAGTCTGAATTTTTAAAATGTCTGATTCCATTTCCTCTGCTTTATCTACCCTACCACTGCCCCATCTATGCATAACTCATATACCTAAGATATTATATAAATCTAACTATGCTATTCATCTATTCAAAGAACTTCACCTTCTATTCCTTCTAAAAAAAAAAAAAAAAAGGAAATGAAAAAGAATTCTTTAGCTTTGTGTGCAGGATAAGATCTGCTATAACCTAGCTCTTGTCTATCTCTTTTTCTAGTCTCATCTTTTGCCATTCTTCCCTCACACACCTACATTCCAAGAATATAGAATTAATTAACAAGTGTTTTGTTGAGTACCTTCTATGTACTAGGGTGGGCATGCGGTGATTCTTGCCCTTAAATGTATCATTCATTTATCAAGTAGGTGATTTGGGATTGCAAACATGGAAGAGAGAGGAGAATCCAAGTTCTGGCATGCCCTGCAGAAAGGATGATGCACTCCTGGGCGTCTCCTGGATCATAGCAGCTGTGAACAGACTGCCCATCTCAGCCAGGTATCATGGCTTACAACTTTATATTTCATAATACTCTGATCCAGCAATGTTCTTATTGAGTCAGTGTATAATAGGTAAATCATAGTAGCCATAATTAACTAATCAGAGTAGCCATAATTAACTAAATAGGCTATTTGTGATAGATACTAATCATTTAGAATATTCTTATCAACTCTGCAAAGCAAATAATTTTCCCTATTTTAGAAATAATAAACACAGAGGGTCTGAGATGTTGAATCTCATATAGCAGAAGCAGGATTCAAGCTTTAGTCTTGCCTGACTTTAAAGTCCACTCTCTTTTCATTACATTGTGTCAAAGAGAAAAAGTTTTCTAGGGTTCATATTGTATTTATTTTTAGAAGAGAAAATACTTTAATACATTTTTTTTCTCCCCTTAGCCTCTACAGCACTTTAAAAACAAAACCTCATCCTCAGTGTCTGAGTGAGAAAAATAAAAAAGGAAATACAGATATGGAAAGAAGTACAGAAAAATAAATTAAAAAGAAACTTGAAAAAAACATTCCCTAATATTAAAAAGAAGGGAGTTCGAAAAGTGATTTGACCTAATTTGAATCTTCCTGGGTGGCAGCACTACTGGCAAGAAAATGCCTGTTTAAAGGAGGTGAATGTCATGCTTCCCTTCCTGAAGTCAGGCAGAACCCATCAGCACAGTCTTACGGAATGCCTGCCAAATGGGCCTCGAGAATGACACAAAGAATGAAGAACAAATCCCTTAATGTGAGATGCCAAAGGACAACTTATGTTCTCGCATGACTCTAAAACTGGTCGTAGTATTTCTGGTCTGGAGAGAAATCTTGACAAGGTGTGGATGAAGGCTGTGTGCCCAGATGAGAGGTGCTGATGGCTTACACCACCTCTAATTTCATTTAGCACCTAAAGGGTATGCAGCATAATTCTAGTGCTGGAGAAGGCAGCCTTTATTTATATGAGGTACAAGTCCTATAAATAGTTCATTGACATTTGTAATCTATTCAATTCCATTCCTAGCTTCTATGTTTTTTATTTCATTATTGAAGAATCAGAGCAGGAGAGTCAAATATCATAGCAGATATTTCTTTTTCTGAGTGCTGATGGCTGCCCTGGGAGAGGAAAAGCAGGAATGATATTAACATGCATAGACAACTGGCACACAGGTTATTTTATTTATTTATTTATTTTGGCAGGGACATTTTAAATCAATGGAATGGGCATAGGCTTTGGAGACAGATATAACTAGATTTTAATGTGGAGTTCTCAGTTATTCTGTAACCTTAAGCAAGTTAATTAAGTTACACTGAATCACAGCATAAATGTTTACACAATAAGAATAATAAGCAGTTGATAACTTATATGAGAATATGCTTAACATATAGATGGTGCACAATAAATATTTGTGGTTTTTTCCCCTTATTTAAATAGTTTCTTGTAGGAAAAAGAGTTTAGTCATGAAAAGCTGCTTATTTAAGCATGGCATGGCAAAAACAACAACAACAACAAAACTAAGCAACTATCTGCCCTTCGCCAATTCATTTAACATCTCTGAATCTTAGTGTCAACATCTTCCAGAGAAAATTATATCCCCCAAATCAATTATGAAACAAAAGGTAAGAATAATTTTGAGTCATAATCTTTATTCAGAGATCTTTACTCATAGAGTTTGAGGGGAAAAAATGTTGAAAAAGCAAGGTACTTTGATACTATTAGGTAGTTATATTTCTTATTGGGACTAATAAATACCAAAAATAAATGCTAAAGATAAGAGATATTTGAAAAGCAGTGTTTTTCCTTTGGAAGTTGCTTCTTTCCAACATTTAAGATGATTTTGATGTGCTCTTAGATTGCTTTTTTGTTAGAATTGTTTTTATATTGACACATACCTAACCAATCCTTTGCTATTAGTACTAAAATGTGTTTTCTCTCTGAGATATAAATGATGTTCAAAGGCCAATCACTCTGTACAAATGTCACCATCCTCAAGATTGATTTAGCATTTCTCCACCTTGAACAGATTCTTGAATTAGTTATACTTGAAGACACCAAGCACATCAGATATACTAGTGTAATGCTTATAAAATCAATAAATGGTGGTCTGTGAGTCTTGTTATATCTATGCTATCGATTGAATTTTTATTATATCTGTAATACAGTTCGAAAATACAATTTGATGATATTTTAAAAAGTATTAACTCTTAAATCTCTTTAGCATAAGACCTTGACTCTTTCCTTTTTTTCTATTATTGTATAGTTTAACCTAACAAACAAAAGCCTCAATAAGACAGCTCTTGATTGTAATAGTTAGAATGGTCCACTTATATACACAGATAACTACTGAGAAGGGCTCCTTTAACTTAGAAATTTATGGAGATAATCAAAAGATTTGTAAAGATTGATTCATTTCATGCTCTCTAATGAGATTCAGACTCATATAATAAACCCTAGATAGTGGGTGGTAATTTTTTATTTATTTATTTTTTGGATTTTTGATGTTCTTTAGTTGCTTTTCACCAACAAATTGGTGATATTTATTAGTAGCATGACTAAGTGAATGATTGTGCTTGAATTTCACTCCTTTTCTGGTTCTCTTACTTCCTATTTCTCCTATATATATATAAAAAAGGACTATCAAGAATATCTTTTCTGTGTTCCAGTGTCCTTATTATCACTTCGTATGCTGAATGGAATTCACTCAAAAATACCTCAGGGTAGGCCATGTATGCAACAACTACTTTAAAGGTGGTCAGTTGACCTATTCATAATCACTCCAAGGGGGAGTAAATGCCTAATTAGAAAGGACACAACCAAATGCCATTTGTTGATTAAATGTGATTGAATATTATCAGTTTCTTAAGGTTCCGATTCATATAATCATTTTAGCAGTTTATAAGTTTGATCAACATAGAGGCCTAGCTATTTGGTTAAATTCATTTATGAAGATGGGTTTTATTGGTGAAATTTGTGACTTGACATGTATGTTAATTTATTTTGGAAATCATTATTCTCCAATAAAATTAATGTTATTCATATATGTGGATTGGCTTAATTATTTCAGAAGCAATCTATACTTTCTCATGAGCAAGGTATAAAACTCTAGCAAGCCCTTTAAGGCATACCCCTAGGATGGTAACTGAGGCTAGATGTCTACTGGTCTTGCATCACCCAATTCATCTCTAGAATATTGTCACACTTACAAGTGCCCTTCACCTACAAAATTCTAGATTAGAACCTATAAATATGGGAGACTGATGTTTCATTCATCTTAAATAGTTAGTGGTCTGAAATGTTTAATGCTTACTTGCTAACAAATGATTGTTTAATGTATGTCTGTCTGGGTGGTAGAATTTGATCTGAAACTTACTTTCATTACTGCTAGGTTGGGAAGTATAGGAAGTAGCAGCTACATAACTCTAAAACAGCCTAATAGTTGTGCGTAACTAAGTTTTCTTAGGTCACTTTGTAGCACAATATCTTAATCATCTAATTGCGTCCCTGATCAAAGTATAGTCTTTGTGAGGTAGTTATTCATTGTTTTCTATGGGATACTTTCCTTCCTCCCATAATTCTTGGACCGTGCTGAATGGCTTGGTGATCTCATAGTTCACTGACTCTAAACCAAGTGCTCTGTGTTAAAATCACATGGTTTGTGTCAGCTCTGTTTGGGATTGGCATGCTCTTTGAGAGGATTTAAGCACTTTCTAGCTGGAAGAGTCACTTCTTACTCAGGGCTAAAACTTCAAATGGACATCTTCTTATCAAATTTGAACAGTGATAGAGTAGTGACACTATTATACTCAGTTCTGACACTATTATACTCCCCGCCCTGAAGTATAGAGCTTTACTGCTTTATGGTTGTATGCCCAATGTCTGGGAGGAAAGGCAGTATGCGTGTCCATTCTCTAAATTCTATTTTACAAACTATGTAGAAATGATGTATGACATGCTGCTATATACAAATATTACATATTGTCATATATTAATTTTTGAACGGACATGCCAGAGTTCAGGTTTCCTGGAATCAGATTCTGAAACACTGAAGTTTGCAACAATTGATCATTGCTTGTGAGCTGCTCTCATGAAAGGGGCATAATATTAAGCACAGCAGCCTCTTTCTGCTGGAGACAATTTCTGGAGAAGGATCTGGCTTGTAAGCTGTCAGCAGCCAACACTCTTGGGAACTTGAAGAATAAGTACCACAGTCCTAAAGGAGGGTCAGGCTGGAGCACTACAGTATCACTTTCAATTTAGTCCCTGGTTAGGACTATTCTCAATGAGTATTAGGTCACTTTTATTTTTTTCTGAAAGCATTTTCCTCATCTGATCTTGACTCTATCTCAATTTATCCTGTGATTTCTTCAGTGCTACCTTAATTATCCGAACTTTGCCACCTCTCCTCATAAATATCATGAACTCTGAGGGGACCATAGTCATCAAGTGAATAGTAGAGTCTCCTTTTCCTGTTCAACATCAACCCAATGGCTTCCATAACTAACTAATAAGGATAATATAGAGACAAACCACAGCTGAAGAGGAAGACAGATTTTATTTCTTTTGGCTCATTGTAATCTCTGCCTCCTCTAATGTGAAGATGGAAGCAAAAGAAAGAGAATTCTACTGTGGAGTCAAGTGCCCTTGAGGAGTAAGAGAGGCTAAAAAAAAAATGTGGAAAGAGTAAGTCAATATTTTATATAACTTAGTAAATTAAAGAATGACTTAATGACTAAAAATTGATCAAAGGTGAGATAACAATCAGGAGATTAGAACTGTACAAAAGTAAAGAAAGGGAACTATGGTAGAAAAAAGGAGTTTAAAAAATGTGAATTGTTTCAAAAGAATATTTCTGGGAAACCAGAGAAAGGAAGAAAGAAGGAGCTGGACTGATAGAAGGGAAGGTAGGTGACTTCTGTTCCACTTAGGTCTCAGATAGTGTTCACCTTAGAGACTGTCCTCTGTGCTCCTGAGGTTTACAAGACTCTACATTAATGCGACTCATGGTCAGAAACAAGAGAGTGATTAAGTACAGAACTACTGCCTACAGTAAAAAGGTAATACTTTAAAAAAGTATACTATTTTCTAAAATTTCTAGATGACATTTCTAATTCTGACCTTTTACTTAAATCACTTGCAGGGGTATCTTACTAATCTTCAACTCATAGGTTCTTTTATTCATTCAAATTGTTATTGAAATGCAACTTCCACCATGAAGTCTTTCCTCATAAGAATTTTTATTTGCAGTTTATTCTAATCTTAGCATGCAAATTTAGTGACACTTTTTTACCTATCACTGTCCTGGTTTATTAAGTAGTGTGTAGAAATCTATTCTCTAGTTCTTTTCCAGCTTATCAATCCCAGAATTTTGCACATAGCTTTGATGTCAATGAACTATTGCAGAAATAAGAAAATGATAATAATGATACAGTTTGTCATTCAAAATGACATCTATTTTAAGTGTCATTTTGGCCATATTTCACAGAAAAGATTATATACTTCCCAAAAGTCAGATCCCCTTAAAGGGCCATTAGTCATTCCTCAAGACTTCTTCATTGTTAAATTCATTTATATCTATATTTGTATCTACCAATATTACTATCTATAACTATCTCTAGTTCTATAATATGCACATCTCTATCCACAGGCACAGAAATAAAGATATAAAAGGATCAGGGGCTACTCATCATCTTTAAATATAAAAGAGCAATGATCTTCACAGGCTGTCTCAATGCAGAAGAAAGTCCCCACAGAGAGGTCTGTAAACAGAATGACAGTACAGTCATGATATTTCATTCAAAGATATCAGTGTTTATTTTTAAACAAAAAGGAAAGCTCTCAAGACCCATTAGTGTTCTCTTAAACACAGACAAACTTCACCCACCCACCTTCTTTGGAAGCTGTGATAATATTCATAGTACTCTAGATCATTTCAAAAAGAATAAAATATAACGAAGAGCTGCTCTGACAAACACAGATTTTACAGAATCCTTTGGACAGGCAGCTTTGGAAATTCTTCTCTCAGGGGAAGTAAATTTAGTGGAGCTGTACTTGGGTTTAGTTTGCATTCCCCTCTCAATTACCATCAATGCAGCTGAATCAGGAGCTACACCAAAATTCCTGAGATAGCTTTTTAAAATTCTAAAATAAAAAAGAAAGTATTACTGCAGATGGAGGTGAAAGAAATGTTGGTCCAAGAGGGACAAGATCCCAGGAAGAAGGAGCCAAGGGTATGAATTATGAAACAAATGCTCGAAATACCCAAGGCAGGATACACACATTGTGATCCTTGTTTTTTTTCTTTTAATTGTTTAGGTCTGCAAACATTTTATCTGATTTTTCTTGATGTATATTAATTATTAACAGATATATAATAAACAATTCAGGTAATTATCATAATGTGGGAAAGGAACAGCCAGTTAGTGTAATACGTTTGGGAGTCCCTCATTCTTGCAAGATTAGAAAACTCCCAACAGTGTAGCCCAGGCAGCATGCAGGGGCAGAGCCCAGCTAGTTCTATATCAGCATTTAATGGTTCAAAACATTAAGATATGTTTGTAAGACACAGGCATTATTCAGCAGTGTTTCTATACTACCAGTAGATAGATCATTGCTTAGGCTTTGAGTTTTTAATAAGTAAGAGGCATTTTTACTAATGAAATTGTAAGTTTCAGAGCTGGTTGCTGAATTTAAGTAATTGCAGGAAAGCAGCTCAATTGAAGGTGGTAGTACAATCTGATATTTATAACAAAATGCTATTGAAATGTAATGGGCAAAGTGGAATAATTAGAAGTGGAGTTATTTATCTCTAATTTACTTTTCGACCTTAACTGAGACCCATAATTCCAGCCATATAAAACATTGAACTATTTTCTGAAAACTATAAGTGCTTTGTGAGGGGTTTTCAACATAGCACTAAGAATACCCATGGGAGCATTGTTAAAGTTGTCCAGAATGTGCATCATGATGCATTATTCCTCTTGTGACAGCTCTGTTCAGCAAAACACCCATGTGTGTCTATACTGCAGCAGACTTCCCTCTGTTAACCTGAGGTTCCATGGGCAGATCTAAATTGTGTCTACACAGTCAGGATGTGAGTCTGTTAGATAATAAAGCCAGTTTTTTTTCTGGTTACAGTAAGGTCTTTGAGGATACTTTAACAAGCATATAAAAACAACAACAACAAGCAAGCAACTTGGTCCACATTTTATAAACTGACTGAACAAATAGATGTCAGATTGGAGACAGTAAATGTAAAATTTGATTTTGATTTTCGATCATTCTATCACAATATAGATGTTATAATTTTACCTGAGTCCATAGTGGGTGGTACATTCAGTACTATGGATATATAGTTGGAACAGATCAGGATTCCAAGAATGACATTAACATATAGAGATGAATGAAATTTGTAAAGTTAAGAATTGGATGAAGTTAAGATTTTAATGGATTTAGGACTTTGGTGTGAGCCACCTGTAAAGCAGAGACCTGATTCTGCTTGTTACTAATTCTGTAACCTTGGACAGACGACTTCATCACCATAAAGCTCAGTTTCTGGGTCTCTCAAATCAAATTAACACTAAAATTTGCCTCAATGGCTGATTTAAAGACTTAAGTAAAGTATTATGTAACTCATTTAACATAACATCTTGGTGATAATAAGTGCTCAATTAATGTTAGCTAAACAGTATTTTAACCAGTGATTAAAAAAAAAAAAAACAGACTTTGGGTTTGAATTTCCAAATATGCAACGATCATAAAGGTCCTAGTGAAAGTGAGAGTTACGAGAGAAGTGATAGTTAATGTGTGTTCCTCTACAAGCTGGCCCCTTTAAGTTCCACTTCATAGGGCTGTTCAAGAACATAATAACGGGCCACAAACACAACCGCCCTTCAATAACATGAAGGTGAGCTGCACGCAGAAGGTGGGCAGTAGGACTACAAAGGTGCAGAGAAGTACAATGGGAGGAAACATAAAATAGCTGTTGATCACTGGGAAGTAGTAACAGCAAACAGGCAGTGCTGCGGGGACCAGTCAGAGAAGAGGTGGCTCAGAGGAAGGAAGACAACTGAGCTTCCCATGAGGCAAATTCGCTGAGCTCCAAACAGCAGGCGGCTGGGCAAGTCAACCAAAGGATCTTCCCTTGTACTCTAGCCTGGGGTACTGCGCAGGTCAGCTGGTCTTCTTTCTCCCCGCGGTTGGTATATACATCCAGACAACCACTTCTAGAGACAGCCTGGGAAAGTGAAAAGAGCAGAGGCTGTGTGTTTTTCTCAGAGCTCCACCACCTACCAGTTCGGTGAACTTGAGCAAGTCACTTGACCTCTCTATAGTACAGTACCACGGTCTATAAAATGAGATGGTATTGTCAGCCCAGCCAGCAATCAATACATGTTAGTGTCCTCTGAGTTTCTTCTCATACCCACATAATCTAACATGTGGCTTATTTATTTATATATTTTTTATTTTAGTACAGGACTCAGCGTTTAAAGCACCTGGGAATTACTGAAGTAAATCCATTGTTTCTTTGGCATGGGGACCAAGCAAATTTCCATTCTCTGTAACAGTGGGGAAATCATCACCACCCATCACTCTCTGCAATCATTTCAACTGCAGCAGAAATTGTTCCCGTTCTTTATCTTGGGATTACTTTTGCTCTGGGAAGCTCTGTAGAGCTTCAAAATTCTTGGTGCATTTGATGAATTTTGCTTTCAATCCGGATCCCAGATGTAGACCTTTTTTAAAAAATATATATATATTTTTTTTTTATTTTTTTAAATCCCTGACGACCAAACTTCAAGTCTTTTAAAACCTCAAGGAAAGCCTGCTGTCATTGGTTTTGCCCTTATCCAAATCTGTATGTACTTCCTGACCACAAATTAGGTCACGGATAAGTTTGGAGCTGCCAATCAGCCTTGGATTCATCAAGCATTTTAAACTGCTGGTGCTGCAGTACAATCGCCAGTGTGTGCCACAGATAACAGTATCATTTGCATAGTTACAATCAGTTAGTGATAGAATGCCTGAGAGGCAGAGGAGATGCGTGGCAAATGCAAAGTCACTTTCAGATTTGCATTCATTTTGGTTTTAAATGGGGAACAGAGGACCTGACTGAAAGGGGCATCGCCTCCTGTTCAGCTTGATTCTGCAGAGCCTGTGCCTATGGAGCATTTCAACTCTTTGAAAGTGCTTTGTGATCTTCCTATGAGCTATTCTTCTCAACAATATATGACATACCTAGTAGGCATTATTATCCATAATTTAGTGAAAGGGAAGTGAATCAAAAACAGGTTGAATGACTTGTTCAACACTGCAGGAAGTCACAGCACAAACAGAGGAAGAACCCACAGCTTTGTACCAGCTCCCCATCTGTTGCTAAGCCCTGTTAGCCGCATTTATTACCTGTACCCAATAATTAGCCAAACTAAGCGCAGCCAAATAAGGATATTTTATTGTTTGTTTTTTTTTTTTTCTTCAGCATCTTCTCTCTTTTGAACTTACTCATTTGACTTGCAAAACATTGTAAAAATACCACATCCCTCCTCCTCAAAAACCTCTGGAACAATAAAAAGGAGAGCCAGCTGGAGTTCATTTATTCTGAGGATGATGAGCACAAAGAGTTAATGTTTTTAAATGCTCTGATTGGTGCTGTGAGAGAAAATTGTAAACCTGGAGAGAATTGTGCTCTACTCAAATGACAAGTACCAGGATCTGATTGATATTCTCTGTAAAGTTTTCCCTAGTTACATAGTTTTTCCTTGGCACTTATGATTTATGGAATACCCTTGTATTAATTAGGCATATGCTAGTATTTTGGAGGGAGAGGTAATAAGACAATTCTCTAGCATTTCATTGCAAAATATATACAATTTATTGAAAAGACGTCATCTTAGAAACTGGGAGAAAAGGCTAAATACCTTCTTCAGGTACTATAGAGGAAAATGCTGCCATGAATAGCTAGCAATCCCCTAAATACAAAAAATAAATAAAAAAATAAGTAACTTCTTTAGTAGAAAAAAAAAAACAGTTAAAAACCACAGCATTCCCTGACTCAGCAAACAAAAGTATTTGATAAATGCACCTGCTACCTTGTCTAGAGCTGATCTAGCCTTTTCAGGGTGGCCTTATGAAGTTAAGATCTTTTTGAAGAGTAATGAACATGAGGAAAGTCCTCAATTGTTCATCATTAGAGCTCTGTATAAGGGCTTGAGGAGAAGCAGGGACTGGGATAAATCTGTGCTTTGAAACTCCTGATAATTGGTGCTCAAATCTTGGGATCTGGGTATTATTCTTGGCTAAAGTATCCGCCACATGGCTAGATTGCTATATACATTAATATGTTGAAGACAGAGTGATGCAGGCATTCATCCTTGCAAAGGGAGCTGGCAGAATTGAACTATGTATAAGCCTGACCTAGCGTGTCACTCTGAGCGATCTCTCAGTACCTCAGTTTCTCCCACATGGAATAAGAATGACAGTCACTTTTGGAGAGGGAAAATAGACACATACGGGAAGGGAGCTTATTTTATTAAATGCTGCATAACTGTAAAAGCAAGCCTACATTATTTTGCAGAAATTTAACAATATGAATGAAATTTTTGTTGAATACCTACATGTATGTAAACTCTAGGCACTTAACAAAAGATATTTCTAAACATCATAAGAACCCTGTAGACCAGGTGGATCAGAATGACCTGCGTAGGTAGCTAAAAATGAGAGCAAAAAAGCTTCTAACTCTGGGGCCTGATGATATTGCTCCAGAGGTCCTGTTTGAAGTTTTTGGATAATTCATAGGAAATCCTGAAATGAGCTTCTTTCTGTTATCTGCAATCTTTTAGTCTTGCAGCCATCAATCAATTTTTATTAATACAGCTACAACCAGGCATATTGGATCTTCCTTACATTTGTTGTTTTTCTCTAAGACTCAAGTGTGTCATTTTAAGGCATCCTGAGCCATCCCACCACAGGTTGACAGACACCTTGCTATAAATAAGAGGATATTCTCTCTCCCCTCTCCACTCCATCAACTACAGATTCTTTTATTTCCACTTTAGTCCCAGGAATGTAATAGTTCTTAGAGCCTAGAGCCATAGGCTCAATGTACATATGTAGTATATCAGATAAGTCCTACATATTTTACTATTTTAGGATGATTCACTTAATGATTTGCAGCAGCCACAGAAGTGTAGGATCAGTTTTTTTTTTTTTTTCCTAGTGTTTCCAACATGGCACAAAAACACTAGTGGCAATGGTTACTGAACCTGGCTTAGTAAGATGGTCTGCTGATGAGGGAAAGTCCAAGGAAGCTGAAATTCTTGTCTAGGCTGTGAGCAGGAGATGGTTAGAGTGGTCATTTTGTCCATCATACATATATCTAGTTGCTTAAAAAGAACTCTTAAGTATTTTTTTGTCCCCATCTTATACATAGTCATACTATTTAAGATGGAATAATTAATTTCCTACTAAGTCTAGCTAGGACATATATGCACTATATTATATTTCCCAAAATAACAAATCTGAGCTGCATGATAATAAGGTGATTCAAACTGTAAATTCTAGAGTTAGTTGCTAAAATCCTTAGTTGCGATGTTTGGGGAAATTTCCTTTATTTCTTTGCCTTTTGCTTCTTTCTCTGTAAAATGAAATAAAAAATGAATCTACAATATAGGGTTGTTTGGAAGATTAAATATGATAATATGTATATAAAGAGCACATCACATCTCCCAACACATACTAAACACTACATAATTGTTTTTATAAATACATTTATACACATGCATATAAAAGTCACACATAAGGTAAACAGTGAGGTAGGATGGATACTTCCTATAATAAATTTACTCCATCACAGTAGATTTTACTGTTCTCATCTTATCCATGAAGGAAAAGCCTAGATAGATTAAAGTGGCTTCCATTATCTCGCACAACTGGTTATTGATCAAATAAAAGTTAATTCAGGATTTTGATGCTAACTTGTTTCTACATGTAGTTTCCTTAAGCCACCATGCTCTGCCTCTAACATAGCCCTCTCTGCTATACAATGATTAGCATGGACAAAAAACAAAGAAAGTAAAGAAAGGAGAGAGAGAGAGGGGGAGAGAGAGAGAGAGAGAGAGAGAGAGAGAGAGAGAGAGAGAGAGAGAGAGAGAGAGAGAGAGAGAGAAAGAAAGAAAGAAAGAAAGAAAGAAAGAAAGAAAGAAAGAAAGAAAGAAAGAAAGAAAGAAAGAAAGAAAGAAAGAAAGAAAGAAAGAAAAGAACAGAACTTCATGAAAACTGCTTTCAATTTTATCACTTCTTCTTTCTACAGTTCTTTATCACCAGTCATCCCCTAATTATCCTGGACAACAGATATGCAAGACTAGTTCCTTCCAACTGATTTTTTCCTGCAGGAAAGTTACCATTCCCACAGCTCTAAGTGGATGTTTCCAAGTAGCGTCCCATCCTATAAAAACTGGTAATATTAAAAATAATTATTAAAGACCTACATGTATAATATCCAAAATAATGAGTCAATAATGGCAGAAGAGGAAAGGAGAAACTGGAATATCAGAAGGTATTTGGTTTTAGCTGAAGAACTCTTCTCAGATGCTTGTGTTTCTCCCTGTTTAGGAACACAGTGCTTTCCTTTTCATAAGGTTGTTTTATTTTGTTTTTGTTTTCTCACAGAATATTATCATAATCATATACAAAGAAATCAGTGACCCCATAACTGTTTTTTTTTTTCTTTAAATATGGCCTAGATAAACAATTCGGTTCCTTTTTAACCAATAAGCATGCATAATTCTGATTTGCCCTGTGATAGTAATGAAAATATATTTCTTTGTATAAATGAAAATCATCACTAAATATCCTTTTTATGTATAAAAATTAAATAAATATAAAAAGTTATATTATAAATATTATAATTTAATAATAAGAAACATAGTTCACATAAAATGAGTAATTAATAATAAGATTTTTAAAAACTACATAGATCCTTCCAAATCTAGTCCTGAGTGAAAAAGTTAATGCAGCAACAGATATGAGATGCCCTGTAAAACAGGATATGTTTTCAAATCGCAGATCTATCAGTTGCTACCTGTCTGAACTTGGACAAGTTTATAAATCTCTGTGCCTCATCATCTCATTTGAACAGAAAACTAAGGATAATTTCTACTTTCTGGCATTGGAGTGAGGATTAAATGGTTTAGTTCATGCAACACGCTTAAAAAACATTTGTCATAGTACACGTTTGATATAGCTTTTGTTTTTATTGCTAACATTACTACAATTAGGCACATGCTAATCACACACTGATCTCAGAATAAGCAAATCTGTGAAAATAGAAGGTAGTTTTTAATGGTGTTTTCTGTAACATTTCCAGAATAGTTACCATAAACTGTTGTGTGTTAGCTAGCTGAATTTTCAATGTATGCTTTACTGAAAATTCTTGTTTGCAAAGAACAGAAACCTACTCAATATAGCTTCGATAAAAGGGATTTTTGTAATTCTTACAAGTAACTAAGCTCAAGAAACATAATCCATTTGGGACTAAGGTTTACCAAATACTAATCCTTCAACACCCAACAGTCAATGTCATTTTAATTTCTCGCCGTATCTGCTTCATTTTCTTCAACCTCCCAACCAGCTTTTTGATTCTTCCTTCTCTTGTAAATAGCCCAACACTCACACTACCTTTGATTTCTTACTGGGGATTTCAAATCCAAGTACCACTTGATATCTCAATATTTGTATTATCAGAAAAAATTCTGGTTGGTTTTGGGTTATCCAACGGATTGTGATCCATCTGGGCCTAATCAGCCAGGGTCTGGGTTAAAACATGGATATAGATGCTTCTTCCAGAGGCTGTGGTAAAACCAAGTAATAAAACTTTTAAAGCAGAAATGTATAAAACAAAACAAAAAAAGTTTTTTTACCTTAAGGTTTTTATTTAAAAAAAGTTATATTTACATCTAACTATTTTCACATATATATTGGCTATTTTCACATAAATCTTATTTATACATATTGTAAGCTTTAATAGAATGTGCAGTAGTTCTAGTTTCCCCATTTTATATAGATCTGTATCATTCTTATTGACTTTACTTAATGAAATATTGGCTTTCCAGTGTCATTAGTATTGATCTTGCTGAACGTGAAAGTGACTGTTAACTCTCAAAATCATCTGTAAATATTTAGTCATTCCTATCGATACTATGAAAAATAGATAAAGTGCTTATTTCCTTTCCTACAATAATATCATTTGACTGTAAGTGGAAGAAATCCATATCCTCATGGTAACTAACTAACTAACTAACTAACTAAACTCTGGATCTATATAAGGGACTACTTATATTTAAATTAAAGAATTAGGGGTTTAAGAATCTAAAAATAAAGTTTTGTCTTGAGGTGTTATTTTACCTCACTGCTAGCAATAGACATTTGAAAGTATCAATGAGATGTAGTGGTCAACATTATAGCTGCTTTGTTTGACAATATTCAGAACCCCTTTCCTTCTGGGCACACAATAGAATTGCCCTTTGGGCCCTGTATAGTCAGGAGTGGTCATGAGACTCTTTTGTTACTTAAATATTAGCAAAAGTGAAATAGTTTAATTGAAAGTATTTAATAATACTTCAGTGTTTAATTTCTAGGTCTTTCCTGCCTTTTGAGGTTGATTGTGGAAGAGGTCTCATTAAAATTCGAAGGTAGCTGCTCTGGACTCATAGATATCTTTGAGTATTTGGAAACGATGTTTCTTTTTGTTAAGTCACTGAGATTTGGGGTGTTGTTTGTTACCACAGCTTACCCAAACCCATCCTGACTTATTAGCATACCTGTAAAATATTGATGTTCATTCTTTTTTATTCTTTGGCTGAAAGCAAAGGTTTACAAAAAATACCCAAAGACTTTCTTTGTATCAAAATGTGGCCAATTTTTGTCCATGTAAACAATTAGAAATGAGAAACAATAAGAATTAATGTCATAAAACTCAGCCAATAATTTCCATCTCCTCCCTAAATTAACATTTATTCAAGGTCAAGGGTCAGTGGAATGGACAGTTACTGTTAAACTTCCTCAGCCCATAATCTCTAATAGTTCCTAGGAAACAAAAGAAAATGGCTGAAAAGTAACTCGATAGTATAAAGTTATTTGACATTATGCTTAAAAAATTTCTAAAGAATATGTAGATAAAAATAATTGAAAGGAAATATATAAATGTCAAAAGTTCTGTTAGAGTATTATTCCAGTTAATATATTTTTATAATTTAGTCATATTTCTTCCTTCCTTCTTTCCTTCCTTCCTTTCTTCCCTCTCTCCCTCCTTCCTTCCTTCTCTCCCTCCTTCTCTTTTCTTTCTTTCTCTCTTTCTTCTCTTCTCTCTTTCTTTCTCTCTCTCTCTCTTCTTCCTTCCTTCCTTCCTTCCTTCCTTCCTTCCTTCCTTCCTTCCTTCCTTCCTTCCTTCCTTTCTTCCTTCCTTTCTTCTTCTTCTTCTTCTTCTTCTTCTTCTTCTTCTTCTTCTTCTTCTTCTTCTTCTTCTTCTTCTTCTTCTTCTTCTTCTTCTTCTTCTTCTTCTTCTCCTCTTCCTCCTCCTCCTCCTCCTCCTCCTCCTCCTCCTCCTCCTCCTCCTCCTCCTCCTCCTTCCTCCTCCTCCTCCTTCCTCCTCCTCCTCCTCCTCCTCCTCTCTCTCTCTCCTCTCTCTCTCTCTCTTTCTTCTTGACTTAAAACAACACGTATTTAGTAGTTTACAGTTTCTATGAGCCAGGAGTCTGGGCCCAGCTGAGCTGGATCTTCTGCTTCAGAATCTCACAAAGGTTTAAGCACAATGTCAGCCAGAAATATGCTTCCCTCTGAGGCTTGACTGAGGAAAGATCTGCTTCTAAGCTTGTGTAGTTGTTAGCATCATTCAATTTCTTACAGGCTGTTGGACTGAGGGCTTCAACTTCTTGCCAGCTGTTGGCCAAAGGCCAATCTCAGTTATTAGAGTCCTTCTTCACTTCCTCCTTTGCTGTGCCTCGTTAGTTCCCAGAAATTCACTTTCCACCTGCTCTGGGCCCAAGGAAGCTGACTTCTATGGAGTATATCAGTTGAGCCCCTTTGCCTTCCAACTTCTGGGAGGCACTGGCAGAAAATGCAGACAAGGAAGGGATTGAGTTTATGTTTCAATGACTTTGACTTCCTCCCTGCCAGGCCTTGAGTTGGCAATTTTTCTAAGCACAGAATGCAGCATTTTTAAACCTGATTGTCTTCAGCCCCAGCTATTGTCTCTGGATCCTGGTAACTGCTTTTTCCTCTTGCCATTCAGACAAATCATGGTAGTGCATGCCCAGTTTATTGGTCCTGAGAGAGTTCACCATTCTGTCAGTTTCCTTTAACCAGCTCACACCTTGAAAGATATTTTATTTATTACACTCTATTTCCCTCATTTGTCGGTGTCATTAGTTTCTCCAGGGCCCTGATATAACATCCTTTTAGAAAAAAATAGCCTAACCTTAATCTACTACTCAGTAGTAGTAATCACTATTTTTTTCCTACCAATATTTTACCCCATTGTTTTATTATGATAAAATATATATAACATAAAATGTACTATCCTAACCATTTTCAAGTGTACAGTTTAATGGTATTAACTACATTTGTATTTTTGTGAAATTATCACTACCATCCATTTCCAGAACTCTTTTTATATTGCACAACTGAAACTCTATAACCATTAGACCATTACTTCCCATTTCTCCCTGCCTCAGCCCCTCTCTCTCTCCAGCAGCCCTAATAATATCTCATATAAATGAAATCATAAAGTATTTTGTGTGTGTGTGTGTGTGTCTGCCTGGCTTATTTCACTTAGTATAATGTCTTCAAGTTCTATCCATGTTTTGACACATGTCAATCCTTTTAAAGGCTGAATAGTATTCTTTTCTATGTAGATAATACATTTTGCTTTTCTATTTATTCATCTATAAACAACTTAGTTTGCTTCCATGTTACAGTTATTATGAATAATGCTCCTATGAGCATGGTTGTACAAATATCTCTTTGAGATCTACTTTCAATTCCTTTGAGCATATACCTAGAAGTTAAATGTCTGGATTACATGGTAATTTTATTATTTTTTTGAGATACCACCATACTGTTTTCCACAGTGTATGTGTCATTTTCTATTCCCACCAATAGTGTCCAGGATTCCCAATTTCCACATCTTTGCCAACACATGTTTTTGGTCTTATAGGTCTATCCAGATTTTCTGTTTCTTCATGGTTCAGTCTTTTCGGTTTTGGGTTTCTAGAATTGTTTCCATTTCATCTGGGTTATCCAATTTGTTGTATAATTGCTTGTTGCAATCTCTGATAATATTTTAATTTCTACAGAATAGGTAGCAATATTCCCACTTTCATTTCTGATATTAGAAATGTGAGTCATCTCTCTCTTTTCTTTGTTCGGGTAAAGATTAGTCAATTTTGTTGTTGTTTTGGGAGAAACCGATTTTTGGTTTAATTGTTTTTCTCTATTATTTTTCTTTCCTTTTTTTCATTTTGTTTCATGTGCTCTAATTCTCATTATTACCTTCCTTCTGCTAGATTTGGGTTTAATTTGTTCTTTTCTATTTTCTTAAATTGTAAATTTAAGTTAGTGATTTGAGATTGGTTTTGGTTTTTAATATAAGCATCTATGACAATACATTTTCACTTCGCACTGCTTTCACTGTGTCTATAAGTTTTGATGTGTTCTGCTTTTGCTTTCATTAATCAGTATTTTCTAATTTTCCTTGTGATTTTTCTTTAATATATTGGTTATATAAAAGTATGTTGCTTAATTTTCACAAATTTGTGAATTTTCCAGTTTTGTTTCTGTTATTGATTTCTAACTTTACCTCATTGTGGTCAGAGAAGATACTGTTTTTGACATCTATATTTAAAATCTATTAAGATTTAATTTGTGGCTTAACATATGGTCTATCCTGGGAAAATGTTTCATGTGCACTTGAAAAGAATACGTATCTAATATTGTTAAGTAGTATGCTCTGTATACGTTCATTAGATATAGTTGGATTTATTGTGTTTTTCAAGTCCTCTGTTTCTTTACTTATCTTTTGTCTGGTTATTCTATTATTGAAAGTAGGATATTCAAGTCATCAGCAATTATTGTAAAACTATTTCTGTCTTCAACTCTGCCAATTTTCACTTATATATGAATGGTCTGTTATTAGGTACATTAATATATGTATAACTATTATATCTTTCTTTATTGAACCTTTTATTAATATACAATGCCTTTTTTGGTAACCATTTTTTATTTAAAGTCCTTTTGTCTTATATTGGTATAAATACCTCTGCTGTTTTTTGTTTAACATGCATTAACTTTTTCTATTATTTATTTTCAATCTATTTGTGTCTTTGGATCTACTGCTGTAGATCCAAATATATATGCCTTGGATCTATAGCATATATTTATACCATGTCCTTATTCTTCCAATCTATGTCTTTTTATTTAAAAAAATTAATCAATTTACATTTAAAGTAATAACTCATAAAGAAGGACTTGCTTCTGTACTTTTTGCAGTTTTCTATATGATTTTTAGCTCCCCCCCCCCCAATTTACTGCATTAATGCTTCTTTTATGATCACATAACTTTTTGTAACAAAACATTTAAAAATTTCACATTTTTTTGTATGTATATATTTAGCTGTTTCCTTTGTGGTTACCATGGGGATTACATTTAAAATTTTAAAGTTATAATACTCTAATTTGAATTTATATCAGTTTAACATAAATAACACAAAAAATTCTGCATCTTTAATACCCCTATTCCCAAAATTTTCACTTGTTGATTTCCAAAAATTTCATCTTTATACAACGTGTCCAAAAAAAAAAACCTAATAATTTTAATGCATTCGTCTCTTAAATTATGCAGGAAATAAATTGTAAAGTTACAAACCAAAGTTTCAATACTAGTCTTTAGACTAAAAAAAATTTTAAATCTATTAGTCTCTTAAATCATGCAGAATAGAAAAGTAGATTAAAACAACACTGCTGTTGCAATAACTCTAGTTTTTATAATTGCCCATGTATTTACTTTTACTGAAATCTTTATTTCTTCTAATGGCTTTGAATTAATATCTTTATATTTCAATTTGCAAGATTCCTTTTACATTTCTTGCAGAGTTGTTCTACTGGTAATTAACCTCTTACATTTTTATTTACCTGGGAATGTCTTAATTTCTCCCTTACTTTTACAGGATTGTTTCGTTAAATATAGTCTCCAGAGAACCAAAATAGTTATATCAATCTGATTCTGCCAACACAGTTGTTATCTAAGTAGGAAGACAGATTTCTGGTGCTTCTTACTCTGCTTTCTTCTCAGAATCCTAACATTACTTTATAAATGAATTAGTAAAATGTTTAAATTAAATAAATACAATATGTAAAAAGGATGAGAGTAAAAAATAACATTGATAAAATATACTCTTAATTTTGAATACCAAAAAATTAACCTCATCAAAATTTACACCAAAATTAAATTTGCACTGAATGTTGACATATTAACATGCCGGAGATATTAAAAGTGGTGATATCTCTCAGGACTGCTAATATAGTTTTTACTGCGATATTGGGGAAAATAGCCTTTTGTTGTGGTCTTTCATAAAAAAAAGATATTCCAATATAAATAAGAAAAATGTAACCATCCGCATAATAAACATATTTTCATAAACTTTCAACTCACATAATTTTTACCACTCTTATACTAAAGAGTGAATTTCATCTGATGGCAGCAAGGATAAATAACCTGGGGAAAAAATCACTAGTTTTTTAAGCTATATTTTCAATTGATAAGGTTTACTGTCTGCTGACTTTTAGTTGTTTCTCCCCAAAGTAATTAGCCTGTGTTTCTGTATTTTTAAACTGCTGTCACCCTTTGTGCGATTAGAAATTTGAGGGGAAAATGAGCTGAAGGGATTATAGGATGCCTAGTCTTTCTCTGTGGAACAATTTTCTTAGACAAATAATCCTCTCTTATTATTTACTCAGCTGCCTTCCTTACTGAGTTATTGTTATTCTAGAAAAATAATTTTGAAAATATAAATAAAGGCATATTTTCTTTTATTTATACTTTTGACTTCTGGTCAAATAATTTGAAATTGTATGAAATAGGGTCATAAACTACTTCACCCAGGGATAGTGTTAGGGAGTTCCATTAGTGCTCATTAGGGCTACCATCAGGAAGAACCAAGAATAGTCTATCTCTAGGAAGGTTAGGAGAATCATTAGCAAATTTTATTGAGTAACTGGTTGTAAGGCAGAAACCTAGTTTCTCTGAGAGCATGTATAATGTTAGAATTTAATTCGGGAAATCTTCCTTTCTTCTATCAATTATTCATTCATTAGAGTCTTCAAACAAACATACTGAATACATATAATATTTGTACCTATATTAAATTCTCAAATTTGTAAAACACATTTTCTGCTGTTTACCCTTACCTGGTGCCTCTATGTTTTGATTTGTCCTCAATTCTGGACCATTCCCTTAGTCTGACTCCAGGGTGAGGTAGGCATAGGAGGGAATAGTATGGTAAACTGTTTATCATCTAGCTTGTGGATTCCCTCTCTTGTTTGGGAAACTACATATCTTATGAGTCATAGAAGAACAAGAATTCATAATAGCCTCACTTCTCCAGCTTCCCTTGCAGCTAAGATACAGGCAAGTGACATAGAGACAAGTAATACAAGGGACTAAGCCAGCAGCAACTCTTATCCAGTTTTGGCAGTATCAGAGGAGCAAGGGATACTGTTTAGATCTAACAAGAATAGGCTTTGCAAAATTGTGAGATGAGGGATATTGGAAAAATTCCTGCTTCTCTAGTCCATACCTTTTCCCTGTGAGAGGTTCTGAATCATCCAATAATCTGTAACAAACTATTTTTCTACTTAAATTAGCCATATCTAGTTTATGATGCTTGAAGTTATAAAATCTTCCTGCAAGACAGAGCTTCGTATCCTCAGAGTAAAAAGTAGATAATAAGTTGTGACCTAGGCTTGAAGAGGGCTCCAGAGAATGCAACAGTGATGGGTAATTAGTGAGTAATGAGGAGGACTTCTGGAGCAGATAATATTTGGAAATATAAGTAACCAAGCTAGAAACTTTATTAGTAGCAATGGCCATTAAGCTCTCTACACTTAGGTGATAATAACTGTATGTACCTTACTTAGTTTAGTGTTTCACAAGCTATCCCAGGGTGTTTGCTAAAGTTGTGAATTCTCAGGCTTCAATCCAAAAGCATTCTATCAAGATTTAAAATAAGCTGTTGACATATGTGTACTTTTCTTATGCATCCTAGGTAATTCCAATATTCTGGAAAGCTTTAGAAATAGTGTATTATTTCTTTGATCATCACCAAAAAACAAACAAACAAACAAACAAACAAAAAAAACAAAAACCCTGCAAATATGACTGTTCCATTTTACAGTTGAAGACACAGCTTCAGACAAGTAATTAATTCAAAGACATAAACAAGTGGTACGTTCACATTATAGACTCATGCATGTACTTTCCTGAATCTGATCTCTGCCCCATTATGTTATAACGATGCTCATCAAAGACTCTGGTAGGTTCTTGAGATACAGATAAGCTTGAGTTTACCTTCAGTTTGACAACTACTGCCTATATAATGTTTAACTTATTTAACTTTCTGGACTTCGATTTCTCATTTGGAGAATGAGGGATTATAATATCTATCTACCTTAAAATTCTTTGGTAGATAACTTGAAATAAAATTTATAAAACTTATGAAACCCAATACAGGTTTTTTTCCTCTCTTTTCTATTTTCTAGTCATCTGTGTATTCCATAATTTCAAGAGAGAATTTGTTAGTTGTTTACTAAACCAATCTCCCTCTCTCTTCTGGCCATAAGTAGATAACATTTCACAGCTTCTATTTGTTATAAACAAAAATAAGAAAATATCATTTTTCTCCAATGTCATATTGGACTCTGGTTCCAATGACCTGCTGAGTTCTGACTGATATCTACCTTGGCCCAAGGGATCCTCTCTTCTCGCTCTCTACCCAGTGCTACTTGAATGTAGATGAAAGTGGAGCCAAAGTTGGAAACAGCCAGGTCTCTGGATATGACTGCATGGAGTCACAGGTGAATTATACATGAGTAAGACATAAGCCATCTTTTTGTTAAACTATTGAGATTTATACACTTATATGACCCAGCAGCTAGTTACCCCGATTAAAAGAGAGAAAAATGCAAGTACATGCAAGTTTTGTAATTTTAAAAAAATTTTGTTTTTTAAATTGTGTTTAAGATTGCAATTTAATCAACTGTGCATTGATTATGGTCATGAATGATCGGGTTTCTCTCCAACATGGCCAAAGCCACTATCTTACCTGTGATATGGGCACACCTGAACCTATGACACAGGAAACTTGAGCAGCTAGAGGTCAGTCCCCATGGCCTCAGAATCAGGCTCATTATTCCTGTAAACACTTAATACTTCACTTCCTGGGTCTTGGATTTTCTCCTCTCCTCCCCCATTACATTACTGAGCCCTTGACATTTTTCTCTCAGTTTCTTTACAACCCAAACTTCTGAATTGATCCTTACAAACTATTGTGAGACCTCTTTATCACAAACTTTCCCAAGATCCTAGATCTGTGACTTGCTTTGCCAAAAATATTGGAACTAGCATAATGGTTACCAAGGTTTATGGTATCCAGACAGAGCCTTCTAATATAATGTTGATTGTCCATATATTCTGTAATCCTCTTATTTTTTTTTGTTGTTTTTTGTAAAGAACCCATTCTTCAGTGTTCCAAACCCACCGCCTTTGGAACCAGAACACTGGTTCCAACCACATACTGAGCGTTTAAATGCCCGAAGTCCCAAAAAGTACTCTTCTCTATACATGGGCCAATGGAAGAGCTGCTCCTCTGATGACCTGGCAAACAGAGGAAACTACCTTCTAGTCTCAAGTTTCATGTTCACCTAGAAACCTGGAATGCCACACCATTCTAGATTCTAGGTTTTCAGGAACTAAAGTCATACTTCTGACCTTCAGTCTTGGAGGCTAGATTTCCTCAATTTATTTATTTATATTGACCTGTCTGATCAGAAGTTCTCCTTTTTTTGCCTGCCTGATAAAATTTTGAAAGCTGGTAATAATTTCCTAGGCTCCAGCTGAGAACTACAAAGATAGAAAAAGTAAAAGATTCTGACTCTGTCCTCCTGAAGCCAATATTCTAGTTGAGGAGAAAAGTTAGGAATATTCAAACCAACTGGACATGTGCAGTGAAATGATGATAAACATAAAGTATTTGACAAGACAGAACAAACTTATCGGTCTAATAAACAAAAAGAAGCCATTGAAAGTAAGTTCTGCAAGAACTGAGGAATATGTGAGACAATGTCATTCATGGAGGCTGAATAAAACTGACCCTGAATGACATGTTTTATAAAGTATATCTTATTTTTAGCAGATTACATGCATTATATAATATAAATATTGAAGAAAATCTAAGCGATCGTATCAGGATATTTCCCTAGTGATTGGCACTGCTCTTTTTCACCTCTTACAGATGCCTGATTGAGGCTGACATGCTGGGAGGTGGAAGGTAGAATTATTTTTCAAATCTTGAGTCCCTAAGACACACAGATTCCTCTCCCTGCCTTAAGTTTTATTTTATCTGTATTTCTAAAATCACTCTACCTGCTTGAGTAGCGCAAAATTTAACTTGAGCTTTAAAACTCAAACAAATAAAACTCTATTAAATTATCTCAAGGTGCAGACTGTGCCACATCAGGTAAGCCACAGTTTCACAGCTGCACGTACCTGCGTGGAACTCAATTACACTGACCCCAGGAGTCTCTTTCAACACTCCCTTCATCACTCTTCCTTCACTCAATGGGTTTATCACTACCTCTGACCCTTTGATTAATGGTTTATGCTCGATGATTCACCTCTTATCACAGCCAGGCTCTGGGAACCAAGAGTCTAATGGAGGAAACCCAGACTTCAGCTTGAACAGTTTTTAACCTTTGTCACTCAAACCATTTATAGTGACATCCTCTGTAATCTATCCCTACTAATCTCAAACCATCTTCTTTCTTCTAATGTGAGCTTCTAATTTTCTGCTCCTTTAAAGATCTTCCACCCACTTGAAATTTGCTCTCTTTATCACTCTGTCTGTCTTCTATTCAGATCACTTACTATCAGATATCAAATCCTTGGGCCATCCTCAGCCACACAAAATTCAAATTACCATGGGAGGTTTTATTTCTTGATATAAAGCCTAGCATTAACACCCTTTGTTCAAAAATTTTATTAAAGATCAAGATCTTTTTCCTGATGTAAATGATTTTAGGAAGACTTTTTCTTTTCTGTCATAGACTCATTCTATTTATTTTTAAGCCTTGAAATCCACAACACCCCAATACCCTCAAATATTAAAAGTTAAATATCACTGCAGTTATGTAAGATTTGCAAGTAATAGATGTCATCTTTCTGCTTAATGCTATGCAAATCTGTCTCAGATAAGTTTGGAATGTCCCCAGAACAGGAGATATAACAAGAATTGAGGAGAACTCTGTAACCTTATCTTGAGTGGTAGGAAAAGTACTTAAATGTTCAGATGTGGAAAACCGCCCCAAAATAACCTTTTATGTTCCCACTCTCTGCAGAAATATTTCCTAAAGCTTAGTAGAGCTAGGTAGAAATGGGCTCTGGATTAATTTTGACCTTCTGTGGCAATGCATTTTCAAGACCAAGAATTTATGTGTGCAGAATATTAAATGTCAAATGCAAATATGAAAATGGAGCTACAGTTTCAGATAGTCCCTAATTGATACTGAGCAGAGTATTCCCTTTAAATGTTAATGAAACTGTTGTAATTACTAAATGACCAAAACAGCTCAGAAGCCAGGGTTCACAGCTGTAAACCATTACTTGTAAATTACTGGCACAGGCCCGCATTAGCAGATGGCTCGGCCCATGGAAGAAAACTTTCTCAAGATGCTTTTCTTCCAGGCCCAGGCTCAGGAGCAAATTAGATGAGCATATTAGAGAAGGCCAAAGTGCCTCTTTGGACATGTCGCTGGAGATAAGCACCTTCTTTGATCTTCTTATTTTTTTTCATTACATTCTTTTTGGAAAGTGCTGAATATGAGAGAACACAAAGTAAAAAGAAGGAGAAACTGACGGAGCTTATAAATATTGCACGAAGGTTCAGATATGCGCATTTCTGCTGGCTTCTTAAGGAGCAATGTGTTTCCTACATCCTGAAGCAGATGGACATGCTGGGGTGGAGGTAAATAATGAAGGGGGAAAGGGAGTGTGTATGTGTGTGCATGCGTGTGTGTGTGTGTGTGATGGTGAGACCTGCTAACGAGCCAGTGGCAGAAAAGCAATTAGAAGAAAAATAGTACATTTGAATGGGCTTAGTACCCTCAAGACAGAGAACATCTATAAAGCTGTGTAAGCAAAACTGTGCAGTAGAAACAAGCTATGTCTTTATTAGAGAAGGCCTGTGGCGCTCCACAGCTTTGTTCTGTAAATTTCATACCAGTTTTGCAAACTCTCTGAGGTTATTAACTTTAGAAGAGATTTTTTTAAAGAGTTGGGTGAGTCCTGCAGTTGAGCCTTACATTAATTTGAATGAAAGATTAATTAAGACATCTGGCAAGAACAGGAGGAAGGAGTTTATCTTATAATGTATATTAGAAACTATCCTCAGAATAAAATGATTTTTCCTCACAATGAACTACTCTGTAGAGAAAATGTTTAAGGGAGAGTTGTTTACAATCAAACCAGAGAGGACTGGCAATTCCTATCTCCTGAACAGTTTGAACCCCAAAGTAATATGGAAAGCAGTTATTAAGATTTCAAAATGTACTTTCATATAAAAAGAATGTTATAACTGCGTCTAAGTTTAGAGAAAATATCAGATTAATATAAATAATTTGACCCCATGTTTGGAGAAGGGATAAAGCATGGAGGTGTAGGGTATGAATCAGGATGTGGGTCAGAGTTGCCCTAAAATCATCAGATATGAAAAATTGAGACATAAATTTTGAGAATTTTGTCAAGGTAATGCATAATACTGAACTTTCCAGGGTATTTATGTTTTATGTCTGAAACCTATGAGACCAGAATAATCAGAGTTAGAACTGGCCCATAAAATCAGTAATGAATGATTAATGTGTTGATAGAGTATCTTTTTGAATCTAGATCCCGGAGGTACAGTATTGCAAGAGCATGATGAAAAGACTCAAATTCTTCTTCCTGGATTCAGAAGCTGTTCCAGGCAATATTTTGAGCTATCTGATGTTGACCTTCAGTTTTTTGACACTTTTCTGTCTTCCTCATTCACAGGCACCCTAGAAACAACCCACCCCAAGGTTGGGTTGTTTCTTCTGCTCCATAATCTCAGCCTTCCACCCAGGTCTGGTAAACACAATCTTTACTTTCTTCTTTCTTTCTAGACTTTGCTCCTTGCACAGGAGATAATCTTCGATATTTTTAAGAAGAATGCAAGCAAGTGTCTAAAAAGTTTAATCTAATTTATTACAAGAGATCTTCAATGAATCTTTAACTCTTTCAGAAATGGAAAGCATTTTTAGAAGTGGAACATTATTCAAATGTGGTGAAGTTTCTAAATTCAAGAAGAACTGTATTCATAAACCTGGCCTTAATACCTACTAACCTGTGTAAACTTAAGCATGTTACTCAACTTATCTATACCTCATTTTATCATCAATATATTGGGGTAATAATAGTATCTACTCTATGTGATTAATTCAAATAACTTGAAAGAATACATTCTCTGATAGATATTAAAATGTTCAATGAAAGTAACTCAAAAAATATTTGAATCGACACATTCAAATAGTAGACATTTTTATATAGTGAAAACAAGAGATTCAGTCGCAGAAAAGAATATTTCTTACACAGAAAACTAGTAACAAGAAACTAATCTCCTGGTTTTAATAATACATTATAATTATACAAAATGTTAGCGCTGGGGAAAGCTAGGTGATGAGTAAATGGAACTTCTCTGTCTTATTTTTGCAATTTCTTTTGAGTCTATTTCAAAATAATTTTTTTTTAAAAAAAAGTCAACAAATCCATTCTTATTTTGTCCCCTCATTTGTTTTTGAAGCAGGTTCTTGAAAGCCTTCAGATTTTTCATGTGATTCCCATGTTCACTGATATAAAGATTGGTTTCAAACAGAGAATTGTGTTGTGTGAGTGCATGTGCATACACATGCACATGAGTGTATGTTGGGGCCAGTAATACTTATATATTTGTCAGTTTTGAGATGGAAGGGTAACCATCTATGGCTATTTCAATTGATCGTTTGTCAGGGGAAAAAAAGAGTTTATTTTTGTATACTCTCTTAGAATCTGAAGGATTTTACCCAAAGATGTTTTAACAGTTAACAGGCTGCAATCATACAAGCATGCTTAGTCATTTTAAGGCCATGAACCTTTTTGAGAATTTAACGAAAGCTATGAATGCTTCCCAAGAAAATGTGTTAAAATAAATTTAAACTGTTGGAGGCTGTGGAGAAAAGGCAACCCTCGCACACTGTTGGTAGGATTGTTAAATAGTACAACCACTATGGAAAACAGTTTATAAGTCCCTCAAAAACTTGAAAATAGAACTACCACTTGACCCAGGAAGTTCACTTCTGGGTATTTATCCAAAGAAAACCAAAACACTGATTTGTAAAGATCCATGCACCCCTATGTTCATGGTAGTGCTATTCACAATAGCCAAGATATGGAAGCAACCTAAGTGCCCTTCAATAGACAATTGGATAAAAAAGTTACGATACATATATACACTACAGTGGAATATTACTCAGCCATTAAAAATGAAATTTAACCATTTGCAACGACATGGATGGAACTTGAGGGTATTATGGTGAGTTAAATAAGTCAGGCAGAGAAAGATAAATACCATATGATTTCACTAATATGTAGAATCTAAGAAACAAAAGTAACAAACTAAATGAAAACTGACTCACAGATACAGAGGACCAGCTGGTGACTGCCAGAAGGGCTGGGTAAAAAGGTGAAGGGATGAAGAAGTAGAAATTAGTAGTTATAAAATATTCACAGGGGTATAGAGTACAGCATAAGAAATATAGTCAATAGTGTTGCAATGGCTATGTGCAGAGCCAGATGGGTACTAGAGTAATTGGGGGTAATCACTTCATAAACTGTAAAAATGTATAACCATTGTACTGTACACCTGAAAAAAATATAAAATAGAACTTAAAAAAATGTTTAAATAAAATAAATTTAAACTAAATGGCATAAGCATTTTATCTCTATTGTAAGTCACTGTATGCTAGTAACAGTAATAGATGTGGGGGTGGCAGAGTGTAGGGTGTAGGAAAGAAATGAGATAAACCTTGTCTCTCTCCAGTGAGAAAAGGAATAGTAATGAGACATTATAATGCAACAAGACTGATGATATTTACTGGGAGTACAGTGTTCTCTGTCATACAGGAGGGGCATCTAGGCCAGACTTGAAAGAATCAAGAAAGATTTCCAGGGAAAATGAACTCTAAGTTGAAACGTGAAGGAGAAGTAGGCATTAGTCAGTTGATGTAGAAGTTTTTAGCATAAGAAGTAGATCATTGGAAAGTGTGGTTACAAGAAAGAGTAGTTGCAGAACTCTGAGCAGCTCAGAAAAGCTAGAATATGAGATACGAAAAAGAAAGGAGCAATGGATAACATTGGGAAAGTGAGCAGGGGCCAGACCATGCAAGACCTTGCAAACCCTGTTAAAAAAATCTTGACTCTTGAAGAACATTGGAGAATTTCTGCAGAGTTTTAAGTAGAGTTAAATTTGCATTGTAGAAAGCTTACTCTAAGCTCTCTGATGAATGGACTAGGTAGGGGAAAAACTGGAATGAGGGAACGCAATAATAAGCCAAGTGCGGCAACACAAAGAAGAGATAACAGTGTCCTGTACTCTTGGCAAGGAACATAAAGAGAAATAATTGGATGTGTGAGATATTTGTAAGAATTAGAATGGATATAATTTTATTTATTTGGATGTGAAAGGTAAAAGAGAGAAAAGCTGGGCATTAACCCAAGATTTCAATTCAAAGTCACTGAGTTGCTGATGGCACCCCTCATTTAGATAGACATCAGAGAAGAAACAAAAGTTTGAGTAAGAAGAGATTGTTTTGGGCTATTTGAATTTCAACTTCGATGGGCTATCCACGTATCCAGTGGGACATTTAGATATGCAGCTCTGGGCTATGGAAAGACATACTAGAACTAGTATGATTTGAAAATAATTAAAGCCACAGCAGTAGATGAGATCATACAAAAGAATGATAGAACTTTAGTTAATTAAGGTAAAAGCTAAATCATTGCAACAAAAGGACCTTATAATATCCTTACTTGGAGGAAAAAGATATTCAGTTTTCTCTCCCATAACAGCCCCAATGTGATGAGACCAAACTGATAGAATGGCTGAACTTTACACAAGCATTTAGAGACACGTATATCTGGTCATTCTGCCATTCCATAGGTATTATCATTACTGTGGCTGAACCTGGAGTATGTACATGTCTGGATTTCAGCCATTTGTAGTAATTGCCATTATAAATGCAGAGAAAGGAGAAAGAGTAGATCTTCAGATTTATATTAGTTTATAGGTTCGGTGATGAAAGTTGAGTAAATGGCTCTGTAAAGGAGAAATCAAGACCATTACTGAGAGCAAATGGTGCATGGCAGGGTCATAAATCAAATGTGTGAAGGAAGTTTTGATGGTCTCCATGGAAAACTGGAAACAAAGTCTTCTGGAGAAAGTGAGCGGCCCAGACTGCTGGCCATTCTAGAATACCTAGTTAGGTTTTGAAACCATAACTTTGTAACAGTCGTCCAAACTATTCAATCACAAAATGGTAGAAACATAACATGAAAGAAATCTTTACAAAAATTTATATTTTTTCACTTTCATGTATTTATAAAAGTAATTAAAGGCACCTTACTTAAAATTTTAAGCCATCAAAAATTTAAGATCCAAATTTTACAAACATGACAAATTCTACCCCAAAGGAAACTGCAGCAAGAATTTGCTATATCATTCAACTTTTAAAAATATGGAATGGCCATTGATTTGAAAGCATGCATATTATCTTTGACATATAATTTTGCTATTTTTGGTGGTTTGTTTGGTGGCTTCATGTGCTAATAACCTTGTTTACAAAGATACACGAGTATAATCGATGTTTTCACAAATGGCTCTGCCAGGCACATAAACATTAAAAGGAACAACTGAATTCCCTGGGACTTCTTGACTTGAAATCCTGGCTTGGCAAGTCTTTGTTCTGAAGTCATCTAGGTCACAGTCTGCCACAGCGATTCTCTCCATCAGGAAGAAGATGATCACGAATCTACGTTTCAAAATTTAAGCTATTTGAGCAGAAGTAATCTTGGGAAGGCCTCTATAATTTTCTAGAAATTTGTAGATTTTTTTTCTCTACAGAGAATTTAGCAATCCTATATCACAAAATAGTAGAAACACAGATTAACACAGACTAAAAACATGATTATTCTAGCATTTATAAATTTGGGATAGTTGCCTGATTCTAGTGTTTGATTCAGAACTGGTAACTTGGATGCAATAGTTTATTGTTTATATGGTGGTGGTTTGAGGTAGGGTTGGGGGTGGTATGTTAGTTTTGTTTTGTTTTCAGCAGCATCTGTAATTTAAGGCTTAGTCTTAAATGAATTACTTCATTCATATTGTCAAAAAATATCCTTTCCTTAACCATGATATAAATCAACTCCTCCTTAGTAAGTAATTCTGTCCCCCTACAATAAATATATATATATATGTGTGTGTGTATATATATGTATATATACATACATACATACATACATACATACATACATACATATGGGAGAAATGGGGGAGTAAGAAGGGGATGAGAGAGAGAGAGAAAGAGAGAGAGAAGGTAAAACTGTTTCTCAAAATGCAATAAGCACTTAAAGATTTTTTTTTGGAACATGTAGTAAAGAAGTTTATATTTTTCTCTTATCCCTTGACCAAAGATGCCAAAATGAAAGATTTAAATCCTTGGCTCTGATAAAGTTGATTTTTCATGGTGATAGACGAAGCTCCTTTCAGAATTGCTGGCAGAGTTTCTATGATATTGCATGCCGGTGTAGAAGGCAGTGAGTCATTATGACATGTAGAATACCTTTCTTTAAGATAGCGGCCAAACCAGATGTGTTGCCAAGCATTGCAGGTGCTCCACCTGTGTGCAGAATACCAAGATTTGTCTTCCAGTGGAAGCTTTCCTTGGCAAAGACACTTTTCACCATTTTGAAGACACATATTCTTTCTGGGTTCCAAAACAGGCTCAGAAAATGCAAATTTTTCTTTGATAATGACAGTGCTCACACAGTTGATGAAGACTAGGAGCTAGCTTCACTAAGGGACATCTATAATTTTGTTCAATTTCATGCATCATGCAAATGACATAGCTGCCTTTCCCTTCAAGATTTGCTTTAGAATAGTGGAAAATATATTAGTACTTCTAGAATGGATGATGTTTGCTGACAAAGGTAATTTTCTTTGACAGCTCAAAGGCACAAAGTGACTGAACATGGTTCTACAGAAGTCCTTCTAAATGGAGACTTATTTTGTTTTGGCATGAAGCAAACTTATGTGATGCTCTAATATATGGTTACTCTGTTGAGGAATCTAAGTCCTTGAAATATCCAATCTTAAAAGTTAAAGCTTTCTGCATAAAATAGATCCATGTCATCTGGTAATGTTCACATGATGTCCAGGTATAAGATTCTTCTTCCATTTGATTAAATTTAACTCTGGCTTTTTTGCCCCATGATTTTCAGGCATGTGATATGAAAGTAAGGATACATAAGTTCCTTAATCTTTTTTTTTTTTAATTTATGTTTGCTAACTTGAGCTGGATCTGACATCCACAGTCATAATGGCAGGATACATTTTAATATATATCAGTAGAAAGGATTCTAGAATTACAATATGACAAAGATTAGCTCATTTATTTTTTATAAAATCATGACACATCTGCTATGTGCCAGGAAATAAAGCACTGAACAGAACACACCAAAACCTCTTTCTTTATAGAGCTTACCTAGTTGTGCATCGCCAACATACACTTCCTAAATATATGGTAGCATCCACGCCACTCAGTAATTGCTTTGAGTAAAATAAAATATTAATAACAATTTACAAAATTAATGCTAAAATATTTTTTTATATATTTTCTTCAAATAATGGCAAAGAGATTAAAGGAAAGAATTGTCCAGGTTTTTAAAAATTTATTTGGTCATTTTTATAGCTGATTTCTAACTTCCTGAAACTGCTGCCTAGATCTCTAGGATCTCACAGACATAGTACATGAAGTTCAGGCACAAGGAAAAATATTCATTGTTGAAAAGTAAACAGCATATATTCAAAATGGGGAGAAAATTTCGTTTATTTGAAAGAATTAAAAGATAATGTTTTCTGAGCCTTACCTCAATAGCAATATGTTTATTGATACTACTAAACTTATTCATATTACATTGTATCATAGAGTTTCTCTTTAAGCCACCATGTTTTTTAAAGGTTTTTTCCGAGCATATGAAAAACTCCTGACAGTAACATTTTCAAGATAATTTCCAAGATATCCATTTAGTTATCATATATCTCAGAGTCAGCTTGGGCTGCTATCACAAAATACCATAAACTAAATGGCTTATCAACAACAGAAATTTATTTGCTCATAGTTCTTGAGGCTGGAAAGTAGAGATATTGGTGCCAGCATGGTTAATTTTTGGTGACGCCCTCTCCTCTGGGTTATAAACTTCTGACTTCAATGTCCTCACATGGTGGAGACACTAGTTCTCTGGCCTCTTCTTATAAGGCACTAATTCCAATCATGAGGGCTCACCTCGTGACCTAATTATCTCCCAAAGGCTCCCTTCCCAATACCATCACACTGGGGATTAGATTTCAGCATATGAATTGCGAGGAGGGCACAAACATTCAGTCCATAACCTCATGGCAAAACTACTTGTCTTTGGAAAGGTTTGTAACCCCCATAAATTGCTTCGAATGAACAGCTTTCCTTTGGAGCCAACCTAATCTTGCCTCTCTGTGTAACTTCGACACTATGTATAAGTTAAACTGTTTCAGTCACTGCCTTCAAGCTACGAAGTCCTTTTATTGTGCTAAAAAAAAAAAAAAAAAAGAATAAGTACAATTAAGTTTCTACAATAGTCTCCAATTAGAAAGTAGAAAGACAAAACCAATAGTTGTTAAAAAAACATCTGCTCTTTTGTCTGCCCAATGCAGCTATTCGCCACATATGCACAGGCCTCTCACTCATGTGTTCTAGGAGTTTCCTTGCCCCACTGCTAACTAGATATTTCCAAAGGAAGTTTTCATCTTTTTACAGATTCTGAATCACCTGTTCGTGTGATTATTGTTAATGGAGTTACAATCTGATTTAGGACCAATACATATCTTGCCTTGGGATTTATAAATTCAGGTTTCATATATTAGGAAACTTAAATGTGGAGACTGCCAGTAACATTGTGTCTAGCAATCGTGAGAGAAGTCAACAAAAAGAGAAGCAGAGTGTAGACGATAAATAACACTTATTCCCCCAGCCCTTACTACAACTCTGCACTTCCCTTTGTTATGTTAGCCAATAAATTACCCTTGTCTGATAGAGGTAGTTAAAGTAAATTTATGCCACGTGCAGTAAAATTGTAAAATTGTTCTGATCATTCAATGGTTCATTGATATTTCAGTTTGTAAATGTGATTAGTTACCTTATCACTAACAGATTATTGTATCAATGAAATAAGTCTATTTTAGCATTTACATGGTACTTTTATATCTAATAGATGCTAAATCTATTTTTAGAATGTTAAATGTTATATTTTAAAATGTAATTTTACATTATATTGGAAATAATAATGACAATAAATTATATAGAAATAGAAAAAAGGAATGTTTAAACAAAAATTTTCAAAAAACTTCAATGGAGAAGAAAATATGTTTTAAATTAAAAAAAAATGATTCTTAGCCTAAGCATAAGAATGATATAACTTGGATTAGAATCATATTTTTACATATATTTAAGTATCTATTTTTTCAACAAGATTATAAAATAATGGATCTCTAAGGCCTGCACATCTATGAAGTTGTAACATTTTTTTTAAAAAAAAAACACATCATTGCCAAAAGAATATTGATCTTACAGATACATTTCACAATATCTACCATTCATCATCATTTTGAAACTGTGCAAACTGAGAAAATAATTTCTGTACATTATTCAGAAAATTATAAAATTCTAAATTGCTACATCTGTTTTTCCTCCAGGTGTAGTAGAGGAAAAATAGTTACTTTCGAGACGGACCACAGAATTTCATCTGGGAGAACATTGATGCTAAAAGAATAAAACAGTGGGTGTTTTGGTCACTAGATGAGCTCCTTGAGTGGAGTCTGTTAATATGGGGTGAGAAAAGTATCAGGGAAACTGCTCTGTGTAGAAAAAGGAACAGCTAGCTATTTGGTAGTTGGAAAATGGGGAAATATTCATACTAGCAAAATATGACAAAACTGTTAGATGATGTTGAGTGAACATTTGAGGCAAGTAATCCTGCTTTATACAATGGCAACTCAGGTCTTTATGTCTAGCCTTGCTTGGTCCGGGAAGATGGCTTAGTCCATGAGACGCTTCAGGTTAGTTAGAGGTTTGTCCAGGGAGGTAAAGACGTGCAAATGAGACCATGACAGTACCTATGCATAAAGAAAAAGGTTAGGGTCAATGGGATAAAGGTCTTAATGACGCTTAAAGAATATTTTCTATGCCGATACTAGAAAAATAAAGAAGACGCATTCATCCGCCAACAAATGGTTATTAAGTACTATGTTTCCTTGAAATGGTTATTAAGCACGATGTGCTTGCCAGGTAATCTTTCAAGTGCTGGAGTAATCACGTTGCTGGGCGAGGAGGGGGAGGCAGAAAAAAAAAACAAAAACAAACAAAACAAAACAAAACAAAACAAAACATGGCGTTCACAGAACTTACATTCTAGTTAGGAAATACAATTAACAAACCAAATAACTGAATAAAATATGTACTATGTTAAGTGATGATTAATGCTATTTTTAAAGAAAGAAAGAAAGAAAAAAGTGAGAAAGAAACAAAGGTGGGGGCAAAGGTGTTTGTGAAATTTTACAGAGGGTACCCAGGGAAAGGATGAGATGGTAACCCTTGAATGAAAGCACAGCCTTGCAGATATCTTAAAAAGAGCTATTCAGACAGAAGAAAGGGTAAACCAAAGGCCCTGAAATAGAAATATGCTCGTTATGTTTAAGGAATGGCAAAGAGGTTATATTAGCTGGAAGAGAGAGCAAGTGAAGGGCAGAATAGTAGGAGATGATATCAGAGTGATGTTGGAAGATGGATGTCGCAGACTGTGTAGGTCCTTGCCCAAATAATGTGCATGTGAACCCTGGCATTCTATTGAAATGTAGCTTCTGGTTCAGTAGGTCTAGGCTGGAACTTGAGATTCCAGATTTTACAAGCTAACAGGTAATAGACCACACTCTGGGTAATGAGATTATAAAGCATAAAAAGGACTTTGTTATGAAATGGAAAGCCAATAGACAGTTTGAAGCAAAGGTTAGACATCTGATTTAACTTTCTAAAGATCATTCTATTTTCTTGATGATAGATTAAAGGGATTATGAGGTTATTGAAATAACTCAAATGATTGCTGGTGGTGATATAGGCCAGACAGGCAGGAAGCAGTGGAGGTGGTAAAGTGTTGACTCTGGATATATTTTGATATTGAGTATGACAGAATTTGCTAAGAGAACAAATTCAAGGAATGAAAAGAAGTGAGTGTGAATTAGAACATTGACGTGGTATGTAGAAGAGAATAGAAAGGTCAATAGAGGTTTTTTGTCTTTATTTTTGCTTTTGCATTATAGATTTTTAAATGTACGTAAACATAGAATTCTGTAATGTACCCACAGACACCCCTTACCAAGATTTGCCATTTATCAACATTCTGAAAAAATTGTAAGAAGCAGATTTTTAAGGGCAAAAAAAAAAAAATCAATAAAAATGTTTACATACTAGTGAGAAAGGTTGACAAAAAAAAGAAAAATGTGATGATTAGCAGAGATAGGGAAAAATGCTGAGTAGATGAGAGGGGATAGGTCCTCATACACAAGAAAAAGAATTAGTTTTTGATTGGGCATAAACAACAAAATAATTCTTTTGTGGAGAGAATTTAGATAGGCATTAGACATAAAATTTCTTTTCTATGTGCTTGTATTTCCTAAGTAAATGAGAAAAAAAAAAAGGGTCAGCACCTGTGAATGAGAGAGTAAAGGTGATAGGAATTTGGAGAGAAGGTACACATAGTCTTCTAGGAAAATGAGTGAATACTTGTATAGCACCATTGTCCAGCAACACAAAAGACCCACTTACTCATGAATTTAAGGTGAAACTACTTAGCACAACAGTGTTTATCTCCAGCCACATTCAACCCTAATGGATGCAAGGCTCAGAGTTCATGAACAGTTGCATCAAATTAGGAATGTGGTTCAAGCAAGCAAGTACAATAAAGAAATAAAGTGGGGTCTTGGAGTAAGAGAATTAAGCAAGGCAGAGATTACAGTGATGGATGTCAAATCTAGTTGAGCAAATAGAGAAATAAGGACCCGATCCGGGGACAATTAGTGAGAGATGGAAATTTCTTCAGTGACTTAATTAAATGAAATATTTTTACAATTCAAAAATCACTGGCTTTGAAAAGAGTAAGAAAGAAAGATAATTTTCAAAGGTCCTTTGATTTGTGCTTTAAGACAGCAGAAACATAACCTTTTTGTATCATTTGTATTTTCTTGTTCATGTCTTTTGTTGATGCCTTTAAAAGATAAGAGAAAAAACTACAACAACTTAAACATTTGGGATATTTTCTTTTTAATATTGTTAAATATTATAAATTGAAAATATATATTGTAAATATAAATATGTATGTACATATAGCTATAAACAGCTTCATATAATAAACTCTGAATACTCAAATTTGTCTGTTGGTTTTTTGAGATCCCACTAGTAAACTGATATCACTCAGATGGAAATAGAAAAAGAGGATTTTTCTTCCTCACGGATACCATAGGTGTTGAGGGAGGATCACATCTCAGCTTGTTTTTAAAAAATACTTCACAGTCTGCTGTGGTTAAGAACACAAGCTTCCAGACTTCTTGAGCTGATATCCTGGCTTAGGCACCAAAGTGGAGTTTATTACCTTAGGCAAGATACTTAACAAATATCATCTCTTTCCTACATATAAAATATCGTTAACTATATAGTCATAGTGCATAAGTTAATTATATGCAATTATATTCTATAAGATAATCCAAATGAACCACCGACTATAATGCCCATGGTTTTGTCTTTATTAGATTTATTTCTCTTTGAAACTATACAATTTCCAAGCAAAAGCATCAAGGCTTTTCATAATTTAACATATAGCATCACTAGGTTTGGAAAGGGATTTATATAATTTGCTTTTATTTGTCACTATTTTAAGTTTAAGTCAACATTTTTGTGAGAAGGTACATAGATATGTATATGTGTATATATATACATATACATACATATGAAGAATATAAACAAATACAACTCACATATATTATGAATCTGTAAGAGAGCTACTACCTAACTGCAGAATGTATATTCTGCTGCCAATTTAATTGGAAGGTTATTAACATAAAAAGTAAATTGAATTTTATTGATTATTAAAATCTTTTTGAGAAAGACATCACACAGAAAACTTAGCAAAGTGACTGTAGATAAGATTTAAAGCTATTTTAAAATCTCAGCAATTGTTATAAAAAAATTTACCATTTTACATCATATATCATATATCAAGGCAATTTATTGCTCTAGGTACAGTCATAGTCCCCTTCCTGGAGGTCACTCAACCATCTAAATGACATGATGAATTTATATGCAATAGAAGTAGTTAAAGTTTTAGAATGCAGCGAGTGGTTTCTATCTTACTTAGCTACCCTGCAGCTTATAATGGTTTTGACCATTCTCTCTCTCTCTTGAAATTCTTTCTTCCCTTGGTATCTTTGCCATTTTCTTCCCTAGTCTTCTTTCTACTTTTCTGGCCATTTATGTTCAGTTCATTTTTCATGCTTTTTTTTTTTTTCATGTTTATTTATTTATATTTCATGAAATGCTGACATTCTCTTGAATTTTTGTTTCATTCACTCCCATGATTTAAAATGATTTAAACTACCACAATTTTATGTTCAGGATTCATAAGTATATTAATTTAGCGAACTACTTTTTATTTCTAATTGCTTATCTCACAGACAAAAAATTGTTTGCCAGATCTATTTTCCTTTCTATACAAGATGTTTTGATAGGCTAGATTCCTCAGTCTCCAGCAGTCAGTAGTGACTGCGTGATTAACTTCAGACCCAGGAACATGTGTTGATGTGATTTATGCCTCTTTTAGGCCTGACCCATAAAAACCTCTTATCTATATCTTCTCACCCATGAGCTCCAACAAGATGATTCTAAGGATCTACAGGAGGATAGACTAATGGATGGAAGGAGTCTTGGTGCTTAAATAGCTGCAGTGAGCTTAGACCCTCCTCACATGCCCATTATTAGATTAAGTTACCGAAGTTGTTATTTATTATAGCATTAGCTTACCCTGACTAACACACATCTCCAACTCAATAAGTTTCATATGGAACTTATAGCTTATTCATTGAAACTATCTTCTCTTCCTGTTTGTTCTCTTATTTGGATCCCTAAGCATGAAATAGAGACATATTGTCCCTACCTGAATATTCCTCTTCATGGTTCATTATTCTCTCTTCTCTTCCCCTTCCATCATCTCATTATTTTGCCGATGTCACTCAGAGAGGTTCATGATCTCCCAGCCTGCATTCCCTTCTCACGCAGGGAGATTTTTATACCTTTAATTCCTCCAACTGCACATCCCTCACCTACACACAAACACACAAACTTGGCAAATTCCTATTCAATATCAAGATTTGGTTTATATGTCATCAGCTATGAGACGACGACCAGTTGAGTGATATGACCCTCTTCTGTGATTCTATATCATCCTACGTTTACTTCTACCATAACAATAATCATCTTTTGTCTGTCTAGACTAAACTTTATGAACATAAAAATATTATTATTTTATCTTTTTATCCTTAGCAAAAAATACAGGAGCTGGATCATAGTATACATTTAGTAAGTATATGCAAAAAATTATATGGTTTAATGAAAGTTGCAGCATAGATATGTCAGCTTGGTTCAGCAAACACATATTGGCCATTAACATTGTACTAGCTGCTTTGGATACTAAAAATGGATAATGTGTGCCTTGACATACAGCTTACTTTTAATAGGCTAATATAGGAAAAAAAAAAAAGTGACTATGAAACTACATTTAAATAATAGTTATGTTTAAAGGTTATAAATTGTACCTGCAGAATTACATACCTTTAACAGCACTGGCTCTGTTGCTTGATAAGAGCAATGGATTTTTCTAATGTTAAATAAATTTGGCACTAGTCTTATTGCATCTAACTTCAATATGTCTTTGAATTCCATCCCAGTTTCACTGTTCCCCTGCTACTGCCTTCGTTCATGCTCTCTCCATTTCTCAGTTACAGTTTCCCAATATTTCTAGCCCAGACTTTTCTCTATTATATCATCGTATTGACTTCTTACCTGAACACTTGCACTTGATTTCTCCATTTGTACGGCAAACTTAACACGGCTTTGAACTCATCATTTTCCCTCCTTCATTTCCCTATGTCTGTTCTTCCTTCTCTTTGAATCCCCAATTTTGCTAAATATCATCAGTTATTGCTGATCTTCCCAGTCAGAAATATCAGAGTCTTTGTCAGTCTGTACCCTAAATTGCTCTCAAATCTGTTTTCTGTTGTCTGTCTTCTCTTTCACTATATAAATTTATTTCCAGCCTAGACTAATGTAATAGTTCAACCATAATTACCTATACAGTTCATGTTCTTACATCCATACACCAGCTATACTTTCTTAGGGCGACCTTTGTAATGTTCAAATCTAACTGTATTCTCCCAGCATAAATTATTCCTCATAGGATAAAGCCCTAATTCCTTAGCTCTGCATCATCTAGATAACTTATCATGTCATCCTCTCATTTTCCTGTGCATTCAGACTGTATTACAGTTTGTAGCTAATCAAATATGAAATGCATTCTTGTGCTTGCAAATTTTCTTCTAATTATAAATCCTCCTTTTTTCACCCTGACTTTAGAGATTTAAAATATAAGCACTCCAAAATGAAATAGAATGTGACACAAAATATGTTCCTTTTATTTGAAGTCATTTTAGTAGTTACTGGAAGATCAGCATACCTAAAACATACCTTTGATTTCATCAATTAGCAGGATTTATTAAGCTCTCAATACACAGTAACACAAATAATAATTAATATTAAATCATTAATATTTACTAAGAAACTTTGGTTGTTCTGAACCCAGAATTTAGTTTTTAAATATTTAGCTTAATTACAATCAAATAGTTAGTATTTGAGGGCAATATAAGCTGATAACAAGAATAATGATTAAAATATGTATATATCTAGAGATGACTTCTATCTCCATCAGCCTGGGCAGATATAGATATAAGAAATTTTTTCTAGAATAGCCAGTAAACATTAACTCTGCTCAAAGCCCTGGAAATAGATTCGTTCTGGGTCCAAAAAGAGTTAAGAAGATAAAAAATAGAAAGTATCTTAACAAAGTAAACACTAACAAAATGATCAGGCTCCTTCAACCATCCGAAGAGCTCACATATACCTTCAACTCAACAAATGCCTACTGGCCACAGCACAATAAACCATATAGAATATTCAGAGATAGAACTTTGTAAATTTGGTAGGTAGATAAGATTGCATATTCTTAAAAAGACAGAGCTTTGTAAATTTGGCAGGCATATAAGAATAATGCAATAGTTTATCTTCTCTCAGAGTGTCTGAGGCAAGTTGGGCAGAGGCCTATTTACTCACTATAGATAGGAGGATAGCCAGCTCACTTGCCTATGAAAAAAAAAAAAAAAAAAAGAATGGAGTCCAATGTATAATAAATATATCACATTTACCATCAACCAAAGTATTAGATTTAAATTCTTAATATATCCACATTGATGTGTTCAATACTAATGCCAGTGAATTTATTTTTCTTGACATTTTACAAAATTATAACTCTATATACAATGAGTATATTTATGAAAAACCAATGTATAAATCGAACCACATTTTCACTTAGATATCCACTGTAACTTTAGTATTTTGACATGTGAAATATTTTAGTTGGAAGTGGTTTCGGTCATGCCATTTCAGGTTCCCTGTCAAGTTGCTTCCAATTATGACTTTTATTGTTTAAAAAATCAATTGTTTACACCCATCATTTTATATTGCAAGTAATCAGTGGACTCACTATCAACACTGAAACCATGCAAAGGAAAAAAATAACATTTTGTGTAAAGGAGAATCTATATGTTCTCAATATTATGCAAATGTCAATAAAGACATCTTTAAATTATTTTTTGTCTGTAAAATACAAACTAAGTAGTAAGTAATATTATTCGAACGCAGTTTCAGATTGGACTCTTCTGTTCAGATTGGCATGTCCTAAGCTCCTCTTATATAGAAATGTTAGTACTATTAGAGCCATTTTAAGTATCACTAATATTATAAATTTGTTTCAAAATAAATTTACAATGTTATAAATTTATGTTATGTTAAATTAGTCTCCATGTTCAGTTTTCGTAAGTAATGCTTACCATTTCATAATGAATTTTCATCTAACCTAAAGCTATGCAATTGCCTCCTGCATAGCAGCAAGCTAAAAGTTTTTCTGTTATGATTTTAGGCCTTTTCTCTGTTACTGGATCCCTTGGAAAAGACAGTATCCAAATGTCAGATAAATGAAGTTTCCTCTCCTGCTGTCTCCTTTGGCACAATGAATAACTCCTGGGAAAACTCTGTCAAAGAAGCCACAGTGTTCTAAGAAATGGAAATATTTTGTTCTTTCTCTCAGCAGAGTCCATGTTTTGAGCAGTCAAATAGCTCCTCACCAGCTGAGACACCATCCTCAAGTCAGGGCTCTCTCTCCAGATACCCCTTTCTGTCTGGCAAGGCCCATTCCCCACTCCATTTCTACCCTGCCTGAGGTGCCTTGTACCACCCGAGTTGCTAATATCTAAGAGCTCTCTACTCAAAATGCTCTGTAGCTTTGCCTCCCACTCACCCACTCCCTTTTTTCCTTTTTCTTTTTTCTTTTTTAATTTATAGAAATATATAGAAAACTACAAAAAAGATGTCTTTTTTTTTTCTTTTTTTCTTTTTTTTTTTTTTACTTCAAGAGAGTGTGGTAAACCATTATGTATAGTCCACTTATCTCTGAATTTTTTCTCAGAGATCTTTCCAGCCAAGATGACAGGTGGCTCAGAGAGGAGAAAGTCTCAACAGTTTAATTTATTTCCTTCCTTTTTCTTTTTCAGAGCAGTGGGAATGGCATTTCATTTTATTTCCGTCTAGTTGGTGAGTCAACAAATATTTCTTGAATAATTATTATATATGTGGAGCAAATACAGGCTCTGGGAATAAAGCAGTGAAGAAGAGAGACCAAGTCTTTGCCCTCATAAATCTTCGAGTATCAAAGCAAGGAGAGGAGCAAATCAGCTTAATCATCTTTTTGACCTCTGAACAGTGATCTCACGCCTCCTAGATTTCCAGTTCTGGTCAAGGAGGCCAGGAGGAAATGCAGAACATAGGTGTCCCTTCATGTAATTATGGTACCTTGGTCTATAGGTATGTTTCACATTTCAGAACATTTTTTCAGACACACCTAAAAAATTCCAAGCCACTTCTATTTTCTGTACCTGTATGTGAATCATATCGAAAATATCAGGTCATGATATGACTTCTCTACTCCCATTCATTCCTGTCAGTTGAGGGGGTTTTATAAAATGCATGAAAATATATGTACTGATGCAAAAATACAAAGCTAAATATCTGCAATAAAGAAATGAAAATTAACCACCATATTATTTTCCTAGCAAGAGAGTCTAGTTAATATAAAATTGTATGAGGTATCGCAAAACCCATAAAATATAGAAAATAAATAAAATGAATTCCTGAGCAGTGTGGTATAAATTTGATGTTACCTTTAAATACGAAAGTCTGTGATATATATGTATATATCCATTAGGATCTTGGATTTGTCTAACTGGTGGTTGCTAATGCTTCATTGAAATGCAATTGAAAATTAATATATCTAGCAGTGAAAAATATACCATTAAAGAAAGTTTAACCATGATATTTTTATAGACTTGCTAAGTCTCTTGAATTCAGAATGTGTGATAGATGGTCATATGGTAAATTGTTCCCACTCACTAATGCTTTCTGCTGCTTCACTGATTTTTGATCTTCGGATGACTTCAGTCTCATTCAGAATGTGTGGCAAATGAAAGATCCCCAATTTTCTTAACAAAAGGTGCAAAGTCTTAATATATCAATGACACAAAATTATACAAATGTTATAGACATAAGCCAAATCAAAGCTTTTCTAAATTTCTAGGTCTTTCACTGGAAAATTTTGAGTTTATATTAGAGAGCAAAAATGATTTTTTCTGAGAGTAAAATATGTTCAAATCATTATTTTTACTAATTAAGTTACTTATTAAGTTTATGTATAATAATACTATTAATTCAGTTATTTTTTGAGTCATAACTTAAGGTGTATTAGTATGCTTTGGTTACCATAACAAAATACCACAAACTGGGTGGCTTAAAGAACATTTATTTTTCACAGTTCTGGAGGACAGAATTCTCTGATTGAGAATTTCTGACAGATTTGGTTTCTGGTGAGAGCTCGCTCTCCTTTTTCCTGAATTCTCACATGGCCTTTCTTCCATAGTATGTGAAGAGAAATAACTCTATTGTCCTTTCTCCTTCTTACAGAGATATCAGTTCTATTAGATTAGGGTCATACCTTATGACCTCATTTAACCTTTATTATGTCATTATAAGACCTATCTTCAAATACACCCATATTAGCAGTTAGGGATCCCATATATGAATTCTAGGGTGATACAATTCATTTCATAATACTAGGATACCCACTTTTTTATTACTATAAAATAAAGCTTTGTATTTCTTTTATTGCAAAACGGTTATTAAAGATAGATATACCTGCTGAGTGGCAAAAAAAAAAAAATTATTGGTCTTGAATGAGCAGAATTTCAATTTGCAGTGACAAGCAAGTTGTAAATAACATTTACATAAGGTTCAAAGCCAAAGGTCGATAGTGTGGCTGTGAAGCAAAAGAACATATTTTCTCATGTGACATAGGAAATTAAACTACTCTTTATTATTAATCTTAAATTTAGATGCTGTTCATACTAGATCCTTCACATCTGACACCAACAAATCTGGTATTTAATGGGAGGCATTAGTTTTATCATGCAAATGAAGCATTTAAGACAATTACATACCAGGGTTGCATTGGTTAAATACCAATGAGCCATCATTTTTGGCCACAGCTGATTGGATGAGGGTTGTAATCTTATCCAAAGACAAGTCAAATAGAGGGTTCGTTGGGTTAGTCAAGAACTCGTGAAAGGATTATTAACAAATCTTCGCACGCACATTATGGTGATAATTCTCTTCGAATTTTAAGCTAGAGTTTTGGAAAAGGTCTGCTAGTTGGTAGTGGCACTAAAGGACAGGTGCAGAAGAAGCAGGGAGTGGGTGTGTGAGCGTTTGGTAGGAGGGGGGATAGTAGAGCTCTGTCAGTGCAGCACCCTGAAGCAGGAATTCAGAAATGTCTCCTACAGAAGTGTGCAATAAAGAATTTAATCTTGCCCAAAGAGAGGTCAGACCTTCGCCTTCTGCTCCTGCAAGGTGATCTCTAAACCCTTGTTTTTCCTGCCTCATGAAAGTGTCTTTGTTTACTTGGAAGCCTTGGGCCATCCCAGATAGTCTAACAATGTGGTTTATGGCAGAGGATCTTGGGTCATATGGTATCAGCTAGATTTCCAGAGCAAATGGAGACTGAGGTCAGCCACATGGACAGCCAATCATGCCTACATAATGGGACACCAATAAAAACTCTGGACTCAAGGGTCAGGTGAGCTTCCCCAGTTGGCAGTACACTGTATGTATTGCCACACTTTGTTACTGGCAGAGTCAATGCTGTCCATGACTCCACTGGAAAAGGACAAGTGGAAGCTCCATGTTTGGAACTTTCTTGTTTCTAAGATTTTCTGACACATGATGCCAGGCATCTTGAACAAGTTCTGGTTATATGTAGTGTTTGCTCTTTCTGTGAAACCAGGTACCTGTGAGATGTACCGTGTGGACACCTCTCTTCTGTATTTCCCTACAGTTAACTCTCCCACTTAAATATACCTAAGGGAGTACATGAGAGCATAAAAAATCTAGCACTATAGTCAAAGAAATAGCGTTTATTTCAAATTTCATTTTTTTAAAATCCACTCTTGCTTAGACACTACAGTGAAATTCAAGTATTCGCAGATTTGTTATGGTCTATGACCACTGCTAAGGAAGTACGAGACAAGGACAAGAAACACAATAGGAATAGTTGTAAAGTAACAACAAAAATTGCTGTAGAAATTTTGCTCTTTGCATTTAAAGGAAGGTTACTCTAGGGTAGCTGGTAAGCTTTATGAGAAGAGAAATAGCTTTTGAGGTATCCTTGTGTTTACCTGCTGCTACTGTGGTAACTACTAAAGCTTCGGGTATTTCCTCTTGCATGGATACTTTCACAAAAAAAGTCTGTTTCAAGACTCATTTCCATGGTGCTCTGTTCCTTGCTTTCCAAGGAAATAGACTGCTGATATTATAAATTTATCCTTACTGAGTTATTTGGTGTTTTTTGTTTTATACATAACTACTCAGAGATAACATTTTATTTTCAGCAAGATCTTTTGTAACATGTACCTACAAATTAAAGAAATACCTCTAAGGATAAGGCTTTAGGTAGACCAGTAGTGAGAATCTTTGGCTGCAGGGGTTCTGGAAAAGCACTAAGAGACCTCTGTTCTATTCGGTCACTGGTGAACTGTGCTTCAAACAAAAGATTTAACCCTCTCCTGCACCCTCATTTGTATAATGAGAACACTGGTCCTTTTACACAGGGAGACCCTGTTAATAACCAACAGCATTATCTCTATGTAGGGTGACCATCTTATAGATGGTTTGCCAGGGACAGTAACAATTTATGCCTATTGGCCCAAGATAATTATTATTAATTATTAAGTGTGTCCCCTTCATGCTCAAAAACAGCCCACTTTAGATAATATCAAAACAGATTCTGTGCCAAACACTCAGTTTACAGGAGAATTTCTCATTTTTGTTGTTCTGATAACCTCCTCGTAGTGAGCATAGGTAAAACCTACCTGCTCAAGGATCTGTCGCTAAACATCACCCCAAATTAAAAGCCAAACTCTCCCGTGCCTAAAGAAGGCAATATCTTTGTAAAAGCGATAGCCATCTTACCCAAAAGGTCTTAATATAAAAATACTGTGTCAAAAAAATAAAGATTTTTTTTTTTTTTAGGAAAGCAATATTATATTTTTCTTTCATTCTTTATTCGTTTCTACCTCATATCCTTCACCCCTGCCAATAGTGTAAATCAAAAGGGAGCAAAAGTTATGCAACTCTAATTATCTAGGTTTACATTTTCCTCAATTCATTGAAATCTTCCCTTTCTGAAAATCCCCTCCATCCAGGAGACTCCAGTGAGCATATTCATGCTTCAAACAAATCTGCCTCTGTTAATCATCAAAAGGTATTTTCTTTAATAAGTGAAGCTCGGCAGGCCCTGCAGCTGTGTTGTTTATTTTATAGCAAGCACAAAGACAATTTATTTTTTTAAATACTATAATTAGATTAGTGTTCTCTTTACTGAAGCATCTGTAGGAAAATGAGTATGTGTTTCTTTGAATGAATGAGCAGTCACATTTATTTTTATTAAATCTGAACCTGTCCTCTGAGATAGCTGAATTTAATTTTATGTTCTAATACAACATGTAATATTCCAACTTTTTTTCAGTTAAGCCATGGTCCCACTGAAAAGGTGGTTGGACTAAATTGAATCTTCTGATTCCAATTTCATGAACTGAATTAAAATCTCTCTAGGGTGAGGGATTGTATTTGTGCAGAAGAATGACTACATTAAAGTTTGTATTTGCATATATAAACAAATACATCTGGACGGTTATCTATGACCTGTCATTGACACAGAGAATATCATAGACTATAATGACATTATACCTTTGTTACGGCTCTATCTTTTTTTTCTGCAGGACTTTACTAAAAAGTTTTAAAAGTGGTGTTTATAAATCAAAAAGTTTAATTTCTGAAATAGAAACATTTTTAAGGTTTAGGAAACTGGTTTATCAACATCACATTCATAAAATGGTTCCCTAGGGACATCCAGACAGCAATTAAATCACCCAGAGAAGAAGTCGTCACCACCTTTCCTTTTCACTTTAACATAGCCAATAAGGAAAATATTCTCCTTTCTCTGTGCCCTTTTAATCTTAGTTAATGAAAGCAAATTAATGTTGGTGCTATACCTTTAACAAGGGAAAACTATGCTAGTTCTCTACTGTTGTGTAAAAACAAAATTATAAAATTAATAGCTTAAAACAACAATGTACCTTTCATAGTCTGTGAGTTGACGATTCAGCTGGGTGGTCTTGCTTGGTACTTCTCAAACAGTTACAGTAAAACATTGGTTAGGACTGGAGCTATTAGCAATCTCAACTAGGTGAGCCATCCAAGTGGGCTTCTTTTTTATCACATATAATTAACTGACTTTTCAGCTGGGATGGTTTAAATAGAAATGGAAAAGGGCCATTTCTCTCTCTCTCTCTCTCTCTTGCTCTCCTCCTCCTCCTCCTCCTCCTCCTCCTCCTCCTCCTCCTCCTCCTCCTCCTCCTCCTCCTCTTCGTCCTCCTCCTCCCTCTCTCCCTCCCTCCTTTTCTACATAATCTATTCACATGGCTGTTGTGGGCTTCCTCACAGGCATGTTCTTCTCTCAGCGATTGGACTTTTTACATGGGAACTTCTGCCCAGAGCAAGTATTTCCAAAGCCCAAGCAAAAGCTACATAGCTTTTTATTACCCAACCTTGGAAGTCATCCAGTGCTACTTCTGCTGCTTTCTATTTACTATACAGGACCATTTCAGATTCAGTTGGTGGGAACTACTAAAATACTGAAGGAGCAGAAGGCATGGTTCATTGAGATGGAGGGGAGGGGGCAACTTATTTATAGATAAACTACCACATGCAAAAAACAAACCAAAAAAACACATGATTTTAAGATAAATTTAGTAATAATAAAGAATTAATGTCAACCATTCCTCAAGACCCTGCATTTGGCAAAAAATTTCTTTTACAATCTTAATAAGTATACATTTATCTTTGTAAATAAGTTTAGCCACTTTTGCTATTGATCTTTAGGTTTATTCTTCTCTTCTAAGTACAGTATTATAATTATTTTCTGCTATCTTTTTTATAAAACATTTTTATTTTAGTAACATGAGTTAAATAGGCATTTATGGGATGTCCTAAGGAACAAAGCCTCTGACAGAATTATTAGTAAAATTTTGGGACACAAGGTATTTGAATAATGAAGAATTCTCATAGTCAAAAACTCAAGCAGTAATACAATATGCTGCAAAATAATAATAATAATAATAATAATAATAATTTTTAGAAAATATTTTAATGAGTATATTAAGATTTAACAAAGGAACAAATTGATTTATCAGTGATAGCAATAGTCTCTAGAATTTCACTCTAATTTTTAACTATAATTGTTAATATACATAAAAAGAAAATAGAGATTAAATAATATTCAGACCATATTTTGGATGGTAGAATAATTAATTTTTATTTACTTCATAATTTCTTATTCAATTTATACTACTCTTCATATTTATGAGCATAAAACTAAAAATATATTATTTTTATTACAATTTTCAAAGAACACAGCTATTCTTATCTACATGGAAAAGTTTAGATTCTACTGAGTGAAAGTTATTGTTTTAAGAAAAAGAAGGTGAAAGTCTCAGAAAACCACACAAATTATTTGGTAATGTTTTTCAAAGTAGCTTTATTTTTGTTTCCCTCCTGAAACTTTTTCTTCTGATTTAAATTAATATATTTAAAATGCATGTGAACAACATACTATTGTAACTTCTTCTCAAAACTATCTGAATTGTAAATACTGAAGAATTCCATTTAAATAAAAGGTTACAGAAAATTCTAAAAGCAACTATAAAAGTAATACAAAATGTTAGAATTTGTATTTTACCACAACAACTAAATTGATCACAAGAATGTTCTGATTAAGGTGCATTGTTTTAAACTAGATGTTATACACAAGAGAAGGTTTATGTAAGATATTCTTTGGAATTTAAAAATGAAAAATTTAGTGGAAAACTTTTAGATATGTGTCATCAATTTAAAAGTAGGCTATGTAGTGAAATACCAGACATAAGGGGAAATAAAAAGAGGAAAGAAGTTAGTAGACAAAAATTTTAAAATATGAAAAACTAAAAAGGGGAAAAAAGCCAGAATAACAATTCGAAAGGGAAAAAGAGTAGAGGCAGCCATGAGGGAATGTTTTAATGAATCAAGTGAGACTGAAATATTTTTTTCAATAAAAATATTTTTTTAAGAAATTCTAATAAAAGGAGAAAAATCTTATAAGCCAATGCAATATTCATAAAAAGTGTTGCAGATAAACAAAACCACAATTTGTCAGGCAATTTTAATCTCGATGTAAATTGCCACAACTTTGTGGGGACTTAAGTCCTGCACTGAGAGAGAGAGAGGTTCTTGGTTGAGTTCAAGAAAAAATTCAAACACACACCAGAGTTAGTGAAAAGGAAAATTTATTAAAGAAAGAGTAATATTCCATAGACAGTGTGGTCTCCTCTCAGAGGTAGAGAATGAGAGACTCAGAGGGACAGATGGAGAGAGAGGCAGAGCAAAAGACTATGAGAGAGACTAAGGAAGAGACACTGAGAGGGGGCCCTGAGTGTTTAGGGAATTCAGTTTATTTATCATTCTTTAATTTCTGTGAATTACAGTTTAAAAACTTTGTTTACCCATTTTCCTTTCACGGTATAGATGTACAGTGGTAAAGGATATGAGTATGTAGCATAAAAAGGTAAGCATATGCAGCATAAAGGACCAGACTTTGATTGACAGGTTCCCTATGGTTTTAGCCATAGGAATGAATAATTTTACTTTGTGTAGGGTGTGACTTTAAAGACTGTTTTCCGGTTTTCCCTTAAGGGTATGGGAAAATGGGTTGTTAGCATCCCCAACAGAAATTTTCCTTTGTTCTTCAGGTTTCCTCAGGTCTGGCTGTAGGGCTGATCAGCATATTGTAGTCTATAAATACGACTTGATTTAACTTTTAGTTCTCTTGCCTCCTCCCTACATAAACAGTATTCTAAATTAGATCTATTAAGTGAGGTTAACAATTATCTATTCATCTACAAGTATATTCCAATATCTTGTTTGCTTGTTTTGAAAGCCGATTTGTACTGACTGATGGCCTTAATAATGTTGCAGAAACAAGACCAGTGAGAAACCAAGCACCACTCAGAGTGTTGGAGAACTCAGGTTCATTATGCCGATGGTCACAAAAGAGCTGGCACTCTGAAGATCTGGGCCCCAAGCTCAGGAATAACCTTACTTTTATAGAGCTTAACAAGCAAAGGCAATACATCTGTTGTCTAGACAGAACAAGCAAAGGGAAGGGTGAGTCTTTAGTTGATTTTGAGATCACTCTGCTCTTCAGCCTATGCTGCAAGCATGTCTACAGAAGCAGAACAAAGAACACTTTACAAGGTTAGCCATTTGAGTGGAGAATTCCTTTTCATTCTCCCCTTCTGATGCCCTTTAAATTCTTGTGGGGGATCAACCTCCTGACCTTCCTAGCCTAGGGGCCTGGTATAAGGGTGGTCTGGATGTCACAACCATCTGTAACTTTATGGACTCTAGGTGTGAGGAGACAAACTTGACAAGACAGTTCAGGATACAGGTACCAAATAAGAGAGCTATGAAGAGCATGAGAAGAGGACCTGCAAATGGGAAAGGCCAAGATCCCCAACTCCGTATTCTGGAACAGGACCCTTGTGACTCATTCAATTGTTGGTGGATTAGGGTGTACCCTTCTAGGATAGGATGACCTCAGTGTCTTTGCAGGAAGACCTGGAAACACCCTAACTAATTTTCCTGCCTAACTCTTTTCTAAGAGCCATGAATCCTCTTATTATTAGTATGAATGTTGAAGGATGGGAGGTCTCTTTTTCCATATCTGCTTCCTGCTGAGAAGGGCTGTAATCCCTGCCTACTGAGGTTTCATGGAGTTCTTTCCCTTTCTGCCTTAATCAGGGCAGAGTCTTGGGTTTCCTGCTGAAGCACTATCTCAGTCCCTAGACAAGGAACTTCCTTCTCTGCCCTGTCCCAGTTATTGGACACCTTAAAGACCTCTGGCAGCCTGTGAGATTTGAGGCTAGGCCTCAACTTTTGGAGCTTCCTTTGAATATTGGGCACAGACCAAATTTTGAAATGTATAGCCAGGAGTGTCTGGCACTCAAACTTTGGGCCAATGTTAAAGTCTCAGAAAACTGGTCAAGACAACATAAAACACAGAAATTTTTTTGATGAAGTATGGAGTCCTTGTTTTCTACTTAGAAAACTTTCCCATAACATTAGTAGCAGACCAATAGTCTAAGAAATATTAAAACGCAATTCTGATTTTACATTAGCTTACTTTTGGCATTTAAATTTCCAATCATCTTATTTAGCTTAATCATATAAAATTTCCTCTCAGGATTTCTCTTCACAAACCTTCTACTGCTTTCCTCATTCCTTCAGTTTGCCTCTTCCCACTCATTCAGAAATAACCAACTTTAAGACAAACACTTTTCCTTCAATTCCCTTCAAAATAAATCTCCATACTTTATACTTTCTGTTACCAAAAACATTTTCCTTTCCATCATAATTAGAATTCTTAACTGAACCACCATATTACAATAACATAGACAAATACAGATCAGAGGTCATGCACATACTCTGTTTCCCCATCATCAGTATTTATAACTTCCCTGAGGGTACATACCTAGTTTTCTCAAGGAGTGATGAAATAGATGGGGTCCCAAGAGAACTTGTTTCCCCACTCAGAGTCTAGAGTGAAAGGAGAGAAAATTTCTGATTACCGAGGTCTCTGGGAAGGCACGCCTATCATTGGGAGAGCTAATAAGTCTTGGTGAAAGAGCATAGAAGCTGAACTTTTACAGGTGCAGCAGTCCTAGCTTGCCCAGGCTTGCCATTATACCAAGCCACTGGATTAATTTGTTGGCCAATGTTTTCTGGCCTATCAGCTGACCTTGCCTTCTCCTTCTACTCCTATGATATCATAGTTTGCAAATGCAGGGAGAACAGAATAGGTAGCCCCTGTATCTAAAATAAATTGAATTTGTTTACCCATCACGTCCAGAGTTAAGTGGGGTTCCTTGGTACCACATTTCCGGACAGGGGCAACAAGGATGGCTCCGGCCCTTTTCAGTCACACAATTCCCTGTCTTGGACTACTAGAGTGTTGGCTGGCCGCCCTCCTCCCTGGGAGTGTGGACAGTCAACTCTCCAATGCCAGGGATTAGTACCAGTTTCTTTGCATGTGTCAGGGGCTCGGAGGCTTTTAGGTACAGTCCTTTGCCCAATGTCTTACTTTCTTGCATTTGAAGCAAGAACTCAATGTCTCCTTATTCCCTGATTTCTTAGGGGACACTGGCTGGATATGAAGGGCCTGGCCAATTTTTTCCCTCTTCAAGATCTCAAGTGTTATAGACCGTGAAGGCCATATATAGTAATTGATTTTGCTTAGTCCGTGATCCCATTTGCAGCTTTTGAAGCTTGTGTCTGAAATCAGGGGCTGACTGGCCAATAAAATGCTGGCCTAATAAAGCTAACTCTGCAGAGGAAGTGGAGTCTAGATTAGTATACCTTCCAGTTCACTAAAAAGCTGGTCAGGTTCTCATACTTTTCTTAAGTAATGGTTCTAAGCTTCTAATAGTTCACGGCTTTTGTATTTATTTATTTTTTCTTTCTCCCCCCCACCCCCCATAACAGATTCTAGAAATTTGGCACATCTAGCCATTTCCTCTTGGGTATTATAATTCCAATCAGGATCAGCTAATGGTACTACCTCTCTTCCAGGGGCATAGCCCTGGAGGTTCCTAGCAAAGGCCTCATCTGCCTCCTGATGGGCTGCTGTCAGAATGCAGATCTTTTCAATGATTGTTTCACTACGGAGCCGCGGATGAGCTCAGTCAGACTCTATAGTTTTTAGAGGACCTTAAGGGTGCCCAACCGTAAAGCCACAAATTGATACCTGACCAAATCAGGCCGAACAGGCCGCGTATTCATTCACTCATTCACATACCAGGTTAAAACATTGCCTCCCCCCTTTTGGAAGGCCCCGACCTATGTCTTCCCCACTTTGAAAGACCCTGATGTCTCCCCACCACCTGAGAAGACCTCGATGTCTTCCCTCCCTGAGAAGACCCTGATGTCTCCCCTCACTGGGAAGACTTTGACCTGTGTCTTCTAACTAAAGACTAGGAGGTGATCAAGCTCCTCTTCAGTCCGGAGATGGAACCTGACTAGGGGACTGAGCCCTGGGCCCTTACCTTGTGGTCATTCCTGGTGAGTTGGTCCATCCCTCCTATGAGTTCAGTTAGGGGTTTGGCCATCCTGGGAGTTGGGGCAACAGCTGGAAAGAGAACCCAGAATACCATCATGTAGTGCACCTCCTCATTTGTCTAGGAGCCCCTCTGCCCTGGCCTGGCTGAGCCAATGGTCCGATGGCTCAAAGGGCCGGCATGGTTGGAATCTTGCTGGGGCCTCCAGAAATCTTGCAGAAACAAGACTGCCAAGAAACCAAACACCACTCAGAGAGTTGGGGAACTCACGTTTATTACACTGACAGTCCCAGAAGAGCTAGTGCTCTGAAGATCTTGGCCCCGAGCTCAGGGGTAACCTTACTTTTATAGGGCTTAACAAGCAAAGGCAATGTATCTGCTATCTAGACAGAACAAGTAGAGGGGAGGGTGAATCTTTAGTTGATTTTGAGATCACTCAGCCCTTTGGCCTATGCAGCAAGCATGTCTAAAAAAGCAACAAAGAGTTGATTGATTACAAGGTTAGCCATTTGAGTGGAAAATTCCTATTCAATAATTTTTCCCTCTAAAATAATACTCCAATTTATTTGCAGATAGATGTATGAGATGACAATGTTACTTAATTAAACATTTTTTTTTTGTTTTTCACTCTTAAATGAGTTTACATCAAATTTGCCCTGAACTTTCTCTGAAATGAATTGCATCATTTTCTATCTTTTCACACAGTTTTCTTAAATTCTTACAGAGTTATTAATTTTTAAGATTTTTATTTTTATTTGCAGCTCACATTTATAAGAGGCTGTGATAGGAGTGGGCAGTGTGGAGAGGATGGTAGTGATGGTAGGGGTGTTATAAAATGATTAAAGTAAACAAAACAAAATTTAAGAAACAGATCACATAGAAAAAGGGTTCAAAGTTTTTCCTTTTTTAAATAAAGGGAATATGCTACATAATTCAGAAAGGGTGACTTCCCTCTATTCTGGTTCAAGTGGAGAAGCTTATGTTGGAAGCCATATTTTCCAGACAGCAAACACCTAAAAGTGTGTCTTTTATCTCAGCCTACAGTTGCTCTGTGTTGAGCTTGACACTATTTGTGACTCAGTCAACTCTTTTGTTAAAGAGACTGATCTTCCTCTGCCTGTGGACTTGCTGCTGTTTTCTTAGCCCACAGTCCAAAGCTCTGCCTCAGGACATCCTTGAAATGTGTCTTTCTCCAATTGTTCCACTAAAACTCAGGATACAAAAGCTGCCTAGGATACCTGATCTTATCCTTTCTCTTCTCAACCCCTCACTGTAGGATGCTTTACTACTGTAAGCATCAATTTAAGCTGGAAGTTTGTCTTTCTCAATCTTTTTGGCTGTGATCTTGTTGTGCTCATGGATAATTTTGAATAAACTACTCAGGAAATCCATTATGTCTGTTCTGATATTCTCTTTATCATTCCAAGAAAGTTGAGAATCCTGGCAGGAAGTATGCAATAGTTTTGGAGAAAGAAAAATAATTTTTTTCCTTTTCATTCTCCCCTGAGCTGGAGACCACCTGTGTATTGTCTCTGTCCAATTAATTATGATTCAACAAAATACTTATATTTATAAAATAATAATCTAGTTTTTTCATTAGATTATGAAACAATTCTCTAATTAACTTAGTTTCTGGCTGATATAATGGCTCACAAATAGTAAATACTAAATAAATGTTAAGTAATCCCTGCAGGAAATATGAAATAATTATTTTGGAGAAAGAAAAATATATTTTTTTTCCTTTTAGTTATCTCCTTAGCTGAAGACTGAGTATTGGCTATTTCCAATTAATATGTTTCAATAAAGTACTGACAACTATAAAAAATAATCTAGTCTATTTCATTAGACTATAAAAGGATTGTCTAATTAACTTAGCTCCTGGCCGATAGAATGCCTTGCAAATAGTAAGGACCAAATAAATGTTGAATAAATAATTATCTTTAACTTTAAATAATTCATTCTTATACAAATTTATTTTTGATACTTTCAAAGCCCTTCAAACCATATATTTAACTGACTGACTTTTGGGTAGCTAGTCAGACATGAGCGACAGGGAACAAAGGAATAGGGGCCCAGTCTAGAGACCATCCAAAAAACATCTTACTGGCTGTTAAAGGATCCCTCCTGCATCCACAGAGACAAAGGAAAGGAGGGTCATAGTCTTAGCCGGACTAATCTGGCCACAAACACATACACAGAAAGTACTGCCTATACCTTTAGCCTCATTATACCATCATCATAATATCACAACTATGCCTGGAGGTTCATGAATCTAATTATAACAGACTGAATTCTGGGTAAGCACATGTGCTCTAAGCAAAGTTATATAGCAGCTATGTGTTAATCAAGATGACCTCACTTGCCAATCACCTAGGAATGTCTTTGGAACCAACCCATCATGGCTGGTTTAGGCTTGACCCATCTTCTACCTCATACTATGTTTTTAACAAATGGATATTTCTCATATTCACTGAGTTGAAATTCCTTTCTTTGGCAATGAAAAGGACCTAGAGGTATGCATTACCAGAACTCCTATTGCTCCAACAGTAACATGATCACCAGTTGTTTTTATCAACAATTTGTTTTCCATTTGTATTTGTATTAAATTCTCTTCGATACTGGTAACTACAGTTTATATTCAAGTTTTATTATAAAAGCAATGCACGCACATTGGAGAAAATTTGTAGTATCAAATAAAATTTTAAATCACCAATAGTCCCAAAATTAATGACCAGATATAATTATTTTGAATATCTAATCTTTTTTCATCACTCTTTGAGTCTGTGGAAATACATAGGTGTGTGCTCATGTCAGTGTTAGATTTCAACTTCATGCTCCCTCTTTTTTTTCTATTGTAGTTTCAGTGATTTTAAAAATTGATTGGTAATAGTTCTTATATTTTGCTTTCTCAGTACTATTTCACAAAGCACAATTTCCACACCATTAAATATTCTTCAAAAATATGGTTTTCATTGACTGCCTAATAGTCTATCCTATGGATCGCTATAATTCACTTAACCATTCGGTGGTTATTGACCATTGCTGCTTTCAAAGTTTTGCTCTAATAAATAATGCTGTGATGAAAGTCACTGAAAGCAAATATTTTACTGTTATTCTGATTATTTCTTTAGAAAAGATTCCTAAAAGTGAAATTAGAGGGTTAGTCTATCTTCAGACTTGTTACATATTGTTAAAGTGTTTTTCAGAAAGGTCATATTCAGTTGTACTGCCACCAGTGTCAAAGTATGAGAACATTAAAGGGTTCAGAACAAGTTTTCCCCAAATGCGCCACTCTGGCATGTGGATTATTATGAGCTGAAGTCAATCAAGATATAGCGATTCAAGGAAAAAACTTTTTTTTTTTTTTACCTCTCCTTAACTACCTAAAAGAACTTAGATAGGGGACTTTGCCCACTAAGAGAGCTATCGCCAGAGATAACTTTTATCTGAATGGCTTACTGCATGGCATGGCAAATATCTAATTACCAAACATCTGTCCTGTGAATTATCCTCTACTCCTTGGAAGCCCTAGGCCCCTTGTCTCATTCCTTAGTTAGGAAGGCACATAAGCCTCAATTATGGGGCTCTCATACATACATAATTAATTTTTTTCTCCTATTAATCTGTTATGTCTATTAAATTATTAAACCAGTCAATAAAAACTAGAAGGAAAGAAGGACAACTTTTCTGCCCCTACGATGACTATTTCACTGCATCTTTGTTTTGCTGAGATCTGTAAGTATTAATTACCATCAGGGACAGGGCTATATCTGTGGTATTCTTTAGTATATATAAGAACCAGCATGATTGGATAACTATAGTCACTCAATAATTAAGTAAAAATTAAATTTTATAAGTTAAAGAGTCAGGCCGTTCCTTTTTTTTTTTTTTTTTTTTGAAAAATATCTATTGATGCCTATTATATGACAAACACAGAGGTAAAAATGTATGGTTGCTGCCATTATGGGACTTGCAATCCAATGTTGAAATTGTTATAGTCTTAGCTTGAATTTTTTATTACTAGTAAGGTATTTTTTCTTCTGTATTTTTTTCTGCATTATTTCTTCCATAAATTAACTTTTCATGGATTTTACTCATTTTTCTATTGACATTTTTATGTACTCTTCTAAATATCCAGTGAGAGTTTTTTATGTATTATTAGCTGTTTGCCATATTTGTTGCATATAGACTTGTGCTAGTGTTTAATATTTAGGTTGATATATCAGCTAGCTATCTCATATTGAGAAAGTTAATTATGCTAAATCTCAATTGATATTAAAATAAAATTTACCTTAAAAGATTGTTGTGATAAATTGAATAATTCACATAAACCTTTAAGCAAGGATCTTAAACAATAAGCACACAGTACATAAATATTAGTTTTAATAGTGTTATTATAGCTATTTCTTGCTCAAACAGGCTTTTCTCATATAATGATCAATTAAAAATTAATCCTTTTTTTGTTTGTTTACAAGTTATACAAACTATCTCAGTCCATAGCTCCTTTAGCGTCTAATTTTTTCAGAGCACCCCTAGATCAAAAGAATACTTCCTATTAATGTTTATTAAGTTATTAGGTCTGAACAATTTAGGAAGTATTTATGTCTTACTAACAACTTAGGTGTTTGAAAAAATACATATAAATTAAAAATAGTTTTATTTTATTCTTATATAATTTCAATTACCAATGGTATGTATGTGCTTACTGAGTACTTAACAACTTCTCAAATCTCAAAATAAGATTGAACACTGTCACCTTTACTTCCTGATATATATTGAGTCGTATTTGCTTCTGGAGTTAGTAGTGTGTGCCAGGTCTAACAGGTGTCGAATATTGCTATGTTTTCCTTGAAAATTTAAAATATCCCAAGGTGCCCCCTCTGAGTTGACCCTCTGAAAGTCCCTAGGATGATTTGTGCAAAACTTGGGAATTATGGGGTTATATGTTTTTACATTAGCTTTTATTGTCATACATATATATTTTTTTTAATTTATTTTTATTTGCTTTCAGTAATTTAAGAACCCATTTTTCTCTTTCAAAGCAACATTTAATCATCATTTAAAAATGTCTCCTTCCTTTGGGTTTAACATTTGATTTATCATGAGAATTAAAAATGGGCCATAACATTTTCAAAGCAAGTACAATAGATAGATCAAGAAAGTGTTCAAATACAAAAGTAAACAAACAAACAAACAAAAAAAAACTTACTATCAGGAATACAGTGAATCTTAAAGTGCATGCAAAAGTCTACCAAGGAAAATGAACACTCTTTTTTGTTTGTTAACCAATATTTATCAGTAATCCACTCTATGTTGAGTACCAAATGTGGTACCACAGACAGTCCTTTTGGCCCCAAAGTCCCCTTTCCACACTCTCCTTCTTTGCAGGGAGTGATGCAGCAGAGTAAGGCCAGGCAGAGCCTGCTCTGCAGGATAAGGCAGTGCTGCCCTTGGGACAGGTCCTCACTGCAGTCCCAACAAGAGCCATGTCTCATGCAAAAGATATGCCTGATGCTGCTGTTCAAAGCAAGGGTTATAGATTAAGCAATGTTAGTTAAAGGAGATATTAGGTATGCAGGCATTGTGATGAAAATATTCATAATTCTTTATCAACTTAATTTTTATGTAGTAAGAAAGAAACGGAACGGCTGCTAAGGCATCTTTACCTTCTTGAACCAGTTCTATGAGACTGCTTCCTTCAACTCCATAATATTCAGTCTCTGGGAGATGGTGGTCAGTGACACTGTCCTGCAAGATAATTTTCAGAAGTTTTTAAAGGAGAATAGAACACAATAGCTGGAGAAGGCATAATATATTTCTATTTTCCTTTGTTTAGGTTTTTATAAAAAGCTATTTTTTTAGTGAACAATTTTGAAGTCCAGGGAATCCCAAAAGTCTTAATGTAGTTTTACACTTTAATAACTTCAAAAGTTTAATACTACAAATTGATTTTAAAAACAGCATTTGAAAGTTTAATTAAGTATAATTATTATGTTTTTTAGAATTTAGAATACTATAGTTTTTTTTTGAAAATTTTTGCTTTTCTTAATGTTTGTTGTTTTTAGAGAGACTAAAACCAAGAGTTAATATTAAAAATTTCATTAAAATTGTAAAAACTAATAAGTGCTTGTTAAATGTAAGTAATGATGCTTTCGAGTGAATTCTATATAAGTTTTAGCACTTGTACATATGAACTTACCATAGCTACACCTGTGCTAAAACTTCTGGGACAATGTGTTTATGATCTAAGCAGATTTTTTAATGCTTTTACTAAGGTAGTCAAAACTTTGTAGCTTTTCTTGAAATACCTTTTAATTTAATGTATCGCTAATATCTTTTGCAGTATTTATGATAAAAGCTCTCAGTTCTTGTAAATTCTAAAAATGTAGTTTTCGTAAGTGGCTTAAACTGTCAGGCTGATGGTAAAAGGTTGAAATTGGTACAGGTGGATGTCAGGAGAGTGAGCTTGGTTCGAGCAAAACAGAAGGAGAGAGTGAGGCTGGTCAGCACAGGGTGGCCAGCTGAAGTGGCCAGGCAAAATCACTAATAAAAAAAAGACAAGAAGAAAATACAAAGGAGCTTGACAATCATCTGGCCCATGTCAGACAAAATGTGGTTTTAATTGATATACACTTCCCTGTAATGGGATTTGTATCTTTAAATAAATTTCTCTGTACTTATTTTCTCAGAAGAAAGCACCATTTTTTTTTTTTATCTTTTTCTCGTAATGACATTTGAAGTGTTGATTGAAGATTTGAAAACAAATAAGACCGATACCTTATGGAGATGAGGTAAATCTCCTGAATTATACACACACACACACACACACACATACATATACACATACACATATATATATTAGTTTATATATTATGTGTATGATATACATTATTATTTTCAAGAAGTAAATTTTCACAAAACTTAAAGTGCATATGGATTTAATTTAAACCATATTATATATAATTAAAACAATTATACAGTGTCTGAGACAGAAAGCTAATAGTTATAAACAATTGTATAGTGTTATCAGGAATCTTATATTAAACTAAACAACCAAATGTCAAGAAAATTATTTTCCTTCTCTAGAATAGTTTACCTAAACCTTTAATGATACATTTCCTAAAAGCTTATGATATTTTAATTTGAAACATATTTATGTATTTCTCCTTTATAGATAAAACTATATTCTTTTAAATCTCAACCTGCATATAGGAATTTTAGAGAATGTGTTGAATTCAGAAGATGACATTACTCTGAATTCTTCCATAGAATCAAAAATATACTATGCACAAGGCAATCCAAACTTTTGATAAATGACCATACTAAATAGAGTTTGACTGTCACTTTCGTGTCCTCTTCTCTATCACACATCTAATATTGACATTTCCAGGGCAAATTTTCTGACTCAATATACTCGGGGTTTTATTCATTTTTTAAGGGAAAAATGGCATATCCTTGACTCTGTTTTAATGAGTGGTTTTAAAAATCAACAACGTGGAGATTTCTAGGTATATCCCACCACAATGGACACATACATCAATTAGTAAAGTGTTGAACAAAGTAAATTATTAAGAAGTAGTTTGTCCCTCTCATTTTTAAAATGAGTCCATCAGGCAATGTTTAAAAAGGATGATTTCAAGTCTAGAACTCTGCTAGAGTTCTGGGGAAAAGTTCCAGAACACAAGACCTCTACTGACTAGGAACTTAGGATCTTTGCAATAAAAATATCATTCCACTTATTTTCAGCTACTCAAATCTTATGTGGTTTCTATGATTGAACCTATTTGAATTGAGATGTTGTTCGATGCCATCTAAAACAAGAAATGACAGGAAAAACTTGCACAAGTTAGCTTCTGGACAAGATTGCATGTGAACATTCAGATAAATTTAGTGTTTTATCCTTAATTCTTAATATAATCCTTGGAGTAATTTTCAAACATTTAGTGTTTCACAACTAAAATAATCTGTTATTTTTCCTTTTCTTTTTTGTTTTCTATATATGTAAATTATATATATTTATGCTTAAAAATACAGAAAATAAAAATTACCAAGAGAAAAAATAGCTACAGACTACTGTTTTTAAAATTTGGCTACTGCCTATCCATATTAATTTTCTAAAGCTGCCATGACAAACTACCAGAAATTTGGTGGCTTAAAAAACAAAAATTGATTTTCTTACAATTTTGGAGGCTAGAAATCCGAGATCAAGGTATCAGTAGTTTGGTTTATTTCTGAGGTCTCTCTTCTAGGCATGCAGAAAGCCCTCTTTCTGTGTCTTCACAAGGACTTTCCTTAGTACTCATATGTGTCTAATCACCTCTTATAAGAACACTTGTCATATCAGATTAGAACCCATTCATCTGACTTCATTTTACCTTAATTAGATGTTTTAAAGGCCTTATCTCCAAATATAGTTGCATTCTGAGATATTGGGTGTTAGGACTCGAACATATGAAATTAGGGACACAATTTAACCCATAAAATCATCTATATAATAGATGATTGATAGATAGCTAGAACTAAACTTACACACATATACTCTCCTCTCAATAAATGATTTTTATATAAATATAAATAAAATGTTATGAAATATTTTCTTAATGATTAAATATTATAAGTTATTGATTTTAACAAAATGTATTTAACCAGTTTCCCCACTATTAATCTTTTGAGTTATTTCTAGTTTTTTTTTTCCTATTTAAATAGTGCTTATACACATTGCCACATATACAGCTGGACAAAATTTCTTATTAATTTTATAACTGCTAGTGAATTCTCTTGGTCGAAGAGTATGCTCTCTTTTTCCCCTTAACAATTTTTATACTTATTGAAAAATTTGCATCAAATTTCACTCCAAGAAAGAAATACAATGCCTGTTTATTACTGTCATGCCAGCTTGTTTTGTCTATCATTTCTTTATTTTCTGACAAATGCCAACTGTCTGTATTTATATTTGTATTTATTGGAATTAATTTGACCCTAAGGGAGTGTAAACATTGTCTCTGTTTGTGTGTGTGTGGGTGCGCACGCGCACATGCACGTGAGCACCTTATACTCAACTATACTTTTCCTTTTGTAAATGCAGTCCTCATCTGAACCCTCCCATCCACTACCATCACTGAATACAATTAAAGCTCATTATTTTCTTCAGTGAACCATTGAGCAAAACATAAGTCATTCCAATCACCACCAAAGAAAGTTTTGTAAAGTTAAATAACCCCAGTTATTTTCTTGTATCATGTGCCCTCTTAGTGACAACTGTAAATTCTGTTTCACGTAAGACATTGCACTCTGAGCAGACACAGCGCTCTAATAGAAATCCAACTAAGGATGCAGTTTGGTGAGTGTTGTGTTCCTCCATATTTTCTAAATATTAATAGTAGCTATTATTTTTAGATAGTAGCCTTTCCCTTGTGGTTTTCTGAATCTAGACATTTAAAATATTTCAACTTATAAGACTTTTATGCACCATTGGTTCCATACTGTGAGGCAGTGTTTGACATTACATGGTTTCAGGTTAATGTGGCAAATAAAGCAAAGTTCTGAATATTTTATTGTCAGTTCTCTTTTGCTGCCTTGCTCATTTTCCTCCAATCTTCCATTCATATTCCAGATAGAGGTTTGTACCTTGGAGACTTAGAAAAATGGCCTAAAAATGGTTACTTGGCAAGTCTCTCAGTGGTGGTTTCTCAGAAATAAAAGAAAAATAATAGATTTCCTCAGAGATACTGACACTTCAGTTTACAGGCCATTCTTGGTTTGTTCCATTCCATATTGAATTCATGTAGGTGTTCTGTATGATCGATTTAAGTGTTCCAGACTGCTGACACCATATGCCTTATGAGAGTCTTTTTTCAAACTATTTTTCATAGATTCTGAATGAGATGAATTATACAGCACATTAAACAAAGTGCAAGATTGGGTGGAAAAAAAGTAGTAAGTGCAAGACGATTCCTTTGGTTTTTAAAAAATTTAACTTTACTCACCAAACTATCCAATTACCTGTTCAAGATCACCAATGCCCTCATCACCACAATTGTCATGCTCTATATTTATCACAGCTTAGTGCTCAGGAAAGTTCAAGATCTCTCTGCATATTTCTGGCCAAAGTCTTTGAAGCTGTAAAATCTCCCTTAGAAAAGGGGAATGGTTTTGAGAAACACGTAAACATTTTCTAGGAGAATAATTTATTCAATCAGTCATTCCCCTATTCCCATGTATAGCTACCAACTCCTAGATATGGAACATAAACTGGCCCTCTGACCATAATGGAAACATAGGTGCTTATTTACTTAAGATGAAAAAAGCATTCTTCAAACACTTGCTGAATATGCCTTTCATTCAACAGAAACAATTAGTTTCAGTTACTTACGATGAGTAACTATTTGCTTCAAAGATGTTCTATTTTCTTAATTTCATTTGAGTGCTAAAGGATAATATTCCCTGAGAATGGAACATTTTCCTCTTAACTGGTGAAAAGATAGCTTATGAAACAAAGGTCAAAAAAAATTTACAACCAGTTTAAAAATTATAGGTATTTTCCGGTTGTTGATATGGACCATACTTATTCTGTAAAAATCAAATATTTTATATCCATTTAATCAAATTTGATCTTTAATCATATGGGCTCAATAAGCAAAAGAAACACACGGTTAATTGCTCAGCCCAAAGTAGGTCCTGGTAAGCAAAATGACAACAATATCATAAAAAAAAATAATCAAACAAACCTATCCTCTCTGGACATTAGGAAGCAGTCATTGTATCACTCTACAGTGTTGGGATTTTAATTAAAACACAGATCCAGCAAATCATCATTAGTAAGAGTTGTACTGTTTCATTAGACTGAAATAAATTATCAAGTAATAAATAAATAAAATAAAAATGAAATGAGACAAAACCAATTATTTTTGTTTTAATTTTCAGCTAAACAGATAAATAAGCCAACAATGGAAACATTGGATGGTTAGAACTAGTATCAATTCATCATCCCCTAAAAACTGCTTCCCTTTGGAATAAGAAGTTTTATCTCTGACTCCAAATGAAGTGACGGCAAGATACCAAGTTTAAAATTCTCTGTCTGTCAATGGCTGTTTTACTAATTATCCAGATTCCAAGGCAATCATACAACCGTAATCATTCACCTCACGCCTGGAAACATAAGTCTTGTTCTTTTGATGAATATTTATAAGACAGTGTAAAGCAGTCTACTTTCTTTTCCCTTTAGGCAAGACAATTTGGAGTTCATCAATATGTATTACCAAGGACTTTTATAAAAGGCACTTCAAAGAAAATTCATCAGGCATTCCTTTTGTCTTGATTTCTGTTAGACTGATACTTCCTTTTGACAAGTATCAATAAATTATCCTCTGATGGCTAGAAACTTGATGTCTTATTCAGAAACTTCCTCACACAGCAAAATCTGGGCTTTGAGTTTCGAGTGAAATTATTAAGATCCCACATCTAATTTAAGGACAGAAGGAAGATATGCAAATCAAAAACAATCAAACAAACATGTATATATTCACCCCACAGCACACAGGAGTGAGTTTTACCATAGCTGAGCCTTTTCTTGCTGTATACAACTTGCAGCTCTTCTATTGCCATGCAGACATATTTAGAATTCCCTCAGAAGCTAAAAAAAATTAATTAATTAATTAAAAATAAATAAATTGCAAGCCTCAATTCCTGGAAAGAACCACACCAATAAAACAAAATTAGTCTAGCTATGGAAAGTAGAGAATGACAAATTATCTCTCCACTAATTTTCTCTTGAATGGTATTGGATAAACTCACATTTCTGTAAGAGGAAGGTAAATAAGTACAACTGTCTAAAATAAAAATGAAAAAAATTACTGTTCTATTTAATGAGCTTTGAAAAAAGATACAAAAATACTTTTATTTGCATTTTTCTAAAAAAAACTTGGTTATTTTATTATTCTGGCAAAAAAAATTGAAATACAGAAACACAATTTATATCTATTTCTATAAATAAATACATAAAATAGCATGCTGACTAAAGAGCCCATCTTATTTTATGGGTTTACTCACTCTTTACGAAATTATTGTGCTAATTATAAAAATATTTCCACATTCTAAGAAATCATTTTATTGTTATCTAGTACAATATAAAATAAAAGATAATATCTAATTTAAGCTCAATTTTAAAAAGGGTGGCATGTGAATTTGAAAACATACTTTGTAAACTTATTGTAATATTAATCAAAAAGCCATTCTGTACAAGTTCATATACACTATCAAAACATATATCTCATTTGTAAAAATATCATTAACAATGAATAAGTAATTGGAATATAAAGTTCATTTTATAAAAACAAAGGAAAGAAAAAAATTACAAGCAGAATACTTGTGGCATTGAGAATGCTAGTCTCTGATTCCTTAAGATCTGTGATATGTTATTCGGTGGCTTTATAAAAGGTAATGAATACAAGACTATAATTTGAAACACTTATTTTGAAAATTATTTGGTAAGAATGATAAGGATGACGATTTAAGTCTGAGCTGTTTTTTTCTATCTTCGCAACCCAAATATACCATGGAAAGTGTTACTATGTTCTTGACATAATGGCTATTAATTTCTGCCTGTAAAATAAATAGAGAGGTTTCAAATTCAACTATTTCTGACCATATTCCTTACTTCCCCGTAAACATTCGTTTCAAAATAAAATCTGCCCCAAGTCCCGTTTAGTTATCTTTTGTTACATAACAAATCGCTTTACCATGTAGTGGCTTAAAACAATATACACTTATTTTCTCATTATTTCTATGGGTCAGAAAAATAGGAGCAGATTAGCTGGCTGGTTCTAGTTTAGGATCTCTCATAAAATTACAACGAAAGTATTGACTAGGACTGCAGTCATTTGAAAGCTTGACCTAGGTTAGAAAATCTGTTTCCAACTCACACATGTGACCGTTGTCAGGTGGCCTCAGTTCCTTATAGGCGGTTGCCTGGAGACTTCAGTTTCTCACCTCATGGCCTCTCGATTAGGCTGATTGAGTGTCCTCATAACATGGCAGCTGACTTTCCCCAGAGTGAATGAGCCCAGAGAGAGACCTATTTTTGGAAGTTACCCGCTGCCACTTTCGCCATAATCTTATTCATTAAAATAGAAGCAAAGCACTAGATTTAATCCGCTCCAAAGGAGGGGAATTAGACTCCATCTTTAAAAGGGATTATTATCAAAGATTTATGGACATGATTTAAAACCTCCACAAATGTGCTTTTAGTATGTGAATCTCCCAATTGCAGGTTACAATAGTGTCCACATGTAATGAAAATACATAACGAATTCAAATTACATACATTAGGGAGAATCGAATCGAGTCCCTCAAATTAATCATAACAGTATTTGAAAAATGTAAAAGGGCAATGAAATATCACATGCACTTGATATGTCGTGTTTCCACTCCACGAAACTTTATTCTCATTCATTTATTCATTCATTCATTTTTTCATTTACAAAATATATGCACAAAGACAAGCATAGCAATGTTCCTGTGTGTGTTTTTTTTTTGTTTTGTTTTTGTTTGTTTGTTTGTTTGTTTTTTTTATCAATCTGAATAGAAAAATAAATGTTAAATGTCCTTTGCCCTCCAGGAAGACATAATAAGGACTCATGCAAGTTTTGGGAGAGGAGGCATCCTAATAAACTGTTTAAAAGTTTTGGCTGATGTCATGCATGCGAAATGCTTAAAGAAGACTAAAGAGGGAAGATCAATTAATAGATAGTGAAATAATTTACACAACAGTTAATAAGAATTAAACTTATAGTGGTGGTCATGAAAAAGATAAAAAGTAAATGGATTTAAGAAATAAGATGAAGAAAAACAGCACAATTATCCCTTACTTAAGAAAGATTTCTACTCTACTTTCTCTGATTGGTGCTTAAGAAAAAATTATATACCCACTTAACAACTATAGCACCATCTTTCATCATAATGAAGAGAAATCAGTCTTAATTCCAAATCTATGACTGAGCATTCAATTAACTCATGGCCCCTGCTGGAAAATACACAAACATACCAATGCTCATACAAGCAAGGGAGCAGGAAAGAATAAGAGAAAATGACCAACCATTATAATTAGAACATTTCTGTTCTTTGTTCTTTTATACAGTTAAAAAATAAAAGTAACTTTTGGATAAACTTTTCTGGAAGGACAGATGATACCAAACAATTAGCCAGAGTTCTTGCTGGTGGTGTTGTTACGGTAGCAGTCATATTGTCAAACATTTTTAACATACAGTAGTCTTCCCTTACCGTGAGGGGATAAGTTCCAAGACCCCCAATGGATACCAATGGAAACTGCGTATAGTATCAAATGCTATATAAACTATGCTTTTCCTTATACATACATACCTTTTCACTTAAAGAAAACACTCTATGGCTTCTCTTTGGCATATCTTAATTGCCAGCATCATTACTCTTATGCTTTGGAGCTTTTGATAAATAAAATAAAGGTTACTTGAACACATGCACTGCGATGCTGTCAACAATCAGTCTGATAACCAAGGTGGCTACTAAGTGACTAACGCATGCATATTGTGGACAAAGGGATGAGTCAGGTCACAAGCAGGTTAGAGCAGGACTGTGTGAGATTTTATCACATTATTCAGAACAGTACACAAGTTAGAAGTTATGAATTGTTTATTTCTGGAATTTTCTATTTACTATTATTGAACAGTGATTGACCTTGTGTAACTGAAACTGAGGGAAGTGAAACCATGGATAAAGGGAACTAATATATTCCTTGATGAATTTTTGGAATAAATTGAATGATAAGATGGAAATATGCATATAAAGTAATGGGCAGGAGAAGGGCTTTGGGGTTTGACACAAAGATTCCTATTTTGGCTCCATTACTATCTAGATTTGTGATCTTGGACTTGTTACTTAAAGTTTCTAAACCTTGATTTTTAAAGGAAATAATTAAAATTCACTCAAAGACTAAGGAGGATTAAATAAAATAATTTATGTAAATGCTAAGGACAGTGCTTGACAGGAAGCGCTAATAAATATTTATGACAAATCTTATCCTGTAGATAATATTATTAGGAATGATTTGATAACATGGAACTAGTTGACTTGAAATGGGAAAGGGAGCAGTGAGAATGCTCACAGAAGCTAAGACATCGGTAGGTCTGGTGAGTTGGCAGCAAAATTTCTTCTAATTTTTTTTTAGGATTCATATTATGCATTCACTGAGATTGGAGCCATGCTCACAAAAAAAGACAGGATATTTGAGTTCATTGGTGTCCTGGAGCCTTCACAAAATTTGTAGAAAAAAAGACATTATCTCACTCTTGGCAGAGTGGTCTCCAGTAGAAGAAATTTCTCATTCAGCTCACACTATCCACTTCAAGCTGGCCCTGCTGAAAGCGAATGGGGGAATGACCAGAGATACAGATTTTATCAGTGGGTTGTTTGTGTGTTTGTTTGTTTGTTTGCCATTAGCCAGAGATCTGAACCCTTCAAAGGTCTTGATGATTCCCAGAGAAAAGATCTTGGAAAACCTTAATCACAGTAAGAATTTTGAACAAAATCTCATAAATATTGGAATCCTCATTTAAATGTTTTTAAGCTGGGGAGTCATGTGGTCAGAAGTGGCCTGCTGCAGTATTACTGATACAATTGGCTGAATATGAGTGACTGCAAAGTGAGTGAAGCAGTAGCTCAGTGAAGGTAACACTGACAGGAGACAGAGAATGGAAAAAGAGGAGCAGGACTCTGCATTTTGAGACTGTTTCTGGAAGAAAGTAATTTGCCATTTAGGAAAATTTAACTATAGGTGTTATGTCATTATAGATGTGAAAACAGACCATCTGTGCCCCTCCACAGGATATGGTAGCTCTAAATAAAATGTTGGCACTATGCATGAAAAGGATAGCAATCTGTGTATACGCATGTTAAGATTTTATCACAATCAAAATAATGAGCATATTAATTACCCAGAAGTTTCCTCAAGACCCTTTGTAATCTCTCACTCTTCCCTTAGTACGTCCTCTTCTAACCCCAGGCTTTCTGACACTATAGATTAATTTTCATTTTCTGGAATTCTACATAAATGGAAACATATAGTATTTATCATTCACCTGTCTTCTTTACCTTATTATGATAATGTGGTTGTGTTTATTGATAACCCATTCATCTATATTGTTGAGAATTCTTCTCTATGGATGCAACGTTGTTTTGTTATACATTCACCTGTTTAAGGACACTTTTTTTCCAGTTTAGGGTTATTACATTTATTATTATTATTATTATTATTATTATTATTATTATTATTTATGCTTACAGTACCTAGTCTTCTTAGGTGGTCTCCCATTTAAGTACTAACCAGGCCCAACCTTTCTTAGCTTCGGAGATCAGACATCAGGCTTGTCCAGAGTGGCATGGCCGTAGACCATGGACCATGGCTCCACTGGGGTGCAAACCCAGGACCTTCTGAGTGTAAAGCAGATGTTCTAACCACTACAATATGGAACCATGTCTGGGTTATTATGCTCATTATTTCCTTGAGCATTTGTGTAGAAGTCTTCATATGGATATGTGCTTTGCATGGATATAGTAAGTATACGGGTAACTTTTTAAGAAACTCTGCTAAATTGTTTTTCAAAGTTGTTCTGCCATTGAAAATACCAAACAAAAGAACATGAGAGTTCTGGATTCTAATCAACCCTTAGTAGGATCAGTATTTCTAATTTTACCCATTCTATTTTGTGTGAAGTTGTGTCTTAGTCAGTTTGGACTGATTAAACAAACAGCATAAATAATAAATTATTATTTTTCAAGTTTTGGAGGTTGGGAAGTTGAAGATTAATGTGTGAAAAAATTAGCTTCTTGGTGAGGTTTCTCTTGGTTCCTGGTTTTCAGATGTCACCTTCTTGTATCTTTGCATGGCTTTTTATCGGGGCACTAGTCCTTTCACAAGGATTCCACCTTCATGACCTAATTACTTCCAAAAGTCCCATCTCCAAATACTATCACACTGGGGATTAGGAATTTAACATATCAATTTGGGGGAGACACAAACATCCAGTCTATAACAAGTGATATCTCATCTTGATTATAATTGATCACTTCCATAATGACTAATCATGTTGTTTTTCGATTTATGTAAGAATTTATATAGAATGGGTATTATTTCTTCCTTACATATTTGGCAGGATACACCAATAAAGCCATATAGACCTGGAGCTGTCCTTGTGGAAATTCAATGTCTTTAATGGATGAAAAAGCTTATCAGATTATCTAGTTCTTGATGAAAGAGCTTTGTTAGTATTGTCTTCCAAAGAACTTGTTCCTTTCATCTGTTTGAAATATTGCCAAAAATGTGTTCATAATATCCCTTTATTATCCTTTTAATATTTATTGATTCTGTTATAATATCGTCTCTTATTTCTTATGTAATCTGTTTGTTCTTCCTTTATTTCCCTGATCAGTCTGGATAGACCTTATCAATGTTGCTGAGTTTCTCAGAGATTCAGATTTTGGTTTTACTGATTTTATATTTTCTGGTATTGTTCTCTAACTTCAGTGATTTTCACGTGGGTCTTTATTATTTCCTTTCATCTATTCGATTAGGTTTAATTTTCTCTTTTTTAGTTCCCTAATTTGTTAAGGCAGAAGTGGATATCATTTACTTGAGACTTTATTTTCTAAAGTAGTCATTTAGAGCTATACATTTCTTTCTATGTACTTACTGTTTTAGTGGCATTTGACAAATTCTGAGATGCCATGACTTTATTTTCATTCAGTCCAAAAATTTTTAATGTTACTTTTGATTTACTCTTTGATCCACAGGTATTTGAATGTAAGTTGTTTAGTTTCTACATATTTGTGGATTATCCAGATATCTTTTTGTTGTTAATTTCTAATTTAGTTCTATTGTGGTAAAAGAGCATATCCTGTATGACTTAAATGATTTAAATTTATTGCAACTTGTTTTATAGTTGATCTTGTTTTATGTTTTATATTTGAACACAATGTGAGGTCTGTTGTTTTGAATACAGTATTCTAAAATTGTCAATCAGATCAATTTTATTGATAGTTTTCTTCATGGCATTTATTATCTTTCCTGATTTTCTGTCTATTTGAGTTATTAAGTATTGAGAGGAGAGTATCAAAATCTTACACTTTGATTATGAAATTACCTTCTTCTCCTTGTAGTTCTATCAATTTTTCTTTCAAGTATTTTGAAATTCTCTTTTAGATGCATAAACATTTAAGATTGTTCTGCCTTCATGATAAACTGACCTTTATACAATTATGAAATGACGATTTATACCTAAGTAATATTACTTTCTCTGTAATCAGAGGCATTGTGTAGTGAACAAAGGTGTGCTTACAATGAAGTAATCTGGACTTTTAGCACTTAGATTTAATCACAGGAAAGTCTTTACTATTGTTTCCTTTTCCTTTATTGAAAATTTGTAACTAGATAGGGATACAAATACCTTTCGATTATCTATTTTGAAAGGGGACAAAGTTAGCATGTATAAAAAAGTCTAGAGTACGATATTCTATGAGTGTTATCTCTCTAAACAAACATTTCTCTAGAAATTTCTCATAAAAAGAAAGTTATTTGACCTTTACATATATATATGTATATATGTGAAATATATATAAAAATATATATTTTTTGCTAATTATCTAATGGAAAAGATTCAAAGAATGGGGTAAAAAAGCATAGAGATATGGAGAAACATAAAGAGAGAGCAAGGAGTATGTTAATTGTCAAGAGAACTAACTAGGATGCTGATGTCAACTATATTAATTAATTTTAAATTTTCTTAGTTCAGTCATATTACTAACTCTGTTTTTGGCATCTCATCTAAGTACATCACTAACAATGATTTTAACCCATTGTAAACTTCAATAGAAACTTCATTGCCATTATTTCCAACTGAAAACAAAATTTATTACCTTCCAAATAATTCCTTACTATCGGCTAGTAATTTGATTCTTGCTTCCTCGATAAAAACAGAAGAAACTGGAAGATAATTTAATCATCTTCCAATTAACAAATCTACCAATCTATCCCAACTTATGCTTCCTTCTATGAATAGATGAATAGTCCCAACAACTAAGCCAACAACTAAGCCAACCCCTCCAGTTGTGGCTGACATCACCTCTCTGATCCACTCAAACATTTTGAAGTTGCATCATCAATTCATCCTTTTTCACTAGAAAATTCTCATTATAAACAAGCGTGATCTACTATTACTACAGAAAAAAAAAAAAAGATTCTCTTTGACCTCATAGCATTTTTCAACTATATCTGACATTTTTATTCTCTCTTTTATAGAAAAAAAAAAAATGTATCAAAAAGAGGTTTCTGTATCTGCTACCTCCAGCTCCTTAACTCCCATTCTTTCATTATCTTTTCCAGCATCTTATTCCCAACAACCCAATGAAATTCTCTCATTGAATTCTTCAGTCATTGTTTTCCAGTCCTTCTCCTTTTTGGCAGCATTTAAAATATAAAATGCTCCCTGCTTTCTTGAATCACGGTCTCCACTTGGCCATTGGGACAACTATCCTCAAGATTTTACTCCTACTGCGAAGATCTCCTTTTGGGAATCTTTCTTATCTTTCAAAAACACTAAATATGGGTTCGGCTGACTTAAGTGCCTGATCTCATTCAGGTTCCCTAATATCTCTAGCACCAAACTATCCCCTTACCTTCACACTTATATTATTACACTCTCCCATCAATAGTTCCACTTGAATATTTACAAAACATAGAAAGTACATCTGCACCAAAGCAGAAATGTCTATTCCTTCTCCTTCCAAGTAGCTCTTTCCTCAGTGCTCCCATCTAGGCCAGTACCTAAAAGTCCCTTTGACTCCTCCCTTTCCCTCCACTTTATATTAACAACTGCTTTATACTTTGCCAGCTTCAGGATAGATTTTGAATACAAAATTTTTCACCTTTCTACCATAAACATTGTAGGTCATCCCACTATCATCCACACCTAGACTCCCCGAACATATGGCTAATTAATCTTCATCCTTCTTCTTTCTCCCCCTGTAGACTTTCTTCCAGGTAAGATCGGGGACCTTTTTTTTAATTTTAAAAATATAAATTAGATTATGGTACTTTTCTTCTCAGAATCATTCAACAGCTTCCCATCATACATAAAGTCTACTGTCTGAAATCCAGAATCTATAAATTCTCCCTTTCTCTAATCTGTGTCTGTAATTTTAGAAGTATCTGTTCTGTGATCATATTGGCCTTCTTGCCGTTCTTTATCCATTTTAAGCCCACTTCACTCATCATTCTGACTGCCTGAAAAAATTTTCTCCCCAAATTTAAATGTTTCCTTACTTTTTAAAATTTAAGTCTCAAGTCAATTATCACCACCTCAGACAGGCTTTCCCTTATCATTCTGTTTAAAAGAGCATATTTCTGCCCTAGATATGCTTTTTAATAATACATATTACATAAAGTTATGTAAAAAATAGATAATCAATCTCTCCTCCCTGATATTCTCACTCCCACTGCATTGAAACCCCACAAAGTCTTCTGATTCTGCCTTTAGTATTTTTTTTTCTCAATCTCTAAAGCTACTTTTTAATCTTGTTCAATCTCTTAATTTTAACACTGTCAGAATTCTGTATTTGGCTCTTTTACCTTTCACTCAACAAATCTACCCTTGTTATTCTCATTCATTACTCTTGCATAAATTACCATTAATCTCTACTTTCATCTATGTCTTTGTTTTGGTCAAGATCTGCATGTAGGAATTCACATCCATCTATTAAATTACTTTCAAAAAGCATGTCAATTTGGACTCACACAAGCACCTTAAACTCAATATATTCCAAACAGCTAATAATCTTACCCAATTTTCATTTTTCTAAACTTAATTCTTGTTCTATTTTTTTTTTTTTTACCTTCATTTATACTACCAAGTTTCCATTTACTCAAACCACAAAACTTGGAGTCATTCTTCATTTCTCACTTTTCCACACTTGTCAAAATCAATCAGTTGACACTTTCAAAACTTTCCACTTCTCTCTTTTTCTACTTCAAGTATATAAATTGAACTTCCTGTCATTTCTTGCCTGGACAATATTAAGTGTATATTGTTTTATGTACATTTTCTGGCTCCCCATTCAGCAGCTGTTCTTCCCTCCCATCTCTGTTTTGTGTTTGTTTTTTGTTTTTTGTTTTTTTAATATAACGTGCATAATTTCTTTTTGGAAACCAAGTCTTCCTTGTTGTTTAGCTATCCGCAATATGGTTAGGAGCAATATGACTACCACCTCTAGGCATTGGTACTGATTAACATACTCTCATATGCATGTCATCTCTCATGCTGCAGTGTTCAAATAGGGCTAATAAAATCAAAATTTAGCATCATTGTTCAATCATTGTGGAGAAATGATTTTTCTCCCCAAATGTGAAGGGCTAAGTATATAATCCCAGTTACTGATGGCAGCCATCTTATACATGGAGAGGAGCCAACTGAGGAAGAGTCAACTCATGGAAGAGGCCAGTAAAGACTCAGAGAGAAATGGAGCCTAAGCCCTGACTGAATCCATACAAAGATTCCACCTTACCACTGGTTGTGAGACAGTGAATCATCTTTAAGCTACAAATGAACTTAGGTTGAATTTTCTATTACTTGCACCAGAAGTTCCCTAATTCAATTCAATTGATCTCACATATTTTATAGTTACCACAGACCATAGGACTGATCTTTTCTCTTACCAGCAAAATCTAATGTTGTCAATTTTGTCACAGTTAAAAATGTTTCAGTAGATTCAGGATAAAATGCAAACTTTCTAGCATTATACTCCCTATACTATAGACTTACTGAATTTCTGCCAGTTCTCTAGACATTCCATAGTTGTCATAACATAGTACTTTCATCAATGCTGTTTATTCAAATTCTTCTTCCTCCTTGGATGCGTATCTGTTAGGCTCATCCTAAATGCAACTACCCTGTGAAATCTTCTCTAATCCCTGAGCAGAGTTGCCAACTATCTGCTGTGTATTTCCCTGTCAGATTTCTGACACGACTGAATTAATGTTTTGGCAATACCACTTTCGTCCATATCTCTCTTGATATTATTGGCTTTCTTATCTTTCTCCTTAACTAGACAACCAGTGGTCTGTCTTATTCATCTTTAAATTCTAACAACATTTGTCACAGGACTGATTACTATTTCTTGAATGAGTGTAACACAGTGGTCCCTAACCTTTTTGGCACCAGGGACCAGTGCTCCTATGAGAACCTAATGCCTGATCTCAGGTGGAGCTGAGGCAGTGATGCTAGCGCACTGCGGAGAGGCTGCAAATCCAGATGAAGCTTGGCTCACCTCCTGCTGTGCTGCCTCTTTCCTAATGGGCCATGGACCAGAACCAGTCTGTGGCTTGGGGGTTGGGAACCACTGGCATAAGAGACAAGGACCCTGTCCCCAGTAAAATTTACATCTGAAAAGTAATATGCACATAAGTCTACAAAATCAAGGTTAAAGTACTGAGGGCTGTGGGAATGGCACACAAGAAGTAATCTCTTTCCAGCTGAGATAATTAAATGAAAGACCTTTCAGATAATATACAATGAAACCCAGAAAGGACTTTTCTACCACTATCCTCTATACAACATTTCTCTGTGTGTGCTAACTTCGAAGTGAAGGACCACAAAAAAGATAAACTAGATAAAATGAATTCCTAATGTGATCTCCTTGGACATGGAGGACACCTCCCTAATCTCTCTCCTGTGGCAACAGTTTCCCTGGTAAGAAAGGTTTTGGAAGGAAACTGAACTCTGGTGAGCACACGATGCAATACACAGATGCCATATTATAAAATTGTACACTTGAAACATATAATCTTATTAACTAATGTCACTTCAATAAATTTAATTTAAAAAAAAATAGAAAAAATAATCAATAACAAAAAGGAACCAAAAAGAAAACCATACAATTCATAGAATGCACCTTAAATTAGTAATTGAAGTTATTCCTTAGGAGAGGGCCAGAAAAACAGTGGTTTGTTTTTTATCATGTGCATCTCTATATGACTTCCAAAAAAGTTAAGTTAAAAATTATAAATGTAAGAAAAAAAGTTTTTCAATTTCATCAGTTTAATTATATACCATGTAGACTATTGTTTACATTAGCCTATTAAAATTTAAAACCAGTGAAGGAAAATTTTAAATGATCAGTATCCCAGTGCTTTTTCCATATGCTCTTGTTACAAATACTTTTTCTTTTTCTAGATAACATTTATTTGTATTTCTGACTATATACTTCTATATGTTCGAATTTGTCTTGCATACATGTAATAGCATCAAATATCAATTCTATGTCATATTTTCCACATCTAATGGAATCAGCAAATGAAGAAAATAAAATTGTGGGAAAATAAGTGAAACTTTATATATGCATTTACATTATTATCCTCTAATAATCTACATTAAAATCTTTAAAATTATTTTTAATATTTATATTATTTGTTTATACTTTTTTGCAGTGCAGTGTATATTAGGCTGACAAACTGTGAACTTGAAAATTAAGAGTACATTAATATACTGTTTTTTTTTTAAATAAGGAGCATTTTGTTGTTTAATATTTAGGTAATTGTGAGACGGAAAATATCCCCATTTCAGTGGCACTCAGACTCACACTTCCCTCAGCTGTGTAGTGAGCAGCCTGGTGCTCTCACACTTAGGTACAATGTAACACGTGGGAATAATGCCTGATGCTGCTTCCCCTCCAGGTGTTATTCCAGCATCACCGTCATCACTTCCCTCCTCTGACAACTCTCTCCATTACTTTATTCTCCACAGTCTATCTTAGAAGGTAATCATTTCTACATTTTCAGTTTTCTTATTGAAAATGTACATTAAAAAGTATGTATTCCATTACAAGAGTGTATGTTCTATAAATATAGACATATAAAAAATGTATGTTCTAAAGAGCAGGCGATGTTTACATGAAATTTTGATATTAAAGAAATATAGTTGCCTCTTACTTTCATACTCTTCATTTACAGCAATTAAGGGGAATAGAAATTTCTTTTTTTTATAGCATATTTTTTCTCTTTTTTAATTCTCCCCCTGCCCCTACTTCCACCCTGACCTATGTTGCTGTTTCCCCTTAAGAACTGGATCTCTGAAGGCAGGGTGTCTCCTTCCACAGGCTCACTGGATGCACCTGGGGCCTGGCACCCCTGGGGTATTGTCGGTGACTTCACCTAGGGTGTGAACCCAGGACCTTCTGCGTGTAAAGCAGACATGTAAAGCAGAAATTTGAAGACTTCATTGACAAGACACTTAAAAATTTCCACTCCACTGTTATTTTCATTTTTAATGCATAGACTTAACCAATTTTTGTACATCCGAAGTAGAATTTTTCTAAATGTTTTTACTTGTTTTATTATTTTTTTTCCCCTTAGACATTTTTGGGGGTGGAGGGAAGGCATTCTTGGGAAGAACTTTTGCTCACAAAAAAAAAAAAAATGCACAAAAGATGAGTGTCACTCTATAGAGAGTGACATCATCAAGATGTCAATATTCGTTGTTCCCAACTTTGGTCCCCTTATAAAAATTCCAGCATTAACTCACCACAGACAAGACACCTCTGGAAGAAAAAAATCCCAGAACCTTAGGGTAAGGTTGAAGCCAACTTCTAGACCACAGAGACTGAGAAGGATCCCATTCAAAGGATGAAAGGAGTGACTACACTCTGACCAGATTGCCTATTTCTCAAGTTGACACAGTGCCACACTCAAAGAACCTCCCAGAGAATTATGGTTTCTCCCGTGGGAAAAAGAGAGCCCAAGGTGGACATCCAGCTCCCCTAGCACTGAAGAATGCTTCCTGGGATGTCCACTCGGGTCTCGTTTCACAGAGATCACTTGCAAACTCTATAGGGCTTGACCACTAGAGATCATATTGGGATGGAGAAGGGAAGTAGGGCTTACAGCAACCAGCATTCAGATCTGGCAGATCGCATCACTCCTTGTAGCAGTACCTGAACAGAGAGCCCAGCCAGTGGCTTTGCCAGTCTGCCAAGCTGAGCTGGTGGCTTTGTCCGGCCAGAAAATTCAATTGGCTGTTCTTCCTGATTTAGGTCTCCAGCCAATAAGCAATATTGGATATGAAGCCTGTTCCATAGCTAAGTTTGTGAAGCAAATCTGAAGTCAGGAAAGCAAATCTGAAATCTCGCCCAAATGCTACCTAGAATTTCCAATACTACTGACTAAGAAGTCTGACAAGAGAATCTGAGAGCTGCAGAGCCCATCCTACAGCCTGGCTTAGGCTAGGTCAGCAGTCTGCCAAATTGTTAAGTATAGCCTCTGGTTCTCCATAACCAGGGAGCCTGAACAGTGACCCTGGAAAGCCTCAGAAAGCAGTAAATACTATCTGGTTGTAGGGCCCATCCTACAGCCTTGACAGATAGCTGAATGCAGCCTGTGGCTTGGCCCAGCCAGGTAATATAGTGAATGGCCCTACCCAATCACCAACCAGAGCTTTCTGCCCAACAAAGGAGTTCTGACAATGACCACACCCAACTTCAGAGCACAGGCTCTACCGCTACTCAACTGTGGGATACAGCTAGAAGACCCTCCCCCCACTAAAGAGCCCTGCTAGCAACCTTGCCCATCAACAGAACATAGCCCTACAGCCACACACCCAATTTAGGGGCACAGTCTGTCCCCACCTGATTACAGAGCACAGATGGAGGCCTTCCCTGACTTTGAAGCCCTGCCTATAGCTTTGCCTGAACAAAGAGTTCAGCCCACCATCTGGTCTGGAAACAAAGCTAGCATCATATTTAACAATGAAAGGTTGGGAGTTTTCGCTGTAAGATTAGGAAAAAGATAAGGGTAACCACTTGTACCACTCTGATTTTACATAGTACTAAGAGAACCAGCCAGAGCAATTAGGCAAGAAAAAGCAGTACAGAGCATCTGAATCAGAAAAGAAGTAAAATTGTCTCTGTTTGCAAATAACATAATCTGATGTATAGAAAATCCTAAAGACTCAATCAAAAAATGTTAGAACTAGTAAAGTAATTCAGTAAACTTGCATACAAAGTCAACATACAAAAATCAGTAACATTTCTATGTGCTAACAATGAAAAAGAGATAAAATAATATCATTTACAGAAACACAAAAAAAAATAAAATACTTATGAATAAGTTTAAGCAAAGAGGAGAAAGATTTGTGTACTGAAAACTCTAAGATGTTGATGAAAGGAACTAAAGACACGAATAAATGGAAAAATATTTTGCGTGTATGGACTGAAAGAACTAATATTGTTAAAACGTCCATACTCCTCAAAGCCATCTATAGATGCAATATAATCCCTATCAAGAGTCTAATAGTATTTTTTACAGAAAATTTAATTTTAATAATAATAATAATTCTAAAATTCATATAGAACCCGAAAAGTCCCCAAATAACCAAAGCAGTGATAGAACAAAATTAGAGGCACTATATTTTCTGATTTCACACTATATTACAATAGTATAGTAATAAAAAAAACAACAACATGATATTGGCAAAACAAACAAACAAACAAAAGCAGAAATATAGACCACTGAAATAGAATTGAGAGCTCAGAAATAAATCCATGCATATATGGTCAACTAAACTTTGACAAGGGAGCCAAGAATATTCAATGGAAGAAAGACACTCTCTTCAATAAATTAAGTTGGGAAAACTGGGTGTTTGCATGCAAAATAAGGAAACTTGACCCCTACTTTACATTAATCATAAAAAATATTTTAAAATAGATTAAAGACTTAAATGCAAGACCTGGAATCATAAAATTCTTAGAAGAAAACAAGTGGTAAGCAACTTGATGTTGGTCTTGGCCATGATTTTATGAATATGACACCAAAATCACAAGCAACAAAAACAAATGATATACAAGTAGGACTATATAAAGATACAAACCTTCTGCATAACTAAAGAAATGATCATCAAAATATAAAGGTAACCTACAGAATGGAAGAAAATATTTGCAAACCAAATACCTGATGAGGGGTTAATCCAAAATGTATGAGGAACTCGTACAACTTAATAGCAAATAAACAATCCAATTTTAAAATGAGCAAAGGACCTCAATAGATTCTTTCCCAAAGAAGATATTCAAGTGGCCAACAGGCATATGCAAAGATACTCAACATCACTAATCAGAGAAATACAAATCAAAACCACAATCACCTCATACCTGTCAGAATGGCTATCGTCAAAAAGACAGAACATAACAAATGCTGGTGAAGATGTGGAGAAATAGAATTCTTTTGCACTATTGGTAGGAATGTAAATTTTCAGAGACATTATGGAAAACAATATGAAGTTTCCTCAAAAAATTAAAAATATAAATACCATATGATCCAGCAAATCGACTTCTTGGGTATATATCTGAAGGAAATGAAATCACTATCTGAAAGAAATATCTACGCTCCCATTTTCATGACAGCATTACCTACAATAGCCAAGACATAGAAAAAACACACACGTACACACACGGGAATATTATTCAGCCATAAAAAAAGAAAAGAATCCCACTATTTACTGACAAAATGTGTGGAACTTGAAGGGGTTATGCTAAGTTAAATGTCAGACAGAAAGAAAAATACTGAATAGTTTCATAAGTGGAATCTTTAAAAACCAGGCTTATAGAAACGAAGAGCAGATTGGTGGTTGCCAAGGGAGAGTGGAGGGATATGGGAGGGGGCGGTCAAAGGGCACAAACTTGCAGTTATAAGATAAATGAGTCTGGAGGTGTAATGTACAACGTGGTGACTGTAATTAACAACACTCTATTGTACATTTGCAAATTGCTAAGAGAATAGATCTTTAAAATGTTCACAACAGCAAAAAAAAAAAAATGTTACAACTGTGTGAGGTGATAGATGTGTTAACTAACTTTATTGTGGTTATTTCACAATATATACATATACCAAATCATTATGTCATATACTTTAAACTTAAACAAAGTTATATGTCACTTATATCTAAATGAAATTGAAAAAAAAAAAAAACTATCATCTTCTGCCTTTCACTTGTTTGGAAATTATTATCTGAGGCCAGAATATGTGGGTTACTGATGACTAAAAGGGGACAAGCCTGAGAAAAAATATCAAGTTGAGGATGATAGGGTTAAAACATAGGAAAATTCTGGTTCCTCACTGATTGATGTTGCACAGATACAGAATTAACTAACTTTGGAAACTCATGTGAGGACCTGATATGTGAGAGAAATGTGTATATAAACTAATCGAGACTGTTACCTGAAGTTGAAATTCTAACTGATACAAATGCTAAGAATCATACAGATATGTATGGACAGCTTTAAAAAGAATTGAGAAAGGGTATATATGCTCTATTGCCTGCGTTTGTGCAGGATTGACAATGAGCTCTGGGGACTTTTGAATTACCTATCAGCAAATGGTGAAGGCTTATGTAATAGCCAATTACTGAGTGAAATCCCAGGCTATTAATTATATGCCAGAGAGGACATCCACTTTCTGATTGATTACACTCTAGGCTGGAAACTGTTCTCACCTTTTTTTCTTTTGGGACTCTGCCATCATATTATTATTACTGCACCTGCATCGTTGTTGTCCCTTGCACAAATATTCCATGTTACCATCATCATTTTTAATCATTCTCTGATTATGGGAACATGCTGGATGATTTCCAAGGCCAGAAAGGAATGTGTTGTTTCCATTAGCCTTTTCTTGCTCAGTATTTAAAGGCAAGATAGTTAACTCTGGGCTATCCAACAGGATCACTATCAAGCACTATTTACAAGAACTGCAAAACTCATTTATTATGCACAGAAGAAACCATTAAGAAGACACTGGTCCATATGAGGTTACTGAGTGAGAAAATTAAATTGCATATGGTAATAAGTCAAGATCTCCCTCAATTTACATTTACTGACAGAATATGGGGGATTGGAGAAGTAAAACACAGTGATAGTAATGGCTCTCCTTGTAACGAACTCTCTGCAACTGACGGGTATACAGAAAATAGAGGTAGCAGTGTATTTTTCATGAGGCTGATAGGCTCTCAAAGCTGTCAAATGTTAACTAGCTTAACTTCTGCTCTTTGCAAAAAGGTTAATGGATACAGCACATTTTCCAATGTGACTCTGAAAAACAAAGAATTACAAATAGTATGTAGCAGTATTTGTTTTTTCTTCTTTTTTAGCCTACCCCATGTAAAACTTAGAGGTTGAACGCTACATCAAAGCTTTTAGCTATCAAAAAATTGGTAGTGATCACATATGTGGGGGTGATGTGGGGTGGTATAGAACTGTAGCGCCGTGTTGTAAATGAATCTCTAGTTGTTAGTGTGTGATATTAGGGATGAACTTTTGTTCATTTGAAGATGAAACCTTTAACCTTAACCTTTTGTAGGAACACGCTTTTTATTTATCATCTGTCTAGATCAAAAATATTTTATAACTATGTATTGTAAAATTGTATCATGTGTACCAAAGAGTATGGCTAACCTATATGTGCAGATTAAAATAACAAAGTTAAGGAGTAGCTTCTACTCATTGCTGGTAAGAAAGAGAAATATCAACAATATTGCCACTATTCTGCCTGGGAAGTGAACACGGAACTAGATTCCAGACCGCCCATCCCTTTTATGTTTCTCATAGTTTTACCTGATGTCCTGATGCTATATATATATATATATATATATATATATATGTATATACTATATATATATATATATGCTATATACATATATATATATATATATATATACATTCCTAAACATCATTAGGTTTAGTCTTGTATGTTTTGGGATATTTTATTTATGGAATCGTACAGTTTATACTTTTGTGAGCCTTGCTTTATTCAATCAGCATTCTGCTTTGGAGATTTATTCTGAGGGATGGTTCATTCAGTTATCTTGTCTCTAGGAATTTGTTGCTACAGTCAGTGTTGCTTTAAACATTCTTGGGCATGTTTCCCAGTGCACTTGGGAGTTTCAACTGGGGTGTGTATATCTAGGTATGAAACTACTGGAGTGCAATAGTTGTGTCATTCATACTCGCAACAAGAAGGAATAAAAGCTTCTGAGCTGTTGTTTTCAATCTTTTAAATTGTTGCCACTGTGGTATATGCATATTGGTCTATATTGTTATTTTCACTTTCATTAATGTTAACTAATGAGTTGAGCACATTTTGCATAAATGTATTTGTCATTTTTATTTTCTTTGTTAAGGTTCTTCTCTATTTGTCTTTTTATAATTTGGGGATGGTTCTTTAGGTATTTTGTACACTATCGCATTGTTGTTTAACTGTGAGAAATGACCGCTCTATGGCCACGATTTGTACTTTCACTATTTTTATGGTGCACATTAATAAACAAGTATTCTTATTTTTAATGCATTCAGATATAACAACATTTTCCTTTATGTTATATGTATTTTGTATTTTTAATGAAGTAATATCCTACCTTACCTTCATTAAGATTTGCCCAATATTTCTTTTTATATTATTTTAGGCATAGTCTTACATAATCATTTTTTAAATCTATCTAAAATTATTTGCTTATGTTTATTGATAAACAATTCCCTTCTATTATTTCTTAAATAATATATATTTTCTCACTAAATTCTAATGCCACATTTGTTATAAATTAAATTTCCATATTTATATGTGTCTATCTAGGTTTACTTTTTTGTTCTATTGGTCTGTTTTTCTATGCCCGCCTCAATAATATTCCGATTTAGATATTATTTTATAATGTCATCTGATAAGATGTCTTCCAATCTATTTCTTCTTCTTTGAAAAAATGTTAAATATTCTTAATCTTGTCTTTCTTCGTGCAGATTTTTATGTTCAAGTTCCATGAGATTCTCTATTGCAGTTTTGATAGGAATCAAATCATATTTGGGAAGATTACACACAAGTCTTTCCAATTGCAGACCTTTCTTCCTCTGTGTGTGGTCTCTCTCTCACTATTTAACCCTCCTCAAATTCTTCGATTATTTCTAGTAATATTCTTCAAAATATGACTTCTGAAATTCTGTTGCTTTTATTTCTATTTCTAAAAGTATTTCGTGACTGATTAAACATATATAATAAGTATATTTTAAATTCATATTATGAATATAAAGCAATACACTTTTATTGACACTTTTCATAAACTTAATAAACTGTTATGTTATTTCTAATAATTTTAGACTGTAGACCAGAGGCTGACATTTTCTTTTTCTTTAAAGAGTCAGACAGTAAATATTTTGGACTCTGAGAGCCATATGGTCTTTAGCAATTATTCAACTGTGCCATTGTAGCACGAAAACAACCATAGACAATACCTAAATGAATAAGCACAGCATGACTGTATTCCAATAAAACTTCATTTACAAAAACAGGTGGTGAGCTAGTTTTGGCCTGTGGGCCATTGTTTGCTGATCTCTGTCCTAGGCTATTATATCAACTATCAAAACAACAGTATTGTTTCTTCTTTTTTAATTCTAATTTCTTTTTTGTCATTTTTATTTTCTACTGTCTCTTGCTAAGAAGCCCAGAATAATCCTTAATAGAAGTGTTGAATGTGGCCATTCAGTCTTATTCAATTTAAAGAAAATATTTTTGATCGTTCACTGATGTGTAATATTTGTTGTAGGTCTTCATAGATTCATTAGATTATGGAAGTTTCCCTCTATTTCTAATGTCTAGCAGTTTTATCATTATTTTTTTCTTGTATCTTTTAAGATGTTTGAATGTTCTTTCTCTTTTAATCTGTTAATGTTATGAATCACATTAATAGATTATGTAATATACTAGCATCGGATCTGTTGTACATTTGTACATAATGTTATTATTATCTTTTAGAAATGTAATTTGGTTTCTTTTCTTTTAAAAAAAAAAATTTAGCAGCTATTTTTCTGAGTAAAATTGACCTGTTTACTTTCTTTCCTGTACTGTGTTTGTCTGGTTTAGAATGGAGGTTAAAATAGCTACATTAATAGTGTGGTCAAGTAATGTCTCCTTGTTGATTCTCTGTAAGATTTTGTGCACTATCAAGTTAACTCTTCATTGGATTCTTAGTTGGCTTTATTGATAAAACTATTGGTGTTACAATGTCTGTGGGAAGATTTTTAACCACTGATTAATTTTGCTAAACTATTATAGGATTATTCAATTTTTCTATTGCTTCTCATTTAGTTTTGGTAATTTGTTTTCTAGAAAGGTATTTTTACTAAGTTTTCAAATTTGTTTGCATGAATTTATATTTACATTCTTTATTTTTTTTCAAATTGCTGCAACATTTGTAGTTATAAACTTGTGTTTATTCTTAATATTATTTGAACACTTTCTGTATGTTACTTGATCAATTTTGTCAAAGAATTGTCAATGTTATTAATCTTCTCAAAGAGCAATGGTGTATCTTCATTAATCACGTATATTATTCTTTAATCTTGTTAATTTCTTTTATTTTTTATTAGTCATTAGTATTTGCTTTTCTTTTCCTCAATTCTTTAATTAAAAATTTAGTTTTTAGCCTCTTATTTTTTAATATAAGTACTTAAAGCTACAATTTTTCCTCTGCCCTTTTAGCCACATCTTATATATTTTTTATATTTTATTTTAATTGTTATTAATTTCTAATTATTTTATTATTTATATCATAATGTATTCTTTAAGAAATGAGTCACTTGGGATTCTGTTTTTAAATTTCTAAATTTATAGATATGGTTCCCATATCTAGGACTGTTTCATATTATTCCAAAAGGAGGCCCACACCAAGATATATAATTAAAATGCCAAAGGTTAAAAACAAAGAGAGAACCTTAAAAGCAGCAAAAGCAGTTAGTCACCATAAGGAAGCTCCCATAGACTGTAGCAAATTTCTCAACAGAAACTGCAGGCCAGAAGGGATTGGCAGGAAATATTCAAAGTGATGTAAAGTAAGGACTTACAACCAAGATTGCTCTGCCCAGCAAGGGTATCATTTAGAATTGAAGGACAGATAAAGAGTTTCCCACAGAAGAAAAAGCTAAAGGAGTTAATCATCACCAAGCCAATATTACAGGAAATGTTAGGGGAACTTTTTGAAAAAAAGAACAAATATAAAAGATAAAAAGTATAAATAATAAAATAGCAAAAATTACATATCTATAAGCAATTACTTTAAATGTAAATGGATTGAATGCTCCAACCAGAAGATAGGGTAGGTTAATGGATAAGAAAACAAAACCCTTACATATGCTGCCAACAAGAGACTCCAGATCTCAAGACACACCAAGACTGAAAGTAAAGGGATGAAAAAAGATGTTTCTTGAAGATGGAAACAAACAAAAAATCTGAGGTGGCAATACTTGTACCAGATAAAATAGACTATGAAACAAAGGTATAACAAGAGACAAAGAAGGATCCAGTTATTCCACTTCTGGATACTTATCTGAAGAAACCCAAAACAACATGTGAATCCACATGTTCATTGCAGCAGTATTAACAGTAGGAAAGATATGGAGGCATTCTGGGTGTCCATCAATGGGTTAATGAATAAAGAAGAGATGGTATACATTATATATATAATGGAATATTACTCAACCATTGAAAAGAATGAAATCTTGCCATCTGCAACAACATGGATGGACCTAGAGGGTAAGTCAGACAGAGAAAAGAAAAATGTTATATGTGGAATCTAGAGAAGAAGATAAAAGACAAGCAAAAAATAACAGAAACAAGCTCATAGATACAGAGAACATGATGATTATCAGACTGGGGAGTAGGGAAGTAGTTGAAGGGAGAAGGGGATTAAGAGGTACAATTAGTAGTTACAAAATTGTCCTTGGAATGTAGAGTATAGCATGGGAAATACAGTCAGTAGGATTGTAATAGCTCTGTATGGTGTCAGATGAGTACTGGATTTATTGCGGGTGATCACTTCATAAGTTGTATAAATGTCTAATTATTACATTGTACACCTAAAACTAACATAATATTGTATGTCAACTATAATTGAAAAAATATATATATATAAATTTTTAAAAGAAAAAAATAAATCGGTTTGCGGTCTATCATTCCCTAGTCAGAAATTTGTCTTTTCATTTTGACTACTTTATTTTTTTTTCTACACATTTTCAGGTTTCACTATAAATAAATATAGATTTCTAGCACTTTATTTTGTTTGGGATCTTTTGGACTTTTTAGGGTTGAAGATACATATCCTTCCTCAATTCTGAAAAATTCTGTCTGTTGCATTTTCCAGTAGTGTTTAGTACTCCATTTCCATAACTCTCCCTCTGACTCTTTCAAGAGGTATAATTAGACGAATGCTGGATCTGTCCATTTTAATTGTTCTTATTCTTAATCTTCCCTCAATATTTTGCACCTCATTTTTTTTCCTCCACGACACAATAATTGTCACTTCTTTAGATCTATCTCCCAGTTCACCCAATGTTTGACATCTTGATATTTGATTTGGTTTTATTCTTGCCACACAGAAAGTGTAAATATTGGCCTCAAACAGCCGTGAGGCCTAGATTAAGAAATAAATTCTCAGGGGAGGCCTTCTTTCCTTTCATCTGGTACTAATGTCCAGAGCAATACAGATGAATATCTTTATTAGAGATACATTATTGCTGTTATTATTTTTAAAATCTCTTTCTATAAGATGGGATTATTTCCCTAGATCTTCCTTTCATTGAATGTGTCCCCTTTTAGAAGTCCTGACTTTGTGCAGGTTCTAGCCTGTCTTATGTCCCCTGATCACATAGCTCTTCTGGGCAATACTGTGAACCATATCACATAAGCAGATGCCCAGGCATTCACAGATTCCAATGCTCATGTACCATGACACATGATTTTGCAGTAATTTTTGGCTCCTAAGTATTTCCCTTACTTTCTAGACAGATCAATTATGCATTTAAGTATTTTTTAAACTGATATTTTTAGCTGTTATAAATATTTAGTCCATAGTATTTTGAGAGCAAAAATCACATAATAATCATTTTATGAGTTCACAAGTAAATACAATAGGCATTTATACTAGAAGAGTCACTTTCTCCTGTAGTTAAAATTTTAGTCACCTCAATTAATCACATCAATTTATTACATAAAGAGCTAAATCAATGTCTGTCTTTATGCCAGTACCATACTGTTTTAATAACTTCATGGTAGTTATGTAATTTTCTATACGTAAGGTCATTTCACCAGCAAACAGATCAGTTTTCTTTTTTTTATCTGATACAGAAGCCTTTTATTTCTTTTTCTTACCTTTCAGCTTTCAGTTTTCTACCATTGAGTATGATATTAGCTATGAGTTTTTCATATATAACCTTTATTGTGTTAAGACAAGTTCTTCTTTTTGTAGATAGGTTTGTTTTCATTTTTTATTTTTATGTTTTGTTTTGTTTTTAATCATGACAGTTTGTTGAATTTTGTCCATATTTTTATATGCCAGTGAGATAATTATGTAGTTTTATTCTTCTTCTGTTAATGTAATATATCATATTAATTTATTTGTGTATGTTCAACCATCCTTGTGTCCCAAGGGTGACTCTCACTTGGTCATGGTGTATAATCCTATTAATGTACTATTGAATTCATAGATGGAACAGAATAGCACGGAGAATTAAATCCACATATATATGGGCAACTGATCGTCAGTTAGAGTGTGAAGAAAACACAATGGGGAAAAGACTCATTTTAACAAATGACATTGGGAAAACTGGATATCCACATGCAAAAGAATAAAATTGGACTCATATTATACACAAAAATAAACTCAAAGTGGATTAAAGTCTTAAATATAAGACCTGAAATATAAAACTCTTAAAAGAAAAATTTAAGAGAAAATCTTCTTGACATGGGTCTTGTTTGTGATTTCTTGACCATGACACCAAAATCACAAGCAATAAATCAAAAATAGACAAGTGAGACTACGTCGACTTAAAAGCTTCTGCACAGCAAAAGAAACTATCAACAGAACAAAAAGTCAACTTAAAAATGGGAGAAAATATTTGCAAACCATTTGTCTGATAAAGGGTTAATATGCAAAAGATCTAAGAAACTCTTATAACCCAATAGAAAAAAAAATGGTCAAAAACTTGAATATAAATTTCCTCAAAGAAGGCATACAATGGCCAACATGTATATGAAGAGATGCACATCACTAATCATTAAAGAAATACAAATAAAAACCACAGTGAGATGTCATCTCACACCAGCTAAGATGGCTATTAAAAGAAAAGAAAAGAAAAAAAGAAAAGAAAAACAAGATAAGTGTAAAAATGTAGAGAAATTGGAGCCCTAATACATTGTTGATGGGAATAGAAAATACACAACTGCTATAGAAAACAGTATAAAGATTCTTTTAAAAATTAAAAATAGGACTGCCATATGACCCAGAAATCCCACTTGTATATATCTAAAAGAATTAAAATTAGGATCTCAAAGAGATATCTTCAATTTAATGTTCATTGCAACACTGTTCACAGTAGCCAAGATATAGAAACAACATAGGTATATGTTGATGGATGAATGGATAAAGGAAATGTGGTATATACATACAATGGAATATTATTCAGTCTTTAAAAGAAGAAAATCCTGCCATTTTCAACAAAAAGAATGAACTTAGATGACATAACACTAAGTGAAATGAGCCAGTCACAGTAAGTACACAAATACTACATGATTCTAGTTATTACGAGGTAATAAAAATAGTCAAATCCATAGAAGCAGAGAAAAGAACTCATAAAAACAGTAGTTACCAGGGGCTAAATGTCAGGGAAAATTGGAAATTGTTGTTCAATTGGTATACAATTTCATTTATGCAAGATTAATTAGCTCTATTTTGTAATGTCTAGAGTTAATAGTACTACACTGTGCCCTTAAAAATTTGTTGAGAGTAGATCTTATGTTAAGTGGTATTAATACACACACACACACACATACACACACAAGGGGACACTAAAAATCTTCTGGAGTTAATGTACATGTCTATTATCCTGCCTGTGATAACAGTTTCACAGGTGTTGTGTATGTATGCCCAAATTCATCAAATTGCACTTGTTAAATAAATGCAGGTTTTTGTATGTCAATTATATATCAATAAAGCTATTTAAAAGAGAAAGCTAACTTGTTTCTACAAAATTATTTCTCTCGAGCCTATAAGAGTTCTAGGATATCAGTCATCATAAACACTCTGAGGACAGAACTATATTTGCTCACTAGTGCATACCTCATAGCTAGAACAATACCTGCCATATAATACATTCTTTTTTAAAAAAAATTTATTAGGCGAGGCAACCCCTGATTGACCTCACAGATTGCAAGGACCTTGTCAGTTTACAATCCCTTATTTTTTTTATTTTTTATGCCTACAGTACCTGGTCTTCCTAGGTGGTCTCCCATCCAAGTACTAACCAGGCCTGACCCTGCTTAGTTTCCAAGGTCAGACGGGATGGAGCTTGTTCAGGGTAGCTAGCACATTCCTAAGAAAGATTTCCTGAATAAATGACTATTGGATGCTATGTATGAGTAAATACACAATGCACTTTCATGGTGTCTTCCCCAAATACCACTTCCCTTATTTCTTTCTAATCTGTATCTAGCTTGCTTTCTCCTTTTCAATTTTGCAGTTATCCTGTGTAGTATTTAAATATACACTAATCTGAAGAAATGGCATAAATAACTTTTTATTCTATCATTATCTAAAAAAACATAAAATTAATGGAAATCTTTTTGAATTATTGTTATTTGCCTACTAGTTTTATGGATCCTGAAATTACCTTAACTAAAGAAATCTTTAACTATTGCCTTTCCTCTTGGTTATTTGGCTTCCCTAATATTTCAAGAAGTGCTTCATATGCATTTCATCTCAATGATTCCTAGATAATATTGTTTTCTTCTTATCTTTCACATTATTTTAATACATTAATATAGTAAGTTATACTAAAATACTAAAATTCTGTAAATCTTATGTTTTATTACTAACATCTTATATGACATTGAGAAAAAAGTCTTCCTTATTTTATCAGCTCTCAACTGTAAATATCTATTAAAGATTAATGTTTGGTTTTCAAAGTCCATGATTAAGCATGAGCATGAAAAGATATTAAATGATTCGATTTATTAATGTTGTTTAACGTGTATATATGACTCTTTCTGAAATAGCTTTAGTGAAATTAGTATCCAGCTACCAGAAAAACACAAACTTATTCCATATGAAGTATGTAGGACTAGAGAGATTTCCTAATTTTATATTATATTTAACTTTGCACAATGCCTAAAATTTCAGTGTAGAAACATATTTAAAACCTTCCCCAGTAAAAACGTATTTGTATGCAAATTATACTGTACAGTGTACACCTGAAAGTGTATTGCTTTGCATTTTTCCTAAGCCCCAGCAAAATACTTAAAGGACGTCTGAAGGATGTTTGATTTGAAAACACTTTTGAATAAGAATGTAAAATAAATTTAAAAACAATTTTTTTATGCCTGACACAAGATTGGTATGTGTCATAAAACTGGCTCAATATTCGAAAGGCATTATTTTCACTGACCTTATTAGTGTATACGATGGTCAATGGCATAATTTTCACAATGCAATGTGAAATCGTGTATATTGTTACCAACAGTTTGCATTAAGTAGCCTTTTCTTACCCAGTTAGTAATGGAAAGACCAGAGGTGGAAGGGAGTGTAGGAGAACGGAACGATCACTCACCTTAGAAACTAAGGTGCATGATTTAAATCTTTTCGCTGCCATCCACTAGGGGTATAATTTTGGATAAACTTTTAATTACTTCTTAAACTTGGTTTCCTTTCTCAGAGTTGTGTAAAAATATTTAAAATTAAGAAAAGTATGTTAAATGGTATAATCTAACCTTTTAAGGTAATCTTTCCAATCAAATATTTATTTAAATTAAATTCAGGGGCAAGTGCTCTATCTCTAGACTGAATCTAATGGAGATGTGGTTAAATTTTCTTGCATTATTCATTCTTATCCCTAGGGATTAGAGGAAATGCTGAAATATTTCAAGTTCTCCTTGTTTCCTTAAATAAAATGTAGCACACCTATGAAAATGTGAAGATGAAACCACATGTAGAGTAGCTACTAATCTATATCTGGATTATGTTAGTACTGATATGGTGTTTAAAAATCAATATTTAGCATAAATTCCAGTTAAATTTTCTTATGTGGATTTTGAGAGACTTTTAAATAATTGAACAAGAAATTTATAGTCGTGGGTATCATTATATATTGATTTTGATACCTGCCACCTGTCAAATTTTATTTAGGATAACAATAAATAAATGATTAAAAAAGAAAATAAATATTTTACTAAGATTTTTTATTCTCTCAACTGTAAACTGGGGAAAATAGATGGTTTTAACAATTTACTTTGTTGGAGTTAGTCCCTGAAAACATGAAACAAACAAGTATATTTGTTTCACTTTCAATATCCATAAATTTTTTGTCGCATTTCTAAAGACTTCACTTAAGATTAATGGTGATTTTGTATTTTCAAAAATATGTATATAGTAAGTGGTAAAATAAATATATATATATATATTAATAGCCTGAAAGGCACCACTTTAGATAATGGCCATAAATTTTAATCTCAGACCCATTATGCACTCACATACATTCCTTTGCAAAGTCAAATTCAGTGTATTGTGGTGCACAAAACACCAGGCAAATACATCAAAAGAAGGAAAGGTTATGATATGTGGCAGTTTTTTTTTTTTAATTGAAAGTGTATATTAGATCTCCACTTCATACTTGCTCTTACTGCATGCCACTTTAAAGCTTTTTCCTCAGAATTATGGTGTAAAGGCAGTTCATAAAATAACTAGTTGGAATTGTTATATATCATATTTGTTGGCCATAAGTAGCATTGTTACAGTAAAGATAGAAGTTGATTTGGGGTGTTTCCTAGTAAATAATATATTCTTTAATTCTTCAAGGTCTCAAAATTCTTAAAGGTAATATGAATGCTGATTTCTATAAGAATAGCTTTCTGATGTTATACTAGTGGCAAAAAAAGAAAGAAAAAATCTTTTTTTTTAAGCTTAATTTAAAAAAGAAAGGTTGGCATAGGAGAACTTTTTACTTAAAGAATCTAAATTTTCTCTCCACATAGGTATCTCTCATTAGTATAATTTAAAAAATATGAAGTATAATGAGATAATGTGCAGACAAAAGATGTAATTCATTTTAAGGGCACCTATCAAAGAAAAACATAAAATAAGAGATATAAAATATTGCCCAAAACTTCCACATCTATACACATCACCTTTGATTTCAGTACCCACCCAACCCCTCACCTTTTATTCCCTTTGCACACTCAATGGTAATAGTTAATTTTTTTGCCTTTCCAATTAGATTCTATGTTCCTTGAGATCAAGGATCTTCTTTCATTCAACTAGTTTTCCTTGTTTCAAAGTCCATTATTCAAATAAATAGTGTGCCTAATAATATTTTTTAATAATGAGTAAATGAGGGAGGGAGAAGGGAGGAAAGAGAAGACAAAAAGACAAAGAAGAAAATGTAAACTGTACAAACCACATATATTTCCCTAAGGAGATATACATAAGACATTCCAATCTAATGTTTTTTGTAAATTAACATTTCCACACATGGATCTGTCAAATATTGAAACTAAAAAAGGGGGTAGGGGATGCCGCAGTGACTTGAGAAGTTTAAATCTAATGAATAGTAAAAAAGTAAACACATAGTTTTTAGCTGTTGCATTTTTAAAAAACAGATGCTTAATTGTTATTGAATATCTTCTTTTCTGGGTTATTCTACTTTTTAGCTGTAGAGGCCTCAGGCAAATGACATAATCTCTGTGACTCAGAGTCCCTATAGGCAAAACGAAGGTAAAGATATCTGTCATGAAAATCAAATGAATTAAAGTGAAATAGGTGATGGTCATGTTCTATTAAAAATATTTGACAAGTGTCTATAGCCATGCTACCCTGAACATGTACAATCTTGTCTGATCTCAGAAGCTAAGCAAGGTCGGACCTGCTTAGTACTCAGATGGGAGACCACCTAGGACTACCAGGTGGTGTGGGTGTTAAAAATAATACACACACACACACACACACACACACACACACACACACACGTTATTGTCTATCCATCTGACTATTTATATTCATAAGATTTCATTTATAAATTATCTAAACTCAAGTAGTGTACTTTTGATTGTGAGATAATAGGTGATAAACCTTATTAAGCAATTTTTTCCTCACTAAATTAGTTCATTTTAATTTCCTAAAACAAGTTAATTTAGTAATTTATTATGGTGCAAAATCTATTACAAGTGTTTCGAAGGATGACGTTTAGGAACAGAGAGCAACTATTTGGGTTACTCATAAAGCCACATCTGAGAGGAGTTGAAAAACTTTTCTGACATCCGATGAAATAATTTCAAATCACAGAAGATTTTATAGAATTCAACAGAGAAATCAAAGGCTCAAAGAGAGATGGCAGAAGACAAAATGAGGTGAAAATGTGATTATGAAAGGCAAAATAACAGATAGTTAACTTATCAAATAGCACACCTGTGCAGTTACTGTCATTTACATATGCATAATTGTAATATGATATTCAAGAAAAAGTAAAATGATGTGCTGAGGAATTTTTAAAGAAACATATCTAGACTTTAAAGAATATATAGACATTGGCAGAGTTTTTAATGAGTAGTGACTATACTGAGCTATACAGAAATATAAGGAAGGAAGGAAGGAAGGAAGGAAGGAAGGAAGGAAGGAAGGAAGGAAGGAAGGAAGGAAGGAAGGAAGGAAGGAAGGAAGGAAGGAAGAAAAAGAAAAAAAACCCAAAGTGGACCTCCTGAGATAATATATACACATACATATTACATATATATGCCTTAATTTTTAGTGAACAGGCTTGTAAAGGAATTCAATTTGCATTTTAAAGCTCTCATTGTGAATATGCATACACAGATAGACAGAGTAATGAATGTATGTTTAATATATTGCCAGTATCAGGCTGTATTCCTTTAATAATTTACTTAATAATTTAACAGCACATAAAAATACAATAAAACATGGCAAAGTTATACTCTGTAAACTACCTGTAAAGAAAAGAAAGTTGGCCCAGCATCTAGATTCTGAGGCCTCTTAAAATAAGTTGTGAATTGCCCTTTTTAATCAGGACACCGGGGAAGAGAATGATTTCTTTGGAGTGCAGGCACTTTAGAATTCCTGGTGTCAAGTGGAAGCCCACAGGTCTCAGGAGCCAGGTTCTTCTCCCTTGAAGAAGTTTCAGTGCATGCACATGAGATGCTTACATGCTCTTGAATGCAGCCTATTATAAGAACCACAAAGAAGAGATCAGTGAAAAGAATTTCTTACAGAAATAGGCATTACCCCAGGAGCCAGTTTTAGACTGAGAGTAATAGAAAGATAAAATAGAAAGGTTGTGACCTTCATCCTTCATCTCCCTACAACTTGATGGCTTATTCTTGATATAAACCCTTCTGGCTAAAATATAGACTTAAAAAAAATACATTTAAAACCCTAGACTTTGGTAAGGTGTGGGGAGGTGCAGGAGGCTCCTATGGAGCAGAACTCTGATTACACGGAGGGTGTCGGCTCTTTCTTCAGAACAAAATTGATTTTGAATTATTTACTCTTGGAGTCTGCTATCTATATCAATTCACCCTATAAACTCATCAATTAATTCAAAACATTTTGGAATCAAGAAGAAAAATACTGTTTGTATGAGAGCCAAAAGTTAGCCGATCATTTCTGTCTGTATGTGGTTACATCCATGCATTTTCATCTTGCTTTCATATGAAAATTCTGCAGTAACTTACTAAATGCGCCCAACAAAACCAACATTCTATCTCAGTAGTATTCAAATTTTTACATAAAAAATTATTTATGTAATTCTACTCTGTTCATTATCTTACTTACCTTTGCATTTAACTCTTTCTTTAGCTATTAATTACCGTGTGGTATATAGCCTCCTTAACCTGTTTTCATACTTACCCGGCCCTAACTCAATTCTCAGTGACTTCAGCTCAGAACTGGAGTTTGAATAAGTCAAGAAACAGATGACACAGATGAGTCACTTATTTTATCAAGAGGTTTCTTTATCTTTACAGATAAATAAACATAAAAATAAAAAGTCTATATAGTCCCTAAGATCATAGAGCTAATTAAAGAACTGGATTGCAAATAATTTTGCAAAACTATGGTGATGACTTCTACTCTGTCTAAGCCTTAAAGTCATTTGAAAACCCAAATAAAGTAACTAAATGGAAAATGTCATTGAAAACTGTTCTAATCCCATTTTACATGAGACAGAGGCGTTTTCCTGGACGCAGTGCTACTGTAATAAAAAGAATGAAGAGAAGACACAGCAAGAGAAACTCAAAGCAAAATGTTAAAATCTTGACAGACCATAATTTTTTGGAAAGTAAAACTAAAACTTCAAGCATGGCAAAACAGGACACATTTGGTTTTCATTTAATCTCATGACTGTTAGGTATTCTTTTAGCACAAATTTATAGCAGAGTAAATGGATTTCCAGTAAAGCTCAAGAGATATGGATCCTAGTCCCACTAACAATGGGAATGACAATTAAGTCAATCGATTTTTCTCTGTGAGTTTCATTTGCTTCCTCTGTAAAGGAGGGCCCTTGGAATAGAAGATCTCCAAATTCTGTTCAAAAACTATAATTTTGGAGTTGTGAAATACAGATTCTGGTTATATGGCTCTTACCCTACATTTATATCTCACACTATAAAGATGACATCCTCAGCCATCCAGTGAGATTGGTGAGGCGAGTGACAGGGGTTGCTTATATTCCTACAGAGACTGTGAGATCTAACTGGACAGGTCTTGTTTTGAATCTCACCTCTCGTACTTACGGGCCAGAGAATCTTGGGTGGTATGACTTTAAAATTTAAGATTGCTCATTTGAAATGGTATTAATTGTAACCAACTCACAGTGTAATTGTAATGTTTGAATGAGACCGTATGTCAGTGTCTGGCACATGGTAAGTGGTCCATAAGTTTTTCTCTTGCTTGCTTTCCGTTCGGGTTGGACTGACATAATAAATAGCTTGTAGCTAAAAGATTAAAACATAATAAATGACTTGCAAAACAGTAAATTTCTGCTTTCCAGTCATAATGAATTTTACCCTTAACCCCAATACACAGATCACCTGTTTGTAATCATCCTGACCTTTCTAAACCCCAGACTAATCTCTCTTCATAGCAACAGTTAAAAATAAAGTGAAATAAAGAATACAAATATGTAATCCATAGCACCACTAAATTCACTAAATTTCCCTTTTGAATTTCTATGAAAACTTCTTCCTAACGATTCCCTTGCAATTTCAGTAATTAGTATAAATGATTTAAATTAAAGTATTTTTGGCTTAATGACAATGCTGCAGCTACTATGGTTATTTATTGTATGAATTGCTGCAAACCACTTCTACTGTTTTCTCCCTACAGCAATGTTAATTTGTTCTGGAAGCAGCAAAAGAAAGTAGTCTTCCTATTCTATCAGCCACTCTGTTGACAAAGAATCACTTTAATTCCTTGTTGAATTTATATGAAATGCATTAGAAGAAGATTTTGTTCTTGAGTGGCTCAGTTTACTCATTCTCTGTATTTATGCATCTATTAATATACATAGGTGTCTTCAGTATAATTATATAATATGTGTACAATCTCATACACATGCACATACTTACACAAAAATAATGCTTAAAAAATGTTACTAAACTATAAGTGTTGATTTCATTCAAAGTATACTGGGATTGTTGACACCTCGTACACTGTTTAAATTTGAGGAATCATTCTCAAAAGGGATTGAACAAATTCCAATTTACGATTTCAAGTATGCTCATAAAAGAAAAACGTTATTTTTTTTTAATGAGTGGTACAGCTGATCCTTTCATTCAAGGTCAGACTATGAAAATGTTAAAGTGACTCATGAGGCATGAATATTCATTTGACACATAGATATACAAAAAACGATCTTTGTTTTCATATAAGTTACTGGTGTGGCTGAGATCCCTCATTAAATAGAAATTTTGTGGTTGAAATCTGTTACTAGCTTATCAAAGCACCTGTCTGCTTTTACAACACATATGGCATTTGATCCAGAAAGCCACATGGGTATCTAGTTTTTGGATAGGCTTTCGCACCTGTAAATACACACCCATGACCTATCCCTTCTGAAATTAGATTGCCAGCTTGCAAATCTGTTTTATCCATGTCCAAAAGGCCTTCGTGCAGAGTTGAGGATTCATGGGCTGGGAAAGAACAATAGCTCTGCTCCTGCCTCACAGGGTGATTCTTCCTACGCCTCAGTAGTTTTCTCTCTCTTGAGCTGCTGAAAGATTCTAGTCTTGCTTCTTTCAAATATGTTTTCCACATTATGGTTACATCTGATTATGTTTCTCTCTTGCCTCAAAGCGTTCAAAGCCCTCAGGATAAAGTTCAAAATTATTAACATGACTGAAGAATGCTCTGATGTTCTGTCTTGTTGCTTCTCTGCCTTGTGCTCTCTGCTCCAGCCATATTGAGACAATTGCAGTACCAAGAATTTGATATGTGTATCCTTGCCTCCAATCACTGCACAGTCTACACTCTCTGCCCAAACTGTTAGTTCTCCTCCCTCAGCTTCCCCTAAGAGAACTCTAGCTTCTCTTCTTTGGGTCAATGTAGCCATGAATCCCTAAGAGAATCCTTTCCTGACACCTCCCAAACATTTTCTCAAGAGCTCATGATTTGTCCTTATATGATGTCATCGATCACTTACTCAGATATTATATTGTATCATAATTGCTGGTTTATTTCTTGCTCACCCATAAGATTTGCTCATAAACTCTTTGAGTGTAAGGATTATGTATTATCAGCTGTTATATCTCTAGCAGAATGCTTGACATGTAATAGATGCTTAATAAATACTAATAATGAGTAAATAAAATAATTAGGGTTAGTTATGATACGAGTCATGTGTTTATGAATGTACTTGTTAATTTAATTCCAAATAAGAATCTAATTTGAAAGCCCTCTTTACAGTTTTAAATTCATTTTAATTTGAAATTCTTTTAGTAAATTTTATCAATGGGGAAAAAAACAAGAAAAATAAATCATAATCTAAATATATTTTTTTCTTTTTTTAAGAAAAGCAAATATGGAGAAATTAGCCTTATTTCTAGTCTTTACTGATCACTCTTCATATAACTCATTTAATGACTATTTCAATCACTTCACTTAGCATTATAGCTACCTCTTGCTACACAACAAATTACTCCAAATTTAAAGGTATAAAATTGATAATCATTTATGATCATCTCTCATAGTTCTGGGCATTGATACTGCTTAGTTGGTGTTGCTCACCATCTCTCATGTGGCTTTAGTCAGGTGAAGCCTAAGTTATTTTGATGGCTTCTTCATTTTACATATGGTGGTGAACACTAGCCAACAGCTGGGACTTCAGTGTGAACTATCGACTAAAATACCTACGCATGGCTACTATGTGGACTGGGCTTCCTCACAGCACAGAAGGTTTCAAGTACTACCAGGAACCCAACAGAAACTGCACAATGTTTTCTAACCTAGTCTCAGAAGTCATGCCTTCTAATTTCCTATGCATTTTATTCTTTAGAAAGATGTTTGTATGTACTCCCATATTTTGAAGAAAAGAGAAATGGACTCAATCTCTTAGTGAGAGAAATGTCCAAAAACTTGTAGGTATATTTTAAAACCACCAAATTAAACACTAGTCTCTAAATATACTACTTTCTAATTACCATACTCCTTCCGGGAGACACAAAGAGAGAAACCATAATTTAAAAAAATAGCAATGTTAAATATCAAAAAAACATTGAATTGTACAGTTTAAATGATTGAATTATATGGTATGTAAATTATGTCTCGGTTAAGTTGTTAAAAAATGTTCAAGAGACAAACATGGAAACTGACTGCCTTTTTCTTCCCACAATTCCAGAGAAAGCTGCTTAGACTCATATTCTATTTGACGTAAAAAGAAATAAGACTATATATTGTGCAACCAATATATCTTTAGTGATATGGGGCTTACTGGGGCTTACTATGTACTTTACATGAGTAATTTATGTCAATTTTAGTCTCCAGAGATTTTTTTCAGGTTTCTTATGTTTTTTGTTTATTCCATGGACAATTATTAGAGGCTCTATATTTATACCTAAAAACTGGTAGCACTATATCTGTGCTCACACTAAGTGAGCATTTTATATACACAGAGGACTAGCCCTAAGCTAATAGACAAGAAACCTAATTCAGGTAGTGAATAGTTACAAAGGACCTTATGCAGAAATTCTTTTTAATTTTGTATGTATAACCCATTCCTCTGTTTTATTTCTAGTGAATTCCATCATTAAAATTCTTGGCTCCTGGATGAAAATGTAGAAGTGAAATCAGCATATGGAAACATATATTTGAAACAAAAAGTAAAAATATAAAAACACCTGGGTGTGGAATTTTGTGTTATGATTTGTTTTCATTTCGATCTGAGCCCAAAGAATAAAAAAGTTGCAACTTTTTGGCTGCGTGATATTCCAAATAAGTTCTTGGTGTGATCACACAATTATATTTCTTAGTATCCTGTTCCGATTCTATTCCAGTCTATCTCAACCTATCCCATCCTAGCCTATTAGGGTAACCTGTCCTTAGTTCCTCTTTCAGCTAGAGTTCAGCTTGTCAGTGATTAGGAAAGATTTCATTGGTTTGATTAATCTAAATAGGCTCTTTCTTTTTCCCATTCATATCTGTTAAGAACATTAAAAAAAAAAAATGTGTCAGATACCCAGGATTCAGAATCTAGATTACACTACTATAAATATCATACAGCCCTAACCTAATTTGAGTCTCAAAAAAGCAAACAATTAAATCAATGAAACATCTTTAAAAACATCTCCAGAGGGCGTAAGCCATCATAACTACTCACAAAAATAGAACTCTTAAATAAAGTGACCGAAAAGTATATGTTGTCTAACCAACGTGCCCCATTTGACTATTTTGGGGACATATTGTTTATATCATATTTAGTCTTGTTTCTTTTAATGATGAGCTTATATGATTTTTAGCCACCTTCTCTAGAAGTAAAAAATAAAATGTAAAGTATAGTTGTTTTAGTCTCTTTGTGATGCTATAACAGAACATGGCTTATAAACAATAGAAATTTCTTTCTCAGAGCATGGAGGCAACAGTTCCAGATCAAGCATCTGGTGAGCAGATTTAGAATCTGGTAGGACCTACTTCCTGGTTCATAGATGTTCTTCTTTTTTAAAAGACATGGCAGAAAGAGTGAAGGAGCTCTCTGGGTCTTTTCTATAAGGGTACTAATCTCATTCAAGTGGTTCCCAGTCTTATGATCTAATTATGTCTCAAAATATTATCACATTGAGGATTAGGTTTCATCATTCGAATTTTGACGGTTACATTTAGTCTATAGTAATAGGCCAATGTGAGCCCCAAGACTACTGTATATTTCTCAGAGTCTCAGTGACTCTATCATTAAAAACCCTATGTCGGAGAACCTCAGATCAAGGATAAATATCAGGTTTGGTAAAATAATTTCTTTCTTATTATCAGTCACAGTTGATAACAATACCTCTATTTTGCATACTGCTTTAACCTGTATATTCTGCATTTATGTATATAGTAACTATGCATCTTCCTTTCAGAATAGTTGTTCTGGAAGTGTAACTAAAAGGCATAACCTAATGAATTTCCCCAAATCTTCACCTATTAGAAGAAACAAAACTACCAGAAATTCCACCAATTAAAACTGTCTTGGCGAAATGTAAAGAAAAACATTATGAAGTCCCTCATCATAGGCCTCACGGCAGGCTTGCAATAGAAAAGGAATGGATAGACAGGAAATGGAAGTTTTAGAATGTCCTATTTCCAATGTTTCCCAAAGAGTGTTACAGAACCTGGGAAAGAATTCTCAATCTTATCAGGCATACCTCTCCTTTGTTTTAAATATTTGATATCATTTCCAATTATTCTAAATGAAATTCATAAATAATATAATCTATCAGTGCATATAATTTCAAAGAATCTGTATAATGTTACAACATGTAAAAGAGAAATAAGAGGAATGTAAATTATCAAAAAGTAATAATCTAGATGTGTTTTATTGGCTACACAAATCCCACTATTTTGGTAAAGTGATTGTTATATGACAAACAATCATTTTGAAGTTCTAAACAAAGTAAAGTGCAATCATCCCTAGAGTTACACAATATTTGTGTTCCAGGTAATTCAATATAACTTATGATCATGCAAAAAAAAAAAAAAATCACGTTGTGTTTATTGTATAAGAGAGTTACGTTCTGGTCTATGGCCATGCTACCCTGAACAATACTGATCCCGACTGATCTTGGAAGCTAAGCAGGGTCGGGCCTTATTAGTACTTGGACTCAAAAAATTAAAGTAAATTTGTGACTCAGAAAAATATCTGATGAGATATAGCAAAATCCTGCAAAAATGAAGACCATTTTGCGATGTGAAGTTTTTTCTGTGCAATGTTAGCTAGCTAGCAACCCAGATCACTCCTCCAAAATGGCGGTCTTGTCTCCAAATTTCCGACAACCAAAAATGTCTTCAGAATTTCAAAACGTACTTTGGAAAGGAGTACCACCACCATGACACCACATTCTAGGTTTTTCAGAGGGGTTAGTTAGTCCTCCTATACCTAAAGTCATGTCCTGTACTGTCCTGGTCCTTCAGATCACAGGTTTCCTTACTCTGCTGACAACCAATGGTCTTTCTCTCATGCTTAGATTCTCCAGAGATTGATTGATGCACCCCATTAGTTGGTTTATCTGGTGTTTTTTCACACAGCCCCAGATATTTCAAGAGGGCATTTCTTCCCTTCTATGATACTACCTAAATACCAACAAGGAGATCCATGGGTATTTCCTCATGATTTGGACCTACCATTCTTCCTGAGGTGTTGGGAGCTGCGCCCTTGGTCTCTCAAGCCCTCAGGCTGTGAGAACCAAACCCATGATAAACAAGTCTTTCCGAGAAGCTGGCAGACCACCAAAGGTGCTGATAGGCTCCTGCTCTCCCCCCCCACCTCGTACTTCCCCCTGTCCTTACCGCTCCCCACACCACCAGCTGAAGACCAATCATATTGCAACAGGTACCCTTTGCCTGCCCCCCTTTGTTCTTGCCGTATAAATATGTTTGTTATCCGAAAATAAAATTTGAGGCTTGATCAGAACACTGTCTTGCCTCCGCTCCTTTTTCTCCGCCCGTTTCTCTTTACAGGCTGGGTCTTCCTCGCCCCCACGAATAACAAGTCCCGCAGGTCGGGACACTGAGGCTGTTGCAGTTCTTGCAGCTCCTGTAGCTCCACCCAGGATCTCCCACGCCTTGTTCTTGAGTCTCATTCTCTCAATCACTGGATACACTGAATAAGTGCCCCTTCTCTTTCTGAGATCACATTCTCATTAAAAAGTAGACTTTATTCTAACTTTGCTGTCCTCCCTGTCTCTTAATAAGACTGCATTTACTTTCCCAAAAGGACAAATCTATGCCTACTCAGGGATTATCAAGGTGGGTCAATAGACCCTCAATAAACTTTCATTAAATATTGTATTGAATTATTGAATCTAGGATCCTGATGACCAATACTAGCCAGAAGTTTCTGCTCAGACACACAGCGTTCCAGCAATACCCTCAGCCTGCTCTCATTTTTCTGATGTCAACTCCAAGAGGAGGCTTTGACTTTCCAAACAAAATGTCACAATGACTTATCATCATATTTGGTCTGTTTCATGCATCTATTCTCTTCCCTTCCTAACATCTAAAAATAAGTTGATGTAAACTGAGAAAATATTATACTGCTCTATAGGCCAATCTAGTCTAACTCTACCTTGCCAAAACTTAGAACATTTCCCTTGGGAGAAAAATCTGGCCATAATTATATATGAGAACCAGAATAATTAACCATCAATAATTGCACTTAAGATTATCATGAGGCATATTTGAGACAACATGATTTACCAGATTAGTTCTGTAATAGTAGTTTGGTCAGAAAACTTTCACTATGTATTTTAGTGGAATTATTTTTTGCAACTGACAGGAAAAGAAAAAAAACCTATTTTTCAAACGATCATTTTCCCCGATAGTCTTTTATTTTTCTGCTTTGTCTGGGGAGAAATTGCTACTCCCACCACCCCCAATACACACATATATACTTTTGTGAGTAAAGATAAATAAAGACAAGTCACACTACACACTGTTTTTTTTCTGTGACTTGAGTATATGAGCATTTGTCACTTTATACTTGCTGCCTGCTGGCATGAGCAAGTGTATTTCTTAATCTATTTCACACGATTACTGCCCAAAGAGAGATCACTCTGTTTTTCCTTAATTTTGCTAAAGAGGCCTGTGCTTTTCAGGGTGGAGCTTAGACAGAAAAGCAGCAGGAAAGCCAAGTTCACTTAATGAAAACACAGCCCACAGCTCAGAGTTTCACACGTCGGTGGAGCTCCTGCCGCTCTGCCGCGCCTGCTATGCAGGGGTATGAAACCTTCCCGCCAATGCTGTAGGCTCAAGTTCACAACACATTAAAATATGAGACATTCTCATTACCTGGCATTCTACTCCACTAAATTATCAAGGGATGAGAAATAAAAGAATTTCAGTTATCTTTTCTTAAAATGAAAAAGCTAAGGCATCCATTTAAGAAGTTAATCCTTTCTAAACTGCTTTTTTCAGAAGTATAAAAATGGTGATAGCAATAATAATTATAGTCATTATTTGTAAAAGGCCTAGTATGTGCCATGCACACTACTTAATTCTTTACCTATATTAATTTTATTTCTTATCTCAATTCTACAAATCAGGTAGAATTAAATAAGAAGAATATTTGGAGGAGAAAGGATCTTCATTGTTTTTAAATTATATCTTACTTTTATCAAATTAAAATTTTAGTATACTTAAATGTTAATCTTAGCCTGATAACAACTATAAAGCTATGTTTTAAATTTTGTGTATGAGTTTTAGAGGCACATTCCACTTATGGTCAATTGCTTTAAATGAATTAGATGTAAATCTTGATATAACATTTTTACATTTTGATTTAGATGATTAGATAATCCATTGGAGAAAAATTGAGGTACTACATGAATTAATATCATCTAAATGGAAATCCAAGCAATACAATAGTTTCATTTTCTTAAAAAAATTTTACTTGACTTTCAATTGCAAAGAATAACGTGGTGGCTTAGCCTAAAGATTTCACTTGCAAATATTTTCTTTTGAAATTAGAGTTTCCTTCAATGTGATAGTTGAAGTATTTTTATTCTATATTTTATCCATTTAAAATTATAATGAAAATAAACGTAAAAATACAGCTTATATGAGAAAAAAAATTCTTGAAACTAAAACGGTAGATATAAAACCAAGCACAGTAATAATATGGAAACTATAGCAGGGGAATTAAAAATATAAGAATAAACTTAATTAGAAATATATCTTTCAGTCTCTTAAAAGCTTATCTACCATCCAAGTATTCAATGGTAAGGTATTTTATACTTTCAGTGTGTTATATTATACCCTTTAGTATTATCACTTAAGCTTTCTGTAGGTGATATGAGTGCACCATGAATTATTTCCACTACTGAAAATTTTGGAAAATTTTAAGCTAAGTCCAAAAGCAAGGCAGAAATAATACTTCTTCAGATTGCACTTTCCAGAGTTCAGAATAGAGAAGGCTCTGGCTTGGGAGGCATTTCCAAAAGAGCCATGGCAGAGGGCTTTTGCCCATCAGTTCTGCCGCAGTACATATAGACATAATTGGAGGTGCTGGAACTAAAAAAACTCCCATCGCAGTGAGAGTTATGGTTATTATCATTTGTTATAATAATTTCTGGAATTTATTAGAGCCTAAGTAATTGATTATATAAACATGGTCTTTCATGCTGAAAAAATATATTACTAATTTGGGATCAGTTTGTCTGATCCTGGAATCAAAAGCAAACATTTAAAAGTCTTGTGTACAGGTAGATTGTAATATGATACTAAGGAGGACAGGGAAAATGGAGAGGAAGAAAAAGGAAGGAGAGAAAGCAAATCCAGAATATGTTACTGCACTGACCACTGCTATAGGTCACTTGCACGCAACCTCACCTGAACCTTCTGGGGCACCTTAAGAAATCCGCCTCTGAACCATTTACACAGGAGACAAAAAGAAGAAGCATTACCATGGGCTTCTGTCCCCACCGATCAAGTGCTTTCCTAGACATCAGTACCCTCATACTCCAAGTCGTTTATGGGTAAACACTAATTGTTTTCTTAAGCAGATCCTAGGAGAACATTAAAGAAGTCCTAGGATAGGAAGCAAGCCTACAGTGACATATTCTCAGATTGCACCTATAAGACTCTGGCTGGAGCCTGTAGTTAATCACCACTGCAATGGCTGGAGTCGGAGCTAATTGTTGCATACGAAGAGTCCAATACAATGCTTAAATGACTCAATTTCTCTCTTACCTTTAACCGGGTGCCCACTTAAAAAAAATATACATATAAATTGCAAAAAAAGATAACTATTTGCAGCATTTGTGTTAGTGTAAGTGCATTATTTATGTATAAAGATGTCGCAAATAGCCAATCCCAATTGGGTCTAATGGTACATTATTAGTATCATACAATTCATATAATATAATTTGATATAATATAAAAGAGAAGCTTGTGACCTAAAGCATGAGGGTTGAAACATTGCATAATGCCCTCATCATAGTAATATTCCTTCTGCATATTTTATACTTTTTAGACATTATTCAACTTAGGATATTCTGCTTGAAATAAAAGATCAATTAAATTCATTTTTATTCCTTCTATGCATTGTGAAGTTTTTTAAATGAATGAAAGAGCAAGAGAGAAAAAAGGAAAATGTGCATAAGAGGGGGGTGAGAGAAAAATTGCAAGTTTTTGCTTCAAATTTTTTTCTTGAAAAAGTGTTAAATGTGAAATAGCACTATAAAATACTTTGCAGTCCATTCAGTTTCTTTTGGAAAATAATAGTGGGATTGAAATGAGCACTTTAGAAGATACTTTATTTCTTGGCATTTAAAATCAATATTTTTCTCACTGTCATGAATATTTTTTTGGAAAAGGCTTGGCAGCTATTTTTGTTCATTGTAATCATGGCTCTACTGTAGGTGAAGATGGAACACCTTTCTCTCATTATTAAGAGCTTAGTAGCCCTGAGCTAAAGGCTGTGATTCTTCATGTCACCACAGTGGTGGCAAATAAGAAATCCCATTTAGTTTCTAGTAACCTCATTTGTCAAGAAGACTGCATTTCAAGTTTATATAGATTTAAGGCAAATAAAAACTAGACAGCTAAGTTCCTTTTTGGTCATAAATTATATTCATCAATTAAAGAAAAGTTAAACTAATGAGGTATCATTTTTGCAGCCTACTGGCCTATTTTAAATTTATTTTTTAAAGATGTGTAGCATTAATTTAATTTTCAAATTGGTTCTCCATTAGTGATAGTTTCAATGTGCCGCTAATGTAAAAGAGCACTTACTTATATGAGCCACATACCAAGCTGAGGAGATGTTAAACTCCCTCAACTTTACAGTGAATCTAAAGTGAAAATATGCTAGCAGAATGTTCTGCATGGCAATTTGAAAAGGCTTTTTTAAGTAAATGCTTTGAAAATGTTCTCAATTCTTTCTTTATGCTTTCAATTTTAGCCTGAGATGATCAAGAATTTAAAAAAGGTCATGCTCTGAGAAACTTGAAATCTGTCTCAGTCTTGAAATGACAAGCCTTTCAAGCCAAATGACTTAACCCCTCAGAGAGGGAGAAGTATACACTGGGTCCCTCAGTGCCTCAAATAAACTTCAGGCTTCTTACTAATGCATGATGTGTTACTGACTTGTGTAGCTTTAACAACCCTTTCTGAGTTCAGATTATTTTCAGTTATTTCCCATTATCTTGCCTACCGCCTGAAAATGCTGGACTTTGGCTTTGTATTTACTATCTGATACAATTAAAAATTCAGCAATGATACAGCAACTCAAGTTAACACATGTTATCATGACAACTCTCAACAAATCCCCACCGTCCTTTCACTTCCATTCTAATCACTGAAACAGTAGATGCTACTCTTTCAACGATTATAAATATCCATAGACAAGTCATCATAAACATCATTTTTTATGTCATTTCTACATATGGAGGTTTCATATTTTCTCAGAATCTGTCAGGTTGAGCTTACATTACCTAACTTTCCATCAACATCCAATTGATTTTTTCCAAGTTCCTGATCAATATTTTTAATTTTTTCATCAAGAAATTGATCTAAATTATTCTTCAAACATGTTTACATTTGCATAACAATATACAATGGGCAAGCCAGTGGAAAAAAATCAAAATCTTCTAACTTGTCTAGTATTTGTTTCACTATCTGTCGTAAACATCATATTTTATTGTCCATATGTCTGAGGAAATTTGCAAATGTTTTTCTCTAATAATATTTTTGAATACATAAAAATTTCTACTGCTAGCAAAATCTTATATTCTTTTTCAACTATTGTTATTACTTTTAAAATCAAAAAGCCTAGAACCAACCCACCTAGAATTTATAGCTTAAAATTTATTGTGTCTTGCAAAACATACTTAATCCAGCTATGAATGAGAAGAATTCATCATTTACTGTCATGGAAATAATTTCTATGGACCACTCTCAAACTTCAGTATAAAAGCACCAGGACCTTGCTCATGATATGAAGCTTAGGAACCACCATTTTTACTAACTATCTGTGGGGTTAAGCAACACTTGGAGGAACAATTTTGATTACATTTACATTGCATTTTTTTATCTTCTTTGAATGTTTTTTTCTTCTTTCCTAGCTTTATTAAGGAATAACTGACAAAGAACTGTTTATGTTTAAACTTTAAATATACATATCTGTCTGTCTATCTATCTACCTATCTATCTATCTATCTATCTATCTATCTATCTATCTATCTACACATTATGAAATGATTACTAAGATCAAGTTAACACATCTACCACTTCACTTAAATCTTTTTTTGTGTAGTAAGAACCCTTAAGATCTACTCTCAGCAAATTTCAAGGATCAAATACCATATTAATTATAGTTACCATACTGTACATTAGATCCCCAGAAGTTATTCATTTTATAACAGAGAGTTTGTACCCTTTGACCTACATCTTCCAATTTTCCATTGCTCCTAGTCTCTGGTAAAGTATGAACAATGAATATCTCTTAAAGAAGAACTTTGTGTGATAAAAATAACTTATTAGAATTTAGAAACAAAAACTAAAATGTGGGAAAAAATTAATGGTCCTAAAATCATAAGCCTATGAACATTAACAAACTGTGAAAGAAGAAAATAAAGAAAAATAAGAAATAACAAAAAAAATTAATTACTGGTTAATTAAGGTGGAATTTTTGAAAGTCATGATACTCTCTGGAGGAGCAAGTGTCCAAGATACCAGCGGATTAAAACACACACACACACGCGCGCGCGCACACACACACACACACACACACACACAAATACCAGTAATTTCAAGAAATGTAAATGAACTATACTTGTCAATTAAAACAAAGATTAGTGGAAAAATTCCTGGTATATGCTGTTTACGAGAGACTTACTTGAAATATAAAATAAAAAATTTGAAGTAGTAGAGGTAGAACCTAACAGATTAGTGTAAGTAAGAAAAATTACAGGACAGCTTTTCATAGGAAGACATGCAAAATCAATTCCAATGTGTTGTAGATCTAATTGTAGTAAATAAAAATATTCATCTGTTTCTATTTAAGATTTTAACATAGAAAAATGTACTCATGATCTAGGAATAGGAAAATACTTTTTAAAGAGAACTCAAGAAAGCACTAACAGTGAAGGAGATGACATAAATTGGATTTCATTAAAATTAAGAACCTCTTTATCAAAACAGGTCATGAAAAGAGCAAAAAGGTAAGCCATAAATTAGAAGACATATGCAATCTATATGTCCAACAAAAGGCTTTTCTATAATTGAAGATAAAGAGAAATAATCCAATTAAAAATAGGAAAAGACTTGGGAAAATATACCCCGAAGAGAATGTCCACACTTCAATAAACATAAGCCCTCAACATCATTAGACATTAAGGAAATGGTAATCTAAATAACAACACAATACCTTTTGACATCCACTAGAAGGGCTTAAAAACTTAAAAAATCGAAAAGTGTTACAACAATGTGGAGCAACAGGAGCTATTATGTACACTGATGGAAAAGTAAATCGGTACGACTATTTAGGAAAATTCTTAGTATCTACTGAACATACATATATCTTATTACCTAGCAGTTTCATTCTTAGGTATGAACCTAACAACAGCTCATTCATATGTACACCAAAAATGTTCATAGAATCATTATTTTTAATACCAAAAAGTTAGGAGTAACCAAAGTGTCCATCACTAATAAAATTAACAAATATGGTATGGTATTTTCATACCATAGAATACCATACAATATTGAAAAAGAATAGTTACTACTACATACAGTGACATAGATCAAGTTTACAAAAATTATATCAAGTTAAAGAAGAAAAATATAAAAAAAAATACTGTATTGTTCAAACAATATCATGTTAAAAAATCTAATTTAATCTAAAGATAATTGATATCTACAAAAGTAATAATAGCTGTTCCTTTAGTGAATTATGCTTAGAAGGAACGTTAGGATGATGATACCATTATCCAGATTAACTTGATCTGGATAGTGGTTATCAAAGTATTCACTTTGTAAAAATCCACCAAACTGAAAATTTATAATTTGTATATTTAAAAATATATTTTAAATATAATTTTTAAAGAATTTAACCTACTCTCTCTTGCTTTCTACCCTTTGTTGGTGCCTCCCATTGGCTAAACCATTGGGAAGCCAGAGAGCAGGGAGCAAATCAATGCAGCTAGTAGAAGTCCAGCCCACTGGGACACTGAGCAGAGCCAAGAATACTTCTGAAATGCCTAAGAGAATAACCAGCTCAGGGTGGTCCCAAACTGCACTTTTGAGCCTTGTTTACAACAGTAAAAAACTGGAGGAAATAAGCATACAATGATTTATCACCTATCACTGCAAATTAGAGCTGTGAGAATCAGAAATAACACACAAGGTAATAAACACAGAGGGAACTTCAGAAATAAAAAATAAAGTATGACTTCGATTTGTATAAATTTTAAAACCAATATCACTATTGGTTATTGTTTGGGGTGCATTCATGTAAATAAAAGCGAGAGTAAATAAATGCTTAAAAATAATAAATATCAAATTCAGAATAGCTATTTTTTTTTTTTCTGAGGGAGTTAAGCGTGAAGTGTGATCATAGAGGGCTTTAACTATATTTGTAATGTTTTATGCCTTAAGCTATGAGAAGTACATAAATGTTTATTGAATCATTCCTTACAGTTTCATAAATATCTAAAAATGTTTCATAATAAAAAATTAAAAAATACACTACCACTGACACCACCACTCTTGTTATATAAGTCTGGACTCATAGCATATCCTTTCTATATGGCATTACTATAAGTGGGAACAAAAACAAATTAACAATCCACATATAAAAATAATTCTCCTGACCTATAGGTCAAGGAATACTGGGCAGGCCCCATCCATAGAACACATTCTTGAACTGTTTATTCCAGGACTAGGGGCCAGTTTCAGGTGGGCTTTATTTGTTCCTTTGTTTGTTCTATTTGTTTGTTTGTTTCTTGTGAGTAACTATGCACAGTTGTGGAATCTACTTGGGAATGATAGGGTAGTATGTGACTTTAGAACAGAGCAGAGCTAACTCTTCCACGCAGAGATTTAATCCTCAACTTTGACCTCATCAACCTAATTCTCTCAGAAACTGAAACTGAACTCACTATAGTAAATGTATATATTCTGCATAACATTTTATGTAGTATGATATCTGTTTATATAAATATTAAAGGTATCTATCATCAAACGGCTATTGTGATTTATATTCCTTGATAGTTATTTAGTTTATCTTCTTTCTTCTGAGGAAAACATTTAGGTCCCCTTGCTTTCTAATCATTTAAAATTTCGGAACCTACTTCCTTCGTTCATATCCTTATCTTTAAAATTATACTTAACAGAGCTGTCCTTTATTTTGTAAGCATAACAAAGACTATATGTTGTATAATCCCAGAGGCTTTCTGATGAGTCTTGCATAAGTTGAGGTCCATTTAACAAATATGATCTCATGCACTGTCAGCATATGTGCACTCACTATAATTAAAATGCAATAACAAGAAATGCATGGCAAATGAGTTTTAAACCTCTACCGACATATGAAATAACTTCTCCCTTCCAGGGTCAATTGAACCATATTTCTCACTTATTTTGCCCTTTGTCTCCATATAGAATCTATAATAGTAAGGGGAAAATTCCTTTTCTAATTACAGAGCAATATTATAGTAATTTAATGTCATTGCTCAAGCTAAGTACTTTTAAATATTACTATTTCTATGACAATCCCTCTTTCATTTATTATAGTGGAGAATATCTGCAGCCTTATATTCAAACTGCATCCATAATATTATCAAGTGCAAGCAAATTGTGGCTAAAACAATCATAGCATGACAATTTTTGAATTAACATTCTTAAATAATGAGAATAATTTCAAAAATGCTACCACTTTTCTTTCAACATGGAAAAAAATCAATTTGGCATATCTCATGATCACAAAATCTGTAGACAAACATTGAAAGAAATCAAGATCTAGGAAAAAAAAGAATTCAGGTTATAAATATTTGGTTTATAAGCTTTAAAATATATTTGGAATTTGGATATTTTTCTTTGATTAAGGGTTGGCATTTGTTCAGCTAAAGCATTTGGATACAGGCAGATTTTTCTTCCCTTCTATTGCTTTTTATATAGCATATACAAAGTTTCTGCTCCACAAACACCTACTGCAGCCAAAGCATTTCACTGTCTAAAATAATCTGAAGACTAAATTTGTTTAAATAATTCTTTATTCTACTAATGGTAAGCATGTTGACTTACATAGATAAATTTTTCAATAAATTTTGTCTTCAAATATTTGATACCATATAGATATATCTTTGATTTAAATGGGGGGAAAAATCATTTCCCTTTTGTTTTTCTTTGAGAAGTAACAGGACAGTTAAAAAATGTTATTGTTGTTATGAGACTTTATATGTTACTTACTTACACATGAGACTTCTTTTAGAAAGAAATGAAAGAGAAAGAGGAGAGAGAGAGAAAGAAAGTGAATAGATCCAACCTAATTGAGATCAACGCATTAGATAAATGCCACCAAAAACTAGTTTTATAAGAATAGTTTTAAGAAAAAGGATGGAGAAATACTATTATATTTCTTATTCTTTTCACCATGACAATTAGTTTTTCTTCAACAGCTACCACTATATTATACAATAATAATTTTAAAGAGCCTGATTTTTTTATACCTAGTAGATATATAAGTGATTTATAAATTAAATTAAAAGGTAATGAAGATTAAAGTGTTTTTAACTTTATTACAGAAGAAATGATTAGAGACAAGGAAACGCTTTCAACAACTTGCTAAACTTTTCTCATACGTAATTCTTTAGTTTTGCTTTAAAACTGAAGTTCTTGGAAAGTAAATAAGTTATCTAATTTGAAATTTTAAAGAAGACAACAAAGTTAATTAAAGTTAATCGATAACATTTAATATGATTTTGTCCTTTGTTGTGTGCACTCCTATTCAATTGTGTAAGCACTAGGTAAGCACTACTCCTGTGTAAGAATCACTCCGGCCAGTATTACACTCTGTTTATTGTAGCCATATCCTATTTTAAATGATTCACACATTTCTCGCATGTTCAAGGCACCATACTAAAGGCTGAAAATATTCAGAAAAAAATAGACATGATCTTGCTTGTCTACAAATAATTTATAATAAATCAAGAGAAACAAAATTTTAATGAATTGACATGCTCTAATAATATTTTGAACTATGTTCTATGGGACCAGTAAGGGTGTAATTAATTGAGGTAAGGTATGGAAGGCTTTCAGAGCAGGGCATATGTGAGCTGGATCTTGAGAACCAAGTAGGAAGGAGGGGTTTAATGCAAATGATGTTTCCCAAAGTTTAGTCATTATGAATCAGACCTTTGTTAGTACCTATGCTAATAGATAATTCATATTTTTCTTCATATGTATCAAGAATTATTAAATATTAAATAAATATACCTAAAAATAAAGCTTTGCAGGACCTTCATAGATGAAAAACCATTATCATCTGACAGAGAGAGAAGGTGAGGTTAAAAATTAGCTATTTTGAAAACAAGTTAAGTTGTTATATTTTACTTAGCTGCTGTTATTACCAAAAACAAGTTAAATTTATATTTTACTTAGCTGCTGTTACTACCAAAAACACTGAACCATCAGGTTTAGTCCAGATCTTTATTCCTTCCTCAGCCTTCCTCAGCTCCTGGAGGACATGCACATGCCTAGAGATCATTGTAATTCCCAGAGGCCACTATTATTCTTTGTCATATGGGCTTTCTCATAATAGCTATCTACTTCATCAAGCCAGCAAGGAGGAGTCCCTATAGCAAGCCTGCTAGCAAGACTGATGTATATGTATATGTATAGGTATAGGTGTAGGTATAGGTATAGGTCTAGGTCTAGGTCTAGGTCTAGGTCTAGGTATAGGTATATGTATGTGTATATGTATACATATATGCATATGCATATGCATATACACATATATATCTGTAATATGACATAACCATGGGAGTAACTATCATATCACCTTTGCCATATTGCTTTGATTATAAGTAAGTTACAGTTTCTGCCAGCACTCAGGAGGGAATTTTACCAAGGTATAAATACTAGAAAGTAAAGATCATGGAGGCTCACTCTAGAGTTTGTCTGGAACAGCAATGTAATGAAGATGTCTCCATTCATACACATTTAAACCCTCTTTAACTCCATGCACTAAAAAAGGAGAAAAAAATATTATATTTGTAAATTTAAATATGAAGGAAAAAACATAAATGACAACTAATTAACCAACTCTTGATCACCAAACCACATCCCAAAGTAGAAAATTACCAGCATCTGGCTATAGCATTTATAGGTAGAAATAACTTTAATGGGCATGCTGTTAGTGACTTCTCCTGAGTTATGGGTAGATTGCTACTAGGCCTCCTTTGTTATTTTGTTAGTGTTTTATCATGAGCATATGGCAGCCCAATCTTCTGACTGGGGCAAAGCTTCTCCCTTCAGCCCCATCAGAGTGCTGATCATTGCTGAATCTCTTTTTGGGTGAAACAGAAGGAGGAGAGCAGGAAGAGGAAAAGTAAGAAGAAGAGGAAAAATGTTATATTTAGCATAGGTTCACACAAATAAGAGACTAATGCCTGTTTAACTTTTCTTCGCTTTAATCACAATCGGGTAACTATAAAAATAATTTTAAAAATATATCCTATGCCTTGATAATGTATAAGGGCTCTGTTTTGAAAGGCTTTGAGTGTCCAGTCATAAGAATTCATCATTTGAGCAATGGAAGTGGATAGGAGTCCACCAACGACAGGGTGCAGGACAACGAAATGATGGCAGTAAGAGAAGAAGCTGACAGTAGGGACTATTTGGGAATCAACTGTAATAACACAGCCAGGAATGGTGATGAAGTCTTAGCTACCCAGTGGGAACTGAAAAGATAAAATTTGGACTTCAGCAGGGATGGGAGGGTGAGAAAGGAAAAACAATCAAATATGACACTGAATCAATTGGCAACTATTCATAGACTTGAAAAGAAAACTTATACATAAAAAGTGCAAGAATGGAGTTTGAGTTGTGTCTAGGCAACTGACACCAAACATTTTTGGAAGAAGTGTAATTTAGGAGTAAGAAAGGAGAAGGAAATACTAACTCATTTTAAACATCTTGTATTTTAAAAGGCACTATGATAGTCATAATGCATTAATAAGAATCTGAATGAATAAGAAAAGTAAAAAGGAAAAGGTAAAATGATATTAGTATTAGGTATCTCAAAGAGAAGGAAAAAGATTTTATGATATTGAAGACCTTCAGTTTCTTTCCTTTTTAATAAGATAGAGTTACTAGTTAGACCACAGATAAAGACAAAGTAGTGATCAGAAATTAAGCAATGGCGGCATTTCACAAATGTGAAGAGAAATTTATTAAATCATGACATTTTTCTGCTCACCACTTTGATAACATAGATCTATTCTATTTTTAATCCTGAATAATTTAAAAAAATACTCAACATTAAATATTTAACCTATTCAAAATTATCTTGTCCTAAATATATCAATTAAATGCATACATTATATGCAAAATCACTTTTATTAAACCAAATTAAATATTGAACTAAATTTAATAATTAAACTGGATTTCATATTAGATCAATTTAACACACAGTGTAGAAAGTTCAGTTTGTGCAAGAATGAAAGGGTAACAGAAATAAATATTAGATAAGTTTAAAGAAATAAATGGCTATAAATTTAGTTAATAAAATATCCAGCATAGACATTTTTAAGGTAATATTTATGTGGTATATGGATGTGTGTGTGGGGGGGTGTATCACTGTAAAGATATATATGTATATACACATTTTTTAAACTAAAGTGAACCCTTATTCTGGAGATATATATCATGATAGTCATAATTTCCTAGAATTCTCAGGCACCACCAAAGCATATTATTTTCCCTCATAAAATTCAGTCAAGTAGACTTGAAAAATTTAAATTACCTCTTCAATCCCTAATGAGAGCTACCAAGTTCATAACAAAACGTGAGTTGAGACTGTGTCTGAGCAATTAACTAGCTTCACTTACTCTCTACATTTATTTATTCATCGAAAAAAATTCGTTTCACACTTAACTGTGCTGGGCACTGTTCTAGGTGCTGAGGATAAGAAATCAATAAAATAGAAAAGGAAAAAAGTCTCTGCACCCATGGAGATTCATTCAAGCAGAGATAGAAGGGAGAGAACCAAGCAAATGACACATAAAGTGCCAGCAAAATGATGAAACTAAAGCCAGGTCCAGCGATAGAGACTGGCAAGGAAGGGGATGACATTTCATTTGAGGTGCTAAGGAAAGACTTTCCAGGAAGCTGATATGCGGGAATAATGAGAAGAGGGAGTGTTTCTGACCTGGAAGAAGAATTGTTAATACTTATGGCTGAAGGTAACTGACTCTCATGCTTTTTACCACAGACTTTCAGGGTTGTTGCAAACTGTCCCAAAGGGAAATATTAAATCTGAACATTCAGAAAGTTTTAAAAATCGTAGACATCCAAAAAGGTCTCAAAATCTTTAACTTTCATGCAATTATCAGTTTAGAAGTAAGTTCTCACATACACACACCCATGAAATTCAAAGTATAATTGTTTATATAGAATATTTAAATCAAGGCTAGATCCCAATCACTGATATATAAGATTAGTGTTACCTTCTGTTTTACTTAAGGTAAACTACAACCTGCAGTCCATAACTTTTCTAAAATGCAACAGTACTATTCTCTGCCTTTGTAAGGAAGAAACATCAAACATGATTGGAACTTCTTTGATGATTGAAAAGCTTGCAGGGCCTTGGAGTTCTCTCTTTGAACATTCATTCTCACTTGGCTAACACTGTCTGCAGAGAAAGAAAAAAAAATGTAGGAAATCACACTGAATTTATACTAAATGCAAGACCTTAGTTGGAAGTTTGGAGCTGAAACTAAAAAACAGTTGATTGTTATAAAATCAATTTCAGAAAAATTTCTAAATTGTACTATTGGGATCTGTGGTTACTTTGGTTTAGTGAGTTAATTTTATTATATAACAATTACCTGATTTTATAATTTTCATTTTCAGTCTGAAAACTTTAAAATTTATAAAAGGAAACAAGTCAATAAAATTTAGCTTAAATAATAGGAAGTTTGGGTGACTCAACATTTTACATGTATTCTATTTTTCACTTCATTCACATCACAGCTCTTGCAATCTCATACTTGCTTCTCTGTCTCACAGAATAAGTAGAACAGTGAAAGTTAAAACTCTCAGTTCAGAGCTATCATCTGTGAAACTTGCTTCCCCAGGAGATGCCTCCTTCCTATTGCTATGACATTTTATCTAGCAAAACATCTCTATAACAGCTATTTGGTAGCTTTGTTTGTCCCTAACTAAAATAGTGAGAAACCAAATTTGTTCCAGTCAAATGAAAACCACTTGCCTTTACAACTTACTGTTATCACTGTAAGTTTCTTAAGGTCTCAGAACAAAAGTGTTGCTTTTTTTTGAGTTCCCTATACTTTAAAAGAGAGTCTGGCATGCCATAGGTACCCTCAGAATTGAATTCAACTGAACTGGACCAAAATACCTGGAAGCAAATATGACCTCTAATGTAGGGAGGAGGCAAGAGGATTAAAATGTTAATCAAGGTACATTCAGAGACTGCAAAATGCTGATCAGCCCTGCAGCGGAGCCTGGAGGACACTTTCAGAACAAAGGAAGATTTCTTCTGTGGTTGATAAAAACCCATTCCCCACATTGTGATGGGGATACAGAAAACACAGTCTTTAAGCATCGCCCTAGACAAAATCACGCATTCCCTATGGCTAAAACCATAAGGAACCTATAGAATAAAGGCCGGGAACTGTCAGCGGGACTTTTCATGCTACATATTTTTACCTTTTCACACTACATCCTTACTGTATGTCCATATCAAAGGAAATGGGTTAACAAAGTCTTAAACTATAACTACCAGGAACTAAAGAATGATATATAAACTGAATTCCCCCAATACTCCAGGCCCCTCTCACTCTCTGCCTCTGAGAGGAGACCACTCTTTTCTAATAAAGTTTCATTTCACTCTAACGTTGGTGTGCATGTTGAATTCTTCTACACTCTCCACCAAAGGAGCCTCTTCTTCTCTCCGTGCAGGGCTTAGTCTCCTTCCACTCGGGGGAATTTGCCCTGTCCTGAACCACCTCCACCTCTTAAATCCCCATTGCTTGTGCCGACATGACTTTGGCACAACGACATTCAAAAGCATTTGTCTTATTGTATATATCCTAGTACTCATCATTTTATCTCAATTAAAAAAAAATTAATGAAAGTAGTAAAACATGTCCTAAATTTAAATATATCTTATTTATTGCTCCAAAAACTGTATTCTCTTTTTAAAATTTCCCTTGATTTAGCTTGCAAAAAATAAATTGCATACCTGTCTATAACTTATATTCATGTTCTCCACTACACTCTAAAATTACATTTAGGTGATTTGGCAGAACAATTCTCGATATCGACTAATTCTCAAACTAAAAAACAAAAAAAAAATTTTATTCAGAATTACATTGCAGTGTTCCTGATCATTGTCATGTACATATTTTTAAAAGATAGCATCCATGTGTGATTTTCTTCTATTGTATTCTTGTAATATGCAAGACAATATTATACACATGGTATTAAAACACACAAAAAATATTTAATCATGCAACTTTGAAAGTGAAATAATTAATTCTCTTTTGGAGTTTTAAAAGAACTATTAATTACTGCATTTGATTATATTTTCACAATACTTTAGTACTATTTAGCACTAACTAGCATGAATTTAAATGCTAAATTCTTGCATTAGTAGAATATGAGAGATTTGAACTTGCTGTTATCTGATTCTAATGTAAGTAATTGATTAGAATAAAAGTGAACCAAGTTAGGATACACATGTTTTTTTCTTTTCTTTTTTTTTTCTTTTCTTTTCTTTCATTTTTACTTCTCAATTTAAAAAGAAAGTTGGATTAGAGCCATGATTTCCTTTGAAAATGGGAAAATGACTTTTGGAACATCAAGTGGGTAGAAACAGAATACTGATTTGATAATTAGACACTTAAAATCATTTGCTAAGCTGAAGTTTTAAAAGCAGATTATGATTTGATTTTTTACCTGTATTCACATGCTGCTGTTTATGTGAGGTTTCTATATTCCTTTGCATTTTCCTAGATATCTGGCAAGTCCCAAGACCATGTCCTGCAAAGATTTCTTTGTGTTACCAAATATCAGCATTTTTCACAGAACAAAGTCACAGTTATGCTACTGGCACAAAAGTGGTGGGAAGGAAAAACATAAGATCTATCAAACAGCAGCAGCATAATTCTTCTTCCTTTAGTATATGATTGAATCGTTGCTGTCAATTCTCCACAACTTACCTTAAACAGGTTTACACATCCACACCCTTTGCCATGACTTGATAGTTTCTCTACTAGAGGCAGAAACTATTTCTCTGTTCTACTGATGTTGGGATTGATATGATATATTTGGTCCATGGAATGTGAGAGAAGTGAGAACATGCAAGTTCCAGGCAAAGGCCATAGAACATCAAGTATTTCTGCTTATCTTCATTCACTACAACTATTTGTTGTGCTGACAATGAATCTCACATAGCTACTGTTTAAAAAGAATAAAAAGTATATGGAGCAGGCTTAACTTCGACATGGACACGAGATGACCAGTGTCCCAACACAGGACTGCATGTGCTGTCCCTCAGGATAAAGACTAAGAAAAATGAATGCTTATTGTTTTATATCATTGAGTTTGGGTTTTTAGTATGCAACATTGTTGCAGCAATAAATGACTAGTACAGATAGTGCGTCTTATTAAGATCCTCCCCCGCAAAAAAAAAATACAGAACAGAAATGCTTCTCAGAAACGATAGCTAATTTAGTGATACAATAAAGTTAGTCAGTAATGTTAATAATAAAAACTATAACATCTTTCTTTCTTTAAGTTCCAAATGATCTCTGTAAGCAGTCCCAAATAAAAAAGACTAAAACAGTTGTAACTAAAATACCCATCTGAGCTTAAAATAAAACCATGGGTTATAGGATTATTTATGAACAAATATATGAGGCTAATTGCTTCTCATTCTCCAGCATCTATAATTATGATTTACCAGTTCTGTAAAAAACATAAATTAAGACAGACTAGTTTTTCTGGAAAGAATCTTTGAAATTTCTGTTTGCCTCATAATACAACTAATGCCTAGGAATTAAGCAATGCCGAATTCCAAACTGACTACAAATTCTGCTTTCTAGAAACTTGTGCAACTCCAAAATTATAACAACTTTCATATGACCTCTGATCATTTGATTTTCTTCTCCACACAAAACCTTGGCATGACTGAGAGGAATAAACAGAGGGAAGATCATTGGGAAAACACCAACATTCACCTCTTCTTCTAAGGAAGCCCTGTTTGTACTTTTGTAACTTTTATTATGAGCTCCTGAGAAAGAGAGACAAAGAAAAATGTTTTGTTTGTTTGTTTGTTTTGTTTTCATTTTTCTGGAAGAATTTATTCTATTGTTCCTGAAACTCAACCAACCGCAATCATACATACAGGCATATCCCTGGGTTCTGTGAAACAACGTTGTATCCTTAAAATAAATGTCTCCTTTTGCTTACAAAACAGTTAATATTTTGAATTGTATTCCTGCTGCTTGAAACTAATTAATGGAGAAAGCCAGTCCTCATAAAAACTGAAACGGAATGATAGAAGAACTGTAAACTATATGTTCTTGTTCTTAAGCAAAAACTTTTCTGACATAGTCAGAGATTTAAGCAGTGATGATGTTGAAAGAGTATTTAAATAATAAAACACATAATATAGCCTCACACTGTATTTTACCCTAAAGCCAGAGAATCAATTGCGAGGCTGTACAGGCAAATTACTTAAAATGTACCCTAACACTGGCCAACTTACTGAGTGGTGTAAGGACACCACTCAAAAGTGGATTAGGAAAAAGTGTCTCCTACTCTTGTCTGCACCAACCTATGGCTTCTTATCTAACCTCTGAAGTAAGAATCCATTACTCAGAGAGTGAATTTGATGTGGAGAATTTGTGCCTGGTGTCAGAATTAGAAGGTATATTGATGTGCAGTCTTGACTGTGGGCTTGAAACCAGTGACCCCACTTGCTAATCAAGACACCTCAAAATGAAATTAGGGGTCAGCCAATTATGGTTGAAAATAAACCTATGTGTACTAACTAGAGAGTGGTGCCTAATTAAAACACAAGACAATATCATTCCCATTAACAGTAAATGTGCCACATAAATGACACAAAAAGTTTTAGCTCAAAACCCTCTTAGAACTGACCTTTGAAAACATTAAACAAAGAGAATCCTTGCAGCAGACAGAATTGGAGCAGCCAGCTTGACTGACCTAGCTGCCGCTAAACTTAGAGTTTTGGCAGAGCTCTCTTGATAGGTCCTGCATCACGTTTACACATCCAGGAGGACAGCTGAAGGAAAGACGGCATTGTAGATAGCTCCTAGAGTTAAGAGATGTAGAAAAATCCCCCAAGGACATGTTATTTATACAGGAAATGCAGAGTTTTCATGTGGATTCTGTTCCATCATAAAAACTGCAGTGTTTTTCCCAAACTCCAAATGCTAAAGTTTCCTCAAATAACAAATGCTTCGAGATATACTCATATTACGTTTTTGTGATTTACTATATTTGATACAAACCAGATCTAAATTCTTTCTGATTAATATTATAACACTTTAATTCTTTCACATCATTAGTCATCATTTGCCACAGCTCTCTGTTCATTGATCTTTCCCATTTCTCTGTCTTATTTATAATTCTTAAGTTACATCAATGTACCTCATGTGGTCCTTTTATATTTTACACATGTCTGATGCATCTGCTAAGTATTTCAAATTGCATTTAGTCTTTTGATTACATAATAGAAATGGAATATCATAAGCAATCTTTAACCTATAAATCAAGTATCCAAAGTTAAGTGAAATTTCTCCGTAGAGACATTGCACAGCCAGATTGATCTCTTTTGAACCTTTTTTTTTTTTTTTTGATCATTAGTTTGCATTTTGGTTAAAATGGAATACTGAGATGTCATTAGATTTCATTATCAATATCTTCCGGCCTCACTAGCGTTCCTTTGACATGAGAAAAGCCTTGGCTATGAATCAATATACCTGAGATCTGGACTCTGTTGTTGTTCTACAAAGGTCCTAAATCTGACACAAGAGACTTAATCCCATGGTCATAAGGAAAAGAGTGAAGATTGAGGAATTATTCTGCGTGTGAGGTTGTACCAACACTCACAAGTGGTGAATGCAAAGACTAGTTTGGCTATTGACAAGTGAGGGCAGTATCGATGAGCTTGGATAGGACACTTGATCTTTTAAAGCTATGTGAGGATAAAGATTTGATATGAAAGTATTTGTTTTCTTTAGCCTCAGAGGACAGTTGACTGTTTCCTATCAAACTTTTAATGTTCTTATTTGCAGTATTTATGATACATACTACAATATTTTCTTTTACAGTGTGCAGTGAGAAAAGAAGTCTAAATACAAAGCCATGAGAAATTAGTCCTGGATGAGGCCTATATCCAAAATATGGGTAGTGAAGTCTGCAGTTTAAAACTATTGTGATAAAAGATGGTTTGTGGTATGTACATGAGTGTGATGAATCACAACCCACTGGAGGTGATCAAGTCTGGAAACAGAGAAATCTGAGGTCCCAATGCCGACAAAGATGTTGTTTCAATTATCCTGGAAGGAAAGCGAGCTTGCTGATGGCTTATTAGGTTGTGGTAGGACATCCTAGGGAAAAAGTCAACAAGAATGCAAGAAATATAGAGTTTTATAAAAATCAACAATGGTTGGTATAGAATTGAGATATTTTGTGTAAAGGCGAAATTATCTTAGAAATATTACCAAAGGACAATGTATCTTAAGAGAGATAATGTATCTTAAGAGACTGTATAATATAAGGAAGAGCAGAGGATCTATAAGACAGCCCATGGGACTCCCATGAGAAGAGTCAACCAGTGGGCAGCCAAACGGAGAAATGGCAATGAGAAAGCAGAGTGAAGTTAATTACACAGCAGAACAAAGGCATAATCCTCTCATTTAGAGGAGAAGTAAGGAGGGTTGGTCAATTTTCTATATGTATTCTTATTTCAGCCTAAGATCCAAGTTCTTCTACTCAAATACTTATCCTAGAAGTAAAATACTAAAATTTTTACTAAGCCAAATCTCTCATGATGTTCTCTTCTATTTCCTTTCTCAGGTATACAGGTTTAAGAGAATAAATGCATCCTGAACCAATGGGAGATGAGATAAAAATGGTTGTACCTTGTATAATCCTTGTTGATTACAGAAAAATTGAGCCACTTCTATGTGTCACTTCTATTGTAGTCATTCTAGTAGCAAATTTCACGGCCTCATAAGATCTTTATAGTAATCAAAGAGGTTTTCCTTCTTCTGTTAAAAAAGAAAAAGTAGGGAGCTAAGAGATCAGGGGAAATCTTTCACCTGAGTGTTAAAGGGGATCAGTTTCCCATTAACGGGCAAGTCCTGCTGGACCAGTTCATTAACCATGAATGCTTTGTTCCTTCACAGAATGTTTTGCAGCCCTGATGAGCTTGGCTTTGCGTGCTTCCCTGGAGGAGAGAAGACTAAGTGTTGGGAACACAGCAGGCTAAGCCTATGTGTTCTAAGGAGAGTGTACAGTCGCTAATAAAGTGTTTGGATTTTTCTTTTCTTCTTTTCAGGTGCAGAAAGCTCTGGGGACCCTGATGTGCTGCTTGAATATTTTGATCTCTGTCAAAATCTATGCAGTTTCTGTGCATCTAAAAATAGATCTTCAAGAGAATGTATTACTTGATATATATTCAGAGAATGCAGAATGAAAAGGAGAGCATTTTATATATAAAAAAAAGTTAAAAGTAAGTGAATCTGCAATGACCATATGCCAAAAAGATATAGAATCACAGAATCTAAAATCATTGAATAAGACCTCAAGAGTCCTACCTCCCATCTCATTGATAGTCCATCTCAGAAGGTAGCATCCTATTAAACATATAGAATAATAAAGGAAGTCCCACCTCCCAAGAAGGCTCTTTGATTTTTGGACATTCTGAATTTTTTTATTATCCAACCACTGATCTCAATATTGCTATCTGGGGCCCATAACACAAGTCTAATTCCTCAGCCATTTTTATTTATCAAATTTTGGAAAATATCATATGCTATGTAAACTTTTGTTCAAAGTAAATAATCCCAGTTCTTCTGGCATTTCTTATGTGAAATATTCTGTTATGTTGTTTCGAGTCTTAAGAATTTTGTGTTAGCATATCAGTTTGGATGGTTTAGTTGCAAATGACTAAAATTCAATGGAAACCAATTAGGCAGAGGGAAATATATTATACAAGCAGTGGGATGCTTCACAGAGTCCAACAATTTTGAATCAATTATCCTCTGGATTTTTTTTGACAGTAAAGATTCTTTTTTAAATATAATAAAAATAGCCTCGATCATTTGTGACCAGTTCAAAGTAAAGGTTATCTGTTATCTCCTCCTTTCTAAACCTGTATATGTCTACTAATCAGTAGTTTTCAACCCAGGTAGTGCAGCAAGAGAGGGTGTTTTATATGTAGAGGTATTCTCTCATTGCCTGGGTGTACTGCTGTCATTAACAGGTGAGCACTAAGGATGTTAAATCTCTTGCCAAACAGAGACTGTTCTGTACGATGAAAAATGCTAACAGCAGACCCATGGAGAAACACTGTTAACGTAGCCAAAGTTTTAGGGAGCCATATCATAATGCCACATGAAATTTCACTGAGTCAAATCTCTTTATCTTATAAAGTTTGCAGTTGGATTTTTGAATACAAATGTAGGCTTCATATTTATTTTACTTTAATTCACTCATAATTGTTCATCATGCACTCTAAGCTGTTATTTGTTATTATTACTTTTTTAAAATCTTGAGTAAGTCATGGACTCTAAATCAGATAGATATATGTTTCAATACTGACTCTACCACTTTAAGATGAATGACCTAAGAGCAAATTAACCTTTCAAATCACACTTCTGCCAATGACAATATAATGGTTAGCTCAATGTTTGGTTGTAAAAATAAAATGAGAGAGCCGAGGATAAAATTGTTCAACTCATGGTTATACTAGTAGCAGTTGTTATGATTATTCACAAATTTGCTGAAAAGGTCTTATGTCGATTAACTACATTACGGATACAAATATGTTCATATACCTATATCTTGTCCACTGGAGGCCTCCATTTAGAATGACCTTATTTCATTAATTGCCATCCCCAGAAGACATACTTAACATAATAGGCAGCAGTTACTTTGTAAATTATTTTTAGCATCTTAGGTCAGAATTGTCCATCGTATGTGTTTCTTGAGCTTCAGTTCCACCTAAATCTTGCCCTGTAATTTCTAATTTTAAGAGAATCCTCTAACTAGAAAAGAAGCAAAATCTGTTTCAAGTAATCCAAGGTCCACTATTATTTTTCAATAAAAACTTAATTAAAAGAGTAATGTCACAACTTTTTTTAAGAAAGTCATTGTTCCAGCATATTCTTTAAAGTATTCACAGAAATCCTAAAATTTAGGGTTAATTTTAAACTTTTCAAATATAATCTTCAAATGCAATCATTTATATTTCTACATCAAAGTTTATTTGCTAGGCAATTATCTGTGGATCCAAATACACGATTAAATTCACCCAAGCCCTGAGGCAACATAGATCATTGCTAGAGAACATGGTTTTCCTTTCACTTAGGATCTAAATGAAATAGACATATATTTAATAAATGTAAATATGTTTTTGAGAAAAAAAGAAGAGAACTATAAATGTTGCTCAGATTTAGGGAAAAATAAAGGTAAAAAACATTTAAAGTTTCAAGTATATCTCTGTGTCTCAACTTGGCATCTTTGAACCAATGAAAATATTTCATTTGGAAAAGCCATGTGAACTGTAAGCTCATGACAAGTTTCCTTAACTCTCATATGGATAGAAATGTTGGGCCTGCAGCAATTATCGCATCTTTTAGGAACAGTCCCATTTTGGGTTGTACAAGAACATGTGCTGTTTCTTATGGATTGCGAACATAGTATTACATCAGTGCTCCTTGTAAACACAGCTCATTAAACTAGTTGAGGATATGACCTGAGGCAGGGAGGAGGATATGGGAGCAGGCTTTCCAGCCATCTTGCAAATGCCTGCACATGCAGGCTGTCCCAATAGGGAGACAATAATAGCAGCCTAGACCCTGCATTTGACAAGGAAAAAACATGCCTGAGGGCTATGGGTGCCCTCAGGTAATTCTTTCCAATGCTCCGTTCCATGATAGTATTACTCTCATCATTTAAATGTTGTAGGAATCGATCAAACAACAGATACTGTGCTAAACTCCATGGAAAGCACAGTGTTACAAAATCCAAAGAGTCACAATTTGCCCTCAAGTTTTAATAAAAAGTTAAAGATTTCAGGGTCTTCAATAATAAAAAGCATATGTTCTATCTCTAAGTCACATCAATTTATTCTTTCTGATATATATATTATTTTTTTAATTTTTAAAAAATTAAATTAATTGGGGTGACTGATTAATAAAATATGTTTCAAGTATACAATAGTATAATACATCATCTGTATATTACGTTGTGTACTCATCATCCAAAGTTTAGTCTTCTTGTGGAAAGTGATACACTTTTAGAGCTGAAAGGGATATTTTCAAAGTTACCTTAGCTGCAGTTCGTTTTTTCGGATTCACGTTTAACTTATAATTATTGAGAGTCTACTCAGAGTTTATTTCTATTGAAGTTTATTTCATTGAATTTTCCCCACAAATCTATAATACAGATTGTTTGCATCTTCATTTCATGGATAAAATAGAAAAAAGAAAATTCAGATCAGCAGAGTACCTTGCCCAAGATCACACAATAAGATTTCTAGATTAATAATGTTGATGTTCACATGCTAAGTGATTTAAAATATATACATACACATATATTTTATATATATACAGATATAAATAAAAATATTTAAAATGTTATATATAGTTTAATATTCTGTATATATGCCTAGAACATATTAATGTTAACATCATTAAAAATAATAATTATAGTAGCAACTGATTGTACATAGTGTTTTAAAATGTTCAGAGTATTTTTACATGTATTATATTAAATGACAATAAAAATAATATTAGTAATAATAGTTTTTTTATTTTCAAGAATTTTGCTAAACACGGCTATGTAAGTTAATAAAAGCAGATATTATTTTTACATCTTGCACATGACAAAACTAAGAATCTAAAACCTAAATTAACTTTCCCAAGATGACAAGGCAGAGAAGGAGCAAGACTAGCCAGAGCTCAAATCCAAACCTTCTGGCCCCAAAGCATGTGTGCACAGAATATATGTAGAAATTTGACATGTTATAGAATTTATATACTTGATCACCTTCCCTAGCCAGCATGAATTGTATCAGAAATTATTCTAAACCTGAAAATTAGCTTGTACCACTGAAATATTGCAGAAAACATTTAAAACTCAACAATGGCAAAGGTCTCCTACACAGACTTTAGTCATGAGCTTCCTGTTCAGCCCTGGAAGCAATAATGTCTTGAATCAGGGTAACTATCTGCATATCAAGCCAGCCCAGAGCCACATAGACCCCCATGCTACTTCCACAGGTTAGAAATTGAATGCATTTTTGTACATTGTTTTTTGTATGCGTGTGTTAAATCACAAAAGATTGCACAAACAAGCAACTGAAAGCATAACATGTTTCAGTTTAGACATAGATTACTTCAATATATAAACAGCAAAATGTAAGCACCATCTAATGATATGGGGTTATATTTTTATATTAACTAATAAAAAATGCTCAGTGTTTGAAACCATGATTTGGACTCCACAGTTATTTTTTTATTTTACTTTTTTAGTAAAATTAGATAACTCCTTAACAAGGTCAAGAAACTGATTTAATCATGCTATTACCATAGCAAAATTAAAATGTTGATTACTGAAACATCTATTGTACAGGAAGCCACATGCATTGCACTCATAATCTGCATTGAGCTATTTGCACAGACAGTTTATTTGAACAAAGATTTTAGAGGAGCATTCTAACATCAAGGAGGAAAAAAATGAAATAACATTTAGATAAATACCTAGCCTGTCCTGGTATGCAAATTGAAGCAGGGACAAAGTAGTTGCGCAGACTGCGCCTTCTGAAATCTGGCTATGGTCTGCTTGGAACTGCATCTGTATTTTGATGGCAAATTCGCAGGGACAGAAGACAGAGTAACTGCAAGCATGGCTTTTCTTTTCTAATAACCTTTGCTCTGCTCTAGGATTCCTGACTTCCATAGTGGTATAAGGTTTTATATTTTACAGAGTGAGATCATTTTTAAAATACTGTTATGCAGGCAATTAAGATTAAAGTAAACTTTCCCTTCACACTCCCTAGCAATATGCTTCTGTGTCCAAAAGATAAGAACTTGAGAAATGGCGCACTGGGACAGGCCAATGGGCCTGGAGTCCAGGACTCCATTTCTGACAGTGATGGCAAAGGGTTTTATAGAGGATTGCATGGCTACTCTCCATGATGTTTGCCTGAGGAAGCAGGAGATGTATATTAAGAACACCCGATGACCTTTGCTAATCTGTTTGGGGTCTGACATCTAAGAATTTATCTAAATCCTTTGTGAAGTTCTACATTTTTTTGGCCTCTGATGCCTTTGTTGTGTTAGGTAGCCTTTAACTAGAAGTCAAACATCCTATGTTTCAATCCAAACTCCTTCACTTACTAGTTGAAGGAATTTGGCAAATCCTTTTTCTTCTCAGTCTCAGCTTATCTGTTAAAAAAAAAGCAACAATAACTGCCCTGCCCATATAATCAAATTTCAAACCATTATTCTAAAGGAAAAGCGAAAAAATTAATGTGAAAATGCAATGATCCCAATGTAATGATAACATTCTAATTACCTTACATAATCCAGAAGTTTGCCTTCAGAGGCTAGTTGCTGACTACTTGGAGATTATCAGCACCCAAAATTTGGTATTCTCACTGGGCTATCCCTCTTTCAGATCATTAACAACACAAAATAAGAGCAGCACAGTGTTTATCCTTGGAATAGACAATCGTTAATTTATCTCACTCAGAAAGATACCCTTTCTTTCTTGCCTTTAGTTTCTAAAATCAAAAATAATTTGTTCAAAAACAATTAATACTTTTGTCCACAGGCTGCTCTTCTGATGACAAGTACATTTTATATTGTTTTATAAATCTATAGATAGAGTTTTTTTTCAAAAAAGAACTTGATGTGTTTATTTTTAATATTCAAAAATGGTCCCTTCCCTCACATGTTTATTTAGCCTTCTAAATTCTCCAGTATTTGAGTAAACAAAACCTGTTCAAGATACCGTGTTGGTTTTCTACAATGAAGAAATAAATGCTTTACTGTAAAAAAGAAATCTGAAGGAAAAACAAATCAGTTTAGGAGAAAGACAAAATAGTTAAAAAGTTTTCCTTAAAGAGGAATAAGTGATTTGATAAATTTCCAAAAAGATTGACAATGAATCTAGTAGTTACATTTTTAGAAGTCCAAATACATTGAACTAGTCAGTGTGTCTTTTGTCTTCTTTGAAACGCTTCTCAATTTGTAATTTTCTATCAGTTATCCACACTTTACCATTTCTGACATGTATTGACCTTTCCATATTAATATGTTCTTTACTAGATTTACAATTTTGCTAATACAGCTGTCAGGAGAATGTTGTTGTAAGATGTGAAGATGGGAGAGGTCAGCAGTTTCAGTAACATCCTTCTTAGTAAAATTATGAATTTATTAAGATGGCACAGAACTATAGACAATCTTTCAGATAATTTAAAATGGGATATGTGATAGAAGACAATGGGAGATTTTAGATTAATATATCTCGAAGAGCAGATTTAGGAAAAAGGTAAAATTAACAAATTCCTGGAAAGATGAAGACTTTTCTCCTTCAGAGGTCTAGTCCATAATGAAAGAATAACCCTAGAAATTTCCTTTGTTCAGCTTCACCTCTAACAAAGCCATTAGACTTTTTTAAGTCAAACATAGTATGTTGCCTCAAACGATTTACTCTGTAATTCCACTTTGCTGATTATTTACCTCCCTTCTCATGAAAACTTACAAAGTAAACTCAGGAAGATAACACAGGAATTCCTTTGAAGCCTACACAGTATTTAACATGTTTCAAGTTCCATTCTATTAAGCCATCCCGTATGATGAGTCAACACAAAATATCTGAGACAATTAGATTTAAAACACGGTAACTGTTTTTTTTTTTTTTTCATCTTGTAATCATTAGCCAAGAAGCATTTAGAGTCATTATGTCATCATTTTAGTTTCCTCATTCATTTCAAGACTGAGTCACAAGAACAACTTTATTTGTTTTTAATTGTTCTGCCCAATCTCTAAAATATCTGAAGTTGTTTTATACTTGAATCAAATTTATTAACAGACATATGGTTATAATAGAGAAATCACTCCAGCTGGTGAAGCCCTAAGCTACACCCTCAATAATTTGTTCATTTGCAAATTGTTGTCACATGAATGTTTTCTTAGTATAGCTTAATTATGACTCAACTCAGTCCAGAGTACAATGCACTTCCTGGGAAAAGAAGAAATTGAGAGCTCTCAGTACAAATGGGGCAAGCTTTGTTATTCATGTAGATGTCTCCTGAACAACAAACATCTGCTAATAAATGTGCTTTCAGTCTCTGTGATAGTTTTTTTCCTTCATCATTCAAACCTGGCATGAAATTTAAGTCAACTGAGAATTCATGTTATTTACTCATTGCTAACTATTAGGATCCCATTAAAATGCTAGTCTATAATCCCTCTGGAAAATTTTAAAAGTTTATAAAAATAAATGTACAAATAAGACAGACGTTTTGCCTTTTTTTTCTCAGCAGCTCTTTGACAGATGGTCACCTTGAAATTATGCTGAGATAATATAGTCGATTTTTAAAAAACGATCTTGATACAGAAGGTAATCGAGAGTTCTTGGGAGCCACCTCTGCATTTTTCCAAGCAATCTTTTCTGCAGTCTAAATGTGTTCTTACAAATCTTAAATGACATATAAAGCAATTTTTCCCTTCAACTATGTAGATCAGTCATAGCATTATAATTAAATGTCACAGAATGGCAAATAATTATCTTACTTAAATGGTTAATATGGCAAAAGTCCATCAACTATCAGTCCTGAATATATAAACATGGTATTTGTGGCTCTATCGATATAATTAAACTTAACAGGGGACTTTATTTGTGTGGCCTCACCTGCCACTGACAAATCAACTTTGAGAACTGGTATTTGACTGGAGGTCACAAAGCCCACATGACTTCAACTCCATCTTCCTCTACTCAGAGAAATATTCAAGTATAAAAACCTCATAGTCTCTACTTGCCAAAAAGAGTATCAAGGTTAACTTCTTCTGCATGAGGGACCTAGTAAATTTATGGTTAGTAACAGTCTCCTTACCACTGCCTGACTTTCTCTTCCAAAGGTTTTCTACTGCTTTGGCAGATTCTTGAAATTTACTCTGCTAAGAGAGTAAATTCACCTTTTCCAAGGGATAAGGACTAAAAAGCTTATAGCTCACTCCTGGAGGTTTGGGGGCAGGGCGGGGGTGCTGGGAAGGATGAGAGGAGAGTACAGTTTTTATCTTTCAGAATGTTACTTAATTCCGCAAAGACACACTGAAAAACCTAGTAATTGTGATACAATATAGTACCACACTATCAGAATTCCTCAGTATCTTTTCCCCCTTCATTATATTGGGGGCCCCTATCACCCAATTCTCCTGCTCGGACTGGTTGTTTTACTCCCCAAGAACTTGCACTTCAGGGAAGAAATAAGGAGTTTGAGAGCAAGTGCCTAAAGTCTTGCTGTTAAATATTTCTCCTCTGACCAAGCTTAGGGCCCTTCTGTGGTCCTGATGCTCAGATTGTGCCAGGGGCATCTAGTGCAAACCCGGGGCAGGTATGTCAATTAGACAGTAGGGCCACAATGAAATGGCTGCCCATACTGGTTCATTATTCTGATCTTGATGCTGCTGTATCCATTGGGACAAAGGATCAATAAATAAAAGCCAAAAGAAAACAAATAAAAATATTATTCAGAAGAACAACGTAAAAGGAAGACCACTTTTTTTCCTCCATAGTCATTGCCATTGAATTTATATCAATCAATTCACAGGGATGGAAAGATTGAAAGTTAAAACCTGAACCACACTCTTGCAAATATGTCCAATATATGTTATAGGCATATTTAAAAAGAAAGACTCTTAGATATGAGTAAAACAATGCTGTTTTCCTCTCAATAACTCTTTAAAATGTATTTAGTGGGAAAAGTTTCTTCCCTGCCCCTAGATGAAAACGCCCATGGTCTTATAAAATTTTTGATCACTTATGTAACAAATTAATCATAATTCAATCTCAACGCAGTTATCGAAAGTACCTAGTCTTAAAACTAATCAAAATTTCAAATTTCTACTTGGACCTATATCAAGCAGTAGGAAGGAGAGTTGTGGTCCTTCTCTCTTTTCCTGCTTTATACCTCAAGCCCTCTCCTCATCTTACCCATTAGGGTGTCTTATCACATCCCATCAGGCATGAGTAGAGAGGGAGAAAAGGTAAAAGCAGGGGAATGCTTACTTGATGAGTATTTTTATTAAGGTGACTTTGTGTTCCCCAGACCTGGCACGTATTTAAAGCTGACCGCATATTTGGTGGGCGATTTTTTTGGATTTTTTTTTTTTCCCTGAGAAGATCCGTTACCTAAATTTCCTTTGATATACTTAAGGCAGTGTCTTAATTTGGTTATCAAAATTCTGTAGAATTTTTTCTTTTTGCTTAGGTTTCTTTGCTTTTTTGAGCATTCCACGAGGAAAGCTCCACACTGCTCTGTTTCTTTCTGCCTCTCTCTCTATTTGTATGTGTGTAGGTGTGTGTGTGTGTGTGTGTGTGTGTGTGTGTGTGTGTATGTATGTGTGTGTGGCATAGCCCATTTTGTACACAGGGAGCACACATGTACTTGGGGAGCGCATGCCAAGCTCTCCACAACAGCAAACTTTATCATCATTCCCACCTTTTATTATCGTTCTAGGGCGACTCGCCAGGCCACATATTCCAAGTGACAGTCAAACACTGATCCACTGGAATGGCCACATTTTAGGAGACATGTATTAAGTTCTCTTAGGAATCTTGGTAAACTCTTCTCACTAGACTTGTGGTAAATGGAAGTCACAGCACAGCTCTTGCCAAACAGATCCTCCTCACATCCCTTTCCTTACTCTTCAAAATCCAAATCCTTTATACCTTGTTATATAGATCATCTGGTTCTGTGTCAGGGTTGCCAAGGCTACCTTCGGGCTCAATAATTCACTCAAAGGATTCACACTCTGACATGTTAAAATCATGGTTTCAGTTTACTACAGTAAATGACACAGATCAAAATCAGAAAAGTAAAAAGGCACATAGACAAAGTCCAGGAGAAACCTGGAACAAGTCTCCAAATGCCCTCTCCCAGTGGAGTTGCACAGGGAGTTAAGGGACACCCTTAATTCTCCATGCAGTGATATGTGACAATATACGGGGCTCATTCAAAATCCCTGGCTCCCAGGGATTTTACTGAGGCTTAGTCACACAGACATGCAGTACTCACATGACTGACGTTCACAGCTCAGTCTTCACCCCAACCCCACCCCTACCTCAAGAGGCCAAATTATTGTAGTGTAGCCCAGGCATACAGAAACAGGCATTCACCGAAGTAACTTTGTTAACATAAAATATGCCATCATACAGATGCAGTACTGCCCAAAGTGACTTTTATCAGGCAAGATATTCCAAGGGTTTAGAGATTATATTCTCATGCGCAAGTGAAAGCTCAGTCTTCCCAAAGACAGGCTTTACTTGTTGTTGCATTTTTGGAATGTGCAGTGTTTGGGCAACCCAAGTCTGTTGAGGTAACCCTTTACTTCACAAACAGGTTCCCATTAATATTGAAAATTAGTTCAGGCTGCCAACTTTTTTCTCAAAGTCAAACCAGACAGAATTAAAAATCAGAAGGATTAACAACCACAAAAAAATCCATAGGGAATCTGAATTCTGCCATACACTTGCCATAAAGTAGTAAAACTGTAGGGATTTGAGAGGTTGGCAGAAAAGGAGGACTCAAGGTTAAAGCCATGGGTGGCCAGAGGAAGCAGAGAGAATACAGGTTGGAAGACAATGTTTATGTTTAGTCCCTACCTCTCTCCACACTTCACTGAGTCAAACTAAACTGATTCTTCATTAGTGAGGCCAGGAGTAATAATAGCCTAAGCTGCTAGCCACAGTAGAATGAAATCTGAATAGCACCAGAACCCTGGTAAAGTAGCTAGCTACCTGAGGAAAACAGGTGATAATTAAATAGTTGCCCTCTAAATAAATCAAGAAAATGGAGACTGAGAATTAACCCCTGAATTTAGCAACAATCACATACGACCTTCACAAAAGCAATCGTTTCAGGGGATATGGAGGTAGGGCTAAAGTGTGGAGGTTGTGAAGCATTAATTGATTAAATTATACTTAAGAATGAAGAGAGAACTAAAGACAATATTCAAAAAACAAAGAACAACCAAAAAAACTTCTCCCTGCTTGTGATTCTAAGAGAAAGAAAAAGATCAGAGATTAGCTAGAAAGAAAAATGGAAATATTTATTAGTCAAGAAGAGGGTGAATGATGAAAAACATTAGAGAATTGCTGAAACAATGTGCCTTAGTAAACAAAGGGAATGAATTCCAGTGCCCAAGTGGAGGGGATGGCATTAACTAGAAATTAAGACAGCTCATCCAGAGTTGGTTAATTTGGGTTTCACTAAAGACAGAGCCAGAGATAAGAATTTCATGTAGATGAGTTATTTATTAGAGATACTTAGGAAGCAAAAGAGAGAAATAAAAAACAAGTGAAACAAGGAAGGGTTTTTAAAATCCAGTAAAGAGTGTGTTATTAAGCCAGTTACCAATTTCAGAAACTGGAGTTCAGTGCCTCAAGGGTCCCTCTAAAGATCAATGGATAATAGACATCAGAACTGTCCCACTGAAGAACAGAGGCACTGGGACATTCCATGTGCTGTTGGTTGAGGGTTGCCCCTTTGAGAATTAACTCTTCTACATATCCTATACTCACGGAAGTAATTATACAAATAGGTTAGGAATTATAACAAGGAAGGAAAGGACATGAGGGGCAATTAAAAAGTAATTTGATTGGATAGAATTGTTGTAAGAAATTGGAAGTATAGAATACAGTTATGAGAGAGTGGAATGCTTGAAATTAAGATTATGAGCATGTTGCCATTGCCAGAAAAAGGAGTAGTGTAGGACAATGGAATTGGATGGCTAATGTAGGTTAAGAGACAAGATCATCTTAGAAGAGGTCAAATTCAGAATCCAATGTATTGCAATCATCTGCTTGAGTGATAAAATATTGAAAATTAATAGGTCATGTTGAAGAGACTAAAAGTGATCTAAATTAAAGGAGTGATTCGAAGTTGATAGATGCATACAGCAAGAAAAAATGCAATCATGTATCCAAAGGTTTAAACATTGTTTAAAATTATAGGAGCATGATGGTAATAAAAAATTATAGTAGTATTTGTGTTGGTTTTATTATTGCATTTAAATTCTCTACAAACTACGAACACCGTAATTACCTGAATCTGAAGACTGCACCCCCAAACTCCTTGACGCATCTCAGAAAATGTTCAGTTTATATTGATGATATGAGATTTCTAAAATTTTAGTGATATGAAGGGTAGGGAGAATTTTCTAGAAGCAGCAGTAAAGGCTGAGAAACACACCTAAATCACCTCTAGGCCAGCAGCATGAGTTGTTTTAAAGAGGTCATTTAAGAGGGCTGCCCAAGAAACAGTATGCCATGTAGCAGCAAGGAAAAAGAGTTGAAGTACTAATTCCTGATTCTCTTCCACAGAGCACAGTGGGTTATTTTAGGGCTTGGGAGTGTGGAGGAGGTATTAGAGAGACTTAAGTTGCACAGGAGGAGGCATCTCCAGGGGCCAGCTAGGTATTAGAACAAGCACATGAAGGGAATGTTCTGAGAAACAGCTGAAGATTTAGGATATTTTACCAATTACTGACTTTCAGAAGGTACAGTAGAGTTGTTTTAGAAGCTGGAGAGGGTGGAGATGGTATTAGTCAAGTTGCTGCTGAGAGTCATGCTGGAATTAAAGTCTAGGAGATCTGGAACCATCTAAAAACATTAAATCACTAAAGAAATCTAAAACGTTTTAAGAAGTGGAATCTGTAGCTTAAAATGTACCCATAAAACAATAGTAATAAATCAGATACGGAAGGTTTTGTGAGTTCTGCCAGTCTTTCAACACTACAGCATTCCTCTTTGATGAACGCTATTCCACAGAGCTGAAAAAGAAAAAGTCTATGTAAATACCATACTAGAAAAGAAAATGTAGGCAAATCTCACTTTCCACACAAGATTAAAAAAAAATCTATAATAAATTATAAGAAGGTAGACTTTATCAAAAGAATGCAAGAAAGGTTAATAACATGAAACTTATTCACCATGTTAATAAAAGATAAAAATTAAATGCTTATAATAATTTCAGTAGATGCCCAAACTTTGATAAAATTTAGTACCCTTTTATGATTAAAAAAATTGCACACTAGAAATAGAATGAAATTTTTTAAATCTGAAAAAGGTTATCAGAAGCCTACAGCAACTTTTATTCTTAATGCTACATCATTACATGCATAACAAGTACAGGGATAAGCACAATTCTGGATGCAATCACCAAATGATTTAATTTTGTTTTACAATCATCTATTAGCAGTTTACTCTTCCGTGTGAGTTTCCAACTCAGTTTTTTGAGTTGAGTTTAGAATATTTTTTAAAATCACAGTAGACGTTTTAAAAGAAATTGTACTGAATATATACATTTGAGTATTTATTCATTCATACATTTATTTGTTTGTTTGTTTGTTTGTTTATTATACCTAAATATGACTAAGAACTATCTCCTTTTTTTTCTAGATTGTTTGTTAGGTCCTACAACAATGTTATATTTGAAAAATTTTTAACAATACTTATTAGATTTATTCTTATGTTCTTAATTGTTTTGTTGCCCTTGTAAGTGATATATTTATTAAAATGTCTTTTTTAATAAATATATTCAACATTGTTGCTGGATATAGAAAAGCCATTAATTTCTTCTGTACTGATGAGCTTCCAGCAAAGCCTTTAAACTTTATTGATTCAAATGGTTGCTAAGAGTCTCCTAGATTTTCCGTTAAGACAAAATATCTGTATATAAGGAAGGTTTTGTTTCTTCCTTCCCAAACAATTTAGTTGTTACTGTATTTATCTGATAAGTGTAGAGTAAAACCAGTGATAATAGTAAGTCTTTCTTGTTCCTGTTTGTCATGAATATTCGTCATTCTTTTGGCCAACCAGAACACTTTCTATTAGAAATCAAAATAAGGCCCAGACTGTCCTTTAAAAGTGAAAGCTGAAACGTAGTTAGTTTACTTTTCCAGCCCTCTGCACTAGAGCAGAGTCCACCTGGCCCAGGTTCCTCCATCAGATGCACCCTATACTGAATTTAATGTGTCACCTAATAACAAACAACAGTAGGGGTGATGGACATTCTTTCTGTGGCCATGGCAGCTGCAAAATCAAGTTTGCAGTGCAGAGCTGACAATGGAGCAGATAGCGTGGGCTTTACTGTAACACTGACTTGCTGAGGCACAAATAGCTTTGTAAACGAAAAGCTTTTGTCATTTAACCATGACATTAATGGTTCTTCACAGACCGGAGATGCAGTGTGGTAGTGAGCACTATATTTTGTGACTCGAAACCCAGAGTCCAGGTTTCAAAATGACTCAACAACTTTAAGTCTCTAAAAACCTCTTAAAATCTCATCTTTTGTTTAAACCAACCAGAGTTCTATAAAGAACCCTGAAAAAGAACTACATTTTAAGGAAAGCTTTTAATGTCACATGATATTAAATGCAAGTATTCCTCATATTATAGAAATTCCCTTTTATTACAAACGTGATGGCGAACTTTTTGTAAAATCACAAATCTTCGATGAATTTTTAAAAATTTTTATGTGTCTCTGGATGCTTATATTATTTTCTTCTTAATATGTTACTGTGATGAATTAAAAGAAGACATTTCTAATATTAAACTATCCTTGCATTTCTAAGAAAATCTTTAATGGTTGTAATGTTTTGTTTTTGTTTTATTTTTCATTTAATTTTAGTTATATATTTATTTCTCATGTACTTAGAACTTTTCTATATTCAGAAAGGGAGATTCACCAATAATTTTTTTGTCTTCCTGTCTTCATTTAGGATTGGTTTCAAAGTTATATTGCCTCATAAAACAAGCAAAAGAATTTATATAAGAAATAACGTCTTTCTTATTGGTATATTTAAAACTAGCTTCTAAAACCATCTTTCCTTAAGGGAGAATTTTCCCTCAATTTCTTTAATGGAAATTAGTATGTTTAAGTATTCTCTTCCTTTCTTTATTTTTTGACAATTTTTTTAGAGTACTCGAGGGTACATAGTAACATTAAAGACCAGAGGTACAGAGATGTCTCATATATGCCCTGCCACCGCACATTCATAGCTTCACCCAAGAACAATATCCCCCACTAGAGTGATACATTTGTTGCAAGTGATAAACCTACATTAACACATCATAATCATATTAAGTCCATAGTTTGCATTGTGACATTATAGCTCCTTTTTGGTGTTGTACATTCTATAGGTTTGAACAGATGTATAATAATATGTGTCTACCATTATAGTCTCATACAGAGTATTTTTCACTACCTCAAAAATCCTCTGTGCTTCCTGTATTTATTTTTTCCTTCAACCCTTGGCAACCATTGATCTTTTTATTGTTTTCATAATTTTGCTTTTTCCAAAATGTCATATAGTTGGAATTATACAGTTCATAGGTTTTTTAGATTGGCTTCTTTCACTTAATAATATGTATTTAAGCTTCCTCCATGTCTCTTGATGGTTTGCTAGCTCATTTATTTTTAGCACTAAGTTAAATTCCATTGTTTAGATGTACTACAGTTTATTTATCCATTTGTTTATTGAAGAACCTGTTGGTTGCTTCCAATTTTTGGTTTTTATAAATAAAGCTACTATAAACATCCACATGCAGGTTTCTGGGTAGACATAAATTTTCAACTTCTTTGGTTAATTTCTGCCATTTCTGGATTATATGGTAAAAGTTTGCTTAGTTTTGTAGGAAGCCGTCGAACTGTCCTCCAAAGTGGGTGTATCATTTTGTATTCCCACCAAGTTTTTCTTTATATTCTTTTAAATACACTTATGATCTTATTTTTATTACTTCATTTTATGTTTCTTTTACCTAATTCACTCATTCTTTGTTATTATTTTTATAGGTTGGCTACTTGGTAGTTAACTTTTCATTTATTCTTCTCCTATTATATGTTCATTTAAGGTGAAATTATCTTCTGACCTTTGTTGTAGCTATTGGAAAATCTGCTGACCTTTACAATGATGGTCCTTTTCTCTTCCCTATCTGATTACTTTATAAATTTTGTCAGTTACTTTTTATATTGTGCCATTGTACCACAAAATGACTATGTGTGGATATATTTTTGTTTATTTATCTCCTATTTCTTTCATGGTACTCTATGATGCGACAAAATTCAAAAAAAAACATTCCATTTTTATTCTCAAACTCTTCTTATGAATATGTTGTAAATTTTTATTTGGTTCCCTATATTTTTTAACATTACTTCTCGAAATTTTATCTGTTTTTCTCTACCACATATCAAGTAATTACTTCATATCTGTATATTAATCCACTAATTCTTTGGCTTTGCTCCAATTACTGCATCAACTGCCCGTTGAGTTTTCACTTTCATTAACTATAACACTTTTGTGAAACATAAAAGATGGTTGTTGCTTTAAATCAAGCATACACAACTACCTATTCATCATAGCTTGTTTTGCTAGGATAAGTCCTTGCATCCTTCAGAACTATATGTAAAACCTTGTCTGGAGACCACTCTCTATACAACAAAACTAAAAGGTATTTAAAATATCTTTCAACCCTGAGAATCTATAACTTTTAGAAAAGAAGAGGATATATTCTATTAATGTATAGACATCCTTTTTGGCCTCGAGTTGATGCCATATTTCATCTCCCTCTAGAAGGATTCAGTGTTCTTTTTAATTTGTTCATGTACTGCTCTATATCTATGCTCTCCAGTGCATCACTGGCAATGGGCCATCCAAGAAGGCAAATCCACAAATAACTTCCTGATCTGTATTTCTTATGGATATATTAGGCTGGGAAATTTTCCCCTGGCCACAAGATTAATAGATTTATTATAAGTTTACAGGTGGCTGCAAAACTAAAAAAGGTGACCATTTTAAAATACATAAGTTTTATTTAGTATTCACCAAAGTCACTTCATCTATACACAACTTTTATACTTCCATATGCTTAATTTTTGAAATTTTTTGAAGTCATGGTCTTGTGGTCCTGTCCAACATTCCTGACCCATGTTGTCTTTTGACATATAGCTAAATAGAAGAAAACTAAATAATATTGGACTGATAACTTACCCTATAACCTCTATTGTAAAGGATATTCAAATAAAATTAGAAAATCTGGCAGCCCCTGGAAATATTAGCATAAGGCTATTGTCAGGCCAAATTTTCTATGCATCCTAAATAATGCTCTCCTTCTGGACTGACTGAAATATAGAAATTGGTTAGGCAAACTTAGATGAGTTATCAAATTTGTGGGGATAATAAAAAATAGAATTTTAGTCAAGAAATCCATAAAATAATATTTTTTTGTAGTAATCCAACGTGGAAATACTCTATATCCTGAGAAAGAAATTAAGTAATCTAGTAACCAGATTTTGTTCAACCTCCATCCAAAATTCAAACAACACACAGATAACCTAAGAAAATAATAAATAAATACATTTTATTTTACATTTCCTTAAAAAGCAAGGAAATGGGGGTATTTCGCCATTTAATTGTTTTCTTAACTTCTCAAATTGAATTTGAATTTAGTTTTACAAGATACAATTTAAAAATTTTTAGATTTCTTTATAGTTTTTCTTTTGGGAGCATTCTTTGGTTGAATAACAATTACTACCATACACATAGAGCAAAGATTAAAGTCAGACTAATGCCTGGGTTCTATGATCATATTACATTTAATCAGATTTTATTAATATTTAAGAAAATTCAGGTCTAATTCTAATTTGTACCAATCACATCTTCTATATGTTGCAGAAGCACGTAAAGAAGTTAGTGTCTGAGGACTTTTTTGCCCACATGGACTTAAATAATATAAGTGCTCACTCCAATACAAAAGAGTTAGCGGCCAGGGATTCACTTCATTGTGATTCATACAACACACACAGAGACATCAAAAAATTAGGATATATTCACAGATAAATTCCTAGGAGCAGATGTAACTCTTACATAACTCTTTTACCCACCATGCAGCTTCACAGACATTAACTTATAAATTTAATCAATTCTCTGTACCCCATGGCCTGTTAACAAATCATACTTGACCTGGAGAAACTACAGTAGTCTTTTCACAGTTCATATTATTTTAATAACAGTTAAAAATCTTCACAAGCAGGAACTCACATATTTTTGCAACTTATAATCTCTTCTTTATATGATAAGATTCCTTAAAGAAAGATTGTATTTTAAAAAAAAAGATTGGATTTATTCCCACATAGCTAAAAAAAGAAAATAATTGGAGCATTTGAAATGAAACCATTTTATTCTCTCTTTTATTCATAACAGTGCTATTTTTGTAGAAGATGGTCTATTTCCCAGTATTTATATAAAATGAATAATACAATTTTTAGTTTTTCTTCCTCTCCCTTTCCTTTTTTCCTTCTCTATTTTCTCCCAAACATAAAACTATTTCTGTGCAGAGACCATAGTTTTAAGCATAGAACAAATGGCTGAGAATTTAGACTTAAAAACTCTAAACTCACTGTTGTAGCTGTGAGATTTTCCTGAGTTTACTTAGCATCTGTGTGACTGAGTCTTTATCTTAGAATTTGGAATTATATTTTTTCTTACTTACTTTATCAAAATATGGTGAAGGCTTTATAGGGTTAAAGTGTTTAAGAAATACAGTTGCTGCATAAATCCCAATATAGTATTTTGGAATAATTATTGTACCACATCAACTTATCATTGACAGCTAATAAATCATTTAGCACATTAGTAACAAAAATTACTAATTATGCTAAGTGAATAGTGTCCTGATATAATTCTGTACTTTATTCCTGGTAACTCATTTAACATGAATAGTCTCTCTTTCTTACCACTCAGTGCTTTGCCAGCATTTTCTTTAATCTTATCAGATCTCTTTGATTTAATTGAGAAGTCACTCTAGAAAAATGTCATTTTTCTTGCATCTCTTCAACAAAGTAATATAATTAAGATTATGCAAAACAGAGAAGATTCCCAGAGTGCCAGGCAAGAGTGAAGGCCTGTGAAATCCCAAAATTAGGAATTGCTGTAGTCAACATAAATAATTGACATTTAGATGACCTAATTAAAACGAATTATATCTCTGTAGGGGAAAGTTATTATTTCAAACACAGAATAATCTTGAGAAATAATAGATAAAATATCTGAGATAGCTGTGTTTTATATTTTACACACACACAAAAAAAAAAAAAACAAGGAAAATTGGAAACATTATTAAAAAAAAACAATATAGACAACTTACCTTAATAGATTTTTACTTAATTTACTGTCAGAATTCCTTAAGAAAAAATTATATTTTTTTACATTAAGATTACACTCTTGTTCCAGAAGGACTCTTCTCATGAAGCAATAATTTTTATATAAGCTCCCTCAAATTTTCAGAAATGTGCTTTCATTTTAGAAATATATCAGCTATGCTCTAATGCTCTAACAGCTTTGAATTTTGCTCTTGTGTCAAACCACCTTTAATAAAGAAATGGAATTATAGATGTTGACACCATAGGGAAAAAAGCACCTTAGAATTCTCTTTGTAAGAAATTTGGTCCACTTACATTAATGGAACAATATCTACAATATCTCCTGGTGAGTGGGTTTTTAAAGCCAAGAACCTGCTGATAAAACTTTGTTAAAATTTTATCAAAATCTTATTTTAAATGTCCATACCAAAAGCTCTTTTGTTTGATATATTATCTACAAGATGATGAATTAAAATGATTATCTGTTGAAACCTTATCTGTGAGATATTTTTAAACATTTTGCTGTTGAAAGCTGAAGGTGTTTTTTTGTTTTGTTTTTTGTTTTTTTGGTGAAAATATACCAAAGTCAACTACTCTATTGCAAAATGTAAGCTGCAAAGCAGATTGTCCTCAACAAAGTAATAAATCTCTAGAGCGTGGTGATTAAAAACAATAATTGTAAAGTCATGCTGCTTAAGCTCAAAATCCAGTGCTAATTCTTTACTATGTAACCTTGGAAGAGTCATGTAATGTCTCTGTGCCTCAGTTACCTCATTTGTAAAATGGAGAGCATGGCTGTATCTACAGAACAGGATTGTTGTGGGGATTAATAAAAGGACATATGTGAAACATAGTTTATAGCCATAAGAAGTGCTCAGAAAGCTTTGCCTTTGTCATCATGTTATATGTATTTTCTGGTTAATAGCTGATATATATGTATTTTTTAATATTATTATAGAAATCGATCCAGCAATGCAATAAGTCATGAATTTTAGGAATGTTGTTACCATATAGCAGTACCCTTAATTATATATTTGGAAGCATTGGTTAAAAAAAAAGTTTGCTTTTTTATCCATCTACATTAAATACTTATTAATACAAAATTATAGAAAATGATTAAACACCAAGAACAAATAAATAACAAATATGATATCTTCAGATTATGTTTAAAGGTTAAAGTTTTCCAAAAGTTCCTTTCTTACTGGAGTGTATTTATTGTTTTAAAAGTCACAGACAAAATTGGGGATGTAAAGATAGGGGGTTGGGGTTTCCCGAAAGTCAAGGCCACTGTCCAATTAAAGCAGCCAGCTTTGCTATTAATCTCTCGGCCATTATTGAATTACTGCCCCTACAAGAATATTTCTTTACTTTTAAGAATAGTAATAGCTGCCAATTTATAAGCAACTACCAAATACCAAACACTATTCTAAGCGCTGTAAAAATTACTTTAAATTCTCTTAACAACACTCTGTAATGGTGAAGAAAACTGAGAAAAAGTCAGATGTAAAAATAAAATGTCATTTAGTTTTGATAATTATTAGGGAAACTCGCAACACCTGGTTAGTATGAAAAAAAACTAACTGAATGCCCAGTTTAAATTTAATCCAATTTGATCATGTACATACCTGCTTTAGGGCCTGTTTTCTAGTTGGGGTAAAGGGCTCAATCTTTCAGAGAACCTCCTCTCTGTCTTTTCTCAAAGATTAGATACCAAAGAAGGAGTGTGTGGGCGACTTGACCTTGTAGTTTTGGAAGGAGGAAGAATGCTAGTCATTGGGTCTACACTAGTGATTGTCTACTAGATTCTGGGGCAATGCTTCTTGTCCACCTGTTGACTTTTGGGGCTTTCTTTAATCCATCACTAGTGCAGTTTCAATCCTTTCTTTTGGCCTGGGTAATGCTTCTGGAAAAAAAATAACCGAACTTCCTTCGGCTCTCCTGACTACACACCCACAGGCTCCCACTTACCCCCATGTCTTGTGGTTCACTTAGTCTATACTGTAGAATAATTTGCAGGTACTCAACAATCCCATGGCTTTCTAATCAGCATGCACCCCACACGCAAACTAAAGAATTTGGAAAGGTAACTAGTCCTCTCCCTGCCTGACTCAACATTTCACTCTTTTAACTAGATTAGGCTACCTGTGGTGTTACAGATTCCTTTTAGAATCCCAAAGAGAGAATGAGGGGAAAGGTCTTCCACGCTAGATATATCCCTCAATTCATCTAATACATGTCCTCTCCAAACCCAAAGACAGAAAATTAAGACTACATGGACTCGTTTCATGCTCTGTCTCCTTTTTCTTCCTTCCATACTTTCATGCTGTCTCCTCCTTTTCCTCCCCTCCTTAATTTTTCAGGACTGAGACCTTCTTTTTTACCTTTCCCATATCATATGCTCTTTATATCATAGACCAGCAAACCTCGTGGCATTGTTATTAAAAGCAGAAAAGTCATTTTCTTTCCACTTTGGCTGAACACTCTGACTTAGGTCAACTCCAGGTTTGGTTAATGTCATAAAAGTGAGGGAGGGAAAGAGCTTGCTAAAGGAATACAGCAAATCTTAACTCTCCATACAGCCTCGGCCTCAAGCATATGTTTTGCTTAGGGATAAAATACTATTCTCTCCTGATTAATGTTGAGAAACCGAAATCAACTGTGATCTAAAAGATAAAATTAACTTCTAACAGAAAGTTGTCACTGCTGGAAGGCACTGAGAAAGCTTGGTTCTTTCTACTGAAGCAGTAAAGAATTCCAGATCATCAAAATTATGGAAAACTAAGATTTATTAAAAGATGTTCAATAGAGAAATGGGCTATGCCAGAGATAATTATAGTCCCCAAAATTCTGGAAGTATACCTTATATTGGCCCCTGATGGGTGGTTACAGGGGTAGGGCTAGATGATTGGCATATTAGGCCAATTGAGTGACCTTTATCTGATTGACAAAACCCTTTTGTGCATGCAGTTACCCAGAATTCAGTCCGTTCATTAAATTCATGAACTTTCAGGCATAGAATGGTATTATAATCATGATATAATGAGGCTAAAATTAATAAATGTCAGTATATGTACTAACTGTACAAGCACTTGTGGCTGGACTAAACCAGTGGTTATTTTGGTGGTTTTTGCTTCCTTGTATTCCAGGATGTAACGGTAATTTTTAACCATAAGATAGGTGTTTTAGGGAGGTCCAAAGGGAGGTCTCTGAGTTGGGCCTTCATTCCCTCAATGCTCATGTCTGTCTGTCTGTCTGTCTATCTATCTATCTATCTATCTATCTATCTATCTATCTATCTATCTATCTATCATCTAGCTAGCTAGCTATCTGTCTATCTAATATATCTATCTAGTTATCTTCTTTTACATTTGTGACAAAAAAATATAAATCACAGAAAACCAAGGCACAAAGGAGCTAATAACTTGCACAGGTAAAATTTCCACTTATTGTAACTGTATTTGATGCCTCATTTGCCTTCATTAATAAGAAGTTGACACCTTGGCTGAGTGCTTACTTCTCTTGCCTTTTTAGAAGCCCGTACCTCACAGTCTTTGCATAGCACATTTGTCTATAAAACTTGAACAACATTTCTCCTAATGAGCTAGTAAAGCCTCTTTTATAATTATATATATATATATATATATATATATATATATATATATATAGTGTGAAATGTAAACTTAAAAAAGTCATTACATATATCTCCATAGTCTCTAAGTTTGTTTGGAAGTACCATGAAATTATGAATAAAATTAAAATTACATCTAATGTTTTAATGTCTAAGGACAAAGATGTATTCCAGGGAATATAGAAAATAACTCTTTAAAATAACTCTTGTAATCCAAATTCATTCAGTCAACAAATATTTATTGAATACCCATTTTGTCCCAGGCATATTTTAGAAACTGGGATAATGTTGTGGCGTGATCAATTCTAAGACCCACGGAGCCAATTGAGATGAATTATGAGCCTTTATTAGCCGGCCAGAGACTGACTCTCTACCATGCAGGGTTAGAGGAAATTAGCCCCCAGATCCCAAAAGAAGCATTTTATAAAGCCTAGAACCACACCCTGGTTAACATCAAATAAGCAAACAGATTAACCACACACTGGTTAACATCAGACAAGCAAGCTGATTACAGAAGCAGAAGTTGGCTGTTAGCATATCTTTGCCTAGATCCACACCCTTAACAATTAGGGCTCTGAATAAAACAAAATTCTTCATGGAAGGAGAACTATACAAGCTTCAAAAAGATCCCAACCCACAGGAGAGAGGGAGGGAGATAAATAGTAGACAAATTAACAAATAAATATGCATTTTAAATTGTAAATGCTATGGGGAAAAATAAACAGGATAAGATGAACATAGTAGAATGTCTGTTTTACACACAATGTTCATGAAGCTTTTCTATAATGTAACTTTAAAAAAAAAGACATGAAGGTGTAGAGGAAAAGGAGTTCTGTAATATAACTGACAAGTACAGTGACAGAAAGTAGCCTCACAGGGTGATCTGATTATAAATTCCTAACTGGACAGATTGTGGTGGGTAGTCACACTCCAGGCCTATAACTTCTTTAGTGAAAGGGTTTAAGTCATTCCTGTCCATTGTTCTTGTGCACCTTTGAAATGCCAGAGTAATCCTCTTTTGCAGACTCTGGGGAGGCATAACTACCTTTAAAGGAGAAGATAATCTTGTTACCATCTTGTAATCCAATTCTCACCTTGCTTTCTCCCACCCTTAAGTAATCTTTCTTATGACAACCCCCCCCCCCCTTTAATTCCAAATACATAAAAGAAACTGCAAACTGTCATTCTCCAGAGCATTTGAGATCTTGCTTCTCAGCATGTGGTCAGTTTGGCTCACATTAACTCATAAAATTTCCACAGATTTGGATGTTTCTTATGTCCATGAAGGAAGCAAAAAATAAGGAGTGCAGGTTTCTGGGGAATGTCCATTTTAGGCACAGAGAACAAGGACACATCCTCAAGCAGGCAAAACCCTGGATGTGTTGTTCAAAGAAGAACACAGGCACCACTGCAGCTGGGACAAGGGGCATCAAGGGGAGAATAGTGGCAAATGAAGAACAAAGGCCTAAGAAGCAGATAATGTAAAGCTTTGGATACTTTGCCTTTCATTTTGTGAAAGTTGCAATGCCGCTGGAAGGTTTTGAGAAGAATGTCATCATCCACTAACTTGAGCTACTAGGTGTAGACAAGACTGGAAGAGTAGCAGCAAAATCAGAAAAAGCTATTAGAGATCATTATAGTAGCCCAGGAGAAAGAAGATGCAGGATTAAATTAGGATAGCTAGAGGAATTTTATTCTGGTTGGTATCTCTATTTAATAAGCCACTCCGAATTTAGAGACATAAGACAATAACCATTTAATTTAGCTCATATATTCTGTGTAGGGTACAGTAGATGGCTTACTTCAACTCTGTGACATCTTCAGGCTCAGCAGGAAAGATTAAAAGAGTGAAGAATAATGACTCAGTGATTGGGGGATAGTACCATCTGAAAGCTTGCTTACTCAGGTGTCAGGCGAATGATGGTGGCTGTCTGGTAAAACGACGTTTATTCTCCATGCGTCTTGGGCTTCCAAGCAGCATACTGGTTGGGTTACAAGACAGGCTATCTCAATGAAGATGCATAGCCTTTTCTAATTAACGAAGACTCTCTCTTTGACCAAACTTTAGTCAAGCTTCTTTGAGCCCTCTTCTCAACTAGGCTTCAGCCTTGGCCCCTGTCCTGTCTCTAGCTTCCAAAACCCAGTTTTAGCAATGAATCCTGCTAAGTCACTTTCCCTTCACTCCTTGACATTCAAGTCCTTAGATGGACAAGAATTCTGTTAGGTCAGTGTAGCAAAGAAGTTATTACCTACCCTCAATATGTCCCCTTAGTAATTTTCCATCTATTGATCCCCTCACTCTGCTCATTGGCTAGAAATCTCTAGCAGTCTTTGGTGTATTCATAGTTGAGTTTAGTCTTTCTCCCCTATTACAGCAGTCTTGAATAATGTTTTCTCTTACCTTTTTACAACTATCATAATAAATTTTCAAAATTTAGCTTCAAAATTCCTGTAGTGTCATTTCCACCAAATTCTATGTACCGTAGTGAGTTAAAGAACAGAAGATCATGATCCATTTCTCGATAGAAAAGAAGTAGCATCCATTAAACTAAGAACATGTGAAATAGGAAATACTGCAATGACCATCTTTGGGAAATAAAAATTTCTCCAAGGTTGTATAAAAGAGAGTTATAGAAGGAACAGAAGAATCTATCAAAAGGGATTTTTGTGGTGTGTAATTTTTTTTTTTACCAAACACATTATAGACATACATTTTTAAGCATAACATTCAGTTTTTTCCTCTTTAGAAAATAATTTTTATTCAACACAGCATAGGTATTAAGATCTCAAGCTCTCAACTCTGTCAAAGATTGAAATCGCTCCTGGATCACTTCATATCTATCTGACCTTGGACAAGGTCTTCTGTCTCCTCTGAACCTCAGTTTCTTATCTGCATATTGGCAATCATAATAGTAATGAATAGAGTGTTTTAAAAAATTAAATGTCATAATGCACGTAAAGTTATATAGAAAATGATTTATGAGTTTTAGCTCTTATCACCCTCCACCCCTTGTTTTTCGAAATTTGGAACGTATGGCAATATAAAGAAAATAAAAATTATCAGCAGGAATAGCTCCCAGAATAATGTCTTGTGACTCTATTAATATATTAGCATGATCTGAATGTGAACAAAGTTAATATATTTTATTTTCTTTACAGGTTTCAGAGTCATTTTGGTAATAGCTTTTCGCAATCGATTCTGTGCTTGTATTGATTACCTCCCACACACACCTAAACACACACAAACATATATAATGTAAGAGCCAATAACAGAATAGATTTGCCATAGCCAGAGAGGCTTTGCCTTGCTCCAAAAGAGTAGTAAAAAACTTATTTAAAGTGAATGGAGATTAAGTGTAAACACAGCCTAGGCTAGATGAAACACAAAAATGAATTCTTCTCAAGGTGCTATTCATTCAAATAAGGGATTTGAAATTCGATTGAATGCCAATGCAAAGGCATATAATGCTTGAATGACATTAATTAGTTGAAAATTGAGCCCAGGAGCAAGTGAGGCTCATCCACTGAATATGTACGTAAGATTTTTCTATCAAGGAGAACCGCCGAAAAATATATGAGCAGCTTCTTCCTCTTATTTACATTCTGGTTCCTATTAACATTTTTCTGAGAAAGAATTTCATGCAAACACAAGCTTTCCAACTTAATAACAAACTGATAATAAAAGTGAGCACTTTCTTTTGTGAACAAATGCTTTTAAAAAGCATCTGAACCATAAAAGTATTTAAAAGATTATAATTTTAACCAGACTGGTTTTAAAACATCGGCCTAAAAGGAGGATTTCAAATATCTCCTTAATTCCAGAGAACTTTATGGTTTCTAGTTTAACACCACTAGTTGAAAAATACAAAATTCACGTTTACTAACTTTTTACTAATTCTTTCATTGACTTTGTGTATTTTCAACATTTTTTTTCTGTTTATGTAATTTGAGGTCATAAAATCTTATTCTGATTTTCATTTTTTTCCCCAAAATGAATATTATAAATCTAACCAAGTGGCCAGTCTAACAGCTTTTACAACATAAGCCTCTTAGGTGATTTGAAGAATTTCATCTTGACTACTCAAATTTAAGAATGCATAAGCAGTCTCAGTGCTTTTGGATATAATATTTTTTCTTTTTAAAAAAATTTATTATTATTATTTTTAATTAAGTTTATTGGGGTAACATTGGTTAATACAATTACATAATTTTCAGGTTACATTATAATTTGACATCTATGTATCCTATTGTGTGTTTACCATCCAAAGTCCAGTTTCCTTCAGCTAACATTGATTTGATCTCCTTTACCCACTTCACTCTTCCCCTATCTCCTATAATATTTTTTCTATACTAGCCATATACTCACTTTGAAAGTTCACAAAAAATTATACTACTATTTCTGCTTTCTTACATATATTATGTTCTATCACTTCAGAAATCCACCCTTTTCTGAGCTTCAGAAAACCTTCACAGACAAGTCAGCAAAAAGCCAGAAATAAATTTCTATAGCAAGAAAACAAAACAAAACAACACTGGCAATTCAAAGGTCATGATCTCCAATAATACTTTTTTGACTATTAACTTATCATCTGACCTACTTGCTAGCCACTTACCTTTGCATAGTCACCTTTCTGAAGTTTGTAAAAATGGAAATGACAACATTGTGGTTACTGCTGAAAGGAATTGGGTAGAAAAAAAAAAGGAACAGGAGCTATAAAGTACCTTAGAGGCTATAAAATGCTACATAAATGCTTGATAATAAAACAGTTACAGAGCCCAATGGTTTAATATAAAACTAGTTTCTCTGCTAAAGAAAGCACTAGAAGAAGTGATGAAGATCAAATAGAAAAATATTCAAAGCTCCTGGTTGTAATTAAAAGAATTTGTTTGTTCGAATTGATTTTCTGGGTTGATGGGTAGGTGTGTCTGCATAAACTATGTGGTCAAATGTATAGAGTAATTCAGTCATCACATAATTCTCTAAAAAGACAGTCCAGTCAAGCAGGCCGAAATCAGAAGCTGGAAGGCTTATCGTTACAAAGTCCCATGAGTGTGTCCCTCTCTAAATGTGTTTGTGTGTGTGTATGTTTTGTTTAATAGCACTGCTTCATAGAAAACAACCAGAAGTAGAGGAAATGTTTTTTGATGTTTTTTTTTACCCACCCTATTTGAATATGTTCATTATGCCATTTTCCCTTTGAAATCCTAATTTCAATTACTTAAAACTAACATTAATTATTTCAAGAAATCTCCCAAATTATGATTTTACTTAGGAATTTAATCACAACTAGATGCTGTCTAACATAATTTATGTAATGTTCAGAAATATCTTAATATTTTTTCAGTTTTTCTTTATTGTCCTTGAAAAGAAATAAGAATAGAGAACTGAGCTTGCTACATACATTTCACAGAAGAGCTTTGTTCCTGGTCTTACTACCACTTGCTAACTTACTATTTATTATTAAAAAATAAAAACTATAAGCCAGTCCTTTTCAAAGACAGCAAGTAAAAAAATCCTGAACTCACTTCCTCTCAGGGACATAATGAATCTCCAACTATATAAGAAATAATTCCCTCTAAAAGGGACCTGAAAATTCAATGATCAGAGCCTCAATACAAAAGATAAAAGCATAGCATCCAAATGGGAAGGAGAGGTAGAGACAACAGGTCTCGCCAGGGATAAAAATGCAACCCGGCAATGGAGATCCCTTGTACACTGTTGGTGGGAGTGTAAATGGTGCAGCCGCCACAGAAAATGATGTAGAGATTCCTCAAAAAATTAAGAATAGAACTATTAAATGAGCCAGGTATGTCACTTCTGGATATCTACACCCAAAATACATAATCACTCATTCAAAAAGATATATGCATCTCTATTTTTATTGCTCTGTTATTCACAATAGCCAAAATATAAAAACAACCTAAATGTTCTTCGATCGATAAATGGATAAAAAAGATGTAATATATATACACAATATACATCTGTGCCATAGAAAAAGAAACAAACTTGCCATTTCTGACAACGTGAATGGGCCTTGAGGGTATTATGCTAAGTGAAATAAATCGAATGGATAAAGACAAATGCCATATGATTTTACTCCTGCATGGAATCTAAAAGAAGCAAAACAAACAAATATTTAAAACAAAGTAAAGATAAACTCATAGATACGAAGAACAGATTAGTGGTGACCAGAGGCAGGAGGTTGGGGGGTTCACTGCCTTAGGGAAAAGTGTCAGTGGCCCTCAGCACTTGGGACAGCATTGCACAGTAGAGAGAAGGAATATAATATTAAGACCTCTACTTCAAAAAAAGAGAGAAAGAAGGTTGAGCTTGTACCCAGTACCTTAGCATTCAGGACACTTCCCTAAAGAAACATAGCAGGAGGCTCTCAGCCCTTGATATGACTGCAGAATTGAGAGACGGCAATAATCCTAAATTCTCTTCCTGCTGCCCGCCACACATAACCCAAGAGAGTGAGAGGAGTGAGAAAAACGGAGTGGACACATTCATAGAACATGTTTGAAAAATCTCCAAAATCACTAGCCAGTCTGGAGAACTATGTACATTCTTTTAAGAAGGAGCATGAACTTCTTGAGATGGTTGAAGTTGACTCACTGAGAAATTTTAATAGAAGAATGACACAATTTGTTGTACATTTCAGGTAAATCGCAGAAGTAGGGAAAAGACCATATTGAAGAAGATGAATCAAAAATTTGCTAACAGCTTAGAGGATACTGGGATAAAAGAGTAAAGCAATGAGAATCTGAACTACAGAACTGAACTTAAATAAAAAGGTGAGATTTTAAAACATATTTAGAAAATAAAATAATTAGAATTTGGTGATGCAATTGGAGAAGTTATGGGAGAATCTAAATTGTGGAAATGAACTTAGAAGAGTGAGGTTTTGAAAGATGTTTAGTATACATGTTTAGAAGAATACAAAAAAAAAAATTAAACCTAATCCTTGCCTTTAAGGAATTTACAATCTAGAAGACAGGCATTCCTATTAGATTGTTCTTCTAAACACTTCAAATTCAAAAGATAAGAATATCTGAGGACTTTGATGACAGAAAACCCAGAAGAGAAGAGAAAGTTATGCTTTCAAATAATTTTGTCTATGTTTATTCTAATTATAAAATATAAAATATGTCAAGATAATTTACTAAATGTGCATGAAAGAAGTTGTTTTTTAAGTTGCATCAGAGTCAAGCATTTGGTGGTTGGTTGATTGGGTAAAGTGACTTTCAAACTTCTTTTCAATTCCAATCAAGTAAACTCATAGTCAAGTCCTCTATTGACAAGGCACTCAGCCCATTTCCAAATAGTTAAATTTTTTCCTTCATGTTGAGTAAAAAGTATACATTTTTCTCATTCTATAATTTTAAATCAAATAATCCATAATAAATGATGGCTGCTAATATATATGTACCTATATATGTGTGTGTGTGTGTATATTTACAGAAACTTTAATTATGTTATTTGTGAATGCTTATTCCAGCATCCTAGATTAGTGGTTTCCAACGCTGCCTTTAAACAAAAGCATCTCTTTCCTTTGTGTCCTCTAGTATCTCTTAAAATGAAACCAGCTTAAATTCTCATATTTAATTTCTCATTAATTTCCAATTCCTCACTATAAGTGTGTTATGTTTATGAAATTCAAACTCACAGGATTCAACTGAACTTTTAATAAATCCTTTTCACTAGTCACACTTAAAAAATAATCACAAGCTTTAGAAATGTCTATATAGTCATTTACATATCATTTAATCATTGTTTTCAATTCTGAGATTTTCCACCCTTTTCACCCTTCTGTCCTTCTCCTTTCAAGTATTCATGAAGTTTTATCACATGGAGATAAAGCAATTTAAGCTTTTTTTCCTCCGATTTGCTCTTTTCTATGTTCACAAGTTTGTTAAATTTTAGAAACATAATAATGCACCATTCAAGCTGAGTATACTTTTGTGGTTCAGCAAAACTAAACATTTGCAATTTCAAGATAGTTGAATTAAGCCATTGTTTTTCATATGATCAGAAGAGAATAGGCTCAAGTGAAATTTTTACTGGAAAAAAAAAACAGAATGACATAAAGATACAATAATTCCACATATAATTATACATTAAACAAAAAAAAAAAAAAACACCCAAATTTAAAAATAAGCATAATGTTCAACTGCCATTGTGGAGATTATCCATCAGAGCTCTCGATGTTGGAATATCAACATCAATATTAAAAGAATACTGTAAACAAAAGCTAAATGTCAACCCTTAAACCATTTCTTTTTGTGTCTTTCTGTTGCAGTCATAAATTCTGTCACTATAAAAGCAGATAATTCATTGTAATTGTGAGGCCATTTTCATCTGAACAATCAACAGTAATGACGCGCTGTGAATAATGCAGTTGAAAATTGATTTGGTGTAAATTCTTAGCAAGATATTTTTGCCATGCCCTGGGCTTCAAAGGGATTGAACTATCTATAGTACAGATTATACTGCTTCTCTGAAAATTCTCTTCAAGGGTGGAGATTATTTGAGCATCACCATACTTAGCTTTTTAAATTAGCATAAAACACAAACTTGTCCCCCTTTTTATGGGAACTATAGGATTAACATTTTCTAAATGTGACTGTCTTTCATTGTATTACATGAGAGGAAATTGGTCCCTTATAGAGGGGTATCTAGCTGTATATAGCTACAAAATTGAAGTATATCTCAGACTTTTGACTGAAGTTTTTGAGAGGGGGGACATCTCTAAAAGAGTAGTTTCAAAAAAGTGTAAAGACTGTACTAAGTGTCAGGAAATCTGATTTTTAGTTTCAGCTTTACTGGTTGTGTAACATGTGATATGTCAAATCCTTTCTGAATTTCATTTTTGATCTGATTGAATGGGACTAGCCAGTAGATCTCAAACTTGGCTAGACATTAAAATTACTTGGAAAGCTTTTTAAAAATATAGATGTCCCCAAATCTTCCCCAGACAAGTTAAATCAGAATTTCTGAAGGTGAGGCTGAGGCATTAGTATTTTCTTAAGCTTCCCATGTGATTGCAATATGCATCCAACAATCACTTCCAACTCTAAAATGCTCTGACATTTTATAAAACTTGCCATTTGAGAACCTCAGCATGTGTTTCAAATGAGTTCTGGGGAAAGAATTTCCAATGTGAGGTGTTGGTGTTTGTTCTATCAGTTGCATTCATAATGTAGGCTGACATGAAAAAAAAAAAAAAACATGAAAAAAAAAATTAACAGGGAAGGTAGGCAGGCCATGCAAACGAGAGCTCAATTACAGAAGAGCTGTCTCCAGGAGACCAAAGTCATGCTCTTTAACATTCTAAGTGATTGGTTTGTGCAGTGAACCAAATCTGAGCAGTTCCAATGTTTGAAAATGTAATGACTTAAATAGAAATACTAATATACCCTTCAAGGTCATGAAACAGTTCCTTGGCCTTAGGAAACATGTAACTTCTGTGAGCTTATGTAGGTCAATTCAACGGACCCCTAATAACCTTAAGATGCATCTTACTCTTTCCCTTGCATAAAAATATATTAATACCAGCTTTGGAATCATATTGATTCTTTTTTTAAAAAAATCTCTGCCTTTTTCAAATGTCCTTTTTATTTGCAGAATTACCAAGATGTTGTTCAAAATTACCATATTTTCTAACTCTGAATAAAATTAAACAATAGGACTGAAGTACAAAAAAGGTCATCAAAACAGGGAATTATAAAAGAAATCTGAGAATAGCTATACATTGCTAATGATAGCCTAAAATTTAATTTAAAGTGAGTCCTGAAAATGTGTCATGGTTAAGAATTGAGTTTCGATCTTTAAGCCACATGTTTAAAGAATTTACTGCACGAGCTATCTCTAACCAAATTAGTGGGAGGGGGAAATAAAAGGGAACAACTCCTAAGAATTTGCACATTTAGTGTTCTTATATCTTTTCACTTAGAAAGGTAGGCTATTGAGTATTGTATGTATAATGTGATACAAGAAATGTGGTTAATACTACAGCTAATACTACAGCTACAGGTGTAATGTGTTGTTCTAAACATTGAAGCACATCTAGCTCCTGCTGCTATCACTAAATTCCTGCATCACCCCTAATTATTGTATGTATAATGTGATACAAGAAATGAGGTTACTACTATGGCTACACCCACCATTTCAGAAACAATACCTCTCCCCGCTTTTTCCCTTCAGATTTTATTTATTCATTTATTTATTAACATTTTATTTTTTAATTTTTTCCCCTCTCCTCTGGTAACCATTAGTCCATTATCCATGTCCATGAGTCTTTGATTGCTTGTCCTATTCATTCAACACCCCCTTTTTAAACATATTCTGTAGACCCCTTAACTTCCAAGTGACATGCTTTAACTTCAACTATAATTTGTAAATAAGTGATAGAAATAAATTTATAATAATGGAATAAATATGTTAATGTGTATTCATAACTATGCTATATTCTTACTTTTTCTTACACTTGACTTAATTATGAGTAAGCTGGGATCACAGGAGAACGTGATGTGAAATCATTCCATACAAGAAAGTCAGGAAAAGTAGAAGAGCAAAGGTAGAGATAGATTCTGAATGAATACCAGATGAGTCTTAGCTGTATAAGATAACAGAGAAATGGAAAACAACTTAATTGAAATAGAGATGACGTGCCAAGGTAAATTACAGTCTATTAATGTTGAAAAAAATGTGGAAGTATAATATTCTCGTGAATAGCTGAGCTATTTATATGCATATAATTCACTATGTTATGGCATGAGGTACTGTACCAAAGAATCACTGGATGCATTCAGTATCTGAACTGAAAATTTCTTTCTCTGAATTCAGAAATTCTTGGAGACAACGTTATTCCTTAAGAAATGGTAATTGAAGATGTACTGGAAATATACTAAAAGAGGCTCTACAGAAATTATGAGATAATCCTCTGAAGACAATATCAGATTGAAAAAGATCTTATAAATAATCTAAATAAATGCAATACATAATTCTCACGATGGATGTCTTAATCTTGTGTTAAAAACATTTTAAAATATAAGTAGTTTTAAAATAACTTTCATTAGTGTGGCTATGTTAATTTCATAATATTCGGTTCTAAGATATTTTAAAACACCTTATGCCCCATCTATGATGTTTTAACAAATCGTTTCGCTGCTTTTGCTGAAACTGTGCTACTAATTTGGAATTTCTTTGAATTCATGTGATATTAACTTATTTTCAAAGATATGAGTATAAAAGTCTAAGGTGGAGCCAAATCCTTTAATAATTACACTGATTAAATTGTGCTTTGGTCTAAAATTTGTGTTTTAGCTCATTTAACTCTTTTTGCATTTCTTGGCTAAGGTCTTCACAACCATTTCAAATGGATTAATCACCAAAGGTGGTATTATATAGTTTATTCAGAACTTAAACTCTAACCAATATATTTTATTTATTAATAAAATAAGAATAATCTATTCCCAATTAATATCTTTAATATATAAAAGGTTACAAAGACACTTTGAAAATTCTCAGTAGCAAGCTCATTTTTGAATAATGTAAGTTTTTTTGATGAATCTCATTATTATATATTTCATCGTAATGAAATTGGTTTGGTTCTGTTGTAACTTAAGGTGATCAAGAATGCATATATAAAAATATGTCACATGTATTCATAACATCTCAATCTTAATGTTCATTTTTTTGTTGGTAGAATTTTTCAAATTAAACTATATTAAACAGTGAACAGAATCTGTTTTCAACTATATTTTTGGTGATCTACCTTATTTTTGTGTCTAGGCTAACATGTTCAAACTCTTGTTACAGTATATACCATATGAAATAATCAGTCACTAAAAGATTTATTATGAATTCTGTCATTAACATTGTTAAAAACATTCACTGATTTGTGGAGCTTTCTAAAAAATTCTTGGGAACCACATGTAGTTCATGAATAAGGCAGTGAATATCTACAACACCTGGTGCAATTTTTTAAGTTAGCTATAAGCCGGCATTGCCAACAACTCATAGCTGGCATCCCCATCTGTAGCAGAAGCAATGACCCCAAAACAGAGAATATCCTTTTCCATTAAATTGTATTTAGGGGTTTCAAATATGGACAACTTTTTCATATTTATTATCATTCATTTTAAAATAATATTTTCTCTATGACTTTTTTATTCCATGTGAACCTTTCAAATTCAACCAGTAAAGCCTCATTATCCAAAGGAAATTTCATCCACTTATAATGAAAATTCATTTTGACTAAAGTTCATTTCACAGCTAATTTTTGACATTTTTTGCTAGCTCATTGATCATTCTTCAAACATATCTTTGCTAAAATGGAAGAGAAAAATTATTTCACTTGGATTTCTTTGGTCAGCATACTAAAACATCTTGTATAAATTATTTTTAATAGTATTATAATTATTATAAACTTATTTTCTCAATATTGTGAAGGTTATTGTGATCATGGATGCACATGGATAAAGAAAGTAAAAAATTTTACTTTTATTAGAATAATTTTTTTAATCATTTCAGAGACAATTTTAGAGTTTTCAAACTTTTTATTTAAATCTTGGAAATATGATATATGCTTGCTAACTTTGGTAACATCTTTCTTTGTAAATGTTTACTTACATTGACAGACTGATTGCTTCATTAAAAAATAACATGCGTACATTGGTAAGTATTTAATTGTAGGCCAATCTATAGTACTTAATTTCAAATAATCTCCTGATATTTAATATTTTTAAATGAATTAAATAAATAAATATGTATATTTGTAGAATTGCTGTAAATGCAAGAGTCGTGTGCCAACGAATATAGGTGTAATGTGTTGTTCTAAACATTGAAGCTCCTGCTGCTATCACTAAATTCCTGCATCACCCCCAATTATTGTGACAATAAAAACTGTCCGCAAATTTTTCAAAAAACTTTAGGATATAGTATTATTCCTATTGAAATCCAATGCCCTACGCCTTGTTAATTAAAATGGAGCTCTCTATAGACAACTTATTGCAAGCATATCTCTAACCAAATACTACCTCATATGTCCAGGTACTCCTCCGATATTCAAAATTTGAAGGGAAATAAAAAATCCTCAAATCAACATTTCAAATCCCCTTTCTTTTCTTTTTTCACTTAAAAAATTTATTTTTCAATTACAGTTGGCATATAATATAATATTATTAGTTTCAGGTGAGACAAATTGGATGGATGTAGAGAGTATTATGCCAAGTGAAATAAATCAGATAAATACCATATGATTTCATTTATATGTGTAATCTAAAGAACAAAGTAAAGAAACAAATAAAATTAAAACAAACTTATAAATACAGAAAACAAATTGATGGTTGCCAGATGGGAAAGTTTGGGGGGGATAAGTGAAAAAGGTGAAAGGGATTAAGAAGTACAAATTAGCAGTTATAAAAATATTCATAGGGGTGTAAAGTATAGCATGGGAATATAGTCAATAATATTATAATAACTATGTATACTGACCCTTTTATCTTTATTTCTTTCATCACCCCTCTCTTGTCTCCCCTTCTATGTCTAGTCAAGTTACATTTTATGACCTATCAAAAACTCTGAATTCTGTTGGGACACTCTTTAGTTAAATCACAACTCTGGTGAAAAGCCAGCTGTCCACCGAAAAAGCTCACAACCCAGCAGAATGGTCTCAGCTTGAACCTTAGGTTATGAATCTGAAAGAAGAAACTCAGGCTTTTTGGTTGCTCTTCTAAATTTTCCCAAATCTTTTCCCTCTTATTTTTCTAGATTATTGCCTTCTTTTTTTCTAGAATGTAATCCTGCACCTCAGTCATCACATCTGGCTCATTGTTTTGCTTTGATTTCACTGAGACAACAGAAACAATCAGAAAAGTCCACATTCCTGCCGCAATGAGTCCCTCCCCTCCCGGACCTGTTTAGAGGTGTGTCCTTCCTGCTTTGCTGTCTACTCCGCCCAGAGCTGTCAGGGGTCTTCCATATAATCTCGCTAATCTAAATAGTCAAGGACTGTTTCTTATATTGTTTCTATATTGTTTATCATCAATTTTTACCTCTAGGTAGGATCATTTTTATCAGCATTCTAACAGTTCTTTATTCTAACATAAAATCTCATATCTTCAAAACAAAACAAAACTGTACCTCCCCTCTAATCTGGGTCTCATTACTCTGTTACAATTTATAGAAAATTTTTTGAATCATTTTTTAAAATGAATTCTGTCTTCTTTTGCCCCATGCTCCCTTTCTTTGTCTTCAAGCAGGCATTTGTCAACCTGCCACCGAAGCTGCTATTATTAAACTCAGCAAAAATCTCTATACTGTCAAATTCAAAGCCCACTTCTTATTTCTCAGTTTACTTGACCCACTAGCAACTCTCAATAGTGTTGATTAGTCTCACTTGAAACTCTCTATGTCCACTTTGCTTCTCTCTGGGTTATCTCCATTTCTAATTGAACTCTCATTCTTAGCGTCTTATGCAAGATATTGCCCATCTTCCCAAACTCCGAATATTGGATACCTTAGACTCAATCTTGGTCCTTCACTCCCTAAACAGTCTCATGTATTCCCATGGCTTTATACCATTCATAATGCTGTTTATTCCTACGTTTAGGAATCCTGCTTAGATGTTACTCCTGAACTGTACCTAATATTCTCTCCGATATCTCAACTTGGATGCCAAATAAGTAAATTTATCATGTGTAAAACTGAATTCTTAATTTCCCTTACCCGAATAGCTACTTCTCAAGTATTCTCTGTTTTAGCAATGAAAACACCATTATTTCAGTTGCTATAGCCAAGATGTAGAGACATTCTTGTCTTCTCTATTTCTTTCACACCTCATACCCATTCCATTAGAAAATGCCTTTGGCCCTAATCTCAAACATATATTCAAACTAAATTATTTTTTATCACCTCTAAATATATAATTTATTTCATAAAACTCAAAAATTCTGCATCCGCATTGCTTTACCTACATAAGAAAGCACTTTAAAATTTAGTGGCTTAAAACAATAGCTATTATTATAACTTAAAATTCTATGGTCAACTGGAAATTTCTGCTGATCTAAGCTGAGCTCACTAACATTTCTAGAGTCTCAGCTAGGACTAACCACCAAGTAGGCCAACCTCTGGTCCACATGGTTTCTCATCTTTCAGTAAGCAAGCCTAGATATATGATGGTAGCCAGCAAGGTTCCAACAGAACAGAATCATGCTAAATCAGAAATCGGAGGACGTAACTATTGATCAAAACAAGTCATAAAGTCCATGTAGATTCAGTGTGAGGAAGAACTACAAAGTAACCCTACAAAGGCATGTGGATATATGGAGGGAATAATTACATTTTGGCATTCAATCTATTACACTATTTAACTGAGAAGAAGATCCAGAAATCCAACTCTTGACAACAAAGGTCTTTTGTAACCTAGTAACTCCCCACCTTTCCAACATCACCTCTTATCTCTCTTTTTCTTCCTCTCTGCATTTCAGTTATACTGAACAACCTTCCATCTTAAGGTCTCTTTGTTTGTGGTCTTCCTCTCAGCCACAAATGCTCTTCTCCTGAAACCGATTGGCTCCCTGCCTCTCAGTAGTTTTGTCTCTGCTCCAATCAGAGACTGTACCCCTTAGTCAACTATTCAAAATGTCACCCACAATCCCTCTTCCCTCTATATGTGCTTTATCATTCTTGATAGCACCTATTATTCGTTTAGCTTTAGTTTGTTGTCTTCATTAGAGGAACATCAGCATCATGAAAGTGGGACTTCATATGTTTTATATATACTTCATCCCCAGAAACTAGACCAACACTATCCAATAAAAATGTAATGAAAGGCACATGTGTCATTTCAAATTTTCTACTACTACATGAAAAAAGTAAAAAGAGGTAGATAAAATTGATTCTAATAATATTTTTAACTTGACCCAATATAACATTATTTTACAAGTATTAGGACATTTTATGTCACATTTTTTAAACTGTCCTTGAAATCTGATATATATTTTACCTTTATATACATCTTAAATCAGATAAACACTCACTAGCCACATGTGATTAGTGGCTACCATTTTGGACAGCCCAAATCTAACTCATTGTTAGTACTTCATTCATGTTAGTCATTAGTATTTTAACTCAAGTGCTCTAAGCACAGGTAGGCCGAATTAAATTTAGAGAGCCCTGCGGCGAAACTGAAACTACTAGTTTTATAGCTTTAATCAGTTTAAGGCAGTTTTACTACTTTCTTCTCTCCTTCTCTCCCTTCTCCTTCTCCTTCTCCTTCTCCTTCTCCTTCTCCTTCTCCTTCTCCTTCTCCTTCTCCTTCCTCCTTCCCCTTCCCTTCCCCTTCCCTTCCCTTCCCCTTCCCCTTCCCCTCCTCCTCTCCTCCTCCTCCTCCTCCTCCTCCTCCTCCTCCTTCTTTCTCCTCTCCTCCTCCTCCTCCTCCTCCTCCTTCTCTCCTCCTCCTCCTCCTCCTCCTTCTCTTCTCCTCCTCCTCCTCCTCCTATGGCATAGGTGCATGTTATTGGTTTTCTTTCAGAATTTCTTCTCTTTTTTTTTATCACATTGCCCTGAAGGTTTTAAAGCATGATTCTCCAACTTCATTTCAATGTTCTTGAATGCTTTACTATTTCTCTACTTTTCTTGATCTCATTGCTCTTAACTGCTTTAAGTAAAGAGTGAAAGCAGTAGATAAACAAGATAAAAACAAAACATGAAATATCTCAAGTCCATTCTCATTCTTGTTTCTCTGTTCACGAAAGTAATATTTTTCTCAGCATCCCAGTTAGTTGTTTTGGCCTGATGTTTAAAAAAATCAGTACCTGATTTCTTCCCTCCTCTTTCTATTATGGGATTCTTGTCCTCTGAAACTCTGTCACGGATCTCTATATTCACACCAGCAACTAACAAACTCAGGTTTTCCCCATCTTTAGGCAATTACACTTGCAGTTCATTTTGCTTGGAAGGCCTGTCTCCTCTCTCTCTCTCTCTAGCTTTATCCTTCAGATGTCAGATTAAATAACACCTCTTTGGAGAAGTTAAGCTGAAAGCTGGCTGATCAAGTGAAAATGAGGATAAATATTTTGGTGAGGGCAGATAGTGTGGGTTGTAGGAAAAGAAGATAGTTGTAACAATCCAGAAGCAGAAAGGTCTGAATTATATTTTGGCCATGATGGGTGGTTACAAAGGTGGTCCTAGGTGATTGGCATGTGAAATCATTTTGATTGACACTTGGCTGCTATATAACTCTTTGCCTAGTACACATGCGCTTACCCAGAATTCAGTTTGTTGTAATTATATTCATGAACTTCCAGGCATAAACATGGTATTATAATTATGGTATAATGAGGCTGAGGTTGTGGGCAGGTTAGGGTAATACCTTCTGCACAGGCTTCTGTGGCCAGATTAAGCCAGCTATAGATTATGGCCTCCTTGTCCTTTGTCTCCAAGGATGCAGGAGGGATTCTCTAACTCTTAATAGGGTGTTCTTTGAATGGTCTCTAGGCTGGGTCTCTATTCCTTTGTTCCCCTGTTGCTCAAGTCTGACTAGCTACCTAACACTCAGAGCACTCACTTTCCTTCATAGCACTTAGGTGATTGGAAACACAAAATTATCTGAGTAATTATACTTGAAACATGGGACCATGCTGCATCCCTAGTATATAGTATAGTTACTGACACAAAGCAGATGCTCAAAAATACCGAATAATGAGTGTAATACATGAATAAATGTGGTTGTTGAATAAATGAAATGGAAAAATTTAGAACTAGAAAATACAGTTAATTTCTAGATACTACTGTTAATTGGCACTTCTAATGAGAACACTCTGTAAAATTCTGTAAACCTAAATAAATGAACAGTTTGTGTGTCTATATGCCTACGTGCACACAGGCATATATACATACATATTCACTGGTAATTATGTTTAACTTATTGAGATGCTTATTTGTACATGAAAAGTTTACTGACTTTTGAGTAAGTATAGTACAAGTGGGGAAAACACCATCGGGCAGGGTGCAGAGCATCATCAGAAAGGCTGAGCGGATGGCCAGGGGATCTGGCCAGGCCTCGTTGTTAAGTGATCACGTAACCTTCTGTTACTCTGGACCTTAATTCATTCTTCGTAAAATGACTTAACTGGGTTTGATCTCTATGAAACTCGATTTTATCAATTCTAAAATGTACCTTTTCCCTATAGTTTAACCTCTCTGAAATCAAGATGCATTTTACAGTCAATGGCATTTTACATTCTTGTCAAGTGTGGTCATGACAAAGACAAAATAAAAATCTTCCCTCGATACCTTTTGGGAGGATCAAGAAAGGACTAATACCAAAACGTTTTCGATTTGTTGAAATATAGGGACATTGAGCCACAAATTTCGGTGATTCTAAGTTATTTCTTTTATTGTTTATCTCTTAACATTTTAAATTTCAAAAAATAAACATGGATAGAATAGTGTTTCTTGTGTGAATTGTTTGTTTACTTGGTCTCTGTTAATCATTTTGTAGACTAAAATCCCCTGGATGTTTAGGTTCATAATTGACATAAAAATCTTCACATTATGTTTTCATATATGGCTAACCGAAATGTCATTCAATATACTTATTCACCTGAAGATTCTTTTCCAGTTGAGGAAGGAGTCCTCAACCTAAAATTCTTCAAATAAGAAGCTTCAATTTTCTACTCAGCATGAACAGAATACATACTGTGAAAACCTAGAAATAAATGGTTTGCCACTTTTCATATCCTTACACAACACGGTGGATTTTTATTTGTTATGAATCCAGCACCATGTATTTACTCAAACCATTATGATATATCTTGAAAAATAAACACTATATTTAGTATATTTAAACACCTCAGAAGTATTTGGAGGTCTTCCACTGCTCTATAATTTCATTTTAAATTATTTTGTGTTTTGACATTCTACACATTGTCATTTTCAGTTAATTACGTCAGGAAATTCTCTAGAAAGAAAAAAAGGTAGATGTACACATTTACTTAGACACAGAATTTTATACATAGAGTGAACACCTGGACACATCTATATATCCACCCCCAACAAGCACAGAGACTTTCTTCATTACGTTTTTCTTGTTATTACTTTGTCTTTAATAGTTAATGTTTTTCTATAAGCTATGTCGAATTTTCCTTCTTGGGTTAAAAATAGCACAATTTTTAATCTCCCTCTTCATTCCTGGCTTCAGTTTGTTTTTAAACATATTGATTTAATGGCAAATCTTCACTTAAAACTGAGTTTTACTAATTTTTGTTATGCAGCTACTATTCTTTAAGCAGAGGTGTTTGCACTTAACGGCAACCAAAGGCAGCATGAGCTGTCTAGACTGTGCATTAGGGAGAACAGCTGATGGATTACAAATCTCCGCATTTCACCAACAGAAATGAATTTGAATCCATCAATTTTATTCCCTTATGCCAAATTTAGGAAGTTCAGTTTATGCAGATCTGTCAAAATATTACATTAAACACCTAGATGAACGAGTTAAATTAATTTAATTTTGCAGTTTGCCTTGATTGGGTTAGGCTAGTTCTATGCACAAAGCAAAAACTCCCAGGGAAATTGAGTCTAGTCAGGGAAGAGATCATTGCAGCAGCAGCTGTGCTCAGCTGAATGGTCAGACAAAGTGTTAGAAATCGGTGACAAGGGAAGGGAGGTGCCTAGACTTTCCTTGTGACACCCATGCCTGTCTTTTACTTAACACCTGTCTGATGTCCCCAAAAGAAAGAAACTAACCACAGCAGTGAATAAAATTAAGATGAAAAAAGGCCACTGTGCTCGCAATGCAGAGCAGATCAGTCAGGGCGACCAAAATGAAAGAGAAAAGGGAACAATAATCCTGCTGTGTGGTTATATAGCACCTTTCATCGAAACAATGTGAGAATTCTCTATTTTTGCAGGCCAGCTCCCTAGAGGGCTTTGAAAGCAATTCAGCAGGGAAATAAAAGGATTGCAGAACAGATTTCAGGCTTGAATGATAAAATGGACATTCTGCAAGACAGATTTTACTGAATTGATAAATGGATGATTGAGGCTGTCACATATAAATAAATTGAGAAGGAGTAAAATCAAAAAGAAAGCAGGAAATTTTGAAAGGATGTAAAAATACAAAGAAAACCCAATGACCTCAAAAGAAGGTCAGAGAACCAGCCTCTATATTCAGAGACAGTCAAGAGGATTCAAACCCGGAAACCTACAGGGCTCCTGGCAGGTATAATCAGTACTAAACATGAGATTCATACATTTTTCTAAACAGTATAGTGACAACTAACATTGCACAGTTGGCAAGGGTTGAGTTATGAAATCATGGAATAAGTAGTAAGTTGATTTAAGCAATAGTTAACCTCAAATTTAGTCTCCCCACCCCCCTTTTCATTTATGGGAGGATGAGCCAATGGAAAAATCACTACAGAGTGGCTCATCTTGTGGAGTCTGGGCTTCTGCTGGAGTTTTTGCCAGGTGTCTCTTGTGGGTGACATGAGGCCCTACAGGATATGCCTCATGTGGGAGGAGCAATGGACAGACGCTTTCTTGGCCAGCTCTGTAATTTACAACCTAGACCCTGAAGGAGGTTGGAAATTTGGCTATGCCAAAAGAAACTAAAAGGATTCTCTCTCCTCCTGCTTTTGAAGAAGGTCCATCTAACTTACTCTCCAGCCACCAGAGACACTGGTAGGTCTTGCTCGAGGCATTATTGTCCCAAGGAAAATTAGGGAGGAAGAGGAGTTGGATGATACTAGGTTCAATGTTCAATGTGCTGCTTATCCTGGGCCCGGAGAGGTGCCTATTCCATGTGCCTCCCTATGACCCCAGGTCTCAGGCTGCCTTCTTCTTGCAAGAGGTGGTTACCTTCCTTCCTGTGCTCAAGGTGACTCTGGAGAGGTCTTCTTGCCATGTGGAACATCTTTCCCAGGAAACACACCATGTGCCCTTTCTCTGCTGGCGAATATACCAATGAGAAGGAAGTGCAATAATATCAGGAAATAAATACAAACTAAATTTTCAGTACTGTCATAACATCAGTTTCTACCATTCTTCTGCAAACTAAAAGATCAATGATTCGAAAGTGCCACCTTATATTCTCAGACATTAACAGAAAGGGTTATGCTTTTTATTCTTAAGGTTGAGTCTGATTTTCACATTGAGAGAAGAACCACAAGCAATTTTCTAAAACAGATTTCCATTTGGTGCTATCTGATACAAAGTAACGATTTATTAGTGATAGTGATATTTTATATTTTCCTTATAAGTTGTGTTTGACAAGCATTATCTGGAACTGAATTTCTTTCTGTGATAGGAAGGTAGTACTTTGTGAAATAAATGTACATCCATGTGTGTGTACATATACGCGTACATACCTATATGGATATACATGTGGATGTATATAGACACACAGGTTTTCATTCTGCAATATACTGTTACTCAAGAATAATGAAATAATTGTACTGAGTCATCTACAACAAACTTTTAGGGTTGGTTACAATAAAAACATGTAGCTTAAGTGAAAGAACATATTTATGAAAATATTTAGAAAAAAATATTGTGGGAAAATGCTTGCATAGCTCAAAACAGATATAGTTCAAATCTTAATTCTACCAGTGATCTTGGCTATCATTTTAGCTTCTTGAGCTCTGTGTTTATTGATTTATGAAATGAAGATATCAATACCAACCTGTCTAGGTTAATGTAAAGATGAAAAATTATGTAAATATAGTGCCTTCACAGAGCAGGCATTCAATAATCTGTAGCTGCTATTATTACCAAGAAGCAGCACAATGTAGACTGAAGAGTAGGGTATTTCAAAAGAAAGACACCGATTGGATATCCAGTTTGGCATTTACCAGCTGGATAACTCCGGGAAAATTACTTAATAAATATGACCCTCTGTTGCCTCACGTGTCAAATGGGTGTAATAATAATTTCATAGAATGGTTGCAAGTAATACACAAGGTGAAATAAATAAAGTGCTTACTTGGAAAATAGTAGCTACTTAAAGAATGTTAATTAACTTGGTCCCCCTGCCATGCAACCAAACAGATCTACTTTTGCCTAGGTTCGTTTTTCAACAATAAAAAATGGAAAGCATTGCTAATCAGATATCCAGAGAGCCTTTCTATAATTATTCCTAAAATACTGATAGTATGCTATCAGAATGTTCAATTACATGGAAAGTAGATTTTGTGAATAGTAGCTTCCGGATTACTCAGGAAATTCTCATCACTTATAAATCATTCTTTTCTCCTTCCGCCTGCTTGTTTATTCACCTTCTTCCAACACTGACAAAACATCTGCTTTGTTTAAGGTATGAGCTGGATGCTGAAGAAGGGAATGGAAAAACCACTCCTCCTGCAAATAACATGTGATCCTCTTAAGGTAAGCCATTTCACTAACAGCTTTTCCCTTCCCTGCTTCATAAAGCCTACTGGTTGGTGACTTCTCTATCAAAATTTCCTCCTCACTCCTCCTTCATTTATTTATTGCATTTCCTTTGTCCTGCCCTGATGTTGTGCTAAGCCAAGCACTCATGCCAAAAGGGAGAGGGGCAGAGAAGGATTCACATCCAAAGATCCTTGTAGTCCCTCTCTTGAGAATCTCCCAACAGCCTGGCCAGGGTAGAACAAATTTCACTAGCAGCTGCAGCAGTAGTTCCCAGCCCTGTGAGAATGTGACATTGTGCTTTCATTCAGAATGCCTCTCTGCTCTGTGCTTCCCTTAGATTTTAGTTTGCCTGCCTCTGGGACTCAGATGCTTTTATAGAATTGATGCAAGCCCCTGGGAAATTTATTTGTCCTCTGATATCATCCATGCTAATGCTCCCCTCCATTAGCTCAGATAATCAAGAGTTGACTATACATAGAACAGTGGGGGATTACAAAAGCACTTATCTAATGAGAGAGAGTGGAAAAATACTGAAGGAATTTTAAGAAAAGAGATAGAACAGAAAGAAAGCCACAGTATTCATAAATCAATGTATAATGCCCCAGCAAAACACAAGAATTAAAGGAGATATGTTATGGAATAACTGGAATAAATGTCACTAAGACCAGGGCAGTGTCCCGGTGCCATTAGGTGACAGCAAGACAGAATATTATGAAAGTGGGTCAGGAGAGAGATTCTAGGGCATTTGGAAAAAGGAAAGTCAGGAGACCATCATTCTAAATGATTCTGATCCCTCTGAAATTAGTCCCTTACTTAAAAATATGGCTTTCGACTATAATTCATCTTGAGTCCCCATGAAAATCAAGGTAGGAGGCAGGTCAGTTGTCTATATTAGCAGTAGCCCCACCATCATGTATTATGGGCAGTACATCTAGGGAATTAAGGGATAGTGCCAGTTCACAGCGTGAGGACACAGATTCACATCATGTTGGTAACATGGGTCCCTCAGAATGCCAGATTTGCCCCCAGTGTTCTTGGTAGTTAAACCTCATCAGTATTTCTTGGACAAGGAGTGGAAGAAATCACAGGCACATCTATATCATCAAAGAGAAGAGATTTAGTAAGTTCTAATTTTCCATTTTGTATATGCTATTTTTTTTGTGTAATAAGATAAGACACTAGAATGTTTCATTGTAAATTAAAATAATGGTGTCCACTACAGCATTATATAACTGCAGAATTAGTATGTTGTCCAAACTCTAGGTGAATTTTTGTGATAAGTGACTTTATAAATACTATTTCCACCTTCCCCACCCATGAATACTAATCGGTTCACAATCACTGGGAACACCGTAAAGCATACCTTCCTAACACCTTTGAATATTGCCATAAAAGGCATATTTATGCCTATTTTCGTAAAGTGATTCACCAAGACTTAATGGAAGTAAACTTAATGCCTGACAAGCAGCAATAACCTAATTACCGGAGTTACAGGGAGGTAATGAAGGCCTCTATGTGGTAGTGAACCATTTGCTCCTCAGACATTGGTGGTTCAGTGGTAGAATTCTTGCCTGCTATTTTCAACAAAATCAATGTGTCACCAACAACTGCGAAAAATCTGGTGACTCACTAAACAGAAAAAATATTTGGATAAGGCTGGGAAAAAAAAATCCAGCTGTTCTTAGATGAGGCATTACAACTTCAAAAGAGGCACAAAAATTATTATGATTCTATGGACATACAAAGTACATTTCTGAAAGTTCTATAAGAGTCCTAATATCATAACACAGAAAAGAAAATTAATTTCTAGAATAAATTAATTCCACAGTCATATCTCCTCCAAGGTGGTTTAGGAAAAATATTTCATGTTTCAACCCCACTAGGTAAGAGGAGTAGGGTGATCTATCTGGATTATCAGAGGGAGTTCAATATCTTTTTATATACACAGGAAGATGTTCTCCTAAGTAAGAGAAAGAATAGAAAATTCTTCTGTGTTCTCATCCCTGAATAAATTTGAAGTGGTGGGAAGATTCAGAGGCTTCAACACAGAGAAAAATGTGTTTAAGTAACATAGTCTAACACATAAGAACTGGTCTGAGACTATGATGGCAGAGTAGGTGGAGATAATTAAAGAGGATTTGGCAAATACGGAATGAGTGAGAGAGGGAAAGCAAAGATATATGCCATTATGTACTTATAAACTTGCTACAAAAAGACTATACTCCCAGACAGTGTTGTGATGGGAGGTAAGTGTGTATTTGTTATCTTGATCCTACTGTTGCTGATCCCCCCATTGTGTTCTCGATTTCAGTCATCAACAGGAGACTAGCGGTGACCTCCATAACTGACTGGCCATCTATAAGAATGTGTCCACTGAAAGAAGGCTGAGAATAAACACTTGAGCAACTGCTTTGGTGGAGGAAGGTAAATCACTACAATGTTGTAAAGCTGAGGAGTGTAAAATGCATTAGCACGTACACTTCAACAGCCTCAAGAGCTAAAAGATAAACCATGCTAGGCCTGGAAGTAAAGCATTGGGTGTTCTCAAAGCACAGAATGCACCCAGAAGATTGTTTTCCTGGGATTTTTTTTTTTTTTTTTTTTTTTTACTAAATCTGGATTTATTTTTAGTATTCTAAAGGATACTGGTATAGAGTTGATGGTAATTAATAGCAATTTTTGTGTTTACATTATTTTAAATGTGTCACAACTTTTAAAATTAAACTTTGATTTGAGATAACTGTTGAGTCGCAGACAGCTGTAAGAAATGATGTAGAGAGATTTGTGCACCCCACACCCAGTGTTCCCTCAGTGGTAACATCTTGCAAAACTGCAGTAAAGTATCAAAACCAAGACATTGACGTTGATACAGCAAATATAAAGAACATTTCCACAACCAACAGGATCCTTCATCCCTTTATAACCACATCCATCACACTATCCCCTCTCCTGTCCATTGCCTTGGATGACAATTAATTTCATCTCCATTTTCATAATTTCACCCTTTCAAGAATATTATATAAATAGAATTATACAGCTTGTATCTTTTGAGATTGACTTTTTTCACTCAGCATAATTCTCTGGAAATTTATTCAGGTCATTACATGTATCAATATTTGTTCTTTTTTATAGTTGGTGGTATTCCATGGAATGGACATACTTCAGTTGATTTAATCCTTTAATCATCCAATCATTAAAAGACATCTAGATTGTTTCCAATTTTTGCTACTGTGAATAATGTTTCTATGAACACTTGTGTATAGGTTTCTGTGTGAACATACATTTTTCTTTTTTCTGGAATAAATGCCCAAGAGTGAATATGCTATGTAATGTGACAATTGCATATTAAGTTTCATAAAAAACTGCCAAACTGCTTTCCAGACTAGCTTTATCATTTACATTCCCAGCAACAATAAACAGGCAATCCAGTTTTCTTATATTTTTATCAGTATTTTTTATTTTAGTCATTCTGATAGATGTATAGTAATATTTCATTATGATTTTAATTTGCTTTCTCTAATGACTAACGATCTCGAACCTCTTTTCATGTGTTATTTGCCATCTGTACATCCTCTTTGATGAAATATGTATTCATGCCTTTTGCTCATTTTCTAATTGAATTGTTTCTTTACTACTGAGTGTTGAGAATTCTTTAAATATTCTAGATACTAGTCCTCTGTCCAATAGTTTGCAAATATTTTCTTTCAGTGTTTGTCTTTCCATCCATTTAACAGGGTATCTCAGAGCAAACATTTATAATTTGGTAATGTCCAATTTATCAATTTTTTTGTATAATGCATCATGCTTTTGGTATCAAGTTTAAGAATTCCTTACTTAACCTTATATCCCAAAGATTTCCTATTCTTTCACTTTCAACTTACTTATGTTATATTTGAAGTGAGTGTTTTGTACATAACATATAGCAAGATTTTTTATTCCACTCTGCTAACCTGTCTTTCATGTATGTAGATTATTCATATTTAAGGTAATTATTGATAAGTTAAGCTTAAGTCTGGTATCTTGTCATTTGTTTTATATATGTATATATATTGGCTCTGTTTCTCACTCCTCTGCACTCTTTTTTTACTTTCTCATGGGTTATTTTGACATTTCTTTAGGATTTTATCATGATATTTATAGTATTGTTTTGAATTTTTTTAGTGATCACTTTAAGTATTACAATATACATACATAACATCACAGGTTTACTGTAATTGATATTTTACCAAATTCAGTAAAATATGGAAACATTACCTCAAGTTCCTTTAAATTTTGTCTTTTTAAATATAATCTTGTGAAGTATCTCTTCCATATACATTGAGCAGCACAGTAGTTGGTGTTAAAATTTTTTGTTTAAACCATCAGATATGATTTAGGAAGAATGAGAAATAAGGTAGCTACTATTTTACCTTTATTTTTACCCATCTCGATGTTCTTTCCTTTCTGAAGCTTAAAGTCTTCTTTTGTTACAATTTTCTTTCTGTTTAGAGAAACTATTAGCCATTATCTAATGGAAAGTTTGTTAGCAAAAAATTCTCTTAGCTTTTCTTCATTTGAAAATGTCTTGATTTCCTTTCAATTCCTGAAAGATATCTCAATGGATATAGAATTCACAATTGACATTTCTTCTCTTTCAGTATTTGAAAAATATTATATCACCTCCTTCTGGCCTCATAATTCAAAAGAGAAATCTGCTGTTATTTTAACTGGTATTTTTCTAAAAGCAAGACATGATTCTCTAGGACTATTTTCAAGGTTATTATTATTATTTTGTATTAGTTTTCAGAAGTTTAATTATCACATGTCAGTGTGAATTTGGAAGGTTTATCTTATTTGACATTTACTAAGCTTCTTAAATCTGTAGATGTATATCATTAACCAAATTTGGAAGCTTTTAGGTTTTATTTCATCAAATGCTTTTTCGGTCCCTTTGCCTCTCTTCTCTCCCGTTGAGGCTCTAATGATAAGAAAGGTAACTTTTTATTATTTTCCCACAGATTCCTGAGATAGTGTTCATTTATTTAGTCCATTTCTTCTTTGTTCAGATTGCGTAAATTCTATTGATTTGTCTTCAAGTTTACTGATTCTACTCCCTGTAATCTGTTAGTAAGCCCATTCAGCATGTTTTTAATTTTGGTTATTATATTTTCAGTTTGGTTATTATATTTACAATTTCCATTTAGTTCTTTTGTACAAATACTATTTCTTTGCTGAGAATTTCTCTTTATTTATTTTTTTTCATTTGTTTCAAGAGCATACTTGTTTGTTTGTGGAGCATTTTTATCAAGTAATTCAAATGTCTGTGTTATCTTGGTGCTGGAATCTGTTCACTGCTTTCTCATTCATGCTATAATATCTCCACTTCTGGTATAATGAATGATTTTTTTGGATATTATGATATTCTGTATCCTCTTCGGTTTTTGTCTTTTTCTTTTAGAAGGAATTCTGTTTTTGAGGTATGGCATGAGGGCTAGATAAGTATTTATGTTGTTTTCCACTGAGTCTCACCCATAGCACCCTAGCAAAAGTAGGGCGCTAACTCACATGTCTCATTGCCTCTGAGCAGCACTGTAAGATCAGCTCCCACTGGGCCCCACTAAAAGGTCCAAATGAAAATATTTTGTGTCATATAAAATATATTAAGTTTTTAAAAAGAAATTAATCTTATCCAAATTTGTTGCCATTTTTGCTAGCTCTTGAATTCAAACCAAACCTTGTTGCCTGCATTAGCTCCATACTTATAGAATGACCTAGGCATGGGTGTTGAGGAAGTAGAAATGATCATTACTGTGGTACATCTCTAGGCTTAGAATTTTTTGGTTATAAAAAAGGAATTCTGGGATTCCCATGGTCAATTATCTACCACTAAATACCCATGTGGGTCAAACCATTCTGATCACAACTCTTGCTCTTTTAAATATTTTGGAAAGTATGTTGACCTTTTCACTTTGAGGCAAGCTTTACTACTTCATCCTGCCATTTAAGGTCTTAATATAACCATTGAAATATGATATGAGAAACCACTTTACTGTAGCAGTACTTACTGGCAATCACAATTGCAGTCACTACAATAGTTTATAAGATGTTAATACTCCTTAACCTATAAAATTTTCTCTATGTTTTGGTGAAATAAATATATTCTCAGCTTTTTCAGGAAATAAAACTTGGGGAGGGGGTTGATTATGCTAAATTCAATCCATTTTTTTCCCCTAAGGTTTAGACTTTTTCTCTGTTTTATACCAAGGAATTAATGGCAATTCAAATATTTAAGGAGTTTGTTCAAGCCTAAGAGGAGAGCGTACTTGTTATTCTATAACTCTCTGAATTTTTCTTTTTCTGATCTCTAGATCTTCTTTTAAAGGACTCATCTGATTAAGTCAGGCCTACCTGGATAATCTTCCTTTTGATTAACTTAAAGTGTAGTGATTAGAAATTTAGTTACATATTTACATCTGAAAAGTCTCTTTACCTTTGACTTTTAATGTAAACTAATCAGAAAAATGGCATTTCATCATATTCACACATGAACTGTATATACTCAAGGAGAAAGGATCTAGTAGGGCGTGAATATCAGAGGGTAGGAATCTTGAGGGCCATACTAGAAAACTGCCTGTCACTCCCTTAAGTACCATCTCTAGAGGTAATTGTATATAAAGACATTTAATAATAAATTAAATATGTTATTTTTAGAACCAAACATGAAATAAATAAACTACTTGAATTTTACTGAAAAAATTGACACCATTTATTAGATAATAAATGCCTTTAGTGTTTGACAATACCAGATAATGTTAAAGAAACATTGAAAAGAGGATTAGCTTTCCTTCAAGAACTTTTTAATTTCTGCTTTGTCTATGAATTTTTTTCTGTTATAATGTGAAGTGCAAGATACAGGCCTCTAATTTTTCAACTTATGTTCAAAGAATTACAAATAAAAAATGTTTTATATATTGCATCTAATTATCTTGAGAAACAACATGTATGCTATCTATATTTAATTACTATCTTATCAAATGTTACATATTTAAGAGAAGAGCTTCAAAATATATAAATCAAAACCTTATAGAACTGAAAGGAGAAATACACAAATATACAATTGTAGCTGGAGATTTCAATACCTCTGTCTCTGAAGAATTGATAGAATAAGCAAATCAGTAAGAATATGAAGGACTAATGAATACTTTTAATAAACTTGAACTTATTGACAGAAGAATACAGCAGAATACACATTTTTTTTCAAGTACATGTGAAACATTCACCAACAAAGACTATATTCTAGGTCATAAACAAAACTTTAACAAATTTAAAAGGCTAGAAATAACACAGAGTAAAAATTCACAATGGTATTTAACTAGGAATCAAAACAAAAAAATATCTGGAAAAATCTCCAAATATTTAGAAATTAAATAATATACATTGATATCAATTTGTATTTACAAGTCATTGATAGTAACTAATTCGTTAAAGAGAAAGCCTTGAGAAAAATCAAAAATTGTTTTGAACTGAATTAAAATAACAATACAATCTACCAAATGTGTGTGTTAGCACTAAAACCATGCTTAAAAGGAGATTTATAGCATTAAAACTTTTTGGAAAAATAAGTGAAGTTGAATATAAGTAATCTTAGCTTCCAGCTTCAGAAAGTAGAAAGGGAATTACAAATTAAACTTTAAGCAAGCAGAAGAACAGATGTGAATAAATTTTTTTAAATGTAAAAATGGAGACTCAATACAAACACAACTGATTCTATAAAAGTATAAATAGAACTGATATCTATGCCCATTGACTCAATAAGTTAGAAAAATTAGCTAATTCCTTGAAAAGGTAAAAACTACCAAAACTCATTCAAAAAAAAAAAAAAGAAATGGAATATATCTGCACCTAAAAAATAATTATTAAATTAATAATTTAAAATATTTCACATTTTTACCAAATATTTGGGGAAGAAATATTACCAACTCTATACAAACTTTTTTAGAAAATTGAAGAAGAGGAAATACTTCCCAGCTCCTTTTATAAGGTCGGCATGACTCTAATAGCAGTACCAAAGAAAGATATGACAAGGAAACTACAGATCAACGTCCCTTTATAAAAACATAGGTGCAAAAATTCTCATAAAAATATTAGCAAATCAAAATCCAGTAATATATAAAAATAATAATAGGTTACAACTAAGTTGAATTCATTTGAGAAATTCACGCCTGGTCCAGCCTTAGAAAATCAATTAAAATAATTCAGCATATTAGCAGACTAAAGAAGAAAGCCACATAATCATTGTAATTGATGTGAAAGAAGACCGACAAAATTTAACACTGATTCATGACAAAAACTCTAAGAAAATAAAAAATAAAGGAAAGTTTCCTTGACCTGACAAAGGGATTACACGTAAAACTGAGTTGTCATTATACTTAATGCAATTAATTGTGTGATGAATTTCATTATACTTAATGAAAAGCTGAATGCTTCCTGCATAAGATTGGGAACAAGGCAAGATATTCATTTTTACAACTTCTATTCTACATTATATTAAAAGTTATAGATAGTGAAATAAGACATGGAAAAGAACAAAAGACACATAGATTGGAAAAAGAAATAAATATGTCTGTATTCACAAACATCATGTCTGTGTAGAAAATCCTAAAGCATCTTTAAAAAGCTTCTGAATTACATAAGTCAGTTTGAAAAGTCCACAAGATATACTATGTCAGTGTACAAAAATCACTTGTATTTTTATATATAAGCAATGAATAATTAGAATATGAAATTTAAAATACAGTAACTTTATAGCAGCATAGAAAAAAGATATATTTAGATATGAATATAACAAAATATGTGTAAGGTAAGTATGCTGAAAACTATAAAACACTGATGAAAGAAATCAAAGAATATTTTATAGATGGATATATAGCGTTCATGGATCAGAAACCTGAATATTGTTAAACTGTAAGATATTTCCAAATTGATTATATATTCAACTCAAAAGTCAAATTCCCAGGAGGCTCTTCTTTATAGATATTAATTATTTGAGTCTAAATATATGGAAAGGCAAGAAAGCTAGAGGAGTCCAATTAAGTTTGAAAATGAAGAACACAATACAAAGACTAACACTATCCAATTCAAGATTTAAGATGAGACTCCAGTAATCAAGGTAGTGTGGTAGTGGTGAAAGGTTGTGGAACAGAGTCCAGAAATGTACCTACAGCATCACAATCAACTGATTTTTGAAGAACGTGTAAAGGCAGTTCAGTGAAGAAAGCATAGTCATTTCAAAAATGGTGCTGGAAAAAACCTGTACATTTTTTTGTGTCGTATAAATAATGAAGTTTGACTCACATTTTATTAACTCAAGATGGATCGTAGGCCAAATGTAAACTACAAAACCATAAAACTTCTGGCGGAAAATATAGGAAAAAATCTAGGCAAAATTTTTTATGTAGTTTATGGAGTCTTTAGATAAAAAACATTCAACCAAAATAAGAGGGGAAAGCAAAAGGAAGTGTGAACTGCAACAAATGAACTCAACTATATCACAAATGAATAAAATATACACTATGAAGGGGTAGGGAAGAAAAGAAATACTGCCCCAAGTTACTTTAGGAGTCAGTAGTCTGACTGAATACTGTAAGTCGCAATCAAGAAGAACTGCAAGAAAATGCTTTTACTGTATTTAGCAGATTTGTGTCTTGCAGGAGAATGGGTCAGCAATTCCCAAATTAATTTTTCTGTATACTAGGTTTGAAGAAATAAGTATATTATAGATAACATAAATAATGAGAGTAAAATTTCTTACTATCAGAGACAGAAGTTAAAATTAAAAAATATAGGAAGCTTAGAATGGTGAACTTGTAGTGTTGGACTGGAATCAGAGGAACTCATGACTTCATATCACAGATGCTGATACACAGATACAGAAATAACTTAAGATGAGTGTACGTGCGCACTATGTTGCTATATATACATTCATTTCCAAGTTCTATCCACTGAGTAGACTAAATACAATGACATTTTAATATCAGTGAGCACACCCAGCACACAGACCTTGATTTCTAAATATCATTCTCTAATTAAAACAATCAGAGATTTTTGATAAAATGATAAATTCCAGAGGTAGGCCAAGAAAATGCAAGAGGAGACTAGTGTCTTGTGGTGTTATTAAATAAGAAAGTACTCAAATTGGAAAATCATAAAAACCAACCTGAAAGAGCTCCTGTTGGCCAAGGCTGAAAGTTTTGAGAAATAAATTTAACAAAGATAGCATGAAATTATAATCTATAGAATAAAATAAATACCAAGCTTTCTGATACCACCATGTCACCTTGGATATGATATGCTTATAAGAACATATCATTTATTTACCATCTTTGTCCTTAATCTAATTATGAGAAAAGATGAGACAAGTGCAGACCAAGTAACTAATCAGTAGTATTTAAAAGCTTCACAATTATTAAAGACAGAAAGAACTCTCACTGATAGGAAAAGATAAAGATTCAAAACTAGATACAATGTGGTATCCTGAATTGGATCCTGGAATAGAAGAAGTACATTAGTGGTAAACTGGTGAAATGCAAATAAAACCTATAGTTTAGTGAAGAGTACCGTACTGAAGTTATTTTTTTTAGTATTTACAATTATACTTAGGTTATATAAGATGATGGGAAGCTGGGTCAAGTATATATAAAAACTCTCTGAATTAGTTTTGCAGTTCTTTTGTAAGCCTAAAATTATTTCAAAATGAAAGTTTAAAAGTTACGTATTAAATGCCTATTTTAATACTACTATATATAGTTATTCCCTAAAATATGTTATCGGACTCCTTTATTGATTCTTAGTATAGTATATTTTTCTATCCCTTATACAGTACTATATTTTAGAAGTGGTTGTCATAACTAATATGACAATTATGATAATTCTGAGAGAATCAATGAATTCATTCTTTTTAACAGGCGAACATCTTCTAAAATACAAATAAAATATTTTTCCTACTTATCTCTGATTCTCCCATCTTCCAGAGAGAATGGTCTATGTAAAAGACCATGCCAATTGTTGGAAAAGTTTTAATTTTTTCTACATTCTATAGAATCATATGTGGTACAAGCTAGAATGAAATTTAAAGAATAGGTCCAAGGTTACATAGCTAGTTTAGGGTTTTTGGGGTTTTTCTTGGACAATCTTTTGTTGCATACTATGTAGTAAATCTTATACAGCATGATAAGGGATTCAGTTGGACTGTTTTAATGAAAGTAATAAAACTTGTAATTAATTTTAAATTTCATAATTGAAGAACAAGGGAAATGCTCTTCAATGAAGATTCCTCGCGTGATTTCTCAGAAGGTTTTGCCAACACCAGTTTCACTGAGAACATCACCCTGTTGGAAGCTGCTATCTGAACAGATGAAGCACCTTTCAACCTGAGTAATTACCTCCTAAAGCTATAAACCCTCTGTGTCCAACACATACCAAAGCCTTGTCATTAAAATATAAATTACCTTCCTTTTTTGATCTATCTTAAAAGAGAATTATGGGCCTGACAGCTGACTAAGAGGCAGGGGGTAGAAGAAATCAGAGTAGAGAAAAACGTTGGTTTGGAAAGAAGCTTCGCCTCTCCTGAAAATGAGCTCTGCTTTGAGGGTTAGGTAAGGAACATGTTGGGTATTGAAGCAATAGTTGGAAATAGAAATAGGAAATCAAGAAACAATTAAAGCAACAGCTGCTTCCCATCTCTTCCTTTTTGTCTTTTCCTTATTTACTCCTAATGATGCGTTTTTTAGTGCTAGTTGGCTACAGAGCAGAAAATACTCAAACGGGTCACCATCAACTTTTTTTCCTTCCAAAACATCAGTACAAATAACTTCAGAACACAAACATCTCGAAAATTAAATTAACCAACTTTTATCCTTTGCTGTCTACAAAGATCCTCCCAGTTGTATAGAAAGGAGGATAGGAAAATACTGCCTAGTAGACCTCTTGGGCAACCTGAACTTCTGTAAAACAATAGCTTCAACAGATGTTTCTTTCATATGATCTGTGCTTGATCTCATAAATAATGTTTCACTACCAGGGGCTTGGCAAAGGGTCAGGAAATGTGTATGATTTAAGGGGAAAATATGGAAACAAAGAAGAATCCCATGATACCCTGAAACAACTGCTACAAATTCCGATGATCAAAATATGGTTTATGTTACAGCAAATAGTCTTTGTTTTAAATGTCTAATTTCCAAAGATACTTACACTTGCAGACAAAGGCGGGCAGCAGTTTGCAATAAAAGCACACCATTTGATTTCGCAGACAATAGGAAAGAAGTCCTAACAAGACAAGACACATACGGATGTCAAAATTCAGATTCTCCCTCACGCCGACCATCGACTCTTTCAAATCAGCTTTTGGAAATCTAGTCTATGACTTCTCCAACCAAACTTTCCTAAGTTTATTTCAATGTTCCATCTAACTTTCTTCTTATCTATTCTGGTAATTCTTCTTTTGATATAAGAAACAACCAGGTGGTTACTCGTGGTGATGCTCCACATGCTGGAAGAGTACCACTGAATTATTTTCTCTAAAAAAATCTCCCTCTCATATATAAAAAAAAGTTATATTCTCCAGCTTTTTAAACTTTTATTCAAGGATCCTCTTCTCTTTCCTGGGATCCCTGCGAGTATTAAAATATGTGTTCTGTTGGACATATGTTAAGAAAATACTTTCTTTTATTTGAAAAAGTTGTGTACAACAAATGTGGTAAAAGAAGTTTAGCAGAAAACTCTAAATTGTGTTCTTCCAATTTAAGTACTGTTAGCTCAAATAATTCTCTTTATCATGATTCAATTCAATTGCATCTTCATTTAGTGTCACTCAGAAAACTGCAATCATTAAAACACAGACTCTCCAGGATCAGATTTCTGGAGGAAAAAAATGTGAACTGATATACAGTGATGCCATGCTTACCTTCGTAAAGGAATACACATGGAATCAATGTGGTCTGTCAAAAAAAGCATAAAATATGAAATCCATGGTCATAATTTGGAAGCATGCCAAGCCCATGAAATAATATCTTACCCATCTTTGTATTGACCATTTGCAATCATAGAACACATGCAGTATAAATTGTAAAGTGAAACAATTTTAAGACCAACAAGAGAGATACAAAGTTATTTTAGTTTGGAATGAAGCAAAATATGCTCCATACTTAAAAGCCACAATATTAATGTAAATGTGTACTGCCATTCCTTTTAAGAGCCACAGAAATGATCATGCCCCATTTCTTTCATAGGACTGCTCTCTCAATTTCATCGTTAATTCCAACTCCTCAAAAGAACCTATGTTTCTCTTAGGTGTCACTCCAAAGCACAATCTATTGCACTTCTAAACTATGAAACATAGTAATTCTTTAGCCATATGGCTTTTAGTAACTGAAATGAGATCCCAGGAGTGAAATACCTTATATTCAAGATCAGTTTCCTTCTCAAACTTAAGGTATAATAAGATTTGAAATTCAACTGATGAAAGTAAATGCAATTGTGAAAAAATGAATTTTTTTCCCTATAAAATAAAACCCCATAGGGATCTCAAACTCAAAATGGGAATTATTGGTTTTCAAAGAATTCACCCATCTATCCACATCTAAGTGAAAAATGGTGCCATGTTAAAAGATGCAAATGCTTGTTAGTTAAATTTGTCATCATATGTCACTGTTTTGTATGTACCATCTGTTTTTTTCCCCCCTCTTATTTTGAATTAAGTTGGAAGGAGCATATTTCGAATGTGGCTGCATTTGACAGGATGTCTCTACTTAAGTTAGCTTTGTTTTTTAGGGTGCTTTTCTATTTAATAATGAATAGATTTCTTCGCTCGATTTAAATAACTCATTTTAAAGAAGGAAAAAAATAATTTCTTCACCGATAATGTTTGATCTTAAAAAACTTTTGCATGGTGGATAAAGATTACTACATTTAATAAGTTTTCCCTTAGGTGGCAATTATTTTAAATCCAGATTTCACTTATTTCTATAAGAGTGTGGTGGTTATTTAGACCATGAATACCTTTAAAGAGATCAAAGGCCTTTAGAAAACTAATGTATGAAGTAGAAATAAACTTTCCTTTTTCAGTGGTTCCGAGAAGATCCTTTTCAAATCAAAGGCAGCAGAGCCCACTACTGGTATAGTTATTGAAACTTGTCTCTAGTCAAATAATTAATTGGATGTCGCTTGAAGCTAAACTTTTACTCGATAAAAGGAAAGTCTCGGAATATATATAACATACATTTTCAGCTAGCTTTCAATTGCAATAAGGCATTGTGGTCTGTTAAAACATCAACATTAGGATGGCTCCATCACATATAGCTTTTTTGGAGACTAATTCTTCTGAACAACTAAGCACTAACTCTGATATCAGTCAGCCGGCTTGCTGGAACAGAGCAAAGAAGGAAACTCTAAATGAAGGGCTAGGAGTTACATGACCACCTCCTAATTCCACGGACTATGTTTTGCCACTGGAGTGATCAGCATGAATGTAATAGACATATACTTACTATTTGTTATTATTCCTTAAAAAAGACAGAAATTTTTCTTACTTTTGGCTTTACATGGAGGGTGCTTTAGTTCCCTGTGGTTGGTGTAAAATTTATCATGATCTAAGTACCTTAAGCCCACAAAAATGTATTCTCTCACAGTTTTGGAGAAATGAAGTCTGAAATAAGCATCACTGACCAAAATCAAGGTGTCAGCAGGACTGTGCTCCCTCCATTGGCTCTAGGGGAGACTCCATTCTCCATCTACTTCAGCTGCTGGTGCCTGCTGCTATTCTTCATCTTGTGACTGCATCACTCTAGTCTCTGCCTCTGTGGTCACAATGACTTCTCCTCTATTGTCTATATATAAATGCCCCTTTACCTGTGACTTATAAGGATACATACAATTGCATTCAGGATGATCCCATATAATCCATGATAATTTTCCTATCTCAAGGTCCCTAATTTAATCACACCTGCAAAAACCCTTTTCTCTAAGAAGGTAAGAGTCACCGGTTCCAAGGATTAGGATATGAAAATCTTTTGGGGATCATTTTCAGTTTACCACAGAGAAATACAATATAACTCTTAAAAATTTATAATGATGACCTGATCTTCATCTGATTTAGGGATCTAAAAAATACCCAAGGTAGAATTTAATTCAGAATTATTATGAGGTGGCACATTTAGATACTTGAGATAAGTAAGTGTAAAACCGCTCTGAGAGAATAAACCATTATACCAGGACTCACAGGGGGAAAAAACCTGAAAGAAAATAAAACACACAAGGAAATAGCATTATAAACAAAAACATATAAGAAGAACAAATATCAAAATCAGACCCACAAATATTTTATATGCAAAACAAAACAATCCCTCAAAAATGTTTCTGTAATTCAGACAAAAAATATTGGTGATTGAGTCTCAGAACCCCAAGACACAATGGATTAGTTACAATAGCTCAACCAAGTCATTTTTTTATCTTTGTAATCACACAAGCATATACTTTTCATGATAGAATTTTGAGCATTGCTCTTAGTTTTACAGTGGGGCACCATTTCATTAGAATTTCTAGACACAGAATAAATATGTTTAATATGACTAAAGAAATAAAAATGAGAATCAAAGTAATAAGAAAGAAAAAACTAAAAAAAAAAAGATAGAGAATTTTTAAAAGGTCATAGAAATTTTAGAAGTGAAAATATATTCTTTGAAACTTAATAGTAAACAGATAAGTTAAATAGCAGGTTAATAGATAAAAATAATAGCTAACACTTAATGAGGATTTACTATATGCCAAACAATCCTCTTAACATTTTATAGTGATCAATTGACTAATTTAATCCTATAACAATCCATGAAGTACATATTATTGTTATTATTTTATAGATAAAATGAGGACAGAGAGACATTTGCTTAAATTGTATAACTACTAGTTAGCAGGACTAAGCTGAAAACCTCAGCTATCTGTCTGCAAAGGCCACTCTCCACTAAAATAGTCTGCCCACTTGATTGGGAACAACTAAAGACAGAAATCCAGAATTGGAAGGCAATCCCTAATAAATTATCCAAAATGTATGAACAAAGAGAGGGAAACCATGAAGGAGAGATGAGAAACAGAGGACAGAGTAAAATGGCTTAATATATATCTGATTGGATTTCCATAAGGAGAGACAAGAGAAAATGCAGGAAAATTATATTCAAATAGAAAGTTTCTGAGAATTTTCTCAAATGGATAAAAGACATCGGTCCATTCATTCAGAAGACATAATTAATTCTAAACAGAAGAAATAAAAGAAACTCACAAATAGATACATGCTAGTAAAAATGTAGAGCACCAATTAATATTACCATTCAAGACTGTGGTGAAAGAAAGACATGTTCAGACAGAAAAAAAAAATGCTTTAAGTGCCTAACAGCAGCAGAAATTTAGCAGAAGAAGTTACAGAGGCAATTATTCTGGGAGACAAAAAATGATCTTAAAAATAGCCCTGAAAAACAAGTAGGAAAGCCAAGTTTTAAAAAATGAAAAATATGTCAGGTAACTTATATAAGCATCAGTTGATAAGTCAGTGATAATAATATTTAATTTGTGGTATTAAACCACTCAAAATAGAGCTGAAATACTGATCAACAACCCTTGAAAACAATAAAAATGAGATAAGGCATTTAAGATGTTCTAATAATGATGGACTATGGTTTTCAAACCAATCCTCCAATTCAGACTATCTGATAATATGTATAATAGAAAACCCCATTTAAAAAATCTGTTTAATTTCATCAGAGAGCTTTCAAAGAAGAAAAGATTTGCAGGTCCATAATTCAGAACAAAGAGAAGTCCAGAGAGGTAAGTATGGCTAAGTATGGAATTTGGAGCCACTTTCCACTCAAGGTAATTTTAAACTCCAAAAGTGATAAACAGGTGCTAAAAAACTGAACTTTTTTGTTTGTTTTGTTTTGTTTATAGATACACAGAGTGGAGATAAAATGGAAATTTAAGAATAGACAAGAAAGAAGGATTCTGGTAAATACCAAGACTTTTGGTAAGGATCCTAAAGCACTGTGCTCCGAGAATAAGAACATAAAATAGTCCTCATATATACTGAGGCCAGTTTCAAATTCTTTCAATATCATATTAGACTATGATGGTCATTATCCTTAGCCTAGCTACTAACCAAAGGCAAAGTCACTCTTTCTGGAGGAATAAATATATTGGCCAGATTTTCAAATTATACGTACTGTTTTCCGATGAAATCAAAAATAGTCTGATATTCAAGAAAGTAAAATTTACTGAAAACCAAGAATAAAAACAGACCTTCAGAATGTCTAGTAAGCATATTCATCAGGTAGGAATTTTTAAATCACATGAGAAAGAGTCCTTGCAAAATAATAGGAGTCATCTAAATTTAATTTTACCACGTATCTTTCAAAATCATTAAGCTTATCAAAGAAAACAAATTAAACCACCTATAAATCACTCTATCAAAAACTGATTGACAGAAAACATTAAAACTTTAATTTTCTTATAATTAAGGATATAAATACCTAAGATAATCACAGTGAAATTTGGCACCTGGGGCAGAGAACAGAGCAGTTTAAGTTGTGCAGAAAATAGATAGCGAAACCTTGAAGATGAAATAACCCTTAATAAACAGAATTCCAACCTAAGAGAAGTGAAAGTCTGAGACCTGGTAGACATAAGACTGATAACAGAGAAATCAAAAGGAAGGCACTGAAAATGTATGGAATCAGAGATTGACATTTCAAGGAAGGAGAATATTTTGGAGGTTTAGTGGATAAAAAAAGAAAAAAAAAAAAAGGAAAAAAATTGATGATTAAGTGCTCTAAGAAACAAAAGAGGATTACAAAATCAGAAGACACACCAAACCCTTCCTTGAAAAAATAAATCAATAAAAGACATTGAACCAAGTGAAGTGAATTTCTTGAAGAACTCAGTAAACCACCAAAAACTCAATGGCATGGCAATATAGAATCACTTCTTACTACTTCTTAGGAAAATATTTTTAAAAATACAAAACAAAATAACCTGGAGGTGATATTTGTACAAAGATGGTATAAGGAAAGAAAACAGAAAACTGGGATAAAAACATTTTGGATAATAAAACCATGCTTGTCTCCTTACTCCCATCCCACTACTACTACTACTACTACTACTACTACTACTACTACTACTACTACTACCACACACACACACACAGAGAAAAAGAAAACACAGGAACACTCTAAAACAACACTCCACTCTTAATTAAATTTTCTTTCCAAAGAAAAATTAATACCAATTTTTTCTCAAAGTCTTCCAAAAATTTGAAGTACTTCCAAACTCATTTTGTAAGGTCAGCATTAACCTAATACAACAACCAGACAAAACACCACAAAAAAAGATAATTATGGGCAAATATTCCTGATAAACATAGATGTAAGAACTCTCAACGAAATATTAAAAAACAATACATTGAAAGAATCACACACCATGAGAGAGTGAAATTTATTCCAGGGATGCAAGGAAGGCTCAACATCTGCAAATCAGTCAACATAATACACCCCATTAACAAAATAAAGAATAAAAATCATATGATCTCTCAGTAGATGAAGAAAAACATATGACAAAATTTAATATCCATTCATAAAACCTCTCAGCAAAGAGGCAATAGGAGGAATGGATCTCAAAATAATAAAAGCCATATATGAAAAGCCTACAACTAATATTTTACTCAATGGTGAAAAGCTATGTTTTTCTTCTAAGATCGGAAATAAGACAAGGATGCCTACTTCCACTACTTTTATTTAACATTGCATTGGAAATCTTAGCCAGAGCAAGTAGGCAAGAAAAATAAATAAAAATATTTAAATTGGAAAGGAAATTGTAAAACTATCACTATTTCTAGATCATCATTCAAGCATGACTTTATATATAGAAAATCCTAAATACCACACACACACACACACACACACACACACAATTGTTAGAATTAATAAATGAGTTCAGTAAAGTTGCAGGATACAAAATCAGTACATAAAATCTGTCACATTTCTTTACACTAACAACACATTATCAGAAACAAATTAAGGAAGAAATCTCATTTATGACTGTATCAGAAAGAACAAAATACCTAGGATTAAATTTAACCAAGAAGGTAAAAGACCTGTACACTGAAAACCATCAGGCATTGATAAAAGAAATTGAAGATACAAATAAATGAAAAGATTATGAATTAGAAGAATATTGAATATTGTTAAAATGGTCATACTATGCAAAGCAACCTACAGATTCAATGACATTTTTCATGAAAATAAATGAAATAATCCTAAAGTTTGTATGGAACTACAAAAGACCCCAAATAGCCAAAGAAAACTTGAGAAAGAACAAAGCTGAGGGTATCATGCACTCTGATTTCAAACTACACTAGAAAGCTATAGTAATCAAAGCAGTACCATATTAGCATAGAAACAAACACATAGATAAATGAAACAGAATAGGGAACCCAGAAATAAATCTATGTACATATGGCTAATTTACAACAAAGGAGGCAAGAATATAGAATGGGGAAAGATATTTTCTTCAATAATTATTGGGAAAACTGGACAGCTACATGTAAAAAAAAAAAACTAGACTATCACATCATACACAAAAACTAAATCAAAATGTATTGAAGACTTGTATGTAAGATGCAAAACCATAAAACTCCTGAAAGAAAACATAGGCAGCAAGTTTCTTGACATCCGTCTCAGCAATAATTTTTTGTATCTGACTCCAAAAGCAAAAACAACAAAAGCAAAAATAAACATGTGGAACTACGTCAAACTAAAAACTTTCTACTGCAAAGGAAATCATCAACAAAATGAAAAAGTAATCTATTGAATGGGAGAAAATATTTGCAAGTCATATATCTAATTAAGGGTTAATATTCGAAATATATGAAGAATTCATGCAACTCAATAGCAATAAATAGACAAAGAAACAAACAAAAAAATCCAATTTAAAAATGAGCAGAGGATATGAATTAACATTTTTCCAAAGAAGACATACAGATGGCCAACAGGCACATGAAAAGATACTTAACATTACTACTAATCAACCCAAAAATGCAAATCAAGACTACAGTGAGCTATTATTTCATCTTCATACCTGCTAGAATGTTATTTGAAGAAGAAGAAGAAGAAGGAGAAGAAGGAGGAGGAGGAGGAGGAGGAGGAGGAGGAGAGGAGGAGGGGAGAGGAGGAGGAGGAGGAGGAGGAGGCGGAGAGGAGGAGGAGAAGAAAGTAGAAAAGAAAGAGAAGAAGAAGAAGAAGAAGAAGAAGAAGAAGAAGAAGAAGAAGAAGAAGAAGAAGAAGAAGAAGAAGAAGAAGAAGAAGAAAGAAAGAAGAAGGAAAAGAAGGAGAAGAAGGAGGAGGAGTAAGAAGAAGAAGAAGAAATAAGTATTGGTGAGGATGTGGAGAAAAGGGAACTTTTGTGCACTGTCAGTAGGAATGCAAATTTGTATAGCCACTATGAAAAACAGTATGAAATTTTCTCAAAAAATTAAGAATAGAACTACCATATGATTCAGCAATCCCACTTCTGGGTATTTAGTCAAAGAAAACAAAGTCACTATCTCAAAAAGATATGTTTATCAGAGCATTATTCATAATAGCCAAGTTTCCAATATAGAAACAACCTAAGTGTCTATCAATTTATGGATGGGCAAAGAAGTTGTGATATGTATGAGTACTATTTTGAGTAGAAAAAAGCAAACAATAAACAAACAAACAAAAAAACAATGAAACCCTGCCATTTGTGACACCATGGATGAAACTCGAAGACATTAGGTTAATTGAAATAAATCAGACAGAAAAAAGACAAATACCATATGACATCTAAAATCTAAAATACACAAAATCTAAAATACAAAAACAAACAAAACCAAACTCATAGATACAGAGGACAGATTAGTGGTTTCCAGAGGGGGGATGGTATAAGTGTAGATAAAATGGGTGAAGGGGCTCAAAATGTACAAACTTCCAACTAAATAAGTCCTGGAGATGTAATGTACAACATGGTGACTACAGTTAATAATAATGTATTGCATATTTGAAAATTGCTAAGAAAATAAATCTTAAGTCTGTCACATGAAAAAAAATTTTTTTAGTTTGTAAATATATATGATGACAGATAGTATAATCTTATTGTGGTGTTTACTTTTCAGTGTATACAAATATTAAATTATTATGCTGTGCACCTGAAACTAATATAATGCTATATTTCAATTATACCTTAATAATAAACAAACAAACAAGTAAACAAAAAAATAAATTTTCTTAAGTGTTGATAGACGTGAACAACATATCATATCATAATTTTTTAATAACAAAAAGAAGCGGACAAAAAGCAGAAAGATTGGAAAGAGTTCACCGAACTCCCGAAAAAGGGACTAAAACAGAAAAAAAAAATGTAACTAAATTGAAGAATAAATTAAAGGAATATAGAGTTGATTCAAAATACAATAAGAGTCATTGTGGAGGTTAATGAAACAGTTAAAACTTATCAAGGAGAATATGATAGATAAGGATGATATGCAAAGAAGATTTAATGAATGTATATTTATAGTTCATAAAGGGAAGAAAAAACTCATAGGAGTAATAATTAGAACTATAACTCTAAATATTTTTACATAAATAAAAGAAAACCTGAAACTACTCATCAGAGATGTTGAATTTATACCTAGAAGACTGACCCAGAATTTTCAACTGTAAGTATAAATATACAAAATAAATGTATAATAAACATTAAAATGAAAGGAATTTAAAAACTAAGAGAACGTTATGCCTAAGTCTATGATCATATATATGAGAAACTAGAGGAGATGGATAATTTTAAAGAGAAACACAATCTACCAAAATTGAACATAGAATATATAGAAGTCTTAAAAAAGTTAATTTATTATAAATATGAAAGTTATAAAAATAACCAAATTACAAAAAAAAGACTAAGCCTAAATGATTTTACAAGGAAATTCTGCCAAACTTTTAAATACCAGAAAACACCAATGCTTCTTGAAGTTCTTCAAAATATAAGAATCACATGTAGCGTTGATAGCTACTAATAAAGATATCATAAAAATAATATAATTACAGGTCAGTTTTATTAGTGAATATATGGATAATTCCTAAATTAAATATTAAAAAGCAAAATCCAATAGTAATTTTAAAAATTCTTTGTGGTCAATTGGGATTTACTCCAGAGATACAAGAATGGTTCAATATCAGAAATTCCATAAGTACAATTTACAATATTAATAGATATGAGAAGATAATATAATGATTTCCTTAGATGCTGAAAAGATCTCTAACAAAATTCAACATACAGTTCCAATTTAAAAAACACACTCAGTAAAACAAAAACTTATGTATACCTTCTTAACACCACATACATCTAATTTTCAGTCCTAAAGCTATCACATTGCTTAATGAATAAACTTTTTTGGCATTCCTATGAAAGCTTTTTTAAAAAGCAAATATTCTCATGTTTTCACTATTTAACATTGTTTTCAAAATAGGTACTTATGCCTGTGATTTATCTTTGATTCCTTTTGTTTAGCAAATTACTGAGTACATAGAGTAGACTTAATATATATTTGTTAAATTAATGATGTGCATAATGAGACAATGTAGTTCTGGAAGAAATGCTTTAATTGACCTTCTATAGAAGCATCATACTATATAACTGGCTCTCTAATCTCCGACATATTATTTCACATCTCTGTTTCTCAGATCCCTCATTGCACAGTAGTTTTATAGTAACTTTTTATAGTAACCGTAGAATACCCATTATATGCAAGGCACTGAGCCAGGTGATATGGATCAAAAGATTAAAATGATCCAGTCCCTGTTCTCAAGGATCTTTCTAGCTAATGGAAGAGAAAAATAAGAAACCGAAACTTGCAATAGATTTATGACATTTACTTTGTTAGGAATGAGTACCCAGTGCTGTGGTTGCAGAGAGAATATATATTTAATAACCAAGAAGACATTGAAATACAAACTGAATCTTAATGGACGAGGAAGAAATAGGCTATCTGACAAGAAAGTAACACAAAAAGAAGACACTGCATATTCAAACACACGAAGGTATGTTAGTGCCAGTGTGGAATGTTTATCAAGCTATAAGTAGTTTTGAGAGACTGGAAAGTGAGGTACGCATGGAGGAAGAGTGAAGGGTGTGCCAGTTTCTACCCTAAACTGGTTTTGGCTGCAGGGAAAGTGCAGAGTTAGTTAGCAGATCTTATGCCTGCCCCCCAGTTGAATTATGATACAGTATTAGCATGAGTATGAAACCTCACCTACAACCTAAAGAGGGTGACAGGAGAGCGGGGTAATTTCTGTTTCTAGGAAAACATTCAAATTGTATTTCTATTCCCTTATAGACAGCGAGGTGGTTTCCAAAAGATCTGAGTCAAAGAGGGGAGATTTTGTGGGAACTATAGGACACACCAGAGTATAGGAGAGAATACAGAGAGAGAGACAAAAAAATCCAAGAACGCTTAAAGCAGAAAAGGTGGACATTGAATCAAGAAGTTTCCAAATTATAGCGAACAGGAACACTATTTTTTTCTACGGATCAGTGAAGTTGCAGCAGGACAGTGAACCAAGTGTCTGGAGCAACTGCCTAGAGTTGAAACCTTTGATGACAAAGGGGCTTTTTCAACTATGGTGTTTAATAGATGAGATATATAAGGTCTCATTTAGGATGAACGCAAGCCACTAATTTATCTGGATGATTTAAGGAAGAAAAGAGCATAAGGGGAGAATAGCTAAAGATATAAATTGCCTCTGTAGTTATGATCCCCAAAATGTATGTTATCATGGACTATTTCACTAATATTTTGCTTCATTTTAGTAAGATTTGTAGTGTCAAAAAGGCAAATGTCTTTGGATGATGTGTGGACTACAGAAAGTCATGTGCATCTTTTAACTCCTATCATAGTAAGAGAAGAAAGTGCAAGTTAGCAACATCTAGCACACTGCCCTTCAGTGGTTGATGACACATTCATGGAATGAAAGGCCATATCAGGGCCAAAGCAGTGATAGTTGTGCCATGATACTCAACATCTCGATGCATTACTTTGAAACAATGGCCATATATGGCTATCCTAGTAGGACGTATTGTCATTTTCCTATGCATAGCTAGTACAATAGAAACATGTGAAATAATAAGATAAGATCCAAACATGGCAGCAATCCAAAACACATCAACATCACTGAGATAGAATCCATTGTTATGTCAGCACAGTTCCCTGAGGAAGCTGTGTCTCCTGAATAGAGGATGTTAAAATCCCATAAAGACATTCTACTAAGGGCTTTATTACTGAGCTAATGATATAGCCATTGGCCTTTTCACATAGAAGTGCAGATTAAGCCCCATTCCATGAAATGTAGAATTCCCAAACATTATCTTCAATCACAGCTTGCAAGTCTATTGAAGCATATATGCCACGTTATTGTGTATTTTGGATACCACAAGAAAACGAAGTAACTTATTTACATAGTAACATATTTCATGTGCAACTTAAAGGTGATTTCACGCAGATCACTATATTTCTAACTCAACATCTCAAACTCATGAGGTTAAATAGAACAAGAAAATCGTGTTTTGGGGATTATTTGCCCAGGGTTAAACAGTTAGAAACTGGTAAAGATTTGACCCAAATCCTTTGACTCTAATTTAATATTCCTTTGATTTATCAAATGTCAGAGAGGTAGAAAAAACATTTATATTTGTAGTGTAAAAATTAAACCAATAAAATCTTCTGCATACTTTAAGTTTTATTCATGACATTAAAATATAATTCTCAGATCATTTGTTTGCCCAATTGACACAAACTGACATTAATTTTCCATTAAAATTAGATTTGAATTTGGAAAATTATATTAACAAAATGAAGAAATTAAGTATAATAGATTTTTCATAACAGATAGAATGTAATAGTTCATTGTTTCAAAATCACCTTAGAAATGTCAGGTATTTTTTATAAGAAAAAAATATTGCAACTAAAAAACTGTCTCTTGAAGACAGATTTTATGTGCAGACTTCTACAGTAGTAGTTTGAATTATCTGTCAGATTCCAGGTACCTCAGAACCAAAAAAAAATAGGGTAAGAATCTTCTTTATAGTAAATGTACTTACTGAATAAAGAAAATCCCAGTCTCAAGGCTCATGCTATTTGACTACGCTACACTTTTTCTCCTTTCTCACACAGGCCCGTCATTGTTATCATCTACTGATCTAGTTCTTCTTCCTTGTTTCTCCCTAGTTTTCTAATTCTTGCCATTTTTCTCAGTGACTTCCACATTCGTATAGATTAACCGTCTAATATATATGTCTCTCAGTTCCTTGACATCACCTCCATTGGAACTCTCTTTCATGTCACCACACGTATACATTCCCTTAGTAAACAACCAATTTTGTCATCACCTGAAATTTAGAGCATCATTGAAACCTTGACATAAAGCAATTCCCTCTCTGATAAGTATCTCTAATCTTCTTCTTTTTTTAACTCACTAAGACAAATCTCACTCATGAGAACTTACCAAAACAGACACCAAAAGACATTAATAGTGGACAACTCATAGCTCGAATTATTGAAAATTTCAGAATTACTAGGGAATATGGATGCACAATATAGTAGAAATTGATGAGAGTTATAATAGAGGAATGTGCTGAGGGCTAAGAGCAGAAGAGAAGGGCCAGTTATCACTGCCCAGCGAGATTGTCAGGAAAAAAATAACATTTGGAATATGTCTTAAATGTTTCAGAAGTCTCTGGAAGGAAAAGACCATTCTCAGCAGAAAAACAAAATTCACACAACAAATACTGGCATTTACAATGTTTCAGCCAGTGATTTATGCTCTGGAAATAGAGTGGTCAACAAGCCATGCAAAGTCTAAAGTTTTCATTTCAGATACTGAGCAAACACAGGAGAAAAATGGTTATGAGTGGTAAGAGAACATGATAGAAAGTTACTGGAGGACTACTTTAGTGCGGGTCTACCCCATTGATAAAGTGCCATTTATGACAAATAACACTGAGCCCTGAGGGAAAGGAATAAGTGGAAAACTTCCATGGCTAGTTCAATAAATTTGTGTAATGAGAGAAATCAGAGCAGATTAGATAGATGGAAAGTTAGGGACTTTAGCTAAATTTAATTCTAAAAAAGGAAAGAGATGCAAAAGAATTTCATTAGTTGTAGTGTATAGTTTGCAATTAAGTGAGAAGGACCTAGAAGCAGAGCAAAGAAGACAGTACAATTGCCCATCCAGTTGAAAAAAGATTAACACCTGAGCCCAGACAGTAGCAGGTACACGGAGAAGATATTTCTCAAGAGAGATGAAGATAGTAGAAATGTTAAGATTTAACACATGAAAATTGATAGATTTAAAGGTAAAAAATTTCGAAGGAATTAATAATGACGACTAAGTTCATAGTGTGAGTATTCCCTGTGAATGATGATGTAAATCACCAAGATCAGAAATTCAAGTACTAGAATAGTATTTGTTTTCAGTGAACAGTGAGTAAGTGAAGAACAGAAGCGTTCTTTAGTTTGAGGCATGTTTATTTTGTGACACTTGCAAGATACAAATCTAAACAAAATAGAAGATTTCAAAATCAGTAATAATGAGGAGAGAAAGTTATACAAAAAATATTTGGGATTGGTAGAATTTAATGTGAATAAATTCAACACTTAATCACCAATCTCAAAATCTTTCAAACATAAATTGAAAAGCTTTATTATACATAGTTCTTTCATTTTAAAGTGAAGGTTCTCTGAAGACATCGCCCTCATCTAAAGCTTCAAGAAAAATTCCCTTCTTGAAATAGAAAATCCTCCAATCAGTCGATATTCTTTTAAAATTAAGAATAATGGATCTAGCAAATAGGCTTTAAACTTGAAAATTCTCAATCTATTTTAATTCTGTTAATCTCCAAAGTGAATTTCATGGGTACTAAATTCTAAACTCAAATTCTAATTTGTTCTCTGATTTGTGACTTACATGTTTGGGTATTCTGCATATAGTAGAGTTACTTCCTTGTGTCAAATACAGAAAATAGAATTCTTATTATTGAGACATACAGGAGAAAAATTAGGTTTCTTTGCTATGGAGAAAAATTGTGCCATTATATAGTTTAATAGAGAGTGAATGACTCCTATTTTCTAATCATGAAAAATCAGAAAATTGTAAAATATATCTGTGAATTTCAAAAATAAAAAAAAATAAACCACTGCATGACAAAATAAAAAAAAAAAGTCACTGGGCTTGGGGTCAAAATACCATATCCAAGTCTCAACACTACCATTTATTAATAGTGAAAATGTAGGCAAGAAATTTAACCATGAGAATTTAGGCAAGAGATTTAATCTCTCTAAACTCCATTCTTTATCTGAAGAATGAGAATAGTGCCTCATTTGTGGGGTTACCATAGTAATTAAATGAAAATGCATGTAAAAAGTAATGTATAAACTATTTAGCATTATACTATGTAAATTATAGTTAAGAATGAACATTTAAACCAAATATTAATTAAGCAGGAGATAAATAATAGAAAAACCTTACTGAAATTAAGATCCAGACATGACTTCAGAACCTCAGAAGATTGGTTCTGTAGCTAGTTGCAGTTTTATTTCTACCCATAACTGTGATTCAATAGCCCTATAAGTAACAGGAAGCTAAAGACAGTTATTTCTTATAGTCTTTCAAGTTAAATGAGGTGCTGAGGAAAAGAAGAATGCGATGAAAAAGAGGATTTTGAAATCAGTCTTATTACCTGAATTATATGAATCAGGACAACTCAAATCAAATAGCTTAAATATCAATTAGTTGAGGAATGTAAGCTGTGATTCCTTGCTTAAAGGTAAGGTAAAGCTCTAAAAGTAGTGGCTCAAAATTGACAACGCAGTAACTTTCTGAAATATCTAATATGCTGAAGCTCATAAGCTACTATTAATTGCTAAAAAAAAAAAAACCAGACAATTGAATCTATAAATAAATGCTTTTCATCCAAGGAAAATAAATGTTGGATTATATTTTGTAATGTCTTGAAAATGATGTGTATTAATATATTGTTTTAAAATGTATTTATCACTAACCAGATGCAATGTTAAAGTTATTTTAAAGAATTAAAAATCTCTGTTTTGGTGGACGAGATGTGATATCTAATACAAAACTGAAAACTAAAAAGAAAGTATTAAATCCTTTAATCTAAGTTGGAAGTTCTCAAATCTAGCTGCCCATTAGAACCACCTGGGGAGCTTTGTGAAACTACCACTTTATGGGCTTCATCCCTAGAGCTTCTGATTTAATATGTGTGGGCAAGACCTGGCCAACAGCAATTTAAAAAGCTCTACAGGTAATTCTAATATAAAAACGATGCTGAGCATCTCTGATCTCAACATAAGATGTATGGCCTTTTCATAGATCCCAGAGCTTTAACACGTTTACACCCTTTAAGCATTACCACCTAAAGTCATTGAATAGACAGAGTGAATTGTGACAAATAATGTTTTCATTTAAAGAGACATAAAATCATGCCATGCCCTAACCACTCTCTATTTCTTGGTTTCACCACACACTGCCTTAACAAACAGAAAGATTAACATCTTCTACTATTCTGTTGAACTTCTGGCCCAATATTGTCATAAACAGTAACTCTACATCAACTTTGTCAAAACCATCCAAATCATAGCCTCCCAATACACAATCTTAGTTCAGAAAGTTAGCACATTTATTTATTTGGAAGTATATTTTGAAGAATATTTACCCTAGAAGACCAATGCAACCCTCCTCAAAGGTATTAGATTTTTGAGGAGTCAAGTTAAAGTTTTTATGGCAGTAATGAACAACTGATTATCTTCCTCATACTTTTCCAGAACTTTTGGTCCTTCTATTAAATACTCTTTAAAACAGAGCACATAATTAGCAGTATATTATGTAAATATTGTTGGTTTTGTCTTTAGGCTATTTTACAACCTCCTTTATATTCTTCATGCAGACATTCTATAGCTCTCCATGGAGATACAAGTCCAGTTCTTTATCCTTTATAGCACATGTTATAAAGCCTATTATCTAAAAACAAGAGCCCTAAACTTTAAGCAAGGCCTACTACATGTGATTGGCTAAACTGCTAAAGAACTCCTGCTGAGAGCAGAGCTAACATACTTTTTACAGTATTAACTAAATTCTAATTTACTAACTACTTACTAATTTAGATTATAAGAGTTATCTTTATTAGAAAATAGTTTATGAAAAAGCTAAATAACTGGCTTGGATTTTATAAAGTTTTAAATTATATCATTATGTTTGCTTAGAAGACAATAAAAAATTTTAAGCATATACATTATTTTAAATAAATATATAGTATGCACAACATAAAATTATATAGTATACATAATATTTAAGACTACCTTATTACTACATTTCATAATATTAAAACCAATGATATCCCACCGAACTTTCTGTAATGATGAGAATAATGAAAACGTTCCATTTTGTATGAACCAATATGGTAGCCTCCTAGACATGTAGCTATGTGGCCACCATATTGAAGTTGGGGAGTTTTATGATATGAAAAACTGACAAGCACATGTGTCATATATACTATATATTTTATTTAAAATAAGATGTCTGAAATTTTTGCATTTTGTGGTTTAAAAGTCATCTAGATTCTTTTGATAATTTTCAGGTATTGTTTTCAAACTATGACTCATGCAAGAAAAATTTAACATGATAATTTAAAGTGCATCTCCTCAAATAATCAATTAAGGGATTTGTGAATAATCTTTATTCTCAATTTGTATAAGTCATAACTATATATTTATTTTAACATTTTTCTGTTCTTTTGAATGCTAAAGACATCCTAATGCACTATAAACCAATTTTGATGAAATATACAACATATTGATAAAATAAAGAAAATCATAAAAGGAATTATCAGTATCTGTATCATTTTTGCACCCCTAATTTACTTATATTTCAAGAACAGTCCTGAACAAATGGTTCACTATTAATATTAATTATTTCATTTAGGACTAACAACAAAACCAATTTAAAACCATATACAATGGTGAAAATTATCATTCTCATTAAAAATGCTTTGATGAGTATTTAACTGATAGATTGACTTATAACTATTGGTTATTCATTCAGAGACATCTCATATGATTCCAATTCAAAGGTGATTTTTTAAATCATTGTTTTCTTTGTTTCTTTTTAAAAATAGAAGTGGCAAAACACAATTCTTAATAAGGCATCCTAGCATTTTTAAGAACCTCTAGATATTCTCTATCCACTGGTTAGGAAGTACAGAAGCATCCTGTATGATTCACTTTGTTTCCTTCCAAAGTCTCTTTAGACATGCTCTGCACTAGAGCATCATCACCAAATGCTGCAGATTAGTATAAGAAGTCATAGATGTCTTCCTTACCAAGACATGCACACCTTAGATACATTCATGGCCACGGCAGCTTTCCAGGAGATCAAAAGTAGTTTTTGGGTATGATCACATCTCCTCGCAATTTTTTTTTTTTTTTTTTTTAGTTTTTATTGATAGTAAATGATTTTTACAGATAAAAGAGACCTAAGGGTGCCCTTATTTTTACAGGTGAATCACTCATGGAACAATTCCAAAATTTATCAGGATCTCGAAACAAATGTAAACAAACAAACAACAAACAAAAACACTATTGCAAATTGTGTTGATGTTATGTTTAAAAACCACCTCATATAATTTGTGAGAAGTGGAATATTTAGCAAGGAAACTTTGAAGTGAGGTTTTTCTGGAAAGATGACAGAAACACTCAGATACAGAGAGATTACATATCCTACATATGGTCACACAATAGGTAGAACATTCAGGATTCAAAACCTGGTAGTTCAGCTCTAGAATCTGTATAATTCACTCACTTTAATGATATTAATACCAATAACGATTATTAATAATACAAAAGCTATTTCTTTAAAATGATAATTAAATATGTAAAATGCATGGGCCCAATTAAGGTAAAAAAGAAGAAAAACAAAAATATACAGTACATGATTGAGACTCCAAGGAGACAATTACAGATGTGAATGAGATAAAGAATTATAAGACTATTTCATGAAACTTTATCATCAACTGTTTGAAAAATAGAGAAAATACTTTATTTAATAGTCAAAAAAGACCAAAATTAATTCAAGAAGTAGACCACGTAAATTGGCCAATTACTCTCGAAAAAGTTAGCAAAGTAATTAACATCTACCATTGAGAAAAGACATTTGAACCAGAGAGTTTCAGAGTTGAATTCCAGCTTTTAAAAAACAGACATAATTTAAACATAAAACTTTTAGATAATCATTAAATGAGAAATATTATTTAATTTATTCTCAATCAGATAACATAGAAAACTCTCTGGTGCATTTTTGAAGCCATCCCTCCCTACCTATAAACAGTGATTACAAAAAAAGATAACAAATAGAATCTTTCACTTATAAACATCAAAATATTTTCTTTTTTTTTCTCCTTTATTACATTCAGATAATTATGTCTATTTTTTTTAAAAAATATTTATTTTGTAGGTAGGCTATGTTATCTATCTTTAAAGATAACACAGGAATTATTAAAATATTTTTATAGAAAGTAGATATCACATCTGAGAAGGGTGAAAATACTGATATACATATAATTGGGGAAAAAGAAAAGTAAAGCCATTTCTATTGAGAGAGAAAAAGAACAAGTGGCTATAGAAATGAGGGGTTTTTTTTTTGGTTTTGCTTTTTTGTAATCATTTGGCCTTTCTCTGCTGGTACATCAGTTGAGAATATCGGGAGGCTGATTTAAAGTTTCTGGTAAATTCTGGATCATGCCTGTAATTAGGTAGCCAATTTTGATTTCCTTTTCCTACCTTCAAACAGTCCTGCATTAAAAGTCTTTCATAAGCCAGGTAATTTTTCTTTGCTTTAAATTCTCCTAAAACTTTTTTCCTATAATCTCAAAGAATTTAAAAATTAGTAGGAAAAATTAGTAGGGAAAAGAACAAAAGCAAAAATATACGGTACATAATTGAGACTCAAAGGAGACTATTTCTACTATTAGAAATCATCTAGCCTACTTAATATGAGAAAAGAGATTCAATATTTAATATATTTGCTAAGAATATATAACTTTCAAGGAGCAAAGCCACAATTAAAACTAAGAAATTCTATTTTCGGATCCAATGCTCTTTCTACTTCCCTGGATTTTTTTATTCTCATGATGACAAGCAAAGAAAGAGACAAAGTACAGTGTAAATGACAAATATAAAATAAGCTAATCTCTCTCTCTATTGGGGTGTGTATGCATGTGTCTACGCTTAAGAAAAACTTTTTGCCTAAAAATAAGGACAGGCGATAGAGCAAAGAAGCAAGTCTTGTTTGGCAGTTTCTTTCTCCCATGCTATGTGAGCTTTTTCTTTTCTGTTTCTAGATAATGTATTGGCTTATATTGACAGTAGCTTCCTCTTCCTTTTGTCTTTCGCTTCAATTATTAAAATTAGTCCTAAATACTGAATGAATATATTGTCTAGATCTAATCCTCAACTTTCAGGGAAATTAAAATTCAGTGCATTTTTGCTCTAATCTCTAAGAAAGAATCGTTGTGTATGATTTTATTATATTTTAGAATGGCTGCTATTTACTGAAAACCACATAAAATCCAGGAAGAATCTTTGAATGTAACTTAATTATCAGCAGTAATCACAAATGGAAAAGAAATGTTTCCGGTTTATTTTGAGAGATCAGTACACTTGCTGCTGATTGCACTCATTGTCTTTGCTTAACTGAACGTGAGCAAACTCATCGCTCCATTTTACGTCATATAGCATCCTTGTTTTAGAGTTACTAATATAATTAATTCTGTTTTCATGATGTCTTAATTTAAATGTTACTCTTGGAACATATATTTTCAACAAATAAAAATTTATGAACTTATGTAAATGATCAAAATAGAGTTATAGGATTTTAATAATGTTTTTCAAATGGATCTGAGGATTAAAATATTACCATTGTATTCCTTCTTTCTCATGCCATCATACCTTATGCAGGATTAAATAAGGTAACTCAATGGTTACTATAACTCATATGCAAAAAATAAAAAAATACATTATTATCCCTAACTTTTGAGTTATTTATATTTTATGAGTTTTTACAAAGTATAGCAAAAAATGAAACACAAAAAAACTTTAAAACTGTGAATATATGCTTGTATAAATTCTTCCCATAGATAAAATCCTAAAAAAAAAAAAAAAAAAAAAAAATCATAAATACTCTACTTTAGTGAATATTCAACTCTCAATGAATGGTTTTTCCTTATTTGGGAAATGTGAATAAAAGTATGTTTTTGTGTGTGCACACACTTACAATGGTTTTTAGGCTGGTCACAGCTGTATTACAAAAACAAGAAGAAAGTAGCTCACACCTTTGTTATAAAATGGTGTTCCATGTATGACTTTTGAAAGTGCCTATGCCGATTTTGTTCCCTAATTCAGTGCAATTTTAACACTGGTCTAAATTCTGGAATTGGAGGTTTATAGGCCCTGTATTACGTATAACTCTTTGACACCAACAACAACAAAAAAGGAGTTCATATATTGGCTTTCATTTCTTTGTAGCACCAGAGTCCTTACCAATTCCGTCTTTGGCTGTGCTGGAGGAATGGGTAAGGGAAGATGTTTGGACAAACCCTGGAGGCATTATCATTTGGCTTCATGTTTTAACATAGGCATTGAAGAATAACCTAAACTGTTAGATTAGCAGAAGATCTATAACTGAGAAGAAAATAAGTATCCTAAAATATTTTCTAAAAACTATATACATTACAAAAGAAACATTATTTTTGAGTTTATTATTTCAGAGATGCAGAGCAATATATATATATATATGTATACAAACAGATATATATGTGTGTGTATAATAAAATAGCATAATATATTGTAGTGTAATAATAACAATAAAAATTAAAATGTGGTGTCAAAATAAGAAGCAGGCAATAAGGAGTTTTCATTCAGATAACACACCTAGAATACGTTGAGTTGTTTATTGCAATCAGAATAAACTATTTTAGGAAAAAATCAGTTGTCATATCATAGATCATGCTCAAATGATTAAATAGTATCAATTATTACACATAAATTTAGATTAAAATTAAAATAAATCGATCAAGGAATTTAGAGGCCATCTTATTTCTCCTCAGTTTTTAAACTAAGCCTTCATCTGTTTGTGGGCTATCTAGAGAGATAATATGGGCAATTTAAAATTTATGAAAATTATATAACCCTGAGTCTTATAAACATCACACTGGAGCACACTTGTATCTCTTTTTTGATGCTCTTTGCTGTATGACCAAAAACACCTGACTTTAACCTTTTCAGCTTCTTTGTTTCCCCACTGTATCTGTTAGATTTTGGTAGTTTCCAGATTATTGAATGCCATGTTTTGATTTGCTAACTATCAGGTAACTGGTATTTTTAGAAAAGAAACAAAAAGAAAATGCAATTTCCTTGAGAAGAAAGTAATAACATAAATTGAGCTTACCCTTTCAGACAAGAAAAGAATAATTGTCTTATTTTTTGAAAACACAAAACCTATTATTGTTAGTATGGGTTGTCATATAACCTTTAGAATCAGGTGTAATATAAATGCATTTCAATAATAAATGACAATTGTTACTATGGTTACAGTATGTTTCTCTGATGAGAGACAGTGTTCTAAATCAATTCTAATAAAGTAGCTTGAGGCTTTAGGACATCATAAGCTACAGAATTCATTAGGACTCCTTCCTCTCCTCGCACTTCCTCATCCTGAACACCATACTCATCTGTTTCCAAAATTCAGGGGACTCTTAATCTGCAAGATAGCTCATAAATATTCTTTTATTTTCATCCTCACTGCTATTTATTTAGTTGAATCTTTGTCATTTCTTACCTAGCCTTTGCAATGGACTCCTAATGGAGTCTGCCTCTCATTGATTTCTTCTCCAAGCTAGCCCTCATATAAGTTAATCATGTCTTTCACTCCTTTTTTTTCAAAATCTCTCACACAGTATTTATAAAAGTATATCAAAGCATAAAAGGTTTTAGCATAGAATTCAAAGCATTTCCTCAGCTCTGTGAATTAACTGATATTATTTTCTTTATTCTCTTATCATGTTCACTCTTGTCACTTTATCGTGATCATACCAGGCAAATCTATGCATCTATGATATTTTGTACACACTTACAAAGCTGAGCATCGCTTTCCTTATCTATATGTCTGATTCTAATCTAGGTTCAATTTAATACCTTCTTTTCCATTAGTTCTCCCTTATATTCAAGAGCATAATTATCATGCATTTCACTGCCCACAATTTATTTACTTTTCACTTGGGTATGAATTTCATCATTCTGTCTTACACTATAGATTATAAATGCTTAAGAATAATTGTTGTTTTGTCCTAATATTTTTGCCTTTCTTTCTTTCAGAATCTAGCATTTTACCTTATATGTGAGATGCAGTACAGTGTATCAAGGTGGTAAAGTACATGGGCTGTGAAATCATATAAATGTGGGTTCAAATCTTGATCTCATATTTTGTAGCATCAGATCTTGAACAAATTATTTAGCTTCTTTAAGCCTCGATGTGTCCCAGTGAAACGGATGTGTTTATAGGGCCTATCTTAAAGGATTCTTATGATGGTTTATTCAACAAATATTTATTGGGACACTTCTTTGGTTGAAGCATAGACCAGGATATATAGTGGAGAAAAAAATAATGGTGCCAACTCCAAGGGTTTGTATGAATATTAAATGATACAATGCATATTATAAGTGCTTTATACTTATGTTGTAAGTGCTAAAAAAATGGATTAGCAATTGATAATGTTGTCGCTATAATGTCTTATTTGTAAATCTTCACTAAATGTTCTTTACAAAACTACTAAATGCTAGAATCTGTGGTTACTCTAAAAGAGAGAGAAGTAAACATGGCTCTTAAATTCCAGAGCTTAATTAACAAGGAAGCAAACTAGTAAGCAAGCAACATGATGCAGAGATAGGTGCTGATGTATTAAGTATTATCAGAACATAGGGAAGGGATATGATTCCATACCAGTGGAGGAGAAGAGGTTAGAGGAAGACAGTTGTGTTAACTCTTTATGGTCTAATAGAATTTTTCTAGATGAAAAAGAGAGAAAGGCAGTCTAGGCAGAGAGAAGAACCTGTGCAGAGGTACGAAGCATGAAAAATAAAGATCTACATGTAGTTGGGTAAAACTAGAAAATATGACCAGGGCAGGGAGGCCCGTGGGAGCTGGATCATGATGAACTCTGAATTCCAGGCCAAGTTTGCACTTGATTTTCAATTAAAAAAAAGAAACTATTGAAAGATTTTAATTAAGTTAGTAACATAAATGGATTTGCATTATTGAAGAATCATTCGCTCTAGTTTTGGTGCGAAGAATAAACTGAGGGAGAAAAGGCTAAAGGCACGAAGAGAAGTCGAGGGAAAATTACAGTAATTCAGGCAGGATAACTGTATCTGAAAGGCTATAATAAATGTTTATTGTGTAAATCAGCAATTTTAACAATTTACATCCTTCATATCCAAGAACAGAATCACTTCTATTATTTTATTATTATTTAGAATTGGCCCACAGTACACTTGTCTATTCTTAAACATTTAGGATGTATCCACTAAGGGCCAGACATTATTCAAATATTACATGGTGATGTGACTAGGTAGAATATAGTTCTAGCTTTTCAGAAGCATATTATTTGAACATTAACCTAACACAAAGGATATAATAAATATTAAAATAATAAATAAATATACACATAATAAATAAATATAATAGATTTTAAAATGCTAGGTGGACTTTGAAATAAACATGGAATGATAAAGAGATCATTTTGACCTGGGGTGCTCAGGGAGGCTTCATGTGGATTGACCATGAGGGAATTTGGCTAGGTAAATTTAACTTAAAAAGAAAAAGCGAATCATTTCATGTTATTCCTTAATTTTTGAAACCGAGAGAATTTTGTCAGGTAGACCATGTAATAGTTGGAATGAAGATTAATATTAAGTAACTGCTGCTACCGTTGGCATTTTTAAGGCAGGTACTACCATAAACTTGGTTGAGTATTTCTTGATCAATCACCTTAGTCTCAAAATACCAATTAGCCCTTGTAGATGTTAATAATATAGGCAATATAGAACAGATGGCCGCATGATCAGAAAACAGCTGCTATTTTCCTGTCACACCGAAAGATGTGAGCAATGTTTCTAAACAAGAGCCCTGCAGAGAAATTGTGGTGATAAAACTTTCTGCTTCAGGTCCATGCCGTGTATCTTCTATCTAAAGCTGCTTAAAGGCATTTACAGGCAGTAAGGGCCATAATGGTGTTGATGATCTCCCCTGTGTGGAGTATTCTGAGATAACAGGCAGGTTACCTTCGGCAGGCCAGCCATCTAACTTTGGGGGATAATCTCTTCAAAGCTCAGGATGAGCTCCTCAGCATCATTCAGTTCTCTGCTTAGGATCTTCAAGAGCTTTAGGAACCAGGCTGGAGAGATACTTAATCTAAATGCACTCCAGTGTTCCACACAAATGGGATCATTGCCATCAACAAAGACAAAAAGAGGATTTTCCTGAGTTTACCTGGGATGGTACCTGCCCTGTACACTGCCTGCTCTGACGTTTTGATTTCCTGCTTACTCTCCTTTCACTCTTCCCATTCCTTACCGTTCCCCCATCTTAATCTTGTGCCAGTAGGAACAAAACAGAGAGAGAATATGTGTCAGCAATAAACTCTACTGATAATGTCAAAAGAATTTACTGTGCATGGATGCCTTCTGAAATATTTTTCTTTATATTTATCTGTGTAGATATTCATATTATTTATTTTGAATCAGTCATATAAATTCATAGACTAAACTTTCAAATGACTATAAAATAACTAATCATTAAGTATCTAAAGTACTGATATAAAACTTCTTGTATGTTTAGATGGTCAAGAACTTTAAGTGTGTACTTTGCAAAAAAGGCAAAGTTTCAAATGCATATATCTAAAACTTGAGCCAAAGCAGCTAATACACCAGCTCAGGGAAAATAAACTTTCTGGAGCCAGCACAGTGGTGTCCAGAGTGAGATCATTTAATGTAAGTTTATACAATTTTAGAAAATTTCACACTGAGGATGGAGGCCAAAGTTTGAGTCACTACTCAAGCAATGGTCCTGGATATGAGAATGGATGAATGGTCCAGAGTAGATCTTGTTTTCATAGTCATGGAAGCTTTCCCACTTCTCTCCCTTCCCTAGCTACCAACAGGCCCTCCACTCTTCAATATGCACAGTAGTTATTTCAGAGATTAGCCAATTACATACCAAACAATTCCATTTTTTACTGGCTCACAGCTAGAGCACATGGAGTTTGGCATGCACATGGACCTGTGTTCCAGGTAATGAAATATGAACGTAAATAATGTGGACTTCTTCCATGCTTGGCCCTTAAAAATCTCCCATGTGTGATCCTCATATTTTTCTCCTTCCAGGTGTTTGGTCTAGACATTCTGATCCAGAGAGCCAAGTACTGAAGATAAAAAACACACAAGATAGAAGAAGCTCAGGTCTCTGAATGACTTCTTTTTATTCTTTGTTAGGGTAACTCTAGCTCAGTTTGGTTCTCCCTCTGAGAATATGACCCTTACTCGAGGAATGGTCCTTAACCCTAAGGTTTGGCCTTCTTGAAGTCCCAACTGAATGCTTGAGTACTCTCCACTCAGTCTTAACCTGTGGTAGCTCCATTCACTTCTCATTCCAGTCAGAACTCTCTGCTGAGGCCTAGCAAGTTTCTTCCGTTCTTGTATAGCCCAGGGCTTGGATGTAAACCTATAGTGAACTAGTGAACAGCCACACAAATATCTACCTCCATCCCCACACCCCACAGAAAACTTCCATTTCTTCCTGCCCTTCCCTGCAAATTTATGTCACTCCAGCAGCCCTGAATTACATCTGCCACTTACATCTCAGTAAAATTTTCACTCTGCCTGGACTCCACCTCATCGCACCAAAATTACTCACTGAATACTCTGAATACTACTGAAGCATGTCAATCTACATGATTCTCTATCTCTGTGTCACTAAAAATAATTCATTCATGTGATTATAATGCTTTCTTTATTTTTATAAAATCTATAATTTTGCAATTTTATATGCATTTATTTTGTCTGAAAGTTACAAGATCACTTGAGAGTGTTTATGATTCACGGAAAAAAAATATTTCTTGTTTTAAACATGGAGAAAGCATGGTATAAACAATACGTTCAGTTGTAAATTATAAAGAAGTTGTTGATCAAAGATGCTTCTCATAAAAGCAGGAACTTTAATGCTATTTCCAGGCATGATTTTATGTTAGCATAATGGGAAAGAAAAGAATAAAGAAAAATTAATATGTAGAATCTTAAAAGTTGATTTTAAAAATCCATGAAAGTGATCATTCTGATTGGAAAAGAGATAAAATATGATTATTGATACAAACATTTTTATTAAGAAATATATTGTCTCCCAGGCACATTTTTACAATGAATGTGTATCACTTACATAATGAAAATGTTTCTTTTAAAAGAAGGTCATACAGTCATATATTGATTATAGAAAACCTTTATAATGAAAACTAGAAGAAAAATAGCTAAGATGTAAAAACACAGTATATTAGATTCCTTGAATAAAATTTTATAAACTTTCTGCAATGATGGGAGGTGTAAATAACTACTTAGTTACTATATGGTAGATATTGAGTAAAAAAATATATTAAATGTATTTATCATATGACAAATAAAAGAAAAACTATGTTGAATATAAATATTTAAATTAACAAGTAAAAAAATTTAGTTGAAATTGTTAAAAATTATCCTAACTTTCATTATTATTTGTCTGCCCTTTCATTCTTACAATAACTTTGGTTCAATTAACTGATAATTTCCCATAGAACTTTTATTCTTATGTTTCAGAAATTAAACAAGATATTGGAACTGAAAAGAGACAGATGAGCAGAGCTTGCATTTTTAGGTGTCTTAAAGATTAGTTTGAGAAAACTCAGCTAAATTGTATACTTTTGATGTCTCAGCTTTAAAGTCAATCCAGGCTCTGAGCTCTGGTCTAAATGCAAGGACATCGGATACCTCCATTTCAAAGCTTTTCATTTCTCGGGATGAGGTGTTCAATTTTTGAAATGTAACATTCCAATTCCCTCATGATCAAATGGTTTTTGAAAAAGAACAGAAGCTTCTGAAACATTGTTATAACCAAAAAGAAAAAAAAAAGGGAAAAATAACTACAAAAGAATAGATTCTTGCTAAACTAAACCTAAACTAAAAGGCAAAGGGACATATTCCAAATTGTTCCACCCAAGGACAAAAACCAACAGAAAAACAGGAAACCCTTCAGCAGGGGTAAAACACTGCAAATAAAAGAAGTGTCCCAAGCTTGTATGTCTAAAAGAGCTAATGGTTATGTAAACTTTTTTAATACAGCTAACCGAATATAAAGAAATAAAACCATTGAGCAATGATAACTGGGCTGAGGGGTGTGAACTGTTAAGACTATAATTATTTTTTTGTTTATGTTAATATGAAAAGGAAATAACTAATTGCAGTTAAAACTCTAAAATTTACAGTAAAAAACAGTGCTATCCATGTATGTATCCATATACATAAATCACACACACACAAATATATATATGTGCTTAATTAAATAGCATAATGTTAATCAGTTCATAGCTCCTTTATGCAGTTGTTCCTTAATCATTCAGTAAATTTTGGCCTTTTATTAACCAGGCACTGAAGATACCATGAAGATGAAACATGCATAATCTCTCACTTATGGTTTCTAACAGTCTATTAGAGGAGATAGATATTTACATAACTCAAATGAAACAATAAAATTTCAGGTAATTAATATGGAGGATAAGCATATTTGTCTCGAAGTGAGAGTTTTCGTGGTTGCAAAAGAAAGTCATTTAAGGAAGTAAACTCTGGATCTGTTGTAACAAGTTCAGTCATTCCTGAGACTGAATCCAAGCATATATTCTAGTGATTAGCTGGTGGTATCACATTTTTCTTGTCAGAGTACTATAACTTTTAATCTCTATATTGAAAAAGATTACAAATGATAGTAAAATTTTATTAATAGAATTTTTAAAGCAGTTTATAAATAAGATCATCCAGTATTCCACATGGGCATATTTTTGAGGATCATTTAGAAAGTTTTTTTTTTATTCTTATAATTCTTTTATGATTCTTAAGAAATGTTAATATCACAGTAGCAAAGAATAGCAGTGTCACATTGTAGAGACCAGCATATGCAGGGTGACTGTCAGACAAAGAATACATAGTAAAAAGCTCGTTTTCTAAATAGTGAAATATGAGTTTCAGAACCAGACCATGGCAGAAAAAGCTCATGAAACAGCAGCTCAGAATTTGCATAAGCAATGATTTCTAGTTTTTAGTTGTGAGCAGGTCCTAAATAATCTATATTTGATAGTCAAAAAGAAAATAAAGTTCATACAAGTCAAACCATAAAACAGCTTCCAGCTTCAATTTCTCCATACTCTTTGCTCTTGAGCTAATCTTGTACAGTCCTGTCTCCTCCAAAGACTAATATCCACCACCATTTCTCCTTTTCTTTACAGATTTTACAGAATGCTCACTCAGTTGTTTAGTAATTATGTGAAAATAAGATTATTGTATTAAAGATGCAAAGGAGCTTAAGGTCAAATTTTAAACAGAATTAATAATTAACAGGTGAATAGCCTCTCACATATTTCAACTCGTGTTGGCGCAGTTCATGAGGATTTGGCTTTCACAGACAAGAGTCTCCTTCCATCCCCACTGGCAGCATCCAATGCATGGTTAGAGTGGTCTTTTCAATCTGGATGTCAACTCCCTTGATGAGTAGTAGGTCAAGACTCTTCTCTAAAAAACTACCTACAGACCAAGTCAGACAGAGTCCCAAATGTCTCTAGACGCTCTAGCAGTGGATCTCAAAGTGTAACCCCAACCAACCAGCAGCATCAGCACCAGCAGAGATCCTGTTAGTAATAAAAATTCTCAGGTTCTACTCTAGACATTAATCAGAAACTCTAAGGGTGGGGTCCAGCAATCTGTGTTTTAACAAACCTTCCAATGATTTTGATTATACACTCAAATTTGAGAAGCACTGCTCTAGGGCCTCAAATTAGTTTCTACCATCTTCGGGCGCAAATTGGCTTACCAGCTCCTCTAACTTCTTTCATAAACTCTTCTAAACCTCAACATTTCTCTAAAAATGTTCATCTCTTCTATAGGCTCATCTTATCAATCTGTTCTTGTATCCATATTCTTTTTGAAAGATCCAAGTTTGCGGGGTACATCTACCACATGGAATCACATTGCTCTGAGGCTTTTTTCTCTACTACAGACTCCTCCTGAGTCCCTTTATAGTAGTGAAGGTAGTGGCACCAAAAGAACCCAAAAATACAATGGCCTCACCTTTGCTGCTATTACTACTGCTGCTGCTACCATAATGATAATTTTTCTTTTACTTAAAAATCTATAGGAATCTTAGGCCATATATAGGATTACCTATTTGCATGGAATACAAATGTGTATGTGTGTGTGTGTGTGTGTGTATTCATGAAATATATATTTTAAATTGAAGATTATTTGTATAAATCCAGCGTTGTTCTGATTGGAATCTGGGGGTACCCAATAGATTGAGAGATGTCTACATGCATTGTAAAACTAATTGTACTAGAATCATCCTAGATATTTCACCACAACAGTCAGTGTTAAATAAAATAAAATAGTCTGGGACTACTTAAGTGGGATTAAATTGGAGAAGGGGATGAGGAAGCCACAGTGATATGTAAGAAAGCACTGAACTAAGATTGGAAATTTTTTTTTAATTACAGTTATAGGAATACGTAAAAGTGTATAAATAAAGTATGTGCATAATTTCACATGAGTATATTTTGTTTAAATTTTACATTCACATACTTAAGATCCATTCTAGTATTTTATTGACATCATGTCCACATACTTGTGGTAGCTAGTGGAAACAAATAACAAATATACATATAAAATCATGTTGCTCTGGGTGAGAAAAGTGTTGAAAATAGAAGAAACCATTTTCAGTTTATTTAAAATGTTCTAATAGAAACATTATTTAATATGCAGTATATACATTTATATATAATTTGAGCCACAATTTAGGCATCTTATTTATTAATGTCCACTAGTTCTAAGATTTTTATTATTTAGATTTAAGTGTATATTAGTATGATTTTTTTCAAAGGAAATTTCCAATCAAGAAATAACCATGGTTATCTGAAAATGTCCTTACTCAAAATAAAGTTTATTATGTAATGAATGGTTACCTATTTGCATGAAATCAATACATGTATTGATATCAAATATTCTTCTTTGATTCATTAACTCCATCGTTCAAAATATCTACAGGGAGTCTAACCCTGTTTTTTTTAATTAGCATTATCTAAAAGTAAACACATTTATTAATTAAAACTTCTCCTATGATTCCTATTTACTGAATCATGTTACTATCTTTTAGATCATGGTTCTGATTTTAACTCAGGTTCACATACCCTACAAAAATTTTCTTTTTTTGCCTCAAAACTGATTTAAGAAAGCCACTTTCCAGGTCCTTAAATTTCATATGCTTTCCAAAAAACTAATCTGCCTGAGAAAGAGCCAGTCCTCAAGTATTTCCTCCCCACTTCCTCTTTCACAACCACATTTCTCCCTGGTTACAATAAAAAGTCTACCCTTATTCAGCTGGCATTTTACTATCATGCAAAGATCTTTAAAGCACCAAACAAAGGAATAACTTTGCACCTCCTTTAATAGAAGCACCATAAAAGCATGCCTCAATAGTTTTCATTAAGATGAAATTCTCCATAAATTTACTTTTTATTTTTATTATCAAAATTTCTTGTTTATTATGCTTTGATCAAATGTATAGTATTAATAACAATACAAAAGAGAGCTTTAAAAAACAGTTTGGATCACAGAAAGTTACTAGAAACAAATTTTCGATCTGAATTTTTAAAAATGAATAGCTGATCCATAAAAACTTGCAAGCATAAAAGGATATTACTTTAGGATAAAAGTGTGTGAAGAAATTTGAAATTGAAATATAAGTTCAAGGAGAAAAACAAAAGGTATAAAACTTTCAACTATTAAAGAATCACTTGGTTTTCTATTGTTTAAATAAAGAGTAGAAATAATAAACCACTTGGTATTTGTATTCCATTTCATGCACTTAAAATAATGCAAATTTTATTTTAAAATCTCGGTATTTAGTGCATTCTGATAGTTACAACCTTTAAAATTATCTAAATGTATAATGAAAATTTTTTATTTAAAATTGATTTAAAATCAACTTTAAATTATGTAAGTAGTTAAGCAATTTTTGACATTATTTTAGAGGGCATACAAAAAACTATTTTGAAGGCCACTTCGCTATGTCATTCTGAATTATTTAGTTTCCAATTTACTAATCATTTGTTTATTTATCTAATCAAAATATATCAAAAAAAACTGATCAGTGTTAGTAATTGGGATAAATGTGAGGATTTGGGAGCATGGGATTGCCTAGAGACAAAATAAGAGTACCGAAAATTGAAGTGTTCATAGTCTAGTGAGAAAAATGGCAAGTAAAGAAATGGTTAATTCATGATAGTGTCATGATGAAGATAAATGCAAGCTCCTGTGGAAACAATATGAAGAATATCAAACACAAGCCATTGCGGGGTGGGCAGTCGGAGGAGACTTCCAGATTTCACAGGTTATATGATGATCTGTTTGCTAAATATTAAACAATTGTCAAAAATTATCCAACTGAAGCATGAGTGTGTGTGTGCCTGTTGCAAGATGATGGAAATAGATCCAACAAAAAAATAAGCTGGAGGTGAATGTGTGTGACAGAATAATTTTGAATATTCAATTGTGGGTTATCATCAGTTCTTCTCCTAGCCTTGTCCCAGCAGCATCTTCCACTCAAAACAGGAAGACTGAGTCACCACACAGAAATTGTTAGGCTGAACTCAGGAAACTTAATACACCAGACTCTTAGCTCCCAAATTCAAATAATCTTGATAACAGTGTTACACAATGGGTTTGAATAAAGATACCATCAAATTGAAAGAGTTGTTTTCTGGTCCACACACCAAAAACAGGAATGTTCTCCAACCTGGGAGGAGAGCATGTTTGGAGAGGAAGTTTCTGGAATTCTATCTCTCCAATGAATTCTTGACACAAAGGCATATTAAGGGAATGCAGAAAGGGTGGTGTAGTGGGTCTGGGGAGAAGAAGTTCCAGAGCAAGCCCTGCACAACTCTCTGACTCCTCCCAGATGAAGTGGGCAGGGATATTGAACTTCCCAATGGCCCAAGTATGATGAAATTAGTAGAGAGAAAAACTCTCTGGGACTTGCCAAAGGCACTACTCAATAAGTCGTGAAGTAAATGGTTTCCTTCAGGAACGTAAGGAGGTTTGACTAGTCCCAGGGACCCAAGGTGGGAGTGGCATGACTATCCCTTGGGAAGCCAGCTTGAAGTCCATTCAGATCCAAATTCACATGTAATGCACCCTCTCTCATGCTCACCCTCCTGCCCCTAGAATATCCCATTGAGGAAAGTGGTCAGAGAAGACATAGGAAACATCCTGATTTTGATCATATTTCAAACCTGAATTGACTGAAAAATGGATGATTTGAACAGAATGACCTGAAAATTGTCTAGATTAAGTTGTCTGACATAGAATTCCAAAGTCAGAAAATCAACCTGAGTTGTTGAAATAAAGAAAGCTATATTTTGCACATCTGAGTTTATAAGTAGGATATATATAACTACCGCACATGAAAAGCCTTGTATGTCAGACTAAGGAGTTTGGGTTTTGTTCTAAAGGCAATGGGAAGCAGATCTGGATTTTATAGATCCAACAGCAGTATGGAGAATGGGTTGGTGAATTAGGGGATGGTGATGTAGAAAACCAGAAGAAGAGAGCTTGGCAAAGAGCCCTTTGACCTAAACATGAAAAGAAATAACAGTATAGGAATAAGCTGTGACAGTGTAGATAGAAAAGAGAGAATTGATATGGGAATGTTTAAATGACAGATGTCTCCTCTCAATTCTGTCCATTGAACCTTAGCAGTTTGGTCACTGGGCAAGATTCTGACCACAATATTACCACTAAGCCACTCCCATTTAAGCCAGATTACTGTTCCTGTGCTGGCCCTGACAGCCTCTGTAAAATGGGGATGATACTAGTACTCACTTGATTAGTCCATTTAAAGCACTTAGCCCAGGGTCAGGAACAAAGAAAACACAAAATAAGTGCTAAAGATTGGTTGTGTGGCAAATTTAACATCTCTTAAATGTGTTTAAATTTTAAATTGTATTTAACACTAAGAATTTTCATTGGCAAAATCTGTCTTATATTAATATATATTTAAACAAGGTGATCTTCATGTTAAAGTCTGTGGTTACAAAAGAGCAAATGGCCACATAATTCACACATTTCTCATTAGTCTTCACTTTGTTTTGGTCATAAACATACTGTTATTTATCTTTCTTGACACTAACTCTAAAACACATTATAGAAAAGCAGAGTGGAAGCTGTCCTTGTATTTTATGTGGTGCTGAGTTCAGATGTAAGCACTCAATTTACAATAATAAAGGCTAGATAAGAAATAATCCAATGGAAAGAACACTCTTGCCAGTTGGGTTATTTCTACTGAGCAGAATGTTTATTTTTTTCATAGAACAAATTAGAAGTTTTCCAGATGGTTTATCTAAAGTATTTTTCTGTCCTCCAGGCAGAGGATAAATTAGAAGCATTGCAAAAAGGTCATTCCCACCTCTCCAAGAAGCACATTTTCATAATTAAAAGAACTAAAGTTCAACCACATATGAAGTGATTTCTATTCAACATATGAGTTATACTTGTATATTTAGGTAATTGTTTAATTTGAGATTTGTAAAAAAACATTTTAAAGCAAATAATCACCTTTCGTGGCCTTTTCTTTGTTAGAAGCACTAATCTTCATCATAACATTAGCAAAAGAAATGCATTATATTAATTTGCCAACAACAATAAAATGAATTTATTATTCAACTGGATAGCTAAAAACATCTAGATGGGCACATGATTTGCTATATAACACATTCTCAGGGTATTATCAGAGAAAAGAGGGGTTTTGTCTCTGGGACAGTATCCTCAGAGTAGGTAAACAATTTATTTCTTGATCTTCTGAGATGATGAAGAAGAAAGAATTTAATATTGAATTTTTCAGGAGAGATTTTATCACCTATCAAATTCAGATAGCTACCTTTGTGCAGTGGAAAATGAATCAGAAAACAAAGCCAAGAATCCAGCAGAAAATCATCTCAATTCTGGGATGGTTTGTAGAATGCCCTTTGGTCTCAACTCTACAGGACTGTGTGCTCCAGAAGTCAGAGAATAGGCTCTCCACCTGCCAGTCAAGCAGAAGTGAAACCTCCATGTGGCCCCAGGTTATGAGGTTCTGCCCTAGTCATGAACATATTGTAAACTTCTGTTCCTGATCATGCTGTTCAGCAAAAAGAGCAGGGAGTTACAGTAATGCCCCCTTATTCATTGGGGATACATTCCAAGACCTCCAGTGCATGCCTGAAACCTCCAATATTACTGAACCCCATATTACTGTGTTTTTTCCTATACATGCATACCCATGATAAAGTTTAATTTAGAAACTAGGCACAGTAAGAGATTAACAACAATAACTAGTAATAAAATAGAATATTTATAACAATATATTGTAATAAAAGCTATGTGGATGTGGACACTTGTTTCAGGGGTTCCCTTGCTACAGTCTTCCTCCAGGCTCAGTGCATCATGCTCCCTTCAGTTGGAACTTGTTTCCAGTTCATGTCTTCTCACAAATTGGATACCTTTCCATCTAAATAAGCACTTATCATGCACTGTGGCTGTAATTCTTGCACATTGAGGTGTGACAGCAAAACTAGCACGGATTTCTTTGTTCTTCTCCACAATTTCATGGATACAAGATTGTTCTTACTGTATACCTTACCAAGCTCAGCATACAATTTTTTTGCTTTCCTTATTAAGTCAAGAACTCTTAGCTTTTCACTTAGAGGAAGAATTTTACTTTCTTTGGCATATCTGAATTGCCAGCATCATGACACTTGTGCTTTGGTGCCATTGTTAATTAAAATAAGGGTGACTTGAACACAAGCACTGTGATACCACAACAGTTGTTTTGGTAACAGTTGTCTACCAAGTGACTAACTGGTTGGTAGCATATATGGCATGGATACGCTGAACAAAGGATGATTCATGTCCCAGGTCAGGTGGAGGGGACGGAACAAGTGTTACTCAGTATGGCATAAAATTTAAAAGTTACAAATTATTTAATTCTGGTATTTTCTATTTAATATTTTCAGATTGGTGTTGACTGTGAGAAACAAAGTATGGAAAGTGAAACTGCAGATAAGAAGGTACCACTGTATTACTCAGTAGTTAGGTAGGCAAAACGGAATGGTTCTAATAGACAGGCATTCTTATTTTCTTGGTGATCATGAGGCAGTTGAAATTTTATATAAAGAGATATTGTAGAGGCACTTATAGAGTCACATTTTTGCTCTTTCCTTGTTTGAAGGGGTCACGTGCACTAGAGGTAAACCTCATTTTTGGACAATAGAGAATTTACTTATGATTTAAAAGGAAACCAGAGTCAGTTGTGATGGAAGATGATTTGGAGTTATTTTACCATCTTCAAATCTCAAATTCAGGAGAGTGAAGACATGGTAACATCATCTGTGGTCCCTAATAACTACAAAACTTGCTCAATGAAATTAAGTTTCTAGTGTAAATCACTATTAATTTATCAATTCATTAAAATGAGAGAAAAGCAGAATTATTTAGTCTATAGTTAGGAAGGACCAGTCATTTCTCATTTTGAAAAGTTTCTCCTCTCTCCCTTCTATGACTACATTTGGCTATTCATTGGACTTCTTTTTATGATTCTTGCTATGTTAAAAAGTAAATAAAGTTATAGTTGTAACATTTAAGACCAAATGATGTAGGGGAAATATAAGGGCTATTATCACATCTCGTAAATAACTCTAAATATAAACTGTAAGTCAATAAAAAGACTCCATAAGCCCCCTTGTAATATTCCAGCTAAGAAGCAATAAAATTGATTCTCTTAGAGTTACTGAGTTCTTTAAGAAAAAGATGTACCTTTTTTTCCTTTACATATGAAAAAGAGTCTCTTCAATGTTTTTCTAACTTACTTGCTTCTTCTTTATCCTCAAAATGAGAGAAATTTGAGTTCCTAGCTTTCTAAATAATTTGGCTTAAACAGATTCAGCCGGTGGTTGTCTTTATGTATGTGGCGGAAAACCATCTCAGGGGCCTTTCTAAATCCAAGCTCTGGACTTTCTGTAGAGGGTGATATGGTCCTATACTCTTACTCAGAAGCCTCCACAGAGTCAGCTCTCACCCTTAAAAAAGGGGATCACCTATTAGTCTCTGTCCAAAAACCTTTTGGAAGAAACCTTCCTTGGGAAGAAACCTGACTTTTTTAATTTTTGGATTACTTACATTTGATTTCAGATGCTCTGGAAGGGTCCAGGGAAAAAGCACTGGAAGGGCAAGTAGGTGCGGCTGCTTTCTCCATGCACTCATAGGACCCCAGCAGCAGCACCACATGCATTTTTTTGCAAGTGATTTTATTTGAAGTAAGTATTCCCCATTTGATAAAACAAACACATTAGCTATTCTACGTTGAAGTCAGAATCGGATAGTTGCCAAATTTGCCTGTGTAATGTACTTTTCATGGTGAGAAAAGAGATCCCAATATCGAAATCATAAGTATTATCTTGTTAGGGTGCAAGATGGGTCATCCTTTTTTTTTTTTTTTTTTTTTTTTACGGAGGTTGCAAGAAAACTGTTATCTGTCTCCACTGCTTTGCAAGTTGGACTTATACAATTTATATATAATAAAAGTTATATACAATTAGGTTTTAAAAGTTCACTTTTAAAAAATGTTAGAAAGGCTCGTGATAATCTGCAAAGCAGAAATTTCTAACAGTTATAGTTTTATCAAGGAGTATAAATGAGGTCCTATACTAATAATTTCATTTTAGAGTATCTCCATCCCCCTTGTTGGAAGCTTTCTAAACATGTAATTAACATTCTCATAGGATAGGATTTAGAAGAAGACTAAAGAAGGTAAAAATAACTGTAAGACTTCCAGAGCGTGTCCTTGAACTTGTTCAGAAGAAGACACATAATACTTGGAATGTTGTTTGTGGATAATTTTGCCAGCAAAAAAATAAGTTTATATTACATGCCACATTTTATAAATGAAACAAACAAAGCCAAGAAAGGTGAACAATTCATTCAGCATCACCCTGTCATTAGAAGAGCAAGCTAGAACCCAGATCTTCAGCTGCCAGTTGAGCTTACTCACTTACTTTTTCTCTCCACGTCAGGACTTATTCCATGTGGACGCTTATAATAGTTTTTCTCATTTTTATGTTCTTTGCTAGCTCAAAGGCTATACACTGGCTTAATTTCACTAAGTACTAATATGTCTATAGCAGTTTGCATACCCCTCACTCTTAGTACACAAGTATGTCCATTTCCCCACACCCTCACAACAGTTGAGATAGCAGAAGCTATACTTGCCTTCTCCAAAGTCCTCCATCCATGGTTTTCCTCGCTAATTTTGTTTATCCTGACAGTGAGCATAGTTCAATTTCTTTTTGCTAGACAAACACTTTTCCAACATCCTTGCTGCTAAGGGCTGGCTGAGTGACATACTTCTGATCAAGGAGGTGCAAGAGGAACTCTTCCAGGAAACATTTCGTTTTCCAATGGAAAGAGGTAGGCATTCAAGAAGACCCTCTTTAAACAGCTCCAATCTCTTTCTTCTTCTGAATGCTGTCATATGATGATTAATGCCTAGAATATCAGCAACTACCTTATCTTCTCGAAGTGAAAAGCCAAAAGAATGGGAAAAGCTGAAGGAGAGAGAACAGTCTCGATGGCATTGCTGAATTTCTGAACCAATCTAGAGCCACCTACCTCTAGAGTCATCATTGTGTAAGATGTTTAGATATTTTGGTTGCTTAAACCAATGCTAGATGGATATTCTGTTATGTATAAAGTAACAAAAAACATTAATAGATATGCTTGCAGTTACATGATTTTCTTCTTAGTCATTCCAGTGGACTTAAAGTGATATCTCGCTTTTTGTATTTCTTTGAATTTCTCTGATATTTAGCAAGGCTGAACATTTTTATCATACCATTGTTAACCATTTAAGTTTTATCTCCTATGAATTTACAACACTGCCTGTTTTTCTATTTGTTGATTCAACATTACCTCAAAAATAAAATATATTATCTGTTAGATATAAAGTTATTTCTATTAATACAAATATTGGTACAGATATATGTAAGTATAAATTTGAGAAATTTATCAAATCTTTTCTTTTTCTTTTTTTGGTCTGCTTAGTCTTTCAAGTATTGATAGTGATGTTAAAACCCTTCGATTATAATTTTTATTTATCTATCTCTTCCTATACATTACTGTCCTTGTTTCTTTACCTATTTTTTTAAATCTATTACTTATATGTTTGATATATCTTATATCAAAAGATGTATTGCTAGGGACATTTGGTTCATTATCATTTTATTTCTTTAACCTATTGTTTTTTTCCAGAATAGAGAAGTCTAAGAAATATTTATTTTAAGATCGAAAATATATTGAGGAAAGATGATCTTCCCACAGTTTTAAGGATCATAATGTGTAGATTTTCATAGCTTTTAAAAAATGATCTATGTATTTCTTTTACTTTTTATAAAATATAATCAATATCATTGATTATATCAATCAATATACGATTGGGGTGGCATCATCTCCCAAGCTAATCAATACATGTGTGGAATATGACAAAGAGATGGAGTCTGAGATTAATTTAAGAGTTAAGTCCAATACCAAAACTATTGCACAGAGAGAGTTTCTAACAATCCACAACACTCCATTGTAACACCTTATATTCATTTCCAAGGACTATATCTTCCTCCACTGTAGTTATCACTATAAAAGAACCTTTCAAGTGCTCTTATCAAGTTTTCTATATGCTTGGTCTGATGGCTTTGAACAATAGTGGCAATTTGTAATATAGCAGTCTCTCTCCTCAATACTCAGAAAAATCAAAGCATACAAAAACTATTTCTCCTGATGCAGTTTAGGATCAAATAAAAGCAAAAAGAGTTTGGTCTAATCTAGGAAGACTACTTTTTACTTCACAAATTTTTAGTAGAAAAATGTTTCTGAGGTTTATTTCTCTATCTATTTTGCTATAAAAAGACACATAAGAAAATATACAAATTGTTTCCACTGCACTATTTTATGGTGTGTTTATTTGTAGACTTTAAAAAATAAATGTTCTTTTCTTTACTAGACTAGGTATTAACCAATATGAGAAATTTAGTTAAAAATCTACTGTAATCAAATATTTGATTTCTATGCCTTCAGAATATGTCTTTAATTCTCCCATACAGAATACTTCAGAATACTTTAAATAACTATAAACTTGGAACATGTGCAAATCATAACAAAAATATTTTCTAAAAATAAGATCAATTTGATTATTAAATGGAATTTCAATAATATTTAAATACCTAAGATTTCAATCATTTTATGGAACTAAATTATTATTGCTTCTCATGAATCTGTTCTTGCTAAAGCTCTAAAGATCTATAAATCATAAACATAATAATCAGTCAATGAAAAATTATTTACTAACAATTACTATTCACTCATCAAGCAATTGAATACCTACCATATGCCAACTAATAAAAAGCTACATGATGCCTCCCTATCCATGGAAAGCTCACACTCTAGTCGGGATACAAGGCATGACATCATATGGTATGAATTAGTTCATTAGTGTAAGAGGGTGATTAATTGATAACACCAATGCTTTCTTCTCAAATTTTGTAATTCCCTTCTGCCTGGTAACCCTTTCCTCAATTTTCTTATCACCACATGGGAGTAACTAGGACTCTCATCAGCATTCTCCTCAGTGAATGGAGGTGACAGGGAGGAAGGGGCTTAGAGTCAAAAAAAAAAAAAAACAAAAAAAAAACTTGACTAAAGATCACCAAAAGTCAAATTTGTGCCATAAATAATGGCCTTGGAAATAATTAATGATGGTATAAGAGTCAGGTTTTTGTTTACCTTGTTCGTTTTTCATCCTAAGTTTGGTAAAACTTCCATGGCATGAAAAGTGAAATGAATACTCTAAAGTCAACAGACCTGAAGGGGTCTTGGGGGCCTGACAAGAGGCTTCAGAGAGGAATGTAGCATGAACCAGCGACAGGAATTAAATGGAAATGTAGACACACAGGGGATATCAATAAGGACAAATGCAAATAACTGCAGACCCTGTTCCTCAGCCCCGCCTCCCAACACTCCTCATACTATACTGGGAAATTCTAATAACTGAGAAAATGGAATATACTAATTTTTTTTTCTTGAGGGAAAATGGGGTTGGGGGTTTAAAACAGAAGCAAAGTTGAGTTATACAAATGTAAGTTTTCTGTACCTCTAAAATTTGTGAATATTTAGAGAGTAAAATGAGAAGAATCTTTCAAAGTGTTTAATATAGTGTTCTCTGCCAAAAATTGTAGTTTCCGAAATTTTACCTTCTTCCAAGTTAGCTTGCTATAGATATGTGAATGCTGGTAAAAGATACGAGACTCAGGTTGGTAATAACAGACCATTTATTACTTACAACAATAACAGTGGTAGAATATCAGCATTTTGGGGACCAGTACTCTGAGCTCCAATTCTCACATGGAAAAGACAACAGGGCCAAATGGCATGAGCAGTGGGATGCATTATAAGAGAGCAAGTCTGAATTTAGGGAACTAGAATCTTTTATAATGAGCATTAACATGACTACCCTTTGCTCTGGGGAAAGATACCATCTTTGTTTTCCAGGGTCGTTCAATATTATTCATCATAAAAAGAGGTGCACGACAAAAGGCAATTAGTTCCTCACTCACAGAATATTTAAAGACCTGACACATTTGTCTGCCAATACCATACCTAGCAAGTACTAAGTAAATATTGGCTATTACTGTAATTATTATTGTTATTAAAAAGTTACTAATGGCATATAACCTACCAACTATGTCAACATTTCCTGGCATATACTATACTAAAAAGTTTTCATTCAGTAAGCATTTTATACAATCAAAATGTCAAATTAAGCAACTCTTTTATGAGTATAATAAAAAGATACTACCAAAATCAGCTAAAAATTTTTTAACTCTATGAAAGTCAAATTTTCCCAGAAGAATTGAAAACATTTATGTGATTTAAGATCTCTCTTTGAACAGAGGAAAAAAGAACTTTAAGAATACTTCACATCGCTTTGATGAGAGGATGATGGTGCTCTACTTATTTTAGAATAATATTATCTCATTACTTTAATTATAATATAGATTTATCAGTCTACATGTACTATCTTTGCTGAACTTGTTGGCAGGATATTTCTCAGTCTAATGATTAAATAAACTACAGGTCAGAATATTTTAGATCATGTATACCACTTTCTGACATGTCAGTGATAACTCTTAAAAGGAAGTAAACTTCTGTGCCTTGTGTATTTTCCTGGATTCTACTATCTCCTTTCAGGAAATAAGACATTCAGGACTATTTCTGTAATAAAATATGAATTTTACTAAATGAAAGAGCCTCTTTTCTTTTTTTTCTTTTTTTGGGCTAACTTAGTTACAACTTTAATATGATCTCTTTAATTCTACCTACCTGCTATTTTGTGCCAGTAGGGTCAACAGTACAGAGTTCAGCACTCTTTGTAATCAATTTGTGTTTTACCCAGAAATCAGTCTGCCTCAGCTTCCATAATAGGTCCAGAAAATACATAAAGAAAACTCAAAAAGGAAGGGTAGTATGGTATTTATATAATTTAAAATCAAAATTAAACTTCTACACTTTTAACAGTTTGTGAAAATGAGAACCTAGAAATTCTGTCCCCAATTTTTTTCAGCTGAATTTCAGCCCCCCTGATAATGTATTTGGTCTTGGATTGAGTAGTTTATCTTATGAAATAATGTTCATGAGAGTAAATATCACTTACATTATCTCTATGGTTCAATGTAAATTAAGATTCCTTATCTTTAAAAAATATTTAGTTTGAATGAAAGAATAAGGGATTTTTTTCCTAAATAATCAATTTCACAGCAGTAAAAATTCTATTTATTCAGGTTGACTAAAGAATAAGTTCCAGTGGTTAATAATACTGTCTTTAAGCAAATATTAGCAAATGTGACATATATATTGACATTTTTCCAATGAAAAGATAATTTAGAGAATGCAATTGAACAATGACAATAATTTTTTTGCCATTATTATTATTATTCCTCAGAATAAGCTTGCAGTCATTCAGGGTCATAATTCATATTAAAGCAAAAAAATCAATAGGACTATGAAAATAGAGGATATAAAAGATTTAGCTAAGTATGTGATCAACATGAAAATATTTTTTTAAATAACTAATGTTTGCTATCTTGATTTCTATTTTGATATTGTTCTATCAATATTAAAGTTCAGAATAAGTTCAGAACATGCAAAAGAGTTTATTTTTGCTTTATTTATTTATTCGTTTTTATTTGGATAAATAAATAGGTATGCATTCATAAATTTAAAAGATTTCCACAAGAAAATATTTGTCTACATACATGATATTAACACTATTTTAAAAAATATCTGCTGGCTAGAGATATTGGTAGAAATTGGAGCTATTATATTAGAAAATATAAATGAATAAACAAACAAACCAATAAATAAATAAAGTAGTATTTGTGACCTAAATAATCCATTATTTTAAAAGATGAGAAGTGTTAGCTCTTTCATCTTCAGTTGAGAACTATATGGTATATTAATATCCATTAATTGATCCACACAAGAATTTCTCAAATTGTGAGAGATATTAAGAAGCACAAGTTATATTTATTTATTTTAAGACTATTTACATGAAACAAATATTGCAGTGTTGTGGACCGAATTGTGTCCCCTCAAAATTCATATGTTGAAACCCTAATCCCAATCCCTTAGAATGTGACTATATTCGGATATAAGATCTTCAAAGAGGTGGTTAAATTTAAATGAAGTCATTAGGATGGGGTCCTAATCTAATATGTTTGATGTTCCTATAAAATACCAGGAACGAAATACCAGGAACGCACACGCAGAATGAAAAGACCACTTGATAACACAGCAAGGTGACTGTCTCCAAGTCAAACAGAGAGGCCTCAGGAGAAACCAAACCTGTCAACACCTTGACCTTGAACTTCTAACCTATGGAATTGCGAGAAATAAATTTCTGTTAAGACATCCGGCCTGTGGCATTTTGTTATGGAAGTCCTAGCAAACTATTACACAGTTTCAAATACTTTTATTACATAATAATCTAAATTTAAGAAATGGTATGATCTTTTAAAGAATATCAGCAAGTAACCTAGGGACAATGTCTTTCACTGTGTTCTTTTCATCTTTTTCCTTTTAAGAAGAATGTATTTTTTTAATATGTTAACTTTTGTTCTGATATAATGTTTAAATATGTCTATAAAGTTTTCACCATTTCTGCTGCAACTGATTTATCTGCTATATAGATTTTGTAATCTACTTTAATCCAATGTCTATGTCTCCTTCTGGTATTTTATCAGTGTAGTTAGTATGCATTTTAAAGTCCTCCTTGGCAATGTCTGTGTGGGAAATGCTGATTTAGCATACGTAAAATGCAGCTGCATTCTCAGCAAAATTCATGCCCTGTAATGTTATGTGAATAAACAATTGACAAATAATGATGGTTAAATATGTCCTGCCCTTTCCCTTTTCTTGTTTTCTGATCAGCCTTGCACACACACTTTCTAAGCAATGCCTTCGAAATAACGGTGTTGATGCAAATGCATCTTAAACTGATTTCCCCAGAATTAAGTACCAATTATTCAAACTAAATGTAATTTAACTCACTTCACCTTTGACAAAGTATTTTATATACTAGAATGCTTCAGGACGTATGTTGACTGTGGTTTCACTCATCTATTGTTTTAAAGACAGATGCCCTACAAAACAATTCATTTGAATGGTCTGAAAGTTTATAAAATCTTCCTTTCTGTTAATCAACAGCAAGTTCATTTTATACTATACTGTACTATACTATACTTATACACATACACAGTGGATATCAATATCTGCGTGCCATATTTCTTTAGCAAGTACGACCTAGATTTACCAGGTTTGGTTATATTTTTCATATTAAATCAATCCTGTTTCAATAGCTGCTAAAAAATAGGGTGGCAATAGAACTACCTTAATCTTAAATGGTTTGGAATTAGTCTCATTGGGAAAACTTTTAAAAAAAATTTTATCCGATATTAATATTTTGTTCTTTAGCCATGTTTGTGTGTGTTTCCATGATGTAAAAAGCCGTAAGTTTCTGATCGGATTAGAAATGTATTCAGATGTCAGCTTCTAATTTGCATCATAGATTTTTGGATACGGTTATATAAACTAAAGGAAACTAGAGTCACTTAAAAATACTATTTACCCCCTAGTGTAACAAGACAACAAAAAATGCAACAAGGTTCGTGCGATTATTTCTACCATATTAAAGAGACTTAGTACCATGGCAAACTTTTCAGATTAACAAAATGTGTTTAGTTGTAAGTAGATCCAAGCTCTACTGATAGTGCCAAACATTTTTGTAATAAGGGTTTCCCTGCATTTCTGCCAGGAAAATCAAAATGTGATCTGATTCACTACACAGCAATTTTAAAAAATGTTGGAACTCTTAGAGAATATTTTTTAGTAAGTTTTTAATCCAAACGAAATCTATAGCTTGTCTAGTGATAAAAAGAAGTGAGGAATTAAAAATATTCCAATTTTCTCTTTGAATAAGTAACAGTAATTGAGTTCTTAGTATGGGCCTGATACATATATTATTTAATCCTCATAGCATATAAAGTAGAACAATTATATGAGAGGTAGTGTCTATTATTATCTCCATGTGGGAAATACAGGGAGTACAGGAGATGTGAAGGAACTGTCTCTCCCAGTACAATGTATATATTGTATATATTGATAAAGATATATATTATATATAAGATATATATATGTATGCTTATATATACATATAAACTGAAGGCTGTATTGTATACAGAGATAAGCAATGAGGGGCTACATTGCAGATAGGAAATGTGAGAATAATACAATGAAAAGCCAATCTGCTTTATATTATTAACACGAACATGGTGACAAAATATTCTTTACAGAAAAAAATTATTTTTTTAAAGTAAGTCCTAATTTATTGCTACAATTATAGTTGATATTTAAATCAGCTTATTTTTTACTACTTACTCTTTAATAAGCATTGTATTTTACATAGTTATTTTAAAGTTGAAAACACTATTCATGTTTGAATGTGAATTAAACCCAAGAGTATTATTATACCGTGAGTAAAAAACATATATTGCTGTGGATAGCCATTCACAGCAGATGTGTTGTTAGTATTTCTCTGAAAGCATTCTTATTCTTTCTCTAGAAAACTAAGATCATGGTTATCTTTCTTTCCATGTTTGTGCTACATAAGTAAATATGTACATACATAGATACATACATGCATATACACATAAGACAAAGTTGGAAATTGGATGGAGGTTTGAGAGCATTTGGTACTATTTTACTATAGAATTTTTACTACCCAAGATGCTTTTGTGACTTTTACCATACTTAGTGATACTGATCCTACTTCTGTCTGCTCCTTTAATTTTTTATGTCACTGGAGATGAAGAGTTTGTCAGTGAAAAGCCACACACACTAATCTATCTATGGTCTGGAATCAATTTCCTCTGATTTTTTTGAGTTACTATATGCACACTTTGCATTTTATTACTCAGCCATTCACTCCAAATTAGAATATAGGATATTTTGAGAATGATCTACATAATCTCCCTTCCCTGAAAACCTTGCCTCCCCATTCACATGATAATAGGGGGAAATTCTCAGAAGACATGTTTGTTCCCCGGGATACTACTTCTTGAGCACATCTGATAGGTTCAGGAAGGGAAGCTGACCCAACTTGGCTAATCAGAGTCCCTTCATCTTAAACTTGTGGTTGGCAATGAGAGATTATATTCTCAGTTGGGAGTAGCTTTAATACAGAAAGAAGGTAAGTAAAATTTGTGGGTAATATGGGGAACTTATTTTCTGCATAGATAGATATCTCAAAGTACACAAAACTGGTCTTTAGGGATATACAGAGATCAAAGCAACAATGTAGGAAGTGTGTGTCGGGGAGAGGGAGGAAGGGTAAGAGGAAGGGAGAGAGAGAGAGACGTGAACAAATATGGAAGAATTTCAGCTTTTCAGCCACCAATTCCGTTGTCTTCTAAGGTCTACAAGGAACTTGTTGTATAACAATAGGCTTTCTATTTCAACTTGGTCAAGTTTTTTTGTTTGCCCCCAAAGACCAAAAAAATAATATAGTTTATTCCTATACACCTACTAAGGTCAAACTTTGCTAAAAAATCAATATGATAATATTAATAAATCCCTTTCAATTTCAAGTTCATAAACAGGCACTTTGCTTCCTATGACTTTACCGATTAACACAAACATTCCCAAAACTGGCTTAAACACATTTACCTATGGAGGAACCATACTGAAAAAAAATCTCTCTCTCTCTCTTTCACACACCCACACACATGAACAATATATATATATGTTTATTATTTGTATATCCATTTGTTATTCCTTTCAAAGTTAGAGTATTTTGTAGAGATAATATGACACTGAAATCTTCCCCAAACTCAAGGTTTATAAAATGATGTTTAAAATATCATTTAAACATCATTAAAGAAATATCATTAAAGAAGACAATTTAGATGATACTAACGAACTTTATTTAACACTTCATGAAGTAAACAATCTCTTTTTGTGCAACTACAAGATGGGTGGGAAGCAGGAAACTTTTATAAAGATAAAGAATAAAAAACATAGTCAACCTTGTTTGGGGTAAGAAGGCCCAGAGTTGCTTCGCATTTGTGGGGTTGACTGACTTAATATGCATTTCTGATCAAGTGGAGCTTTTTCAGGAATATGAACATATCAAAGTTTCAGTTTGTTGATATGGCACCCTGGGCAGGAGCAGCTCCATCTTGAGCCTAGAAGGTTATCTTAATAATGGTCATAGTTCTGTCCCATTTTAGTTCTAATTAAATTTCTTAGCCCTGTCATAAATATGGCATCCGTCATCCTTAGACATTCTTCTTTAATATCTGTAGGTCACACTGAGCATCTCCTGATAGTCAATGACATTGGTTCTCAACTAGAGATGATTTTATTTCTAAGGGGACATTGGTAACATCTTGAGATGTTTTTGTTTGTCACAACCCAAAAAAGGGGGAGCTACTGACATCTCATGAGCATAGACCATACATCTTGCCATGAACGGCATAGCCTCTGCAACAAAATATTATATTCCTAAGTTTAATAATGCCAAGATTAAAAAAAAAACTTTGTCCAGCACCAAGTACTCATCCTAAAATCCAGGAACAGAGTTAGGCTAGCACAGATGTACCATTTGTGACAAGAACAGAGGCAAGATAGCTACTAAGACCCTCATAGATGGGCTGAAGTGAGATAACCACTAGTAAAGTGCTTTGAAAAAATAAAGACCCCAAGGAATGACATAACTAATAATGTGGCATCCATATAGATAGCCTGCAAAGCCACATGACAGACAGGCCTCAAGACATGACTATTACCAGCACTCTTTGACAGAGATTCATGGACCAATTCCAATGGAAACGTAAAGCTTCCCAAATCTTTGTCTTTTCACATGAAAAGAAGTAACCACCAGCAGAGAAGGAAGGCTGTGGGCCATATCTCTAACTTTGCTTTCACGCTAACACTAACAGACTGCAATCCCCATCAGCAGCAGCCTTTTCAAACATGAAAGATCTGTACTATACAAGTGTACTTGGGTATAGCTCAGCTAATAGTCAAGCAGAAAACAACATCCAGGTAGAGGGGAAATTGACTAAAATAGAATTGTATACATTAGCATAACTCATGCATTCCTAAAGTGTAAACTTAAAAAAAATCCTCTACCTAAATACTAATGTCATTGCATGAAAATGTTGCCAGAGCCTGCAGTCTTTGTACTGAACAAATTCTATAATAGTGTCTAAAATTTGAGTACATTATTTCAAAATTTGGTATACTGATTCATGTTAATGACTACAAGTAACTTTAATTCAAACTGATGAACCGTTGGAAATAAAAGGTAATTTAACGGAATTCTAGTCAATAAACATTAATTATTTTTCCTACTTCTGGTAAATTAATGAAAACACACAGAAAATACATCCTACACTATGTCATAATATCACTAACTCATTTTCTTAGCTTTATAAGTGTGTATGACCACAAATAGGCTATAACTCTAAACTAAACTAGATCATTCTTTATAGGCCTTGAATCAGTGATTTTCAAACCTCAGGCCCCAGGGCTATTGTAATGGGTCCGCCAATCTATAAATTTACATAAAGCACTATCTTTGGAATAATATGTCTTTCTTATACTGTTTTTTCTCCATATGCATTTATGCATGTAATCCATAAAATAAATATTTTTATAATTACTTATTTAATACTAACATTTGTAATCAATAAGTGGTAGAAATATAATTATCATCAGCTGAGCACTTTTTTTAAAATTTGAAAATGAGTTCTTATTTTCAAAATGCTAGGAATCACTGTCCAATGCTGGGAGAAATAAATTTCTGTTTTTATATTCCTTGCATTTATATATATATAAAAAGTCAGTTAACCATGGGATATTTCTTCTGATTCCACGTTTGTTCACTGTGGCATTCATAGCACAGCTGTCCAAATCTACCTTGGAATTCATATTTTCCTTCAAGATCAAAGTTTAGTATATTTAGCTGTGGGCTTTGTTGATCCATTCCTCTTGAACTTCGTTTGGGCCCATAATTACATGCCCAATATAGAAAAAATGTCAAAAAAGAAACAGATTTCAATTTCAAGCTTCAGAGGAGTTCTGATAATAAAAATGTGGTGAAAATGATGAAAACTACCTTGAATGATGTACTCTTGTTCTTAGGGACAATGTATAGTACTGTGTGGTGGCTGCGAGAAAGGATACATGTCAATTCTGAGATTAGGCCTTTGCCAAGGAAAGTTGTCACTTTAAAAAAAAGAATAACTCTTTTCGATGCAGAAAAATGTCCAGCCATGCTACTTGCTATGCAAAAACAGTGGGATTGCTTCCTGCATGCCAGAAGCAGGGCAAAAGTACAACACACCCACTGCCGGGGCCCATTAGCATCTTTTGTCATAATACATGGCAAATGGACCAGTAACTACCCACTTCCAATTAGAATGATGATGAGCCAACCTAAAATAGGCAGGTGAGCAGACTAAGTGCCCCTGTGGTTTGCCAATTACCTAAATTATCTGCGGTAGTTTTAGTGCACGGCTACTATGAATACAAATATAAAACACTCTAGTATTCAGGGGAGTTAGGCACTGCTTGGTATCAAAAAGCAGAGAGAAAATAAGAAGGATTTTCAGAAGCTGAGTTCTAGCAATTGTGATAGCCAGTGTCACTCAGACGAAATTCTATCCTGCATTTTGTTTGACAATTCCGTCTCCTCTAGGAAAGGCTCCTGAAACGAGAAAGCATAAATTCTGTGCTCAATGTCACCAATCAATTGCACAAATCATTTCTGTGATTCTCACTAAATGGACATTGGAACGATCTACAGCACTGAATGAAGTTAGTATCAGAATACCTCAACTAAATAAAACTACTTTTACCCCCCTCCCAAAATCATTTGTAGCATTATAATAGATATGGGGAAATAAAAAGAAAGAAAAGGCAAACAGGAGACTTGCAATTCCTGCCATGCCCTCAATGTATAAAGAAAGATCAGAAAAAGAAATCAACAGGGTCCTTTGTTACATTTAGTGACAATCATGAAATCTGAGCAAGAGCCTTGTGAAAAGACTTCATCTGAGAACCTCTACTTTGGAAACAGCCCCTGCTTACATTATCAGCAGAAACTACTTTCAATTTTCCATTGTTCTCACATTTGCAGTTACTAGGAACAATGAAAGAGCTTGACACTGCTTTAAAGGCAATGTAATATTTTCTATTAATAATAAAAAAATGCTAACTTATGTGTTTAACATTTCCCCATCTTTCAGAAAATCACATACATACTTGCCCCTGAATTTGGCATTGGGTATGAGTACATGATCTGATGCCATTTTGTTCATGTTCACTTAAACTTCAAAATAGGCTAGCATATAGTAAATGATTTCAAAAGAAAGGTGCCATGCACGATGGATAATATGTACAGTGGCTGTGCTTAATGTTAATAGCAGCACTCAGGAATCTGAGTTATATTGCTCTGGTACTGAACTATTATGTGATCTTTGACAAGTCACTTAATCTCTCATCATTCTTAACTGTAACTATAGTTTATCTAAATTATAATAGCAGATAATAATACCTTGCTTGGAGTAGTGAGGTAAGACTTGATTAATTGTCATGTGTGAAGCATTAAGGTCTTTGGATAAAATGTATTACTAACATGTAGGGCATTAATATTATTCACTTATTAACAATGTTTTCTTGTGTAATGGTCCAATAAACTATCAGTTTAAGACACATATGGGGACACTGTTAAGGTATAGTAATAGAATGATAAGCATTTTACTGCTCCTTGCATATATTCGTGGTGTACAAACTAATCTACTTTATAGAATATTCAATATAGTTACTAAATTCCACACTGACTGTTTTATTATGCTAATTGATAATCTAGTGTGCTCTAAAGATTAAAGAAAAATGAAATTAAACTGAAAAATCAAAGGGTAACAACTTTATAATGCCTCTTTAATTTAGCAAAATACAATTAAAGTCACACAGTGATAGAATTGACTGTGAATACTAAGATGACTATAATTGACAAAGTAAATGTTACAGAGCCAGGCTGAATAAAAGCTAAGGAAAATGCCAATACAGTTCGGCACCATGGGATATCTTTGTAGGCTCACAAAAATGAACTATAAGACGTCCATAGATGTCACTGAAGAGAATATTCTAAAGAAGGCTATGTCACTGGAAAAGGTTTTTTGAATCAAGTAAAAATGTACACACTTAAAAGTAACACAAAAGTTCTTTATTGTCTTTACTAAAAGAAAAAACATGCTGAGAAAGAATTAGTTTTTACTAAGTCTATCTAAGTTACTTCATATTTGTAGACACATAGGATTCAATCCTGCCTGCTTTAAATAAAAACATATACACAAAACATGCATACGCATGTAATGCTCACACATACGCATACACAAGAAGTCTACAAATAAACAGCTTAAAGATCCAATCGAATTAGTAACTCCAGTGTGCTTCCCTTATAAAACCAATAGGACTGGGCCTCTTCTGTTACATAATTCTATAACCAACATTCTTCACATGATTACAGCCTGACTAGAAAAAGGAGTATACTGAGTCACAGCTGAGAGGATGGTAAATGGGTACAAAGTCTTAAGTCATCAATCACATAAGATCTTTAAAATACTTATAAAATCCCCCTTCTAGGAATTTAGCATTCCTAAGGCTGTATTCTTGCATTCTTAGATTTTTTTTTTTCCACCTAAAAACTCTTTAAGGATAGAGCAACCTTGATGAAGGACAAATTATTTCTGAAGAGTAAGGTTCTAACTTTTTAAAATTAATGCAAATATTATATTTTACTCTATAATATATGCATTTAGACATCAATAAACTCTCCTCTAAATCTTTGAGATAAAATTGACACACTAAGACTTTATGTTGTGTTGCTCCTATATCTGACTATATCCCTCAGCATACCACAAGCAAAGATACAAATATGTTAATAGAAATTAAAAATATATATACACACACATATATGTGTGTGTATATATCTATATATAATATATAGATATATATCATGAAGTAAATAAACAGGGGACAGTGACAGAGGGCAGATAATTGGGAACATATCTTATTTTAAGAGAATGGTACTTTTGAGGAACAGGCTTGTGTGAGAGTAGAAAGAGGCAAGGATAACTGAAAGTTGATTTGAGATGCTTTTCTATAAATGCATATGTTTACTTGTAATTAGCTAATTTATTATAGCATCGTGAGTTCTAAGAATGCATGTTTCACAAAATTGACTGTATCAGCTTTCTCAGTGTGATGGGATTATGGATGATCTTTTAATAAACTTTCTTCTTGGAGTTTTTTTTATAATGTTTGTACTATTTTTATGATTAGAAAAAGGAAAACACTATTAACATTTTTGGCAGAATATATGGTGTTGTTGCTTCTGAAACATTGAAGATTGTTCCAAAAATTCCAAATTTTCACTGATAAAATCTTATGCAATATGTAAAACTTATATAATTAAAATACAAAATATTTATACTTATGAACACTAGAGTCTCAGAAGCACTATGTTTTCTACTTTTGAACAATACATCTGTAGCTGTCATGAGAATCATGAAAAAATTTTTAAAGCAACATGGTGTCTCCTGAATATATCAGTTGGAAATTGTTTCACTTTAAAATGAAATTTCAGGGAGGCTGCTTCCAACTAAAAACAATAAAACACTCTGGATTCAGGACAATACTTTTATAAAGTAGCTGTATATCTTCTGAAACCGAGTGCCAGAAATAGCATAAAAGCATTGATAATGCAAAATTCCTCCTTCACACCTAAATAAATGAAAGTTCATCATGCCTGCCAAGGATATCGAAGGGAAAATGAATTCCTACTCTTCACATAATATTTCTAGAAGGGAAGTATTATTAGCAACAGAAATAATGCAAAAGAGTAGGACAATTGCAGTCAAGATTTGCATGCCAGTCTGTATATATAGGTCTCTGCTCAGGTGAATTTCTTCAGAGCCTCGTCTCCTTTATTAAAGGTAATCATATTTTCCATAATTACCCATTCACTATGGGCCACTCAAACAAACAAACAAACAAAAAACAGCAACTTTTTATAAAGTTGTCAATAGTGGTTTATGCATCAAATATTTTTCCAAAAGTTTAATCTTCCATAATGTATTTTTAAATTTATATTATAAATTTCTGCTAAAGAAAGAAATGTATTTCTCAACACATGGCATTGTACATTTGGTTAAACCAATATTGGGCTTGTGACATTTTTTAAAAATTAGTTGCTTGATTACATTAGCTAGGATATAGTCTGGTTACCATTGTTATTCAGATTAAATGAGAATGCATATAACTTTCTGGGGCTACATCACAGTTCTTTGAAAATATGTAATTAAGTAAAAAGTTAAAGCAGCATTCTTGATATTCTTATCTTCAGTAATGGTAATAGTGACAAAATCAACTTCCTATGAATTCATTTCATTCTCTATTATTTTAATATTAGTTGTAACACTAATTAGAATTTTGTACTGGAAATTGATGAAGAAATTGTGTCATTTTAGTAGTCAGTCAAGTGTATTTTTAAGAGCAAAACATTGCCCAGTAATATTTTCATAAGAGTGTCACAACAATTAAGTGAGATAATCCATGTGATACAGTAACTCACATATACTAAAATTTGATATTGTAGTTAATATTAGAATTCATCTCCGAAATAATGATTTTCTAAAACAGAACACTGCCATCTTTCAGGCGTCAGCAAAACTGCTATTAAAGAGACAGAAATAACAGTTAAATTTTGTAACTACATATATAAGCATAATTTATTTTTTCTTTGCTATATCGCTATTTATTTAGGGTATCTTTTATTTCTAAGTTTATCACAAAGGAAGATAATTAAATTATTAGCTTCTGGATAAATAAATTTAAGACTCTGCCTCCACACATCTGATAATGTTGACTTCATTTAAAATGTTAGTTAAATTTCATATTTGACCTTAATAATGATAAAAAATTCTTTGACTTTCCAGTAATTGTTTTTGAATTTTCTAGAAGTTGAGGCATCAAACATTGTCTTTTAATACACAAGCAATGCTGATTTATTTTCTATCATTAAATAATATACCAGTTACTTAATTTTAAAGTAAAGTAAGCTGTGATATCACAGATATTTGGTCTTTTTGTCTACAGTTCCTAGATTCCTGGTACAGAGTTCCCAAAACTCTTGGAATTCCTAAGTGGTAAAGGTGATAGGAGCCTCTTTTGTTCAATAAGGAGATTCTTGGTGGGTCCAAGATAACTTAAAGATGAGACCAGTAGCCAGAAAGACCAAGTCTTGATTAGAAGCTTGGGACTTTCAGACCCACCCCCTAACATCCAGGTTGAGGAAAGGGACTGAAGATTGAGTTCATCACTGTTAAGGACTGAGATTTGTGTTCCCCTCAAATTCAAAGGTTGAGATCTTCAACATGACAGTATCAGGAGGTGGGGCTTTTGGGGGACAATTAGATTAACACCCATAGGAATGGGATTAGTGCCCCTATAACAAGAGACACTATAAAACTTGCTTCCTCTCTTTGGCTTTCCACCACAGCCAAGATGTGCATCTGCAAACCAGGAAGCAAGCTCTCACCAGACACCAGATCTGCTGGCACCTTGATCTTGGAACTCCCAGTCTCCAGAACTATGTAAATAAATGTTTGTTGTTTAAGCTGCTCAGTCTATGGTAATTTTTATAACAGCCCAAACTGACTACTTATCAATGACCAATTTCATTAATCATGCCCATATAACAAAACTATAAAAATATTAAACGATTGGATTCAGGGAGCTTTTGGGTTGGTGAACACATCCATGTGCTGGGAGGGTGATGAACCTCTACACCATGGGACAGAGTCTCCTCTGCTTGGGACCCTTCTGGACTTGGTCTATGTACCTCTTTGTCAAGCTATTTATCAACATCCTTTATAATAAACTAGTAAGTGTAGGTTAAGTGTTTCCCTGAGTTTTCCGAGCCATTCTAATAAGTTATTGAACTTGAAAGATGGGGAGGGTGATAAGAACCTCCATCTTTGTAGCCCAGGCTACAAAGGGTAACCCGAGAATCTGATCCTTACGACTGGCTTCTGAAGTGAGGGCAGTCTTGTGGGACTGAATTCTTAAGCCTGTGAAATCAGAAGCTAACTCTGAGTAGTTAGCCTCAGAATTCAATTAAATTTTAGGACACCAACTTGGTCCTAGAATTAGTTGATGTCAGGAGGAAAAAATAACCTCTCACAAGACCTTGACTTAATGTCTTATAAATTTATCTAATTGTTTCTCTTAGTTCCAAAAAGATCTTTTTTTTTCCTCATTTTTTTCTTAAAAAAATGTTACTATTTCAAAAGAAAATAACATAAATTTTGTTAATTTTAAAATTATTTGCATTTGTATAGTTTGGAACTGTTTTAAAAGTCTTTCAGAAACAAAAGAACTTAAAATTCTGTAAATCTGTTGTCTAGAATCATGAAAACTTCACTCATTAAAATTCAAACTTTTAACCTGAGATACTGCATCTCTAAGTAGTATTTGTTTTTTCCTCAATCAGGTAATTAATATCTTATATTTTAATTAGTTTAAAATTTTAATTTTTTCCTGAAATGTTAATATTTTTAACATCAGCTTAATAATGTTATTACATAATTTGAATGTTTGTGTATATATACATAAATTTTTGTACATTTGTACAAAGATAAGCAGAATTAACCTTTGAAGTTTTATATACATAGCATTCAGAGGGAAGCCTCTTTTTATTACATGGTATAATTGTAACTATTACATGGTAGCATTCAATGCCTATGGCAACAAAATAATAAGGACAGTAAAAGGCTTATTTGACTGCATATTACTTAATTTATTTTTAGCAATTGTGGAAGCAAATTTCTGTTTGCCAAGAATAGTAATAACATTGTAAACATCTACTTTCTAGTATAGTTAAGTTAGAAATGCATGAGGGGAAAAAACGTTCCTATTAAAAGCAAAAACGAAAAGCAAAAGGCAAGCAAAAAGAAGAAGAAGAAGAAGAAGCAGCAGCAGCAGCAGCAGCAGCAGCAGCAGCAGCAGCAGCAGCTAACAAGCAAGCAAACAAATAAATAGGAGGAAAAGCCTGTGTTAATTTGGGGATGTTACTCAAGCAAATGTCTTAATAGGATTTATAGATTTTTAATAACTTCCTCTTAAAACAAAAGAATGGCAGATTACTTGAAACATTCAAATTATAATTCTATATTTCAGATCTCAGATTAAATGTTATCTTAAATATTACTTAAAAATTAATATTTGAACCTCTTTTCCTTATAACACTACAGTGTTTTTAATAATGATATTATCATTTACAAATACTCAAAAATATTTATTTTAAAATGGATTCTATACCAAAAAGCATGTTTTTTTTCCATTCTAGATGTCCCACAAACTCCAAGTTGATAATGCCCCCTCTGAAATAGGGTTACCACAACTGAACATGATAGTTTGAAAGTTCACTTGGTCTGCAAGACTTCAGTCCGTCCACTCTCTCATGTGACCTTGATCTCATTCTTCACCATAATATTATATTAAATTTCTAGTAGCTGCATCATTTTGTTGAGGTCAATGAAAAACACAAGTCATTTTTACCATAACTAATATTTTGTCAAATTTCTTTCATTTGAGACTGAAGAGAATTGATTTCTTAATTGTATAACTTTGCAATTATCTATAAAGTCTTTATGCTATTGAGATCAATTTATATCTTAATTTTATTATCCATTGTGTTGGACATATTTCCTACTTTTATGTCATCTAAAAAATGAAAAACACATTGTATCCTCATTCAATATTTTTAAAGCCCTGAATTTTATTTATTCCCACTTGAAACTCTCCAAATAACTCTTGAACATTTTATGACTCTGTGAAAAATGTTTCTCTCATATATTTTTTTGTTGTTGAACAGAATAACCAAGGCCATCTGACTCATCAGTAAGGTCTGTCTAAATTAACACCATTTTATAAATCAACAGTTTCTGAATATGAATGTCTATTAATATACCACTAAAAATTAGAGTACGGCTAGGAGGACCTAACTTGTTCTTGATGTATCCATGCCTATTTCTACCAACCACATATGTTATTCTAAGGTTTCACAGATCCTTTGCTCTAAAATGTTAACAAAAATCAATGTTAATTTTTATAGACAGTATTCTCTGGAATTTGTATCTCTATTCATTGTTTTAAAATGAGATAATTCTTAGCCAACTTTTCACCTTCTGGGATGTCTCTTTTTTCCATAATTTCTCCAATATTATAGATAGCGGCTTTGACATGATCTACAAACTGTTTTAGAGCCTTAAGATTAAAGGAATTTTCAGAACTTCGAGGTAAAATAAATAAATAATGTAGATACTGGTAACAGAATTCAGAATGACTGAAAAGTTCTTAGACAGTTGACAGCAGGCCCAGATTCTGGCCTAGGTCAATTCTTTGAAAGTAGAACTATTTGTTGAAATATATGATATTTAGTATATCATGTGTTCACTTTAAATTCATTATTTGTTTTTAGATACCTGTATATGTCTAATAGATGGTAGATGTTTAGTAAGTGTTTGTCGAACAAGTAGAACCTAATTTATCTGAATCTGGAGATAACTCATTGAAACTGTGTAAGTACTCCTTTACTTTCTCTATTTTGGGGCCTTAATACCTCTGCCAGATTTGTCTTACCCTCGATAATAAAGATAACTCCCCTTAATTCAAGAAAGCAAAAAAAATAGGTCATCCAATCGATATAATGTTAAATACTTTCTCTATGCCATCTGTTGTGAAGAGTGAGAAGCTATGTCTTTCAGTGTCTTAGATGAAAGCATATCCAGAGATTGAGCTGGTAATAACCTTTTAGATTTTGAATGAAAAAGTAATAGGCGAATTAAAGTTAGAATTACATCCAAATACTTTACAAAAAATTAATTAAATTGCGGTTGTATAGTACACCTTCACATTTTCCAGCACTTTTGAGGCTAAACTTGGAAAATATCTTTTTCAGTGTTAACAGAATCTGCAAGCTCTCAAGACTTGAGGTTATTAAAGTGAAATGCCTGAGTACAGTTCAAAGTGAAGATGTGAATTTAAAGTGAACACATGATATGCTAAATATCATATATTTCAAATATACTACTCTATGTAGATTTTCCTACTAGTGTAGTTGAACTCCCAAAAAATGATTCAGAGCATGTTAGGCAATGCAGTAGGCAACAGAGAAACAATGATGAGGATTCAGCATTGGGCTTTTAATTGAATCAAGCAAACTAGGAAATATGAGCAAAATAAATATAAATGTGGTAGGAAAAGTATGATGGTTGAAGTGATACACATACACAGAAAAGTGAAAAAAGTTCTGATTCATAGTATTATAGGCAAATATGAGAGTTGAAGAAAATATTGAAATGAGTTTTTAGGGAAAAGTGAAGTTGACTAACTAGAAAGAGATATGAAAGAAGACATTCTAGACTAAAGAGAAAGGAAGAAATAACAACCTATGGTGAGTCTGAGGATTTAATGTGGTTAGGTCACTGGGAGAGAGTGATTTGAAGTGAGTCTATAAGAGTAGACTAAAGACAGGTTATGAAAATTATATAATGCACACTAATGAATTTGAATTATTTTTTTACCTTGTAACCAGCCGAAATCCATAAAATATTTTAATCACTGAAAAGACAATAATATGTAGCATCTATTTAAAAAAATCATCTTAATTCTTATTTCAAGCAATTTCTTTAGGGAAGCAACTGAATGAATGTGGTAGTGCAAGAAAAGAAAGTATTGCATATTTTCTAGTTTTCTTTCCAGACTGAGCAACTTGGTAGAAAAAAAAAAGTTATGAAATTATTTGATACAGAGTGCAGGGAGGAGATAGAATTTGAGGATGAAGTAAAGTTAATTTGATTCAAAGTTTGTAGTAATCATGAAATCTGGAAAAGGAAAAACTCTTGAAAGTTGGATGCCAAATGTTTTGATTTTCAGTTGTAATAGAGTCGCCCTGGTGATGGGAAGGCTATCTGAGAGGGAGGGAAGAGAAAACCTGGCCTTTGATCACTTGATGCCAGAGGGAAATACTTTCTACTGGGATTGTTAGAGCAATCAATAATCTTAGGAGAGATTAGAAAGAGCAGTGACTATTCATGCCCCTGCAAATTGACTTGAGTCCACAGTTGTCACATTGTCCTCTATGCCTCTATACTATAAAACTCAGTAAACTGTACAATATTTCTGGATCCATCTCAAAGATTGTTTTGAGTGTGTGTGTGTGTGGGGGGGGGTATGTACTCAGAACGACTGACTGAAAGCAAAAATGATGACACACCAGAGTCAAGCTTTAAAGGGCGGATTTTAAATAGATTTAAAAGACAATAGATTTAAAAAGATTTAAAAAGTTTTAAATAGGTAGTAAGTCACTATTTAATAGTTATTAAAGACCTGGGTGTGACAAATGAAGTAGGAGACTCTGTCATAGAGGAATAAGACTAAGAGACGAGACAGGCTGGCAGGAGAAATAGATCATTATAAAGCTTACTCTGTTGCTTGGATTTCACATTCGTTTATTAATAGCCGAGCATTATAACCTCAGCTGCACATGGTCAGATATTTGTCCTGTTTATCACCATATCCCAGTGACTAGAAGAGTTCCTGGCTCACTGTATGCCCTCAGTAAATGTTTATCTTAATTGATTAATGCACCATAAAATAAGGATTATGATAACAATTTCAAAGATAAGGAAACAGATGCTAAAAAAAGGTTAAGTAACTTGCTAAGAGTATGTAGCTAAAAAGTGCCAGTTAGGACTCCAGGACTAAGAACACTTGTATAAGATTTGGTATTTCAGTCACACATTTGCCTTTTAAATATCATTCACATATAAACACTTTGAAACCGATATGTAAAAAAAAAACAGGTGTGGTCTTTAAGCATAGTACAGGTCAATTTGTACAGCTGAAACAGGGAGAAATTTTAATTGTCATTCAATCCTCTAAAATGGCAATGCCCTTAAACATAGGGGCTATTAGTAATACAAATATGAGGTCCCCAGGATTGTGAAAAGCCTGCTTAACTAAACAGCAGGTCTCCAGAGGCAAGCTTGCTTCCAGAACTCTTTCTGGCTTGGCTGTCATCCATGTTCATATAAACGGCAAGGCCTGCCAACCCCTAAAGAGCTAAGCATCTACAGCTTGTGACAAAGGTTCTGCAATGAGAAACACTATGTACTGTGTATTCAAACTCTCCCTCTTTTCATGTATTCTGATCACTACATATTAAGTAATCTCTGAGCATTTAAATGGCCTTTTAAATCTGGCCTGGACTAGGTCTGGAAGACACAGATCTTTTTTCACTGGAAATACATAGAGCAAGATACAGTGGTGCTCTAGAATCAACTCTTCAAGTTGAACAAAATGAAAGGTATATTTTCTTGAACTGAAACTTTTCCAGGGCTCAAAGAAATTTTGTCAGCATTTCTGAAAATCTATAGGAAACCAGTTAAATTTATGTTCTATGAAAGTCTCATATTACAAAATGAGTTATAAATTAAACCAAAAATACCAATCACATGTTGTCATCTCCCTTTCTCTTGTTCTCTCATCTATTTGTTTTATTAATATTCTCTTGTTTTAAATGGCACTCAGAATATTTGTATAATACATCTTTCTATGATAAACATTGATTTTTAAAGAAAGAAAAATCAAGTTAAATAAATGATACATGCAATAACATTTTTCTTGTTTACAAAGTTAAGTCAGAGAGATACATTGTTTCTAATATTGATTTATATGGGAATGAAAAATGTCATAGTTTCATATTGGTCCATGAATTCATATTCTAGAATTAAAAATCTAAGGCTAGTCCAAACTGAAAAAGTAAAACTCAATGAAGACTATATAAATAAAACATACTTAGGATTATAATTAATTGCATAGTAAACAATTTAACTGTTTATAAAATACTAAAATCTATTGCTATAATATTTATTTTGCTTTTGTTGTTAAATGCCACCATTAGTGACTTGTTGGGTATTATAAAAGTAGCAATTCTGTAGCCCAGAGGCAAGAAACTTTTTCTCTAAAGGGTCAGACAGTATATATTTTAACTTTTGTGAACCACATATAGTCTCTGCAGTATATTCTTTTTTTCCATTTAAAAAAATATATTTTTAAAAACATTCATAGCTCATGGTCTGGATCTGGCCAGTGGCCTATAGTTTGCCAACTCCTGCTTGCCTGTTTCAGTTTTGTCTCTACAAGGCAAAGCTCAAAATCCTTTGCAGAAACTCTCAACTTGCCTATGTGGAAGAGGAAATGTTTGCTAAGAGGTGAGAAAAATAAAATTTTCCCAATTCCAGTGCTCTTATTTTCCATCACAGTTGCATGCACAATGACTTGTACATTCACAAGTGTAGACAGTTTCAGGGCCTGCTTTGTGCCAATGAAGAGGCTCAGGCTTTCTCAACAATAATCCCATAGAGAGTGAATTCTCAATCATATAAAGACTCGGTTCTAATAATACATGCAAATGAAAGGGGCAGTTTTATAGTGAACTCTGTGTATGTGAATCACACAAAATCCTGGTAGCCTGGTGACCATTCACTTGGCAAACGGTCATTAAGTGTTCTCATATCTCAAGCACTGTGCAATGTCTAGGGGATCCAATGAAGATCAAACCTAGAAGGCCCCTACCCATGTGGCCCTTGAAGTAGAGAGAGAGAGACAGAAATAAACATGTATGCAATGGAGAACATAAACAGGGCTATATGATAATGAATAACAATGTCTGGAGGTGAGAGTCAATTGTTTGTTTGTTTGTGCTTAAATACAATGTTTGTATATTGATTATTGAACTCAAATGTAGCAATTCCTTTCAGGCATACTCAATTCGAGTCAATAATATTCACACAAATTGAGGTCCCCCATGTGAAAATAAAGATATCTCAACACATTCATTGCTTTCATTCTGGGGTGCTAAGTATAAATAGGACAGTCAGGGAAGAGTGCTGATTTACTTATAATATTAAAAGTTACATAAAAAATATCAGCCTCTAATGTGAAAATTATCAAGAAGAAATAACAACTGCCATAAAACTTCAATAACTCTTTCTAATAATCTAATAACCTTCATAATTTTCACAGAGAGGTCTTGGCAGCTTACCTCAGTTGTCAGCAAAAATATAATATCCAATAGATATTATTTTTAAAAATTCCCAAATTTTACCAAAATGTATTATATGCATTTACCAGTGCATTATGAAGTATTAGAAATAGATAAAAACAGTCCTTCAAAATAAATGCAAAATATTCAATATCTCTAATTTCACACCCTGTGTTTTTCACATTTTTGCTAATCCACAAAACAAAATAGCCTGTAGTAGATCTCCTCAATATTTTAAATTACTCGGCTTTCCTAACATTATATTTCATTCCCTTACTATTAGTACATTCAGATCATGCTACTTATTAAAACTGGCATTCATTCTAACTTGATTTTTTTTTACTTTTTATGTCACTAGATTTATTTTAAATATAATCTTAATTAAGTAAAATAACAAGATAAAGCACATAATTTTTCTGCCATAAATGCTGCCTTTGGAACTTAATGGAGTTCTTGAGGTACCAAGTTATATTTCAAGAAAGGCTTGATAAACTTCATAAGAGAAAAGTTGAAGAAAAATCACTAAGATCATTTTTTTAAAAATGTGGCCTTTGCAGAGAAAGCAAAAGAATTAAGACAGTTTGTCAATGAGGAAGACCATCCAGATCTTCTCAAATGCAATGAAGTTTTGAGAAAGAGAGTAAATAGTTTTATTATTCACAAAATTTGGATTATGGCTATATGAAAATGACTGATATAAAATGGAATGGAAGGATAAATTACAAGAACACTAGGAAATCTATCTTAAAGATATTATAAAATAGGCCCTTGTGGCTCATCATTAGATATGAGCATATAATAAAATTCAATTCCTGGATTTTATTTTTAGCGTATTATAGAGATCTTCCCTCTTTCCTTCTTATTTCCATCAGGAGGAATATCTCAGAGTAATTCTTTGTTGTCCCTTCTTATTTGTTTATGTGAGTGGTAAATCTAGGTAAAGAAATTAAGCCTGCTCAGTTTGAGTCCATCAGAATTGTATTCTTCCCTTTTTTGGGGGTGGGGGAGGTACAGTCTATCCTTGAGAAGCAGGCCTCACCTCTCCTCTGTACCTTAGGATCACAGAGAGGCAATGTCCCCACAGGAGGTCTCTTTTGTTCCAACACTGTCTGGGATTGGGTGAGTAAATTGATCTCCCTTAGGGATGAAATATTAGCCAGATTCTTCAATCAGTTCCATCTGTCTACCCCATGCATTTCAATTGGTTCTGAAGTGATAGAACTGTTACTTACTTGTCCCACCAAACCCTAAAGGAAGAGGACACCCCACGAGTTTCAGCATCAGGAAAGGGAGAGGGTCTCAAGACTGATTTTACCTCCAACAACCTACTTTATCATCCCACAAAAGGGCTGCCCCAACTTCTTCAAATTTTATTTTGCCATAACGGTAATGTTTATTTGTTTTTTTCCTAAGGTTCTCTGCATTATTGATATATCAAAGTGACCTAAATTGTATCCATCTAAAAATATTTTATTAAAACTAAAAAGGCATTTTATGTAAGTAAAATATAACTATCATCAACTGGCAACTTACTATGTGCTAGCTACTCTGTGAAACATTTTATATTCACTAGCTCACTTTTATTTTTCACAACAATCCCCTGAGGTATCAGTTTTAACTCCTTCTACAATGAAGAACCCAAGTTTTAGAGATCAACTATCTATACCAAGGTGATATAGCTATTAAAATGTAGATTGAGGGATTCATCTAGGTCGGTGTGGCTTTAAAATTCACGAGGTCGCTTACATCAAAATTTCTTGATATATCTTTCATATACAAGTTAAATAAATTAAAATATTCTGACACTAGTTGCATGATTTGTCCCCCAAAACCCACTGCGATCTTCTTCTATATATTTATTTGTACATACACACACTAATATAGTATAACAATTCAAAGATACATATACTATATATTTTTTAATGTAATATTGATTTTATATATTAAATGAAATATTAGTTATATATTGTTATATGTTAGTTATATATAAATGTATATACATTTTTTTCTTTTTACTTTTCTCTGTCTTCCGTGTTTTTTAAAATCACTATTTAAAACTTTGAAGTATATATCATGACTAACTTCAGACTGAAAACACTGGAAAGTAACTATACCTCATAGTTTACTATGAACATGTTAAAGAATTCACAATTTAGATTTAGATCACAGGAATAAAAAAACAACCGATAGGCAGAAAAACTACTAATACTTTCTCATTGTAATAATTTATCTTCCTAGAGTGTTAAATGACTTCATATATATACTTTTGTTAAAAAAAAAAAAAGAGAGAGAGAGAGAGACCTAAATCCCCAGAATGACTAAATCTAATAAATTGGAGAGGTTATCAACTTCTATTTTTTAGTAAATAATAATTGAATTTCACTTAGTAATTTTTTCAGCTTTGCATTCCAAAGACAATGAAAATATTCCCTTAAGAATTTTAGTATTTCCTAAAGCAGTAAAATGTAATGTTTGAATAATGGCAAGCTTTATGTCCTTGCAAAAAGATAGAGTGATTTAGTTTATACTTCCTTTTATGTTAATTCACTTTGGATTCAAAAGTAATGTGATCTGTAATTAAAATATCTGAAACAAGAAAACACACCATAAAAAACGTTATGAAGCATCGGTCTCCTAAAAATCATTATAGACTTTAAACCACAGATTTGCATTGACCTGCGGAAAGATCCAACATTAAAAAAAACAACAACAACAACAAAACATTTTAACATTGTGCATTGTGTAAAGCAAAATAGAAGAGTGAAATTTGACATTCTGGAGTCCCATTTCAACTCCAACATTTACACTTGAATGACCCCTGGCCAGATAGTGGACCTCTCCTGGTGTCAGTTTCCTCCCCGTTAGCCCACTCCAAACAGTGATTGTGAGGCCATCAATGCAACCTTCCCACAGCATACAAAGAGCGCAACAAATAGTTACTATATAGTAATGAGAATGTGATGTCGTGTTCATATATTTCCAAAGAAATGCTAATAAAATCTCATATTTCCTCCAGATGATACAGAGCAATCAACAGCTTGATTGTTTAAACTAAAAACAACCTTTTCCATAAAAAAAGGATTAACACATTTATGGTCTTCTCTTCATCCTAAGCTTTTACATAGCTCTACTTATTTCTTGTATTATAATGAAAACATTTTATAATATTATTATTTTTTAGATATAATACTATACTTTAAATTTGAAGAAACAAACTTGGAAAGTATTGTTAGGTAGCTAGTCAGACATGAGGGACAAGAGGGAACAAAGGAATAGAGATCCAGCCTAGAGACTGCCCAAAGAACACCTCAATGGTAGTAGAATTCTGGGTATGTACATGCCCACTAGTTATTGCCTAATGTCAATCAGGTGACAATCAAGATGATCTCTCTTGCAATCACCTAGGAATGCCTTTGGAACCGCCCATCGCACCAAATATAAGGCAGACATTCTCTCTTCTGGGTCCTTTTAGCCCTTCAGGGCTCCCCTCCCTTTTACCTTACTGGGCCGTCCTCCCTTATTGGTGGCCTTCTGTGGCCTTTTTGCCCTTTTGTAGCCATTTTTGCACCTTTGTGTTGGTTACAGCGCTATCTCTTTGGGGTATACTTTGAGTTTCACTATCTGCCTCCTTGGGGCATTCTTTGTCTTTATAAAATATTTTTAATAAAATTATTAAATCTCAATGACCTGAAATTCTTCACTGCCTCATTCGAGGAAGAACTGAGGAAAAATACTAACTACACGTCTGCTCCATCATGATCCCTCTCCCTCCCCACTACCGTTGGGGTGACACTGAACTCCGACTGACCCCGAAGGTGACAGTATGTCTAAATGTTCATGTGCTTAATAAATATTTTCAGAGTAATATTTGTTATGATGTGTTTTAAAATGTGGTAAGCAGATCATTGTTGTATAAACAATGGTTATGTTTTTCATAAATCTACCCTAAATAAGGAATCTTTTATGGGCTAGTGTGAAAGATTTTGGACTTTCGGGACAATAATAAGTATATGTAAATACACACACACACACACATATGCATATATGTATATATGTATGTATGTATGTATGTATGTATATAATGACACACACCTCAGGAGAAAACATTTTTAATGCATAGTCATCGTTGACCCGATTATAAAAAATGGTGTCAAAATTTCAATAAGGAAATTTAAAGACCAATATTAGAAGGCAATATTGAACCATTATATCTCATTTCCTAGTATATAGGTTGTCTGATTTTACCCAGAAGGTGGTATCTGGGATTCTAAATCTATTTAGAACACCTACCAGGCACACTTATGTCTTTAATAAGTAAACAGTCTGTTGTGATCCCTGTAATTTTTCTGATCTGAGAAAAAAAAATAAGATAATAATATCTTACATTAGATCAGGATACAGAGGCATTTCAGAAACATGCACTGTTTTGTACAAGATCTACATGTGAAAAATCATTTAAATGTCTTTTGAAAGTGATCAATTGCAGTATTCTACTATGAGTAGACTACATTTTGAATTTTGTTTTGTTTCTTTGTTTTCTACACTTCCTTTTAACCTTGTCTTCCAATTAGCCAAAAAATAGATACCTAGCATATTTTGAGGTACATACTTTATGATAAAACAGAGATATCATAAATATCACATATTTATAGTGTTTTATTTTTCCTTTTGTTATTTATAAAATAATGTTTTTTTTCTGTTATTTGCACAAATTGAAGCAAACACAATCATGGCCCCTTTGGGCAAAAGTTCATCTAATTTATTAAGTAACATTCTCTTAGAAAGTACTGACTTTCTCAAATACTCGGTTAATTAATATTATAATCATATTTGGTGTGTCCCCTGCTGTGCATCAATTCTCAGAGTGATAGTGAAATCTTTTGTAGGATTGGGAGTGATCTATGAAATGCTTTCTCTGCTCCAGTGCTACCCACCAAGAGGGAACACAATAGGTACTTAATGATCAGAGAGATCGTAATGAAGTTAAATCCAAGTTACTCTTAATCTTTAACATTTGATTTGTGTGTGCACAGGACTGCAGGAAACGGATGCTGGAAAATGACCAGAAGTGGATCATTTTGCAGAAAGGTCTTAATGCTAGAGGAGAAAAGACATGATCTATGCAGTCGGATACACAGGAACGCCATTGTCTGCTTTGCCAATCATTACCTACTTATTAGACATATTACTGCATGCAGCCAGCTTGCACTTTAGCTTCATCACCTATCAAGTAGAGATAATTATTCTTACTGCGTAGCATTCTCAGAAAGATTAAATTTCATATATGTGTAAAATTCATAGCTCATAAAACTTTTGGTTCATCATTGTCTTTTCATAAATGTAGTGTCATTCATTCTTTCTTCCCCTTCTTCATGTAAATTAAACTCAGCAGTTATTTACTGAGCCCATTGTACAACATAGCAGGCATTAAGGGACACTGCCTCCAGGTATCTCAAAACCTAGTGAGGGAGATACCCACACAGCTCATTAACCCACATACACAAGCAAATGAGGGCACTCAGCCAACAGCTCTTTTTTGTTGATTGTGTCATCATCCTTCTATTCCCTTTCTTCCCACAAACTGAACCCTACCTGACCATCAGTCATCAGACCCCATCAGATCTACCTCTTTAATATCTTTTGCATCAATTTCTCTTCGTGTCCCTCCCTTTCTGGCCACTATTTCATTCTTTTCATATTTCTACTGGCCACTGATCTAATTTAGGCTTCTATTGACTTAATCATCGCAAGGGTTTCTTAACAGGTTTTTCTGCCTCCACATTTTCTAATTTATACTTTGCACTACTTCGGTTATTATCATGACAACAAATTTTATCTCCTTTCCCTACTTACTAAAACTTTTGACTTTCCCATGCAAAATAAAGCCCATCTGTTTAAATCAATAAAGACCTTGACCTCTTCCTACAACTCTTCTTCTAGCCAGCCAACCTATTCCAGGTCATAAAGAAAATAAATGTTCCTTAAGCATGACTTGCATTCTTTTACTTTGCCTCCATTTCTCAAGTTAGCACTACCTTTAATGACATAGTTCTTCCTTGTTACTAAATATATTCTTGTCAAATCTCGTCAAAACTTTGTGATGCTGAGCTGCGTTGTTGACATGAATTTTTCTTTCCTCTTTTCATATTTATATTATGACCACCTTAAATATGAACTGTCTTAGAAATGCATATGCATATACTCTATATATCTCCTGCACTAGAATGTAAAATCCTGAAAAGAAGTGAATATCAGACCCAACTGTGGATTTCCTCAGGCCTTAGAATAATGCTTTGCTGTTGTCAGAGAGGATTAAAAAGAGAGACTCTCAAATAAACTGGGTTTAACATCACTTGGGCAAACTTTCATTAATCTATCTTGCATTTTTCTCTTATATACTTAGATATTACCTTTTCCAACTCTGGAACATAGTTACCTAACCTTTGACTAGTGCAATTCAATCTCATACTCCCATACACATTTTAACAGTTTTCTTTTATGAGTGGAGTATATAGTTAGTCACCTCCCTATATTGTCTATAGAAGAATCATGTAATGTCATTTGCCCAAACCCGCCTTTATGAAATCCTGAACTCATAGTAGAAATTTCACATACTGATTAAATGAACTGACCACAGACTATACCAGATGTGCACAAGACGAAGATAATATTACCAGCTGGAATTCATAAAAAAATCACCTACAATTTGGGTGTTCCATTTATCTATTGATGCACAACAAATCTTAGCATTGACTTAAAAAAATGATAACACTTATTTTACTCACAAATCAGGACTCTATTTTTCTCGCACATTTTTGCTTAACATAAACTGATTTAACTTAAAGACTAAATTTCCAGTTAACCATCCATATAAATGGATGGTTAACTGGAAATTTATCTGAGGCTGTTGTCAGAGCACCAATAGATGTCTTGTTCAAGTGACTTCCAAGCAGCATGGTGGCTGGATTCTAAGGACAGGCATTCCAAAAAGAAGAGGTGGAAACAAAAGTGTCTTTTATGATCACTTCAGAAGTCACACAGCCTCATTTCTGCTGTAGTAACAGCCCCACTCAGATTAAAGGAAGAAAGTACACAGATCCCATCTCTTGGTGGAGAAATGTCAACATTATATTTTAAAAAGATATATGAATGGGAGAAATTGATGTCCAATGTCTGGAAAACACAATCTGTCATATTAAGCTTGAAGATGACATCTACAGGCATAAACCTCCTGTCTCCTGATAATGTTCTGCACTGCATATTACAAGACGTGTGTTGTTATGATAATGGCAGAGAGGAGTTAGGATTATTAAAGACATTGCTCTATAGAGTAGAGTTTACTCCCTAGAGTTGGAATTAAGACATTTTATAGCTAACTACAAATATTCTCAAGGTCTAGGACACTTGTTTAAAGATTCAGATTCCTGGAATCCAAAGATTTAAAATCAGTAGGTCTGACTTAGTGACTATGTGACAAACACCCTCAGTGCCTCTAAGGTAGTTGATTTAAGATCCACACTTTGAGAAACTCTGACTACTTCTATAATTTCAGCACATACTGTATGATGAAAATAATAATTTGTATGAGTTTTTTTAATACACAACTAGTGTTTCGGAGGGGTGTACAGGGCAGGGGAAATGGTCATCTTGAATGGCAAGCAGTGTAACCAGCTGTGCTGATGTTTTATTTTCTTAGCCTTACTGTCTTGGTCTTTAGAAGTAGTTACTGGTATTTGCCAAATGAGATATGGGATATGGGACATAATAGTTGTTGAATCTCCGTATATATTTCATTTTAAACTCTAACCCAATTCTGTATGCATTTTTCATAAAAGAAAGCTAAAATTTAGAGAGAAGAAACTACACACAGTCAGAAAACTAAGCAGAGGCAGGACCAGGATTCGAAGTTTCTCTGACTCCAAAGATATTGGCTTTTTGTCTACTATACTTAATTAGTATAAAATCAAAAGTTGGGTTTATATTCTCCATCACTTATGTGAATAATTTACTTAACATCAGATATCCTGCAAGGACCATGAAAGGCTTTTCACTCCCACTGGACTAAAAAGTCTTTGATAATGCTTGCCATAAATAGGTTTCATCCTGAAGTCATCTTGTCTCTGCAATGCAGCACTGAACACAGAGGTTTGACCAATTACTCTTTGAAATGCTTTACAAGATAAAACACTCCTCTTTCTGAAAAGGATTGACACCACTTTTAGGTAACCCTGTTCCCACAGCTGAAGATGAATCAAGTTGACCTGCTGTCTGGGCAAGAATATAAGTTTCTCTCTTAAACTTTCTCAATTCAGTAACCACTTTTCCTTCTTAAGTTTTTATTTGACTTTAGCACACAACATAGACTATCTGTACTGCAGGAATCTGTAAGAATTCAGTCATGAGTTAACTGCCACCCAACACAGACCAAAGGCTCTCATAAACCATATGATGTAGGAGGCAGTACAATGGGCATGTTAACTGTCCCTTCTCCTATTCTCCGGGCACTATCCTCACTATCAAGTTTAATCATCAGAAAGTGGAATACCTTGACCACTGCCTCTTATCCCCTGCAGAAAGGCCATCACCGAGCACAATTTAATGTTATGTTCTCAGCCTGTAAAGTAAATCAATACCAGAACCGTCCATTTGAACAGTATTTCTGTTTCTTGCGGACATTGTCTATTATGTTATTCAGCACCACTTATATAAGGAACCACATGATAAGTTTCTCCCAAAATTTGGTCCCAGAAAAAAATTTGTTTCTCTAGATGAATGTGCTTATTTTCTTCTGTCAAACAAAAAAGAAAAAGAAAAAAAGAAAAGAAAATGTGTAAACCAATGTGTTTATATTCTTGCCTTTCCTGCTAAAAAACTTAGAGTCATTTTGAATGCCCAGCTGTTGTAACTCACTTAAACCGAGGGGCTGTTGACATCTACCTGGGTCTTGCTTCTTCAGAAAATTCCTGATCATCTTACATTTTAATTATAACTTTGCCATTAAAATATTTTTACGTTAAAGAATAGATTATTAAGAATGCAGAGTTCAAGAAATACAAATTAAAAAAAATTAAAACAATATCTCCCAAGATTTAATGATCCTTCTTCACTCCGGTATTGTGTAAATTTTCTTTCAATAAAACTTGCAGTAATAGTTTTTTTTTTATTAGGTATTTTTTGATGCAGGTATTAGAAACCCAGAAAGTCTATTTTTATTCAAAATTACTCTTTTCAGCTTTTATCCACACATTAGGGAAATCATGTCTTTGTCAAGTGTTGCTGTCAATCATTTGTCACTTACCAAGATGGTGGTAAATAGTGTCATTATGTCACGTCTTGGACAACTTTTAACCTCTTCATTTCTGTAGCCCGGATCACTCTGGCTTTAAAAAAAAAAAAAAAAAAAAAATGTTTATACTTCTCTCCAAATGTCTACAAGAGGATTCTGAGTAATAATGCATGAAATAGTGCCCAAACCTAGATTGTCATAATGTATTGGCATAGGTCTAATACTGTTTTACAGATTGTTAACTTAAACAAATATCCCCTTAAGTGAGTGAGAGCATGAAATTCAGGAGATAATGTGGAAATCAGAAAATGTGAAAAATTATGCTGAAATTCATCTGTATAAACTAAAACTACAATTGAATCTGCCCATATTTTCTCTAATCTGTGACAGTATATTGTAATTAATACTTTGACTGCTTAGTCAGGAATTTCTTTGGTAACCAAGCCTTCATTTTAGTTACTCTGGTCCCTAAAATACTACAGATGTTTAGAAAGATTATAATCTCTCAACTGGGTCACTCAAAAGTACTTTACCATTCGATTAACATTTTCACATTATTTGCCTGAACTAAATATAATAAAGGATTGTTTTCAGATTGTAAAGTCAAAGGAAAGTAAAATCGCCTTTATGGTGAAGTTTTTACATTATCTTTACAAAATAAAGAGCTCTAATTTTCCAGGTATGAGATTCCTCCCCGCCTCCATCCCTATTTACTCACTCATACACATATTTTCAGAGAAGAATCCTTTCACTGATCACAGTGCTGAAATAAAAATTTGGTCCAGTGTCTCTCCCACCAATATGGATATAAGCCATGTGGGGAACCATACTGTGAGTTACGAAACAAAGAACTTCACTGGGCTTCTGAGATTCTTTGTGAGGAAAAGGTGAACTCTTTGCCCGATGCTTCCAATCACTTAACGGGTTTTGCAAAGAAATATTTTTTATAAACAGCCATGAAATGAATACACACAACACATATACACTCATACATACATTCGTAGTGCGTCTTTGGGTTTATAATTTTTAAATAAGGTATTTCCATGAGCAGTGCATGGCTCAGAGCACCATCCATATTTTCACCTCCAGAAATGTCAGGTGCATCATGCAGAGATGGATGAGGGTCTGTCCCTTCATAACAGGCAGTTATTACCACTCACAGAATAAAAAAAAAAATGCTTTTTAATCGCAAATTCTCATTAACTGAAAATTAATTCACACCCGTAAAGGTGGTATTTAACATACATTACAATTTCCTTCCTGGTGGCATGCCCCTTCCATGCAAACAAAGAATAAATGACATGGAAGACATTTATATAAAATTAACTGATCACTTTCTCCAGAAAGGTGATGAAAATGATTAGATGATTTTGACTCCACAAAAAATATTTGATTAACACAAGTAAATGAATAGGATTATTTATGCTCTAGTTACTAAAAGGCTAACACCACCCCCAAGATTGCTTTTTTAAGAGACTATCCTTCACTAAGTCCAACCTTGGCTTTATTTACAAAAGTGAAAATCTGTATTAGGGAGACAGCAAAAATATGTGCTTAGAGATTTCATGTAAGTAATATTTTATTATGAATATAATAATAAAGTTTTTTTAAAGTTCATTTTTAACCTATCGCATTTTTTTAATGATAATGGAATGAAATGAACTTTTCCATTAAAATACAAACTTCTGGAATCTATGGGGAGCCTACATCTTTAAAAATATAGTTTTATAGCATGTCCTACACTGGAGACAGTGATGCATCTCTGTCTTATTTCATTCTGGGAAGCAAAATATAAATCATGTTCATGGTTCTCTTAGATGTGTGAGATCAAGTTTCCAGTGTCTATCTTCTCATTTTTTTTCCCCATCCACTGTGATAATGATGACAGTTATAAAAATACTTTATACTCCTTTCTTCTTAGTCAATCACTGACTGAGTAGATTAGGTGAAATAATTCTTAAATTTAATGAGATTTATTTCTTTCCCAGCTCCCAGTTCATGGAAGTTCATGCACAGAATAGCCCTTTTACAAACTTATGCCCTCACTCAAGAACAAAACATGACCGCTGTTCAGGCAGCTCCTTAAATGTCACGAGAGGTGTAAACAAATCCAGAGATTTCTTCATTTCTACAGATCTGATGAAATTTATCATGGGAAAAGAAGAGCTTTTTCTGAATTGATGTTTAATTGATTCAGAATTAAAGATATAAAAGTACATTTTCTTTCTAGTAATACAAAAACAGAAAATATAATTATTAAGTAGACTTCTCAAAGAGAATTTCCCTTAGATGGGAAAACTGGACCACAAGTTGAAATGACAAAACTTTGATGAGGGCTAACAGTCAACAAGCACTCATCTTGGGCTTGGCATGATGAAAAAGTTTTTACACGGATATCTCTTTGTCCAGGGTCACACAGCCACCATGAGAAGTGCTTGGAACAGTACTGGGAGAGCCTGGCTCCAGAGTCCAGGTTCTGTCTTAACTTTCTACATTAACCCCTTATTTTCATTGAAGCAGAGTGGGGTAATAAAATGTCCTGAACCATTTAGCCATGTAGGGGCACTACCAGAACTGAAAACAAGGCCAGCTGGGCACTTAAAAAAAAATGACTTCTTAAAGAAGGAGCCAGGACAGATGCCATTCATTTTGTGGCACAAAAAGCAGAAGTGCCTCGGAAGCAGCAGTTTGTGGGTTTTGTGTGCCATTCGGATTAGCCTACTCCCGGATACTTTCCACTCCGTGCCCCGCCCCCCGCCGCTTGCCTCGTATCCAGCCTCATAAAATACTCCTGTGTGTATTACACTGGCCGAGCACACAATTGTAATGTTGGCCCGGTGCGTGTAAATTGCCTCTCAGTGGGTGGCTATTATATTTATATTGGTTTAAACTGTTTCCATTGCCAATCCATTATGCTGGAATTCCCCCTTGCTGAGGGCAGCTGTGTTATTCTTTTCTTTGACTGAAGCCCAAGAACTATCTCTCCAGCTCTTTGGGAACCAATCCTTTAAGGGTAAACATGTTGAGTTAGATGGGGCCTCTTATCCCACTGCCACTCGCTAAATCAGGAACATTCCCCTCTGGCCTCAACCAGTTTATATTGCTCATTTTTTAAAGAGATAGAAATTAGAGTGGAGAAAGAAAGTGATGTGATGCCTATTAATGTAGAAAGTCAAAGGAATGCACTGGGAATAACATTGTACTAGTAACTCTGCTTCCCTAGAAAACAAACAATTCAAGCTTAACCAAGAAAGAGAGTCCAGATGGCCCTGGGTATGTCCATATGAATGCCCTTCAAGTAAAATTCAAGCGTGTGAGTGCCCCTTTCTGAACAGAATCTCCTAGCAAACACTTAATGGCTCTCAGTACCAAACATGCATTCTTTAAATAAAAGTTCCTTAGTTCTGCTTAGAGTTGACTAAAACTCAACTGGTAACTAAAACTGGTGACTAAAAGTCAAGAACTGATTGGACATCAGTAATACACACTTCTACGTATAACTGCGAATCGATAATGTGTATTACTATTTCTATGGTGATGTAATAAAATTATGAAGCAATTTCACAAGTTTAATTGTTTCCTTAAGTGCTAAGTTAATCACTAAAAACTGATGACTATTGATAACCTACCCGTTTGTCCTGTAAGCACAGACCCTTTGTCATAGGGGAAATAAGAGGAAGAATTTGGATATTTTAAACTTATTGACACATGTGCAAAGAAAACCCCAAAAGTCTTTATCTGATGGTGTGTCAGATTCATCATTTTTAATTAAAAATTTATACCAAAGAGCGGTAGTTGTAAGAATAAATACAATTAAAAATAATTTTCCCTGTTAAAAATGGAGAGAGATTGCTCTCTCCTCTTTATTCCTTAAAGCATTTACTTTAGAAAACTTAAAGTTCTAAGTATTTTCTCCTTGCTTGGATATATATATATACAGTATATCCTTTTGAAAACTAGGTAGGACTTTTGTCATCTTTAAGATCCAGAAATGTTTTCCTCAAGGGCTCAGGCACTATATCTAAGAAATATAAACATCAAAGGATGTAGCTCGCATGTCTCCCAGTCTCTGAGGGAGGGTAGGAGCCTAACTTCAGTGGACACCTTGTTTCAAGTTGCAAAAATACCTCCTGACTTGAAGATATGAGAAGTTCATCTTTCCTCCAGATAAAGCCAATTAGCTAACACAGATGGTCATTCCAATGACCAGATAAAGTTAGAATGAACTATGTGTGATGAACGAATGGTGCTGTCAAGTCTTCTTACCTGAGAACTGGTTATTGTTTATCTTGAAACCATATATAGAATGGCATATATCTGCTTGGATGTATAAGAAGATGTCTTTCTTTCTTTGAAACCTCATGATTTCCTGTGATTGGCATTATTCTGCTTTAACACTTATTCAAAATAAAAGTAAATTAAAAATAAAATAATAATAAAAAATAATAAGCAATAAAAGTGAGTAAAAATTTCTCTATTAGTTTTATGGAGAGGATCTCTGGGTTGGGAGAAGATTTCGTTTTTAATCGTGTTCCCCAAACATTGTTAAGTTTTGAAAGGAGAAAAATTTATATGGACTATGGAAGCCTCGTGTAATGGAGCAGATTTTCTTTTAAAAGACCCGAGTCTGCCCATCTAATACACCAAATTGCACTGCACAAACCAATCTCTGTTTAAGTCAGGACCACAGTCAGACATAAAGTGCTTGCTCTGCTTTTTGCTTGTAAGTGTAATGTACTTTGGGTTCATTAAATTGGCATTACCTTGTTACACTAAAGTCTCTACAGCAAAAAAAGAAAAATAAAGCTTTTCACATGTTCATGAGAAAAGTAGATAAGTGTAAAGTTGAAAAGTATTTCAAGGAAATTTTAAGGAGACCAAAATAATTATATATATATATATATATATATATATATATATATATATATGAAATTCACATGTATAACAAATTGTAATAAAGTGTTTGCTATCTGAGAAGGGTAATTTATTTGGACTGAATTTTGATTCTTGTAGTTAAAGTATATGCCAGTCATTCCTAAAATTTAATAAACATTAAATTCAACTGGGAAGCTTGTTTTAATGTGGTTTCACAGGACCTGCCCCTGAGATTTTGGTGCAGTAGATATGGAGTGGGTCCTTGATATTCTTATTTTTCAGAGCACTTCAAGTGATCCCGATGCAGGACTCTAAAGAAACACTGACATATTCAGGAAATACATGACATTCCAAATTCCAGCCTAAATTGGAACTAAGACAAAACTGGTCTCATTTTTAAATTAACAAAAAACATATAGTGAATTATTATTCTTTTATTCAAGGACTATTTAATTGTTACACTATTTTTATATGCATAACCAGAAAAGAAAGATACTTATGGAGAGAAATAAAGAATAAAAATATTTACATATGTTTCAATAAAGTTAAAATAAACAAAACTTAGGGTTTATTTAAAAACATTAGATTAATTTGCAATACCAGAAGCCAGAGAACAAGGAAAATAAAATTACATTAAAATAAGAATTAAAAAAGAATAATTTGACCTTCAAATTCCACACCAGAAGTTTTATAAACCAGTAGAAACTTTAATTATGCTGGAAGAGAGAATCTAGCATCTGAAATATCAAACAGATAAGTCTTCAATGAGTGGAGAGAGGGCTACAGTGCCCCAAAAGAGGCACGTGTGGCACCTGGATAGTGCACAAACTTAAGGATTTCTGGGAGGCAAATTCAATGAGAATTACTTTGGAAATTTTTCCTTAGAGGCACAAAATTTTAGCTTATGCCACTATGGAAAGATTAGCACTGTTGAAACTGAACTCCCTTGGTGAGAGTTGGAGCAGAACAGTATCTCCTGTTAAACCTGCTGTAGGTTTCCAGGTAACTCAATCTCAATTTCTTTGCTTTTTAAAGCCCCCCAAAGCTTTATAAAATGCTGCTGATATACTTTCTCTTATGACACAGATCAGTACTGTCATATATAAAAGTATTCCTGATTCTCTCTCCATGATACTTCCATTATTAACATTGCCGTCTTATATTTCAAATCAGTAAAGTTTTTAGTCATAGAAATAAGATGCTACACTATTCAACCTTAGAAAATGACTGGTCATCTTCCAACATAAAACAAAACAAAATCCAGCGTAAACCCAATGTGTTGTAGAATTGGATCCCTATGTTCTTCTTTTCATTCTTTTTCTTCTCTTTATCCATTTTTATATCATTGACACCTGATGTTTGCCTCTTTTCTGTGTTACTACTTTAGAATTCTTTTTATATCTTTGTAAACTATTCAACTTTAATAAATTTAAGTACTGAACACATTGATTTATTTTATTTCTTTATTGGCTTCTTTTTTTAAATCTCATTTTCCTACATAATATATTCTAACTATGCAAGAATTTTTTTATCCCTATGCTTTACACTCCATCTTTCTTTCTCTCTCTGAGTCCATTGATCATCACTCATTTTTACACATTACTTATTTTCCCTGTTACAGTCTGAATTGGGCCTTCCTCCCAAATTCGTATGTTGGAGTCCTAATCCTCAGTAACTCAGATGTGACTATATTTGGAAATAGATTGTTAAAGAAATAATTAAAGTAAAATAAGGCCATATGGGTGTCCCTAATCCAATATGACTGGCATCTCATTAGAAGATATTAGGACACAGACCATGCAGACTGGAGGATGACCCCGTGAGGACACAGACAGAAGGCACCATGTATAAGCCAAGGAGAGAGGCCTCAGGAGAAGCCAAACTTCACAACACCCCGACCTTGGACTTCCAGACTCCAGAGATGTAAGAGAATAAATTTCTGTTATTTAAGCCACGCAGTCTGTGGTAGTTTATGATGGTAGCCACAACAAACTAACACACTGTATTTCCATCTTTTCTTGTCTTTAGGTTTATTAGAGTTCATCCTTGTTTTTTTTTTTTTTGAATATTTAGAGCAGCAAGCATGCCACAGCTCTTCCTCACTTTTCTTCTTATATATTATGTATTTACTTATGTTCCTTTCTATTGATCAACACATAAAACATTCAACATATTTGAAAATGCTAATTTAGCTCAAAGATTGTTCCATGAGGGTCTCAACTTCCCTGTAGTATAGTTTTACTCTCTATAAGTTATAGATAACAATATTATTAATCTCATATAAGACCATTGCAAAGATTTTATTTATTAATCCATACAATGTCTAAAACAGGCACATAATAAGCCAAAGTAAATATTGGGTGTTGTTATTATTATTGTTTTCTTTCATTCAATGAGTATCTACTGAGTGCTTATCTTGTGCCAGGAACTTGTATTCATGGATCTCTTGGTCAATTGGAAAAAATGACACAATATACAAACTAACCAATACATAAATAAATACTATCACATTTTGCTAAATACTATCCTATCGGGTTTAAAAAGTGACATGATACATAGGGGTGGCTATTTTAAACTGAGTGGTCTAAAAAAAGCCAGCCACGTAAGGTCCAGATGGCTTTCTAAAGAGAAACTGTAGGAGTGGCTGGTGCAAAGGCCCTAAGGTGGCAATGAGTTTGGTGATTTTAGAATGAGTTTGGTGATTAACAGAAGTCTAATGTGCTGCAGTGTAGTGGGTAAGAAGGCGAGTTACACAAAATGAGGTCAGCTAAGGATATAGGGAGGCCCAGTTGTATGAGACTTTATAAACCACTGAGGCTTTGAATGGCTAATCAACTTGCTGATGTCAACACTATGCTATTTTGTAGACAGCGTGTAAGAGGAGCTGGACTCATGAATGCCTGGAACTAGGGCCTCAGTGCCATCAGGAACCTCTCTATCCTCAACTTGTTTCTTCCTTGTTCTGCATCTTACCTACATTGTCTCTCTCCTGCCTATTGTACTCTAAAAGGGACATTTCAAGGAGAGTTCTACTTGGCCCAGCTTGGGCCTCAAGTTCATTACTGACACAATCACCACTATGAGTCATACATCGATCCCTGTATCCAGGGGAATGACAGCTCTAACTAGGATCACAAGGTTTGAAGGAGTTTCCCAGAAGAAGGAAGGTACCAGAATAAAGCAATATATTTCCTCTACAGTCTAAAAGGAAGCTCCTACTGGGAAGCAATGTGTAGGCATATGGGCTTGGTTTGTTCCTTGGACTGTAAAGGGGAGCTCAATAGGGGAGAATGGGAGCGTGAGACTGCCTAGCTCTGGGGGTGGGCTGCTCGCCAGCACATTCTTTCATCTCAGTCTTAGCAGGTTTAATATAGCTTTGTGATAAGGTATCCTAAATAACTTTAATTCTTATGTGTAGATTTTGTAAAGTTTCTTCACAATTAGGTGTTATTATTTTATTAGCTGTCTAGAACTTGGGACTTTCTCAAACACAACCCTGTGCATTTTCTGGCTGGTCTTCTCACCCCTCAACCACAGAATATGACTGTTGGGGAGGTGGTCAGGGCTGGTGAAGTGCCGAGCTGCTGTGAGCTCACCGCTGTGCGACTGGGGTTTCCCTGCAGGGGAAGTGCTAGTGCATGTGCACTTTATAGAAGCTGCTGTGAACTTAAAGATGCCTCTGATTGCAAACAATTACCAAAATATAAACTGTGCATTTTTTTTTTTATTTCAACCCTAGGAATTTACTATGAGGAGACACTGGGTCAGTCAGTCAAAGTATACACACAAGGATGTCATTTATAATAAAAAAATAATTTGAGAGAATAAAAGAAAGGAAAGGGATAGCTTGGGTAGGGAGTCTGTTTAATGCGTTGTCTGACATGAAAGGAAGGTAATTCATTTATGCTGTCAGTAAGAATTCTCTGCATCAGGAAGAGACTCTTACTGGGGAGTATTTTTCCATAGTACAAAAATCCCGCTACTTTAAGGTTCATCTCTCTGCCCCAATCCACAGAGATATACTGCCAATAGCTATCCAGTCATTCATTCATACAACCAAGATATAATGTGTGACTGCTGTAGATGATAGATACACCAAGGAACTGCAGCTCTGTTTTTTGTTTTTGTTTTTGTACAATGCTGCTATAAACATTTTAAGATATGCCTTTGGTTGACCACATTGTAGGCCTAATGGCATATATATACCTAGGTGTGAACTATCAGGCATAAGGTATTCCTATATTCAACTTTAGTATATACAAGAATAGTGCTGTTAAATAGAGATGTGATGCAAGCCACAAATATCATTTATAATTTTTAGTATTTATATTAACAAAGTAAAAAGTCACAGATGAAAAGAATTTTAATAACATTTTATTTAACTCAGTATATCCAAAGTATTCTCATTTTGACATATAGAGTTAATGTTTTAAAACATTATTAATAATAAGATGATAGGCTAAAGAAGTTCTGGTACATATATACAATGGAGTATTAGTCAGCCATAAGAAGAGATGAAATACTGCCATTTGCAACAACATGGATGGACCTCGAGATAATCATGCTAAGCAAAATAACCCAGACAGAAAAAGTTGAAAATCACATGATATCACTTATATGTGGGCTATAAACCTAAAAGCGATGTATGAATAGGACAAACAAACAAAGACTCATGGACATGGACAATAGACTAGTAGTTGCCAGAAGGTAGGGGATGGAGGCTGAGGGGTAGGTAGATAGGGTAAAAGAGGTAAAATAAAAGTAAAAAAATAAAATAAAAATAAATAACCAATGAGATATTTTATATTTTTTTATTTTCCACAGGAGATTTTTAAAAATATAGTATATGTACAGCACATCTGTTTAAAACAGCCACATTTCAGGCATGCATGTGGTTAGTGACTACCAAGACGGTGCCATTTTGAAAGGAAGGAATTATTGTCTCTATTATTTAATGCTGTGTATAGGAAAATTTTACATTTACTTCAACATTTGCCTAGAATATAATAAAATTAAGTGATGTGTTTCACCGAAACCAGTTCAAACCAGTTGAAGCTGATAAACTACTAAGAACTTTGAGTGACCTAGAAATGTCAGACTCTCAACCTAAATGAAAAATTTTCCCTCACTAATGACCATGTTTCCATAACTATGTGTGGTTCACTATGAGTAGAGGTGACATCTAATGGTAAAAATAACGCTAAGGACATAAGCAGGGTCTTACATGATTTTGTAAACATTAGGGATTTTATCATTTAGGCCAGTAATTCTTAAATGTTTTGAGTATGTATGACTCACCTGGAAAACTTGTCATAAATGGAAATTCCAATTTCTGAATGTATGGCAAAATGTAAATGTTAAAAGAATGAGTCTGATGTAGGAGGCCCAAAGCCCACACTCACATACAGAGTGTTGTATTTGAGAAAACCTAAGAAAGTTTTGAAACAAGTGAAGGATATTTCAGTCTGTTTTTTTTGTTGTTGTTGTTTTTTTACCCCCCTTTTTAGAGCTTTCTTGTAGAAACAGCATGGATTTCATGGGGTGAGACTGTAAATAGGGAGAACCAATACGAAGCTACTGCAATTGTTCAGATAGAAAATAATAAAAGCCTGAAGTAGAGCACTTTTGGCCAGAGATAGGGGAGGATGAATTTAAGAGATATTAAGACTATTTGAACCTAGTGTGATGTGAAAAATGAAGTCAGGAGAGAGGCACAGGGAATCTGGCTGCAATTACTAGGTGAGCCATTGTGCTGGTATCCATCAAGATATGAAATACTAAAAGGAAGTAGAAAATGAATGTTTGTTCATTCCAATGCAGAATATGAGCATGCTATTTGAATGGCTATATTGTCAGTTTCTCTCAACCCATCTGCCATTTCTGGCTAGCAATGGTCATAATGGAGCCATTGTGATATTAGAAATGGAGTAATTAAACAGAAATATCAAGAGCTACTATTACCTCAGAAATATTTAATACTCTGACCTGTGAAATAGCCTGAAAAATCCATGTTTAATTTTTGTTACAAGTTAAAAATGTTTTTTTTCTAATCAAAATAACTCCTGCTTTCCTCAAAGTTACTAGAGAACCCCAAAGTTATCTGATTCCTCTGAGGGAACATGGCCACTGGAGAGACCTCAAAGAGTATTCAATTAAGTAGACAGAGAATTGCAGCATTATATCCCTCCTGGGGTTAACAAGAAAAGCTTTAGACTTATCAAGGATTAATAATAAGGACACTAAAGCCAGAAACAAACCTTGCTGTGTCAACCAGAGCCCTTGATATCATGGAATGAGGCCTTATCATGCCTTAGTCCTCTTTATAAAGTTTTCAATAAAAGAAACTTTTCAGATTTAGTTAGAGAATCCATGGCTGAATAGACTTGATTGGACTATTAAAGTCAAGATTCTGACATCCAGAAAGAGGAAAATTAGAGAAACAGTCCCTCTTTAACAAGTTATGCATGTGTGCACTGCACATTGTGATAGCATGTATTTCAGTAATAAGTTGCGCTAATACAATAGGTTTTTATTGAATTGTTTCCCTCTCTGCAACACCTCAAAAGGTACATAACAGAGGCTTTCCTGGCACTTGTAGAGAGTAGCTGGACAGGGTGTAAACACTGTAGTATCTCCCTCTGTGAGCTTTCAATTTCTTGCTAGGATAGCAATTTGAAACCAAATTTTTATGATTTTTATGATTTTATGTTTTTTTTTTATTTTATGCCCAGAATTTTTTATAATTGCAAGAGCTGCCTCCCAGTGCTTTAGAATTCCATGTTTGTCCAATGTGGCTGGTATTTCTGCTTGAATCTAAGCCATGTTTACCGTAGGATTCAGACTGAAATATACTTGAAAATATGAACTCAGTTCAAGGACAATGGATTAGGCTATTTCATTTACTCTGACTGGCTTCCAGATGCCTACCCAAATCCTTTCTTTAAAATTCTCCAATAAATGACATTAAAACTAAAATGAGAATTTTCTCTAATGCCTACTGGGCATCAAAAAGTTGAAGTATCAATAGCTTAGTGCCAGCACAGAACTGGTGAAAATAGTGGCAACAACATCAGCATTGGAAGCGCTCCAGTTCCTCTTCCAGCAACACTGATGCCTTTGAGATTTTATCAATGACTTAAGGTTTTGGGGATCATTAGTGACAGGACCCCTTGTTTGGTGAGACAGAGTGGAGAGAAAGAAAATGGTCGATTCTTTCTGGCTATCCCTCCCCTGTATTCTCTACTTGTTTTTTTCTCTGACCTCTAAACACTGAAGTACAAGAGGGCTTTAGTCTTTAGAGCTTTTCCCTTATCTATCTATACTCATTACATTTGCGATATAACATTTGTGATAACATTTGTGATAACAGACTCTCCATGCCTCTCTCTTGACTTCATTTTCCACATCACACTAGGTTAAAATAATCTTAATATCTCTTGAATTTACCCTTCCTTATCTCTGGCCAAAGTACTCTACTTCAGGTTTTTACTATTTCCTACTTGAACAATTATAGTAGCTTTGGTTTATGGCCTCAACCATCCTATAACCTAATGATTTCCAAAGTTATACATCCAGCCTCAACTTCTCCCTAGATTTTTTGATTGGTATATCCAAACAGCTGTTTAATAGTTTCATCTGGATATTCAATAGGTATTTCAAACTCACCATATCCGAAATCAGATTTTGATTCTTCTCTCTTAATCTCCTCTTTCCATAATAATTTTCTTCTCCAAAAAGGGAACTCTATTTTTCGAGTCTTACAGTCGCCCTTGATTTTTCTTCTTGTTACACCCCATATTCATATTTCTTGGCCCATTTTAAAGCCTGGTAATTCAAAATTTCTGGGACTTGTGTTCTAAAATCTGATTTTTAGGTTGCTCCCAGGATATTATGATAATCAGTGAGACAAAAACCATGAGACCTAAAAACTAGTTCTCAGAGTTCCTGGGAAATCCCTTCTGAGAACTCCTGAAGCTACTTGGGAAGAATTTGAGGGGGCTAGAATTCCCGAAGGTGGACCAGACAGGAGTCAGATAGACACACTTTCATAACGATTATAATCTTGTTCTACTTCCAGGCCGCCCCAGATTAGGAAATGTGGGTTATAACAGAAAATGAATGGGTTAGACTTAAAATCACATTCAGCTTAGAAACCTCAGGCTAGCCCCTTCTGTCTTTCTGGTGAGATACCAGAACCCACAGCTCAAAGGAAAATGTAGAAATACTCCTTGTTTATAGTTGTATGGAGACAGAAGATGAAAGGAAGCCTTGGCCTTCACATTCCTGAAGGCAAAATCTATAAGTTGTGTTTCACACAGGACTGAAATGCAGTAATTATTATTGGGTGTGTAATGGACAGAACTTGGGAATAGAAGTCAGGACAGCCAGGGTCTGGTCCCACATTTGTCTCTAATTAAATATGAGACTTCAAGTACATTAAAGAGTAGCTCTGGGCCTCAACCCTTTCTTCTGTAAACTGAGGTCCTTATTCACTCCATGATCTCAGCCCTTCGGCAACTTAAAAGAGATATGCCTTAAGTACTCTTCTCTCCTTAAAATGATAGGAAGAGTGTCAGAATAGGTAGAGGAGGGCAAGAACAAAGGTACAGGAGTCAGTTAGGGGTAATTCAAGACAGTTGATATGGAATAAGCTTCAGAATCTAAGAAAATAAATAAATGGGCACTCATTCAGCCCCTCTCATCCTGAGGAAAAGGCCCAGGCCCACAAAATGCTTCACTATCACTTTGCTGTGAATTGATTAGGCCAACTGCATTAGGAGAGGATCTGTCAAGCCTGATGATGTGTTTAACCACAGCAGGAAAAGTAAAACTGATGTTCAGTTTAGTGTGTCTTAAGTGCCGTAATTACAACAGTAGTTTATTTTAATTCTGAAAATATCTGTTCTCCATCTAAACAGACTACACTGAAAATGACTTGCCTTTCTTTTCCCCAAGCCGTCCAGATGAACAGAAGTGCATTTTCACAGTACTCCTCTGAGGTGCCAATATGGACAAATGTATGCAGCAAGGTTCTTTTCAAGTAGCTTAAGTGAAGGGAAAAGTTTAAAACAGAAGCTCAGCAATCCTGCTAAGTTCCCACTTGCAAATATCCATGAAAAAAAAAATTATATGGGAAGGAATGGGTTGATGCTTGCTGCAGGGCATCCCGAAAGCAGTGAAGGAAACCACAGACCTGGCCGAGGACTGCTTCGTCTTAACGAGCTTCCCTAGAGAATGTGGCACCCGATATTGTCTGAGAAATGGATGGAAAATGATGAGCATATAACACTCCTTCATAGGTAGACAGTGTTTTTCATATTCAGAGCTCTTTAATGTTTCCCTCAGTAGCCTTGTTAGATAAGAGAGATAGTGATTATATCCTCAGTTTGTGAAAGGGAGAATCAAACCTGAAGCGTCAAGCAATTTGCACAGAAAATAATTGATGTCAGTGTCCAACCAACATCAGGCCTCAGGGGTTCCTGGTATTGAAGCCAGAGTCCTGAATATGAGTCCCAGAGCCTGGGTCTGAAGAGCTTATATCAAAGGATCAAATGCCCAAGTACAGCCTCATAATTAAAAGCTATTGGACAAAACTCAGTCATGGTGCAGAATAAAACAGGCAGATTCATAACTAAAATGACAAATAAGTAGCACTTCATTTTAAAATTAAATTAATTTCCTAAAGCTTATTTCTGTAGGCATATCGGCATTTGATGAAATCAGTTATGCATTGATAAGAAAGCAGAGATTAGAGCGAAGAAAACTCTGGATGCCTGGATTTATCTCTAAAGAGTAGTTGCAACATTTTCAAAAAGAATTAAAGTTAATTTGAATTAGCAAAAGCTTAAATATAATTCTCACTTCCTCCATATCTAGCCTTTCTGTTTCTTGTTTCCATTCAACTCTTTTCTTCAGTGTCAAAAAGAAGGAAATATAGAAAAAATTAGATCACCTTTAATTCAAAGACTACAAGAAACTTATAGACTATATATATATATATATATATATATATATATATATATCAAGAACTTCAAATTTTAGCTGTGTTGGAACTTCATTCATGAATAGGGATGTCTTCATTCAGGCTTCCCTTGGTCCTTGGTTGAGAACATTCTCAGGTGAGCACTCCTAAATCACACCTGAAGATTGGTCTATCTATCTATCATCTATCTCTGGCGATTGATAGGGGTACGAAAAATGAGGGCTCAGAGGTCAGACTGTGTGTATTTTACCTTGACTCTACTACTACAGAGCTGTGTGCCTTTGGGCAAGTAAATCTTAGAATTCATAGCTATTAAGTTGTAACAGTGTTTGAGATATTTATTGTTTAATTGTTTCCCTGAAAAGTATATAAAATAATATGTATAAATAAATTAGCATAGTATCTGGTGGAAAGCAAATATTCAACAAAGATTAGATTTAAAATAGAACATTTTGGCTTCTTCTAACAAATTACACAAACTTAGTGACTTAAAACAGCACATATTTACTACCTAATGGTTCGATAGGTTAGGAGTTTAACATAGGTTTCACTGGACTAAAATCAGGGTGTCTGCAAGACTACATTCCTTCCTGGAGGTACTAAGGGAACTATGTAGAAAGAGGTGGAGGGAGCTATAGAGATATCTCCTTGCCTCCATCTTCACGGCCAGTAATGTTTTTATCTCTCTGTACCTTTCATCTGTAGTCACATCTCCTTTAATCTCTTCCACCTTTTCCATTTTTGAGAACCTTGTGATTACGTTGGACTCGCTTGCACGCTCCAGGATTTTCTCCCATCTCAATTCATTTCACAGTTACTCTTCTAGCAACTGTGGTAAGTAGAATAAAGCCACCTAAAGATATTTGCATCCTAATTCTTGGAACCTGTAAATGTTACCTTCTATGGCAAAAAGGACTGTGTAGATGTGACTAAAAATCTTGAAATGGGGAGATTATCCTGGATTTTCAGAGTAGCCTCCAAATGCCATCACAAGTGTCCTTGTGAAAGGGAGATAGAAGGAAGTTACGTGTACAGAGCAGGAGAAAGCAACATCACCACAAAGGCAGTGATTCCAGTGATGCAACCACAAGCTAAGGAATATTAGTAGCTATCAGAAGTTGGAAGAGGCATGGGACAGATTTCTCCTTTGGGTAAAAGCACAGGACTACCAGCACCTTGTTTTCAGCCCAGTGAAACTGATTTCAGAGTTCTGGCCTCCAGATCCATGACACAATCAATTTCCATAGTTCTAAGACCCCAAGTTTGTGATAACTTGTAGCAGCCACAAGAAACTAATACAGCAACTGTAATTCCATCTGCAACCCCAATTCTTCTTTGCCAAGTAATGCAGGTCCATGTTTGGGGGATTAGAACATGGACAACTTTGGAGGACCACTATTTTGCTTAATATTCTCCTTTAACCAATCAACCCTATAAGTATATCTCTATAGCTTCCTCCACCCCGTTCCACATAGTATCCTGTACCACAGCTCTTCCTTTAAATTCTACAACTTAGTGACTGAGAGTGTTGGTTCTGAAGCACATCTACTTCAACATTTGCTAGATGTGTGACCCTGGGAAGTTACTTAATTAATTTTTTTCACCAATGAAGTGGAGATAATTTAGTATCACCTCATGGAATGGTTGAATTAATCAAATGATATAATGCACGTGAAGTTCTTAGAGTATTGTTTTGCACATCATAATCTTTCAGCAATGTCACATATGATTATCATCCTTTTCATTACCATCATCATCACTGACAACTTGGTGGTAGAAGAACATGGGTATATCAGTTTTCTATTACACAGTAATACTGGCTTACAACAATAAACATTTATTATTTCATGATTGTGTGGGTCATTAGCGTTTGCTGATCAATTTTGGGCAATTCTTCTGCTGGTCTCACCTGAGCTCACTCATGTGGCAGCACCCAGCTTGGCCAGCTGCATGGTCCAAAGTGGTCTCATTCCCATGGCTGGTTGCTGATGCTGCTTCCCACAAATTGTCACATCCTCACAGAGGCTAGCCCAGGCTCCTGTACATGGCAGTCTCAGGACAAGACCCTTTACCTTGAGGCCTAGACTGAAAACTCCCAGTCGTCACTTCTGCTATATCGTTAGTCAAAGCAAATCTCAAGAATAGTTTGAATTAGAAAGAGGGGCAAGACTGACTTCCCCTCTAGATGGCAGAAATAGAAAAGTCACTTTTCAAAGGGGCATGCACAGAGTAATGGGAGGAATTTGTAGTCATTTCTGGCAATTTACCACAATGAGTTTTGGGCAATAGTCCTAGATCTGAAATTTTGCAAATGCATGACCTTGGGCAAAATCTCATAACCTTTAGTACAAGCATAGCTTTTGAGAGCCTATTAAAATCTGGAGATGTTAAGAGAGCCTCAGACATTTCCTCCTCTAAAGAAAGTAGTTTGTAAGATCAGGGTAATATTTATCTTAAACTATTGATGTGAGGATGAACTAGGTAATGTATATAAAGTGCCTAGCATAGTACTTGGCAGTACCTGGCATATAGACACCCAATAAATGACTGTTATGATTATTATTCACTTTTCATAAGAATGTCCAGATTTCACTTATAACTTGGTAAAGAAGGCATGCCATCTCTATTAGTCTGCTCAGACTGCCATAACAAAACACCATAGATTGGGTGGTTTAAACAACAGAAATTTCTCTCTCACAGTCTGGAGGTGGAGAAGTTCAAGGTCAAGTTTCCAGCAAAACAGTTTTCATTCCAAGGTCTCTTCTCTGGGCTTGTAGATGACTGCCATCTCACTATGTGCTCACATGTCCTCTTCTTTGTGTATGTGCATGGAGAGGAGAGCAAGCTCTCTGATGTTTCTTCTCATGAGGACACTAATCCTATCATGAAGACCCCACCCTCACGACCTCATCTAACACTTACCTGCTGAAGGCCCCAAATGCCAACACATTCAAGTGGGAGAGTTTAGGGCTTCAACATATGAATTAGGGGAGAATGCAAATATTCAGTTCTTAACACCATCTAAAGCTTTTTATCTTTCAGAGCCAGTGGATAAAAAGCTGGGATATGAGCTCTCTACTGGCCTGGAATTGATTTCATAGCATTGAATTTGAGCTATCTTTTAAGTAAACATTTATAATCAAAACTAAAAGTGTACATTCGACCTCAGATTTGTTCTATACATACATTTATATGCATGCAATTTTATGCATAGAGTGCAATTACTAGAGCTATAAACACATAATGCACTAACTTACTCTTCAACAAAGACAGGTGTTTAAATGCCTTTCAATGTCCAGGGAGTGGCGAAGCCTGGATAATAACTTCAGTCTCAGACACAGCTTATTTTTTTGTTCAAAGGCTTATTGCAAATCCTGGGTGTCAGAATCAGACAGTATGAAAAGAGAACGGAACTGGGAGTCCAACCACCTGGCTTATAGACCCAGCATTAGCACTAACAAGCTCTGTGACCTAAAGTAACCTCTCACAGCCCCAGTCTTTTAGTGCACAATAAGCGGAGAGATTGGCTTAGGGTTTTTTGCGCTGTGTGCCATAGTACCCTGGGGTAACATAGACCTGCAGCAGAAATAGGAGACATGGGCTGCTTGAAAGCACTCAGCATCCATTTCAGCTCAGCACCTTTCCCCTGTATAAGCCTCATTTAAATCATTTGAAGAAAAGATCCAGTATAGAAAATATTTAAATATTTGGCAGTCAGTGTTCTAGATGAGTTCGAAAATTTACTGTACTAAGAAGCAACTGAGGATATTAAAATCCAGATTCTGATTCAGTAGGTCTAGGGTGTGGCATTTAAGAAGATCCTAGATGGTGTCGATACTGCTTGTCCCCAGACTATGCTCTGTATAATAAGGTACTAGACTACAAAATAAATCTTTAAGGCCAAATATGTCATTTATTGAGGAAAACTATTTCTAGTATAGATGCATGGTTATCAAATGAGAGAGGAAGATCAAACTTTGTACTTTTAGGGATATTCCAATAGATCTCATATCCAAAAAGCCTCTTCTCCGGGGGGGGCGGGGGGAAGCAGATCTGAAATTGCATTTGGAGGGACAGGTACACCTGTATTGACTTAGGTGAAGTCAGTAGGTGTCTCAACCTTCATGTGGAATTCCAAGCAAATTTCTTCAAGGGTCCAGTGCAATTCTATTACCTTTTCCATTGTTCTTTTCATTATCTCACTCTTTTACACCGTCCGTTTCCAGGTAAGATGGGAAAAAGAAGGACCAAAATACCAATAATATGAAAGGATTTTCTTACACTATTTGCAGTCCAGCTGGAATTGGGAAGTAACGAAATTCTTACAAGCAAAGCAAATTCTGAGGCTATCCAATTTGGCAGAGCCCGGAGCAATTAAGAATCTAATGGGGGGAATGTCTAAAGTTTTGGGCCTCTGAAGGCTTCCCATCATTCATTTCAATACCAAGAAATTTCTAGTCCCTGCAGCTCTGGTTCCCCAACAAGTCAGGTAATTAGCTTGCTATCAGTGAACAAGTCTTAACACTATTATGTTCAGAGACACCAACCTCCCTGATGAATCACGTTATTAGAAGTTGCAAAGATAATCCAGAGACAAATAGTCAGTAAAACTTCATGAAAACTGGCAAAGATGAATTAAATTACATTCCAGAGACTAAAGAACAAATTCGAAATGAGGCCATTTCTTATTCAAGAAGACTTCCTCCCGGTTCTCTCAGAATGTAAACATGAGGCTCTCTGCAGAGGACGGGGTCACCCACTGCCCCGGGAAAGCAGTTTGAATTTTATTACCTTGGTGCTCCCCGGCAGCATCCACACTTCAGGAGGCACAAACCCGGCTCCCCTTTACTTTGTCTCATGTGCCGGTTTCCAGTTCTCATAACATTTTAATTAAATTTGGGCTTGTCTTTCTCTCTCACCTTACTCTCTGCATCAAAGGAGAGGCTTTTCACATGTCGCCTGGCTGGGGTCCTGCGACTCTTCCATTCCAAAAGCTGGCTGCTTTGCCATACAAGGAGAGAGGCAATTAAATCAAAGCAGAGGTAACCTGCAGCTTCTAGGAGAGAGAGCTGCACATAACTTCAATGTGACTTATATATGAAGGTAATGAATTCCATAATGCAAATTTACATACGGGTCAAATAAGAAATGTCTTTGCATTTGATAGTACACTGAGTATTAGGTAGTTGTCACACAATAAATAATTCATCTTGCATAGTCACTTGCTATGTAAATGATAGTCTATGTTTATTAACGTATTTAGCACTTAAAATAAAATGGACAGCTGGGGCCAAATGACTCTCTCTCAGGACATATTACTATTACCACTCCACAGTGAGTTTAACTCTTCTCTTCTGAAGATGGTAATGAGGATATTAATTGAATGGGGCATGGGATTCATTCTGATAAAATCAGGTTATACAAAAACAAGTAAATAATTTTAATATGCTTTGATGTCATTGACTTTGGCACAGTTTGGGTTAACAGTGATGATTCACAGATCAATCTGATTGGGATTCAGTGAAATTTAAGAAAATGACAAAGGTTAGCTATTTTCAAGTGGCAAACTCCATTTACATTTATTTTCTTTAAATGCCATTTGGCCACATGAAAAATACATTTAACCTTCTAACCTTTCAACCTGATTCCTTGGTTTCTTTAAAGCAGCTATTTATGAATCTTCCACACAAATGTTTACCATCATTTGCATATCAAATCTATGGAAAGGAGAAGTCATTTTCTCACTTTGGAAACATACTGGAAATGGAGTTCTGGAGACTGCAGTTCAATTTAGCCAAGTTGACACATCCAAAAGCAATCGTAGAGCTAATATTCAAACCTGTCTAGATCCATGAACCTTGAAAATGCATGTCTTCTCCTAAGGAGAATGTAGTAATTTTATAAATGGAAGAGTTGTGGTAGTCTATGCTAAACTTTAGAATTCTAACAGCTTTTCAGAGAAACTCTCTCCTGCATTTACCTCATTGAGCATTCTATAAGAGGGACATTCCTTTTAACATTGCAAGAGTAATGCTAAGAGGATGAGCAACATGGCTCCAGCTCCGCTACCATTGACTGGACCTCAGCTCACACAGAAGTGACAGTAACAGCAGCACCAGCAACAATAGGATATGATTTGCTTTTGGAATGGCTCATCTTTGCAACTGAGGACACAGTCTCAGTGACCAGTAATAATAATGGATTCACGAGCATAGGATAGGTTAGCATATCTGGAGCAGCAAAGAGATGCTTGATAGAGTGGGCACCATAAAAGGCTGGACATGCCAGAGCCAATTATGTAGGGAACTGGGGCCATTAGAATTTGAGTAGTAATGTAAATGGGACTACAGTCATACTTTCCAGCTAGTGACATCTCAGAAACTTATGTGGCACTTGCATTTTCATACTTATAAACTAAGCGTCCCTAGAATATTCTAGGGCACAGGGTCCCTTTGACAGGGTGGTAGTAAGACGGCACCCAGTCTAAGGTCTGGAAGACCAAAGCTGATAGGTAAGCAGTTAGAATCATGTTGTTAGGATTGAGTTGAAATAGAATCGGACTCTCAGGTTAAGGACTAGACGTGTGACAGGAATGCCATAATATTGTAAAACTAAACTCAGAAGTAAATAGGTAGAAATATAGAAGGAACAAGCTACACAGCCAATTGACTATTCCCTTAAGGTTATAAAAACTTGCTACATCTGGTAACATCTCCACTTTTCCACCTGACTGCATGCAAAGTAAACCCTGGCTTTCCTGATCCACCTGGTTTCCTTATTGATTCCTAACCACAGTTCACTATTAACCCCAGGTGTTTCCTATGTAAGGGTGCAGTAAGAGTTCTTGGTGGAAATTTCAGAGACAAACAAGGGATATTATAATCCTAACAGGGAAGTAACTAACTCTAACTTGTCATTGGTTGAAAAAATTACCATTTGGCTAATTTAAGTAGACTTGGAAAAACTTTTCTGTAAAACTTAAAAAATCAGCATAATGCTGCCCTCCACCCTTCCTCTATGGAAAGTTATATTATGATTAATCACAGATGTAAAACACAAACAATATAAACATACAATTGAAAAATAAACAATTTATTATGTTATTAAAATTGGAATGAGAAATCCAAATTCTTTTGAATTTCTTAGGAGGAGGGTAGACAGGAAAGATTGAAAACCCAAAGTATGATAATATAAAAGAGATTTTTATTAAAATAGGGGTTATCAAAATTCCACATAGATTTCAAGAAATTTGTGTATATGACATAGGCAGTAAATATATATGTTTCATATATTCATATATCTGTATCTAATACATATATTATGTGTTTGTTTTTCTTCTGGTAACTTATAGCTAGAACTGTCAGTAGAATGGGGAAAGAGAATGCAGGAAATATAATCAAAATATGGAGAGAGAGAGAAGAGAAATAAATAGAGGAGCAGTCAGTGAATAGGAAAGAGATGAAGACAAAGAAAGAGAATGAGAAGGCAAAGCATAAGGGCAGGACCTTCGGAGGAAGTGAGGCAAAGAGGTGGGGAAAAGTGGGAAAGAGGAGGATAGAAGGACAGAAAGTCATAACATAGTTGAAAATATTTCCCAAGAGCTCCACAGTATGAATGGATTGTCCTGTATGCTTTAAGCAGAAAACAGTCTAACAAGAAGAAAGAAAAGGGGAGAGAGAAAGAAAATGCATCATGATTAAGGTTAAGACACCCTAGGATAAGACTTAATATTAATGAAAAAAAAAAAGGGGGCTGTTTACTCACTTCCTTAGACTGTTGACCTAATTAGAAAGAAGCCAAAGAAAGTTTTTAAAGTAGCATTGAATAGGGAAAGTGGGATGTGCTTTAGAGTTAAAAAGCTGGACTCCTACTAAGCTGCTTTCCTCTTTAGCAGCAAATAGGAAACACCCACATCCAGTCTGGAAGAAGCCCTTTCCACTCTTTCACAGAAATCTCACTCCACCAGGTAGGTGTTGCCTATTTCCTGAATCTCCAACCTTCCTCTCTCAACCAGTTCCTTCCTTCAACAGCCCAAACTCACTCTATTACTTTCCGTGCCCCATATCCCCACATTCCCTCTAGCTATTGCCATTTCTGTCTACTCTTTAGGAAGAGATCAGAGAGTTCTTTGAAGAGTACATCCAGTCGTGTTACTCTTTTCAAAATCCTTCCAACGCTTTCCATTGTATTTTCAATGTCTTTACCATTTGATCTACAAAGTGTTGCCTGATTCAGCCCCCATCTACTCTTAGTGGTTGACCTGCTTTAGGCACAAGGACCTTCTTTAAGCAACTTGAACACACCCTGTACCCAGTTCATCGTGTACACTCGTTCTTCCCTGTGCCTAAAAGTATTACCTAGAATTTCATTTACCATTCTTTACCTTAAATATTACATTCTCAAAGAGGCCTTATCTTTGCCTTGAAAATAATGCTAAATCACACCACTCTCTACTTCTATTATGACCCTTTTAAAACGTATTTTTGGGGGTATAGATTGTTGTTGAATGTCTGCCTCTCAGAGTGTAAGAGACACTGTACATTTTACTTACCTCAGTATCTCCGTAAATAAATGCATTTTAGCCTAGAAGCAGATCTTCTAAGTACAGAGGAAGGTGCTTCTACCTTCGGTCCAGGGGGTTTTATGTTGCAAATCCTAACTCATAATTTATGACAAATGTTTTCTGTAAAGGGCCAGTTAGTAACTATTTGACGTTTTGCGGGCTATAGGGGTCTCTGCTGCAACTACTCAGCCCTGCCTGCCAAGTTATAGACAACATGTAAGCAAATGAGCATGGTCACATTCCAATAAAACTTTATTTACCAACATTGAAATTTGAGTTTCACAAAATTTTCATGTCATGAATTATTATTATTATTATTATTATTATTATTTGGATTGTTTTTCAAATTTAAAAATTAAAAACTATTCTTAGATTTGGGGACAAACAAAAACAGGTAGAGGACTGGGTTGGGCTTGTGGGCTGTAGTTTATCAACCATGGTATATGTTATAACCACTTTCATCTGATATTCTTCTTTCCCTCTTCAACCGCTCTTCATTGTAAAAACAACCAAATGACACTAACAATAATAACAAATACCGCTTCCTAGAGATTTAGGTCAAAACTCCTTAAGGGCTGAGAAGGCTCATGGAGATTGTGGCTGAGTCCATACTCCCACTCTGTGTACTGGCCATATTGGATCTCTTTTCCATCCTTACCCTGCTTGTGCTTGCTCAGCTCCAGGCCTCCACTGGAGGCTGCCCTCACATTTTTCACCCTGCTATTCCTGAGTTAGTGATCATTAATTACCTTTAGGGGGGCAGGTGTGATGCTCTATGTTTTCAGGCACCTGCTCTTAACCCATGTGGCAAACACTCTATATTGCCACTGCCTCCCACCTCCTCTTACCTCCTTCCTACCTAGCAGGGCTCGCCTCACACCAAAGAGTTAGAACTCAATTCCCAGTGAGTTTCCTTTTTTTCCTAACTTTTTTGTGTTGTTCAATGATGTAGTAAATGATGGTTCCTCCCACCCCTCTTGCCCCTATTTCAAATTGTGCGTTGCAGTTGTGTAGAAATGTGGATGATTTTTGGTTGCTATATATTGAGTCAAGTTCAGGTCTTTTTGGTTCCACATGTTGCCCCTCCCAGGCTATCCCCTTGTCTTCTTGGTACCAGGAGCAGGATCTGGGAACTGGGTTACTGGGATAATGTCTCAGCAGTGTCTGACTGAGTCACCAACCTCTTGCTATAGTTTTCCCCTTCCTCAAATGAGGATTGAACCACCTGCTCTCTCATCACTTCCAGGAATGTTAAAAATGACCGACTAAGGCAGCAAGAGCCTCAGCTCATTAGCATGAATAGTTTGACTTGGTCAAGACCTAGAAAGTTTTTTTGTTTTGTTTTGTTTTGTTTTCCTGGTGTTATCATATTATTGCTGGGCTGTGACCACATGATCCAGTTATGGCCAATGATATTTGTTAAAAAAAACTCTTCACCTTGCAATGTTGTTGATATTTGCTCCTAATCCTTAACTCGAAAAATTAGATAATAACACATAGCATCGATATAGTAATTTTCAATTTGTAGAGTAGTGTATATTATATCATTTGAGCTTCTGAATAACTGTGAGAAACAGGTAGAAAGAATAATTTTTTTCCTTACTTTAAAATTAGAAAAAAAAAATGCCCTGAAATGTTAAGTGTCTTCCACCAAATACTTAGAATAATAAATGATGGAATTAAAGCCCATCTTCTGGCTTCCAGCGCAGGGCCTTTGGTGGTCCCCCTACTCCACTAATGGTGATTCACTATTAGTGACATAAACTAGCCATTCACTACTATTTATTAAATATGATAATATGTATATATTGTAGTTAATAAAAAGAAACTAGCTGATACTTATTTATATGGAAAAAGTAAAGGGTTGTTTAAAAGCAACATAAAAAAGTAATATTTTAGTAATGGAAATGTAGATTATGCATGATGGTCTTAGTTCAGGAATTACCAATGACTAAGTGGCTTATCACCAATGGAAATTTACCTCTCACAATTCTGGAGGCTGGAAGTCTGAGATCACGGTGCCAGTGGGATCAGGTTCTGGTGAGAGCCCTCTTCAGGTTCTGGTTGCTGATGGCTTACTTCTCATTGTATCCTCATGTAGAGGAGTTGGTAGGGGGTGGACAAGAGAGAGCAGAGGGATGTATATTCTCTTGTGACTCTTCTAAAGGCACTAATCTCATTCATGAAGGGTTCACCCTCAAGACTTTATCTAATTTTAATTACTTTTCAAAGGCCCCACCTCCCGATACATTGGAGGGCAGGATTTCAACATACAGATTTGGGAGAGAATTAGAAATTCACTATATAACAATGGCTAAAATACACTATGTACAACGAAAAAATAAAGTATTTCTGAGGCATTCAGATTTGAATAAGTAAATTTTGGTAAGTTAGAAAGTCCATAGAAATGTTTGCATTTAAGAAGGCTTATCTAATAAAATAATAAATATAAAATCAATTTGAATACCAAAATTTAGTCTATCTTAATGTTTATATTATTATTGTGTGTATGTGCATGAATTCTTAGGAGACCTTGAAGATTGAAGTACATACAGAAGTGCTCCATCCACATCTCTTTTTAAGACCTTTGTACCTGTCACCCAGCTGCTGGGAAGATCCTCTGCTACTGGCTCACAGCTGTACCCTCACTGGGAGTTGCCTCTACAGTCAGGGAACTTCAGCCTACCAGGCTGTGAACCCTACTTGGAGCAGCTGGTGTTCTATAACCGTTCCATGCTGGGATACAAATTCCCTTTTGCCTAAATTCAGGACAATTAAGATCATCCAAGCTCCATATTTTCTTCTGAAATATGGAGTCTCAGTTGCTATCAAATTACAGAGTGAGGCAGTTCCATCTTCCTCACTTGCCTAAAAAGATGTCTCCAGAGAGTTCTCCCCAGTAAACTTTCAGCATGCAATTCTCCTTTTCAGAGTGTATTCTCAAATAAAACAATCTAAGACAAAGGTTAATTCTCAAAAAGTAGAGCATGTATTTATATATTTTATCTACTTGGTTGAAACTTTTATTTCTCAGGAGATGAATAAAACAGTATGAAGGAACAGCTAAACTTAGCTTATTTCTGAATAAATTTTGAAAAAGATAACAGGTTGCTGAGGTAGAAAGTATGAAAAGAAAAATATATGAGATGAACTTAGTTTTATAAAATATATGTTGCATTAGGACAAGAAGAGAATCACACAATAAAGAGAATAAACTAAACCAGAAATGGTTAAGCCCCAAATTAGCTAAGATATGGAAAAGAATGAAAGAGAAAATTTAAGTGTTTTTTTGTGTGTTTGTGTGTATGTGTATGTGTGGTTTTAATTTTCTCCACTAAGCTTCTAAGCGTGGAAACAAGCTACAGATTATTCTAATGTTTCCTTAACCAACTCCTCCACTCCTGCATTTATGCAGTTTCTGTAACATAATAGGTGTTTATAAAAGATAAAAGAGAAGGCGGGAGGGAAGGAAGGAAGGAAGGGAGGAAGGCAGGAAGGAAGGAAGGAAGGAAAGAAGGAAGGAAGGAAGGAAGAAGGAGGAAGGGAGGGAGGGAGTGAGGGAAGGACGGATGGAAGAGTCAGGAGAAGGGAGGGAGGGAGGAAGGAAGGAAGGAGGGAAGGAAGGAAGGAGAAGGAAGAGGAAGGAAGGAAGGAAGGAAGGAAGGAAGGAAGGAAGGAAGGAGGGAGGGAGGGAGGAAGAAAGATATGGTTACCGGCCAAAAAGTAAACTCCAAGAATTATGGTGAAGAAAGATCGACTATTTTATTATGAATGATACCACCCAAGAAATGGGAAACTAATGCTCAAAAGTCCTAACTCCTTGATAGTTTTCAAACAAGGGCTTTTATAGAGCAAAATCATGGGTCCTCATGAGTAAGGGCTTTGAGGTTGTGGGTCAAGAGTGAAGCAAGGGCAGTAAATCATAATTTCAGGTCTTGAGGTCACTTGGGTGGGCCTCAGTCTGGTTCACGGGGACATGGCCAGGGGTCATTTCACTTTAGGGCTCAGGAGCTGAAACACAATTAAGACCTTGATACCATCTTTAGCTTAATAGAAACCCATACTTTGTGACCCTTAGTCAAGCCATGGCCATTATTTCTGGTTGCCTTAGGTGGTTAATAACCAGTAAGGGAAAGGGCTAAGCCTTACAGGTCATTCTGTGAAGAAACTAAACAAAGTGCTGGAGCTACATATTAAATCAAAATCATACATTAAATCTGGATCATTCACTTCAAAAAAGAGGGCATGTGGGCAGGTATGGAAAAGGAAGAAACAAATGAGAGAGCAAAGAAAGAGGGAAAGAAATAAAAGAAAAGGAGTAAATGTTGTCATTTAAAGAAACAACAGGGCGAGCAACATTACGTGATCCTATTTTGCTTCCATATTTTTTGTTTAGGAGAATAATACTTGATATGAAAAAATAAATAGTGTTGAAGAGAAATTAAAATCCAATAGAGGCATTATAAGAGAAAAGAATCATTTTTTATTTTTTTTATTCTTTCAGAACTGGGTTCAAATCACAGTGTATGACTTTGATTAAGTTATGTATGAATATCTCATAAATCTTTTTTATGAACAACGGTGATTACAAAAATTATAAAATATAAAACTACACTAATTAGAATATTATCAGCCTCGTGTTTAGCTAGTCATCATCTGTCATTTATTCATCCATCCACCCATCTCATTCATTGTTTAAATTACTCTGTCTGGTGTGTACCCTTCTTACCCTGCTTTAGAATCTGTTGCAATGATGTTGATCCAATAAGACATATCTTTGCCTTTACTGATATCTACTTAATTTTTTATTCATACTCAGTTTATAGTATTAGTATTTTACCTTTTACCTTAACCTCGAAATCTGTTTCTCGTTTTGTATCCTCAAAACATCGAGGCTCATACACATACTAGTATATCAGTAGTTTTTCATCATGCAGACAAGAAAAAATGTAATGTGTATGCCAGCTATGTTATTTTAGAGAGTGAATTTCTCTCCTTGAATTTATACAAGGAACTCATCAGAGAATCTTATGTGTTCTATGAATCAGCTCATATTATTTTAAAAAGTTTTAAAAAGATATTCTTAAATTAACAATGCCTAAAGTTTTCATAAAGGTCATAAGTGAGACAAAAATATGTTCTTCTTTAAAGAAACATCAGATAGATCATACCTGAAGATCACATGCAGAATAAAGTCATGAAGTATCTATCACCCAAAAAGAATAATTGATTATTCTTATTCATAATTACACTGGTACTATAAATGGTTTTTTAAATTTTATTAATACAATGTACTGTAATTAGTACTTGCAAGTATAAAAGAAAACATTTGCTTCTGTTCTACAAAAAAGAAGATGTAGGAATTCAAACTACTTACAAAATGCAAAATGATATCGTCTGACCTGTGAGTTGTTTATTTAATGATCAACTTTAGAATTAAAATAAATAATATATTAATTCAATTACTGAGACATCTCTAACAGAGATTTAGATTTAAAGGTCAAGAGCACAGCTCACAGCTTTTAGTCCACTATAAAAACATGATATTTTAAATGACATCTTGATGAGCTATAAGAGTTAATGTGTCTCCTAAGTAAGTTCTTTCAACCATTGTTTGTGGTGGAAACAAACATAATAATGTATAGCCAGCAGACCATAAAAATTGTAAAGACAACATGTATAACTTGAAGCACTAAAGGTTAATTAAGCGAGGATGTATTGAACTAGGAGAAGGAAGCTTTCCTATAAAAACAATATTAAGCACTAAATTGTTAGCACGACATTTCTAAACAATATCATCACCTAAATGAGACCCCAAACAACTTCTCACTGAAATACCCAGCCCAGAAGAGTGGTTTCTCAGGCACTTATGATTTGTCGCAATGGGATTTATGAGCTTGGGTCGGTACTTCGAATTATTAACTATAGCAACTATAGCAAACTTCAGGATAATCTAAGGGCAAAGACTTTAGTGTAACAATTATTCAGAACTTTTAATATGTACAGAATCTAAATTAAAGGCATAAATATATGCGTCATGTGAAGATGACTGACGCTAGCAAAACAATTCTGTACAGTCAGTGAAGCCCGCGAAACTCAATGCAGTGAAAATATACCCCATTTTAAACATCACGAGAACAAGGACCTGGGCCATTATGTTGCCGAGACAATATCTCACTCCTTTGTTTACTAAATTTTGTATTACCTTCTGTTATTAATATATTTTCTCCACTCATTTCTTGCTTTGCTTGCAATGTGTGACTTTCCTTTATGTACTCCCTTTATCTATTAAAGTCCTGTGTTTTAGATAGGTTTTGGTAATTGTCATATTTACTGTGTGTGTGTTTTTTTTTATAAGTTTGGGTAAAATTTTATCTCTGCTTTTATGTCTTCTGTTTTTATTTCATTATTTCTAAGGTTTACATTCTTCTTCCCAATAGCTCACTCTTCTGATATCTTCTAAAAGCAATTCTTATCAATATAGTTTCACTGAAGTCTAGTGATAATGTTTTATTAAATGTTACATTGAGGCTGCAATCCCCCACAGCAGGTAGCCCAGAATCATTACCAGTCGGAATATTTTCTGTACCGAGATGATAATGATAAACACAAAGCCTCAGTTGGAAGCTTACCACTTATTACTTAATCCACAAACCCCCTGTGGGTATATTTTGGTGTCTTTAAATGCCCACCCAAGGGTTATACAAAAGCGTAAAGCTAAAATACATAAATAGTTTTTAAAAGGTCTTATTATACAACATAAGCTTTTTTGCTTTAGAGAGATTGTTATCTTACTAACAAGGAGCCCAAAGTAACCCAAGTATTTGAAAAAAAGTACACACCACTAAGTGCCCCTTCTAAGTATTTCGAAACTCTTTCTAAAATATTTTTCTTATTTCGACTAAGACCCAGCTAAAATACTTCAAATTGCCATTAAATGAAATGTTTAGATAAGGGCAATGAAAAGTTTTTAAAAGAACTGTCTTCAGACATCATAAATTCTGCAAGTCAGGCTGGCTAAACATTATTCAAGTCATAAGGAGGACTGCACACCAAGCACAAAAGGCCAAAGGGCTTGAACATCACCCTAAGCAAAAAGATGGTGAAAACACAAATGCATATGAGAGCGAGCCATTTCAATTCTTAGCAGCTTTTGGTCTCTAAGCTGCAAAGTAATGTAAAATCCGTTTGTTATAATATCACATGGACTTGCCAGATCTGCTTTTGTTAAAGAAAAATATATATTGCCTGGGTAGATAGGTTTTAAGATCAAAACAAAGAGGTGAGAGAGTTGAGCACAGATGTGCTGCAAGGCTGCAGTTCTCCTTTCTCACTGATGCCAAGAAGGGTTTAAAGATAGCAATCGCAAAGTGAAAAATTTAATCAACTGAGAATTGAAAAATAAATGCTTTCCCCATTTAAATTCCATTTCAGATGACTACAGGAAGGAGGTTTCCAAAATCACCTTTTTAAAAGACAAAGCTTTAATTTCCAAGTAAAATATTTATGCTGTTTGAGATACGGCTTGCTTCGGAATGATATAGCTCAGCCATCGCTTAGCTAATCCACAGGGAGTCAGGGGGAGTCCTGGGTGACGCCCAATCAGATGCAAATTAGAGGTGACCTGGGCAAGAATCTGATTAACCAGTACTTATCCATTCCTGTGAATCTTCATTCAAAAGTACCACAAAGAGGCTGGTAGTGTGCTAAAGGCTGTGCATATCATAAAGAAGAATACGAATGGATGAACTAGAGAAAAACTTCATGAAAAATAAATTTGGTTTAATTATAACTATGATACAAAAGCAAAGGAAATAAGAGTTTGAAGAAAAGTAAGGTCTCCTTTGACCGAAGTGACCAAATAAAGAGGTGTTCTTCTTTTCTAAATCTCTCATAACAAAAGATATACACATTCACAGAAATACTTTAGAGAATATAAATAAACAACAACAAAAAAAAGAAAACAAAAACTCTGACTCTCAAATATAGCTTCTGTTAACATTTTGGTGTATATACTCAAAATATGAAAATTTCATTAACACATGTCCTTTAAAACTTTCCACCATTAGAACTGATAAGATGGATGTTATTAACATAGAAATATGTTTGTGACCTATTGTTAAGTGAACATAGCAGATTATCGAATTGGTTATTTATACACGAATGCATACAAATACATAAATTGAATCATATATGTTGTGTCAGAATAAGATTAGTGCTGTGTTTTAAAATTAACATCCTACTTTTCTCTCTCTTTTGTTTTTCAAAGAGGAGGGCTTTAAAATGCATTTCTAACTAAATAAATCATGTGACAGTTTTTATGCCTTGGTTGGATAATATAACAACAATCAATAAGATAATATCCACCTTAGGGATGAAAATAAAAGATAATATCTGCTTAATTATCACAAAGTTGGTGAGCAAACTCAATCACTTAGGACAAACATGGTTTATAATTTGAATCAAACAAGAGTCTTTCACAACAAACATTTCTACAATTGTGGCTTCATAGAACAAACATATGTAATCTCAAGGTTATAAACCAAGAATTCTTGAGAGAAAAAAAAAATATGAAAGCAGACCTATGGATTTTACATCAAAGCCTTTTGTCCTTTTTAGTAAACAGAAACTCAACATTGTGATGACAAGATACTAGAAGAGTATCAATTTAACTTAATATTTATGGTAATGAAATGCAAATATTCTTTAACCTTCTTTCTTATCTTTCTAAACAAAGGGTAATAGCCAAGTCACTATTTTGCATTCTCAGAGACTCACAATGTAAATAGATTTTAAAGCTAAAGTTTTTCACTAAGCACCATTTGAAAATTAAGGCATATGGTTTCAACTATAATTTTAATCAAGACTGAATCAAAGTATTTGGGCTTTATAATTTTCTATTTCCATAATGCATATAGTTGAATAATCTAGCATTTCACTTAACAATATAACAAAAACATCAATTCTTAACAGAGATTAATATAATGTTATTTTAAAGACTGCATTACAGTCCATTCTAGGGCTAAACTATACAATAATTAATAATTAGTGTTGGACATTGTAAATGTTTCTACTTTTTTATTAATATGAATACTGCTATGATTATCCCATTATGAAATATTTTCTACATTCACACATATTTATTTGTGCATTTTGTCATAACCGTCTTAATCACAAAAAAAAGGGAAATTTTGAAACAAAGGATATGTCCACTAAAAAGTTTATCCTTGAGTATTGTCCAATTGTATAAATTTGTGTATTATAAATACACCAGAAGGGTGTTATAATGGCTGTTTTCCCACAACCATTTAAACACTGAGTATTACCATTTTTCAAAATTATGTCCCATATTTTGGGTGAAAAGTGGCATTCAATTTTGTTTTAAATTGCATTTCTAGAGAGGCTTCAAACTTTCCATGTATTATGGGTCATTTGCAGTTACATGTGATTTCCCTATATTGGTAGATTGGATTATAGTTTCCCCAAATTCAGTGCCTCTCCCTTAGGTACTTCTTTCTCTCTGTTGGAGGAGCATGCATCCCACCCAGGGAACTCAGGTAGGTGTGGCTATGCAATTTGCTCTGCCAAAGAAATTGAAGTGGATGGGACATGACTTAACTGAAATTTTAAGAATTAGCTTTTCATTTACATTTTCTCTTTTCTTCTGCCGTGAGACTGAATCACCGGAGAAAAGCTGCTCCTGAGAAGAAACACAATTGTTCCATAATGAACAAATATGCATGAGAACTAAATTTTTTATTGTTGTAAGCCAGTCATAGTTTGGTGTCACTGTTTTCTTGGCATACCTTAGGAGTTTGTGAATAATTTAAAAACTTAACCCAAAAGCAAAAATAATAAAAAATATGGGGAATTCATTTCAGGGCTGACAAGTGGTCAGCGATTAAATTATCTGAGGTAGATGCATGCAATGGTGGAACATTCAGTCTTGACTTAGAAGTCAGACTGTGAACCAAAGGAGTGTGTTAATGGGTGAAGATCTTGGGAAATAATGTTATTAGCATGCCTTATAACTATTTGGTTCATTTAACAAGCTACTTTTAAAAAGAGATGAATTTTGTAAATAATTCACTTGTTTTGCTGCAGAGAAAAGAGAGTCTAGAAATACTGAGATTACAGTATTGGAAGATGCAACTAGTTTTCATCAAGTAGGGACATGTAAAACTGAAAAAAAACTTTGGGTGACAAAGAATAATTAAAACTCAGTGTCAGAACAAGGTTTAAATCAAGATCGTTAAAACTGAATTGATTGTTAGCACTCAGTAAATTCAGGTATGAGATTAGAGGTGTGGCTTCCCCAATTCCTACCCTGAAAAACTCAGGTACCCAGAATGAAGTATAGAGAGTCAAGTCCTGAAAACATTGCAGATGGGCATACTGGCACATGACACTAATTGAAAGTAAATAAATAAAAAACAAACTATGTTTTTGAATTAAACTCCTCAAATTGTCACACACCTGACCTCAAAGAGACTATGACTATGTGAGAATAAAATAACCCTAGAACACTCAATAGATTGAGAAAGCTTAAGGAAAATGTGTTTTGCACAGCAAAGAAAATGAGTAACGAGTAATCAGCAAACCATGTATCTGATTGGGGATTAATCTCTAAAATAGGGGTTTCCAACTCCTAGGCTGTGGACCATTACCAGTCCGTGTCCTGTTCGGAACCAAGCCACACAGCAAGAGGTGAGTGGCGGGCCAGTGAGCGAAGCTTCATCTGTGTTTGCAGCCACTCCCCAGTGCTAGCATCACTGCCTCAGCTCCACCTCAGATCATCAGGCATTGGATTTTAGATTCTTTTAGATGCTTTTACCAGTTCCTGGTATCAAAAAGGTTAAGGACCACTGACCTAGAAGGTAGAGTCCAAAGAGGAGTCAGAGTCTATAGACAAACATAAGAAGGCCACTTGCTCAGGAACAGTTGTTGGGTTTTACATAAGCAAGTACTTTCACTGTGTTAAGCCACTGAAATGCGGTGTATTGTAACAGTATCTTGTGTTATTCACACCATAAGCAATCTAAGATAGTTTTCTGGATAACAGTTGTTTCACAGGTTTTATGCTCATGTTATTTTTCCCCTATAATCAGCTTTTAAAATACGACCTTTGTTAAATTATCTCTTTAGCCTCATAATTTAAGATGTATGTAGGTATGAATGTCTTTTCATTAATTCTTCCCTGCATTCACTGAACTCTTTCCATATGGACACATAGGTTGTGGTTGGCAGAGTCATGGCCCTCTCGAAATGTCCACATCCTAACTCCTGGAACCTATGAATATGTTACCTCTGATGGCAAAAAGGACTTTGCAGATGTGATTAAAGATCTGGAGATGGGCAGATCATCCTGGGGAACTTTTTCCGTATGTGATCAAAAGAGATACTATAAGAAAAGCTGGTCTAGAGGAATATAAAGTTGCCGGCTTTGAAGGCAGAGGAAGGGACCATGAGCCAAGCAATATGAGTAAACTCTAGAAGCTGGAAAGGCAAGAAAAATTCTCCTTTAGAGTCTCTAGAAAGAAATGCAGCCTTGCTGACACCTTAATATATCCCAGTGAGACTCATGTTGGACTTTTAGCATACTGAACTACAAAAGACTACATTTGTGTTGTTTTAAGGCACTTAGCTTGTAGTAATTTGTTTTAGCAGCAATAGAAAATTAATACACGGGTCTTTGGTCATCTCAGGTAAAGTTACTGTATTATTTAGTTTATTACCACTTTTTTCTTGTAAATTCTATTGCCTCCTCCTAAAATTCAAATTACACATGTATTAGATCATATAACTATATCCTTCATTACTCATATTTCCCTCATTACATTTCATCAATTTATTTTTTCTTCATCTGAGTTCTGGTCTTCTAAGGTACTAATTTGGTTTTACTACTATTGCAAATGCTTTACTTGGGAACAATTTTTTTTTTAGTTCAGCCATTATTATTGAAACTTCAAACTGCATCGCTATATCAAGATCTTCTTTTGTCAATGTAAAATTTGCTTGAGTCTTATTTAGAATGTCTGCAAGGCTTCAAATTGTCTTCAATTTCCTGTAATAATTGTGACTCACTATAGAACATATGCTCTGAATGCTCAAAATGTTTCCCCTGTTTTGGACTGCTAATTTTTAAAATATGCCTAGTTACATTTCTCTGCTTGCTCATCCTTACGGAAGTGGATATAATTATTATTTCTGGAATCTGACATAAATGAAAAAAGAAGAAAAAAATAATTAAGATACACTGTGATTTTGTTTCCTTGCCTGGATAGTCATCTGATATATATATATATATATTTTTTCCATCTTTGATTCCCGCATCTCCTTCCACCCCTGACCTATAGATGCTGCCGTTTTCCCTTAGGAACTGGAACTCTGAAGGTGGGGGAGCAGCGATCCCGGTGCACTCGGGGGGCCTGGAGCACCCAGGGTATGATCCTGGTGCACCCGGGGAAAAGCAGACATGCTAACCACTATACTATGGAGCCACCCGCCAGTTATCTGATATTTTTTAAACGGTTAGAATGGAGTTGTAAGCTGCAGGAAGTTTCCAAGGGGCATGGAATTTCACTGTTTAAAACCAGTTTATTTTTTGGCCTCTCTTAACAGAGTGGAGCCAGCGGGACATAAAAGCCCTCTCCAGTGACAACATGGCAAGTGCTAACCGGGGCATTGTTCAGTCCTGCCCCCCAATACCCACATACAGCCCACTATCCTTCTTTTAGTTTGGAAAATCATAAGTGGCATTGGGTGAAATTGCCATCATTTTGATCCTCATATCGTAAGGAGAGGACATTTTAGTCCTGGGAAATAGAAACATTGGTAGTAAGGGGCAGGCAACATATTGGAGGGGATTATGCACCTTGTATTTGATGTGCACCAAGGTTTCCTATCATCACTTTATACCTCAAATGACTATTTAAAAGCCATGAATTTTCCCTTGGATTTCAGAGGTACTAGTTGTAATAATCATTGTTGGTTAAGAGGAAATAATATCAGTTAGTGGAAATGGCATTTTATGGACTATTTATTTCTTACAATTAAATTATATTATATTTGGCCAACACCAAATCCAGTTCTGAAGTTGAAGTTCAAATATGTTTAATGGTAAATCGTTCCACGGTGTGATGTCTATGTATAAAGGAAATTGTATGCATGTTAACTGAGACATCTGTTGTATAAATGGCATCAATGGGTCCTGGCTGTCCTTGAACTCTATCAAAGTATAATGTGAGATTACCTATATCACAGAAGTAATATGATTGATCAAGAACCTTTTGCACTTTTTGATATAAATTACATTTCTGTGATTTTTCACTGTGTAATTGCTTCTGTGTATCGTTTTTTTCATGCTAAATTTCACATTTCCTTGATGTGGTCAGTTCCCATGAATTCGAATCAGTGGAATTCAAACAAGATTACATTTCTTTCATCTAAATAATTTATCTTAAAAAAAGGAATGTGAAGAGAGTGGCTTAGAAATAGAAAGCATTGGATATACAGAATCTGCTCTTATCTTCCAGGAGTATGAAAGAAATTGCACAATAAATCAATTTTTATGGATGCTATTGACTTGCAACATTTGCTGCTTTTAAAAATTAATAGCTGAAATAATGAACATTCAAAAAATGCTCTCAACTGTCATTTTGATTAATTCTTTGATATGAAGTGCAGATGACAGATGCAATATTTGAAACTAGATTTTCCTGCAGTCCAATCAGAGAAAACCCAGATAATGACCACAGTGGCCAATACAGTCTTTTAATTTTTTTTCAGTTAATTTGATCTCTTTGCATAGACATGCCCTATCCAATAAAGTGAAAGTTTAATTATTTGTATAAATATTATTGTAAATGCACAATAGTGCCTCCACAGTCCAAGTGTCATCATTTTATATTAATATTGCATTAAAGTAAAACTGGCAATAAAGTGCTACTCTGAAGGAATTGTGCATGGGATTTTTAACATGGTGCTCAGCCAGTAGAAGAGTTTATTAAAGTTACTGAATTATGTAGTAGAAGAAAATAGAGTTACTAAAACCCTACCCATGGAAACTGCAATAAAACTGAGAAAATAAAATGGTTACAAGAAATTAGAGGCCAAATTTTGTGGCTTTTTTATACCAATATAAAATCCATGAATAGCTTCAGCTTACTATAAACCATACATATCCATCAAAATTAGTTTTCAATAGATTCATGCAAGCCCGTGAAAACATAAGACAGAAAGATAAATGCCAGAACAGCAAGTCCAGTTATGATTATAGAAATAAAATTCCTCACAGAGTCCTCCTCGAGGATCTTACAATGCCTGACAGGCAGAAGGAAAAGACAAAGAAGTGTGCTGTTCTCATTTGGATCTTATTGAAAGGGCACTTGTCATTCATCTCCTGTTACATGAACGTGAATGGCTGACATACCACTCTCTAAACTGCTGAACTTACACTTAGGTTGTTATTTTATAGTGGAAAGCATTTTTAGAGCATCTAGGTGAATGTTTATTTTATTAAATTAAGTTAGTATGTTATTTGGTCCATGTGATTATAAAGCACACTTTGGAGTATAAAGCCTATTTGCTTCACAACTGCCGTTTGCTGTGTGAGTCTGCACAAGTTAATTAACTTCTCAGAGCTTCTCTCATTCTCAGAGGGTTGATGCAAAAAATAAATAAGGTATTCCCGGTAAAGTATTTAGCAGAAGGTCTGGCTTAAAATGTACACAATAAATATGAGTTATTATCAAAATGTTTTGAGTTGTAGCTGTACAACAAACTACTGTAAGCCCCAAAACGAAAATGGCAGATAAAACAGATCACAGACGAGAACTTCCTTGAGGGGGGAACTGGGTGGATGTAGTGGAACGTTTACGCAAAACTGGCTGTAAAAATGATAAATAGCTCTTGGAATCTGAGACAAGGAAAGAGTGTCCCTTAAAAAGTAAACTGGAGTCAAACCTTTCGTTATTCCTTTCTGGTATTGAGGTGTCTATTAAAAAAACGCAATTTTGGGTACGTTTCTCACATAAAAAATGTTGTAAACTGAAAGTTCAAGAAGAACTGTCCCCAGTTAAATAATGTTTGTCAAAACCACAGAATTTCTCATTTTAAGACCCATTAAGTACTGTGTGACTTCTATAATTCATAAGCTTTTAAAACATGATGCAGATGCCAAAGCACAGTATAATTTAAATATATTTTCATTAGCAAATTATTTTCACATTCCAGATCATCAACTCTGGCAAGCTATACCTTCTGAAAGCTGTACATTAGAAGCTCGATGTAAACAAAACAGAAAGCTCTAGTCATAAGAGAAAAATGGATATAAGATTGCCGTTCACATCGAAGGCCACGTTTTGTCTATTGCACATTCAGAGTGGATACACGACCTGAATTTCAGATATTGTGAAATGATTCTGAGACATATAAATTAGGCTGTATTTCCTCAGAACTTCCAAATCAATATTATTGGTATTAACCTTTTGATAAGTTAATGACCTACAGATAGTATTTTATATTTCATGTCTAGACGAGACAGCCTAGGATTAACTGGCTAGAAAACCCAGGAAACATAAGAAAAATCAAACTTGAATGACTAAGATTTCATAGAATTCAAAAACACCTAACACATTTTAATCTATTAGTATATAATTCAAAGATTATCAGAGGTAAGAAATACAAATCATTTTTCCCTTTAGAGAAGTTCAAAGAATTTAGTGTAGGTTTCCAAAAATCTTTACATCAGTGTTAAAATGATAAACTGTTAAATTTGATTTTAATATCCAATCTAAAATACTTGCCTTACAACAAAGTTATCATCATAGAGCACTATTAATTCTTTAACTTTTTAATTCACAAGTTTAAGTAAATATTTTTAATGTTTACTGAATAGAATTAGGACTATTATAACAAGCTATGATGATAATAAACTCCTAGAATGTGTACATATTATTTTAAATCCTGATTAAAATTCTTGTTCATGTAAAAAAAAGAAATTCTCTAAACTGTATTAGTGTGTCAAAGGTTTCTAAGATCACCCTTAGGTATTAGGATTTGCTAGAAGTACTAACAGAACTCAGAAAGCTGTTAAACTGATGGCTATAGTTTATTACAGAGAAAGGATACAGATTAAAATCAGCAGAGGAAAAAAGGTGCATAAGGATGAAGCCCAGGTAAAACCAGGTATGAGGTTCATTGTCCTTTTCCAGGTGAGTTACATGGACAGTTCTTAATTATCCCAGCAGCAGTGTGTGACATGTACAAACGTGAAATTCACCTGCACCTCGAGTTCAGAGCTTTTACTGGAGGATAGTTATACAGGCACAGTGCGCCCACATGATTGACCTTGGCTACTTAGTCTCTGGCCCCTCCAGAGGTCAAACTGATAAAGCATGGACTAAGATCCCAGGTGAACAAAAACAGGTATTCACCACAAATCATATTGAGAGTATAAGCTATGTGACATGGTGTACAAATACACTCTTGTCAGGCAGGATATTCTAAGATACAGAGGTTCTTCCCAGGAACCTGGTCTGCATAACAGGGACGCCAGCCACAAGGCAGGTGCTATTCCAAGATACTCAGGATTAGAAAGGAAACACTAGGGAGGGGAATTTTTCCCTGATACCTCCTGATGAAAATGTGGTGGATGTAAGGGGAACTAAACTCTTCTCAAATTTCTCAGAACCTGGCCCCTAGCCAATTGCTCACTGAGTTGAGTCTAAGACCAGTATCAGATTTTAGTGGGTTTCACTTGTTTGAGAAATAACACCATTGCAAGTGGCCACAGCTTCAGGTATAATATGAGGCATCTAATATTGAGTTTCATAAAAGCAAGTAGTAGAGAGAAGCAATTTGAGATAGTTTGGTGAATAACGTGCTTAGGAGGAAGTCAGTGCTTAATAAAGAATTCGCTAAAACTAAGACTCTTTCTCTATCTCCTCTTTCTCTATTCTCCTCTTTCTTCTTTTTTAAGTTTGCTCAAGAAATTTCCATGTTTATTTGGAGTAGGCTGAATAATGGGCACACGAAGATTTCAGGCCCTAAACATGAAACCTCTGAATGTTGCCTTATTTGATAAAAGGGTCTTTGCAGATGTGAATAAGGATCTTAATATGAGGAGTGTTATGGGTTGAATTACGTCCCACCAAAATTCGTATGGGGTATAGTAATGTGATCTTATTTAGGAATCAAGTTGTTGCTGATTTAATTGGTTAAGATGAGGTCAAATTGGAGTAGGGTAATATCTTCACAAAAGGGGGAAATTTGGAGACAAGCTCATAAGAAGAATGGCATGTGTAAACAAAGATATCAGGGTGAAGTGTCTGCAAGCCAAGGAATGCCAGAGATGGCCAGCAAACCACCAGAAGCTAGGGGGAGACATAGAATAAATTTTTCCTCACAGTTGTCAGAAGGAATCAAACCTGCTGACACCATCATCTCAGACTTCTAGCCTCCAGAACTGTGAAACAATAAATTTCTGTTGTTTAAACTGTTCAGTTTGTGGTACTTTTGTTATTGCAGCTTTCGGAAGCTAATACAAAGAGATCTTCTTAGATTATCCAGGTGGAGCCTAAATGGAATCATATGTATTCCTATAAGAATGAGGCGTAGAGAGATTTCACATAGATGTTGAGAAAAAAGAAAACACAGCCAGAAGAAGAGGAGGTGATGGACTACGAATGTGGCCACAAGTCAAAGAATGCTGACAGCCCCCCACCCCCAAATGGAAGAAAGAAGGACTGAATTTCCCACCCCCCCCCCCCAAAGACTCTGGAGGGAGCACAGCTCTGCTGATACCTTGATTTTGACCCCATAATACTGATTTTAGGCTTCTAGACCGTGAGAGAATAAATTTCTGTTGTTTTAAGTCACAAATTTGTGGTAACTTATTATAATAGTCATGGGAAGCTGATGCATTATATATTTGCTTAACATAAGGCCTGTGGATCCTTATTATGTTTTCTGGAATAGAACCTCTGAATATAGATGTGGCAAAGGACAAATCAGGGCACTTTAACAATGGATGATTAGTGTTTTATCTACACAGCCAAGTTACATATTTAAGACACTTTATCAAACAGAGGAATCAAATTACGGCACCTGTGAGATTAAAGATTTTAAGGATATTTTATCCTATATGCTATTATAAAATATTTTAAATAATATTAATGTATTTGGTTACTGGGAAGATGTAAAAATTTAGACAAAAAATAAGTAATAATCACTGGGAAAAAGCATGGGTTCACTAATCAAAAGTCACATCAGTCCAAACATATTTATTTTCTTCGCTAGCATTAGCCGATAATAAATTCTCAGAAATATAGCTCTGGCATGTCTGGATTAAGGCCTTTGAGCAAAGGTAGAAAAAGATAGACTGAATGTAAAATAGTAAGAAGGTAAATATATGTAAAGTAGAATGGGATCTATAATTAGTTAACACCATCCTAAAGGGTGCTGAGATGTAGGCCAATGTCAAGGTGAAAGGATTTTTCAGGTAATATGAGCCTGCATCCTATGGGCCAGGCACTATTCTAAATTGTCTTATTTTATATATATATATCATTTGTTCCCTCTACCTACTCAAAATTTCTCCCTGGCCAACATTTTCCTGCTTTCACTCTCACTCTTTCTCCTTCTTCCCTTCCTTCTTTTCTACCTTCTCTGCAGTCCAGTATTTCTGCTCCTTTCTTAGGCAGATTTAGAGATAACTAATTCCAGTTCTGCATTGTTGAAAACAATAGCTATTGAGCACTTGAAAGGCAGCTAGCTCAAATTTAGAATTATATTTACTGTAAATATAAAATACATACTGGATTTTGAAGACAGAATTAAAAAATGTAAAATAGTGCAACAACAATTTCTGATATTGGCTACTTGATGAAATGATAATAATTTTGACATATCGTGTAAAATACATTATCGAGATAACTTTACCCAATTAATATGGCTACTAAAAATTAAGCATGACAGATGTGGTTCCTGTATGTGGCTTGTGTTACAATTTTGTAAGACAGCGTTGCTCTAGATGAGTACCTAAGGGTTTTGCCTTTGCATCATAAATAAGACATTTTGCTAAACAAAAAGTAATCTATGCCATAAAAATCTTTGTGCTACTCCTTTAGAACCAGAAGTGGCCACAGCAGTTGTGGTTTGAAATAACAATTTTTTTTCTAAGCAATGATAAAAGCTATTAATCAGCTTTTTGAAATCGTTGGGCACAGTTGTATGATTATTGAGAACAGACATCCTCCTCCCCTAATTCTTTCCAATCATTTTCTTTGGAGGTGATCTTTCCCCCCTGGATAAAATCTCAAGTGGTTCCCAAAGCTTTTCTGGTCCACTTCAGAAAGAATGACAATCTCATTTCAAAAATTTTAAAATCTCACCAAATCTAACTTTACAGTTTAATCTATTATGCAATTTAAATTATCTTTCCCCAGCTGGGGCCTGCCTCAGCTGTTCATCCTACAAAGAGCAAGGAAAGTACATTTAGTATCTAAATTCTTTAACTTCACCCTCCCTACTGCTGTTATTGTCCCTTTCAAAGCAGTGGGTGAAGAGAAGCGAAGTGGCGGGGGGAAACTCCCCAAACACCTCCTGATTTGTGCATGTAGTACATACGTGGCTTCAGAGCCCTGTGGGCAGCAGATGGATAGTTGCTTTTTCTCTCCTGATCTTTGATGGATGCCTCTGAGATCCTTGTGGTGCAGACCTCCAACCACCCATTGCTTTTGTGAGGCAGGTGACATGTCTTCTGGCTGATTACTGTGGCAGAAGCCTGTGGGCTTCCAGCAGTCTGCCCAGTGCTTGGTCTCTTAACCTCTTCATTTATTTTTGTTATGATCCCTATCAATATGGCTACAGGCTGGCTCCTTTTGGTGGGGTGTACATCTGTTTCTAGAGAACTTGACACATTTACCTCATCCTTCTTAACTCTCTCTCTCTCTCTCTCTCTCTCTCTCTCTCTCTCTCTCTCTCTCATTCCCCTGTCACTATGTAGTCTACCCTAGGATTTATAGAGTCAACAGTTTCTGTATATCTTGATTCCAAGGAACATAAAATGAGCTTTCCAAATGAACTGCTTCACACACCCCCACTTTTGGCTCAAGATAGTATACATTCCCCTGACCTCCTCTGTGAGTAGCTAGAAAAAAGAAATGCCATAGAACTCCAGCAACACTTTCCAAGAGAATTTAAGCTCTCTGTATTAGTTGGGGTAGGCTAGAAAATGATAACAGATAGAATGCCAAATTTTAATAGTTTACAAAAACTAAGAAATAAATTTATCTATCTCTCCTATAACAGTCTTGGTAGGGGTTTAAGTAAGTGGCTGGCTCTCCTCCAGCTGATCATTCAGGGACTCTTTTGGTCTAGGGCCTCGTCATCATTTGCATTCAGACTGAGTAAAAAGGAGAACATGGAGAGACACATCTACTCTCTTGAAAGCCCCAGCCTGGAAGTGGCATAAATTTCTTCTGCTCATTTCCCCTCAGCCATACCCACCTGCATGAGAGCCTGAGAAAGGAACTCCAGCCATGTGTCCAGCTATTTGCTCTCTCTTTATAAAAGGAAAAAACAGATTTTGTTTTACAGTTGGTGATCTTTGCCACAATCTCCAGTAACTTTCAGCACCCCTGAGTCTTTTTGTCACCTCTTTACATATCATGGGAGAAAAACAGTGATTCAAGCTGGGAGAAATAGTTCCAAAATGCCATGTACCATGTTCAGAAGAGGGGCTATGTCCTTCATGTTGGAATGTAAGGATACCTGTAGCTATATTGCTGTTTTTTACAGCATTTTGAGCCTCAGTAGAAACTGAGACAAAATGTATCCTTATAACATTCTACTACTCAGTCATGTATTAAGTACCCATTCTACACCATGCATTTGTATTTACCATCTCTTTTATTCTTACAATACTATGATATAGGTATGAGGCTCGGAGAAGTTATTTGACTTATTTAACTTAATTAAAATAGCCAGTACAAAGAAGAACTGAAATTCAATATCAGTTTTTCTGGTTCTTATGACAAACTGCTTCTTGGCTATCTTTTTTCAATCTTGACATTTCATAATATTTATTTTTTTCTGTTTTATCCACTTAAAATTTTCTTTTAAATTCTGATATTAAGGATGTAAATAAAAGGAATATTATATATACATTTAGGTGAAGTATTTATATACAATATACATGCAGTATATGTACTGATTATAATTTAAGGAATACAGAAACAATCACTCTATTAAAATTAAATAAGATTGTTTATTAGGAAAAATTGTTTCTTCAAAATTATGTACTACCCATGGAATACGCCTTAAAAGTTTTTATTAAAAGAGACATAAGGAAAAGGGAAAGCCTCATTCTAAACATAATAATATTTAAACCAAAATAAGGTGAAGTATATCTGTACAAAAAAAAAACAAAAAAACAAAAAAACCTTAACCATACAATTTCTAATACATTCAAATATTTACAAAGTCTTTAGGAGGAAAAATATTATTACCCTAAAATTTGTTTTCCACTTTTAATGAAATATTAGTCAAGGTTTAGTTACAAAGCAGTTGGAAGGACTATAGGAGCAGATTCTACACCGCGCTTTAAGGCACAGCCCCTAGAACACCCATACGAAATCCACAGAACTACTGCTTTTGCCATGGTCTGGATGCAGGGGATGTCGTGAGAGGTCACCACAACTACTGCTTGGAAAGCAGCACCCACCCCTTATGTGTTCTGAGCCATGTAAAGCCAGGGCCCCTACCCCTTGACACCCGTAAATTTAGAAAATACGGGCATTCAGACCTCTGCTATGGCTGGTACCAAAACCCACCACAGGCACCTGTCAGCCAATAGCAGAAGCAGCAGAAGTGTGGCCTCTGCTTCATGGCACTGATATCTTCTCATGTTTCACCGCGGCTCCTTTGTTTAGTGAAAGCTTGTTCATGTTCAGAGCTCGAGCTGTAAAGGAGCCTAGCTAGACTCTTTGGCCTGCATAACATTATGCTGTTAGGAGTGGGAGCAAAGCTAGGTAAATCAATCCATTGTATCTACCAGGAGAGCACCAAGTGTGTGGCAGTCTCCTATTATTCAAAAGGAGTCAAATGAATAAGGTTCACAACCTAGCTTAAACTTTTTCCCAATGGTAAGACTCTAGACAAATTACTTACCCTTTTTAAGTTTCGATATCTTAACTATAAAGCAGGACCAGTATTTCCTATATTTAAAAGTTGTTGTAAGCACTATATCTCAATGCCTGACAGATAAACAAATAAAGAGAAATAGACTTTCAAAATACAATATATTCTTCATCCAGACAAAAGTATTCCTATCTAAGTAGATGCATATGCCAGTATAATGTGGGTAATTTTGGTTATGATAAGTGAGCTTGTCAAATAGTAGAGAAAGTCAGTAGAGAGAAAGATGATTAAATTGTGAGTTTGATTCCTTAGAATTAATAGTAATAAATAGCCGAAATCTATAATCATGTTCCGAGTTGCACATATAATTGCAATTTTATGTATTTATGTAAATTTATGAAGAAATTACTTTTTATTAAGATAAGGTGAATAACTATGTCCTAAGTGAACTATAATTCAGCTGCTTAGATAGAACACAGAGTAAAAGTAATAAATGTCATCAACATACAGATATTTTAAAATATTTTTTACTTATAATGTAGATATATACATATGTAAGTTTAGTAGACTTATGGGTTTAATCTTTCTATGTTGCTATCTTGGCAATACAAATAAGGGAAACTCTTTACCTTCTATGGTCTATGTATTTGAATTAATTAATTTTCAGTGATTTTTTTTTCTGCTATCTTGGTCACTTATTCAACAAATATTTATTAAGCATATTTATGTTAAATAAAACACTCAGAATTATCCAGTCAGAATGCAGGGATAACTAATCAGTGACTTTGCTTTGAAAAAAAGGATTTCCAGAAACTCTAAATTTATACACTTAGTATCTATGTGTAATAAGAAACCAGAAGTGTATATTATACTAGTCTGACAGTGTAGTCTTTTCTATCCACAGGGGAGAAAAGTCTCTTCGCATTCAAAATTCCAAATGCTTTCCCCAAATAGAGAGATTTGATCATTCTTGTCTTTGTATTTTCATTCACTATTATTAACGCATATAAAATTATATTACTGCATTAACCCAACCTGTCTGCATATAGAGCTCAAGAAGACTACTTGTAGGCTATATCCATTTACAGGGAATATGAAATACTCTAGTAGAGTTTAATTCTTAATTTAGTACACTGTGCATTTAAAAAAAAAATGAAGGGCTATCCATTTTTATCATGAAATAAAGAATCATTGAGAAAATATTTTATGGCACTGCTAGTTCAGATATATTTTTCAGGAAAGTTTAAATTACCTTTCCATTTAAAATAATTTTGCATTTTAAACAATTTGTAATCACATGTAATATCAATTATTATTTCAAATTTAGCGTTACTTCTAATATCAGAATAATCAAATAGATTTTCTAATAACCTATCTTTTTTACTGAGTGCCTCACTTTATTGATTTACAAACTATTTGGTAACATTAGTGTCATTATTAGAGGAAAATAAGTTATACATTTACATAGGAATTTCTGGTTATGAATTGAAAACTAACCAAGACATAAGGTAAAAAGTCATGGATGGTGAATCTATCTGTAGGGTGTTATTGCTGCATCCCTAAAGGTCTCATCTTTGTGAATGTAAACATCTTTTTGAGCCATAATGAGACTCAGTGTAAAACTCTTTGGGGTCATGTTTAACAGTCTATGCCTATGGAAATCATAAGATTATCTGCAACACTGCTCAGTTTCTTTCTGTTTCTAGCTGAATTAATTCTGCTCTGTTGCACAGTTGAGCATCTGAGTGATTTCCGAAAAAATAAATATGATGATCCTCAAGCTCCCAGAGGCTGACTTTAACTTTTCCTGAAACTTACAAGAATGTATATTAATCATAAGAGTAAAAATTCTCTAGATATTTATTACATTTTTTAAAAAAGCTTAATATCTTTATAAATCCTACCGTATACCCTGATAACTTGGGGACTGGGTCAGCAATGAATATAAAGACAAAAAAGCTAGCCATCTACAAAGCTTTACTTGGCCTTCTAGGTATTATAATGCTAATAAAAGAGAACATAGAAGCTACTTTTACACTAATAATAAAGTAGTGAAAGGAAATATATAAAAAAGGAAAAACTTATATTTTCTCCTGGAAATAAAATACAGATATAAATATAGAGAAATATTGAAACAAGATAGCTCTAGATCTATTTCCTTTACTTACTATAAGAAACATTATATTCAGTTACCCATAGTGGGTAGCATATAGAGAACCAAACAGTTCTGATTAAAAGTGATTGCGCAATATAAAACACATAAGGAAAAAATACATATAAATGTGTGTGCATATGTGTGTGTGTGTGTGTGTGTGTGTGTGTATGAAATATATTCAGCTAAGTAACAAAAACACAGTGGAGTTGTGTTATTTTCAATAGATAACTTTAATTTCATACTCTGCCAGTATTTGAACAAGTAAAACTATCATTAGGACCACCCTAACATAAGAAATATATGTTAGAATTAGTTTTATTGTCACTGATAGATTATTTAAATGAAAAAAATATAAATAGCAAAAATAATTTGCACAAGTAAGAAGAATTTTATGTGCATTTTATGTCATCTAATAGACAAATTATTCATGATCGACTCTAGATGGATAGAAGTGAAGACTGAAGTAATTTACAAAGAGACAAGGTACAGTTCATCAGGCAGCACATTCTCTTGGCTGTGATTCAGGTTGCAACCCTGCTCCTTCCTACGATATATGCTCTACTAATATGTTTCCTCACAGTGAGATTTAAAATAATTCTACCAACCTTTTCCCAAAAGATAATCTAAGGATAAATAGATGAAGTTTCTCTGAATAACATTAAAGGGTTAAATCCATACAAATATCCTATATAATTTCATAGCTACAGTCAAGTTGGTAAAAACTAGTAGTTTTATTTATGGGTTTACTAGTCACTTTTATTGTAATGTCTAAATTCTCACAGAAAACTATTTCAAAATGTTTTGTTTCTTTTGATTATTTATCTGATTTTTTGCCCTACCTTACTAATAACTCTGGGCATGTTGATTTTACAAAGAAAACGATAATGACTAATGACTTTGATTTGAAAAGTCAGAGCAACACAGAAGAAGAGGGCTGGATTTGGAACCCACATTTCATATTCACACTCCGACATCATCTGTATTATTATAAGTAAGTTTTAACTATGAGTTAGTCTTCTTGTCTGGGAAAATAAAGAAAGTGACAACAGCTTGCTCCATAGAGTTGCTGTGAAGAACTAGTCCAGGTACCAATAAGCTCTGGCTGCATCATAGGTGGTAGCTGAATTTGAAGATAAGTCAACACAGCCAAGGCATTAGCCACCATCAGTGAATGTAGCTAGGGGTTTGAATTTTCTGTCCCAAAGAGTACTGTGTTAATATTCACGTGTGGGCAACTTGGAAAACAGCTCTACTAGTCTGTGCTCCCTTCTCTATTGAATGTATGATAATTTTTTATTTAAAAATGTAATAAAATAATAAATCCAAATCAAAATCTGACTACATGTTAACCAAGCTATTCTTTCAGAGAGCACTTCAGACCTACATTAAGTTCACATCTGAGTTTGTGTCCTAGATTAGACAGCCGTAGGTGAGCCTAGTTCTCCAGTAATCAGCAGGAAATGAAGCGGGAAAAGTGTGGTCCCATAGCTATTATGTTTGCTTATCAAAGAGTGTATTCAGAATTGAATCACTTTTCATCAGCACAAACTCTGGTCAGTACCAGTCTCAGGTAAATTTGAGAACATTTTAATTCATATTTAAATCTTGTCACTGTGATGATTGTTATAAAAAAAATTATTAATTTCATGTACAAAAGTGTGAAAATCTTGAGGGCACAGCTTATACTTTGTGTATGCATGCATGCGTGTGTGTGTGTGTGTGTGTGTGTGTGTGTGGCATATGTATATTTTCCCTATTCCCATTCTATAAAAGAATATGTAGGAGGATATAGGTCAATTTATTTTTTATTTTAGAGAAAACCAATTGCTAAAATAGAAAATAGCAGTGCAGGTTTTACTTTACAAGGTTTGTAGAGGGACAGTCTCTATAAGGTGTTATTTAGACTGAGACCCAAAGAATTAAAAAACGTGAATGTCTCTGGCCATGCCACCCTGAACATGCCCGATCTCATCTGATCTTGGAAGCTAAGTAGGGTCAAGCCTGGATAATACTTGGATGGGAGACCACCTAGGAAGACCAGGTGCTGGAGGTGGTAAAAAAAAAAAAAAAAAAAAAAAAAAAGCCGTGAAGAGAAACAAAGGCCCTCCCGCAAAGCAAAGGAAGAATTTGACAGGTTGTAGGACCAGAGGATGATCAGATGGCTGGGCCACAGTTAGTGCTATGAGAAGCATCAAGAAAGAAACCTCGAGAAAAAGGAGAAAAAGGGCAGAGCCAGATCATAGGTGGCCTTGCAGGCTGCAAATATCAGACACCTCTGGATCCCCAGCTTATATATCCTTGGGGGTCAGCACTTCTCAAACTCTTATTTGCATATAAATCACTCAGAGATCTTGTTAAACATCAGATTCTGGTTTACTAGTTCTGAGTGGTGCTGAGGTTCTGCATTTCTAACAAGTTCCTGAGCGACACAGATGCTATAGGGCTCTTGAGAAGCAAGGCTCTAGGATCTACTTTTTCACTCTACCTATGATATCCCATGAGACTGCTTTAATGCATACACAAACCTAAAACTCTGAGGAAATTAATACTCCTTAAAATAATCCTTACTCTGTGGGAACAGAAGCCAATGTATTACATTCTTTTCTGTCAATCCTCAAAGGTGTTCTTTAAAGGGCTCCTCAGAGCATCCTGATGGGATGGAGCTTTAGTCGCCCACAGTGGTAACCAGCTCAGTGGCCTGCCCTTCTGTTGTCCATCCCTCCTTCTTTGTTACACCCTTCCCAGTCTCCCACTGCTCTCTGGGATCACTGCCCCAAATAAATTTCCTGCATGCAAGGCCTCGTCTCAATCTCTGCTTCCTGGGAAAAACAAGCTAAGATTACCATTGTCCTAGGTCTGTGGTGTCATTAGCTTCCATCTCTAGATCCTTGATTAGCTTGTGATGTCTTTGAAATGAAAGATACAGTCTTAATTATCTTTCTATACCCAACAATTAGAATAAAGCCTTATACCTGCAGGAGCTTAACAAAAGTTACATTGATTCAAAATAATTTATTCTAAGCTTATTCAAATTATTCAAAGGATTTTCACAAACTATTCAAGAAGATTACAAGACAGCAATATAAGAAAAGTAGCAGAGTATAATGGCTTGGAGCAAAACTCTGGAGTTGTTTGCCTGGGTTCAAATGCAGACTTAGCTGCCTGCTAGCTGTGTAAATTCAGACATGGTATATTGTATACTTTCCCTGTGCCATAATTTCTTCATATGTAAAATGAGAATGACGAAAACGACACCTGCCTCATGGGGTTGTTATGAAAGTTCATGAATTAATATCTTTAAAGCATTTAGAACAGTGCCTGTCCCATAACGAATATCCTATATGTGTTCGTTAAATAAAATTTCATAAATATGTTAAGGAACTGAAAAGAAAATCATGAAATAGTTCCCAGCTCTGGTTATTAGACTAATACTGTTTTATAAAAATCAATCAAGGTCCTTGTCAAAAACAGGTTCCTAGGACCTACCTTGGACTCACTAATTTAGATTCTGTGGCATGGGAAGAGGATTAGGTACTTTCAGCAAGTTGCCTCAGTGCCTCTGTACATAACCAAAATTGAAAATGATAGTTGACAACCTTTGTGCCTAATTAGAGTTTTGTCAAGTAAATATGGAACCAAGAATATATACGCATGTTATAAGTTAAAGACAAATGCGAGTTAAATTGAAAAAATTATAAATCATTTTTCTATTTCATTCATTGATTTACTCATTTATTTCTTTACTTACTCATCAATTCACTATATTCTTACTGAGTGTTTATTATTTGTTATCCTTGACTAAGTCATAATCTTTGTTCTCAAGTAGTTCACAGTCTTTGCTGATGCTCACTGAAATTTTGTATAGCAGGCAATTCAGATATTATTAGTTCATAGCACAGTCTATATAGATCAGAGAGGCTGGTCAATTTGCCCAAGTTCACGCAGCCTGTAAAGTGGCAGTACTAGGATAAGAATCCTGATCATCTCAATTTGGATTCTTTATTACAGATGGTCCTCAACTTGTGACAGGGTTATATCACCATAAAACCATTGTAAGTCAAAAATATCTTGAGTCAAAAATGCATTTAAAATATCTAACCTACCTAACATCATAGCTTAGCCTTGCTGCTTTCTACTGTATGCCTATCACTTTCACACCATCCTAAAGTCAAAAATTATTAAGTCAGCCATCATTAAGTCAGGGATCATCTGTATTTTCATTATATAATGCTATACACCTGATTATATACTAAAAAGGACAATTAAAAAACACATGGGTTTTCCTATGCTTAAGCTTCGAATGTTAAATGTTAGTTTATAGAAAATCTACTTTATATGTTAATGAGAGTTGTAGCTTTGGAAAGTGCCTCCTTAACGTGAAATAGAACATAAAATACAAAACTAGTTTAGCTATGCAAACACAGTTTCATTTTGTAATGGCCAATAACGGCCTGTAATCAAACTACAGCTTGTTAGGTAAGTAAACAATTACCTTGTTAGTTGGAAATTTAAATATGGACTAATTCATTAACTTGTAAATTGTTCTTTCATTTTTTGACCAACCTGTATTGTCTTTGACTGTGTTTATATATGTATGGGCATAAGGGAGTGTTGGGGACCTGGGACTATTTATGGTTAAATTCATATGTGAGACAGGATAGCTCTAAAAGTCAGGGGTAAAGTAGCTACCTAGTTTAAGGTCAAAAGAAACATCATTAGATTAACCACCGCCCAATGACAAACATTTATTACATGATCTTGGGAATTTGGTCTTTTTATTTCTAAGTTTTTAAATTTCATAATCGAAATTCTCACTTGAAGAAACATCGTAATTTTCCTGAACAAGTTTTCATGCATCTGTTGACCACTGAACATGCTACTTTTTAATTCACACATCATAGCATTAAATTTTCAATATGCGTAAAAATTAATATTATTAATACCATAAAGTACCTGGAGATAAAGAGATAAGATACAAAATGGGAGTAAGATTCTGCTTAGGACTTTAAAGTACTAATTGTTTTCAAGTGAAAATTTTACAGTAAGTGAAATAAATATGCCTTGATTTTGACTATTTTTAAACTTTTTTCTGCACATGAGTTTCCAACTTGAAATACAAAAGCATCTTTTTTTTTTTTTACCTATTTTATAAGGATACAGTCATGTCAGTGGCCAAGAATTTTGATGAGAATATCAGGTCTTTCTACTGTCCAGGCACGTTTATGTCCCTTTATCAAATACAGGAATAATTTTATTTTTGGCATTTTGAGTACCTCGCGGACAGTGACAGGAAATGAAGAAGCTGTTGATCCCTTCAAAAACAAACAAACAAAGTCAGAAGCCTAGTGAGAACAGGCTCACTAAAATTTAATGACTGGAAAAGCGAACAAACTGAATCCAATCTTTTCATAAAATTGCCTGACTTCGATTGCTCTGATTAGGTTCCAAGTGTCCTAAATATATTTGAATAGTGGCTACCAGTTTCCTACCATCCTCTTCTTTCAAAGTGGCCCAGGTATTTCCACTGCAGCTGCTGTGGGAGGCCTCCACCCAGGCCGAGCCTCTACCGGACAGGAGAACTGTGAAGAGGCTCTTCATGGTTTCTCTCAACTGGCTGCAGCTTCATTCACAGAAAAGGGAGACAATAGTAAAAACAACAGGAGCAGAGATGTGCCTAAGAAGAATTAATGAAATGGTATTTATTCTGGATGACGATATTCACAAATGCTATAAAGGATCTGCACACAATTGTTTAGAATTTGATACTCCTTAGGATGATAGGACAGATTTTCCCACTTTGCACGAAGTGCCTGCTCTGTGTCTCTCTGGAAGTAATAGTGTCTACTGATGGAGTAAAACATTCTCTGTTCCCTTTGAAAAGCCTTGTTTTTATCTATTAAAAAAATGGCTCTTGTATTTTTATGTAGAATAAGGCCACTGCTCTGTCACTATAAACTTGATTCACATGAGCTTTTTTATGGGTCTACACATTCATAGTCAAGGAGCAAAGCCTATTTGGTGGGAGGCACTGACATTTTGATTGTAGGAAGAAGGAAATGGCAATAATTTTTCAGAAGCCTAGGCAGATTATAAAAGAGATACAGAAAATGCGACCCAGGCTGATACTGTAACACCTCTAAAACACAGATGGTTGGCAGCACCCTGATAAGATGTCCCCCCACTGAATTAAAGTACAAAGGTGGAATAAATCAAATGGCCCCCGTTGGGAACCAGCAAGCGCGTGGAACCATTTCCTCTTCTTTCTATTTCTTGTTCTATACGGACATAAATTATATGACCTCAGGCAAGAAGAAGCTGGGTGTGATAACCCTCTAATACCCCTTAACTTTTCAGATTCAGTGAGGTGCTTTATGATATCAGCTCTCCAGTTAGATATATACAAATTGCCTGCAGCACCAAATATTTGTTCTGACTAGTTGCATACTTTCTCCATCTTCACAACTCTGACTTTTTAAAAATATAGGATATGTGGATTTAGATAATAAGCATAATGGTTGCTAAATGTCCCCCAATATCATCATTTAAGGTATTATTGAGGAAAGTCTATAGCATAGGCATAAAAATAATGAACAAATTTATTCTCTCTTTAGAATAAGAGACCAAATAACTAACAACAAGTATGTGTTAAGGTTGTTTCAAGACAATGATAGAACGGTGCCATTCACTAAAAATTCTGGAAAAAAAAAATCTCATTATATATCTTTTCAAATGTCTGCAGAATGGATTATCACCTGTGTAGCCCAAATACCAAAGAGAAAAGCAGCCAATATATCATAGCAGTTAAGATCATGTTTTGAAATAAAAAAAGCCAAGGTTGTTCACATGAATGAGTTAATATCTCAAGCCTCAGTTTCTCTGAAAGGCAAATATTAGTAGCTACCATATGGGTTTCTGTAGAGAATAAATAAAATACTTCATGTGAAGTATAGTACCTAAAGAGACTTTCATAGTAAGTCTTCAGTAAATGTTAATTGTAATAATAATAAAAATTATTAGCTGGTTTATGATATGTATAAACTATATTCTTATCATTACAAATTATGTGTGTTAAAACTTCAGAAAATTTTCCCTACTGTTCCGTTAACTTTACAAACTTTGTCTTTGTAAGGAAGAGAGGGAGCTTCTCATGGAAGTAGGAGTATGCTCTAGGCCTAGTTACAGGAACTACTACAAAAATTTTTAAAGAATAATAAGAAGATAAAGATATTAGATATTAAACATATTACTCTACACGGTTATGCACCACATAACAACATTTTAGTCAATAAGAGGACCACATATACAATGGCAATCCTACATTATAATGAAGCTGAAAAATTTCTATTATCTAGAGACATCATAGCCATCGTATTATTGTCATTGTAGCACAATGTATTACATGTTTGTAGATATGCTGGCATATAGTGTATATAAAGTCTACAGTAATGTATAATGATGTCTTAGACCTTCACATTCACTCACCATTCACTCACTGACTCACCTAGAACAACTTTCAGTTCTGCAAACTCCATGGTAAGGTCCCTGTACAGGTATACCATACCATTTTTCATCTTTTATACCACATTTTACTATACCTGTTCTATGTTTTAATATGTTTACATACACAAATACTAACGTGTTATAATCAGCTACAGTATTCAGTACAATAACACACTGTACGTGTTTGTAGCCTGGGAGCAAGAGGTTCTACCACATAACCTAAGTGTGTAGTAGGCTATGTCATCTAGGTTTGTTTAAATGAAGTTGATAATGTTTTCAAAAAGATTAAACTGCTTAATGACACATTTCTCAGGACATATCTCCTGTTGTTAAGGGACACACGATTATATTTTTTACTGCTGATAAATTATACTACTGTGAAATACACAATTCGATATTTTATGTACTCAAGTGAGACAAAAACAGATCTTATTAAAGCCATCAAATGTTCACAAAGGATTTTAAAAAGAAATCAATATTGCTTCAACTGTCTATTTATTGATATACAATTTCCATAGTTCAAATACAAATAAAGTCATTTTTTTCTAGACTAGGATATTGTCTATTGTTCATCTTTTTCTCTTTCAGTTATTATGGTCTAAAAATACCATTTGCCTATAAAAGGAAAAAATACACAATTTTTAATGGCATGCCTTGGAGTTGACATGTACTGCAGAGTCCTGAGGACATAGTAGATCCTCAATTGACATGCACTGAAGTCTTTTCAAAACAGACAATTCTCAAAGCTATAGAGAGTAGCTTATATCTAAAATGACATAAATTCTAATTTTAAGTATTACCTTTTCTGGTAATTATATTTATTATTAATAATAGCAAACAATGATTGTATAGTGTATCATAAAATGTTCACAAAGAACTTTGAAATACATTACCATAGAAAACCTCACAAATAGTACATAAAGTTGATACTATGTCCTCATTTTAGAAATGATGAAACAGACTTAACATAGCAATTTTCTAAAATTTTACAACTTTTAATGAGAAAGAACTCTAAGCCAGTTCTTCTAGCCTTCTCTCCTAGACAACATTTCTCTTCCCACTTTCTTGGCTTGAAAGAAATCATTTGTTTTGCAACTCTTCTGTATAAACCACTGTATAGTTTAACCAAAAGAAGATGATGAGACTATTTTACCTGTCCTCAGTAAGCATTTACAATCTAGCAGAGAGTCATATCCTCGCAAATGTTCCATCTCAGAATAATTTAGAGAAGCAAAATGACAATATGACTTTCTATTTGTACAGTAATATTCAACCTTTTAAGATTAAAAGTAAGGTGATTTGCCCTACAGTATTTAAAAATACATTTCAGTACAACAAGTATTCATTGTTAAGCACTGATAATAAACAAAACATTCAACTAAATATATGTTTTATAAAAAATTGGTTATGTTTTGTCCTGTTGCTTCATAGATTTTCACCCATTGAGGCTGAAGCATCCAATGTCTTGGTGATTACAATTTCAAGGTTGAATTGCAAAATGAGCATTAAAAATTATTTCAGCTGCAATAGTTGTGATAGCCAAAGTTTCTGTTTGCATGAGCCAAAATTTAAATTCCAGAAACTTTCTTTTAAATATCAAGAACCAGAGGCTTGCAGCTCAAAAGAACAATGTTTTCTAATAATATATATTTAAAAAGATACTAGACAGAAAGTACTTGCAACTTTATCTGTCCCATAAGGAGGTAAAAAATCTTTTGTGGAATGGATTGGCGGGAGGACGGGCGGGGGGGAGTGGGGCGGCGGGGCAGGGGGGCAGTGGGGAACTGTGGGAAGAAAATGTGGGAGAGAGAAGGTAGCAAGAGGGTTGTGATTTGTGATGTGAGTGTGAGGCCTGTCCCTGCTTCTCCTTCTTGGACTTTAAAACCCAGGATGGTGGTGTGATGGAAGATAAAACCCAAATCCCAGGAGAGAGGTGGCTTCTTTTTTTTTTTTTCTAAATTATTTTTTAATTTGGTTTCAAGTATACAGTACATTGGTTAGACATCTATATAATTCATAAAACGATCCTCCAATTGCTCCTTCACTACCCTGACCTTCTACTCTGCCAATGAATTAATGCTAACTGCATTCCCTATGCCGTGATCCCCATCCCCGTGACCATTCATCAGCTCCTAATTTGTACTTCTTTAATGCTTCACCCCATTCTTCCAGCCCTCCAAAACTCCCTCTCCTCTGTCTGACACCAAATTGTCCACTATATTTGTGAGTCTATTTTTGATTAGTTTGTTCTCTTTATTCCTTAGATTCCACATATAAGTGAAATCATATAGTGTTTCTCTTTCTCTGTCTAACTTAAGTATCTTCTATGTCCATCAAAGCAATATCTTTTTCCATACCCTTCTTTTTCGTACGTAGGAGTCTTGTTTTCTTATCCTTTCAGCCACTATATCTTTTGATTAGAGCACTTAATTATTTTCCATTTAAGATACTTATTGATAGGAATATAGTTGTTACCATTCTTTATTCCTGTTTTCGATTCATGTTTTTTTCTTCTTAAAAAGTCCCTCCAACATTTTCTGTAATACTGGCTTAGTGGCGATAAATTCCTTTAGCTTATTTTTTGTCTGGGAAGCTCTTTATTTGTCCTTCAACTCTAAATGATAGCTTTGCTGGATAAATTATTCTTGGTTGTTGATCCTGGGTCTTCCTCCTGTTGACTATTTTTTGCCAAGCCCTTCTGTCCTGCATTGTTTCTTTTGAGAAATCAGCTGCCAGTCTTATGGGTTCTCCCTTATACGTAATTATTTGTTTTTCTCTTGCTGCTTTTAATATTTTTTCTTTGTATTTAACCTTTGGCATTTTAATTATGATGTGTCTGGGTGTGGGCCTCTTTGGATCCCTGATTTTTGTAATTTTCTGAGCTTCCTGGGGTTTTATGTTCATTTCCTTCACCAGGTCAGGGAAGTTTTCCATCATTAATTCTTCAAACAGCTGTTCACTTGATTTTCTTCAATTATGCCAGTCAGACAAATATTTGGAGTCTTATAATGTCCCATATCCTCCTTAAATTATTTTTATAGTCTTGGCATCTTTGTTCTTGCTATTCTGACTGAGTGTCCTGATTGGCTTTCCTGTCCTTTATATAAGGCATTTGATCCTCTTCTTTATTCACTTTGTTTATTCTTTTGTTTATTCCATTTAATATACTTCTCATCTCAGATAATGTGTTCTTCATTTCAGACTGGTTCCCTTTTATAATTTCCATTTCCATTTTTATGTTTTTTATCTCTGTTGAAGTCCTCTACACTTCCCAAAAGTTCATTGAGCATCTTTATAACCAGTGTTTTGAACTCTGCATCCGTTAGATTACTTAACTCCATTATATGTGGATCTCTGTTCTCTTCTCTTATATGGTTTCTACTTCTTTGTCTTCCCATTTTGGCTGCCTTTCTGTGTCTGTTTCTATTCACTAAGCAAAGCTCCTAAGTCTCCCAGTCTTATGAGCGTGGATTTATGAGGTAGGTGTCTAGTGGCACAGTCCTTGGATTGGTTCATCTGCAGGCCAAACTTAGCCCAAGCCTCTACCTCTCTGGGGACAGAGAGGTGGCTTCTTTCTGACTATTCCTTGATGGGGAGCACCTTCATCAAAAGCCAACATGGAGGCCTGGTCAGCATGGAGAGGAGAACAGGCTAATAGGATGACATAACTGTCCATGAGCTAAATTAGCAACAGAGACAACAGCGTGACATATGGGAAGGGTAGAGACAGCATGTTAGCTGCACCTGCCCTTTGGGAGAAAGAAGTAAGGCAAGAAGCTTGAAATTAAATATTTACGTAAAAGTTTGAAAGTTCATGGAATATGGTACTTTTTAGATTTTTGTGCTTTTAAAGCCATCAGGAATAATTAATAATAATACTAATAATAATATAGTAATTCAACTGCAAATTGAATTAAGTTATAGAAACTAAATTTGCATTTCTACACATCTGAGAGTGGAAATTACACTCATGCTACTTTATAAATAAAAGTAGAGTAAAGTAGGTTGTGGTAGATAGATATGTCAAATGCTATTTAGAGAGAATAATCAATATTTAAAAAATAGATTTTGGATAAGCTAATATTGAATGCCAAATCCAGAATTTAAAAATGAGGAAGTCAAAAGTATCTATGTATGTCAACCAATGAAAGGTAACATAAAAAGTTTGGGACTGTATCTCTTAATTCTATTTCTTCTTAGAATCAGAAAAATGTTATGTCTCCATGCTTTTGTGGCATAAGCTGTATCATAGCAGTAGGTAGGTAATTCTAATTTTAAAAAAGCGTTTTCCTGGTTTAATAGTGAATCTTTTGGTTTTAAAACTTAATTCTCTGAATGTTTCTTTTTTTTCTGAGAAGACAATAGCAGATAGATGGACTTATGTCAAAACTTTTGGGAAAATAGCTATATCTCTAGCATAGTCACCCACATATTTTCCTTTAGTTCATTTGGGAACAACCACTCTTACCTTGTAGTTTTTCAGAGAGACTCAATTTGGAGCCCTAATGCTGACTGCTACCTCTGCCTGGAATCTTTTCTCATAAATGTTTATAAAACTAACCTCTCTCACCTCTTCCAAGTCTTTGTTCAGACTTTGTCCACGAAGGCAACCCTCAGGCCCTCTCTAATGCAGCAGTCTGGCCCATCCCCTGGCACTGACGAACCCCCTCACTCTGCTTTTATATTTTCAGTGTCACTTGGTACTTTCTAAATACTATGTAATTTACTTATTTGCTACAGTTTTGTCTGTGTGTTGTGTTTCATTGAGTCAGCTCCAACCTCTGATGATCCTGTGAATGAGTGACAGACAATGCCCTGTCCTCAAAATCCCTGCTCAGCTCTTGTAGACTCATGCTTGGTCTTCCTCTTTTCCCCCTGTCTTTTATTTTCCCCAACATTATTGTCTTTTCCAAAGAAGCCTGCCTTCTCATGATGTTCCTAAAGTAGGCAGTTTCAGTTTTGTTATTTTTGCCTCTAGGGATGTTTCAGGCTTAATTTGCTCTAGGACTCACTTGTTCATCTTTCTGGAAATCTAGGGTATTTGTGGAACTTTCCTCCAGTGCCATATTTTGAATGAGTCTTTTTTTTTCCTATCAACTTGTTTGACTCTCCAGCTTGCCCATCTATACATAGCAAATGGGAATATGAGGGTGTGGTTGATCTTAGCCTTGGTTTATTGCTTACTTTATGCTACTCATACTTGCACACAAGCTCCAGGTGGGCAGAGATCTGTATCTTCTTTATTCACTGATATACCCAAGCTCCTAGAACGGCACTTTGCACTCAGAGCAGGTGCTCAATAAATAAACAATGAATGAAAGAATGTTAACATTTCACATCCAACCTCTAGTACGTCTTATGTAACATTTCATCTTCAGAATATATCCTTTCATGTAAGAAACAAGAGATATTCTCTCAATTCTGAAGATCAAAGGGGCCTGAGGTTCAATGACTATCTTAAATTCTAGACTTTTTCACACCTACTGAGCCCTCACTTTAGAATGTTCGATCTAAGAATCTGTACTTTCAATTCAATCCATCTTGTGATTTTTCTATAAGAAAGAGCTTTCGTGCATAAGGCCTCATCCTCTTACTGCATTAGTTGCATAAAAACTCCGGAAACTGACCAGAAATTCATGTAATACCCCAAGATACCTAAGGTTTGTAGACTCTGTTGTTAATTTTCATTTCATACCTTTTAAAACTCTCATGACCTCCAACCACCTTGGTTTCTTGATGGTCCAGCTTCCCTCTATTGTGTAAGAAAAAATGTGATGAAGACATAGAATTGACTTAAAATTAAATTTCATAGTACAAGGCACCCCAAGTAGAATAACAAATCATACTGGTACCTTGATTTTCACCAGTTTCTCTGCCAGTTTCTCATTAAAAGAAAATGGAGTGGTCAAACATATAAAACTTCATGTAAAAGATATAGTAGACAAAGTATCAGAATATTACATTAAATCTTAATTAATCCTCTTTGATCTATGCTTTCTTGATGACAAGCTTATCCCCTTATATTTATACTCCTCTGAGAGGCCCCTTCATCATCTATTTTACATGGTGTACTTTGCAACATTTATGTTCACATTCCCATGCCAATAAAGGTCAGCTACAACCCCTATCTCTTTGTCCTCAGGAACTCTAAAATCAGTCTTCTTTCATGAACCCTAACAATGATGGCTGTTAAAAGATATATTCATGACTAAATTATTTAAAAATAATTTCAACAAAGGAATTTTCTTCAAAATGTCATTAAGTACATTTAATATTTTAGTGCTTTGAATGTTGAACTATAGAAACAATTTTATATCAGTCTAAGAACTCTATACCCATTTTCTTTTGTCTATAGCCAGTGAAGACTGTGAACTGTTTAAAAACTCTGAATTCTAACCTTTCAGACACTTAAATATAGTCTCCAATCTAACTTCTTTTCTATGCCCTCAATAATCTCACTTCTAGGAACTTGCTCCTTCGCTCTGGGCTTTCAGCTATTTAATAATCCTTCTAACTTCCCTTGACCCTGAACTACAGAGTTTCATCATGATCATTTCAATTTTGTAGCTACTCTTCAGCCACTTCTGGTTGCAGAAAAGTAATTTTTTTCACGACAATGCAATATGTCAGATATCTACATTAGGGTGCAGCACATATAAAAATATTTTTTTGAAGAAAATGTCTAAAATGGCCTTCATTATAACAACAGAAGTGATATCTGGGCATCTTACTCAATAGAATCTGTAATACGAAGAGAGTCACATGAAACAAATCTAGTTACATACATATTATACATGTACTACATACACACGCATATTGAGAGGCAGTTAAGAAAGCAAAAAAGGAAGGGAAGCTAGTTTGTATTCCTCATTAAAACATGTTATCCTAATGCTATCCGTGGTGAAGAATTTTTAAATGAATGAGTGGGATGAAGAAAGAGCAGGGTTTGGAGCTGTAATTTATTTCTGAGACAGAAGGATAACTGTGCTCTCTAGCTCAGTAAATCTTAGTCTTAGTTCAGTTACAGGCAAGTGCTGAGAGGACAAACTGAATTGTTGGATTCAGAAAGTATAAATGATAAGAAAGACATTTGAATAAGAAACTATTAAGTTCAAAGATTTGAGAAAACTAAGATGGCAGTGTACTGGTTCAAAAATACAATCAAACTCATGAGCTTCCATAAAACACAATTTCTTGGTTGTTACTTGACTATTTTTCATACTGATAGATGTTTTGCCCTTGGGGTGCACTACTTTGCACAAAAAGAATGATTCTGCTTTGTTCCCATTAGTTTGAAAGACAAGACAGTGACACTGCACAGAACAGAGTCCAGTATGAAAACTGTATTCAGAACAAACCCATTTTCAAAAGCCCTATTCCGATGACAAAGCAACAAAGATAAATTTTTTTATGTGTTTGAATTTGTGATCCTTACAGTATGAGGGGAAAGAAATCGAATGTGTCCCCTGAATAACAATGAAGTATTGGAAAGCAATGACATTCTAATCACTGCTTCAAATGTCAGTGCAAGGATGCTGTGGGTACCAGCCCCAGTACATAAGTTAACAGCTTTACTGTAAAACCACAAGGGAGCAATTAATGGGAAACTGTTACTAACCTTCATGCATTCTATTGCTCAAGTGTCTAGAGAAAAGATCTAATTATAGTTCTAACCTTTCCCAATGGACTATGAATGACTCTCCAAATATAGGATGTTGTGTAGGAAAAACTGTGATGAAGATACAGAACTGACATATAATTGAATTTCCTAATACAATGCACCCCTACTAGAACAACAAATCATGCTGGTAATTTGATTTTACCAGTATCTCTGCCAGTTTCCCATTAAAAGAAAAATATTAAACTCTGTGAAAAGATATATTATTGAGGAAAATGGGATAGTCAAACATATAAAGCTTCATGTGAAAGATATAGTAGACATAGTATCAGAATATCACATTATAACTTAATTAAAAGAATAGCTATTTAAAAGACAAGTATTATATTTGAAGGAAGGTTTAGGACTGATATGGAAGGTGAGACTCAGCAGCCCATTAAACTATGTGATTAAAGGGAATCTGGTCAGTGTTTTCATTTCACACGCAAAAAAGTTCAATAATTAGAAATGACATAAAAACATTTGCTTATAACAGAGAAAAAAATTAAAAGTGCAATATTACTTTTTGGTAGGCACACACTTCAAGATGATAGTTTATTTATTTGTTGTTTGTTCTAGGTAAGATATCTCCTGCAGTTTAGAAATCGATATTTCTAATAAAGTCAAGAAACCCTATCATTTAAAAAAAATATTCATTTGTCTTTGCACAAAGCAGCTATACGGAGGATAACAAACTTATTTCCTTCAAGAGATGTATAATGTATGTATAGATTTAAGACACTACTAAATAAATGTATAAAGCAAAGATGTAATGGGTACTCTATGAGTGCATCACAAATCAAGTGATCTCTAATACCAAGAGGTAATACTGAGACCAGAGGAGGCCTGGGGTGATCCAAGAGGCTTCCTGGAGAAACTGAGGCAGATGGCCTTACTGAGCATTCACTGAAGATGAGGCTATTCTCTTAGTGGTTCTTACTTATGTTCTTCCTTGAATACCTGAGAGAAGAATTATCGACTCCCCATTTCAACCAAGAAAAGCTATAAACCTTACAACAGCCTGAACTGCCCTGTATGATCAATTCTTCCTCTTCTCTCCTTTCCTCCCCATCTCAGCTTTTGCTTTCTCCTTTGTTCACTCTGCTCCAATCATGTTGGCCTCATCTGCAAACACTTCAGAAACTCAGGCACCGCCTGCCTTAACACACATGCACAGCTCTCCCCTCTGCCTCGACCATTTTGTTCTCCCTGGACCAATCTTCTACCAGGCATATGCATGGCCATTTCCTTAGTACAATGTCCCATGACCATTCTTATTGAAAGTCGCAACTAGTACTCCCAGCACTCCCCATACCCATGCCCACTCACCTTGTTATTTCTTAACACGTGGAAATATGTGTTTATATAAATGTATATACTTTATTTTATTGATTGTTAATTTTCTCTTTCCTGCTAGAACACAAGCTTCACACTGACTGAATGTTTGTTTTGTTCACTGATGTATCTCAAATCCTTGGCACAGGATAAATGATCAATAAATATTTGTTGAATTGAATGTTTGAAAGAAGTTTCCAATAAGTAAATTTTAAATCATAGATCCATTTTGTGATAGAAATTGATGAATAATGTATTTTCCCAAATTAGAAAATGATATCTTTTCTCTTTTTCATACGTATAATCTTGAGTCGTAGTCATCTATTTTTAAAAATTGATTTTCGAACACATTTAATCTCAATCTCTGTCTTTTTTTCCTGCTGAAAAATGTAAATGTAACTACAGTTATTTTAAAATGTATTATATAGATAAGATTAACATGTATAGCAGATGAGTAAATAGTTGTAAATTCTTTCTTTGTTTTACTTTGAATTTCTCAAGTCTCTTTTACACATATGAACCATGTCTGATAATTTGGGAATAAAAGAATTTTGAGAATAATTCTTAAAATATGATAACGGACCTTATATGAATTCTTCATTAACTTTTAACAGTGCAATTACATTTAAAAAGTGGTATTATATTGGTATTGTCACTGTAGTTTTAGCAAATTTATTTACAGTTTAGTCACAAGTCTATAGTAACTTTAGTTTCGAAAAAGTTTAGGTAGAAATAAATGAACCTTTAATTCTGTCGTTTTTTCCCCATTCTAGATTATATGTACATACATACATTATACACATTTGTACACTTTATTTATTTATTTATTTATTTATTTATTTATTTATTTATTTTTCTACTTCATAGATGTTTGCTGTGCTTCACCTAAGAGCGAATCAACAAGATGAGTAATATAATAATCATGAGCAGATATCCATTAAACTAAGTGGCATAATGGTTAAACACTAAGGAAACAAAATTTTTAATGTGAATTCAGGGTTTGAGCTGTTTCACCAATGTAAGACAAAAAATGAGAAGTGTTACAATACTTTATGCTCCGACTATTTAAAACATTGTTTGGATGACAGTATTTGCTCAATAAATTCTTGCCAGATAAGTTAATGAATGCTGTTTAGTTTATATAGAGAGTTTTTATGAAGAGGGCTTTTTATATAAGAAAATGGAAATAAACTATGTTAAAAAAATGGCTTAATTTTTATTTTTCATTTATTAATTTTACTAATATTTATTGATCACTTATTATGTTTCAGAAGATATGCTATTAACAAGATTATTAACTTAGGTTAAGTGAGGATTAGAATAATGAAAAGAGGTCAAACTTCACAGGACAGGATTTTTAGTGACATTGTAAGTAAATATCAGAAATGTAAAATAATATTCTATGTCTTTTATAACCTCATAATTGAATCAAAGTTATAAAATTTATATGTGAAAAAAACCTATAATGCAAGGCAATGCTGAATGATACATTAAGAAATAAAGATTTTCACTGAAAGTGAATCACAGTCTTACCATGGGCAGTTCTATATCTGCTTCTCTCTGCTCTGTTACATGGGTCTGTATATCTATCCTTATATTGATAGCACACATTAGCATACAATGAAGACCCATGAAAAGAGTGGTGAAGAATTACAGATTCTCCTATATCTGGAGCTCTCACAGATTCAAACTGTCACACTACCACACACTCAACATTTTAAAATTTGTTATAATTTCCATTGTTTTCTCTGAACTTCACACTTGTATGACTGCCTCTTCTTCCTTCTGTAGTCTACCGAAGGCTAAAGTTTGTGCATCCTACTCTCATTCTTCTCCAAGAGTTTTATGGGAGTCAGGTCACTTCATTGTGGGCTCAAAAAAGTGATGATTTTACCCATTACCTAGCTTTTTATCATTGTTAGAGAGGAAATAACATTTTCTGTGACCTTCTACATCCTAAACAAAGTCGAATGTTTTAGAGACACATTGACAACACATAACTCATCCAGAGGAGGTGAAGGTAGAACAATAGATATTCTTCTACTTTTCTCTAACTCCACTGTAACCTTAAGGTCAAACCATCAAAATATCCTCCACATTAGTTTCCAGTTCCTACTGCTACAATCCAGTCTGCAAACAGCAACAAGAATAATCTAGTTCTTTGTAATATATATCAGATAATGCTCTTGCTCTGCTTTAAATTCTTCAACAGTTTCCTATTAAACATCATATAAAATATAAAATATAAAACATCAATAATTTACATAGCCTTGCCTCAATTTTCACGGCCCATATCTCATCTCAGCCTTCCCTCTTTTTACCTTTCACCTTTTTCTCCTGTGTTTTAGCATCTTGGTTCCTTTCTCTCTCTTAAGCTCTTCCTTGATGTTATGCCTTTTCTCTGAAGCACTACAACCTACTACTTGACCATCTAGCCCCAATACACACACAAGCACATACACACATGCACGGGCTTCATGTGACTGGTTCTTTCTTATTTCATTTTTCATAGCTCAGCTAAAAGCCAGGGAGGCACTTTCTAACCACCTTTTTTTTCCACTGTCAGTATTCTCCATCTCTGCATATTATTTCTTTGTGACACAGAACGAAACATTTGTATGGTGTTTTGGTTGGTTGCTTTTTCACTCTTTTGTGGTCTTTTCTCTACCCTGAAATCTTCATGAGGACATGGACAATTTATATCTCATTGACCAGAGACTATGTTGCACCTAAGATGATGCTCAGCACAGCATTCATTCAATAAATATTTTTAAAGTGTATTTAAAATGTATAATATCTGATCACTAGATATCATTATAGATTATATCTTATCACATAGTAAGTACATCTAAATAAATTACTGTATTATTATACATGAAATATTTACTATGAAATAGTTAGATTAATAATGTATATATGAATAGAGAAGGGAATTCTAGACAAAGCATCAATCAAATGCTAAAGTAGAATCTAAAAAATTAATCCCTTAGACTTTAGGTAGACTGACAGTTAAATTGCCCTGAATTAGTTTCTATCCATTGCTTAAAAATAGAAAATATTTATCTAAAGAAATATACAGGCAAATGTAATTTTCTGGGGAAAAAAAATACCCAGGAATATAAATGAAAGTCAGTTTGCAACCTCCTATATCATGAATCTGTTCTTCAGGGATTTTTCAACTTCATTTTGCAGCATCAAGTGGCTCAGTTATTTGGAGTAAGCATATGTACTTTTAAGTGGTTATTCAAACTGAATTGCCTACGTCTTTTAGGGTTTAGTGCTCACTAAATGTTATATAGTACGAGGAAGAAATGGATAGTAAAATTGCAGGACTCACCAAAGTATTAACATTTTATTCTACTGTGGGCAAGGAAATAGCATCAAGTGTATTTATGTAAGATAGAATGGTGTCTTAGAATATATAAGTCCTCCACATGCCTGAAGTATGCTCAGGAATATATTGAAAAGTCAGTTTAGTTTCTGTTGACATTTCATAAAATAGAAGATTAAAATAATGTTGACTAACACACCTAAACAAAGTTCTTCATTAAAGGTGGCCCAGTGGCCTAAAGGATCTTGTGTCTGCAATTTATTCCTTAGTACCTTTTAAAGTCTTCGAATAAATAGAAATTATTTTTTAATCCACTTTCAAAACACCTTAGAACTTTATTTTCCATTAATTCAATGAGTAAGCATGTGAAATTTCACCTCCAAAGGATTTCTTTCTTTACAAAAAGTTGAAGGAATAAAAAAGGAGTGGCTTAGAAAGAGGCCTGACTTCTGTGCCCAGATAACATAATGAAGCAAATCCCACCCAAGGCCTGCTTTTGACTTAGCTATTGAAATCATATTAACAAAATATAAAATATATTTTAAAATTAGTAGGTATTTCTTTAGAATATAATATTTTTATAATCATTAGAAATTTTGAAATGACAGATAAAAGACACTTTCATAATAAACTAATAATCCTGTGCTTTTTTAGCTTTAAAAATATATAAACATATCGACAATAAAAATACCCTATTAAGAAATGAGCAAAGGACTTAAATACATATTTCTCCAAGGAAGATATGCGAATGATCAATAAGTACAGAAAAATGCCCAGCATCACTAATAATTAAGAAAATCCAAATCAAACCCACAATAAGATAACATCTCACATCCATTATAGAAGCTATTATCAAAGGAAAACAAAACAGAAAATAAAAAGTGTTAACAAAGATAAGGGGAAATTGGAACCCTTGTTCACAGTTGGTAGGAATGAAAAATAGGGCTGCCACTATGAAAAATAGTATATTCGTTCCTTAAAAAAAAAGTTAAAATAAAATAGTCACGCCATCTAACATTCTTACTTCTGGGTATATACCCAAGAGTATTGAAAGTAGGATCTGGAAGATATATTTGCACACTTATGTTTATAGCATCATTATTCATAATAGTTAAAAAGTAGAAGCTACACAGTGTCCATAGACGGATGACTGAATAAATAAAATGTGTATATAGATGCAGTGAAATATTATTCAGCTTTAAAAAAGAACTTCTGATGTATGCTGCAACATGGATGAACCTTGAGGACAAGCGAGTCACAAAAGGACAAATATTTCACGACTCCACTTATGTGAGGTACCTAAAGTAGTCAAATTCATAGACGGAAAGTAGAATGGTGGTTTCTAGGGGCTGAGGAAGAGGGAAATGGGGTTTTATTGTTTAATGAGTACAGAGTTCAGATGTTGTTAGTTGGAAAGAGTTCTGTGGATGGATGGTGGTGATAGAAGTACAACGATATGAATGTACTTACTGTCACTGAACTGTACACTTAAAAATTTTTGGATGGTAAATTTTATGTTATGAATATTACACCACATTAAATTTTTTAGTTAAAAAAATGTAAAAGCACAAAACATATCAACATATTTTTTGGTTTCTTGAGGCTCATCTAAATTTTAAGATTGTGTGCATTGTATTCACTACTCTATCTCTGATTTTTAAGACACACTGAACATTCAATATGTAATCATCATTTAATTTGAAAACTGAATGGTTCTCCTATGTCTCTCCTAAGAGTTATATCATTACTATCATTGGTACTTAAATAGAAAATGATGATGTACCTATCATTCTCTGTAGTTCACTATCATGATGTCCTTTCAGAGATACAGTGATAGAACTTTCTAGTTCTTTATTGTTGCTTCTCTATTTCAGGATATTATGCATAAATAAAGACAGGCAGACAAAGACAGGGTGATTCCTGTGGTAACTCACATTTAGAACTACGATGATGTTCGTCATGTCAACTATTCTCAAGTGAGTGATCCATAAATAGAACAGCTCTTTAGGATGTTACACAGTAAGCCTGCCAGTTTAAGCTTGTCAGGACTTTCAGAAATCAAACCACTAGTTTAAAAAAAAGGTGTAGAGGGATGACTAGGAAGAGATGACAAAAGAAAAGATAAGATGATTATAATAAAGAAGGGGCATATCAGCAAAGCAGAAAGGCAGGAGAGGGTATAAAACTAACATTTAGAGGGCATCTAAGTTCTGGCATTATGTTAGCATCTTTCTATATGTCTTCTCATTTAATTCTCACAAGAACCCTGCCATTACAACCACCATTTTTACAAATGAGAAAGCCAGGATTCAGAAAAATTAAGAGAATATATATAATACATACATATTCTCTTACTTTCATATATATATATGTAAGAACCAGGAAATGTGCACGTCTTAATGATGTAATTGCTCCACAGTTTTGTAAACAGCCCCACGTCACAGGTGGGTCAGAGAGGTGAAAGGTCTTTGAAAATTTAAAGATTCCGTAGAAGAGGGATTTTTAATTATGCAATCAGTACTTCAAAGCAGTAAGTATCTTCCATTTGTACCTGCATTCAATATTCATAATGATTAAAAAAATGACTGTACCAAATATAAATGTTTATACATGTATATATAGGAGGAAGAAAACCTCAAGCAGTCAGGAATCTGTATTCTCTGCCTGTGTAGAAGCAGAACTTGTAGCACAAGCTTTTGTGTAGGAACCTGGTTGTTAAAGGATAACTTTATCATCAAATATTTTTAAATGTGGTTGCAAAAATTTATAAGATTATACAATGATTTCTTTTATGGTAATATTTTAATTCCATTCCCATGTTTCATTCATTCCTAATTTACTTTATCTCTCTTCTTACTTCTCTTCCAACTCAATTTTCTGTACTTTTCTTTTACAGGAGTAACAACTTCTTCACCTTTACAGAACTCCAGAAACTTTTCCCTATGCAAAGGCAGCAGCAGGCAGCTTTACCACCAAGTGAGGTGGAAATTTTATGTCAAACAGGCTGGTGGGAAAGACCCCTGGAGCCAGAAGAAGATGAACGATGCTTCTCTGTGTGCATTGCCTTACTTCACAGCGGCTCACAGAGTGAACATTCATTTTCTTCAGGGGCATTGCTACAAAGCACACTTCCGGAACATTCTTAAGTGTTCAAGTCAAACCTCAATCTTCCAGCAAGTCTCTCTCAGGAGTGGAGAGATGAGTTTAGGCCATGACAAGCAGAAAACTGACTTTGAAGAATTTCTTACTTACGTTTCCTTCATGTCCTTATTTGTCTTTTTTGAAGTAGAAAATAAAAGGGAAGGACAACAGTGTGACTATTACATGAGAGCTTGAAGAAAGAATGCATTTCACGGAAGAGACACTGCAGTTAGGCAAAGCAGAAAATGTGAGCCTTAGAACTTGCAGACACAGGCTCACTTGTCATCCCACATAGCCCTCTGTGTGGATCTGGAATGATATACACGGTCTTGATCCTGCCTCCATCGACCTTCTGGGTGGGGGAAAGGATATATTGACTTTCAAACTACTTGCCGTCTACTTGGCAGAGTTGTCAGAATAATTAGTGAGTTAGTGTAATCATCTGGAAACACTATCTTCCTACCTTATAATGACACAATGAGTATATGTGTGATAGTACTCTGGGCTTTCATGAAATCTTGTAGAGTTTTCAAACTTCAATAATTTAGATCGTAGGTGTGTTAAACATTGACAATAAATAACTTTTTAAGGTAAGTCGATTTTTCCTCTCACATCTGAAAAGCATGAATATCACTTGTCCTGGACAAAGGTGGTTGTCATTTTTCATTTGTCACAGAATATAAAATAAAATTCTTTGTATACAATTATGTAATAGCAATGTCCTGCATTTTAATACATTTGCTTCACAATCTCCTTTAAAATATTTTTATCATACCTCAACCTGTTATAGATGATTTTATGAAAACCTTATCTACAAAGTGTATAATTTAGGAATAAATTTATTAAATGAAATCGTGAACTAGTGTTTAATGAGACATTAATAGGGAATGTTTTCAAAGTTATCTCCATGTAATAATTTGCTTAAGTTACTTAATTTATAAACCACTATAGCAATTTAGATATATAATATATACCTATTAATTTTCTATAGTTGCTCTAATAAATGATCACAAATCAGATGGCTTAAAATAAACACAAATCTATTATTTTACTGTTCTCTAGGTTAAAAGTCCAACACAGACCTCACTGGACTAAGATCAACATGCTGGCAGAGCTGCATTTCATCCTAGCATTCCTAAAGACTATTTTATTGCCTTTTCTACCTTCTAGAAGCCACCTATATTCCTGGGTTCATGGAATTTTCATTTTCAAAATCATTTTCAAAGGCGGCAATAGCAGGTCCAGTTGCTCTTACATGACCATCTCTCTGGTTCTCTCTTCTGTGTTTTTTTTTTTTTTTTTCATTTTTAAGTCATGTAATTAGATTGGTTCCATCCAGCTCTAAGATAATCTCTCCATTTGAAGGTTATTCACAGCATGGAAATTAGCAACCTTAATAGTAACATTCACAGGTTTCAGGGACTAGGATGTGGACATCTTTTTCAGGCTATTTTCTGCCATATCACAGTATGTAATTATTTATAGCAGAATATGGTAATTTTATTATTATCTTAGGTCTATTATACTGTTTATTTATCTAAAATGAGGGTTGAATAACATATGACATATTGGGTCATGTATTTTATATATTAAGATATAATCTATAGTAATTTGAATGATCCAATGTTATATGTGCATTTCTTCTATGCATCCCAGTCATGCTATATTTAGCAACAAGATTTAAAAAAAAATAAAATAAAATAAGAGAAAGAGAAATAAAGAGGAGTAGTAAATTACTCATTTTAAATGGGTGAATGCTCCCTGACTGAAATCACTGCCAGGGAGTGAACCAGCTGTCATGCAATTTGGGACAAATCAGAACTTCACTATAGGTGCCAAATCTGAACTCCATGACAATACCACCAAGACCAACTGAGACCAAAGGCTGGAATTTTGTAGGAACCCAGACCCCAAATTTGCATTTTGTGAGCCCTGAGAGTCCCAGATCAGATTTGGCCTCCAAAATGTGGTGATACTTAAGTGGCCCTCTTTATACTCTAAGCACTAAGAAGAGCTGCAACGTTTGCCAAATAGCTACCATGTGTCAGGCATTTTCATAGGAGTTACATAGTCTACCACTATTAATACAAATACTGCAATATTTTATTTGCATAATTCTATATGTATAATTTTGTCCTCTCCACAGCCCTCAAGATAAACATCTTTGTCTTCATTGTAAGAGAAAGGAAACCAAGGCTCAGTGAGTAATGTAGTTGGTATTTGAATACTGGCCCTTTTGATCCCAAAGGTCATGTTTTTCCCTTATATCACATTGAGTCTCCAATCCAAAATCCTGACACATCATTAGAAACAGGAAACTAAAGAAGTTACTTAAAATTTAAATTGCACTGAATATAATTTTGAAAAATTATTAACTTCAAACAATACAGTTCTCAGGTTGATGTAACTAGAAATTTCCAGGGTGATCTCAAGATTTAATTTCATCCCTCTTTTACTTCAGGCCTCTGAGAGGGTACATATGGTAGCCTGAATAATGGTTCCCTCCTGACCTCAAAAAATAAAAATCCACATCCTAATCCTTGGAACCTATAAATATATTATGTTACATGGCAAGGGAAATTTAAGGTTGCAGATGAAATTACATTTGTTAATCATCTGACCACACAGAGATTATACTAGATTATCTGGGCGTGCATGATGTAATCCCAAGTAGCCTTCATGGGGAAGAAGGAGGCAGAAGTGTCAGAACAAGAGAAGGACTTGACTGACCATTGTTTCATTGAAGATGGCAGGGATTCATAAACCCAAGGAATGTGGGCCGTCTCTAGAAGCTGAAAGAGGCCAGGAAACAGATTATCCCCTAGAACTTCCAGGAAAGAATGTAGCTGTGTTAACACTGGTATTCTAGCCCAGTGAGACCTATGTTGAACTTTTAACCTCCAGAAGTATAAAATAATAAATTTGTGCTGTTTTAAGTCTTAAAGGTTTGTGGTAATTTGTTATGGAAGCAATAGAAAACTAATACAGCTGGCATTTATTAGACCCACTGAGGGACCAAGAATCAGGTACCATAAAGGGTCTTTAGAGGCTTGTTTACTATTTGTGACATAGAAGTTCATCTGTGAAGGAAAGAATGGCATATATGTGGTGGTTCTATACCTGGTGGAGGGAAGAAGAAAGGAGTGAAAAAATATTGGTTGGGCTCCTTGGGAGTTAAGAAAATGATCTTCTTCTGGATATTATAATTTAATAGCTTGTTTAGCCTTTTCTTATTTGTATCCTAATTTAAATATAAAGAAAATGTCAATTTTTTGCATTCTATATAGTAGGAAGAGATGAATAGTCAGAAATTACTAATATAAAACTATTTTTCAAGCTGTTCTAACCAGTATTCTACCTATCTTTCGGATATTCAGAAATGTTCAATTTCCAGTTTTATGCCCTAAGTTCATCAGGGCGTAACTTGGGTTCAGTGTTAACAGTACAATCCTGGACTGTATTGCCCAATAAACTGAAATGTGGAAATCCAACTCAGGGCTTTTCTCCCTATACTTATTTATAAAAGTGTATTTTTTCCTCCTCAAGGAATCTTAAATTATTTTTTAAAATTATCTTAAAAGGATATCATTTCATAATTGTAAGGCATTAAAATCTAAATACTGAAGTTCAACAATTAAGATAGGGTTCACTTTGTGGTGAATCATTTAGTGAAAATAATTGAAGATGGAAAAAGGTGGGCTGTTTTAAAACAAGAGTTAATAAAAATGGAAAAATAACATCTCTGTGGAGAGGTATCTGGCAGTGCTAACAAATACCTCTACAGCCCCGATTTCCCATGTGGTCATCTCTGAGCACTAGGGCTGAGCAGCCGTACCAAAATGGATGGCAATAATTAGATTCTGATGAGTGAACCGAGGGCCAACGTTTCAGGAGGAGTTAATGAAAGGAGAGGAAATCGCCAGATTTCACAAGGATATAAAAGGAATGCAGAGCCTCCATTTTACATCTTTCTTCCCACTCACCTAAAGGCACATTTGGAGGGGGAAATATCTTACATGCAGAAAATTGATCACAACTGGAGAATTTTAATATGTGCACACTTCCAGTAGTAAGATTCAGGGTCACCCAGAGCTATTATTCAAAGTCAGTATCAGACCATTTAATTTTCTGCTTCGGTTCCTTTCTGCTTCTCCCCCCTCCAATTCAGTCTAATGGCCCTACACCCTCTTCTTTTTTTGCTGTCTTTTGCCTCTTTTAAGCACTGTTTGTATTCTAAATGGAGTTTTATGACTGATGTCTCCAGGTACTGTATCTCTTCTCCTTAATGAAACTCTAGTTGTAGTGAGTAATAATAGCTCAACAAGCATTTTATAGCCCTTATAAAGACAGTGTGTAGAGTGAACATCAACATATTTAGCACACAGCTTGGTAAATAGAAAATGGGACATGGGCGGTACTGTTATGGCTACGAATGATTTGTGGCGACTTTCATGTCAGCTGGTTTTTCTCTTTTGTCCCTTACTGGATGCCCCAGAATCCATTTTAAGTTAATTCCAAAAGCTAAGTCTGAAACAAATTGTATAGTGACAGGTGAAAAATGTAAGTGGAAAGACGCTTCTAGGGGCTATAGTATGCCAATGGCATTAATCCACTTGGACAAAAGACTGTAAAATGCCGAAACCACACCCATTTGCCTTTAACCGCTTAGGCACTTTTCTTTAACTTCTTTTGATAGTCATATCCTGATTCATTTAGTATTATAATTGCTTTCTAAACTGCACCATTTCCTCTTACCCACATCCATTTCCAAGTTGAGAGACTATATTTTCTAAGACTCCTTTTGCTTTTCCGCTGATTCAGTTTCTGATTTACAATTTCTGTCTAAGAATCAAACTTACTGGGTTGGAGGTGAACAGATACAGGTATATGCAGTAACTGAACTAATAATACAACCAGCTGTTCCTGCTATTAGTGCAGCAGCTGTCTCTTGCTCAGTGCATACTGGTGGGAAAACTAATAAACCTTACAAGTTTAAAAAAAAAGAAAAGAAAAATGAACATGCTTTTAGAGCTACTATTCTGAGAAGAGATTGAACAGAGAATGGTTGAATATCAAAGAATCATGCATTTATATTGTGAAGTCTGGTAGAGCTCCATTTCAAGGACGACGTGACACCTGAAAGGGAACTGGTTGTGCACAGCTCAGATGCATAGGCACTTTCGGGATTCTAAACTTTTGGGGAGATTTTCAACTGCAAACAACTGATTCATTTCAACATACAAATCACGAAAGAACATGACTTTGAAGTGAGTAGCTAATCCCATGATATATCAATCATTTCATATCAAATAAAACTCAGATAAGGACAAGCATTCAAGTGCAGGTGTCAATTAATAAAGAATAAATTGAGATTGTGCATCTTACAGTCAAGATTATATTGAAACGATGACACTAATAATTAAATCAAGGCAGCTTAGGTTACTTGAATGTTTTAATGAGATATTAGAATCATCCCTTAACACTATTATATTTCCATAGCAACAACAGAGTAGTGTAATGTATACTTGGATCACAACATTTATTTATTTTGGTATATGTCATTATAATTTTTGAATAATAATTATATGAGTAATAGTTAACATTTGAATGTCTGAAAAGTGCCTAATATTTAAGCCTCATATAAACCTTATAAACTTTGTGTCCCCACTCCCATTTCACAAAAAAAGAAATTGTGACTCAGAGTTGAAATAACTGGGATTCTGTCATAAGACTGTAAGTAGTAGGACTGGGATTCCAACCTAATTACACTCAAAAAGCCCATGCTCCCTTCTTTCTGCTATGGACTTCCTAGTGTAATATTGTTATAGGTTGAAATGTGTTTTCCCCAAAATTGTATGTTGATGTATTAACTCTAAGTACCTCAGAATGAGACCTTACTTGAAGACAGGGTCTTTACAGAAGTAATTAGAGTAAGATGAAGTCATTAGCATGACATATACACCGAGGGAGACTATACCATGATAAGATGAAGGCAGAGATCAGGGTTATGTATCTATAAGTGAAGGAACTCCGAAGATTGTCAACAAACCCCTAGAAGAAAGGAATGGAACAGATTCTCTCTCACAGCCCTCAGAAGGAATCAACACTGCCAACACCTTAATCTTGGAATTTTAGCCTCCAAAACTGTAAGATATTAAAAGTATTGTTTAAACCATCTGGTTTCTGGTATTTTGTTATGGCAGCCCTAGGAAACTAATACACACACACACACACACACACACACACATATGTATATATCATATGTAAAATATGAATATACATAAAATATAAAATAATAAAATGTATTATGTTCTTAATATTAGTTATTTTCATGTACAAACACTTTTATAACATTTATCATTATTTTTAAATCAGGTTTGAGGTAGTTTTAGAAATTAATTTATTGATAAGGAATCTAAAGAAAAGATAAAATTAAGAAATCAGTGAATAAAACAAGGAAACAATCAAACATAATAAAGATCAATTAGTTAGTTTCTTTCTATGTAGTTTCTCTAGGACATGAACCTTTCTACCCCCCCAAAATAATGCATAATGGCACAAGCACAACAGAAGTTGATTTCTTGCTTATATAACAATACTGGTTGGGTGAACAGGTCTTTGGAGAAACCTCTTCTCCCATTTGGAGCCCCAGACTGACAAAGGCCTTCCTCAATCTGTAGGCTTCTAAGGTCATCCTGGGGTTTATCTCCATTCTATCAGTCAAAAAAATAAATTAAAAAAATAGAATGGAGTGCTTCTGGGAGATCCATTGAAGCTAGACCTGGAAGTAGAGCACATCACTTCCACTCATGTTCTGGTTATCGGGCCATACTTAATTGTAAGGGAGCCTGAGAAATGTTGTTTGTCTGCCATGGAAAAGAACAAAGATTTTTGTGAAGAGGTAGCTATTTCTGACACAAACAAGCAGGCCATCATTGTTGCCTAGAAATCCTAACTCATTTCCTTAGCCCCTTTTATTTCACTTCCTCCTAGATGACAAAGCTTCATCTCCCTCTTCAATCTTCCCACCCAGGCCTTCCTTTGTGTTGATAACCTTGTTTCCAATTTCATAACCTTCTACTGTCATATCTTCCAGCTGACCAGCCTTTGCACACAGATATTTAGGCTTCTATTCTGTCGTTGTAGAAAATCTCCCCACAACCCTAAGACAACTCTTGAGGTTCTTCCTTTAAGAAACAACTCATCATTTCTTTTCTACTCAAGTATGTTACTCCAGGTCTCTTTTTGCTCCAGATTCATACACTTTTCTCTCTCTATGGGATGATTTCTATCATCATTCAAATATAAAATAATCCCTCCCACTAAAAAAATCCATTTACTGTCTCATTTTTCTGCCACACTTTATAGGAGTTTTCTCAAAAGAGTTATTTGTACTCCCCATCTCTAAACCCATTCCTTCAATTTGCTTGGAAATTCATTCCAATTATTCTTACCGCTCTACAAAAATAGATCTAGCCAAAGTACAAAATTAATCCGCAATGCTATAACCAATAGTCAATACTCAATTCTTATCTTACTTAGCAGTACTTAAAACACTGTCTTCTGGAAACACTTTCTTCACTTTGCTTCCAAAATGACATCCTTACTTGTTCTCCACCTACCTGCTTGGCTGCTCTTCCTTACCTGCCCTCTAAACATTGGAAAGCCACGTCTAAATTCTTGTTCGCTGTCAAATGCTCCCTACTCAATAATCTGTCCTAGTTTCATGACCTAAAATCCGTCTAGATGCTTGCTAGTATTTCCCAAATGTGTATTTCCAGACCTCCCTTCTAGACTCCAAATTCATACATTCAATTGCTTACTTGACATTTCCAGCTGGAAATCTAATTGGACTCTCAACCTTAACATGTTCAAAAATAAAGTTTTCATTCTTATCATCCCCCCCCCTAAACAAGCAGGTAAACAAGTCTTTCTTCTTTAATCTTCTCCATGGCAAGCCTATCCTTCCAATTTCTCAGGCCAAAGAGAAGTCTAATTTTCCTCCTTTTTTCCTCATTTTCTGTTTTGAAATTCTTATTGATTCTACCTTCAAAATGTATGCAGAGCACTTCTCACCACTGCTATTTACACTACTCTGATCTGAGCCACCATCATCTCTCACCCGCCTGTATTATTAAAATAGCTTCTTAACTGCTTTTCTTATTTTCACCGTTATCCCCAAAAATCTATTCTGAAAAAAAAAAAGCAGGCAGAGCCACCCATTTAAAATGTGAATCAGATCATGTCACTCCTCTGCTCATAGTCTCACGCTGCCTCACTTACATGAAAGTCAGTCATTACACAGGCCAGCCAGTCCTTTCTCACTCTGCATACGTGGCTCATCTCTCTCCCTTATTAACCTCATATTCCATTTCCCAGCCACTCTTCTCCAGCTGAACAGCTTGTTTTTGAGTATGTGGACAGGACCACTCCAAGCAAGCTCCTGCATCAAGGCATTTGCTCTTGCTAATTCCTCAGTCTGGAACTCTTTTCCCAAGATGCCTACATGGCTTTATCCTTAATGTCTTTCAGGTTTTTGCTCAAATGTCACTTTATCAGTGAGGCTTTTCTGACCTCCCTATACAAATACCAATCCCCAACCACACCAGTGTTCTCCATGCCGTTTATCCTGCTTTCTAGTTCACTGCAGCAGTCATTTTTACCACCTGATATAGCATATATTTTTATATATTCCCTCAAAAAGCAAGGATCATGTCTTTTTCTTAATTCCTAGTTTCCATGGCAACTATGTGGCACATGACAACAGCTATATTCTTCAACAAACTTTGACAGAAGCTCTATGATGAAATTCAAAATTTACAACTTTTCATTTTCAACAGTTCTGAAAAGTGGGTATTGGGAAGAGGACCCAAGAAATTACAATTACAATTAGTAATAGGTAGAGAATTTACTAAAATAATCAACAAACAAATAATAAGCCATAATAATTAAAATTCAGTTTTTAAAAATCTATTGATTGTACAATGAAATGTTCTCTCATAATTAATTTTATCAGCAAAATAAAATAATTTTAAATAGAATCTAATTTTACAACATTTAGAGTCTCCTGGAACAAATTATAGTCAATTAAAACCTAAATTTTCTCTACAGATAAATAAATAAAAGAAAAGAAATAAAAGTGTTCATTATTGATATTGTGACATAGTTTATAAATTTTCTGTCCCAGAGTTACCTTAAAGAGTGAACTCATGTATATTAAAATAGCTTTATTTGAAAAATATTTTTAATACAGAAACACAGCTATCATATAACAAATTTGCTGTAATGCTTATCGCTGAAATAATATGATTTAGTAATATTAATAAAATATTACTCAGAAATTTAAAATGAAGTCCTTCTTAAACAAACAAAAAATGTAAATTTTAATATCAGATCCAATAAAATGAAATGGAACTAAATGAAAAAAATAATGAAATAGAAACCTACCTGTTTGTTAATTAACAATCACTGAGATTCACTCTAGATTCTTTTATATGCTATATTGTCTCCTAACATTCAGTCAACTACCAAGTTTTCTTCAGTCTACCTTCTAATCACCTTGTAAAGCAAAACAAACAAACACACACAAACAAAAAAACCTTGCAGGTATATTTTGACAATAAAAATAGAATGTCTTGATTTTAGAAAATTGAGGACATATGAACTAATACTTTTTATGTTTCTATAGACAAGTACATTTTTAAAATAAAATAAAAATCCAATTACCCTGAGAGAATATCTTTTAAAGTTTACTTTCCAGGCATATGCAGAAGTAATTTTTTGACTGACTGCTCTGCTTCTGCTGATGCTTCTAAAGGTAAACCTCACCACACCCATTCAACCATACACAGTTTCTTTGGTCATCCATTGATAGAAACAAGAGCAAAAATTACTAAGGGAAGAAGGAAGGTTTATGAAGTAATGAGCTAAATTGCCTCTGCATTTGTAAGAGAAACAAAACAGACAATGACAAAGAATTTTATTTGCAGTTTTAGGAAGTGCACTCAAATATAGTATGAGACTTTTCCCATTTTAATTCTATTTAAATGAGACATATTGGTGAGAAATTGATTTTGAGAGTGATTCAATAATTAAATGATATTCATTCATTCTGAAGTCATTTATTGAGTGTATTCTATTTGTTGGGTACTTCGAAAAGCTATGTGTGTACGGCCATAAAAGACATACAGTAGCCCCTGTACTAGTGGAAGCATTGGAAAACCAGCTAGGGGGTTTAGTGCCATCTGATAAGCATTATGGCAGAAGTATTCGCAATTAGCTTGAAGGGGTAGGAGAAGATTCAGGTACAACCATGCAGTAATACTGTTCCAAATGAATTATCCTTGTTTTGTCAAGTGAGAAGTAAAATAGAATATTCTCTTCTATATGTTTCGTAGACAGTGGTAGCTGTATAGTATTTGTCTCTAAGGCCCACTATAAGTCTATGTAATCTGTTAGTTCTGTAGGAGACATATAGCTAAAGTAGAAGGAGATTTCAGAAGAGACAGAGAAATAGAGAAGACAATATATAAATTTGGGATGCACTTGGAAGAATGAGGTAGGGTTTCAGCTGGTAGCAATAGGACAGGATACTTCTTGAAAAAGTAACAGTCTGTTTAAAGATTCAATGGCATTTAGTAATGAAACATAGTATCTGAGCAGTATGCAGTTCTCTCTCTAAGCAAATAAGATATGTTTACAGAAATTGTAAGAGAAAATGTGTGAAAGGCCATTATGGATCCATAATTCAGACGGTCTTCACTCAGGATTGTACTCAAATTCATGAGTAATAGAGATTTGTTAAAGAGAAGTAAAAGTTCAAAGATTTTCAAAGATTTAGAGAGTAGAGTTTTAAACAAGTGTGAAAGTTGTGTATTTTTATTTTCCTTATAGAAATGATTAATGAATTTGCTTGTAAACCAGGCTCTTATTATAGGACAATACTGGGGAAAATCCTTGATCTCAAGTAGCTTACAATCTTGTTAGTGAACAAGCTACAGATACATGATTGATTAAAGAAAAATAGTTTAAAATACACAGCATTTTTCTATGGATACAAATTACTATATATGGCAATCAAGGACATTGAATGTCCCTAAATATAACTTTTAGAAGAAAACTTCTAGATGGCCTTTAAAATAGTGAATAGACTCAATCATACTATGTAATTAAAATTATTCTAGGAGTTAATTCATAACAATAAATACAATAAGATAACTTTAGATGTTTTAACTTCTATCTTAATTTACTTTCTTAAGTAAATTGATCAAAAAAGAGGGAAACTATTTTTATTTTCACATTCCTACTCTTTGTCTGGAGTTTCATTTAAGCTGTTTAATTTAACTTCTATAACAAGAAGATAGGTGTACTATACCCTTTTTTCATTTCAAACTAATGAGATTCAGAGTAGTTGAGTGATTTCTCTTATATGATACAACTGGAAAGTAAAAGAGTAAGCGTACCAAAGCAGGCCCAACTCCCAAGACCTTCTCTCTCTGCTACACTGGTCTTCGCAGTGGCAGATAAGTGGAGATTTGATTTTTGCTGATGTAACATAACACCTCTAGAAACTCAGCAACTTGGCTCTAAAGTCTCTTCTTTTACAGTAAATAATATTTACATGGCTACAATGCTAACTACGTTTTCTAACCCATAGGAAAACAAATTTTATAATATTAAAGAACTCACATCAGAAAATTTAATTTATGGCATATTAAGAACATAGTAAAGCCCACATTTGTTCTTCATATGCTATAATTGTCACTTTTGGGGTTTAGATATCTGCCAAAGGATTTATTTTGAATTCCCAAATGTAATTTTACTGCAGCATTTCAACGTTTGTGAGTTTCAATATTAAAATATTGCTCAGTTCGATGCTTTCTGTGGAATAGCCTTCCATTTTAAAACATAATAATCTCCAATTTTATCACATGGCTACTTATCAATGCTATTTTAAGAGCATTATTATTTAACTCCTTACATACATTTTATTCTAAACAATGTCTCCCACGTTTTTCTTCTACTTGCCAGATTGTTCTTATTTATAAAAATAAAAAAAAAAAAATCAAATTTAGTGAAAGTCATCTTTTTAGTGGAGTATATTCCTGTACATAAAACTAAGATGGGTGGAGATGGGGAACTGAGATTTAATTTTTGCTCTTTTTATACATTTAAGATGTATGAAGCATAGATATGACAATATAATATGGAGGAGGGAAATAAACTAGATTTTCTTTGAAAGTGGTTTGTTTCATATCTCCAAAGCAACTCAGATATCTTGCACTCTGACTTTCAGAAAATTATTACAATGGCATTATGCTTCCAGAAGCAAAGATAAAAACAATAAATATACATTAAAATTGCTACTTTTTCAGTTTCTTTTTTTTTTTTTTTTGTAAAATCAATTGCATTATAAAAACAAAAACAGTTCTAAAAGGCTAAATAGGCTGGAAACTCCATTCTGAGACACTCTAGCATCGTCAGTCTAAAAACCCTGCTTTCTTCTGCTAGACGTAGCAATTAGTACTTAGGTTTCAAGGTTACAGTGAGGATTAGAGGTGATATCTGTAAAGCATCTGGCACAAGTGCGCTCATAGCAGGTATTCATGTAGCATCTGCTATTACTCTTTCTATTTGAATTCTTTATACTCTTATAGAATTATAGGTCCTGCTATACCAAGAGGTACTTCATTTATGGTTCAGTTTTACAAAGACTCCTTGACTGGCCTATCTAGATAAATGGGAAGGCCACTTTCCTGATGCCTTCACCCTTTGCAAGCAGTAGCGCAGCTGCACACACCACCACCATTACCCAGAGGTCCCCGGGGTAGATTCTCGTCCAAGTACTCGGCTCTGGATTACTCATCATCCGGAGGATGCTAGTTAGTCGTGCTGGCTTACCAATCAGTGCATTTTTTCCCCACAGTTGCTTCTGTTGCCAGCACATACCAGCACTGTGTTCCAGGACAGCCAAACACCTGCAGCAACTGCCCTGGGGTGAAGAATGAGGGCGAGGCCAAAACAAACCTTTCATCAGAATCTAATTTAGCTAAAGGAAGTGCTAAGGCAAAGAAGTTGTTTGGGATCTCAAATGGCACAAGCTATGTGATAAGCAGCGACGGAGAAGTAATATTAATTCCATCTCAAACAGTGCCAAACCAAGGATAATCGTACATTTAATAAAATGAAAGCCAGTCACATTATCTACTTGTAGTGCAGCCTGTCAAATAATAATGCTCAGAAAACAATACGGACTTGCTTTTCAGTGCACACATGGAAAGAGCAAGGGCTCTGGGGTCAGCCCCAGCTGGAACCTGGCACAGTGACTTACGGCTGCACGATCTTGGACAAATCGCTCACCTCTTTAAACTTCATTCTGCTCACGTGTAAAATCGTCATAATACATATTTTTGTATATAATAAATATAATGTCTGGCACATCATTATTCTTTCTAAGAAGCAGTTTTCTTCCTTGAAAAATGATTATAATAATAACTATGTGAGGCTTATTATGAGAATTCGAAATAGTATTTTCAAAGTACCTAGCAAATAGTTGATGCCTGGTTTAAAAAAATGGTAAAACAAACTGATAAAAATTCATACTTTGGGGATAGAGAAGAGAAGATTTAAATAGCGATTGAAAGAAATTGAATGTTTTATCTGATTTTCTTTGCCTTCAGTCCTCCTGAATGTACAGAATAGTGCTGTCCAGCAGAAATATAATGCGAGACACAAGCGTAACTTTAAATTTTCTATTGACCACATTAAAAAATGAAAAAAAAAGAGATGAAGTTATTTATTTCATACACTACATCCAAAATATTTATGTCAACATATGATTGATATAAACTAGTATTAATGAGATTTTTTTTTGCTAGAAAATAATCCAAATCTGATGTGTATTTTACACGTATGGCACACCTCAGCCCAACTGCATTATCAATTCTCAGCATGCAGGTGGTTACCATATTAAAGAGCACAGATATTGTCACTTGACATTCGTTTGAATATTCAGCTCTAGAATCAATCTTGTCTTCAGACAAGAGAAATTTGGGATTTGAGGTTAGATGTCTCAGGTGATTCAGAACAGTCAATCTTTTGTTAGACTGGTTCTACCCTGAGTCCAGTTCTAGCAGGTTTCTTTTGTTCAGATCCCACCTCATACCTCAATCTCCCCAGGGCTGCAGGGTTTGACAGAGCAGGAGGCAACAGAACTGAAACATATTCTCACTGCTGGGATCACCAAGGTGCAAGGTCCTCTATGACCTCTCACACTCAGACAACTGTTCACATCTAAATTCCCTATATGTCTCCAACTGGTGTAAGAGCCCACCTTCAGGATATTTCCTAAAAGATAAGCATCACATCTTAGTACACAAATAGAGTCCTAGAGACAGAAAGAACTTAAAAATCATGTAGTTTGAGGACACAGTGCAGAGAAGGGCTGTAACAAAATTGTAAAAAATGATGTTCCAAGTGTGGTTTCAAACAACTCTAAGGGTAGAATTCCATCAGATTTTTTATGAATTGAATATCCACTGTCTTGCTTGAAACATACACAAACTAGAGTGTGTGGTAAAGGTTTAGAAATCATGGCATGAGAGAGATAAAACAATCCTGGGACCATTGGTAGACTACTAGAAAGGTAAAGTTCCCCTGGATTCCCAAAGAGGTTGAGAATTTCTCAACACCTAGCACTGCCACTCACAGACTAATGTGAACGGCACCTGCTAAAGTTGTGCAGCACACAACCAGTACACTTGTAACTGGCAGTCTTCTGAAAAGTCAGATGAAAAGAATCAAATCTCTATATATAGTAAAGTAAAAATAATTGATTTAGGAATATTGTAGAATAACAAAGAATGAGAGAATTCACCCAGAGACTTTTTTCAGTGGTACCTTGAGGAATTATAGATTTGGATAATGGCTTCTATAAAATAGTGGGATGATGAGACAGAGGAAAAGGTTGTGTAAGAAAAGATAAAGAAAATATAGGCTGGAAACTGAGGTGGAAAATTCCGAAAATTGGAGGATAGAAGACTAGGCTAGATATATATTCCTCCACAATCCTCAAAGAAATTGTAGGGAATGTTAGATTTCTCAAGACATGCAAGGTATGGGTTTGAGTGTATTCTATTTAAATATTACATATCCAGGTTCTTTGAGCAAACCAGAAACTCAGGTGGATGATTTTTTGGTTATATACAAAATGGTCGATTAGTAGCAATGGAGACTTAATAAATAACTATAAAATAAAGGGATTATGGTTTGGACTAGCATTAACTCTTAAACTTTGCTGCTCATCAGAATTAAACATTTAAAAATGGATTTATTAGCCTCACTATGGAGATTCTGACAATATAGATGTGGGTCAAAGTCCTCAAATTTGTACTTCTAACAATAGTTCCAAATATTTCTGATTCAGTGGTTCTCCTTGGAAACAGTTGGGTTAAGATACAATCCAAGAGTCTCCTGTTCCTGAGGTCTTATGTCTCTGACCAGAAATCAGATCACTAGATGCAACATTGAGATCACTTGATGTAACCCTCAATGCTTCAAAGACAGGCTGGCAGAGTCAACTGCCTCCATCCATTCTCGGAGATCACTAAAATATCTTCATTCAGTTGTTGATATACTAACGTGAAGAACCTAGGATTTTTCTCTAGTTGGTCCCTAGAGTAGAAGTCAAATGAGATTCAGTCAACTTCCTAAACACTGAGTAAAAAATATTATTACATAATGAAATATTTCCATTGTTAATTTTTTCTGGTTAATTATGGAACAGCCTATGTTTGAATGTGTCTGCACAGAAGAGAGCAAAAGCAGTAGGAGTTGCACATCCTCTTATGTTTTACTTTTTCCTGCTTCTCAAGAATAATAAAAGCCAAGTATAATAGGAAAGGAAATGTTCTCAACTATTTCTATAACTTTTTGAAATGAGAGATGGAAAAATACATTTTTATTTATGTCTATTTATCCCTCTGAGCTTAAACTAATCCTGAAGGGTTTGAGCAAACAGCCAGCAATGCTAATGCACTGAACCAACAGGTGATTTTAATTTACTTGCTATAAATTGTTGCAGAGGACCTATGCTAAGTCTATTCTTATTAATTCATCTACATCTCCTTTCCTGGAGTGAAAGTTGCTGATTGCACAGATAGGATTCAGAATGAAAAGCTAAACTGAGCAGAATATGGAATGTCAGCTTTTTGTTGACACTATTGGGATGCTCTCCCATTGGATCCAATACATCAAAAATCCTCCAGTCTGCAGAAACTGTAAAATAATGCTGGGGGAAATTAACATGATTTCTAACATTTAGTACAATTGAAGAAATATGTAATTTATTAGTTTTTTTTTAACATTTATAAAAAGCTTAACTTTGTTCTGCAATCTCCAAAACTTAAAATACAAGGAAACTGCTGCAAATAATAAAATAGGTGTCAACAATATGTTCCTATCAAGCTGTTCAACTCCACTGATCTCTGCTAGAAATAACTCATTTCATAAACAATCAATGATTTTTTATTATATTCAAGACATTACGTTATTTATTACTGTGAACCAGAATGAATATGCTATGGTCGCTGTCACATTCAGGAGCCCCAAGAAAGGTAATATCTTAAAGAAAATGCATTAAAAAAAAAACTCCAAGACTTTAAAGTATTCAGACTCCACGTAATCTCCCATACATTGTTTAATTACTCTTCTCATTTATCTTCTATGGTGTCATACAGAGAGTAGTCATAAGTGTAGAATGCATCCTAACAGAAGGAGAACAGTAAGGTGTAGAAAGATTTGCAGCTTTTTAGATTATTAGGAAAAATTTGAGAGCTGTTAAATGTAAGATTAAAGTTAACCACAGTACACTGTTTGGTAAAATGACATGCATTAAAAACCATGCCAAATATTGCTCTAAGTTCCAAACTTCAGCATCCATATCACCTAAGTCTACTTTCTCACAGCAATTTCTATTCACTTCAGGGAAGAGGCAGTGCAAGTGCGGTTATGAACAAGGACCAAAGTGTTAGACTCAGTTCAAATCTTTGCTTTGCTTCTTACTAGTTATGTAATATTGGTCAAGGTTTTACCTTTAGTCTCTCATCTCTAAATTGGAAATATTAAGAACTACTCAAAAATTCGAAAACCAAATGAAATAAGGATTCTAAAGTGTCTGCACAGATCCAAGTATTCAATTGCTAGTGCATGGTAGCTAGTCTTATTAGGTTTCTTTATCAAGTTTACCATGTTTATGTGAACACGCTTTTGCCAAGCCCTTTGATTGGTATTTTATTTCTAGCCTTGACTCAGGAACTTTGGCCTTTATCCTTGCCCAGGTGGCCACGATCTTAAACATTGCTCAAAAGATTTTTCTGATCTCAACCCTAGTCATGAATTCACAGCTTTTGTGCAAACCCTGCTATAATAATAACCATCCCCAGACTGTCATGGCTAATCAGAGAAGTCTCTGCTCTCTTGAAAATTACAATCTAGAGATATAGAAGGGTTAGCATCAGAAAAAGATTTGGCAAATCCAATTAGGGTAAGCAGTGGCATTTAAACTTGGCTTTCACATAGCTGAGTTAAGAGAACCATACATCCAGAATGAGACAGTAAGATTAGCACAGGTGCTAAAGCATAAACACATGAAATATGTCAGAAGCAGTAGGTGGTACCATCTGTGTTGTTCAGAAACAATCTTAGAAACACGGTCTCTAATCTTTTATCAGAAACTCTTGGGGTCAGATATGTTTTGAAATACGGAAGTTTCGGATTTTAAAAAGAAGATGTAGTTCATATAGTATATATTAAAAATATACCTTATAGGTTCTGGACAGCACTTAGTAATCAAACACAGTAGTATTTCCACATCGAACATGCAAATATTCATACAAAGTGATAAACATGAGACATAAACTGCCTCATATCAGTTAGATCAGGTTTTACCACCAAATAAGTTATGGAAAAACATTTGGTGTTTAGAAATTTTGAGATTCCTGAATTGTAGATAAAATATTTGGGGTCTGTAGAGGAAGACACACCCTGAAAGGTGAGTTGGAGCACAGTACAAGAGGTTTGGGAGGCAGGGGAGTCAGCTTTCATTAGAAACTAATGAGGCCTCCTTATAAATAACTTTGCACATTCAAGTTTCAGTCACTTTTAATGTCTTTCTTGGAAATATAATTGTTGTTTCTACTATATCTTATTACACGAATTTTTTTTCTCTTAGCTTTTATGTTAACGTGTTAATCCATCAATCAAGTGTCCCTTCTTATTCTTCTGTGACATGCAATGAAGCTATTCTAAACTATAACTTAGCTATAAATCTTTTGATTATTACTTTTTAATTAACATAGTAAAGCTTATTCCTTTTGATGTACAATTCTATGTGTTTGAACACATGTAGGGATTGGTATAATCATGATCACAGTGAGGACACAGAACAGTTTCATCACCCTCTATAATTCTCTCATGTAGTGATTATTTTTAACTAAGCAGCACCAGGTATCATGTGAGGAATCCGCCTTGTTGTTTTCTTGTATCCCTCGGCAATATAGGAAAACCGTGGCTGTGAGCTGCAACTAGAATAGATAATGGTTGTTGGCTAAGATGCATGTGATCACTGCTCTTTTATTACAGTGGGTCTCATTTCCCGAAGGTTGCTGTCCATTAGGCCACCAGTTTTTCAAAGGTTAAGGTGAACTGAATTTTTTCAAAAAGTTACTCAAAGTATTAGTCCTCTGACTTTTTTGAAATACTGATGCAATTATATTTAAATAGAACTTCTCATATAATTCTTCTAGTTCCAAGGTTTGTTGACACACACCCTCCCCCATCAGACCTCCATAACTATGTATTGCTTAGCTTCAGATACAGCCTCAACATTGAAACGATTTATTTAGATTCAACCCATGCCATTAAAAAAAAAAAAAAAAGTCACACATTCCTTAAGGATGAGTCATTTTATCTCCCTCTAGGGAAATAAAACCTTGTCTTCTTACCGGAAGATAAAGTCATTATCTTTAAGTTCCATACTTTAAGCTGTCAAGTAACTAGGGTAAGTGGTATTTGTATTTTAGCTACAAAACTGATGAATGATTGATCTATGGGCCTGAAGGTACAAGAGGAAAACTCAGACATGAAAATACTGAGCCACTTGATGCTGTGCCTTAGTGGCTCAAGGTTCCCCATTGGCAGAAAAATCAAATGACAATCCTTATTCATGTGTTTCTCAACTTACTTTGCTCCAGTCTTAGACATTTTAGTTCTAAAACGGCTCTGTACCGAACGGGTCCATCTTCACTGCTCTTTTCTTTCATCCTATATAGGGAATTGCTTAAATATAAACTTTAAAAGTGAAGGTGCCCAGCTCAACCTTGTGAAGTTTTGGGACATAACACAGCCAAACAAAAATATAACTTAGAACCTCCAGTCGAAAAAAGTGTGAGAATTTGGGAAGATTAAACACCTTTTTCCTTTTTATAAATATGTTCAAGCTTCAGAGTATTCTTTTTTTCTTTTCTGATGTAGTTAAAAATAACTCAAGGAAGAAAACATTCAGGGAATTTTTGAATTTACGTGGGAGGGTATGTGAAGGAGCCCTTTCAAGAAGGACAGCTGAAAGGTAGGCACAGAGTTTGAATGAACTTATCTTCTGCTAAGTTGACAAGGTTTTATTTCCCCAGAGCAGGACAAAATGACACAAGTACTATATGTTCTCTACCAGTAGAGTTCTTGTTGTGGATATTACAATAACAAAAAGAACAGATATTTTATAGGCTATAAAATTATCCAGTTTTTACCTATACAAGGCAACTGGGAGAGGAGTTTACAGGTGGAGAGGATATCATAAATGAATACTGGACTGGAAACATCATAATTAATTCAATGATTGTTTTTTTATGAAGTGCTTGCTGAAATGACTGTTAGATTAAATGTGCCCCAGTAGTGCAGTAGAGTTAGCAATGTCATCTCTAACAGGGGGACGAATGTAAATCTTATAACAGTTTACAGATGTCTTTATTGAATATCCCTAATCCAAAAGTTCTGACAAAATGAGGCCACCCTGGGATTGTACAATGGCAGTCTGCACGGCAAGAGCTCCCTGCAAGTAGCAAATCCTCATTAATCCCTTTGGAATTCATTGTAATGACACTAATCATGTCAAACTCATTGGGTATTAATATAAATGTTGTATGCAACCCCATGGGAATCCATAATAAAACCCCTCAAATATTTTGTATCCATTCTCCTGAACTACAAAAATTAAGTTGCAGCCTAAGTACCAGTTATTGTAAATAAATATGTTACTCATTATAACAACGCTGATTGAATACAATTCATTTATACCAACATAGGTGCCACATGTGAACAAGAAATGATTAGCAATTCACTGTTTGTCAGTAAAGTTAATGGGCTTATACAAACAAAATACTTCAATGCTAATTCTAAGTCAAGTCCTTTGTAATTCTGCTCTCTTTTTTAAGGTACCAAGAATAATACTTTTGGCAATGATGAATAAGCAGCAAAGGTTCTTTCAGTGAAAACTTTGAGTGTAAAGCAAGAGAGATGGCTTGCTTCTTCGGTGATCAAAACTTATCTTGACCTCTAGACCTTTTAGTGGCTGAACCTGGCCTCCTTTCAGAGCCTCTATGACAGCCCATTCCCAGTGGTTCCTGTACAGCTTGAATAATTTTGTGTCTTTCCCTTGGGGTGCACTGAGCTTTCCTAGTGGAGTTGCTCAGGGCGACTTGGGGGAAAAGTGTCCAAGAAATAAAGAAGAGCCACAGAGAGAAACTTGGAGAAAGGTGGCAACTTTTGCATATGCATGTCCAGGAGGAGCAGTATTTCACAAAACAAAAGCAAGCAAACAAAAAAAAACATAATCAATTGAATCTCTTTTGAGTTGACTTGATTTTGAAAATTGCAAGTATGTTATGGTCTTTGGTCATATTTGCATAGCACCTCAATTAACAATGATGTACACTATGCCAGCCATCCTCTGTGGAAAAAAAATATCAAATGCTCAATATGTTGCATTAAGGGATATTGAATTTGTGACAGTTGACCCTGCTAAAGGGAAGTTTATGAATTCCTTCATTTAACTTAAATTTTACTAAAGTGAGCGATCTATTCCACACTAAGAATTTCGACCAATGCATTGCTCAAATTTACAGATTTATACTATCTTAGTATGGCAATATCAAAGCGTTATATAAGCACTCTGACAGGAACATGTACACTGGAAGTATGAGTCACAGAAAGCAGGCTGAAAGCACTCTATTAGATTGATAAAATGAACTGAAATCTCTGGGTGGACACTTTTGTACTGCACCCACAATATTATTCTTGATTTGCTAGAAAGAAAGCAATTTATTCTGTCACTTTCTGGGGACTTAGAGCTAATTGGCCTTTCATAGTTATGTGATTCTGCAAATGAGCATAAAAGTGAAAGCTGACAAAAATTCAAACAGGAAATCTGAATCTGCCTATTTTCATAAGTATCTTATAATGGTTTGTAGAAAGGGACGAGATTTTGATTAGAATAGCAAATTTCTTCATGCAATGGGAAGTGCTCCAAATTACCCATCACTGTAAGAAACAGAAAGATTGTTCTTCATTCAGGCTCCTGGATGAAAGAAAACGAACATTCTTTTCTGAATCCCACCCCCGCCAGCCCTTTTACCATCTATCGTGGTCAGTCAGCATTGTCATCAGTGGGCGTTCCTTGGAGTATATGACCTCTCGGAGCTCACCATCTCTTTGTTGCTCTTCCCACTCCAATCCACTAGAAAAGACATGCATAATACATCACATCTTAGAGACCAACGAGACAGTGTGTCTACAAATGCACCAAGAGGAGAAAAGAAATGGAAAGAAAAATAACTGAAACCTCTGTACAACCTTAATAGAAAAAAAAAAAAAAACTGAAAAAGATTAAGTTCAACACATAAGAAAATAAGTCTTCAAAGCCTGAAAAGATTGTTAAGGTATTTTCACAATGTCTGGCACAGACGACAGCTTGAACACTATGGAAGGGAAACTGAAGAGAAGCAAACCAGAGCAAAGATGAAGCACCATTTTTCATGCACAAAACATACAGGATGAATTTGCTGAGGCAAATAGACCAGGGTTATTTATGAAACTGAGTATAACTGAGGCCAGAAGCAAGTTGCTTTTCATAATTTTTGGTTGGAGTAAATTTCTCCCCTCCTGTTCTCTCACCCCATTTTCCTCCCTTCTCCATCTCTCCTCTCCTTCTCTTTCCTAATGATTAGCCACCTCCTCTCTCCCTAGCTATCCATGTGACAAAATTTACACGAAAAGCTGAAGGTAATGAGAACAATCTGGGATTTATACTATGTGGCTGTGCATTTCATAGAACTCTGCAGACACTGGGTAAAAACTTACGTTCAAAAAAGCAGCTCTCCTGACTGCCAGTCCTTTTGCCATATTGAGGCACTAAAGCTCCTTTTTTTTTTTTTTCCCCCTGAGCTTGAGCTTTCAAAGTTATTTTCCACTCTGATGATTACAGACAGCTCGACAGACAAAGAAAAAAGGGATTTAAAATAGGCAGTCACTACTAATACATACTTTGCTCTCTTTGACCAGGAAAAGATGCTCACATTTCATATTGCCATTTCTTAATAATCAATGTCAAAAAAAAAAAAACATTTCTGAAAATACAGTCATAAAAATGAATTTAAACTGAGGAGATCTGAAAAGAAAGTAATAAATCTTGCTCACAAGCAGTGCCCAGTGTTTCTATAAGAAAATGGGAGATTAGAAGGCAAGAGAGGGATTGTGACCATCAAATTTTCAATTTGTATTAACAATGTAAAAATAAAAGTAAGAAATGTGTTTAGAATAAGTTTTCTGTTACAGAATGTTTATTCTGAGAACTGCGTCTGCAGTCAAAACCCTCCCTTGCAGACCTGTCAGCCTGCTTCAGCTCCTCTGTGTTCTAAATCTACTTCTCCATCGGGTTCCATTGTTACATTTTAAATTGCTGGTCTATTGGTTCTGTCTCTTTCTTTCTTCACGTTATATCAGGCTTGTCATATTTAAACATCTAAAAATTCCAAAAAAAGAAAATCAAAACAAGTGAAAATGAATTTTATATTATTTTATTTCAGAATATAGTAGGGGACTGTTGACCTAGGGCAAGGAGAAGTATCACTGGTATCAAATTTTTGTGGTGAAAAGGAAAATAATACAGGTTATTCTGGCTTCATATTTAGTAAAATACCATTAATATTATTCATCATTCTTGTAATTATTTTATGTACCTTTTAGATGTGTTATTGAAAACTTAATATTTTGAGTGCGACTTTAAATACTAATAGCTACTATTTATTAAATGCCTACTTTGTGCTTAACAATATGTTGTGTATTTTACAGAAATAATTTGTTATTTATAAGTGTTCAGCAGAGTGTTTGTATCTATTGTCTGCTCACACAAAGGGAAATTGAGAATTGTGGATATTGTATCTTGCCTGAGATCACTCCACTAGTGAATGGTGGCTGGCATCCAAGGTTTTGTGGGTCTTAAATTGGTAATCCTTCTCTTTCCCCTATATTATGTCATCTTCTCCCAGTTAGTTTCATAGGAACTAATTATTCTGCAAAATAATGTACAGTTAATGGATTTATTCCTTATAGGGTAAACCACAGAAAGTTTCAGTGACTGTCCTGAGATGTCCCATAAATGAGTCAGCAAAGAACCAAAAGGCAGGACAGACATGCTGAAACATGGTCTAGAAACAATCATGAAAGATTTATTGAAGACCTATAACATTGACTTCAGAGCTGTAGGGGAATATGAGATAAGCAATCTGTCAAAAGGAACGTAAATTCTAAATGGTAAAACTAACCTAATGTGAATATGAAAAAACAGCATAGCGTACAGCAATGCCTAATATAGCTGGACTTGTCAGAGAATAAAAGGATGCATACATTTATAAACTAACACATCTTTAAGCACCAAAAAACATTGTTTCTAATTTTCAATGTTTGATGGCATTCTAAACTCTATTACACACTTCTCTGACTTCATAAACATAGCTTATTGCACATAATTTTCCCCTTCCTTGATGACTTGGGATTATAACTCTGCATTTCAATCACTGTGCTATGGTGTGTGGGAAAGCAGAGCGCTTCTAGGAGTTATTGAGTTTCAGAAAGCCGTCTGCCTGGAGACCAAGTGCCCCAAACTTTAGACTTCTAAGGTTGTTCTATCAGAAGATCCTTCCTCCCTGTCAGATGTCATCCCTTGCTACTCATATTGTGACTTGGCTAATTTTAATCTGCTGTTCCCAGGCGTGACATGCAAGGCTTTTCATGACCACATCACTGTTTTGTTTGTTCAATTTCATCTACCAGTTTTTTTCTTTCTCCCATTAATGCCATTTTCTATAATTATATTAAATCAATTCAAAAGTCTATTTAGCTCCTAAACACATTATGTTGTTTCACACTTCTGTGGCCGTGCATTGGCTGTCCTTTTTTTTTTTTTTTTTTTTTTTTGCTTATTCATTTAACACAACAACAGCAACAACAAATATCATGTTATTCTCAGAGCCCAGAGCCCAACCAAGAAATGAAACTCTCCAGGGACACTTCCTGATTCCATTTCCTGAGTCCAGGATAGAAATCATCAGATTCGTTTCTGGGAAACCCCTGCACTGATGCATTTTTATTTATAGTACATTGAGTAAAGGTGATTTCTTTGTTTATAAATCTGTTCTTTCTACTAAACTGTAAACTCTTTAAAGTTGTTATCTACTTTTGCATACCCAGCACTAACTCATGGTGTGGTATACAGTAAGTGCTCAATAAATCTCTCTATACCTAATAAATGTTGCCCTGATTTTTACACAAATATGCACTTCTCTTCTGGAATGAAGCAATTGAGTTCTGGGAGATTTGCCTTAGCACTGCTAGGCAAACTTCTAGATGAAGAATCGTGGTTATTTATAATTAATTGTGTGCTACAGAAAACAAATATATTACAATAGGCTTTCTGTAAGGGAGCAGGGATAGTTCATGAAACAGAGCAGCTGCCAGGGAAGGTTTCAGGGAAGAAATGAGGCTTGAATTACTCCCTGCTCCTCAGTTGAGGTACACAAATATCTGGGGCAGCCTTAGTGGCAAATGTATTGTTTATGGAGTTTATGTAAAATGTATAGCTATATATCTCTATAAAGATGTCGTATTTCCTTAGCAGTTCATTAAAAATAAATGAAGTATCTATCATCATGTTAAAGCTTCTTTGACTTAAGCTGAGTTTCTCAGATTTACTGAAAGGTAGGAACAGGGCCACCAGGTTCACTCAGGGAAAAACTGAAACAGAGGTATAAATAGAATAAGCTGTAAAAGAAAAAAAAATAGTGGAGACATTTGCAAAAACTGAGATGAGCTGCCTCTGATGCCCAGTGAGAAGAAGAGAAGGGGTACATTTTTTTTTTTCAAGTAGTTTTCATGCCCCTGGTGATAAGATCGAGACCTGGGATATGATTCCTTTCGGCCACCTTACTGCTAATAATGGCCAATAAGTACATAAAAAGTTGTTCAAAATCACTAGTTATTAGGGAAATTCATATTAAAACCAAAGTGAGATATCACCGCACACCTGTTAAGATGATTATTATCAAAAAGACAAGAAATAACAAGTGTTGGAGAGGATGTAGAGAAAGGGAATCCTTGTATACTGTTGGTGAAATTGTAAATTGTTGTAGCCACTATAACAGTGTGGAGGTTACTTTGAAAATTAAGAACTGCCATATGATCAAGCAATTCTTCTTCTGGACATTTATATAAAGAATATGAAAACACTAATTCAAAAAGTTATATGTATTCCTATGCTCATTGTAGCATTATTTACAATAGCCAAGGCATGGAATCAACCTAAGGGTCCAGTAGTGGATAAAAGGCTAAAGAATATATGGCACAAATATACAATAAAATATTACTCGGTCATAAACAGATGAAATATTGCCGTGTGTGATAACATGGATAGATGTTAAGGGTGTTATGTTATGTTAAAAAAGTCAGATAGAAAAGGACAAAAGCCACATGATTTCATTCATATGTGTAATATAAAACAAAAAGTAACACATGAATTAACAAAACAAAACAAAAACAAACTCACAGTTACAGACAACAGAATGGTGGTTATCAGAAGGGCAGGAGGATGAGGTTTTTAACCAATATTTCAATAAATGAGGTTTTTAACCAACATTTCAATAAAATTTTTTGTGAGTGGTCAACAGATAATGTTGGAAGTGATTCTTTGACCTTGGCCTTGACAACTTGCCAATTGAACCTCTAGTCAATGTATATTTCTTAGTAAACTGCATTATTTTTTGGAAATTGAAAACTTTTAATTGGTTCCAGGCAAGATGGTCAAACAGGTAAATCCTATGCTTGCCACCTCCCATAACCACGTTAAAATTACAACTAAAATATAGAACAATCAACTATCTGAAGACTAGCTGAACATAACGTCTATAACTACAGATATAAAGAAGAGGCCATGATGAGACTGTTAGGAGAGGCAGAGATGAAAAATGGGCTTGCCCCACACTCATGGGTAGGAGATATCTTAGAGGTGGAGGTCCCCCCTTAAGAGTGAGGGGTCCCCGCACCTTACTGGGCTTCCCAACCCAGGCTTCCAGTGCCAGGAAGAGGGGTCCCCACAATATCTTGCTGTGAAAATCAGGGAGGATTTCACCATTCCAAGTGAGACAAAATTCTGCTGAAAACCCAGATGTTCTCTTAAAGGGCCCATACACATATTCAGTCACTCACAGACACTCACCCTGGCCTCCAGCATAGGGGCAACAACTTGAAAGGCGCCAGAGATATAAAATGAAAGACCGAGTTGTTTGGATTCAAGGTGAGGGCGAGAGAGACAGCGTCCATTATCCCTATGTTGTGTCCTCTTTCCAGGGGCCATCTTTTCCTGTGTTGAGCTCTCCCTTACCTAGCCAAATCTGAAGCTACACTGGTGAACTTTCTTCATCGCACCTTGGCGATTCCTTGGGACCCTACCCTGCTCAGCTTGCACAGCACATCTGAGGTACTTTTGGTGTTCAGGCAACCATCCCCAACCTGCACTGCAGGTTTTCTTAGATAACTCTCAAGGGTCTGTTTGTCCAAAGTGAGCAGTGACTAGCCTTGTTGTTTTCTAGGCATTTTGCAGAGTGACCCCAAGCTCAACACTGTACCAGAACTGAATCTGCATTAACCTAGTACATACCACTTGCCCCCACCCTATGACTCCCTGGGACCCCACCCTTCCCAACTCTCTCAGCACCATTGGAAGTACTTTTGTTATCCAGGAAACCACACTTCTCTGTACATCTCAGGAGTCTCTTTCAACAACAAACAGTGGGTCTGGGCTCCCACACAGCTGGAGGTAATTTCAGTGACAGGCAACCAGCCCAAACCCATGCTGACATTTTTCTTGGACAACTCTCAGGGGTCTGCTGGCCCAAGGCAGGTGGTTTCTGGCTATAGTGGGCTCTGGAAATTTTGTGAGGGACCCCAGGCTCAGCACTGCTACCAAACCTGAACTTATATTAACCTGGTGAATACTCATCCCATGCTGGTGACTACTTGAGACCCTGACTCATCCAACTCAAGTATTGAGGCTCTTTCAGTAGCTAAGTCTTATGAATAGTCAATAGATAATGTCAAGCCACAGGGTGTCCTGGACCTTTTGGTGAGCTGTTCCAGGTCTTATAGTGACCTCAGTTCTCAGCGTAGCCACCCTCAAATGCCTCCAAGTCCAGCAAGGCAGTGACCAACCACAGATAGCTTTGTAGCTCCTACCAGGTAGCTCCGGCCTGATCACAGGGAGCAGCTAACATTGGCCTGCACAGAAACCCCTCCCAGGAGGGCCCAGAAACAACACACCTGGAGAGTGGCTTGAGAACACAACAGAACATAGCCTGATTATCCAAACAAGCAGCACACCAAAAGGATTGTCTCAACAGGTAGAGGAGCCTGCTGGGGCAAATACCCCTCTGAGGGGTCATTTCACACATAGCAGCTCATATGCTGTGGGCATGGCCAGTCCTCACAGCCAGTCAGCCTGAGAGTCAATCTTACACACACTTACATGCCAAAAACAATCAAGGCTCAACTACAACAGGATGAAACATACAAGCCACATAAGGGACACTCCAAGAGCATACAGTGCAGATGATCAGGGAGACTGCACCACTGGACCATACGAAACAGCTACTATATAAATCTATCAGGCAAAGACTGAGAGACAAAGACTGAGAAACATAAAGGATCTACCTAATACATAGAAATGAATACAGAGAGGCAGCCAAAATGAGGAAACAAAGAAACATGTCCAAAATGGAAAAACAAAAAACAAACAAACAAACAAAACAGGAGGAAAACTCCAGAAAAAGAGCTAAATGAAATGGAGGCAAGCAATCTACTGGATATAGAGTTCGAAACATTGGTTATAAGTATGCTCAAGGAACTTAGTAAGAACTTCGACAAAGAGATAGTGAGCATAAAAAAAGGACATAGAAATTATAAAAAAGAACCAATCAGAATGAAGAACATAATAACTGAAATAAAAAATACACTAGAAGGAATCAACAGAAAATTAAATGAAGCAGAGGACTGAATCAGTGATTTGGAAGAGAAAGTAGCAAAAACATCCAATTGGAACAACAAAAGAAAAAATAATCCAAAAAAATGAAGCTAGTTTAAGGCACATCTTGGAACATACAGTGTAAGAACATTTGCACAATAAGGGTACCAGAAGGAGAAGAGAGAGAGCAAGGGATCTAGAACCCATTTGAAGAAATAATGACAAAAAACTTCCTTAACTTGGTGAAAGAAATAAACATACAAATCCAGGAAGCACAGAGTCCCAAACAAGAAGAACCCAAAGAGGACCACATAAAGACACTTCATAATTAAAACGTCAAAGGTAAAGACAAAGAGGGAATCCTAAAAGCAGCAAGCCAGCATTACAAAAAAAAAATGTTAAAGGTACTTCTTTAAGAAGAAGAAGAAAGGAAGAAAAGAATATAAATATGAATAATATAGTGGCAATAACTCTGTACCTATTAATAATCACTTAAATATAAATGAATTAAATGCTTCAATCAAAAGACATAGGGTGGTTGAATGGGTAAGAAAATAAGACCCTTATATACACTGTCTACAAGAGACTCATTTCAGATCAAAAGAAACATGGACTAAAAGTGAAGGGATAGAAAAGGATATTTCATGCAAATGGAAATGAAAAAGAAGCTGGGGTAGCAATACTTATATCAGACAAACTAGACTTTAAAATAAATACTATAATAAGAGACAAGAAGGACATTACATAATGATAAAGGAATCAATGCATCAAGAGGATATAACCCTAGTAAATATCTATGCACCCAACATAGGCACACCTAAATATGTAAAGTGAATATTGTCCAACATAAAGGGAGAGACTTACAGGAATACAGCCATAGTAGTGAACTTTAACACCAATGAACAGATCTTACAGACAGAAAATTAAAAAAGAAACAGAGGCCTTAAATGACACACTAGACCAAATGGATTCAATTAATATTTTTAGAGTATTTCACTTCAAAGTACCATAATATACACTCTCAAGTGCAGATGGAATGTTTTCCAAGATGGGCCACATGTTATTACATGAGAAAATATATTTAAGGAGATAGAAATTATATCAAGCATCTTCTCTGATGACAATGGTATGAAATTAGAAATCAATTACAAGAAAAAACTGAAAAACACACTAACACGTAGAGGTTATAAACATGCTACTAAACAATGAATGCATTAACAATGAGATCAAGGAAGAGATCAAAAGATACTTTGAGACAAATGAAAATGAAAGCACAACAACCCAAAATCTATAGGACACAGAAAAAGCTTCTAAAAGGGAAATTCACAGCAATACAGGTCTATGTCAAGAAACAAGAAAAATCTTAAATAGACAGACAATCTAAACTTACATCCAAAGGAAATAGAAAAAGAGCAGCAAACAAAGCCCAAAGTGAATAGAAAGAAGGAAATAATAAAAATCATAGTGGCAATAAACAAAATAGAGTGTAAAAAAAAATACAAAAGATCAATAAAGCCAAGAGCTTGTTCTTTGAAAAGATAAACAAAATTGATTAGCCTTTAACCAAGCTTATCAAGAAAAAAAGAAAGAAGACCCAAATAAATAATATCAGAAATGAAAAAGAAGTGATAACTAATTCCACAGAAATACAAAAGATTATCAGAAAGTTCTTCTAGCATTTATATGTCAACAAATTGGGCAACCTAGATGAAACTGATACATTTCTAGAAAAATACTATCTTCCAAGATTGAGTCAAGAAGAAACAGAAAATCTGAACTAACCCATTACTACTAAATAAATTGAACCCGTAATCAAAAACTTCCAACAAATAAAAATTCTGGACCAGATAACTTTAGAGGTGCATTTTACGAAACATTCAAAGAAGAATTAACACCTATTCTTCTAAAATTATTCCAAAAAATTTAAGAGAGGGAAAGACTCCAAAGTTCAATTTATGAAGCTACCATTACTCTGTTTCCAAATCTAGACAGACATTATCAAAGAAAAGAAAGGAAAAGTATTGATAGATATCTCTGAAGAACATAGATACAAAAATCCTCAAACATATTAGCAAACTGAATTCAGCCATACATTAAAATGATTATACATCATGATCAAATTGGATTTATTTCTGGAATACAAAATTGGTTCAGTATTCACAAATCAATTGATGTGATAGAGCACATTAACAAATTGAAAGATAAAAGTCATATGATCATATCAATAATTGCAGGAAAAAACATTTTACAATGTCTGGCATCTATATGATTTAAAAAACTCTCAGCAAAGTGAGAATAGAGGAAATATACCTTAACATAATAAAAGCCATATATGACAATACCACAGCTAACATACTCAACAGAGAAAAACTAAAAGCATTTTCCTTAATATCAGGAAAAATACAAGGTGTCCATTTTTTTCACTTCTATTCAATATAATATTAGAAGTATTAGACATAGAAATCAGACAAGAAAAAGAAATAAAAGTTATCCAATTGGAAAGGAAGAAATAAAACTGTAATTTTTTGCAAGTGACATGATACTGTATACAGAGAACCTTAAAAATTCCACACACACACACAAAAAACCTGTTAGAACTGATCAAATAATTCAGTAAAGTAGCAGGATACAAAATTAACATTCAGAAATCAATTGCATTTTTATACACCAATAATGAACTATTAGAAAGAGAAATTAAGAAAACAATCCCATTTATAATTGCATCAAAAAATAAAATAAAATATTTAGGGATAAATTTAACCAAGGAAGTGAAAGAGCTATACTTGAAAAATTATAGGTAATAAAGAAAAAAATTGAAGAAGATACAAATAAATCGAAACATATACTGTACTCATGGATAGGAAGAATTAACATTGTTAAAATATCTATACCATCCAGAGCAATCCATAGATTCAATGCAACCCTTATCAAAATACCAAAGGCATTTTTCACAGAAATAGAACAAATAATCTTAAAATTTATATAAAACCATAAAAGACCCTGAATAGCCACAGTAATTGTGAGAAAGAAGAACAAAGTTGGAGGTATCACATTTCCTGATATCAAACTATACTATAAGGCTATAGTAATTAAAACAGCATGGCATTGACATAAAAACAGACACATAAATCAATGGAACAGAACAGAGAGCCCAGAAATAAATCCATGCCTATATGGTCATTTAAACTATGACAAAGGAGGCAAGAATATAAAATGGAGTAAGACAGTCTCTTCAATAAATGATGTTGTGAAAACTGCACAGATATACGCAAAAAATAAATAAATAAATAAATAAAATAAAATGAAGCTAGACCACCTTCTGACACCATATACAAGAATAAACTCAAAATAGATTAAAAACTTGAATGTAAGATCCAAAACCATAAAACTCCTAGAAGAAAACATAGGCATCAAGCTCTCTGACATTACTCTTAGTAATATTTTTTTCTGATATATCTCCTCAGGCTAGGGAAATAAAAGAAAAAATAAGCAAATGGGACTACATCAAACTAAAAAGGTTTGCACAGCAAAGAAAACCATCGACAAAACAAAAAGACAACCTACTGAATGGACAAAATATTTGCCAATGATACATCTGATAAGGGGTTAATATCCAAAATTTATGAACTCATACAACTCAACACCAAAAAAACAAATGATCTATTTTAAAAAATGGGCAAAAGATCTAAATTGCATTTCTCCAAAGATGACTACAGATGGCCAATAGACATATGAAAAGATACTCAATGTCACTAATCCGATAAAAACTACAATAACACCTCACGCCTGTCAGAATGGCTATCATCACTAAATTAACAAACAACGAGTGTGGTACATATATACAATGGAATATTACTCAGTCATAAAAAAAAAGAAAAAATGAAATCTTACCATTTGTGACAACATGGATGGACCTAGAGGGTACTATACTAAGTGAGATAAGTCAGACAGAAAAAGACAAATAATATGATCTCATTTATATGTGGAATTTGAAGAACAAAATAAATGCACAAACAAAACAGAAACAGACTCAGATCCAGAGAACGAACTGATGGTTAGCAGATGGGAGGAGGTTGGAGGTTGGGTGAAAAAATTGAAGGGATTAAGAAGTACAAATTGGTAGTTACAAAATAGTCAAAAAAGTCATGAGGATATAAAGTGCAGCATAAAAAAAATAGTCGATAATACTGTAATAACTATATTTGGTGTCAGGTAGATACTGTACTTATTGGGGGATTAGTTCACAATTTATACAAATGTCTAACCACTATGCTGTACACCTATAACTAATGTAAAATAATATTGAATGTAAAAAAAAAGATTAATATTATCAACTTTAGAGTCGGACATATGAATGCTAGAATTCATCTCTCCAATCACCAGTAATGTGACCTAAGCAACTTGCTCCTTGTCTCAAGGCCTGTTTCCTCATCTGCAATATGAGAATATTAACATAACACAGCTTATAAGGTTCTTGTAAGGTCTAAATAAAGCATTATCTCAGCCCAGAGCTGTGTTGGTATATCAGAAATGGTCATGTGATGGTCATTTTGCACTACATTTATATGTCAAAACATTATCTTGCACACCTTAAACTTTTTACAATGTTGTATTTCAATTATACCTCAATAAAACGGGGTAGGAGGAACTTACTACAAAAATAAAATTGACAACTTCCATTTACTTTTCTCAGTAAATTGTCCTTTGGACCCAGACTTTGCAATATTACAAAGTATACCAGTGCCCATTATTACCTAGCTTGAGAAATATAGGAGGAAGAAATAGAAAAGTTTGTTTTTCTTTATCTGACCTTGACTCTGGCTTTCTTCCTTGATGCAATTTCCTGTTATAATATGCAGCATTTGAAGAAGCCTTTCATGACATAGAAACCTCAAAAAAAAAAGAAAATGTTACAAACTGAAAAACAGTTCATCAGAAAGGATAGTCAAAAAGTCCACTGGAGCAGGTTATAAATGAATTCCCATCAGCAAAGTCACAAACAGAGAAACCACTTATGTAAAACAGAAACCCAAAGCAAGAGACTTTGGAATTACATGCTACAAATTCAAAACAATTTGTTTTATATATGTGTGCCAATGTGTCACACAAAATGAAGCCACAAACCACACTTCTAAGCGATCCATTTTGTAAAGCCATGCTATATAGGATCCTAATGCCTTCTTCTTTCAATCTTTTTAAGAGATGTATTCCCCAGTATTAAATGGCAGGAACTGATCTAATGTTTTGTTTACTTTAACCCATTTTAATGATACATTAGTACCGTGTTACTGATTTGTAGTGGCTTTCATTTGGAACAAACTGCAAAATGTTCTTATTTTAAGCCTCTCATCTTCAAATTCCTTTTCTACATTTCCTTCTCTTTTCTTTTTTGAGGGAATGGCTCTCCATGCCTTTTTGATCAAGACAGACAACCTAATGGCTGAGTGGGCTTTAATTTCTACGCTTCTGACATTCAAACTTGATTTGCAGTGTCATATGGAATTATTTAGTATTCAGTATAAAACACTATTTCTCTTTTTGCCCCTTTTCTAGACTACCAACTGCTGGGGAATTATTGTCAAAGTCTGAAAATGATTTCCCAATGATTGCTTGTTAGTACAATGCAATTTCTTTGTCAGTCCTGGTCTCTTTTCATCCCTCTTTTGGGGTCCAGTGAATCCCCCTGTGTCTGCAGCATACATACAGCAGAGTCACTCCAAATACACAGGTCTCTCTACTCTTCTCTGTAGTAGCACTTAGGGTTATCTCAGTGAGTGAACAGGAAATAAAGAAGCAGATGTAAAAAGACAAAAGTAAAAGAGGAAGGCTGTGAATTTAAAAGGAAAAAGGAAGATGATTCTTCACAGATTTAAAGGGCTTATTTGCTGATAAGAATTAATCACAAACATTAAGTTTAACCTCTTTTGAGTGCCTACTCTGTTCAAAAGTATATATCTGACATTGAAGAATAGAAGGAAACAAAATGGCACCTTTACCTTCAAGATGCTCTCTGTTCAGTCAGAGGGATGAATACAGTTATTTGAGGCAGACAGTTAAGTGTTGTACATACGAAATGGGCTAAAATGAGTCCTACAGAACACAGGTCATGTTGCGATTCATTGTGACTTGGGAGACAAATATGAAGAGGGTATGTCAGTGCTGGTCCCATTTTAATAGGTGGGAAAGTTGAGGAAAGAAAAGAGTATGGTGAACTGATCACAAAGAAAGAGAGAAGAATTCAGCTGGATGTGAAAAGAGAAATGGGAATAGAAAACAAAGGGCCAGATTTAATTTTCAGAGAATTAACCTGGGAAATACTTATAACTCAGGAGGTTGTGAATGTAAGGACTTTCTTTTAAGTGCCAAAGGCATAAACTAATTTATTTAATTAGAAAAATATGCTTGTACTGCATTCTGAGTAATTTCCCAAAGGAAAACTCATTTCTTTTACAGTTAAAGTTACAGTTAAGTTTTTGTTTAAAGCTTCTCTCCCTGCATTCTCCTTGCTCTGCCATGGAGCCTATATCTCTTCAGCAGGTGCTCGCTCCTACACAATTACTGTCAACCAGGATGTGAATATGACCCTTCCAAGATTTTACATTTGTTTTGGGGTACTGAAATAGAAACACATTAACCTAGATATACCTGAGCCCTCCAGTGGTCACTTTATAATAAGAAAGAAAAAATAAAAACTCAGAAGGTATTTCTTCAATGACTCCCCAAATCTTCACAATAGCAAATAATTCAACAGAACAATACAATACATCTTAGCATCTTACAAAGTAGTGAAATATTCAAAATGAAACAGAACAATCCTAGTCAATTCATCAATTTCTTTCAATAAGTTTGTGGAGTCTAAGAAGATTCTCTCCTGTACAATAAGGCTAGATGATTACTCTTTCTTATACTCATATTAAGAGAAAAATAGATTCTGGCGGCCTGCAAAATGAAACAAGATAAGCTCCTTTTTACATGCCATAGTCAGGGTTGCAAATAGAAATTTAAATACTTTATCATAATTTTGCTCTTGAATTTGGAAATTCAAATATATTAATCGAACCTACACAACAATTTATGCAAACGGGCTTTAAATGTTCTAAATATGCTACTTGCATTTTTGATGAAAAAATTAAGAAGATACATGCTCAATTTGAATCTATTCCCACCTAGTTTTGTAGTATTAGCTCCTCGTACATTTATATATATGTAACAATCTCAGATAATAAATACTGAGTTAGGAAGATAAATTCAGAATAAAGACACATAAGAATGAAACAAAAGCAAGCTAAAGATGTAATAGATGAAAAAAGAAAATAAGTAAAGATACCGCTGAAGCCATACAAGTACTAATAATTTGTAGTCGAGAAACATGTTTTTAAAATCTTTGTTGTGACACTAAGCAAAATAAATAAAAAGTTTCAAAACCAGCTTAAATCGCATATTTTTTCTTCATTTAATTCTAAAATAGAAGTGAATAATCTTAAGATAGAGTGTAAAATGATCTAAAATATTCTTTGGGGCCCAAGAAACTTTATCACCTGGAGACATTGTGCCCACAGTCAAACACATAACATTATTAAATATCGTGACCAACAATTCATTTCAGGTAGGTTTCCTCACATCCAAGTGACCAGAATTTGAACCTGTGTTTTGAAGGCTAAAGACAATGTAACTCATTATAAAGGATGGAGTTTAAATCTCAAGGAAAGTTTTCTTAATATCTATTTTTCTCACTGAATATTAAATACACTTCAACATACCTTAATAAACACCTATGACTTGTGTTTCAGCAACACGTGTGTAATTGTTCAGTTTTAGAGGTTTTTTGAATGCATGCACCACAATTTTTTACACATTCCGTGTACATATGTGTCAGCAACTCAAAAACTCGATGAATTTATTTCTAAAGGTTAACAAAGTGTGATGAAAGCTTTATTTTTATTTGCCTTTACTATTATTTATGGCTTCAGGCAAACCATAAAACCATTCTTATAAGTAACAATTAGGTCTGTTAAAATGATCTTCTTACCCTAGGAAATATACAAACGCAACTTGCAAGTTATTTTTATACCAGATCAACTCTAGTTTGAAATGGTTTCCCCAATTACTAAAGGGCATGCTATGCTCACAGAAAAGAACTGATATCCCATAAATGTGGTGCCGTGTATTTTTTTCTGGAAAATACAGAATAAGATCTGTCAGGTATATCTGCTAGCGTAACAAACATGTCACCTAGATTTGCATTGGGAATTAAAACATTCTGTAGCCTGACAAAAGGCTGTGTGTTTTTAGCAACCGTGACAAGAAGGCATTGCAGTACCTAGACATTGTGAGTTAAAAGTCCCTCATCAGACAGCTTGAAAAAAGCACTATAATCCCGCGATAGAGCTTCCCTGAGTGGAGAGCTGGGCCACAGAGAACTGTGGCTGCACTCCCACCTTCGTTATCCAGGCAAGTCTAATTCTATCTCCTGCAAACCTGACATTGTCTTTTATTCTTGCAGTTACACACCACTTTTAATAGAATCATGAATGAAGGGAAATGCGTGTGTAGAAGGTGAGAAATGTCATTGCTGTTAAAAATCCAACCCACATTTTCTCTAATGTCAAATGTGGAACAATATTTATAAAATAATACTTTGAAAACTGTACAATAAATAAACCATAATGTTAAGCTTATAGAAGAATAGGGTAGAATTTATCCTCATTATTTTAATAAAAAAGAATCACATTGCTAATTTAATTCAAGAACGGGGCTAAGAATTTATTTATTTAATACATTCTTCGTAATCTGCCTTAAGTACTTTCACTATATTAGTCTATTTCTTAGTTGCAAAAGAATGCCCAGAAAATAGTTCTGATAATATTTTGTACATTTCAAAATGGATCTGAACATATTTTAATCATATATATGTGATAACTGAAAGGAATTCCTTTTTGCATAAAATAGAAGAAATATTGTAATTAACACAGTTTGAAATGCCACAGGCTTCACTTGTTTTTCAGATTATTAATAGGAAACAGATATCAACTTAGCAGTTTCATAAAGGAAGTCTTTTAGAAATATTTCCTTTTTACTTAACTGTGTATGTAATTCGGTCATGTCATTAGCTCCACAAGTAAAGCTTTCTGTAAGAGAAATGTGACAGAAACCAAGTAAAGCACCCATCACAAATGGAGAGAATTTAACTTGTACAAATAAAAAATTTTCCCAGAAAATGTATAATAACTTTACATTTTAAAACACAATGTCCATTAAAGTTATTTTTTAAAGGGTATCTTTTATTGAGTAATCATAAATGACATGTTATAGTCAACTCTGACACATGAAATACAGTTTTCACCTAAATATCTCTACACCAAACATTGTGAAGTACAATGAACCACATTCATCATGAGGAAATATTAGTATTTACATTCTTCAGTTTCTTTAAGATAAAAAAGAATTACAAATCATGAAGTGGCATAGGTGACCACTCTGAAATTATAATTTAGCACTGTTTTTTTTGTCATCTTATTGTACAAAACTACTATTTTTATTTATTCCTTAATAGTGCTTATGATATCTTTAATAGAGTTTATTGATATACTGAAGACATTTGCAAGTTCTTAAAAATCAGAAGCTGGGCATATTCATATTCTATACCAATAAGCAAAAATGGAATGCATTCTCCTACCCAGAAACTTACTTTCATGGCTTTAATCTTCACCTACAATGCTAGGGTAGAACTTCATTATCTCATTCCATGTGAGTAAAATGAGACCAGGGAAATTAAGCAACCTATTCAAGTCACACAGCTAATAGTGTTAAAGGTAGTGTTGAACACAGATCTGACTGACGCCAAATTATACTTCTAAAAGCTTAATAATAATGCTACAACTAATTATATTTATTATTTTTCTCTAAAATATAAATAATGCAAAAAGTGCTTTATGAATTAACATTCTTTAGTCACCTATGAAAATGGTTTCTTCTGTATCCTCCTTATTCAATATATGAAGCTAAAAATGTCCTCACAGGTATCTTAGCCTTGAGAGCACTGACCAAGGCACATTACACAGTATTGTCCCTTCTGTGGGGTGGGAAGGGGGATCAAAACACACCTGGGTCCCATCCTTCTAGAGGAAACACCATTTTGTAATTAGCCTATCCTTTTTGCAATTCACACTAAGTCACCATTTGTATAAGCCATAACCCCAAATGCCATCAATACATTTTGATTATTTGCTATAACAGGGTTTAGAAATTTATCAAAAAAAATTTTTTTCTAATTTCCAATTGTCTTCTAAGCAGAATAGACCTAAGATATAGCAAATGGTGAAAGCAGTTGCTAGACAAGGGTCTGGAGAGAGGGTATTCAGTTCGGTCATGTAATTCAACACTCATTTATTGGTGGGAGTTACCAACCTGATGGGTCTTTGAACAAGGAGGAATTCTCAGGATCTCTATGGAAAAAGATAGATGACTGGAAAGATGGATAGTGAATAGTCATTACAGAAGAGAGAATAAGCCAAGAGATGTTAAGAGCTGTTAAAACTAGGATATCATTCTTTCTTATTCTCATAGGGAGACATGAGAAATCTCTCTGTGAAGGGGGAAAGAGGTTTTTACAGCTAAAGAAGGAGATAAAGTGAAATTTTTAGTGACATGCTAATTTCTCTTACTTTTGTTTCCTTAATATTTTTTTTAAATGAGTGAAATGCTAGTGTTTAAAATATATATGTTCACTATCCAATAATATAAATAGAAAATTAATCATAAATAGAATACTTTGGCCTTAAAATGTTACCTAAATCTTATCACTTATAAATTGTAGACGGTTGTGCCAGTTTAATACGTCTTCGGTCTGAATTTTATTTTCTTTCCTTTCTAGCTTTGTGAACTTGGTTCAGTAATTCATCTTCTAAGAGTTTTGATCTTTTTTTTATCTCATATAGAATTCATGCCTATGTTTGGTGGAAGGATTAAATGAAATAATACATATAAAACCCTTAGCACAGAATTTGGCATTTTATGAGTTCTTAACAATTGGTGGACATGACTAACTATTTTGGTTTGTTGACCTATTTGCTTGCTCTGTGACAAAAATAATATGTCTAAAATGCCTACAAGGAATCTGACTATACAATATTTTAAATAATCTATTTAGCTTGATTTCTAGCTTCCTTTTCTCAGGTGAACTTCCTTGTCATTTGCATGGCAGTCTTATTTTTAATAAATGCAACAGAAAGCTGCCATCTAAAAGCTCTTAGAGCTGATGAATGGAACCAAAAAGTACATCTTCCTAATATTAGTTCATAATCGCTCTGGCTTATAAATGATCTCTTCAGTTTTAAACTTTAAGAAGCATCAAGGTGATGATGTTAGGCTAAGAATGTACTTATCATACATGTCATTCTGGAAAAAGTCCTACTGTGAGAGAAAAATCACTAGGATTTTTATAAAACAGTCACAACGAAATTTTCTGCTTTCTTCCTTTCTCAATGAAAATGAGAAAACAATGTCATTATATAAAGAAAAAAGGCAGAATTCACAGATAGATGGGCTCTGAAGAACAAAAGACAGCTAACAGTTAAGGATAATTCAAGTAGTGGGCTTTAATGTTCTTTTTTAGCTGTCCTATTTAATATTTTTTCTTTTTTTCACATTCCAAGTCTACCAAATATGAAAAGCCCATATACAAAAGAAACAATAAATGCTTGTTAATCTAATAACAGAATGCCAAGAACAGAAAACCTATCCTACCACAAAGTATAACTGTGATTGCCTAGACCACAGACAGTTTATGATCAGAAACCTTGGGGGAAAAAAGCCATCAATAGAAATGATGTTTCTACTGTGAGCTCATGGTCACAGCAAGGCTACAAGACCAGGGACATAAAGCCCTATTAATTGTACTTCCCAGGGGTCACCAAACATCTCTGTTTTCCTGTAAGAGTCCCGATTTATGCCTTTTATCCGGTGTAATTATTAATAGAGTACCTTTAACTCCCAGAGTGGCCCAGTTTGGACAATAAATTATATAGTTGCCCTGGGTTTACCCCTACTCCCTTACACTTTCTTCTCCCTTACCAAAAAGAAAAAGCTAAGGGCAAGCTATTTTAACTCTTCAGGATATCTGAGGGAGAAGAAAAAAGTTATCTGGTTTTATGAACTCGGCTATTCATTTGACTACCTTTCATTTTCTTCAAGCAAGGAAGACTTCTAGTCTGAATTGACTTTGACGTGATCCAATTCACCCATGAAATATTTGGGGTAGAATCACCCCTATCTTTCCCCACCACTCTCTCTCCCTTATGAATTTCTGCCTAACTCTATGACACAATGTCGAGTCAGCTTATTGAACTCTATTTGAAATTTTCAAGGAATTATACCTCACATGAGGACTCCTTAATATAATTGCTATTTCTTTTTTTAAAAAATCAGATGTTCAACTTAGGTTATACAGCCAAGAATAGCAGTTCATATCAGCTGCAAGAAAGGCTGAGCACCTTATAGCAAGAGGCCCTTAATCAAAAAGCAATCTTTTGGGATGAGTTAGTAGTACTTTGCCTCTGGTGCTAACCAAATCCCCTATTCTTATTGTATATTTCCACAGGAGTCTAATGATGAAATACAGCAGATCGTCTCACAGGTGAAGTGGAAACACACTTACAGCATTGCTTTCTAGGGGTCACATGGTGCTTCTAAAAACAAGGGGAAGGGGTCAGCAGCAATAACAGCATCTAAACCAACAATGTATTCTGCAAGTAAAAGCCTTAATGAAAAAGGAAGAAAATGCCCTCTTTCATAGAAATACTCATAGGAAATTCACTAAGTGCAATGTTGCAAAGAAAAGAAACAGAACAGTTTGTTTTTGTCATAGGTGGGGCTGAGGGGTTGCAAATCTCTGTTTAAAAATAAAAAGTTTACCTTTTAGTCATAAAGATGCCCTTGACCTTTAGTCAGAAAAGCTTCACAGCTGAAAGGAAAAGTAGAATTCATTTGAACAAAAATATTCTGGTAGTAGAAAATAAAGATTTAAATTTATCCAGTGGGCTTTATCTGCTCTAGATCTGTAAAGATATGAGCAGCATACAGTGGGCGAGAATATAGGAGGATATAGATATTCATCACTTGTACATAGAGGGTATGGGTTGCATTTAATTGACTTATTTTATTTATTTGTATTTTATTTTTTTAAAACATGTTTGCAAATTGACACATAATGCACATACATCACATACATAGACACAAATAAGATACATTTGTTCTCTCCTAGTGTATATCCTTATATACACAGACATATGTGTAGGCACAGCATCCTTCTGCTCCAAATCATGGTCTTAGGATCCTTTCTTCCCCTGTTTAGTGAGGCCCCAAGAAAAGGTCAGAAAGTGATACCCTAGATTTGTTGTGCCTTTAAAACAGCTGTGGTTTCCTTTGTATTCTGCAAGTCAAACAGGTAAAAACAAATCATGAATCAAGATGAAATGTTCCAAATATGTCATATTGGTTTTTTTTTTCTGTTGGTTTTTTGTTTTGTTTTGTTTTGTTTTAACCTTCACTGATTTGGGGGAAGTAATCAAGTGTTTTAGTATAATATATCTCCTGCTGGGTGATAGGTTGCATGGGAAAGGGAAATTAGACAAAAGGTATTGGGTAATAACCACAAATGACTTTATAGCCCATTCTGTTTGAATGTCAATAGAACTTGAAAGCAAGATTTGCAGAAGGTAATTAGCAATGACTCCCCCAAGTATAATCAGGAATTGACTATAATTAGCCATTTACCAACTCTTACCTGTCACAATGATTTCTTATTTTATGGGAGAAATAATGGCATAGTGACCTAAAAGCTTAGAATTATGAATAGCAGAAATTCTCAAATATAAAAGGCATTTACTATCTTTCCAAAATTTATCATCGTTGAATTAACTTGGCAGATTTTTGATGACCTGGCCCAGAGATGATGTATGTATCACATAGCATTGTATGTATTATTGTAAGCTGGTTCAGAGCTTTGGAGGAATGAGAGGAGGGTGAAAAAATAAATATAACCATATAGTGTTTAAATAATGGTTGTATAAATAAAAATTATATTGGAAATAAATAAAGAATAAAAAAATAAGTCAAAGTACAACAAAAATATATAGTCTGTCATGCTGTACACTGTACATGAAGATGAAAACTGTGTTTGAATTTTTTTCTTTAATAGTGAAATAGTCACTTAGGGGAACACATTGAAAGAGAAGCTGATAAGAAACAATAATTGTTTTATACAATATTAATTCAGTTACGATGACTTGCGCCCATATACCCAGGCTAATGAGCTTAATCAAACAAGGCACTGCTAAAAATGGACTAATGGGTTTAAAATTACAAAACGCTGCCTTCCAAATTTAGATTTGGATTTCTTTATGGGGCCCTATTTCTTTTTCTTCCAAATTATAATACATAAGGAAAGATTTTCCTGTGTATCAGAAATCATATTTCCAAGAAATAGTGTAGCTATATATTATCAGTATGCCTAAATAGTAGGTAAAAAATTCAGTCAGTGATGGATTTCTTAAAAAATGCAGTCACTTTACCTACATGATATTTACCACATTACAATTTCTGGGCATGCTGAGCATTAGGAAACCCCGAGTAAGCCACCTCGATGGTTATTAAGATACTATGCTAAAGAAAAAATATTCCCCAACAGGAGGTACTAATAAGATAGCCAACAGCATAAGAAAAGCATCAAAATGAAAAATAATATAAAGACAGCAACTGTGTCCAGGCTGGATACTTCTTTTTAGTAGCTAAAATATTACTGAGCTACAACGATCTGTTTCTTGAAAGTCTAAGGGTTTAAGGTAGTAACAGATACAATTTTAAATTTTATTTAATGTAATTTGGCAAATACCTATTGTGCATAAAAATGTACCCAGTTTATATTCAGAGGAATCTAAAAGAGATCAAATCTAAAATAAGAGGAGTCGGCCAAACCAGGGGTTCTAGATATTTGAAAATAGAAACCATTAGGAACAAAATGATGTAAGTAAACAAACATTTTATTTTAAAAAATCCAATCATCAATATTTAATTGCAAGCCATCTTTTAGCACCAAATCAAAAATTATTAATAAATACTGAGGTTTCCTAAATGCCAGAGACCAGAACCTTTCTAGAAATAAAATTAAAACCTCCTGAGGGACAGTCCTCTTAGCTAGCCATTCAGATTCTCTCATATAACCCTGCAGGGAGCATGGTTGGTCAGAGTCTCACTCACCTTTGTTTTTGTTCATTTTGTTAAAGGGAGCCTCACCTCAGTTAGTTTTCACAGTGACCCCTGGGCCAGGATGGGAGGTGGGGGAGTCCGGTGGGGGGAACAGAAACTGTGGGAAGGCCCAAAGCCAGTGTTTCCTCCAGACCTTCTGCCAAATATTTATTACTTTTGGGCAAAAAAAAAAAAAAAAAAAAAAAAATCTTTTAGAAGCTGAGTTAGGGAATCCGGAATGTTGGTGTGTGAGAGAGAAGTTTGACGGGAATGCCCTCTGCTGTCCACGCCAACTTTGTATCCTGCCATCCAGCACATTGCCTTCTATTTTTTCTTCTTCCACTTTCTTGATTCTAAACTGTCCCTGGAGGATTTCCATGCGTGTACAGATCTGAAGGAATGGCTCACAAAGCCATCATAGTTTTATTTGCATGAGGGACTAAGACACAGTACTGAGAAGGAATTTATCCTTGGAAAGGGAACATCACACAAGTTATGTCCAAAGACAATGCTTCAGAGTCAGGAGCGAGGCTTTTATTTATTAGTTTTTCTCCTGACTACAGCAGGAGGCGATTCCACTGGCCAGATGCCACTAGACTCCAAAGAGAATCACCAGAAAAATTTGAGAGGGATTTCCTCAGGGAAAGTACCAGCATACAGCTTTCTATGATAGTGGCATAGATGACAGACTGCAGTGTGAGCAGGGATAACAAGCCATCGTTCGGCATCAATGCTGCATTGGGCTCAAGCACAGAATAAAGCGGTAGGAGCAAGCAGTCCAGTTCAATTCAGCAGCCTTCATTCAGTGCTGAGGCCTGTGCTGGGTCACTACCAGTGTGCTTCTTGACCAGAGATAATGGCTTCGGTTCATCCTGGAGGGAACAGTGTTAGCACAGGAATCATGACCATAGTGACAGCTCCCTCTGCAGACTTGGGCAGTGACAGCTCAGGAATGAGATTAGACACAGCACCACAGAGAGCTGAGGGTGGAACCAGAGAGGAGAGAAACTGCAAATGTGAGACACTCACTGGGAAGCCCCAGCATGATGGGATATGATCAGTTAGAGGTCCTCCATTGAAAATGTATGTCTTGCTCTCCTCCAAGCCAATTTGCCTACTCTCCTTCGAGTTATATTTATCCCCCATATTGTTTGATAATGACCAGCACACCCCCCATCATATTCTGTCTTAATTGTTTAACTTACGTGTTTGCCTGCCTTTCTGGGCTCTGATTTACTTATTCAATTTAGGGATGGTAGTTGGAGGTGAACACACCTCCCATGCTTAGCACAGATGCTACTATATAATAATCAGACAAATATTGGTTGAGTGAATCACTGACTTAATAAGCAAAACCTTGACTTGCTTCCGAAACTATCTCTACTTACACAGGAACGTAGTTCAACTATTTTTATGTCTTTATCATCCATGATCTCTTGGGCTTCTCAGTGGAGAAAGTGGGGTATCAGAATGAGAGAACACAGGAGAAGATTGGGAATAAAACCTGGTTTTCCACTTCTTTCCCCTTAGTTAAGATTTTTATCTTGTTTATCCATCTTTGTAAGGGGAGTCAAGAGAGCCTGGAGAGTGTTGGTATGGAAGGTATCAGTAGGGATATAGAAGCTGCACGAAAGGACCAACTCTGATTATCTGGACCTCCCTGACAGCCCGTAATCTATGGTTTGATGTGTTTCTATGGCTTTTGAAAGAGACAGTTGCCTTAATGTTTGGAGAATTTTCTCTAGATAGATATTTATTTTATATTTGGAAAGCAATTAAGCATCACTACATTCTCATAAACCTGTTTTCTCTTTTTAAAAATAAACATTTTGCACGAGGCTGCAGGATGACCCGTCCTGACACAGCTGCAATCAGATTCACTTTGGTTTTCCTCACAGACCATAAACCAAATATTTGATCCATGTCATTTTTTAACTGTACCATGTTAAATTATTTGGTAGAATTATATCCGACATGAATTTTGTATCTCTGTCTCATTAACAATGATAATAATTATATATCTGCCCATACCAATGAATTATTATATCCAGTGTAAAGGGGTAGTTTTGCCTAACACTATGCAAGACATTTAGTTCTGTTGAATATTTGATATTTAGGAACTTTAAACACGTTATGTCATATAAGTTCTAGGGAGAGAGAAGCATCAGGCAAGAACTAGACAATCTTGGCCCAGGATTTCACATTGGGGGAATAAGGTGGGGTTCTCATTAAAAAGTCTGCAAAAAATAGCAATTTATCAGAGACTGTGGCATATACGGCTTAGTTTCTTAAATACATTCACAGAGAGCTAATGGCAGCCTTAGTGCAATTTTTTCAAATGTAGGGATAATACAGTATAACCGAAAGAACTCTGACTTTCCTGGACTGACATCTCAGCCCCTGCCTAGCTTTCCTGCCAGTTGCCTTGGGACAGCTTCCTTCACACCTTCACCCTCAGTCATCACACCGTAAAGTGGTATGGTGTTAACAAGGTTGATGCTAATACCATATCGAGTAGTTAATAAAATTTTACGAAAATATGGTATATGAAAATATACTTGGAAATGTAAAGACCTCCACAAATGTTAAAATTAATACATTTAGGTGTCACTACCTCATTCTAGTTAGATTTTTGTATAGGTTTTAAGCGCGCTAAATCATTAAATATAACATGTTTGACATTTAGGAGACAAAATATCTGGACAGTTCACTGCATTTATCATGTTTCATATTTCAGCCAGATGTTTTGGCACTTTGGAGCCAGAATAATGTTTTTTCTTTTCAATGCATTTCATTTCTGTTAGGATGTGCCAGGGTTCTGGATGACTATAATAGGTCACATTAACCCTTATCTTTTTTCAGTTCAATTAACGTTTCCATTGAGAAATTAAGGTTCATTATCAATTTCTCTTTCAGAAAATTCTACCCATGTGTAAAGTGGGGGTAACCATGGCATGGGGTGGTAACAGGGTGTTACTTCAGAGTAGCTGTCCTGGAAATAATGAAGGAATATATCAAGCATAACTGAAAAAAGCAACACATCAACTACAGATGGAAGGAGGTACTTGTTAAAAATATAAAAATCTCAGGATGAAAGAGAAAAAGATTTGCTTCTATGTTCATCGACAAATATGCATATAAAGTATAACTGTCTTTCATAGTAAAAGATCGAGCTGCTAAGATCTCAGTTTCTGTGGCTAAAAGCCTCATGTGCACACTTGAAAGCTATGCTTTGGTGGGTGGCTTTGAGTTGCTGTTTACATTTTGCTGTCACTAGCAGCTCCACCTCTTCTCCTCCTACAGTGCATGCCACATTTACTACAAGGAAAACCCAGAAGTCAGTGTGTCCCAGCCTTCTGTAGCTGCTCCATTCCTCCTCTGTAGTGCTCTGCTTTGGGGAATCCTTAAGATTTCACACATGCTTCTCATTATTTGTGCTTCCCCCCACTTTAAGCACCTCATAGGTCCTCCTCAAAGTAGGAGCTCAACATCTATCTGTTGAAACAATTAGTGAATGAATAAGGGAAAGAATTCTGCTGACATTAGCAGATAAGACTCAGCAGCTGCTTTGCAGTTAGCATGATTTCTGAACAGGACCATCTCAATTCATGCTTATCCTCTCTTACAGTTCAATGATAGTAGTTAACATGTTTTACGATCTGAAAACAACTCGAGACAAAATTTAACAAAAATTAGGCTTTTTGAAATATCATCTCTTTATCATTCTCTCCTTTGATAATCTAAGAATGTCTTAAAGTATGTCGGTGAGTTTACAACGCTCATTCTGTGGAACTCTGCCCCTACCTCAGCTCTAGGAAAGAAAGAGACCTTATTTGAAAGCTGCTGTAGAATAGGGATCTTGAGATCTACAAACTTCTGGCCACAGGCCAAACCTGGTTCCCACAACTTGCTCTTGTATGGCTCTTGACCTAATTCAAATTTTGGTATTTATAAAGTTTTATTGGAACAAAGTCATGCCTATTCATTTATATATTGTCTCTGGCTGCTTTTGACATTGAATGTATGAATCTTTACAGAAAATGTTTGCCAACACCTACTCTAAAACATGGTTATAATTCAATGGCTTACGTATTAGCATTTTATACAAACAACGCAAGTGTTTATTTAATAATTATGTGTGCGAACAAAGTTAGCTCTGTCTACATGAGTTTATTTCAGGAATCCTATTATTCAAATAACCTCTATGATAACAGAAAGGTTGTAACAATAGATTCATTTATTTTTTCCTTTGGGAGGAAATAATATGGGGCACAGTTCTAACTCATGTGGTACTTTTGTACAAATTAGCCGCAGGCATCCTTTGTGGACAGTGACCTAGAAAAAGCAACCCACATCTCCAAGCAAATCCAAAGGTTTCTGAGGTACAGGACTGGGTGAATGAGTGTGGACTGGATTTCATTCTCTATTCACTACTCAGCTTGGTAATTTAGGAAGTGCACAAAGAGAACCACCATAAGCAGTGTCCCTGGGCATCATATCGAACCATAGCAGACCATCTTAACATTTCCACTATGCCTAATTTTACCACTATTCTATAAACTTGTCTGTTATGTTCTTTCTTAAAATAATTTTGATGGAGAAATTATAAAGACAGCATGAAAATAGAAGAAACTTTCAGATTCTAGGAGCAAGGCAGATTTGTGGATGGAATGCAGAAGATAAACTGGTCAGCCTCTGTCATCTTAGCAAGGGCCAACCAACACTGAATGTGCAGATATACTAATTCCATACTAGTGAACACATTAGTCTTTTACTTTGTTTTTTGAGAACTAGTATCTTCTAGAAATCAGCACTAGGCAAGGTGTTGGGAATCTATAATTTGATCTTTCGGTTCAGCTAAATGGCTTGCCATGCAAATAACTGCTATGCAGATTTTTACAGCAAAACCTGGTAAGAATTATCATCTCAATCTATAATGGAGAAGAACAACTCACCTTCTACTAGTGAATGAAAACAAGAAAGTTGGCAGGTCAAAAAATTATCACAGTGATGGCAGATATGGCCAACTTGCTTTCTACCTAATCAATAATAGACCAATTCTTATTTTCCAGAGTGGAATTGGTTTTCTTTGTTAGCCTCAAAACAAAAACACGGTGCGTAGCGGGGTGTCTGAGACAGCACCTCACAGCCTGGCCCTGGACAGCATGCACTCAGGTTTAGTCAAGTTTTATAAACTCGTTTATTTCCATAAACAAGCAGCTTATTGCAGTTAATGAAACGAATGCCTGATCCAGGCAAAATAAAAGCAATTTAGGTCTCTCCAGTGACTTCTGGTTGCTGGGCTGCTGTTCATATTTCCTCTTTTCTCCCTTAGAGCCAGAACCTCTGTTGGTTACAACTGGCAAAGCACAGAAAAAAAAAGCAGTTATAATATGCAAGTGGTCAATGAGGCAGCCTTTAAGGAAAAACACTGCTGATAAGATAAACAGCTTGTGATGTCCTTAATTATAATATTTCATACTCATTTAGCCATCTCCACATCACAGAGCTAACAAAGTGGATTTCAAACAGGAAATAAGACTCTTTCCCTCCAGCCCAGAGGCCTAATTATAAAATAGCAACCTACTTTTTCTGTAGTGAATACGGGGCTCTTTTTTTTTTTAAATTTTTTCTTCTCCAACAGAATTTATTGAGCTCATTACCAGGCTGCTTATGAAGTGATTTGCAATGAGGCAACATTAAAGCATTCCACAAATCCCTTGTACTTAGTCATCCTGACACTTTATTTGAACTCGGAACATTGATACGGAATAATGGCTGCAGTCTCACACTCCTGACTCTATTATCTGACAGGAGGTCTGGAATCCAAAAAATGATGTATCATCAAACTTTCTTAATCATCCCAATAATTTGTCTAAAAGAACCAGGTACAATTTGGGCAACACCAGAGGGGCTTGGCTGTTAGAAACAAGGCGAGTGAAGCATGTGTTAGCCTTAGAGAAACAGAGCCACATTAATCAGGCAGTGAAAGAACCAAAGGCAGCGTATTTATGTGTGTATTTTAAGAACAATTGACAGATAGGCTTCAAAGCAACAAAAGCACTGAACTTCTGCACACTATTAGTCCAACTTTAACTTCTGTTCTCTTGCAGTCCAAGAGACAGTGTAGACTGGCCCTCGCTGGGTTTTCACTGAGGCTAATATAGCATAGTTAAAAACTATATCTGCAGAAGTTTCAAAGAAGGGGGGAAAAGATCTCTGAAGAAGGACACTAAAATCTTTGGAAGTTGACTATCTATTATGTGAAAATGTGGCTCATTTTTGCCTTTTATTGCCTCTTTCCCTAACTTACCGAACCAGTAATAAATTAGAATCTAAAGAAAAGTCTCCTGTTAAAGAGGAATTATGTTTTATATCTCACTGGGTCCTGCATGTATTCTGATGCACCATCTGCCTTAGAAAAATGTCAATTTCTAAGGAGAAGGTTCACGGAGGAGAGGGTATGTGTGTGCATGTGTGCATATGTGTGCGTCTTCGAGGGGAAAAGAGGGAAAAATTCAGCCTGTAAGAATAATGAATCCCAAATGCAGTTCTTTCTTTAGAGTGAGGCTATGTCTTTTCAGATATAATATTTTCCTCAGAAGAGTTACTACTAATCCTTACTACATTTCTTACCACAGTCCACAATCCAGTGGCCATACTTATAGGTTAAACGTGATTATTTCATCAAGGAAGCATGAAAGGAACTTCAGAACAGTAAGAAGTTCTGGTTTTTCTAAGATAGGCCTTGAAGAAGTGCTGCAGCATGATAATAAGTTCTAAGAAAGTCCTATTTGAATGGAACACGAAAACATATAATGTCTTCTCTTACTCATGAGATCTTCAACTTTGACAGAATTCCAAACCAAATCCCTTAAATCTAAACTGAATTCATGTCCCTAAGTGACTTCCCTCAGGAAAATTATCTATTGGCATCCCTTAAGAAAGTATTAATGCATGGAGGGTATCTGATATAATATTTTCCTCAGAAGAGAAAGGGCTCTTTTCTCTAGGTGCAATCTCCATTATGCATACATATACTTAATGTTTACTGCGTACACAGTTTATTAGGACAAAGTTTTATAGAAGATTTTTTACAAAGCAAATTCCATGAATTCCCATCTAAAAGAACTTCTTTGGGCTCAAAGTTCTAGAATTGAGAGAAACATGAGATTTAACATCTTCCATAGATAAACTACAAGAAGATAGACCCCATCCTGTGAGTACCATCTATATGTAACATGTGCATCACCAATAATTCTGAGACACTGTGACTAGAAAATAGAAGTCTGCATTGTCTATGTTTGTTTCCTGAAGCTCTCCTCATTCAGCCTTTTAATATCCTAGTCTCAGGAGTCTTCGAACACTCAGCGTCAGTGACCTCCAGTTCCATTCATCATCACTCCTCTACTAGTACAACATACCTCAGATCTCAGCATCTCTCAGAAATGCTGTTCCTCCAAGAACCGAATTATCTACCACTTCTTCCACTCTGTCACTCCTACCAGACTGACTATCCATTATTAAATGCTCCGATTCTTTGCTCCCAATTTATCAGCTCTTATTCTGGTTTTCGTTAATGCCCTATTTAGGCTCAATCTCATAGGAGCCATGTCAAATATATACTAATGTGAGGTAGTGTTGTATAGTGATTAGGAACAAGGGCTAGGGAATCAGAGTACTTGGGTCTAAACTCTTACCTTTACCACTGATTAACTACGTGTAAACTTGGGCAAATGACTTGATTTCTTTGAAGGTAATAAAAACTTCAATGTGTCATACATTATTGTAGAAACTAAGGATTTAATATGGAAGTCGTTGAAAAATCTTAAGTAAAGAAGTGATATGATCAGAAATATCCTAGGTCCTTCCATCACCAGCTATGTGACTATCAGCAAGATCCTCAAACTCTCCTTAGGATTTTTACTGCCTTTTCTAATAAAGTTTAAAGGTTCTCCACAGCACAAAAAAAATTATTAATAAACCATTAAAGCCCTACAGATGGAGAAACTGTTTTTCTTGTTACATAAGCATTTCCGAACCAGAACATAGGCAGATTTGATGAGAGAATTTTGACCAAACAGTGTAATCGACGCACCTTATTTTTGCAAATATTAATAATAATACCTCTCGTTTTTCTCCTTTGTAAGCAAAAAATAAGAAATATTTGAAACCGTGGAAATTAGTTGATTAAAAGGAATTAAAAGTTTAAGTTTGGACTCTATTAATTTCCTACCTAAGTCCATTAACAACTCTCTGCTTTATAATATTTGTCTGGAAGACAGCTTCATAATTCCTGAAACACATTTTTTTTTCACAAAGAAATAATAAAGAGTAGTAAATTTTTTCAATTTTAAGTATTTAATTCTAAAGCTTATAGTTGTCTTCCTTCTCATGGGGCATCAAAGCTTTTTTATAATCATTAGGCATCTGTATTATTTCTACTTCTGCAGATAGGCAAGTGTAAAGTTTTTCTTTAAGGTTATATATAATGTCATTTATTGTCAGATGCAAACTCAGAACTCTCAGCCCATATACATCCAGGTAACAGTTTCATTTCAGAGTAATGTATAGAACACCTTTAGTTGAGAAAGAAAAAAAAAAAAGAAGAGTTTCAAAATATCGACTCAGTTCTCACAGTTTATGTTCCTAAAAAGAAAACCCATATATTTTGTATGGGTAAAAAAGATACAGTCGACAGCTCAAAAATATTGGAATATAATTTTAAGAGTAATTACAATAAATCTCTGACTTTCAGTGAAATTAGATCTTTCAGCACCCAAATCTATATTCTTTACAATTCAAAGTACTCAAGAAGAAAGAGAAGAAAGAAAGAGAGAGGGAGGAGGGAAGGAAGAAAGGCAGGAGTGGGGGTGGGGAGAGAGAGAGAGAGAAAGAGAGAGAGAGAGAGAGAGAGAGAGAGAGAGAGAGAGAGAGAGAGAAAGAACAGCCCTAAGAACTAGATGGTCAACAATATGCAACGTACCCTCATCACCTGCTCATCGCTAGAATGGGGAAGGGGTTGCATTCTCAACTTTGTGGCCAACAGAGCCAAGCAAAGGAATTTTAAAGAAGTAATGAAAACACTACAGCTACTTCATTTGGGATCGACTGATAGTGTTCTAGTTAAATACACTATAAAACCTTTTTCAGTTCAGAAAAGGGTCTCAGGAAAATAACTCTCCAGCTGTTTTCTGCTGATAACTTAGGAACAGTAGAAGAAAACTATACCTGTGTCCTTCAGGAATTCCTGTCTACTAACCCATGTAACACTGAATATGAAACTTAAAAAATAATTTTTAGGTTCAAAAATATTTTGAACATTTTCAGTCCTTTGTGTATAAAGGCATACCCTTTACAAAGACTCAAATTGGCATGTTGTTAGGCACTATTTGAAAAAAAACAAAAAACAAAACAAAACCAACCTGGAACTAGGAAAAAAAAAACTTAAATGAATTAATGACAAATTTCCCACAAAATTAATATAACAAAGAAATGCTTAAGAAGAATATAGATGATTCATTGATATATGTGCTTACATTTTGCTTATCATCGGCATTGCTCACTGTACTCAATATGTATGTACATGTTTGATGATACTATATAGATTAATCACATAATATTTTACTTAATTTTATTAAGAGAGAAAACATACTTGTGACTTATAGAACAGGTTATAGTACGTAGTAAACAAGTCCAGGTTTTGTTCTCTCTAAAACTTTCCTTCCAAAATTTAAAGTAGAAGTCAGTTCATGGTTCCAATTTTTGCTCTTTAGATCAAAGCTTAATATAATGTTTCTAATCAGCATACACAAAGCTGGTGGCAGCATAAATAAGTTTTATCTCCCACCTTTTCTCATATACTTTACTTCTCACCTATTAGGTTGTCCACCATGATTTTGAGAGATGTGTATCCAAGTGTGACTTTTTTCCCTGGTTAATTGAAAAGTAGAAGTAGTCTTTAAGCAATCTAAACCACTAAAAGAATTCATAGAAACTTTTTAATTTGATCTAGAAATTAGAGAAAGTAAATTCTGCTTCTAAAAAAATCTTATAAGTCTTCCGTTGTGAAAACTAGTTTATTGCCCAATTTGAGATACAGGTCTGCTAACATTTACAGTAAAACACATATTTTAAAAAATGAGACATGTTCTGATAGAAGCATTATTTCAGTTTGACACAATAGCTAACAAGACTTCAGTCCAACTGTGACATTCTTTACTACAGCTGAAAGAAAATATGTTTGCATTCAAAATATTCTCTTTGTTTTTCACAGTTACGGCATAGACTCAGAATGTATTTTCTATTACTACTTTATATTCCCCAAAGTTTTTTAGTAAGAGAAGTCAGAGTCCTGTATATAGATTTTGACTTTTGGTACATGAGTTTCTTCCATCTCATAAAATAGAATCATACTTAAGACATAAGCAACATCCATCAAATAGACATATTTAGGAGTGGATGTTTCATAATGTTCAACCATTACAGTGTACTGATAAAGTATAATCTTATTTGATAAAGCATAAATTTGTTTCAGCAACTACTCTGAGGTTTTCATGCATCTAAATACTTAAAATTAATTGTTTATGGTGAGCATATTTATTGTTTCATGTGTCTAGATTTTGAAAGTTGTTAATACACATATGATTTTTATTAATTTATAAAATTAATTATTGGAAAATTAGATACAGTGAAAAAGATATTGGAGAAAGATTAAATCTATTTTTCTAATTTTAGTACATTTTAAAGAATTTTAACTGTGTTGCTAAGAGCTAAGGAATATGAAATTATATAATGGTTTTCAACAGTTATTAGGTAGTTTTTTTTAATCAATGGATTAAAAATCCATCTACATAGACAGGCTATCAGTGGGATTAATGTGGTGAAATGTCCTTCTGGCAAGAAATCAACAACTGGGTGAACAAAGACAGGTCCTTAGGTAGCTCAATGTCACCGCAAAGATGCTGAGATACGCAGATGTCACTACCATTACGGAATTGTGTATTTTTCTATCCCAGCTGCCATGTATATTCTCAGCTTACTGGGGGTCAGCCTAGAGGAACATGCTTACCCATTATAGTTTTTATGAAGCATAGGGGTAGGAAGAGTAAAAAGGAGACTGTGAGTTTATCTGATAGAATAAGGAAGAATGATAAATGCAAGGGCAATTTTTATTTCTGACAGTGATAAATCACACGTTCAGTAGGTTCTGTCCAGAATTACCACCATGCCTGAACCAGTGACCTATTCACTGTCTACCTATAGGAATAAAGATCACTTTCTATTCCTTCATCTTCTTTTCCCAGGTTATCTTTTTGAAAGTTTTAATCTCTATATAACAACTCATGGTCTATTGAATTCTCTTCTTTTTTCCCAAGTCTGTCATTCCATAATTGGTCTGGGAAGTGGTTGAGAGCATTGGTGAAACTAATGCAGGTAGCCTTGTCATTGCAGCAGGCCAAGGTCTCTGAAGGGTGCCCAGCACAGTCAGCAGGGAGAGGTCACAAGCCCAAGGCTCTCTATCTGCAGCAAGAGTATGGCAGCAATGTCTTCCTCAATACACCACAGGCCTCCCCTCACATACTGTCAAAAAAAGAGAGTGGAGGTGAAAAGTAGCAAGGGAAAGGAAAGGTGGCTCTTCTCATATGCCAGAATATATTTTATCTATGACAAGAAGCTCTTGAGCATCAGAAGTCAAACCTTCCATTTTTCAATGGTAACTATAACTGTAGCATCACTGGCCATAGCAATAATATTGTCTACGGCACTGAAACATCCACCTTGCATTCATTTTCACCACCTTCCCCCACTCCACTAAGAACTCAATCGCTATTTAGCCAAATTCACTTTTCCAGCTTGCAGAAGTAGAAAAAAATATATGTATATATATTTGTATTGTAGGAAAGAGGGGAATTGGAGAGTAGAGCTATTCTTATACTCACCTAGTAGGGGCATCTTTTTATTAGCACACTGTGGGTGTAGGGGTACTTCTCAAGGAACTCATACAGAGCTGGTCTTTTATTCCCTTACAATCTGGAAACTTCAACATACCTCTAAATATGGCGTATAAAAGAGTGAGTGGCACTGTTGCAGAGTAGTTAGAAGAAAGAGTCTGAAAGTTGGCAGCTCTGGGTTCCAACTTCCCTTCCTTCATTTACTGGCTATGTGTTCTCTTGGATACATTACATAACTTAATAAAATGAAAAAAAAAAAAAGAAATCAAACTCATCGAAGGACTTCATTAAATGAATATAAACTATTTCCTTTATTTCTGGTGGCTATTATCAATCATAGGAAATCAGAAAAGAAGCATAGTACTATAGTTAGAGTTCAATTAAAGTATTTCCATTGAAATTACATGTTAAGTGGGTTTTCATTAATTAGTTAAGCATTTTCTGCCCTAAAATATGTATTTTCTTGCTAAGTAATATGGGATTAGTCAAATCAGATCAGACCATGTAATTCAGGTCATCTGAATTTTACTGCCTGCCATTTCTAATCATGCTTTATAGCAGGTGCTATGAGAAGAGCGTCTTCCTCCTTGGGCAGCATACAACTCAGAACGCTGAGCCACTAAACTCTGCGAACTTGCTCACATAGCCTGACTCTGCTTTAGAGACAGATTACTTGATACTTGTAGAGCAGATGCCCTGGATTTAATATTAATACAAAGTACAAGGGCCTTTTCTCTTCTATCAGCTAAATCTATGTGTCCTGTTCCTGTTTCCCACAATGTTTACAAGTGGAAACAGATAGCTAAGGAAAAGAGATCAAACTAAATTTAAACTCTAATCATGGTTCCCATATAGTCTGTTTTTATATCTACTATTAGCTTTTACATTTGTTCTCTGATACAAGAATACAATTTTTCACCTTTCTTTCTGTCTTTGAAAGAATTAGGGAAACAAAGACTCGTTCACTTCTTTGTACATCAACTCCCTTTGCACGTGGTCTGCATAGTGCCCAAACTGCTGACAGCCCCTTGTGTTTGTTTTGACATTCTCTCAAAGGCCAAGGGGAACAGCAGAGTGATTACTACGTTTCTCCCTTTCTGCTCTCCCACGTCCAAAAGTCGGCTCTAAATTTTTCATGATAACATCTCCATCAGCTGTAGGACTTTTTCTTTTTTTTAAAACAAGATTTTTTTTCTACTTTCTTCCCAGTGTACTGTTTTTATTTTGAGTTCTGGGATTTGTAAGACCCTTTTCCTATCTTATCACTCTTCAAGAGCAGAAAGTCTCCTTTAAACTCTCCTCCCTCCTTAGTTTAGAACAGAAAGCCAACAACTATGCTATATTTATTACTAGTCTTTAATGTGTTTTAAATGCTAATGAAATGGTAAATGCCCTCAGTCATCTCTAAATATAGTATTTCAGACTAGTTTCTCAGGATTGGCAGAATTTGCCAGCTTTGTAAGACAATCTGTCCAAATTTGGAAAGACCTAGGACCTAAAATTATTGATTCTTTCAACAGGGAATGTATACAGGTTCCATTGCTTATAAATAAGCTTCATATGAGAAAGATCAAGGGGTTTTAAAAAGTGGAAATCAGGAAATGCGTGTGACTAAGTTGAGAATCAAAACGCACAAAGCTAAATCTTTTATCCAGAGTTTATTTAGCTTACTGACCAGTCCTGTATTCACAGAGGATTGATCATTCATTCATTCATTCATTCATTTTGGCCAAGGGAACCAACCATTCACTGAGAATCATAGCAATGAAAAACAAAAGCTTTTTTTTCCTCATTAAAAGAGATTATAATTTATTCTCATATTGTCTTTCTTTATTCATTAATCAACCTATTTTATACATCTCAGGCAATAAAACTACCCTTGCTTGGGGAACAGTATTTTGCGCTTTAATAAGTTTTTGTTTAACATATTAGTGGGCAGTGTTTAACTAGACCTCTTATTTCTGGGGGAGGTGGAACAACCACAATTGCTTGAGAAAAACAATAAGAAGTAGTACTTTTTTTTATAATCAAGCAAAGAAAACAAACAAAAATTCTCATAGATACAGACAACAGAATGGCCTTCATCAGAGAGGAGGAGGATGGGGGGAGGATGACATGGATGAAGTGGGTCATATATATAGTAACAGATAACACTTAAAAAGGAGTTTATGGCAAAGTCTACCTTGGTTTCTGTAACAACTCTACATTTACAAGTGAAAGTAGTAATATAGAACCAAAGGAAAGTTTGCAAACACAAGATTTTGGAAATGACATTTGTTATAATTCTATGTCTCAAGACTGATATAACCCAAAGAAAACTTTTACCCTAATTGTCTTACAAGCTGTGAAGTTTCCATTGTACAGTGTATATCTATGGCCCCCACTCTCACATACGTTGACGACAATGAAAGAATAGCTTTTCCATAAGCAAATTAGCATTCAAAGAACTTCCCGAAGATGATTCAAAGACACTCCATACTTCATGTAAGATAGTTTAGCAACCACTGGCTCTACATAATTTTCCCTTCTCTCAGAAAGCACAAAACATAGGATCAGGCAAAGGCAACTAAGAGAAGGTAAATTGCCAGTTATGGACCTGAGCTCTTTTAAAAGGTCAAAAAATATGATGAGATGAATATTTAGAGACTCCACACCATCAGAAGAGACAAGTGAAGCTTAATTACTAACTTTATAGAAATGCAAGATAGTCTGATAGAATAATTCACAAGATCAGTGACAGTTCCAAAGAAAAAAGTAGCCAAATTTCATTGTATTTTGCTGTATTATTACACACTAGAATCACCTATTATTGTTGAAAAACTGACTTCCACAGAACAGATGGAGTTCCTAGAGTGTATAGACAACAAAAGTTGGCAAAGTCCAGTCCATCTCTTTGATCATGAGTGCAGAAGTGATGAGAGGTACAATAATGAATGCAAAACTAATTATTGATACAAAAAAATAAGAAAAGGAGTAGATACTGGCTAAATATTAGAGAGTAAAAATATAAGAACATTAAGAACATTCAAAAATAAATTAAGAATCATATACCATAGAGACTAAATTGGGTGAACAAACTACAACCCAGAGCCCAAATACAGCCACTTCCTGTTTCATAAATAAAGCTGTGTTGGAACACAGCCATTCCCCTTGTTTCTGTGTTGTCCGTGGCTATACTCACACCACAACAGCAGAGTTACATAGTTGTGAGAAACCATACAGCCCACTAAAGCTAAATTGTTTGCTATCTGGCCTTCGACCGAAAAATTTGCTGACCCCATACTAAAAAAAGAAAAATAAATTGCTAAGGTTGCCCAAAAAAGTGATGAGTTACTCCACTCAGAGCCACAAAACAAACAGAAAAAAAAAAAACAAAAAAAAAAACATGTCTAATCAGTAGACTACACAGAGGGGAACCATCGGATGTCTCCCCACAACAGTCACTCCGAGATTATCAGGCTGCACTTGCAGAGGTCTGAATAAAGACAGTTCAAGAAAAGAAAAAAAAAATGGTTGCTCCCCAGGAAATCCTACATTAAAAATACATAGTTTATTTCACAAACACTTGTTGAGCTCCTCCTGTATGCCAGGCTCTGACCTAAGTAGGTATTAGAAACCTAAATGACTACAAAAGATTTCTGATCCAGTAGAACTAGAGGATAATTGCAGAATGGATTAAATTGGGACACAAACCTGGCTAGGCCACTTTTCAAACCTTTTAGGGATCAATGCAAAGAACAACCTTTTCTTTTCCTGGTGAGAGTCTGTTTCAGCTAGGCTTTTATGATTAGAGGCATCACTTAAACATGAAATCTAGATTTTCCTTTCTAGAAATTTATAGTCAAAGGTGTCAGAATAGGTTTTCAATGGGTGCTTTTTAATCAATTGACTTTTCAATTGAACTCACTAATTTATTCTTGTTCTTGTGTACAGGTCTTTAGTCTTTGGCTCTTTGAGAAATGTCTGTTGCCTTGTGTTTTCTTAGCTCTTTAATACAGAAAGAAGTAATGAGAGTTTGGGAGACATTGAATGGGGGAGGAAATGATAAGGCTTCATGGTATTTGTAAACTCATCATTGGGCTAAAAAAAATTATTTTTCAGAGAGGGGATTACCTATGATATTCCATGCACTAAAGCTACCTTACCATATTTTGACTGTAGTTCAGCTGTAAGAATTGGAGTTCTTGAATGGGTCTTTGTTATCCTTCAACCCATGTTGCAAGTACTGCTGCTAGAATAATTCTATCCTCAAATTCGACTTTTTTTACACTACTTCTCTGAGGATAAAAAATGGATACAAGATGCCTATGAAATTAAATTTCAAAATCTCAGCCTAACATACTACAACTTGCACTCACCGGCCCCCTTCTATTTCGCCAGTTCCATCTCATACCATGGACAGAGAGGTCCAGCTTTGCCTCTTGACTTCTGCATTGTCCTGCACACTTTCCAGGGTCTCTTTTAAGGGCCATTTTTTTCCCCTTCAGCACCTGGCTTAACATTAACTTCTTTCAAAAACTTTGCCATGCTCTAAAACGTTCCTCTCAAAATGTCCCCTGATTTGTGTGCTCTCTCCCTCTCTTTCTCTCTTTCTCTCTCTCTCTCTCTCTCTCTCTCTCTCTCTCATGCACACACATATGTATATATATATTCTTAACACATATATATGTGTGTGTATATATATTCTTATTCTCTTACTCTCCCAAAATATATCATAATGTCTAAAGAGCAAAGGCTCTAACATATATAGCCTCCTACACCTCATCGTGGCACCAGAGAGTGACCTGCAGGCCACAGCCTGACTGATGGACAGAGAGGATGGCCCATGCTGCATTGTTTCATTATTTCCACTCTCCTTTAGTATATTTTCTGTCTGTTTCTTGAGGTTTTATCTAATGTTTTGTTGTGCTCTCTTGAGGTCCTAACACATTGCTGAAAATGAGACATGGATATGAAGTCATTATAATAGGGGCACTTAGACATTTTGCTGCAAGATTTTTGATTTAAACAATTTTTTTCTGCCGGTATGTGCTGTTTTGTCTCATCATCCATCATGTTTGATAGTAAGCCATTGCCTCTGCCTTTTACTCATTTGCACAAGAGCCCGGTAAGATATTCTCAGCCTGATAGAGATATTCAGTCTTGAAATAAATAGGTTCCATCAATATTGGTGATTGCAGACTAATTCAGATGTGTTTTCCTGCAAAATATAGCAGGCTTTGTTTGAACCTCATGTTAGATTATGCATGTTAGTGTTGATCCACAGCAGAGACGGGTGCTGGCTTCTCAAAATATCTTTTAGCTATTACCTATAAATGCTTGAAAGAATTCACAAATGCAGATACCTTGTTATGCACGCTGCTTCCCAAAACTGCCTCTGAGACACCAGATGGCACAGCGAGAGCTGTACAAGTGACAGATGATAAAGTGAATCAAGCCACATAAATTAACCTCATCATGGCCATACTATCAGGTGCCACAGGGAAAAGCAGGAGGACAGAGAAGTGAATGCACTATATTACCCACAGGGATGAATTTACAATCCATCTGGGGTCTCTCATGTGAGGATGAAGGAACCCCAGATGGCCTGTGAATTTTGAATATTTGGGTATGCAAGGGTTGCTTCATCTTTCTGGAAATTATCTGACATGTTGGTCAGGAAGGATGCTTTAGCCAGCACCAAAGCTATGTTTTACTCAGCTCGGACAACCTCTGAATAGCATTAGAGAAAATAGCCCCAGGCTTATGCCAGTGCACCATGACGACCTCCAGGCCAAAGGAGAACTAGGGGCCTACTTCCTGGATGCGCTGCAACCCAGAGCTAATGAGGCCATACTGTGTGTGGTGCTACTAACTTTCATAGACACCAAGGGATATCACAGGAGACAGAACAACTGCCCGCTACTGAGTTACACGAGTATTAAAGCATTCAAGACCAACCATAGAATGTACAGAAATAATCGCCGAAGGATCATTATTAAACCAACCATAGAATGTACAGAAATAATCACCGAAGGATCATTATTTCTCAAACTTGTAAACTGGGATTTAAGTCTCTTCCAGCACCACTACTGCTAGCAGGTTAACTGCTTTTCACTGAGGAGTTCTAGAGAGAAGCGACTGTTACAAAACCTTGCTTGCAACAGGATTATAGAGCAGTTCTTAAAAATGGACGAGCTAGCTGGGCAGAAGGGAAAAATGGACAAATTAAGAAAGCGTGTCAGGTAAAATGTTAAAAAGAGCTGGTGGAGAGATGGGCTGGAAGGAGACAAGAGCACATTATGTTGAATGGATGATGTTCAGACAGCCTGCACCTGGAAAGAGGTCTGTCAAGGAAAAGCAACAATTCAGACCCTGGTAGCTTGGCATGAGGAAAGCTGGCATCAGTCTTTAGACACTAAGTCTCAAAATATTCCCTAGAACCATAGAGAGCCAGATCCAGCAGACTGCATTATCAGAAAGAGCAGAGTGGTAAGGAAACTGGGACTACATCAAGCCATTGATGCCAGAAGGGAGGAGGGAACCTGAGAGCACAATTCAGTGATCCAGACACACAGTAGGGCTACAGCCTGAGGCTAAAGCAGAAGTCCAGTAGCCGAAGGCCAATATTTCTGAAGAAACTCTCCCTGCAGTCCAGAGTTGGTCCTGAGAACTTGGGCCAGGGCTGAGCCCACAAATCAACTCTTCTGAAAAGCATCTTTTTACCACCAGTATTTGCTTTAATTCTCCTTCTCCCCCAATAGAAATTGATACTTACTCTTATCCTGCCATTACTAATTATCTCTATGTTTGTCTTTTCCAGCACCTATGGCTCCTTAAAAGCAGGAGCCAGTACGTTTATTCTAAGTATGTAGCACATAGTAAACACTCAAGGAATAAATTGTTGGCTCAATGGATGACTGAGGGTTGATATGAATCCGCCAAACCAGTATCAAACCAGCAGGGCCACTTATCAAGCTAGAGAACCATGTGGAGCCATCTCCTCTGGCAAGACTCAGCACACTACAGTCACATCTGGTCCACTGCCTGGTTTGTAAATAAGTTTTATGGAAATACAGCCACGCTCACTTGTCTACCTATTTCAAGGAACCACTGCAAAGTGGAGTGGCTGAGGCAGAAGTCACATGACCCACAAAGCTTAAAATATTTACTATATAGCTCTTTAAAGAAAAAGTTTGCTAATATATAATATATAAGTAATACAATGCTACATGCTAATTTTACCTTAATTAAAAATGTTTCTAAATTTTAAAAAATCATTATAAGAGAGGGCAGAGAGAGAGAGAGAGAGAAGAGGTAGGAAGGGAGGAAGGAAAGAGGGAGGGAAGGGAAGGGAAGGGAAGGGAAGGGAAAGGAAGGGAAGGGAAGGGAAGGGAAGGGAAGGGAAGGGAAGGGAAGGGAAGGGAAGGGAAAGAAAGGAAAGGAATGTTAGCTGACTTCTGACTTCCAGAACTTGTGAAAATACCATTTCCTGGGCCTACCTATGAGATTCTGATTCAGGAGTGGAGTGCAGACCTGAGTGTGAGTATGTGTATGTGTTTCAAGTGAATGTATTTTTAAAAGCCACACACACACACACACACACACACACACACACACACACATCTGATCTACAGAATTCACAGAAGAGAAATATCCAATACCAGGCTGGAACAGCTTTGAGTAAAAATCAAAGTTTTAAATAAATTAATATCATTCTGGGCACACTAAAGTGTCTTCCTGCACTCACATTAAGCTCCTAAGGACCTGGTCATCATGGCTAAACTTTCAACAAGAATTATTCCATGCTGAAATGCAGATGTCTTATTTCCTGGGGATGTTGTATGTGAAATCATTTATATTTAGTAGTAAATGTTTTTTTAAAAAAATTAACTTTGGTAACTGCATAGAGCAAAGGAAGATTAAGATATAAGAAGTGGTTATAGAAAGTGGATACAGAAAGAATCTGAGCTCAAGGTGCCTCTGGAGGGCTCCTCAGCCACTAGGAATTGCAAGGGTTTCCTGGTGGCAAAGGAGTAGAGAAAGAGAAAGAGGAAGAAAAGACAGAATTTCCCAACAGCATGGATTGCCTAGAGGCATGCTGGGATTTTAAGCGGATAGCTGGTGGCTACTGTTATTCTAATCCATGAACAAGTCTATTTATTTCTACCCCCAAGGTATATCTCAAATCTGTCCTCTTCTCTCCATCTACACTGAGATGCCCCTACCTGCCCACCACCTGGGTTCTTATCCACCATCATCTTTCCAAAAGGTATAAAGTACTGCCTTCCCCTAACAGACCTCTTCGCAGATGCTCTCACCTCCTAGGTGCTCTTCCTGCTTCTGATCTTTCTACCTTCAATCCACTGCCCACACTGCAGCCTCGGTAATTTTTCTAAACATAATTCACATTTGTTACTCTTCTGCTTAAAACCTCTCCTTGACTTCCCAATATGCTTAGAATAAAATCCAAACTCTTTATCCTAGCTCAATGAGGTTTGGTATTGCTTGAGGTCACATAGCTAATTTGAGATGGAGCCCTACTTAGTTAGTAAACAACTGACTGTTTTCTGGTATGGCACCAAGAGAGTTTGCTCAGCTTGCTGGGAATTGACTTGTTCCTGGCACCTGCACCCACATCTCTTTCTCTGCTCTCCATGCCTGCCCCTGATCCAACTGGCTTCTGCCCCAAGTCCTCTCCAATCTGCTCTTCTGACTAAAATAACACAGGTCATGCCCAGCCATAGAGTCAGAAATGAGAAGGAAGCAGATGAAATGAGGAGAAAAAGAAATAAATATGTCTTCATGATAGTAAGAGCAAAAGTCAATAGGAAAGGGTACATAGCCCCCAAATGGAGAGTAATACAGGCATGACTTTTATTCAGATGTGAGAGATCTTCATATGTACATACATCCATAAGTTTTTCCTTATCTATACATATATGTCCATTTAACAGAAAGTCTCATATATCTACCCATGTAAATTAGATGGCCACGATTTGGATCACATAGCCTTGCAAGTCCAGCCACAATTAATCAGCCTTTTCCAAAGCTTGGCATGAATGAGGCCTGAGGTCTATCACATGGCTTAGCATCAGTGCTCTACCCATCAGGCGAGGCATGCATTGAACAAACCCTTCTAATGAGATTCTTTCTTAGGAAGTTAGAATACAAGGCAAATACAGACATTTATATGGAAGAGGAATACAAGAGCAATAACACTCTTAAAGAAAAGGAGGTATGTATGAGTCATAGGCGAATGAAACCAGAGAGGCCGAGGAAGAAATTAGGCACAAGAATAACAGACTCTCAGAGCTGCTGAGGGATTCTAAACAATGCTCCAGTTTTCCAGGAGAGCTGGTTGGTTACAAGACTTTGCACACTTCCTGACTTCCCGTACAATGCCAAAACATTATCTGGGTGACTGTAGGTCATATGACGATATCTCTGTACCCTGAAAGATCCCAATTGATATAGAATTTCTCAGCTTCCCCTCACTCATTTCGTAGACATCTCGCATGTATTTTCTGTAGGAGATCTAGCATGTTTCATAGGTACCTCTTCTTCCTGTTTTCTAGATGAGAAAATGGGTCAGAAAATAACTATGTAAATTTCAATCATAAATAAATCATAAACAAACAAAACATCTTAGTCCACATCAGTTACATTTCACAGTCTTTGATGTTTACCATAATATTTTCATCTATTTTAAGTCAATAAATCCTGTGTAGACTCTACTATTAATAGTCATGAATCACAAAAATGAAATGGAATAGATTAAAACTTCCAAGTTAAAGTTAACTTCCACCTTACTTCTACTTTTATGTTCTACATTCTGGTCAGTAAGTTGAGTTACTCCCTATCTTAGCCCACTTGGGCTGCTACAACAAAATAACAACAGACTGAGTTGTTTAAACAACAGAAATATATTTTCTGATAGTTCTGGAAGCTGAAAGTCGATAATCAAGGTGGCGAGCAGGTTTAGTACCTGCTGAGAGCTCTCCTCTTGGGCTTCAGATGGCCACCTTCTCGCTGTATACTCACAAGACCTCTTCTCTGTGCATGTATAGAAGGGATGGTGGGCGGGGGGAGAGAGAGAGAGAGAGAGAGAGAGAGAGAGAGAGAGAGAGAGAGAGAACTCTGTGGGGTCTCTTCTCATAAGGATACTAGTCCTGTGTAATCAGAGTATCCAGAGCCCCAGCCTTATGACCTCTTTTAAACTTAAATAATTAGAGGACTCATCTCCAAAGACAACAGCCATACTAGGAGTTAGGGCTTTAACACATGAATTTGGGAGGGATACACACATGCAGTCCATTACATGCACTATGAAAATGGAGAGATGGTATCTTTTCCTAAGATACTTTAGATCTTATACCTTTTTGTGAAAACAACGACAATAAATAAGAAGACAGGTTTTTGAAGTGATTTTTCAGTGAGTACTCTAGTATCAGTATTTTAAAAGATAAGCAATTTATACAAAGCAGAGTTCCACTGCACTCAAAATAGATTTCCGCCCTAAGATCACCTTAGTTAGCATCAATAGAGTGAAGATTTTGTTCCTCGAGGTAAACTTGGACTGGTTTGGCTGCTCTAAGAATAACAGAATCCTTAGGCAGTGTGTTCGTCAGACCTTGCCCGAGAGCTCCTAAGCATGCTGTCTTCACTCAGCTGGACATTTTGTTCAATGCCACAATTATGTCAAGAGTTTTTGATGTAAGTTCTGGAATTTTCATCACAGAGTTTATGTGCTAAGCCTCGTTTTGGCTGGTGCCTATAGCTGTGTCTATATGCTCATGGTAAAAATCTTGGATGCTTATTTTCACAAATAGAGAAAGATGAAATGCTTTTCATTTCTTTTTTAATAGAACAAGATTGCTTCATTCATTTCCAAGTGTTTTGTTCCTTCCCAGTTTGCATAAAACACCTTTATCTTACTTCCTTGTTGTTTCTCTTTCTTTTTTTGATTTCAAAATATAGGCAAATATGAGCCATGGAGAACTTAGGTATTTTATTTGATATAAAATCAGAGCTTAAGTAACCTCCAACTTTCTCACAGGAGACAACTGGCAATAACCATTATTTGAGTTCCCAGTAAAATAACCTTAGCCTATCTCCTGAGCACAGGACTTTCCCATCCATATACCTGTTCCATATATAATTTTCTGGCAAATGATCACATACCACAAATCAAATTTGACCTTTGCCATTTATGTTTTTTCTCACTTTCTCTCCTATTCTGACTTCTAAATTGGTCTATTCACAAATCTTACTTCTTTTGTAAAATTTTAGTGTCTCAACAGCACTGCTTACTTGCTATTTATTAAATATAGATATAATATTCTGGGCAATTTTGCCATACTCCAAGATTATGAGAAATCCACCAGTCAGACTTCTATGTCATCAGAAAGAGCGGTAGCCCTTTATGGTTTCAGAGGACTTCTGTGTTCAATAACATGTGATTCTCACAACAATCTGGTAAGATAGCTATCACTGTCTCTATTATACCTACAAGGAAAACAGGAAACAGATTTGGGTCAATTTACTTTTCCCAAGTCTCATAGCTATTAAGAGCCAGAGTCTAAGTGATGACAAATTTTCTTTGCCATAGTCAGGGCTCTTCTCATTAAATTATAGCTGTTACCGCTTAAAATTCAAAAGAAAAGAAAATCACCAACTTTCTTAGAAAACCGGTAAAATATTTTTTTGGTAACTTGTCTAGACAATTAGCAAGCATTTCTTTCCCTGCCATCCACTTTTAAGGGAAATATCACAAATATGTCTCTTCCTCAAGTCATGCCTTTTTGCTTACAAGTATCAGATATAATTTCAAGATACCTCCAGCAGCAGGGGCAGTTTATTTTCAGGATATCCACGCATGGATAAAGCTGACCTTGAGTTCTCCAAAAGAGCAAGGACTGGAGCATGTGTCTACGGCTATCAAGACTGTAGCCACAGGATCCCAGGGGACCTTCACCCTGCCTTGCCCTTAACGCAGCTGCTCTCCTTCCTCTGCACTCCCTGTGTGTATCATATCTCATATGTTTTGCTAACTCATAAATATGGCTCCCATATAACTTGGCTGTGCACATTAACTAGGGTAATAGACAGCAAAATGGCCCCATGAAAAGTCCAGGTCCCAGTCTCTGGAAACCATGCATGTTAAAAGAGCCTTTACAGATGTGATTAAGTTAAAGATTTTGAAATGCGGAGATTATCCTGGATGATTCAGATGGGTCCAATATCATCATAGGGCTCTTTCTAAGAGGAAGGCAAGAGATCAAAGAACAGAAAGTGACCTGACAATGAAAGAAGAGAGAGAGTTGAAGATATTACAGTGCTGGTTGCAAAGACTGAGAAAGGGGCAGTGGACCAAAGAATGGCAGGGAGCATGTTTCTACAGACACAGCAATTTTGGCCCAGTGACCTCTAAATTGTGTGAGAATACATTTGTGCTTTTTGAAGCCACTTAGTTGGTCGTAATTTGTAACAGCAACTAAGAAACTAACACATTCGCAGAGTTTCACCTGCCTATCTCATAACAAGACAATTTAGCCTCAGCTCCCACTGCTAATGGCTTCCGGCTTGGATATTCCCTGTTTTAAATACACAAGAGACTTTCTTACAATTAATTTAGTCTATCGTGTGACTGTGTTTGCCAGGTAATACCAGAGGTGGCTGGCCAGCCTAAGAATTGGCTGGGCTTTAGTGGATTGACCATGCATCAACTCTGGCTGAGAGGATGAGGCCATGTGATACAAAATATAACAACTCTACTAATTCCGATTCATCCGGGGCTGAGGTTGGAACATGGCTACATAAAAGGGGCTGAGACAGGACACAGCGTTTCCATGGTAACTCAGTTTTTGTTTTAAAAAGTAACAATGTAGATCCGTCTAGCTGATTACCCTTCATTCCATTTCAAAAGAACAATGTCCTGAGATACGATCCCAGGAAGAGACAAGTTCTATACTTCTTGGTTGGTTTGTAGTCTATAGCGCCTTCCCCTTGAACACAGTCTAAAAGCTGATTTCCTATGAGCCCAGATGTCCAGAATAAGCTTCCAGGTCATAATTGAAGTTGTGAGGAAGCCTCGGTTCTAAGAGCAAGCTGGAGATTTTAGCACCCAAATGGTCGGCTGTTTCTCGAAACTGCAGCGGAAGCCCCTCTTCCAGTACAAATGTCTTTATGGAACAGAGTACACTGGAGTCCCTTAGAACAAAGCTTCCTCCACAAGAGCTAAGCTACCTCCTGGTTCTGTGATTCACTTCTCAAGGGAGAGAGCTGACTTATTTCATGAGTAAGTAGCTCCTGTTTTTATTTATCAAAATTTTTAAAGCAAAAGAAAATGTCTATAAAATGTCACAGAAGACACATTTTTTTAAAGCTAAAAGTCAGGCTCTCAGTTTCTTTGCTGCTTCTCCCTTTTCATTTATGATTGCACCAAAAATATTTCCTTTTCCGATAATATTTAAAATTGTACAATTGGTTAATCTCTATGGTGGAAAAGCGTAATGTGTCGATTATAGAGGTCTGTGTATCTAATCTTTTAAAAACAGTTATTCTTTCTATTATATTCATTTGAATAACTAATAAAGTTGGTACGACCAAATGATCACCATTTGCTCATTTATTAGTCACTATATTCTTTAAAGAGACAGCTCTCTAAAGGATAGGATAGCAAATATTTAACTTAATGCAAAAGATATGTTCCTGAGAACTCCTTTTATTATAATTTTAATGACATGCATTTTAAAATTACATCTGGGTATATTTCCAATAGGACAATCAAGTGAACATAAAATCAGATAATTTAGAAACAAACATTTCTGGAAAAATGCCAAATCAAGCTAAGTATCAAGAATATATTTACATATATTACATATAAAACTTATCTAAATCTACCCATTCAGTATATTTATGCATATTGTGTTGCTTGTATTTCTGTGTAATGTATATTTTTTATAGAATAATGTCTGTAAATTTATATTTCATTTTGATTTAAAATTGTTTTCTTTTTACCTGTTGACCCTCCTCACTAATTTCTCTGCCCTCTTCCACCCCCTGGCAACCACCAATCTGTTCCCTGTATCTATGAGCTTGGTTTTTGGTTGTTGTTATTGTTGTTTTTAGTCCACATATAAGAAAGATTGTATTTTTGTCTTTTTTTGTCTGACTTATTTCGTTTAGCATAATGCCCTGGAGATCCATCCATGTTGTCTCAAATGGTAAGATTTTATCTATTTTTATGGCTGAAATATTTTACAAATGTATATAAAAACATATATATATGTACACACACACACACACCATATCTTCTCTATCCATTTATCCATCGATGGACATTTAGGTTGTTTCCATATCTTGTCTATTGTAAATGATGTTACAATAAACATGGGGTGCATGTATCTTTTTTGAGTTAATGTTTTTGTTTTTTTCAGTTAGATACCCAAAAGTGGAATTGCTAGATCATATGGTAGTTCTATTTTTAATTTTTTTGAGGAAACTTCATGTCCTTTTCCATAGTGGCTATACAGGTTTACATTCCCATAGACAGTGTGCAAGGGTATCCTTTTCTCCACATTTTCACTGACACTTGTTATTTCTTGTCTTTTTGATAGTAGCCATTTTAGTAAGTAAGAGGTATTGTCTAATTATGGTTTTGATTTGCATTTCTCTGATGATTAATGATGTTGAGATTTTTTAAAATATACTCATTGTCTATCTATATGTCTTCTTTGGTAAAATGTCTCTTAAGATCATCAGTCCATTTTTTAATTAGGTTTTTTGTTGTTATTGAGTCATATACACTCTTTATATATTCTGGATATTAGCTCTTTATCAGAGATATGATTTGCAAATATTTTCTCCCATTCAGTAGGTTGCCTTTTCATATTATTTATGATTTGCTTTGCTGTGCAGAAGCTTTTTAGTATGATCTAATCCTACTTATTTATTTTTGCATTTGTTGCTTTTGCTTTTGTTGTCAAGTTCAAAAAATCATTTTTAAGGGCTATGCCAAAGAGTTTACTGACTATTTTTACCTCTAAGAATTTTATGGTTTCGGATCCATTTTGAGTTAATTTTTGTGTATGAGACATTCTCTTGCATGTGGTTGTCCAGTTTTTTCACCACCATTTATCGACTATTGAAAAGATTGTCTTTTCCATATTTTATATTCTTGGCTCATTTGGCATAAATTAATTGACCATATATGCGTGGGTTTATTTCTAGGCTCTTTATTCTGTTTTATTGAACTATGTGTCTGTTTTTATGCTCATAGCATATTGTTTTAGTTAGTATAGCTTTGTAATATAATGTGAAGTCAGGGACTGTGATGCCTCTAGCTTTGTTCTTTTTTCCTCAAGATTATTTTGGATATTAGGGGGGTTTGTGATTCCAAACATATAAAAAAAAATTATTTGTTCTATTTCTGTCAAGGTGTCATTGGAATTTTGATAGGGATTGCGTTGAATCTGTAGATTGCTTTGGGTAGTATATCCAGAAATAAATTTTAAGTATAATAAATATGACCATTTGTCTGAAGTTTGGTCTTAAACTATAAATTTAAAAGAACATACTTTTTTATTTGAGGAAATTCAATAGTGATTTTATTTTTATATACATTATGTTAATATAGTGGGTGGTGAACAGAAATCGACAATAATTCAAAAACTGCAACATTGTAGATCCTTACAAATTTTTCCTCAAAAAAAGTTGTTTTTATTGTTACTATAGCTTTTTACCAATAACCATTTAAGGTTCAACTCTCATCACTTCTCTCAATAGCCTCATATCGATGCTGGCTAATGATGCTTAGAAGTGTAAAAACCTTAAATGAGTTGAGGGCTCTTGGAAGGAAAGATGCCATGGGCTGTTGTAGTCAATTCTTAGATAAAAGAGAGAGTCAATAAAATGTGATTGCAAATTTTTCTCGCTAATATTTTGGAAGAGTGGTGTGAGTACATAAATTTAGATGTTTTCTTTTTTATTTTTGAGTGATCAATTTTTTTACTTTTTAAAATTAAACTACTATCGTTATACAATATTATATGAGTTCCAGGTGTAGTTCTGACTTTTTAAAGATTTATCTTCCTACTCTGTTCTTCTTAGTAACCTTGATTTATATTCTCTGAGTACACAGTAGCTGATTTGAGATGACTCAGGAATATGATGTCAACTAAGAGAAACCAAAAATCTGCATATTGAAAATTAAATGTCTCATAGTGACAAAATAGATATGACAACCTAACTCATTTGTACCATATTTCTGTTTCCCCAATGACATGCTTACAAATACATATTTATAAATACATCTTATTAATGGCAGGTGTAAAGATAACAACTTAATGTCATATCATAACAATATACAGCTCACACAAGCCATTACCTTCATGTCAGGTAATAATTGACTTCTTGCCCCAAATAATTTACTTATTCTTCTTTAACCAGAGTGCTTTATACTTTATCTTTTGAATATCCCCACCCACCTGTTAAAATTTTATTATTATTTTTTATAATTTACATTATAAAGAAAAGAGTAGATATATTGAATATGCTTTTTCAAAATCCGCAGTCTACCTCTACTATACACATGCACGCGTGCACACGCACGCATGCACACACACACACACACACACACACACACACTTTATCCCAGAGGATCATTTCCCATCCACTTTGTAAATAACCATTTAAAAGATGACTGCTATTAATGAGCAAAAAAATGACTGACATCTGAAAAAGACATTGCATTATACATAGACAATCTTGAAGAAAAAAAGGAACAGTAGCTTTGGATACATAAAATAGTGTTCAATGACTTCAAAATTAAGAAAAGATGTTGAGCAAAAGAATGACTAGTTCACAAGCCGTAGCATAAACTGTGAAGAATAATTACTGAGGTGATGTATTTGCAATAAGCATCCTGGAAAAGAATGTTTCTAAAACATCTGTGGGACAGCTACCAAGTAGTGTTAATTTGATTAAAGAAAAGAAGACAGAAAACCTGGTATTTAAATATTTTTATTTAAAAACACAGTAACTAGATAAATACTGATTAGAAGGTACTATAGAGGAAGGAAAAAAAGACTGTTAGCACACATCCTACAAAACAGAATAAACTAAATTAATACATCTTGGCCTTGGCTTTACTGTTATGGGAAAAAGGCCAAAAAATAAAAAATGTAAATATTATCTTTAAAAGCGGAAAAAAATTAATGATTTAAATGTTTATAAAGTGTTTCAGAGTTTATAAATTATAATAATTGATAGAAAATACATTTCTTACAAGTTTTGTAGTCCTTATCTCTCTGGTCTCTCAAAATTCAAGTGTCCAAAATCCTATGTCCACTGAAAAAGTCATATCGGTGTGAAATCCTGTTGTTCTAAGTCCTTGTCATCACCATTGAAATAAGTGTTTATTTTAATTAAATACTTTAGTATAAATAGTCTATTGTAGGAAAAAACATTTATATATGTAAGGAAAAGTTCCTTAGTAATTTTCTTCGGGAATAAATTTTCAACAATTCCTCTGGGAATGCAACAAATATCTTTTCAGATTCCATCCTTATAAAAGTCAAAGAAATGTATTTAATTGTATATTTATGTTATAGTTCAAGAGGAATGATGTAAGTTGACTCTGGATCTTCAAAATTCCATTTCTGGCAACTTGATATCATTTCACTTAACTATCCTTATTCTTCCTCATTTCTAGAATGCCTCCTCCAACTACTAAAATCATCAACTTTACAGCACAGAAAAATTTTCATGAGAAAAATATGTGTGGAAATGTCTGTGGATAACATTTCATTTGATCTCCTACAGAGTACAAATTGTTTTCACGCAGTGAATGACCAAAGAAAGCCACATTTATCTCAACTTTTGCATACTGAAAATACAGTAATTAGAAAATGTCACTACAACAGGACAAATGACAGTTCTGGAAAAATATTAAAGCAGATTCTCATCGGTACACCATTTGGAAAAATGTTGAAATCTCACTGTTTTTTATGCTAAATCAGGAGACCAGAACTGTTATGTTAGCTTCACAATTTGCAGTACTTAAAGTTTGTTTTTGGCTTGGAGACAGTAGCAGACTGTTTTCTTGAAACAAGAATTAATCTAAAGAAAAGAATTTTATTTTGTAGAAAATCATTGAGGTGTCTCACCCTGGGGACTCAGTGAAGAATGGAAAGCAGACTTCTCCATCAGTCCCTTGGGCATCTGCTTTACCTTTTTAGTCAGCAGAATGCCAATGAGGATCAAATTTCTTTAATATCAGATTTGGAATATCAGGCTTTCCCTCCGCTGCCCCCCCTACCCCTCCCAGGAGAGAACATGAGGAGCAGAGATCTCTCTGCCTCAGAACTCTGTACTCTGAGATAAACAGTTCATTCCTTGAGAGGAACCCTCACTCTCTGGGTGGAGCAACAGCAGACTATCTGAAGACGTGTTATCTGCTCAGATGTGACCAAATGATATTCTGTAGAAATGATGCTAAACCAGGACAAATAAGATGAAAACAAGTAAAGATTGTGAATTTAACCTGAAGAAGATGGAATGTTTTATGTAAATCTAATTTAACGTGTTACTCAGTTGTGACCCTCCCATCTGATACAATGGTTCACAGATGGGCTCCAGAGAGAACATCATTAAGCTTTTGGATGGATGATGACTATCACTGTGACATCTCAGAGATATTGAGAATGTAAACCAGTTCAAGGACAGAATGTTACCAGACTTCAATTGCACAGGCATTTATTGTCAAGAAAAAAGGCAACATAACTTAAAGTTCCTAATATTTTAAATAATTATGACCTCAGAGTTCACTCTTCCATTATGTAGTAATAAGATACTTAAAAGTTTTAGTAGTCTGGCAATTAACAGTTAGTTGTCCCCAAATAATTATCAGATCATTTGAGTTTTTGTTTCCTAAATATCTTTTTTTCCTTATTATTTTCAGCCTTTGAAAAATCATTTTCTAATGATTTAGCTACCATGTTTTCTCCATTGTCAGCAATTAGTATTGAAAACCTAGAAAATTAAAAATATATTTCAAAAAGCCCTAGAGGTTAATCATATGTAATATACATATAAGCAAAGAGCTAAGTATGTGCTAGACAGTAATTCTTCAGTAGTTGGAATGACTTAATTGCGAGGTAGTTGGATAATTAAATGCTAACAGACAGTAAGCATTTGGCAAGCTTATAAAAAAAGCCAGAACAGCACATGGCTAGACAATGAAGGAAGACCCTTTAATGTACAGGGGGAAAAACGGGTGGGGGAAAACCCATGGGAAGGACTTTTCCCAAAGAGACTAAAAGAGAAAAGAAGACATGTTAAGAAACATAAATTAACTTTTGTCCATCTCCCATTGCCTTGACTATAAAATATTTTCTCTATATAAAGAGTACAAAAAAGACCGTGTGAGGGCTATTGTTGGCAAATTTCATTCTGTATCAAAAGGGAAGGGAAAACACTTCACCAGAACTTTCTATCTCTAACTATATTTATACAGTCCTATTCCTTGTGGAATAGAAATCTCGATGGTAGTGAGAATGTTTTCTTTGATTGGCTTGAGTTAGTTCAAGCCAACTTTATTAATTTTTATTAATTAACTTATTAATTGTAAGAATTTTCTTTTAGTTTGCTAATTTCCTTTTACTTTAGATTTAGTACAATTGTGGGGACATACTTGAAACAGAGGAAGTAAAAACTTCTATTTCCCTCCATAATACAATTGCTTAAATTCATAGCTATGGTCAGACCTCTTAAGGCTGGACACGGTAGGATGAAACTGTTGAAGTATAACATTTCAAAGGGCCTCACAAGCATATTTACTAATACCACCGAAGCAGCCTCTTTGGGCTACAAATATGACCACAGAAGGCTACTTGAATTAAATATAGGGCAGTTACTGCTGTTGTCAGTCATTGCTTTTCCCTACCCGCCCCCACCTTCATTCCCACATATGCACACACATGTTCTCTCTCTCTCTTTCTCTTTCTCTCATGCATTTGTGCAGGCACCAATGCGTGCACGCTCACACACACACACACACACACACACACACCATCTTCCATCTGGATCTGGAGCCTACTAAACACTAATAAGTAAGGACGGAACCAACTTACATATCTTCATAAACCAAATGAGTCTCATAAATAATACTACACCTAGAATTAGAAGCAAAGCCTCCAATATTGTTTTCCTACTGTTCCATAACACAAGGACAATTTCTAGTGCTTCTCAGGAGACCAATAATCAACAGATTTATCTTCTGCAGAGGGTGACACTGATTGGCTGGAGCTTGTATATCTGATGAGACTCAATGAGGTTGTTTCTGCCTATGCTGGGAAAACTTAAATATATGTGTAATAATGAAAAAATTACTAGAATGAACTGCTACTTGGGGTGAAGAGTATTGCTAGCGTGAAGCTGACAATAGCGAGTCAAAACAAGGATTCATCTTTTCTTTTATTTTCAGTCTCTCAGACTCTATTGGCCCCTACTAAGAGGACAGACAGCAAAGGGGACACATTCCAGCCCCAACATTCCAAAGCAGAATGTGTTTGCACAGGAGATGTAATTAACATTCCACATTTGATGTGAGAAAGCTGGGTTAAGAGAGAGGTAAAGCATCCTGTACAAGTTCTCACAGCAATAATTTACCCCACTCAGGAAGCTATTGTGAGTAAATTATAACATAGGGAACTCTCTAGCAAAGTGTGTCTCCTATTTTAGTTTATATATAAGTTTCTGTGTCAACACTATTATCATAACCTCTAAGGCCTCAAATTTCTCATCTATAAAATGGTCCCCGCAACACAGGCATTCCTTTCCAGCTCTAACATACTGTCACTGTCAAGGCTCTCACAGAGGTGATTAGCCAAATTGTTCATTCATTCAACACAGGCTTATCTAGAACCTACATTCAGGTTATGCAGTGTCTGTGGGGAAGATGTTGTTCCAGCCTAGAAAAGCGAGACCACAAGTGGAGTGTTCCAGCATGAATACTCCAGATATTCAGAGAAGACAGAAGGCAGTGGCCTCCTGCAATTTGAGCAGCTCAAGTGTAGTATTCTGGACAACATGCCTCTTGGATCAGAGTCAGGTGCACATATACATTACTAAAATCTATTCAGATGAGATTGTATCTTTTTAAAATAATTCAATTATAACCCTACTTAATAATTGTCCGACTTTCCCTACTGATCTTGCCTTTGTTAACTAGATCTATTAATACAAGTCACTTCCCAGTCTACACTAAGAAGGTAGAAGGAAAGAGTTTGAATAGAACTGATTAATTCTTTACTTAATCACGCACTATCTTTCCAACTAACCTTTTCCTATTCTCATTGCTCCAATTCCTAAGAATGAACATGTTCTATGGAACAATTAGCTTTCTCCTGTCTTTTTATATTTAAGTGACTCAGTTTTATAACAATTCTGTAAGAAAAATACTGTTTCCCTCATTCTTTGGTAAACTAAAGACAAGAAAGTAGATTAAGTTTCTGAATACAGAATAGTCCTACTGCCAATTACAGCTGCCCAAACTATTTTCTGCAGCATTTCTTGAGTCTTCAAGGGATACCAAGCTGGTTCTGAAGCAACCATTATTCTCTGATAAAAAGCTCCTATGATCTCCACCTCAGGCATTAGAAAACTTATCTATTTCTCACCTCATCCTTCAAAAGAGTGAGCCAGCTTTGGAACCTAGCAGGTAAGAAGTTAAAATGCATTACATTTAAAAAATAGATTTTTGTGGCAGAAATTGCTTCTTTCCCTTCAGAACTGACCCCTCTTGTTGGAATGAGAACACAGCAGAAGCACAGATTTGAAGACCAGCCATTGAAATCCAGGAGAAAATTGAGGAAAATTGGAAGTGTGGCCTTGGAGGTATAAGTCTAAAGCAAATCTGCATAAGTGCAGCATAATTGTTAATGAACCACTTACTGATCTTGCAAAAAGCACTAATGAAATGGCTGCTTTCTGCTGCATTGACTATTTAGCTATTGTTAAAATGTGAGCAATTTAACTTTTAAACTTGATTCACCAATAGCACCTAATTATTTTCTAGAGTTGGTTAAAACACCCTTTCAGTGCTAGGGTCTAGCCTGTGCACAATGATGAGGCTGGCAGTTAGTCTATCTCTAGGACTGACAATACCCACTTTTTAAGGCTATTTTTCATTTTTAATTGATTTGTTTTTTAGTTATTCTCTATTCTCCTTCACATACCAAGATCTTCATGTTCTTTCCCTCTAACTTCATCAAAATCTGGTTTTGGGAATAGACCTGACAAATTCAATTTTACTAAGATGCTTATAATTAGTAACACTTTCAAAGTCCCTTCCTACTATAGATATTTGTGGTTTAATAAGAACTTTAATCTTAGGCCACAATAGTAGTTGTTAAAGAGGGGTTATAAAAAATATCAGAATAAAGTGTAGAGCCATGTCAACACATACTTTCAGCCTCTTGCTCAGAGATTCTGATTCCAGAGATTTGGCTGTAGCCTGGGAAAGTGTGTGTGTGTGTGTGTGTGTGTGTGTGAGAGAGAGAGAGAGAGAGAGAGAGAGAGAATGTAAAAGCACATGCACACATGTGTGCAGGCATTCACAAAACTCCAAAAGTGATTCTGATGCAGTCCCTTAGAGATAGTAGGCTAAAGGAATGAAGAATGAAGATCAAATGGCACACCTTTAATCATTAATCAGTGGTTGGAGTAACTTTGGTTGGGCAGCTAATGGTGCCTTGACATACCTCCAATTATAGAACCACCTCTTCTACCTGATTATTAGACTAACTTGCTAGATAAAAGAATAAACAAATAGATAGAGACATACCAGCTGATGTTTCTCCAAATAATTCATGACACATGCATTAGAATCTTCCAGGTGATGTTTAAATTGAAGTTTCAAGAGCCTTGCTTAGACCTTGATTCAGAATATTTAAAGGTAGATCTGAGAAATATGACTTAGAAAAGATGCTCTTTAGGCACCTTAAGTTGAAAAACCACTAATCTTGGTATTAATGGTTTTCTCAATAATTATTTTCTTATTGTGATTATAAAGTTTAAAACATATAATAGACTTCCAAAGATAACCTATTATTAACATTTTCATGTATTTTCTCTCAGTCTTTTCTATGAAGTATATACAATTTTATATCTATTATCATGTTAATACTATTTTAGAAGCCTTTTATCCCATCATTGGATAGCTTGCAAAAACTATCATTTTAATGGCTATGTATTCTTTTATTATACAAATATAATATATTTCACTAAATTAGTCTCCATTGTAGACATTTGATTCCCAAGTTTTGGTATTAAAAATTAATAATAATATAATTGATAGCTTTATATATACATGTTTGTTTTTCCTCTAAATCCTAGGAAAATAATTAGGCAAAAGGTTTTGATAAGTGTTGAATTTTTATACTGGGGCAAAAGCAGTGTGGTGACCTGCTCTTTGTAGTCAGAATTATCAGCAAGAGTCAAGTATAGGTGATTGGAATGGAAAGAAGATCTTCTGGAAAGACAAACTACAGTGTATTTAATTCCAAATGACTCACAATGGCCTTCATGATGGTCCTCTCAGATGAACTCAGCAGAATACCGTACCGTGACCTCCTGTCTTGGACTGCCAGGGGCTGAAAAGTTTCATGGGATGCAGGACTTTCAGTGCGAAACCCAGGGAGGTCTCAGGAAAACGGGTTGCTGGTCATCCTAGTTGAAATCTAAACTTCGAGTTTATAAAATATCAGCAAAGATTTTAGTTAAGCTTGGTATGAGTATAACACAATGTAATATGATATTACTATTCATCAGTTTTCTTTTCTTCAATATTTTCTCCACTAGAACACTAAGGAGAGTCAGGTAAAATTGCTCACAATTTATAAATATAGGAAATATACAGGTGAGTTGAAAGAATTGAATTAGGACCCTAACATTACCAGTAAAGGCAGCAACACTGCCTACCCTATCTTCAAGCTGATTCTTCATCAAGAATCTATACTGCAGTAACAATCGCTCTTAAAAAACCAGACTTAATTTCACTTGGCTGTGTCCTATTCAGTACAACTACTGGAAAGAACTTACAAACCCACTTCTGCTCCTTAGTGGCCTGCTGGCTTCTCAACTCATTTAAAGCTAGTTCTTCACTTCTCGTCAACTCTTTATATTACTAAAATTTCATTAATGCCAAGCAATGAGGTAGAGATCTAACTTTAAAAAAAAAAAAGAAAAAAAGAATTAACTAGCAGGGGGATGAAATTACTTCAGAAACTCCATCTACTTCCCCTAATGCACAGTGCATTGCCTTCAATTCAATTAAGTGTGATGGTCAGGATTGGGGTAAATGCTCTCCCACTTACTACCTAACACACCAATACATTAAAGGGAACATTATCTCTTTTCAAGTCAATAATGCCCAGAATGTCAAAAAAACAAGTAGCATTATACCAGTCTTTGCTTCTGCTTTTACTTTCATGTTTCATGAATATAAAGATCATGCAGTTGGCCCAGTGTATTGATGATTAAAATTATATGAATTTTCAATTACAGAGACAATGAAAAGTCTATATTCTATTCTAATTACATTGAATCTCTTCAGCACTGTATCTGTCTATAACTGATGAGCAGCATTTTTGCACGTAATTTTTCGAAGCAATGTGTACATTTAAAAGAACTTTAAATAGTATAGAATGAAATCTTGTTTAGATTATTATATTATCATATCTCATCTTTATATAGAGAAAACTGAATGTTTTACTTTAAAATTTAATGCATTCATTCACTCATTAAATATTAATTGATCACCAAAAGTATAGGTCTGGTGACCGACCAATAAATAAAAACATTCTTCCCTCAAAATTTTATAATCTGGCGGTGGGCAGGGAATGTAAGATTAATAAATAATGATAAGAGCACTAAAAAAATGAATTAGGTAAGGGGCTACTATTTGGGACAGCAAAACGAGGGAGAGGTTTTTCGAGGTGATAATGCTTAAAAATAACTGAGCAAGCGATGTGAGGGAGTGAGTCATGTAAATATCTGCACAGGCAAAGGGCGCGGTAAGAGCAAAGACCCTAAGGAGGGAACGAACTGTAATTAGAGCAAAGGAAATAAGTTTAAGAGTAGAGGAATGATTTGTTCTAGTCCATGTCATTCAGAGAAGCATCGCTTTGCCTGTTGGGGTAGAGTAGTCCTTGGGAAATCAAGTTGAGGGTGGAGCAAATGAAATTTATACAAATATCCACATGCCCTTCTTTGCAGTTGAAGGAACCACTGCTCATGATAGTATTAGCTATATTTACAAATATGACTACAAATGCAATCTTTGCTTGGTTGATTTGAGCTTCTTATAGTTCTATTTCAATAATTCCCTTATTTATCTATTTATTTGTATACTGTTTGCATAGGACAGTACTCCGAACAGTGTGGTGTTACAAAAGAATAGATTGTGTGGTTCTCACTCTCTTCTCTGATGTCTAATATTGCTTGCAGTGAAGTCTCCCCTACCATAATTACCACTTGCCAGTATGATTTTTTTTATTCTATTTTGTAGTACTCTTTTACACCTGAGATTCTCTTGAATGCCATCCATGTCTGACAGATGTAGAGCTCCAGGGACTTGACTTTCAGTCAAGTTTAAGATTGCGTAGGACTAGTATGTCTGAAAATATCTTCATTCTACCTTCCCAGTTAAATAATTTTGCTGTGAAAAAATATTGCTATGAAAAAACATTACCACAAACTTAGCAGCTTGAAACAACATACAGTTTCTGTAGGTTATGATTCAGAGCACAGACTAACTCGGTCCTCGCATAGCTGCAGTCAAGGTGTTAACTGGGGCTGCTTGACAACTGAAGGATTGGCTTCCAAGCTCATACAGGTTATTGGCAGGATTCAGCTACCTACAGTTGTAGGACTGACAGCTTTAATTTCTAACTGACTGTAGCCAGAGACCACCATCGGCTCCAAGACGTTCCTTTTCATATGGGGTTTTCCCATGTGGCTGCTTGGTTTCTCAAAGCCAGCAAAAGAAAAAGAGACTCCAATAAGACAGTCTTTATAATTTTGTGGTACATAGGCAGGCAGTCATGTATGTCCTATCACTTTTACCATATTCTGTTGGTTAGAAGCAAGGCACAGGTCCTACCCATTCTGAAGAGAAAGGCATCGCACAAGGGCAGGAACACCAGGAGTCAGGGATGATGGTGGCCACCCTAAGTGTCTGTCCACTGTACTGTCTATAAAATACTAGGTTAAAAATAAATTTTACTTAAAACTTTGTAGGTATCGCTCCACTCTCTTTTAACATCCAGTATTGCTGTTGCAATTTTGATTTTCGTATTTATGCATATGTCTTGTTTGGGGCCTACTCTGCCCTATCCCTCTGGGAAGAACCTAGGATCATCTTTTTTAATACCTGGTATTCTGAAATCTTGTGATGTTTCTAATGTAGGTTTTTGTTTGTTTATTTCTTATTCATTGTGATGGCATTTGGTGAGCTCTTTCAATCTGAGACTCACATCTTTGTCATCTAGAGTATGTTAATGTTTTGTTTCTTTTGTGACTTTCATGAAGCTTTTACTATTCTTTAATTGGCCTTGTTTCTTGGATACATTATTTTCTCTTTGAGACAAATGGTATTTTTGAAGTTTTTGTTTTGTTTTACTTTGTTTTCTGCTCTCTGTACTGTTTTTCTTCTGTACTCAATTCTTTGGTTGATTTTGGTCTCTAAATTTTATGTTGGAGGCTTTTCTCAAATGTGATTCTTGTCTGTCTGTTTATAACCAAGAGTGACACACTAAAAACCTGATTGAAATCTCTCTGTGAATGGACAGAGCAAGATGACTTTAGAATTTGGAGTAGGGTCATTGGCGGGTTACTCCATTATGCCTGGTGTCACTGAGTCCAGAAACTCCACATGAATTGGGAACCAGAAAGTCTAACTGTTTTGTAAACAACTTTCAGTCCATTCGTCTGCCATTAGGAAGCCTCCTATACCTTTTCTAAAACCAGAGGTCACTAAGTCCTTGGTTGTTTTTTGAAGCTCTGCAGGATTCATCACATTGCCTCTCATCCTCATCACTTTCTACAGGCACTTATGTTTCAGTTTCTTCTACTAAGTCAGTTGTCACGCTTCCATTCATTCTTCACCTTCCAAAATTGTGATTCTTTTCTCGTCTACTATTTCTTCTCCACATTTGTTTATCTTTATGGGTTGGTATCATTTTTCTTTTCCTATTTGTTTTAGTTTTTTACTGTCATTTTAGAGATGAAGCAGAGATAAATGCACATGTTTGATCATGCATAAATCACCCCAGACAATAATCAAAATAATCTGGTGACTCATGAAAGTAATAAGATCCTCATTACTTGAGAGATGCTATCAGAGGAGAAAATGATGTGAGGGAATCACTGTCTCACTTGGGAAATAGTAATAGGGGATTATACGATCAATTCAAACCCTCACTATGACACAATAATTGTGTGCTTCTGAGCATGAACTAGAACACTCATATTTGTGTTTACACTCTTACAAACATTAGGATATAAAATATTTACTAAAAAGTTCTCTATAATACTTTGTCACTTAGATATGAACGATGCTCAGATTATTAGAACACTCCATGGTTCTGAGTACTGGACAAATCACCATCTAATACACTCAAATTCAGGACGTATTGAAGCCTTATATGATAGGATTGCCTGACTGTCTTTTGCTGCTTCAGAACACTTTACCTAAAACACCATACTCTATCTATACAGGTTAACCATTAGCCTACCCATAGAGCCTTAAACCACATTACTAGGGATCAGAAAGTTGCAAGAAAACAACATTTTGAATTTAACATTTGCAGTTTAATATATTTATAAAAAATAACACCTGATTACTCTTGGTTAGTAGAAAGAATAATGTCCCCCAAAGAGGTTCATCCATTTCCTAATCCCCGGGACCTGTGAGTAGATTATTTTATTTGGCAGAAGGGAATTAAGGCTGCAGATGCAATTAAGGTTACTAGTCAGTTGACTTTAAAATAAAGAGACTATCCTGGATTATCTGGGTGGGGCCCAAGGTTCCTTAAATGGAGGAAGAAGAAGAGGCAAAAGAGGCAGAGAAGTGGCATCCTGAGAAAGGCTTGACTAGCTATTGCTGGTTTTGAAGACAGAAGGGAGACATGCACCAAGGAATGCAAATGGTTATAGAAACTGAGAAAGGAAAGGGAAAAAAAAGTTCCCCCAAAGCCTCCAGACAGAAACACAGCTCTGCTGAGACACTTTGGCTTTTGCTCAGTAAGACCCATTTCAGACTTCTAACCTCTAGAACTTCAAGATAATAATTTTTAAAATTGTTTTAAGCCACTAAGTTTGGGCTAATTTGATACAGCGGCAATAAAGAACTAATATACTTGATTAATGGTCATGGTGTTTAATATAAATAACATAGAGACACAAACTATTTCCACTTTGCTCCAAGACTATTCACTGGAGGCACTTGCGGCTCCAGCATTTACTCTCAAATAACTCACAGATTACAGTCCTAAACTTACCCCCAAAGTTTGCCGTGAAATATGTTCCTTTTATTATTATTTTTACATCACTCTAGTATATTGATAGTCTTTGGAAACAAATGACATCATTCTATTTATAGCATTCTGTTTTTAGTAGTGGTATTTCCATTTATAAAATATAGTAATTCTCGATCACTGAAAATATCAAATCCTAGAAAACATAGCTTTCCTGCACGTCATATTAAATTAATGTTGGGAACAAGGTACACGTTTTTTTCTAAATAAGAAAATGGTTAATAGTCATATAATACTGTCATAATGCCCTTTTTTCCACTTCAGGGCTTCATTATTGTTTCGCCTTCATGAGTCCCTTATCAGCTGTTGCTCTAGTATTTGATGATCACTTTTCTTTATAGCACATATTTATGCTTATTAAGAAAAAAGCTTCCCATGCATCATCTTAGTTTAGGCTACTCCACTGGACAGAACTCCTTAGGTAGATAGAACTCCCTCATGGACCACTAGCCTACTTGCTAATGCCTTCCCCTGGTGACGGTCCTTGTTTAATTAGCTAAGACCATAAGGAAGAATCACAATGTTCAAAGCATGGTAAAAAGCCTACATAAAGTAAAGAGAATGATATTATTGGCTGGCATCTCACATGGTCTTCCACACAAGTACCCGAAGCTCTAGTTTATTCTCTGAACTTCCAATCCAACACATAAAACACCTAAATTATAAAGATACTATTATTTATCTTACTTTTAAAAATGTATTTTGGAAAAGGACTTTTTCTCTCTCCTCTGTATTCTAATTCAGTCTTTAGCAATCTTTAGTGGAAGGATGTATTTGATGATGTTTTATAAAACAAGTTAAAAGAATTATAAGGTCAATTCCTACTGAAAAATAAGAGTCAGCATTCTCTTTGTGACAATCTATTTAAACGTAACAGAGAATTGTTGACATGCTCCCCTTCTTTTATTTCCAAATTAATGAGCCCAATCCTTTTACCTCCCTGTCATACTTACCTGAGGCAATTTGCCATAGTGTTTGAGACCAGAGCCTCTTCAGCAGATTCTCTGGGTTCATATCCTCGCTTCATGTCTTACTAACAGTATTATCTTTGGAAAGTCACCTAATCTCTGCCTTAACATTTTTATTTATCTATAAAATGGGAATCATCATAATAATAGTACATTCCTATAGGGTTCTAGAAGATTCTGATCACCAATTCCCAGTGTGTGGGCGTTGGGTTTAATTAATTTGCTAAAGTAACTCACAAAACTCATAAAAACATTTACTAGATTTTTGGTTATTATAAAAAAATATAACTCAGGAATAGTCAGATGGAAGAGATGCATAGGGAAAGGGCATAAGAAAGAGGTGTGGAGTTTCCATGCTCTCTCTGAAAATGTCACTCTCCCCAAATCTCCATATGTCCACCAACTCAGAAGCCCTCTGAAGCCCCTCCTTTTGTGTTTTTATGGAGCCTTCATCACACAGGCATTATTGATTCAATCATTGGCCATTAGCAATCAATTTAACTTCCATTTTCCCTCCCCTACCCAGAGGTCAGGGGAGTGAGACTAAACAGTTCAATCCTCTAATCATTTGTTGGTTCTCCTAGCAACCAGTCCACATCCTTAGGTGCTTTTCAAATATATAACAAAAAGACACTAACTTAACAAAAGACACTCTTATGGTTTTTAATATTTAGAAAATTGTAATGGTTCTGTCTCAGGAAAGGGCAAGAAGATTCTCTCTCTCTCTCTCTCTCTCTCCCTCTCTCTCTCTCTAAATATATTTTTATATATATAATTATTATTATTATAAATCATAGTATCACAAGTGCTTATAATTTTTAAATAAATTTATGAACATAATGAATAATATATGAACATTGCACAAATGTAGTAAACAGAGCTATATTTTTAACTTATTTCTTTATCTCCTATCCTCTCCCATCTTTTCTTTTCTAAGAGAAAACTTGTTTGTTTCAATAAAATAGAGGCATTTCAACTTCTTGAATGTAAAATTGAATGAGGCTGAAGTTCTGGAATTAAGATCAGTTGTTATTGTCCTGAAAATATATGTTCGTGATCATAGAATTAACAATAAGTATACTTTGATCATCCATCTCAAAAATGCATTTTGGTGATCAAAAAGTAAAAATGTCAGTGTTTCGGTATTAATCACATTTAACAGAGAAAAAAGAGGGTTAGCTTAGTGGGAAAAACGTGGTGTTTGCATCACAAAATCTGGGTCTAAAAATTGTCTCCACCATCTACCAGCTATGTGACATATCAGTTAGGGTAATACTAGCTGCTATAACAAATAGACCTCACTCAGGGGTTTGTTTCTCACTCAAATAACAGTCTAAGACAAACACCCCACCTTGTTAGCTGGGGGGCTTTCTTCCTGGTGGTGATTCATTTCCTTCCATCTTGAGATCTCAAATTGCTCAGGGCTTTGTTGTTGTCTGTACTTGGTTATTCAAAAGGGAAAGAGTATGTAAAGGAGGAAAACCTGCTTTAAAAAGCTATGATATGTAGATGGCACAATCCAATTCTATTCTCATTCCACAGACTAAAACTAGGCCACATGTCCACATCTAATTGCCAAGGAAACTAAGAAATGTAAAATTTTTTTTTGCCCCAGACAAAGTAATATTTCTGAATATGTAGAAATTTCAATCACATGACTGAACAAGTTGCTTCATATAGCCTCAGTTTTGTCATTTGTAATAATAATAGTTGCAGTAATAATAGTTCTTAATTCAGTGGGTTACCATAAACACAAATGTTCCTGACTCAGGGTAAGCTACCTTAGGGAAAAATAAAAGTAGTTATTATTTTCAATATTATTTCGAGATGAATATACTATTGACATTAGAACAGCAGTTGAATTTTGTATATAAAAATAGCAAATTTTTGTATATAAAAATAGCAAATTTTTTAAATGTCTTCATGTACTCTAGCTATATAATCTGAATTTTATCATGGTTTTCTTTACCTCTAAATAAAACCTTTATCAAATCTGTTGTTATGGGTTAGTTCATTTGTACTTCTCAAGGAGGTGAACAATTTACTTAAAGATTCTGGTCTCCAAATAATTTACAATAATACTTACAGAACAATCCTAAAAATCATCAAATGCATCTGTTGAAATAATACCATGTTTGTATGATACTGATTGAAATAAGAATCTTGTGACTTGAGACATGAAAAATTCCTGTTTACATGGATTCTCACATTAATATGAAAATTTTTAGTGAAATTCACAAAATCTTTAGGTTAAGAGGATCTTATTTGTCATCTCATCCTGCAATTTCTTAACCAAAGCTACTCTCGTGCCCCTTTCAAATGATTTTGCTGAGCACTCGTTCAGTTGAAATCTAAACAGCATTGTCGCCTAAGGGTATACAGCCATTCTTGGACAATTCTGACTATCCTTATTTTTAGTCAAAAAATCTGCAACCTGGTTATAGCTATACATTAGATTAAGTTTTACCTGTTTTGACACATATATAATTACTCTTCTAAATTTTATTCTTTCGGTCTACTGCCATGTCACCCTGAAGTTACCCCATCTAGTCTGATCTTGGAAGCCGAGTAGGGTCGGGCCTGGTTAGTACTCGGATGGGAGACCACCTAGGAAGACTGGGGGCAGTAGGTGTAAATAATAAATAAATAAATAAATAAATAAATAAATAAATAAATAAATAAATGTCATTCTTTCAAATATTTAAAGTTTTAGTAGTTTTTAAGTAATCTTATATTCAGGTTAAATATTTCCAATTCCTTTCTTATTTTTTTATTAGAAGACTGAATGTTCCTTCATCATCATGGTGTTTTCTATAGACTTACTCCTGTTTGACATAAAGCTCTTAAAATCTATTCCTTGGGGCAGATATAACTCTCTGTAATTGTCCAGCTAGAGTAGAGTATACCTACTATACATTCCCTCTGAGTAATGCTATGCTTTAGGTACCACTGGATGAGTCCACATTAACACTTTTCTTAATCAGTTATGAAGTAAGGCTAGCAGATGCTCTGTGACTCCACTCCATAATGTTAGCAAGGACAAAATTGAGAAGGCCAAACATTTAGAAAAAAATCAGAATTGTAATAAGTCAATAATTTGAGAATTGTGTCTTTAACATTGTGTCTCCAAGTAGCATATTCCAGGGGTGGTGGGCGGGGGCGGGGGGTACAGTCAAGAAAATGCAATGAGGCCCTTTAGTATTTAATACCAATTAATATCTCAGAAACACCATTTCATAGAAAGTTCTGCACAACACTGGTGTACTCAGTACCTCCATAATATAGAAAGAGTGAATAGATGTTCTAAATTCCCCAGTCACCTGTTTTTGCCTCTGTTTATTTAAGATCATCTCATCCAAGCAGGTATGTGCCCATAAATCACTGAAAATAGTATAATCCAGATTTCCCTTACTTGTCAGGAGGATATCTTATAGAGCTTAATTCAGAAAGACTACCAAAGATTTTTATATGCCTTAACTGGTATTTTCTTTCTTACTCATTTACAGAAGAAAATCAAAATTTTCTGACATAAATTGCCTTTACATATTTATTTTGGATTATCGTTGTATGTTGTATTGTGTAGAGCTATTAAATGAACGTGTGAAAATCTTGATTTTATAAACTCATTTTAAAAGCTGATTCTCTTAATATTTTCCGACAGAGAAAAGAAAAGCAGATAGTGGCAGTAACTTTTGTTTTAAATACATGAACTTGAATTCCTTTTAAATCAAACATGTCACAGTAGAAAGGAAAGACTAATTCACAGAATCCAGGAGGATTACAAATAAATATTAAATGGAAGCCCACTTCCTACACCCCTGAAATTTGAAAGTTTATTACATTCCCTTCACATTCCTTTCACATGTAGAAATTATGTTTCCTTAACTCTCAAATCCAGAGAGCCACAACCAAGCCATCCATGCACACAATATCCCTGTTTATTTACATACGATGCTGAACAAGCTAAGATGAAAACACTGCAACTTTTATGCTGTGGATGGCTGATCTTTGATCTTTACCCCCTAAGACAGTCCTTGTGCAAATTCCTCTGAAAGCATTTCCGTGACCTGCCGAGCTCCCATATCATTCTATTTTTAAGTGCTTTGCTAAACTCCTTCATTTTTAATAAAATGTAACTGTTTTCACTTTGGACCATTGAAGGGCCAAAAGTTCTTCCCAGGTTCTTCCTGTTCTCACATCTGATTTCACATAAAAGTAAGACAAGTTAAATGGTTGAGAGCAGTAAAATTCCACAGTACTCAGAGGAATAATGCCTCAGGCAAATTGAACTTGGAGGACAGTGTTGGACATATGGTGCTTGCTAATCAGAATTATTTGGTGGGTCAAATAATTGGGGTGTAAATTTATGGACAAGAATCTACGTTTGTTAAGAGGAGCCTCATTTCTCTAGTCTTGTATCTCCACTACCTAGTCTCTAGTCTTGAGCAGAATAGGCACTTGGTAAATGTTTGTGGAACTAAATTGCCTGAGTCGTAAAAGTAATTACAGGGCTGAATGACAGAAACGTGCCAAAGATATGACTGAGGAATGTCAGGGATGCCTTCAGTTGGAAATCACAAAAGACATTGGATCTCTTTTTTGAAATAATAGTCACATCATCATAGTAAAAATAGATTTAGCACTTACTCAACAATGTTTTAAAAGTGTTTTATATAGAGTTCTAAAAATGTTTTACACAGTCTACATTTAATCCTCACAAGAACTCTGAAAGGAAAGTACTATCATTCTCATTATCAGTTGAAGATAACAAAGTTCAGGTTCACTGTCTTGCCCATAGGTATAGTCCTAGAGTACTGGAGCCAGGCTTAAGCAAAGCCCTGAATGACTCCCAAACTGAAAACCTTCTCACAACCTTATGGCATCTCATGGCATTTCTCTTATCTATTATTCAGGCTGTTCCAAAAGGGCAGCATTTTCCAAACCATGCTCCGAATCTCTCCACATACAAATGAATGAATTAAAAACACTGTGCTAGGTTGTTCTGAAATGCCATCACAGAGAACTTCAGCTATTTAATAGAACTGAATATTTAGAAATGGTTCAGCAGCCACCAACTGAGAAACGAAGTAGGAGAGGAGCTTCCTCAGAAATAAGAAAGTATGCAAATTCTAGCTCCGAAAGTGCCTTTCTTTTTATCTTGTGTAAAACCATACCCTTTGCCTTCCTCACTGTATAGGTGTTAGCTGGGGATAAGAATCCCTTCCTTCAGTCTAAACATTTCTATTAAGATATTGAAATGCATTTTTTTTCTAAGTAAACTGTCTATTTTATTTTATAGACCAACTCCATAATCAGTTCCAGTTAATGCCTCCATGATTCTGTAAGAAAAACAACAAAAATATGGGCTATTTATTTGTAAACATATATGTATTTTGTTCTAAAAGTAATCACCATATTTAAATATTCATTAGAATTGCCACCCTACATAAAATGGGGACAGTTAGCTAATGGCATAATTTTAACTTTGTGGATGATCAGTTTTGCATAAACAAAATGAGATTATTAACATCAACTCTGTATATCAAATCTAAGGAAGAAAAATAAAACAGAGGCGTTATTTCCTCAAAAAGTTATTTTAGGAAAACAAACTAATGAGTAATGTCAAAAAGTAAATATTCCAAAATGTAAATCAAAGCAAAAAATAAGAGGAGAAAAAAAAGGAAAATAGGCAAATCTCTAGAAAATCTAATTAATAAAAGAACATGAATAAAAATGAAATTACCAAAGGGCTATAGTATATATAAAGAATTCTAAATCATAAAGGACTGTATAAAAGTTTAAAAATTAGATTGAATTAAAATTTCTAGGAAAATAGATGTGACTAGTAATTCAGAAAGTAGAAGATAGAAAAAAATGTCTAAAGATAGAAAAAAAAATTTAAGACTATTTTTTAGAGCAGTTTTAGGTTTACAAAATTGAGAAGAAGGTACAGAGATTTCTCATATACCCCTTGATCCTACATATACATAGCCCCCCCCATTAGCAATATCACTCACTATTTTTTTTTACCAAGGATGAACCTACATTGTTGACACATAATCACCCAAAACCAAAAGTTTACCTTAGGGTTCAATCTTCGCATTTTACAGTCGATGGGTTTGGACAAAAGCATAATCTGTCATTAAAATATCATACAGAGCATTTTCCTGCCCCACAAATCTGTCTGTGCTCTGCCTAATCATCTCTCTATCCTACCCAACCCCTGGGAACCACTGATCTTTCTTGTCTTCGTAGCTTTGTCTTTTCCAGAATGGTGTGGAGTTTAAAATCATACAGTATCTAGGCTTTTCAGATAGGCTTATTTTACTTAATAATATAAATTTAAGTTTCCTTCATGACTTTTCATGGTCAAGAGCTCATTTAGTTTTAGCTCTGAATAATATTCTATAACTTTGATGGACCACAGTTGATTTATCCATTCACCTCCTGAAGGATATCTCAGTGGCTTCCAAGTTTGGGCAATTATGAATAAAGCTGCTATAAACATCTACATGCAGGTTTTTGTGTAGATATAAGTTTTCAATTCATTTGAGTAAATACCAAGGAGCACGACCGCTGGAATAAATGATAAGAGTACAGGTATAACCTCATTTTATTGTGCTTTACTTTACTGAACTTCACAGATATTGCATTTTGACAACTTGAAGGCCAGACCCTCCACCAGCAAAAAGATTACAACTTGCTTTATTGAGATACTTTATTGGAGTGATCTGAAACCCAAATCCCAAAATCTCTGAAGTATGTTTGTGTTTAATTTATATACAAACAACCTCCCAATTGTTTTTCAAAGTAGATGTACTTTTTTGCGTTTCCACCAGTAACATATAATAGTTTCTGTTATTTCGCATCCTTGTCACCATTTGGTATTGCTAATGTTCTAGAATTTTGGTCATTCAAATAAGTGTGTAGTGGTGTTTTAATTTAAATTTCCCTGGTGGCATATAATGTGGAGCATCTTTTCATATCCCCATTTGCATTTAAATATCTTGTTTGGTAATGTGTCTGTTAAGAAATTTGGCCCATTTTTAAATCCATGTTGTTTATTTCCTTATCGTTGAGTTTTAAGAATTCTTTGTATATTTTGGATAACAGTCCTTTATCAGATGAATCTTTTGCAAATATTTTCTCCTGGTCTGTGGCTTGTCTTTTAATTTTCTTGACATTGTCTTTCACAGAACAGAAGTTTTAAATTTTAATGAAGTTTCTTATATGCCCAGGATAAATCTCACTTGGTTGTGATGTATAATTCTTTTCATGCTTTTGAATTCAATTCACTAATATTCACTAATATTGAGAATATTTTCTGTTGTTGAGGTTCCCATCTATGTTTATTGGTCTGTAGTTTTCTTTTCTTGTAATGTCTGTGTCGGGTTTTGGTATTAGGGTAATGTTGACCTAATACGTTGAGTTAGGAAGCATTCCCTCTACTCTACCCTCTGAAAGAGATTGTAGAGAGTTGGTATAATTTCTTGCTTAAATATCTGGTAGAATCCACCAGTGAACCCATTTGGACCTGTTGCTTTCTGTTTTTGAAGGTTATTAATTATTAATTCAATTTTTAAAATAGGTAGAGGCCTATTCAGATTGTCGATTTCTCCTTGTGTGAGTTTTGACAGATTGTTTTCAAGGAATATGTCCATTTCCTCTAGGTTATCAAATTTTCATTTTCTGTCCCTTTTTTAGCAATTCAGTTAAACTTAATCTTTTTAATTTCTTTTTTTAGTACTTGCCCTAGAGTTTGCAACGTACATTTACAACTAATCCAAGTTCGCTTCACATAACACTATACCACTTCTCATGTAATGTGAGTACCCTGTAATAATAAACCGATCCTAATTTCTTCCTTCTGTCCCTTGTGTCATTGCCGTTATTCATTTCACTTATGTATAATCATACCTAAACATGTATATTATTGCCATTATTATTTGAACAAATTATGTTAGATCAACTAAGAATAAGAATAAAAGTTTTTATTTTACCTTTACTAATTCCTCCTTGATGTTCTTCCTTTCTTTGTGTAAACCTGTTTTGGACCTATATTCTTTTTCCTTCTCTCTTAAAAACTTTTAAACATTTTTTTGCAAAGCAGGTCAACAACAACAAATTCTCTCAATTTTTCTGTTGTCTAAGAAAGTTTCTCTCCTTTGCCTTTGAAGAATATTTGCAGAGAGTACATAATTCTAGGTTAATGTGGTTTTTCCCTCAACACTTTAAATATTTCAATGCATTCTCTTCTTGCTCACATCATTTCTGAGAAGTTAGATGTAATTCTTTTCTTTCTTCCTCCGCAGGTAAGATGACTTTCCTTTGGCTTCTTGCAGGGTTTTTTCTTTATATTTAATTTTCTGTAATGTGAAAATGACATGCCTTGGTGTAGTTTGGGGGGTATTTAACCTGTTTAGCACTCTCTTTTCTTCCTGGATCTGTGGTTCAGTGTCTGACATTAATTGGGGGAAATTCTCAGGCATTATTGTTTCATATATACATATCTTCTGTTTCTCCTTTTTATCTCCTTCTTGTGTTCACATTACATACATGTTACACCTTTTGCAATATTATATAGTATTCAGATATTCTGAGGTTTTTTTTTTCACTCTTTATTTTGCTTTTTTGCTTTTGAGGATTTTTAATATGTCTTTTAGCTCAGAGATTCTTTCCTCAGCTGTGTGCAGTCTAATAAGTACATCAAAGGCATTCTTCATTTTTGTTACAATATTTTTGATCTCTAGTATTTCTTTTTACTTCTTTCTTGGGGTTTCCACCTCTTTGCTTGCATTGCCCATCTGTTCTTTATGCTGTCTACTTTGTTCATGAGACCCCTTAGCATATTCATCATAGTTGTTTTAAATTCCCAATCTGATAATTCCAACATTGCTGCCATGTCAGGCTCTGATGCTTGTTCTGTCTTTTCGAATTATGTTTGTTGCCTTTTGGTATGCCTTGTAATGTTTTTCTTCATAGCTGGATATGATGTACTGGGTAAAAGAAACTGCAGTAAATAGACTTTTAGTAATGTGGTAGCGAGGTCGGGGAGAGGGGAAGCATTCTACTCTGCACTGGGATTAGGTCTATCATTTAGTGAGCCTGTGCCTCTAGACTGTGAACTTCCCAAGTGTTTCTTGTTTTTTTCTCTCCCTTTAGGTGGCACAGAATGGCTACAGTAGGCAGTAGTTAGGTGTTTCCCTTCACCAAGTCAGTTAGGCTGTGTCAGTACCCCAATGAGTTAGGCTCTAGTTAATGAGTTTACGATGAAAGCAGACCTTGTTAAGAAGAACACAGTGCTTGAACACAGTTGTCCCCAACCTTTTTGGCACCAGAGACCAGTGCTCCTATGAGAATAATGCCTGATGATCTGAGGTGGAGCTGAGGCGGTGATCCTAGCACTGGGGAGTGGCTGCACATACAGATGAAGTTTTGCTCACTGGCCTGCTGCTCGCCTTCTACTGTGCAGCCCAGTTCCTAACAGCCACAGACCAGTACTAGTCCTCAGCCCAGGATTTGGGCACCCCTGCTCTAACATATTTCAAAATGGTTTCCTCTCCCTCCTCTACTCCACCTCATTGGAAGCTCGAGGACATTTTTTCCCCAATATTTACTGAATCTTGTCAAACTGCTAGAGGTCAATCTCACTGAGTTTTCCTGAAGTTTTAACTCTCAGAATTTTGACCTCAGCACTGATTCCCAGGACAGATTTTGCTCATGAATCTCTGCTCAGCTAAGCCACAGGTCTCTGTATTTGCCTATTTGTGTTTCCAATCTTGAGGGCAGCAGTTTATACTATATCCTCACCTCTCTTATGGATATAAGAAGAGTTGTTGGTTTTTAGTCTGCTGAGCTTTTTATTTGTTGCTAGAACAGAGTGATGACTTCCAAGATCCTTATGTGCAGAAATGGAAGTTAAAAAAAAATTATTTTACTTAACAAAGACTAATTATAAAAATTAATTTTACTGGTGAATTACTTCAAAGTTTTAAGTAATATCTAATTTCATTACCACACGAATTTTAGCATAGTGTATGAAAAAAGTGGAAAGCTATCAAGTTCATTTATAAAGCCAGCATAATGCTGTAATAACCTAACAAAAATATCACACAAAATGATAATTATAGACCTATTTTGTATGTGAAAATAGATATGAACATTCTAAATAAATAGTAGTCATAAAATTTAAGCATATATTGTTGGAACATCAAACTCTGAAAAACTAAGACTTTATCTTATTAAAATGAGGATCATTTAATATTAGAAAAATCTATTAATATTACATTTCAAAGTGATCAGCCAAATAATAAAAACCATGTCATCTCAGTAATGAAGAAAAAATAATAATGTGAAATTTATTCCTCAATTTTAAAAGAGCCTCTTTTTTTAAAACTATGACTAGAGTTTCTTTTAATTATTTTATAAATATCATAGCCTCGCTATAAAATTAAATGATGCAAAAATCTATATGTTAAGAAGTGAAAGTTCCCATTCCTAACCACACTCGTATCTCTCATTTGTCACCTCCCAAGAAGTGAACACTAGCAGCAGATTGGTGTGTATCCTTATAGAACTCTTTAATAAATAAATAAAAGGGCTAGTAGATACACATACATGTGTCTATAATGTGTTTCACTTTATAAATAAAACTTTATATACACGCAGTTACAGAGACAGAATATTGTCAAACTACACACCAAATATAAATAATTCCACAGTGTAGAAATGTCCTACGCCCTGATGAGAACAAGGAAAATTGGTGATTTGCAGGGTAAATGTACTTTTGGTTTTAAATGTTTCTAACTACTACCAAATCTTTTCAAAAAGTTCGAGTCCATTTAAACTCTCACATGCAGTTTATTAGAAATGCTTTTTCTCCCAAATTCATAATACTGATTTGCTTTAGTCCTGGGAGCAGGAAATCATGGTATTTCAGAGTGTAGCTGTTGAGAGACTGCCTGGATTGAAATGAAGTCTCCACTACTTTTGAGCTGTATGAATTTGAACAAGTTACATAACCTCTCTGTGCTTCAGTTTCTCTTCTGTTATGGTGATTAAGAGGTTATTTCTTAAAAAGTTCTTGTTATCATGCTTTGTAGGAGAGCTTCATATATATAGGATATCAACCTTTTGCCTACTATATATGATCTATTTTTAAATCCCAATCTATAATTTGCCATTTATCTTAAGTTTTTAGGTCATTTTTTCTATTCATTGTTAACTTTTTTTTATAAAGCTGTTTTTTTCCCCACATTGCTTCTAGATTTCATGTAATTCTTCAGAAAACCTTGGCAAGTCCTAAATTCTATGTGTATATAAAGCTCTTATGTTTTATTCTAATTATTTTATAATTTAGTTTATTATATTTAGGTTTTAATCCATTTGTTATTGTGTGTGTGACATGAGGTAGAAGTGTCTATTTTGGTAGATAGGTAGAAAATTATTTCAACATTTTTTTTATTTATTTGGTAATCTATATTTTCCCATTGATTTGGAAAGCTAACATTGTTATGTGTAGGTATATGTATGTGTGTATATATATATATATATGTATATTTATGTATATGAATTTTATAAACATTCAGATACATATATTTCTAGACTCTTTTCAGTAATACTGATATATTTGCCTTTCTTGAACCAGTGCTACGCTTTCAAAATTATTAGTTTATACACATGGAATCTTCATAGGACAAGTATCCCCTTTTGAAATCTCTCAACTTTAAATTACACTTGAGCACTTACTCTGCCAGATGAACTTTAAAATTAGTTTATCAGTTTACATTAAAGTCCTCCTGGGATTTTTATTTGTAAGACATTGAATTTATAAATTATTTTATGAGGAATCTTTGCAACTTTGAGTCCTTTCAACTAGGAATTAGTATGTCTTACCACTCATTAAAATTTTTTTAATGCTCTGAATAAAAGTTTTGTGATCTTTCTCATATATATCATGCATATTTCTTGTTAAGTTTATTTCAAGTTAATATGTTTCTTTGCTGTCATTGATAGGATCTACTTTTCATTTTCTCATAGGTCGCTATTTGAAAATAGAAAAACCATGTATTTATTTATGCAGGTGGATACTGACACATATCTAGCTCTAGTCAACATACTTCATAGTGAAATACAAAAGCAGTCTCATTACCATTAAAGAAACAATTACCATTACTACTTAACCTTGTTCTATGACTTCTGACCAAAGCAATAAAACATGAAGGGGTGGAGGACAGATAAAATTCAAATGAAGGAGTCTAGGTGGGACCCCCTCCTATCTGTGAGCAGATCGTTCCCTGTCTAGGACACCAAGCCAGAGGCGAAGAGGGGCTGAAATATAGCCATTATTCCTCTCAGTGCACTATATCCTCTGCTCTGAAGAAAGAGTACTTGGTTCTACTTTTCACAGAGGCTCTATCTACACACCAAACAAGTCACCCATGTAGAGATGTCTACCTAAATAAGATATTTTTTGCACAAAGGTGACTTATAGGCTAGCATAGTCTTGGAAATGAGAAAACAAATTGTCATTATTTTCGGATGATATAAGAGTACCTAGAAAATCCAAGAGAATTAACCGAAAGGGTATTTCTATTAATAAAAGAAGTTTAAAAGTCATTGGAAACAAGATATATTACTTTTTACACACACACACACACACACACACACGCACGCACACACACGCACAGACACACAATCTTACAGTCAGCAAAAAGCTCAAATCCAAAGCACAAAATTACCAAAATATATTTAAAAAAAACATGAGAGACTTAAGTAAATTAAATTATATAAAGCCACTGAAAATATAAAAGAGGATTTGAGTGAAAAAAGATAACAGCTTTCTATATACCTGAAAAAATGTTAGAAAATTTAATGGGAAATGGTAGCAAAATAAACACAAAGGGCATTTGCAGACAGTTCTCTATTTCCTTCTGTTCTTCTTATCCAGTGTCTTCTGACACCCACGGTTACAAATGGAGCTGGGGAGGTGGCAGGAGTTTCAGGTTTGAGCAGGGCTGCTGTAAGAAAAATGTTGATGAAGATAATGGTTTCTCTGGCCCCTTGAACTCAATTTGAACTCTTACATTTAGAAAAATGAGAACAAAAACTATTTTTCATGACCAACTTCTTGAAGATCTGAGCAATAAATGATGGTCAGAAGTTAATCTCTGAGTCTCTAGCATAAGCACAGCTGTCTATGGGTCATGGTGTCCACATGCAGAGCACAGTGGTGGTGAGAATACACATCTCACTATCTTTGCAAGGGCGCCTGCTTGGCACCAGCCATTTGGAAGTGCTGAGAGGAGTGGAGATGGCACCCTTGGCAGGAGCTGCATTGAGTAGAGCCAGCAGTGGAGGAGACATCTCTGAGTAGCTTTTCCACCTGTGTTCAGTGACTAGTGTAAGGATGTGGAGATGTCTCCCTCAGTAAAGGCATCAGTCTTGCACTCCTTTGAGAATTCTCAGAAATAATTAAGAGAAGGGCTTTAAGAAATACTAATTTTGATGTATTCTTATTTATGCCTAGATCCATGGAGCAATGGGTGAGTGTGTGTAACTTCCTACAACATTAATGGTGTTTAGTGGGTTAGGATAAATGAATGACTATTATCTTATAATTTTTTTGTATTACTTTTACACATGTCTACATTTTTAAATTTTTGAAAATGAACATGTACTAAATGTGTTCATTTAACCATTTTTTTTTTTTTAGTGTTCCCTAAGTGTCAAGTCAACTAATGAGGGTAGAGATTGGGGTTGGAGACCCCAGGTAGGGGGTGAAGCCGTAGACAGACCATAAGCAACGAGCATCATAAATAATTAATTATCAAAGTAGAAAGGGGTAAATTACATTTTAAAAAATGAGTAGAAATGCGATGTTTTTAAATAAAAGTCATTCTTAAAAAACACAGAGTACAGAGTTAATGCGCAAACATTCTGTCCTCCCTTATGACCATTCTGTCATCTAATCTCCATTCCTGAGTGCCACTGATCTTTCATATGAAATGACCTTTTTGTGGATTAAGGCGGTTGAGCTTTTCATGGAGCACCTCAAGGCCTTATCAATCAGATGGAGCCTCTCACTCTCTGATAACAATTGGCCTCAAATAGCTTTATCAATAGCCCTTCCAGTCATTAGAATAGACACTGACATCTATTTTCCAGAATCGTTATAGTTCTTATGGCCATTTTATTATCTATGGCACAGATTTGCTTAAAACTCCCGTCATGGTACATAATGCCCTTCAGGAAGGCTGGAGTGTGAGGTCCATTCTGTTAGAATGGTTAACAACTCTTTGAGTTGTACCTGCCAGCTGGTTGCAACTTAACTTGCTGTGAACAGGAGTTATTAAATGACTCATTTAAACCTGAGCCAAGCACCAAATAAATGGATAATGTATTTGAATGGCTTGGAAATGAGGAATGCATGATATGTTTGTTTCCATCTCAGCGATTAGGTAGATCAGGTCTTAGGTAAATAAGGCAGCTTTCGTGTGTGTGGGTTTTAGGAAGGGGCAACAGCACACCTTCTTTGCAGTGCATACAAGGGAAGGAGCTGTTTGTGCTTCATTACCTAGAGCCTATCACACAGAACTTGATAGTCTTTTCTGTGACAGCAGCAAAATACACAGATTTGGCAGAACATGGGTTAAACAAATTGTTTCGTGATCATACATTTACTGAGAACTCACAGAAAGTCCTCTTCAGGATCCGCCCAAAGAATATCCAACTTAAAATATGTTTAAACATATTTTTGTTGGTGCCAAATGAAAAACAAAAAACAAAACACACACACACACAAAATTGAGGCATAACTTCATTTGTCCTTGCTGAAACCATTTTTTGGTCAAGTGGCTTCAAGTACATTTGCAAACCTCTGAGAGGCCAAGTCAAGGCTGTCAGTCTTTGAAAGTTTTGCAGTAGACAGCAAGGTCCTCATAAGCATGAAGATGTCTTGTTTCTGGTAAACTCTATTTTGAAAAAAACCCACTGACTTTACTTTGAAGACTTTGCATCAGTCTCTGGAGGCAAACAGGGCAGCAGTCCAGAATTTTCTTGGCCGTCAGCACAAAGGAGGCTGCACATCAGTAACAAGGAGAAAATGGCAAACTTCAGCAAAAACAAAGACTTGTCCCGATTTTAAAAGAAAGACAAAAAGAAAGAAAAAACAGGACATATGATCACCTTAGTCAGATGCCAAGTATACAAAGTAGCTCCAAAAAGAGTGTAATGTTCCATTGTAAATGAGAAACTATAATTAATCTGGAGAGATACATTCCATAGAGCAGCCCAGTGCTAATTGTGGATGGACAGTGGAGTGGAGGCTTTTGAGTGAAGACAGGCCTGGAGTAATAGCCAATGGGCGAACCTGTCAGCCTTGTTCTCAAGACCAAACCATCTTACTGTGAGCTCCGCAACATGGGATACCAATAGTATTGAAAGCCAGGGTTTCGCAGGAATACGAAAGCAGGAAGAGCCTCTTGCAACTGTTAGGTGTCTGAACTGGTTTGTTCAGTTTTATTTTCTTCTAACGGTTCCCGTTGGCTTTAAAGAAAGACCAAGTGGCTGTTCCCCAGGTTACACAGGTACTTTTCACAATGAGATAGCAAACCTGTCCAGAGGGGAGAACTGAAGAAAATGGTCCTTAAACTTGTTCCATAGATGTTTTAAATCCACATGTTTTGGACAAGAATCAGATTATACATAAACTTCCCAAACGTACAGTCTAACAAGTAGGCAATAAAAAGTCATTCTATATTTCATATTTTTGTTGCATTTCCATTCCTTCTTTCTCATTGCTTTTGCTCTTGGCAATGAAATTAATTTTAGTCGGGGGTGTGGTTGGGGACTGGTGTCTTACCTTGGGACATGCCTGATGGTTCTGCTGTAAAGAAACAGCAAGCTGGGAAGGATGCCATTATTCTCTCTCAACCTTGGGTAAGATGAGGCTTGTGAGAGCCGTCTTTATAGCCTTCGTTTTTTTTAAGGCCCAAATATTTGATGTAAGCTAAAGGTATGTTTCCCTCTTTGTTCACAAAAGATTATTCACTTCATTGGATATTGAAGATCTGCTTTAGCCTGCTTTTGATTTATTCTGTGGAGAATGCTAAAAAGAGAACTCTACCATGAGACCTTTATCCCTTTTTGCAGTTATGCTATAAGAACACATATATGAAGTGTTATGATTATTATTACTATTATCCATTATGAAGGTATTATGGGAGTTGGACAATTCTAATGTATGTTCCTGATGGAATCAACTTTTTTAGATTTGTTTTGTTTCTGTGTCCCATCCTATACACTGAATAATGTTAAAGGGAACTTGACAATCTCTGAGCACTTAAAAAAATTATCTAAAATACAGAGTCATGACTCAGAAAAGAAAACCACATCACTATCTCTTGAAATAGTCAAGCTTGAGCCATCTTGAAAATAGCCGAAAGTATCTAGTCTGATGATTTACAGATTCATTGATGGAACTATATCGATGAAATTAAGAATAGGCGTAATCAAATCACAGGCGCCAAGGCTCTGCCATGGACAGGCCTATGGGGAATCTCGACATTGAAACTGCTGTCACTTGCATCTTCAGGAAGATTGCTTGGTATACGAAGCTAAAGCTAGTGAAGAAATAAGGGACGATCACCAATACTGCTATTTCTCAACTCATAAAATTGTATTGCTAACTGAAGGTGACGAAGCAAAGAAGAAAAAGGAGAGAGAAAATTAGTAAAACTTGATATCATTTGCTATTGCCATTTCATAATTAAAATGCTTAAATTGCCCAATAGAAGATATACTTGTTCAGGGAAAACAATGGTTATTTTCATTCTGTAGATACTTTGTAAATACCATTTGCAATTCGGTTCAAAGCAGTTTGTATTCAAATCAACACGTACAAACTGAAGTGACTGTGTACGGGAGCCGCATTGGGAATCAGCATCTTCTCTCTGGCATCTCACAGAGAGGCATGGCAGGTCCCTCCCAGCGGTCAGGGACACGGGCTTCTCAGAGTACATCTGCTTCAGCTTCTAAGCTTTTAGGGCACCTAGTAAGTAGGGTCATCATTAACTACAACAGGGACTAGAAGAGGAGCAGCACATTTGGGAGAGGAGGTATAATTGATTTTGAGTTGCCATTGAGACATCCGCAGGGAGGACTGCAGGCGGACGGAAATCCAAGAGAGCTGAGTCATCCTGACTCTCCTCTTACCACTGTAACTTCTCTTTCAGAGGCCCTCTCGTTAGCTCCTCACTGCTTCTCCACCTGAGAAAGGTACAAATTCCATCACATTAATTTGTGGCATTTTTAAAATAATTTTGGACATATTTCATGTCAGAACTTCTAAAACATAGCCTCTAATTGCTGAAATTTTTCTTGTTTTTTTTTTTAGACACTACTTTTAAAAATAAGAAACAATCTTATTTAGAGTATTTCTCTGCTAAGTTAGTCTTTTAAAATGATTCTACATGTAATATGATACATTCATCAACCAATGAAAAAAACAACTGTTAAATTATGAATCATCAATAGAAAGGTTCTATTGTATTCAAAATGACAATTTTCTTAAGATACGTACATCAAAAGATCTGTTATTTCTCTCCCTCTCTCTCCTCCCCCTCTCTTATCCATGTATCTGCACATGTATCTATATCTATCCATATATCTATTTATCTTTTTATAAAACTGATGGCATCTAAATTTATTTTCACAAATACTATTATTCTATGAAATCAATCACATGCCTCATGTTTTACTCATTAAAAATTTGAAAGACTAAGTTAGGAAGAGAGATATAGTATCTTTTGAAGCAGACCTTCTTAAAATGACAAGTGAATTTAGATAGTAGCACTGGGAAGCTGAAGGAAGCAGATATGTATTAGGGTTGAGCATTTTTTAGTTAAAGCTATTTTCATTTTATAACAAAAATCCTTATTGGATTCTATAGAGTGACCTGTAATTTCCACCTCCTAGATGAGAATAGCTCAACTTTTAAAATTAATGTACAAAATATGCAGCACAAAGCACTCTCTCAATATAATATAAGCAAATTTGAGCTGTAACAAAGGCTTCATTATGTAGGCTGATTTCAGAAGATTTTTTAGCTCCAGGGGACATTAGAGATTTTTAGTATGTTTAAGCTATGTGGCATCTCTGTCCTCAAATGTAATTTTCCAAGAATCATAGACCTAAAAAGCACTCACTTTTTCTAATTAGCATTAAACTCTACTTTTGTTGTTGTTGTAGACATTTATATTTAATCATGTGAGCAGTCGACAAATCCACCATTTAAAGGATTGCAGAATGAACCATTTGCTTCTTGCTTGCTCTCTCGGAAACTTACCTGATCATAGCCCTTTTTCCAAATACACAACTCCTTTTAGTATTGTTGTGTCGCTGTGATATTGTCCAAGTTGCAAAGACCACACATATGCATATTTCTCTATGTGTTTTAGAAAACTCCAGTGCAGCAGTACACAACAGAGAAGCGGGGCGAAACCTTCAAAGCTCCGCTAGTGCTCACCCCTTTGAGGCGTATAATTTCCCCACCACTTCTCCAGGACTTGGGCCAGTCTCCTTGTAAATTCTCCAGACATCGAAGCTTCTTTCAGTTCCCTTGAGTTTCTACCTCTGGCTCTGCTACCTAGCTTAACACATTTTATTCTTCAAAAACTTCCCCTGACATTCAGCCCAAATGTTCTTTCGTCTCACTCACAATTAATACTCCCCAGGACTGACCTTTGTTGGAAGTACAATAAACCATCCCTTTCTCTCCTGAGTGCTAACACTCTTCACACCCTGTGATCCCTCCCCTAACTCTTAGATGTCAGTGAAAATATTAAAGTGTGCTCAGGATACACATTTCATTGCAGTTCAGCTCTTTGATGATAACAGTTCTTAACCTTCAGACACCAATTCTATCATTGATCCATTCATTTAATAAATATTTTTAAGCACCTACTGTGTACTCAGCATTGCACTAAGCATTGACCCTAAAGGACAGAGTGTTCTCATCTATCCTCATTTACACTATTCAAAATCCACCACTATTGTCTGCTACATCAATAATAGTAATAGGCTCAGAATGAATATATTTTTTTCCTTTGCTTAAAACTTAACAATGTCTTCATGTAACAAGATATTATATCTCGAATTCTGTACAAACACTAGACAATTTCAATTCATTTGGTACTAGGCCAGAGTATTTTGAATATTTTATTCCAGAGGTCAGAGATACCTTTTGTCTTCTTGTCTGACTATAAACTACAGCCTTCCTTACTCCTAACATCTGAAGACAAATTGTTTGGTGTAGCTTTCCTTATGAGGAAACAAAGTCAGAGGAATTATTTTTAAGTCATGGTCCTAATTTCCTAATTTCTTTTATTGCCCTTATAATAACAGATATAGTTAAAGCCCTTAAAACATTTTTTTTGGTTGTGATAAAATAACCCCATATATATATATATATATATATATTTTTTTTTTTTTTTAATTCCAGCCTAACAGTTGCCAGGTGCAATGTGTGGGGCAGACTCTGGGTACAATGCTGTATGACCACTCACTAACACCCACAGCTCCAACCCGGCCCCCGAGGGGGATTTACCTTCAGGGGGCTAAGCCAGGAGCAGGAGGGGAGGCCCCCGAACAGGGAGTAGGGACAAGAGTGGAGAAAAGGTGTTAATTCTTGGAAAAGGAGATCATGGCTTTGTTCCAGGTGACCTTGAAGCCTTGCAAGGCGTGGTGAGTGGCCCCTGCTTGCGCCTTGAAGGCAGGGAACTGGTTAAAAAGCATGGCATACATAAGCTCATTAGTCTCTTCCCACAAGTTGGTGAGGAGCAAGATGTGACTTTGTGGGTTTTCTGAAAGAGGCTGGGCAGGTGGCATTTGGCTAGCATAAGCTGCTGTGGGGGCATGACCACCAATGGGATCTGGCCAGGTGGGAGGCCTGGAGGCAAGATCACGCCAGGGGTGGCATTTAGGGAGGCTAGCTCAGCCTGTAGTAGACAATGTGGGGTGCCTGAGTCATGGGTGGCAGGCCCGCCATAAGCCCTGAAAGGGCCCTCACCACGGAGGTGGACGCCCTGCCCTGCACAGCCTTCTGGGCAGCCAGACAGAGTTTCCTGGCTCTTGGGCTTCCTCTCACTTACCGTCTCGCTCCAGGAAGGTGATCCTTACCTTGGTAACGATATCTGAGTCGGTTTTGGCCTACTGGATGCTCATGGGCTTGCCATAGAAGGGGAAACCCCGCGTGGGGTGCAGGGCACTGGATCCTGCTGCTGACTTGGAAGAGGACAAAGGCCTGACCCCAGGCTCCATGACGCTGGGGGATGGCCAGGATCTAGCCAAACGGAGAAGATAGCATATGGGGACTTCTTCAGCTCATCTTTTGTGATCTTCTCCTTGAGGCTGTTGACACAAATCGTGTGATCAGGGTGAGTTTTGGGAATGGCCACGGAGTGAGGTGCTGAAGCAAGGCAACAGAGCCACAGCTCCGGCAAGGGGCACTTGCTACCTTTCTGAGTGCCTACCATGAAGGTCCCTTGAAATGTGTTCTTTAATATGAATTTCTCAAAATGAAAAATAAAGGCCCTCTAAAACCAGAAAATTATTTGGAATACGAGGAAGCTGTCAAGACACTCTTACCATGTATTATTTTCTTTGTTACTTTCAGATCCTTCACCTCATTAGTTATAAATTCACCTTAGAAAAGGGGATTTTGATGACTCACATCTGAGCGCGACAGACCCCCTCGATCTTTTTCCAAAAGTAACCTTTGGTTTTCTTCTTGCTCCCAAAATTCCTTGTATTCTGTGTCCCTGATCATAATGATCCCTTCTCCTGTAGTTCTAACACCACTAAAAAGATGTCTCATCAACATGACCAAAGCCAATCTTTTTATCTCTTGTTCTCCCAAACTACTGCCCTCTTATGTTTCCTTCCATATGATGGCAGCCCCCATCTACCATGTACCCAAATTAAAACTTCTGCACTATCTTTACCTATTTTCTTTCCTTGTTTAACTATCATCAAGTTGTACAAATTTTAACTGCCACATTTCTCTTAATTTGAGGCCACTTTCAAGTTGAGGACATAATTATGAAGGTGTGATCAGATAACAGGTAGACTTGTATACAAGCAAGGAGTTTTAACTATCATATGAATAAAGGAAGAATAGAAGGGTTCTAGGTATGGAAGTAAAATTATTACAGCTCGAATTTGTTGAACTCAATGCTAAGCGACCAGGTTTTTCATAACTGTGTTCTGATTACTCCTCCAAAAATTTCATTCTCTAAAAAAATGTTTTGTGATCAAATAAACTAGGAAATGCTAAGTTAAAACAGATTTCTATCTTTTTTTTTATTGTGGTAAAAATATATATAACATAAAATTTACCATCTTAATCATTTCAAATGACAGTTCAGTGGCATTAACTACATTCACATTATTGTCAACCATCACTACTAACCATCTCCAGAACTTTTCATCTCAAACTGAAACTGTACTCATTAAACAATAACTCCCCTCTCCACAACTTCTAGCATCCATCATTTTAGTTTTTGTGTCTATGAATTTGACTACACTTGGTACTTCATATAAGTGGAATTGTATAGCATTTGTTCTTTTATGATGGGCTGGTTTGATCGAATATAATGTCTTCAGATTTAATCCATGTTATAGCATGTTCAGAATTCTCTTCTTTTTTAATGCTGAATAACATTCTATTGTATGCCTGTACCACATTTTCTTTATTCATTCTTTTGTCAATGGATACTTTACACTACCTTTTGGCTAGTGTAAATAATGTTGTTATGAAACTTGGTGTACAAATATCTGTTTGAGTCCTTCCTTTTGATTTTTAGGGGTTTGTACCCAACAGTGGAATTGCTGGGTCATACAGTGATTCAATGTTTAATTTTTTAAGGACACCATACTACAAACAGATTTCTTGATTGTAGAATCTTTTAATAAGCAAGCATGCAATTTGAGTTTTCAGGAGAGAAGCTTAGTAGAGGCAGTATTTCTCCGACTTTATTTGACTATGAAGTCTTTTCAACTTAAAGGTAAAAACTAAATGAAGCGATGCAGTTAGGGAAAGAAAAAACTTAATCTCACCAAAATGCAAAGTATGCGTAGGAATCAGTGGGTTTCTTTGGCATCCAGAGATACCACAGAACTATCCACCATCCTTACACAGAGACAGCTTTCCATTGTTAAAGTGTATGTATATCTTATGAGAAATCGATGCACTATTTGAATTTACCTGATGCTGAAAGATTTTTGTTCAGAAGTTGATAATACATAAATATAATTGAAACAGAGATAAGCAGGGAAAAAAGGGCGCATAGAGAAAAGAGAGGAGTAAATATTGGTAAAGTGCTTAGAACACTCTGGTCACGTAGTAAGCACTATATTTGTGCTTATTAAATAAGTAAAAGAAAGAAAAGTTGTTTAAATAAAATATTTTTAAAACAATAAAAATGAGAGGCACATATTTTAGGCTTTTATACTTCAAGGCAGAGGAGAGCTACCCTCTTTCCTCTCCTGAAAAGGCAGAAAAACAAGTGGAGACGAAGACCATTCATCCCTTGCGTCTCTCAGTACTCAGGAGCATCGAAGCTGTTTTTTGATGAATATCCACAGTGTCTGGGAAGCTAAAATATTTCATTCATGGTTCTGTAGATTTTTACTAGTGTGTAGGGAGATTAAAAAGGGGGAAAGGCAATTTTGGAATTTTAATTAGGTACTTCATCCCCCTCAATATGGAAGGAATTAATGTTGCATCAATAACAAGATTATGTATTTCTATTGTAACTTGTACTGACCTAAAAGCAACCATCTGAATTATAATTCTTCCTCTCTTCTGTATACAAATTCGCTTGTTTTGGTTCATTAATCAAAACCACCTGGTAATATAAAACAAATTGGACAATTAAAGAAATGCTACAAACTCATACGCATTAAAACCAGAGCACATGCTCCCTAAAGACAGCCCATCCCCACTGCTAGTGTGCTTGGAGAATCTGCCAGTGAGAATCAAACACCATGTTCCTTAACAGCATCCCTCACCACAACACCTAATCACACAAGCAGTGTTCAATTTCTAGAGCAGGATAAAAGAGACAGTGCCAGAGAGCAGCCTCAGAAGCTGATATATCATACAAAAATGACAGTGTTAACATTGTTTACACTTTTCTATATACATATCATTTACCAGTTTCAGAGCCTATATGTCCCTGATGCTTAGCCATCAACAAAACAGTCATTCCCCTAGAACGAATATTTGGATGTTTACAACCAAGACACACAGAGGATTTATATAATGTAATATATGACTTCCCACACATGTTACCAATTATTTTAAATATACTTAACAGAAAACGTACCACAAATAAAATGTCATGAGAGCAAACATGTTTTCTGAATAACTACATTTGTTTTACAAATCATGATTCCCTTAAAATCTGGCTAAACAATGCTCAATTATCAAATGAACCGAATAGCAAGAACTGATATTATTTTCACAAAAACAATATTCTAGGAGAGAGCAAATATATTCCATAAAGTGAGTTGGTATAAATCCATATGCAGTAGAAGGAAGTCAGGCAGAATCTGGGATCAGAAGAATCAAGACGGCCGGATCTGAGATATAAATGAGAAATTGATACTGTCTTTCTAATGCTAATTCTTATTTTTCATAAAAGCCATAATATTAGGCTGTTGACTCTTAAGCTGCCACACCAACTGAGGTTACTTTTATTTCAAGCCTCCGCATCAAAATACTTATCCTTCAACAAATAACAGAGATGTTTTCTTTAAGTGTCTTTTAGGTTCCATCTGTAGAGACGGAGCTTTCCATTCCAAATCAGGGCCCTTCCTATTCACGCATGGAAGATGTTACATGACTCACCACTGAAATGAGAAAAATCATCACACTTATGGCTTTTTAAAATAGAGAGTATACAGGAGGTCAAGACTCTCTTACTTTGCTTGTAATTCTGAACTATCATTAATAATGTACTGAAAAGTTTTACATTGCCACATCAGCCCTCTGAACATGTGTGCTTCCCAAGACACCACTCATACACAATTTAACATGAGTGATGACTCTGGACTCTGGAAACCTGTAGTTCTGTCAGTTATTGCAAGGTCTTCATATTTGTGCATTTTCCAGTTGTGAGAAATAAAGTATTGTGATGCTATGTGCCTATGCAAGCATCTTAAAGAGTTTAAAATGTAAATAAAATATCACTTCTTACCCAGAAAGGGTCGTAATTTGCATCCTAGTCTAAAATTGTCCTCAGCAAGTATAATCCCTCCTCCCTAGGTCATACAATGGCCACCTTGAAGTAGCAGTTTTAATTATTTGTGCTTTAATTTAAATCTCAATGTGATTATCAAAGGTAAATCCTTTCGTTGTTATTTTACCTACACATCAATATAACCAGTTTAAATTCCCAAGTTATCTTCTCTTGAAATTAGAAAATAACTATTTGGTACAGAATGCCATCAACAGGTGATTAGACCAGCCAAGTTGGTCGATGGAGGTAGCAATTGAAGTTGAGACTTTCAGCTAGTACAGCTGTGGCAGTATCCTGTGTAAACAAGGTCACACGAGACTCATACTTTTCTGCCAATACACATGACTGCAGTAAATTGGTCCAAGAGCCATCTTACTTTGGCCCTTTTCCAATCCAGTGATGAATCCGTTTATCAAAATCACTGTCAGGTAAATGTTATAAGACCTTGACTAGGGTATTTCTTAAACTTTAAAAGATGGAACACTTTGTAATGTATTTTCAAATTGAAAGTCACTTATCCTCTTAGCACCTCAAGAAGGTTTATGAACCAAATGCATGCTAAGAAATATTTTGAAAAGAACCAGTTAGGGTTTAGACTGAAAGCTTCAATGTAGTGGATTGAGATATATTCTCAATTCTATCTAAAATAGGTTTTCAGAATTAAAAGTTTAGGGTCCTGTTTACTCAGAAAAAAAAAAAGTGAAGTTAAAGTAGTGAAAATGGGATGTAGTAAAACTCTAGGATTTCATCCAACTATTGCTTGGAAATGAAAATTCCCTAATGGGAACAGGGAATTTGAAATGGGACATCTGGGTTTTACTAAGTGAGTAATTAAAAGTTTGAAATCTTGCCTGGAAAATGAGACAAAAGCTCAAATTACCAAGATAGGTGAGACATTCCCCACTGCCTTTATCATAGGAATGGCAGGTGTCCAGGTTCTAACAAAGCTCGGCAGAGAATGTGTGGAGCGTTAAACCACCCAAGGATAAAGGGCACTTCGGAATCTGATTTCTAGGGAATATTTGTCAGAAAACATGCTTTACTTCCCACGGCTAATGACACATCCTGTGTTCCAAGTCCGGCATGGAGTGACTAATGCTTGGCCAGGTATATCATCATCCTAAAAGGTCCTTTACTCTTTCCTGACTCATGACCAATATTTAAGCTTTCCAGGGAAATGGCCAGGCATTAGCTAGGATGAAAGTCACAATCTAGTAGTTCACCTGAGTCACCTCCTAAAGCTTATATGAACTTCAGAGGCTCAGATTCAAGTAGAAGCAGTCTGACTGTGCTTTATTCTGAGAATGAATAAGATTATAGAATAGAAAAACTGGATCTAGCTGAAAATCTGATTAAATATAGACTTTGGTTGAGCTTCCCAAACCAGTTTATATAGAACTTCTCACTGTATTATATATAACTTGCTTGATTTTTGTGTGACATTGTTGCTTAAAGAACATTGCATAGAGCATCTAGCTGGATTGAAGGATTAGCAATAATAGACATAGACAAATTCTCAGGAAAAATTGTTCCTATATCATCATGTTTCAAGATGTTCCTCTAGTAATAACATTCTACTCAGCAGGTTATGCCATCCATTGGGACAGTTTATAATATCATCTGACAGCTAATATTAGGATCTTTAGGGTCTTTGTATCGCAATCCTCCAGGAGGCCATAAAGAATGATGGTTCAAAGCTTGAAATATTTCACTCCTCCCACAATTTTGTAAAATAGTAGGAAAAGTGTAAAATATAATATTATGGTAGAAATCTGAGCATTTCGCCATGCTAAAAAAAAAATGTTTAGTTGGTAAGTGTAAATTACTTTAATTTGGCACTCAAAGTAAGAATTTCTCAAGGCTAAGTGCTAAGCACAACATTAGTGCTTCACAATTAGAATTCAGAAATGTTCGGCGTTCGTTCCAATGTTACAGATCTTCTAGGAAAAAAACCTTTTAGACAATCAAGTCTATTTCAGTCTAATAGTAAATTCAGGAAAGTTTATTCTTTTTACCATACACTAAAGAGGATGTCTGCAGCTGGGAAGAATAGATTAGATAACAAGGCAAGAGGGATTTCCAAATATGATCTTGTCTGTTCTACTGTTTGTGACATTAACTAACATGCTAAAGTTCTCTGGGTTTCAATTTTCCCTTGTACAGGAATAATGATGTGGCTATTTTGTTCCATTATTGTTGTTCAACATTTTACAAAAGGCAGTTAAATAAATAAATCAAAGAATGAAGCCAAGGCCACAATATCCCCCATCCTTGCCTGATGCCCTAATTCCATTTTTTCAAGCCGAAAGATCCCAGGGGTAATTAAGCAAGACTATGCATCTCTTTCCTTGTTTCAGGTTTATCAGAGACTCTGAATATCCCACCAGCTAGAATTTGTCAATTGATCTGGTACCTCTCTGAAACGTCTGTGAACTTAAGCCCTGGCCAGAAACATTGAGGAGAGAATGATGCAAACATGGCCTTCCCGCCTGCTTTACAAATCCTCATGCCAGGTATGGATATGAATAGCTGGTAAAAAAAAAAAAAAAAAAAAAAAAAAAAAAAAGAAAGAAAGAAAGAAAGAAAGAAAGAAAGAAAGAAAGAAAGAAAGAAAGAAAGAAAGAAAGAAAGAAAGAAAGAAAAGAAAAAGATCCGGAGTTTGCTGGGCTTCACACTCTCATGGAGGCCATTGCCATAAACTGCCACCTCAGCGGGGGCATTGTGTTCCTTGGCCCTGTATCCGTTACCCCACCACTATCACTACTATCATCACCAGCCCGCATCACTCAGTGTCCTTTTGGCCCTCTCTATAAAGAGTCAAGTGGATCACAAGGCGTCAGGTCGAGAGGAGTAGAGAGGCTGGCAACTCTTGACTTTGAGGTATTGGCTAAAGCAAGATGATGTTCCTTTTTCGTCTTCTTTGCACTAATTTTAATTCACGTACCCGTACACCCACATTTCTCTTAAAACAGAGTAAAAAATGAAGAAACAGGAAGCAGAAAATGAGATCCTATATTTTCAAACTGAAGTATTTTGGTGTCATATCTTAGCCACCACTGCAGATGGATATCAAGGCTAAAGCCTTGTTGGGAAGTTAGAATAAGCTGTGAACCATGAGTGAAGGCTGTTCCTTCCCTTATTCTGATTTTTTGCTTGAATAAATCAGACATAGCTTTTATATCCACTTTCACAACTCTTACATAATCTCTAATTCTGGATTTCTTCAAAATTCTTATGAAAACAATCGATTTTGTAATAGAATAAAAATGGTGCTACTTTTCCCTCTGTTAAAGGTATCAAAGGTAAAATCATTTTTTTTAAATAAAAATAACCAGAACGTAATTTCTTACCAAGTGCTAAAACTTGACCTAATTAAACTCTGAACATGACATCTTAAATATTTTGCTAAATAATATGACACATAGAAAAATTGTGAAAACTCAGTAAACATAAAAATAATTTGTCTCATAAAGCTTGATGCTTAAGTCTAGATATACTTTGGGAGTTTAAAAAACTCCAGAATTGAACCATGGTGTAAAATGCAAAGAAAGTACAAATAAATATTGTATTTTTTTTTTCAAACATGACTGATACAATGACTAAACAAAATAATCACAAAATGTCAAGGCTTGAAATACAGTTCCAGTATGCACAAACGCTAAAAACGAGGGTAGTTTCTCTGAGATCCCCCGCATGATTCTGCTATGAAATTCCTAGTGAACCATGGCTGTAATTAGACCCCCATATCCAATTCTGAACACAATGATACGGATGCTGAAGAGAGTGTAGCACTTCGTAAGTTTACTTCATAATTTAAAGCCCTTGAGGAAATTCAGAAGAAAGGCTAGCACCCCATTCTTCCGAATTCACAAATGGGTAGCTTTTGCTTTTTCTCTGCTTTTATTCATGAGGAATTCCCAGAGATACCTGTGGCTCTCTGCTTGGGCTGCCTGCAGAACGTATAACAGAAACTGTGATGTCTGTAAAAGATCCCTAGGGAGTTCTCTCTGAAGAGTTTGCCTAAGTTCACAAATTCTCTCTTGTACTTGTGTAAATATCAGGAAGAGGTAAACACGAAGAAAGAAAAAAAGTCACCGGCATAGTAAAAGGTTGTTAATGAGGAAAAATAGACTGGAATTAAGAAGAGAGAAGTTTTAGTTTAAATATCAAGGGGAAAAAAGAACTGACTGGTAATAAACCCACTAGATTAGAATAGCGAATGATTTTTAAAAAGAAATAATAATCTCAAAACCATTTAAAACTGAATATTCACCAAAATAAATAAAAAATACAGAAGATCTTTAAAAAGCCAAAGCTACAACAGCTCCTAGAGGAGAATGTAGCTATTGTTAATACACATATTTTTATAATTTAACATTTTCTGAGCTATTCCTTAAAACTAAAAATACTTAATATTTACATAGTTCTTACAATTTGCCAGTCATTAGTCTAAACACTTTAGATACATTAACTTGCATCAACCTCACAACAACCCTATGAAATAATTACTATTATTATTTCCATTTTTATAGATGAGGAGTCTGAGGCACCAAGAAGCTAAGTCACTTGCCCAAGGTCACCTAGTGAATGAGCAGTGGAAAGTTGAGGTATGGCTTCCATGTGGTACTCTTTTGTAGAGATTTGCGTAATATCTTGGTTTAAAACATCAAATTATTATATAGATAATTCAGCCTTCAGCAATTGTTATCCTTATGCATAGTCAAATGTAGTGAAACTATGAAATAGGTGAATTTGTCTACTTTGTACTTTTCTATGTCCTTTTTCTGAGTCCAGTCTCTACTTAGAGAGTTCCTCCCACAGCCCTTGGTAGCTATTATCCGTACATACATATATCTGTGTGTATAGAGATATAGATACAAATATAGATAGATATAGATAGATATAGATATAGATTAGATATAGATATAGATATAGATAGATATATGTAAGGATATATATATATATAAACTTTCTCTCTAACAAAATTTGCTGTCAGTTGTAAAAATGATGTAATAAACATATTCCAGTGAAGGTGAGTGACCAGAGCCTCTTAGTATGTAGTCAGTGTTCAATAAGTATTTATTGAATGACTAGTGAATGATAAGGCATTGCCTCTCCCAAAAGTATCTTATTGATGCTCTAGTACCAAAAGTCTAGAATTTAGTAGCTGATGAGTTTGAAACCTTCACAATGGTCCTTGCATAACTGAAATAATACCTTCAGAGTTATGTTGTACAGTTTGCAGGGCTAATAGCACTTGCTTATGCTCAAATTAGTTGTAATTGGGGGGAAGGGGCATTGATATTATTACAGAGATTAAAACAAAGATTAACATACCCTTTGGATGGGGGCGGAGGGAAGGGAGGGAGTTTGGGGGGCGACGGGGGATGGGAAAAGTGAGGAAAGAATTCTACACAGGGGAAGTTCAACACCGTGGCATTCCAGGAAAACCAAGAGTCAGCTCAGCAGGGAACATCTGCCAGTTGCTTCCAAAAGGAGAATCATTCTTCCAATGAGAAAATGGTGATGAAGGATCATCTTAGACAGGAAAAAAAAATGAATTTTTACAGTGCCAACATCGAGCTTATTTTTAAAATATCCCCTCAACATTTGTCTGTGTGGTGAGGAAAGAGTAGCAGGAATGCAGTTCCTCAAAATTAAAAGCATATTGGAAGAATAGCTTTATCAAGCATGTGCCTAATTTAAAATACAGAATTTTTTTTAGGTTGACCCATATGAAGCTGCCATTTTTATAAACCAAAGATAGTCAAAGAGAGGCAATTTCATATGGTTCGACCTAAAAGAATGTCATACTGATTAATATGTGGCTGTAAATCACAATAAATCTAATATTTATAAGTCATGATTTGGTTATAAAGTACTTTTCTTATGGTTACACAGCTGGCAAATGGAAAGTGTTCTGACTGGTGAAATCTCCTTTCATTAGACCATACATGCCTTCCCTAGAGCATTCATTTATTCAGAAAGTACATTTGAATGTTAACCATGTGCCATGCATGGTGCTGAACGTTATTTTTCAATATGGAGGAATCGCCTGCTATATCTTGCTCAACTTTTGACCCCCAAGAGCAATCAACTGGGAAGCCTTGTGTTTGTTCAGTATAAGTCAGATCAAAATTGTAGTGGGGCCAGGTGGTGATAAGAAACAACAAGGAGCAGCCATAGATGAGACTGATCTGTTTTTTCGAGGAAACAAATGTGCACCTTAGATATGAGGGCAAGCCAAGAAAGGGGGCCTGTCTGGGTAGGAGCAGCCTACTCTGCCATAAAAAGGCCTGTCTCGAGGCAGCAAAGCCAGGGTGGAAACAGTCCTTTCTAGGACACTGGATGTGGGCCTGGCGCTAGCAGCAGCAGCAGCGTCACCTGGGTGTCTGTTAGAAATGCACATTCAGAAATGACCCACCCAGACTTGCTGAATCAGAAACTCTTCCAGATCTTCCATCAATCTGAGTTTTAATAAGCCCTCCAGGTGATTTGCTGACACTAAAGTTCGAGGAACACCATTTTTGAGAAAATGCGAGAGCATGCCAGGAGTTAAGACGGTTAAGGGAGTGCAGGAACCCAAGGGGGAGCAAAAGAATCCAGGCAGCCCAGTCAGAAACACAGATCCTGCTGAATTTCCCATTTCCATATGAAAATATGAAGTTCTGTGTCGGTGGGCATCAAGTCAGTGAAAACTAAAAATCTAAATAAAAGCAAAAATTAACATTTATGGAGGGCTTATCATGTCCCGGGTTATTGCCTAAGTACTTTACATAGGTTTCATTTACTCCACAGACAACCTTATGAGGCAACTATTTAACAGATAAAGAAACTGATGAGAAATGAAATAACCGATAGCTTAAATAACTTCCCATTTTCTATGGATCTAGCAAGTCATGGTACTAATTCAGGTGAGGCAGACTGGTTCTACTCAGCTATCGGCTGTATTTCGCAGGACATTCTAATGCACCATAGCTCTCAATCCCGGTATGCAAACAAGCCCATTCTCCATACATTTTTCAATCAAAATACTGTAACTCTCCGTAACAAGGTGAAAGAAATGGAGAATGTATATCCTCTTTGCTGAATTTCCATCCCAACCAGACACTTCAGTTTAGAGAAAAAGCATCTGTCAGAGAACAAAGGATGTAGCGCCACCTAGTGGATAAATGTCTCCATTTATTTCGAAAGGCCTTTCAGTTGGCGCAAAGAGCAGTGTGAAAATAGAAGATACTCCTGACAAATCGCTACAAAGCTGGCAAACCCAGCTACGAGCGGAGACTTAGTTCAAGAAGCCAGCTCAGCTGTATTCTTCTTCGGTCATGACCCTATCCTGTGAGCTGTCTGGGCAACAGCCTATTTTGAAGGAACACAAGAAATGACTTGCCCAGCTAGGAACCCTGTTATTCTCCCCATTTCTGTACTGCTTTCTGCATCTGTAAATGCTGAGAATGCCATCTGATTTCTCTAGGACTTGCTGGTTGGAATAGCAAAAAAGAATTATGTTTGTAAATAGGAAATGCTAATTCTGCTTAACTACAACAAATCCCGATTAGGCTTTTGATTGGATAAGACACACCTTTCATTCTCTGGATGCCCTTCTAAGAAAATGAGCAAAAGAAGGCTGGTGAAGAAATGGGCCACGAGACAGTGAAGCAGTTTGCCTTAGTTCATTTAGTGACAGGAAGGTCAAAACGACAGATTTTACCAGATTTAATCTGACTGTAGATCCAGATCCATCAATAAAGAGAACCATCATCTCTGTCACGTGTTCCAGAGGTTGTTCAGATTGTTCAGGGAAAATTTCAACTTCCTGTGATTCTATGATCTGTTGTCCCAAAGAGTAAAATCTCAATCTGCTTTCCGAAGCCACCCCCAGCATTTGCTCTATGACAATGAGGCTCTATGTTTATTCCAATTTAGGAGACTCTGGATTAAACAAAACAAAGCCCGTCGACTGAATCTAGAGCTTTCTACGTTGTTTAGATCAGCGGTCCCCAATTTTTTTTTTTTTGCACCACGGATGGGTGCTCCTATGAGAATCTAATGCCTGATGATCTCAGGTAGAGCTGAGGTGATGATGAGGAGTGGCAACAAATGCAAATGAAGCTTTTCACTGTGCCCGCCACTCACTCCTGCTGTGTGTCCAGGTTCCTAACAGGCCACAGGCTGATACTGGTCTGCACCCCAAGCTTTGGGGACTCTTGGTTTAGTTGATGCATTTCCAAAAGAAGGATGTAGTTCACTCCCTTTTCTCAGGTATTTGGCAAATGACTCCTTCTCATTTTTTTTTTTTTAAAGAGCACCCAGTAGGACTGACAATTGGTGAGACACGCAATGAAAAACCCCGACCTAGAGTGAGTAGTATGCTCATCACAAAGCCTTCTCTCTTAGTGCACATCTTAAAATGATGTACTCAAATAGGCCATCTGTCAGCATGGTAACTCAGTAACCAGTATTTAAGATATTTAAGCCTTCTAAAAATACTGTGTCTTTGGGAAAAGTGAAATATCTATTGTAATTTTCCAATATAATTACAGGTAGTTCCTTCTTAATGGACAGCTCCACCAGCCCAGAGAAATGAGATCACTTTCAAGCCTTTGTGGACAACACAGAATGATCTCTTACTCCATCTCCTCAGCACACCTCTCCAAGTCTGAGTGCACAGTGCTCTGCTCCCTCCATAGTTCTGGAGTCCCCTCTTGTCTCCCAGATCTGATTCTTCCCTTCAGCAATTAAGGAGTTCTAGAAGACTAAAGACACAGTATCTGCTCCCACAGAGCCTAGATTCTTGTCTCTGAGAGTGCTCTTATCTGCTCAGCTGCTGTCTTTATTCTCTGACTCTAAGGACTAAAGATCATCAGTTGGGTTCTCCTGCCCCCTAAGGAGTATCTGAGAGGCCCTGCATTGGCTCTGCCCTGGATTTTCAGTTTTTTTCAGCATACCAGCAACTGTCACCTCTGCCCTGGCTTTTTGGCTAACCAGGGCTGAGGCCACTGCTGGAGCTGTGCTTGGTGATTTTTGCTATTTTCCATTTTATCTCCACGGCAGTGCTGCTCTTGCCTAGAATGGTAAAGACTGCCTCTATCTTTCCACTTTTTTGTAAAACTAGACATCAGAGACAGAGTGGCAGACGGAGAACCTAATCACTATCGTGCTATCAATTTTCTCTTCAGTTCTAGAAAGCTAGAAAACAAAGCAGCTGTCGCCCAACCCTCCTCACAGGCTCCAAGAGCAGAGGCAGCCTAACTGCAGTCTTAGGCAGCGCCCTCTCAGGCCTTCCACGCCCAGCTCCGCTGGCCACCAGCAGACTTGGAAGTCCTGCTCTGCAGAACTCCTTCAATAACAAAGAGTTTTTGCTCATCCTTGCAGCTCTCCTCACCCAGGCAGGATATTTTTTTAACACTTGAATTGGACAAAAATGTACTTTTTAAAAGTCATACCCCAGAGAGAAGGAAGGAAATGCTATTCTTCCCTTCCTCCCTCCTGAGCTGCATTGTCTGTCTTCCCTGGGCTCAGAAGTTTACGTTGTTAATGCGATTGTGGGCTTACCCAGGAACAGAAATGCCATTTATAACCTCACCTCCAGGAGGAATGGCAATACCTAGAGCACAGATCCGGGCACCAGGGAAAGCATGCCTATTCAGTGATTGAAGTGTTAAGTCCAAGGTCACCCTACCTTCTGATATATAAACTTTCGAAATGAAAGTTTATGAATTGAGGACTTTTTTTATTTAGGTGTTGACTGATGATCTTCTAAACCCATAGAAAATAAAAGATTAAGGGCTGTCTGAAAGTAAACCTTGTTATACAAGACTTCAAATATGAGATAGGGGAAGGAGAGGCAAACTACAGTTCCCAGGTGGCCAGAGAGCACTTGTATTTCGTATCCTAAGTAACTACCAGCTCCCATCTTGCCCATTATAAGGCTTGGTTCTACCTTTCTATGTCAGGATAATAGGAAGTACCAGCTTCACACCTTACTTGGAAAGGGTACTGACTCCTGCCTTAGATCATCTAGGAGAGAAAAAAAAAAGGTTTAGGCTAATTCCAAGGGAAAATTAGATACTTAAACCTCAGTTTCTTTTCTTCTTGCCACATAATTTATATGCGAACAGACATAAAACACTCTTTAATGAGTGCCAAGGGCTCATTGTTCTCAGGAGTAAATACCAAATTCTTTCAAATGGTGTTCAAGGCCCTGCCAGGTCCCTTCCTACTGGCCTCCCAAGCCCTCTATCTTACCACTCTCCATGCCAGCATAGCTGGTCCTCTTTTAGACCCTCCCAGGTGCCATGCTACATCCTGCCTCAAGGTCTTTGCATAGCTGTTTCCTCTGCCTGGAATTCACTTTTCCCTTCACCCAGTGAAAGCCTACTGTAGAGCCGGTGCTCATCTCAAATGTCACCTGCTCCAGGATTCCTCACCAAACCCCTGGCCTTGGTTAGATCCCCCCTCCCCGACCCCTGCCATTTACTTTCATGGTCCCCTTGACTTCCAAGTACTTTTTGTAAAGAAAAGTAAGTAATTTATTAGGCAATTGGTTCATTTGGGCCTGCCTCCTCCACCCCGAGAGCAGAAAGAATTGCACAGAAGCATCTAAACTGTGAAATGAAGGAAGGAACATCAAAGCTTTAAAACAAATTTTAAAGTAACCTCTTATAGGTCACAGCTTCTGAAGAGAGGTGATATTGCATAAGATTAAGGACAAAACTCTAGAGTCACACTGCCTGGATTGTCACCTCAGCTCTGCTACTTACCAATGGGTGTGATTTGGGTAAATTTTCATAGCCTCTCTCTTCACAGTCCTTCTTTGTCAAAATGAATTATTCGCCCCTTGTAAACTCCAAGCTCTGCTATTTGTTTTGTTTTTTAAGCTTTCAACCAGCCAGTAGGCCACCTGAACATATGTATCTTTCTTTACTGAGCCAGACAGGGGTACCTGTCTATGATTTGGAGTTATGGTATTTTATTTCTTTCCTTTACAATGAATGTAGGTGAGCACTATGTTTTCAATGACCATTCAACGTTCTGCATAAAGCTGACATCTGTGGATTGAGAGCCTTAAACTGTTTTGGAATATTACTATAATTCTTATTGCCAAACCAGAATGATCTTTTAATCTTCACAGGGTGGAGATTACAGATTTTTTTTTTTTTTTTTTTTTTTTTTTTTTTTTTTTTTGCAAAAACAAAGCAAAACAAAACAAAACAAAAACGAAGAGGGGAAGTTGTCTCATCTATTGTTGTCTTCCCTGATGTTCCTTTTCTCCCCAAACTCAGGAATTTAGACCACTTGCTCATCATTCTCAATGAGATAGTTTCCAAAATATTCATATAATATGAGATATTTTGTATATAGAATAGAGAGAAAGATATAGAGAAATATATATGCACACACATATACACCTACAGAAATGTGCATGCACACACACGTGCATACATATTTATGTAATCTCACCTTTTTCTGCCCTTAACTTTATTTACCAGAAAGCAACATCAATCCTTTGAGAGCATCACTCAAGATAATTATAATCAGAAGGATCTAAATTCTGGCATTGCAATTACTCGAGCTTTAGATTTCTTCCTAAACTCTAATACTCAGTTATCTTCATGACCAGCCACATCTACTCAAAATACACAGCGTGAAGTAAAAAAAGAGAGCATAAGTGAAGCTTGCATTATTATTATATTTCCTAATTGGTTGTATCCTTGTACAACCCGATGTAGGGAGTCAGCTCCACAATGCTGAATGTCATTCTCACCACCTATTACGGGTCTATCCTACGTTTATAAAACATATAGATATGCATGAATATATAGAATGTAAAGCAACAGGCTGCATAATTAGATCACTAGAAAAGCAGGGACATAGATCGAGGTTGTCTCTTGGTGTCCAGTCCAGCAGTTTTAAATAGCGTTGATTAGAGCATGATACCATCTCATCTTCCCCATGGCTGCAAAGAACAAATTGGCCACATGACAGACAATCTAGAATAACCCATGGTCTCGACATCCTCAGCCTCTCAGTTTCACTAGCCTGCATCCCTCCGTACTCTATACATATCTCTCTAGCTGCTCTTGGTAGTTCAAATATAAAGGCAGGAACAAACTGGGCATATATTTGCTAATCACAATTTGCTGAAGTCCAAGTTTTGCCCCTGACTCATTTGTCTCCTCCAATGAATAATTTTACTAGAAAATAATATTTGCTTGTGTTTGTTTCTATTTATCTATAAAACCTATAGATAAACAGATTTTAAATGATTTTGCTTACATTTTATCCCCACGTTCACGAGATAATTTGTTACCTGATATCTACAAAGCGACTCCATTTACTATTATTATAACCATGCCATCCTTCCAAAGCTTCGCTCTGGAATATTATGACAAAATAGCAAGAACATAATTTTAACACACATAAAAATTATTACCATGCAGCTGTGCAAGTATTTCTTTCCTGTACTGAGGTCCACAATCAATTCTATTTGTGCATGCTACACAAAAAAGAGCAATAATTTAACACCCTTTGATTTTTTTCCTTTTCCTGAAATCTTTTCAGGAGGTAGTAAAAGGCCTCAAAACCCTAAGCTTCGTGCCAAATATCTGCAACAGTCCTTCTGCAAAAACTTGAATAAAATAATTAAGAAGCTGCTTAAGCAACCATTTGCCACAAGCCAGATTGAAGGATTTGAAATATGTACAAATATTTTTAAATAACCCCCCAAAGGGGAAATTTGTACTAATAAGCGAGGACTGCTGCAGCTCCTGCAGCCGGCCCTGCATCCAGGGAGTACATATGAGTAAATATAAACAGGTTCCAACATTTTTCATCTTCCCTAAGGTATCCGAAAGAAATACTCTGATTTTAACTGCTACGAATCTGGGGCAGTGCATTTTCTAATAAGATTTCATAATCTTCACAGCACAATACTCTCTATGTTAGAGCAATCCCATGACTCATAATTCCCCAGCAGTTAGTGTGCCAGGGCGAACTTCTGAGTCTCAGATAACATTACGGCTGTGGTTTATGCCCTGATTGATAACATAGTCAATGGAGGCAACCTGTCCCAGAGAAAGGATCCAAAAAGCTTTGCATAGCATTCACGATACAGATAACCTCCTGGCCGACATCTGTGGAGGAAAACCTTTGATGGATGAAAGAAGCTATAAGATCCTGTGCACCCAGATAGCCCTGGCGAATTTCTCGTATATCACTCTTTAGACAATAATAGCACTTCAGTCATTTTATTTGGTCACGAACGCTTAACTGGTTTTTATAACAATATGTTTTGCAGAGAGTGTTTGATAAATATAATGAAATCATTTTATGCCAGATCCCAGAGGACAGGTCAGGGAAATGCTGTTAAAAGACAATATTTCTTTGTTATGCATCACATCAGGACCTGTACTGCGACTGGAGCCTGAGTCAAACTGGAATGTATAAGTGCCTGTCTGGCCAACACATCCCCTAATTCCTTGCTACTCAAAGTGTGGTCCTTGTTAGAAATGCAGAATCTCATGTCCCACCCCAGACTTACGGAAGCAGCATCTGAATGTTAACCAGATCTCCAGGTGTTCTTACGCACATTCAAGTTTGAGAAGCACTCCTCTTGCCATCTTAAACCAAGATGCAACCCCAGGCTGAAGCCAATAAGCAACAGGAGGGAAAGGGATGTGGCCACCAAGTAAGAGTTTCTTTCACATCTCTTCCCCCTGGCCTCCTTTCCACGGGAGTTCAGCATTGACTGGCAGTCTTAGGCTGGAAGTGAAACGGCTCCAGTGAGTCATGGATTATTTGTGAACTAGTAAACACACAGGGGGGTCGTGCAATAAAAGGAATAGAAGGCACTTCCTGAGAGCTTAGGGAAAGAATTAATCACGACTTTGAGAGCCTCTTAACGGTTTACGCTGAAAATCCTTAAATTGACCCGGAGCGGCTGAATAACTGTGGTGTGTAGAGCAGAATGTTAGATACTCTGAAGCTCATCAGCTTCTTGGGTGCACCTTACCTGTACTCTTAACTTTCATCTAACATGATTCAATCCATTCCTAATTATCTTTACTAGTCTCTTAGATAATATCACAACTAAAAATTAGTTATTACATACAAAAGCTAATATGACATGTATAAAGCAAAGAGAAACAAACAAAAAAAAGAAGTAGTAATAAAATATTGTTTGGATTCTGATACACTTGTGAAGTTTCTGGTTATAGAGAATGAGAGATCAGTTACTAAGTGTATTCTTTTTAGAGATTAATTACAACTTTGAGAGACTCTTAATAGATTGAACTGAGCAACTAAGTTTCTGGACTGCCAAAGAGACTTCTCTAGAGTTTAGACAACTTTAAAAGATTAATAACTTATGTTAATAGCATGTGGCCTTTCTGCCTCACCTAAAAACCAAGGTGGAGTGCCATGTGAAGAATGCTAGAGATCAAACTGGCCAGCACTATGCAGCAGTGTGCCTCTGGAAAGCCCTCCAAAAGAGAGAACACTTTGCTGAGGAAAGAATCTTTAACCTGCAAGTGTCAGGTTTCTAGAACAGAAACGATAGGATTTTTCTGTTTTTGGCTAAAAGAATTATTCAACTTGACTTTTCTTATAATAGCAAGAGAGCCCAAAATTTACCAGCTTTCATGTTTCATAGGAAGTAAAAAAATAATAGAACCGAATTATTTTATTTTCAAAGTCCTTGGGTCAATCAAGAACAGCTCTGGGGCCCTCTCACTACTTTGTATTCTATTGGGCCAGCTGGCGGCTGAGCTGGATACAGCACAGTGCTTCTGTAAATAGATAGAAATGTCTAACATGAATGATAGGGCTCAAATCTTTTCAAAGCTATTGTATTAACATACAAAAGATCCTCTAGCCAAACTAGGTCATAGGGCCACAAGCAAAGACCCCCCCCCCCCCCGCCCCCGAAGGAAATGTTTGTTTTGGCTTTTCCTCAAGCATTGTTGTACTTGATGAAATTGAATAACAACATCTAAGATATATCTATATGGCGTTGACACTTTACAAAGCCCTGTCATGTACTATTTTATTTAATACTCAGGGCATCTCTGTGAGAAATGTATTAAGACCCCTGAATTATAGATGAAGAAACTCAATTCCCAGAGCTCTTCCCAACATCTCATGGTACCAAGTGAAAGAGATTGTTTCCTTAATAGAGGGAAGTCAATGCTACACTTAATTAAGAAGGAGATGTGTCAACACTCTCTCCTTAATGCCACCAGAAGAAATTCAAATTTTGCAGAAAAATATAGAGAGGCAAATAATAAATAAAAGATCCAAGTCTTCATACAGTGTCATTTCCTGTAGTAATATCACTGTGAGGAGTTTCATTTCCTCTTCCTAAAATGCAGCTTCTGTCTCTATACTTTCAAGTCCTGGTCACCATTCAGAATCTAATGTAAATCCTTTCTCCTCTTTGAAGCCTACCTTGCATACTACCCAGAAATGAATATTTTTTTTACCTCAAACTTAGACAGCAGGAATCTTAACTAGACATGGATCATATCACACCTTGAGTGACCATTGGTCCTGTTCATGGCACGCCTGCCTATTTTGAGTGTAGTCTCTGAAGTGCAGGAGCCGCATCTCGAGAATGGAACAAAAATGTATGCCTTGAATGGAAATCATGGGCTCTGAAGTCAGCCATATGTAGGCTCAAATCTCAGTGCCTCCCCTTCGTAGCCATGGAATCTCCCTTGCAGCTCTCTGACACTGCTTAATATTATGTCCGTAATTCTCATTAAAGCACCTCAGGTTATCAGCATGATAATATGTAAGTGCCAAATAGTTTTAATTCAAGGCATGAGCAGCTAACCTGCTGTCAAGAAAGTGCAGTCCAAGGGTGGTCAGTTCCCATTCTAAGCCAAAGGCCCACACTCCAGAAGTGGCTACTACATTTGCTTCTCCTCTCAATGTCTATATCTGTGACAAACCTTTTGCTAGTTTACATACTAATCTTGTATCATTAGCCACCAAAAGAACCTAACTGTTAAGCATACACGTATAGGCTTAGGTGAGTTTGCCACATTTTCTTATCTATATACAGAGATAAGAACATTTGCCTTTCAGAGGGATTATGTGGATGCAAATTGAGATAATAAGTTTAAACAATTAACAGCTCATTCAATCTGCAGAATTCATTCACTCTCTGCTAGATGACATGTTATACTTTCAGATCTGTCCCCCAGTTTCCAATATCTCTCCTACTCTCAGCTGATAAATTTGCTTCCTTGTCCACTAAGAAAGTGGAAGCAGCACAAACCAACTTCTGTTCACACAACCACTGCATCTACCACCTCATGCATCTGAATACCTGGAATCTGGTTTCCAGTGTTACTTGGTGATGAGTCCATGCTCCCAACTAATGCCAGCCCCTCCACAGATTCTCCAGATCCCATCACCCCTTATCTACACAAATGCATCACTGAAACCACTGCCCGCCCTCTCTCCTTGATCATCAGTCTTTTTCTTCACTACCAGATCGTGATTGTCGACACAAAAATATGCCAGAATTTCCCATGCTATACCTTTGACTCCAGTGAATAATAAGAAAAACCTTCACTGGATCCCATATCCAACTTCAGCTACAGCTCCATTTTCCTGCTCTCATTTACAACAAAAATACTAAAAAGAATTATCTGCACTGCTTGTCTCTAACACCTTACCTCCTCATCTTGAGGCCATTCAATTTGGCTTTCATTACTAGCACTCTGCCAAACGGTTCTCCTCGAGGTCTTCTATGATGCCCTCAGTGCTAAATAATTAATTCTCAAGTAAAACTTGTATATATTTAAAGTGTACAAGGTGAGGTTTTGATATATATGCATGTGTATATATATATATATATATACACACACACACACTTTATTAAATGATTACCATGATCAAGCTAATTAATGTATTTATTGCTTCACATGGTTACCTTTTTTTTTTAAAGATCTACTCTCTTAGCACATTTCTAATATATAATTCAACATTAATAACTAGAGCCACCATGATGTACATTAGATCTTCGCAAGTCATTCATCTTGTGTAGCTAAAACTTTGTGCCCTTTGATCAACAGTTCTCCATTTCTCCATCACCCAACCCTCAACCCCCCACCCCTGGATCTCCCAGTAACTATTCTACTCTCTCCTTCTAAGGACTCAGTTTCACTTGCTTTTTTGAGATGCTTTATTCATTTTGCTTCAGGGTCACCACACATTTAAGACTGTCCTTCTACCTCACTGGCCACTCCTTCTCCAGACCCTTGAGCGATTCTTCCTCATACCTCTGACCTCCACCTGTTAGAGTGGCCCAGGTTCAGGCCTCACATTCTCTCCTATCTTTACTCTTTCCCTAGGTGATCTCATCCTATCTCCTTTCTTCAAACAGACATTGATGTGCTGATAAGCCTCCCTAATTTATATCTCCAGCCAAAACTTCCTTCTTGAATCCAGGCACATTTCTTCCATCTGCCTTGACATCTCTCAGATGTCTAGTCAGTATCTCAAGCTTAACATGCATAAAAGTCAAACTCCTCATTATCCTCTAATCATTACATCAGTATGTAGCAACTCCATCCTCCCAGTTGCACAAACCTAAAGACCTTGGAGTTATCCTTGAGATTTCTCTTTCTCTCATATGTGATATGTAATCCATCAGCAAGTCCTACTGGCTTTTCCTTCAGAATCCTGTTTCTCTTGATCTTGATCACTATGTCCTCTTATCCTCGACTCGAGCCTCTGTTATTGTAAAGCCTTCTGACTGGTTTCTCTGCTTTCTCCCTGGCCTATACAGAATCATTTATCTACACAAGAGGCAAAGCAATCCCATTAAAAACTAAATTTGACCTTGTCATGGCTCCATTCAGAAGCCAAAATCCTGTCAGTGACCCATGATGCCCTATAATCTGACCCTACTATTGCTTCACCCAGTTTGTCTGACCTTGTCTCCCTTCCTTCACCTCTCTCCAATTTCACTGGCCCTCTTGCTGTTATGACAAGCCAAGTACACTCTTCCTGCAGTATTAGCTCTTTCCTCTGCCTGAAAATGTCTTCTCTGAGATTTCTCCATGGTCTTCTTTCTCAATTTGTCAATGACACCCATTTTACACATAACCAGGGAAGACTTCGATAATTCTCATACATTAAAACACTGCTCTTTTGCATCCATCTTCCCCTCTTTCTCCAAATGTGCCTATGTCATTATCTGACATAGGAGGTTCTTACTCACTTATGATTTCTGTTTTTCCTCATTAGAATGTGAGCCTTATGCAGTTTTCCTTCCGTATATGCCCTGAGGTTAGAAGTATCCCTGGTACACAACAGGTGCTCCATTAAGTGTTTATCAATTGAATAAATAGCAACTACTCCATAACTCTCATTGTTGCCATCATCATCATCACCACTGTCTCTCAAAGCCATACCCAGGATCTTTCCCAGGCAAAGTCTGGGGCTATTCATTGCTGATGGCAAACAAGTCATGAATGCATGGTGATAAACACAAATCTCTGCTTCCTTCTAAGTGTCCATAGATTTATAACTACATGATTTACACAAAAGTCAGCCCAGTAAGTTTTTTTTTAGCAATGAAAGACCTCCTTCTACACATTTAACAGTCATTGAGAATAATAATGATTATGATAATTTTTAAGGCAAATAAAGTACAGTATTACACACTGAACAGCACAGAGGGGAAAATGGCTTTCTTGTCCTTTAGATAATCTACAATAGTTACTGTGGCTTAAAACTGGTAAAACTAAAATTTCTAGTCTTAAAATATCATTGCCTAATGTGATGGCATCTTTTTTATATTATTCTTCACAAAAGAAAATATAGAGCATATAAAAAATAGTTAATATCCTCTCTGTTCTAGATCCTATTTGACTGTTTTCTGCCATACAAGCCCAATATGAGAGATAATGCAAACTTTTCACCGTCAATCAACAATTATTTTATTCAGAATTTATTGGGCTATAACCCTTTTCTAGCAATAGTATGTCTTCCTCCACATTTGCTGTATTTTCATAAAGTCCTATTAGTAAATTCTTCATGATCCTAAATAAGCATAACGATTAAGCACATAATAATTGTAAATCGAAAATCTACATATCATATTAGCTCAATTACTCATTTTGTGAATAATTCAAATCCCCAAAGAAACTCGTATTTCATTGCTATGTTATTTATTCTGCAAGTGTAAATACAGCAATACTTTATTCATGTGGGCTTCATCAATTTGAAATATGAAGAAATTCAGACAAGGTAAAAGGTAAAGGTTATCTTTGATTAGGATGTCCTTTTTAATAGGTTGAATAATTTTGCAACCAAATATAAAGGAGAAAAAAAACTGGAGAATAGATTATTCAGCAGAACTCATGGAAATATTAAGAATAAGATTTTTGTTTGTTTTGTTTTTAAGGTAAAAGTACTTAAATATTCATTCAGTTACTTTAGTATTATTTAGTAAAGTATCCCACCTAATAGCAGGATTGTTTCAACTCTGACTCAATGGTTTCCTCAACTCTTTGATTTTATTATTTCAGTCTGTAAGCACTTCCATTCGGTATTAACCCTATAGCATACACTGAGTTATAATTATTATATTAATTGTAGTAGTACAGCCATGCATCACTTAGTGATGAGGATACATTCTTCAAAAGGTGTTCTTGGATGATTCCAGTGTTATGTGAACATTACAGAGTGCAATTACATAAATCTGGATGGCAAAGACTACTACACACCTAAGCTAGACGGTATAGCCTACTGTTCCTAGGTTACAAACCTGTATAGCATGTTACTGTACTACATACAGCAGACACATGACATGATGATAAATATTTGTGTATCTAGACATAGAAAAGGTACAGTAAAACTATAATGTGACAGATTTAAAAAGTAGTATAGCCATGTAGTGCATTTACCATGAATGGAGCCTACAGGACTAGAAGTTTCACTAGTGAGTAGTGAGTGAATGTGAAGGCCAAGGATGTTACTGCACACTACTGTAGACTTTATACACACTGTCCCACAAACTTGCTTCCTTCCAACAAGGTCAGAAGTGGAACACAGGAGCTATCAGTGTTGCTCCATGAACAGGAATGTGAGCTGAACTGATGGGAAATATTGAGGAGAAACTGGCTGGGTTAGGCATAGGTCACCATAACAGTGACCATCAAGAGGGAGTGAGAGATAGCCTGAGGGTCAACAGGAATAAAATATCAAAATGGAGATATGAAGGTACATAGTGGTTTGTCATGGCAGTGTGGTTTTGGCTATTGCATGTTGGAGCTGTGGTCAGATTAATGAACTTTGTGGTATTTATTTAAAAAGAGGGTGTTTAACATGAAGAATGTAGCACTGACTACTCAATATTTTGACTTTGGAAATTTTTTTGTTCCTTTGACCCTATCTGGCACAAAGGGCTCTCTCTGGCATTAAATCGATGGGAGAAATAAAATTTATATATACTTTTTGTCATTAAAACCTGAATATATTTTCAATGTACAGGAACAGGCTGGCTCCACACTACCACAGAAAGCTTTTACTACCTGGCAGTGGAACTTAGTACTTGTTAAGGTAGCTCCTGTGAACCTATGTCCTTATGCAAGGTCTTAGGTCCTCAACCAAGAATGTGCAGCAGTGGTCTTCTCTAAAGACCATCATGCTAGATCTGGGAAGGCAGTAGCACCCCCTGAATATGTAGCACTGAGGAAACAGGCTCCTCTGTACCGAAACAGGTCAGTGGCTGACTGACTGCGATGTATTCTAGCACTCAAAATTGAGGTGCTGTGAGTGAGAGAGAATCTATTGTCAAGTCCCACAGATATTGCTCTCATCAGAGAGAAAAAAAAATCCTCCTGAACCTCATATCTCTCCATGTCTTGTAGAAAATTCAGCTCCATTATCATCTTATGTCCTATATGAGGTCTGTTCTTGACCGAAACGTCATTATATGGTGCATGACTAGAGTTTAAAAGTAATAAACTGATTACCATTAAAATAAATCCTATAATTCAACATGCTTGCTATTTTAGACTTGCCATTTCTCATCTAATCTGTTAGTAAAGTTTTAGTACATAAGAATGCACAGGAGACATTTTAAAGATCACTAACATTTTTTGAATGAGACAATTTAAGTGTAATTTACCTTTGATAAAATTTTGTTTTCAGCTTTTAGTAAGCATATTTTAGTGAATTTGCTTTATTATCTTTGTGACATCAAATTGTTCGCTCAGTTAATTCTCTTAGTGCAAAATTAATTATATGCTCTACTTACTGAAAATATCAGTATAGAAATACTCTGTTCTATATAGTCCATATTCTATATTCTATTCTATTTTAAATATTACACATTTAACTGCAAGAACCATTAGCATTATATGTGATATCAATAGTTAGTGTGAATTCAACAAAGACAGATATTCAAAACTGATAACTCACCTGGAAGACATTGCTTTCACCTGTGTTAAAAAAAAATTGCAAAATATTTTTCCTTATTGACGCTGAATATTTATAAATTGTTTGTTGTTTTCATTACTTGAAATGCCTCAAGGGGCCATCATATCCACAGATCAAATATTTTAGGCACAAATCAAATGAATTAAAACTATCTCAGCAGACACAATGTTGGTAAGCCGGAAAAAAAAATTATATTCTGTACCTGATGGTCAACAAACTAGCAGTTTGTTTTACCAGAAGGGAAGGGAATTTCGGTGACAGGGGTCATCTGAAAACTTCTGTGTCTGCTTTCTTGAGATTCAAAAATGGCCTTGTATGTTCTTTCAGAGCCTCAAGGCTTGAAAGTCATCCAAAAGCTAGGAACCAATCTAAAGTAGATTGGCTTTTACCCAAATTTAATGAAACTTCCTTAGAGGAAACTGATTTCCCTCATTATCCTTTATGTAGATAATATGTGGAATTAATTCTCCTTCACTAAGTTATCATTACATTGAGCAGACAAACACAGATATAATGTTATTAAAAGTAATGGAACGAGTTCATCCACTGTTAACTTTAATGGTTTATATCCTCTCAAGTGTCCCAGAGAAATGTCTCTGTCTCATTGTTTTAGCAGATAAAAGGTCAGAGCTAAGGTCACAAAATTTCATGCTCACTAGAGAAGGATGTGCTCTCTTTCAGGCCTTACTCTCTTGGAGCTTTGAATGAAACTAGGGGGAGCAGACATAACTGTTTTAAAGATTTCTTTCCAACTACAGATGGTAACAGATACAGGTATATATGTACTTCACATGTTTATTTTGCTCAGTAATTGCAAAATACGATTTTATTTTTATAATAAAATTATAAAGAGAGCACATGAGATATTTAACTTTAACATTTCTTTCTGGGTATTAGAAGTAGTATTTATTTTTTAATATTCAATAATCATACTTACAAATTAATATTCAGAGTGAATAAAAATTGAGCAAGTAACACCTTATATTTTAATCATCAATCTTGTTGTTCATTTTTCCAAAGTAAAACCTAATCAACCTTAGTAAAAAGCTTTTACTAAGCATCTCTCAACTATATAAAAAAAGTTACAGAACTATAAGTGCAATATAAAGGATATACACACACATACTTACATATATTCATATATACACACTTGCATATATATATAATAAAATATATATTAAATGCATATATGTAAAATATGTAACAGACCATCACAGAGGTATGTGCTTACCCCTAGTTTATTTTTGTTCATTCAACAAGCATTTGTTGAACCCCTACTATGCATTAGACACTATTAGTATTGAGAATACAAAGAAAAGCAGTATAGGTTTTGTGCTCTTAAGAAGTTAATGATTGAAGAGAGAATAAGGCAGACAAATAAATATTAATAGCTATAATTACATGAGAAGAGTTCAACACAAAAAGAAGTTGTTCTCATAAAAAAAAGAAGAAAAATGACTGAACAAAGTACAATAACAAGGACAAAATTTATCTTCCAATTTAAAAGAACTAAAATATTAGACAAAATATGTAAAACCACAGTTGTCAACACATTGAAAATGAATGAAAATGACCTTCAAGAAACATAAAACAAATCAAGAGAGCTCTATGTTCGTCTCAGCTTATTACCTATAGAAAGTCTCCACCTTATGACACATAGAGAGGAAATCCAGGCAAAGCCCAGTGAACATCTTAAATTGCAGAGACAGAGATAGGAGTCCAGAGAAACCAAGATATCTAGTGTTTGTAGGGCACAACACTGAAGAGGAGAGAAATACACAAAAAAAGAATTCCAAAGGTCAGCAGATGGTTACTACTGAGTATTCAGTTAAGTAGCAAGCAGTGCATTCATGGGAGAAAACTACCTGAGGTGGGAAAAGAATCACCCAGAAGGATTAAAGGTAATAATACCCAAAGACCATACAAGGCCAGGAATGATGCCTGTCCCTAATAAAAAAAATGAAAAATCAAATAATTCATAAGTATGATTTGAAGAATTGAAAAGAATAGTGCCTCAAAAGTCGAGATAAGTAAACTCTGTTCTAGTCCCACATATCAAACCTTAAAAGAAGACCTTAAAGGATTGAACTATTACCCAGTACTTTAACCATCTTTTGGTACAAAGTTCAAGAACGTTTTTTATAAATACAACAATATTCAGCAAACACAATGCCTGGAATTCATAAAAAATTATCAAGTATGCAAAGAAATAAGAAGAAAAATACAATCTATAATGAAAAGAAAAAAGGTCAACCAATGAAAACTAACCCAGATAAGATACAGTTGACATTAAAAAAGTTTTAACTGGATTTCATGTATTCAAGAGGCTAGAGAAAAATTAAACATTTAAATCAAAGATATAAAAAAGTCCCAATTTGAATTTCTAAAAGTGAGAATTACAATATCTGCTTTGTAAAATATACAGTCTAGAAATATGACAGATGACATTTCAGAAAAAAAAGATAGCAAACCTGAAGACATAGTAATAGAAACTATCCAAAATAAAATGCACAGAGTGAAAAGACTGAAACAAATGTAAATGATCAGTAAAATATAAGACAAAAAATAACCAGTAAAATATGAGACAATTTTAAGTGACCAAGTATATGAACAATTGGAATTCCTGAAAGGGAAGGGACAGAATAAAATATTCAAAAAATAAGAGCTGAAATTTTCTAAATTTTATGAAAATTATAAACACATATATCAAAGAAGCATAACAAAGTCTAAGCATAAAATATACATAAAGAACATTATACCATGGAACATACTTAAAACCAGTGATAAGAAAATGTTAGAAGCTACAAGAGGAAAAAATTACAGAAGCACAAATACATGGATGACAGCAGATTTGTAGGAGGCAAAAGAGGACAGTAGTGTAATGTGTTCAAAGTATTAAAAGAAAAAAACAACCTAGAATTCTTTATCCTACAAAAGTATTTTTTTAAATGAAGGTAAATTAAAGATATTTTTTAAAAAATTAAGAGTAGTTTTAGGTTCTCAGTAAAATTTGGAGAAAGGTACAATGATTTCCCATATACTCCCTGACCCTATATATGCATAGATTTCCCTGTTATCAACATCCCCCACAAAGGTGATAATTCATTACAGTTGATGAACCTGTACTGACACATCATAATCACTCAAAGTCTATGTTTTACATTACCATTCATTCTTGGTGTTGTACATTCTATAGATTTGAACAAATAAATAACAACATGTATTCATTATTATGGTATTATACCAAGTATTTTCCCTGCCCTAAAAATCCTCTGTGTTCTACTGATCCATCCCTCCCCCAAGTCTCTGGCAACCAGCAATTCTTTACTGTTAAGGACTCTTCCAGACATGCAAAAGTTGAAACTAGATCCAGCAAAACTAGAAACCTGGATCTTCACAAAGGAATAAAGAGCAATTAATATAATAACTATATGGACAAATATAAAGACTTTTATTCTTATTATTTAAATATCTTTTAAAAAATGATTGAATGAACAAAGCCAATGTAACAATAATATGTTATAGAATTTATTATATATATAAAATATATGACATTAATAGCATAAGATGTATTCTATAAACCCTAAAGGAAGCACTTCAATGTCAAAACAAAGAGTTATAGTTAATAAGCCAACAAAGGAGAAAAATGCAATCACAAAAAAAAAAATACTCAATCCAGAAGAAGAGGAAGAAAAGAACAAAAAATAGAGGAGACAAATAAAAAATGAATAGCAAGATGGAATATTTACACCAAACAATATCAATATCATTAAATATAAATCGTCTATACACTTCAATTGAAAAGCAAAGACTATAAAATTGGATAAAAGAGCAAGACAACTATATGCTAGCTAACAAGAAACTCATGTTAATTATAGATAGGTTAAAAGTAAAATGATGGAGGTGAGGAGGAGAGAAATACAACATAATAACACTAATCAAAGAAAAGCAGTAATGGTTGTTTAATATCAGACAACACAGGACAAAGAAGGAGACAAAAACAAAAAGAGTCATATTATAATGTTAAAAAATTCATCAAGAAAGCATACCCATCCTTAACATTTATGCACCTAATAAAGGAACATCAAAATACAAAAAGCAAAATTCAAATTGCAAGGAAAAGCAGACAAATTCACAGTTATAGTCAACAATTTCTATATACCTAACTCAACAATAGAAAAAACAAAAAGAAAGAAAATCTGTAAAGGTATAGAATACTTGAATAAAATTGCCAATCAATTTAATAAAATTGAAAGTTTCAGAATGCATCACCCCCCCCCAAAAAAAATAACAACAATAACAACAACATTGTTTTTAACTGAACATGTACCATCTTGGGATACGCAACAAATCTTAGTAATTTAAAAAGATTCAAATAATTGTTGCGAAATCTATTATTTGACAACAATGTAATTAAATTAGAAATCAATAATATAAAGATATTTGGAAAATCTCCTATATTTAGAGACCATATAACATACCTCTTGGTAGCAAAGAGAAATCAAAAGGGAAAGTATTTTATATTGAATAAAAATGAAAACACAACTTATCAAAATTTGTGCTAAAACAATGCCAAAGAGGAAATTTATAGAACTAAACTCTACTTTCAGCTTCTATCTTAAGAAACTAGAAAAAAAATAAGAGAAATTAAACTCAAAGTAAGCAGAAAAAAAAAGAAAGATAAGAGCAGAATGCAATGGAATGGAAAACAGAAAAACAACAGAAAAAATCAATATAACAAAAGCTTGTCTTTGAAAAGATCAATGAAATTGATAAATCTCTAGCCATTCTAATAAGAAAAAAAGACACTATTTACCAATATCAAGAATGGGTGGTAAAATCAAAACTGATTTTATAATTATTAAAAATGTAATAATGAATGTTATAAACAACTTTATGTCAATAAATTTGACTTATTAGATGAAACAAATATACTTCTTGAAAAATCAATTACCAAAGCTCACTCAAAAAGAAACAAATATGGTAAATAAGTTCAATACCTGTTAAATAAATTGAATTTTTCACTAAGAAAAATTATTCTCACAAAGAAAACTCCAAGTACACATGGCATCACTGGTGAATTATGTAAAACATTAATGAAAAAAATAATACCAATTCTATACAAAAAAAATTGAAGAGGAAGGAATATTCCAACTCACTCTATCTGGTCAATATTACTCAGATACTTAAACCAAAGATATTAGAAGAAAAAAAAATTACATACTTCTATATATAATTTAAAAATTTCTTTATAAAATTTAAGTAACTTAAATCCAAGAATATATAATATATATTATATATACATATATACATGCATGTGTGTGTGTGTGTGTGTGTGATGACCAAGTGGGGTTTATCACAGTAATGCAACATTAGTTTCTCATTTGAAAATTATTCAAAGTGATTCATTGTGCTGACTGACAAACTAAAGAGGAAAAACATTATAATCATCTCTATAGACCAGAAAAAGGTTTTTTACAAGATCCAAAATCCAATATCTACTTCTAACTTTAAACAAAAATAAACTCTCTCATCAAATTGGAAATAGAAAGGAATTTCCTCAGCCTGATAAAGTATTTATGAAAACCGTACAGCTACTAGCATACTTAATTGTGAAAGACTTGATGCTTTCCCTCTAAGATCAGGAACAAGACAATAACATCTTTTATTACCATTTTTATTCAACATGGTACTGGAGATCATATCCAGTACAATAGACAAGGGAGAAAAAAAGTCTTCCACATTGGAAAAAAAATAATAATAAAACTGCTTTTATTCACAGATGACATGACATTTACCTGGAAAATTCTATGAAATCTACAAATAAGCTACAGAACTAAAAAGTGAGTTTAACAAATTGCAGGATACAAGAACAACATATAAAAAATCAACTGTCTTTCTATATACTACTAACAAGAAATGGGAGAGGATATTAAAAATGCAATCACATTTACAATAGTAAAAAAAAATTAAAACATCGAGAGATAAACTTGACAGATGATATACAACTTCTGTACACTGAGATCTATAAAACTTTGCTGAGATAAATTTAAAAAGACTTAAGTAAATGAAATGACACACCATATCCATTACTTAAAAAATTACCTAAAGCTCATACTAAGATGCAAAGGACCTAGAATAATCAAACCAATCAGAAAAAAAGGAACATAGTTGGAGTACTACACTACCTGACTTTAAGACATTACGAAGTGTAGTAATCAAGATAGTGCAGTACTGGCATTAAGATAGACAAAGAGGTCAATGAAACAGAACGCAGAGTGCAGAAATAGATCCACACATACATCATCTATTGATTTTCATTAAAGAGGCAAAGACAATTCAGTAGAGAAAGAATAAACTATTCAATAAATGATACTGGAACAATCAGATATCTATATGCAAAAGATAAACTTTGATCTATATTTTATGTTACAGACATTAATTTAAAATTTAAAACAATAAAACTTCTAGGAGAAAGCACAAAAGAAAATCTTCTGACCTTGAGTTAGATGAAGATTTTTTAGATAAAATACAAAAAAGACTATCCATTAAAAAAGGGAGGGAGGTATAAATTGGACTTTATTAAAATGAAAAACTTGCTCTTCAAAAGAAAAAAATCACTGTTGAGGGAATGAAAAGACAAGCAGTAGCATACTGGGAGATAATATTTGCAAATGCTATATTTAACAAAAGACTTGTATCCAGAATGTATAAACTCTCAAAACTCAATAACAATAGCCAATTATGAAAAAATTTAGCAAAATTTTGAAAAACATTTCACCAAAGAAGATATATGGGTATCAAATACATGAAAAGTGTTGGCAAGAAGTAAAGCAACTGAAACTCTCATATGCTGCAGGTGTGAATGTAAAATCTTTATGACCACTTTGGAAAATAATTTGGTAGTTTCTTGAAGAGTTATATACATACACTTGTCACACAATCCAGACATTTCACTTCTAGTTTTTTGCTAAGAAGAGTAAAATCAAATTTCTTTATAAAGATTTATACATGACTGTTTATAGCTGCTTTATTTGTAATTGCCAAAAATTGAATGCCTATTAGCAGGTAAATGTATAAAAAAAAAATGTGATATACCCATAAAATAGAATACTATTCAGCAAGAAAAGGTAATTTACTATTAATATACACAATATGAACCTATATCAGAATAATTAAGCTGAATAAAATAGCCAGACTCCCTCCCCCCAAAAAAGAGTACATACTGTATATGTAAAAATTTATATAAAATTCCAGAAAATGCCAAGTAACCTATAGTAACAGAAAGCAGATCAGTGATTGCTCAGGTACGGAGATGGGACAGGGAAAGGGCAGAGTGGGGTGAAGAAACTTTTGGTGATGTTGAATATGTTCATTATCTAATTGTAATTGTTTCATAAATTTATAAATGTCCAAACTTAGAAAATTGTACACTTTAAGCATGTGTAGTTTATGGTATTATAAATAATTGTATTGCATATCAATTACTCTTCAAAAGAGTTGTTAAAAAGAGATAGAAGGGCTTTATAAGTTCAAAATTTAGGGTAAAATGTAGATCAGAAAAGAACCCCAAGTTGAGGCAAGGAGAAGTCAGTTTTTGACCTTCATCAGGTTACCAAAAGAAAAGAGATATTCAAGAAGGAAGTGATTTTCAAAATATGTAAGGAATCAGATAGGTCATCCAGAATGCAACGGAGAGAGTCAAACTATTCGACCTTTTTCAGGCATTAGTGATATTCTAGAACCCAGTTTGGTCAGAATGGTATGAAAACATGTTAAAGTTGGCTTAAGAAATAAATGGAGGTTATAAAACAGATATGGTCAGAACACTTTGATGAGTGATGTCAGGAATGGGATTAGGGAATAAGGAGTTCAGGACCTCATGGGGAATAGCACCTCAGGAAAGGTCTTCTGGGATGTGGATAATAGAGTGAGTTGGAGGGCTGAGCAGACGGAACCTGTGGAGAGACAAACTGGAAGGCTTAAGAAAAGAAGAAAAAAACAAATGAAGCAAAGTTCTAAGTTGACAGGTTGATATGAAATTAAAAATAAAAGTGGATCAGAACATTTCAGAAAAGGGGAAGCCCTTGTCTTCCATTGAAAAGGGAAAGAAGAGATAAGAAAAGAAATATGGATAGAAATCTTAGCTAAATGTATAGAAGGAAAAGAAAAATTTGTAAAGAGGGGTGATCATATAATGATAGTTTATATCTTCTCAGTTGAAAAGAAGGTCAAAGTAATTAGCTAGGAGCTTTAGAATAGGGTTAAAAACTTAGACTAGTCACTATAAGATCAACCAGAAATAAGTAAAAAGTTGGCAGGTAATACTGAAGGCTCAACCAAGTTTAAAAATAACAAATTACTATACAGCCAATAAACCAAAAGACATTATTTTCTTTATTCAGGATAAAAAAAAAAAAAAAAAAAAGGATAGTTTGACCAAGAGCTGGAGGTTAGCCAGGAAGTGCAGCCAAATGTCAGGAGGCAACAGAATTGTGGTTGCTTTTTTACAGTATATTTGAAATGATTTCCTCAGTTCTGACACATTCATTCATTCATTGAAAAGAACATTTACTTAGAATCTGGTAGACTTGAGTTGTGGAGCATGCCAGAATAATTATCTTCAATGAAGGTTAACAGTATATAATCAGTAGGAGAATAAATATATTTATTGATTCCTCTTTTTTGGTATGGACATTAGCCTGCAATTGGATCACAGAATCAAGAACCAGAAGTGATCTTAAGGGTTATAAAGTTCAATACTATGATTTTATTGATGAGAAAACAGACATAGAAAGGTCCAGGGATTTTTCCAAAGGTAGTAAGAGATAGAACAAAATTCTTTGGTTCCCAGTATGGATTTTAGCCAGTCACCGAATTTCTTTTTCAAACTTTCTATCGAGGTTAAAGGCAACATATTGTACATTATTCCTAGAAATACTAAAACATATGCATTATTTGGGGGAAAATTGATATAGTGGGAAAAGCACTGGATTCGGAATCAGAGATGCTGGTTTTGGATTTTATTTCTATTATTAACTAAAAATGTAGACTGAGCAATTTTCTTGACTCACTGCTATTCTATATGTACCTTCTTAAAATTCACCTAATTGGCAAAACAACTCTTTTCATGTTTCATACAGCTTAAACTCTGCCGTCTTGCCATTTGAACATGCTCCTCCCAGCTCTCTGCTGCTGTTCAGTTATTATTTTCTCTATGGACTCTCTTTTTGAGTTTCTTTGGAGGATTCTTCTAGCCATCCCCTCAACACCAGTGTCTCCAAAGAATCTGTCCTCAACTCTCTCATTTTGTATGATCTACCCAGTCAATCTCATCTACCACATCGCTTAAAATACTTTGTCTATAACTTTACCCTCGATATCTCCCTTGGACTCAGACTCATATATCCAACTCCCTACTAAATATCTCCCTATGAATATCTTTCAGCCACTTGAATCTGAAAAACAATATGGCCTGAAACAAATTAACATTTCTCTTGACCCCCTCCCCACTTGTCTTAGTCTATTTGGGCTGTTATAATGAAAATAACATAGCTGGGTGACTTAAACACTAAACATTTCTCACAGTTCTGGAAGCTGGGAATTCCAAGACCAATCCTCTAGCAGATTCAGCGTCTGGTTAGGGCCCACTTCCTGGTTCACAGATGGTCAAATTCCAGCAGAGTTCTCACATGGCAAATGGGGAGAGGAAGCTCTCTGGGTCTCTTTTTATAAGGGCACTAATCCCACTCATGAAGGCTCCACCCTCGTGATTTAATCACTTCCAAAGGTCCCACCTCCAAATACCATTACATTGAGGATCCTGTTTTAACATATGAATTTGCAGGGGACACAAATATTCTGTCTATAGCATCTCTCCAACTTCCAGTTTCTTCTCCTCTATTTAGTTACCTAAACCAGGATTGGCCTAGATGCCTCCATTTCTCTCACCCTTATGTGTTTAAGCAATGATTTCACCTTTCATTTTCTATCTGTTAAAAAATGTTTTTGCATTCTCCTTTCTTTCTCTTATTCTCACTGCTACTCATATTATACTAACTTTTTCTAGTGCCTCATGTAAGTAATACTTTCATCTGTCTTATTCTCTCCATTCATTCTCTACTCAGCTTCCAGAGTGATCTTTTTAAAATGCAAGTCCAATCTTAATATACTCCTGTTTAAAACTCTTTCACTCCTCTGTAGCTAGCTGAGTATAAGTTACAGTAATCCTGGTGTAATATTAATAATACCTCCTTTCATAATATATGTATTATATGTACACTATATATTACATATATAGTATATAATCACTCTAACCTGACCCTAAAAAATGAAGTCCAACCCCATTATCATAATATGCAAAAAGCTTTTCATGACCTGAACCTCCTTACTCCTTTAGCCTCACCTCTAATCACCTTCCCTCTGTTCCAGTCATGTTGAATTAATTGCTCCTTCTTCATGCGTTCATCTCTTTTGTGTTTTTGTAGAGAAAGCCATCCCCATCAGAGTCACTGTATAATCCCCATTAGTCCTTTAACATTCAAATTAAAGATTTGCTGTGATACCTCGCCTGAGCTCCATGACATCTCTGGGAAGAATAGACCACTTCCTCCTTTGTGCATTTACTCCTTTTGTAAAAGCCACTTAATGTCTTTCTTTCTTTTAACTGTATCAGTCTTTATGAAATTATTTTTTCTTAGAGGTCAGGAGCTATGTCTTATTTACCTTTAGTTTCTCAACACATTGCATAGTGCCTGGCACATAGAACATAATAAATGTTAAAAGAACAGATGATTGGATTAATGAACATGTCAGAAAGTTCTAGTGGATGAGAGAATGGAAATGAGCAGAATTTTAAGGTCAAGGCAGTGAGTCAACATGGTAATCTATGTAGCCTTATTTCACCCCCTGTGAATGAGCTTTAATCTCCCAATTCAAATTCCATTATATATAGAAGTCTTTGGCTTTGAAGTATTACCACCAGTAAAGCCGCCCTCTGGCACTACCCGATCGCACATTAGGAGAGCAGAGAACCAGCTGCCTGTAGGATTATTTTTAAATTCAATTTTCAATTAAAACTGTAGAGAATTGCCATTTAAATAACATTTGCTTTGTCAGAAGCCTACAACCTAGAATGAATCAATCTCAAAAATAAATAAATATCACCAATCATTTGCATTAAGAAGGTTTACTCCCACACATGAAAAGCTGTTTATTCCTCTAGAAGAAGTTCATGTTTTTCTTTCTCAATAGTTTACCTCACTATTTCAAAGTCCTACAGGCCTTATTCCAGGAGGATCTTTTACTCCTTTAATATACATCAGAGAATCTTCAGAACTGAACTAGTCTTTAGAAATACCTAGACCTAACGGTTCATTTTTGCAGATGAAGAAATGAAAATCTAAAGACTGTAAGTACCCAAGGTCATACTCCTTGTGAGGCTAAGCCCTTAACCTCTCACATAGTCCTCTTCGTTCCCACCCCCGTTATATTTAGAGTCAAATAACACCAATTCAAATGAAACAGTAAGAATACCAAACTCCAAACACTACCTAATTCTGCAATTGTTGGAAATCTTGCATCACCAGAAATGTTCCACTCGTCATTTTTCAAGAGGTTAGTTTGAAAAAAAAAGTCATATCTTTTATCATGTGTATTTCTAACATGCATCCTTATCCCACTCATCCATGTAGTTCCTAAAAAGAGGGGCACTTTCTGCTTGATTCTCATTTATGAACTGAGTTGACAATAGAGAAATGACTCAAAAGACCTTATAGTTCTCTGCTCAATAAGGCACTGTGCTTTCTATGGCTTAATCACCACTCTTTTAACTTCTCCACTCTGGAGTTACCTTCCTTTTCCTTCTTTAAGGTGATAATTATAGTAACGACCTCACCATCAGGTATTTCTTGGGAATTAACAATCAACTGAGGTTAATGGCCCACAGAATGACCATGGTTCATCAACTCCACCCAGTCTGTCATTAATCCCCAGAGAATGTCCTGCTTCTCAATTGTTATTACTTAATTTAGGCACTTTTCATTCCCATCAACCCTTACAATACAGCTGCATCCACCAAGAAGTTTTATGTGATTTTACTTGTCTATATATTAATGATTCAGCAAGAGTGGTTTCCCTAACTGGTGATCAAATAAAACTAGAATGTACCTTATTTAAAAATACTTTAAAAGCCACTAAACATTTCTAGACATGTTAATATTTTATACATTTTGTACATGACTTTTAAATCAACAAATAGGTAGGATGCCCTGTCCTCAAGAATATAACCCCCAACTCTCCCTGCAATTCTTCCTTGGCCTTCTCCTATCTTCAACTCACAAAATAAATCTAAGTGTTTTATTTATTTTTACAAGTTGCCCTTCTTGGTTCAAAGTAGTTTTAAACTCTAAATAGTGTCATAGTTGCCTATGATACTAAATGTCACATATCCCTTACAAGCACTTTCCAGACATTACACAGCCCACAGCACTGCTACCTCTTTTGCTGTACCTGCAATGCTTCATTTCATTCAGAGATGCATAAAGCTTCACTGGCCCTCTTTTTTGGCTCATTTCTTTCTTTAGTTTGATGAATGGAACTACATCAGTCTTAAGGGAAGTGGAAGTGTAAGGCATAGAGAAAGAGATCTAGGGGCAGCGTGTAACAATCCAGAGCTCTTTTAGCACCAAAGTCAAGTTCGAAAAGACAATGAGATCTATATTGTGAGAAAAATATATATTGTCAACAATATATAATGAAAATGGGGGAAAGAGATATCTATATTGTCATGTTTTTATATGAATACGAAGTATAAAAAGGAAAAGATGAAAGGAATCAATGATTTTTGTTAATTCCATAATAATTCTTTTAGTATAAGTAGAAAGCAATAATAAATACTAAGGATTCAAAAACATGTATAATAGGATTAATATAGTGATCAAGAACACCCAGGAGATATGAGCTTTAGTCTTAGATCTGCTAGTCATTACGTAGGTAACCTTTGACAATTTATTTTTTCTCTGTGGATCTCAGCTTCCTCATCTAGAAAATAAAGTATTGAACTAGATAATATCCTCCTTTATTTTCAACAATAACATTCTATGGTTCTCTGAATCCATAATCAACTGTTTGAATAATCAACTGTCACAATGGAATTTAATTATATGTGACAGATTTTTTCAAAATAATTACTTTTTTATACTCCAAGCTTATACATTTACTTATATTTACTCATTTGTCAAGCAGTGTATAATGGCAAATGAATACAGTGGTTAAAAAAAAAAAAAGCTACACGGAAGCCAGTATGTAATCCTTGTTCCTGTACCAAGAGACTTACAGTCTACTGGGGGAAACAGAAAAGGAGGGTAACAATAACAAATTCAATACTACAACCAAGTCCCTATTATGAGAAAAAAAATTTTTTTTCAACAAGTATTTGAAGATGAGTGAGAAATGAAGAGGATTTAAAAAGAATAAAATAGACTTGGAGCAAAAGGGAATTGGTAAGCTACCACTAGAAGAAGAAACTGTCATATATTTAAGCCTTGGGCAGCCAAAGTCACTCGGAGAAGATGGTGAGGAAAGCAAGACCAGGTCAAGTTGGACCCATAGTTTATAGCAAGGGGGCTGAGACTTACTTGAAGTGAAATAAGAAGCTATTGGAGACTTAATAAATGATGGTCAGCTAGAAAATTAACTTTTGACCTTTTCAAGAAGAATATAAAAATTGTTTTATTCAACCAGAACATTAAAAATAGAAAGTATTTCAGTTCACCAGTGTCTGAATACACTTTCAAAAACTACAACTTTTAAAAAAATATATGAGTATCTATGTTAGGTAAATGGCTATGATAATTAGCTGAGTTACATCCTCTCTGTCAAATTCATACTTTCACAAAGAAACCTACGGGCAGGTTTTTATTTCTTGAGTTTAAAATGAATCTCACTGATATATCACACAATTATTTGGGGAGGGTTCAGAATTTAGTATTAGTCAAATGAATTTGCCAAGAGGGAAGGAACTTAATCTGTACAGATATGCAACGAATAAAATGTTCGAAGGCAAGAATGAGAACCAAGAGTCATTGAGGATATTAGCGAAGAAAGGAGAACTGTGTTTGGGCATCTAAATCTCACTAGTGACAGTAATAAATGAGCTTACTTTGGGTTTCAGAATTGTTTGATATGCTCCAATCTACTATGTGAGATATAATCTTCAAAGGGAATTGATAAAAGCCCCAATATTTGGGACTTTTAAACTCAGACTGGATAACATATTAGGAAGGATTTTCAAGGAATCAGTTCTGCACTGGGAAGAAACTGAACTCTATGACATGTTTTATCCTTATACTTTTCTAGTGTTCAATAAAATTTTTAAAAACGGGGAGAGGAGATTATTCAGAATTCTTTTTATCTTCACATATACAGGGTTTTCTTTTTCTCTCAAGGATAACTGTACTAGCACAACTAATAAAAGTGAAAATATAACATTATAGCATTGCAATTTTAGATGTACTGTGGATAAGATGACATCAAAGAAATAGATGCAATTTCTGATCGACTGAATCTTAAGGAGACATGAGCTTTTAGTGAGACATGAGGCAAATTATTTGCTTTTTTTGCACCTCAGATATTTCAACTGTAAAAACAGAGAATTAGGGTCTATGGCCATGCCACCATGAACCCTGAACACGCCCGATCTCATCTGATCTTGGAGGCTAAGCAGGGTCAGCCCTGGTTAGTACATGGATGGGAGACCACTTAGGAATACCAGGGACTGTAGGCAAAAAAAAAAAACTATGGGTAAATCTCTATATAGCTCATTTACTATTAATCTGTCTTTGATTTATGTTTAACTTATTAACATAAGTAAATAATAAATGCATGCATTAGTAATTAAATATATGCATACCACTCAGTCAAAACTCTTCCCCTAGCAAACTAGGACTGATTAAAGTGAAAAGAGAATATATTAATTTTCATAACTAAAAATCTAGATGGTAAATTCAGGGACAGCTGGATCCAGGAGCTCAAGCGATGTTTTTCTAAGAAAACTCTGCACGTGGGTATAGGTGTAGGGTGGGGTGAGCTAGTACTGGGTGCAGAGGGAAGCCATACAGAAATAGCAGGCAAGGAAAAACAACAAAATCTACCACACATTCAAAGATAATTGTTTTAATATGGATTGGGTTCCCTGTCAATAAAAGATTTAATAAGATAGACATTTATTTCTCTTTTTCTAAACAATCCAGATGTAGGCAAACCAGAACTGTCTTGGAAGCTCCTCCATCACCTGGGAGCCAGGCTACTTCCAACTTTCTGCTATGTTATCCCTACAACGTGGCCTTTCTCTTCAGTTTCCAGGATGGAGTCCTAGCCAATAAATCCATATTCCAAGCAGGAGGAAGGAGGAAGGAAGAAAGGTGGCAATGATTCTACTGCTCTCTTCTGACAGAAATTTTCTAGAAGCGGCCATACTAGACTAGACTTCCACTTACTCCCGGGGCCATAGTCAACTGCAAGGCATGCTGGGACTTATAGTTTTTATTCCAGGCAACTATACGTCACCTAAAAAAAAGTTGGGGGTCCTAAGAGGGAAAGAATGCATATTCAACTAAGTAACTAAGTCTTTCACATAACATTGGTAAAATGTAAGTGCCAAACGATTGAGAATTTTTGTGGAGTTCACTTAAACTTAGATTGTGAAACAGTTATTGAAATATCGTAAACACTCAATAAATATTTGTTGAAAGAATGAATGGGTAAATATGCACATATGTAGAAAAACAGGTGAAATGTGTTAATGGTAATGCAAGTTCACCAAAACTCCTTTACAGATTGCAATAGCATAAAAGCAGCTTAAAAGCAGCTTCTTCATCTTCCATAGATGACATGAATAGTAAAACATGAGTTGTAAAGTCACAGATGTAGATTGATATCATAGGTTCACCACTTACTGAATTTGTGATCTTGGCAGATTGATCTGATCTCACTAACCCTTAAGATATAATGTTAGATATAATCTAAATTTATAGAAGACTTCAACTGAGTAAAAGTATAAAAAACAGAGAATAGAATACCTTACACATAATAGGCACTCAATAATGGTCATTTCTCTTCCATTTTCAATTAAATTCTGTATTTCTAAATAAAACTTGGCCAACTACTCCAGTTTCTCTAGGATTACCTCTGGGAAAAATCTATGACTCTGAATGTTATCCTTAGATGGGATCGTCTGGTGCTCACAGCATATTGACATATTGAAGCAGATACTAGAAACTTGAGTTAACAAATTTTTAACCCAAATCTCTTTGGTAGATTTTTACATACAAATGTATTAAAGTTAAATCCTGCAAAAGAAACCCAATAATAAACAAAGCCCTTAAAATCAATGTTACATATTGGAACATGTCTCTTTTAAGCATGGACATGTTCTTGTCCTTACATATATATGTACACACATCAAATAAAACATGTATTTGATTATGAATCAGCTTGTTATAGTTTGGTAATCCAGTACAAAAATCTAAACTGAAGAAATAAAAACAAAGCTATTGAAGAACAATATAATGCAACCTGCTTCCTTAAAAATACAAACAAAAAATAAAACATGAAAAAAAGCCACGCTAATATTTATAATTATTACATTTTTGTTTGCTTTAATTGATATAATTCTAAAAAGAAAAAAATAGATAACTTACTAACATAAATTAAGCTTGCTTAAGATACATATTATCTTTCAGGAGTCATCTGAAGAAAGATTCATGGCTAAGATAATCACTAAAGGTTGAATTTGCTGGAAAAACTAATTTTGAAGTAGGTCAGGAATTCTTTCAAAGCAATAGATGGACTGAAAAACATTCAACCTGTCAACTCCAAATCGAGTAACAGTGTTGATCCTGCAAAATTCTTTCAGTCACTATGAAGTAAAGTAAAAAAAAAAGAAAGAAAGAAAAGAAAACAAGAAAATAGCACCATTAAACTATAAATTGCTTTTAGGATTTATATTTTCCCATCCTTCTAAAGTAGCATTTAATAAAATAATCTGATTCTCACTCCAATTCAATCATAATAAAACAGAGATTCCCAAACCTAACTTGCTACTATTTCATCACTGAGTTCTAAGCACCTTTCATTTATCCTTAGAACCAGAATCTTTTTATCAGAAAAGGTATTTACTCATAAATCCAATAAGTATTATGAATTTTTGAGGGAAAATAGCAATGTCCTGTAGCTGAGATGTTTTCTCTCCTAAGCCACTTGTATAGAAGCCCATAAAATGACATGAATCCCTAGGAATTTGTTTGGCCTTAACTTGTGGGAGTATTATTGTTATTTTGTTTCCTTGATGGAGAAGAGCAGAGAGGGAGCCAGCATTTGTTGAATATTTACTTTGGGCCATGTACTTCACAAATGTTATAATATTTAATCCTCAAACAACCTAAGCAAGTTTATGTTAATATTCTCATTTTATATTTGGGAAATTGATTTTCCAAAGGCACTGTGACTTACTAAAGATAATTTGTTTAGGATGTGATTCGGGCAAGGCTTGGATCTGTTGCCTCTTGTCTTTCCAAAATAGCAGCTAAACAATGTCTTCCCAATAACGCAGCTAAATAATACAACGTCACCAGTGTGGAAAGCTGAGGACAGCTAAGAAAAAGATCCACTCCACCAAGAATAAGTGAAAGGCCCTCTTGTCAAAGACAGGTAATTATTTTAGCAAATCACTCAAAGCAGTGAGCTGCCATAAGAAGAGGATTTATACAAATTCAAGTTTAGCAAAATGAATTTTCATTTCTTCACAAATACTCCTTGCCTGCTTTCTTATGTACCCATAGCCACCACAGATACCAAATCTAAGTTGTGATTCAGAGATATTCCAGTGAGCAAATATTTATAAGTATTATAACTCAAACATGCAGCTAAGGAAATAACAAGAATCAAATTTATTTGTGCAGGTTTCCTCTTTCCTGTGGTCATAATAATATAAATACAACAGCAATAATGCATCTTCCATTTGTTGAGAGCTTACAGGGCATTATGCTAAGGGCATTTCAAGCATATTAATTAATCTTCAGCAACCTTATTAGGTAAGAACTATTATTTCTCCCTCTAGAAGGTGTTTAAGTAATGTGGCCTAAGAGGTTAAAAGACCCAGCTGAAGTCCCACAGCTGGTGAGCAGCAGAGTGATCGGAAATCCCATCCATCAGACACCCAAATTCACATACACTGGTGCTCATGCCTCCATCACTACTTGGTCCCCTCTGTTTCCCCTTCAACTTACCCCTACCTCCTTCCAAGGATGAGTTTACTCAGGCTTCAGAGTGGGCAAAACAGAAATTATGGTCAGGAAATTTTCTCAAATGTATAGACTAGTTATTTTTTATAATTTACACAATTTATGTTGTTTATATAAAAATCATATTTTTTTGTTCTCTTTGCATGGCTTTTTACTGAAATCAGTTTTTTCTCCTTTTACTACTTTTCCAGGCCCTATTTAGTCCAAAATGTGTTTATGATATTAAAAAACTGTTTTTACACCCAAAGGTAAGATGGAAGCTTCATTCCCAGTCCTCTTAAGCAATATGATTCGAAAGCAAAAGACTCCACTCACAAGAGAGAGTCATTGCCTATTCATTTTCTTCATTTATCTCCTTTGGAATATTTTTCAATTCTTTTGTTAGAGGAGTGTCTTAGTATCTTTCCCTATTTTATTACATTAGCAGTTTCTCATTTATTTGCAGCCTTCTCTTGTTACCAGCATTTTTCTCTATCTTAAAAGCAGAGTTATGAGTTTTTGGTCCCTTTAGACTTTATAAGATAGTAAAAATATAACTCCATGGAGACTTTTGCCTTATTCAATTTTTACTCAGCTTGCATGTCTGAATCAAATCATCCCCATGTTAATTGATTGGAAATACTCGTTTACTAGATCACAACTAGAAATGAAATTTGATAGGTTAGACCTTGTCCCTCAGGACACACATATTACCAAATCCTTTTTGGGAATTCTATTTTTAGAGAAGATAAAAATGGAAGCAACCAGATGAATTTTGTTGGCGTGTCAGTTCAATGGATGGGTGTCAGAAATGTGAATACATTTCTCTTTTTTTCACAGAAACTCTGGAAACTGCTGTTCTGTGTTATGAATCTCTAAAGCAATGAAGGAAGCTGTCTTCCACACGTTTCACTTGACAATCTCCTTACTTTCGTAGTCCCTCTATTTATACTTTGCTGGAAATATCCACTAACATGTCCCACAATGTTTTATAATCAGAATATTTGGTGACTTTAGAAAATTTAACTGATAATTTTTAAAGCACATAACTTGAGTAAAGAAAATACAACCTCTGTTATAGCTAGAAACACTTCCTGTTTTTCCTGCCAGTCATCACAATGACTTGAATTACTTACAGGATGACTTCCTTTTAACTGCTGAAAATATCCTCTCTAATTTGGATTTAAAGGGTTTTTTTTAATTACTTGTATTTCCTATTTAAATGTGGAGAATAAATACTCTATAGAAACCTGAAACTTGCTTGTAAAATTAAAATTAAGCAAGTAATGTTGCAATGATATGACTTCCTTGATTAGTATTATTACTTTTTTAAGCAAATAACATAGAGGACCATCAGTTATATCTCAGGCACCCCTGTGAGACTGAAATACTTAGCAGTCAAAGTAAAAAACTGTCTTAGGTTGGAGGTTTCCAGTCACATCTTTGATATAAATAACCAGAAAGCCTCAGGAAACAAGACTAGGTTATTAGCTCATTTGGTTTGGAATCATCTGGCCGCAGGCCCTAATATGGAGCTTCTAGAAAGTCAGATATGGATAGCAGGTAGTTAGTTGTGGCAGATGCCAGCTAGGGAAAAGGGAAGTTTTTGTTGTCATAGATGAGATGATATTTCTGTCACTCTTGCCAGCTACAAAATCCATGTTAAGTCCTCGCTATATAGAATAGTCATGGTTTTAGGATTACTAGGGAAAGATCAGAGCCCTAAATTTTCACTAATTGGATTTCAAATAGATTATCCGATATCATGACTTTAGAGTACCAACATAAAAGGGGAAGAAATGAAATCTACCTTTTCTCTTGTAAAGAAGAGCTTCTATTGTTCAGGACCTAGGACAGTAATTGCATTTTTTAAATAAAAAGGCTATTACGGGTATCTTAAAACCTCCTTTAAAGGACCCTGGGGGATTTTTGACCCTAGCCCAAAGCTGCCCATGTTCTCTAGTATTTAAGGACTACATTTTCGCCAAATGTATTCCATATTTCCAAATAATGGTTTAAAACCCCATCCAGAACGATCTCAAGAGTCTAATATTTTACCAAATCATCCTCTCCACTGAGGGCCCTTTTATGTGTTCAGTAAACAATGAGTGAAGCAGAAAAAGCATACTATCTTGCGCACGGTAATGGACGCAACTATTTTCAAGGAATAATTAAAAGTGGAGTTTAAAGACTATTACTATGGCAGTCTCGCTGTGATGCTTTACCCCATCTCTAGTGGAATGACTTGCTCCTTTATGTCCCCAGGAGGCAGTGTACATTTCTCTATTATATATGCTACTTACCACAGTGGAGTGTCAGGGTTGAGTTTATGTCTCTCTCTTCCTTGAGTGCAAAGCACACACAATATGTTCTGCTTCATAGTTTCAACATCTAGCTCAATTCCCAGCATATTAACAATGCTCGATAAATATTTATTATTTAGATTTTTTATTTTTGAAGAGAAATTCTTAAGAGAGTTAGAATTGTAGCTGATATAACAACTGTAGCCAAGTACTTATTTGTGATAGACTTAAGTTATCTCAAATTTTGTCTGCCAGTAAACTAAAATACCATAAATTGCTCCTCTTCATTGCTAGAAGACTCTTAAGGAGCAAGTTTGCCTTAGCAACTCTGTTTTTCGCACTCATGGGGGAGTCAGAACAGAACAATCTGAGTGACCACACTTACTGGTCACTTACTTGTGCTGAGTATGAGAAAGAAAGAACAAGAAGACAAAGAGAAAAATAAATTATGTAGCTGCTTAGTAGCATTGCAATGTAAATGTTGAATACAAAAGAAAACAAACTAAAAAAATGAAAGGATTTACTGTATAGATTAGTAATTTTTATTTAATTGAGATTCTTAGTGACATATTCTTAAAACTAAAACTATCACGTTTTAAAATATATTCTTGCTGTTTGAAAATCGTAAAAACTCTGTTGTTGATTTATAGCTCATTAAAATGTCCTTCAGGTCTATTACCTTAAGTATTCACTTTACAATATGCATTTTAGGTTTTTTAAAGAAACAAAATGTGTATGCATGAAATTACATTAAATATTCCCATCTCATCTTTTACATGGTTGTGAGTTTACTCCCAGCCCCTCTCTATTGGAATGTAAATCCTCTAGGTTACTACTTTTTAAATGTTTTATATTGATTCAGAATCCTTTCCTCAGACAAAAATCTTACCATAATCATTAAAAGCAAGAAGTTTCCCACATGTCTACACTTCCCCAGTCTGCTTCTAGGGCTCATTGTAGAGTTGAAAGCTATTGTCCTTAAGACCAAGTCGATTCTTAATAAGAAATGAAGCTCTTAGAAAATTGTCTGGTAAGTAAACATCGAGTCCCATTTCACAGGCATTTATTCTTAAAACAAATAACCAGGAAAAGTTTATTCACTCAAATTAGTTTATTTAAATAACTCCTATATTTCTATAATGATGAAAATACACATTGGTTCCCTTGTGTTTATAAAAGGTAAAATAAGAAAATTGAGCAGTGATCGAAAAGTGAATGTATTCAATCATTCTTTTAATTTAGATTCGTCTAATTTTGTTTCGTTTTCTGGGATTATCAGTATGATCCAGTCTTACCATGCTAAAAATATACAAAAACTCAGTAGATAGTAATTCTATAGCAAATAATAATGTATAATTTGTATTTCACTTTATAGCTTACACATATTTAATCCTTATCCAATCTTTAGCAGCAAGCATCTTAATTTTGCAGAGAAAGAAACTAAGCCCTTCAGTATGTCTGACCATGAAACAGCCAGTTATAGTACACTAAGATTAACTTTTTGATTCCTCAAAGGCAAGTGATTTTCCACATTGTCAAAGAATAATTTTCAAGAGTATAAAATCATGACCCCCAGGCAAATATAAAATGAACACATGTCGAAGGTTTAATATAACTCATTAATTAATGAAGTAACCAATTAGATGTTAAACTAGTCCAAAGATCATTTAAGATGCTAGATCTATATAGGCAATTTAAGAGATTGCTGAGTTAGATACAAAATTGGTTAATGTTTAACATGACCAAAATACGAAAGTTCTGGGGTTATCTGTTTCATCCCATCAAAAGCATTTACATCTCTACCAGACAAAAACCTACAAGTTAACTTCTGCTGATATGTACTTTAAAAATAGCCCGATAAATAAAAAGTCAAGCTCAGCTCTCTTCTGAAAGCACATCCAGTATTCTCTTTTGCTTACTTCTACATGTCAGATCATTTTTCTGACAGCATATCATCACTTCTTTACTATAGACAGAAGAAAACTTAAAGACACATTTCTGTGAATTTTCAAATAAAGGGGAATTGGCTATGAAATGTTGAGAAATCATAGTACAGAGCAAACTTGGCCAGAAGGCATTAGGAATAGTAGCCATTAATTTTCAGCAAGGGAATCAGGAGTGTCTTCCTAAAAGGAAGAATTGCAAATAATGCTAGACTTGGAAAATAATAGCTACAGTAATAAACCAAAAGTTTGTCTTTGTGAATCCATGTTCATTTACTATTTCGCAAGTTTCCTGCCCTGTGCCAGGCAAAGAGAGTGCTCAGACAAAAAAGACAAAGTCCCTGCATATCCTCCAGGTGCTCCCTATACAATGGGGAAATGAATCAGTCATCAGTAATCTGGTTCTAATAGTTAAGCTTCTGTGAGAGCATAGGTGAGGCGATCTGTTTCAGAGAAGAGGTGAAGAGATTAGGAAAGACTTGAAAGAAGAAGTGACCAGCCCTTGAGAACTGGTTTGAAAGAAACGGAAACATTATCTCAGAGAAGGGAAGGGTGTTCTAGATGGTCGAGAGATGTATGGGTTTTTGAAGCATTCGGTATTTTAAAGCAAGAAGTGAGGGTGAAATGAGAAGTGAAGTTGGATAGACATCAAGGAAGGAGACAAGTTAGGGACTTCTCTGCTCTGTTGAGAAGACCTTCATCCTGAAGGCAAAAGAGGCTATTGTAAAAATTTAAGCTGGGAAATATAATGGTTCACTTGGGTCTCTGGTGACAGGATGAAGAATGGATTTAAAGGGGAAGGGAACAGAAGCAGGAAGACTGGAAAAGAGACTAACGTGGTTATAAGATAAGGAGTTGGTAACAGAGGTAAGAATAGTGAGTGATCCAAGGCTGTGAAAACAGGTTGGGGAAGATATTCCCTGGGGACATTCACCTGACTAGCTCTCTTTCCACTTACTCTGTTTCCCTCTTTGACAACAAGGGAAATGGTTTTCTGCTGCATAAGATGGCTTAACTGGAAGAGAAACTTTACGAAGTCCCCTGGGAGCGAAAGAAAAGAGATAGCAGGCTTCCCTCAGCTCCCCGTAGAGATACTGATGGCCCCCTGCTATCACGACAGCCGCCTGCTCTACCCTCACTGCTCTCTTTCTGTCCTGCTCTCTGACCTGAAGCAGCATACAATTATTTCTTTTCTTCATTTTTTAGTTTTCACACTCTGGGCTCCATTGATGACTTCTGAAAGGAAGCACTTGTTCGTAAAAAAAGAGCCATACATTTCCACACTGCAGACAAAGGAACTTAAGTAGCTTTATTCAGCAGTTTCTTTACAATTACCCATTTCTTTCTCAGGGCCAAAAAAATTTAATCGGCTTTGAAATCCAAATGAAACTCCCAAGAACTTGCTAGGTACTTCATTTTGAAAGTGAGGGAGTCAGGGAGAAATATATTACTTTAGACTCCTAAGTAAAGAAACAGAATGCTCTATTCTCCACCCAAATCCATCAGCTCTCTCTCTGCCTTAGTTCTTCCTGGAACATTTCTATCTTGACATCTCCAAGGAAAAAACAACTGTTGGCTTGATTGTGTTCGTTCTTTGGTTTTCTTTCTTTCTTTTTTTTTTCTTTCCACTTGTCTTTTCAAAGTACTTACCGACTCAACAAGATTTACATGTCTTGACATTCTGAGGTTAGGTGTGCCAAAATGAAAGCACGCAGACACAGTTGATATGTAGAAACATCCCATGGATGCTGAGAACCTCAGAGATGCTTTGTAATTTGTACCCTTCAAGGCTCGAGACCTTTAATTAAGAAAGGATGTAAATATAACTAATGTAGAAGAATTCCCTGAAGTTTAAGATAGGGACCCCAAGATTATACCGGGGATAAAAACTATGCCTTGAAAATTCTTGATTGACTCCTCTAATGAGAGTCGAAGATTTCTTCCTTATAACCCTGCGCTTGTCTCCTGATTAATTTCCTTCCAGTACTTAATCTTCAGTGCATGACACTTTAACCACTAAGCTTATTATCCTAAAAATAGTATTCTAGCTGTGGCATCTTAGCAGATATATACATGTAAAGATCTTATTTCTACACAATTTCTTTAGGTGTTTAAATGTTAATATCAGACTTGTACAAAATGTAATAAACAAGCACACTAACAGAAATAAGTAATATTTTATCCAACTCAATTTCCTAACTTCTATATGTAAAAGGACTTTCATGTATTTCCCTGTTCTGAATCCTCACTGGAACTGATAGACGTTCTTTTATAGGAACAAAGAGAAAAGTCACTGTGTTTCCACCTGAGTGCAGTAGTGTATCTCTATCTGTACAAACAGATCAAGGTAACTTATTCCACACCACCTTGGGCTGTGCAATGTCAGAAAATTTTTACGACAACTTCTAAGATAAAAATAAATTATGGAGGATTTTATCGAGACTCTAGGTTAAGAAATTCATTATGCCAGGGGAACAAGGCAAGAGTCAGGTATTGAGACAAAATCAGAGGGAACGATTTAGGTTTGGTAATAAGATGAGATTTATGTTTCAATCTTTTTCTCTTTCTTGGCAGTGTTAGGTGAATGGATACACAGAAAGACATTTCAGTTCATATAAAACCTTTACTAGGAGAATGAGACATCATAACACCTCACTGAAGTCTATTGAAAGTATAGTACTTGCAGTAGTGAATGTGGTTGTCTCAGTGTATCAGATTTTCCTAAAATTATAATGTGATGCCAGCTATTACCACCTGCTGGAAGTACTGCCCTGCTTCCTGGGCACACTGCTCCCTCCCTCATAAGCAGAAGATTCAAGTGGCTAGAATTTGAGATGAGCTTGGCTCCTTGCCAGTGTGCCCAAGAGTGTATAATCAATAGGTAAAACACACCGACCTTGGATTTCTCCTTCAGCAATCTTCTAAACAGAGGTCCTTACCTCACTCCCTTCTCCCCTCCCCAAGAAAAAATTATATTACAGGTATAATTTTTGAGGCATCGTTGTTAAATAAATTTCTCAAAAAACAAATCTTGATGGTTTGTTATTTCTCAACAGCTTGTTCTTTAAATCTCGATGGCCTGAAACTTTTTATCTTCCTCAACATTTTAGTTTTTTAACCCCAGTGGTTCAAGTATGAAGCAGAAATCATTTTATAGTCACTTTACAAGACTGGGAAAACATAAACACAGGTGAATGACATTGTGCTATCAATATTTTTTAAATTCTGACTCTAAATAGGTTCCAGTAAGCTATTTACACTCTCATGTGTTTTGTGTAAGGACCCTTGAAATTGCAGTGCTCAATTATGTGACAACTATTTTAAGATGGTTCAAAAATATCAAACTCCTCTGACTTTGTCCTCTTACCAACTACAGCAAAATAGAAAGAAAAGATATAACATGTGTAAATTAAAAAATCTTTTGGTTGCATATTACCTAATAGCACATTTGCTGCTATACATTAGTATTGCAACAAATTAATCTGTATAATATCCTACAGGAAAGATGAAATATACACATGATGGCTCATTTGATAACCTGGCTTCTTGGTTCATTGTCACCTTCAACTCCAGAGATATTCTCTTTCACTTGTATGGAGCCATCCACTTTATGCCCTTAATATAGACACTGACTCCTCCATTCCTAAAATAATAAATTTACACATCTTACTCTCTCATCGTAACTCTGTACTGTAACCTTCTAGCATTGTATGCATCAGTAATAGTAAACTTTTCTTCAGGATCTCCAAACCACAGGCAAATCTTTTCTCGCCATCTTTATCAATCACTACAGGTTTCATTTTCCTATCCAAGTGAGTCCACCACCCCCAAAATGCTGTTGACTATATTATTAGCTTCCTTTTCCTATTTCCTTCCTGTCCGCTCATCTGGGAAAATCCAGTCTGTCAAACTATACGGAGTATTGGCAACAATAATAATGGTCCCAGTCTCAATCGGGAACTCAGTATGGTCCAGATTTTATGTTATATTTCCATGGTTAGCACTCTCTCCAATTCTCCACCATAGCTATTTCTAACATTCTGGAACTGAGGAGATAATGCTTGTCTGCAATACAGATGTTAGGGTTATTGGCGCGTCGATAGTAAGTGAAGCCATGGGAGTGAATGCAATTGCCCAGGAAGAATGTGAGGAATGAAAAGGAAATGGGCCTTGCAAAGAGCCCTCGGCAACACTAATAGTGTAACACATTCTGAAGAAGAGAAACTGACTTACAAAAGAAACTGACAAGGAATGGCCAAAAATGGATGAAAAAAGCAAAGACAATGTGGTGTCCGTTACACCAAGTAAATCGATTATTTCAAGAAGGTGGGGTCAGTGACAATGTCAAACATTACTGATTGACTACACAAACACTAAAGACTAGCCCTAAAAATAGAGATGTTATTGATGACTGTGAAAAGGGAAGTTTCAGTGGGAAAGTGGATATAGATGCCAGATTTTCATCAGGTTGAAGCCAAAGGGAAAGGTGAAGAGTTGGGGAAGAGCATAATCATTTCCGACAGAAAGTTTGGTCAGGAAGCTAAAGTCAGGAATGCTAATGCAAATAGGAGCACAGGTTTGAGACAGATAATTGAAATTACCTATCTTTCAGGTATTTAAGAATGACTGGAAAGTCTACGGAAACTAAGATTTATTTCAAAGACAGAGAAAGAACTAGTCCATGGAGCTAAATTGAAAGGAGCCATGGTGTGAAAGACGGAATTGTTTTCTGTGTGTGTTCATCAACTTCTGCTTGTTCAAAAAGGTTTTACACTTTAAATTCTTAGGGCATTTCCCATTGCTGTTAGCGTATGCTCAAACTCTTTTATGTAGCTTAAAGCCCCTTGCTAACCTGGCACCTGCCTTGCTCTCCCCTAGGAAGCTGCCCCTCCTCCAGATGCTCTGCTCCAGCCACACAGAACACCTTGTATTTCTCTGGATGTTTGTCCTGTGCTCTCTCTCATCTCTATGGCTTTGGATACAAAGCTCCATCTCCACTATTTTCTCAGCCAACACAAACCCTGTCTCTCATTTTATAATTACTTCCTCAAAGAAAGCCTTTTCTGTTTCAAAGAACAAGGTCAAGGGCCCTGCCTCCACACTCCTGAAGCATCCTGCAATTCCCTCACGTCATACCTTCTTTAACATAAGGTCTCAGAGCTGTGTCTGCCTATCTCTTTAACTGCACATTCGAACCCCATGAAAACAGAGACCACATCTGTCTTCTCACTATTATATCTCCAGAACCTAGCACATTGCTTGGCATATAGTTGCTCAATAAAAACATGTTCCAAAATGACAAATTAACATTTTTTAAAGAAATGTCCATATGATAATATTCACTTAATCACATAAGAATTTTATTAAATATTGACTGAGATTCTTAAAAATAGAGTATTTTATCTATTACTATCATAGTTTAAAACATTTTAAATAATTTCTAATACTTCTTATGCTACTTTAATCTTTCTTATTACACATTTACTAGTCTAACATGCCATATGATATAATTATTTATCATACTAACAGAGCTCCCTCTCCAGAACGCCAGCTCCAAAGACCCTTTCTGTTTTGCTCAGTGATGCATTTTCACATAACTATGTCCTGGAACATGAATAAATAAAGGAATGAAAGAAGTGCATAGATAATGTTCCTACATATTCTTTAAAATTAGGAATTTCATAATATAAGGTTTTCACCCTTTTTAGTCTGAAAGTGTTTATAATAACATATACTTAAGTACAGTGCAACCTAACTCACTGTATTTCAAATAAATGCAGTCCACCCAAAACTCTAATTTTTCCAATAATTCCATTTGAGAATATTACAATTTTTGGAAAATAAATTCGGCACTGTTTTTCAGTAGGTAAGGTATAGTGGGAAACCTGTTGCATTACATCATTTTTGTTTCCCTGACAAGAAAAATAATAAAACTTTCATCTGCAGAGTCAAAACTGCTTTTGCAACTGTCCTCATGTTGGAATTTATGGCAATACTTCTTGTATAGAGTACACAGAGTCTTAGAATGGATAATATCAAAAAATTACAGTTTTTCACCAAAGGCATAAATAAAAATGAGCAAGAGGACAATTCTCACATCAACAGAGGGCATACCATTTTATCACAACTCAGAAAAGGTGTTTTTGCAAAAGTCTGATAAAAAAGAGTCGAGACACTCTGCTTTTGACAGTTAAACAATACAGAGAAATATAATCTTCATTGATTAAAATGAGAAGAAAGACAAATTAACATTCTACTGTAGAAGTTTAAGAAGCAAAATTTAAAATATAAATAGTTTACACTTTAAAACATAATTTTATCATATTGAAAAAACAGTATCTCTTAAGTGTTCAACATCTGAGCAATAAAACCATGTACATACACAAATCACCTAAATTCTGCTACTCACTGAGAATTTATTTTAGTACTTATACTTCTTATCAACCCAAAACACACACACCCACATGCACAGAAACACAAATGTCCCCAGTCAACTATATGTAAAGTAAAATTATAGCTCTCTCTCAAGTTTATGATTCGCCTTGCATTTACATAATTATACATATTATATATTCTAACTGAAACAAAATCCTAATATGCAGATGTTTTATAATCCAGTTTTCTCTCTAATTAAAGATATAGCATGACCATCATTTCAGGCCAGAAGGCGTGTGCTTTTATGCAAAATATGTATTTTTTAATATAAAATACATAGTTTAACTTGCTCATACTTTCTTGCTAGTGATTCTTTGTGCCCTCAAAGTTCTACACTACACACCACAGAACAATATAAGCTAAGCCTGAAATGTTTTAGATTTGTTCAACCCAATCATCCCTCCCTTCACAGGAGTAAAGAAGCTTTGGCAGGTCTTTGTCACTCACTACCTTTTATTTTCAGCATGGTATGCCACTGCCCCAACCAAAATAATTTACCTGCAGAATATACCCATGAATAGCTAAATAAGTTAATCTGTTGACTAATATGGTCTAACTTTAAAAATAAAGTGTGCCCTCAGCCTAAAGAAGAATATTAATCTCAAGGGATCTCTTTGGGATAACTATACAGATTACCTAACTATACAGATTACCCAATATTCTTTATATATCCCATATCTTTTGATTTTTATTCCATCAAACTATGGTGACAATTTTAAAACCACAGCTCTAATCTAACACACAAAAAAGAATTTTATGAACTTATATCCATTTTTGATCCAAAAGACTATAGACTATAGTAAGCAGACACACTTCTCTGAATTATTTACCAAGTCATTTCAATAAAAGAGTTTTAAAAAAAACAGCATTAAGATGCTCCTTGTTTGTTATAATTTGGAATCACATCTTATGAGACCATTTCTGCCTTTTATGATTTTAGCAGCAGTATTTAGATGCATGTTTAGAAATACATATCACACACATATCATATATAATTAATATATGTAATATATAAAAATACATTACATAATAATAAATAAAACATTAAATTATTGAGGTTCTACAGTCTGGCTACACAGATGAAGCTTATCTGTTGTATCAATAGTTAATGATGATTTGATGAACTGAAGCATCCTCGATAGCTTCATCAATAAGATGGAATAGAGAACATCAGTGATCAACATAACTGTTTCTGAATCTAAATGATTTTTCATAGAAAAGATTATTTCGGGAAATCCCAGCCCTGCAATTTAAGATAGTGAGGGGAAAAGTAGCATATATTTCTAAACATATAACGATTGGTCTGTCCATTTGAAATAATAAGTATCTGAGTTTTACAGACAATATTAGCTATGATTTATATGAATTTGGAAAAAATGAATTTGATCCAATAGTTCAGCAAGGAAAAGAGATCACTCCTCATATTAGTCAGCTCTGGTGGCCATAACAAAATACCATAGATTGGGTGGCATAAGAAACAGAAATTTCTTTTCTCACAGTTTTGAAGGCTGAAATCTAATATCAAGGTGCCGGCATGGTCAGATTCTGATGAGAGCTCTCTTCTAGACTTGCAGAGGCCACCTCCTCACTGTGTTTTCACATGGCCTTTCATAGGTGAGTACAAGTAAAGAAAGAGAAATCTCTTCTTTTTTAAAAATTCTTTTTAGAAGGCCATCAATCCTACTGGATTAAGACCCCATTCTTACCACCTCATTTAACCTTAATTACCTTCTAAAAGCTTTATCTCCAAATTCAGTCAGATTGGGGTCTAGGGCTTCAATATATGAATTTTCAGGTAAACAATTTAGTCCATAGCATTCCTCAAAACAGATTTCGAAGATTCTAATGAAAAGAGATTTCTTACAGAGTGTTTAAATTTTTATTTTGGTAAAACATTGGGCGACTGAAGTTATTAATTTCCTGGGTAGAAAATTTTCTAGCACCTAAAAATTATGGAGATTATTTTAGGGGCTGAATTTTTTAACAAAATATTGGTTGAATGGGATAGAAGTTTGAGCTTCAATCATTCTTAACAGTCACTTAATTCATTTAACAGATATATAGTGACCTGAAATGCTACCGGCATTGCCCCTATGCTCTTAGTATGTTTCTTTAACAAAATAGATACAAGCCTGTGCCTTGATTAAGCTTATATTCTTGTAAAGGATAATAAATTATAAATAAATATAAAAACAATTAGTTTTATAGTATTTTAGGAGGTGAGTACTATAGAAACAAATAGAGCAGGATTAGGGAAAGAGGATGTTGTGGGGTATCATTTTAAATAGAGCGGTCAGGGTAGGACTCATTGAGAAGATTACAGTTGACATAACATTTGAAGAATGTGAGGGAGTTACACATGTGGAAATCTGAACTGTCTCTCAAAGCAGAGATAACTATAAGTAAAAATGTCCTAAAATGGCAGCTGGTCTGTCATATACGGTAAGAGAGGTAAATTGGAACATTATGGCAGAACTTGAGATTAAGAGAAGATAGTAGCTCAGCCCAGGTTGCTAGCTGTGAAAATAGTTATAGGTGATTGGGTTCTAGATGCATTTAGAGGACAAAGTAAATAGAATTTCCTAAAGAATCGAATGTGGGATGTTGGGGAAAGAAACATGAGAAAGATCAATTAAGACTTTTGGTTCTCAGCAACTATGGCAATGGAATATTCATCAACTGAAGCAGATTTTAGGAAGAAGATCACAAGTCTGTATGATGACACGATATGATATATGATATAAGAAACGATAAACCCAAATCACACTCAGTTAAATTTAAAGCCAAAGCAAAGAGATAGCCACCAATTAAAATTAATTAGAAGACTCTTAGAAGAAAAAAACTTTTCAGAAGAATGGGTATTTAATAAATTCTTATGACTCCAAAGGTTTGTTACCATATTTCGGTGAGCCTCATATCTTTGGTTATAAACACTATTTTATATACCACTATCAAAGAAAAAAAAACTGAAGATTAAATTGATTGTAAGACATACCAATTTTAAAATATGATATTATTATCAGTATAATGGCATAATATTGGTAGTCGAATATGCACTGGGTATCATACCGAGTTAGGCATCTGTGACACAGAAAGGAGTAAAATATCATTCTTGAGGATTTGAGGTATTTTTCATGTTATCTATCTATTGTATTTTCTAGATAAGTATGCTAACAGATTTAGGATATCTATGCATATTTCTGGTATATCTGTTAAACCAAAAGGAATGTATCTAGATGCAATTACATAAAAATCATATTATCTAAAAAATCTGATTTCAGAATTTTCTTAAGATGTAAGTATGTAGATAATAGTCCTTGATAAGAAGGTGAATACTGATGGTATAGATATCACTAAGAGCCAAAGCAATGCAAGGGAGCACAACTTAATGCTTCAGGGTAGGAGCAAATTTTTTTTTTACCTCCAGAGAGAGATGGAGAGAGGAAAAAAAAGACAGAAGGAGGAAGAGAATGGAAGAGGGAGAGGGAGTAAAAGAGAGAAGAAAAAGGGGAGGGACTAGAAAAGGTGACTGAAGACTATGGAGAGAAAAGAGTCAGAGGACACCCTTGTGTGTTAAGACAAATGTCTATGGTAAGCAAAATAATGCCCTCCCACCTCCGTTCCAAAATGATATCCAAGCCCTAATCTTGAGAACCTATGAATATGTTAAATTACATGTCAAAGATGAATTAAGGTGATAGACGGAATTAAGTTATGAAGATATGATCCTTGATTATCCAAGTGGGCCCAATATAATCATAAGGGTTCTTAAATAAGAGAGAGGGAGGCAGTAGAGTCAGTGTTAGAGTGAAAGAGTTGATTGACCACTGTTGGCATTAAAGTTGGAAGTGGGCTATGAACCAAGGAATATAGGCAGACTTTAGAAAGAGTTGATTGACTGTTGTTGGCATTAAAGTTGGAAGTGGGCCATGAACCAAGGAATACAGGCAGACTCTAGAAGCCAGAAAATGGATTCCCACCTAGAGCTTCCAGAAAAGAATGTAGCCCTACCAGCACCTTCATTTCAACCCAGAAAGATTCATTTTGGTCTCCAGAACTGAAAGGTAATATACTGTGTTGTACTTACTTGCCAAGTTTGTGGTCATTTGTTACAGTAGCAATAGAAAATCAATACAGAGGCCAAATGTCATTTAATGACAGTGGCAGTCCTTCTCTTCCTATATGAGTGTGCAATGCATTCCTACCATTAAGACAGAGTTTATTTCTGCACAGTCTTGAACCTGGGTTGGCCTGCAGTTCTTAGATGGACAAACAGTGGCAAAAGTGATGTTATATCTGTTCTAGTCATAGATTTTAAGAAGGATTGGCAGATTCCACCTGGTTCTCTTGGAATGCTCTGTCTTGGAAGACTCCTTCTCAAAACCTAGTCACCATGCTGTTAAAAGTTCAAGCTACATGAGAGCCACTCATAGATGCTCCAGTTAGCAGCCCCAGAAAAACTAATGAAGAGCCAGCTTCAACTGCTTATCATGTGAGTAAGCCATCTTAAATATCCAGACCAGCTGAGACTTCAGATAACTGTACCTTAACCGACATCTAATTGCAACCACATGAAAGACTCTAAGTAAGAACCTCCCAGTTAATCCCGCTCAACCCATAGAACTATGAGAAACAACAATAAATCTTTTATTCAGCCACTAAGTTTTTTGTATTGCAACTACATAACTTTCATCAAGTTCAATACAAATAAATATTCAGAAATATCTGCTATGTGCATGTGTGTGTGTGTGTGTGTGTGTGTGTGTGTGTGTGTGTGTATTGGGCATTAAAAGTATGATTAGTATAAATGTGGAAATTGTGGAAGGGGGACTGAATTTCACATCCAGTTTCAAGGGAAACATAAAAACATATATGGAAACAGAGAGTAGTGGTAACCATGAAAATATAAGCTTACTGGAGAATTTTCTCAAAACACATAGGGCAATTTATCCTCCATATGATGTAGTATTGGGAATCTGAGCCATTTTCAAATAGCAGCAAGACATCAGCTGACATAAGATTTATTTATTTAATTACTTATTTATTTAGATAAGGGGAAATCGAAGCTAAATTTGGTCTATCTACAACTCTGTCTTACTCACCTACATATCTTCAGGGCTTAAAACCATGCTTAGCTCATGATAGAGATTCCTAAATTTTTTTATTGTTCAGCACAAAGTTAAGAAGATAACAAAGAATTCCAATTCCTAAAATCTTAGTACACTGACAACAGAATCTGAGATATTCTCACTCAGACTTTTTCCACATATCCCAAAACATCTCCACTTCAAGAATGAGGCTAGGCAATAGAATAAAAGTAAATACAAGTGAGAAATGTGCTTTATTAACAATCTGTTAGTGAAGATAATGAATACAAAGGCTGATGATTAGATAGTCGATATATTGGCATCAGTTTAAAGTATATACTTATAGGTGTTTTTCTCTAAATTTTTTTTAAAAACTATGATTTCTCCTATAAGCAATTTCAGGGGGTGTTTTATTATTTGGTTTGGCCAAATACCTTAGAAAGATAGTATATGCAGATTACTATAAGATTAGGAATTGACAGAACCAAACTGTCATTCAAAACTTTCAGAATTAGCAGCATAGAAGCTAATTGCTATTTGATTAGATGCTCTTACATGCACACAGATACATATTACTTATTTATACTTTCCTCTGTTCAAAATAGATTTGAGACCACTGACATCATTTCATCAACAATAAAATATAGAACCAAGAACCATAGGAGAAACCAAAAACTATCCATCAAATAGTGAATAGACATTGAGGACCTGAACCTCAAATTTACTTCAGGGTTTCCTAACAGTCCAGAGAAGATATATAGATCTCATCATCAAAAAAGACTTTGAGGATGTTCTCAAAGTCTCTCACATTGATTCCAGATAGCTAAGGGATTGTTGTATAATGTATTTGATGCAATCTATATATTATGGATTTGTAAGAAGGTGAATCGATACTGAAATGAATGGTTCATTCAACACAGAGAATTTAGTCTATTCTGAAAGTAAATAGACATGAGTAATGCTCTTCATATAGCATATATGAATTAACAAAGCATTTGACATAAAGACATGTGTGAGGAATGTTGGTACACAAGGTGAGTCTAATATCGTTGCAGAAAGTTCTTCACTCAATTTTATTCTGTTAAACAAGTTTTGTTAAGGATATTGATACTATACTGATAAAATTAGAAAATTATATGTAACTAAAATATTAGTTAATATGTTGGATAAAATAATTAAGATTAACAAGGAAAAAAAGATTTTAATACATTGAACAAACAAGTTATTTTTGTTTAAAGGTTATACTAATTGCCATGTAAGTGTCCTCTATTCAAAATGCAGAAGTCAGGAGAAAGATAAGGAGTATTGGATTCACATGGAACCATCTGCCCCTCCACTCAACATAAACTGAAGCCTTACTGGATCCCCAAAATATGCCTGAGTCAAGTAACACAGCCATCTACAGCCAGAGAGAAAGTAACATGGCCTCAGAGATGTAGAGAAAGAGTCTACATGGATGGAAGAAAAGAGTTCAAGAAAGGGCAAAATCTAGGTTTGTGCTTTATTTAAATACAAAGACTGAATCCAGACTAAATAATGTCTTCATGCTTGATAAGAAGTTGGAAAATTTGCCTTCCATTAGAAGATCAAAAAGGATAATAAGAGGTGACATTCTTAGAGCAGGGAGAAGGAAAATTTTCCACCTATAGCATCTTGCGTTGTTCTCTCTTAACCCACTAAACATGGCAGATAATTCTATGATTAAGAGAAGAGACATGGCTGACCATTCCAGGAAGGAGCACTGAGTATGTCTGGAGAGAACTGATCCTATTTTACTGAAGCCATTTCTCAATATCTACACTGTTCTGTCCTGAGGATGATGACATGAGTATTCTAGTGGTGGTGATGAACCAAATGCCAAAAGAGAAATTCTTAAGAGTATTAACATAAATCCAAGATAAAGTGAACACTGTTGAAAGGTTATAAACACATTTTACCTGAATAATAGCTGAGGAAACTCAAGATGTTAAGTCTATGGAAAAAAAGGCACACAGAGACCCCCCAAAAAGTTTTTTAATCCTATAATATTTAATAACTTGTTAAATGAAAGGCAGATTAAATGTGTTCTATAAGATCCCAGAGAGTAAAACGATCTTTCAGATAAAGATTATATGAAAAGAAATTTGTATCTTCTGTAATGAAATAGCACTGTAATGATTTAATTAGTCACAGGAGATATTGCATAGTGTCAGGCACTATGAGAAGTGCTGGGATACAGTAATACTGAAGACAGAAACTCCTGCCCTAACAGCACATTCTGATGAGAGAGACAAACAAATAAAGAGATTACATGTGGTTATTATTGTTATAAAGAATGTAATCTGGGAGATGTGAGAACCTATAACTGAAAAAATCTTTCTTAGGAGGGCCAGGAAAGGATTAGCTGTAATGAGGATAGAATCAGCCAGCCATGTAAAGATGCACGGAATGTCAGAACAATATGGACAAAAGACCAGAAGTATGAAGAGTAGGCTTGTCCAAGGCACAGAGAGAAAGCCCATGTGGCCCAAGCAGAGTAAACAGAGGTAGGAATAGTGAAAGATGAAGTCAAGGAGGGAGGCAGCAGCCAGATCCTACAGGACCTCATGAGCTATGATGAGAATTTTTAATTTTATCCCAAGAGCATCGGGATGCCTCTCTTGAGCTTCAAGCAGAGGAGTGAAATAATTGGAATGTGTAGTAAGAAAAAGAATAACAGAAGACCAGCAGGAGAATTGGAGACCATAAATAATTGCAAATGACTTTCTTGTCTAGACATAAAAGGAAAAGAATGAATGAAGATAGGAGAGTCAGTAGGAAACAGAAGAGATATATGGCAGCCGTCCACAAAAATAATTGAGTTAATCCCACCTGACGGAATTAACAAGGGTTCTGTGACAGACAAATCAAAAAACCAGAGAAAGCAAAAAATGATAACTATAGGGAATGTGAGAGGGTGCTGAGGAACAGGAAGTTTTCTGGGGTGAATTAGAAAATATTTTCATTCAACTCCATCACTAAGGTATCCTGATGTGAGAGGCTCAGCTCTGGGAAGGAGTAAACTACTGTTGATCACAAAGAAGAAATAGCCAACACTACACTGAGAAGGGAGAGTTATTTATATGTTCAGCCATACCCTGCAAACATTGGGATCCTGAGCTGTGAATTCAGAGTATCCCAATGGCTCGTTCCTGTCCAGAAAAGAAATAAAACGTTGAGGGTTGCTATTTCTGAGGGCAAGTTGATTGCAGGAGGTGGGAATATGTTATAGCCTGCATATTTGTGTCTTTCCCAAATTCATATGTTGAAACCATACCCCCCAAAGTGGTAGTATTCTGAGATGAGGCCTTTGGGAAGTAATTGGGGTTAGATAAGGACTTTGAGAGGTAATTAGGATTAGACTGGACTAGTGCGCTTATAAGAAGAGACAGCAGAGAGAAGAACCCTCTCTTTCTCTCTTTCTCTCTCTCTCTCCCACTCCTCCCACTCACCCCACTGGCTCACAAAAGGAAGAAATCGTGTGAGTGTGTAGTGAAAAGTCAGTCATCTGCAACCCCAAAACAGAGTTCTCAGCAGAAAACAATCCTTCCAGCACCCTAATCTTGGACTTCTAGTTTCCAGAACTATAAGAAAATTATTTTCTGTTGTATAAGCCACCCAGTTTATGGTACTGTGTTATGGCTACCTGAACAGACTAACATAGGATATTTGTTCTGGAGCAAAGGTTGCAATGCATTAAAGCTGATCTTTTTGAGATAGTACATAAAAATGGCGCGCCTAGTTAAAATTAGCTTCTAAGAGAAAAACCTGAAGCAAAAAATAAGCTAATAATAAGTTGATCATATTAATTTTCAAATCGTTAGCTGTCTCTCTCTGGGGAAGGGTTATACTTTCTCACTCATCTGATGTCAGACTTGCCCTTATGACATGATCTGGCAAATGAAACATGAGCAAAAGCAACATGAATTATTTTTAAGTAGAAGCTTTAAGATCATGGTGCGGTTCATCACAGTCCATCTTCAGCCTCTGCCATAAGACCGGCAGGATTTCAGATAGTTGCAGCCAACCTACAATAGATATGCAGCACCAGCAGTAAATAACCTTTGCTAATGTAAGTAACTGAGATTTAGGATCATTTGATACTTTGTGGCATAAATTAGAATATTCTAATTTATACCCCATTCATCTAAGTAATAAATCTCTGATAAATAAAACCAAGGAGGGTGCTTGATCTAAGAGGCGGCATCCGTGGGAAAATTCAATAAACAGGGCAAAGATTTTGGTTGTAAAACAAATGTCAGAGAGTAAGACCCTCATTACATTCCTGAGTAAAATCCTGTTGGGAATTCAAAACCTTGGCTTTTGTCTTTCCTCACACTCAATTTTTTTTTTTTTTTTTTTTACCTTAGAGAGGAGTGGAGCCATCATCTTAAAAAATACTGAGATGATATTTTGGGAAAGGTGAAATCCAGTGGCAACCTCCACGTAGAAATACTCTACAAACTTTTCGAGGCTTTTTCTTTCACTGTGACTTTCCTAAGAGCTTTGTCCCATAAAAACCATAGGTTTTTGTTTGTTCATTTTACTTTGCTGGTATCCTCCTACAATTTATCTACCGATAAATATTTGTCCATTAAAATTAACCAAACAAAATTGAAGAGTGAGATTATTCAATGCAAAAGCAATTTGTTTCCTTGTTCAATGTGAGAGAGGATGTCTAGATAATTTTTTCCAGGTTTCCTGGAAAGACAGTATATACATGAATTTCTAGTATCCTAAGCAACGCACCACATCATACCTTACTCCAGGCAATGCATCAAAAGATTGTCAGCATTATCCTCAAAATTCCTCTTTACATATATGTACACTTGGAGATTCCCCCTGATTGCCCACTCCTCCCTGCTCTTTGAAACATGATCCCAAGGTTTTGAGGGGAAAAAATTAAAGCATCTCTTCTTTAAGTTCCTTTCAAAATTCTTAGAGACCAGTGACAGAGGAAACAGCCTTGTTAATAGCTCCCTTGAAACTTCTTTTTGATCTTAGCTGTCCTTTTTAATGGAGAGCCTACCACTGGTAAGTATCTGCATCTTGCATCTTCCACCTCCAAAATAGTCCAGAGAGGCCCATCAACGACCCTGAGCAGCAGGTTAGGTCCAGATGGAGTTTCCAGGGAACTATCTAGAGAAAAAAAATAAATCTAACTTCCCCTGTGCTGGACTAAAAAATTACTGAACACAATAAAATTAGTTAAGATATGTGACATAATACTCTGGGGTATATACATCTTTAGAAAACCACATAAGTAATAAAATGGATTAAGGATTATATTATTAATAGCTATTGTATGATAATAAATTAGTGAACTGGAAACCCAATATCTTAAATTAATTAACATGAATGTGACAGTAAGGGCATACTAGGAAAACACACAAAAATATAGATGGTGCTGTCTTTATATGAATGAATCATAAAGCAAAGAGCATTGCTGAGCTTTCTAGTTTACTTATATTAATTTCAAATATTAGCAATTACAACTTGTACTTTCAAATTCCATAAAAATGCAAAGCTACCATGAAATAGAATTAACGGGGAGCTTTAGAAATTCATTAAACTGAATTTTAGTAGCAGCATCATTTTTTTTTTTTTTTTTGGTTAATACAGGGATATATGTCTGTGCATACGCTATTTATGAAACCATTTGAAACATATAAAATATAAGTTGGGAGAATGTGTTCCCTTTAATAACAGCAGGGGAAGTGAGAACAAACCTCACCTTCTCTCATACTGTAATATACAGGTATTATATCTGTGGCTTCCAATACAGATTCTTAATCTGAACCCAGACAAACCTTAGAGTGTGAAGAGATTAAAGGGATATCTAAGGGAAGAAGTACAGATGCTGTTTCTGGTGCATAACAATGTTTGCAAACGTGTTAATCAAATCTGGGTGCTTGCTAACTTGATAATTAAATTTACAAATGATTGGAAATATTTGCCACAGGAAGATTTAAAGTGATTCCTGAAATCCTAATGACAGCTCCAGCAATATGTGTATGCCTCTTGAGGGCCCACTGAGGATAGATGGTATTAAAAATGTAATTGGTTTTAAAGCACATTAGATTAAATTTTTTCCTATGATTCATTCTCTCTTCTTTGTATTCACCTTTCAGGTCATTTCCTGCTTCCTGAACAAGGTATCCATAACTCAAATGAACTACCATATGAATTTGCTTATTTTTGTTAAATATAGATAGCTCTAAAATGTTCCATTTCTGTTTAAAATGATGTATTTCGAAATGAAAAGATTAAACTTCCTCATTAAGTAATACTTAGAAAATGGCATCAACAGTATTTGAAATATGACAAAAGGCACATTGTTAAAAAAAAAAATACAGAATAGAAAGCAATTAGAAAATTAGCTGAGGTCACTAAATATATATATATATATATATATATATATATATATATATATATATATATATTTGAAAAGAAAAGCAAAAAAGAAAAACTTAATTTACTAGGTCTACTTTTAGCTCTTCCATGAAGTTTCATGCCATAATGACATATTACATTTACAAAATGAATGTAAATAAAAGATTCTGGTTAAATCAAAAATTTTTAAGTGATGCATGAACTTTCAGCTATAGTAAATGAGTTTAGAACAGAATTTCAAATCCCCCATTGTTGGGGGAAAAAAAATGCCAACTTCTCAGTTTTGGGTGGCTGCAGTCAGTAACACCACATGAAGTGTTCTTTCGAATGCACACATTAAAATAGGGTTGAGGGTTTTAGGAATAAATTGGTTGCATCAATGGTGCCCTGGTCTGACCTTGTATATAACCATTTGCATAACAGAGCTGAAGAACAGCAACATAGTTAATCTGTGTGTGTTTACGTCTAGCCATCCATGGACCTTAAGGGTCAATATGATTTACTAACATTCACTAAAGGTTATTAAAATTGCTGTACAAAGTTGATGGAAAGGTGTTATTGCTTTGGTAATAAAAAATGACTTTCATGGAACAGTTTACACATGATTTTTTATTAGATTTTACTTTCCGTCCTCCTCACCATTTCAGAGTTTCACGGTTGATAACGGTTGATTATTTGTGCTGTCTAGTGGCATTCTTTATTTTTGTTTGTATGGTACCATGGATGTGGATAGTACTTTCCAGGACTTAAATTATAAATGAGGTAACTCTCTGCCCTAGATAGCTCCAAGGCTCCTGCCTTCACAAAGGACACCAGGAAGAAAGCAGTTGATTTGCCCTCAGAATAATAAGATCATGGTGACTGTCCAAATTAAAAGATTTCAATGATCTGGAACTTTCATACTTCTCCAGATTACTTCGGGCAGCCAAAGAGATGCTGTTTGAAAATGCATCAAGTGAATTTCTAACCTCTTTTCCCTGAAAATAGAACCATTGCTTTAGAAAACTCCCATAGCCACCAGCAGACCCAGACAGAATAACAAAAGTGAGCAGCACAGAAGTCTAGCGAAGATTACATGTAAGTGTCAAAAGAGAGAAAAAAAGATGGTGCAAAGAGAAGAGACAGAAGGCAACAGATTATCACCATCACAAAACATTTATTAAATACAACATTTGGTAAAGTACAACATAGATACGATTCCTGCCTACTAGAAATTTAACATCTGAGATGTCACTTGAGGAAAAATCAAAGTAAAAACAGAAAAGTTATTCGAGAGCAAACTTATACAGAGAAAGACATGTAAAGAAAACATAATAGTAAAAACTAGCAGAAAAGTTGATTTTTAAAAAGTTATTTTAATTAGAACACTATTATAAAATATAAATATAAAGTTACGATCATATGTATCTAATATTATCAATACAATGTAGTTCATTACTTTCCTATAGTGTATTTTATTTCCCACTGCTTCATACTAAAGCATAAACCAGAAAAAGTAAACAATTTCAATTGCATTCAGTCCTTAGGGAAAATAATAGGGCTGTGTGATTCTTATTCAAGATTTAGCAAGTGCTAATAGGAGCTGAGCATATTTTTTTAAATAAATAAAAGACTCCAAAATTAATATTTTTCATGATTTGCTATATGGAACTCTAGATGTATTTTTCATTTTAGGTTCATTTAGGACTTCATATTCTCTTTCACTCAATGAATATTTCAGATACAAAGAAATTTTTATCATGTTTCTATCATTAGAACCCAATAGAAAATCTCAGAAAATAATCTTAAATTCTAATTTATGTTCTGGTTTGTTTTCTTCTTTAAGAATAAGAACAAGAAACTGTAATAAGATCAGATTAAGCTAACACTTTTGAACACTAAATATGTGCCATACATTTATAAGTGCTTCTACAATAAGATCAAAACCTGTGGAATTTTTAATTTGTCACCATGAAAAGTAACCAAGGGAACTATATTTAAGTAGCAGAAAGAAGAAAAATCTATAAGAATAACAGTATCAATAATTCCTCATACCCACTTAAGGGGAAAAAAAAAATCTGTATATCTGGAAAATATTAATAAGAAAATTAGAAAAATTTAAGTAAGAATGTGATTTTTAAATAAATGCATACAATTAGATTTTTCTATTATTCTTGGGGAAATCATTTTAAAGTAGAAAAAGGAAGAAGAGAGGAAAATGCAAACACTATCCCTGGTGAAATTAAGATGCTTAAAACTCTGGATCATAAAATAGAAGGAAGCTGATCTAACAAATACATTGACGTTCAAAGGTTATGGGAAGAGCAGGAGAGATGTTTGTAGGGACAGCTATCAGAGAAAACTAGCCAGGTACGAATTTTCTAAGAGAGTGGTACATCCTGAAGTTTAAAACAATATAAAATAAACAAAAAACAATAACTTATTTGCAACAATGGAACAGATTTTAGAAACTAGAGGCAGCGTTTCGCTCGACCCCTTTGGCACAAAGTCTTGTTAAAAGTAGAGAGTGGGGCTAGCGAGTCTGTGGGGTGTGTCTGAGGGACAAGGGAGCAGCAGTGGTATAAGAGGAAACATTTGGCAATGTGAACAGACCTTGAATGAGTATCAAATTTCTGTCTGTCTCCTTCACACACACACACACACACACACACGCACGCGCGCACGAATCACAGAAAGAATTCCATCTAGCCCTGGTCCTTCCTCACTATGAATTTCCTATAAAAGATTGTCAAGGAAAAACTGTAATCAAGAATAAGAAGTAATTAAAAAGGGACCAGCAAAGACTTATACAATAATGCCACAAGGATAAAACTTAGGGGAACATTGGAGATTCAAACAGCAGATGAAAAATGCTCGCCAAAAAAAGAAAAAGAAAAAGAAGAAAAAAAAACATAGTAATGAACAACCGAAAAATATTATCACCCTAGATTTTCAAAACTTAATGGTTTTGAATGGTTTGCTTTTTAAAAGAGCACAGAGAAAAAAATATGAATAATCAACAAAGAAATTTTAATACTACAGAAGATGAAGCATGTTAGGGTGAGGGAGCAGTATGATCAGTCATAGTCAGGATTGTCTACCTGGAAGCAACAAAATGAACACTCAGAATTTGTGGAAACACAGTAAGGATGATAAAAAGACATGACTCAGATAGCAAAGTGAAGTGAAAATAAAGAGTCAAAGAGATTTGGAATGAAAATGATAGATATAGAAGATGTGCAAAAGGCGCTAAAACACAACTAATAGGTGTTGGTAAATAAGAGAACCAAAATAACAGAACAGAATAAATACTTAAGGATATAACTCAAGAAACTCTCCCGAAATAAAAAAGATCAGAATCTATAAAATGGTAGTCACACTGTATCCCATAAAAAGAAAAACTGATTTAGAACAATCAATTCAATGGTATATCTTAGTAAATTTACTGGATTTCAAAGATAAGAAAAATCTTTTGTCAGATACAAAAAAAATGGAATCATGTATAAAAAGTAAAAAAGAAAAATTCAACTTGTACTAGATTTCTCCCTAATAATATTAAAAGAGAGTAATTTCTGCAAAGTATTCAAATAAAGTTTGACTCATAACTATATTCCTAGGAAAATAGTTTTTCAAATAAAATGAAAAGACATGAGCATTTCCAAACATGCTTTTGAATATAGAATTAAACATAAAATAAATTTCAGCCAACAAAGTAATGAATAGAAAAACTATGTCCAATGTTTGGCTATGAGCATTGAGCCAACTTAAGAGTAGGACTAAGAAAAAAACAAATGTGAGGATTGTGATTGGAGAAGAGAATGAAAATATAATATATGCTGACAAAGCAGAAATGGGAAGGCAAAAGAGATAGGAAGACTTTGAGAGCTGGAGAAGGTCAAGACATTTTAGTTCATAAACCAAACTGAAAAGCTGTAAGCTTATTTGAAGTTATTAACATAAAACTGAAAAAGGAAAAAATAGAATGGGTTCTATCATGACTCAGATAGCATAATATAAAATATGATGACAAACCTGGAGCAGAACATGTATATTTTATATAAAAATAAAACGAGGTAAACTCACTTGTTAAAATAGACTTTCAGATCAGACTGGAAAGCAAGCTCAATTACATGCTATATTTGAGAGAAACAAGTGACTCAGAAAAATGATAAAACTAATAAACAAATCCAAGAGCTTGCTGTACACACACACACACACTGAATATCTAGTCAAGAAAAACAGTGAGAAAATGCAAACATGCAATATAAGACATATACAAAAATAACCTCAGACACGAGAAATTAAAAGAATCTTAAAATATCAAAATGCTTTAAAAAATTAAGAACCAGGATAAAATAGATCATTCACTAGAAAACATAAATCAGTAAAACTTATCATAGAAGAGAAAGTATCCACTACAAATAGAAAACGTTACTAAAGCCCAACAAATCCCCAGTATACTGTAACCAGATGCATTCGCAGAAACTATCAGAGAAGCAGATAACTCTATCTAGTGTGATTTAAAATGATCTAGGGCAGAGAAAATAATGAAAACATCTAAAATCTTTTTTAGAAAAAAAAGAATTAAAAAATATTTCAAATCAATCTCGCTCTGGGTGTATTTGCAAAAACACTAAATATTATTTTCCATGACAAGGTGTGGTTTATTTTAGGAATACAAGGAAGTTCAATGTTAAATTTATTTTCCATAATAATGACTTAAAGTGGAAACATACTATTACCTTCAAGGAAGCCTAAGAGTCAGCTAATAAAATTTAATATTTAATCTTAATAAGACCAAAATTATTAATAATATAGAGATAGCTATATTGTTTTCTAATATTATAACATACATCTTAATATGATAATAGAATAAAAGCAGACATTACATTTTACAATGAAAGAAACAGAAACACTGAAAGCTTTTTCATTAAAGCTAGAAACACAATAAGAATATCTTTCATTTCCACTAGTATTTAATGTCGGTCTAGAGTACCTAGCCAAAGCGATTAGATAATATAAATACATGAGGGATACAAATTATAAAGGAGTATACAAAATTATGATTCTATATTAATAATTATTAGTAATTATTAAATTATTATAATTAAAGATATTCATATTCTGGATAATTCAAGAATATTAACTCTATTGTAAAATATAAAATAATTCAATGAGGGAGTGACTTGGTAAAAAAGTAACTGGCAGAATACAAACTTGATATTTAAAACAACAGTCATGTAGGATATGCAATGGGAAAAATAACCTATTTTCCTTAGCAACTAAAAAGGTAAAATTTATAAAAACAACTAATTTCTCCCCGAGTATTCATTCTTCCTTTCTACTGTGAATAATAGAATTTACTCCTTTTGGTTCTATACATGTTTGCCCAACTGGACGCTCCATGCGTTTCTTGCAATTGGATGTGCCCTATGCATATTTTGGGAGTCACTAAGAGTGAGCAAAATTATATGAGAAACTTTCTGATCATCTCGTTAAATATTCTAAACCTCTTTGTTTCCCCTTCCAGTAACCTGGAAGATGTATGTACTGCTAGTAAACTGACTTTTGCCACGAGAACAGAAGTAACACCCTATGGGATAGCAGAGCAAGAAGAGAGAAGCAGTCTGAATCTCTGAATGATCTAACTGAGTGCAGAACCACTCACCTCTGAAACGTGACATAAAAATGATCTATCTTGTTTGAGCCACTGGTTGTTTTGTTTATTTGCTTATTTGTTTGTAATAATATCTGAGTCAATACCATGGCCAACACTCCAAAATGGGTGAAAGTCCTATATGCTCTATATGGAGAAAATTTTTAAATACTGGGACTTGACAAAAAAAAAGCTTGACTAACTAACTAGAGAATGAAAAGTCATACTGTTTTAGATAAGAAGACATCACAAATATATCAATTTCTCTCTGATTTATCTAAAAATTTAACACAATAGTAACAAAACTGGTAACATATTTCCTTTAGAAATAGGAATAGTGAAATGAAAAAAATTAATAGGCAAAATTATTCATGAAAATTCTACAAAATAATACAGAAAGGAATCTATATCTATTAGTTAATAAAACGTATTATAAAGAAATCTACTTCTGCCACTTGAATGAAGCAGAGATCAGTGGATCAGAACAGAAATTCTATAACAGATTTCTGAAATAAATGTATTCCAAATCAATGAGAAAAAGATGAATTGAATATAAATGGTGGATTCATATCTCACACCTTAAACTAAGATAAATTCCAAACAATTAAAGATAAAAAATAAACTCCAAAAATGGTTAGAGAAAACTTATGTTTACTAATCCAAGATTGAAAAAGAAGTTATGAAATAAGAAAAAAACAGTTGCCATAAAAATATTGATAAATTTTGCTACATTCCAAAAATATGTCTAGAAACACAATGAATAGTCAAACAAAAAATAGCAAATATGGCTAATATTTATAATTCAGATCACAAAGACTAATTTACTACTATAAAAATAATTCTTATAAATCAATTAGAAAAGAAACAACGACACTTTAAGGAAAACGTAAGCAAATATTTAGTCTGGAAAAAACGAAAATACAAATGACTCAAATCTATGAAAATGTGTTACTTTTCTCAACAATAAAAATAAAGTAAAAATTGCAATGAATAATAGCCGAATCCAAGTCTTTGGCAGAAAATATACAAGATGTACCTGGGACACTGAGAGGTGCCAGAAAGCAATGAAACTATCAAGGACTAAATGGGCCATGTCATAGGGACACAGGAGCCAATATGAAGGGATTACATTGGCCAATATGTAACAATTTGAGCTTGAAAGAGAGTAATAGATGTAAATGATTGGAGCACATGAAATACGAAAATTCAGGTGTTCTTATTGACAACGCTTTAATGGGAGATGAGGAGAAAGAAAACCTAAAATTTAAATAAAATGAATAGAGCACCACTGAAAATAACTAAGGCCACGAATCCTTATTCTGAAAAGAGGTAGTTCAAAGGAAATAAATTAATATGCTTTTTTCTATGACGTATACTTCAGGGAAAATAATTAGCCCTAATTGGTGGGGGAAAGGTTATTCTTTATTGAAGAACTCTAACTAAAAGTTATAGAAGGAAATGTAGAATTTTTAAAAAATCACCATTCTGCAATCTCTCATAAAATGAATGATTCAAGTAAAGGTCACATGGATAAAGCCATTTGATAAAATATTAACAGGGACTTTATAATGGAGAGATCGGATTGTAACCTGTATTCTGCTTGGATGAAATATGAAACATACTTATATACCTATGAAGTATTGGCAACATGTTGAACCAAAACTAATCAAATGTCAGGTATTAATTTTTCTCTACAGAAGATAAAGTAACAAGTTCAATTACACCACAAGAAAGCAAACAGACAAATCCAGAATGTGGGATTTTGCATAGGATAAATTATCCAGTTTCTATAAGTCAATATCAGGGGGTCGAAAGGAAAGGATACTGTTCTAATTTGAAAGAAAGTGAGGAGACATAAAAACCAAATATAATGGGTGGACCTAGTATAGATCTTGATTCAAATAAACCAATTATAAAAGGACAATTTTTCTCACATTTAGGGAAACTTCCTTATGACTTTTTATTAGATGATATGGAACAATAAATATTCATTAGGTATGATTATGGCATTGTGGTTATACAATAAAATGTCAACACGTTTTAAGGTGCTCGTTGAAGTATAGAGATGAAATAAAATAATGCTGGATCTTTTTTTAAATAGTTCAGCCATGAAAAAAAAAAAGAGAGAGAAAAAAATAGAATCAGGAAGATCACAGAAACAAATGTGGCAAAATTATGATAATTGTCGAATTTGATTGATGGTAATGTTAAGGTTCGTTCTCTCTGTATTTGTGCATCATGAGGTCCATTTTTTAATCAATCAGTTTGAATTGAAACCTGTGTAAGAAAAGTTTACTTTCATATAATGCTGGAGGGAAGGTTAATTGATAAATCCTATATGAAGAATACGGCAGTATTTATCAAAATTTTAAATCCACATAGACAGCATTTATACTCTTAGATGTGTATTCTATAGACATATTGTCTTATATACAAAGTGACATTCATCAGAGCATTGTTTGTAATAGCAAATGATTAAAAACCGCCTTAAAGTCCATAACTAAAGACTACTCAAAATACAATGCAGGCAGAAAACAAAACATTTTGCAACTTTCAAAGAAGGAGAGAACTAGGTCAAGCAAAATAACAAACAAGAGAATATAAATACTAAATATTGTTAAGTTATTACAATAATTCTGAAGTTCTTTCAAGTGCTTAGATAAACTTTCTAGAAAGTGAAAATATCCCCAAAACTAGAACAAAAGAAAAGTAAGAATCCAGGGAAGTAAGCTGAAGCTACTGGCCGCCCTGCACCACCTACCAGTCCTGTTTGAGAACAGGGTTTCTCAGCTTCCAGTTAGTGACTAGTGACATTTTGAGCCAGATAATTGTTGAAACTGTCCTGTGCATTATAGGATATCTAAGAGCAATCCTGGCCTCTACTCGCTAGGTTCCAGTGGCACCTTCCCTAAGGTATGTCAACCAAGAACCTCTCCAGACTTTGCCAAATGTCCTCTATGGGGCAAAATCACTGGCAACTGAGAACAACTGATATAGAGTATCAGTACTAAAGAAGCTATGGGGGAGAAAAGTAGGAAGACCTCCCTGCCATCAATAAACCTGGAAGCCATGGAAAGGAGGAATAAATATAAAATCTAAACAGCAGAGAAAGACAGCCAGGAAAATTATTTATCTTTATCCATATTCATTCTATTTACAAGGTCCAAAGAAATAAAACTAAGTTAATATTTTCATTGAAAACAGACATATTTTGGTAGTAGCAATGGACAAGTAAAAACACCCTGAAGAGAGAAGAAATAAAAATGCAGTCTTCAAGTAATTCCCACAGATAAAGTTTCAATAAACAGAAGCGCTCAGAAAATAAATAAATATCCAAGTACACAATTAAACAAGATACCTTAAGCAATAGTAGAAACAACAATCCACAAAACCAGGTACCAAAGATATACAAATTGAACAATTATCAAATAGAAACTATATTTTGGACATTTAATATATTCAATATATTTTAATAACTAAGAGAATTGAAAACAGAGATAATTATGTAATTACCAAAAATTACCAGAGAGATTTATAGAAGAACTAAATAAAACATCTAGAAATTAGAAATTTAATTGAAATTGGAAACTTATTAGATAGAATGACAGGAGATTACACCGAAAATGAACAATTAGTTAACTGGAAGCTAGAGCAGACACAATTATACTAAATGCAGCACAGAGAAGAAATGAAAAACATGAAAGATTCAAAAGATAAAATAAGAATGTCTAATGTACAACCATCAAAATTTAGAGGGAAGCAATAGAAAGAATGCAAGAAAGAATGAAATAATATTTGAAGGTAATGGCTGCAAACTTTCCAAAAGGGACAAAAGAAACCAATCCTCAGATCCATGAACTACAAAAAAAATCAAGCAAGAATTGTTGATATTCTGGGATGTTATAATAACAACACAAAAATTGCTACCATGTTAAGTGCTTATTCTGTACTAAAAATTATACTAACCATATTGCATAAATTACCTTAATCAATAAGTAACTTTTTTAAAAGAGGAAAACATAAGCAACTGCCTTATAGGTTAAAGACTCCACATTAAAGGAGTTTTATGAGACAACCAAAACCAATTCAATGTGTGGATAATGTTTGGTACCTACTTCAAGCAAGCCAACTGCAATTATCATATTCTTTAATTTCTTTCTGTGGAAAGACTTAAGCTCAGATCTGGCTGACTATACAACTTCTGTCCCAAAGTTATACAATGTTTAAACCATGTAAATTTTTTAAGGTTTTCCATTGTTCTGTATTCTTTCTTTTCTGAAAGTAATTTGATTTCAAAAATGTTCTTTCCAGCTTCTACTAGAATAAAAGGAAAATGAGTGTAATAAAAACAAAGGATAAAGTTAAGAATAGTGTAACCAAATAAAAAATGATTTTAAAAATTGTCAAAAAACTAACTAATGATAACAGACATAGTCAATCATTTCTATTTTGCAAGGAGTTATCTCATAGAATGCAATGTACTTTGTGATTCTATCAGAAGTTTCCTTAGCAAAAATATAAAAAAGGTATTTCCAAGCTATTATTTAAAACTAGGGTATTAGACAATATGTATAAAGAAACAAAACATCTTCTGACTTCATCAGCATACCATAAAGATCTAGTTTATAAATTACATTATAATTTTTACATGCCTTTCTTACAGCTTTGGTACAGAGAGAGAGAGAGAAAGCAAATCTTTCTGAATCACCACAGTCTAGTTCTGACTCTCAAACCAAGAGAACTAAAATAAATCCCAAACTGAGCCCTGCAAAGGTGTTTATTTCCAGGAATTCTAAAGGGTGGGTGAAGAGGTGGAGAAGAACCAGGATCACCATCAGTGGATACTGAGGGCAAGTCTTTAATACAAGATGAGACTAGAATAAGTACAGCTGTAAGTGATAAGGAGGTTCCAAAGTGATAATCATTAGGTGCAAGGAACAAATTGAAGAACTTGGTTCTGAACTAAGAGCTCAAAATATGGGCTCCTCTCTCATATGATTCTTGTGCTGGGTATTAAATATGTAGCCCTAAGATGAACTAAGTTGGACTGAGGCTACACACCGCTCCCATTCCTCATGAATTTTGCCTCCCTGATAATTGTTTCCTATATTGAATTCCTAAAGTCTTATTATACTTGGGTTAAGGCTCTTGAGAAAAAAAGTAAAGGGAAAAAATTATTCTAATAAGCTTAACTTCTTTACAAATACTTTTTGGATAAATAAAGGTCAAAACTAGACATTTTATTCAGAGTACATTTAACCAGAGGAAAGTAACTGAGTCAAAATAATTCTACTTGCTAACTTTTCATTCTTTTTCTTTCAAACTGACCCCTTTGCATATCTTTTAAAAATAAACCTCTTGAACTTTCTATTTAACAGCCTAAGTAGGTATAAATGCATTTAATAACTTTCAATTTGATTACCCTAGAGGAGAATCAGGTAGAAGAAGATCAAGTTAGAAAGAGGAAAGGTATTTTGTTTGGTTGGTTGGTTGGTTTTTACTTAAAGCAACAGAAGTTTATTCTCCTACAGTTCAGAACACTTGAAGTCCAAAATCAAAATCACTGGACCAAAATCAAGTTGTCAGCAGGGCCTTGCTCCCCCTGGAGGCTTTAGGAGAAAATCTGTTCCTTGCCCCTTTCAGCTTCTGGTGGCTGCCAGCATTCCTTGTCTTGTAACCATATACTCCAAACTCTGCCACTTTGGTCACATTGCCAAAAAAGGAGAGGTCTTACTATGAAGACAGGCAATTTGATTAGTTTCCTTCTCGATGAGTGTATGTTTACAAAGGGAAAAGAAGAGTTGAAGGCAGAGGGGCTGTAAATAATTTATTATTATTATTATTATTATTATTATTATTAGAGTCAAGAGGAAAAGGCATGGGAATTGTTAATAGTCTCCATTTCGTAGACATCTACAGGGAGCAGATGAGCATAATGACATCTTCCATTATAGGCCAGCAAAGTAAATGCACTCTATTGTTGAGACACACAAAAATTACTAGAAATCAAAAAGGTGAAAGAGAAACTGCCAGAGGCCAAGGTATTGGAATCATGAAGTCATTTGATTCCAAGACTCTAGGAGAATTAGAAAGAAGCAATCTACTCAGTACTGAGCAGAAAATAGAATTAGGTTAAAGTATTTTTAAAAGAAAAAGAGAAAAGTGAGGCTTTAAACCTTATTTATTTTCAATATGACAGGCTACTGGTTTATGCTTTTATATTCTTATAGTCATGTTTCTAGCATCCTTTAAAATTAAGAACAATTAAATATAAAAACATGAGAATCCTGAGTATTCCAAGTAAAAGGTTATTATTTTTAAAATGTTGTCTGACACTCAAAGTAAGATTACACGTGATGGTTAGTTTAACCCTAATGACAACCTGGGGCATGAGTTATCCTGCCACTCCTTTGAAGAAGTCACATGAGACATAAAGAGGTTGAAGGACTGACTGAGTATTTTACAATACAGGGTTGCAATGAAATTTAAACCTGGATTGTCTTTGGATATCTATCTATGACTGGTTGTTTGGTAATTTGTCTTTAATAAATAAACTTTAATAATGAAAATGAGCGAAATAGTCACAAAAGTGTGAAAAAGCAATTAATAAGGAATATGAGGTCTATTTGAAGTAATTTTCTCCACTCGTTAAAATAATAAGTCAACTTTGACTGTTACGCTACTCACTGTCACCTTATCATAGACAAAACAATTTTTTTGAAAATTACTCATTCATTTATTCAACAAATATTTAATGAGCATCTATCTCATGATTGCGCTCCACATTGGCATGATGACTATGAATAAAACAGACATGGTCATGAAAATCTGACAGTCTAGAAGGAGCTCGCTTAATTATCTTTACTTGAAATACGGAAACACTTATTTTTAAATATTGGCTAATTTATCCCCACAAACAAAAAGTGTTTTTCTTCTCCACTCACCAATATAATACTACAACTTCCTAGAGGTGTAAACTGAATGAAACTGAATGAAAGAAAAGCAGACATTGTGACCTTTTGAATACAGGTAGATACTGTACCGTTAAAGCTGGTCCAACACAAATAACAGAGAATAACAAAATTAAATTTGGTCATCATAAAGCTTTCTCAGATTTTTAAAAAATGGGTTATATTATCAATAAGGTATGGTTATTGAAGCAATTAACAGTTCTTAACTTTGAATCTGGAATATTCTGCTTCAAAAGTATAGTATTAACAAATGACTACATTATTGACTCATTTAAGAAAAGTGTCACTAAACTTATATTATCTGTCTTAGTTGCACACAAAGGAGGAGATTTTGGCAAGTACTGATACAACTGTGTAGGAGGGAGATTAATGGAGAGCAAATTGGAGAGTAATTAATCAAGCTGCATAAGAAAGTGAGAAGAAAAAACAAAGATGCAAGGTTTGACAGGAAAATTCTAAGCTCTTTGTACTTGGCACCAGTCAAAAAAAAAAAAAAAATAGAGGCATACTAGGGCTGAAAAGTTCATGAATATGCTCCAATTAATCTGCATGTGCACTGAAATGCTTTTTAGTTTGGTTCATTTAAATCTGAAATTCCCTTCCCCATTGATGTCGGCTAGTTAGCCAAGATGGTGCATTACTGTTATGATCACTGCAGCGCACATAATTTAGATTTATCTCTTTGGGGACTCAGCTCCACCCCCTGCTAGCTAATATGCTCACCATGTTTAATGATGCAAAAAATTTCTCTGAGTACAGGTTATTTATCTTTATCAGGGGCTGTATTTGGCTGGCTGTCTATTATCAGCCAGAATATTTGTTCCTAAATGGTTGGTTCTCACCCATATTCCAGGGCAATCCTGAGGCCCATGTTATCACTCAGATTTGCAATAAAAAAAAGTGTTTTAGTTCTTTAGATTCACCTTAGTAATACCAATTTACAAGTTTGAAGCAACTGAAATTATGACTTAGTATATGAACCCTAAAATCGTTGTCATTAAATACAGTCAGTCTAAAATCTGAGAAAGGAGTTTCTTCGGTCGTGCTTTGGGGGTAATAAACAATACGGGAATACAAATATATAATAAGAAAAATGCTTATAAATGATTTTTAAGTAATGATGCTAAAAAAAAGAAAACCATCTGAGAAGAAAAACTAAGGAATAAACGAGTAGATTCAAAGAAATAAAACAGTCAAAAACCAGTGAGCATTATCACCATCCCCCAAAAATTAAATGAAAAAAGTGAAATCAAAAGTCCTTGTCACGATAGTGAAGAAATATAGACAGCTGGGATCCTCCTTTGAACCTGAACTGAAACATACACAGAATCAAAGGGGATGTTGGTAGTTCTGAGAATATATTTTTAAACAGCAAGAAAACTCTAGGAAGAAGATTTTGAAGTCCAAGAGCATAAGAGGTCTTTGGGACAGTCTAGATGTGAAAGGGAATTTCTTAGCTGAGCTCTTTTTTTCTCTTCAAATTACTTGAGTAAATCACTGCCTACCCATTTCCCATGCAAAGCAGACACACAGCACTGTCAAGCAGACCAGCCTAGGAGGAGGTGCCTGACAACAACAGGGTGGGGCTCCAGCTGGCTAAGGTAGGTGTAGATAACCTTTGCCAGCAGACTCTTCCTCCTCACATTACGGCTTCCAGGTGTTTCAAATAAATAACAGTGTCCATGGGAAAGTTTCAAGGAAATTCCCTGAGGCCAAGAGAGGTCTAAAAAATGTGGCAAATGGAGGGTGATCTAGCCTATTATAAAGGTTGAGGATCTTTGCCAAAGGCAGGTTCCACCCACGCCATATCCTAAATTCACAAGTAGGAGAGCATGCAAATGTCTGGGCTTTAGTGTTTCCCAACCCTAGGTGCAAAGGAAAATAAGGATAACCAGCCAAAGTTACTACTAATCTCCAGAGGCTAAGAACTTTGGGGAAAAATAAACACTACTGAGAATCTTGACCACTTAAAAAAAAAATTAACTGAACAAACTCTATTAGATGAAGCCAAATTAATATTCTAAAATAAAAAGATATGTTAGATTAATAAAAAAAGTTGTTTTAGAAAAGAAAAGGGATAATAGTAATTACTTGAAGAATAGAAAGCAATTATAAAGAGGAACCAATTGAAAATACTAGAGGTAAAAAATATAACAGCCAACAGAAAGAACTTGATATTTTAAAAAGCGGAAAAGTTACATGTAAAGAACGAAGATTTAGCCATAAGATAGTCTAAGGATGCTTTCAGAAGGCATCAAAAAGAAAGTAAACATTAAAAATTTTTTAAATTTGAGAGGTATAAAAGATAGAAGAGAAAGTATCAACATATATAACAGCAGTTTTTAAAAAAAAATATGTGGAGGAAAAACTATTTGAAGAAATAATGATGGATAATATTACATAATTAAAGAAAAATGAAAGACCTGAAATAAAAAGACTCAGGGCAGCAATCGAAATAGACAGATAAGATAAAAAAAAATATTCTGACACAATAAAGTATAATTTGGTCATTTCAAAGACAAAAAAATATAAAAGCTTTCTGAAACAATAGATGATCTTAAAAGGAGTCAGAATTATTTGTAACTTCTTGCAGAAAAAGTGGATACAGAAAACATTCACAAATGCTTTCAAAATTAATAGAATAGAAATTTGAACCTGGCTCAGAAAATTCTCAGGCTCAGAGATAGTTCTTCCATACTATCAATAATCTCTGTGTTTACTAGTTTTCCAGATAGAAACAGATAGAAAGCTTTAAAAGTTAACATGTTTTATTTCAAAACTGCATAGGCAATCAATAAGAGTCTTATTTATCTTATGAATGTAGAAGGAAAAACTTTGAAGTAATATTAAGAATGTTTAATTTAAGAATAGATATTAAAATATAACAAGAATATACATTATAATTATACATCATGGTCACCTATGGCTTATTCCAGGAATTCAAGAATGTTTTAATATTGACAAATATAAAAATACAAGTTCTCACATGCACAAACTAAAGGATAAAAAAAATCAGATGATATGTCAACAAATGAAGAATAAGTATCAAACTATATCAAAACATTTTTACGATATACTAAGAATAGAAGAAACTTATTTAACTTGAAAAAAACTATATGTCAAAATTTATAGTAAACAGCATGTAAAATAAACTTTAATTTCCCCCCATGTATTAGAATGAGAAATACTTTAAATATCAATTTTTTCAATCTCAAGTATAGAGGCAAAAATTATCATCTTCGGATAATCTGATCATCTGCATAAAAATGCTATAAAAGAAACAGTTGTCATATAAATTCAATAAAAGTCAATATTATTCCTTATTTCAAAAATAATCAAATAGAAAAATTAAGTATTATTCACAATATAAAACTATTAAATATCTACACATTATCCTAATGAGTAATGTTTGTGACTTTCAGAACAAAACTTTTAAAACTCAAAAACCCAAAGAAAAAGACAGAGAGATTATATTCATGAATAGGATGAAAATTCTACCTGAATTCACCTACAAATACAATACTAATTAAATTGCATAGAAAATTCCTAAGAAAACCAACGAATTGTTAAAATTGATATGAAGCAATAACAATCTATGAATAACTGAGTCAGTTCTGAAATATAGAAAAAATAAATAACCCATCTAACAAGAGATCAGAATTCAACAGAGCCCTAGGAATAATTCTAAAAAAAATAACAATGTAATACTAAGGCAGGTTCATACAAGTAGAAGAAACTGAACATACTACAAAGTTCTAAAACAGATGCATGAAAGTATGAAAACTAAAAGGTAGCTTCCCAATCTAGGGGGAGATGATTTAATAGACAGCATTGAGAAAACTGACACAATATGGAGAAAAATAAAACTGGATCCTTATCTCAACTCTATATGTAATGAAACACCTGATAGAGTAAATAACTAAATGTGAAAGGTAAAACCCTAAAGAAGAATAAAAGCAAAAGTTAGAACACTTGTTCTGTGACTTTCTTTAACAAGATTTCAAAATTACAAAGCACAAAGTGAAAAATCAAATAATTTAATATTGATTTTTTTTAATTTTAAGAAAAAAAATGATATATTTCTAAGGATATATAGAAAAGCCATTAGAATGAGTCCCTATATGGAAAGGAAATAGAAATGGGCATCATGAATCAAGAGCAAACAAAACAACAAGGAGACTCATTGTCTGAGTCAGTATGTCATGAGCAAAGGAGAGTAAATGCTTAGTCCCTGGACCCAAGGTCTGAAGAAAGAAATGAAAGCAAGGAGAGAAGAATGGAAACAAGGATCAAAAAACCACTTTTTTCAGGCTCCATGTTTATCTCAAACTTCCCAGAGGGGTACCCCAATATGCATAACTACTTAATCAATCCCTTCTTTTATATTGTGTTCTTCTGGATTCAGTCTCCTCTAGTGGGACTCCTCTCCCCACCCTCCTTACCTCCTTCCTCACCTCCATCACACACACACACACACACACACACACACACACACACACACACACGCACACACACACACACACACTTTCAAACAAGTGTGCTCATGCACAGACATATCCCCAAAACTTTTTCTTGTATGAAAATCACACCCTCGCTCATACAAGCCCCAATGTCTCAGTGATCCATCCAATAAACAGACAAAGCATCATAAGTACTGAGACAGCAGACATTACAAATGGAGGGATACTGAAAAAGCGCATGGGTAAGAATTTTCACATTACACAGTGGAAGGCAATAAGCCATGCATTGAAAGTACTGTTCCCCTCTATTCAAACCATGAAATTTGGTAGCAATGTTTTTAAATGAACCATGCTTACAAAATGATGTTTTTTTCTGGTACACTATAAATAAAATTCTTTATAATAGGACTTATCAAGGAGAATTTCAAACTGGCTGTGACTCTCTCAAATGTCAAGGTCATGCAAAACAAGTAAAAACAGAAACAGTTACAGATTGAAAGAGACCAAGGAAACCTGATTACTTTATGCAACATGGTTTCCTGAACTGAATCCTGGGATAGCCACTGGCCTGATACGACTGTTTTGCTTCATCTCTTATTATAACTCACATAATTATATAGAAGGAAGCATTTTCTTCTACTTGAGGTCTGCTCCCTACTGCCCTGCATACCCTCCCAACCCTAGCCTTAAGAGTCCCAAACCCCCCATAATCTCTTTCCTGCAATTTGAATTTTCCACGTTTTTCAAGGCAAGCTCAAGTTCTATCTCTCCCAGGATACTTTCTGATTAATACAGCCCATGATTTTTATTAGAAATTCAGAAACCAATTCAAATCTGCAATGTGCACTCTATTTTTGAATTGACTGTATATTATTTTTCACTTGTCTCTAGATGTTTCTTGAAGTTATCTCTCGACATACAAATTATACTTTGAAATCCTCGAAGTCCGTGTTATCTCTTAGATTTTGTTGTGTACATGGGCATGAATGTGTGTTTTATTTTTATACAGCACCTAATCTGTCACCCGCTGTGCAATCACTGTTTAATGAATTGTTTTCTTCACTACATCATTGCTGGGAAACGTAGCTCCTTTAGATTGATATTTGTGAAGGAAAATAACTGATATAAGATGAAAATTAAGTGCAGTCTTCAACAAAGTGTTTATTGCCAATTGGTAAAAAAGTTCTATCCAAATTCTGATGAAAACACTTGAGTGAAGCAATTTCCACAGGAAGCTGTTAGCAGAGAAATAGAGATCACATTGAAATGGACTTTAGTTGTGTACTCTCTGATTCAACTATTTTGATAATGTACTTTCATTTAAATCAGCAGCTAAACCTGAAAGAGGTAATGAATGATATTTCACACACAGGTGTAATGAGCTGTTAGTCCAGTGGCACAGGACATACTAAGAACGCTAGAGGGATACTGGGAAACACTTGCTTAGTTACATTGTTATACACTATACAGCCTCCAATAGGATCATCCAGGGGAAAGTCTAATTTTTCCCAAAGCTGCTCATCCCATCAACCCATGTGTTCTCCCCACTTCAACCTTTCTCCTGACTCTGCCACCATGGGGTAAAATATGGGCATCGCAACCCCCAACCCTTTTCTCAGAACTTTCATCACCCTGAATTCCCAAAGGTTTATGTTCCTTCCAGAAATGTGCACAAAAGGAAAGCTGGAATAGCTGGCTTTGTGCCTCTTCTTGTTAAATGAGCTGGTCTCAAGTTATATCTATAATGGTCATCTTTGTATAAGGGAGGCATTCTCATTTTAGTATATGTGCTCCCTAAGTGAGCATAAGACATTGTCAGTCCAAGTTAGATAAGCAAGTTTTTAGCAAAAGTAAGAAAGAAGAAGCGGGTACTTTGCATAATTTAGACATTAGCCCATCAGGAGAAAAAACTAATTTTTTTTGGAGACTGCAAAAAGAAAAATCAAGAAAGTTTTGAAATGTGCATACTTTCATGGAGGGGGTAGTAAGGACAAGAGATTAGGTGGTGTGGGGAGTTTATTAAGCTATTTACATGTACGCCTGGAAAAATGCCTTAGTTCTTTAACATGATTAAATGCTAGCTACAGACTATGGTTTATCATAAGGAATGCTGGCCCCCGCCTGCTACCCTCCTGGGAAACACGATCCGCCTTCTCTTTGACACTCTGATCTGTCTTCTGTTTGCCATCTTCCTTTGATATAGTCAGCAAAACAGCCCTTGTCTTGTGGTCTTCTCCAGGCCACCCGGAACATACTCCGTTTACTGTCAGCAAAGGGTTAAAAGGAAACCATTAAGTTCTCCTCCTAATATGATTGGTGATCACAACTATTGTGCCATCAGACTCCAGAAGATGTATTCCTTCCTCTAAGCCAAGGATGTAGAACAGCAGAGTAAGGCCACTTATGCCTACAGACATGTTTTACATGGCTATTAAACATGTAAGATGGCAACATTAAAAAACCAGGTGACATTATATAAAAATACAAACTCTCTGCCATAGCCCATGCATCAGCAATCAGAAGGGATATCATCCCCTTCAAATAGGAGAGGCATTCCCCACGGGCCATAGCCCACTTTATTTGCTGTGTCTCCCTAACACTGAGGCTTTCGGTTGCTAGTTACCAATGAGTTTCTGATGTGGTTTTTGTTACCTCTGATAAACTTGAGTCACTACGTCCCATGCCTGGCACCTGAAGGCATTTTTGTTTATGACTTCTGACCCTGACTATAATTCAGCTGTCTCTGAAAGTAAGAGTCTATAAGGATCATGTGGGCAGGGTCAAGAAGGTCTACTTTGATCACCACTGTTTCCTAGTATTTGCATAGCACTTGGGACACAGTAGGTGCTAAATATACATTGAATGAATGAACCTAATAACAAGGGTAATATGTTCTCTCTACTTTGTTTCAAATCTCATTCCTGCCTAGGGTTCTTAAGTACCACCCTCAGAGTCTCCTTGCCTAGGTGAGGTGTTACAGGCTGAATTGTGTCCCCTCAAAATCCATGTGTTGAAATCTTAACGTTCAGTATTTCAGACTGTGATCTTATTTGGAGATAAGGTCTTTACAGAGATAATCAAGTTTTAGGGAAGCTTTAATTCAACATGACTGGCATCCTTATAAAAAAGGAGATTTGAAGCAGACATGCACACAGGGAGACCACCATGTGAAAATGAAGGCAGAGATCAGGTTTATGCTTCTCCAAACCAAGGAACAGCAGTGATTACCGGCAAACCACTAGAAGCTAGGGAGAAACATGGAACAGATTCTTCCTCATAACCTTGGGGAGGAACCAACCCTGGCAACACCTTGACCTTAGACTTCTAACCTCCAGAACTGTGAGAAAATAAGTTTCCGTTATTTAAGCCACCCTGTTAGTGATACTATGTTACAGAAGCCCTAGCAGACTGAAGCATAAAGAGACCAAAACTTTACCCTAGCCATGTAGTGCTTTCTACCTCCCTGTGGACCATGCTTGTCTACTCTACAGTGCTACTAGGTCACACCTTCCCCTCAATTTCAAGACATGGGGAAGTAGGCTTGTTTAAATCTCTTATTGACAAGACCCTGTCATCCTTATCGAGTTCCACCCAACTACAAAGTCCAGTGTTGCAGAATTCTTAGAAATCTCTGGGACATTTATGCCTTGAGGCCTGAGCTGAGCGTTCATAGGTAGGTACGATCTGTGGGTATATTTCAGGAGGAGAAAAGGGGAGGACAATATTGGTCCATCATGGGGATTATACAGGGCAAATTTGTGTTTACCTTTGAGCATTTCTATTTATCAAAACACACTATTAATATAATTTGTCTGAGGAGAGAGTGGATAATTTCAGCAATATCTTGGATTTCATAACCTTTATAGGCTTTTTGAATTTTTATTAGTTATTCAGGTTTTTCATTTTTTAAACTAAGTTTTTGCCATCTATACCTCTTCAAATTATTTGACGACATTTTAGGGATTTTAAAATTTTGAATCTGTCAATAAATAAAATGTTCAAAAGTAAATTGGTCATAAATGAATGCTTCCAATTACTAAGTAAGTAATATTTTTGAATACTCAGGTAATTTCCCTCCCCTGCAATTTTGGTTTTAGCATTGTTACATTCTAGGATTTATTTTTCAGCCACAGATTACTTCTTCAAGTATTTAGCCATGTTTCTACACATCTTTTAAATTTCAGCAGTTATCATAAAGCTTTCTTCATTTAAAAATATGAAACAGGGATGAAGAAATGGTTAAAGTTTATTTGTATGATGACAGCATTAAGGTTTTAAATGTTATTTTAACATTGGAATGTGAATAGTGAGCCATAATTCTCAGGATCATCTTCATTAATCACAGATATTATTCTACCATTCATTTTAAATATCCAATTCAGAATCGGAAAGCACTTTTTGCTTATTTCAACTAATCAGTTTATAAAGGTCAAGCATGGCTCAGCGATTGATTATTGTTAACATGAAAACAATGATAGTTTTTCTTTTAGTTTGACCTTTGAACAGGTAAAATAAACATCACCAGCCAAGTTTTTAAGTTACCAAATAGTGACTAGAAATATTCTGTTTTTATCATATTCTTGCTTCAGCAGTTTAATAGACTAATAAACTGCTTTCAAATTTATTGGCACCTGGATGTAGGACTGAGCCATGGGAGCGAGAAATAAGGAATAAATATATGCCATAATCGGTTCGAATACACAGTTTTTCAAATCAACCAAAATGGTTCTAAGTAAAATTTAAGTAATAGTTTTCCCAAACTTGACAAGCCTAATATGAAAACTGAAAGTCAGTAAAAAAAAATTCTGTATCTCTTAGTTAAGTGAATGACATGCAAATTATAACTAAACCCTGGATATCTTGAATCTATTATTATATAGTCAAAATCTCAGGCATAATAATCTTGCAGGCCTGAAAGGAGAGCAAGGATTCAATGATTCAGTGAGCCTGAAGATAAAAAGATAATCATCTTAAAGTGACTCTTGGATGCCTCCCTGGGAAATGAACAACTGCAGCAGCATCTTCAAGAATTAGGAAAGTTAAAAGAGAGGAATGCTTAAAAGTCAAAGACGTTTATTCTGGTTTCTGGCCTCTTAATTTTAAGAAAGTCATAATGTATTCAGGCGATCACATTCATTAGTAAAATATGGACTTAGGTCAAATAGAAAATTTAGACATTTGAAAGCAAAAATGGCCATTTTCCATATATACATATTAGAGGAAAATAAGGACACTCTGAAAATCATTTCTTATAATGTAGCCCAAATAATTTGGAATACATGAGTGATAATGGGATGATGGCTGTCATCTTAGGCTACCAGCAAGGACCCCCAAAGACCATTGTCCAGAGTCTAACCACACTAGCAAATAAGAATTCTCAAACAACACTTGCTTTGAAAGGAACTTCTATCTATTTTGAGAAAAATAATATACAGCAGCATTTTCAAAATGTGCAGAGGTGGAAAAATAAAAAGTTCAGCTAAAATGTTTAGACCATTGTGGGAACAGGCTCACTTTAATATGCTTTTCAATTCCGAACACATTGGCAGTGCTCAAAACACATTACAAAAGTAATAACATGATAATGGAGTTGGGAATCCTGTAAAGGTTACATAGAATTCAATTTATAAATCAAAATGCCTAAAAATCAAACTTGGGCCAACTGCCTTAAGGTATTGAATTTTCACTACATTGAATAAGACAAGATTCTCATAACCACAAAAATAAACAGTGACTAATATGCCCGGGGCCTAATTTTAAACTATTTAGGCTCTCTTAGTTATTCTTTCTCATTCCTTTAAAAAAAAATTCCTGCAATTTTTATTGAAATCTAAGCTCAGAGTTCAGAAAATCTGAGTATTTGATAATTGTCAAATATTTGTGAATATTGAGATCTAGAAAATAGAATAGCCTATAGAGATGGACGGCACCTCCTGAATCACATCACCACAATATAGATTAAATAAAAATAAACAAAAACCACTGAACATTTGTGTTAAAATCAATCAAATTATTTTAAGTTATTTAATTTATTTTAAATATCTTAAATATTAGTCTCACAAAGAAATATTTATTATCCTTAACAGCATATGGTTTAGGAGTTTGTGAGGACCAAATGTGTGTGTCAGGGCTGTCTGACAAAAAAAAAACCAGTGTGCAACATGAGGAATTTGAAATGAAGCATTCTCAAAGCGAAGTGAAAAAAGGAATTGAAAATAACTTTTCTAATTAAGGACAGGAAAAACTTGTCTCACTGCTAGGGAAGGATCATTCCACTCCCTGAATGAGATCTCTTTTCTCCTCTTTCAGTGGAGAGAAAGACAAGAAAACTAAAACAAAGGAGTAAGGAAGGCGACCCTCGACACTCTGCTAGGAAGTGAAGCAGGCAAAAGGGGTCGGGGGGGAAGGTATAAAACTTCTAGGTTTAGCACAAGCTGTTAAAAAACTTTTGACTCCCAATCTTACCTAGGATTCTGTAGTGACCCTGGGATATGTATACTCAAAAACAAAGATTTCTCAAGTAGAAGAAAATCCAAGGAAAGCTTTAAACAGTGTTTCTGAAATATGTTCAGGATTTAGAGTACTTGTTCATGGCAGAAAATCATCCATCCATTTAATCTACTTACATGCAATTGGGGAGATTTTATTCCCAAATTTATAATATGTGAGTAACATAGAATTAATATTACAGGTACAACTGTCAATGGAAAAAACAAAATGCCAAACTAAGATGCATGGCTATTTCCTAATTCTGGTTGTATTCATTTTATTCTAGTTTGTAAATTTTGTTATTTCCTACAATGATCTAGTAAATGAAAGCAACTATCAAAAGTTTAAGAGAAAATGTACACATACAGGACACTATTCTCAGCACTTTGCACCTATTAACTCATTTAATTCAACAAGCCAAGAAGATAGATCTTAGCATTATCTCTATTTTATAGACAAGGGCACTAAGAAGAGAAATACAAATTCAGGACATTATATCCATAAAAGTAATGCTTTCAGAAAACTAGGAAAGATGACTTTTATTTACTTAAGCAATAAAATATCTATGGTTCACTTTATGAAATAATAGTCTATAATTTAAGAATTCCTGTTTAGAAATAAACTTATCAAATATACAGGTAGTTTTGCATTTAATAATTTTTTTTATTTTGAAAGTTTTGTACTTTATTTGAAAAGAGAGCTTTAAGTTTTATATTTAAACAGAAACTAACCATAAAAGTCAATGCTTAGAATTTCAGATTCAATCTTAGGCATTGAAGCCTGACGACTGGCTTCACTCTAGTCCTCACAGCTAACCTTATCCTCACTCACTGCAGCCAAAGTATGTCAAATAGCATCCAGAATATGTATCTTACAAATCAAACTAAAAAGTTTCAAAATATTACAGCAAGTCAAATTTTAAAATACATTTCCTCTCAAGAGAGCACAGATAGGTAAATTTCATGCTCACAGGATGCTAATGAGATACATAGCAAAGTCCATGGAAAATAGCGAGTCAAGACATTTTGAAAGTAAAATACAGAGAGAAAGGTTGTACAGGATATCCAGATTATATCTGGCATAGTGCTTTGTACGTTTGAATCACTTAAATATTTGTTGAATTAAGTACATGTGTGAACAAAGGAGAATAAGAACCGAGTCCCCTTCACTAGATGGGAAACGTACAAGTAAAAGTCATTCTGAGAAATTTCTCTTTCTTACCAAAACATCTTTATTATACCTGGAGAGCAGGATGCCTAACGTCAACAACAACCAAAATCACAACAAAAACAACCAGAAGTCCTGCTCATCTGGGAGCCAGATTCATATATCGTATAGGGAAAACTAGTAGGAGTTCTAGTTGATGTTGGCATTATATACATTAAGTACTAAGAGTAATTGCTTTGAGTACTGGTCAACATGGTTCTGATTATTTTTCCAGGATTAAAAAAAATGTCACCTTTTTTAGTTACACGCATATGTACCAATCCTTAAGTAATATTTCAGAGATGTATTTTAAATGCAGACGTGAACCTACTTGAATAACGAATGGGCTTAAACAATTCCTTAAAAGCACATTCTAACAGAAACTAAAAAAGTGTAATAACAACTTATTCAATTCTCCAAAGAAATAATCATAGATAGTTTGGGAAATTTTTCATCTTTATGTTACTTATTTTGAGCACATAAACTTATAATAGATTTTTATGATATTACAATTTTGAATGAACAATGACTGTGTATGTGTACATGAATGGTGAGACATGGGGATTATGTCATTTATCTTTCCTCTTACATATTTTGTGTTGTTCAAATTTTCTTTATTGACTATATTAACATGTTACAATAAAACATGAATTATATAAACCAGAGATATACCTAGAAATAAACTGATAGATCTCAAAGGAGAGAAATCTTTAGTGGCTGGCATCTCTCCCAGAAGAGTTTTTAGCTTCTGTACAAAGCCTTGTCAGTATAAATCTTTCAATCATGTACTCACAACTTCTGCATATTCTTTAAGTTGTTATATGTGTACTACCCTACATTATAATGAATATTATAAAATTCATTTTTAACATACATCAGAAAAAATTACATAAAATGTTAGTGGGAGTTCAAATGCTTTCTTCCTTCACTTCATCACAGAGTGATGCATATTCTACTTTGAGTTCCCCTGTATTAGACTGCAAAGAAGAATAAGAAACAAAATAAAAAAGGATTATAAAAAATATAATATTATGATCTTGGAATTTTCAACACAAAATTCATAATAATTGAAATGTGAGTTTGTGTATGTGTGTATGTATATATGAACTGACCTAGATATTTTTTAAGTCTGAAAATATTGTCCTAGTCTCAAAATAGTTATTAAGTTTCGAGAAAAGAAACTGACTGAGGTGGCATTAGTTTTATCAAAAATATGCCTGAAGGTACAGTATTTTTTTCACAAACTCAGATTGGTTGCTTATTGCCCGGGTTTCAAAATCTATACCATTTACCCTTTTAATTTTATCCTTCCTTTTATATATCTCCAGTCTCTGCTTTTACTCACCTTCCTTAATCTACTACTTTGATTTAGATGCCAACGAATTACAACTCATGAAGTGAACTTGGAAATCTTCTATCCCACCCCATTCTTGGTGAAGTGAAGTTGTTTAAGGTCGCATAGCTAATTGATAGTAAATTGGGGATTAAAACTCAGGTTTTCTGCCTGTAAGTACAGTGTCCTTTTGAACACTCCAGGTTCATCTCCTCATATCATTTTAAATTCTTCTAAAATATACATACACGTATGTACAAAATGTATGACATTACCTCAATACGACTAATCTATTCTGATTGAAAGTAGTCTCTTAAGATATTATTTTATAAGTACTGTTATGTTCTGTTTCTTATAAAGCCAGTAATTTTTAAAATAAGTCCTTAATGCCAAATTTCCTTAGATTAATGTTTCCTTTATACTTTGAGGCAGTACTGTGGAACATATTGAAGGATCACATTTTATAAACTATTCATTCTACTTTCTTTTTTCTATAACTATTTCTAGTTTATTTCATTTAAGCATATAAGTTATATTCTGAAAAGTCATGCACACCCCCATCCAAAAAACAAAGTGTAAGTCCTTTGTTTTTAGTCCAGGTCAACCACAAAGCTTTAAGTAATAGAAACTTTAATAAATAATAGCAATTAATTTGAAAATTCATGTTTCAAATCTAGAAGTGTATTTCAGAGAGAATATTAATAGCCATTAGCATCATGCATTTAAATGCTTTTATCTGAATTTAAATTTCATTAACCATAGCTTTTCTGTTTTTGTGACTGGGAGATTAGTCTGAAAAACCAATTATTTGGCAGGTAAATAGGAAAGCTCAATGGTATTTAAGAGGAAATACACTGTAAACATCAGACAGGAATTGGTGACCAATTGGATGTGGAAAGGTGGTGGTGGGAGGGGAAGACTTGAAGACTAATTGAAGGTTTTTATCTTGGACAATCTGACGAGTAACAATACCACTAGTTTTAATAAAAATATAGAATTGTTTAATGGGTTGGGTATGAATGGGGAAACAGAGTAAAACAGGTTTAAGTTCAGCTGGGGGTTGATATAGTTGAGTCTCTAACAGTTAAAGTTAACCAATAAACATAAGTTGTATCAATAAATAAATATATTACAAGGGTGTGAAACATATAGTCAATACATCAGTGTTGGAAGTTGACTTCTCTTTCTTCTCCAAGTAAAAAGAATGTAAAACTATTCATTTTAGTAAATTATGGGGCTACTCTAATAGTGAAGCAGCAATCTATGCCCACAAATGAAAAGTCACAAAAAAAAGATGTTATGAAGATATTTCCTAAAGCTCAATCATAGACTATTAAATGCGAGTTATGTTTTCTATTGTGTCCTAACATTTACTCAAGAAATGTTTCATGGGGAGTTATCAAAAATGAAACTAAGTAGATTTTTCCTCCTCTTTCCTTTATATTAATAATGCAATCAAAATGCCTAAAACCCAAAATCACCATAATTTAAAGCAATTCATAAGGTGAAAACTTAGAATAAGAGCTTAAAACCTAAAAACAAAAATGAATATGAGTTAACACTAAATAGGAACCTGAAATAAATTAGCATTAGGTCTTTATTCAGCACTTTTTTGAAAATATAGGGCTGATATGACAGGGACCTGAAGTAAGAGGCAAGATGAAAGCAGCAGCATCAAACAGGAAAAAAAAAAAAAATCCACAGCATTTCTCTCCTGCATGACAGTTTAGTCCCAGCATTCATTTCATATCCCCAGGACTCATTAATGAATGAACTAGAGATGCCCAAAGGATACAGTGAAAATCTTCAGCAGAAATTAAACAGAGAAATGACAAGTTATGGACCTCACAGTCTTTCTAGTAGTGCATTAGGATTCCTGGAGCTATACTGGACACAGCTGACCTTGTAATTTTTTTAAATGCCTTAAGAAAGGCACAGGCCAAAATATCATGTTTTGAATTTGTTTTCATTCTTTTATACTCATTAACTATCAGAAATAATGAAAGGTTAGATATACCTGGTAAATTTTCATAAAATTATAAATCAAGGAATTGAGAAGTCTGTATTTAAACTAAAATGTGATTCTACTATCTATCAGAGCTTTAAAAAATGTGGCTCTTTTCAACGGTAGCTAGTTTGTAGTTTTTTCAGAGACAGCCTTGGGAGAGGGAAATTAGAATCAAACGAGTTCAAATAACAACACTGCTCTCCCAACCCAAGACAGAGCTCAGAGAGGCTACTCAGGTTGTTGCCTGTTAGGCCAGAAAGACACTGTAGTAGCTTCCTAAGGCTGCTATAACAAATTACCACAAACTGGTTAAACAAAAACAAGGGACATTTATTCTTTCACAGTTCTGGAGGCCAGAAGTCTGAAATCAAGGTGTCAGCAGGGTTGCTCCCTTCTGGAGTCTCTAAGTGAGTATCCTTTCCATGCCTCACCTCTAGCTTTTGGTGTCTGCCAGCAATCCTTGGTGTCCCTTGGTTTGTAGATGCATCGCTCCAGTCATTCCCTTTTCATATGGTCTTCTCTTTGTCTCTTTTTCTCTCTTGTAAGGACACTCTCGTTGAATTTAGGGTTCGCTCTAACCCAGTATGACCTCATCTTAATCCTTACCTTAATTATACCTGCAAAGATCCTATTTCTGAGGTTCTGAATGAACATGCATTTTAGGGGGACAAGCTACTACTAAACCCACTACAGATGCATATCAGAAAGTAAAGACAAGGCAGAGGGAAGAAACCCAAAAGACCAATAGACACTATTAACAACTTAGAGTTAGCAAATTATCATCATCAAAACATGTAGACACCAGGACTGCCTTATCAAATCCCTTCTACAAGTAGAAGTCTTAATAGAAGAAAAAGAGACATACATTAATTAGACCACTAAGACCTGGATGGCTTAAATCTCAAGGAAATGATGCAGACACATAAGAGATTGTAGGGGAAAATATCATAAGCAGCTTGAATGAAACAGATGCACATATTTAAAGAGGATTAAAAAAATTCATTGGTATAATTTGTTCTTTTTTTATGCTGATAAATTGATTTTGAATTCATAATTTGTTTCATTTTTAAATAGACACACATACACTATTTTGTCAGGAATTATTCATTTTTTTTATTTCTAAAACTTTCCATACCTAAATTACTCTGTGTGGTGTCTTCAGGCTCTACAAATTAATAGGTATATTAATTATGCAGCACATAACGGAAAATTTCAGGAAGGAAACTTCCCAGATCCAGTTGAAATTTTACTAAAACTTCAATCATGCTAGACAACATTTTGAGTATTTAGCTAGAGACTTCTACTTACTTGACGCCACTTTAACTTATAATCTTAATGTCCTTCAGGAGATTCGGTTATTCAACCAGTATTTGTTGAACTCCTATTTTCTATTAGACACAGTTCTAGGAAGTCAGGATATACCAGTGACCAAGATAAATGAACACCCTTTGCTCAAAGTGTTTACTATCTAAGTAGAATGAACACATAAAAAAATAAATAAGTCATCTAGAGAGTGGAGAATGCTATAAAGGAAATACGACAGGGTAATAGAAGAGAGAATGTCATGTGGAGTGAAGTTTGGGGCTTGTAATATGTGAGCTGAGAAGTAAATGACACAAAGATCTAGACAAAAAGCATTGCAGACACACAGCACAAGTGCAGGGCCCTAAAGTAAGAAAGAGCTGATGAGGTCTGCACAGCAAATCCCCACAGAGAAAGCTAAAGGTATGCAAGCAAGTGTGTCATCGAGTTCAGAGAAACCAAATCTATTCAGAAATGAAAATGAAAATGTCTTCATAGAAGAGCAGGATTGGCATCATAAATTCCAAGAGAAGGAAACAGACACATTGGTACATAGGCTTGCCCAGGATAGAATAAATTAAAATCCCTAAAAACATTAAATGCCTCAAGACTTCAGGTCTAGCAAATGTTGCTAAGGTCTAGCACTCGGTGCAAAGTCACATAACTTCCTAGAATGAACTGTCTCTGTAAGTCAGGCTAAGCTTCTATAACAGAGTCCCCATCCACAATGGATTAAATTAGACTCTTTTTCATGTAACAGTCCAGAGGTGAGCATTTTAGGATAAATGGAAGAATTCAGTCATCACTACTTCTCAGGCAAAAGGGAGTGGGGAAAAAAAGGCATGGCGGGGGGGGGGGGGGGAGGGGGCGGTTGGATGGAAAGCAACCAGCTTGACACATAAGTAGAACAAACTTCTCTCACACTCCCATCTCTCTGTTCAAAAAGTAGTCACGTGATCACACGGAGGTACAAAGAGGCTAGGGAATGTAATTTCTTGCCAGTGGATTTTTTGCCAGGGTCAAATGTGTATTGAAGTGCAATTAGCAATTTCCAACACAAACTAAGAAAAGGAAATTTGTAAAAGAGGTTATAGCCATAACTAAAGGTAGAGATGTAGGTGGTCTGTCTCCAGAGCACTATCCCAGCCCATAATCAATGGGTGTCCACCCAAGAGTTGGGGAATATGAGAATAAGAACACTAGTAAGTAATGACCACTGAATACAACTAAAGTAGATCACTGAGACATTGCTGGGTTGGTCAGTTACCCACAGAGGAGTGGGAGCAAAAGTCTACAGGAATCACAAAAAATCTCCAAACCTAAGTATAAAACTCACTCAGAAGGGTTGTGCTTCCAAGCACCTGGCCCATGGATGCTCAGTTAGAGACTAACTGTGGCAATTATTTCTATTAATTGCTGTGCTCTCTTGGCTGAGGAAAATGTTCTGGAGAGTATCACTAATACCCATTAACATTATCACAAGTCTATGTGATACAAATATCCCACTCTATGTACATACTCAGTTCCTGAATATAGTTGCTAGAGTCTGGATATTGGTTTCAGATAGAGATGCTGAGTAAGCCAAATCTATACATTCCTGAGTTTTACATAGGGAGACATCAGATAGCTAGGGTTATCTGTAATTGTATTATTAGATACCATATAACAAGTCCTACTGCTTCCATATTTGACAGTTTTTACCATGTAAGTTTCTTTATTGGCATAATTTTTATTATATTTCCTATTTTAGTATATTTCTAGTAACTTTCTCTAGTTTCCATTGCTCCAAGTAAAATGACTTATTTCCTATTAATTCATTGCTCTACACTGTCAAGAAGGTATTTAATTGTCTGACAATTCTTGTATTTAGACACAAGATATATAAATTACCACATCAGTTTTTTTTCTTTTTATAATTTTCATCAAGTATTTATAAAGAAACAAGTTTGTGTTATATATTTACACGTTTTGTGAACGTGTGGAACATCCCTTGAAAAATATATCTCCCCTAAGTCATTTGATTGGTAAAAGAGATTGAAAACAAAACATAGACAACTTCTGCCTCTTATACTCTACCACCTTAATGGTTTGTCCCAGAAAGAGGCCAGACAGATGAGGTGAGTGGATAGGAACTGGTTTATAACCAATTTTGTTTAGATTATACATAATTCTTGCTGGAATCTGAAAATAGTCTTATGTAGGGCTCAGATAGGAATTTAATCTAAAATACTAAACAATTGAAATAGCTCTCTATATTACTTCTCGAGGTATGACAATGACCCTCTGGTTGAGATACTGAGATGTAGGTATTGAGGAGGATCTGTCATGGGCTGGGCCAGCCAGTCTCTGTCTTGTCCATCATGACCTTCCCTTCTCCAACTTCCCCATACCCATTGGTTTTCCTATCAGTTAAAGTGGGACTCTCTAAAACTCTGATTCCACCTCAGGTGAGCTATAGCTAATTTGCACTATCTAAACCACTTTTATATGCATGTAGAACTCTATTCCTTTAAAAATATGCAATGAGCACTTACTATGCACTAGATTATTTTCTAGGTACTGGAGAAGCAGCAATGTAAAGGCGAGCAAATGTCTTCTCTGATATAATTTCCATTTTAGTAATTTTTCTCTCCTTACTATAGTTTTAACCTGGAGTGTGAATCTTTGGCTTCCCATGTTGATTCTCAAATGTCGGTTGATGTCTTTTGTCCTCCATCACAGAAACTCATTTTGATTAGAGGATCTATATGTTTGAGTTCCTAAGCCAAGTCCCATAGTTCAAAAGATAATCCCCGAGCTTTCATTTCCACTATTTTTCAAATCTATTTTCCAGTTCTTTCCTGTGACTTGAATCCCCCTCAACTCTTGCCATTTTCTGAGTTAAAATCCAGACACATTTCATTAACCCCAAATTGTCCAAAGTTTGGGACTGGGTATCCAGAAATAGTTGGCCCATCTAGTGTCTGGATCCCTTCTTTTATACTTAAGTCACAAGTGGGAACCCACCGATACCTCATATAGGAATTGTAAATGTTGGCTATTTTCCTAACCGTCTCTGGAGATTGCTAAGCCCTAATGGAATTGATGTCTTGCCTACTTGGCTGAACAATGAAATGAAATCTTTTTCATTTTCCATATTGGTACAAACATCTCTCTCTCTCTCTCTCTTCATCCTAGTATCTATTGTTACTCTCTATATATCTGTGTAATCAACAAAGAAAATCGTTTAAAACTATAGCCAGAGGAACTCCTGCATGTATCCCCCAATCCCTTCGAAAGACATAGACTATGCACTATCTGTGAATTACCATCTCAGGTTTGTCACTGCACAATGGGAATACCATTGTAACCGATAAACACCATAGGTTTCTCTGGACTTTAGCTTTGTTATAACAGCATCACTCTGGAAATCATACTAAAATAAATGTGCTGTTACATTGGTCCAAAGGGCCAATTTTATTCAAATCCATATTGGAACAATAGCACACATCAAAAAAATTAACCAAAAATAAATAAATAAATAAATAACCATAAAGTAAAATATTTTAATTTAAATTATATTATCTCTCACTCTCTATTTTCATCTGTAAGTGCACTACTAACTGTTGCTATAACTTATTTCAGCTCTTCCTTATTAAAGTGTAATATATCCATCATGTTGAAACACTTAAGTTACAGGCAGTTTACTCACATTAGATCTCATTATCAATTACACTAGTGTTCAAAATACATTACCTCATTTGTCTCATAGCTTATATAGTTTTTTACATAATGAATTAGACCAATTAGTCTCACATGACAGAAAGAAATCTTAAATAACATCGTCTTTACTATAAGACAAGTTTGACTGAAGCGCAATGAAAGAAACTATAAAATTAATTTGTTTTGTAAAATGGATAGCAAAAAAAATTAGAATACCAAACTTCAAGCTAAATGTGGTATGGGTTAGGCATCAGAGAAAAGTAGCAAAAGGAAGGACAATGTTTTTTTGCAAGACAGAGTTCCTTATTTGCATAGCTAAGAGCCATGTTTAGATATCCAAATAAACTTGCTTATAGAGTTTTCAATTGAGACCATTATTGTCCTTTGGGAAAGACCTTGCTGATTGTAATCAGCCAAGAAATTTACAACTCTTGCACTGATCAATAGCTAGAGATTTTTGGAAGCACAAAGCCAGTCCTCGCTCTGTGGGTTCATTGACCAGTACAAGTTGTTTCTTAGTGTCCCTCATACTCCCTTCAAATGACTCTTTCAAACACCACATCAAATTTTCTATCCACTGCTTGTATTTCTTTCTTCAAACTTCAAACAAAATCATAAAAAATACAGGAATGACAAGTGTTATTCAACAAAGAGTACATTTTAACCTAAGGAGGCAAATCCTAAAGACACTGCAAGCACTCAATGGCCCTATAAAGAAAGAGACTGCGCCGTGTAACTCATCAGTACAGTAATTATCTGTCTTCTTTGTAGATCATAATTACTTTCCTCATCGTTCAATTAAGGACTGTCATGCAATGAAATGACTGTGGGCTGGTTAAGTAGTTGGAAATGCCTCCAGTCTTCCATTTATGGGCATAATAAATTGTGTCACTAAAGAGTCAACAGAAGATACAAATCTGGTAACAGATCAGTTCCTGAAAATACACTCAGGAACCTTGAGGTAAAATTTGACCCAATCATTCCTTTCTAATCAAGGCGACTAATGTTATAGTAGTTAAAGATAATTTAGCACTGAAGAGGGAAGTGAAATAAGAATTCTGGGCCAATAGGGAAAGAGATTTTCAGAGAACTCTCAGATTACAAGAATGAATTTTCTTTCTAAATCAAGTATTCTTTTCAGAGGAAGTGTACATGAGAGAAAATAAATCATCAAGACAGTAGAATTAGAGTCTTTTGAACATGCCTGATTGGAAAACTCATTTTCTTTTTCCTACCATTTTCTTCTGCTTTTACACAAATATTTCACACACAGAAAGTTATCTACCAGACTTCACTAACACATGTGCCTTATGTTCAAACTACATTTTTTAAACTGGCACAGTTTTGTTTTTTTTTGTTTTTTTTTTTTGTTTTTTTTTTAATTAGGCTTTTGAACATGCTTGTGGCTGATGATTTGGAAAATATTGACTCCAGTATTTGTCATTCAGAGTTGAATTCAGAGAGCCAAGAACTTTCTAAGTTAACTTTACTTTTTCTCAGCTCCCAAAGTTCCACAAAATATCTCATTATACCTGGTGAGCAACTCAGGGAATTTTGTGCCTCTGAATTAGGACTAAATAGAAATGTTAATTAAGAATTTGTATCCTTAAGAGACCTTCAATATTGCCTTAAAAGCTCAAAAATGACCCAATTTTACCAAATGAAAAATGAAATACATCCTCTACACAGGTGTTTGGAAACTCATTTCAATTAGTTTTTTTATTAATGAACTCCTAATATTTAGCCCTTTGCTAGTTACATTTGGAGATCCTTGGAATTAATTGAAATAGCTTCTCTCTCAAAGAACTTGCTGTCTACATAGGGAAGCAATTTATGCATGCAAAACAAATAATTATGCATGCAAAACAAATAATTATATCAACTTATAATCTAAGGGGACAATTGACACTATTAGGGACAGAAAAGATCAAATTGAGATGAAGAAGATCAGAAAGATAGCACTGAGTATCCTTAACCCTGGGAAGGATTTGGCTATTTGGATATGGTTCAAACATATAATTCAAAAATCCCATATGTTCTCTCAAGAGAGTTTTTAACTTTGCCTTATTGATCACCAAGGATAACTCAGTTCTTCTCATGTTTAAGAGCCTCCCTGGCACAAAGGGGCCTGTGGCTCCCATCTGCCCTCAATAAGCAACTCACACTATGTAGATTCTCTGTTGCACAATAAGATTGTCTGGAAGAAGCAGGCAGGGGCTTCTTTCTGCCAACCAGGATCTAATGGTCATTAAAAACAGTGGATGAAAATCATTGCTCTGAAACTTTTTTCTAATATTTATCTCATTAATTTTTTTAACTATATAGTCTCATTGGCTTCTTTGATTCCTTTGGTGGCAATTGAAAGCAAAATAAGGCAGACAAGTCCCTAATGATTCCTCAAATATGTGTAGTCCTTATGCAGTTTCTCAGCAATTGGACAGCATAGGCCAGAAAATTTGTGTAAAGTTCTGTGATATATTGAGATGTTGACAGTGTTAAGTACCCTCTCTTGTCATTTCCAAGCCCAGTAGATTTGCAGTGAGAGATATATGTCATTTGGATTTTATTATCATGAATCTAGGTCTCCACAAAGACACCTTCTTCAATCTTTCCTGAGATTTAATTATTCAATTCTCTAGTTCCACATGTAGCCTAAAGCCAAGAGAAGGCCTGTACCTCTAAGCTAATCTAGACAAGAAGAATTGTAATAGTAATGTTGGATATTTATTGTGTGATTATTATAGTGCTGATGAATGCACTATGAAATTTATGTATAATAGTTCACCTAATCCTCAAGATCATGCTGCAAAAGTCACTCTTACATCTCCATTTCATGGTAAGAAATCAAGTCTCAAAGACTTTGAATGACTTACCCAAGTCTAGTTAAAGTAGCTGCACCAAAGATTCCTAATCTCTGGTACTGGGGCTAGCATCACTACAGGGTATTGTTAAGGGTGAAAACCAAGTCCCTCTTTTTCTTTCTCTCACAGAAGAGTGTCTGCTCATTTTCTGTCTATAAGAGAGACCCACAACGGACAATGTTGTTTTTATTCCGTATGCTCTGAAGATTATGGCCTCCTTCAAAATCATGAAATCTGAAAGCCAAAAGAAACCCTAAAGATTACCTAGCAGAGTAGATTAGAAGCTATAACCTAATGTCAAATCTAGGTGGTTATTGCTTTCCTGTTACCATGTCACACAGCTCCCAAATAACTTTAAACACTCTTCTTCCTGAATTACTTAGACTATTGAAAGTGTAACAAGCTATTATAACAAATAAAGTCCAAAATTTCATGGGCTCAACATATTTATCATTCATGTATCAGTTCAGCATGGGTGTTTCTGGATAGCAAGTGGCTTTTCCCCATAGAGTGACTGAGGAACCAAGGTTTCTGTGGATCTCATGGTTTTATCTTCCTCTGGGATCTCAGCATCATCTGCTTCTAACTATTAGAAAGGGAAATGAAATGGACACAATATTCTAGCATGTCGAAGGAAGAGCAATACCTATTTTTTCTTACATTCCATTGTTGAAAACTAGTCATATAGCTGCAGTTGGATGCAAAAAGTTCTGCAAAATGTATTTCCTGTTGGATATCTGTTGCCCAGCAGAAATACCATACATTTTTGGTGGATGGCTAGCCATCTCTGTCAAATTTTTTTCTGTCACATACTTCCTAAATAACAAACTCCACTTTTAAACATCCTCTGATTTAATTTTTGCTTTCACTTCTTATAGACTTCTAAGCTGTCTTAAACTTCAAAACTTGAGTACAGTGGATTAGATCATTTATCCCTACATTTTGCTTTCTCCCTTAAAAGAACCCTCTACCCACGCCCTTGCCATGGGTCTATGAATTGTCTCCCATTGTGTGCAGAGGACATTTCACCACCCACTGTTGTTGGGCATGATGAGATGACTAGCTTTGGCCAGAGAATGTGGGTGAAAGTGATAGGTGCCAGTTCTATGGTAACGCCTTAAGAAAAATTATCTGCTCATTCTCTTGTTTCTCTGCCACCCACTGTAAGAAGAATATGCTACAAGTTGTCATTCTTCCCAGAACAAGGATTTATGTGGGACGGACTTGAACTAACCTGCAGCTGAAATCAAGCCCAGCTGATTGCAGCCAACTCTACGAAATCTGGAGCAAAAAATAATAAGTGTTTGTTTTGTAAGCCATTAAGTTTTGAGGCTTTGTTCATTATATAACATTACCTTAGCAATAATTGACTAATACAATGATATTTTTGTCATTCCAAACACTGGTCCTCTAGGGAGGAATCTGTGGGCAAAATGACCAGCTTGGATTTCAAGGAAATCAAAAATTTAACAACAGCAACAACCAGAAAATGTGTTTTCCATTGATGCACCTAGGAGCAGTTCATTCTTTCTAAGAGTTCCAGGAAAAATACTTATTGTCTCTTATTATTAGTTGAGAGTAATTCCTCTCCAGGTAGAAGCCCAAGGATCCATGGAGAAGAGGTGGAGACACCAATTGCAGATCCTATTTTTTTAGACCATGGTGGCATAATAGATATTTCTCAGGCCAGTTGAGAGGACAACTATAGGGAAATAAAACTTCCCAGGACTTCTCAATGGTCCTGTAAAAATCTCTAGTCTCCTATAAACTAAAAATATAGAATTTTTGCCTTCATTTCTTATAGAAACATGTTTACATACATAAAGATCAGATCTTTAGCCATATGTGTTTACCTAATTAACCTGATTTAAAAAATAAAAAAAACTTCTTTTGTTTTTCCCAAAGCCAAACAGTTACATCTCAGGATAGGCATCTAGATTACAATGGCAGAGGGACTGGAGTATTATATTCCTAGGTATTTACGTGTTAAAAGAAACAAAGGCCAAAACTTGAAGACAACTCTAGATTGGAGACCTGTAGGCATTAAAACTTTTATTAGCATACCAAAGGGTGAGCTTTAAAACTCAGGCTCATTTCAAGGAAATCCTTCTAGGAGGAAAGGAGACTGCTGCTTCCTTACCCTCTTCACCTATGGAGTGTCTGGCTACTCACATAGGACATTTGACCTGGTTTCACTATGCCCCAGAGTAAGACCTGAAGAGAAGGGAGCAGGATTTCATGTGCACATTTAAAATAAAATTAAGAAATATGAATATTAAAAACCAAACAACTAGACTAAAGGAAATGATAAATGACCTTTGCCAGTTTTATAAATTTAAATTTCATTAAAGTTTGCTAACTTTGGCCTTATTTTCAGGGCAAGTAATGTTAAATAAGGACCCTATTTTTTGTCTGCAGAGTCCTGAATAGAAGACGAGCATAGACTGGACTTGAACCGAAGCTCATATCACGACAGCAGCCATACAGGGACTGAAGTGTCCTGACAGCAACCGTTGTAAGAGCTAAGAAGCAGATCCTCCAGTTGGTCAAGATTTCAGATGACTGCTTCCCTAGCCAATAGTTTGGCTGAAACCTAGTGAGAGACCCTGAGCCAGAACTATCCAGCTAAGCCATTCCTGGACTCCTAACCCTCAGAAACTATGTGAAATAATATGCACTTATTGTTTTTAATTGCCACATTTTGGGGTAATTTGTTATACAGGCTAGGTAACTAATAAACAAATGTAAAATATTTTTGTGAAGTATGTGACACAAACAGGGTCCAATAAATATTAGCTTTACTGTTAGTTACTAATGACATGCTACTTATCTCCCAACCAAGATATTTTTTCCCTTGTACCCTCGCCCCCAACCTCACACACATGATCTTAGGAGTCCCTGAAAGCAAGGAGAGGGTATATTGAAAGCAATATTTAAATAGATAATGACTCAAAATATTTAAAACTAACAAAGGAGACAGCACCATAGATCCAAGAAGCCCAAGAAATTCCAAGCAGAAAAAATAAAAATGATATTTCTACCTGTACCATCACATTTATACAAAAGCTGAAACCAAATAGAAAGTCTCGAAAGTATTCAAAGAATAAAAATCATCTTCCAACTTGTGATTAATTGGCTACTAACTTACTCTGTGGCAACAATAAAAGTCTTAAGAGAATGGTTTGATATCTGTCTTCTGTCCATCCAGAATTCTATACCTATTGAAAATATCTTTCAAGAATAAAAGCAAAATAAAGACATTTCCAGACAAACAAAATGCTGAGAGAGCAAACTACCAGCACATTTCAATAAAGGAAATTCCAATGGGTCTAATTCAGGTATATGGAAATCAGGCTGAGAAACAAAAAGGAATGAAAAGCAAAAATGTTATAATATTTGCAATACTCCTTAAGAAGTAACTGTAAAAATGTCTTTTGTGAATAAAAGAGAGATAATTAAAATACATGATAGTGGGAGGTTCTGGTCAAGATGGCAGAGTAGGTAAACACTATGCTTGCCTCTTCTCACAACCACATCAAAATTATACAACAATCAACATTGAGAATTGCCTGATATATAGCTGAACAAAAATCCTACAACTGGAGAAACACAGAAGAGCCACCTCAAGACCGGTAGGAAAAGCAAAGCTACAGAATGGGCTGCTCCCTCACATGTTCATGGTGGCTAAAAATTGAAAGGGACATCTCGGCTGTGGAGGTCACACTGGAGAAGTGAGGCTCCCCAGCCCAGGGTTCCAGTGCTAGGAAGAGAAGTCCCCACAACATCTGGCTATGAAAACCAGCAGAAGTTGTGGCTGAGATGAAGCGTGGCTGGAATTTATGTTAAAGGACCTGCACACAGACTTACTTGCTGATGAACTCACTTGCTCTGAGCTCCAGTGCTGAAGCTGCTGCTCGAAAGCCAGGGACACGCAGGAAGGAACTGAGTAGTCTGGCTTCAGGGTAAGGGCTGGAGGGTCAGCTTTCTCCCAGACAGAAATGTTGGCAAAATCCATTGTACCTTTTTGAGCCCTCCTTGCTCCCTGCATACAGACACAGGCGGCCACCATATCTGAATTGTTATCAACCTGCTTAACTTTACTCACTCTACCCTGGTGATTCCCAGAGATCTCACCTCCCCAACGTGCAGTCCTACCCAAATCTCTTAACAGTGGCTTTTCCGCATAAAGGGCCTGTCTTGGCTCACATCGTGAAATTTTCTAAAATCCCTCCAAGGTTCACAGAACCTAAACAAGTAGCATCTGGCCTCGGCATGCCCTATACCTCTTGCTGAGCAGCCCCAATCCTACCACTAGTGGCAGCTGGCCTCAGCTCATGGCTTGGCCTCTAGAATAAGAGGGATAGCTACCTGCAAATTGCTTGGTGGCTCATGCCAGGTCGCCCGAGGCAGGGCACAGGCAGCAGCTAAACTTAGCCTGAATCAGGGCCCCTCCCAGGAGGCTTTGACCTTCATACTTAGTGGCTAGCTTTGGTCTGAGCTGGAGGATCACCCAAGGCCACATCTGAGGACAACACACCCCAGGGGTAGACTGGGCAAGCAACAGAGCCCTGCTAAAGTAAATCCTGTTTTGTAGGGTCAGCCCCTGTACAACAGCTCCTCCGCTGTAGTCACCAGCCAGTCCTCACAACCAATCAGCTCAAGGTTCAATCCCTCCCATTAATGTGCAAACGGCAACCAAGTCTCGACTACAACAGAAAGGCATATACCACCCACACAAGGGACACACCTGGAGCACCAAGTTCAGGTGACCAGGGACTGTGCCACAGGGCCCCACAGAATACCTACTACATAAGGCCACTCTACTAAGAATGGGAGACATAGCAGCCCTACCTAATACATAGAAACAAACACAGGGAGGCAAAGAATGAGGAGACAAAGAAACACATCTCTAATGTAAGAACAGAACTAAGCTCCAGAAAAATAACTAAAAAAAAAATATATAGAGATAAGCAATCTACCAGATACAGAGTTCAAAACACTGGTTATAAGGATGCTCAATGAACTTAGGAGAAGGGTAGATGAACTCAGTGAGAAATTTAACAAAGAGATAGAATACATAAAAGTGGAGATAGAAAACATTAAAAAAAAGTTAAAAATGAAGAATACAATAACTGAAATGAAGAATACCCTAGTAGAAATCAATAATAGATTAGATGAAGAAGAGGATCAAATCGGCAAGCCAGAAGATAGATAAGGTAGCAGAACATACCCAATTGGAACAGCAATAAGAAAAAAAATCCAAAAAAAATGAGGATACTTTAAGGGGCCTCTGGGATGACATCAAGTATACCAACATTGGCATGATAGGGATACCAGAAGGATAAGAAAGAGAGCAAAGAATTGAAAAGCTATTTCAAGAAATAATGACTGAAAGCTTCCCCAACCTCATAACAGAAATAGACATACAAGTCCAAGAAGTAAAGAAGGTCTCAAAGAATATGAACCCAAAGAGGCCCACACCGAGACACATAAAAATTAAAATACCAAAGGTTACAGACTAAGAGAGAATCTTAAAAGTAGCAAGAGAAAAACAGTTAGTTAACTACAAGGGAACTTCCATAAGGCTGCCAGCTGATTTCTGAACAGAAACTTTGCAGGCCAGGAGAGATTGGCAGGAAATATTCACAATGATGAAAAGCAAGTACCTACAACCAAGATTATCCAGAAAAGCTACCATTTAAAATCAAAGAACAGATAATGAGCTTCCCAGACAAGAAAAGGCTAAAGGAGTTCATCATCACCAAGCCAGTAGTATTACAGGAAATATTGGAGGGACTTTTTTAAGCAGAAAAAGAGAAAAGAAAAAAAAATGACTTGAAAAATATAAATAACAAAATGGCAATAACTGTATATCTATCAACTATATATCTTTAAATGAGAAAAGATGAAATGTTCCAATCAAAAGGTAGGGTGGCTGAATAAAAAAGAAAACAAGATCCTTACAGATGCTGTCTACAAGAGACTTGCTTCAGATCAAAACACATATAGACTGAAAGTAAAGGGATGGAAAAAGATATATTATGAAAATGGAAACAAACAAAAAAGCTGGGGTAGCAATACTTACATGAGACAAAATCGACTTTAAAACAAATGCTCTAACAAGAGATAAAGAAGGACCCAGTTATCCCACTTCTGTATATAAGTCCAAAGAAACCCGAAGCACTACTTTAAAGGACATGTGCATCCATATGTTCATTGCAGCATTGTTTACAATAGTCAAGACATGGAGGCAGTCTGGGTGTCCACCAATGGATGAATGTATAGAGAAGAGGTGATGTGCAATGTAATATTAATCAGCCCTAAAAAAGAATGAACTCTTACCATCTGCAACAACATGAATGAACCTAGAGGGTATTATGCCATATGATTTCACTTACATGTGGAATCTAAAGAACAAAATAAACAAACAAATAAAACAGAAACAAATTCACAGATCCAGAGAACATTTCTATGGTTGCCAGATGAGTGAGAGGTTGAGAAAAAGGAAGGGATTAAGAAGTACAAATTGATAGTTACAAATTGGTAGTTATAGAGATGTAAAATATAGCATAAGGAATATAGTCAATAATACATTAACAACCATGTATGGTGTCAGATGGGTAGTAGATTTATCAGGATAATCACTTTGTAAGTAATATAAATATATAATCACTATGTTGTACACCTGAAACTAATATAATATTGTATGCCAACTATAATTTTTAAAAATTATTAAAGATTTGAAAAAATACATCATAGTTATATATAAGTTGAGAGAGGATAAATGAAATTAAAGCAATTTAAATTGCTTTGTTTTATCTAAAATTAAATTTAGACATTAGGAAAATAAAAAAGCATATCGTAATATCCTGAGCTAGCACTAAAAGAAGGGAAACAATACATAAATTTTGAAATACTACAGGAAGTCATAGAAACATTTAAAAAATCAGTTCAAAAGAAAGCAAGAAAGAAGACAAAACATTCAACAAGTTTGATAAATAGTGAGCACAAAATAAAATGTTGGATTTAAATTCCCATATATAAGCAATTATATAAAATAAATACACTAGATGCTCTATTTAAAAGACTATGATTTTCAGACTAGAAAAATAAACTGCAATCCAACTATATGCTTTTTATAATAGATAAATCTAAGACATAAAATCCAGAAAGCTTGAAAGCAAAAAGATGGAAAAAGTTATTGAACATAAATACCACTCTAAAAGAAAACTAGTATAGCTATATTAATGTTTTTAAGTACACATTAAGGAAAAACATTTTATTAGAGATAGAGAGGGCCAATTCATATGGGTAAAATATTTTATTCACCCAGAAGATATAATAATTTTTACTTCACATGCACCTTATAACATATTTATCTATCTATATCTATATGTACAGTAAAAAAAATTTTTTAAGAAAAATAAACAAATCTATATTCATGATGGCATTTTTTAACATTTCTCTTTTAGCAACTGATAGAATAAAAAGAAAACGGTGGATATATTTAGAACATTGGACCGAACAACTGCGTTGTTCTCATTCTTTTTAAGCACACATGGAAAATTCACAAAAGTAGAGCATAAACTAGGTAGAGGATCAAATCCCAATGGCTTTCAAAGGATTAAAATAACACACAGTATGTTATTTGACCAAAGGAGAATTACTCTAGAATAAAAAAGCAAAGACCTGTATGTAGAAATATGTTGAAATAACCAAACTTTTAAGTATCCTATAAGTCAAGAAAGAAATCAAAAAGGAATTTAGGAAATATTTTAAACTGAATGATAATATAATGCATATCAAACTTGTGGCGATGCAGTTAAAGCAGTGCTTAAAAGAAAGTTGTTCATTAAGTGTTCGTTAGTTTTTAAACATTTCAATGTAAACATTCATATAAAAAGTTAAAAGAAACATAACAAAAGTAGAATAAAGGAGATAAAGAAATAAAAATAAGATAAAAATTAATAAAACAGACAAACATATACTAGGATAAAAAAATCTAAAAGTCAGTTCTTAAAAACACCAAAGAAAGCACAAATAACCTGTACCAGGCATGAAAAAGGAGACACCACTTAATAACTTGCAAATATCTTTTTAAAAGAAGTTATTATAAATAACTTTATGCCAATAGATTTGAAAATTTAGGAGAAACAAATGACTATATAGAAAAAATAATTTCTCAAAGCAGACAACAAAAAATAGAAATATCAATATTTACATAATTAATAAAAACATTGAAACATTATTCAAAAATCTTTCCATAAAGAAAATTCCAGGCCAAGATTACTTATCTGGCAATTTCTATCAAATATTCAAAAAGCAATAATTCCAATACTATTAAAACTCATGCAGAAAAGGGAAAAGGAGACAGAACAAAACACTTCCAACTCATTTAATGAGGCTAGCATAACCTTGATAACAAAATCTATATGGAAAGTATAAGAAAGAAATTTACAGGCCAAACTTACTCATGAACATAAATCCAAAAATCCTAAATACAAGAGTAGCAAATAAAATCTAGCCTATATGAAATAGATAATGCATTGTGACTATTTAAGATTTATTCAAGAGATTTAAATTTGTTTTAATATTTGAAAACCAATCAAAGCAATTACCACATTAACAGATAAAAGGGAAAAAATCATAATAGGATATAGAAATTGATGGAGAATGACTAGGAATCACTCTAACACAGATATGAGAATCTCTGAGAAAAAGACAGATACACTTTATTGAGAGATATTAAAGACGTAAATGTATCAGAAAATAAAACATCATTAAAGATTGGAAAAAATCAATACTATAAAAATGATCATTGTCCCAAATTGGTCTTTGTGTCAATGTAATCCCAATTAATCTCAGCCATTTTTTAAAACATTTTTTTGCAAAAAAGGAGAAATGACTATTAAAATCTATATCCCAAAAAGATTTTGTTTGTTTGTTTGGGGTTTTTTAGTCAATATGAACCAAGACAATTGAATTTTAAAAAATGAATTTAGAAAACTTACCAGCGCGAAGTCAAAATTCACTATAAAAACAGTGTAACATTTGTGCAAATAGAGAAAATAAATAAAGACAAGATGACATTAATGCAGATAGAGAAAAACAAGCAAATGAAACAAAATAAAAAAGCTGAGAAATAGACCACACATGTATGGATATTTGCTTTATAAGAGAAATATTAGTGGTGAGAAGTGTAGATAGAACAAACTTTTAAACAAATGGCATTGGACATTTTGATGTCCATATGGGAAAAAAGTTAAATTAGACCATGAAGTCAGACCATACATATAAATCAATTCCAGCTGGATTAAAGATCTAAACATTAAATGAAAGACTAATAAACTTTTATATAATAATAGAGGAGAATATCAGCATGACTTCAGTGTAGGGAAAAATTACCTAAGCAAGTCACAAAAAGTACTACTAAAAAACACAAGATTAGCAAATTGACTACATTAAACTAAGTTTATCATAAGACATCACAAAAAGAGTGAATAGGCAATACAGAGAGTGGAAGAAAACACATAGAACAGAGGACCCGCATTCTAAACACACATGTGCGTGCTTCCTCTCCCTCTCTTTCTCTCTCTCTCTCTCTCTCTCTCACTCACACACACACACACACACACACACACACACACACGCAATTTTGAAGTGGGCAAAAGACTATAAAAGGCATTTTTAATAAAAGAAGATCCAAATGGCTAATAAACATATAAAAAGAAACTTGACCTCACTTGTAGCCAGGGAAACACAAATTGAAACAACCCCAATGAACCACTACTATATATCTACAGATTCCTAAATAGTTACCTAGAGAAACTCTGGCTCATGTCAAAAATATTTACATTGGCATTGTTCTTAGGAACTCCACATTGAAAATACTTACATATGCACTAACAATAAAATGGATAAATAATTATGGCACACTGGAATAAACACTAAAAAAAATGGCTACATACAATGCAAAAATATATACTCGAATAAAGGAAGAAGACAGTAGGATTTAGATTCAATGATATAATTTAATGAAGTTAAAAATGTATAAAAGTAAACTGCTTTTATGCATGCATACATACTGTAATGCATACATACATATGTGATAAAAATATAAAGGCACAGAAATGATTATCACACAATAAGAGTGAGTAGTCAGTACCTTTAGGGAAAGGAGTTATAATGAAGGAATGCATAGGGATATTTTTAGTCTTGGCAGTGTTACATTTTTTGACTTTGGTCATGGAAACATACATGTTCATTTTCTATTATTTATTAAACTATTCATTTATGTTTTAAACATTTTTCTGTATATATGATTTACCTCACAAGAAAATATTTTTAAAACTTAGATGAAAAAGACTGTCCTATGTTAATTTGTTTTTCCCCAGTGAGTTAATCCTAAAAGCTATGCTATTATTTCTTAAGTTTCCATATAGGATGGCCATATATGTAATATATAAGACTCTAGTGGATTTCTCACAGAGATGAAAAAGGAGATTAAAGTAATGATTGTATCAACAGATTCATCCAGGCACTAAGAATGTATTTGTAAAACCCCATATACTCTTTGGATAAGTAATCATGATCTTGCAGCATTTTAAGTTTCCTCTGAGGTAGTTCAGTGATGTGGAACTGAATCATTAGCCAGTTCTTCAATGTGTAACTTCTCTTACCTGTGAAGAGAGGCAGAAAATGAAATGTTTGGAGTAGAACAGAAAATTCTCGTTAGCTGAATGCTGAGAGACTGGCACAAGTGGCTATATCTGAGATTTAAATATCTCTTAAAAATGTCCCGAGGGATGTGGCAGTACCTACTTCTTGCAAGGTTGATGACTATTATCTGGAGATCTTTAATAAGCACAGCTGGTGAGCAATGGGACATAGAAGTGTAAAGAGTCACAGATAATTCCAAGAACAGATTTACTTAAGGATGTCCCTCTCATGCCCTTGTTTAAAACCACCTTTTTATCACATTTCTACCTGCCTTTTCTGTTAACATATACTGACCTTTCTTTCATCTGTTCCTTTGGCACTCAAAATGATGATGAAGAACTGAGAAAGAGAGGGATGTCAAACGGCATCAATCAAAGATTTCAGCAAAAAGGAAGTAACAGGAACTACATTTACCCTGACACATTAAATAACTAGAAAACAGGACAAAGTGTGTGAAACAATGGTTTGAGACAGGAGTGTAAGACTGTGATCCCTGACAGAAAGGAAACAAATCAGGTGAACTCTGCCACAGCCCCAGCTTATTGCCTAGAGTGTTCAGTTTATGACACAGAGAGGAAGAATATAAACAGAGTTCAGTTGTCACTATGAACTGAGGAGGCAGGTTACAGTTTAGAAAAGCCAAGGCAGTTAGAATGTGCAGGAATAAGTAGCAGGGAGGAGGATTCTGGACAGCAAGAGAGCCCTATGAAGCTGTAGAATAGTTACTCCGAGACTTTGGCTGAACACTCCTCTGTATGTGTATGAGAAAACCTACCTGAGACCAGGGTAGGATACACTAGAAAAGAGTAGTCAAAACAATATGTGGAGCTTGCACAGACTTAGTAATAGTCTTTATTCTACACTTATCAGAGTGACAGGGCATTGGATAGAATGCTCAGAAAGTATTACCTTAGTAATAAGTCTAAATTAGCACTTGACCGAAGTCTGCTCAGGATCTGTCCTATAAAAGCACAAAAGGAAGCCTTAAAATGATCCAGCTGAGTCCAAGTAAATTATCTGCACTCCAGAACAAACACCATCATTATTTTTTTAATGTAATAAAATCCAATAACCAACAGTGTAAAATTTACAATGTATGTCACCCAATCAAAATTTATGATATTATAGCATATTTACATATTACCATACATGTAAAGAAGCAGGAAAATACAACCCATAACTAGAAAAAAATCAATCAATAGAAACAGTCACAGAAATCACACAAATGTTAAAACTATCTGACATAAACGTCAAAACTGTTATAAACACATTCCAAATGCTAGAGAAGATAAAGGGAAAATATGAATATGATAAGGAGAGAAAGAGAAGATATAAAAAAAAGACACAATTAAAGTTTCTAAAGATGGAAAATAGTTTCTGATGTAAAAAATACACCAGATAGAATAAGAAGAAGATTAGATACTACAATTGAAAACATTAATGAATTTGAAAGCACATCAGTGGAAAGTCTTCCAAAATGAAGCTATGAAAAGAAAAAAAAAAGACTTGAAAAATTAACACAGCATCAGAGACCTGTGAGACAAATATCAAACAGTCTACAGTGTGAAATTGAAGTCACAGAGGGAGGCAGAAAAATAATTGAAAAAATAATGGCTGCAAATTGCTCAAATTTGATGAAGTCTCTAAACCCATTAATCTAAGAATCTTAACAAAATACAAGTAGATTTAGTCTATAAATTAAAGTGGAAAATCAAATAAAGAAATGTGGACACTTATGTAATACAGGAGCTAAAAAATAATTTTTAATAATTTTAAAATAATTTTAAAGTCAAGCATATGAAGAGAAAAAAATAATCAGTTTTGCCTCAGAATGTGACAAAACAATACAGCAATGTCTTCATGGTAAAATATTCCCAAAAGAAAATGAGATTAATAAACTGCAGAGAATAATTCTAAGCCTTACAACAGACAGAAAATATTCTTAATGAATAGTGTTTGTCTTAAATTGTGTTTTACAGAATTAGATCCTGAGACAAAAATTTGTGTGAAAGTGATTTATTAGGACGTATTCCTAGGGTGAAAAGTGGCAGAGGCGTGAAAAAGAGGAACAGGAAAGGGAAGGAAGCCAGGCAAAGGTGAAATGTCCTGCAAAGACCTGCAGAGGGTAACCCTGGTTTATTTATGCAGGGACTCTGACCACAGTGCAGGCTTAGGGGTTATCCCCCTCAGGGGTTGAGGAAGCTGCTATGTTTACATCTCTGTACTTGTCAGTCAACTACTACCTCCCACCCCCTCCTATACCCACAAATTTCTTAGTGCACAAGCATGACGACTTCTGGAAGCCTAGATGCAATCCATCTGCAAAGACATACATGCTCTTGTTATCGAGAGTAAAAATACACCCACAACCAGCGTCCACAAAAAATGGGAAAGGAATCTAAGGTATGCTGGTGGAGCACCAATGTTTTCTGCTACAGAGTTCTTTAAGCTAAATGAAAATGACAGGATTCTTTTGGAAAAAAGTAAGTCACACACACACACACACACACACACACACACACACACAATAGAAATAATCAGTGAACAAACTACGCTGATTTTCAGAAGTAATCAAAGAAATATAATTAAACAAATAAGGAAATAGTATGTTACTCTATTCCAAATACAAATTTTTAAAACACTGATGATGCTCTAAGGGAAGAGATACCCTTACTGAATGCTAGTAAGAATTTGAGTTGAGGTCAATTTAGAGAAGGTAATCTAAAAACAAACATTAAATGATATATTCCATTAAGTCAGAAACTCCACTTCTGAGATCCAGTTCTAAGGGAATAATTGCACATGTGGACCAAGATCTGTGCAAAGGTATGCTGAGAAAAATATTACTCAAAATAGCAAAAAATTGAGAAGAACTTGAATTTCTAAATTTAGAGATTTCTTTTTTAAAATTAGAACTCATCTATAGATTAAAAAATTATTACAGCCATTAAAATGATGGTATCGCTTTGTGTTTGTTTAAAAGCTGGCATTAACCAATCTTATACAAACGTACAAACACATACACATATACATTCACCCTGAATTGCTTTTAAAATTGTTTCTGGCTCAACTACATTGTGTCTGGTCCAGGACCATATTCTCAGCAGTTCTCAAAGTGACTCTCCATCTTTAAAGAAACTGAGTCACTTTATTTAATTATAAGACAATTTGCAAATCATCCAGAATGGTATGACATAAAAATGTATTTATAATTAAATTAATTAAAACTATTATTGTGTTAAAAAGTTTGGAACATCCTTGAATAAATAGTAACTATGCAAAAACATTTCTTGGTGTTCCCAAGATTTTTTCTGTTCCAACTGAAGTCTAGATTCTCTGACAATTCTTTCATTTTTCACCTGATTTTGATTAATTCTTTGGGCCACAGCCACCACACTGAATAGAAATGTACAACAGCAGAAAGCAAACTACCTCTGCTAGGAGACAAGTTCATTGCTTCCTGATCCAGTCCGGAGCCTCCTTTCAATCCTATGAACTGAGGCATTGAGGAAACACACCAACAGAAGCACACATTAAATTTGTTCTTCCCTAAAATAACCATCCTTCACCTTCTTTGATCACGGCTCTTATGGCCTCCCAGCTACCAGTGCCTGAAATCCCACATTTATCAAAGTCCCTTCCAAAGTAAAACGGGGTGCACTGAGCATGGCTGGATGCAGTCGGTGTCTGACTTTTCTTGACCTACATACAATACAGTGCAAACAATGAATTTTTAGAGCAAGCATATCCCTGTTGATTTGTTTTGAATTTGTAATTACGAATACCTATAATTATGAGGTATTTTATATGAACCACTATGAAGTGAAACCTAGCACCATACTTCATATATCTGGCTTAAGATATTGATCTCCTATTATATTCCTTTTTTCCTTAGCCTATCAATATCATTTTAATTCTTCATTCTATACTCCAATATATTAACTATTCAACTATTTGTAATCATTAATTGCATAAAGAAGCACTATTTGTTTTCCTCTCAGTATATATAGTATAGTACAGTATAGTATAGTTTATTAAATATCGAGAAAGGAAAAAATCAAGGACAGAGCCCTCAGGCAAAGAAATTTACCAGAGAGAGAGAGCAGACAGTGAAAGAACAGAAGACAGAGGTTTTGGTTTCCAGTAGCGAACACGGTTTCTAAGTCACACATTCGGTCTTTGGAGTCTTGGCTCGTAAACCCATATACATTGTTTAATGAATTTGTAAAAGCAATGACTCCTTCTCCTCCAGAAACAAAAGGAAGGAAGGAAGGAAGGAAGAGAGAGAGAGGCGAGGAGAGAGAGGAGAGGAGTGGACGGAAAGGAGAGAGAGAGGAGAGAGAGAGAAGAAGAGAAAGATGAAGAGAGAAAGAAGAGAAAGAAGAAGAAGAAAAGAGAAAGGAAAACGAAGAAGAAAAAAAGAGAGAAAGAGAAAAAAGAAAAGAAAGAAAGAAAGAAAGAAAAGAAAAAAAAGAAAAGAAAGAAAGAAAAAGAATAAAGAAGAAAGAAAGAAAGAAAAAGAAGAAGAAAGAAGAAAGAAAAAAAGGAAAGAAAGAAGAAACAGAAACAGGTTACCTGAAATTATTAAGAATTTACAACTAAAACTAACTCTGCTTAAAGCTAAATTTTAACTTGAATTTATTTTTGCAATTTCTAATACCTTCAGAAAACAATAATGGGTGGCACCACCTGCACATTTACATAATTAATATATTTTAATCAAATGTGTTATCCAGCGTCCCTTGTAAAAAAAAAATAGTATAGCTCCTTGTAGGAGTGTTGGTGAAGTGACTTCTTTTGTGGAGTCAGTTTTCTAGAACTTTTATTTCTAGTTCTGATATTTACTGTGTAGCTTCAGGTAAGACCACCTTGTGCCTCAGTACCTCAGTTTACACATCTGTGAGAATGCCCACCTATCTGTAAGAGTAGATCATCAGAGCTAACATTTATTTGTTATATGCCAGAAACTGTTCTGAGAGCTTTAGAAATTTTGATTCATTTAGTCATGATAAAAAGTAGGTACCCATTTCACAGATGAAATATATGAAACACAGAGAGGTTAAATAATTTGCTCAAGTTATTTAGTAAGTAGTAGATCCTAGATTTAAATCCAATTTGATCCAAGATACATGCTTATGTTCACTATACTATCCTGCTTCTCTGTAGGATAAAAATGGTACATACCTCAAAGGGTTGCTGTGAGAATTACAAAAGACATTATAAGGGAAATACTTGAAATAGTAAGAGTTCAAATATATACCTTTCATTATTATTTTAAAATCAGACATATTTCTGCCTCTAATAGCACATTCCCCACACATCTTTCAAAGATTTTCAATGCAGTATAGGACAACTTATCATTTTAAAATATTACATCAATTTGAACAGTTTCAAATAATTATTTCAAATATGTTTTAAATCTAGTTGTCCCTTGTAATTTGCAATAGGCATATGTACTAATCCATATAACACATATCAACCGAGTAGCTAAATAGAATTTTCACAAATAGGATTAATTTGAAATGCATTTGGAGAGATTCATATGTAAAGAAATGCCAAAATCAATGCTTTCTTAGAAAAAAATTGTTCTTTTGAAATAAGAACAGTTTACCTCGCCTGCCCATGTAAATATATGCTTAAGAGTCTCAGGGCAGAGCAAAACCAGAGTGATATCAAAAAACAAGGGTAGACAATGTCTTGAGCCATTGGTTTCTCGAGCCCACATAGCCATGATGGAGGAGGGATGTGTCATATAATCATTGATCATTAAGCAAGCAGCCAGCCACCTATTTCTAGGCAGATCCAAAGAGGAAAGAAAAAATTGTCATCTAGCCAGCAAGTCAAAGCTCTGCGTTTCTGCAAAATGCAAAAATGAGGAGAGAGACGTAAGAGAAAAAATACAATCCCCTGGTTTATACATTTGCTGGCAAATGTGAAGATTTCTTTGCTAAGGAGCTGTCAGCCTATGAGATACTCAAAGGCACAAGAAGTGTAGCACTGTCTTCCTCACAAAAGAGCGGATTGAAAGACTGATGAGCATAACCAATAGGCTTAGTAGTCAAAGCACAGCATGGACAAGGAGCCAGAGAAAAGATGCCAAGAAGAAAGTTTACGAGTCTCTGAACAAGGCCAATAAATCCTTCAGCACGTGGGTGTCAAGGCCTCAGTCTGTGTACCAGATGCAGCCTGATGGATGAGTTTATCTGTCCCAAAAGGCAAATAGAGATTGTTCTGCCTTTGGCCCCACACATAGCTGAGAAAGAACTTTAGTGTTTTCCCCCTGTAGCTTTCTTCAAATGTAATACATGTGTCCCACTCCGTATTTCAATTTCTTTGCCTTCCAGTTTTAACATTGAAAGAAAAATCTTAGATCCTCAGTATACAAAGAGTGTGTTCACCATGCTTACACTGCCAAGACATCTTGAACTAAATCAAGGAAAATAGATCTCCATTGATTCAACCCACTTGAAAGAGATTGATATCTTTTCTTCCTGCTTCTCACAATCAGAATCAACTCAGCACACTTTGGATCTTCTTCCAGTGGTCTTCACAATCACTTATAAAAGAGTGTTCACTAGTCCAGACTCATGTGATATCAGAGTGTAGCTCAGTCATACTTCGTGTTTGCTTATTACTGGATATGGATTAGGGTTGAATGCTAGCTAAGAGGTCCCAAAAGCGAATTACTCATCTTTATCATAGGAGAAATCAACCTACAGAGATGTATCTTTATGAACTAGAAGACTGAGTTTAGCTCTGCCTCTAAAGAGCTGAAAGAGGGTCACATGTGTGGTGTGAATGGATAGAATTAGAGTGGAAGATAGAGAAAGGTGTGAAAAGAACACACAGGCCTGAGAAGTCCTGAGCTCCTAGCCTGGTGTAGTATAATGCCTGACACTAAGCTTTTGATTGCTGAGGCACGTACTTCAAAGACATCCATCTCGAATATACATATTGACAGCTGCATGATACAGCTACCAGCAAACCAAGTAGATAACAGGTGACCCTACCCATTAAGTTTCCCTTTGAGAAAGCCCTAGGTGACCTAGACAACTAACCACTTGAATGACCCTGCTTCTCCCTTCCCACTCCTTAATTCCTGTTCCTTCATTTTAAATTCACCAATAAAGAGTTAACTTGTTAAATCTTAGAAACCCCGCCTTCAGACATTAATAAAGGCAGAGCTACAGGTTGTGTTTCATCCTCTTCTCTGTATCTGCAACCTCATTTGTGTGGTCCTCAGGTGTGCAGTATACCCTCTAGGACCAGTGAGTAAGAAAGCTTGTTCTGGCTTCAGTGAGGGAAACAAATGTCTGTGGGGTTCACCACAAGTAATATGGGCCCAGGAGAGTGTCTTAGGCATTCCTAGCCAATAGTATCACTGTCGATAGGCTGAGACTGACCAATACCTGGATAATTTGTTGCCAGAGATATCCTAGATGGAGCAGCAAACTCATTAACCATGCTACTCAGTCACCTTTCAAATAACCAAACACCCTGCTGACCTTTGCAATTGCTGGCCCCTCGTGGAATGCTCTTCTCTAAGACATTTACATGTTTTTCTCCCTCTCTTCATCCATAACCATGTTAAATTTATCACAGGAATGCAAAGATAATTTATATATAATCTGTTAGCGAAATATGTTATGTTGACAAATTAAAGTAAAAAATCCTAAATGATTGGCTCAACAGATGTAGGTTTTTGTTTGTTTTGTTTTTTTGTTTGTTTGTTTTTTACAAAATTCGAGACTCATTGTTTATTAGGAAAAAGATAGCACTAGTCTAGGGAAAGGAAACTCCCTCAACCTGATCAAAGAAATCAGTCAAAACCAAAGGCATCAGCAGTCTGTGAGCATGTTGATATTGAGGTCAGACAAAAGACAACAAAAACTTCCAGTTTCTATGCAGCATTGTACTATATATCCTAGATGATGCAATAAGACAAGGGAAAAGATTAAAAGTATAAAAATTAGGAAGAGGACGTAGTTCCATAGTGTAGCACTTAGCATGTCTGCTTTACACGCAGAAAGTCTTGGGTTCATGCCCCAGGGGAGCTACAGTTTATGGCCATGCCACCCTAAACGAGTCCTGTGTCTGATCTCGGAAGCTAAGCAGGGTCGGGCCCGATTAGTATTTGGATGGGAAACCACCTAGGAGGACTAGGTGCTGTAGGCATAAATAATAATAAATAATAAAAAAAATTAGGAAGAAAGACAAAATCATAATTACCTACATAAAAATTTAAGAGGACCTATGAATAAACTATTAAGGCTGTAAAAGAATTGAGCATTCCTATATACCAGTATAAGTAAATTAAAAATTGTAAGTGGAAAAAAGAACCTTTCCATTTACAATAGCAACCAAAACCTAACAAATAATTCAAGACTTTTATGGAAAGAGCTTTATAAAAAAAAAAATGTAAAGAAAATACAAGTTAAGATATAAAACATGACCTGAATAAATAAAGCACTACTGGCCCAGTAATGAATTAGAAGACATAACATTACAAAGGTATAAGTTCTTCTCAAAATAATTTATAAAATCAATATATTCAATTTAAGATGCCACAGAATTTTTTATGAAACTTGATATATAAAGGTGTGAAATATCAAGAATAACTAAAATTATTTTTTATAAGAAATTAAGTGGGAAAACTATATCTAACAGATATTAGGTTTATTTTGAAGCTAGTTTGCATGTATTGTTGCAGAGATATACATATTGATGAATAAAAGAGAATAGAAAGCCCAGGCAGAAAATATTGCATATATGGTTATTTTTTATATGACAGAACTGGCATTACACATCTATAAAAGAATAAAGTGACTACTCAAAATTTTGCTGAAATAATTAGTTATCAATATGGAAAAAAATAGAAACACACTTTACACAGTTAACAATAATAGATCCCAGCTGAACTAGAGATTTATATATATATAAATAAACACTTTAATAATTTTCAAAAAAAAATTAAGGCATACGCCTTTACCAGCTTGGGTAAAAACAGAATTTCCTAGACAAAGTACGAAAAGCCTAACCCATAAAGGCAACGACTGTTACACTGAACTAATGATAAGCTTTCAAACTTTTTCTCAAAAAGAGAGCATAATCATAGTTAAAAAATAAGTCACAGACTTGGAACTGATATTTGCAATCCATATAAACAATAGATAATTACTCTCCAAAAATATTTAAATAACTCTTCAAATCAATAAGAAAAAGAAAACAGAAAAATAGGCAAAGGATAGGAACAGAAAAAGAATCACAAATGGCCAATAAAAACATGAAAAAGGCTCTCAGCCCAATTGGTAATGTAATGTAAATAATAAGATGCCATGCACTCCCATTTCATACCCATCAAATTGGTAAAAATGTTAAAAGTTGGCAAGGATGTGCAGCAATGAAAATTCTCACACACTGATATTAAGAACATGAATTGGCCCAACTGTTTGGAGAGCAATTTGGCAAAATCAAGTAAATCTGTTTTTTCACACCCTATAAGCCAGGAATTCTTCTTCTGAGTATTCATCTTGAGATATTTTGGCATATTGCATTTAAGGCAGTTAGTGCAAAAATACTCGTTTTCTTATTGTTTATACTTCTCGTTGGAAGAAATAACTATCCATTAACATGAGAATGGATAAATATACTATAGTATATGTGGGCAACAGCAGATGACAAGGCAGTTAAAATGAGCAATGATATGACATTTAAAATAATCTATCAAAATACATAAACTTTGAAAACATGTTGACAATAATAAGAGCAGATGCATAGTGTTTACAATGTGTCTTATATATATTATTTAATTTGCATATTTAATTTTCCTCAAATTAATATTGCATATTCAATACAAGGCAAAAACATTGGTACTATTAAAATCTCATTTAATAGATGAAGGACCTGAGGCATAGAAAGGCAAAATGACTTATTTGAGGCCATATTGCTAGTTAGTGGCAAAGGAGAACTCCAAAACAATCTAGCTCTTAACTTCACTACTATACTACTTCCAATTTTTAAAAATTATGTGGTATACCATTTACTTTAAAAACTGCAAAAGCAATACCATATACAGGTATGTTATAGAATTTAAAAACACAAATCATATTTATTTTTATACTTTACAATAACATTTTATAATAATTTATCACAATACCACATTCTAAATGTTTTATTCTATCCCTTCCCCCAAGTCAAATATCTCCTATGTAAAGAAACATGAGGTCATTGGCTGCAACTGAAGACCTCATGATGTACTTCCTGCTTCAGTTCACTCCCCTAAGGCAGTGCACAGCTGTGGTAGGGTAAAGCAGTCACTTCCAGCCTCAGTGTCACCGCAGCCATAGTAGAGCGGTCTTTGATATGTCTGCGACTATAGCAGGAGTGTTTGAAGAGACTAAGAGTGGAGAGAGGTGGGGGTCAAGAAAGGGAAGCGAACACCACCCCTTCTCATATCCCGCTTCAATTCCATCTGTCCCAGCTTTAAATGGGTTTGTGCAGTCGAAACCACCAGTTTGGGCTTCACCACAGGTTCAGCCTACAATGTGGACACTTCAAAGACTTCAAAGGTAGGGGACACAGTACTGTATCTGGAGTGAAACCCAAATTGTAGGATTTAGCAAAGCTTTCAGAGGGTGGTTCAAGGGCTTGAAGTGATTTCCACTCAAATACACTGTAAGTGAGTGAACAAAAAAGGATAAAAAAAAAAAATAGGCCCAAGGAAGGAAAAAAAATCTCATTTTTCTCTTTTGTTAATGCTATAGAAATATCAATCCTGAAAGCTTGGTGAGATTTTATAAAGCCTGTTCCATGAACCTGAGCCCGACTTTCAGCAGCGAAATTCAGGAGGCTCTACTTTTATGCTTTTCTATCCAGTTTCATTTTTAAATAATTGATAGGTGAAAAGGAAAGAAAGGAAAATTTAATAGGAGGCTACTCTGTGCCAAGTTGTATGCTAGGTGCTTTTATCTATTTTCTTTATCTCATGCTCATAACAACCCTATGAAGTAATATGATTGTTTCCCACTTACAAATGAGTAAGTTGAGGCTTCAAGTGGCTAAATCAACTTGCTTTGCTAAGGCTAAGGTACAGAACTGAATTCAGTCCAGTGTTTTGAAGCTGCAAACTTCATCCTTTTCCACCATGCTGTGTGGCTTTAAGATATTTGAATATGAAAATGGCCTAATCTAAATAAGCCAAAATACCATAATTATTCCTAGTTAAAAATACTCATTCCTAAATTTATACACAAGCCAAAAATGCTTTTTGGATCTCCTAAAAAACTCACTGGGGTGGATATTGTTTGATTTCGGTTCCCTACAATATGCTCAGTGGTTTCATAAGGTTTAACTAGTGCCCATCTGTAGTAATGGTGTGTATTGCAACAAGGGCTCAGGGGCTCTGAATCCATTCTCCGAAGGCTTTCTGGCATCTAGTGTTTGGGTTCTAAACAATTAGGAAAACTAGACATGGTTACAGCAAGGGCCTTCTTAATTGAAAAATATAGGGTTTTAAAAACCAATTTCTCTGTGAGCTGCCCTGGCAAAATGAATATTGTTTAATTTTCATTTTGAATTAAAGACTTGGAAAACTGAGTAATACAGAAGCTAATGATAAACTGAGCTGAGCAGAGGCTCCTCTGAGAGCCATAGCATGTATTAAAACGAGAATTATTTTGTACACTGTGCTGTACTTCAACACTGGATTCTCAGCAGACTGCAAAATCACTTCCTAGATAATGAAATTATAAAAGAATTTTAATTTCATGTTAGAACTTGTATTACAAATTATTAGAAAAAGAAACAGGGGAGAACATAATTTTCAAGCAAATTCCTCCGGTGGATTGCCAAACTGGACGGACTTTCTGCTGAGAAGACTTGTGAAGTGTTATCAGAGGCAGCAAAAGCACTTTAAATTTTCAAAACACAAATTCTGTTTAAGGGCAATATGAATGTATTTAAAAGTCAAGGACATTTAAGAGCTGTGATTCAATAGCACTGAAAAGAATCATTTTCAAAATTATGCTAGACGACTTTAGGGACTAGGGATGCCTTATTAAAATGGACCATTGGACCAAAAGCAAAGTGCGTTTTCCCCTTGAAAGAGCACTCAGGACTCACTGACTCCTAAGAGGATCACTTTTATGCCTCTTTGGGAGCTGAGACTGACCAACCACATATCCATGGAAGTATGAGCTACATCCTAATCCCCCACAGAGCCTCTTCCCAAACTATGGGTGATTCCTCTGTATAGATTTGAAATCTGGTCAAAATGAAATAAGATATATTAAAGCATCCCTAGTTTAATGAGACAAAAGGGATTTCCTCAAAACCTTTAAGAGATGGGAGCTGACTCTAAGTAGAAGGACATTTGGGAGTTGTGTCCTAATGGTTGGAATCCTCCCCATCGTTAGGGCTTAGAATTCCTTTTGACCCCAAATCTCAACCACTGAGAAAAGTAGGCATTCTCCTAGTGACTCCATCACACCAGAATGAAGCATAAAAGCCTCTTCTGGTAGGTAGTCAGGATTTTCACTGGCCCTTAGGGAGAAGTGCCTGCCACAATTCCAAGCTGATTCTAGCTTTTCTTAGATGTCCTCTCCCATGGTAGGATACAGACAGCATTCAGGTTGTCAAATATACCATTTATAGATGTGTGTGTGTGTTATGTACACATGTATATATACATATGTACATTAATATGTGTGTATATTAAATTCAGCATAATTTGAAAGCTTTCAAAAGTATGTGAGGTAGCATAGCAGAAAGATAGTAAATGAGCTTTCATTGACATAGGTATTTTTTCATTCATTAGCCTAAAGAGAAACATTCTACAAAATTTTAGAAAAATTGTCTAGAGAATCAATTTATAATTGAGTTGTCTCATTGTAAAACCGATTTTAAATGCCTCATAGAAATCTGCTCAAAGCTAAAACCTGTCCTAGACTGGGAAAACATGTAGAATCATGGAGATAAAAGCAAGAGTAATACATATGGCTTCATATTGGCAAATGTGTCTACCTTAGAGCACATGGTTAAATATTCAGCATGGAATCATGTCTTTCGAATCAGTTATTTTATTCTTAATTCAAATTCAGATGCTAACCACCTTTAATGTACCCTCATGTAGTATGCAATCCACTGGAAATGTGCACCCCAAGAGCTCTGGTGGTAAAGAAAAGAACCAGTGTGCTCAAGTTTTCTTCCCATTGCTTCGGAGCTGACAGAAGGCAGTGGATCTTAGTGAAAAACCTCTTAGTTCCCAAAGCACAAAGAGTGATTCCTATGAAGGAGGCAAAAGCTAAGCAGAGGGTTAATAGCTGGGCTCTGGAGTCAGAGCAATTTCAGCCCCCCCACCTAAGACCTATGGAACTCAGGCAAGTTACTTAAACTTTATAAGCTCCAATTCCTTACCTCTAAGCTAGAGACAACAGTACATGCCTCATGGAGCGATGAGGAGAAAACGAGACAACAGTAGTTGTAAATCTCTCAGCTCTGTAGTGGCCTGACACATAGTAAGCATGAAAATGCTGAGTTTTTGTTCTGGCTATAGTTTTTGTCATTATTTTAATTATCATTATACTCCTCTATTGCAACATAAACTCATAGCATCCAGTTAGCCGAGTGTATATGATAGGATAGTCTTTGAGATCTTTTGTTTTATTCTCACTCTATTTTTCCTTTCTGGGTCAGAGAATGACTTGGTGTGTCCTGTGTTCTAGGGCTAAGAACAAAAATTAAAAACATCCCTTGACCACTCCCTGACTTTTAGTTTCAAAAGCTTAAGCTCATAGAAGGTTTTCTCAAAGACTATCCAAGATTAGGAAGAAAACTGAAAATAGTAGAATCTGTGCCCTTCTCCTCCAGGTGCCTCAGGAAGATATCAGGACCTCCGAGAGCAATTATTTCATGGCTCCCAGGGGAAGCTGCTTCAGAGTTCCAAGGCTCAGCAAAGATTCCCAGAACCAGGCTGGCTGGGAACTAGCAGAATCACCATCATTAAGAACTGCAAGGACATCAGGCTGACCAAAATCAAAGGGCTCTCCTTGAACATGTTGCTGCATACAAAATTCTGGTCTCCCTTATCAACCTACTCAGGAAAGGAAACCCAGTAGTAAATTAGACTGAATTCCTCACCACCTCGGTGTGGTAGGCACTCAGGGTAACATTTTCTCAGTTTTTAGAAAAGTAATATGACATTTCTTACATAGTTGAGTATGTCTACATGTATGTGCAAACACATATATACACAATTACGCATGTGTGTGTGTATACATATACAAAGAGAGAGAAAAAATTTATCCTCACTTTGATAATTCTAGCAGATGACAGAATTCTTATCTTAGAGACTGAAATGAAGAGATGACAGTGATAACAGCATAACTGTTCTCCACGATATCTATAGAAACCAGAATTAAACTGATGTAACTTCCAAAAACTTTTTCCTCTTCACATTACTGCATTTAAAAATATCATATCTCAAAGGACTCAGTGAATCGATTGCTTATTGACTTTCCAGCAGGTCCATATAGTGTAATGAGTCTTTATATCTCTATTTTTAAATTGCTTATTGGATTTTTTAAGATTAAACAAAGCATAGGAGAGAAACTGTAGTGTTGAAAATCTGGAGAGTTGGTCAAATAAGTACATTATTATCCTACCAAAACTATATTTAAACTTTCCAGGATGAATAGTAAAACACTACAAAGGTTGCTTTTAAAAAGTTTCTTACCATGAGCAGTTTATAAATTATCTTTATAAATTACCTATCCTTTTATAATTTTAGTTACTGTAATATGAACTTCTATCCCCATATAAAAGTCTAATGGCCTTCTCTAGATTAGGTAATAAAGTAGTTTCCAACTTGAATGAATCTGTGCTGTTATATAAAAGTCATAATGAAATTTTCCCTAGGAACTTAAAAATAGCAGAAAAAATTCAGAACTCTTGACTATGATACAGTGTAATCGGAATGTTATTCTAGGAACAGAAATGATAATGGCATCCCTCTGTTTAAAACACTCTAAGGTTTCCTGTTATTCTTGGGTTAGTGACCAATATTTTGAATAGAGCCTGTAAGTTCTAGCATGGTCTGGCCCCTGCTGACAACACTAGCCATCACATGCCACTCTCCTTGCTTGCTTTCTGTCTCCTCATGCTTAGTTTCTTGTCACCCTCTTTCCTTACCAAGCTAAGTCTTTCCCAGTCCTTCTCCTAACCTCTATACCCTTCTGGAGAGCCCTGCACATTTCTATAACACTCATTGTTCACGTAATCAATTGTTCCATGTTTGACTAACCCTAAGCAGTTTATTTATTACTACTGAATTGAGCACCAGTAACTCAGAATCCTATCTTTTGAAGGAGTGACTGGTTTGAGTGTGACACCTGAGTCCAGCTTCCCCACTCCAACAGCAATAAAGCTCCCTCTTCCCCAACCATAGACACAATGCAAAGAAAGATCTCTTCTTGCAGTGAAGAAAAGAGAATCTCGCCCCTCACCATTGATGACTGTTCTTGAATTAGATAGGGACTCATTCCTATTTTACTCATAAATATCAAATGTACATTTATTTCGGCAAAGTTTTTCTTTTCTTTTTTTTTTTACCCAACCAGCTTAGAGAAACAACAACAATAAGTTGCGAATCACATATCTGGTGAGGGTCTAATATGCAGAATATATATAGAACACTTAACAACACACAGTAAAAGAACAAATAATCCAAATTTAAAAATGGGCAAAGTATTTGAATAGACATTTTTCCAAAGTACATATGCAAATGGCCAATAACCAAGCACATGAAAAGATGCTCAACATCATTACTCACTAGGAAAATGCAATTCAAAACCACAATGAGATATCACTTCTCATACCACTAGGATGGTTACAATCAAAAGACAGACAATAACAAGTGTTGAGGATATGGAGAAATTGTAACCCTCATACATTGCTCTTGGAAATATAAAGTGGCATAGCTGTTTTGGAAAACCGTTTGGCAGTTTCTCAAAAAGTTAAATATAGAATTATGTTTCAGGCTGAATCATGTCATCCCACTCCTCAAGTCATATGCTGAAGTCTTAGCCCCACTATTTCAGAATACGACTATATCTGGAGACAGGGTCCTTAAAGAGGTAATTGAGGCAAAACAAGTGGATCCTCATCCAACATAGCTGGTATCCTTATAAAAAAAGAGGAGATTAGGACTCAAATAGGAAGAGAAAGGCAGCAGACATGTGCACACACAGTGAGAAAACCACATGACGACACAGGGAGGTTGCCATTGAGAAACCAAGAAGAGAGGCCTCAGAAGAAACCAACCCTGCTGACGCCTCAGTTTCAGATTCCTGGTCTCCAGAACAATGAAAAATAAACCAAAAACCTCTAGCAAATTTTAGAATTTTATTCTATCTCCTACGTCATTTTTTTTTAAATAAAAGTCTCCAGTGGAAAACAATAGTACTGAAGGGTGAAAAAGCCTCACGTGGAAGATACAGAACAAAGCATAAAGAATATGATTAAAAGCTGTATGGAACTCTAGTATAAAGCCTTTTCTTTGGTAACTAAATCACTTTTACAGAAATTTAAGAAAAAAGGAATCTACATTTGTCAGAACAAATGGCCCAGAACTTTAATGAACTACATAAATCAGAATATAATCAGTTTTCACTCTACCTGTTTATTACTTCTGATGAAATTCTCTTACCAAGTCCTACTGAATTTGCCATTGTCTGCCATACCTGAAATAAAATGATAAAAAATTCCCTAAATAAGATTTGAAACATGTTTTAAATATAAAGTCTATTCAGTTAGTGTTCTCTAGTCCTTTTTAGGTCCTATGCTAAACTATTATGTATTATGTCTATAGCTTTCTTTACTTATTTGGCACAGTTTAGTTCAAATTATACTTGTAAAACCTAAGAATGATAATGTTCAGGTCGCATTTATTCTGGTCTTATAAATTGCTCTGTTGTAGCTGTACAATGAAACTAAAAGAGACATGGTTTGAGGATTTCTATTCATTTGAGCCAAGATGTATTTATCTCCTTGCTATCACCCAAATACAGGCTCAATTCATAAAAATATGGTCTTTGTGCTACCTCTATAAGTCCATTCGTCTGCTATATAAAAGTCACCCAAGCACACTTTGCTTTTGTCTTAAAGTTTTTTTTGTTGTTTCTTCATATTCTTTAGTTATATTTCTTCTATTGCTCAATGAATGGGGGAAAACATGTAAGAATTCAATTTGTAAATTCTGAGTTGCAGGTCCACAGGGAGCCTATCTCTGCCTCAAATTCTTAGACCAAGAAATAAAAATGCTCCATGAAGTGGCTGTTTCTAGACCATGTGAGAAAGCCTCTTTTTTCTTAGCCTTAAATTAGAGGATTATAAGAGTCAAGTTAATTCTCACTCAGCCTTATCTAATTGGAGTAGAACATTTCAAATTTAAAACTATTTTTCTTTTGTAAGCCTCAAATGAATATTTCAATGTGTTCAAGTATGTAAGTCAAAAAAAAGTAAAGTGACGATTGTGTCACATAGCCAAAAGACAGCAGAGATTTGACTGGTCTGGTTGAGATCCAAGATTAGGTCGTGAAATACAATGACCCAATCTATCATGAGAAACAGAACGACTGCCAGTTTTGTGAATCAGAATGATCACACCTAAGGGGACCAGTACCCAACAACATGATAGGGCTTCCCCAGCCCTGTCTGGTAAAGCTATCTTCCTGAGACAGCGCACGGGACCTCTAATGAAGAGTCTCCCCCATTTCCAATTGCTCATGTCAGTGCAGGAATATGCCATTATGGGGGAAAATGTAAAGATGCATTTCCTTAAGTGAGACATAATTATGTTGAAAAGATAGTTTGAATTGTTCAAAATGAACGTATTCTTTTCAAAAGTGCCTGCTCCATGCTTGAAGGACCCAGGCCCAAGGGTGGCAGGGGTTTAAACAGACATCTCTTTTCATTAATAAGTTGGCCTTCTGCAGGAGAGGAGCTTGGGCTGGGTGACTGCCTTCGCTCAGCATGAAACTACACGGAAAATCTGCAGACTCAGGACCAGGAAATGGAGGACTCCAATAAAAAGAAGCTCATGGAGCACTTAGTGTTCACTTCTGTACTTTGAGCTCAACAAAAACTCACTCCCAAGAAGAGTGATAAAGGTGGCTTCCATTTTAGTAAACATGTTCTCCTTCCATAGCTGCTTTAGTCAAGAAGCAGAAAGTGGTCCCTGAAGAAGCTTCTGAGAGAACTGTTCTTGGGCTTTTTGACCTACAATGAAGAAACAAATTCTTAAGCAGTTTGCTTCTGGACAAAATCTGCATTAGTTTGTGGTATTAATTGTTCGATGCCATTTTATATAAGGGACTTGAACACTCCTGAATGTTGGTATCTGCCAGGGTCCTGGAACCGATCCCCCAAGGATACAAAAAGCCGACTGTGGTTAAGGTTTTTAGGAGCCAAAAGTTATATGAGAATTTTCTACTGCAGTGCGGGAAGGTGCCTAACCCCCACATTGTTCAAGAGTCAACTGTATATTTCTGGCATTTCATCAGGCAGCCTGAAGTCTCATGTATTTCTGGGGAGAGTAGTTCCAGCAATCTTAAAGACTGAAGAAGAGATGAGTGAAAAACAGATGTCAGTCTCGGGAGCCACACCTGCAGATAAAGCTTCCATAGATCAATAAGTTGCCTAATATAAAAGTAAGTTGAGAAAAGGAGCTAGGGACTTTGGATGACAAAGGATGATTAAGCTAATTAAGATAAGCTTCAATGTATTCGAAAGCTAGCTCGTCAAAAAGCATGCAGAGGTTGTTTTGGGGTTTCTTCTTGCTCCTTGTGGTATTTTCATGCTTGATTATGTTTGTTTCGTGGCTACGGTTTCATTAGTCATATGCTATATTTATTAAAAACTGTGAAAATGAGAAGTCTAATAATTCTAGACCAACTATATTTGGTCCAGACCTTTTAAAATGAAGCACAACATCACCATCTAGTGTCCAAAACCTAAAACTTAAGTCAGATGTCACTGACCTGTAAAAATATGACAGTAGCTTCAGGAAGATATCATTATTCGATAGATAAGGAAACTGAAATTTGGAAAGCTGAAATGATTTGTTTGCTTGTGCTCACAAAGCTATGAGAAAATAGATCTCTTAACAGCTAGCCCAATCCTGTTGATCCAAACACAATTCAGTGACAAGTGAACAAAAGTTATTTAGTATTCATACGTTCTCATTAACATCCCGGAATGTGTTATAGAAAACAGCAACAAGAGGGGAAGATCCTCCTTCATATTGGCGTTCTCCTCAAATCAACGATCTGCCCTCAAGTGAGGCTATTTAGATGACGACCGGGATGTTATCAAATGTGGACAATCAGTTAAAAACAACTTAAATAAATGTAGATGTAATTAAATAAGCATCCTACTAGTCCCGGAACAAAGTAAAACAGTAAGAGCATTAGGTAAGGGCAAGTTATTTCCCAAAGGGCTTTTTAATTATTTGTAATTCTCAGTATATCAATATCAAAGGAAAGGTGTACCTTACCCACATATAACATTTTGCTTACAAGTAAAATTAAAATTTTTGAGTATTTGTTTATCTTCGCCAGCTGTTCTATTTCATCTAAACCTTCAAAAGATAGTTCAAAATAGAGATTCAAAACAATGAATATGGTGACTTCATTAATAATTTCCATTGTACTATTAATGTCCTCTTAAGTCACCTTTGGCCCCTCGTTAGCCTCGTTTGCTGACACCCCACCTCTATCATCCATGAACCCATACATAGTTGCATATTTACCAGCAACCTTAGGGGACTGCAGCCAAGGTTGGAGAAAGGATGGGAAGCATTTTGATGGGGTTCTTTTTCCCATCGCATTCACACATCCAGCCTCAAGCAGATTAACTGTTAATCTCCGCCCCTGCTTACACCAAAAGCTTTCGACCCCCTCCCTTCTGGCTGCTCCTAGGTTATCAACACCTAGTGTTCGGTACAAATGGTGGAGACAGCTAACAGTGCTAGCAATGTTTATGGCATGTGCTATACTTTTGATTCTCCGTGCCTTAGCCAACTACTTATGACCAAACCCCCTGCTATCAGAGCCCTAGTTTAGCTGAAGTCCTGACAGGGCCTGTGCTGCCCTTCCTGCCCCAGTTCCACGCTTGCCTGAGGGTTACAAGGTTTTAATCAAAGGCATAAAACCAGGATTCTCAAGAAGGGATAGGGAGCTTATCAGAATCACCTCAGGAGATTTTCCTAATTATAGCCCCCCACACACCTCATCTTCTCCTTACAGAGGGAGAGTTTCATAACCCTCAGGTATGTTGGGGAAGTAAAAAAGAAGTTGAAACCCATTGGCTTCAAGCAATGAGAGAACTGAGGTTAATCTTCTTTTGATTCAGATGGAAAATACTTTGAAAAAGAGAAATGAAACCTTGTCTCCTAAGGATGAAACTATAATAAAACCTTAATTAATTTGGACCCCATTAATTCAAAATGTGTGATAATTAGAAAAAAATGGTTAGGTTAAAGTTTACCTTTCCTCCAGCTGGGGGAAAAGTGGCTGAAGATTACTTTCTTGTACCTAGGAAAAATGAATTTGCCAAGCAAATTAATATTTCCAAAGAGAAAAACATTTTAACTGATTGAGCAAGTAGTGTTCAGACAATTTAGGTACATTTAACAGACAAACAAATGCTATTGTAATTATAAATCCTCTCTTTATAGTCATTAGAATAGACTCCTCCAAGAACCTTTTCTAGGCAGCACTCAAGGAATAAAAGTTATCTTTTGGAGGTAATGAAATTTAAATTCTTTTCAAACTTTCACAAGTCAGACTGATCTTCCCTCTAGGTAGGCCAAATTCTATAGTTTTGTTGAATTCTACCTACTGATAAACTCAGAAAGCAATCCTAGCATCTCTTCCTGCTTATGTGTTTCAGTAATCAAATGGTATTAAATATCTTCAAGTCCTTACTTCAGCAAAAAGCAAATAAACACGAAAATGCAGGAATTAAGGATGGGAGGAGCCCAGCTTTACGATATATACATACAAAAAATGGATCAGTACCCATTTCGGTTTAAAACTATGTATCAGTGTTCCCTCGAATGTGTTTTTAGTTCCGAAGCATATGAATAGAGTTATTTAGAGTGAGTGGGGGGTTATGGAAAATAGAGAGAGAGAAGCTCTGTGGCTAAAACATTTTGGGGAATGATGATTTAAGGTTGAGCATGTTGTACTGCTTCTAAGAGCCTTTTCTGAGTACCCAGGCAGTGTCTATTTCCAAGATAGTGTGTGGTGCAATATTTTTCTAAAGTTACTTAAAAATAGAGTCCTTTCTTCACCAGGCAACCCGGAACACATTATACAATGCTCCATGAACACTCTTTGGGAAACACTAAACTAGTTGTGTAGCAATTAATGAATATCCTCAGAATTTCAATAGTTAAAGATTTTCTGTTGCTTAATTATTTTACCCCAGCGAACAAAAATAATAACAAAAAGTTATGCCCCATATTATTATATTCATCGACCCTATTCCATTTGAGTTTCTTACAATTGTGGCTGTACCCTGAGGCTTTACAAACTGAAGTTCCTATGGTTTGATTTAAAATATTTTAATTAAGTGAAGCTTTCTGCCCCAAGGCTTTCTAAAGCAATTTTCAAAACCTCAGAAACAAACAAATAATCATTATACCAATGGGTTACCATTCACGAACCACAGCCATTTCCAGGCCCTCATTTCCTGCTTTGTTTTACTGTGCATAGAAGTATTTTATTTCAAATGACAACAATAAATCACAGAGTTAGGCACTGTAGTACCTAAGTGCCCTGGGTACTGTGAGAAATACAAAGCTCACTACATAATGCCTTCAGCCACTGGAGAAGTCATCTAATATAGGGGTTGTTGTGCCTGTATCTAACTCAGGACTCGGGTCATCAAAGTTTTCCTGGTGGAAAGTTATTTCCAATTTCCTTCAAAGCGTTATATTTTCATTTTAGAAACATATATATACACATTTTTATGTGCTTTTTTGGAGGGGCTCAACAGGCTTTGAGGAGAGCAGCAGTTTCATAAAGTGTGGTCCTAAGACTAGAAGCTTCGGTATCACAGAAAATAAATTCTAAAGCTTAAGCCTTAGAGTATAAAGACCTAAATTTGATGTTACTTAATCTTTGTAAGCTTTAGTTTCTTATGGATCAAATGTTTAAAAAATAATATTACCTACCTTAAAGGGTTGCTCTGAAGAAGGGGTAAATGATGATATATGTAAAACACTTTCTATGGTGCCTGGCAATATTTAGCTTAGAGTCAGAACAACTAATTTTTTGATCCACTGTTTAGGGTAGAAAGGAAACCTCAGTTTGGGGAGAAAACACACTTTCTATCTTTTCCCTACAAAGTTCATTCTTGAATAGCTAACTCAGGGTATCCTGGTATACTCTGAACCCTCTAGAGCTATACCCCCCCAATTTTGTTCACTATATACCATTGGTCTATATATATTCTATATATATATTTTTACTACAATGGCTGTTGGGAAGGATATTCTTGTGAGGAGGTCTTGTGGTTTGGTAAGAGCAGAACTACAACTTGCTCTGTTTAAGGTCAGAGGCAGCACATCTTTGCCCTAGTCTTGACTAAACCAGATGAGAAGGTGGCCTCTGCAGCTCCAGGGAGTGCTGTCGGGACAGTGTACAATGCCAGAGGCTGAAGAGCAAGGGACAGCATGATGACAAGCATTCACAAGTACCAGGGGCTGTGACCTTTCCATCCTTTTATTTAATCTTTCTAATATCCTGTGAGAGAGGTCCTACTCCTCTCCACAATTTACAGGTGCAGAACCTGATAATTAGTCATTAAGTAAGGGGCCCAAGGACACAGGAATCAGACCTCCCCATGGCTTCTCACCACATGCCCCACTAGCTCTCAATCCCTGGGCTGCTACTATGGACACTGTGCCATCACTGTAGCAGTGATGTGTTGAAATTATTGCCGAATTGCTCAGTTTTGTTTTGAGCATTTCAGTTTCTTCAAGTACACTGCTAAAATTTCTAACATCCCAAAGTGTGCCAAGAACACAGAAAGGATGCGAAGCACTGGGCTAGGTTTTAATGACAAGTTTCTACTCAGATATTCTGCCCCTGTGCCTTGCCTTTAAAAACCACACCACAAAGCTTCACCTCCTTTGATCTTGTCTTCCACTAAAATGAGTTTCTCAAGAGCAGGTTTAAAACTCATATTTGTATTCTACCTTGAATGCCTACAGTGGCCCAGAGTCTCATTTTCTGTCTTCCCCTTTGGAATTCTCCCAGTGGCTTCTGTTTTCTGCTCCCCCAGTCTGAATTCTTAATTGGCCTTATCTCTCCCTCATCACTTTCTGGCCCTGCTGGTAACCAGTTCCTCCGGAAGAGCCTGGGTTGTAGGGGAGCAGGGACTGCTCTCCTTCCATTTGCTGAAATAACCCCGCGACTGCAGACCTCCGCGCCAGGAATCAATTGAGCCCATACAGCTTAGCACTTTTGCAGCTTTTCAACCCCCCGCCTGCTTTTCCAATATCATCTTATCAGTTCCCTTCTGATCCAATCCATTACACGAAACTGAAGTATACTTCATTTATTAGCTGCTGCTTTAAAATTCTGTTAAGACTTAGGGAACGGAAAGAGGCAGAATGATAAACGCTCGAAAATGGAAATTTTGGTCATTTTGGGAAAGGGGTGTCTAAGTCTCAGTACTTGAGGGGTTTCATTATATACTTCAAAGTAAAATTAACACTATTTCTGGGTCTTATTCATGCCTTTTGAAATACATATCCATGCTGGCAGCATCCCATCTCTTAGTGAACTTGTATTTAAGACTGATTGATCCTCTTATCTTTCACTAAGACTTCTTGGCCTTTGAAGAGCATTTCCTGTGTCATTAAGATTTTTATTTCCAGTTCTTGAAATAGACAACAAACACCACTTTTCTAGTTTTATGGGACATTGGGCCCTTGTCATTAGCAAACACTTCAGGTTTCTGAACTGACATTTTGTTCAAGAGACTATCAGAAGAGCTAATTATGCTGCATCTCTTTGCTTTAGAGCTGTTGGCCTTGGAAGAGTAGCTTAGTATTCAAAACTTTGCAAGTTAGGTTGGGTTGTTCTCAGGCCGAGGTAATCCCTATAATATAATGTTGGGAGTTTAGCTAAGATACTTCATGGTATTACTGCTTAGGCATCCATTTTGTGTGGCTATGTGGCCCATTGGGCCTTAAACTGGTACTGTCCCTCTCATACACGCTCTCAACAATTGCCCAGAGTCACAAGTAAATGTATGTTTCTGATATGACTTCCTCAACAGCTCTTGTGATCTATGGTCTCCCTATCCCACCTCAGGGCCTTTCCCTTGTGAATCCCTTAGATTAGACCCCCGTAGGGCTTACCAAAACTCTACTCTATTTGGTTTGAAGTTACCAATTCCCTTGACCTCCTGTGTACCGTCTCGAGGTATGCTGTGTACTTCCTCTCGGACCTGTGAATCTTAAGCTTCTCAATTTCAATTTCTCTTGCAGTCTTTTGTTAAACCATGGCTCACCATCTAGCACTCTGTGCTCCACTTAATAAATGCTAATTTAACAAAGTCATAGCATACAGTGATTACATAGAACAGCCGAGGTCTCTGGGATGCTTCTGTCTTTATCAAAAATATCCCCAGAATTTATCTGCATAAACAGTAAGAAGAGAGATGACATCAAGATAAAGTAGGTGGGTTTTTAATATATATATATATATATTATCTCCCCCATTAACTTAAATAAAAGGTAGAAAAGAGGAAATTATATTCTCAGAAGAAATGTGCTTTTTTCTGGTGCATCTAATCATTTGGTTTAAAATAAAATAGTACAGATGCTGTCCATATGAAGAAGATTTGTAGCAGAATGGGGGCACTTTGTTTTAGTTTGTCTTAATTTTGAAATCCACCTTGCTCATGATCACTGGGGATTAGAGAATGCTAAGCCCCTCCAATTCTCAACCCAGAAGACATACGAGATTTCTTTATGCTGTAGTTAGTGTCATAACCTATGTGTTGAAAAGCATTTCTGACACTTCTTCTAAAAAGTTAATCACAAAATCCTAGTTCCTCTAGCAAAGTATTAACTGAAGGCCTCAAACATTTGGCGATTAGGTACCAGCTGCATTTCTGATGTGCCCCCCTGCTGAACCTCCCCCATATGTCTTAGAAAAGGAAGCCTCCAGCATCTTAATCCTAACTTTATGTCACCATTCAAAAGATTACTAGGTCCAGATTTTCTTTATAATCTTCAAACACAAAGTGGGTATTTTCTACCTAAGCTGGAGATAGGAAAAGAAAGACAAAGCACTCTCTCTGTCTACAGTTCAGGCTAATGAAAGTTTCAATCATCTTCAGGCAACTTCCTGGATAAAACCAGGCAGATCTTTCATTTCTTTATCTACAATGACCTCGAGATGGCACAAACCACAGTGCCATGGCTTATTTTTCTTATGATTCGTGGAATCTTTTTTCTTCATCTATGTTCACAGTATCCTTTCATTAACTGAATGGCAGCCCCTACCAGATAAGTAGATGACAGCATTCTTTAGAAAGAGAGAAAAAGAAAAAATAACAGTCTGAAAAACAAAATCGATAGACATTTTTAATGTTAAATTCATGTGCTAAAAGAAACATACAAAGTTCACTAAAGTTATGATCCTTCTTCTCCTAGGACTTCTATTTCTGATGGGGTGTTTTTTTCAATTGTGACTATTTTGTTCTCAGTAAATGTTATTTTAGCCCATCAGGGAAAGGTAAAACTCAGAACTTTTAGATGTGAATTTATTGTTGATTCACATTTCATTATGTCTTTAAATTGATACCTGGTATATATATTTATAGTGCTATCTATTTCTGTAAAGACAGCATCAATATAAGTGCCTAAGAATGTAAAAGCAGAAAAAGTAATCTGTGATTAAACTCACATTCCATAACCTTTCAGCCAGCTACAGGCTAAAGAAAAGTGGTTTTCAGGTATGGAGAAAAAAGTTGAGGGACATGAGGCAGGCTGTGGTGGGCACTTTCATGTGCTTAAAGTTCTGTCTTAATTTAACAACAAGTTACATGGCAACATCGATGAATCAATGAATGACCTCTTTCTCCCAACTGTTTCAGTTTATACCTACAATTGGCCATTTAGCCTTCATGCAGATTCAGTAATTTTCTTTACAAGTTTAAAAAGGGAGTTCTTTTGAACACTTACTACAACATGGCAGCTCATTCAGTGGGCGGCAGCTCCTGGTTTCCATTCCTGTTGGTTTCTCTTCATTAACCAAGGAGAGCACAGGGAAGTTTCACTTATCAGCTAAAGTGGCACATTTTGGCTGGTTGCCTGTGAATTTATACCTATTTAATAATGATTCACATACAATCTTCTGTCTCCCGTTAATATCACTTTTCATGCTTTCAGCAACAAAAAACTACACACACACACAGAAAAAGCCAAGGCATCTATAATTTGAGGCATTTTAAATGTTTATTCTCCCTGACAATTCTTTCACAAAACAAATGGCATTGTTTTAAAAGAAAACTTTACCTTTTAGCATGTATGCACTTGGCTCTGCAGAATAGGATCTTGTTACCACTGAGGAACTGCTTTGGGATGGTGGTTTTTAATGAGCTCCGGGGAAAACATAACATTTTTATCCTTTTATTATTTCAAGATTTACATGGAATATTTTACTCGAACATTTTCTCCCCATAAGATTCCTTTCTCTGTTGTTCCTCCGTTATTAAGCAATTCTCCATCTTGCACAATGCAAAGAAGTATTTGCCAGATTTTCATAGCATTCAGACATTCTGATTGCAAAACAGCACAGTTTTTACTCTCCTGTATAAGATGATTTGAATTTATATCTGGCAAAATTTTTTCTACTCATCATTTTATTTCTTTAGTCCCTTGGACACACAATATCTATTCAAAGTCATTTATGAATTAATAAAGGCATTGAAGCCTATGGTCCATCTAAAATTATTTTTTACCTTTTTTATAGCATATGGACCATCTATGATGTCACTGTTTTTTTACAAAAGGCCTTTACTTCTTCAGGGTTCTATATACTAAGGGAACTCTGAATAATATTACGAAAGAAAATAAAGACTTTGAATTTAAATCCTAGCTTATCCATCTACTGGCTGTATAATATTGGAAATGAAAAATAGGAATAATAATAATATTCACATACTAAGGTTGTTCTCATAGCCTGAAATAATGGTCTTTAAATGGCCTGTCACAAAGCAGACATTTTATGTGTTGAGATTAGTATTGTTTTTGCACTATAAAATAGTAGCAGAAACCCTGATCACCTACCACACTCACCGACTCCTTCTGAATGAACAGTTCTTATGCAGAATTTTTGATTTCTAAGACCCTACCATCCTTCCTAAATGCCATCTGAATCAAAGCAGCAGTAAATACATGGGTTAGCCAGCAGTCTTTGGTGTCACCTAAAGTGAGAAATTTACATAATAAATGTCACAATAATAAATAGTGACAACCAAATGATCCTGCCAGATCTTCTCATGGAATCTGAATGTAAGGCACCCAGAGATCAGATTTGGAGCAGAGCACGGGTGAAGAGGTGTATGGAGAGAAGGTGGCATGAAGAAGCCCTCAAATTGCGAAAACAGGGAAAGGGCCAAGAATGGAAGAGAAGGGAGCAATGGACAAATCCATTCCAGTTGTGGCACCTAGAGTTGCTATTGCTTGTCTACAACATCAAGTCTCCTAGATGTTCAGCTGTGAACGGTCAATTGCCAGTGATTCTTTAATTCCATAATAGTTATCCCTTGTAATAAATTCCCTCTACAGGATTTGTCTCTGCTCCTTGTGACCAAACTGAACATTACTAATGAGGTAATTGGGAATGGGAGGTAGGAGAAGCCAGTGAAGAGGGGCCGAGAACCTCATTTCTCAGCTCTTTATTCTTTCCCCTTTTGCCTTCATTCTTTCATTTCTACCACTCAATCTTAATGTTGAAAAGGACTTCAAAGATCACTTAAGCCAACTATCCATAGGGACATTTGTTGTTCAATTTCCACCATTAACCCTACCTCCTAACTACACTTTCATTTTCTCTTGGGAAACTCTACCTCTCCTCGTTTGGGCAGGATGGTGAATCCAATTGATCCCAACCTCCTGAAGATACTGAAGGGATCTCTACAAAGTCTTCCTATTAGCCTGTGCCTCTTCTCTTCCTTAGTCAGCTAAAAAGTGAGCAAACATTTTAAGCTCAGAATTAATGTAATTCTCTCTCCAGAGATTTACATCTTAAGGTCAGAAGAGCAATTGGTCTTCTTCTGTTTCACTACCTCCCACCTCTTCACTCACTCAGTTCTAACTACACTCCCTCCTCATTTCTTGTTCTACGCACTTTGCAATTGTTTTTTACTCTGTGTTACACTCTTGCCCCAGGTCATCACATGGCTTATCCCGGTCTCTACTACCTTCCCCATTATTCAGTCCCCTGCTTCCTTTCAGAACCCGTTTCATTATTGCTCTTAGTACGTATCACTACTCCAGGTATTACATATGTATTTATTAGTTTAATGTCTGTTTCCCCACAAAAATATAAGCTCTACAAGACCAGAGCTTTTGTTCATTCTCTATAGTATCCCAGTGCCTAGCTCTTGTAGATAACTCAATAAATTATTAAACAACACAAGAATTTATTTATTTCGGTGTCTGGCCTGCACTGTAGAGTGGTTATGACAACTAGACCTTTTTGGAGTTAACTGGATTTTGTTCTGCTCAAAACCTGGTCCATTAGATTCTCTTAGCAACTCCAAACTCTCTCAGATCCCTTCAGTGCATTCCCTTCTTGCATAAGTTGCCTATGATGTTTAATTTTGTTTTTAATAAATAAACTCCACACTCCTTAAAGAAGTTTACACACTTCTTAATGTTTAAGTGTTCTGAGCATTCTTTGCTCAACTCTGAGTAGCCCCCAAAAGAATCTGGAAATTCACCATCCCACGACTTCTCATCTTAGAAAATTCTTTCCTTCTACTACAGGTCAGAGTTCTGCCTTCTGGGGTAAAAAATAAAGCAACTTAATCCTTCTTTGACTAATAAAAGTAAATAAGATTAAAGTAATCAAAATGGAGATGGCATGAATGGTTAATATTATTAACCTATGAGTAATTATTTGTATCCCAAATAAAGAATTTATTAATACAAAAGAATTTATAGTTTCTAAATGAACATTAAGTGATAATGGGACAATTTATTTAACTTAAGTTCCTTCTTCTTCTTTTCTACTCCAATTTCTGATCTTCACCCAAAATTTTATATCTCTTTTTTTCCTCTCTCTATTAGAACAACAAAAAGAAAGCAAAGAAAAAGAAAAAATTTTTTAAGTACTAGAATAATACAAATAACATTTAGCAATTTACACTACACATCCTTCTCCACCTATTCCTTTATCACATGTCTGAATATGTGCTGTTGTGATGAATTGGATACTGAATCTTGTCTATGACATGATAACTTGGCTAAGTATAACCTTACTCATCTAACACACATGTATTGAATAAATAGCTTTGACTTCTTAGAAGGCTCAAAACTTTGAAATTTTTAAATTAGAGGAGAATCAAGGTTTTTAGCTGAAAGGAACAAGACAAATAAATGAAAGTACCCTGATTTGAGAGTAAGTGAAATGACACAGTAAACTAAAGAGTTTGGAACAGAAAAACACAGTCCTAGACAGAGCAGAAAGAAGAGTATCCAAAGAGAAATAAGGCAAGTTTTTGTATTCTAAATCTGTATTTACCTATTTCTTGCACCTGAGTTATCTTCATATCTGTAATAAAGTGGTTTTGTTTGTACTAAAGAAAACCAGCCCAAAAGCATGTAGCTGCTGTGACAATTTACTAACCTGGAAAGGTAAAAGCAAACAAAAAGGCCCAAGTTTCTAAAGCCATAGCCATGAGAGTGATGCCCATGAGGGGATGTGAGGAGTAAATCATCATCAGAACTGAGTCTCTTCCTTCTTTCAGAACCAAACTTTGCATTGTGCCCCGTACCCCTAGCATCAGTTGCCCTGGGTATCTCTTATTTAAACTGTGCTCTACTGTTCTGCTTTCCACAAGGCATAAATCATTCGTGATCCCACTGCTTCCAATCCTCTTATTCCCTTCAACAAAATTATGCTAATATGAATTCTCCTACTCAAATGATTTTTAAAACCAATTGTATAAAGTTATTAACTAGCCCAGTGAGACAGTTTTATTATTTTGCAAATGATAAAAATATAAAAAGCAGCAATATGCAACATAATCATTGGCCAAAACTTGTAAGAAAATTTGTTTTCACATGACTTTGTCTCTCTCATATCTATATTCTTTATCTACTTACATAGCTATGGTCTGATTCAGGCTTTTGTCACCTCTAAATTAGACAATCGCCAATTCTAACTTAGCTTTCTAAATGCCTTCACTTGTAACATCAACATCTTTCAATTCATCTTTCACAGTACAAAGCAATTTTTCTAAAATTCAAAGGGAGAATACAAAATCCAGCCCATAAACATAGGCATATAGATATAAAATAGTATTACACCAAAAAACTTCTGAAAGCTGCTGAATAAGAATTTTCATATTTCAGGATTTAGAAAGAATATCAAGACAAGTATATTTTAAAAATCAATAAAATACAGATTAGCTATGGTTCACAGTAAATATAAATAAACAAATAAAGCTACTTTATGCTAATACCTTCCAGCTATTAAAACATAGTGTTTTGTATTCTACAGTCCTCAGTCCCAGTAATCATATTTTGCACATTGCTATCCTAGTCATAATGTTCATATATAATACTGTGAATCTTAGAAAATTCCTGTTAAAAATTACTTTTTTCCCCCAATTTAACTGAGTAACTTGAAAATATAAATTTTTATCTTAATTTTGCATTTTAATTTTGGAGCCTAATTTGTTTTGGGGACAAGAGCAGCAATACTCTACCAATGATCTAAGCAGATATAAATCAGGAACTTGTAGTGGTCATCGTTACCACCACAGTAGAAATCCCACCTGAGAATAAGGCCTTCAGCAAAGAAAGCAGAGCCCAGATAGAGACAGAAAAACATTCCTGCTTAGATTATCAGAGTAGCTAAATCTAGTGTACTTGAAACCAACCTGTTGTCTAAAGATTTCAGGTAAATCAGACAATACAATGCCTTTTAGCTATTAATATGAGTTCAGTTTCTAGCCCTGCAACCTGGAGAATCGTGACAAATACAGCAATCTATTATTTATAAAATATCAAAGTTAAAAAAGAAATATAGGGGAAAGTGAGTGGTCTTCCTGCTATTGAAAATATACTCATTCATATAAGAGATTTGCCAGCTTTCTTTGCAGAGATTGTTAGAGATTCTAGTCATTCCTTCCTCTAATCATTATCTACACCCCTGAGAATCCAAGCCTGCTTCCCTAGCCTTCATAAACAGGCAGTGGGTTATAGGACCTCCTCCCAGTCACAGCTGAATTTTCTCCTCTGAAAACTGATATTGTCTTGTCTCTGATGAAGCTCAGGCTAAAAAGACATAACTTGCTATGGACATTTTATACACACGCTCATTAAAAAATAAATCAAACAAACAAGGAAAAAATGTGTTGCAGAAATAACAAAGAATAAAGCTACATATCTAACATATACCAAAGAGACACAGAAAAACAATAATCCCTTGGTCTCAGATTTATTCTCATTCCGGATCCTGGTTATAGCCCACCAAAGGTCTGGCTGCTTTGCTTGCCCTTGAAATAATTCAATATTCGCCCCCACCCTTGCAGCTTGAGCTGGTTTGAACAGGTTTCAGCTACCTGCAACAAAGCAATCTCTCTCTGAAAAATAGTTCATCTAGTGTATGTAAAATATTTTGAGATTCTTTAAAGAAAAAGCTAAATCGATTCAAGTATGAATGAAGGGTGGTCCAAACTTTTAGATTGAACTTGTGCTTTGGATGACCTTGTCTTGAAGAGAAGTTCCACAAAGGCAAATCTTCTTGCCTATGCACTATTTGTAGCTTGTCCATTTCAGTGCTCAGCTTTAGTTGTTTGAACATTGATAGAAATCATCAAATGATTCAATACAGAGAAAATGAAAAACTGGTGTAGGGACCCTATTTTTAAAGTATGACCTCAGATGTACTTATGGGTACTTATCACCAGAGTGATCTTTCTAAAACCCTAAACTGATAATGTTACTATTGCTTCAAATCCTCTTTTAGTGCTTCTTTTGCTTTAATATAAAATACAAATTTATAGATGCTTAGTGCTCACCTACCCCTCCAATTCCATGTACCACTCAATTCTTCAAGTATACTTTACTAGCACTCCTCAGTCTTTTAGCACAGTATCTCTGACTCTAGAATAAAATAAATACATTCTTCTAGGGTCTAGGGGCATTGCCAAAAGCTGCTCTTGTAAGCACAAAATTTAAGTGAAATGTTCATGTTTGATTGCATAAATTTTTACCTTCTATTCAATAATATATACATATTTGTTTTAAGATAGATTTCCCCAGAACTGACAACCCATGATGAGTTTTGAGATTTTCTTATTTGTTTTTGTATCCCTAATGCCTATTACAGTGCCTCATACAGATTATATGTTCAATAAATATTTGTCAAATGAATAAACAATGAACTCTTATTAGATGAATAAATTCATATCTGTTCTGTGGCCTTATCTACCCCTGGTACAGAACTTTGTATAACAGCCTGAGGTGCAGAGCTCTGGTCTCTGAACTGCTTGTCATCACCTGGCACTTTCTAACACACACTTCAAGACACAGTTAACTGTCATCTACTCGGGAGCTCTCCTCCACTATGAAAGAGAGGAGTACTTCTCCTGTGCTCTGTTAGCACCACTATTATGAAATTCAGTCTACTGTTTTATTATTATTTGTCTGCTTCACTGTCCTTCCTATAAGATCAGAAACTCCTGGAAGTGATGACCCATGCTCTGTTCCCTTCAGTGGTTCTAGTACCTGGCCCATGGTAGGCTTGAACGAACATTGTGTTGAATGAAGAAAAGAGTGAATGACTCAGATTGCCTGGAACAGACACATGGTTGTCATTGTTACAGGTCTTTGCAGGTCACCAGTAAATGCAGAAAACAGTGTAGTGTAAACCTGGGATGTGCCTTTGGCCAAAACATCATCTGTTACCTCTCCTTTAGAGAAACTGAGCAGATGAGGAGGTCATGACCGGAAACACTTTAAACACAGAGGCACCAATTTGTTAATTGTGTTTGCACCAAGAACTACCATATACTATTATTTCTTCAACCGCAATGGGGCTTATAACCAAGTAATCATGAACTAAAGAGGCAAAAACACATCCTTCTTTCCCTGATCCTTTTCTTCAGCCGCATGGCCAGTTACTCAAAGAGGTCCAGTTACCACTGCCAGAATCAAACTTTATTCTCAGCACAACTAAGCATTAAAATATGTCAGAAAATTAAACACTAATGAATTTGTCTGACAGCCCAAATATTTATCTTTTGCTTTAGAAACACCAAAGGGGAAAAATAGAAGTTTATGCAGTATGGGTCACCAGTATGCAGAATAAACAGTGCAGTTTGTACCCTACTCAGTCAGGAAACCCTTCCAACATTATTGTGTCCTTTATAATCTATAACACTTTGGGGAATCTGGAAATTGTTTTACTGCCAAAGCATAGAGGGGGGAAGGAAAGGCAGCATGCCAGCTCCTCTTAAAGCAAGCACAAAAGTGCCATTCTCTCATCCAGCAAAACAATAAGATTAGCTCTTTTATCACTAATTTTTCACTCTCCTCACCTACTTTGTAAACATGGCATGGATGACTTTGCTCCTTATCAGCTGCAAACTGAATCTGCCTTTGTCGAAGCACAGTCAATCAGCAGGCTTTCTGTGCACACGCTCAGCGAAATACCGGACTGAAAAAAGACAGACTTTCATTTTCCCTAGCAATATCAGAAAGAAAATAAAAAACAGAATGAAAAACAAAAAAGTACTCCTCTGTACAATATAACCTAGAGATCATTTACTCTGCCAGACAGAATGAGAGATTAAAAACCAACTAAGGTCAAAGCTATTAACATTTGGATCAGAGGGCATTTTGCCTGTTAGGATCTAGTTAGACTGGGCCTTTGTAATTTCCCAGTTTGTTTCCAACACGCCATGTAAACACTAACATTAGCTAAAGGCTGGGTGGTCTTGGGCTGCACATAGGCAGCTCAAAGGCCAGCTTTATCTTTGATTAGCAGCAAAAGCATGTAATTCTTTATATACCAATTTGAATAATCAATAAACCTCTTTATTTTTGCTGTTATCGCTTGATTGTGACATTTCCAAAATGGTTTGTAATTTGATTTCCCTTAAAATCCTTCTGCTGTACAAGTTTTTAAGTATATGATTGACAGCTTCCTTGCACACTTCGAAGGCCAGCACATTAAAGTTAACAAAGAATGCCCTTGATCATCAGGAGAGACTGAAGAAATTTGAGTGCTACTCCAGAAGATAACCTTTTTAAATTAAATTACTGTCAACACATGGAGAACCAGCTTCTTCCTCAAGTTCTGGCACTAACATCTTTCCTTTGTCTTATGCTTCCCAAAAATTGTAGCTAAACTCTGACAGCATTTTCTAGGCTGAATTCACTACCCTCTACTCATATCGATCGTTCTCATTCCAAGCTAATAAGGCATGGGAAAGATGTATGCAAATTTGAATGCATGCCCAAACACTTCAAAAATAGCTGAGCAGTATTTACATTTCTATCAATATTGGTACATGTAAAGGAAGATCTTCTGTCTTTTATACTCCATTTTCTTCTCTACCCACACATACCTAGTCCTCAAATCCGAAATCCATCTGACACCTTTCCTGACCACACCAAACATCAGGGTCTTCCAGTGTTATGCGTGTTCACAATACTTCCAGGCTTTATGTGTGGACTGGTATGGTTTGCTACTGTTTTTTGATGACTTATATCAGAGTCTTAAATTATAATTGTTAATTTCCATCTTTCCTGCCACTTTCTGAGCTTATTAAGGGCAGACTCTTTTGTTGCCCATCTTTTTATCACCAGCATCCAGTGCTTGGGAGTGATTCACTGAATGAGTGAGTCTTTACAACGGCAGAGACCATCTTGAAAAGAGTACTACTCCTTTACTCTCAATGGCACTGTAGATATTTAAATTAAGCATTCTTAAAGCTAACACCTAAATGGCTGTATGTGTTAGCTATAAGAATATTGTAACTCATCTTAAGAAAACTTTATATATACTAAGTCATTCGAGAATTTCAAAAAACTAAGAGAGTCTAATTACCCTCTAGGTCATTTTTTAAATTAAATGTTATTTGTTGCATTTGTTTTTACTACCTTGATTTGCTTAGACTGCCTAATTGCAATGAGACAAACCCCCAATGAAGCTAACTTAAAAATAGGGATTTTCAAATAGCACAGACCAGCCTGAGGAGAACTGCAATGTCAAACATCTACTCCTCTGTTCCTGTCTTTATTTTTGCTTCTCAAATGACTGTTCCATTTTCTCCTCGCCTCTACATGGTACATTACTGTGACTTTATCCCTTGAGTCTATATAATGTTGCAAACCCAGAACCTAGAGCAATATGAATTGTTCTATCCATGTCTCAATCAAATTTTGGCATGGAAAATCTAGTTGCCCCAGTTTGATTTATGTTTCTGTCTCTGGTCCAACCATTTATGGCCAAAGTCACAGGATACATACACTGCCCCTATTGGGGTTATGAGTAGGATATGCTTTCTGAGAAGGGAATGGAAGAAAGGAGAAAAATAAAAGATATCTCCATTACACATATTTCTGAATGTTTCTACCATGCACAAGAAAGTCTGAATTCATTGTTTTATTATTTATTAGTTCAACCAATATTTATCGAGCACTGACTTTTCAAGGATCTAAGATAGATTCCCAGATACAAAGATAACTTGAAGACTCAGTGCAGAAGAAATATACTACAATGGGAAGAAATTAAGCACAGAAAGAAATAATTGAAATATATTATGATATGATAAAGAGTACTGTCAGCTTTTCTACAAATAGTGTTAGAACATTTGGATTTGTATGCAAAAAGATAAACTTGTACCTAAACCTCACATTTAAATTAACTCTAAATGTATCAAAGGCCTAAACAGAAAATGTAAGATTATAAAAAGTTTAGACAAAGCATAGGAGAAAATCTTCATGATCTGGAGCTAGGCAAAGGGGTCTTATATGTGAAACCAAAAGCATAATCCATAAAAGAAAAAAACAATAAATTGAAGTATTGCTCTGCAAAAGATACACCTAAGAGAATAAAAATCAAATTAAAGACTGGGAAAAAATATTTTCAAAGCTCCAGAAGAAAAAGAAATAAAAGGTATAAGAATTAGACAATATTGTCCTAGTAGATGATAAAATTATCTACTTTTTTTAACAATTTTAAATTCTGTTTTTGATAACCCTGGTATGTGGACCACCTCTGGGTGATAGTCCTATTGTCTGTGTTTTGTCTCAGTTTTTATTCATTTAATTCTGTATCCTGACATGCCTGATCAGTGTTTACTGACTGTTGGACATCGTGAATGCAAAATTAGAGAAAATCTGAATGATATATCATTCTTCGGAAAAGATACAAATTTCTTCTGATTGGTGGTTTGACTTAGGGCAGATCACATTGATTCAATCAGGAAATGAAACATTTCAAGACTGGGTATCAGGCATTGGGAGTTTGCTCTTAATACTAGGGTGTAGCTTCCAGAAGTCCTAACTGAAAGCATAAAGTATTTACCAGGGGCCCTGGTAGAAATCACCTGTAAAAACATCTGGGCCTGTTATTTTCTTTGTGGAACATGGTTAAAATACTAATTCAAATTTAAATGATAATAGAACTATTTAAAGTTTACTTTTTCGTTGCATGTCAGTTTTTAATACATAATTTATATTTTCCTAGAAATTTCCCTATATACTCTATTTTCAAATTTATTAAAAATAATAAAATTGTGTTTAGTATTCTAATATTATCTTCTTCTGCTATAGCTGGTTTCCTGTTTCATTCCATATGTGTGTTTTTTTCTCTCTCTCTTTTTTTTACCTCGATTAATCTTGTCAGAGATCTGTGTATCATTTATTAGTCTTTTCAAGTGAACAGTTTTGGCTTTATTGTTTCACTCTATTGTATGTTTGTTTTTCATTTTATTTTTTACCTACTTTTATCATTATTCTAATTCTATTTTTTCTCTAGGTTTATTTTGGAATTACTTTTTTAACTTCTAACATTGATAACTAAACTCATTAACTTTTAGCTTTTTTTAATGCTATAAATATTCCTCAGAACATACTTTTAGATGTGCCAAAGAAGTTATAAAATAAAATGTTTATATTAGCCTTCAGTTAAAAATATTGTTAATTTCATGTTTTATTTATTCAAATAACTTTTTAGAAAAATAGTTTATTAGTTTTCATAGGTATAGAGTTGCATTTTGATCAGAGAATACAATCTATGTGATACCAGATTTTTGAAATGTGTTGAATTTGCCTCATTGACTAATTACGGATATTTTAATAAAATTTGCATACATATGTGATAATTGCAGGTTCATTAAACACATCTCATTAATGGAATTGTTTAAAATACCTTATTTTTACTAAAATTTATACCGTATTGTTTACAAAGAGATGTTTTTGAAATCCCCTTCTATAATAGTGAATTTATCAATTTTCCCGTTATGTGTTTGGAGGTTCTTTTATTAGGTGCATGTAAGTTTTAAATTCTCATATCCCCCTGGTGAACTGAACTTTTATTAGTGTATGATGATCCCACTTATTCCTATATATGATTTTGGTCTTTATGTCTATTTTTTTAGTGGTAGTTTAGATAACTTGGCTTTCTTTTAGTTAGTATTTGCTTGGTTTATATTGTTTCTTTTACCTTCAGCTTTTCTGTAATCATATTTCGAAGCATTTCTCACAAATAGTATATAGTCTGACTTTTTTTATATAGTATCTGACAATCTCATTTGGTGAATTTAATCCATTACACATATATTTGGAATTTTTTTATTTGTAATGCCTTTTTACTGCTTCTTTATTCTTTAAGATTGTCTGCTTTTTAAAACTTTTTCTTATTCCATTTTCCTTTGTTAATTGTAATGTATACATACCATGTCTATTTGTTTTTCTTGATATTTTACCATGATATTCAGAATAACAAAGTCTATATCTCAAAGTAAATCTCTATCCTTCTTCCAAAATTACTAAGACTTTAGAGTACTATAAATTGTTTCAAATGCCACACTTAGATCACATGCTATTATTGTTCAGTGATTTATATATAACTTTTGTTAGTATTATTTTTTTATTTTAATTCCACAAATTATTTCTGATTATTTATTATTGTTGTCATTACTATTATTGTTGTTATTTACTGTTGTTTTAGCAAACTTTTGTTTATCTAAAATGTCTTTATTTTACCTTTGTTCTTGAAAGATATTTTGCTGAATATAGAATTCGAAGTTCACAGTTATCTTCTCTCAGCATTTTTATATATTATTTCATCTTCGTTTAGCTCTGCTTTTGCTGTTGAAAAGCTGGCTTTAATTCTGTCATTGTTTCAAAGGAGATTTCTCTTTCCTCTACCTATTTTTAATGTCTTCTATTTGTCTTTATTATACTGTAGTTACACTGTGGTGATCCAGATGTAGATTTCTTTTTATTTATCCTGCTTGGTATGCATTGTGCTTGTTACATAAATGGATTTATATCTCTTATTAGACATCATCTCTTTAAATATTTACTTGTTCCCATTCTCTCTATTTTCTTCTTAAGAACTCCAAAAATTAGATATATGTTAGACCATCTATCTTTCATTTTTTTAACTTATTTTTTTATATTTTCCATTTTCTTTTTTCTCTATGTTGTAATCTGGGTATTTTCTTCCCCTACCTATTTTAGTTCTAATTCTTTCCTCAGCTTTCTCTAGTCTAGTGGTAAATTTATCCATTTTTTTTTTTTTATTTTGGTGATTGTAATTTTTCTTTAGAATGTCTTTTTGGTGTTTCCTCAAATGTATCTGATCCTGTAAGATACTTATTTATTTCTGACTCTTTTATTTCAAATCATTTTTTATTGCTTTAAAATATTTCATAAATAATTACTTTATTATCTGTATGTAATCATTCGAATATTAATAGTCTTTGTAAAACTGCATCTGTTATTCCATTTTCTACTGAATCTGCTCTCAGCAGATTGTTTTCCTGTATATTTGGTCATTTTTAATTGCAAATTTATATTTGGCTAAATATAATCTGGATGGCTCCCAAAAGGCCTGAAGGACATTTTTCTCCAGGAAGATTCACATTTGCTTTTTCTCGGTATCTGGAGAGGCTTCCACACTTAAGCCACTACACTAAATTGCTCCAACTGTGGACTCATTTGTCTATCAGTAGCATAAATTCAAACCCCTCACTGACATGAACTGTAATACAAACAGGTTTCTTAGTCTCTTACATCCATAGACATTTGCTGCCCATTCTTTTCATAGATCTATAGGCTCTTTATGTGTTCTATCCTTACATGTTTGTCCCAAGTGGACTCAGCTCCCTGCACCCCCTCAGCTGAGCCCAAGACTTACTGCAGGTGGCTACTAATCTCCAAAATTCTGGTTTCTCAGTACTGGCTTTTGTCCTCAAAGGGCGGCAACGGCTTCTGCATTGGTATTCACCTATATGTATATTTGTAGCTTTTCTTTAATTTTTCTGGCTCTTGGAGACTTTCTTAGGTTTCTTGTGGGCTTAGCAAATCATTAAAATTAAATTCATAATATATTCAGTATCTGAATGGTTTGTATTAGTGCAAGTCTTTATGGAATACTTTGTCTTTGATGCTGCCAGAATTAGTTGGGTGAGCTATTACTATTTTTTAAAATTTACTGACTCAACAAATACTTTCAATTTTTGTTTATATTCGCTGGACACTTTAAAAAGTTTCATTTTGTATTTTGAAGATTTAGAATTTAATATCTACTAATTAGACCTTTTCTATTCATTACATTATTTAGTACTTTTACATCCATACTTTTTGTATACTAGATTAATCATGAAATGAGAGCAGTAAGTTAATATCTCCTACTCTATCCATTTCTGTACATTAATTTTTAAATATCTCATCATTTGTATTTTAGTAAAGTTTGTGCTCTATTATTTGGTACATAGATCTTCACTGTGGAGTCACCCTTTTACAAATATTCTTCAACTTATTTAAAGTTTTTTGCCGTAAATTTAATGTAGTTTATTTAATATTAAGATTTCTCAATCTCTCTCTCTCTCTCTCTCTCTCTGATTTTGATTACTTTTAATATCCAATTGTTGCTTTCTTGCTTTCTTGGTCCTACATGTATGCAAGCACAGTTGGATTTTAGCCAACTACTCTTAAATCTGTGTCTGCTGAAAATGAGAAATCTCTAAGATGATTATTTTTCCTTTTAGGATTTGGTATGGGAGAAAGAACATACCATGAATCTGGAAATAAATGATTTTGAGTACTGGTCTTTCTCTAATTAACTTTGATTTTTGAAATGTCCATAAAACTTTAATTTTTCTAACTATTAGATTAGAAAAATAATAACCTTCTCTATTTACCATTCAAAGTTTTTGAAATATAAATGCAGAGAGGTTACCATGTTTTAAAGTTGTACATATAAGATAGCATCACTTTTAAAATACATTATATCTTTTCTTGTTAAATTAATTGTTAACAGCTAAATTTAATCTCTTGTTAATTCATAGCTATCAATAAAACAGTTCAGTAACTTCCCTATTTTACTATATCATAAATCATATTAGAAGAGCTGAAATCACTGTTCCGAACCACCTAAAAGTAAAATTGTTTGAATACAAGAGGTACAGCCAAGCAATGCACTCATTACATAATAATTAGTGAGTTAATTCTGTGTTACTGATTAAATTGAGAAAAGTTCATTTTGAGGTATTTCTTAATTCCAGATACGAATTCTGATTTCTGCTTTTGGAATATTTTATTCATATTATCTGAGGATCTTTTATTTTAAATGTTTCTTTGTCTTCTGATTCCTATAATTTCTTTTTTGTGCCTCTGATTTCTTCTACAATGTTCTCATAACTTATGTTCTCCATCTTAAAACCCTATTATTCTCTGCTTCACAAGGATACTGAGTTTGTTTTCTATGTCCACCTAGAGAACAGGATATGGCTGAGCATGGCTTCTAGTATACTTCCTAGGTCATTTACCCCAAAATTAATTTTAGCCTTTATTTCAATTTAATAGTCCACAGCCATTATTTCACTCAATAAGAAAGATAGAGCTCATGGAATTTCTAGACCAAGAAGTAAATTTGAAAATACTGACCCATGGGAAGTCTGTATTATTTTCTCATTGTCCCTTCTCTAGAATGTCTGTGACCAATAATTCCAAGATAAATAATAAGGTTATAAATTATAACTTGGTGAACCAGAGTTATCAGATCTAACATAGAAGCATTGAAAGAATGACTATATCTTGGAAAACCTCTAAGCCTCTTATGAATTGTAGTTTCATAGAAGGGTACTGTCTAATTTTAACCTACCTTCCCCATGCTGGACAAACTAAGATAAGAACTCAGATATCAGTCTAGGGTGTTTCTAGTCAATGCTTTTTTCCCCATGAAACATGAAAATTTTCTTCTTTCAAACTGGAAACATTTTCTAACAGGTTTTCTGTCAACTTTTAAACAAAGTTGCAGGTTAATCATAAAGTACTCAATTAAAATTAAAAAAGAAAAAGGAAACATTAGATCTGAAAGGATTTTTGGATGTCATTTAGCCCAAACTTCTACATGGTAAATCTGAGGTAAATGATTAATAATAAACACATTTTATAAAGAATTTTAAAAAGAATATGCATTATTGGTATGTGAACTAGGGTTTAAGCCTCTAGTTCTCTATTATCTATTCTATACCTACTTATTTTTCCTACTACATGAAAAAGCCAGTAAAAAAAAAATTTGTAAGAGTAAAGAAAAGAACCATCACCTGAGAAATCTGATCACAAGGTTAATCCCCAAACTACTATAGACTTAGATCACAGATATTTTCAGTACTTTCAGGAAGGTTATGCCTTATACGTTTCTCTAAAGCTGATAATGGGCATGAGCCCATAGTTTAAAGGGGAAAATTCTAAATAAACAATGCCATGGACTTTAACAGCAAATAAAATTCTTTCAATATGAGGCAAATTTTGTAATTGGATTCTGGAATCTCTTCTCAACATGGACTCCCGGCACCATTCTTTCAGATGACAGGAAAATGCTCATGCTGGTAGACTCTTGGCACCTTACTTTCCATGTCTCTGTTAGAGGTTGAAGTTGCTTGATGAATTCCAGAAGTTAAATACAGCAATCTATATCTACAATTTGATAGGAGAAACATACAGTGATGGCTATTCATGGTAATGTAAGTGGCTCTGTTTTTTGCCATTTCTTCTCTGAACTTACTAAGTGGTTCTCTGTACTTTGCAGATGCCCATGAGTCAACCACTGCTGCCTTAAATCCCTTCCTGAGAATCATTTTGGAACAAGTTTTTAAAAGAAGATAGGAGTAAGAGAAATTTCTATTAATTTTGGAGGCTTAGGCAACCATATGAATTAAGTGACTCCTACCTTGCATCTATGACCTAACCTTTTTCTTTTTAAATCTTACTTTTCCCTATTCCCTCCCTTTAACACAATCCTATCTAGTATTATCCCAGGAACCATCCACCTTGCCTACCCATTAAACATGTTCTTTGAGAAGGACCTGGTAAACCATTTACCCTGAAGTATGAAGGACAAATAAAATTTAGTGTGCCAACCTCCATAAAAGCATTGGTTATTTCAGAAAAGGAAAAGTAACCCTTTATTTAATTATAATCTAAATGACTAAACTTCTCATCGTAGAATGCCATATATCAGACAATAACTATATATTTCTTAGAAAAGATAGAAAAGTGTTTTAGTCCCCAAGAATATAGCTACTTGTTACTAGATTAACAATACTACTAATAGATAAAAGTTATCTATTAATATGTGAAAGGGATCAAATAAATAAAAAGATTCTCTTCAGTTCTGAATCTGAAAAGCAACAATAACAAAAACTTAGGGAATGTCATCATTCTCTGGAATCAACGTTTAGTCTCACTCTTTTTATTTCTAGGATGAACAATCTCAAGAAATGTCTATAATGAGCTTTGAGATGAGATCAAGAATGAGACCACATGCACTGTTCCTCATTTCTGGCTGTGAATTGTGCTATATATTCACATGTATCCCTCCCCACAAGAGGCCTGCGATGAAGCAAGCTAGATTTTGATATGGTACTCTGGGATATAAAACAAGCATGGAAAATATAGCCAAAGATATTTAATTTAAAGTTAGTTCTTCTCTGAATATTCCTTAAGAAGTAAAAGTATGTGTGTTAAATATGCTTTATGTTCTCAAAAACCTTAGTTTACTGACTCTAAATAACAACTATATGCATTGTTCTTTATTGTACTTTTATACAAGAATGTATAAATAATTTCTCAAAACTAATTCATTAATACTTGGACACTCCATAGGTGTACTGGTAGGAAGAAGAGTGAGGGTTAAAAGAAACACATGAGAAATGTGCTTCTCTCCTGGGATGGCCAAGTTTCCCAACACTGATTTCATTTTTACCTTGTAACATAAAATAGTGTGCAAGTCCTACTTAAAATAAGGGTAGAAACAAGAGTAGCCCCTTATTGCTAGCTTTGAACAAGTCACTTTAATCCCTGTGTCTGAGCTACATACATCTCTGAAATAGCAAGGTTTTGTAAAACTTGTCCAAATTTCATCAGGCTTTGATGTGTTCAGATGAACTAAATTATTTCAAAGGGACTGGCCCCTGGAGGTGTTCTCAAATGGCTACCAAAATTTCATCTTAAAATGTGTATGGAAATTACACATACCCATTGTAACATAAAATTCTGAGTAGGAAGAGATAATGAGTATCACAGAAGGATTAATATACATCAATTCTAACATTCCTAAACAGCAGCCCAGTACAGGCTACATAATTTGCCAGGCAGGTGCAAATGAAGACATGGGCTCCCTTGTTCAAAGAACAGGAAAAAAAAAAAAACAACCTTTCCCTTTCTTTGGCAGTCTCTTTTTTCACCTATCACAATGTTTTCCACTGGCTATAATACAATGTCACATTCCCTCTGGCATGGAGATATTCCTGTGGAGAATGCAGGCTCTTGGAAGCGCCCAGGATCCCTATCCAACAAAGTGCTCAAGGCTTGGGGTGGGGGGGAGGGGCAGACCTGATCCCTCTCACATCCAAGCCCCACCTGGAGAGAGAAGTGGCAGCCGTAGCTAAGCCGAAGAGAGGATGCGCCAGGCCAAAAAAATAACCTGTTTCAGAAGGCGAGGAGCCAAGGTAGAAGCATGCATCATGAGCTCTCCAAGCATCGGTTGCATGCTTTGTTTTCTCCTCAGAATTTAATTATGAAAACGCAACTTCAAAAATAAAATTATTGAGAATTTCAAGATGGCCACAACAGAGCATTAAACCTTAAGTGTAAGGCCACCTTCTGAGCTACTGCAGTAGTTGCGTATCCAGGAAGCCAGCCCTGCACTAGCAATTATCAATTAGAAAGCTTAAAAAAAAAAAAAAAAAGGATACTATTCACAACAAAAATAACAACTTTGAGTTATCTACAACTAACTCTAACCAAGGGTGTATAAGAGATCTTTACAGAGCAAAATTGTGAAATGCTATTGAAAGGCATAAGTTAGAGCCTAAATAAGTCAAGTGATGCACCATATTAATGGATAGGAAAATAATCATTACAGTAAGAAGTCTTCCTCCAAACCAGTCTATAAATACAAACCACTGCCAATAGGATTTTTAAATGGAATTAGACAAACCAATTTTTAAAATTCATATGGAAGAAAAAAAGTCTGATAATATCACGGTTAATTCAGATAAAGAACAAGAAAAAGAAGGCTTTTCCATATGAGATTTCAAGACTTAAAAAGTTCTGTTTGTACAGAGAAAGAGTGGTAGATCAATGAAACCAAAGCCTGTATAGAAACATAGCACACGACAAGGTGGCATTACAATTCAGTGGGAATTATGCAGCAAATAGTAATGACACAAAGGGATTTTTGTCTATGTAAGTATTAATTTAGATTCTTATCTCATACCATACACATAAATTCCAATTATTCAATCATTTGTTTCTTAACATACCGGGTTCAGGGCTAAAGTTGGCTGTGCTCTCAGTATCCATGCTGTTTTGATGAACACATGGAATATCGCACTAGAAGTAGCAAGAGAATATTGGACCAAGAGCCAAGTTAACAAAATAGGAAAAATAAAATTTTGTATTGCCACAAGAAAATACAAAAGAGTAGATTATGTTATCAGTGTATGAAATAATTTTTTTTTAATCAAAGTACAAAAACGCTATCAGGGAAAAATTGTTAAGATTGGTAACTTAAAAATTTCAAACCAGAAATTTAAAACAAAACATAGACTAGAGGTAGATATTTGTAATGCGTCTAACTGATAAAAGATCAGAATTTAGACTATATAAAGAATCCCTATACATTGATTCAAAAATATGAAAAACAACCGGCAGAAAATGGACAAAAGATACAAAAAGGTAATCACAGAAGAAAAAGCCTATATTGCCAATAACCATTTTTAAAAAGATGCCCAACCTCACTTCCAATCAGGGAATACAAATTAAAACAATAATGAGATGTCATGTCACAGCAAAAAGTAAGACACCAAAAAAAAAAAAAAAAATACTGGCAAAAATGTAGGTAGATAGGAATTCTACTCCCATGAAGGGAAGAGTTAAACTGGCATAAACACTTTGGACATCAACTTGATGATATTCAATACAACTAAAAATGCATCTGCCCTATAACCTAACAATTCTGCTTATAAATATACATCCTACTATAATTTTTACATATGTGAACTAAGATTCATGTACTAAATTTATTGCAGCTTTGATTATAACAGCAAAATATGAAACATACGTATCTCCTTCTACCCTTTAATGAAGTTTCTTATATAGAAGAAAAGGTTTTCTACTTCTAGTTTAATAGCTGAACTCGAATTTTTAATTCGCTACTCAAATTAGAAAAGTCTTTAGTAAATTTTGTTTGCATTCTCCTCCTGAACATCTCAAGGATCTTAGAACTTTTCTTCTGCGATCTCCTAGACCCATCCTCTATGTTACTGTTGTCTAATATTTTAGGTTTACCTTGTTTTCAACTCATTCAGTGGTTCTTTTTATTTTCCATATTTCTCTTAAAATGTGTTTTCAAATCTCTTTGTTCATCGTTACTTATTGAATTTCACTTATCCTTTTCTTGTCTCTATGGCTTCTTATTTTTGATATGTAATGTATTTTATGGCACTTATGGATGCTGACTAAATCATTAATAATCTAATGATTATGAGACTAATGACCAGTCTAATAGTCCTTCTTTTGTTTAAAAAAAAAAAAATCTACCTTTTTTTCTTTTTCTTTTGTTTTTTTGGTTTTTGGGGGTTTTTTTGCTAAAATTGTTTGCTGCCCATTTGTGATATATCTAAAGAGCATCTGCTTTTATGTGTCTTCTTCTGGACTTGATATGCTCCATTCATTTTAGTAACAACTTGGGCCTTCATTTAAGCTAAGAAAATCTTTAGTCATTAGTCTTCTACCACTTCCTCCCCCTCATTTTCTCTAGTCCTTCCTTTAGAAACCAGTACAAGAGCTCAGATCCATCACAGTAGATGTCACAACCAGTTGGAACAGCTGCCAGCCATAAACTACCAGCACATCTATGCTGATGTCAAGTGCTCCTTAGCAGAATAGCAGTCCTATACGGAAGTGGGGCCCCGATTCCCCTCAGCACACAGCTTCTAGAGCCCTAGCTCTAGTCTTTACAGAGATCCAATATGATATGAACTGTTTGAACTTCAGCTATTGTCCACTGCTTTAACTTTACATTTCCCTCAGTGTTTATTATCTGTGAATATCCCACTATGTGTTCCAAGATTAATTATGAAATTGAAATATTTTTGTGCACTTTAAAAGCATGTGTATATGTAGGAGGAAGGGAAGGGTGTGTCCTTCCACAGACCTGCTCTAGTAGAAAGACTTATACCCAAACTTCTAAAATGCACGAAAATTAAAAACCAGATGGAAAAGCTAATTAGAATTGGGTACTAAAAGGTATGAATGAATACCTTATATCTGTGTACCTTAGCATAAGCCTTAACCATTTGAATGATCCCTTGAAGAATTTTCTGTTTTATTCATTGCTGTATTAACAGCAGAAAGAGCCAAGATTCCTGGCTCACCCTTGTGAGAGTAATTTACTGATGAAACAAGAAAGGTATTTTCCCCTACTCAAGGTAAACATGTTTTTGCTATTACCAAGATCTAGCCTCTAGTTCCTGCAGTTCATCAGACCAAGAGGCATGTCCTGGGTCTGGCCTGAAGGGGGAGGGGTTATCATTAGATTCACGCTCTTCTGAAAGGCCAGGTGGGCCTGGGCCAAGAATGAGCCTTGAAGGGCACTGCTACCCTGTATAGGCAGAAGGACCACAGGGATGACAAAGGAGCCCTCATGGATAGGAGTTGCAGGGTTAGAGGACAATTAAACTGGTTATAATTAAATTTGGGAATTGAACCTGATCGTTATACAGTAGCTTATAACTCTTTTATTAGGATAGCTCTTCCAATTTGAACTAAATAAACTCTCACTATCTGAACTCAGAAACAGAAAAGATTCAGATAAGAAGGAAGACTACAGAACCGCAGAGATAAAGTACCTTGCCCAAGTCACATGACAAGGAAATGGCCAAAGCTGTCACAGAACCTGGAGTTTATTATTTTTAGACTCTTATTATACAGACTAGATAAGATTTCCTGACTTATCTTTGAGTAAATACTAGAGAACTGAAGTTAAGTGCTGCTGTAATCACCACCATTGCCGATTCTTCTTTTACGAATGAAGGCTAAGGCTCATTTATCTATTTATTCATTCATTTTTCATACCTTTTTGTTTTCTTCATAGATAGCTGCAATATTATTATAATAAGAAAACATGCCACAGGTTGAAAGCTAATTATAATTATAAAAAATTGCACATTTAAGTTTGTCTTCTATATATACAAAATAGATATAATAATATACAGTTGCATTATCATAAAACTATTTTCTAACAATAAGTCTAGATAGCTAGTGATTTTTATTTTTACCTTCAAGGTGCAGAAACCATATCCTAAAAGAGCTGTATGTGAATGAAGAATAGTTAACTATTTGTACAGTGTGATCTAAGAGGCAAAAATATTCCCACTGATAGCTAAGCAAGGAAGTGCCATCTCCTGCATGGGATGATGCAACAAGAGAAAATAGTCAGAATACACCAGGCCTATTAACCAGCATATTAACCAGGGTTCTCCATTAAAACAGAACCGATAGTGTGTGTGTATGTATGTGTGCATGTAGATATAGATATAGATATAGATATAGATGATATAGATATAGATATAGATGATATAGATATAGACAGATATAAATAGATAGATGATAGATAGATAGATAGATGATAGATAGATAGATATAGATATATAGATAAGAGGAGATTTAATATAAGAATTGGCTCATGTGATCATAGAAGCCAAAAAGTCCCACCACCTGCTATCTACAAGCTGGAGAACTAGGAAAGCTGGTGGTATAATTCAGTGCCAGTCCAAAGGCTCAAGAATCAGGGGCAAGGGGGACTATGATGTAAGTCTTTGTCCAACATCTCAAGAACCAGACAGTAGTGGTGATGTCCAATGTCAGAAAAAAATGGGTGCCCTGGCTCAAGCAAAAAGAACAAATTCACTCTTCCTCTGTCTCTTTGTTCTATTCTGGATCTTGAAGTATTATTGGATGATGTCCACCTTCACTGGGGAGGGTGACTCTTCTCTACTCAGCCTACTGATTCAGATGCTAATCCCTTCCAGAGACACTCTCACAGATTCACCCAGAAATGTTCATGAGCTACTAGACACCCTTCAGTCTAGTCAAGTTGACACACAAAATTAACCATCAAAAGTAGTGTTCAGTGAGCTCTTACTATAGGGCAGTTATCATACTTAGCTCTTTACTGCTAGCTCATTTTAATCCTTACAACAATTATTCCATCTGACAGATGGGGCAAGGGGAAATAGGGGGTCTGAGAAGATAATTAGCATGCCTAGCACCACACAAAAGATACATGGCAGACTAAGGGCGTAAACAAATGGATGCCTACAGACAAAGCTCATTTCTTTCTGCCTAATCCTGCCACTACCTTAACAGCAGCATAAAACACACACACACACGCACACACACACACACACTCACACACACACACACACACGCACACACACACGCACACACACACACACACACACACACTCATTTACCTAGGAAGCAAAGAACAGTTCTTGGGTTTTCATTTACCTTTATTTCATTTCATTCAACTCACAATATCCATAATTATCCCAATGTGGTTTATTAAATAAGGTACAGTCTTGTCCTGGAAGTCAAAGAGAATCTGACCCCAAGGGGACTAGATGGAGAATAAGTCAGTTTAAATAGAGGAGATAATGCCAAAGGGGCCCAGGAGGCAGAGGTGCCCTCCTGATGGAAGCAAGAGGACCCTAAACACAGATTCTGCCTTTTGGCCTGCAGTCTTTTCTGTACTTACTACCTCCCCTCACCACTCTCTCCAGCAACTCCAGCATTCCTAAATCCACTCGTATGCCCCACAGCTTAAACATCCAGATATAGAAATCTTTAAGGCTCATACTTACAACTCTTTTAACATGTTCAATGACAACACACTCAAAATTAATCTGAGCCTTTTATTTCTTTTTACATGCACTCTTTCTGTTTGGATCATCCAAAAGAATGAATAAAAACAAAATCAATCCTCTTTTGTGTTTGTACTTCAGCAAGGTGTGAGAATTATTTGAGCCATTTCCTTGTCCTATATAGGGAAATATATTTTCCATGACATGGCTGGATAGAACCACCTAGCTAAAATAAAATCTTCAAACTACTTCCCTTCAGATCCAGAAATGATGAGCACTTTGACATCCTGTAACCCCCCTCCCCACTGCCCTCTGACTACAAACCAGAAACCTCTCTGTCAGGAACTATTTTTGCTATATTATAGCTCTAATGTTGTGGGAGGTTGTTTGAGGCAAAAGGCAGCCGTCATAATGGGATTGTGTTTTTAAAAAGAGCTGGCTGTAAGGTCATGCTGTAAATGAAAAGCATCATAAAAGGAACATTACCACTCTTAAAAAACAGTGAGACTGTTCAAATAAGTCATTGCAGGCTATTTCTATAGTCCCTTAATTCTGTTTTTAAAATCAAATGAAACTCTAAAGGAATAGCTCACTCCAAGTTGGGAAGAAAGCCAAACCACTTCAGTTTATGGGGAATCTCAGATCTTACCTGCTAAAATTCATTCATTCATTCATTCATCCATTCAAAAAAGCATGTACTGCACATCAACTACATGTAAAATATTGAATTAGATGGCAAGGAACACTTCCCAAGCAGTATTTTATAATCAAGCAGAGGCAATAAAACCTGTACATGTATCACTAATGGAAAATATAATAGGTTAAATACCCTAAGAGGAAAACAAACAAGAATGCAATAGGAGTGAGAATTTGGTAAAAATCAATTCTGTCTGTGGGGATTCAAGACAGCTTCACGATGAAAGTGTCATTTAGGCTTAGCCTTGGAGGATGAGGACAGAGAACACCCTTGGCGAGAGAGACATTGTGAAAAGGAAGAGCAACAGAGTGTACTCACGGAAAAGCAAACAATCCCATTCAACTGGAATGTGAAAGAAATGTGGGCAAAAAGGCCAAAAGGCTTACTAATACTTGATTGTGGAGAGTCCCTCACTCCAAGACTAGTGGTGTAGCCTATCATCCGGGGAACTCTTTTGATCAGAAAATAGACTAGGAAGTTATAGTTGGCTGCTGTGAGTCACCTGCTTTTTAGGAAGAAGACAGGAAAGGGACTTAAAAAATCTTACTTAGTCAAAAAAATCACTGTGAAGACTTTTTCTCTTTGCCTTGGTTGTTGTGATATTCAAAGTCAACTCTTCTAGAAAAGAAAGAGGACCCCTGGCATTTATTTTGCATATCTCTCTCATTTCTGTTTTCCTTAGGTTCCTCAGTCTCCTTTACCTTTGTTCTTAGTTCCTCGTATACGAATTTATTTTATTTTTCTTACGTTTTATTATAAAACAGTGATCAAATAAACAGATGCAACATAGAGATACAAATGAAGAACAAAGTAGAGAATGGAAGGGCGTGCATCCAAATTAATCCATTTTCTAGAGTTATATAAGTTATGCTTTCCAAACATACCATTCTACACATTATTCTACAAAAATCATTGGCTAACAAGTTTTATAATTTCTACACCCTTGGCTCTATAAGTATAAGTGAACACTACTTTTAAAAAGAGAATAAGAGATAAGATCTCTTACCACAGAATTGTTAAGCAAGCAGGCAAAATCATCTTTTACCCATCATTAAAGCACTGACCAGATATGCTTTTGTGGTAAAAACAAATTAATGCTTATGACAGCACTACGATGCACCATTTCAGAGGAAAACATGCCAAGTCAGAGTTATCTGCAATGTCCAAATATGACATCACCATGATAGTAGTAGTGATCATGGATAATAAAACATGCACCCTAGGACATTAATGCCTTTTGCATCTTCAGATGACTCATCATTCCTAAGTGGGTGAGTATTTTGTTTTCATTATGGTATATATAATTTGAGTATTAAGTATGTAATCCATTAGTATATGCCCCTAGTATTTTCTCCTCGTCTCAGCAAGGATCATATTTTTATAATTATATGCATGCCAAGGCATGTTAAAAGTAAATATCAAACCAATGACTGAATGGCTTGCCTAGGTCTGGTTAAAACATTGCTGTGTCCATCCGAAGCAGTAAGAATGAAAATGAAAAGCAGAAAGAATCAGAGCTGAAATTCCTTTAGCCCCGTAAATAATTCCTATGTGCATTGGGAAGAGACAGTGAATTACACATTTGGTTGGTTGGTTGTTTTACCTATTATACAATGTCTTAGCAGCTGCTGTAATAGATACTTAATTGTAAAATACATGCCTGCACCCTGAGTGTATAGGGGAGCACTGGAGATGTGGAGTGTGACTTCTATACCAGTATGACTAGGGAGCTAATGCCCTCCTTACTTTTAAATATAAATACATTTCTCTGAGAGATTTTCTAGCATTTAGCTTGACCCATACATATTCTCTAGCCAATACCTCCCTCTCAAAAAAAAAAAAAAAATTGTAAGAGGAAAAAAATAATAAAGGCAGGAAGCTTTCAAATTTCCACCTGAATTAACATACCAGAGCATAACAGTTTTGAAACCATCTCTGCTTAATGAACACCCACATTTGCATTTCAAGAGCACCTCGGGGTGCAATAAAGTCAATACAGCATAGATAATTCTGAAGTCAACTCTTCTCCCTCTCTAAAAGGTCTTTTAACTATAAAAACCAATTTTAATAAAAAAGGCATCTGCACTCAAGATCCTCCATTATGCACTTCATTGGAACATAAAAGTTTTGTCCTAAAGACCAACTTTAAGGAATTCACAGTAGATTAATGTCACTATTAGTCATGACTGTGTACAAAAAAGCATGTTCTCACAGCTCTTCCCACATGAGGTTAAAACAGGAAACTGAATTTTAATTTCTGCAGAATAATTCCTTAACTGTCCATCTACCCCGGTTACTGAATGAAGGATAGGTTGAAAATGAAGACTTTCTCATGATCCACCATAGAGGCTGTCAAAGGTATTGCAGAGAGCCACATAAGGAACACTTTTGGTCAGAAGTAACAAAATTAAGTTACAACACTCTAAATCGAACTCCAGAAATGTCTCTGGTTGTAGCAGCAAAGAGGAAAAACTAGGGTCACCAATCGGCACATGCCCAACCTAGAATGTCACTGCATCTAAAGTGTTGCACACGGAGTGGCAATTCATAAAGTATAGAAACCCATGAAGCACTTTTTGTATCATATATTTAATTTGTAATTTATATTGTATATAATTTATAGTGTACATTATAAATTTACTTTAATTTATGATTAGAGCTATTTTTCTACATTTTTAAAACATTACTTCTTTGGAGAGGCCTTCCTTGACAACCTTATCAAACAATAGCTACTCCTTTCAGTCCTAATTCTTGTAATCTGCTTTACTTTTCCTCAGGCACTTATCTCCCACTGACATTTTTATAATGTTTATATTTATCGTATGCCTTCCAATTAGTTTGCGAGTTCTAGAATGGTGAGAATTTACCTGTCCACAATGCCTGGAACAGTGCCTGGCATATAATAGTCACTTACTAAATATTTGTTAAATGAGTGAATGAATAGAACAGGTGTTAGGTCAATGGGATTCTCTCTGTCTCTGTCTCTCTCTGTCTCTGTCTCTCTGTCTCTCTCTCTCTCTGTCTTTCTCTCGTGATCTGCCATGGTGAACTCCTCCAACTAGGAACTCTTCATGGGCAGGTGGTAGAGTGCCTGCCTCCTAAGGAGCATTCAGTGATTCAGTAACTATTGTGGTGGTGAGTGGTTTCTTATTTCATCATAAACTCGGTGACTTAAAATTCTTATAATTCTTAAAATTCTTACAATTTCTTAAAATTCTGTAGGCCAGAAGTCTAACACAGGCTGAAATCAAGTGCTGGTAGAGCTGTGGTTCTTTTCTGTAAACTCGGAGTTAGATCTGTTCCCTTGCCTTTTCTAGCTATTAGAGGCCGCCCCTATCCCTTGGCTGGTGGCCCCCTTCCTCTGTCTCCAAAGACAACAGTGATACATTGAGTTCTTCTCACAATGAATCACTCTGGCACTGCTTTTGTCATCTCTTTCACTTTACAGCCTCCCTCTTCCATTTTTAGGGATATTGGTAATTATTTTAGGCCCACCTGGATAATCTAGGATACTCGCCCCATCCCATCCGATTAGCAACCTTTGTTCCACTGGCAACCTCAATTTCCTCTTGCCATGCAACATATATATTTACGGGTTCTTGGGATTATTCTGGTGGTTTGGTGGATCGGAGGGTTGGTGAATGTGTGCTTGAGTGAGTATACCCACAAGCCAGTGAGAAGACTGTTCTGAGCAGCGCAGTGACTAGGCAGGTTATGGGAATCTAACAAGATTTTCTAAAATAGCCAAAGATGTTTTTACTTGAAAAGAAGGGACATAGGCAATCTCTGACTACACTTTTGATTAGAGGAATGAAACAATGAAAGTGGAGTTTATGAAAAACTAATCAGGAAACAGTATCAAATGCTTCAGAGAAATAGAAGACTGGCGACAGAAAGACCACAGAGGAGGCGGCTATAGAGATTTGAGTATTAGAGTTAGGGTCTGAATTAGCAGGGATGAAATGATGCAGAAAATGATTGAATGACAATGAAGAATGAAGAAGAAACATGTCTACAAGATTGTGAGCCTAAGAGATTAATGAAGAAACAAAGAAGTAGCAGATGGAGCTACTTTGGATATGAAAGGCACGAGCTCGAGGTGACAAGATCACTAGGTGGAAACACAGTTTCTATCCAACTGCAGTTTAGGTAAGAAGACAGGAAAGGAAACCATCACCTTAGAGTTAGAAGTGAATGACATCCCCCAAGAGGTAAAGTGGCAATAGAGCTTCCCAGCATAGCTGCAGCCAGGACCCCCAAGTTTATTTTACCCAGAATGAATCTCACCTGCATTCAAAGCTCTTCGTAGTCTATCAGCTCCGCTCCCTTCCATAGCACAGAATGCTTCTCACAGACACCTGAGAGCAATTCTTAATGAGCAGTCACCTGTGCTCTCTTTTCTGACACTCGGCCATGTCTTGGTATCTCCCTGGACTCCATCCAAGCTCAACTGAGAGTTTGGGTTGCTAACTTCTGTTCCTGATATCTGACAGCTGTCACAGATGTTCCTGGGCCCATGTTAAAACTCCTGGTGTTTGAATCCTTGCTGTTTCTCACATCTGTTGAACGCCTTCTCCTTGACTGCTCTTTAACATTCTGGACTTTCTTGCCTATTCCTATTTCTGGTTCTTCATTACTTAAAATCCATGTTTTTCTACTATTTACCAGTACCTTGATTCTATTGTAAAAATTGATAATGAAAACCCTATTCAACATGGAGCTAGGAAAGGAGAGGGCTCACATATGTACCGCTCATTGCAGTCTTCATATCCAGCAGAAAAAAAAGAAGGTAAAAATTGTTTTAACAAGGACACTTCTCCATAAGAATTTCACCTCTTGCTTTTTTTAAAAAAGGAAGATTCCTCCCTGCCCAGTAACAATGCGCTAAGCACTGCTTGTAGCCAGTGAGAAATGACCACAACCTCAAACTCTTTTTTTCCAATGAACTTTAGTTCAAAAAAACCCCTCCTTGATTCCCTCCTAAAACCCAATAAACACTGACCTTCCCTTCATTTCCTTGAACTTGATTGTAGACTTGCTACATTTTGCCTGTTATAAGTTGCAATTCTTTGGCTATTCCCGAGTACACTCATCTTTTTGAGCTTGCCTCGGTCTACCTCTTTGATTAGGTCAACACTATTAATCTCCACCTACTATAATATGAAGGTGAATAACACAGCTTTCCAGAACGCATGAAACAGTTGGTATGCAGAAGCCCACTGATGTATCCCACAGGGTTACAAGTGCACCTGATTGATGTCTTCAGCCCACTCCCCGGTCGCCTTCAGACGTGAGCAGCCTCATCAGGAAACCCTTGTCACAGAACAATTATTATCATCTTCTACAAGTGTCACAATGTGAAACGAGAAACTAGAAAGCACGAATCTACAGTAAAGATCATAGAGGGGATGAAGAGCGGAAAAAGCAGTCAGAGGAAAAAAGAACCAGGGAAATAGTGTCATGGAAGCCAAAGGAGAAGGACATTTCAAGAAAAAGGGGGAGGCAGCAGTGTCAATTGCAGCAGAGCAGCCAAGAAGAATGAGGAATGAGAAAAGGCCACTGGGTCTATAATAGTATAAGTTCATTTTTCATGTCAAGCAAACAGTTGATTCAAAAAGGAAGTGTAGGGCTAAAGGGAACTAGAAAAAAGGTCAAGTTGATGCCTGAAGAAGCAAAAGAATGTTAAAAGGTATCAGGAATGTTTTACTAGTAAGGCCTAAAACTATGCCAGAAAAGGCTATCTTCAGCCAGCAATAACATAGCTGACAGGAATTATTTACATAACTGAGGCAGTTTATCAAGCCAACATAACTGTCAACATTTGCTTAAGTATCTCAAAACAAAAAAAAAGAATGAGAGGCAAACATTTAAGATAACTGAAAATTAATCCAATCCACAATCAAATAGAACTGCCATGAGCCCAAAGAACGTTTATATGTAAGATTTGGTTTCAAGACCTTAAATTTAACAAGCTGAAATTACCATGCCATTCAACAGTTGAAGAATTTCCTTTTAATTGGATATTTTCATTTCATTTAAAAAAGAAAAAGAAAATAGTAACGAAGCATCCTTAACTCAGTCTCCAGAGAAGCAAGCCTTTTTTTGTGCTATTAAGATCAGCTTTGTAATGGGATAAGAGGGGAATAGAGTTGTCCTGCCCACCCCACTTCCCATCCCTCTCCAGGCCTTCCAGCACAGGCTATGTTTCTTGCTTGCACATGGTGACTTGCCACTGCAACTAGTGCAAACATATAGATAAGCATGAGTGAGATTTAGTGTATTGAAAAAAAAAAAAAAAAAAAAAACAGCTCATACTGGCAACCTCCACCTCGGGTAGAACTGAGTTTAAATATTGGCTCCAATACTTATTGCATGTCCTCCAGCAAGTTGCTTAACCTCCCAGACTTAATCACTCTTAATATCTACATTAGTTGCTATGAGAGTTAAAGTACATAAATGGCTTAGCATACAATTATTCGAACTATTTCCTATCAGTCCCCTTCACCTTCATCCATTCTCAGTTCCCCCAAAACCATTTTCCTGGCTCAGCCAGCCTCCTGCTCCCCTGACCTGTCTTCCTCAGCCTCACCTTGGGAGGCATGGGGTTTTTTAGGCAGCCTCCCATAATTGAGGCCCGGTTTACATTTTAGCCTAAAGATTACGGACATCTAGCTCCCAGAGTAAGCTAACTACCGGTGGAGACAAAACACCAAGAGAAGGAAAACAGTGAACATGTCAATGTCCATTCAAGCAGAATTGCTAGAAAAGAACCAACACCACCCAGTGATGAGCAGGACAGTTTCCAGCTACCTGAGTAATGGTCAGAAAGCTCGACAATGCAGTCTTTTATTATTGGGAAAACTACTCCGGCTAGCTTATATCTCCCAAGTCACTACAGTAAGCCACTGTACAAACATATTAAAACTTCCAAAGTCCCTAATAAACTTGAGGCGGGGGGAGGTGGATCTCTTGATATGCACAGCATCCTTCTCATTCAGCTCTGCTTCTCTCATCTAAATTCGAACTTTCAAAGAATAATCTAAGACTTGATTACATAGAAGTAAAGAAAGAACATGAAAAAATTTTAGCTCGTTTTTTTCCACCTTCTTACATGTTAAATTTATTATTGAAAGTCATGAGGCCACAGAAAGTTAAAAGTTTGAAGACAATGTGAGTGAGTTAACTACAATATGGGATAGAGCAAAGCTGTTTTGTTAGAGACGATCAAACAATGAAACCATACTCTCTGTAGAGTTTAAGTTCTTACTTGTTATAAGGAAATTTGACAGTGTATTTAAAAAACACTTTAAATAAGTAATAAGTAGCACAAATTATAAAAATTGATGGAAGAGAATGTACTTTGAATCCTATTCCCAAAGTCCCAAACTCTTTCGAACCATTTCAGTGATTTAATTAAGAAATCTATTAGCAATAAACTAACACATTCTTGGGTCCGATTAACACTGTTTGGGACATAACCATGATTGATGGCTGTTTGGTAACATGGAGATCTTTCCTAGAAAGAACATATTATTCTTAGATTATCTAGCTATGGCTGTGATGCCAGGTTCAAAAAATTTATAACTTCGCATGTTTTACAAGTAAAATAAAACTTAATTACAGAAAATCAGAAAGTCAAAGTTAGGAGGAAGTCTATAGCTGAACTCCTATGTTTTATAGAGGAGGAGACTGGAACCTCAAAATTGCCCAGATAACACAGGCAGTTATCAGTGAAATCATAACAGGTCTCTCCTGGCGCCTGGCTATGAATGTGCCATGTTGTTGCTCCTTCATGTCTCAGGCCAACATCTGATGGGCCAGGGCTCCACGCAGTTCGTCGGCTCAGCCAGTAAATCTGCATAGGGCTGCGGTCATGACTCATTAGTCTGTTCAAAGTCTGGCCTGCCTTGTCCATCTGTCATCTTAGAGAGTCACTAGGGCTTTCACAGAAATACACCAAACAATCTATGGCAGCGACACAATGGCAAAGTCCTCATTGGTTAAAAATTTTTAAGTGTTATATGTACATTGTTTAAAAAACAAATTGCACAGAATGTTATGACAAAAGATGTTTTCTGGTACACTCTCCACTGTGAGTTCCACCACCCTTTGTAGTCACAATTTAGTCATTGGTGGTCGTTAACACGTTAAACATCTCTCTTATGATTTCTTAATTATGGACATTAACTTCTGACTCAATAATATTAAAGCTGAGAAAAGTAGCTCAATTATACTTTCTTCTCTTTCCTCTCCATCAGGTTTTATTAGTTATATTATTTTTAGTCCTACTGCTGTTATATAGCCAACCCTCCATAATTGTTTTATCAACTTTAAATAGTATCTCTTGGCCTTCCATTATGTTAGATAAAGAAATTAGAACTCTCCCTTCCCCACCCCTCCCCTCCACTTCTCATCATCCATCCTCACCTCTTGACTTACGCCAATTCTACCACTACTTTCATATTGTCAGGGTTCACACAGTTGCATTTTGTTCCATACCTACGATTTAATGTTAAATGTTTTGTCTGTAGGTTGATTGTAAAGAGTAAAATCCAATAAAATATATTATTAGAAATATTAGGATAGTGACTATTTTTCACTGCAGAATCAAGTTATGTCATTGGACCTGAAGAGAAGGAAATACATCCTGTGTATCACTAAATCTGAAGGGAGAGTGATGCAAGTATAAGCATCACACTACTCCACCCTATGAAAAGTACTGGCATTACAGCCCACTAAAGAAGCACTCCTTTTTAATAATTATCTGCTTGTGACCAAAAAAAAAAATATTACTCTCTACTACCTCAGTAAGTTTGTACATTCACCAAACATCAAACATGCTAAATTCAACTACCGGCAGCCAAACATAGCTGCAGATATTTAAGGCAATATCTTGGATTTTGCATCAAAAAATTAATGTTTAAAACAAAAGTCCTTCTCTATCACAGAGAGGTGACTCTGTATTATATTATATTATTATAGCTTCAAGTCCAAATTCCATTTTGCTACATAAATTGCTGTGAAATTTTCAGCAATTTATTGCTTGAGCCTCGGTTTCCTCATCTAAAAAAAAAAAGAAGGTAATACCACCTATCACATAGGCACACTGTGAGGATTAAGATAGAAAATATATGTGAAAGTGTATGCCAAATTATAAACTGTTCTGCAAATACAAGGTATTGTTGTTATCAATAAGAAGCACAGGGTGCTGCTTTCTAGGAAATTGAAATATAGTACAGATGTCCAACATCAAGTTAATGCCATTTGGAGATAAAAGGATCAAAATAGTATGTGCACAAATTGGTGATATGTCCCAGGAAGGAATTTAAAACTGCTCAACCAGACATTAAGAAACCTGCTGCTTTAGATACATCAATAATCTTATGTAAGACACAGGCTCGACAAGGAGTTTCATTCCTCCCCACCATCATCAAGGACAGTAGTTGCAAGAACTACTAAATGGAGCATTTCATTGGTCAAGGGAGGACAAAATAAAAATGAGTTTTAAGGTTTTGTGTCATGGACCTATACCGGAGTCTAAGTCAACAATAAGCAATTAACTCAGATATCATTTCAAGTCTCTTCAAAGGCAACTTTAAAATGTTCAGGAACCTAGATTGGTTTAAATGCTCTTAGTGATACTGCTTGGACAGTCTTTCCAAACATCAATAGCAACTCTTTTTATCATTTCAGCACATACAATCCACAATCCTCTAGTGTTATTAGAATATCATTCAAATTCAAAGGACTACGGAGACCAAAGAGTCAAATCAAATTACCTTAGGGATGTGAAAGTGAATCTAGGTCTAGTGTAGAAATTATCTATGGCACATATTACTTCGTATTCTACTAGGAACCTCAAGTACCCAGCAAAGAGAATACCTAAGAATATTATTTCTCCAACCTAGAGGGGTAGAAAAAGTCCTAACCTAAGAGCTCCATGTTAGTGTCCAGAGTTGTCTCTTCCATGTTTGCCTTTTCTTGAGGTTAGGACAGACAACCCTGGGGACAGAAATCGTTAAACTCTTTCTGGGATCTGCTGAGACCAAAATATACCTAAGAAACATCTGCATACCAATAAGCCAGTTGTGATCTAGTGCAGGACGATAGGACTCATTAGAGCTGCTGACCTGCTGAACTCAGACCATCTCCAATCATATTAAGAGGTTGTCTCTTTTACCCTTTATGGCAACTGAATTTTTCCTCAGCTATTGAGAAGAATCTCTGTCTTTATTGAGTAGATATTTCCCTCAAGTGTTGCTCTCCTTAATGGCAATTTTACCCTATTATGTATATTTCCCAGGGAGCCAAAGAATGTTAATGAATGTCAAGCCCACATTTCTCTCAGTGGCTGGATTTCCAAATGTGGTTAGAGCAGTGGACTGCTGCAAGCACACATGCTAATCAGGCTCCATCTGCACAGGAGGCTGCTTGCAGAAACAGACAATTATTTTGCTCCATGCAGCGCTGCTGGGGAGGGGGAGCAGCTGCAGAGAAGTAAATTCCCAGGGCTTATGATGATTAGGGCCCCCCCAAAGTACACTTAAGTCTTTGAAATAAACACCAAAAAAAAAAGTTTCCAAAAAGCATAAAAATAAAATCTTACTCTTCGTGTCCCTTCACCATCTATTTCAAAGACTTTTCCATTGGAGGAAATATTTCTCTCCAGTTGATTCAGGGACAAGGGCCCAGGCATGGGGAGCTATCCCACAGTATACTCTGTAGTAGGTAAGTATATTTTTCCTTTCAACTAAATGAAAAAGTTCTGGAATAGGAGGCCACAGACAATGCTAGGCCATTGACACTTGAGAGCAGAGAATATTAAATATCTCTCCCGTTGAGCAGTCGTTTCTCTACTGTGTTGTGCCCAAGGGAAGAAGTCATGAATGAATTACTGATCATCAGAGGCATGTTGAATTTACAAACTATCAGACATATTCTCTGGTGGCTTCCATTCCACAAATGGACAAATTTATGGCTCTTTAGGCACTGAGGAACTCTATCCCAAGTAATCATTTGACATCATTATTTTAAAGCTGAGAAAATATTAGATGACTGTGCTTCTCATGTTTCATCCCGATCCTCGAACTACGTTTTCGGGAGGGAGGCACACACGTACCACCAGAAAGCAGGGATCATGAAGGTGATTCGGTAACTGAAATGGTTGGATTACTTGAAGAGCTGCCAATTTCACCACATCAATAAATGTTTGACCAACAGAACACAGCAATGTTCACATTGTACGTTAACACTCAGAAACGTCTAATATACCACTTTAGGTTCGTGAAGAGGAGCAAGACCAGACCAAGAGGCAGAATTTTAGCTTCAGTTGGGAAACCTCTAAAAGCCTGCTTTTTGCCACATACAGGAGAGCTCCTGGAAGGTCATGAGCTTGGCCAGTGAGGTGTCTTCTCTGGTAAACCTAGGAGAGAGCTACAACAGAACAGAGGTTGCTCTGGATTCTGGAGCTTTCCAGGCGCTGCAGACACTCCTGAAACAAGGCAAAAATCTTCACAGGGAATGGTCCAGGCTCTCATTGCTGCTTCAGAAAGAAATAGCATCCCCAGTCTACTGCACTCGAAATTGCATCTCAAGGCCAGAGTAACAATTCCTTCATTAGGGCAGCAAACAGAGGGGTCTCCTAAGACAGCTGAGTACTTGGCACCACCACACAGAGACTTATTTCTGAAGTCTGTTCAGTGTTGATGAAGACTTCCCTGCCAAAGTGGCTGCCAAGCCTTTGCCTGAATGACCATTTAGTAAACTGATCAAATTGGCCCAGTTAGATTAGTCCTCCTCTGGAAGAACAGGTCTTAAAGCTGCTGACACAGAAAGGCGGATAAAGGGCACAAAATGGCCTGCCCACTAGAGAGGAAGTGGGGAGACTGTAAATATAACTAATGTTTGTAACTCACCCTCTGCCTCATCTATCTTGAATAGGAACAGAAAGAAATTAAGGTGTAAATGTTTCCTCAAAAAAAAAAAAAATGGGAAAGAAATTCAATTTGCACATCTGGGTAGAAATGATAGAAGAGCATTGCTCACATGTATAGTTTGGAGATGAGTCAAATGTTCTGAGATATGTAGAGAGGGATGTAATCGCCTAGAGCAAGGTTCTTTGCGTGTCACACAAATAGCCTGCCTACAAGAAATCCTGGCGGTCTGACAGCACAGATATTTATTTTAATCTTGATCCCAAGAAATCACCTGGCTGTATGTTAACTTCATTTCTATGTTCTAACCTTAATCCTGAGTAATAGTGGGGAAAATCCCCAGCCAAGGAAAACAATTTTTTGTGGAACTAGACTAGGAAGGAAACAAAACTTACATGGTCCTAATGCAAAATTTTCTAAGAGTACTTTCATTTGAACTCCATTCTGATGTCAAAGTTTAAAAATACCTTCCCATTTGTTATCTCATTTAATCCCCATTATAACACTTAAAGGCAGGTCTCATACCTGTAGAAAGCAGATTATAAATCCCATTTCTCAGACTTAAAAAATGAAATATGAAAAACCTAAGTGAGTTGCCCAAGTTCACCCAGCATCTCAGTGACAGAGGTGACAATCAAAACCTCTCTCTACTAGTTATGTTATCAACCCAACAGAAAAGTCCCCAAGAACCCTACAGGCAATAGGGAATACGGGAACAAAATAATATTGGGCTCTTTACAGTTCTGATTTTTACATTATTTTGCTTTATTTTATTTTACCCAGAAACACAAACATAATAATAAAGAAAACTAGATGGAGGCTGGAGCCACCTCCTCTGTGTCAAGATTACAAATGCCACTTTCTACAGATAGACTTGGAAGCCACACCCGGCCATGGAACAGTTCAAGAGGCAGAAGTGAAATGTGTAGGAAAAAAACCCTAACAGGAGCATTACTCTGCAGCAAGGTACTTTTGGTTATTAACTGGTTCACTGATGTCATTTATTCATTTGTCTGGTAGTTCTTCTCCTGTCCTGTCCTGTCTCACACAGTGACAATTTTCTCTCTTTTCTCCCTCAAGTAGCAAAGCCATTCTGTGCTCTCTGATTGCGGCAGAGGGGTGCAGCCATTGTACGGTCCTCCAGCCTTTCCTTTTCCCTCACTCCTGCACTGCGCCTCACTAGAGGGTACGTCGACATAGAAGGCAAGTAGCCTCCAAGCCTCTTTCTGGCCACTGAATTTTCAAAGTTCAGTCTCCCTAGAAAGATGGAGAGGTCTCTTCACCCCTCCCAGTCTAGAAGAGTCTCTTATGCCTAGGCTAGGGTAAAAGAAGAGAGAAGGGAAGAATTTGTAAAAAGTCAGCTTTGATGAGCCCTGTTATGAACACATTGCATCCCCTGCCCCTACAAATTGAGATGTTGAAGTTCTAACTCTTAGTACCTCACAGTGGTCCTTAAAAAGTAATTAAGATCAGTAAGGTCGTTGAGGTGAGCCCTAATCCAATATGACTAGTGTCCTTATTTAAAAAAATAAAATAAAAATAAAAAAGAGGAGATTCGAGACACAGACATACTAAGAAGAAAGACAATGTGAAGAGATAGAAGAAAGATGGCCATCTACAAGCCGAGGAAAGAGGCCCTAGGAGAAACCCGTCCTGCTGATACCTTGTTCTTGGACTTCCAGCATCCAAGACTGTGAGAAAATAAATTTCCATTGTTTAAGCCATGCAGCCTGTGGCTTTTTAGGGGCAACTAACATTCACATACCATTATTCAGCTACTAATATATGCTCAAAATATTATATAAAATCAAGCACTTTTAGACTCAGAAACCAAAAAATATATATATCATTATCTACCAAATGCTATAACATCAGAGAGGAAAATAAGAAGCAAAGGACTGCATTTTATTTTGCATTAATATATGACATTTTCTGCCTCAGAAAGGTTTAGAGCTATGGCACTCTTTTATTTTTTAGGGTGTGTGTGTGTGTGTGTGTGTGTGTGTGTGTGTGTGTGTGTCCTTTCTTCTTCATATGCATTATGGTTGGATGTAATGACTGTGAGTAAAGTTAATTCTTAGAAAGGAGCAGTCTTACCTTATACATATTAATAAGTGCTTTCTTTGAGAAGCAATGACAGCCCTTGATACATTTTGACGAAAATGAAAGGGGAAAAAAAACAGCACCACTATTAAGAACACCCCTGAGGTGATAGAGAGCCACATCTTTGATACATCAGCTCTTGGTCTCAATGCACACACTTATTAACTCACCTGTGCACCAAGAATTAGAATGAGCTCCTTCTTTAGACACATATTCTTAATAGTAGTCCCAACAGACATTCTGGAACCAAAAGCAGGGCTTCCATGTGGGCTATGATATAATTTTCTCACAGTCTCACAGTGAAGTTTGTACCGACAGCATCTCTCAGCAGATTAGAGACAGGCAGCATGGAAGTGATCGTTAAAAAGCTAGGCAAGGCCAAAAGGGTGGAAAAAATATCTCAGCTCCAAGCAAAACGCTGTCCTTTACTAAGAGAAGGGCATGAGGTTGTGCCTTCCAAATTATTGCCTCAAAGATACCAAACGAGCTAAAATACTTGCGCAGGGACAAATGAGTGCCAACTCCAGATATCCACATTTATATGACTACTGTGCCTTTTCCTCGGAGAGACTCTGAGCGCTCTGCAAATACTGTCTCATTAATCCTCTCCAACTCCCTGAGAGGAAGTTGGGTGATGGCAAGTATTATTAGGCCACTGTAGTTAGAGAAGCAGCAGCACAAAGAAATCCAACTATATGCAGAAAAGGTTTTAAGAATGGAATGCCTCAACTCTCAGGCTAAAAGCATCCACTGAAGCAAGATCATAAATTGAAGAAATATTTTAAAAGAAGGAGGATGAAAACTAACCTATATGTATTTTTCCTTTGCTTTGCTATTTGCATGAGTATATTAGTCAAGATCCTTGGAATCACAAGAAAGTAACACCCACGGTGATGAGAGTTGATTACATGAACACTAGAAAAGGAGGGGAGGGGCACCTGGGGAACTGCCTTGTCAATTACAAGAGCATCAGGAGTCCCAGGGCTTCTGACTGCATGGGACATGGGGATGGAAATGTAGCATTATTCACCACAATCACCTGGCTCAAGGAGCCTATTTGCTCATTTGCCTAATAACACTTGTGTTTTCTAAAAAAGTATAGTAATAATAATAGCTAACTCCACTGGTTAGCTATTGCTGCATAAGAAACCACCCAAAACTTAGTGCCTTTAAACAATAATCATTTGCTATCACTCATATGTCTGTGCATTGGCTGAAGTTCAACTGATCTAGGCTGGGTTCTCTGAGCAACTCTGCTTCAAGGTGCAAAAGTTGGCATGGCCCCACTTCTCATTATGGGTCTGGGGCTGTTCTACTCCCTTTGTTTCTCATTCTTCTTGAAAAAAAAAAAAAAGGCTAACTGGCATATAGTTTTTCCCTGATGGTAGCCAAGAGAGAAGGCAGAAACAAGCAAGACTTCTAATGTCTAGGCCCAGAACTGACACAATTTCACCCATATACCATATGCCATTGACCAAAGTAAATCATTTGACCAAGCCTAAATTCAAGGAATAGGCTGTACACTGACCCCAGGTAGGAGTTAAGGCAGGGTGTGCAAGCAAGGAGATTGTGAAGAACTGAAGCCAATAACTTTGTCTATCTTACTAACATTATCAAACATATAACATTGAACCAGTACTGTGTTCAGTCTTCCTCTGCACTAACTCTTTCATTTAATCCTCACAACATGCCATGAGATAGGTCATATTATATTATTTTAGAGACCAAAAATAAATAAATAAATAAAAAGAAAGAAGGAAAACAATGAAGTTTAAAGAGGTTTGGAAAGGCAGATTCCCACCATCCTATATTAAAATGTTTCTTAAGGCAGAGTTCATGCCCAATCCCCTCAGAGGCAGGTAGCTGCCCTATGGGGCCTCCTTCAGCATTGCCCAGACCCTGGAGGCAATATGACAAACACAGGTCTAGCACTGCTAAAATTATTTGGTTGGAGCCATAACCACTCTGTAGTGAAGAGTATTTGGAGTTGGTATTCTCAGAGAGGGATATGTAATGTGCTTCATGACCTGTCCAGGAAAACAAAATTCTTTAATGTTTATCAATGTGCCAATGAGCAGCTTCTGGCCAAGTAAAAAAAAGATATGCTAAGCATCTGCAGCTACATTAAGAGACTTTGACACAGAGCTGCCCTCAGGGAATCCATTGGACAAGAGAAGCTAATACATAAGAAACAGAATAATATGTAATCAAGTACTTAATGAGGATATCAAGGGTTTTGAATTAAACCATTTAAAATGAGCATGGCTATTTTCCAACCTCTTCCATCCTTACTTCAGCTACACACAGTACACATAAGCACAGACACACAGAGGCATGCACACCCCAAAAACGAAGATGCAACTTCTGCCCAAGTTAAAGAAGGGAGTCGGAAGTCTGAACCATGAAAAAGTGTCAGGAAACATTTATCAATGACTCCTGGGAATTTACCTGCATTACCTTATTTAATCCTAAAACTTTATGAGGCATCCGTATTCCCATTTTAGAGAAAATTAAACTGAGACTTGAAAGAGATCATTTCCTCAGGGTTTCGCATCCAAGAAGAGGTGGAGCCAGGATTTACAGCTCAATATGTATGTCTCCAAGCGCATGGCCTTTCCAATAGGATGGGTAGTATTGCTATTATAAATAAGCCATATTTTCAGTTAAACAAGCTTTCGAAAGAAGTCTCATTAAACAACAACCTTGTATGAATGAGAAAAGGTTGGGGTCACCGTTAAGTGGAGCTACATAAAGAGTGATCAACAGCTTCAGTAGCAGAAAATATAAGATGAAGAAGAGTTATAATTTGAGGTGGGAGATGGAATATGGAATGAGAAGTGGCTATCACGGGAATGTAACTAGCCCTGCCAACCGCATCTCCCTGGCCAGCCACACCCAGGCATCCACAAATATTTTTAAATAGTGTTATGCCCCTTGCAGTTGTGTGTGGAAAAGGGATTCTATTTTAACTGAACATTTGGTAGGACATTTGGACCCTAAAATACTGAATGACTTAGGTACATTTGGGTGCCTCTTGGAAATAACTTGAAATTCTTCAAACCCATGAGTCTCTATAACCATCTAAAAGTCTAAGGAAATCACACCGCAACATTTGACTTAGTTGAGGAACCAGACTACTCCATCGCAAATTAATCATGTGTTTCCACTCACTTCTTATCTATCCTAGAGATTCAAGAGTAAGCCACTCTGAAAATTAAGATCTCTTCTGAAAACTAGAAAGCTTAAACCAATAGGATCCCATTTCTCAGGGATGTTTAGATGTAATTTAACCAGTATTTTAAAAAATGAAATATTGGGCTTCAAACACCTTGTTGTCAGTCATTGGCTCATTAATGACAGTTTAAGAGAAGAAGCAGCAAAAAAGAAATGCTGAAAGCAAGAACTAACCCATTCACTCTGCACCATACCTGTAGTGCCACATCAAGGTTTATATATATTATAGAACGTCTCCTTAGAACAAGAAGTGACCCTTGCCCTGAAGAAGCTTAAAATCAAGTACTTTCATTTCATAGAACAAGCTAATTCATTCTCTTGACAGCAGATTCCTTGACAGTTTCTAGGAGTAAGAGCAAGAAATTTCAACGTGCAGGCCTAAAACTGTGTGTCTTTAAGAATAAGTCTCTCATTAATCTTCACGCAAATGATCACTTTCCATATCTATAATAAGTTAGTAAAAAGGCATTAAAACATGAAAATGAAAGGGAAACAACCCTTCAAATCAGAGAAAAGTGCTGGGAAAGATAAACAGCTAGAAAGAAAATGAAACAAGAGAAAAGCAGCAACTGCATTTGCAATTCATAGAACTAAAACGTATCCTCCTAAACACTCTCTATGAGAAGCCCGTAGCATACATGAACTTTCAACCTTAGTTTTCTACTTCATTTAAAAATCTTAATTGGAAGTTCAACCACGTCTTGAGTTAAAAGTAGTCATAAGAAGTATTATTAAAATTCATGGATCTTATGGTGATATGACCACCATAAAATGTGAGTTGCCAGGGCAGATGTTCCAACTGTGAAGGAGGCCTTATCTCCCTTTGTACAAGCTCACATACAACTGCTCACATTTTATTTCACTGCTGTTGAACAGGGCCTTTCACTTCATTTAATTAAAGCCTGAGGCACCAAATAATCTATTTTAAAACTAATTCTATAACTAATTTACTTTAAGTAGGTATTATTGAATAATTCAATCGTTAGTTATAGCAATTCTTACTTTTTAGCATAATAAACTTTAACAGAAATTGTATGGTACCTAGAACCCATGACTTGACGCTTTTAAGCTGGTGCCCAGATTTATCAGCCTGTCCCCACTCCAAAAAAAATTCTTGGTTACTCTCTTCCAAAAAAATTAAACAAATGAAGCAAGTCAGGTCTGGGTAGACAGATCCATTTTTGAACTTGCTAAATCCATCTAACACTGTGAATTGTTATAAAACCATTGGTAATTACTATTTATATTATGTTCACTTTATAGTAAAGAAAATGTATTGGATGATTAAGTATACCGATTATATGCATCTAAGTGGACTGGAAGAAGAAAAAGAGAACTTCAAAGGGCCCTACAACTCTTCATAGAAAGCACTCCTGGAGAATTCTAACACTGAGAAAGAAATAGTCCTCGGATTCAATATATTGGAATATTCATTTTATCTAATATTTAATGTTCCATGTAGTTGTGGATCAAATAAATGAAAAAATGCTTAGCTCTAAGAATATCATATGTATTGAATGAATTATAGCATATATGTTTGGAGATGTCCTCAGTTTAAAAATAACATCAGATGCTTTTTGACTTTTAAAGCCACTATTGGTTCAAAATATAACCCATATTTCATAGCCATTATACATTTTTTCTACCCCCTACTACATTTGCTAGGAACAGAAAATCCCAATCACATTTTGAAAAGAAATACAATTTCAAGGTCTAAGCCTTCCTAGCACAGAAATCCAGGTTGCACCTTACTAAATAAGAATAAGAGCTGTGACATAGATACACTAAGAAGCAATTTCCCTAAGTGATTCACACTAAGAACTGAGGCACAGTTCATGGACAAGGAGTCAGAGGTTAAGAATACACTTCTACTGCGGTTGGGCTCATCCAGGCAATGATAAAATACAGTGCAGAGCCCAAAATGTGGATGTTATGTACTCAGGACTGATTTCTTTATGGAAAAATTTAAGAAGACTAATCTTTTTCACAGAGATGCTAACAAAGATGGCTATGGGAAAGCCTGAAACTGGTAAGGCACAGAGAAGTCTCCCAACTAATCCAGAAGAAAATAAAATGATGAGCTCAATAAGTTATTTCAAAGTGACAAGAACGGATTTGATCTTAATAAGGAACCAAAGGTCACTGTGGAGATGGGAGGAAGGATGTTTACAAGCCAAAGGAGAACTAAATACTTGCATCTTTTCTACCTTAAAAAACAAAACAAAACAAACAAACAAAAAAACACTACAAGGTTATGTTTGGGATCTTAAAAAAAAAATCAATACTGTAGTATCACAACATTCCACCTTCCTTTCAGGGTCAGCAGAATTGTTTCCGATGCTATATCTATTTCCCAGGTATGGGATGAGATATGGCTAGAGAAAAGTGAATCTTAATAATTAAGGGGTAATTCATCAAAAAAATAATAATAATTTTCCTCTCCTTTACTTAGCAATGGTATGCAGCAATTAATGATGTGGTTGAATTTCTCCCTATGCTATAATTGCAACTTATTTACTCTTCTGAATCATTATGATTCTCATATTACATTATCATTTTAGTTTTAAATAACCACTGAGACAATCTTTTTAGAGAGAAATATTTTTTCTTTTCCAAATCATAGATTTGAATAAAGGAATTTTTATGTTTTTGTTTTAGATAATGACTTTTTGTGGAGAGGTTTTCATTACATTACTAAAGATGACCACTTTCTAAAAAGAAACTAGAGTGTAAATGATATCATCCAAAATCAATCCATTGGCCTCATTAAAAAAAAAAAAGAAACAAAAACGAACAAACAAACAAACAAAAACACCATCAAATCGATAGTACATTTAAGTTTCCTAAGGGAGAATATCCTGAAGCCCCAAGTGATAAATTTTGGAACATGGTTGCTAAGGGTATTATGGTTCTCATGTTTCCACCAGGCATGAGATATAACTCCATCAGAGCAACCAGAGCAGTTCAAGTGAACCCCAAATGCTGCATCTAAGTAGGGGAAATAAAGAGGAAAGGAAATCTGTATGCTACTTGACCCTGTCAAGCAAAAGAAGATTCATAAGCCTATTATTTTACAAATGCAAGAAAATGCATAGGAGCATAACTCATCTTCCAAATCCCATTTATTAAAGTTAAGTGAAATCTTTTCTTTATAGATCTTTTGCTCAAAATATTTTTCTTTCAATTTTTATGAATAGTCATTAGTTCTCATATTTTAACATATTGAGATGTATTTGGAGGTAGTTTACTAAGTAGCATGATTTATTTTATAGGTGAGGAGAGCACATTTGTTAAATGTATCCATGGATTTTTCTCTTCTAAGGAACTATATATTTTCCCTCTGCAGAAAATATATAGAAAATCTCATCACAGAAAATCTCTTTCTTACTCAACACATATCTTCACAGTGACTAAAGGATGCCAGAGTTTCTCAGACAGATAAATCTCTAGGATTCAAAGATCTGGTTTCTTCAAAACTAGGTCTGTTTAGGGCAACCAATTAAAATTGTAAGAGAAATTTTCTACATACAGAATGTAATGTTGGAGACCATGAGTACATCCCTGCCCTCGCAATGCCTATTCATAAAGTAAAACCAAAACATGGGAGAACCACATAAAGAATGAAAATCAGATTCTTCTTTTTTATTTAAGGAAACACATGGCTATCTCTCAATGAATTAAACACATAGATGCCAATTATCTAAAACAAAATGTAAGCCAAAACTATTCATCTTTAACTCTATAAATTATATATAGATAATATATATTCTAATGTATATTTATATTATAATTAAATTCACAATTTTGTATCATGGGATAATACTTTGGAACATTAATAAATTATTTTCTCTCCCCCCACCAATTTCCTGTTAAAACAGCTATTTAATTCTATGTCCCCTGCCTTGGGTGAGGAATATAGCTGGAAATAAAGTACCCTTTATGGTTTGGTTTTCAGAAGCCAAAACCCAGTTACTAAATGTGCCAGATACCAAAAGCAGAAGACTATTCTAGTTGGGCTGGAAAAGAAGAGGGGAAAGAGAGAGAGAGAGAGAGAGAGAGAGAGAGAGAGAGAGAGAGAGAGAGAGAGAAACAGAGACAGAGACAGACAGAGACAGAGAGACAGACAGACACCCTAGCAAAAGTCTTCCAGAGGGACTTCGAGTGTCCAACAGCCAGGTGGGAAGAGAATAGTCCTCTACAGATAACCCACTCTTCACTGGAGGGCGCAACATTCCTCCCCAAAGCCCAGAGGCTAGTGGCTATGTACAGTCCTTCCTTCACTCAGGACTAAGAGTGGCCCCTCATTAGCAGACTGCTCCAGGTTTGGCACTGCCCAGCAGGAGTGATGCCTCCATGTGCCTTGGACATGGCTTATTCTTTGTCTCACTCACTCTGAGCAAAGAACGACCAGCTCATAACATCCCAAAGCCCTAAGATGAGGGCATAATGCCCAAATGCCTAATAGGGTGAGAGAATGCACCTTTTCTAGGATATCCAGAACACAGATGGTGGTTATCCACACCCCTTTCACACATGTTGTATTTGGGCTGTGTTTTAATTAGTTTGTAGCAAATATTCTAAATTCTAGAGACTATACTTTGTCCCACTTCCCACCCAGGAAGCATGCTGCGGTAAGAAAGAACATTGATTGAGGACTTAACACTCCACGGATAATCCCTAATGCACAAAATGCCACGTGAAGAATGGAGATCACAATTCGACCTTGTGGAACCTCCTCATAAACAAACACTGCAATCTATCCTAGGGGCATGACAGAGTAGTAAAGAATGAGAGGAGGAGGACAAAGATGCCACCTTGGCTGTGCACTGCACACCCTATGTCTTAATGAATTTTTCCTCATCACAAATGACTCACCTTCTCTCTCCCTCTGCCACATTTCTTCAGTATATCTGGTGTTTCATTGCTTTGTGACGTGCAGTGAACCTCTGTAGTTAAAATACTAAAGTTTTACTAACTGAACATCTTTAAAGGAAGAAAACAGAAATGATTGGGGAATATATTTTTCACACAGGAAATGAAAAACAGGACCTTTGACTCTACCCATGAAGGCCTGGTCTTGAGAGATTTTAGATCCTATTCATGAACACAAATAATTACTGAGACAGATTACATCCACACAACCAAACATACCGCACACAATCCATTTGTCTCCTGGCAGGCTCTCCACACTGAGTTATTCAGTTTTCATCACTTTTGATTTTGTAAAGGTTAGATGTTAGATGCTGATAGTGATATTAGAGAGGATAAAGAAATCAATCTCCAAGTCATTCTGAAGCAGAATGAGAAAAGCAGCTTGTCACAGTTGGCCTAGTAAGTGCCATGTTTCCTCCAACACTTAAAGTATTCGACTCAAAAATTACAAATTTATCATGATGTTTACCCAAGCAGCACTGTCTTTGGGAATTCTGCAGGATTTTTCTAAGTAAAGAGGAATGGCAACAACCAGCCCATTTGTTTACTCATATTCATTTATTTGCTCGTTTACTTGTTTATTCATACATTGAGCAACAGCAGGTATCTAGAAGGTCCAGAGAGAGATAAATGCTTGAGCTGCAGCTTTAAGATCAAGCAGGTACTTGTCAGGTAGCTAATAAAAAAGGGGAGAAGGAATCCAGGCAGAGACAAGCATCTGCAAAGGGAGAAGGCCCAGCAGGGCATGTTGGGAAAATTCCAACTACTTCAGGATTGATGGGCCATAGAGTACCTGGGTTAGAGACCTGAGGGAGATGTGGCTGGAAATGACAGCAGGAGCCAGATCATGAAGAGTCTTTTATGTTATGCAAAGAAATTAGCAAGATCACTGAGGCCACAGTGGAACAAGATTTGAGACAGGCAGAACTATTAGAAAGCTGTTGCTGACAGTGACAAAAAAGATATTTAGAATTTGACTCTGAAAAATTCCAGCAGTGGCATAAGTGCTGATTTTTCTCTTTATTTCATACCACATGATCATAATTTCAGGCCTTGTTCTGGTTCACATCTGTATGGGATGAGACTTGCCTGGTCCACTGTACAGTGTTTAACCTGAATGTCAGTGTGAGGTCCAATTGTTGCAGATGCTACTCATTAACAATCAAATCGTTAACTTGGAAATTTATAAAGGCAGACAAAATTAATTGAGAAAACTCTGAAATGGACCATATAGAGTCTACCAAGGAATTATCCTGTGCAAAAAAAAAAAAAAAAAAAAAAAAAAAAAAACCAACCATAAGAATCTTGCAACTCTATAAGGTATTTCTGGCACCATTTGTGTGCCTTTCTGGTCGGGGGATGGGGGGGCGGGTGCGGGGAGTAGTGACTCCCATAGTCATGTAAAGAATTATAAAAGGAGAAAAGTGCTCACCTCTCTTTTCCAGCATGCGTCCAGGTCTCAGATGAGAACTGCCTTTGGCCCCTTCTGTGTCTGGCACTGCATCACTGCCTCATGCTTTTCTGTAACCATAGTTTACAGGCGCCTGTGTCATCCAGGAGACAGGCCTCTTCCTTGTATTGGTGCAAATAGAAGAGAATTCTTGGTCTCTCTCTGGATAATTTTTCTAAGATCTAACACGAAGATAAGTCAACTGCACCTCTAAAACATTAGTTATTTATGTTATGTTAATGAAGGGGTTCCACCAAATGCTAAGAAGTCAGGGCACATGACTATTGCCCTAAAAGTTTAACATGAAACGAGCCTGCTACAAATGCCAACTCCTGTCTTACATCTATGCAGTAGAGAGGGGGTCTTAAATGAGCCTTTTTGACTTTTGCAAGACAGAGAGAAAGTTCTGTTCTAAGCCTCAACTAAAAGAGTTTTCCTTCTATTAACTTAAAGCTGCCATTATATTTTTTTCCATTGGCACCCTATTGATACCCACCACCAATCACAACCACTAAGCCATTTTTCATGTCCTCTCATGTTTGTTTTCTGGTAATACTGTCTTAATGTTCCCCATTTGTAAAATTGAAGGAGAATTTACATCTGGCTCCCAACACTAAGACCACTGCCTCGCGGTAAATAACACAGGAATTTCTTGAGAATTTCCTTATCCATGGTCAGCCTAACCAGACGTTTTACCACTAATCACCATAAAAGTCTTCTCTATTAGGCTCCAAGCTCTGAGTCTGTCCTCTAATTAATTCCTTAGCAGAAAAGCAGAATTAAAGGACGGATGAAGTTAGGACATTGGTCTAACCAGTAGATGTGGTATTAACTGCTTACAACAAGCACCCAACTTCCCACTATCTGAGCAAAACAGGCACAACTTTTGTCAGTTTCTTTAAACCTCTCGGAGGAGGGATACAGGGCAAGCAGAAAGCCTTAATCACAGATGCCAACTCTGGAGATGCGTTTGATAGCAAAGTCTTTCCCCTTCATGCATGCATTAGTGTGGCGGCCAGAAGAGAAGCAGATTTTTCCTGTGGGCGGAAACCATATGCTTCTGTGTAACAGCAGAGATAAAATTCAACTCCTCTGTCGCAGCCTGCTCTGTTCAACTCTCTTTCCAGCATCCTTATTTCAGAGAAGTTCCCAGGTATGAACTGACTGCAGAGACTTCTTTACCCTGCTTTTTATCTGAGAGCTTGGTTTTGAAATAGAGGGAGGTTGCTGAGGCACCTCTCAGCTCAGTTTGATGGATCCGTGGAGTGGTTATTTAAATGGGGTGTTGTTCCAGGCTTATCTGGAATGTCTATAAAACATATGACAGAATTCTCCATCTCTCCTGAATCCCCTTTTCTCGGTCAGTTATGAAGAGACAAGCATTTTTTTTTTAAAGTAAATCACACAGAAAAAGCTTTTGTGAAACCTGTCTATAAACTAAGAATCTGTGCAAGAGCCAGGTAGGGAAAGCTGTCTCTCTGACAAGCAGTTATTATTTGGAGGAGCATTCATGTCACCAGACATGAGTTGTAAGCTGATGATTGAAGAGCAATGTTCTTGATACAGTTTACTTTTCCTAGAATTAAGTGTGCTAATTAACTCAGGGAAAAGTTATGTTATATCTTTGACTCAAAATTCAATCCTCCCCCAATTCATTTTATTTCAGACTAATTTGCCTGAGGACAAACTCTTTAACAAACGACCCTCATAGATTTGAGACAAGTAAAGAGGAATTGGGTATTGGCAGGCAGCCCTTCCCTATTAAAAGTCAGACCTCACTACTTCTTTTTGTTGAGGCAATAAGTCTTCCTTTCCGTGGAGGGGTTCATGAAGATCCAAGAGAGGGTTCTCCTTTACATGATTAGTATGAGACCAAGATAAGCTTTTAAAACAATTTTTTTTCAGACCAAGAATTCTATCTTAGAAGTTGTTGTACAAGAAGCCATTTTGAATATCACACCATTATGAAATTCTCCCATGCCTTTGTTTGTATAGCTGCACAAATTATGCCAGCCTCTGGACCTTAATTTGGATCCATTCGTTACATCAAACTAAGGGCAAAGCTTTAAAAGTTGATTCTCAGTAATATGTACTGACTTACTGATTTTAAAATCTACAAAATATAAACATAGCTGATATTTGTTTTTCTTTCATTTATTCAAAGGATTAATACTTATTTTTAGCCATCTGGATAACTCAGGCAAAATACCCTTTCCCTGAATTAACAAACGGATAGAATAAAAACTGATTTTTGCCTCTCCCCAATGCTCTGCTTTCTAGACGACCTGAAGTTTGCAGCAGAACAGCAGCGTCCACAGGTCCACAGTGCATGCCACTGAGTCCGTGAGGGACAGGCTCAGCATGCAAGAACTAGGTACATTTTCTCAAGGCATGGACAAAATAAAATTGCTAAAAGTAAAATGTTCTAAAATGGAGCACATCAAAGATTCTAAAGAACAATGAACATATACAGGCCTGTAATGTAGCTAATATGAGTGCCAGAAGGCTGGCCCCCTGTGCTTCAACCTATCTTTCTTGAACTCCTTGAAATGCCATCATTAAACATGCATGACTTTAGATTAGCAAGCTCTTCTAATAAAAAATATTTTTGCAATGATTTTTAGTTTGGGGATCTTAGATTGTTTTAAGAATCACATGAAAGCTGTGGATCCTTTCTACAGAATAAGCACATAGATCCTCAAACATAGATACTTGCAGATAATTTTAGGGGTTCATAAACCCCAGGTTAAGAACCCCAACTCCAGTGTCAGCTGGTGTAATTAGATTTTTTCTAGCAATATATAACTGAGATAAGCACATTGGTAGAGAAGATGGATAGAGGGGTATATGGGATGAATGAAGAATGAGGTCCATGAGCACACAGGGAACAAAGACTAAGTGCTTTGAAAGAATGATGAAAAAAAAGAAACTCTACATCATACATATGTTTAAAACCAACTCAGCACACACACATAATGTGCTTTTTTAAAAGTTATGTCGTTTTCCATGATTACTATAATACTATTTTTATACTTATTTTTCAGATGATGATATTAAGAGAGGGTATCTACCCAGGCACACAGTGAATCTTTGGCAGGGTGATATTTATATTCCCTGGTTGTTGAGCTAAATCACAAGCAGTCAGAATGCAATTCTATAATCATAGCTGGACAAGGAATATGTGTGAAATAATTGCTGCATGTGCTAACAGCCTGTGTCTCTTAACAGGGACAGAATAATGGAAAGAGAAGAGAGTGGACATCTTCATTGCACTCTGTTTTTCTAACTGCTTGTCAGATTAGAAGGACAGTAGTAACAGCAGCAGTGCCTAATGCTGAATTTCACCTCTGAACAAAGGCTTCTGAGAGTGCAACAAAATATTCTTTTCTGTGCTTTAGGAAAAATTACTGAAAGAGACATGAATCCTGTTCTTTCTATTTCCTTATTTTTTCAGACACCAAAAGATTACCTTGAAAGACATTTAAAATCAGAGAGCTTTGGCCAATCTAAAGGTTCCTGGGAAGTTATGCCCAAGAACTGACATCACAGCATTAACCCTTATCTTTAAACTCGGGTCATTCCTGTTATTGCATTGTCTAAATGTACCAGAAGCTTCTCTGCTTTCCTTTAAAGATTTAGACTTTTAAAACGAATTTTACAAGTTCAAAGCACAGTGCACTGCAACTCTGCCAACTTGTGATATGTTCCACCTTCCCCCGGCCAGTGGAGACTGAGAACCTTTCAAGACAGAATGAGTTCGATATGTAAAGAGAGAATGAAAGAAAAATCCAAAGAGGCTCAGAGCAGCAGCTGTCCTCACTGAGAACTGTTGCTGGAAATTCAGCGAAGGAAATGCATGTGCCGCAAATAGAAATTCCACTGAAGAGAAAAACCAAGACTCCGTCTGCCTTGCGAAATTCCAACCCATGTCAGTTGGAAGTAAGGCTGATGGTGAATTCTTGGCCCTAAGATAAGTACAAGAGAGAAAATTAAGAGAAACCTAAGCAAAATGGGGAGCGATTTTCGTGAAATGACAAGCCCTATTTGATTTAGATAGCCACTGAAAAATGGAGATAGTCAAAAGGAATGGATATGTTGGGAGAAAGCGATCGAGACACATGTCAGGGAGGTGTCACATTGATTCAGACAGACTGTAATCTTTTTGCCTTTTTTAAAAAACATTGATAGAGTGGATAGTTTGATATCCACTCTGAAACTATCAATTTAACAGCCACTGAAGCATGGAGTAACGAGATGTCAGAGTTTTCCCGTCAGCCTTCAGGCTTGTTGAAAGTTCTACCCATGAAAGAACTGGAAATTGGAAGGAGGAAAGGACAGATATGTTTTAAAAGGAACACAAAGAAGACATACGAGATTGATCTTTTACAAGGAAGGAAAGTCTAAGGCAAAGAATAGAAAGTCTACCAAGTTCTAAACCATAATTAAATGAGATGGCAATCAAGACTACATTTGGAGGAGCAAAAAACATATTTATTCTCCTCTCAGCTGAAACTGTTTTTGTCTAAGTATAACTGTACTTCTTGGATTTTTTTGGGATTTAGAATGCTGAAGTGGAATAGAATTGCTCTATTGGTACAAAGTAGGCTAAATAGCCACTGAAAATGCTAGAAAAGGCTCTGAAGCAAGCACTGCTATTTCTGCAGAGAAGCTACCCCTCGTCATGTGGCACATCTCAATGGGACTGATGCTATAATCTGGCCCTGCAAACACTGCCCAGTGACAGAGCCTCCTGACCACCTACTTATGTAATTATAATCACAGAGGAATGCTCACAAAGAGAAAGTAAGTGAGAAAAAGAGATCTTAATTCCTGCAGAGAAATATCCTTCACACACTGATCATAAAATGCCCAGGGGAAAACTTTCTTCACTGCCTGAAGATAGCAATAGTCACACAGGGTTAAGGTTGAGTGGGACCTCAAACAACACATGGCTGTGTCACTCTTCTTTAGTTTGCAAATAGAGTTGCTTTCATGTAGTTCAACAAATAACAAATGCTTTCCTCCCCCCCTTTTTTTTTTCCTTTCAAGAACCATAGACTATGGGAAAGAAACAAGGAAACTAGACTGCTAGTCTGGGACTTGGTCTGGGACCTGGTTAATAGCAGCAGCCAGTGACAGGCAGGGTCTAGGGTGAGCCAGGTATACTCAACTCACCATTGACCCCAGGGGCAATACCCAACCTGTTAATGATCCTGCCCCCACTAACTCTGCTTGGGCTTCAGGGGCCAAGACACAATTTTAACACTTTCATCTCCATAAGATCTTTTCATATATATGCTGGATGGAAGCAAATTTTCTGGGTTAGCCCAAGCTTCTATAAGGTCTTTATGACATCTATAGGCTAATCAAAAAAAAAAAAGAAAGAAAGAAAGAAAAAGAATATAATATATATAAAATTTCCATTGCATGACCCATCTGCCAGGTTACCCTTGTCAACTTGACCTGCAACCTGAGCTCTACAGCTTGTTATTCACCAATCTGATTTCTTCCTCCTCAGGTTTTTAGTTGAATGACTGTGTGTGCTAGATGAAGAAGGCAGGGGAGAAAGGGCTTTGTTAAGTAGTAGATTAGGAATGAAAGAACAGAGATTTCCAATTTCTTTGTCCTTTTCTAGTGATTTATACACAGTCCAATTCCTTGTTATGCTATACAACATAACATATAATTTTTTTAATGTCATCTTTACTCTTTCCTTTTCCTAGCCATCCTTATCATTGTCTTGGAACAGTGATGCTAAATAGGAGATAAGATATCTAGGAATTCTACTTAATCTGACTTTGGGACTAATTAGATGCTGGGGGTAAAGGAAAAAAGCTGGAATCAAGGGTGACTTTCTTAGATTTCCGGCTGGGAAATTGTTTGGATTGTGCTATTTACAGAAATTAAGATTACTGAAGGTAAATCAGGTTGGGGAAAGATAGTGTGGTCAAGTTTGCTAGACTGCTGTAACAAAGTACCACAAACTGGGTCTTAAACAATAGAAATGTATTGTCTCGCAGTTCTGGAGGCTAGAAGTCCAAGATTAAGGTGTCTCAGGGCTGTGAGGGAAGGATCTATTCCAGGACCCTCTCCTTGGCTTGCAGACAGCAATCTTCACCAGTGTCTCTTTACACCATCTTCTTTCTATGCATGGTTGTCTCTGTGTCCAAATTACCCCTTTTTATAAGGACATTAGTCATATTGAATTAGAGGCCCACCTTACTTTAGTATAAACTCGTCTTAACTAATTGTATATGCAACACCCAAATAAGGTCACCAGAAGGTTAGCGCTTAAGCATACGGATTTGAGGGAACACAATTCAACTCACAAAGGTATCCCACATTCAACCTGTGCCCAAACAAACTCATAACCTCACTTCCCAAACCTAATCCTTTCCCAGTGATCCTCATTGCAATGAATGACACCATCAGTCAACCAGTCTCTGAGCCAATCTGATCATCATCTGCAATGCCATCATTTGCAATTTGCAATGCCACTGGGAAATTTTGGCATGTCATGTTTACCATATGTATTACCAATATTCTTCCCCAAAAAACCCTTCCAGCCCAAAATTTAGCACTCTTTTTGTGCTTTCTTTGGCTTCATGTATCTGTCCGGAGTCCCTCATTCCAAGCCCTCGAGTGCCTAGCTTTCCAGATTCACCAGGTGACACCAGGGGGGCCTCATTTTCCATCACTCTTTGTCAATGACTACTTCTGCCCCAGCATGCTAAGCTGCACAGTTTATTTGAAACTACTCTTGTTTTCTGACTCCCTGGCTTTCTTTTCTCACCACAGTATTGCTCGCAGGTTCCTGTTGACTCACCTTTCACTTCTCTTCACTTCCCCAGGTCTGCATTTAGAAGGAACAGCATCTTAATCACACTGTGCTTCTCTCCATAGACTTTCCTGGAGCTGGACCTTATATGCTGTGTCTTTGCTCAGCGATCAGTCTTAGTCAGGGGACGCTTTCTTAGACCTGCTGCTTCTGCTTCAGTGGAGGGTCAGTATGCCAGCATCTATTAATTCTTCCTCTGCTTCTTCCCCTATATGTTCCTTTGTCTGCTTTCTTTCTCCTCTCTTGTCTGAAAATGGTCCTGACTTCCCTTTTTCCTCTTTCTTTTCCCTTTCAATTTCTGGCAGTTTCTGCTTATTCATATCTCCAACCTCAAAAATATATTTGTTAACTTTCATCCTAACCTTTTTTTATGAGGACTTGACTTGCCTATTCATCAACAAGTAATTGCCAAGAAACCCAGATAAGTTAGTGTCAGCATTGAGCTCTTCCGAATGCCTCATATCAACACTGGGAGCCCTGAAAAATGAGGCAGCACAGAATTCTGCCTCTTTCCACTTAACGGCAAGTACCCAGCAAATAAGTAATATCATCCTTGTATTCCCAGAAGAGGATTAAGGATAGTACAGTAATAATTCAACTAAAATTCTACAATAAGCAATATCACCTTTCCAGAAAACAGCCATGAACTAGGGAGAACATAAAGGGGTCTCTAAGCAGCCAAAACATGTCACAAACTCCAAGCACTAAAGCTGAGGTACTTGACTCATAGGAAAGTCATCTGTTTATTGTCCATATAATTCTGAAGGGTGAGGATCAGAGTTAATTAGATAAAGCAAATCTGAAGAAGTAACACAGACTAACTTAGACAAGAAAATTTACATCAGTGAGAAGAATTAGTACACAGTCCAGAATAAAAAAACAGCTAGAACTCAAACTGCATGGAAGTGTGGAGTTCATCGTTACAGACAGCTCTGTCATAGCAACGTGTGGCTTAGATACGAGGTACGCTGTTTTGGTAACGTGGACCTAAGGGAAAGAGAAGAAAGATGCCAGAATGCTGGGTAGTAGGGCAGCGGCAGTAGGTCTGAGTTTTTACTTGAGGAGCTTTAATGGTGAGGAAATGATTCCGTGACTCTCCTCGTGTTTCATTTGCTCTGAGGCCACGTCCCCAGAACCACTTTCCTTGCTCCCTACTCTGCTCCCAATTCCACTAATTTCACACTTGACCTCAGGCTCTAGAGGTAAGGGAGACAGTATTAAAATGGTCTCCCCTTGTGCTGGGCACCGTATGTCACTCACCCCTTCAGGCCAGAGAGGGATCTGGATACCAGTGCTGACAACCACATTGCCCAGTATGACTTCCTCTGCCAACTTCTACACCTGTCCCTTCCAATTCAGCAAGCATTGTTTAGAAATCTACAACAAGCCAGGCATTGTTCCAGGAACTTTCAGAAAGGTAATAGCATATGATCCTCACTGTAACCTGCTAGGAAGATATGTTATCTCCTTTTTCAGAAGGAACCGAGGTTCACTAGCAGAAGAGGTAAGACAGAAACTCAGTTCTGCTGACTCAAAGCCCATAGTTGTTATTACTACATCATGCTGCTCTGATGTACGGAAAGATATAATCTGTCTCCTATCCATACCCCAAATCACTTAGTTGTCCCAATTCAGAATGCATATCTTTTATCTTTTTTTAAGAGCAAAACTATTTATTTCTGAAATTTTCCTGGTATTTTGTCAATTATAAAAATAATTCAAGTCCAAAATCTGTAATACAGGTATTCAGGGAAAGTTCAATATTGCTGAACTGCAACTTACCTCAAAGTTATTTATATTTAGCAAAGCATTTTTAAACAAATTCACCATTTTTGGTGGAAAATTATTTTCAGATGATTCTCAAATGGCACAGCCTAGGTGAGAACAAAGGGCATAGGATTTGGCTTATCTCCCTTGATTAATTTAACGAGGCTTCATTTGTTTACTGCAGTACTGGCTTTGTTTATATGTTAATAATGATCAAAATCAGTAAAACACTAAGTGAAAACATCACACTACTACCACATCATACCTGTATTCAGGGAGTTTTAGCAAAGGCACTTTAGTGAGATCAGTTGTTTAAGTTGATGTGAACAGTAAAGCAGGAGCGAGGGGTGTAAGTGTGTTCATATTTTAATACATTTCAATGCGTGCACCATATATCCAGACTCGAGTATTTCCCATTTCAGTCTAGAAATCACATCCTTGGTGATTACCCAGTTGGTCAGGTTCTACATTCCCCCAGCGCTCTTTTTATCTTCTGTTGTAATGGATAATGCCTTCTGCCTTCTGCAAAGCTTACTGTGGTTAAGGTGGCAATTATTCACATGCTTGTGAAGCAGCTGTTTTCTCCACAATCTGGCCTTAAATCGTATCCTCAAAAATATCCATAACCAAGTTTCAGGAGAGAGCAAAAGCATGGCTAGTGGAGTCCCCATCTTGATGTACATATCATAAATCATGTCAGCTCTGGTTACCAGTACATATGAGAAAAGTCATATCTTTCTCAGTATGAAAAACTTCCCCAGAGTTTGTAGTAGAAGAGAGGCCAGCTCACAGGTGCACTGCATAATGCAGATGTTGTTTTCCACTACTTGTAAAATATAGTGACAAGTCATGCATTTTAAGTCAGCCCATAAACCCCAAAGAAATGTTTTTTGATCCACCAAAATTGCCCATGAATGTTAACCAAAGCCCTTATTTGAGCACAGTAATCATAGGAGAGAGAAAGACAGAATAATAAAATATAGCAGGATTTTTTTATCTTAATAAATATTCATTCATCCTTTCAAAAATATTTATTAAGCAACCACTGTGTGCAAACCACACTATTAGGAGATGGGTTGGGGGTCTGGGCAAAGATGGATTGGTCATTGTATAACAGGATCGAGTTGGGAGAACAGAAATTACATTGACTATTTCAACGAGGTACCTATTAAAGGGAATTGGTGACACATCCTTGGTGTTAAAGAACTGGAAAGGCCCTTTAGAGGGAAGACTGAGATAACAGAGTTAATAATTGTAGGAAGCAGTGCACCCTGGGGCTGAGGAAACACAGGGAAGAACCTACGAGCCAGAAGAGGTGCTTCCTCTTCTGGGTTCCAATATCTGAGCAGGAAGCACCACTCAGTGGCCACTCAGGGAACTGGAGGTGGAGCTTCAAGGAGCTGGGGTCCAGACGCCTGAGAAAGGAACACTGTGCAGCTGCTGCTAGTACCTCTGCAGGGCACCAGGAGGTGGGTTCTGGAATTTGAAAATAAACTGGAGGCTGGAGGCAACCGCTTCTGAGGAGGTCATGTTCCATCCTTGGGACATTACTTCCAGGAACATCAAGCAACACAAGAAAGTGAGTCCCTTTTAATTCACCACTTTCCAGTCTCTCCTACTGATGCCCCTAGTGGCAGAAAATAATAGGCAGCGGTCAGCAAAGCAGACATGTTTTACAGAGTCCCAGACCCAGTATCACAAAATGGTGAGGAGGGTGAATTTGGAGCTGAGCCTCAATAACTTAATAACTGGCACAACTGACTTCCGCTGCCAAATCTAATAGGGAAGAAAAAATACGTATGCAAAAATAATTAAAATTAATAAATAACCTAACAGTTGTATAGAAAATGATGCAAGTGTTCTGTGGAGAAAATACTTATTTCCAAGTGGGGAAATCAGGAAAAGCTTCAGAGGGGATGGAATTTCACATCAGTCTTGAAACAGGATAAAATTTGAACACAATGAAACAGGACAAATGAAATTTCGGGCGGAAATCACATTGTGAGTAAGAACAGGGTGGCTAGAAATCACAGAAAACAAAGGATTGGGAAATAGATTGGGAAAATATTGTAGAGGACTTTGAATTTCAGGTTAAAGAAGGTTCTGGATTTTTATGGATTTTTAAACACTTTTAACATTTGATTGCTAGATTGTTTGAATTCCAGGTGACGGTATTCAAAATTAGTGCAGGAAGTTGAGGTATCTATTTTCCAGGATGACGAAAACCCTCACGATAAAGTAGATAAATTAAGTAAAGTAGATAAAGTAGATAAAGATTGTAAGGCCCTTTGACAATCAAAGTTGTGACTTTGTAATTCTCCATACTGCTTGACAGTGCCAAGCTCTCCAGGAGCAGCCAGAAAACTCAAAAAGTGCTAGACATTTCACTAAACTCAGTGTGGTGTTTAGATAATTTGGAGTTCATTTCTGGCATGATCTCTAGGTGGAGACATTTTTAATTTAAATCTCTACCCAGCTGCTGTGTACATAATGGTTTAAATGACATACCAGCTGTGTAACACAGTCATCTGTCATTCCTAAACGTGGACAAGAATACCATTGGTTCTGTATACGAATATATTTTTTTCCCAGTTATGGTGGTTAACTCATTGAAGAGTAACTTCATACAATGTACCATTAACTGCAAATTTGGGGTGACAGAATAAACTTGGAATTGAAGTTATTCACTTGAATCCATGGTGTTACACCATGGTGTGGAGGTAAACTGGCTCAGGGAGAGATGAGAAAGAACCCTGAGTTTGTATAGTGCTTGCTGATTTTTGTGGTGTAAATACTCCCATTACAGACAATCCCAAGCTATCGACCTGACGTTGCTAGCCTTAGAATTGGGAAAAGATGTGCAAAATCAACTCTTCTAATCCAATATGAGCTAGTTATTGCACAGTGCTGGTACATATTAGGTGGAGGAGGAAAAGATGAGATGTAGCCAAGTGAAAGGGGCCTAGAAATAAGAATTACAATGTAAGCTGAGGGAAAGGAGAGAAACAGATGCATGAACCAACAGGGCATGCCAGGAGTATTGAAAGCCCTTGGAAAAGTGATCATAGGGGAGGATAAGAAGAAAAAAGTGACCAAAGATGACCAGAATGGTCAGCTGCTAACCTGGTGGTCTAGCTTAGCAAATTACCTAACCCGCTTTATTAACAATGAGCATTTTACTCTCCCATAGTCCATCCTAATATCTTCTATTAAAAAAGACAACAAAAAAAAAACAGAAAAATAAATTATATTAGTTAAAAACTATGATGCCAAGATATGTGAGGTTCATATGAGAAATAAGCCATATGCATAGCTTCCATTTTCCATTCTAGAAATCAAACATTTTTCTCATGAGTTTGAGAAATGACCCATTTCTTTGTACTGAATAGGTTAATAGTACAAATAAATTTGTTCTGTAGCATTTCTGATGCATGGTGTGGCAGTCCTATGTAGTCCATTGTTAATGGCCTTGTTCACATGCCTGGGTCTGGTAAAATATTTAATTCAGCCATAAAAATGACTACGTTAAAACTTGAATTAATAATGGTTAAAATTAATATGAACTATTCAATTAAACTTAAAAACAAATCCAGGGACCTTTTCATTCTCCTTGTGGAGAAAAACAAACAGTTAATAAGTTTAACAAATATTTAATAAAATATTTAACTTCATATTCGCATCCTATATGGAGAAGAAAAAAGTTAAAATTTGATATCATAGGTTATAAAACTGTCATGTGGCTGAGCTTTTACAATGCCCTTGAGTTGAACTAGAATGCTGATGGAGAATAAGCTTGCGTTTTCAATCAAAAAGAAGGCATATAAATAGGAGTCAGGAGTCAGTGCATATTTTCAAGAAACCAATGAGGTCTAATCATTTAACACAGTTTCTCACAGAAAGCAAAGGATTTGAGTGCTGGCGTGTTATTAAACTATGTGCCACACTCTACTCAAACACAAACGTGTGAGCACACACAGAGAGAAATAGCAGCTGCAGCTGAGGCTACAAAGGTAAGCGCTCATGACAAGTTCCTGCCTTGCAAACAACACAGCAGCCAGCCTCACTGGTGGTTCGCCTTATGCTTATTCTGCCACCTTGTGTGATGCACACATATTACAAGATAAAACATCCTCAGACACTTGTTCTGTTGGCCTTTAACATGCTGTTTTCTTCCTTTAAAAAAAAAAATACTCTTTCAAGGGTTACCTCTGCCAAGTCATTTGTGCAGCTGAAGAGCAGTGATTTGACTCAAGATAAAAACATCTCAGGAATATTAGCTGGTGATGTACAGGCACTGAGGCTAGCCCACATAAATACACACAAAGAAGGTGCTCAGAAAGATGAAGACATAATCTCACTGGCCTCAAATGACACTCGGTCCAGCGCACCCACAGGTGGAGATGAAATGGAGCCTGGGGGACCATGACACTGATTTTGTGTCTCCAGGAAAGTGACTGGTGGGTAATCCTTGGTATCATCCCTCCTGTCCCATTCACCATCATGCAAGCATCAAAGCCAGCTCCTTTAGGGCTTCACCATGTTTGCATCTGTGCTTAGTAACAGCAGCAGGGATTTGAAATTAGACATTCCAGATGACTTCTCTGACCCCTATAACAAAACATAGGATGATAGACCTAGCTGAGCCACATTTGGAAGTTAGAGACACTGCGAGCTGAGGAACCTGCTGAGCAAGGGCATAGTTAGATCTCCCAGACCGCTCGTTCTGGACAAAGCTTTACTGATAGCAGGCCAACTGTCTTTAGGCTGGACACGAAAATCTGTCATTCTGGTCTGTTTGGGCAAAGGAATTGAACCATGTATACTCCGGTTGCAAAGTAAATGTCAAATTTGATTCCTAGCACTACTAAATTCCTGCTAACACTGTCTTAAATACAGTCACACAGGAGTAATGGTTATTTAAACCACAGTGGTACATGGAAAATATTATCATTTTTAATAATTTCACTCTCCCTTTTAAGTGCTGAATTTGCTGAGAAAATTATGCTTTTGATTCTCATAACCATATCTGAAATCTCATCAGTTGTCGAAGACAGTTTGCAATGACCCTGATTAGGTAGATACGTTGTGAACATGGGTGGAAAGCACCTCTGCAGAGGAGCCTGTGCCCTGGGGAGAGGGACTCCCAGCTCCGGGACCTGTCAGGTCTGGATTTGAATCCCACCTCTGCCCCTTCCACAAATCTCTCTGATTTCAGTTAAAAAAAAAAAAAAAAAGATAAAACTATCTACATTGGCAGAGTTTCTGTGTATTAGTAATACACATGGTATTTATCTTTCTCTGTCTGACTTATTTCACTCAGCATAATAACAGGCACAGACTAGGTGGCTACTCCTAATATTATAAATATTCAGTCAAGTGTGGTCAGAAGACAAATTGCAGAGAGAGTGAAAGAGAGGGAGAATTAAAATGTACTATGCCTGAGACTTAGAGATCCTGATATGCTTAAAGCTTATACTTGATATTGCTAAGAAAATAGTTTTTTCTTTTGATCTTATTTTCATTTATTGACAAAGATTTAACCAGGATGTTACGTTATGCTGTGTTATTTTACATTATATTGTGTTATATAATACAATGAAGTTTAATTATGGAATTGCTACTCAAGATTTAAAGGTATAACTGAAAGAATCATGGTAATTTACTGGATATTTACACGATTCTACTGCTAGAGTTTCCTGCAGCAGAAGGTCTAGAGTTGCATTATTTGAGAGAGGATGAGGTTACCACCCAACCAGATAAAGTCTATCTTTCAGAATAATCCCACCAAACACATTAGGGAAATGATGTAGAATGATGTTTTATTAAAAGAAAGCACTAATGAGTTCTCAAACTTATATGCACATGGAGAGAGTATGATAGTCTCAGCTCATAATAAGCATTATCTTCATCTACTTCAAATATCAGACACCACTTAGTTCAAGTCCCTAATACCCCCAGGACAAGATGCTGCATCCTCATTTAGGATTGGGTAACCCTCTTAGCTCTCAAACCTGGACCTGCTCTGAGTGCTTTGCTAGCCTCCTGTGACACTGACAGAATTTCCTAAGCATCCTGGTTGCACCAGCAGTCACTCATCCCCACACCCACCAAGATTCCTCACACTCTCTCCCATCACGGGCTTATAGGGAAAAAAGTATCTTTCCCTGAGGATGTTTCCCATTTGTTCTCAATTATAGGTTCCTGAGTGAAAATGTCCTTCTCCAGCTTTTTTTCTTGCCATTTTTCTCAGAACAAAATGTGCATGGGTGAGGTGAATGCTGCCTACACTCTTCTGCCCTTTGAGAGCTTTTTCCTTAAGGAGAAGAACCAGGATGTTGTCGCCGTACAGGGCCACGCGCATGGTAAAGGACTTCTCATATTTGTTGCTTGAACAATCAAACGAATGAAAAACATAAACTCCCACATTAGGCACAGAGATTTCCAATAAACATCGAGGGTTAAAGTTTTTTGTTCAGGAGAGTATTCTCATTTTGCTTAATCTTCCAGAATGACATCTACTGATCTTTCAAACAGTTTCTGCCACCTGCTTCTATATTTGTTATCATCCATTTCTTTCCTGTCAAAAATCTTTGTGTTATATTTAACTGAGATCCTAAGAGAAATTTAACATCTCCTGATCAGCATCTTTTAATTAGCATATTGAGCTTCCCTGAATGCTAGAGTAAATTGCAGTATCATCCAAGCTACTAATACTGACAGAATTGGAAAACACTAGAATATTAAAACAACTGGTGCAAATCAAAAATCAATTTTCAGGGAACCCTTACATAATAGGAAGACAAAAATTAATGACCAGAAAAAAATCATTTCTGTTCACCTGAGAAAAATGTCTGATCATTACGCAAAATGAATTTTTTAAAAACCCATGATGTTTCAATAATGCATATCTACTAATTTGGCAATGCATGTAATAACATGTGAAGTCTTTAGAACATTGCCTGACATGCAGCAAGTAAGAAAACATGTTATTATGAAGAAAAAAAAAAGTAAGCTTACAAATACTTAAGAAAATGACAAAGACTAAAAAAAAGCATTATCAGTATTGAGCTAGACCCATAAAAAATGAAAGAATATCAAGTTATTTGGCCTTAAAAAGTGTTATTTAATAGGTGCTTGTGTTAGCATGAGGAGATAGATACCTAGCCTAATCTCCATCTCAATGGAAAAATTTTAAGGATTTGCACAAAATAAGGAAAAAAACATCATCGATATAAAGATAAATTAACACTAAAACAGGCTACCTAGGATGATTGGAAGGTCTTTTCCTAAACATGTTTAAAAACGGTCTTAATCAGATAACCTGAAAATCTCTTCTTATAACCTTATTTATCGATGACACAGAATTGATTACTATGGAGAATCCTTCTTAATTCCCCATGAAGTTCAAGAAATGTTGTGATATTGTAATGAAACAAGAGGACCCCAAAAAGAATCTTAATTTTTCTCCCTTGTCTAGAATAAAACAAAACAGAACAAAAACAAAAGCATAATCTGAGCACCAAAAACATGCACACCTAGGGGCAATAGAGATTAAAAGGAATTCAGCAAAAGCCTGGACAGCCAAAATATGCTAACTTGTTCTGTTTTGCTTCTAGGAGCATCTGTCTTTACTGCACAATTTCTGCATTCCTCTTGTCTATCTAATGCTTGTAAGCAAGAAAACAGATCAAAGTATAGAAAAGTTCTTTTCAGGTGCTCAAGAGAGCAAGAGTCTGTGTATTTCAAATGATGTCTGCCACAGAAATAAAGCATGCCAATAAAGCACTAACTATACATGACTGTGCTACCGAATCTGAGAATGATAACTCACCAGATTAAGACTAAGCCAGCCATAAAGCTAAAAAGATGGATTCTGAACAGCACTTGTTATTAGAGAAGAACAGATTTTTTTGAATTATGGGCAAGATGGCAGAGTAAGTAAATGCTGTGCTTGCCTCTTCCCATGACCACATTAAAATTACAACTAAATTGCAGAACTCCTGTAACTAAGGATGTAAAGAAGTGGTCACTTTGAGACCTGTAGCAACAGAGACACAAAATGGGCTAGTCCCATACCTATGTGTGGTGATTGAGCATCAGGAGGTTCCCTGCTGAGAAGGAAGGGGCCTCAGCCCCACACTGGGCTCCCCAGCCCAAGAAACCAGTGTCAGGAAAAGGAGACCCCCCCCCCCCACACACACACACACACAACATCTGGCTGAGAATATCAGCAAGGATTCTGTCTGTTCAGGTGTGACAGAAGGCTGCTGTAAACTCAGATGTCTTCTGAAAGGGCCCACACACAGACTCACTCACTCACTGGCATTCACCCTGGGCTCTGGTAGAGGAACAGTGACTTGAGAGGCATCAGGGACAAACAGGGAAAGGCTGAGTTATGCAACTACAGGGCGAGAGCTAGAGGTACAGCTGCCATTATCCCTGTGTTGAGCCCTCCTCCCATATAGCCTAAGGAGGGTTCCATCTTTCCTGTGTTGAGCCCTTCCCCCACACAGCCAAATGTGAATCTGCATTGGCCTGGTAAACTCCAGGCACTTTACCCAGCTAATTCCCTGGGACCCCACCCCATCGAACCCATGCATCATGGAAGGCTTGTTCAGCAATCAGGCAACCGGACATACCCCATGCACCACAGAAGGCAAAGAGCTGGATTGGCTTGTATACCACCAGAGGCACTTTCAGTGGTAGGCAACCAACCCTGATCCACACTGCAGTCTTTCATGGACAAATCTCTGGTGGCAGCTGGCCTCATTGTTCCTTGAGACTTTTTGGAGGATCCCTAAGCTCAACACTAGCACCAAATCAACACACCCGGAGGCCAGGTTCAGGCCACAATAGAGCAATACACTATTAGCCCCATAAGTGGCATACCCAAAGGGTAGTCTCAACAGGCAAACAAGCCCCACTTTGGTGAATTCTGTTCTGTAGGGTCAGCCCTCACACAGCAGTCCATACACTGTGGACATGGCTAATCCTCACAGGCAGTCAGCTTAAGAGTCAATCCCATCCACTGATGTACCAAAAGCAATCAAGCAACAAGAGGGCATACACAACCCACACAAGGGACACTCTGGGAGCACGCAGTGCAGGTGATCACTGTGCCAGTAGGCCATATAGAACATCTACTACATAAGTTCCACCAGGAAAATTCGGAGAGACATAAGATATCTACCTAATACATAGAAATAAACACAGAGAGGCAGCCAAAATGAGAAACAAAGAAACATGTCTTAAATGCAAGAATAGGAGAAAACTTTGGAAAAAGAACTAAATGAAATGGAGGCAAGCGACCTACCTGATACAAAGTTCAAAACACTGGTTATAAGGATGCTCAAGAAACTTAGTGCGAATGTCAACAAAGAGATAGAAAAGATAAAAATAACATAGAAATCATTAAAAAGAACCAGTCAGATATGAAGAATACATTCACGGAAATAAAAAATACACTAGAAAGAATCGACAGCAAGCAGAAGATCAAATCAGCAATTTGGAAGAGTAGGTAGCAGAAAACATTCACTTAGAACAACAAAAAGAAAAAGAATTAAAAAAAAATAAAGATGATTTAAGGCACCTATGGGAATATCCAGAGTAACAACATTTGCATAATAGGGGGGTACCAGAAGGAGAAAAGAAAGAGCAAGGGATCTAGAACCTATTTGAAGAAATGATGACAAAAAATGTTCTTAACTTGGTGAAGGAAATAGACATACAAGTCCAGGAAGCACAAAGAGTCCCAAACAAGAGGAATCCAAAGAGTCTCACACCAAGACACATCATAATTAAAATGACAAAGATTAAAGACAAAGAGAGAATCCTAAAAACAGTAGGCCAGTATTGCAAAAACATCTTCAAGGGACTGCTAAAGAAGGAGAGGTGGGGGGAGAGGAGAAGGAAGAGAAAGAAGAAAAGAAAAAAGAACATAAATATGAATAATAAAATGGCAATAACTATGTACCTACCAATAATAACATTAAATATAAACAAATTAAATACTCCAATTAAAAGACATAGGGTGGCTGAATGGGTAAGAAAACAAGATCCTTACATATCCTGTCTCCAAAAGATTCATTTCAGATTGAGGGATACACACAGACTAAAAGTAAAGGAATGGAAAAAGATATTTCATGCAAATGGACATTTTTTTTAAAAAAGCAATAGTTATATCAGACAAAATAGACTTTAAAACAAAGACTATATAATAAGAGACAAAGGAGGAAATTATATAATGATAAAGGAATCAATCCTTCAAGAGGATATAACTCTAATGAACATCTATGTACTCAACATAGGAGCACATAAATATATAAAGCAAATATTAACCAACATAAAGGGAGAAGCTAATATTAATGCAGTCATAGTAGCAGACTTTAATGCCCCATTAACACCAATGAACAGCTCCTACAGACAGAAAATTAACAAGAAAACAGAGTCTGTAAATGACACACTAAACCAGATTTATTTGATATTTTTAGAGCATTTCACATCAAAGCAACAGAATATATATTCTTCTCAAGTGCACATGGAACATTTTTCAAGATAGACATGTTAGGCCACAAAACAATAAATTTAAGAAAATTGAAATCATATCAAGCATCTTTTGTGACTTCAATGGCATAAAACTAGAAATCAATTACAAAAAAAGAAACTGGAAAACACACAAAAACACATGGAGGATAAATAATTTAACATGCTACTAAACAATGAGTAGGTTAACAATGAGATCAAGGAAGAAATTAAAATATACCTTAAGACAAATGAAAATGAAAATACAAAAAAATCTAAAATCTAAAATCTATAGGACATGGCAAAAGCAGTTCTAAGAGGGAAATTCATGGCAATATAGGACTACCTCAAGAAACAAAAAAAAATGTCAAATAAATAATCTAACCTTACACCTGAAAGAACTAGAAAATAAACAGCAAATAAAGTCTGAAGTGAGTAGAGGAATCAAATAATAAAAAATCAGAGTGGCAATAAACAAACTAGAGTCTAGAAAAACAATACGAAATATCAAACCAAGAGCTAGTTCTTTGAAAAGATAAACAAAATTGATAAACCTTTAACTAGACTCATTAAGAAAAATAAATAAAATTAGAAATGAAAAAGAAGTGATAACTGACTCCGCAGAAACACAAAAGATTATGAGAAAATACTACGAACAATTAAAATTATATGCCAATAAATTGAACAATCTTGAATAAATTGATACATTCTTGAAACATAAAATCCTTCGAAACTGAGTTTAAAAAAAGTAAAATCTGAACCAACTGATTACTACTAACAAAATTAAATCCATAATCAAAAAACTCCCAAACACAAAAGTCCTGGACCAAATGGCTTCACAGGCAAATTTTACCAAACACTCAAAGCAGAATTAACACCAACTTTCCTCAAACTATTCCAAAAAAATCTGGAGGAGGGAATGGTCCCAAGCACATTTTACAAGGCCACCATTACCCTGTTTCCAAATTCAGAAAGAAATTACCAAAAAAAAAATTAAAGCCAATATCCCTGATGAACATAGATGCAAAAATACTCAACAAAATATTAGCAAACCAAATTCAGCAAGACATTAAAAATGTCATACACCATGATCGTGCTTAATTTATTCCTAAGATGTAAGGTTAATTCAATATCCACAAATCAACTGATGTAATACACCACATTAACGAGTTGAAAAATAAAAATCATATGATCATATCAATAGATCCAGAAAAAGCATTTAACAAAATCCAACATCTATTTATGACAAAAAAAAAAAAAAACTCCCAGAAAAGTGGGAATAGAGGGTGCATACCGCAACATAATAAAGGCCACCTATGACAAACCCACAGCTAACATCGTACTCATTTTCCTTAAGATCAGAAATAAGACAAAGGTGTCCACTTTCACCACTTTTATTCGACATAGTACTAGAAATCCTAGCCACAGAAATCAGACAAAAAAGAAAAAATGCATACGAATTTGAAAGGAAGTAGCAAAACTGTCATAATTTGCAGATAACATAATACTGCATAAAGAAAACCCTAAAAATTCCAACAAAAATCTGCTAGAGATCGAAGAATTCAGTAAAATAGCAGGATACAAAATTAACATTCAGAAATTGGATGTATTTTTATGTACCAATAATGAACTATCAGAAAAAAAATTAAGAAAACAATCTCATTTACAATTGTCAAAATAAATAAAATGCCTAGAAATAAATTTAACCAAGGAAGTAAATGACTTATGGTTGGGCAATTATACGTCACTGAAGAAAAAAATTGAAGAAGATACACATAAATAAAACCATATACTGTGCTCATGGATAGGAAGAATTAACATTGTTAAAATGTCCAAACTACTCAAAGCAATTTATAGATTCAATGCAATCTCTATCAAAATACCAATGGCATTTTTCACATAACTAGAACAAATAATCCTAAAATTTATTTTAAAAAATAAAAATAAAATAAACAACCCTAAATAGATAGCTATGGCAATTTTGAGAAAGAACAAAGTTGGAGGTATCACATTTCCTGATATCAAACTATACTACAAGTCTATAGCAATTAAAACAGCATGGTACTGGCATAAAAACAGATACATAGATCAAAGGAACAAAATAGAGAGCCCAGAAATAAATCCACATTTATACAGTCATTTAACCTATGACAAAGGAGGCAAGAATATAAAATGGGGTAAAGACAGTCTCTTCAATATATGGTGTTGGGAACACTGCACAGGTACATGCAAAAAAAAGAAAAAGAAAAAAGAAAAATGAAACTGGACCACCTTCTGACACTATATATAAGAATAAATTCAAAATGGACTAAAGACTTAAATGTAAGACCCAAAACCATAAAACTCCTAGAAGAAAACTCTCTGACATTGCTCTTAGTAATATTTTTTACTAATATATTTCTTTGGGCAAGGGAAATAAATTTAAAAATTTAAAAATGGAACTACATTAAACTAAAAAGATTTTGCAAACCATCGACAAAACAAAAAAACAACCCACTAATAAGAGAAGATATTTGCCAATGATATATCTGATGGGGTTAATACCCCAAATTAATGAACTCATACAACTCAACATCAAAAACAAACAAACAATCCAATTAAAAAATGGGCAAAGGATCTGAACAGGCATTTCCCCAAAGATGATATACGGATGGCCAATAAACATATGAAAAGATGCTCAACATCACTAATCATCATAGAAATGCAAAAATTAAAACTACAATGAGATATCACTTCACACCTGTCAGAATAGCTATTATCAATAAATTTAAAAAGAACAAGTGTTGGCAAGGATGTGGAGAAAAGGGAACTCTCATACACTGTCTGTGAGATTGCAAACTGGTACAGCCACTATGGAAAACAGTCTGGAGTTTCCTAAAAATATTAAAAATGAATCTACCTTTTGACCTAGAAATTGCACTTCTAGGTATTTATCTGAAGAAAACCGAAATAATAATTCATAAAGATCCATGCCTCCTTATGTTCATGGCAGCACAATTTACAATAGCCAACATATTTAAGATCAAACCTAAGTGCCCATCAATGGATGATCAGATATAGAAGTTATGGTTCATATATACAATGGAATATTACTCAGCCATAAAAAAAAATGAAATTTTACCATTCACAACAACATGGATAGACCTAGAAGTTATTATGCTGAGTGAAATAAGTCAGACAGAGAAAGATAAATACCATATGATTTCACTCATATGTGAAATCTAAGAAAGAAAAAGAACAAACTAATTGAAAACAGACTCACAAATATAGAAGACAAGCTGGTGATGGCCAGAGGGGTGAGGGGTTGGAGAGCTGGGGGAAAGGGGTGAGGGGTTAAAGAAGTACAAATTAGTAGTTTATAAATGGTCACAGGAATGGGGAGCACGGCATAGGGAATGCAGTTAGGTGTAGAGCCAGAGGAGAGAATATAATCAAGAGTATTGTTTCTAAAAATAGAACTACCTTATGACCCAGCAATTCCACTTCTGGGTATTTATCCAAAGAAAACCAAAATACTAATTCAAAAAAGATCTATGCACCCCTATGTTCACTGCAGCACTATTTAGATTAGCCACGATATGGAAGCAACCTAAGTGCCCATCAATAGACAATTGGGGAAAAAAAAGGTGTGGCACATATATACAATGGGGCATACATAAAATATGATACATATATTACTCAGCCATAAAAATATATGAAATCTTACCATTTGCGACAACATGGATGGACTTTGAGGGTATTATCTTTAGTGAAATTAGTCAGACAGAAAAAGACAAATATCATATGATCTCACTTACACATGAAATCTAAACAACAAAATAAACAGAAAAACAAAACAGAAATAGACTCATGGATACAGAGAACAATCTGATGGTTACCAGATGGGAGGAGTTTGGGGGTTGACTGAAAAAGGTGAGGGGATTAAGAAGTACAAATTGGTAGTTACAAAATAGTCACAGGAATGTGAAGTACAGCATAGGGAATATAGTCAATAATATTGTAATAACTATGTATAGTGCCAGATAGGTACTAGACTAACTGGCAGAACCACTTAATAAATTATATAAGTGTCTACCACTATGCTGTATACCTGTAACTAATATAAAATAATATTGAATGTCACCTGTAATTGTGGGGGGGAAGGCTAATTAAAAAATAAAACAAAAACAGCAAAAAAAAAAAAAAAGTACAGATTTTTTTCAGACTTAAAATCAAGACCAGCAGATTGAGACCATTTGGGACTTGGTGAGTGTGACAATATTCCTTTGTGTGATGTTGGAGCAAGGATTCTGTGTGTTTTTTATGCAATTCTAGAGTAGCGGTTCTCAAAGTGTAGACCAGGACCAACAGCGTCAATTTTACCTGGGAATTTGTTAGAAATACAAATTTTCACACCTCACTCTGATCTGCCAGACCAGAAATTCTGGGAATGGAACCTAACAATCACTGTTTTGACAAGTCTTCTAGGTGATTCTAATGCCTGCTAAAGTTAGAGAAGCTTTGTTTTAGGGAAATGGCACTCACGTGTTTCTGGAATTATGTTAGTACTCATTCTTAGCTACAGAATTATAGAACAATAATTTACACATTCTAGTCTATTATAATAGAATATGCTATTTCAGAAATTAGATGTCACAAGAAACTAAAGGATGCAAGTGAAATGGTTGCATGGTTAAAATGGATGAATGGTTCTCTGTGACTTAAGATAATTAAGAAGATACAAAAAAAGTCACAAAGACTTTTGACACGATTTACAGTGAATATAGGATGATTTTATTGTAAAATATGAGCTTTCATATGTTACCGATGATTTGTCACTAGATGACATTGTTGGCAAGTAAATCCCAAAATTAAACAAATGACCTACTAAAACCTGAAATTGTTTCAGAAAAAAAAAAAAAACATGTTCTATATCTTAGCTGTATGCTCATATCAGCTTTGTCATTAATGTAGAATTTCAATAGCTAAATATGAAATAGCTAACATTTGTTATGTTGTATATTGCCATTAAGTGTGGTTGATGTTAGTATCACAGCCCCATTCATAAAAAAGCTATGTGTTTGCTAAATCAAATACTAACACTAACAACAAAAGATATGTATATAAAAACACACAGAGAAAAATAGAACCTATTTTCTGACCACAATACACTAAAACTAAAAATAACAATATAGTTAAACTAAAGCTCCATTCACTGGGGAAAAAAATGAAAAGAACTATCTTCTTTAAAAAAATTAAGTCAAACCAATTCATAGATACAAAGAACATTTTGATGATTGCCAAGTGGGAGGGGATGTTGAGGGATGAGTGAAAAAAGAGAAGAGATTAAAAGTAGTCATGGGGATATAAAATACAACATAGGGAATATAGTCAATAATATTGCCATAACTGTGTATGGAGTCAGATGGGCACTAGACTTATTGGAATAATCACCTCACAAGTTATAAAAATGGTTAATAACTAGGTTGTACACCTGAAACTAATGTAATATTGTATATCAACTGTAATTGAAAACTTTTTTTAAAAAAATTTTAACCAGCAAGTAGAATGGTGGTTGTTAGGAGCTGGGGAAGGGGAAAAGAAGGAGTTCTTGTTTACTGGGGACGAAGTTTCAGTTTTCCAAGATGAAAAGAGTTCTGGAGATGAACGGGGGTGCAGGTTGCACAACACGAATGTTCTCAATACCACTGAACTGTTCACTTAAAAATAGTTAAGATGATAAATTTTATGTTACATGTCTTTTACCATAATAAAAAAAAAATTTTATTGAGTCAAGGAGGAAATCTATCTATATAAATAAAGATAATTTTCTGTGCGTTTATTTGTAGAATTTGAATGCTTTTGAAGCAAAATGTCACTATAAAGTATATATAAAATTTGCTTGGCAAGGGAAGCAGGGGTGCCAGGTAGCAACATATCAAAATAAATTATGTCCTCTAGAACAGCTGAAACAAAGAACAATAGACGAGAGAGGTGTTCTTTACATACTTTGATGTCCTGGCTAGGGAAAACAAACAACAGTTTAAGCCGAAACCTCAAAATTCCGTTTACAATATGGATGAGAAGTCACTGAATCATAGGTGTTAACTCTGCAGGAGGTAATTGCTTCCTGGGGCACCCTGTGCAGAGTAATCCCAGATCAGAAGCACTGTTCCCAGTGTTTCTTGTGAGCCACACAGGTGTTTCTTACTCTCAGACCTCTCAACTTGTGGCCATTTGTTCTTCTGAGCCACAACTTTCTTTGATTCTTTTGACTAGTTTGAGGCAGAAACTACAGAAAAACAAGAATAGAGACCAGTCCATGTATCCTCTCTTTTTATTCCCTATGTAATATAACCCCAAGGACTGTCTCAGTATCATCCACCTTGCTACCAAGCCTCTGTCAGCAGTGGGGGACTTCGATGACCTGAACATTCTTCACTCCACAGCTGTGAAGACTGGCCTGGAAATGGTCATGGCCACAGAGGGGCTTTGCCTGTAGCCTGCAGCTAAGCCTCAAAGAGAAATGAGCAGGAGGTGATTCCAGCAAGGAGTGGAGCAACAGGGGTGTGTTCTGAACCCTGTAGGGAAAGGGAAACTTTTCCTCAACCCTCTTAGAGTCCCTGGCTGTGCCTAAAAACTAAATTGACAAAGACAGATTAACAAGACAAAAGTATACATACTTAATGTAAGTTTTAGGTGATACAGGAGCTATCATAAAGAAAAAAAGACGACCTGCCCCCGCCCCCCGCCCCCGCCCCCCCGGAAAAAAAAATAAGTGGTTAAGCCTCAGAGTTTTTATACTAGATTTGATGAAGAGTGGGAAGTCATGGGGAAACATGCTAGGACAACGGGTATGAGCTAAGGGTAGCAAAATGGGAGAAAATTATCAGAACCTGTTGGTTGGGATCCCTCTCGGCATTCCTCTGTCTTCTGAGGTAAAAAGGCTCCTTTCCTCTCAGTATAGGGAGGGCACCTCTCACATGAGAGTCTTGTGATCTGCTTCAAGGGAGAAGCAGGAAGTCAGAGAGTACTTGCTTCTGCTGTTTCTTAAATTCCTTCATCTTAAATTATCTAAGGTGCAAAGATGCCATATTTAGGGGTACCATATCTTGATTCCCTTTATCGTTCTTACTACTTTTCTAAGACGGGTATTGAAGTCTATAGTGATATATAGTTATAATAATCTTTTTTAAAAATATTAAATAGGGTACAAAAGGGTGTGTTTTTCTCTAACTCGTTTATGGGAATATTTGTATCGAAGGAACGAGCAGGCAGAATTTCAAGACAGAAAAGCAGTTTAACTTAACAGTTCAGACTGCAGCTTCTAGAGCCAGACTGACTGGGTTCAAGTCCCAGCTCTCACGAGACTCTCTGTATCTATTTCTCCATCTGCGAAGGGGTAAATAATATCTATCACACAAGGTTGTTCCGAGATTAATTGGATTAATATCCAAAAAATGCTTAAAGTGAAGCTTGGCACATTATAAACCGATTTATTAATATTTGTTAAATTTAAAGTGTCTTTAAACAGACACTTTGAAGGTTGTAGCTATTCTCTGAGCAGTAAGAAGTCAAACTTTTATACAGGGCACAATGACTTTAGCACATCTTGCTTCCGAACAGTCATCATAGCATATTAAAGCTAGCAGTTAAAATGAGAAAGAAAAGATAATGCGTGACAGAGCCACGAATCTCAGGCCCATTTAGGAGATTTTTCCTGAGAGCTTCAATAGGCCAGCTAGTAACACAATAAATGCTTATTTAGAGAAAACAAAATGGTAATAAAATACATCAAACTTTATGAAATACATAGATCTACTCGTAGGCAAATTTATGTTCAAGTGTTCTTATTGTTTAAAAAGTAAAAAGGGAAAAATAATCAAATTAATAATTTAGAAAAAGAAATATAAGTTGCTTCAGAAAACAGAAAAATACTAATAATAAAATAAAAAATTTTAAAAAGTAGAGTTAATAAATTCATTCATAGTGCTTAAAAAAAAGAGGGAAAGGCAGAAACTGCACAATTAGAAAAAAGTCAATATAAAACAGTTACAGAAAAATACTTGAAAATTATAAAATATACCATGGATAACTGTAAGCAAATAAATCAGGGAATCTCAACAAAATAGACAATTTTGGGGCAGAAAAAGATAAATTACCAAAACTGAGCTAACAACAAAAAAGAGAACCTGACAAGAGAAAACTGGGGAAATCATTGGTAGCATTATTAAAGAATATTCCCCGTAAAGGACTTCAGCCCATTAACCAGAGAATTATTTCAAACATTCAAGGAGCAAAGAATTCTCATATTAAATATAAACAGTTACTGGATTGAGAAAAAGATAGGAGAGTACTCATAGCAGTCAATGGAGTGACTATAACCCTGCAATCTAAATCTAACAGTTAAAACAAAAGTGAAAATCATAGACCAATTTCATTTATGACTACAGATGCAAAAATCCTAAGTTCTGTAAAATATTAGCAAGAGAATCCAAGGAGTATTTAAAAAAAATGATTCACCAATTCCAAGTAGTCATTATCTTAGGATTTTAAAGAGAGTTTAATGTTAAGGAACTTTTTATTATATCATATATTAGTAGGCTAAATAAGAAAAACTGAATTGTTCAATAGATACTTATAAGACACTTAATACTCATCTCTGTTAATGACATTTTTAAAAAGGAATAAATGGCTGCTTCCCTGACATTATTAACAAAATATTTTCCCAGTTAATCCCAATATTATATTTCATGGAGACAAATTATAGTATTTTTTCCTTAAATGGGAGTTCCTCAGAAACACTGTCCTCTAAAATGTTCATATATGCAGCTCTAAAAAGGGGGTGGGGGTAACAAAGATTCCTTGTTCAAATAAATGTGGAAAATGCTGAATTGAATAAAGTTCAAACATATTTCTGACCCTGGGACTTCTTGGAAACATTAATACGGTAGTGTGAATTGCAAAACTCAATGGACTGCAACTTTTTTTTACACTAGTCCCCTTAGAACACAGTTTGGAAAATGTCATCCTAGAAGGATTCCTTTTATATTCAGATAAAATAAGGATGCCTGTTATCTCTTACTATTTCTATTGGTTTAGAACTTCTGATGGGTAAAAGTAGACAAAATAGTTGTGAATATTAAAGAATTGTGAAAAATATAGATTTCATTATATAATCTTATCACATCATATAATTACCTACAATTACATAATTTATAATTATTACACATGTATATTCCCAATAGCAATATGACGCATATAACTTTATGCATGTTCTGGATGAGATAAGTGGACTAAATAAAAAAAGTAAAGAGTTTATAAAAATAGAAAATATTTTAATAAATTATGATATTCTCAATTAAGAAGGTTGCCTATTACAATCAAAATCCCCTTTGCATTTGCAGAAACATTAAGGATAACTTTAAAGTTCTCCAGAAAAATAAAAAGTGAAATGAGATTCTCTTACCTCAATGGTATGATTTAAATTAATAAATTATTTTGGAAAGCAACATGATAAAGCAAGTCAACAGTCTTTAAATTGTTCAGCCCAGAAATTGCAATTTGGTGTCCTAGCCAAAGAAAATAATACAAAATCTGGAAGTGTCATATGTGCAAAGATGTTCCACTTTTCATTATTTGTAATGGCAAAAACCAGAAAGAGCCTAAATGACAATAATTACTATTTCCAGATCACACATTCACTAAATACATGGCAAATTTATAGGTATGGAAACTGAGGCTCAGAGAAAAAAATAAATCACTACTCCTGATCACAAAGAAAAAAGTAGTTGAGCCTACATTCAAGCCTGATTTCTGGGTGAAGCCATGCTCTCTGTACCATTCCATGCTACCACTAATGCTATAAAAACAAGGGAGTATTTAATCAAGTACCACTTATCTATTCTTCAAAGTATTATGACCCTTTGTAGTTAAAAATGTAAAAATTTTGTAACGAAATGAACAAAGTTTATAACATTATAAAATGTAAAAAAAGAAAACAAAAACTATAAGCATATATGTTTCTCTAACAACTAAAAGGGAAAACCTACATGCCCAGAAAAAAAGACTAAAGGGAAACAGTTACAATGCTAGTAGTTTTTGGTTAGAGTGATGACTTTATAGACAATATTTTTTCTCTTATTTTCAATTTGTTGGTAATGTAGTTATATTAATTTTATCATAAAAAAGATAAGCTCATAAATTGAACAAGGAGTAAAAATATAACATATGGCAGCAAATTCCATAAAAGGAAAGGTGCAGGAGCTGCGTCTAATACAAAATTTGTTTCTTTCACAGCACTCATATATACTTTGCTCGCATTATGAACTAAATAAATATGTTGTGATTAGATTGAAGCATATATACATATTACATTTAGCTTTTTGCAAGACACTGCATGCCTACCGAACAGCTTTGAACAAGAAACAAACAAACAAAAAAATACCCTTATCTGATTGAAATTACAAGGGAAATAAGGAAAATGCAGTATCCATTTTGAAATTTGGCTTCGGCTTCGTAGTCTATTGATTTTATAATGTCCAGAGCAACTAAATGCAACAAACACATAATGTGCCACACAGTATACTGTCTGAAGTTACTTTGGTCATCACCTAAATTTCAGAGAAGAGGTAAGGGACATAGAGACACTATAAAAGAAAATTGATTTTTTACAGCTAACAACCTGTGCTAGGTGGTAGAACACAGTATCAAAATCACCATTCTGTGTTCAGATAATTTCACCAGCCTTCCCTGCTGTTCCTCCGACACTCCCACAGCTCTCCATCTGCCGCCAGCCACCTCGCTCCTAGACATTCTGATGACCACACAAGCAGGGTTCAAAACGTGACCCGGTAATTTGTATTGCATCTTTGATCTTCAGTGCCTTTTCCACTGTGATACCGAGATTAAAGTCTCAGGAACAGAAATGTGGTGACATATCTTTCAGGGAAATTGAATTTTTCCTACTAGTAGTGAGAACACTTAAAAGGACACTTTATCCCCAATATAACATTTCTCCTACATTAGGAAAACAGTTTGGCCTGGAATGGAAGCAACGTACTCTGGATTCAACTCCCAGCTCTCCTCTCTAGCAAAGTTATATATTACCATGTGAATACCCCTCCCAGGGTTAGATGCAATAAGCCCAGAACATTAAACCCTAGAGAACAGTCTTAACATCTGGATTAAACCTACATAAAATACAGAGGAACATTTGAACCAAAGGCAGCTGCTAGCACTCCCCTTGAGTAGAAGCATCCCCTGGTACCCACAATAAAGAGAAAGCACAAGGAAAAGCCAAATGAATTGGCCTGTGAGCTCTTTATGTTTTCTCCACTTTTAATTTAATCTTTCACTCATTACCACTTACGGAGCAGCACTGGCCAGGCTGAGATGAAGGAGTTATAAAGTAATGGGGGAGAGAGTCTCCCATTAGAGAGAGAGGCATATTTAGAGTACCATATATGCAGAGCAATAAACCCCAGTCCTCATTTAAAGAGATCAGGACATTCTAGCTATGTATAGAAAGATGGGTAGTACTCCAATAAGCCTTTTTATTTCATCTTTGAAAACAAAATGATTTAACAATTTCAACAACTAACCAACTATATGCTTACACTAGACCAGGCAATGGGGAAAAAATAATGAGCTTAAATGATGTAGTCACTTTACGGTTTCCAGAATTTGGTTAACATGAAAAATGAAGTGCAAGTTAGACCAAGAGACAAGGGACAAACAAATAGAAACAATGGATTGGGCTAAAACAAAAAAAGATTTTGAATATATTTTTTGAAGACTCAGAATTATTATGAGGAAATCCTCCCATGATCATCAATAGAAGTATTGTAATAAAAGGAGTAATAATCAAATTTATTAATGTAAAGTACCTACTGCAGATTTCAATAGTTATTAATATTTACTCAAATTACTCTTGAGTAGATCATAATTACTTTTAAACTTCCTATTCAAATAGTATTTGCATCTTCCTCCTTCCTCTCCTTCCTTCCTTTTCTGATTGACATTTTTTCCCTCAATTCACTCCCTCTGCTCCTAAACCAAGATTCCTACTCTGTGAAGTGGATATCATTGAAGAGCTAATCTGCTTTAAGCAGCTCACACTAAGCATAAGTTATGTGACAAATAGACTTAGTCCTCCCAGAAGGTATTGACACCCTAAATTTCCACCAACTCATTGTTAATCTCTAGGCAGTAGCCTTTTAGAAGTAAACATCTTCAAGAATATGAAATACAGAGAATCCTTGCCATTTAGCCATATTCTGAGACTCAACCTCCACTAGCCTCACACCCAACTCACAAGCTTTGCAAATGATATTTTATGTCAGTCGGCTTCCGATAAAAATCTAGAGCCCCAGTATTAGCTCAGTGCAAAACTGACATCAAAATCAGAATTCTCCTACTGTCTGGGTCTCTTCCATTGTGTTTCTTGAATTTCTTCATTAATTTCTTCATGTTAACTTTGTTTCTAAATTAATTTTAAAAGCCATACTGGTGACAAACTGTAACTTCAAATTCAGATAGAGTGTAAATATCTCAGAAATTCCCAACTCTCCTGAATCTTTTAATTTTTTATTTTCAAAACAAATGACACTGGAAATTAAATTGACTCTTTTTATTTAAAGTCCCTGTACAGCTCAAACTGAAGGAAAGGAACTATTAGTACTCAGGTAACCCAGAAACCACATTTGCAATCAGCAAAAAGCAAATGACTATTGTTTGCCCTGTAGAGTCTGATTCAATAGCATTTTCCAATACATAATTTAGAGATCATGAAGAGCAAAATCTGTGTGTGAAAGAGACAGATATGCTTTACAATCTGGGCAACGCCTGCCCTAAAATTTAAAATTTTAAAGGAGTACCAGGAATGGGGCTAAAATTATATAGATGTAGATATAGCTACACGTAGGCATATCTTGAAGATACCACAATTTCAGTTCCAGACTGCCATACTAAAGTGTCACAACAAAGTGAGTTACTATCTTTTTGCTGGTGGAAGTTCTGATCCCTAAAAATAAATGGTGACTTTTGGGAGTATTTGCATAATAACAGTAAGCGAGTTAAATGTCAACATCTTTGGTAAACTAAGCAAGGATTGTCCCAACAAAGAAAGATGGTCTCTCTGTGCCTCTTGAAGGGCTCTTGTGTGATTACATATAATTGTATACATGAAGGTAAAGGGTAATATATAATGCTCTCTCCCAAACCCTGTCATTGGAACTACTCAATTAGAAGATTCTGGGGAATCGATCCAAGGACAAAGATATTTAATCTGGGGCAGCAGTAACATCAGCACAAGAGATAAACAAAGGTGTCCCTAGTCTACCTAAAATCTTTGTTCAAAATTCTGCGATAATACTAATAAGAAAATATAGCTTTATTCATTTTTTCAAAAAGGGAACACGGATATCACCTTTTTTCCCATTTGGAACTTCTTTCCATTTGGAAATGGAGTTCATATACATTCCCAAAAGGAATTCCCTACATTTATCTTCTTCTCTTTCTCCATTGACCATGTTGAAAGCAGGGACACAGTAGCCAAGTTTACACAAGGGCTAAGTCAGTCAAAGAAGATACTTTTAATTAAGAACCAAATTATACCTTTAATTATCTCCAGTGTTATAAATAGTATGAACAGACTGCCTATGGCTTAAATCAGAAATCACGAGTCAGAAAGGTGGTTGCCACAAAGTTGATACGAATTCGTGGAGCCATCTAGAGGGTTAAGAAGAAGTGGAGAAAAGAACAAAAAACAGGATGCATTTTCTGAGCATCAGTGTACGACAAGATCTTTGCTACATGCTTTACATGTACTACGTGTCATGCTGATATGTCTCTACAGTGTAATTCCGAAAAGATAGATAAGCCATTAAAACTTCTTAAAATCAAACTAAATGGAAGACTATAGTTACATTAAACTATAAATAACAATAGTTAAGTATGGATGAAAATTTTTCTTTTTTAAAAATTGTTCAAGGTGATAATTTAACCTACCAATATGTGTTTGATAGGTCTAATATTTGGAAGAACTTATCATTATTATTATTATTTTGAAGTATGAAAAATTTGCTATTTTAGTCTGGGTTCCTGGGAAGACACAAGCCTCCTAGTTCATACCTCTACAAATGCCATGTCATCATTGCTACAATGTGTTTGCACATCACCTTCATTGGCATAAAGGTATGTATGGAAGCAAAACCATCTACAAATATCATTTACCGACATTTTGAAACTGATAAACAGCAACGAAACCAGTGGTTCTCAAGCCTTTAGATTTATAAGGGTTCCCGGAGTGTGTTTGTATATGTGTACATTAAGTGCCGATATGGTAGATCTGGAATACTGCATTTTCACAAACATCCCAGGTGGCTCTCGTGTAGATGGCTGGGCTTACACTTTAAAAACACACATCTGTTGTTTAGTGGTTAACATGATAGGATGACACTGGCTGTAATTACTCCTATAGCCTAAAGACTTATAGTCTAAAGACTGTATTCCAACTACCGAGAAGCCAATTTGTTCAATCAATGTTGGTTGGATTTATTAATGAAATTAAAGCTGATGGAAAATAGAAATGAAATTAAGACTGATAGAAAATAGAACCAAGGTTACCAACTAAGCTATTATGAACCCAAAGTCACAGCAACCTAAAATTTGGCTACAGATCCTCCCTACTCATTCCTACTTCAACCTTTATAACTTTTCAAAAGAACAGCATCTACACAAACAGCTTTTATTAGAACTTCCAACTGTGACAGATTATAACTTAGTGACAAACTTGGAATTCCCATGCCCTGCAGGACTGGTGAGGAGTTGCTGCTACATCAAGAGGGTCAGACACTTTCTGCTGCAGCAAGCCACACCTGTACTCACAGTGCATCCTTTCTTCCTCATTCCTTTGCTGGGCTGAGACTAGCTGTTCTATAATGTCTTCCTTGTGTTTTTTCTTTGTATCCTGTTTTCCCGGCTGTTTGAAAAATCTGTCTCCTTACCCTGCTGATACTTGTGGGCCACATATAACCTATCATGCTCTACACTTGGCTTTTTATAGTCCTAAAAGTCTCCCAATTTTATTTCTATAGACAGAAATAGAAATGTCAAGAAATGCATAGGTAAGAATGATTGCCACCATTCCGAGAATCTCTTCCTGCCTTGCTGACTCTTTTCGACAGCCCTGTCTTGCTTTTCACACACGTGTCTGTACGCTCCTGATACAGTGAGCATGCCTTTCACATTAGCACTAATGGAAGTAGGCTTGTGTCCTGAAGAGATAATGGGCCAGCCCACCTGAAGAAATAAGCCCTCTAAATGCCTCAGGCAAATTGGTACCTGCCCAAGAAACATCTCAGCAGGTACACTGGGGCAATCCCACCCAGTTAAATCAGACACAGTCTCTGCATTTCCACCCACATTTCAGTCGCCATTCTTAAACTTCAGAGAAGTTGAATGCACTCCAGCTAAGCTTATCTGGAAACTCTTGACTTTCATCTTTATGGGGGAAAAAAGGATTTTGAAAAGAAAATTTAAACAAAACTTCAAACCTCATTAATGATTCCTCCAGGGGCAGGCTACTGGCAAGGCTACCCTGCCTAATGGGAACCATAAGCCAACACTAGGCTTGAAATCTTAGAGCCACTGTGGGCTGCACAGATTCTGCTTTTAGCGAGAGGCACTGAGGCTACAGCCTGTTAGTGGGTTCCTCTGTTGCACCCAAAAGGCACCTTTAACGGGCCTGAGGAAAATGCATTTTTATCATTCTGCCAACTCTCCCTCCAAGATTTATTTGCACTTATCAAGCATTTCCATTTTATGTCAGTAAAATGCATTAATGAGGAAATAAAATCTTCCTTCACTTCATTTTCTGTACTTCATAAATTTCTCTGACCTCTGACTTTCCGTAAATTGCAATAACATTCAGGAAGGCCAACAAATCAAGAAAACTAAGTCTTCATTTGGGAGGCCAAAAAAAATCACACACAGAGGTGCAAGGAAGGACAATAACTATGTTATATGCTTACATAGTATTTCTCAATTTTTTCAGAGAAACTTCATATCTGTTATCCTTCTCGGAGCAAGCATCATCCTTTTTTTCCTGAAATATTTCTTAGATAATAAAATGCAATTATAATTATTTCTATAGGAAATGTCAGACTGAAAAGAGCAAACTTTGGTGTGTTCTCTGATAATGTTTCTCTGTTTCAAATTACAGTTAACAAACAGTCTTCATGGGCTCAGAGTGGGAAACCACAGTGATAATCCTGTCTTCCCACAATTACCAACACTGAGTTTCTACAACCACTCTTCTAGTTTCTATTTGCTCCAACTTGTCCTACAGAGACAGCCTGTCTCTTCCAAGTCCAGCTTCCCACCTGCACCCCAAGCCCACTTTATGGTCAACATTCACACTGACTTTTTAAAGCCTTGTTCCCTAATAGTAAATGGGATTTTTAGATGTTTACAGTCATGGCAGACATGTCAATTTGGGACTAATAAAATAACTAGAATAACAATTATCACTATTTATTGAATACTTTGTGTAAGCCATGCCCCACGTACTTATAACTAAATAACAACATGGCAAAGTATTATACTTATTTCATAAATGACAAAACTGCCAAAAAGTTCAATGACATGCCCAGCTTCATATTGCCAGGAACTAAAAAATTAGAGATTCAAAATAGGTCTGTTTGGTAACAGTGCCCATATTCTTCACCATTATACACAGTCTCATGAATAGGCAGGAGTCCTTCTTATTTCCAACAAACCCTTTCTTAGACTTGACATTTCTAGCCAGGAAGAAAGCACACACAGAATATTTCATGAGTTTTTGTCTTCGTTTTTATTTTTAACCATGGCTATTATTGCCACTGCCACTGTTCCTGGTGCCAGCACAGCTCTTAATTACTCGAATGATGCTAATAGTTTTGTTAATTTCATGTTTTATAAACAACAATATTTAATAAGACATTCTTTTAGCACAAATATGTCTATGCAAATAGTGAATATCAATTTTAGAAATTCTTAACAATAACAACTTTGATATCATTTCTTATTAGTGCTCCAATTACATAAATTGGCCAATCTTCACAGAAAGCATGCATTATGGATGCCTGCCATTTGACTTTTATATTTTTATTGCATGCATTTTGTTGTTGCTGTTGTTTTATATTTTTAAAGCTAATTGCCACCTACCCCAGCCCCACTCTAGTACTTTGGACAGTGTTTTGCCCATAAGGGAAGTTCTGCAAATGTTTGTTTGATTTGACTTGAGCCATCAGAGATACATTCATTCTCTAAAATGCATAGAAGAGTGAAATAATCTATTCGGTAAGCTGTTAATCTTCCAAGCTATCAATTAAGGGCACAGCCATCCATAACAGATAAATGACTAAGTCATTTATCTTGAAGTCTGTAAAACAGATTTCTTTTGGCAGATTTAGATAGCTCAAAGCATCTGTGATATGAGTGAATAGGTCAATAATCCATACATTAAATGGTTGCTAAGTACTAAAACTCTTTGAAATGATAGGCCATCAGGGCTAAGATAGTTTCATTTATGGATATAAAGCTCACTTTCGAAATAGTCTCTAGATATGAATTTTTATGATAGATCACTCAAGATGTACTGAGAAAGGTATGTATGTGTTCATTCATTTACTCAATGTATATGTATGTATTGAACACATGCCATAACAATGCGATATGTTATGAAAAATACAAGAAAAGAATGTTGTCCTTAAAGAGCTTGTTACAATCTAGTTGAAGTCTTATCTAAATGAATCATATTATAGCAATTATAAATCCATTTTGTGAATGGGTGGCATTGTTGGAAAGGAGGCTATTATATCAAAGGAGGTTAATATACCATCTGAGGTGAGCTTGGCTTGGTGGGAACAGCCACAAAGACTTTAAGGAGCAAAGGACATAGAAACTAACCTAAAATGAGGGAATCACCTACAGTGCAGTAGCACATTCAGGATGTCTCCTCAGTTTCCCAAGGTCCCCCTTAGTACCCCCCACAAAATGGCGTGTAGCTGTTGTTCAAGCAAGATGAAGACTTGTCAGTTCCATAAAGATTAATTTTGTATTATACCATGTTTTTTGTTTGTTTGTTTGTTTGTTTGTTTTTTATGCTTGGAGACTTATATACCTATGAAGAAATAATTCACCCATCTACTCATTTCCATTTAAGGAAATATTTAAAGACATCATAACTTTTCTACCCATGTCATTCTCAATATTAGTAAAAACAGCCCCTCTCACCTGAGGTGATAATGATCAGTGAATGCATTCCCCTGTCTCCAGCTATTTGGCATCTAAAAAAACTATATCCCCACATTGAGCTAGTTAGTAGAAATTATCATTAGAAAGAAATTTAAGTTAATACAGTAAGAAATAATATCAATCAAAAAGGCCTTATATATAAATGAGTGATATATGAATATAAGACATCAGGATGGTGGAATTCTTTGTATTCTTGCAAATCATAAAGGTATAAAAAGCCAAGATACATGACCAAGTATAAAGGAAATTCAAGTAAATAATGAACTCTGAACTTCTAATTCTAGCAATATGGCAGATAAATATACCAAAAATTCTTTTTGCATGAAACATCTAAATAAAATATAATGAACACCCTTTGAAATGTATAGCTTAGATCATAAAATATAAAGGAAATTCCTAAAGGCTGAAAAAGAAGAAAAATAAACTGAAAACCAATATAGTAACCTTATGTAATATTTGGCTTACCTTGAGCATCTGCTCTTATTCGTAACCTAATTTTAGGTTTCGATTTGCTTTTAACAGCCTCTAAAGAAACAGGACCTAAGTAGTGGCCTTTAAATTGGGAACTTAGACCCTTGCACAAAGCCTGGATCTTTGAAGAGCTACATTCCTGGTGAAAGAGTAGTCGTGATCTGGAAGCTAAGCCTAAAGAAATTGCTCCAAATGCAACACGAAGGAATGGACATTATGAAGGAGAAATTAAGAGACATGGAGGATAGAATGAGAGCCTTCAACATATGTCAAATTGGATTTCTAGAAGAGAATAATGAGAATAGAAAAGAGGTAAATGAGTAGAAATTATGACTGAGAATTCTCCAAAATTTATTTTGTAGATTAAAAAAAAAAAATCCTAAGACTTAATGGCAACAATGGAAGACAAAAGGTAGTGATCACTATGGACTTAATGTTTGTACCCCTCAAAAAAAGAATTCGTATGTTAAAATTTTAACTCCCAATGTGATAGTATTTGGAAGTGAGACCTCTGGAGGTGATTAGATCATTAGGTCTGATCCTTTTCATCATGCGAGGATATAAGAAGAAGATGGTAGTCTGTAAGTCAGAAAAGAGCCCTCACCAGAACCCAACCATTCTGGCACCCTATCTCAGATTTCCAGGCCCAAGAACTATGAGAAATAAATGTCTGCTGTTTAGAAGCCATCCAGTCTATGGTATTCTATTCTAACAGCCCAAGCTGACTTCAACAGTGATGTAATAGCTTCAAGCATCCAGAGAAAATAACTCTGCCAAAAATTGTATATACACCTATAAAAAACACGAGTAAGTTTGGAGAACTGACCAGCAGCAGAGTATCATAAAAATAACTTATAAAAGATATACCTCAGAAAGGAGAAACTTGATATCAGAAGGAAAGTATGAGATGCTAGGAATAGAATAAAGAATCCAGCAAATATTTTAGATGTATACAGATTATATAAAACAATTTATTTAGGGAATATAAAAACATTTGAGAACTAAAATGATGAATAACGATAACATAATGGAAAGGGTATAATCAGGTTTAAATAATTTTTAAGTTATTTTACTGTTCATGAAGGAAGGAGGGATATTTAATTTGAACTTTGGTAATGTAAATAGACGTATTAATATGTTACGAGCACTCATTCAAAGAATAGCAAATTGGTGGTAGGGAATAAAAGAAAAAGGAATTCAAACGTGGCAGAAAAAGAACAAAAACAATATGAAGCAAAAAGTAATATGAGGCCATTTAAAAGTAAAAGTAATAGTAAATGTAAATGGTTCATTCAGTTAATAGAAATTGTTAGATTGGGTTTAAAAATAAATACATCTTTAGGCTTTATTGAAAAAAATTACAAAAAGCATAAGTACTCAGAAATATTTAAAATAAAAGGCTAGGAAAAGACTATAGTGCTCAAATATTAGCCAGAACAAAGTTGGATCGATACCAGAAAAAAAAAAAAATAATAATGTAAGAAAAAAAGACGTTTTGGGGATAAAGAAAGCTACTATATAAAAATAAAAGTTCTGATTCATGAGGAAGATTTATCAGTTTTAAATTTGTAAGCACCTAATCTCAACATGTACTGGGCAAAAAATTGACAAAACTGTAAGGAGAAATTGATAAACCCCCTCGATAGTGGGAAATTTTAATATACCTCTCTCAGAAATTGATATATGAAACAGAAATAAATAAGATGATAAAAGATTGAAAAAAAAACTATAAATAAGTTCAGTTTAACTCACATACAATTGAACTTTGTATATAGCACTTAAACAATAAAGATACTTTATGGTAATTAGCCACATAATGGGCCAAAAGCAAATCTCATCAAATATCAAAGAATCACTGTAATAAAGTCCATGTTCATTGGCCACAGTGCAACTAAATTAAAATCAATAACAAGGCAAAACTATAGAGACAGAAATCAGATCTGCTGTTGCTGAAGGCTGGGGGCAAGATAGAAGATTGATCAAAAAGGGGCATGAGGGAATTTTGTGGGGTGATGAAAATAATCTATATTTGATTTTAGTAATGGATTCATGACTGTATATATTTGTCAAAACTCATCAAACTAGACACCTGAAATGGAGAAATTCTGTTGGGGGATGATAGTAGAAAACATCTATTCTGCCATTTGGCTTATACTACTCTTCTCAAAATATTTTTCTAATACAAAATAATAGACTATAATTTTCTCATCTCAGTTATAAACCTTGAAACAAAAAAACAAAAATAAAGTATTAGCAAACAAATCCAAAAATAAAGTATTAGCAAACAAAAATAAAGTATTAGCAAACAAATCCAAAAGCCTAAAGTATTAGCAAGGTCTTTTTGTGGTTTAATCATTGCCAAGTGGCTTTCATTCTGGAACTACCAGGATGGAGATTCAGCACACCCATTTCCACTATTAACATACATCTCTCGGGGCCTTCCCTTTTTTAAACAGTACTAGAGAAAAACTCAGACTTTTTTAAATAAAAATTATTATAATTGTTTTCTTTTCATAAAATAAATGTTTATTTTTAAACCATTATAAAGCATAGGTAAACAAAAAGAAAATATTAATTACATAATAATCAGACTCAGAGGAAAGAACCCAGTTAAAAATGCTGTACACCCTTTCCTATCTTTTCCCGTATATTTACTCACATATTTCCTGCTTAATGTTCTTAATTGTTTAAAACAAAGAAACTGACCCTCTGCAATGGCCCAATGACCCATTTATTTGGCATCACATATATTTGTGCTACATCTACATTTTATCCCTAAAACAGATGAAAATATACCATATTAATAGTACAGTCACACAAAACTCCACACTCAGAATATCACCATCTTGAAATTCTTGATAATTTTATCTTTGAATCTGATAAACGAAGGTTGATGAGACAATGGAGCTTGTACTGGGGCATTAGATACTTGTCTCCCTTCATGCATTGCCTCCTCACCTTCTCGAGGAGGGTTCTCGGCTGCGTGCTCCCTTCCCCTAAACCGGCAACTGTTGCTGCCCTCTGGTCCCAACAGGGCCTAGGCAGGGGCTCAGGCAGGGTTGAAATTGTGCACACAAGCATCAAGTTTCAGGGTAGAATGCAGGAGAAGTGGGAGGCTCTGCACTCACCGTGCAAGTATCCCTGCACCTGAGAAAGCACATTAAATAGCAAATTGAAAAGTAAGTCAAGACATGGAATGCAAATGAAAGGGAAAAGCTTTTATCCTGCTGTTTGAAAAGAGTTCCACATTTTATATTGTACTAGATTCCACAAATGATGTAACCAGCCCTGTGTACCTTACCTTCTCATCCTCCAGCTACTCCCATGCCCACTATTGAGGTACCAGCCATACTAAACTTTCTTTTGATGTCTAAATAAGCCAAGCTCATGTTTTTCCTTGCTTCTATGCACTGTTCCACCTTCTAAAATAGCCCTCCTAAGTAAAGGCTTCTTTGACCATTGCCACTTCAGGCTACAGAGGTAGTCTCCTCTTTTCCCTGAGCCAGTGCTAATTCAATATACTGTAATTGCTTATTTAATAGTCTCTCTTGCTACCCCTATTTGACTGTGGGCTCTGGGAAGGCAGGAACTGTGGTTGTTTTTCCCAAGGAACCAAGCATGGGCTAATGATGAGCCTTACATTTCTATAGCATGCTCTGATTTTCTAAATAACACACACACACACACACACACACACACACACACACCCCTACCTTCAGCAGGCTTATATGATTATATTTATTTTACAGATGAGGTAAAGAAGCTACAGTGAAGTTAAATGATTTGCTTAAAGCCACAAGGGCTATGGCATTATGAAAATAAAACTAAAAAACTCATACCTACTGAGCACCCAACACACAACCAGCTCTGATTCAAGAACTTTACACTGTGAAATCACTTAATGGCCCTGTTTTTGTAGGTACTATTAATATACTACTTTGTAAAGAAGAGATTATGAGAGGTTGAGTAATTCACCCAAGGCTGTAAGACCAGGAAGAGGCAGAACCAAGCTGAATGCCTAGAGTCTGACTGCAAGGCTGCACCATTTCCCAACTGCCTTTGCATGGATTGATCATAAGACATAGCTTCTGTTTCAGAAGAATCAGTCAAGTATAGAAATGAGGTAAAAATATATGCCCCATGATATAAGATATATTGCATCCAAATTGGTTCATAGCAATGTTCTAGAACCAGATAGCTTTAGTCTGTTTCATGCCTATTCACTCTACAGTTGATCTTGGAACAATGGAAAGGTTAGGGGTGTCAACAGCACACAGTTGGAAATCTACATATAACTATATAACTTTTGACTCCCCAAAAACTTAACTACAGCCATCCCTCAGTATCTGCAAGGTTCAAGTCCCTTATATAAAATATTGTAGAATAATGTGTACACTCAACCCTCTGCATCCACGAGTTCCCACTGTGAGTCAAAAATACTGTTTTCAATCTGTGGTTGGTTGAATCCAAGGATGTAAAACCCTGGGGATATGAAGGAGGAACTGTATATTTACTGAAAAAAAAAAATCCAGGTTTTTTTTTTCAAACCCATGTTATTCATGGGTCAACTGTCCATCTCTAGGGCCTTGCAAAAGAACTGACATGAAAGAAGGAACTTAATAATCATTGACAGTAAATCAAAATAACCAAAATACCTGTTATTCTAGGGAGTAAAGAAAAGTTTCACAGAGCAGAGAGCACTTAGGCTGATTTCGAAGACTGGCAATAACTTCCATCAGTGGTGAGATGGTGAGAGAACAGTTCGGGTGATGTAAACAGTGAGCAAAAACACACATGAGGACAGAAGCATACTCAGGTAGTTATCAACCGATTGATTTACAATGAAATGACAGATTCCTTGGGAGGAGCAGCAGGAGTATAGTTGAAGAGGAGATTGGGGCCCAATTATGCAGGGACGAAATGCCAGGATAAGAAAGTTGGAATTTATTCTCTAAGCTCTGGGACATCTTTTAGGTTTTGAGTATTATAATAGTATAATCCAGTGTCATTCTTACAAGATTAATATGATGCTGTATATGGAATAAATTAGATAAGGATAAGAGTGACAATGAAAAGATAAATAAAGAGGCTTTTATAATTGTGGATGACTGAAGCAACAGGAACCTAGACAAAGATGATTGGAAGAGGTAAAGAAAGACTCAGATTTAAGAAGCCTTATGAAGGACTCACAGGACTTGATCAATAAATGCAAATGTGCTACTATTTCATTAGTATGTAGACAAAATAAAGTGATAAGAAGGGTGAGTAAAAGGAAAATCTGGAAATTACCAATCATATTTTTAATTGTAACAATATTGATGATGTGACCTTTTAAAATCTTTAAATCCAATCCCTGGCAATACTTTTCTTTTAATTATATATTAGCACATCTTTTCAAATATATCTATTGACTAACACACATTTTCGCTCCCCCTAGAAATATTACCATCAGCTGCCTTTGCATGGACCACATGAATCTAAATTATGGTATTAAGAAGTTGCTATTAGCTGCTGAAAATTTAAATAGGGTAGATGACCACCTTATTTCACTTATTTGTAATTTTAGATATTACTGCTGCTATGGTTCTCCATAGATTTTTTTCCCCATTTCTCTCTTTTCCATAAAAAGTGAACTGCAAAATTAAGATGTTTTCTTAATTTAACACAGAAACATTGTCCCTTAATTCTAAGACCTCAACTTGATTTTTAGACACTGGATAAGATATTATTAGCATAGCAATATGTAATTTGTGGCTGATTAGATAATTTTTTTATAGTGGCAGCTAATGTTATATTAAATTGCTACCTAACTTTCAAACAAAATATTTTTAATTTTATATCAACTCCCTAAGTATATATCTACACAATATACAAGACTCTAGAATTACAATTTAACAGATATTCTAATCTCTAATCTGATTTTATTATGTTATAATGGATTTAAACCATAAGTATATTTCTTTTTTAAAAAAACAAGATAGGACTCACTCATCAGCATTCACTTGGATTCTTATAAATTTTATTTAATGCACTAGCCCTCATACAAACAAAAAATTATTTTCTCCCCAAGAAAATACTTTCTACTCTACATTGAAAATATAGTACCAAAATAATAAAAATATTAAAGATGAATGTTTTAAGGTACCGTTGTAAGTTTAGAGAATATGGAGGTGGCTGCAGAGAGAGTTTTGATGACGCTAATACAAAAGGCCAAAAAATTATCTATGCATGAAAGGACAAGAACACTCAAAAAAGGAGAATCGATACCCAGTTGGAATGCAAAAATGTGCAAAACTCTACAACATGCAAAAAGCAGCCAAATAGAATATTAACCTTTGCAAAAAAGAGATAAGAAATTACAAGGAATTTGGTTTAGAGAAAGAAACCACTGACAAGTTTAAGAAGAAGTAAAAATTCAGCAAAAGAGCATGTGTCCAGAACAAGACTTATTAACATGCATCCACGTTTTTGCCTATCCCAATTAACAAACAAACAAACAAAATCTAACTTCTCCCAGAGAACCTAAAAAGAACCCTGTGCTCAGGAGGGCCCCATTCTTGGCTTAATGCACATAACCATCAGGAAATTCTTAATAACTTTTGAATGAAGTACCTCACATTTTCATTTTACATGGGGTCTCATAAATTATGTAGCTGGTCCTGCCTGCAGGGGTAGAAAAAATCTATGAGTCACAGCAGCAATTAGTACACAACATGCAAACAGCTAGGCAAGACAAACCACACTCACAGATATCAATGACTAGCTAGCCAGGTCAAGGGAAATTCCCATGAGAGCTTCAGAGGACAGCAGATGGGCTAGAACTCCTGCTATGTGGCCCCTAAGCCACTCATACCTTTCCTACACCGGGAGCCCACTTTGGAAAGGAGAGTAGAACTTCAAGAGGGAGAAGCAATGGTCATCTTGAATTTGAAATTTAAACTAACTGAATATTTACCCAAAATGTGAGACCAAGATATCTTCAAAAATTTAAGTTTTTACCACCATTTTCAGGTATAGTCCTCACAAGCAAGGGAACAACCATAGAAAATAAATTTTTTCTTATTTTGTTCCTCATCTAAGCCATCATATGTAAATCTGACTCCTCTGGAGAGGTAAAGCAGTACAGACTCAAAAAATGGACTATTTCCAGTTCAAAGACTTGCTTTCCCACACAAGAGCTACCCATGAATATTTTTGGTGTATATGCCCTAGCTTGATACTCTATTTTGTTAAGCATTCTGAATAAAAGATGGAGGCTGGGCCAGAACTGGGGCTATTTTGTCCTCCAGCAATCATCTGTACATGTAGCTCTGAAATAGGGGTATCTGCAGGATATTGTCAGTAAAATACGATAATCCAGAAAATAGGTAAAATATACATTCCAGAGCAAATTTTAAAAGTATACCAAATGGTTAACCATTGTTTTTGTTTTTGTTTTCAAAGTTCCTTATAAAAACGTATGAAATAATTTGCTTCTCTTTCGATTAAGCCCACTCAGGCACAGCAGATGATATGATTTCCCACTTAGGAAAATATTCGATTACTTCAAAATAATATTGATGGCTATGAAATGCCCTTCTCTTATGAAATTAAAAGGTGAACTTACTGGTATTACTCTTCCTTGTCTATTTCTCTTTCATACACACATTTTCTTTACCAAGAAGTTCCCTTATCTGTTTCCCCTTCTCCTTAATTTAGTCTATTTGGAGGCCTCTTGTGCTGCATTTTACTAAATTAGAAGGTCATGGTAAAGAAGAAACCTCTGATGGAAAGCCATCTACAGTTTACTTGGGAGTTCAAGGCCAAGAGCAATTGAGATTGATTTCCCCAAAGTGAGATAACATGTGTTAAGCCCATAGTGCTGTACCTGGACCTTAATAATAAGTGCTCACAGAGTGTTTGTCACTTCCATTATTTTGCCCCAATCATGAGAGAGTCATTTTTCCAACAGTATCTGTGCTGAGATGTCAGTGCTCTCTCTACTGCCCTTTTTGGGCACCTACCTGAGCCAAGCGAAAAGACCTGGTCAAAGATGCCCAGGAAGATCTGGAGCAAAAGTGTTCTGTGAAAAGTTAATTAGATTATAAAGGGATTAGTGTTTGTATCATGGTTTTATGGTAAATGCCACCTTATTGTTTATTATAGAGTTTCTCAATTTTTCTAGTCATAAAAACACCAGAAGGCACAGACCATGCCTCTCTGGTTTATTATCACACCCCAGCACCTAAGATAGTACTTGTAGACCCTTAAAAAATGTGTTAAATAAATAGATAAATCAAACAAATTATAAGTGATGACATTTAAAATCCCATGGTCCAATCCATTTCACAGTGGCCCAGAGAGCTGCCCAAGGTCACTGGAATATGGAGCTAACCCTAAAAGTAATGGATTTCTATATCCCACTGCACAGATCCTTGAATTATTAGCACTTTCTCCAACTAAAATAACATGAACATAATTTTCTTCCCAATTATTCTGGCTGAAGGATATACAAAAGGTTTCAGTGGGTGAAAGATTTATGGCACAGCTTCTGGGAAAACCTAGAAACGCCATGAGGCAACTGCAAAAGGTCTTATGGTAATTAAATTGAGAAGCCAAGGGACCCCTGGGGGCCTGCATGGTAGGCAGGAGGACTACCCCCTGAAGGAAGGCACTTTTGCTGACATCCATTATATAAAAGATCCTTAGGCAAGCAAGAATAAAAGCAAATACAAAACAGAAAAAATGTCTATGGTGACCTATTATTTCCAAGGTTCTCATATACGCTGACCTCTAACATAGCCTTCAGTTCAACTGAAACATTTCCCTCTCCTATTGTAGCAAGGTGGACAATTCACATCCCCAAACCCTGATATACTACAAAACACACACACACACACACACACACGCACGCACACACAAAATAAAAACATGCAACTCCTTTTGTGTCCTTATAACAGAAATAAATCTCTCATGAGCACCTTAATCTCACTGGAAATTGAAAGAATTGGGGAAGGTAGCAATGAAGACAATTAAAGAAGGAATTTTAAGCTAATAAATTAAAAATTTATCTGTTTAAGCTGGTTTAAAAGAATTTCTTAAAGTTTCATTTGAAAAATCCTCAATTTCTAGTTTGTTTGTTTGTTTATGACATCCCCACATTTTTTAAGAGAACATGGCATGTTGATATAAAGAGTAGCTTGCGAGTCCTCAGTGTGATGGGGCATGATCAGCAGAGGGCCCTCTGTGTCCTGTCACTAAGGCAGCCCTAGGCCCTGAGGTCCTGTGCTGTGACAACTGGGGGGTAGCACTGTGCCAGAACAGCAGTTGGTGTCCATGATCAAGGTTACCCATCTCTGGTTGAGAAGGCCCTCTGATCTCTGATTGTCCATTCTACATCTGTATGTTCCCTAACAGGACCCATGGGAATTTTGTGGTTCCCTGCACACTATCCACTAGCTTCAGAGATTGACGAGTGCCAGATTCATCCCTGATTCATGGCTAAGTCACACCCTGCCACCATCAACATATATCTACTCATACAGGTTGGCTGCCTCACCAGGCAACTGCAAAGGAAGTAGTATATTTTCTTCCCTGCTTTCATTTCTGCTTCCTTCTTGGTGAAGACATCCTGAAGGTCATATCCCCTTTCTCTATCCTATGGTTATATTTGTTCGAGGAGGTATTTGCCTTTGCCTTTTGTAGGGCATAATGATTGAGGGGGAATGAAAAATATGCTGGTTTATATTTCCAAAAATCTATATCCATTTCATTATAATCTCAGAGAGTTCAAAAGGATACAGATCTGACTCTTATTATTTTGGTCAGACATTGTTTAAAGATTAAGTTACAATATAAATAACATAAAATAACAAAGTAAAAAATCTTATTAAAAGTAGTACAGTGAACTATATTTAACATACCCAAGTTATAACTATGCCTTGGTTTCTGTATCTATAAAATGTGGATAATGACACCTGTTCTGCCTACTTCACCTGGGTATAAGAAAAACACTTTGAAAGCTATAAAGTTTAGAAAAATGAAACTCAGGATAGGAAATCCATAAAACAAGTTATATTCTTAAGCCCCAAGCCTACAGCATAATAGGAACCCACTATACATATGGCAAGTAAAGCCTCCTCACCAGACATTCCTTGACAATCTCAAAAGATCAAGCAGCAGTGTCGCATCACACAGTATAAAGCATGGCAGGGTACATAAAGATGCTATCGTTGAACCAGATTTTATATGTAATCTTTCCATTCTCTCCATAGAAAAAGCCACATTTACATGAGTGTGATTGAAAAGATTTTCTACAGAGCAGTAATTTTACGGGAACTGTGTAGGGGAAAGGTTTGATTGAAGTGCATATGGCAATCCTTTAAGACTGATTTAATAGAGAGAAATGCCTGCCAGCGTCTGGAGTCCTAGACTAGAGTAGTTTAGAGCCTATAGATGCTGCAAACATTTCTAGGAACCTTCTGCTGACTAGAAATTAGACATATTTTAAATTAAATCATTCTGCAGAGCAAACTTATTCTGTAGTAGTTCTCCCAGCATCTGGAACGCTTTGCCAAGAATATTTTTGTAATCCCAACTCCGCAGCAAGTTGTACTAGCAAGAACCTCCCCCAAAAGATGAGCAGGAACACAGAAAGGCTGGATAACAAAGTGGCCTGATGTTGAGCCCAGGATGGATCTTATTCCAGATGTAGCTCTCCCTCACTCCTAGGATCCATGTATCCATAGAATAAACTGTCCATTTCACCTTTCATCTAAAATATCAGCAATGTGTTTTTCTCATGACTAGATATATGTAAAGCCCTAAATAAATATATGGAGTATATACAAAGTCCCAAGTAAATATATAAATATATTATATAGAGATAAGAAAAGTTTGAGAATTTTAAAATAACACTTCAGTTAGTTGTGGCTTTCAGGTGCCCTCTAACTTATCTGGGACCAGTTGCTCCCATCTCATCAGCTAGATGATGATACCTAACTGGTGGCCTGTGCTTTTGGTTCACAAGCTACTCTCCCATGAGTTGCTTTATGTGATCCTCTCAACAATCCTGGTATAGATCAATGAAACAGAATAGAGAGCCCAGAAATAAATCCATGCCTATACACTCGCTTAATATATGACAAAGGAGGTAAGAATACACCATGGGGTAAAGATAGTCTCTTCAAATAATGGTATTGGGAAAATTGGACAGATAAATGCCAAAGAAGAAGAAGAAGAAGAAGAAGAAGAAGAAGAAGAAGAAGAAGAAGAAGAAGAAGAAGAAGAAGAAGAAGAAGAAGAAGAAGCAGCAGCAGAAGCAGCAGCAGCAGCAGCAGAAGCAGCAGCAGCAGCAGAAGCACCAGCAGCAGCAACAGCAGCAGCTGGATCATTTCTTACACCATATAAGAGAATAGACTCAAAATGAATTAAAGATTTAAATGTAAGACCCAAAACATAAACTTTTAGAAGAAAACATAGGCAGTAAACTCTCTGATATTACTAACAGCAATTTCTTTTCAGGTATATTTCCTTGGACAAGGGAAACAAAAGAAAAAACAAACAAGTGGGACTATATCAAACTAAAAAATTTTTGTACAGCAAAGGAAACTATCAACAAAACAAAATGACAACCGACTGGGAGAAGATATTCACTAATGGATACACCTGATAAGGGATTACTATCCAAAATATATAAAGAACTTATACAATTCAACAGCAAATAACAAACAATTCAATTAAAAAATGGTCAGAAGACCCAAACAGATACTTCTCCAAAGAGGAAAAACAGATGGTTAATAGACATATGAAAAGATGCTCAAGGTTGCTAATCATCAGAGAAATACAAATTGAAACCACAATGAGATATCACCTCACATCTGTCAGAATGGCTATCATCAATAAATCAAAAAACAAGTGTTGGCGAGGATGCAGAGAAAAGGGAACTTTCATACATTGTTGGTGGGATTGCAAATTGGTACAGATGCTATGGAAGACAGTACAGAGGTCTCTCAAAAAATTAAAAATGGACATACCTTTTGACCCAGCAATTGCACTTCTGAGTATTTATCCAAAGAAAACCAAAACAATAATTCGTAAAGATCTGTGCATCCCAAGATTCATGGCAGCACAATTTACAATAGCCAAGATATGGAAGTAAACTAAATGCTCATCTACAGAAGATTGGATAAAGAAATTATGTTTCATATATACAATAAAATGTTACTCAGCCATTAAAAAAAAATGAAATCCTACCATTTGCATTGTCATGAATGGACCCAGAGGTTTTTATGCAGAGTGAAATAAGTCAGACAAAGATAAATACCATATGATTTCACTTATATGCGAATCTTAAGGAACAAAAAGAACAAACTAATCAAAACAGATATAGTGGACAACTTAGTGACTGACAGAGTGGAGGGAAGTTGCGGGGCTGAGAGAATGGGGTGAAGGTTTAAAGAAGTGCAAGTTAGTAGTTGGTAGTTGGGCATGAGGATGAGGAGCATGGCACAGGGAATGCAGTTAGCATTAATATGATGGCTAGGTGGAGGGCCAGGGTAGGGAGGGAGCAGTTGGGGGGATTGTTTATGAACATTTTAGATGTCTAACCAATGTACTGTATACTTGAAACTAATTTTAATAAATAAATTTTTTTTTAAAATTCTGGCATAACAGCAAGGCAGGCATCACTGTCCTGAATAAAAAGAAGGGCCCAGAGATAATAGGCAGAAAACATCCTCTTCTGGTAAGGAGAAGAGCCATGATGAAATCCCAGATCTCCAAAGTCTCAGATGAATCCCTTCACCTTTTCCCATGACTTCTCAATCATAGATGCTTTAAAGTTTATTGAAAAGAATGACAGGCAGTCATACTTCTTTCAGCTATAGTCCTTGCAATAGATAAGTTTTTTTTACACTATTTTTAAAGCCAGATATTTCTAACTCGAAAATCAATGTTCTTACCTATCCTATTTCTCTGTTCGCATGATTCCCTGCCAGCCACGGGGAAGATGAGTAGCCATCATTTGTCTCCCTGTTTAAAAGTTTTAGAGCTATCAGTTATTTTCATCTCTCAACACAAGATGAGGGTACAGATAGATATTAGGATTCTGAAATAGTATTGATTAACCTTTACCAAGTAAAATGTATAATTTATGGAGATACAAGATTACAGCTGACTTCTGACTAGAAGAGAAGAAAAAAAAAGTTCATTTCATTTCATAAAACAAGTTGTAAATGCCATGCCACAATAAGGGCTATTCTATATCTGAAATGTCAAGGTCAGAAAGGAACAGATTGGCACCTGGCCTCCCCTCCAGGCAACCACTAACTACACTGACTCAGGCAACTAAGGCTCTAGAGAGTCTATGGGATGGCACCAATACAGATGCCTACTCTTCCATCTTCTAGATTCCTAATGAAATTATGTAGAGAACAAAGTGTGGATGAGTATATATTTATACCAGGCACAAGCTAGAAGGTTTAACCCAATTCTGCCAAATACTAACAGCTTGGATTGTATTGAAGGAAGCATATAAAGCCAATCCATGATTCTCCTTCTGGAAAAAGGAGAAATTAGTAAGGAAAGTCAGTAGGACAACCTGAAAGGACCAGATAAGTAGGAGGATCTACAGGTAAAGGGCTGGCTATGGGACACTGGTGTTGACATTTGGAGCTCAACGGTAGCATCAAGAGATGTTCCTAATGCTACCAGCCACACAAAGAAGGGGACTGGATTAAAGGTTTGGATTAAATAAAAAAATAAATGTAGAACTTTTAGAAAAAATATAGAGTAATACCTTTTTGACCTTTGAACAAGGTGAATTCTTAAAGAAAAGACTAAAAGTATAAATCAAAAATTAAAATATTGATAAATGTCACCCACTTAAAGTTTATACTTTTGCTCATTGAAAAAACATCATTTAAAAGGAGAAATGACAATTTACACACTTGGAGAAGGTGCCTGTCATGAATACAATCAATAAAAGATTTATACCAAAATCTATATCTAATTGCTACAAATCAATAAGAAAAAAATAATAAACCCCTAAGCAACAAAAGAAAAAATAAATAAATTGAATTTCATTAAAACTAAAAAATTTTGTGCATCAAAGAACATTATCCAGAAAGTGAGAAGACAACCTACAGACTAGAAGAAAAGATTTGCATGCCATATATCTAATAATAGTTTAATATTCAGACTAAATAAAGAACTTCTACAAACAACAACAAAAAGATGAAAAACCCAACTTAGCTCAGTGGCTCTAAATGCACAATAGCTCTAAATAGATTTTCTCTAACGCAGATACACAAAGGAGTTATGAAAAGATGTTCAATATCATTAGTCATTAGGGAAACACAAATTAAAACTACAGTGAGATATTACTTCATGCCTACTAGTATGACTATAATTATTTTAAAATGGAAAAAAAAGTGTTGGAAAAGATGTGGATAAATTGGAATCTTTGTACATTGATGATAGGAACGTAAAATGATTCAGCCTCTGTAGGAAACAGTTTCGCAGTATCTTACAAACATAAAATTCAAAACATGGAATTACCATATGGCCCAATAATTCCACTCGTAAATATATACCCCAATGAATGAAAAATGGGGACTCAGACGGATATTTGTATGTCAATGTTTAGTTCAGCATTGTTCTAAATAGACAAAGGGTAGAAACAACCTAAACTCCTATTAACATGTGAAAGAATAAACAAAATGTGCAAAAAACATTCAATGGAATATCAGTCAGCCATAAAAAAGAAATGCAGTTCTGATACATGCAACACATATTAACTTGAAAACACTATATTAAGTGAAATAAGCTAAATGCAAAGGGACAGATATTGTGTAATTTCCTTTGTCTCAAATATTTAGAGTAGGCAACTTTATAGAGGCAGAGAGAAGATTAGAGTTACTGGGAACTGACAAAGGGAGGGGGGAAAGTAGGGAATTATTACTTAATTGGTACAGAGCTTCTATTTGGGATGATGAAAAAGTTCTGGAAATAGTGGTGATGGCTGTACAACACTGTAAATATACTTAATGTCACTGACTTGTACATGTAAAAATGACCTAAATGGAAAATTTTATATTATATATGTTTTATCACAATAAAAAAATAATGGCAAGAAAAAAAGATAATGAAACCAACTGGTAACTGGGCAAAACATATAAACAGAAATTCAGAGAATATGAAAACCAAAGGGCCAATAAACACAATTAGATGCTCTGTCCCATTGGTAATAAGGGGTGCAAAAATTAAAACTATAATAAGATACCATTTCTTACTTATCAGGTTAGAAAATATTAAATAGTCTGACAATTACAAATGTTGGAGAACAAGTAGAACAATAGGAATATTGATACACTGCTAGTGAGAATGTAAACTAATATTCACCACCACAATGAGTAATCAGAGATACTTAGTAAAGCTGAAGCACATATCATAGGACACAGTAGTTCCTCTCCTAAATATGTATCCTAAAGAAATCCTCATACATGTACATAAAAAAGCATGCACAGTAGCTTTTGTTGCAACTGTATTTGCAAAGTCAGAAACTAGAAACAACCTAAATGGTCATCAAGTGAACAATAAATAAATTATTTGTAGTATATTCACATATGGAAGACTACATAGCTGTGAAAATACATAAACTAGAGTCATGCATCTTCACATGAATGAATTTCACTAACATGATACTGGGCAAAAAGAAAAATAGCAAGTTTCAGTAGAACAGATTATTCCATTTACATAAAACACTAAAATATGAAAAGCCATACGACCATTTGCTTATACATATTTATCATTGTATTCCATATATTACTGTGTTTAGTAAAAGAATAAGATGTAAATGGGGATAACGATTACCAAGCTCAAGACAGGGGCACCTCTGGTGGAGGTGGGGAAGGGATAAGTTGAGAAAAGATACAGGGAATTTCAATGTACTGGTAATATTTACTTCTTAAACTGAATGGTAGATACACAGTTGCCTGTTATATTACTATTTAGAGTTTTGCTATGTTTTAAAAATTTTAATAAAACTTCTAAAAAGAAAAGAAGATTAAAAGGAACCATATACATTTTTTAACATACCTTGCAAAAGGCACTGTGCCTGCCATTATGGATCCTGAGCTATCACAGCACGTAATCTAGTTGTGTGGAAAATGCATAAAAATGTATAATATCTAAAGCTTACAAATATCAGACTGTATAATGTAAAGATTGAGAAAAGTAGCCCATAAACCCTCTTGCCACGTCCTGGAAAAATAATTCCAAAAAACTAGCAGTAGACATAAGAAATGAAGAGAAAAAAATAATTTCATACCTCTCAATTCCATTTGAGAGTTTGTGCCTGATTTATTTTTCCTCATCTAATTTCTTTAAGTGCCTCACCCCCATAAGCCATGTCTAATTTATATTTAGAAAGGTGGGGCCTGGAAAGCAAATAAACACTTCACCTTTGGGTGCCCATACATGAGGCTGTAGGAACTCCACCCCATATTTCCAGAGTTTGACACACTCACCTTGGTTGAGTTTAAGTATGCTTCACAATAGTCTATCCATCTTTCCACGTGCTAAGAACCAGGAATCATTTTCATATTTTTCTTACTCAATAGTTTCACACCTGCCTTAATGCAACTTTTATGTGAAAAGTCAGACCGGTATATGGAAGTGGAAAATGTCACTAAAGTGGTGCCCAAAGGAATTCATAAAATTAGTTGCATCAACTTCTATATTAAAGTAAATATAGTCTATATTTAATATAAAATCTTTAAGCGCCTCCATCATCAAGAGAGCAAACAAAATAAACTTTATTCTGTTTTCTCAGAGGAGTAAAAGTTGGTTAAATGGCTTGATTCATATCACATATCAAAACTTGTTAAGTCAAGAAAATTATCTCACTTAACATGTGCAACAATTTATTATTAAATAGTTGCTATTATTAAATGTATTATTAATGGTTGCTATTATCATCCCTATTAATTATTCTCAGGAGAAGAATCAGAATGGAAAATCAAACTGCATATTTTTAATTTCTATGTAGAACATGAGCTCAACTCCATCAATGATATCGTGTCCTTACCCCAGTTCAGAATACAAAAATAAATCCATTTCTACTCTGCCTCCTTGGCGACAGGAGTCTTCAATAGCAGTGTATGATATCAATTCACCTTATTGAGAAAATGCTCACAGAGGCTTCTCTTCATGTATTTTGAATTTTTCCATCATTGTGGAAATATTCACTATATATAATTGCATGCTTTCTAATACTGCTTTCCTTCAAATTGGATTTTCCCCCCATGGATTTTAAAACTACTTCCATTAGAGAAAAGTAAAAACAGTTGTAATTTAAGCAATTTGCTATTTTCCTCCTTTTGGGATAGTTTTACTCATTGTATTTGAAGGATAAATAACTAAATGCTCTTGAAATATTTAATGTGAAAGAGATGCCAAGATTTTCAACACAAGAAAGCAAATCTAATATGCCACAAAAGGTAGATTGAAAAACAGAACCTTTTTAGTAGATACATAAACTCCTATTTAACTACTAGCACTTTCCATTTCCTTATTCCTGCCCTATAATGAGCCATTCCATGTTTATTGGTGTTCAATTTAGTTACGAGTGCCACTTGATATAATTCCACATAGTTAAGGCTCTGAGAAGCCACACACACACACACACATCCATGTGTGCGCGTGCACACACACACACACACACACACATGCACACACACAAAGTAAATCAAACAGGAAGAAAAAGCAACAAAAATATAATGCACTAAGAGCCCATTTGGGAGTAAAACAGAGTAGTGTGTCTTTTCAGATTGCAGAGATTTAAAAATGCCTTAAAATTGTGTCAAGCATCCTGCAGTAGGCCAATGGACTGCTGCTTTTCCATAGCTTCACATCTCTGAGGATGGCAGCCATTCAGAGAATGAGAGTTTTTCAATTAGTTTAGGTGTTCATTGTTCAGTTTGTCAGGTTTTCCACTGGTCTAATTCAAGCTCTTATAAATCAGAAGCATTCTCGATCAAGAATTAAATTTTGAAGCCTAAGAGTATCTGCAGAAATATATTGTTTTCATATTGTAGATTTATAATGAGAGTGTGATCCACTAACTTCACAGAAGATTTTCCACTTGGAAGAGTGATTTTAGAGCCCATCTCAGACCAAAGGATGCTCAGATTCCATTTACTTAGAAAGCTAGTCTTGGCCAAGTCCATGGGCATCAAGAGCTGTGATCATTTAAGATATCAGCTTTTTCAGCACTAAAAATAAATTCCAGAAAAAGACCGAGAGGAAACCACATGTCACTTTGAATACTTATTAAAAAAACATAAAGAGACTGGAAAACTCATTTGAGTTTTTTAGTAATAAGACAGAACCCTTTTAGTAGCCTTGCTCTCTGAGGATCACTCCCAGGGCATGAGTAATAAAACAATAGCTAACTCTGACACAGCACTTCCTATGTACCAGGAATTGTTCTAAGTGCTTTACATATATTAAATCACCTGGCTCCCATAATTCTATCACCTGATATTAGTAGATATATTCTACTTATATCCTCATTTTACAAATGAGAAAACTGAAGCACAAAGAGGTTAAGTAATTTGCCCAAGGTTACACAGAAGTAAGAAGAACTGAGAGTCGAACTCAGAAAATCAGGCTCCAGAGTCCATCATTTTCACTCTGACCTACTGTGGTACAGCATAATGTTAGGTACTAATCAAAATACAACTGAAAACTTAACCAAAAATAAAAACAAAAATTAAGCAATTAATCTCTCACTGTCTTTCGGTCAATTCATTTTTTTATTTAATATATATTTATTGAGAATTTACTTTATGCCAGGCACTATCTAAGAAGTGAGGATAGAGAAAAAGAAAAGAGTGATTTTAAGATGCTCGAGACACTAACAAGAAAGAGACAAAAATGAAAAGATAAAATGGAGAAGCAGAAGCCCAGTACTAAAACTAAGTTGACAAAATATATCCTAGCCTTAAACGGGGTAGGAGGAAAAAAAGAAATTTCTCTTCGCTGATCTTTCCTTAAAAATTGATCTATAGCCTTTCTGTGTCCCACCTTCACAGCTACCATCTCCGAGAGCCTAAGGTTTATGGCAGCCTTACTAAAACATTTTTCTTAGCATTGAGTTAGAATTCCAATATTATCTCTGTAGTTTTTATATTCCCGTTGATATTCTAAAACCAGTGTGAAAGTTGACTTTAAAAATTCTTCATTAATAGCAAAGGTTTGTTATGTGAGCAGCTAGGACAATGCAGGTGTTTGAAACCAGCATAGAAGTCTAACCACCCATCAGGCCTGGCCCAGCTTCAGTGAAATCACTAAAATTTGTGAGCCAATGTCCCAGCCTTACAATAATATAGCTTTGCAAACCAAGATTGTGTAGCTATCCAGGCTCTTCAGAAACCATTTGCAGGCTGCAGGTGGAAAGTAACTGAAACGGCCTGAACTAAGGAAAAGGAAAGCCATTTATCTTGGGGGGACAATTTGAGGCTGACTTTTCACAGTCACATACTGATTCTGCTTGAATTAAAGTCATGCCTTGTTTCAAACACCCACCACCTCAGGCAACCTGCCTGAGGATCCTACTCAAAATGAAACTCAAACTACTCTCTCTGGAAGGAGAAGGCCATAGCCCGAAGCTTCTTACACTGATTTTGAAATCCACACAGTCATTTAAAATATGGCTTCTCACATCTGTTCTGATTCTGTGCTTCACGGGAGGCCCTGGGTCTCCCACCTCACCCTAAGGAGACTGCACTTGTCATGAGCAAAATCATTTCAGGTCTCTTCCCTTCAATTAAATACAGCTTTGTTTGCTGTTTGGATTTAAAATTTTAAAACTGAAAGAACAGAGTGTATAAAACAGATTGGTTCCTACCCTCTACTACTGCTTTCTACTACAGTCAGGGCTTGAACCGTTTGCTTTTCTTTGCCTCAATTTCCCTTTCTAGCAAATGGCAGTAATCCCTATTGATGTCAGTTTATAAGGCACACTGGTGTGTATTTGTAAAAGTACATTATTTGTCTCTCAGTTTCTGAAATGTCTCTTTATGAGTCTCTCCCACAGTAATTAAGATCAGTTTTCATTTCCTTCTATTCCACTGCATCCGAGCATTACCAGAAGCCTATATAACTTCCTGCTACTTGAAAGTGCTAATCTGGTGGGCATCTCAATTGAGCAGGCATCTGGCCTGAGGCCTAAGTTCTTTTTACCACCTCCTCTTCTCTCCAGCTTTTCCAATTCATTCATCAATTATTCACTGATCATCTGTAATAATGTCAGCTGCTAGGTAGTACTAGAGAGTAACTGCATATGCTCAGTTCTTGCCCTCAAAGATCTTGCATTTAAAAGTGAAGACAGGAAGGGAAACTTCATTGTGGACAGTCTGAACCTGGTTCACAGAGCAACCTTGGTTTGAAAGAGCAAATTCTTAAGTTGCTTTAGCCTTTCTTCTCTGCCCACTCCTAACCCCATACCAGGCCATGGAGGAGCAAATCTCTGTCCCTGAAATCAGACCCAGAAAGCAGAGCTGAGTGATTTCCTAAGACTCCTCCTCTGGCAGCCAGAACCACATGGGCCCACTGACAACTGCTGATGGAGAGCACTGATCCTCTCTGGGATACCGATCTTATCTGGAAACTCTCGTTCCAGACGGTTGGAGGCCCAAGCTTGCCACCGTGTGGCCTAGTTCCATTGATAAGAGCTTTTACATAGCCTTTTTGACATAGTCCTTGTTCTGATAATTTGCCCGGTAAAAAAAAAAAAAAGAAAAGAAAAAGACTCAGCTAATAAGGTGCCTAGCATTACTGACTCCAAGCCTCCACACCAAAGGTTACATCTACACTCCTGACACAAACTCAGCAGGGAAAGCAGTGAGCCATCTCTGTGGGGACATCCAGACTCTTTCAAAGCTTCTAAGATCTTGTCGACCCACTGTGCCTACCAGCACCACCTCTATCACATGTGTTCCTGCCTTTTCATTGTGCTCTGTTCTCCTGCACCCTTAAAATCACCCTTTCTGTAACTCCAATCCAGATTGTTTTCCTGACACACTATCTTAGGAGTAATAGCTAACACTTCAGTTGGGCTTACTATGTGCCAGACATTGTTTTGTTCCATGTGCGTGTGCATGCGCGCACGCGCACACACACACACACACACACACACACACACACACACATATACATGTGCTTACGCTTGTCCTTTTCAGTCTTCACAGCAAGTCTATGAGCCAGGGCCTATTTCTATGCTCGATTTCATAGATTAAAAAACTGAGATACAGAGAAGTAAAATAACTTGCCTAAGGTTACACAGCTAGGAGTGGCAGACACGAGATTTGAAACGAGACAGTCTGGCTCCAGAGTCTGCACTCTTAACCTCTCTGCTGGGACCCAAACTGCCTTCCCAAGGCAGTTGATCTTACTTGTAGAAGATTAAATGCCATCACTGATACAAATTATTTAACAAACCCTGCATAAATTCACACAGTGTTAAGGGGACACGACTTTGTACTGCAATTTAAAATTTTGCTATGTTCTACTCAAACATGTTTTCAAAGCATTTTCTGTGCTCTGACAAAATTTTGTTGTTCAGGAATACTTCAATATAATTTACGAGTAAGTAAGAAAAATGGTTTTAAAGGTCAGCGTGGTGGTAGTGTGGCTTAATAGAACAAGTCAAGATGACTCTTCTAGCAAGCACCAATAATGTGATCTCATTAATCATCACACCCTCTGAGCTTTTGGTTCCACAATGTAAATGGCAATGATAAAGAAAATTCTGCCTACCTTGTCTATTTGCACTGATGGTCAATGAAAGCATTGTATAAATGATAAAATTTCATGTAAACGTGAGTTTTTATTAAGGACAAAATGACAATATTAAGAAATGGAAAACGACTTCTTGCTAATAAGAAAAAAGCCAATAACAAAGCTTCATGCTGGCAGATATAAAACTTAGTCATAAGACCTTTGTTCTAGCATCTGCCAAGATATAAAGAAAAAGAAGACATGGAAAGGAGAGAACAAATTACTTCTGAGAAATCTCCTTAGAAACTGGCTACGGGGGAAAGCTTCATGGCAATGATCCTCAAGATGAGCAATCTGTAGAGTGCTGGAGAAAGCTCTGCCTTCTCTTTCGTTATCTTTGGTACTCTTTTTTTCCCGAGGTTTCCTTTTTGCGCTACCACTACTGGAAAATAGTGGAAACAGAAGAAACCACCAGCACAAAGAAAGGTACTGGAACAGCAATTTCTAATGTCAAAGAACTTCAAACAAAGTAAAAGAATGGGGAGAGGGACTTATTAGTGAAGCTAGTTTAAGATAACTTTCCCAGAAAACCATTTTGTTAAAAGTGGAAGAACAAACTAGGGTTAAAAACAGTTCCCTAGGAATTTATGTTTGTTAAACATTACTTTAAATCATGAATGTGCTTTATTAGGAAGGCAACATCTAGTTGATCTAGCCCATAGGTCCAGTAGAAAGGAAACAGACCCGTAAATTTTCACCCCCCAGGGTCTAAATCTCTTTTGTCTACTTCTGTATCCACAGCAATAGCATAGTGCCTGCCATGTTGGAGGCCCATCTTATAAATAAATCAGCCAGAATTAAGTTCAAATCCTGACTTTGTCATTAAATAATTTTTTAACTTTACCTCTCTAAGCGGCACCTATACCATCTGTAAAGTCAGGGTACTAGAGAAGCTCTACGCTCTCTTTAGTTTCCAAAATTCTATAATTCTATCATTCACATTGGAAATCAGATACCTAGGAGAAAATTCAAAGTCCTGGACGTCTCTGGTCTTTTCAATCTAAGATCTGGAAGACTAAATTGATGAAAAAGGTTTAATGTACAAGACAGCCTGTTCATCTCTCCATGTTGTCCAGCATACAAATGAAATTATCATTTCCTAGGAAAATGGCTAGAAGAGGATATCTGAATGAGGATTATACCATATCATCACTACATACAAATAACTCAAAGCGCAGACACTACTGAAAGTCAGTTCTTTATGGACAAATGTGTCATTTGTACAAATGTATTATCACCAGAAGGTATTTATAATTTGTGAAAATATCATGAGCACAATATTAAACATAAACAATACAAAAATGAGCAGCATTAGCTTAACCTCGACCTATGAGAGTTTACAATGTAGGTCTTTCTAAATGACAGCATGAGGTTAATGTGGTTTATATGGGAACCTTAATGATCAATTCAGAATGGATATAAGCCACCCAATCAATCGCAATGGTAGCTGGCTACAGTAAGTTGAAAAAACTCAGTGAGCTGACATAGTCCATTCCCTGAAGTGCTAAATAACAGGGATTAAAAGCAGAATTCGGGAAAAAGAGAAATCGCCACTATCATTTCAAAATGAGGCAAAATATATGTAATCCTTGCACAGTGGGGTTTTTGCCTGAATTAGATGAAGAGGAAAGATTTGAAGAGGCGCACGACCATTGTATTCAGTGAGAAGCAATACACTTTCTCCCCTTCCTTTCCAGAACAGAATATCCATCCCTCCAGCCTGCAAACGCTCTATTCTGCAGCACCCTTCCTTCTGTGGCCTTCCTTCTGAACTGAGTAAGCACACAATTGAATTAGATCTTGCCATTACAGAAATTGGTCCCTTGAGAGCAGCTCTGAAATCATCCGAGCAGAAAAGTGAGAAAGCACGTTTTATGGTTTGCTGAACGATTCTAAGGCTATGTATAAACCAAGAGCCAAGCCTGTCAAGTGCTGAGCTCTATTCATGAATTCCACATTAGATCAAGGGGTGATAAATGCTCAGATAAACATTTTTATTTTATGCCTCAACAATTTATCCTCTCTTCCTCTTATCAGACTCTGTTGACCCAACTTCTCTGTGAAAACACACATTCAGCGAATAATTGTTTACCTTTGCTCACCCAGGCAGGTGGGAGCAAAGATTCCACCCATTTGTTATCCTAGTTACCTTTTCTCCCTTGCTCATTCATCTTGATTTTTTCTCCCACGCAATTGATTTTATGAAAGAGATCTTTTTTTAATTTGTTCTTCATAAACGGTATTGACAAAACTGTGTTTTGCCATTTTGTCGTACATATCATACTGTAAACATGTTGTGTGAGATGGCTCATTTTCTCCTGTAAGAAAGAGCCTGATATGGGTGCTAGAAGAGCAACCCGTGGGTCAGAAAAAGATCCTCTCTCCTGGACAGTATGTACAAATATCGAGAATATTTGTGTAAAATCACACCTAACTTCTTTGCTTCCTTTTTTCCGTATGTAAGCCAGAAAGTTGGGAGCGGCTAGTACTGGGTGAACAACTGAAGCTACATTTATAATGAATTTTGTGATCACTAGATGAAACTCTCTATATAAAAATCAGAAATAATAGCATTGTTATTGGATTTGTGAATACTTTCATCACAGATGTAATCCCCCATAATGCTCATAAAAACAAGAAATGAGGTATTTGGGAGATATATGCATATCATTTTAAAGGCAAATTTTTATTTGATGTCAAGCATTGTCATGAGTTGCCATACCAAATTACAATTACTACTTCTTAGGAGATGTTTTTAAATATATCTAGTTGTAAAATCAGTATAACAAAATAAAGTCAGTGTGTAGTTGAGGGAAGAGGAGTCACAATACTTTTATTGAAATTAAGAATTATATATCTATATTCAAAGAATTCCAACAAATATCTTACTTTTATGGTTTTTATGTCAGCAATTTTTATTAAGATAAAACTTCATCTAGAATATTGCATTTTCTTGACAATATTAGAATCAAGCCTCTGATATTAACTATATATTTTGTTTTGTTTTTACTTTCTATTTTCTTACAAAAGATAAAATGAGAACAATATTTCATCACTGGTAAACCTCATTCTCTGCAAACTGAAACTTTTCTTAGTCTTCCGAAGCCCGGAAAGAATGCAAACACCAGCCTTTAGGAAGTAGGTTCCTTTTGTCTTTTGGAGTCTGCAGAGGTATCACCTAATTAACAATATATGTTTTCCCTTTTAGCTTCTATTTGAGCCCCTGGGTAAAACAAGCCTTTACTATAGCATGTTGCATAAAGAAATTTGAAAGTACTTAGAAGTAGACTAAAATGCCCAACTCTACCATAAGCATGAGACCCAAACTTTGCCCTCAAAGAAGACAACAAAAGATAACACGTTAAAAAAAAAAAAAATACAGGTACAGGAAAAGATGCCATTTTCAATCTCCTTTAAAAATTTATCTTTTGAAGCTTCTCTAATTTTTGGACTTCAGTCTATGACAATATTTATCATTTATTTATTATCCATAATTGGCCAACTAGAAATAAATCCTTTCCCAAAACAACAAATACATTGCTTAGGTTGGAGGGAAATGTGGGGAAATATTTCTTGAGGCAGTTGTAGTTGCACATCAATAAAAACTCAAGTTCCTTGAAACTGGCTTATACCATTTTAACATAATTGTTATTCTTGTAGATATAGAAAAATGGTAGGTTTTCTTTTAGGTCACAAAGAATCTCACATTATTGTAGGGTTTTTTTTAAATTTTGTTCAGAACTGTTTTACTGTTGTTAACTAATAGCATCATTATTGAGTACTCACTAGCATTTGATATTCAATTAAGATTCCTGAATTCTATTTTGAGGGTGCTAAAAATACAGGAGTATTTCAAAACTATAATACCCTTCTAGGCAATCTTAATACCTCACTATTCAATTACTAATTTTAGAAAAAATATATAAAGCAGGCTTTATTTCAAAAATATTTATAGGTAGTCAAGGACTTTTAGAGGATACCATTCACTTCTGCGCAAACGCTCATGGATATTTTCCTAAATCATCCTCTTTCAGGGGGCTGAATTATTCGTTTCCCCCCAAAAAACCATGTCTTGAGATCTTAACTCCCAGTAACCAAGAATGTGATGGTATTTTGAGACAAGTTTTTTAAATAGGTAATTAAAGTAAACGGCATCATTGGGGTAGGCCCTAATTCAACACTAGTGCCCTTATAAGAAGAGATTAGGACACAGACATGAACAAAGAGAAGACCATGTAAAGACAAAGAGAGAAGATAGTCATCTGTAAGCCAAGGAGGGAAGCTTCAGAATGAAACCAACCCTGTAGACACCTTGATCTTGTACTTGCAGCCTCCAAAACTGTGAGGAAATAAATTTGTGTTATTTAAGCCACCCTATCTGTGGTACTTTGTTATGGCAGCTCTAGGAAACTAATACACACTGCTTCCTTGACAACTTTGAAGAGTTACCCAACTCTTCGACAGAGGGTTAGTTTGGCACCTTAAGCGAAGTCTACTTACTAGCCTAGAGATGTGCACAGTAGTTACCAGTGGACATCCGGGGACAGTCTGCTGACACTGTTCCATCAGAAACTTTGAGATTTGTCTATTTCATCTAGATCTTTCCTATAGCTTAACACCGTTTCAAATGCAAACCCTTATGGCCACATTATCTTCTCAAGTGGAAGCAGCTTATTGTCCTTCATCTCTGTATTTCCAGATAGTGAACAAGCTACCAGGTGGGTAGAAAGCAAGAAATTCTTAACCACTTTCTCCTTTCTTTAACTTAAAACATTACAGTTATAGCTTTTAAGCATTTGCTTTTCTTCCTTATTTTTAAATTTGTTTTTATTTCTTTATTGTTTTATTTGTTTGGGAGGAGAAACTATTGTTTCTCAAAGACTTTTCTTTTGTATTAATTTGTGTCTTTTTGAATCACCACTTAGTTTATGTGTTTTCAAATATATAGAGTAGAAACTATTCTGACCCTGTTGGCTATTCTTTAATCCCCTACATGAGATGCACAAATGTATATTTATCTAAAGCTAAGCACAGCTCATTGTGGTGGAATTGGCCTTGTTAAATTTCATTCCTTCTCTGAAGTTTCTCTTTAAGTATCCATGGTTTACTGGGATCATTGCATCCATTTTATCCTGGCCCAAATTTTACTTTCTTGAGCATTAATGGTGCTTTTCATAATTGTTTTTAAATAAAACTTTCCACAAAAGGCCAAATTAAAACCAGCTAAGCAGCTAGGTATTACACTAGGGAAGGCCCCCCAGTGAGATGGCAGAGAGCCATGTCTACTTAAGGAAGACTGAGATAAGTGGGCCTGGAACCCATCGCTCCTGGAAGTAAAAGTGGCTGTTCAACACAAGAAGTGGTACCTAAGGCCACATTTACAGAAGAGGCCAATTATAGTAAAGCATGTTTAGTTTCCCCAAACACCTAGAAATTTGAATGTGAACCAATTTAAAGCTATTAGCATATCATAGTCTCTTCAGTGTTTCAAACAGTGATAATATCCCAGTTGGAGTGGGAATTTGACTGAGGAATCATCTTTTCCTCAATTAGCATACTTGTGTGAATAGTCTGATCAAGCAAAGCATTTTAAATCTGCCCATAAATTTCTTTCACCCTTGGCTCACTAGAGCAGTGATAAGTTGGTATAGTGTTTTATTGCTTTTGTTAACCTCCTATAAAGTGCAAACTTGAGTTTTGTTTTTCCATCAGTTCCCTTGTGGAAGAGACTAACCCCCCAAAATAGTGTCGAAATACAAATTTATATGTCCATCTTGTGAAGCAGAGGTTGAGAATTGAGAGTCACTTGATTCTAGAGGACTCCCAATTCTCAAGCTCTGCTTTCACCACTTCTAGTCACTCCCGTTGGCCAGCATGGGCAGGAGCACGGAACACCTTCCTTTCCTTTCATGATGGGGCAAGATTCCCAGAATCAGATAATACCGTCACAAAAGGCAGAATCTTTCAGAAGTCATTTCAGCTAGTCAGGGAATAAATTCTCCTCAAAAATCCAAGGAGGAACTCAAACAATAGCACGCTAAAGTGGCATTTATCATTCCATAGGCTGTATGTACTGCTGGTGTAGAGGTATTTTAGGTGGTACATAGGTGAACTTTTCTACTCTGATGTACATATAATTATTTAAATAAAATGCTATGGTTATATTCTAATAGAAAAATTATAATTGGCATATTAAACCCATGATTTCACAGACTTTTTCTTCTTTATTCTATATTTAGGGTCTTTTAAGTCAATTTAAAGAAAGTATTAAATAAATAATGATACAAGTGGTAGGCAGACAAACATTGTGAAGGTAACCAATGAATGATGGAAATTTGGGAAAGGTAGCACAGAATTCCTTTCTAAGGCCTTTTCCTGCTACTGAATAGAATAAACAAAAATGAATTCTACCCAAACCCACAGTGAAATTGGAGTATAATAAAGGCCACGATGGTGTTTTTTAAATAAATAGATCATCCAGAAAGCAAAGGAAGCCCAGAGAGGACTCCTAACAACATACTAGAAACCAGATAAAAAGTAAAACAATACAAAGTATGGAAAGAAAATAACTGTCGACTTACTGTTATATGTCCAGCCAAACTATTATTGAAGAGTAAGGACAAAATAAAGGCATTCTCAGACTGCAAAACCGAACATAATTGCCATTAACAGATCCTTGTAAAAAGGTCTTTTTAAGGATGCACTTCAAGAGGATGAAATTAGATTTAGAATGGAAGAGTGAATGAAAAGAAAAGAGAGCTATGCAAGGAGAAATAGTGAGCGAAGAACTGGAAGCATAGGGGCAAATCTAAGCATCTTTTTGTATGGTTAATGATAATGACTGATTTGGAGTTCTTTTTTTTTAATTAGATGAAACTAAGATATGGGACATAATATCCAAGAATTGCGAAGGTGATGAGAGCTACTGAGTTCTGAGGTCTTTATATCGTTTAGGAGGAGAGCAGGACATTGACTAATATTTGGCAATACTAAATCAAAAACGTATTAAAAAATAAAAGTAACCATTAAGGAATGAAAAAGGAAATACATAGGCTTCCAACTGGAAAGCGGCTATGGGTACAGATGGGAGGGAATAAACAAAACCCCATCATCTTATAGAAAATAAAGGAGCTAAAAAGAAGGATAAGAAAAATCATCAACAGAAATGAAGCAGAAGCTAAACCAAACCTTGATGCTGTGAAAGAGCTTCATCCAAAAGCAGACTGCTTATTTCAAAATGCAAATGTTTTCTGTTCACACACAGCACACCCTGTCGCTGTCATTATTATCACAACCACTTTTTGTTACAGAGACTGCCAGATTTAAGCTGCCAGGGTCTAATTAGGAAGCCCCCTCCATCCACAACTGCAGTTAGGAGGCTCACCCACCACAGGTCCTTATTATCCCTGTTGGTGTTCAGTTTTTGAAAGCATCCGTTTGGAAGAGCATAACAAAAACCATCCTCAAAAAATGAGTTCGCATTCGTAGGTACACACGGATACACTCCAAAACCCTAAAGCTCATTATACTTTTTTTTATCTTGATCCTGAGTATGTACTGTACAGACCCCTGAAGTCAGATCCTCTTCCCACTATAATTTAGCTAAGGATTCTGTTACATCCATCTGCAGCAGGAATTTAATTTTTCAGAATGGAAAGAAATAGAGCTCACCCAAAACTGAAATTGCAAGGTTGGAACCTCCCTGCTTCTTAGCATTAGTAAGCATGTAAAAGAATAAGATTTATGTCCCTAAATCTAAAGTATTCTGAAGCAATTATTTACTTAATATTTTGCTAAATTACCCAGGATTGCAGTTTTGATTAGGAAAGCAAAAGAGGAGTCTGCAGGTGGCCTGTAAAGCTAATTTTGAAGATAGCTCTGCTAAGCTCATGCAGTGGTCTTGGAGAATATTAACACAGTGTTACAAACTGCAGTGCCCTCAGGGTGTTCACCTGCCATAGAATTTAATTTATTTTATAACTCCTCTAATAGACTGAGTCTCATCCATTAGGTAAATATAATGTGGAAATATTGTGTTGTTTCTCTACAGAGGAAACCAGCAAATACAGAAGATTTATTCTTGCTGACTTTTTTGTTATTCTAATTGGGTTCAAATTCAGGTTGTGTTGTGACCTATCCCTTGTTTAGTGTACAGGACACTGCCCACATGCTCTAGGATATTATGTGCTACTTCAGCACATGTGAGATAAACCAAAACAAAAAATCGAATCAAAGAGATAATTTCTGTCATCATAAATTTACCAGGCAAACTTCTTCAGATGTCATCATATAGTTGCCAGACATCACAGACTGAAAATATTTCCAATCTATGTACTCTACTTCAGTGTTTGAGGTATTTATCAAGCTTGGGAAGGCAAATAGGCTTGGATAATTTGTCAGAACTGGGTAATTCTGACAAATGTTTCATATTAGCAGTGACAAAAAAAAAAAAAAGGCTCAGAGCAGTAGGTAACCTTTGAAAATAAAAATAAAAGTAAGTGAATCAAATAAGACATTACAATCAAGAGGAAATTGAAGTCATCTGCACAAGATAAGGATGGCTTCATTATTCATGGGCATCTTGGCTGTGTGCTGACACTGGAGACTGATGAGACCACCCCATCTCTGGAAGATAAATTCAATACACAAGGTATTGCTGGAATATATTCCTGAAATGTATGGAATATACTTAACAGATGGCTAGGGGGTGGTATTTTTATCTTTAGATATTCCTATTTATTTTTATCTTTAGATATTCCTAACAAGAAGGAACATAATTTGCAGTAAGACAAACCTGGAATAAGTTTCATACAGATTCACCTTCCCAACTCCTATAGCAAAATTAGAATAATTTCTCAGGAGGAGGGATTAGAAGCCAAAGGCTTTATGATGTTTTTATAAGTCACCTTGGTAGAAGTGAGTTCTTTACCATCAATAAAACAGTGCTACCCCTACACCTTTAAATAAGAAAATCTCCAAACATTCGGAGAAATCATCCAAAAACAAAAAATTTCAATAAACATTCACTGACTCATTTAGTTAATCTTCGTCTATCAAAGTTTTGTAAGCTTCTTCTTAAATTTCCTCATGGCATCTAATAATTCTTTCTATTCATCTTTTCTCTGTCTCCTCCCACGTATAAATTCAGTGGAATAGTTGGCAGATACCCAAGCCTGTACCCATACATTTCCAATTTTTAACATGTTTTCCTGGGACTTTCTCTCATTTTTTCTTCCAATTACTTTGACCACCTAATTTCAGCAAACCTCCTCATTTACAAAACAAACACAACACACATACACACTCAAAAAAAGAAAGAAAGAAAGAAAGAAAGAAAGAAAGAAAGAAAGAAAGAAAGAAAGAAAGAAAGAAAGAAAGAAAGAAAGGAAAGAAAAGAAAAAACAAGATGCCGGTCATATAAAAGATTTCAGTTTGAAACTCTGGTGATTTCTCCAAGATAAAATTACCTTAAAGCCTGCTTTCTAAGTGTGTAATATACAAATAGCTAAAACTGCCAGGAGAAAAACTGAAATCAACTTAAGTGGCATGAGATGCCACAACAAACATTGGAGCATTTTTGTAGAAAACTTTAGACTATGAAGGAAGTTATTTTGTCCAAATGATTCCAAATCATCCAAAATACACAGAATAGTTTCTTCATTTTCAAACGCTAATGTTTGCTCTTTCTTAATTATAGAGGAAATCCTTGCAGATGAGGCATCATTGTCTCTGGGTTAATTGTCCCAAATGAAGGACTAGAAAGCCAGATTTAATGGATGTAAGTGAATTTCAGGATAAAATTAATCTTCTAAAAGTTGACATGCTTACCTTTTGAGTCCTTATAATTAAAATCTCTAAGTATAGTTCCTTGCAATGTTTGGTTAGAATTCAACACGTTTAGGCTAAAAATTCTATAAGATGTGGCCTTACTTGTGCCATTGCGGTGTTTTTCGTTACATACTAGACTGAAATAGAGGTTTAAATTAGTGGTGTAAACTTAAGTTAAAGGCTCATGACCAAAATGTCAATGGGGCACTCCTTACCTATTGTTAAGTACAAAATAATTACATCTGCAACAAGTTGATGCTTGCTCCTGTCTTACTTTCATTCACCTCATAACGAGAACTATTAGATTGGTATTTACACTTACATCATTTATTGGGCTTTTTTGTCTATCCATTATTAACCGAGTATTATACACCAATCAATAAGTGATGTAAAATAATTATGATGCCAAAATTTATATGCAATGTTTAGAAAGTGCTTTCAAATGCATGATCTCATTTGACTCTCCCAACAACCCTGAAATGAGTTATATTAACTAAAAAGACAAGGACTTTAAAGTTTAGAGAAACATCATAAATTTCCCAAGTTTGCACAGGTATCAGGCAAACAATGATTCTTGTTTTCTACATGTTTGTTTAAGGATGTTCTAATCCAAGTAAGATTTGAACTGACAAGCTCTGTGCATCTGCAGGATTTTCTCTTCCTGGGGAATAAAAATTTTCTCCAACTCAGAGGACAGAGATTATGGTCTCTGTGGGAGTGTCTGGATCCTTTTAGGAAATACCCTAGAAGTTCTCTGGGGAAACTATATGAACACAAAGTCACCAGGAGCCTGAAATGGCAATCATTGGAGGAAGATTAGAAGACAAACTCGCAGTGATAACATTTGTAGACTTACCTACCATGTAAAGGAGGGAGGACGAAGTGCAGATATTTAAGGGTTAAAAGTATCAGGAAAATCTTTTAGGAGAATATTCCTAATATCTACAGAAGAGATCCTTTCCATGGTCAAGCAAATAAGTATTTCGTATTTGGATTTCCAAAAGTTAATACCATGCAGCAACTTCCTGAGGGGAAAATTAAAGGGGATGGTTGGTGGTAAAACATTCGGAGTTTTTGCCTTACCGAACTTTGAACACTGAAAGGGAAAAACAAAGTAAGTGAACTGTAGATATCTCAAGAAAGCAAAAATAACCTTATGGAACAGAAGAAAAGAGTGGGAGGGGGAAGAAATCCACCAAATGGAATTATTTCAGGCAGGTCCACATTGTTTGCCTGACCTACGAAGAAGATGTTTCTCCTGGATTAAAAAACACGTACTTAGCACAACTGGCCACTTGAGACACCTCAAAAGCAACAGCCCTACACACATAGTGACTAAAGAATTCACACGTCTTGGACTCAAACTTAGATCTTATGACACAATGTGTGTGTGTGTGTGTGTGTATATATATATATATATTCTCTATCATAGTGCAGAAAAAGCATGCATAGTAAATTATTAAACATTATAAAGAAAATGTAAATAAAATATTTTCCATTTTCCTTTCCCACTCCCACGTGTTTTAGTCTGATCAGACTGCTATAACATATGAATTGTCAGGGGAGATATTCAGTGTATGGCATCATGACATTTGTTCGGACCACTATGATTGTCCCCTAATGGTAACCTACCTACCACTCCTTCTTGCTCTGATCCACCTGCCACACTGTATTCAGAGTGACTTCTTTCTGAAATATGGATCTGATAATGGCATCCTCATCTTCTCTAATACACACACACACACACACACACACACACACACACAAAGACACACTTAAAATGCTTTAATGATTTCCTATTAAATATAGATCAAAACCTAAATTCTTTAGCATGATTACTTTTTGCACTTTTGTTAAACTGGTTTCCCAAACACAGAGCATTGCTCATCTCTGTGCCTTGTTGATACTGTTTATTTTGGCTAGGATATCTGTACACTCCTTTCCTCTGTCTATTAGCTCTTGCTCATATCTCCAGGCTCACATCCCCTAGACAGCCTTTCCTTACCCCGTATCCTAGTTTATTTTTTCTATTTAAATAGTGTAATTATGTTTTTCTAAAGATTTTGAGAAATATTTATTTCTCTTAGAAATGGAAGAATATATCCTGAAAATGACTAGAGTAAAAGGTGAGACCACAAATGGCCGAGGTGTGGAGAGTACTGCAAGGCATGAGACAATGGGAGAAATTTTTTGTTCTTCTGTAAAAGAGCAGATTAATGAGATCCCTTCATGAATAACCTGAAAGTATTGGTACATTCTGTAAAAATCTTGGAGTGGGTGGATTTATACTTGGAAACTAATATAGAATCAAGTCTTTGTGTCTTGGAGGAAGCAAGTGGAGAAAGTAGGCATTAAAACAGGAATTATACCATAATAGTGTAAACTCTGTGAATCTGAAAAAATTTTAGGAAGCTCACATATACTTAAACCATAGAATCAGAGATATGAGGAAATGTTAGCTATATCTCTAGAGCCAAGAAGACCCAATCTGATATCTATGCTACTCTTCAATTATGGGCTCTACCCTGGTCTGTCTTTATTATAATTAATTATGCATATGTCTGGATTTCACACTAAATTATAATATTTTATAGGATAGGGATTCAGGCTTATTCATCTCTGATTTCCTTTATACACAAAATACAACAAAATACTTCTAAGCAAAATCCAACAAATGTTTGTCGAACGAAATTTAATTAAATTATTGATAAGAACATTTTCAAAACATTCAGAAACTTCATAATGATTCCTTTCAGGTCTAGTTTTCAAAAGTCAACCAAAGTATGGATGAGGGTCTGGGAAGAAAAGAAAGGAGATGTTGTGAGTGTGAGAAGGTTGGGAAGAGGTACCAATCGCTGTGGTCAAAATGTAGTGTGAGGCCGACATGCAGGAGATATGTCCTTAAGAGTGACTTCTTCCATGAACTTTCTCAAAATCGAGACTTTTAATGTGTTGAATCAGATAATTCTTTGTTGTGTGGGACTGTCTTATGTATTATACAATGTTTAGCAGCATCCCTGGCAGTAAGTTTCAGTAACACCTGCCGGTTGTGACAAGAAAATGTGTTTTCAAACACTGCCAAATGTCCCCAGAAAAGCAATATAACCCCTAGTTGAGAACATCTAATCTGAATTGTAGGAGCCGTATAGAGACAGAATTGGGTCTCAGCATCTAAAGGGGAGGGATTGACTGTCATAGAAATAGTTTGCCATGAAACATTTGTCTGACTTGTTCACTATATCTCACTCTTGAGTGGTCAACCTTACTCTTGATTTTAACTCCTACTGCTCAATGCCCATCAATGCCTGATGCTGCCACATCTCCAGTTTGGCAGCTCTGTCAGGGAGAACATGATCTCTACTGGCTAACTGGTTTGTCCCATACCTTATTCTAATCGCTCATTTTGGTACTTCTAATTATTTACCTATTTGTCATCAATTTACTAAGCACTCCATTTAAAACTCAAGCTCCAGAATTCAAAATTAGCCTGACTCAAGCCAATCTCCTAGTTCTGTTATCCTCTCCTGGTTTCCAGTAGCTTCTTTCTGTCTATCTGTATTCTTATCCTAAATATTACCCTCTGCTTTGATTAAAGAGTCAGCATACACTTTACAGTGCACATATCACCACTGGAGCCAATCTCTATGAAACAGAAATCATGAATTCCACTAAGTATAGATTCAGGATACAAAGCAGCATTTCCTTCTGCATTGTGGTTTCTCAATATTGACAAACTACGACTGAAGGGGAGAGAGGCCAATGGTATCAAGAAAAATGATGACAATATCTTTGGATTATTCCAGAACACATTCCATTCCAAATAAATGTGCATAGCAGTAATACTCTATGATGTAATATGCTAAATAATTTAACTAAGACTTTAGAAAAATAAAAGAAACAAGACACTTTCACTGTGACCACATCGCTCACTTTGGAATGGATAGTAATGTGAAATAGAAAGATGGAGAAAGGTAAGAAAATAGAAGGCTGAACTCTCCAGCCATTCAGATATTAAGATGAGGTCATTAAGAAAAAAAACCCTGCCCAAAGATAAGCCAATGAATAACTCAAGCATAACTTATGTTATGTTTGAATTACAAGTACTCAGGATTCCTCAGAAACATCTAATTCTAATTAGAATTGAGAGAATTGACTCTGAAAATGAATTATGGTAATCAGTTTCTTATGAGACTTGAGTCCCAGGAAATCAAGAGTTTTAAACTATTAATTGACTCATTTTGTAAGAAATATATACACTTAAATCAACTTGGATTTCTCTATTGGCCCTATTTTACACAGAGAGAAGTAAGAACGAGGAAGTGGGCTATTGAGCACACATATGTGATTGATTGGAGATTAAGAAGAATTGGGGATATGTTTTACCATTAAAACCCTAAAAAGAAATATAAGTCTTTTTAAATCAGATGCTGTTCCAGCATAAGAGCTTTGTTCTCATTCAGTTTTCCAATTCCAATAACTTAAAAAATATTTAAGTGAACTTACTTTATCTCAAATGTGAGAATAGTTTTCTCACACATAGAAAGACATGCACACACATCTAATCACAAGAAAAATCCGCTCCATTCATTTATTCGGTAATTCAGTCAGTCAGTCATTTATCCAACAGGCTTTTATTGAGGGCTTCCCCTGTGCGAAACACTGAGAATAACAAGATAAATTTCATAATAGATATACTGTTTACAAACCCATTCAAGTAAATCTTCCAGGTCTACAATCCTTGCTGAAGGGACAGACATATTTTATCAGATGTCTTACGAACCCCCCACCTGAAGTGATTGGCCAGGGACGGTCACCTGATGCAAGGCCAGCCAATCCTAAAGCCAGCCAGCAGTCTGGCCCCAAAAAGGTAAGCAGAAACCATGTGATTCCTGTCTCAGGACATTTAAGAAACAAATTGTAGGTGACTGAAACAGCTGATAGTGAGATCTGAAGTACACAAAATAAGGGGCATCAGGATAGCCACAAGGGCCCTATGAAAGATGAAGCTCTGAAGAGATTGTTCTTTGAGTCCAGAGATAAATCCATCTGAAGAGGAAGAAAAGAAGAGCATGTACATTACTCAGCAGAGACACACAAAAGAGACCAGAAGGCCTCGAGAGTAGCAAGTCTTTGGAGCTGCCTCATTCCTGATCACGTCCTATCCCAAGCCAATGAAATTTAGATAACGAAACCCCTTTTTCTTGATGTATTTCAGTGAGTCTCTGTTCCCAGTACCTGAATGACAAAATGTAGGCTTCAGAGAGTCATAAGCTCAAGATACCAATAACCCATTGAAAAGACTAAAAACAAACAAACAAAAAATCCAGAAACCTCACCCTAGTTTTGAGTCAAAATTCAGTTTTGATACAAACACTGATATCTCAGACCAGCAACTTGAAAATCCACTTTATATACAAAATTAGGACCACCCCCTCCTCTCTCCCCTCTCTAATGAGCCTTATGTTAGAAGTTTAGATTTGCTGAGCCAGTTCTATTTGAATCTGTACATCACTGTCAGGCTTCAGTCTGAACTACTTAAACCCCCCATGTTGCTTACCCTGGAGTTATGAACAGGAAATAAAGGCAAAACGGATGTCACCTAAGCTAGCAGAGAGACTAATGTAAGTAAAACACGGCATTGTACTGTGGAATTTGTAATTGGTCTTAATCGTATTTAACATCTGTTTCTCTACTTTAGCATATAATTTAGATGAAGCAGCTTAGAAATCTCAGCAAGAATCCATATTTTACATTTATTGAAAGAAGAGCACTTTCCAGTGATCAAATTGCTATCCTAATTCACTCATAATAATGTAGTAATTTGAAAAGTCTTTTTTATTTTCCTCACAAAATGTTCTTAATCAGTGGTCCTAGCTACTAAAGACTTCCCATCTGCCATCCTGCCAGTAGCACTGTAAGATCATCAACCCAGGAGAAAGTCTCATAATTCTCTACTCCCTGGATATGTCTCTCTCTTCATTTGACCTCCAACTTCACCTTGCTGCTGAAACTACCTTCTAGAAAGTCACCAGCTGCCTCCTACTCATCAGACTCAATGCACCATTCTCATTTCTTGTCCTCCTTAGCTTCTGAGAGGGATGTAACCCACTAAACGAAATTCTTGCCTCCCACTGCATCATAGAGATTGGTGAATTCCTATGAATTGTGGGAATTTGGCTCTAATCCTACTTCCCTGACTATTCTATCTCCTTCATAAGGAGAGTTCCATGGCCTTTGGTCTAGTCAAGGACTACAAATATATCATATTTGTCCTGCACAGTGTTTTTAAAAGTCTGATTTAATGTTATACAATCCATAATTCTCATTATAACCTAGCTACAACCTCTCTGGAAAACTCAGATCTGGCAACACTGAGCCCATTCACTAAAACTGAGTCCCAGTGCTCCCTTTAAGGCAGGTCGACCTCCTTGGTGCCTCACATTTCGTACCACACACTCAGCGGGCAAGGATGCACAGACCCCAGGCTCCCCTCACTCTTCACGTTACTTGCCTCACCCTGGTAGGCTCTCTAACCCTCTTCCCATGGCACCTTCATCAACATCCTTACAGCAATAGTTGACATTTGTTTATATTCTAACTTCGGCTTTCTTCTCTTTATCTTTTCAGGAATCCTCTTACTTTCCACAGCTTCAACATTACTTCCTTTGAATTGATGCCTAAGTATGCACTTGGATCTTTATCACTCTTCTAGCTCCATACACAAATAGCTAACAGCCTGCTGGTTACCTCCACTCAGAAGCCTCGTTTACAACTTAAATTTATTATACCCAAAATTGATCTCCTGAATTACTTCACCAACTTTACCACATAGTCCAATTTCTCTCACATTCTATTATTTCTCTCTTCCTTTCAGTCACCAAAGCCTCAAATCTCCAAGTAATCTTGAAATCTTCTCCCATATTTCCTATAAAGCTGGTGCTAAGTTGATAAGGTGTGCCTCTTGAATGCTTCTCCTTTCCACTGCTAGAGGCCAACTTTATATCATCATAACTTCATTGGCTCTACTGAGCCGAGCCCTGAATTACCTGCTGAACTCCTATGCTATCTCCTGCCTGGATTACTGCAGTCTCTTTGATTCTTTGAATGCTACTTGCACTGTCCAATTCATTCTACATGTTATTGCCAAACTAATTTTCCAAAGCACAGCATTGACAGTATTAAAGCACTTTCCATTTTTTTCCCCTGACTTCCAACTAAATGAAGAACTTCCACAACATGGCCTAATCTACTCTCCTATATCTAGCTCCTCACTACCCTGTAATGTAAGCATCATATCCCATACAAACTAGCCTCTTCACTGTTTCTTACACATGTATCATGGTTATCCCCAACTCTTTATAATAGTCCCTCTGCCAGAAATCATTCCCAACCATCTCTCCCTTCTCTCCTCTACTTCTCTTAAGGCATGACTCCCATAACTCAAACACCCATAATCACTGTATCCTTGTTCAATCAATTATTCTAGACTGGATTTTCTTAGAGTAAACATTGTATCTGCTGTAAAACCTACAATAATGCCATGCACATGGTAGACATTTAATATCTATTTAAAGAAATGAGGGAAGTCAACTTTTTATGTCCAGTTTTTACCTAAACCTTTGAAAGAATTATATCACCATCAAGGCATTAAGAATGCAATTGAAGCAATGCGATTTCAGTAAAGACTTAAGTGATGTTTATTAGTGCTTCTCAGGGAATACAATGTGAGACACAAAAAGAATTAGTATTGCAGAACACCCATCTCAGGGTAAATGGGACAAAATCCTAACAATGCTCAGAACTCCTCTTGACCCAGCTGGTCTAAGGAGTCACTGAATTGAAAGCCCTCCTTGGACTATAGCTCTGGTATAAGAAGCTTCCTTTTAGCAGGATCTACTCAGCCTTATATGTTCCATTCTTACTTCCTTCTGTCATGGCACATTTTATTTAAGCGGTTGGCATTTGAAAGGTTCCTCTGAATAATAGATGACTTTCTGGAAATATGCAGAGAGCATTGTTGCCAAGAACAGGAGCCCCATTTGGGGAGCTGGTCAGATTACAAATTCAGTTTTAAGTCCAAATCCCTTTCAACCTGAAACCTTCTGTCAGCTTGGAAAAGGAAGGCCAGGTCTGGTCAGCACTTGGCAAGGAAATAGCCATTATAATTAGGGAATATTTTTTACAACAACAAATATTACTCATTTCAATGAACAAAAGCAGCTTTGGTAATTATCATTACTGCCATTACTCTTTTGTAAAGTATAATCACTGTATATAATATCGAAGCATGCCTTTATACAAGACACAAAGAATTAAAGTCATGGTTCTGTTTTATGTGGCTTTTTAAGAGGTAATTTACCTATTTCCAAGAAGGCTCAAAGAGATATAGTTAAAAGTACTTTTAATCAATGTATGGGTTTGGGGGGACACAAAGATGGTTATGACTTTTTTTCCCATGCAGACATTTCTGACATAGTAACTAAATGTTGCCTCTCTAGTCTCCATCATAATAGACCTGGTAGTAAAGGGACCTTTTCTTTGTCAACTGTAAATTAGGCTACTGAACTTCAAAGATTATGAACATTTAATTCCCAAATAAAGACAATCCAGCTATAATTTTGACTGCCATTAGATCAGGGTTTCTGAACCTTTCCTGCATCATAGTCCCTTTGAGAGACTTATGAGTCTTCTGCATATCTTCTCAGAAATGTTCTTAAATGCAAAACATGAAATAAATGAGATTACAAAGAAAACTAATTATATCATAAAGATATCATTTAAAATTTTTTTAATATCATGATCTATGTGCTTCTTTATTAATGCATTTAATAAAAAGAACTAGTGGATATGTCTAATAACTACCATAATTTCAAAGTAGAGATGAGCATACATGATATTTAAATAGATCTGCATTAAAAGTAATATGTGCAAATACTTGTGTTGAGGTCATAAATATTACTCATTATTATAGTGGTTTGTTGCCTGCATTCATAACAGATAGAAATGTGAAATTTTAGTTAAAGGTTAGTAAAATTACAGATGCAAGTTTGTTTTCCATCCAAGTTCACAACCCTTTGAACTTTATTCTGATAAAGAAAAGATGCATATCCTTTTAATTAGTTCTGTTGGTTATTTTAAATCCCCAATATTGTTAGAAACTTTATACCTACCTTGAATTAATACATGGTATGTGTTTGTCAATTCAATGGTCCTAACTCAGGCATTGAGGGGGGTGAGGATGAGGATGTTGCTTGTATGTGCAGACTGCAGGTCTGTAGTTCTTTTTTTCTGTCAGTAAGATTAAGTGATGAACATAAATATTTCTTATTGCACATCTTCTCCGTTAAGGTTTTCATTAATCCATAGATTCTTATATAATGTTAGGATTATCTGATTTATTTGTTTAGACTGGAAAGCATCTCTTTAGCATGCTGTGGTGTTCAGTAAAGGGCTTCTGAAAACAAGCAAAGATTTAAACAATCATTTAGTAATCAGCAGGCTTCCTCAAATCACATCTTAGCTCTAAGCCCAGGTACAAATCAGTGGACTTATTGTTAACAAAGCACCCCATTTATTGAAATAATCTTTGAAAATCATTCATGAGTAAAATTCTTATTAGACTCTAAAATAGAGTCTCTGTACAACAGAAGTATATATTTTCAATAAATTATTCCAAAACATCTATTGAGTGCCTGTTTTTTACTAGTTATTGAGGAAGTCAGTCCAAAGAATATGAAGGGCTACTTCTTGTTTTCAAGAAGTTGATAATCTAGATTTAGAAAGAGAAAGATCTTAAAAGTTAGAGGCAGTATTTTAAAGGTTACAATCTCACCTATATTGTCTTCCAGTACCCCATTGTCAATTTTTAGGAACCATATCTTCACCATATTGATTGCAGGGAAATCAGATTTTATGCAAGAGAGGTTTTCCTAAAGAGATATTTCAAAACTTGAGAAATTTAAGACTAATTTTCTCATAGGAATAAATTTAAATATAGGCTTTCATTCTCAGAGTGAATTCCATTATACTCATTGTAAGGGCACATTACAGTGATGTTTATCATACAGCCATGTCCCCATATTCTTATTAATTTTTCTGCATTATCCTTGACTGGATACGTGACAACTTTAAAGAATCTGAAAGGAAGCTGCTTAGCTGTTCCTTCTTAGCTTACTCAGGATTATTTTTAATATTTCCCAGAATTCTTTCTGCTAAATAATAGCACAGTGAATGGTATTTTATCACAATTAAGTTATATTGCAAGGTTACTATTTTGGAAGGTAGAAAAGAAAGGAGGGGGTTCACAGCCCTAATACTAACACTACTACCCGAAAGTGTGAATAATGTTTCTATTGGCTCTTTATATTGTTTCATTATAATAAGTGGATTTAAATTAGCACATTTTAGCTCATGGAATAAAGGCATGGTTCACATTATTCTGACAAAGAGTGAGTGCTCTTTCTCTTTACCAGCTAAAGTGGCACTGCCAAGTAACATTATCATGTATACCATTTATTATGTACTCAGCCCAACAGCTTTGAAATTGTATAATTTTGGCAACTATTTTTTAATTTGGAAGACTCCCTTTATCTCAAAATTTATATGTAAAATAAGCCATTATTAATATTTTTTGTTACACTACTTGAAATTTACCTAATTCTAATATATATACTACGTGAGTTGCATTTACTGTGTCCAAATCACCATTAAAATTATTTTTAAACATCATTGCTCCTGTCCAGTTTTAGACTTTTCAGATCCTCAACTGTGGGACTGCATCAGCAGTTTACATAACTTATGTAACATTTAAGGTTTGCAAAACATTTTTTTCTTATTTTATCTCATTTTGACATTATAATTACTATGCTCAGTAGGTAGGAAAATTAAAATATATTCTCATTTGAACAAATTGAGGTTCAATGGTCTTCATTTTCCAGTATGGAGCCAGAACACAAATCCAGAGTTCCTGATTTTAAATTCAGAGACCTTTCTTACCAAAAATGAAAGTCATCAGGTGAAGAGGTATACAACTATCTATCACATGAACAAACAATCACTGATATGATCATTTGAAAGAGCACTCTGAAGTATAGTGATCGGGATGCTGTTTTACTTCAAAAAAAAAGGAAAAGAAAAAAGAGAGAGAGAATGAATTTAATAGCTCATAGTTTTTCAAAGAAGAGCATCATTGACACAGCTTTATTGGGGTCACAGATTGCAGCATAACACAGTGGTAAACAGCATCAAGAATCACTAGACCAGAGAAGATGGGATACACTCTATACCTCTACCGTGAGAAGGTCTACATGTGTGTCATGACACATGGTGTCATGGAAAGAGCACTGGTCTTGAAACTGGAAGTCCGAAGCTGCTCCAGTCAGATTGTATGCAAGAGAGGTTTTCCTAAAACCTCTTAACTATCCTTTTGGAGAAAGTAAGGCATTTATTGCCTGCAAGCTTCATTTTCCACATCTAGAACATGACTGCTGCTTTGCCTGCTTCACAGGAAACTGGATGAATAAATAAGAAAATATTCTATGGAAAGATCCTAATCTGCTTTATAAATGTGAGGGGGCACCTGTGAAGAGTGGAGTAGAATGCTAGTTAAGGAACCCTGTGTGATGGCAGTCTACTTGAGGTACTTAACTAAAGAGCACATAGAAACAAAACCTCTTGTTTCCCTTGTACTGCTGATAAAATCTCTTTTAGAATTCTTTCTTCAATTATGAAATTAATATATGCTCACTGCGAAAGTCATCCAAATGAATAAAGTCATCCAAGTGAATAAGATAGAAATGTATTATCCCCCTTCTCTTCCCACCTACCCTCATCCCATTCCCCAGAATTACCACTGGCCCCAATTTGGTCATACCCTTATGTAGGCCAGTCATCTTCAGCAGCATGATGGCAGCATGGGGACAAAGCACAGATGCTTCTTCTCAGCTCCATCTAAGGACACACACTCTTCACCCTGGCCTTGGCTCTGGGCTGTGAGGCATAATGTCAGTGCTAATATTGACTAGAATTATGCCAAATGCCTTACATGTAAGCCCACTGTTTTACTCAGGTAGAAATGGGAGTCTGGACTATCTGGATGTCACTTCTCATTTCTGACAAAGAAGATGAATGGTTTGCTGTCTTCGATCTGACTGGTGGCTATTTCAGCCAGCCTGTGGGATGTGACCCTTTTTTCTTCACCTGCACTGGCATGTCAGAACCCAGAGGATCTTGGCCAGGTCGGGGATGCTGCTTATAAATCAGGCCTGTGCAATTCAATATGGAGAGCAAGACTTCCCAGAGAGTGTGCAGGCTCGCTCTGCCAGGGGTGCTCTCAACTCCTGATTTATAATCGCTCTCTGGTAAACCAGGTGCAAAATCCAGGTTTGTAAATCAAGTCTTTTTATTTAAGATTTATTGGCATTATTTGAAAATCTGTTTCAGAACTTGTAAATCTATATTAGGATTTGTAAACCATTTAAAGATATGGAAATTCATTTTTGGACTTACAAAACACTAAACACCATTTGGCTACCATTACTACTAGAAAGAAGAGAGACTTATAAACCAAATGTAGGATGCTAAGATTTACTGGCAGCTGCTATAAATTAAATCCTGGGTTTATAACTTCAGATGAGTACAGATTTCTAAATCCAACTTGTGAATCACCAAAAAACAAACAAACAAACAAAACTCCAAGATTTTTATTCTAATTGAAATATTTCAGAGTAGCATCACTGTCGATACCCTACTGATAAGCTAAATATTTAAAAGTAATGGCAATGATTTATTCTGATTAAGATTTGATATATGGAACCAATAGGTCACTGCTGGAAAACCTGCAGGGGAAGCGGTCTATGCTTCTGCCGATCCTGCAGTGAAAGAACTGAGGGAGTCTGAGACTATAACTGGGCATAGCCTGGTGAGAAAATCACTACATTAACTCTGAAACCCGAGGTCACTTTGGCTGTGCACTGGAGATCCTTAACAAATATTCACTCTCCACAATACAAGCCAAACCTTAACTTTGAATCTATAGGATCTCATTAAATGTTATACTGCCCAAATTGACATGTTGCCCAAGTAGGCTGATCACAGCTGTCAAGATTGTTATTACAAAGCACTGATCCTCAACCAGAGCCCCCCAGGGCTATTTGGCAATATATGAAGGCATTTTTCGTTATCATAACAGGGGAAATGCTACCAGCATCTAGTGGGTAGAGGCCAGGGATGCTGCGAAACATCCTACCATGCACTGAATAGCTGCCCACAGCAAAGAAATATCTGGTCAAAATGTCTAGAGTGTCACCTATTTGACTGAGAAAACTTGCCATAGAAAAATATTTATCACGAGCCAGTGCAGAATGACTGCAGTGGGACCCCTCCATCTCTAGTTGCACTGATTATGTCATTCAGAACAACTTAGAAGCTTTTTTCTCATTCAGTTAATCCAAAGGAAGAATATGTTCAAAATTCATATTGTAGTAAATATGATAGATCACATTATGAATATGCTTTGCTACTTCAAATGTGCTCTATATTTGATCAACAGGTCTTCTGTAGAAACTGAAGTTACAGCATTTGGTGAAATTATTTGACCGGAGGGACCCCTCCATTTTATTTGAAAACAAGTATATGGGTTAGGAAGAGAATACAAGGCAAGGAGTCTTTCAGGATTTGTTCAACAGTTTTATAAAGAAACCCCATGTAGTGAACTCCCTGGGAGCCTGAGACCCTTTTGATTATATGGTGTTTGGAATAAAATAAAACAAATCCCATGTTATTTTATTCTGACCTGAAAGTGATTTCTAAATGATCACCTTGGGTGTTCTTTCCCTCTACTTATTGTTGTGTTCTTCCATTTGAATTACTGCTCAGCATCACCTCAGAAACCAGCTGAATATTGGCCGATTGTAAGAAGACAGTCTCATATTGAGATTATAGCAGCTCTCCTCAGACTTGCCCTATTCATGGACCTGGCCATTATAAGAAGCTAAAGATGGAGACAGGATTCAACATTCAAATGGTGCATTTAAAGAGCATGGTGAAGTATATTGTGTAAATGCAAATGAATAGAAATATGGCATTGTAAGAGCTCAGCCACTTGTGCAATTAGGAAGGAAATCAGGAGTGTAGAGTGCAGCACCCAGCAGAGCACTCAATTCTGCACTTGGGGGAAAAAAAGTTTAAAGAAACGGTGTGGTGACTCAGGTCTTTAGAGAGTTTAAATCAAAAATATCTGAAATGCAACCTATATGTAGGTAACTAAATCATATCCCACCTCGCCTCCTGCCTTCAACAAACATTTCCCCAGTGACATTCTCAAATGCACATTATTTCACTGACTGAGGCTGAGTTTTGTCCCATTTAATGAACCATCTGTGGCTTTAACTCGATAGTTCCCAAAGTCATTTTCCTCACCATAAGATCCTTAAGCATTCAAGGTACATGAAGGTCAGCAAGGAGGCTCTCCCATCTGGTCATCTGGATTATTCGTAGAAGCTTAATATATAAATACAGATTGGAAAGGAATTTCTTGGAATTTCACCATTCTATGTGAGACAGCACGAAGCAAACAAACAACAACAACAAAAAAAAAACCTTATGGTTAGAAGAGTGATCTCGTTTCATATTAATTCATTTATCAAGTAGATAAATGCCTGAAAAGGGATAGAGGTTATGTTCAGGATGATTCTAAGAAAGAGATTTATAATAATTGATATTTGTTATCAAGAAAACTATTCTTTCTCTCATCATTCTCCACTTCTACCCAAGCTTCCCCCTGCTCCTCAGGATGCACCACATGGACCAGCCACAATCCTTTTAAACCTCTTTCCTTTCCAACCACATCTGCTAGATTTTTTGTATATAGACTTCAGATCCACAATTCATTCAGCAAAAAAAATCACTAAGCCAACAACATTCATTGTGAACGTAGGTATTCTGGACTCTGCTAGGTGATGGGATTACAATGATGAGTAAGCCACTATCTGATATTGAGGTTCTCACATCCTAATGGACAAGATAGATGTGTAAATAAATAATCATAACACAACATACCTTATGTGCTGAAGGGAAGACACGTCAAGGTACAGTGGGAGTACAAAGGAAGGCAGTGACATCTTCAAAAGGTGGCAGTGCTTGAATTAGTTCTTGAAAGATGAGTGGTATCTAAGAGGTAGTGGGGCAGAGAAGTGGTGAGAAGAATGTTATAAATGAAGAAACAGTATGGTCAGACATAGATTCATAAGAAGACCAATGCTCAGTGTATTCAAAAAACGTGGCATGATTAGCGCAAGGATTTTCAATAAAGAGGCGGAGCAGGAAGTGACAGTAGTATAAAAATCACCTATATCAAATTATATGACCCTTCAAAAAGCAAAGGGCCAAAATCCAGGATGCAGGTGACGGACTCATGAGAGAAGTAATAAAAAAGTAGATTGAAACATGACAACTAGATAATCCAAAGATTTAATCACTATCGAATCATTAGCAGTATGCTTTCTTCCTTGTGTTTTCTTTTACTTTCTGCTAAGTGATGCATATCTGGAGAAATATCTTTATTCTTTGGGTTGGTTTGGTAAGTGATGTGGACTTCACAATTGTCTCATTTTCTAAGGCAGTTCACAAAATAGCATCTGATAAAGTGGTAAAAAGAAAAAGAAGAGAAACTAGGGATGAGAGAGTCCATAAACTATATAATTAATTTCAGGATAATTTAAGATAGACTTTATTGGGAAACATTTTGTCCTCAAGATTTATCAGCCTTATGAATAGACACAGAAAAGTTAAAACATGTCAAACTAGACTGGCTAAATATAGCACCTGAGTCTGGAGTTTAGAGAATTATCCCAGGGATATATTATATTTATATAATATTTTCTCCTGTGTCTTCAAAGAAAAATCTTACTTCTTTGCATAAACATATTTCCAACTTCTCTCAGGAGGTAAAAAACAATCTCGGTTGACTACCTAAATCTTTCTAGTAACGTCTTTCTGGTCTTACTTATGTTAAAACCAATAAGAAAGTAAATTTACATGGGAAATGAATTTAAATAAGAGATGTGAGGGGGAAAAGACTGATAGATGTCTGGTCTCAGATTTTTCAAGGGAATAGTTCCTAAGACCTGAGGCATATACATCAGTTTTAGTCACCCAGGTACTCTATGGTAAGGGCTAGTGGGCTCTCCTCAGCAAATTTCAGCTAAATCCCTCATGTCTGCCCAACAGAAACCTCATTTTATGAGAGAGGGAAGTTAAAGATTGAAAAATGCTCTTTTTGCAAAACTGTGGTCATGATATTCAGTAAAATGATAAATGAATAGGTTGTACTGGCAAACTACAGTAATTAGGCCATTCCTCATTTCTTTATTGGAGGCAGACCTAGATGTTTAATCATCATTATGTGATCATTTAATTTTAGCAAAGCATTACTATTGGAAATATTATACATTAACTTTCTCCCCTCCTCTTTTTTAAAGATGGTGATAAAGGGGAAAACAAAAAGCTTTAAATCATGTCTAGAGTTCAGAAAGCAATAAAACCCTAACTTTAAGTTTTAAATCATTTTAGCATATTTTTTCTGATTTTCATAATGATAATATAATATTGTAGAAAATGTGAAAAACACAAGGATATTCAAAAAATTAATATAATCACTCACCATTACACTTTCTTAAGAAAATCATCACTTTTGATATTTTGGTAAATTTTATTTCAGCTATTTTTTCCTTTGGGATTTTATTTTATATTATTCACAAAATAACAAGATTTAAACTAGTATCAGACGCACAGAGGCATGCAAATGAAGGTAGCAAAATACAGTTATTTTAAAGCAATTTTAGAAAACTTAAAAAGCATTTTTATACTAATCACTGACCAGACATGGCCACAATAAAGAATTAAGTTTTTCTTCTTATCTTTGTGCCTGAAATCAACTAGGGGAAATGAATAAACATAAATTAGGAATTTTCAAGGAATAAATATCTTCAAAGAGCTTGAATCTGTAATTTCCCCTAAGAACAGATTTATCATCTAAGCCCATTCTTTTCAACTTAATGCATCGACTCTTCCACAGGCTGGTAAAAAGCAGTTCAGTAACCACGTCCTCCGTCCTCGGTGATAAGACCTCCTGCAAAAGGATCAATAAGACCTGCTTTCATAGAACTTTTTTTCTTATCCCATAACCTCAAAAATCATTTTGTGCCACAATGATCACTACAGGGAGGAAAATAAAGAGATGTTGAATCTATCAAAGTTTTTCATAGTGAGGCTGGTTTATTTCAAACCATCACAGCATGGTGGTTAACAGCTCTGGAACAGCCAAAGGATGGAAGCAGAAGGAAAAAAGAAACCGAAAGATCCTCTTCTTTCTTTACAGAGACCTTCAAAGTTAAAGGGGAATAAGATTCATATTCCAAGCAATTTACTATTCAATTTGGCACTGGGAATTTCAAACTAGGCTAATTTTTTTTATCCCACTCAACTAAAAAAGACATTTCCGAAATAAGCTCTAATTTAGTATTGATATAAGAACTGATAATAAGTGGGATAAAAAGAAAGAGCCAAGTTCAAATTAGTTTGGGAAACCAGTAAACAAATAAATTTATTTTTTGTAGTATTTCTCTGGGTCTTTTCTATGCCATGTACACTGTGACTCTCCCTGAGAGACCTGTAGTATATAATATTCCCCAAATTTATATTTTTTATTTTTCCTTTTCTCTGATTTCTCCAGAACTCATTTTGAGAAATAACTACGTTGTCTGTTTCTAATTATCCAGATACAGTAGGTCTGAGTTCCAGAATTGATTATCATTAATGTGAATATAAAGGTTATCACTTATAAATACAAAGTCTTAATTATAAAGGACTTAGATAGCATGAAAACATGCAGTATAGTATTTGAGAAAATATCTCTGAACTTAAAATCATTGATGTAGGCTGTGCTATCACTTTTCAGGTTTAAGACCTTAGAAAAATTATTTAATCTTTGAGAATCTTAGTTTCTTCCTCTGTGAAATGGAAGCGAAGTTTTGCCTCATGGGATTGTTATAAAGATCAACTGAAAGCTCTACAGAAAATAGAGATTGCATAAAAAAATTGGGGGAGCTATTATAATTTTGACTAGTGCCTTCTTTAACACTGAAAGGTATGTTCTTTGTTAGATGTTTTCAAATAAGCTGTAAAGAAAGGTTCTTTGTTTTATTCAGCAACTTTCTTTCTGAACTTCTACTTCTGTACCCTCATTAAAAGATAAACTAAGGCATATTAAAATTTTTTACAAGTTTATTTGAGCAAAAATCTATTTGAAATGGGCAATGACAAAGCAGAGGAAGTTTGGAGCACTCAGCAGACAGGAGCCAGGGGAAAGACATATAAAGTGAGGTGGCAAAGAAAAGAAATTTTTTGATTAAATGTAGCTTAAAGCCTAGTTGGCTGTTTGTGATTGATCGTTCTCAGTGTTCTGATGTTGTGACCCTAAGGCATTTACAGGCCTGGGTTTTGGTTTGCTTACGTGGGCTCCAGGGCATCGGAGCCATCTCAAATCTGATGGACTTCTTGTTCCATTATTTTAACACCTTATAGTTCAGTTTTTCTCTATAAAATTTTTTTCTATGTCTTTCCCATAACAGACTAGAAACTCCTTGAAGGAAGGGCTGGGTATGATATTTCCTTTGATTAAGAAATTATTAGAGGATATTATGATCAGATGGAAAAGATCATCAATATAGTTGACGTTCTCCCAGAGAAGTGTGTTCATTGATGCAGATGTACATGTTTGAAATCAGAAGATGGAAGACTAATATCTATAAGCTGTTTATGTTAAGATGATACTCAGACTTATAATGTATTTAAGCAACAAGTCAGTCAAAATGGTCAAACAATCTAAACTGTCAATATGCCATTAAAAATAAGAAAGCTTTATGACTGAGACAGCTGATAACAATGATTATCAAAAAGAAATATACCCTCAAACCCAAGGAGCAAAGCAAAAGGTCAGAAGTAGAAAGCATGAAGCAAGTTGATAAATCTACTCTCCAAATAATGCCTAAGTTAATTCCATAATAACTTTATTACATTTTATATTTAAGGCCAAGAATTCAAAACCTGTGTTTTCCCAACTCTATTTGTGTTTAGAGAAAAAGTGCCATCGGACTGTATGAAGGCAAAACTATATTTGAATTTCTTTGGCCTAAGTTATAATATACTGTGCTCCCTATTGATTAAGCCAGTCCTGCTCAAACCTTTCTTCCAAAATGTCCTTCACTGGAAGGCAGTGCAGCACAAATGTGAAATTTCTTTAAAGTCTTATTTAAAATGCAGGAACATCATTCAATGTATTCATAATACATTTGTTTCTGCTTAAATATAAAATAATAATTATATTTCTTATCATCAAGGAAACCTGATGCTTCATGAAGGTGTGTCATGTGTCCATGGTATGCCTTGGAGTACACGCTGGCATGCACTAAATATGAGCATTCTAGTAAGGATCAGAGAGCCCTGTCTTCAATTTTAACAATCTCATTAAGCCCTTTCTCCCATATTATCCAAAGACATACTACAATAATAAAAAATATATTTGCTTTTTTGAGAAAGAGAATATTTGAAATTCACAGGTGGGTTTTTATTAGGCAATAATGAAAGAAACGTTTTAACATGAGAAACCATAGAGCAGATGAAGAGCTATAGTGTGACTTCATGCTCCAAGCTTAGTACATGAGCTTAATGAAGCTAATGTTTCTATGTTGAACTGAGAAAATTTCTTCATAATGGTTTTCTTCTTATTGTAACTTAAATTTATGTCAAGGAGACTTAACACATCCCTAAGGAAATATGTTCAAGGTTTTTTCCTTCAAACTTCATCAATACATAAACTTTCCTGAGGCCCATTGTGGGAATACAAGCATTGTGTCTTGTCTTTCAAGAAAAAAAAAAAAATTCTTGTACTATTTGCTCAAGTCTAAAACTGTTTGACATAAGATACTTAGGCCAACAGTATCTGAATATGGCATATCAAATGCTATTTATAAAAAGTAAAGCTATGCTAATGTGCCTATCTGTTCCCTACTGCTTAACAATATTAAAGATTAAAGCCAATTGTTTTGTAAACTGAAGAGGCCATAATGGTTTCTTGGGAAGCTCTTCTGTCAGCATTACAGATTAGGTTGCTATTAAATTTTTGCTCTTACAAATGGCTGGCTTGGGTCATTATACACTTAAATTGAGTTGCTGTCATTGTTACATACAAAAATGAAAGACCCCTTGGCCTATAGTAATGTAGTGTACCTTTTAAAGAATGGGTACCAGTACCTAACTTATAAAAATGAATCTGTTTGCATTGTAGTTCCAAGTTTCAGAGTGTTTCAAAGTGATTTAAATGAAATATCCAAATAATTCTTATGTATATCAAAGACAAATTGCTGAGTTTTACATTTACCTGCTTTCAATAATCATTGAAACTTACTGAGTGATGACAAGATACAGCAGACTCATGGTTCTTTTTTCTCTCTTGTAATTTAATTATGTCTTGCTCTGAAATGAGGATAGTCAAGAACCTGGATTTTTTCATAATCCTATAAATTATTTGTTCAAATTAAAGAATGGTCATCCTGAGCTCATCATTCTAAGCATGTTATTTGAGAATCTTCCTACTGACTTGAAAAGTCTATGTGTTATTTTAATTCTCAAATGAGCCAAAAGTTTAGCAAAAAAAGATAACATCACATTTCTTAGGTTTAAGTCTCCTTTCTAATAAAAACAGAAAAAATTCCAACTATCACTCCTAAAGGGAGAAGTAATTTTTCCTCCTTTTCCCAGGTTTGTAACACCCATCATTACCTAATTATAAAGAAGCAAGTTAGTCATACTTCAAAAATGCTTATTTATAAATATTACCTCTATTTTCAAAGTGTTTTCTCTTTCAAACTTTTAAAAACAAAAATACAAGAAGTCCTTTTTCTTATACTACCTGTCTATCTAATAGGAATGTAATGATTTTGTTACTACTTTAAGATCAGAGACTCACAAAGAACTGAATTTAGGAACTCAACAGATGGACAGATTCAGTGATAATGTAGATCTCTGACATCTCCAATTCATGGCAATATAAATTGCTTTGTTAAAATTCCAAGTTGGCAATATTTAAACGTAGACTGGTGTGACAATTTTGTTCACTTATAATTTTCTCTAAAAATTGAAAAACTCTTGCATTTTGAATTGATCCAATAGCTCAATAGTACCTGAAATTCTAATAATTATCCTTTTTCTGGGTCCTTCAAGCACACTGCCTGTTCTGCTTTTCTGGGGAAAATATTTTTTTCCTCTCCAATGTATCCTTATCTTTATCTGTGTGCTTCAAACTACAGAGAGAAGACAAGAAAAATATGTGTGTGTACATATACACATATATATAATATTGATATGTGATAAAATTATTTTTAAAAAGCAAGAGAAAGATAAATATAAAATTTAGCTTAATATCTGATGGAGAGAGAGACAGTGTTCATATCTGATGGAGAAATATAGGTTCAGAATAGGAGAACACATAGGTATATTATGTAAGTTACTTTCAATGGTCTATTCCTTGAGTTAAGTGGTGGTTTAATGAGTCCTCGCTATTTTATCAATAAATAAATATAGCAAAGGAAAGGAAAGAACAGACTTTCAGAATTATCCAGATAAGAAAGAAAAATAAAAGAAGGAGACTAAGGGAAAAATAAGAAAACCACCAAAAAAAATACTCTAGGAGTATTGTGAAGATGGAAATGGATGGTCTGGAAGCATCTCTCCAGCTTTTGGAATCTTCTAATTTCTAGTTCAGTCCTCTCTCTTTCCTCTACAACTAACTGGTTTTCTGTAAGAGAATATTTCCTTTACCAAATCTTCCATGTTTTTACATTGTTTGCAACACCTAATTTAGGACTAGGCAAATGGTAGTTCCTCGAAAATTACAAGGAAATGAACGCAAGAAATGGAAAAGAAACCCACATGGCCAAACAATATAGCTGGGTCCCAGAAATCACTGGCTTTTGTCTCAGAAATCCTTTCTACAATATTCCTGACATTCTACTTTTGCTTGAATACATCTGGTAATGAAGTGATCGCTATTTTGAGATAGCTTGTTCTGTTGTTGTCAAACAGCTAGAATCTCTAGAAAGGTCTTCTATATTATAGAGATCCCAAATCGATGACTGTAAGTACTAGATTATCTCTGTAGGGTAATGAAAAAGAAGTCTAATCCCTGTTCCAAAAATAGCCTTTCAAATATTGAAGAAAAATGTTAAACCCTTGTAACTTTCCTTTTTTTCCAAAATAAGCTTTTCTATTCTTTATAATATGATTTCCAGGCCTTTTTCTTCCCTGCATTTTCTTACCCAGTGCTCTCCAGAACAATAACACTCTCATTAAAGCATAGTCCCCCCAAATGAATTCAGTTCTCCAAATGAGATCTGACTAGTGCAGAGCAGAAAGGACTTAATGAAACTTCTCTGTAACCTGAAGTCAATATTTTTAAATTTGCCATGTGTAAAAAGATTAGCTTTGGACTTATGAAGGAAGAAACCATAGTTTAAGGTTTGAAGAAAGAAATTTCCTTGTCCTCAGAGGAATCGTTCCATGGATAGCAAAAAAAGTAACATGTTATATCTTCAAAGCATTTTAAAGCACATGACATGCTTTCATGTACATTATCACTTTTAGTCTTGGCAGCATTCTCACTCTCAGGTGTTAGTATTCCCATTTTTCAGATGAGAAAAACAAAATCATGGAACAAGTAAGGGATGAAGCCAGAGCTAAAACTCATGTATTCTCACTCTAGATCTAGCACTCTTTCTAAGATAGCATGCTGCTTCAAATAATCAAATAATCATTAAATGGTTGACCTCGCTCTAAACACCAATTGGGAAACAAATTTTGCAACAGAGGCCTAAATACATTATCGATTTTAAAATCAAAAGAAAAAGATTGGTAATCCAACATTGGACAATGAATTCATCTGGCAGATTCATGGAATAAAAACACACAAATACCCAATATACATGTTTTAAGATGCTCAGTTTAACTCATAGATTCAGGATGCAAATCAAAACATCAATAGGTTATCATTTTTCACTAACAAAATTGGAAAAAATAAGAAAAAAATTGATAATGCACAGTGTTGGAGAGAGTATGGGGATAACAGGAACTGTTCTACAGAATGAAAGAATAAATTAATGCATTGTGAGTGCAAGTGCACGTTGGTACCAATGTTTTAAGGGTAATTTGGCATAACTGTATAAATTTAAATAACTTGCCCTTTGACCCCAAAATTCCACTTTTAAGAATACACCCTCAAGGCTTTCATAAGTGGGCAAAAATATTTTTCCAAAGATATTTATTGCTGCATTGCCTCTATTAGCAAGTAAATGGATACATTCTAAATATCTATTATTAAGAGAATATTAAATAAAGCACATTACATCCATGCAATGGAGCACTGTATAGCTATTAAAAAGATAAGGTTTGTCCACTTATAGTCCATGAAAATATGCCCATGTTTACTTACTAAGTAAAATAAATTGCTGAACAGTGTGTAACACAATTCCTGTTGTAAAAGAACGACACTCATGTATGTGGTCATTTATACGTATAATTGTTTGTTCATATAGTGCAGACTATACATATACAAACATATGTTTACGAAAACAAAATGTCTTCAAGGATATTACACATACCAATCAATCAACAATGAAATTTGATAGAGTAAAAGATGGAAAATATCAGGGGATTTTTTTTCAGTTTTCTTGGATAATATAGTATACTCAGAAACAGGTCTGGAATATTTTGCAACATCTAGAACATTATAAAAAGTAATATAAAATGGGGTTTCTTTTTGAACCAGATATTCATCAGTCCCATTACTTTTTATTTAGCAAGCAACAACTTTGTGTCAAGTATTGCACTAAGCACTTCACACACCTTACTTACAATAATACAAATATTAATACATACATGAGCTAAGTATTAGCATTCACCTTTACAAATAAATACGATCCAAACCTCTGCTATTATGATCTATTGCCTGCATCAGGTAGGCAGAGGGGATGCACATATTTAGCTAACTGAAACTCTTTCCGACTGTGTCTAATTATGGTAAGAAAGATCAAAATAGCAAAAATTTATATTTTAAAGGCCCTCAAGAGGAATGAAGCTTTCAAGTTCACAATCAATGGAATAGGAGAGTTGTATACTAAGATTATGGTTTCTTTGTCATTGAGGTAAAAAAAAATTTATCCCGTGGTTCTAATGTCTTAGATGCATCAGATATTTTAAATTATGTGTCACTATTTTAAAATGGAGCTATTCTTCATGATAACAAGGGAAAATTCTGTAGTACTTTCACAAAAGAACACAATAAAGAAGTCAAATCATACTAATACCAAAATACATCAAAGCACACAAAAAAGACAGAGGATAAAAAACAAAGAACCAGAGCCCTGCTAAAGAGAATCCTATTCTGTCAAGTCAGCTCCTTAACAACACTTCCTCTACTCTAATTATAGCCAGTCCTCAAGACCAATCAGCTTGAGGGTTAATCATTCCTATTGACATGCAAGGAGCAACCAAGGCTCAACTACAAATAGGAGAGTACACAGAACCTACACAATGGACACACTTGGAGCACCCAGCTCAAGCAACCAGGGAGACTGTGCCACTGGACCCCACTGGACACCTACTACATAAGGTCACTCTACCAGGAATGGAAGCCATAGCAGCTCTACTTAAACAATAAAAACAAACACCGAGAGGCAGCCAAAATGATGAGACCAAAAAAATCTGTCCCAAATAAAAGAACAAAACAAAGCTTCAGAGAAAGAATTAAAGAAAATGGAGACAAGCAATCTAACAAATGCAGGGTCCAAAATACTGGTTATAAGGATCCTCAATGATCTTAGTGAGAGGATAGGAAAAATAAAAAATGGAGATAGAAAACATAAAAAAGAACAAGTTGGAAATAAAGAATATAATAACTGAAACAAAGAATACCTTAAGAGGAATCAATAACAGATTAGATGAAGCAGAGGACTGAATCAGAGTTCTGGAAGGTAAGTTGGCAGAAAACACCTAATAAGAAAAGAAACAAGGAAAAAGAATCCCCCAAAATGGAAATAGTTTAAGAAGCCTCTGGGACAACACCCAGCGTACAAACATTTGCATCATAGGGGTATCAAAAGGAGAAGAGAGAGAGCAAGGAATTACAAACCTGTTTGAAGAAATAATGACAGAAAACTTCCCTAACATGGTGAAAGGAATAGACATAGATGTCCAAAAAGCGCAGAGAGTCTCAAGCAAGATGAACTCAAAGAGGTCCACACCAAGACACATCATAATTAAAATGCCAAAGATTAAAGACAAAGAGAGAATCTTAAAGCAGTAAGAGAAAAGCAGTTAGTTGCATACAAGAGAGCTCCCATAAGACTATTAACTGATTTCTCAAGAGAAACTTGCAGGCCAGAAGGGACTGGCACAAAATATTCACTGTGATAAAAAGTAGGAACCTGCAACCAAGGTATGTTTTAGAATTAAAGGAAAGATAAAGAACTTCCCAGACAAGAAAAGGCTAAAGGAGTTCATCACCTGAAAGTAAAGTAATATAGTATATCAACTGTAACTGAAAAATTAAAAATTATTTTTAGAATATCAAGAGGAAAACTAGAAAATTCCCAAACGCATAGAAATTAAGCAACATTCTCCTGAACTAATAGTTCGAAGAAATTAAAAAGGATATTAAAAAGTTTATTGAAACAAACAAACATGGAAACACAACATATCAAAAGTTATGGGATGCAGCAAAAGCAGTTCTAAGAGAGAAGTTCCTATCAATGAAACATCTACGTTAAGAAGCAAGAGAAATTCCAAACATAGAACCTAACTCTAAACTTCAAGGAATTAGGAAAAGAAGAACAAACTGTGCCAGAAGTTAATAGAAGAAAAAATAATAATAAAGATTAGAGTAGAAAAAAAAAATAAAACAGAGAACAGAAAAACAATAGAAAAGATTAACCAAACTAAGAAGTGTTTTTTGAAAAAACAAACAAACGAACAACAAAATTGGTAAACCCTTAGCTCGACTAACCACAAAAAAAAAAAGAGAGAAAAGAACCAAATCAACAAAATTATAAATGAAAAGGAAGCATTACAACTGATACCACAGAAATTCAAAGGATCATAAGAGGTTACTATGAACAACTATTTGTCAACAAACTGGATATCCTAGAAGAAGTGGAAAATTTCTTAGAAACATACAACTTACTGAGACTAACTCAGTAAGGAATAGAAAATCTGAACAGACCAATTACTAGTAAAAAGGTTGAATCAATAATCAAACCCCCTCTCTGCCCCACCCCACCCCCCCGCAAAAAAAAAAAAAAATGGCATAGATGATAGAGGCTCTGTTCATCCCTCTGGTGACCAAATCAAAGTTGTGACGAAAACAAGGAGCAGTAGCAAGAAAAAATGGCCTGGGATGAATGAGCCATACAACTAGGGAGAAATCCAAGAAATCACCCTGCAACAGCAGAAGGTAGGACAGGGCAAGAATACAGGGCTGCCCGGTGTCGAGCGGCTGAGTGAGATGAAGGCTGCAGCAGCAGCAGCAAAAGCCTTTTAAAGGGGCTGCATCAGTGAGCGGATTTTCGCGGTGATGGACCCTCTCATTCTGAGCACCAGTGCTAATTCGGCTGCACGCAGGGGGCACCAGGGACTTACTGGGAGAGACACATTGTCGAAGTGTCAGCTGAGGCAAGACCCACTTGGTACAGAAGTGCCAGCAGTTTCCACTGTTCCCTGTTGAGCCCACCCACCCCCCATCCCCCAGTGCACCAGACACAGCACCTCCATAGCTGTGATGTCATCAAATTGGATTAGAGAGGTCTCTCCACCCAGAGGATTCCCTGAAACCCCGCCTCCACCAACTTTGCAGCCCCACCCAAGCCACATCTAGATTTATCCTCAGCGAGTCAGGTGCTCCTTACTGAGCAGTGCTTAACTCACACTGGAGGCAGTTGGCCTCAGTTTCTGGTGTGGCCTTTTGAGGCAACTACAAGTACAGCATCTGTGGATTGCTTGCTGAATCTTAACAGGTGGCTCTGGAGGAGGAGAGGCCTGAGCTAAATTTGGCCTGCAGCTGAACCCCTCTCAGGACTGTGCCACTGGTCACCTACTTCACAAATCCATACTAATAAGACCGGGAGACTTAGGAGCTTTGCTTAGTACATAGAAACAGACATGGAAAGACAGCCAAGATGGGAAGACAAAGAAGCAGAAACCATATGAGAGAACAGAACAGAGATCCAGAAATAATGGAGTCAAGTAACCTACCAGATGCAGAGTTCCAAACACTGGTTATAAAGATGCTCAGTGAACTTTTGGGAAGTGTAGATAAGAATTTCAACAAAGAGATTAAAAAAAACATAAATATAGAAATGGAAATTATAAAACAGAACCAGTCTGAAATGAAGAACATATTATCTGAGATGAGAAGTATATTAAATGGAATAAACAAAGGAATAAACAAAGTGAATAAAGAAGAGGATCAAATGCCTTATCTAGAGGACAGGAAAGCCAGGGGTTCACAATCAGAACAGCAAGAGATAAGATGCCAAGATTTTAAAAATAATTTAAGGAGTATATGGGACTCTATTAAGGGTCCAAATATCCATCTGATCAGCGTAACTGAAGAAAATCAAGATATTGAACAGCCGTTTGAAGAAATAATGATGGAAAACTTTCCTACCTGGTGAAAGAAATGGGCATGAAACCCCAGGAATCTCAGAGAATTCCAAAAATCAGGGATCCAAAGAGGCCCACACCAAGACACATCATAATTAAAATGTCAAAGTTTAAATATGAAGAAGGAATATTAAAAGCAGGAAGAGAAAAACAGATAGTTACTTACAAGGGAACACCCATAAAACTGGCAGCTGATTTCTCAAAAGAAACTATGCAGAACAGAAGGGCCTGGCAACATATTTGACAGGATGAAGACCCAGGATCTACAACCAAGAATAATTTATCCAGCAAACCTATCATTTAGAGTTGAAGGACAGGTAAAGAGCTTCCTAGACAAAAATAAACTAAAGGAATTTATCACCACCAAGCCAGTATTACAGGAAATGTTGGAGAGACTTCTTTAAGAAGAAAAAGCATGTATCAAAAACAGGAATAAAGAATGGTAGCAAGTATATTCCTATCAATAAGTACCTTAAATGGAAAAGAATTAAGTGCTCCCACCAAAAGATAAAGTGACTGAAAGGATAAAAAAACAAGACCCCTACATATGAAAAGGAAGAGGATGGAAAAAGATATTGCTTTGATGGACCTAGAAAGTATTTAAGTCAGATAAAAATAAACACTATATGATTTCACTTATATGCAGAATCTAAGGGAAAAAAAGGAACAAACTAATCAAAAACAGACTCACAAATATAGTGTGGACAATTTGGTGACAGACAGAGGGGAGGGGATTTGGGGGCTCTGGGAGAATAGGGTGAAGGGTTAAAGAAGTACAAATTAGTAGCTGATGGATGGTCACGGGGATAGGGAACACAGCTTATGGAATGCAGTTATCATTATTACATTGGCTAGGTAGAGGGTCAGGGGAAGGAGAGAGTAATTGGGGGGATTGTTTTACAAACTATATAGATGTCTAACCAATGTACTGTGTACTGGAAACTAATTAAAATAAATAAATTAAAAATAAATTGAAAAAAAAAAAAACCCTCAAAGAAGAAAGCCCAGGACCAGATGGTTTCACTGATGAATTTTACCTAGCAGTTAAAGAATTCTAACACCAACCCCTCTCAAACTCTTCCAGAAAGTCAAAGAGGAGGGAAAACACCCAACTCATTTTATAAGGCCAGCATTACCTTGATACCAAAAGCAGAAAAAGACAGTACTAAAAGAGAAAACTACAGGCCAATATTCCTGATGACTATAGATGCAAAAATTCTTAATAAAATACTAGCAACAAGATTAAGTAGCACATTAGGATTACTCACCATGATCAAGTGAATTTACCCCTGGATTGCAAGATGGGTCAATATACACAAATCAATCAATGTGATACATCACATTAATAAAATGAAAGGAAAGAATGATATGGTTATCTCAATAGATACAGAAAAAGCACTTAACAAAATTCAACATCTATTCATGATAAAAATAGGCATAGAAAGAATATACCACAATATAATAAAAGCGATATATGGCAAGCCCACAGATAACATCATATTCTATGGTGAAAGGTTGAAATTTCTTCCTCTAAGATCAGGAACAAGACAACGTGCCCACTCTTTCCACTCCTGTTCAATGTAGTACCAAAAGTCTAACCTAGAGCAATCAGGCAAGAAAACAAATAAAAGGTAACACAACTGGAAAAAAATTAAAATTGTCTCCATTTGCAGATGACATGATTTAATATGTATAAAATCCAAAAGACTGAACCAATAATAGTTTTATCTAATCAATCAATTCAGTAGAATTGCAGGATATAAAATTAACATACAAAAATCAATAGTGTTGCATCTATGGCCATGCTACCCTGAACAAGCCCGTTCCCATCTGATCTCAGAAGCTAAGCAGGGTCAGACCTGTTTAGTACTTGGATGAAAGACCACCTAGGAAGACCAGGTGTTGTAGAAATAAAAAATAAAAAATAAATAAGGGATTGTAAGATGACAAGGTCCTCGCAATCTGTGAGATCAACCAAGAATTGCCTCACCGAAAATATAAATAAATAGATTGATGATAGATGATGATGATAGATAGATAGATAGATAGATAGATAGATAGATAGATAGATGATAGATAGATAAAAATAAAATAAAATAAATCAGTAGTAATAGACTATGGAACAGAACCAAGAGCCCAGAAATAAATCCAAGCATTTATGGTCAACAAATATTTGACAAGGGAGCCAAGAATACTCAATGGAGAAAGCACAGTCTCCTTAGTAAATGGTGCTGGGATAACCAGACAGTTATATATAAAAGAATAAAAATGGACCCATATCTTAAACCACTTAAAATATTAATTCAAAATGCACTAAAGATCTGAAACCATGAAATTCTAGAAGAAAACACAGGAACAAACCTCGTTGACATGGATTTGGAAATAATTTTTTGGAAATGACACCTAAAGTACAACCAACAAAATCAAAAACAAACAATTGGGACTACCTCAAACTAAAAATCTCTGCACAGCAAAAGAAACCATTAACGAAGTGAAAAGACAACCTATGGAACTGAAAAAAATATTTACAAACCATTATTAATTGTTTATTTTGTGCGCCTAGCACTATTTGAAGCTCTTATGCGTTAACTTATTTAACTCTCACCAATAAATGAGGTATTTTCTAGTATTATCTCCATTAAACAGATGAGTAAACTGATATACAGAGAAATTAAAGAACTTGACCAAGGTCACATGCTACTAAGTGGAGAAATTAGGATTCATATTTAGTCCGCCAGGTTCCCAAAGGACCATTTAATCCTAAAAGAACCCCTAAAGCATTTAACTGAGAATTGTTTGTGTAATGTGTGTGCTTTTTATTACCCAGGATCGCATATGTATTGCAATAATACTTTCCTCTGAGCTGGTCAGAAATATGTAGGTTTCCTTCCTCATTATTCATCTTTCTCTTATGATCCATCAGGGTTTTCCCTGGAGAGCTTAACTAGAAGTTTCATTTCCCATAAGAAAGAGAAAGATTGATTCACAGAGGTGATTATATTAACAAGGAATAACCTGCTGTATAGTCATAGAAAACACTTTTAATGTACAAAAGGAACAAGATACAAAAGTAATTGACTACATATTCCCATAAATAACTTTGAAATTATACTACATTACCAAAAGTTTACTCAGCCCAGCAATAAGAAATTATTTCTCACTAACATTTTTATCTTTCTAACAAATCCCACTTCCCAGTTTTCTGGTACACAAGCTTTTTTACAACTACACATTGAAAATTCACCATATCAGATCACACTACCAAACGAAATGCGATTAAAAGGCAAAAACAAAATATATTTAATTGCTTATAAATTTTATATTGTGCATATTTATTTATAACATGCTTTATGACACAGATAATTTAAAACTGCTCACAAGATTACTTACACTAAAATATAAATAAAAGAAAAATTCACGGCCTGGTAAAATATAAATTAAGATAGAATATTAACTCATAGATACATAAAACAGATTGGTTGCCAGAGGTGAGTGAGTAGAAAGTGAGTAAAATGGATGAAGTTGATCAAAATATACAAACTTCCAGTTATAAAATAAATAAACATTGGGGATGTGATGTACAGCATAGTGACTATAGTTAATAATACTGTATTGTATATTTGAAAGTTGCTAAGAGCATAGGTCTTAAATGTTCACATCACAAGAAAAAAATTGAAACTACATGTGGTGGTTGTTAATTTGACTTACTGTGGTGATCATTTAGCAATACACAAAAAAATTGAATCATTATGTTGTACACCTGAAAGTAATATAATGTTGAATATCAATTATGTATCAATAGAAAAATAGAATATTAATACCAAAAGGAAAAGTGTAGTCTTGCATATATGTCCTATGCTATTATTAAAATAGAGCTAAAATTTTGTCTCCAAGCAACTGAGTAGCTTCTAATGAATGAAAAAAAAATTAAATATGTTGGCTATTTTTTTTTTGATGTGTAAAAAGAAGAATTTTTCACAGGTCCTAAAACAGGGGACAATAAGGGATATAGAAATCAATGTTTTCAGTAGCATCCCTACAGTATATGCATTAATGGATTTTTAAAAATTTTTCTTTTGTGTAATATCCGTCAGTGTAAACCAAGGACAGAATGCCAAACCACGACTTAGTGAAACTAATTTTATGGAGTATGAGGGTGGGGAAAGGAGTCATGGATCAAAATCGAAGACGGTCTGGCTACTCTCTCTTATACTTACACTAATCTTTTTGAATGGATTCAGCAAGCCTCAATGACCACTCATGGCAAGAAAATTCATCAAGGCAACAAGCTGACACAAATCCCTATAACCTAAGCAATGCACAGAAGCCTCTGGGAGAATAAATCATATAGTCTCCACAACATGGGCACTTTCTGTCCCAGACCAACTGTCAAATCTTCCCTAAAGGTAGAGCTAACTTCGCAGTATGTAGTTTCAGCCCTAATGATCATTCACTTCATTTCCATGTCATTTATCTAATATTATCACTAATAGGCACAGGGGTCTTCATGGCTGTACAGGACAGTCTTAGGCAGCTTATGATTTACTTGGCTGGCTCGAATCTCTCTTACTCTTGCGATCTCTAGAATATGAACATTTCTCTTTGGAATCTTATCTTGCAAATGGCTTGTGTTCTTCTAAAATCACTGTCTTGTATTTTATTTTTACATATTAAGCCTTATTTGTGTCTATCCATCAATACAATAGATTTATGTTCTTACAAATATTACTCAACATTTTCCAACTTTTTAAAAATATTTTATCTTCCACTTATGTTTTTCTACCACATTCTTCTCTACTAACATTCCCCAATGGAGATTCATAAAAATAAATATATTTTTTCAAAGTTCACTATATTTTAGTCCACTGTTTGTGATTTGTTAATCTGATTTTTATCCAAACTTGAATGTGAGATTTTATCATTTAGATTTATATGTAGCATTCATGTGCCTTCTCCTCACGTTCCCTGGGTAACATGGAAGGTCCCCTAACCCTATAAAGAACTCCAACATTTAATTTAATTTTGCATCCAGATCACCCCTTCAAGAGATTTTGTTCTTGGTGATTATTTAAGTAGAGAAGTATCAATGTAGGTACAGGGTGGAGATGGTGTCTGTCAAGCAGCATTCCCATGGTCCTTTAGGAATTCTTCATGCCTCATCTGCTCCTTGCCGACTTGTAAAATATACTTGCATAATTTCTCAGATGTTAATGTTTCTAAAATGAGAAGGTCTTCTATTTGCTGGAACGCTGAATAAAATATTTATGTTTAAACCTGTAATTAAATCTTTAGTGAAATTTATAACTAATGTCCTCTTAGCTCCCAGGAAATATGACAGTGGAACTTATGTCATTCCTTAGAAACAGTGAGTTAAAAGGATCAGTTGTGTATTAAAGCCTCTTTTGGTGCAGGACAATTAAACCATACCATCTGCATAAAAAGAAACTTTCTTAAGATAAAGGATCATACTTTCATAGCATCTAAAATTCTAATAATTTATAAGTAACGTTAAAAAACAATAAAGGGGGGGGTGATCAGACTGCAGCTTTGCTTTATACTCCTGTGAATTTTTCTCTGATCTACGGAAGACCATTCATACCTACATAGATTCTTGATATAATGTTAAGACAGGATTTGTGCAGGGCTAAGTAACTGCAGATGTATATTAAGTTTATGACATTTAGCTTTGTCTAGAGAATTAAGAACTTGCTTACAGTCCTGTTATTACTTCAAACTGTCCTATAAGACAATAAAGAATTTAATGTTGACAGTCAGGAGATTAGCCTATGACCTGTTTGTCCCACAAATAAAATATAGACTTGAGAAAACCAAAAATTATTTAAAAAAGAATTTGTCATTAAATTTAGATGGAAATGTCTAATAAAATGTTCAGTTTAATGGATGTAGAATATTGCCTTTTAAAAAATGACAGAAATTTAAATCTGAACCACTCAAATGGGTTCTTGCACATAGAATTTGACAAAGAAGTCCTTGAAAAGACTTTGAACAATTTTGATGACAAAAAAAAAAATCACCTCGTACTTTTTAAATGGAGCCTTTTAATTAATATTTCCATGGTAGACATAATGGGTACACTGATTGTATTTAATGTTATCCATAAATGCAAAATAGAACTGCTTTTAAAATATATATCATCCTAGTTAAGAGTCATGATAATACTTGTTTGGTTAATTGAAACCAATTCTCTGAATAGGGAATGAAACAATACAACTAAAGCAAATTTGGGAGTCAATTTATATCTTTTAGTATATGTACTGGGAAGAAATTGCCAATGCAAAACTAAATGTAATAAAAATAAACATTTATTAAATATTTACCAAATGTTATGCTAAGCATTTTACACATCTTAGTCCATAAAAGTCCCTACGACCTTCCCAAATAGGTATTTTATTATTTCCTTTTTATAGGAGATGAAAATTAAGTTCAAAAAGGAGGAAGCCTGTTCAGAAATAAGTGACAGAACAAAGTGTCAGTCTGAAAGGATCTGACCCCAGAGTCTCTGTCTTAACGATGCTATTGAGAACATTGGGCATTCTTTTGGGGCAAGAATGTAAAATGCGCATGTTTGCTCTGTCCATAATACCAAGGTGGATGGAAAACTACTTCACCTCCAAAAATGGCCCTCTGATTTGCATACATGCAGCTCTTTTACATTGTGAGAAAGGAGGCTCATATGCAGCTAACTCCAGAACTAAAACGTTTTTCTCTTACTGGATTTAATACCAAAGATATAATAACTAATGTGATTAAGTATCTCAGTGACCTCACATATTGCAATTTAGAATGTCATGTGGTTACAGACCTTAATTCTACCATAAGTGCCCTTCCCTTTCATGTTAACTGCATGACCAATTAAATATTCTGCACAAAGGCAAGGTGACTCTAGAGGGAAACATACAATTATGTAGTTTCCAAGTAGTAATTATCTAAAATTAATTGCTGTTTTATGGGAGTTGTGATCATACCAAACAATATTTACAATTGCAATTCAATTCTAAGATATCATTTTCTTCTGCTTAGCTAACTATCTATTCAGTCATGCCTTCTCTTGTTTGAGAAACATATATGACTTATTGCATAGTTAAATGAGTGTTTTATTAACTATAAAGGGAGCCATTTGAACAGGAAAGATATGCAACAGTGTGGAAGAAATAACATTATGGAAACCAAGAGTATGAAAAAAATATTGGCCTTCCTTGTGTCTACTTGGGTCAACATTTCTGATTTTCATTATAAAGCCTACTGTTGTTATTAATTTAACTTCGTGGAGAAAATTAAAGCTTCATTTTTCATGCTTTTCTCCAATCTTCCATCCTCTGTCTGCCATCAAAAGATAAGAGATTGAAGATCCTGTCCCATTTAAAGAGTGAGTCAATTCAGCCATTTTTAAAATCTCTCAGAACAATTTGCCTATGCTTCCTTTTTCCCACTAAAAGATAAACTTTTGAAAGTAAAGACTGAGGCTTACTATCAAAGATCCTGTGTAAGTTATTAAGCAAAAGAAATTTGTGTCTCTAATGCCTATCACAAATTTAATAAGAAGATATAATTACTGCAAATTGTTTTCTATTTGAAACCAGTGACCATTTCTGTCACATGTCTCTTCGAAATAATCATGTGTGATGAAAACCCAGAGGCATTCACTGGTAACAAAGCACCAGGATAAGTGTGTAATCAAATGATACCTGTCTGGGTCCCTGACCCTGTCTTCTTTAAGAGAGACGGCGATAACACCAACAGACACAAAAAGATATGGCTAAGCTTATGTAAACTTCCACTCCAAGCTCTATACTCTCCAGCAGTGTTTATCTGGTTTCCATAACCCAGAAAGAAAATGCATTCATTTAGCATGATGAGATTGAGTTCGATCTGATTGATAAACTTTTCAGGGCTGATGTTTCACCATTGAAGCAACGACATATCAGAATCTCCCCCAGCACTTCAAAGTTGCACTCATTCTGAAAGCAGAAAAAAAGCTGTTATTATTCTTTGAAGAAAATAGTGTCTGGTTGATACTTACTCCTCTCTCAATTTCATATGTCCCCACTTCTCCCCTTCAAGTCAGCTCTTTTCATAGTCAATGCATTTTTGTTTATTCTCCCTTATCTCTACCTCCACAACCTCTGTCCCCTCTCCTCCTACAGGGTTTGAAGTAAACGAGACCACACTCTCAATCAAAACCCCAGAACAGGGGACCGACTAAGCTATCATAGTTCAGCTGTGGGACATCAAGCATCTTGAAATCTAAAAAAATGAATGGAAATCCAGTTACATTTTTATGACCATGACATAAATATTTCTCAGTGGCATGAAAGAAATGTTTATCTGTTTATATATGAGTAAAGTTTCCTGCATTATTGCTTACAAGATGTCACTTTGGTGGAGGTAAAAGGGGTTATACGTTAGTGGCTAGGTTAAGTCAGAGATGTTTATGAGCAGGCATTTCTACTTCGCAAATACTGAGAAGAGTGAATGGACAGGATAATGTAGAAAAATATCAGCAATAATATATAATAAAATTGGTATGGATACTAGTCTATGAAACAATAAAAAACTTGTTAGGATGCCAAAGATTCCTCGCAGAACCTCCGCACCTCAAATTTTGCCATGGGACTATTCACCTGTTCAGGTGAAATGATTTGCTTAAATGTTTGACCACAGAAAAGAAACTTAAAGATAAATTGATAGCACATACTTCACAAATCCAGAAATGTAATAACTAAGTGATTATATATCCGGGATTCTCTGATAAACATCCTTTCCAGCTACTGGGCTACTATCTTCAGGATCTGAAACTATTTCCAGAGAAATAAGTGTGTAGTCCCTGAGTAATAGGCACTCTCTGGTCCCCATGTTTCTAACAAGAAAGATTTAGCTCACCCAGTATCACCATCCCTGCCTAACATAATTTTTCTAAATTCCCTTGTCCTGAGGCAGCACAAATCACAGTGCTTCTCCCCGGATTGGGTTTGGTAAAACATCCTGAATTCAGAAAAATCAGAAAATTCCCTATAAAGTATTTTAAAGGTCTTTCTGGGGGCTACTACAAATTTTCAATGGAAAGAGATAAAGATTAGACAGACAGACACATCAATTTATTGATTAATGGACTAACTGATGGTATTCTTGCCCCTTCTTCAGGGTAAAGAAGTCTCAGCTTTAATTACCCAGTCCAATCTTGAAAATCATCTTCAAAATAAATTCAAGAAAATTACATTAAGTTCAAAAAATCATATTTTTTTCAAGCACAAGTATCAACACTGCCATCCCAAGCTTCCCCCACCAATCAATTTCCAAAATATTAGTAGAATTTTCCCCATGCTTTGCTTTCTCTTTCCCCAACTCAAAAGAAGATTTGCATGAAAACAATTCCCAAATGAGAAGTAAAATATTACACATTTCTCAGAGGCTCATTGTTTGATTCAGTTAAAGAATTGAACACAGAATCCAGGGTTTTGCTTTTTACATTTTTACTCATAAATGGTCTAATTAATGTTCTGTCTCTGGACAGTGCAATTTCATAAACCGACCCCCAAAGAGAGAGCTGCTCTTTCCCCTGAAATTTCAAGATTGAAATCAACATCCACTCTATAAAAACAAGGATATTGATAAATGAAACTATAAAATTGTATCACCCACTGGGAACAGTACTTTGCCCAGAAAAGTTATTTTACAAATGAAGAACCAAAGGGCATTCTCCAGTGCCAGACAATAGTTCTGATGAAAGTCACATGAAAGAGGAATTCACAACGCAAATGGTTATCAGAATTATCTGGGAAGCTATAAAATATATAAAGTCTGAGTGGTCCTCTAGACCTAACGACCCAGATTCTGAAGACGAAAGCCCAGGAATCCATAGCTTGTAATAGCTACTCAGTGATTCTGATGACCTGCTAGTTAGGGAACCCATTGATCTAGGGCAGTGGTTCTCAAAGCATGGTTTCCAACCAGCAGCATCAGCATTAGAAATGCAAATTACTGAGCCCCACCACAAGCCTCATGAATCAGAAACTCTGGGGATAGGACCCAGCGAGCCACCTGAGCTTTAGCAAGGCCTCCAGGTGATTCCGATATAGATAAAGTTTGAGAACCATTGATCTATGGAATTTAAATTAAGCCTTGGTCAAAAAGAACCAAAGGATTTCATTCTTATCTTGTCCTTTTGCAACTAGAAGGAAACTTAAAAGCTAATTTCACTTTCTAGAGATTCTGACAGTAATTATTTATGCAAGGAGCAAACAGAGTGCAGAAATGAACTAAATATGACTGTGGGGAAGAGAAGACACCTAAAGCCACATTGCCCAAGACACTTAGATTTCATGCCCAGCAATAAGCAATGAGAATATATTGAACATGAGTAATTGGGGAACTTCTGTTTCCTGACATTTGCAGAGACATTTTAAAGAGCTTATAACAATACCATCTAGGTTAAAGGAATGAACTTAACTAATTTATTGTTTTATTTATGCGAGTTTTTGCCCATCTACAGAGAAAAAAAATCTTATAATGCTTATGTACTTGCCCTACTCCCTACTTCCTTCCATTCCTACAAGTATTACACATCTTCTATCTTCCCTCTTAAATGGCTATTCATATCTTCCTCTCTGACCCTTGTAACTTTGACTATTTCTCCAAGAAATCTGAGATTTTAGAGCAGTGTTTCTCAACTTATTTTCCTTATTGTGCCTCTTTTTAAAGAGGAATTTAAAAACATTTTTTTCCTAATCTTTCTGTGATATACCACAAATATATTCTATAGCTGCTTATGTATCTTATGTATATCTGTACATAAAAAGGAATAAGACTATTTTTACCCACCCTCAAAGAACTAATTTGCATTCCCTTGGGGATGATGTCACCTCTGTTGAGAATATACCCTTTAGAGATATAAATACAATTTTGTTCTCATGCACTAGATGTAGGCGATGTCCCATTTATTTTTCTAAATCAAATTAAGTCTAAACTAGCAATCAAATGCGAACATTAGACAGAAAATTTAGTCTTAGTCATTTTGAGGCACACCCACATTAGGACTGGGAAAGTGCTGGAAAATTGCAGAGGGACCCTGGTTTTCAGTCCATCACGGTTGCCATTGAGATGCTCTTGACCCTGCTCCCTCCAGAGGACTTTAAGAAGCCAGAGGAGAGGTGTCTCCCTCTCTTTTCTGCCCCTCTCCCCTACCTGCCAAACGTTCACACATAAGGAAGCCACTCACATTCCAACTATTTCTACTCCTGGGTTACTTTTCTATTCACTCTATCCTAGAAGCCACCTCTCTATTAACCCAGCTCCTCCTGCACTGAGTCCAGTCCTTAAAAAACAACAACAACAACAAAAAAGCCCTTTATTTTAATCACCTGATGCAAGGCAAACCCAGGACACACATGGCTGCCCTCTGGAGGTGGGGAAGGAGAGCAGGTACACACATCCATGGGAATAAAACTACCAGCCAGTTTATTTCTCAGTGAATTTGTCCTGCTATTTCTAAATTCTAAACTTTTCAGAGACTTGACTAGAGCTCATTAATGGCAATAGTTTTAAACTCTGGAGAAACACCTCCTCCATCAGGCTACTTGTTGAAATAAGATTGTTGTTTCCGACTAACATCTTTCTACAGAAAGAGCACAAGCTTTGCTTCAGAGGGATGAGAGTTCCAATCTCAGCACCATCAGTTAATATGTATGTGACTTCGATAATCATCAGTGCCCTCATCTGTAAATTGGAAAAAATGGTAATAGCTATCTTAAAGGGTTATCATGGAGATTAAAAGAGGATGAATGAAAAATTCTACCTCCGCGCCTGGTATAAGGTAGAGGTTTTAATAAATGACAGTAATTGTTAGCACTAAGTCAGCCAACTCAAATAGGAGTTTGTTCATTCATTGAATCAGAGCACCTGCTAAGGGAGGTATCAAGGAGTAATAGATAAATAACTTCACTATGAAGAACTCCTACTCTTCTACAAACAGACAAGACAGTGTTTTTGTAGCTCGAGATTAAGCCCTGATGGAAGTGGATTGGAGGAATCTAACTTAGAAAGGAACATGGAGGAATACCTGAATACCTACAGTGGCTGAAGGTAAAAGTGAATTTGGCTGGGTAGTTTGGGAAGTAGAAATAGTTATCTTGAGACCGACTTTCATTCCAATCAAACTGTATCATAGTGTCTGGGTAGCTTTGATTTCATTCACTGGAGTACAGTGTTCTATCATGAAGATACTTGACCACTTTTAATCAAGGGATATAATGTTGCAAGCTTAGAATTGGCTAACAAGAAAGTTAACTGTGAACTGTGAACAGGTATGAATCCGTATTCATCAACAGCTTTTTCTAGGAACTTCCCAACTTTTGACTTGCTGTATTGCTCTCTTATAACTGATTCAGCCAGCAGGGAATAATTAGCAGCCCTGCCACACAGGAACAAAGTGTACAGACTTGAGTTGATGTTGTGCTTAATGAGCCTATTTAAAAAGTTACAAATCACCCAGCTTCCCATCAACCTCCACTTAGCACTTTTCTCATGCAGAGTGCTGCAAAAATCAGAACACATGCTGATGGGGTAATTCAGTCTTAAAATTTGCCTGCATGCCAAGGTACATAGCAAACTAGGAAAGAAAGAAGCTTTTCCTTATTTTTTACATCTGTAACTATCACTATGAGATTAGTGGGAAATAAAGATCAAGAAAAACTCAGTTTGTTACTTTCTTTGATATATTTGAACAGATAATATATGTATGAATATTATCCTGACCATCAGATTACATATGCGTTACTCCTTTTATATGGCAAGAACTTTAAAAAAGAGACTGTCTTTTGAATGTCCTACTAATCTGAGTCATTTTTAGTTTTGCTCAAGCATTATTGATTGGGAAATATGTTCAAAATGTTCCATTCTATGCCAGACAAAGAAAAAATTCACATCTGCTCTCACAATTTGTTGCAATAGTGACTCTATTTGGGATCCTCTTTTGAAAAGTCTAATGAGTTGTGCACAGTGAGGAGATGGGAAAGGCAGAGGTGGTGGCGTTAGTCGTCCTGGGGCTAGAGCTCTTAAGAGACCTCACTTTTGAAGAACAGGGAAGGTTAAGTTCCTTTTCTTTTTTACCTTATTTTTCTTTTGCCTTCTGTCTCCTTCCTTGCCCAGTTAAGCCTATTACATACCTAATGCAAATGCCATTCTCCTTTTCAAATCTTATTTTCAGAAAAAGTTTTTCTCATTAAAGTCAGCAGAGAAATAGAAATGTTTGGCAAAATAGCATTGCTGATTCACCATTTCAAATGCCTGATTTGCCACACCCTCTGTATGCAGACAACTGCCCCCTGCTCCACCCCTGCATCACCAAGATGCCTTTTCTCCTTGACACTTCTCTCTCTCTCTTATGATTGTTTTGAAAACGTTGTTGGATTAATGTTTTCAGAACACAGATCTTTATGCCTCATTACTGCCCGTCATAGCCACTCAACCAGAATGAGTCAGAATTCACCAGCTACTAATAGAAAGCTACTATAATTTATTTCTCAAATATTAATACATATTTTAAAACATATGTAAAAGGCCCTCATATTTCTACATTAAAATGCAATTTTAGGATTTAAGGCGCAATCATGATACTCCAAAAACATTATCAATGTGATCCATAAAGCAATCTTCTCCATTTATAATCCAAGAGCCACAGATGATATTCTGAAAAATTGCCCAGTCTTAAGACTGAAGACCAGCCATTCCACAATATGACTCATCTAAGAGCCGTAGTCTCTTCCAACCCAGCCTCAGAGTATCTATCTATCCAATCCTCCACATGCTCCCTAAAGTGATCTCGCCACTCTATCCAGACATGACTCCACCATCTCCTTTCTCATGCAATCCATTCTCCTGGAATATTTCCACTTCCAAACTGTCTCTATTTTGCACCATCAATTCCTAACAGCTCTGTATTATAACCGAAGACACGTAGAGATTTATTGAATCTGTGTCGTGCCATGCAGCTGTACCTTAAGCTGCGTTGTCCTTTGTGTTATAAAAACAATGTGTATGAATTAAACTAAATTTGAATAATTATCTGGAATATCTACATTGCAATTCCTTCTTGTAGTTCCATTGAATTCTTCAATCTAGAGTGATTCTCCCTTTCTCAAAATTTCCTTATCACTTATAAGAATGATGATTTGTTTTTAACCAATCTTGTATGGGTCTCTGTTTGCTTTATGTTCATTATTCCTAATTCATCAGCTATATTACAAATTCCTGGTGGGCAGGGGTTCTGTCTTTATATCTATTTTATTTCCCACAGCATCCAACCAGTGCCATGTACATTAATAAACATTTGTTGACCTAGCTTTTTATCTTAACTAATGTTTCATCTACGTTATATACTTTGAATCAGAAATAAATTTTATGATTCTAGAAACATGCTTTAGTATTATAGATTTGTAATATTGTCAAGGGAATTAGTCATAGAACTAATCATCTAGAGGTAACTAACCTCATAGGCCACTGGATATCAAATAAAATAAATTTAAAATATGCCTGCATGATTAAATACCAGCATGTTAATAAAATGTGACAAAATAAAAAGTGGTAAAAGAATAAATTCTATACTTTCAAAATTCAAATATCCTACAGTAAAATAAATGAAAATTTATTGATAAACTTCTATAATAGAAGAATCCTAATAGAGTGAGCAACAATTATAAATACTCACTACGTGGCTGATATTGTTTTGTTTTGCATATAATAATATTCACATAAGCCCTCTGATTTGGGATTACTATCCACATTTATCAGATGAGAAAATTGAAGCGCGAAGAGAATAAGTAATTTTCCAAGATCATAGGGCTCATTACTAGTAGAGCTAGGATTTAAACCCAGGCATCCAGGTCTGTGCTGGTAATTATTGTGTCTTATGATGTTTCTATACAAAGTAGTAGTGACATAAAAAAGCTTTTAGATTGTTTTTCTATAATTCTTTGTAGGGGGAAAACACTAAAAAACTCTGAAATTAAAACTAAAGAAAGTTCAAATGCAGTCTGTTTACACATGCTAAAACCTAGTCTCTATTAAAAAAAAATAACTGATTTGAAAACCACTAATGGTAAATAAATATGACAAGGAACGGAGGAAGTGATTGAGCCTGGTTCTTACCTAGGAAAAGTGAATTTTAATAAAAATATAAGCGTTCACACCACCAGAGAATTTCCATTATCTCTATTGTAACACAATTCTAAAAATGTTTCTTTTGTAACTTCTTTTGCAGCTGTCTCAAAGCAATATTACTTTCACTCTATGAAAACAGTATATGAAAGTTGAGCTAAATATTCTCAATTGTTTGGATTATACTTTTCACAAAGCATATTGGAGGCTCATAATAAAATATGAAATATTTTTATTCACAAAGTGTTTTTTCTTAAATTTTAATAAAACATGAAATTACTTTAATTCCGTTTATTTTTTTAAAATTATTTATTTAACTTAGTCTCAAGTATATGGTACATTGGTTAGACATTTATATATTTTATAAAATGATCCCCCCTAATTGCTCCTTCCCTCCCCTGACCCTTCACCAAGCCATTATATTAATGCTAACTGCATTCCCTCCGCTCTGCTCCCCGTCCCCGTGCCCAACTATCAACTGCTAATTTGTACTTCTTTAATCCTTCACCCCATTCTCCTAGCCCCTCAACTCCCCTCTCCTCTGCCCATCACCAAATCGTCCACTATATTTGTGAGTCTATTTTTGATTAGTTTGTTATTTTTGTTCCTTCGATACTGCATATAAGTGAAATCATATGACATTTATCTTTCTCTGTTTGACTTATTTCACTCAGTTTTAAATAACCTCTATCTAAAACTTGAAATAGTCAAAATAGGCTAATGTTATGCTGTGGTAACAAAAAAAAAATACCGAAAAAAAAAAAATAAAGACTTTTTCTGCATTATGCTACTTGTCTAACTATATCTACATCAGGCTCTGTTGAGTAGGGGCCATGAGGGGACTCTGCTCATTTTTGACATCCAAGGAATCACATTGATAAACATGCGACCATTTTATGACTCCATCATATCAACTAAGGTTCCGGGCTCACTGAGCAGAGGAAGAGAGCATATCAGCTCTTCAATATGCTCATTGAGCAGTGGCACTTAATAACCAAAACAAGTCGCATAGTCATGCCCAACTTCAATGCAGTGTATGCCTGAAGGAGAAGAGAACTAGAATCTTGTAGAGTACAAGTGACGTCTTGCAGATATTTTTATTTTCATCGACTTTTTAAAAGTATATCTTTTGTTATATTTACTTGTGGGTCTAAAAAATTAAATTCTGGTATTTTAGTTTTTAAACTTACTAAAACAAAAGAAAAGCAAAAGCTTAGTAATTTTATAATCTTTTATATGGAATGAATTACTTCAAGGAGAAAATTCATTTATTTATTTCACAAATATTTGTTGAGTTTTTGTTTGAGTAGAACTTTTTTCTAAATACTAAGAGCAATTCAAAAAAAATAAGAAATAAAGCAGCTACCTCCACAGTACTTAGAAAATAGGTCAGATAAGATGCCAACGTAAATAAATCAAACATGATGCTTAATAGATAACCTTATATGTTTCGGGGTCTAAAATCTTTATTTTATATAAGAAGAAAATAAAGCTTCAAAATCTTCAAAATTATTCAGTTAGGTAATTACTCAAAGAGTAAAACTTATTTGCTATAAATTATTACTACAGGGAAACAAATGCAAAAAGGAATATATTCAGAAGTATAAGGAGTACTAAGATAAAGAATATTTTGGAATTGAATAATTAAAATTAAAATTTCATTTATAATTAGAAAAATATTGTTAATTGTTTTGTTGGTCATACTGGTTATTCTAACACATTTACACATTAAAATGGTACATGTAAATGTTATTTGTAATGAAACTTTGTACCTCTAAAAAATCCATATTGAAACTGTTTTTATACAATCTATTTTATTATCCCAGAAAGCACTAGCCAAAATCTTTGAAAGCTGGAACAGTAATTTGAATACTTAACATAGTACCTTTTCAAAAAGCCAGAGAGGAAGAGAAAATACAAGACAAAATTATAGCAACTTTATTAATTGCCGCTCAAAATGCCAAATTTACATATGTTTAAATAAATCTAAATGGCAAAACTGACCACTAAGCATTTTTAGACAAGTTTAGGAAAATTAATTATATTCTTTATCCCTTAAAAAAAAAACAATTTAATATTCTAAGCATTTGCTTTTTCATCAAAGACAATAAATTTCATTAAACATATATAAATTACACTGCACTAAACAGGATAATAACTAAAAACACATGGAAAATGGAGTCAGCCTTACTCATTGCATCACTTCCAAATTTAAACCTAATACCAAGTATATATGCTTGACTTAGAGAATTTTTCTAGTCTTCTTTTTAAAGCTGCTATTCATAAAAAGGTCAGTAGGTTGTCTTTTAAAAATAAATCTGTAATCACCACAAACTGTCACTGTATCTGACCAAAATCATGATGAAAGACCAGAGGCTAAGACTTGAGTGCAGTAGCTCAAAGAGTTAGAATGAAACAGTAGATGGAAGAATTCAGAGACGGGGGCCAAGTTCTGCCCCAGACTCTCCACTGAAACAACCTGTTTGACTTTTGGTAGTTGTAACCTTGGCCATCTGAGCATTTCTTAATCCACAATGACTCTTAGCCATGAGCTCACTCTTTTCAAAAAAGTAGAAAACCACCATGAAGCAGTGGGTCTTAGGTTACCTTATGAATCTTGCTGGTAACGTTTATAAGACACCACTATTCATTCTCCGCAGCAGTGGCTTTCACCTTTCCGGCTTCCCCAGACCATCAAAGCAACGCAACACTCTGAAAGAATAAAATCCCTTCACCAACGGTTTTCATGCATGGGAAGTGGTAGGATGCAGACCAAAGAAATATATCAAAATCTCAGATTGCTCACCCCTTCGGCATTTGTTTCTATTCCCCACCGTGATCATCAACTGATGAGCACTGCTGTAAAGCTTTGCAGTAAAACGTCCTATATAATCAGGCTTGTATTGTAAACCTGAAAGGCTCAATGAAATGGGATGCCTACCGAAAGAGAGCCTCAGACAACTCTGTTGACTAAGTGTAAACTGTGGTAAACCCCTGTCCTACTGTCAAGCCAGAGTATATCCCTATTTGGCCTCTAAACCTCCAGCAGCTTCCTCAGTGTGAGCACACGCATCACTGCCATCTTCTCCATACACACATATGTGCATGCATATACACATATTGGAACACACACAAATTTTGGTGTTCATAGGGCTTAAAAATTCTCATACTTAATCTTCACAATAGCCCAATAATGAAGGTGTCATTGGCTCCAACTAAAAGATTATAAAAATAAGGTACAGAGCAGTCTAGAGTCTGCTCAAGGCTAGAGTCTGCCTCAGAACTAGAAAGTGACAAAGCAAGGAGCCCAAATCTTCATCTATCAAACTATATCCCAAAGACAGCTTCTATTTCTAGAACAACTAGGGAACAAATGGGAGACCCAGAATTATGAGACAAGCACTTTCTCATGGACCATTGGTGTTGGTGTTACCCCAACTTACTCCCAGATCCCACTATACTGTGTACATATAAAATTGATTTGTAAAGATAAAGCCATAAATTTGGGGTTTTATTGCTCACAACTCACTGTAGGATAAAGTCTGAAAAATCTCAACCTGTTATCCAAGAGTCTCCACGGTCCCGCCTGAACACACCTTTACAAGCTTATTGCCACAGTTCCCAAACTGCCTGCAACTTTTATTTCTGCCAAACTGATCTGCTCACTCTCCCCTGAGCAAACTGTCAATTGACCAACCCACTCCAGACTTTTCCAAGAATTTATTTCCAAGAATTATCAGAATTTTCCAAGAAAACTCCCACATGACCCACTCATTTTTCATTTATGTATTTTTATACAAGGTTGGGAATCTGCTTATGTGGAAATCTGATTTAAGTTACAGACAGATTTTCAATTGTGCGAATGGTGGTGCCTCTAACTCTTGTGTTGTTCAAGGGTTGACTATACTTCAGAATGCTTGAACCGTACTTTACGTGACAAGTATGTCTGATCTCTACAGATTGATGACAGGATACAGAATGTCATAGCTAGAAGACAATTGAGAGATCATCTTGTCCAAAGCCCTCACTCACATTACAGAAAAGGAAAGTGAACCCACAGTCACACAGTGAACAGATTATACACCTATGATGTTCATTCAATCAATTGCCATTTATTTTATTCTTCTAGATACTCTAATCAATTCTATTAATTATCATCTCTATATTTATTATGTCAGTAGCCAAAACCTAGCACTAAAATAACTTATGACAGAGCTGGGCTTGGAATTCAGTTACCCTGACTTTACCCTGGAACCCAGTTTATATTAATCAGATAAGTATGTCCTATAGCAAGCAGCCAGCCCAGAGACTGTACACAGCAGGCATGTTAACTCATTCTTTGATTACAATTTATTTATTTATTTATTCCAAACATTTCCAGTCCAATTAAAATGTTATCCATATACACATACAACAGATGTAGACAAGATTTATCAAGACAGTTATATTTTATAGCAAACATTCATCCCTGACTCCCCTTTTTCTCTCAAACTCCATGTCCAAGATATCCAAGTGTGTTTTCTTTCATTTCCAAGATCTATCTGCCTTTCATCCTCTCTACTTCCAGCATCTCAGCCCAGGCCATCAGCATCTCTTATCTAGACTATTGTAAAAATCCCAACTGGTCTGTATTCTTCCACGCTCCCTCAGGCCTCACCCTGTCATTTCACCTCACAAGCACTTCACCCACCCATCCTCAATTTAAAAATATTCAATACTTTCTTATTTCACTTAGAATAAGATCCAAACCCATTACCGTACTGTAAAATCTGTCCCCATATTTCTCATACCTCATTTTCTACACACACCCTGTTTGGTTTTCTGTCTGTCCCTCAAGCATTTCAGGCTCTTTCTTCCTCCAGAGTTTTTCATAAGCTGTTTTCTCCTGTCTTGCAGTCAGTGATTTCCCCTCTATTCTTTTAGGGCTGCCTCCTCTGGCTTTATGTATCATTTAAATGTCATTTCCTGGAGAAGTCCTCTCTCTCAATCAACCCCTTACCATTACCATCTGCATCATTCCTGTCTCAGTACACCCTTTTCTTCATTCCACTTACCACAATTTGTACTTATTTAGAGCACTTGTTTTATGCCTATGTCTCCTCTACCCAACCCAAGACTGTGATCAAATGAATGAGGTCAAGGACCATGCCTACCTTGCACAGTAGTATACCCCTGTCTGGCATTAGGCCTGGCCCAGAAGAAATACTAAATACATTTTTGTTAAATAAATAAATGTCCTTGAATATTCACACATGCAAAAAAAATTACAAATAAAAATTTGACATTGTCTGTGAGGCTACTATAAATAAGATATTATATCACAAAAAAGTACAATTTATTACATGTAAGTCATACTGACACTTTTCCTTCTTTTATAGAGAAATGTGGTGAAATAGCAAATCTGGATTTCAACGGGGATTTGACTTTGGGGATGTTTTTGTAGGAAAAAATGTCATAAGTATGAGCTATCAGTCAGTGTTCCCAGGTTTCTGAAGCTTCCTGGGAGATTCTGACTCTGTGAGTAGGGGAAGGGACCAGGGACCAGGGATCCGTCCTTATAAAACATACCTCCAGATAATTCTTGTCATCAGTGAAGTTTGGGGAATATTGGGCTAGGTCAGTTGTTCCCAATGTTGGCTGCACATTAAAATCATCTGGATAGTTTTAAAAATAGGAATACCTCAATATCACATCAGAGATCCTGATTTAATTGGTCTGGAGTGCGGACTACACATCAGGATTTCTCAAAGTTCTTTGGTTGGCTCTAACGCACAGCAAAAGTTGAAAACCACTAGGCCTGATGACCGCATAACAGATTTGTAATGAATTGCCAAAGAGGATGCCAGTAAACAGATGCCAATAACAGATGCCAAACTGTGAGGAAGTTCCTTCTAATGGAAACTATTGGCTTTGAACTTGGTCTTTTTATGATCAAGATTTACCGGTGATTTGAATAGAAGCAAAGTGACTTGCATAATAGTTTTTTCTATTGCTTAAACTGGATAGTAAATAGTTTGGATGATAGAATTAGAGCCTGAAATTTACCAGCCTAGAGTCATAGGACAGCAGCTACACTAAAAAAGGGACTGCAAGAAGACAGAATGGGGTGACATAGCTCTGAGTGAAAATAATTTGCAAAAGACTTAAGGGTTTTATTTGATATTGAGCTCAATGGGTATTTACAGTATGATGTGAGTACCAAGGATATAGTTTTCCATTAATGGCATTATAATATTTAACATGAAGGAGATATCACCCTACTCCATACTGAAATCAAGGGCATCACAGATAAAGAAGGACATAGATAGATAAGACGATGTACTCACAGAGGGGAGCAAAGAAGGTAGCTGACAGGGGAAGAAATAGGGACAGAGCAGGAGCAGAGAGACATGACTACAAATGTTTGAGGGCTCTTATGTAGAACACAAATTAGATTTATTCTGAAAATACCGAGAACTTTGTTAGAACTAAGAACAACAGGCAGAAGCTGTACTAAAACAGACTTAGGCTCAACATGGATAAGAACTTCCTAATAGTAGTGTCTAAGGATAACATGAGCTACTTGGAAAGCACTTAATTCCCTATCGCTAAGAATCTTCCAGGCCTAGAAGGAAGAAGCCACAGATGGTCTCATATTCTTATGTGACCCATCCTTTCTAAAACATTTGTTGCAAAGCACAGAGTTGATTAGAAAACTTATCAAATATCCGTTACAGCCTTGAACTTGCTTGTGTTGTGTAAGGAGGATCCAGCCAAGGCTGACCTTCCTGAGCAGTCAGTCTCCCCTTTTGTCTCATTTATTCAATTTTTTTTTTTTGGTTCAAGTTCCAGAATCCCCTATTTCTCTTTCCTTTCTAGTTTTGATAGCCTATAAAAGGAAAAGATTCATCAATCAGTCTTTGATCCTAACAATACTCAATAATTTGGCAAAGATAATTTGTAGAATTTACACCTTTTTTATGATGCTTGTTCTATACTAATTTCCTCCTTTTCCTGAGTTCCAACCAAAAATATATTCAAAACAAGGCATAAATCTGTGTTGTGATGACATAATAACCCTAAATTTATTCCTGTCTAAATTCTGCTTAGATTTCAACCTTTCCATCCAACATTGATTCGGCAATATTTATTTAGAATCCATGAAGATATTCATACTTTTTGACCCAATAATTGATTTTGGGGATTTAACCTACTCGATATAAGATTTTTTATTAATGGTGCAAAATGCTACAAAATATTTAATGGTGTGTTATTATAGCAAAACAGTGAATATCATTTAATTACTCAAATGTGTCTCAATATACATAAACATAAGTTAGAATAAAATATTTGCAACCCACATAACCAATAAGGAATCCGTATCAAAAATTGGTTTTTAAAAATCCTATAAATTAAAAAAGACAAAGAAACCATCATGAAAAATATTTGGACAGGAATAAAAATATGAATGGTCAATAGACACTGAAAGATGCTCAACTTCATTAGTATTCAGGAAAATGCAATGAAAATTAAAGAGTCAGCTAGCATTTACATTTATCTCATTGACAAAAATGAAAAAGTGACAACCAAACACTGATTTTTCATAACATGATCCAGAAATTTTTTTCTTAAGAATCTATCTAGCCTAGAGAACCTGGAATTGCACTAGGAGATATGTCCAAGAAGGTTCAGAGGAGCACTTTTCCCATAAGCAAAGTTCTAGACTAAGCCAAAAGTTCAACAGCAAAATAGATAAATAGGTATATCCCACAATGGAACACCATATAGTAGTGGAAATGAATAAAATACACAGTTCACACAACACCAAGGAATCTAGGATTAAAGTGTTAAGTGGATAAACCAAGTCATTGAAACCATATGAAATATAAGTTCGCTTACAGAATTTTTAATACATAACTAGATTTATTGGTTAATTATTGGTTAACTTATTGGTTAGGGATATACTTACATCAAAGCTATAATTAAAAACAGGTAAAAGATAAGCACAAAATTCAGAATAATTTCCTTTGAAGAGAGTAAAGAGAAGGATAGTGGAAGGAGAACACAGGCTTTACAGATAAATGAGTTTTCATTTTTTTAACTCAGTGGTTAGCATAGAGTATTTTTTTTACTCAATATTTAATCAAAAATATTTTTCAAAAAAGAAGCAGGTCGCGAAATAGCAAATATATTATATATCATCCTTATAAACTAAGGGCATATTGGTGTAAATGGTAATATCAGGAAAACAATGTTGGATGACTTATATATGATTAGAAAGATTAACTTCTGTGTGATTATGTATAATTTTCATATAGCCAAAGAAAATTACAAACCTCTCATTTTAGAGAAAAAAAAATGAGGTAGATCCATGTGGTGGGATTAAATTAGATATATTTTTTTAACCTCTGGGATTTTCTCCTGCATTTCCTTTTTGTCCCTTCCACAATAACCCCATTAATTCGATATTATTTATTATGAGAGAGAGAGAGAGAGAGAGAGAGAGAGAGAGAGAAATTCTTGGCTTTGATTTTCAAAATAGGCTGTGGGAACCCCTAACAGAGAAAAAGGTTTGAAAGTCAGGGATATTGATTTGCCAGAACCAAGTATTTTAGAACTTGCTAAAACAGGCTGGGTTTAAAATTTATGCAATTAATAATAGATGGTAACAACAGTCAATGAAGAGCCTGACTACACTCGAAAGACCTCAAATGTCCCCTGTATCTCCAAAGGGATACAAAACAGGGTAGAGGGAGGCTTAAAGTTAGGACCAGGAAAATACAAAGTGATCTGCATGGACAGAACTCATGATCGAGGCAGCCTCTGATAAAGCAGCAGATGCAGTGAAGCAGAAATGAATGATCAAAGACAGTGGATGAGTTACACCTCAGCCAGTTCCCTTTCCCACCATTGCCTAAACGCAGCATAACACCAGCTGAAACGGAGATGTTACCCTGAGCAGAAACAGAGATGGTGACCTGAAATGCTATCCTGAGGAGATGGGGAGAAGGGTGAACTGATTGGGAAATCATTTCAAAAAACTGCAACTGCCTCGAGGTGACTCCATAGGTTTCAACATTAGCAACAGTAAGGAATGGAAATAACATAGTGATAAAGAAATAAAGGTATGTTTGTTGCTTAGGAAATGTCATAATCACTACATCTATGTTTTTTGATCCCATAAAAAGAAATGTGTGAATTGACATGAAAAATTCTGACAATAACAGTGTGTTTTTTATTCATACTTTATATGTGTCTATATATAGCCACTCTCTCTGCCCCTATTTTGAAACATTGTAGATATAATATCATTCCAGATTTTCTAACTTTTTGGTAGAACTCTATCGCTTCAGGTAAAATACTTAATTTTGTTTATTATATGCCTAACATGAAAATAACATTAAATAAATTATTCTTTAAGATTAAAAATTTTTTAATGAGCATGGAGGCTATCAGTAATTTGAAGCAGAAACAGGAAATCATAAAGACTATGAGGAGATATTAGAGATCGATAATAAAATAATTGAAATTTTAAAACATACCATAGATGGGATTAAAAGTACATAATTGTAGCTGCAGGACAAGTTAGTGAGCAGAAAGATCAAATGAAAAACTCTACCAGGATATAACAGGAAAACAAAAGTAGATTTAAATATAAAAAGAAAAAAATTAATTGTTGAGTTTAGAAGCAGAAGAATCTTCTTTAGGAATATAAAAAGCCCAGAAGTAGAAAATAAATAAATAAATGAATGAATAAATGAATGAATGAATGAATGATTCTTATTCTCTGGTAGGCATTGTTCTAAGCATGTTATAAGCAAAAATTTATTTAATCTTTATGAGAACCCTAAGAAGAAGGGAACATAATTGTTTTCATTTTACAAATGAGGAAACTAAGAGTAGCGACTGAGTATCTCACACAGTTAATAAGTCATACAGGACTCAATCTAAATCTCTCTAACTCTAAAACCTGTGATCTTATGCTCTAAAATATGCTCCCTCTCATGGAAGAAAGGGAATATTTCCAAAATAATGGTGATATATTTCCAAGAATTAAAGGATGATTAAAAACTTCAATTTGAGAAATGGTTACACAGTGATTAACAGAATAAAGTTTCCAGCTGGGAAAATTATAATAAAAAATTGAAATATAAGAGAATAGAAAAAAGATATAAGCTTACAAAAGAAAGAGCAAATCATTTATATAGGACAAAAAACAAATGAGAGAAAATAATGAAACAATGTTTCTAAAAGAACTAAAGAGAAAAAATTCTTGACCTGACAGTTTTTTATCTAGTTAGAAAGTAATTTATATGTGAGACTACAATAAAGACATTCTCAGAAGTTTTACTACATAGAGACACACTGAAAACACTCTTGGAAAAATTATCTACTCTGCTCAACCTCCGAATGTATTAGGTACTCTTGTCCTGATTCAGAAACAAAAACAAACCCTTGCTGGAAGAAAACACCAAAGAGAGGCATCTTTCTTTTCTTCTTTCTTTTCTTTTCTTTTCTTTTCTTTCTTTCTTTCTTTTCTTTCTTTTCTTTCTTTCTTTTCTTTTCTTTCCTTTTCTTTTCTTTCCTTTCCTTTCCTTTCCTTTCCTTTCCTTTCCTTTCCTTTCCTTTCCTTTCCTTTCTTTTCTTTTCTTTTCTTTTCTTTTCTCTCTCTCTCTCTCTCTCTCTGACATTGGTTAACAAAATCCAGTAAGTTTCCATTGTACACTTTAACAGTAAGACATATATATATATATTTACATTGTGTTCAGCTCCCATAGAGTAGTCGAGTATATAATAAGTACTTGCTAGCATAATACCACACATCTGGTGGTTTAAAATACAAAAACTTATTTTCTCACAGTTTTGGAGGCTAGAAGTCCAAGATCAAGATGTCAGCAGGACTGTTTCTGGTGAATCTTTCTCTTTGACTTTCAGACAGCCATCTGCGCACTGTATCCACATTTGGCCTTTTCTCCGTGCACGCGGAGACACTCTTGGTGTCTCTTCCTCTCTTATGAGGACACCAGTCCTAATGGAACCTACCCCTATGACTTCATTTAATCTCAATTACCTTCTTAAAGGCCATATCTCTAAATATAGTTGGGGGGCGGGGGCGGTTGGGAGTTCAACATATGAATTTGAGGAAGACACAATTCAGTCCATAACAGTGACCAAGAATGAAAAACTGAGAAATTACTAAAATCTGTAATGAGAGAGAATACAACACTACAAATCTTAGAGAAATAAAAATGAATTTAAAGGAATATTATGAACAACTGTATACCAACATATTAAATAAATTAGAAGAAACAGACACATTTCTTAAAAGATACGAACTATAAAACTGACTCAAAAAGATATAGAAAATCTGAATATATTTATAAAAGTAAAGAGATTGAATTAGTAATTTAAAAACTGCCCAAGGAGAAAATCCCAGTCCCAGAAGCCTTCACTGACAAATTCTACCAAATACAAAAAAAGAATTGTCAATCCTTTTAAAACTCTTCTATGAAATAGAAGAGAGGAATACTTCCCAATTTTATGAAACCAATATTACTCTGATATCAAAACCAGACAAAGATATCACAAGGAAAGAAAATTAAAGACCAATATCCTTTCTGAATGTAGATTCAGAAATTATCAACAAAATAACAAAAATAATGAAGTCTAGTGACATATAAAAAAGAATGTACACCATGAAAAAGTGGGATTTATCTTAGGAAGCATGCTTGGGTTAACATCCAAATATCACTCGATATAACAGATCATATTGAGAGAATAAAAGAAAAAATATAAGATCATCTCAATAAACATAGAAAAAGTTTTGGGCAAAACCCAAACTCAACACATTTTTATGACAAATATATATATATATATGTAAACAGAGTAGAAGGGAACATCATAACCTGCTAAAGGGCATCTACAAAAAAAAAAACCACAGCTAACATTATACTTAATTATGAAAGACTGGATGCACTCTCCTTAAAATTAATAACAAGACAAAGATATCTGCCGTTACTACTTCTGTTCAACATTGTGTGGGATGCTCTAGTAAGAACAGTTGGCAAGAATAATAAATATATGGTTGGGTCTTGTTTTTATCCATTTAGCCATTGTATGTCTTGATTGGAGAACTTAACTTACATTATGGCGATTTCTGATTTGTAAGGACTTACTAATGCCATCTTAATATATGTTTTCTGGCTGTTCTTTGACTTCTTTATTCCCTTATTCCTCTCTTACTTTCTTTCTTTGTCAACTGATGATTTTCCATAGGGGTATGCCTTTTCTTCTCCTTGTCTTTTGTGTATCTAGTATAGGTTTTGCTTTGTGGTTATCACGAGGGTTATATAAAACCTCTTATGGTTATAGTAATCTCTTTCACACTGATGATTTTGATTGTATACAAAACTCTATCTTTTCATTCCCCCCATACGCTTTTATGTTTCTGATATCACGATTTACATCTTTTAAATTTTTGTATCCATTAACAAAAATATCATAACTGCAGTTATTTTTATTTTTTGTCCTTTAACATTTGTACTAGAATTAAGTGATTAACAACATCATTTTGCAATATTAGAGTATTCTGAATTTACCTATATACTTACCTCTTCCAGTGTGTTCTACATTTTCATGTGTTTTAATGTTGCTAATTATCATCCTTTCATTTCGGCTTAAGGAACTTCCTTTAGCATTTCAGTTTTGTTTGTCTAGGAAAGTCTTTCTCTTTCCTTTATTTCTTAAAGAAAGTTTTGCCATCGTATTATTGGTTAGCAGTTTTTTTCTTTCAGCATTTTGAATATATCATTTCATTTTCTCCTGGCTGCAAGGTTTCTGCTTAGAAATTACTAATAGCCTTATGAAGATTCCTTTGTATGTGAGGAATTTTTTCTCTCTTGCTATTTTTAAAATTCTCTTTGTCATTGATTTTACACAGGTTTTATTACAATGTGTCCAGAAGAAGATTAATTTGGGCTGAATTTGTTTAGGGGTCTATGAGCTTCATGAACTTGGATTTCCAAATTTCTCTTCAGATACAGTAAATTCTTAGCCATTTTTCTTTTTTTCCCCAGTTTTATTGAAATACAATTGACATATAACATTGTATTGCTATTATTTCTCTAAATAAGCTTTCTGCCCCTTCTCATTATCTTCCCTCGAAACTCCAATCTTCCCTTATCTTCCCTTGAACTCCAATAATGTATAAATTGTTGCTTTTGATAGTATTCCATAATTCGCATAGGTTTTCTTCATTCCCTTTTACTCTTTTTTCTTTGTTCTCTTCTGAGTGAATGATTTCAAATGATTTCTATTCAAGTTCACAGATCCTTTCTTTTGTTTAATCAAGTCGCTTGTTGATCCTCTGTATCGCATCTTTCCTTTTATTCACTACATTCTTCAGTACCAGAATATGTTAGATCCCCTTTTATGATTTATGTCTCTGTTAAACTTGTAGTTTTGTTCGTGTATTATTTTCTCAATTTCCTTGAATCATCCTTTTGTGTTTGCTTATAGCTCACTGAGCCTTTCCAAAACAAATATTTTGATTTTTTTTAATCAAGCAAATCACAGATCTCCATATCTTTGTGGTCAGTTACCAGATTATTGTGTTCCTTTGTTGGTATCATGTTCCCTTGATTTTTCAAGTTTCTTTAAGTCTTGAGTTGTTGTCTTTGCATTTGAAGTAGCAGTCACCTCCTCCAGCCTTTACTGACTCGGCTTTAAGAAAAACATGCCATTTCTCAGTGATGCTAGGGATCCTGACACTTTTTCCTAGGCATTTCTATGGATACGCCTGCTCCACACTTCTTGTTCCCTCTTAGGAGGTAATTGTAAGATTGAATGCCTTCTCTCAATCCTGAAAATCCAGACCAGGTGCTGACAGCGTCCTGTGTTTGCTTTCCCTAAGGTGGTGCTAAATGCTCAACTTCATATCCTTTCTCACAATCCCACAGTCAACCTGGGTTTCTATACGTGTTCACTAACCATCTGCAAAAGCGCACAATCACTGCCCTTGAGGGCATACACAGGGAGACAACCACAGGTGGGGGAGGGGTGCGTGGGGGTGAAGCACGATAAGTGTTTGTTATGCCCTTTGGGAGAATCCACAGGCAAGGCATCCCCAATGACCATGGGTAGTTTTCCTGATGGAGTCCACAAAATGGCTAATAGGGTCTATGTCTCTTTAATACATTCTGAACCCTAGCTGCTGTTCTCCTAGCCCCTTGCTGCCCCTCAGTCACACAGCTCACCTCAGTATTCTGGATGGGGCAAGAAAGAAATGAACCTCTTTGGCAGCAGTCAGCATGGGTGGGGAAATCGGGTACTCACTCTCATCCTCATTTTCCCCAGGGGGAGAAGTAATAGACTGAGAAGGTGTCTCTTGGCACTGAGCAATGCCACCTTGGAGGAGATGTGATGCCAGAAAAGTGAAATCATGCCCCTTACGCTCTTCAAAGTATCTGAATATTGGATGTTATTGCCCCAACAGTGTGCTGGTACTTCTCCTCTGGACTCCCAGACTCCCACAGAGGTATTCTCACCCATGGGTGAGCATTGAAATAGGTGTTCTTTGAGCATAAAAAGGTAGAAAACTCTTATTCTGCCATCTTAATGACATCACTGAGGACAACATCATTGTTAATGGCCCAAAGCCGGAGACAGGCCAAATGTACACCAAAATAGAATAGATAAATAGGATATTATTATACTGCAATGAGAAAAAAAGAAACTATCCTACATGCAACAACATGAATGGCTCTCATAAACAAATACAATGACCAGAAGAAGCCCATCATAAACGAATATATACTGTGGTGTTAGAAGTTATAATAGTGACTGGAATGGAGCATGAGAGAGGCTTCTAGGGAACTGGTCATCTTTTCTCCTTATCTGAGTATTTACATGGTGTGTCCACTTTGTAAAAACTCTTCAAGCTGTACACTTAAGATTCATGCATTTTCTTGTATGTATATTCTATTTCAGTAAAAGATTTACTTCCAAAAATAATATTTCTCTTCTGTCCTGATTTTCTAAAGTAACCAACCAGAAAATATAACAAAACAGAATTAGATGCCATTATGATTATTTAATTATGTGTGAACATTTGCTCATTCTCTAGCTCAGTGGTTCTCAACCGGGGACAATCCAGAGGACATTTGGCAATGTCTGGAGATACTTCTGATTGCCCCAACTTGGGGGATGCTACTGGCATCTAGTGGGTAGAAGGAAAGAATCCTACAAAATACCCTATGATACACAGGACAGTAGTCCCCACAAGAAAGAGTGAACTAGCCCAAGATATCAATAGTGCTGAAAGTGTGCTAAAATTCCTCCCAAACTGTAAATTTCATAAGAAGAGTAATCCTATCTCTTTGGTTCCTGTCTCTATACCTAGAAACCATCAGAGTGCTTGGCACACAACAGGCTGTCAATAAAAAAAAGTATTTGAATTAATAAATTAATTTCTACCCACTCACCCACACCCAACACCCATGTGTGTGGGAACACACATATCTTTTGTCTTGCATCTTAGAGTTCTCTCTTAGTTGTGCATAAGTGTACTGCTTGCTTTAGAAGACCTCGACTTAGGAAAGCCAAGCAGATCTCAGACGGCGCCCAGGTTCCCCTAGGAGGCATGGGGCCAACCACCCAGACCCACGTGCAGTCTAGGATGAAGTGATGTGGTAGGAGAAGACTTTTAGGATCACACGCTTTACAACAGTGACCAAAAAATTAAGTAAGAATTTGATGTTAAATCCAGAGATGACATTTTAAAACATGATTTTTCCCAGAGAATTCTCTATCCTTTATATCTTTCAGGAATTGAGAAGAACTGGGTATAACTCTAGTAGGCGGGGGCTGGACTAAAGGATCTAGGATTATAGTTATTTCCCTCCGACTAATGGTCCACACCTCACATTTGGAGAAATGCTGTCTAAATATGAAACTTATCTGGTTTTAATTTAAAAATTTTTTCTGAAGTTATGAATGGAGGTTCTGGTTTCTCCAATTCACTTTGAAATCTAAGCAGAATCCATTTAGAAGACATAAACAGTTAGCAAAGAAGCCTAATAAATGTCTCTCAAATTATTTGTGTGAATGTGGACAAGTCATTTAACAGCTCCAGATTTCAGTTTTCTCATCTGCAAGTTATGTGAATTAGACTAAACAACCTCAAGTTCCTTTCACTTAAAATTTGATGATTCAATGATTTAAAAGGCAGAAATTATAAGCTCTAATGAGGTGATATTTTGAGCTTTGCCAAATCGCAGGGTTTTTCTGAGTTCCCTTATTACAGCAGAGAGTGCCAGCTTCGCTTGATGCCACCAACAGGTGTGTAATTAAGCCTGATCTTTCTCCAGCATAGTTCATTTTCCAGTGATGGGTCTACAATTAAAACAACTCCCTCCCCAGAGAAGTACGCATCAGTGTTATACTTTTCATCTTTAATTACACTGGTTGAAGATGAGTAAATGTGCCCAAGATCCCAATAGGGAAGGACCGATTCATTAGGTGGTTGTAATGTGCCATCTAGTCCGTGGTTCAGGTTACTGTGTCTGCACAGGGAAGATGGCCCTTGACAAATCTACTCAAATATACCAATGATTATATCCAGCTGCAGTTGCCTACCTTTGCACTAAAACTTGACAAATACTAAAGATCTGGACCTTTCAAAGAGATAAGTACAGTGTCAAAGCCAAAACTAATTTACTACTTCAGTGCTTCTTAGCAGAAGGGCCAAAATAGCCTGTTAACGCTTTATAGAAGAAAAGGGAGAGTTTCCATATTTTCGTATTACCACTCTCCTTTCTCAGTCCACTTCTATTATAGCTCTTTTTTCTCATAGCGCTAATACAATCTGACTTCATCTATTCATTTATTTGTTTATTTCTTTATTATCTGGCTCCCTTCATTGGAATGTCAGCTGGGGGAGGATCTGTTTCATTTAAAATCTTATTATCACTGGGAGCACAGTGCCTGTCCTTTGGCATCCATTAAATGTTGTTGGCTGAATGAATAAATATTGGTTCAGAATATTTCCTTTAAATGTACTTGGTGGAGGTTTTAGGGTCTGAGGTAATTGATGTGTGCCAGTGTTCCAGACTTGGCATTTCTTTGGCTTTATAATTCTCTTAAATACTTGGTAGGTTTGGGTTTTGAAATTTCAGTTAATTCGATGACTTGCTATTCAACACCCATGGATCTGGTTAGGCATGGTTTTGAAACTAGAACCCAGACTGGGAATTTTGTCCTTTAGCAACAGGTCTAGGTGCTCAGCCCACCCTCTCTGGGCTCAATCTAATGACATCTAATTTGGCTTCATTTGGGAGCAATTTGTCATCAGGGCACCAATTGTCCTGTACCCTAAACTGCACCTCAGCTTTGATGAGGAGACAACTGGCAACTCTTTGGGGTAAGAAGACATAACAGAAGTTGCTACTATACCCCTAATTTATGTCCCGTCCTTAGTAAGCACATGCCTTACCACCAAGATACCAAAAGTGATACTTTAATCATCTGCTTCACTACCGCACAATACAACTTTTCATTTTCATCACCTGAGATAATATTTAAAAGTGCAACTTTTTTCAAAAGGTGTGATTGAAGGGTCTTCATTCTCCTCCACCAAGCCAATTCATCCCATTCCACATCGTAGAATCATTTATTTGCTACTTTGAATTCTAGAACTCATTTTTGTATCGTTTAGAGGGCTTTCTGATGCAAGGAAGGGAAAATAGGACTTAAGCAAACAAACAAAATATATTTTAATGGTTCCCATAACTAAAAAGTCCAGGTTGACTCCAAGGCAGACTCAAAGGTAAGACATAACTTGCCTTTGAGTTGTTTCCCCAAGAAAAATTGGAATATACTTACTAGAATAGCAGAGCAGCAGCTAAGTCCTGGAAGGCCAAACTTGCAGATATTCCTGACAGCAGTGGTTTCAACCAGGGGCTACTTCACTCTTCAGGAGATGTTTGTCAACATCTAAGGACATTTTGGGTTGTCAGAATCAGGTGTGGGGGGAGGGGGAGCTACTAGCACCTAGTGGGTAGAGGCCATGGATGCTGCTAAGCAGCCTGCAATCACAGGCCAGCCTACCAGCCCACACTGTCAATAGTGCCAAGACTGATAAACCATGACCTATATATAGTAACTGAAATATTTCCATTTGGTTGCACCAAAGGAAATGCAAATATAGGACAAAGCAGGCAGAGAATATAAACATAACAAGAATACTCACTATCCAATCAACTCAGGGGACTAAGCGGAAAAGGGGAAGCTTTCCCAAACTCCAGACAAATGATATATGAGACACATATGCACACATTGTTCAGTCATATCTGAATTATGTTTCTAAGAAGATGGCTACTACATATCAGCTTTTTAACCAACAAAAAAAATGTATAGCTTCCAGATACTAATCATTATGCTAAAAATAATTTTAAATATCATTAATGACCATTTAACTGTTAAGTCAATAGTCCTGTGTTTGTTCTTATTCTCCTTGACTTCTCTGTAGTATTCAAAATTATTGACTACTTATCTATTGCTCACATGAAGTTCTCTTCTTTCTTTGTTCCTGCGGCTCTGTATCCCCCTATGTTCTGTCTCTCTCAGATATCTCATAGACTTTCATGATCTTGAATAGTATCTCTAGGTGGAAGATTTACAAATATGTATCACCAGCTCTTATTTCTCTCCCCAGGTCTGGTACTGTGTTTCCAGTGGTCTACTAGCATGTCGCCTTGAATATCTCCCTGTTGTTTCAGATTAAACACTGATAAAAATCAAATCCTTTATTTTCTGAGACCATCTCCCATTTTTGACTTGCACATTTCCTCTTAAAAGTTTCGAATGACCCAGGCTGTGGCACCATTTTCAACGCCACTCTCCACTTCAGTCACCTGTCCCAGCAGTTGCCCAGTCCTGTCAAGTTTCATTTTTGCGATCTCTCTTGCATCTCTTCCCTCGATTCCAAGCCCCACTGCCACCAGCCTATTTCAGGTTCCTATTGCTTTATTCTAAACTATTGTAGAATCCTTTTCACTGATCTCCTGCTCCACACTATGCCAATCTACCCTGCACACCGTTGTTAAATTATATTTCTGCACAATTGCTTTGATGATATCAACCACTCTGCTCAAAAGTGTTCAAAGTCTTTCAACTGCCAACAAGATGAAAGGTAATCACTTTAGTCTGAATATCAAAGTTCTTGATAATCTGACTTCAATGCTACTTTTTAATCCTGTTTCCTGCTGTTGACCTGTATAGACTCTCCTCTTCAATCATGGTGGTTTCTGTAACTTTTCTGCATACATCTTCATGATTCTGTTCACATTATCCTTCCAACCTGTAATACTCTATCTCTTCCTTCCTCTCAAACATACCCCAATCTATTACCTCCCACCACTTCTTCTACCATACGACTGGAACAAATTAGTTCCCACCTCCACACTGTTATAATCCCTGTTACATGGTCTGCTTAGGACCAGAGGCTGAAGTAATTTCACCAAACCTCCCCTCTCCCCCACATTCTGGATCCCACCTTTAATATTTCCTTGCTACTTCTCCAAACAGAAAAATGTGGACACTTTAAAACCTGAGACTCCTACATCATTTCTAAACGCAATTGCGACTCTTATGCCCAGTTCTCATGACTGGGTTTTTGTTGTTGTTGTTGTTGTTGTTCCAAATTTCTGTCGTCTCAGGGGCGCTTCAGCTTTCACCCGCGCACACTCCTTCCTGGCCTCCCGGGGTATGGAGTTCTGTTACAACTTCTACCTGTCCCCCATGGCCCTGTCTCATCTATATGTCGAGACACCTTGCTACTGTATCATATATCTTCCAAAGACAGCTATTTGTCAACAATTCTTCCCCTTGAAAAACAGTTATTTGGTTGTTGGATTGAACAGTATGTCAACACCTGAACATGAGCCAGCTCCCCAGTTCCTGTCCGACACTAGTAAAGAGATATAATTCTAGGCCTAAGACACTCTGTCCTGGATTAGCTTGCACAACTGTAAGAAACTGACAGGACCCACTTCGTTCCCAAAACAGAGTGCTCTCTGGAGTTGCAAACATCACCCCTCCTTTAGGCCTAAGCTAAAAACCATACTTTCCTCTCCAATCACTCTCAAGAAAGCATGGCCTTACAATGCATTCCCAGCCTAATCTAATTCCTTCCTTTTTATATTTCAATAATATGTATAGCCTGTATATAATTTATTTGGTAATTAATTATACTGGCTTTTGACATCTTTTACTATTTTCGATAGCTATTTGAATCTGAGTTCATTTTACTTTTCACCTTTTCACATCTTGACTCAGCTATTTCAACCATATGAGAGGCAGTCATTCATAAAGGTAAAGAGCATGGTTTCTAAAGCAAGATGGCCAGATTCAGTACTGCCTCCTTTATTAGCTGTATAATCTCTGATTGCAGTTTTTGATATTTAAAGTGGTTGTCATAGAGTAAAAGTTAAATAATTTATACATTTAAAGCACTTAGGACATTACCCTTATGTTTATTTTCTAACTAGAAAATATATGTTACTTTTAAAAATATTATGGAAGGAAATTTATTTTTTACCTCAAATAATTAATATTAAATAGTTCCTGATACATCCTCGAGGCCTTACTTAGTTTGAACAGGAAAGATGTGTAAATTAACATTCTACAATAGAGACAAGCAAGTAATCAGGATTCGATGAATAAGCAGTCACAGAATCCCTAAGAATGACATCGCTGGGCCATATATTTTGTGCACAAGTTGTTTGCTCTTTTTACGCTGCTTGTCATTTTCAGCTAATCATGGTAGGTCTTGAAAGAATAAGTTTTGATCCAGAACAAAGGTCAGAGGCCTCCAATCAGAGAGCCATAGATTTTCAGATCTTGTCCTTGATTGAATTATGTCTGGAAATGCAAGGATTACTTTGTAGCATTTAGGTTTTTAAATTTGTCTCTGAGCTGCCAAAAGCAATTCACACAGGGAAGTAGTAAAACATCAAAAAGAAAAGTAGCTTCCTTTTATGGTTAATTTTATTGCTTAAAAAAGTTTACTACATGCTCTTGCAATGTCCTTCAACATATTCATTTGTGGTGGAAAGATATAAAGCTAGATCAAAAGTGTATATGTACCATGTTTAGAATCATTAAAATTTCCACAGAACTTTGCTAACAATTTTGATTGCTTGCCACTAAGTCAACAATAGTGGTTCACATATCCCTTCTTCTTCTCCCCATATTTTGAATAGTCAGGACTGGCTCAAAGAGTAAGTAATGAAAGACAGCAGCATTCATTTTCATTTGGTATGTATGTATGTATGTATGTATGTATGTATGTATGTATTTAGGATGATGATACAAGATCTCCCAATGTGACCATGAAACCCACTCAAACTTTCCTGTTTTCTTTTCCAGTATATTTGGCAAAAGCATTGTTCTCTGGGATACCAGTGTAGAAAATACAGTCAAAAATGCTTCCCAGGACTTATCCATACTTCCAAAACTCACCTTGAAAATATCAGCCAACTTGATACAAAAAGACCTCAGATAATTTGACCTCGAGGCCTTACTCTCTAAATTATCAAGGAGGAAATATATTGATTCAAAGAATATTTTTCTTTATTACATTGAGGGAATTTTTTTGTTTACTTTCCAGGCAACAGAGGTTCTGTCTACATGCTTCCCAAGCAAATATTCTATAACTTTATAACATTCCAGGGATTTTAAAAACTTTCCACCCCATAATAAGGGAAAGAGATATGACTTGCTCGCATCATTATTAGTGTAATTTCCGTAGAGCAGAGATATCCTGCCACCACCATCACCCGCCAGGAAAGGAGTAAACACATCAGGATACCTAAGGAGTTAGAGTATTTGAAAAGACTCAAGCGATTCTGCTATAGTTCCCAGTTGTCACATAGGGGCAGGTGGGGATGGTCCCTCTGCTCCAGTTAATAATCTTTGATGTCTGCTGATTCATTTTCCCTTCAACAAGTCAGTGACTACTGAAGAGTTTTGGTTCCAACAAAATTTGTATATACGAGTAGAAAGCTGAGAAATATAAAGTACGTCTTTCCTGATAATAAATGAATTCATTTTTAAGTAAATATGTAACAACCTAAAGATAGTTGGAGTTTGTTTGTTGTTCGTTTGTTTGTTTGTTTTGTATTATAAAGTTCAGCCTGATAAAGATTTGTGGTTATCGGAATTCCCAAAGTCTGGAAAACATAAAATAACTACATTGGAAGCTGCAGTAGAAATAATCTTGTCATCTAAGATGAGAAACAATTTATTCAAGGGAATAAAAATGGATGCTGATTTTATTTTCATCAAGAGTATACTATACATGATAGAGGGAAGTCTTTTTTTAAATAAGCGAGCTAATAAACTTTTCATAGTTATTTATCAGGCTATTACACTGCAATCTTTGCTATATATTTCAAATCCCTAAACTTCTTTATTTCTTAATTTCAGAAGGTCAGCAACACAATGGAGCTGAGAGTTTTCCTCTGCTATTGAATCCCCAGAGTTGAGGCCTCAAACTAGATCGTTTTTCCTTTAACCCTAAAAAGTACAAATTACTAATCAATATAAAAGAAAATCCCACTCGCGTAATTTTTTTTTTTACATTAATATCCCTGGCTATATGCTGGGTTTAATAGTCTAAATATGATTTTTCTTAATGCTACATTTGTCCTAGAAATTTATGTCAGAAACAAGTCCCCAGGCAATATTTAGGATAACAGATAAAAGTGTCAGGAAGAGGGATTATCTAGATCTTTCCATGCTCCCCTCAATCAAAATGCAGTTAATAATGAACACTATGTCCGGTAAAATATTTGCAGCCTGTCTCAATGAATAAACACGATGAGGGCAGGGGTTTCTCATAAATGAGGTGGTTTGTATGATAAAAATATTCACTACAAGTAAGAACATAATAGTTTATATTTATTAAATTCCTATTGTCTGACAGATGTTTCACACTGTACTTTGTTCATTAATTCAGAACCGCAGAACTGCATGTAAATTGGCGATTAGAGTTTGCATTTTTTATTAATATTATTTTAATTCAAAAAGTGTGTTAACTAGCCCCAGTTCATACAGCCGATAAATGCTGGAGCCAGTGTTTGAACCCGATACTTCATAGACACATTTACGAACTCTGATTCTATTTATAGTTTTATCTCCATAACTAAGTGTTCGTTTACTTAAGTAAGAATTATTGCCTTGATTATAAACCCCTAATAAATGTAAATTGCTGTGTTGTTGTTATTTGGCTTGGGGGGGGGTATTTGTTTTGTTTTTGCTTTGCTTTTTGTTCTTCTCATCTCTCAAAGTTGTGCTTTCACAAGGTTTCTACTTTGTAGTAAGAAACTCAAGCCAGAAAGTTTTTCTTTCTGGTTACATTTCTGATAAGGGTGCAAATCTTAATTAAGTAAAAATGGATACTTTTCTTCAAGAGTAACTGTGGACAGCAAAGCACATTAATAATTTGGTTACTTTTCTGTCTCACAGGTGTTGGCTGGCTCTGTTTTTAACATATTCTAACAACTGTGTAGAGGCCAGCACACCTGCTTCGATTTGGGGTGATTATTGTGTGACATTTTTACTTGTTAAATTATAGTGAAGGCCCTGCTAATAAGAAAGCAATTTCTATCCTCTGTATATTAAATAGATGATTACCCAGGACATGATTAAGTAGCAATTATTTATGGACAGTGTTATTCTGTTTGTTAATGGAACAGTAATAATAGCAAAGATAGAAAATAGGAAGTATCGGTTCAAATTATGTTCACATTCACAGCATGAGACACTAAAGCCACTTAAGTCTCCTTTCAATTTAACTTGAGTAAGTCATACATACAGCATAGTTATCTTCTGAAAAGAAACTACCTGACTCGTTAGAATTTCTTACTTTACATAGCACTGAAGCTTAAAACAGCTTTAAAAATAATTGTGTAAGACTTATCAACCAAATGCTTTTAACTACTTCGCTTTCCTGTGAAGAGGTATGTAAATATTGACATAAGATAAATTTAAAAAAAAAAATTCTTTGTCAGACCAGGTTTAATCTACCTTCTGTAAGTACCTATAGCATGAAGAGCATACAAGAGCAATGGTAATAATAGCTCATAGTAATTTCCCATTTAGTATATACCCACCAGCCTTATATCAACAACCCCACAGATAAGTAATATTATTATACACATTTTATAGATGAGGAAAAATGAGGCTTTAAGATATTAACTTGCCCATGCTCACATTGCAGATAAATTAACAGAGCCAGGATTCAATCCAAATTTGTTTGACTCTAACTCTTATGCTATATTATTTCCAAAGCAATACAGGCTTCTTCTTGCCCTAAGGAAGATCACATTCTTACAGAGCCCTGGTCCCTATACACAAAACCCTTAAGCGCATTTACCAAGGAAAAACTTACTTTGTAAATGAAGAGATGAACTTGGTTCAACTTAAAACATTTGACCCCTAATTCAATAAATGCTTATTAGACTATCTACACCCTGCCTAAGCCATATGCTAAGGGAAGGAGTAACACAACTAAACAGGATGTGAGCCTGTCCTAAGGGCCTTAGAATCTTAGATGGCATACATAGTGTGTGTCATTCTCACTACTAGAAGTACAAGGAAGCAGGACCGCTGTGTGCCTGAACCTCACCTCTCCTCTCTTCTAGGTATCCAACACCAGCCTACCTCCCCTGTGAATGCTCTTCATGACTATTCAACTTACATTTGGCTTCCATCTCCTCTTGTTTTGGGTAATTTTCATATTGTTTGCAACTGCTTCTATAATTTTGTTATTTTCTCATCGCCACCACCTGGGATGCCAACAGGACCCCCCCCCCCCATTCCCTGAGCCATGCATGACTTCCCTTCCTCCCTCCACTTACCACATGGCCTCAGCCTCTCGCTGAAGGAGGAGCCTAAACACCTATCTCGGCCTTCCTGTTAACACAAGCCCAGAATGCAAGGGAGCTAATGCCCTCTGCAATAGACCCACTCAGTGAGAGCAGTTTCAAGAGATAAATTCCACACCCTACCTACCACTAAGAATATCTTGAGCTGTACTGGTTTCATAAGGCCCTTACAGAGACAGTGTTTCTCATGAAGCTCAATAATGCACCGTCGTCTTCTCTGCCTCATTCCCCTTACCCCTGCACTCTTGCTGCCTTGGTTGGGCACCTTCATCCCAATAAAGCATTGGCAGTTTCATTTCAAATATTCTGTGTTCTAGGAAACCTGGGCTAAGAATACAGTTCATGTAAAATAAGTTATCTGATTGATTGATTATGATTGATCTAATCATTACATTACAGCAAGCAAAGACCAAGGCGAAGACAGTATATATGTCTAGATAAAGTTCTTCTACATCCAACATTAAGATCTGGAAAGCCAAAGCATCAAGAAACAGGAAAGGGATGCAAAAAGATGAGGTAAGTAAATAAAAAAAGGCAATAACATGCTCTAAATTTTATCTAGGAAAAAGACCTATATTTATCAAATATTCAAATATTAAGTAAGTTTTATTTCTTCATTTTCAATAATTAGAGAAACTTCTGTAAACTACTTTTTTAAAGTTCATTCTAATAAATAGAGATTTAGAAAAATGAATTACTTTGATGTGTCCTTGTTGCCATTTGGGACATTTCACTGGCCAAGACCTTATTGGTCTCTATCTGCTGAAATTCAAGGCAGAAAAGAGGACTAGAGAACAGGTCGAGAGCAAGGAGAGGGAGAACATTTTGGAGGAGACACTGGCACTAGGGACGGTCATTAAATACTTTTGCTGCCGTGCAGTCTATCAGTCATCAAATGAATAGAACAAATTTTAAGCTCCATAAATAATAACAGGGTTATGACTAGAGACCACGGTAGAAATCTGAGAACATGTAGATGGTGATTCACTTGGCATGACTCACAAAGCATCCATATGTGCATAAAATTTTAAAAAGATAAATCAAAAATTGCATCCAATTTGAGATTTCACAGCCACTCACTGAAAGCATTTAGTTAATCTTCACTGATTTATAGCTCCATGTTATTCCCAAACTAGTTGTGGTATCAGGTATACAAACTAAGAGAAAGCCTTGGTTTTAGCACCAGTTTCTTTAAAAACTGAATACTACTTTTGAAACAGAGTTCTTGACCCTTTTTCTCTTTTTCATGTTACTTTTTTATTTTCTCATTAACCTCAGTCTACATGCTGTCATGCTCAGTCTATTCATTTTTCTTGGCAAAAAAAAAAAAAAAAACTATTTAACCTCTTGGTTATGGAACAGCTTTCAGGCAATACAATACTTATTCTCCTCCAAAATTTCTTTATGACCTTTACCTGGAAACTGGTTTTTATTAGGTTTAAAGTATACTTACACACATACCTGGTTTGACACTTTTGACTGACTTGGCAGCTCATGTGTCTGATTTACAGCCTTTCTGCCTTCTGGAATTTCCAGAAAGAATTTTGCTCAGTGTCTTGATTGGAAAGAGAGGGATAGTTTCATTGAGCAGCTGTAGAAAGCTGTTTCAGACATAATCATAATACTTTATGTTTGATTTCCTTCTAATTTTTCAAAATACTTTCACATCTATCCTCTTGTTTAGTGTCTAATTTGATGTGGGAAAATAAAAGGAGGCAAGAGCAGAAAAAATAAAAGAAGAAAAATTTAAGAGACCCAGGAGAGGTCTGCTTTACTAGAGTACAAGGGAGAGAGAATTTAGAGACCACAAGGGAATGTAAGCAGAGCTGTCGTGCCAGGAAACCCACTATATGACAGGAAATACTTTAATTTGTAGATGGAGGACAATGAGAAATAACTTGATTATATTGGAAAGTATAATCACTCTTATTTTATATGGTATGTTTCAACTGAAAAACTCAAAGCTTTTGTTTTATATTATACAGACTGGCACAGGTATGTGGAACAGGGTCTCTAGTCCCAAACAAAGCAGGGTTTGAGTTCTAACTTTGCCACGAATGAGTTGTTTGACCTCAGAGAAGTTACATGTATTTAAGACTCAGTTTTCTCATCTGTAAAATTCATCAGTGTTCTCATCTCATACTGTAGTGGAACCAATGCCATAAGCTTACTATGAGGATTACATACATGAACTGTGAGGATTATATACAGTGTCTGGTGCATGTTAAGTGCTCAGTAAATTGTAGCAATTGTTACCCAGGACATACAAATGTTTTGGCATTGTCATCTTTTCAACAAGAGTCTTGGGAAGGATGAATAGGTTATAGCCATAGCTAAACAAGAATCTCATTATGATCAATAAAGAAATTCTCTTGACTGGGTTTCATCAGTTCTCCCTACATCTTTGGCAACTCTCCTTCCTCTTTATGAAAATGAAAATGAAAAATAATAAAATAGTTAATTACATGATTATAAGATGTCTATTTACTACCAACTCTGGGTGCATGCATATGCTTACTAACTCTACTACTGGCTCTACCACTAAACTAACTCCACCACTGAAGAGCAAGAAGCAATGGCCTATGGATATAGCTGACTCATATCAAAAATCGGTGAAGAATCCAAAAAGGGTCATATAAGTATAGATTAATGACTTCATCCTAATAGGAACTTTTTGCTCTTTCCCCACCCTACCTCATCTCCTCCAAAACAGACCCACTCTCTTTACTGGAGTAGATGATGCCTTAAGTAGTGCTTGCATTTACTAAGAACTGTTCCTGCATGTGCTTGAACAACTTGAAGAGGGGCCATCAATCTCTAGCAGCTGCTACATGGCTCTATAGGCTCCTGCTCAGTCCATCACTTGGAAGTTTTCTTTTAGCAAACAAGATGGAGTGTAACAAAAACCCTTCATGGATTTGTATTATATGTTTAAATCATGGTCACCCACAAAAAGTTGAGCTCGTCTGCATCTAAAAAGACTGCCGGTTGGGGTCTGCAGCACACAGGAGACAATGCTATTTCTGTGCTTTCTAGCCTGGGGCTCATCTGCAGAATTCAAAGCCTTTTTTTTTCTCCTTAAACAATTTAGCTACAAATAGAAACATGGCCCTGTACTTATCTCATTAAAAGAATCCACCCTCCAAAGAAACTTTATGGGTTTCCTCATTTTACAAAGACAGGCATGGTGTCTCAGTCTGGTTTATAATTAACACTGCCCAAGGACTAAACTGGTCTTTTATTTCCAGATAAAGAAAGCTTGCAAAATAGTGTGTGAAATGAGATCAGGCTCAATGTATATATTCCTCTCTCTGAAACTGAACGCAATCATATGAAATGAAGTGCCAGATGTAGGGTTAAGATTTAATTTTCAGTTACTAATCTCAAATATGACTAATTCTATTCTGGGGATGAAGTGGTGGAAGTTAAGTAAGCTTAGGACCAAATTTCTTAATTACTTCTGAAGCAAAATCTTCCTTACAAATTAACATTTGTAATTTTAGTAGGCATAATATCAGAAGCTAGAGTATAATTTGGCCTATAATGCTATACTTTTTAAAAACTTCCTATTTATTCATGTATTTCCTAATGATCATTTAAAACATTAATTTTCTTCAGACCCTGTAGTAGTATGCTCAAGAAAATTACTATTAACTTTAGTTTTGGGTTAAATGAATGGAAAGAAAGAGGTTGCTATGAATTTAAAATGCCAGTGTTGGAGGCCAAATCAAGGATCCATCTGCCTTAAGGAAAATTCTTTCTAAAAACAGATGGGACCACCCTGGAGAAGGGCCTCTTCTGCTTGTTCCACTGCATCAGTCTACAGCTCTTATCAACAAAACCCCTGCCCTGAGAGAGATTCTAACCATCCACCACCCCCCTTAACCTCTTCAGCTTTCCTAGTTTCCAAGCATGGCTTTCTTTTAGACAACAGAAAAAATCATTTCTCTTTGCTGTCCTCTGGGAGCTGCATTTCCCCTCCAGCCTTCCTTGGCCTTCTCCTCACCTGTCTCTTCCCCCACCCGCACTGCTTGTGGTTTGGTCTTTGAAGGTGCTCTCAAACTTGTCCATTTCTCCTCCCTGAGCCTTGCTGGCTAAATCTTCTTTCCTTCCCTTTCTGTCTTGATTCTAAAAACACTCAGAGGACTCACTCTGATCATCCTTAGCATCAGTTCCCTTCACCACACTGTCCTAACTCTACATTCACATCACTGGCTGGGCACTGCAGTCTCACCTGTTCCCGCCCAGGTCTGGACCCCTCCTTCACGTCAATTATCGTGATGCTCCTCAAATTTTAATGTGCATACCAATCTCCAAGATCTTGTTAAAAGGAATATTCTGACTCTATATCTGAGATGGAGCCTGAGGTGCATTTCTAACAAGCACTGAGGTGATGCTGACATTACTGGTCCAGAAGCCACACTTCGAGTAGCAAGGATTTAGCGTCCAAGAAGATGCTGGCATATAGACCAGACTGTCTCTAACTGTCCACTTCTTAAGCCACAATGGTATTTCTGGTTGTACATAAATCCTTCTCCTTATACAACAAGTCTTTACAGATTTTGCTCCAATTATTTCAGCTTTCAAAAAGCACACTCAAAATAGCTCTCGGTACTCACAAACACCCTTCAGTCCCTTAACTTGCTCCAAGATTCGTGGAATCCATCAGTGCTGTAGGGAAAGAAAGCTTTTGAAGAAATTGAACATGGGGTGCTTCTTGGCATATCCATAAATTCAGTAAGGGCTTTTTTCCCTCTCCTTTGTTTTACACATTATATATATATATATATATATATATATATATATATATATATATATTTGAGAGGTAAAAACAGGCTAGAAATAAAATTTCCAGGTGTTCTTGCTTCAGCCATTTGTTTTTTGTGTACACCTTAAAGCGTGGACTGCCTCTGAGCCTCAGTTTCTCCAAACATAAAATAGAGAATTTTCCACTCAATTCTGTTAAAGTAGGATTTACAGCCTCTAGTGAAACCTGCTGTGGAAAGATGCTATAAAAAATGTAGAGTGTTCTTGGATCACATCTGCACCAAGTCCAGAAACATTTTTGTAACAGAAGAAGGACTTAGTGTTCTCCATTCTCCACATTTTTTTCCTCTAATGAGGTATGGAACTATGTAGACCATAATGACTAAAGCTTAAAGTGTAGGTTCGGTTACTATGTAATCTCATAAATCTCTCATAGTCATAAGTAACAGCTAACCTCTACTTCCTCTGATATTTTATTTACCCTGTAAATCAGCTCTATTCTTTCATTTCACATAAAGGAAGCTGGGAACCCCAAGTCTCCCAGGAATGTAGAGGCAGGCAAGTTGTTTGTGTATGCTTGATCCAGGAACCTCCTCCCCCACCCCTGCTAATGGCAGACCACCCCCCAGATTCAGGGTGTGGAGGCCCATCAATCACTAAGGATAGTTATGCCAACTGGGGTCCTGGAAAGAGAAAAAAAAAAAGGCCAGGCTTAAAACTGCAATTGCCTGAACTCTTGCAGCACAACCAGCCAGAACAGAGAATAGAATCATAGAAGTGGAAACAGCGAAAAACAGTTGTTTGGCATCAAAGCATGTGTCATTCTCTATTTGGTTTTGCTCTCAATTAACTTCCATCACACCAGTGCCAGTGTGAACACAATGTAAGCAAACATGTAGTTTCCCCTTCAGTGCGACTTTGCTGCCTCACTAGAGATTTGTGCTGGGTAGGGTGAGGTGCTGTTGCTTCCTCCTTCTCTGGAACAAGATACCCAGTGGGCAGGACCAGTGACATGTTCAACAGAACATGTCGAACAGAAATGCCCCTTCATTTGTCTTCCTCCACCCACCACACTGCTGCAAGAAAAACCTATGGGAAGATAAGACATCAGTAGAATTCTAAAGAGAAATATTCGATGTTAACTTATTTGTTAGGAACACAGATTTCATTCTACTAATGGAAGGCAAAATTTCCCCTAATCAGTTTAAAGGATATCTCTTGGGTGCCAGTATAATGAAATCCAGTACCCTTTAATTTCTTTAAGTCATTTAGTGTCCAATTTCACAGACTTCAAAGGGATTGAAATCACACAATGGAGAGGGAGGCTTATAACAAAATGATTTGCATGACTCCTCCCTGCTGCAACCATGGGGTGAAGAGAGAAGATAAGAAATCTGGGAAACAAATTAAAGGGAAAGTAAGGTGAAGATGAATAGTACTGGAGATAAAAGGTGACTATGATGTCAAAGACAAGATAGAATAAACCTGAAGATCTATGGTATCTAGAGTTTCATTTTGAATTACGACCAGGATGAACTTGAAAGTTAGATAAAGGAGCTCAAAATTAAACACCAACAGAAAAAAGAAGAAAAGTAATCAATTTTTTCAGATTACTTTTTTTAGAAGCTCTAAATTTTAAGTAAAATTTGTTTATCGTATTTTTGTCTTTGACACGCACGTACATGCACGTACGTGATGGTTCCAAAAGGCTAAAACTCTGATGTTCCCATAACTTTGAATCATTGATTCATGCTATTGCTACATGGGTAATTTCCAAACTAAGCATTTTCTAAAGACCAAAACAAACCTGTGACTGCACTCGTGAAAAAAGCATCCCAGAACACCTTTGTCCTAGTTGTCTCTTACTGAGATAAGACAATTTTGCCAAATCTTCATCCCACACCAAACCTCAATGATTCACCAGCTTATTCACAGCTACCAACCACTCTTTGCCTATACATTCTACATGGAATAATTTGCGAGGGCATATTGAATTTACTTTCAAATCTACTAGAATTTATCTTTTCAACTTCCTAGAAGTTGAAGAAAACCCCTAGTTTGATTTTATTGAACTCAGATTTGAATCATTGTGCCAGACCCTTCCTTTAAAGTTTGCACTTCTGTGTTCATTTTATAATCCCAACTTCCTTTGTGCACAGGCTAGTTTAAAGAGGGTTTTATGTTTTTCCCATTTTTCCTGTGTTTAAAGGAAGTGCCTCTCATGTGGTCTTGGCATAATTTTTAAGCTTCAGGAACACTTAACCCTGTTTCTTCATGGGAAGGTAATACAAATGCTTGTAAAAATACAGATAGAGTGCAACTCACCTGACATCAATATTCATTCATCCATTCTTCATTCAACAGACCTTTGCTGAGTATCTATGTACGTATTTTATCAGCGGTCCCCAACCTTTATGGCACCAGAGACCAGAGCTCCTATGAGAATTTATTGCCTGATGATCTGAGGTGGAGCTGAGGAAGTGATGCTGGCGCTGGGGAGCAGCTGCAAATACAGATGGAGCTTCACTTGCTCACCTGCTGCTCATTTCCTGCTGTGCGGCCCAGTTCCTAACAGGACACAGACCAGTAACAGTTCGCAGCCTGAGGGTTGGGGACCCCTGCTTTACACTGATGTGGATACAAAAGTATAGTGAGTATAGCACTATAGCTATATTTCGATGTCACCATTGAAAGAAGCTGGGGGAAGGGTAAATAAAGGTGTTTGTTTATTTGTTTGTTCATTTGTTTGTTTTTAATATGATGACTGACTGTTCAGGACTCTACTTATTTAGCACTGAAATTCCCACATCCTGGAAAGCCCCTCAGACTCTGACAAACCAGGAAAGTTGATCACCCTATAAAATGAAGTGTTGTCCCTGTCTTCAATAATCTAAAATCTAATGAAAATATGATAAATTAGTGGGGAGCAGGGACACTAGCCAGGTGAAGTAACACATGACACATGTGTAACTGTGCCCAAATATTTCATCCACAGTAGATAGGTCATGGCCTTCTCTCCTGAGCTCAAGCATTGCCGCAGAATCCTTCTCAACACAATGCTATTCCAGACAGCAACTATTAATGAACCAGTGTTGGCAATAGAAACTGAAATCCATTTGTAATCCTTGCATTCTTCTACCATGCCAAATAATTTTTTAGGTATTTTTACTTTAATAGGCAAGCTTAAAAAGAAAGCTCCAATTTCCAGGCCATGCTGTGCTCTTGGCTGGTAAAATAAACATAATTATTAAGAGTTGCTATTCATGGTTTTGCAAGATTATGGTTTTTGTTCGAGATCCTCTCAATATTGTACAGAGTATCCCAAGATTAGTTTAGTCATTTATTGTCAATCTTAAAACCACAACACTTTCTGGAGATGTCCTTTAAACTGCAAGATATTTTTGTAAGATATCTACATACAGCAGTAAATTATTTTTTCAGCGAAAGTGGTGACAGAATTTCACAGGACATGGTTCAAAAAACAAATTTACAAAATAAGCACCCCCAACCATCTGTGTACTTTTAAGAATAAAACTACATACAGGCTGATATATACATTGTTTCCCTACTTTTCCTTCCTCTACCCATCTTTCAGGCAAATGAGTGGGCAAATAACATCTACTCCAATTTTATCAAGTACACTTATACTTAGTAATAAAAGGGAACTCTTTCATTCTGATATATCTATAGCACTCCAGACTGAAACACACTTCTAGAGGATCTTTTAACATCAAAACAAGAAAGTATAAGAAAGTTTTAGAGTTCCACTAAATCGAGTTCAAAGCCAGGCCCTGGCACTAACTATATAATATTATTCTCTCTGGGACCAGTTTCTTCACCTACAAAGCCATTAGAGTAGTCTCTGACTCACTACTGTAGTATTTAATGAAACAATGTACACAAAGTACAACATAAAATAAATAATAGCACTCACTTATTTTATTATGTTATTACTGAAGTAATTTTATTTGTTTGTTTGTTTAGGTTTTCCAATAACAGCTGAAATCAATACCAACTTACATGAAAAGGCCACCAGCCACTTCCTGTCAAGAAGGCAGAGTAAGTAAAGCTGTGCTCTCCTCCTATCACGACCACATCAAAATTACAACTAAGCTACAGAAAAACTATCACTGAGAACTGCTTTAAGACTAGCTGAATAGATGTCCTATAATTACAGAAGAAGCCAGATCATCAAGACTGGTAAAAGGGGTGGAGACATAGAAAGGTCAGGCCCCACATCCATATGTGGCAGTTAAGAAATGGGAGAGATAGCTCAGCTGTGGAAGTGTCCTCCGCCAGCCACGCGAGGAGTCCCAGCACCACACCAGGCTCTCTGGCCCAGGGTTCCAGTGATGGGAAGAGAAATTTCCGTAACTTCTGGCTGTAAAAACTACGAGGATTGTGGTTGAGTAAGTCAGAGGGCTGCTGGAGTCTTAGACATTCTTCTTAAAGGGCCCATGCATGAACTTACTCACTGACAGACTCACTCCCGCTGAGCTCCATTGCTGGAATAGAAGCACTAGGGACATAAGGGAAGAGACTGAATTGTCTGAATTGGCTTTAGGGCGAGGGCTGGAAGGGAAACTCTCTCCAACATTTTGTCTTTTAGTTGAGCCTTCACTGCATCCAGCCCGTAGGCACCAAGTCTCAGTTTCCATCAACTTGGCTAACACCATTTGTCCTGCCCTGGTGATTTTCTGAGACCCCTGCTCTGCCCAACTCGCAGGCCCACTCAAGGCCCACTTACAGTTGCTTTTCCATATAAATGGCCTGTCTCAGCCATTGTGGACTTCCTTAAAATCTCTCAAAGATCCTCAAATGTCAAACAAGCAGTTTCTGGCCTCTTGCTAAGCAGCCTCAAGCTGTCACTAGTGGCAGCTGGCCTCAGCTTAGCTTCTCTCATGTACTTCCCAACCCAGCACAAGCAGTAACCATCTGCAGATCACTACATGGCCCCAGGCCCACCATAGTCATCAGCTGAACTTGGCCTGCACCAGAGGCCCTCTGAAGAGGCCTCAGAACCAACACACCTGATGGCCATCTTCAGACCACACCAGAGAACCACTGGCTACCTCCACAAATGACATACCGAAAGGGCAGACTCAGCAGGCACCAGACCCCACTAAAGCGAATCCTGCTCCATGGAGTCGGCCCCCGTACAACAGTTCCTGCACTGTAGTCATAGCCAGTCCACACAGCCAATCAGCCTGTGGGTCAATCCCTACCATTGACATGCCAGCGGCAATCAAGGCTCAACTACAGCAGAAGGGCACACACAACCTACACAAGAGACACACCTGAAGCACCCAACTCAGGTGACCAGGGAGACTGTGCACTGAGCCCCACAGGACAACAACAACAAAAGGCCACTCTCTCGGTCCCTCTCAGTGCCTTTACTCTGTCTCTCTCTGTGTCTCTTGCACTGTCCCTCTCACTCTCTGCCTCTAAGAAAAGGCAACACTCTGTCTGTGGAGTGTTACCCTTTTACTAATAAACTTCCCTTTGACTCTAACTTTGGCGTGTGTGTTGAATTCTTTCTATACTCTCCACCAAAGGACCCTCTTTTCTCTCAGTGCAGGGCTTGGTCTCCTCTCCTCTCCCCTGGAGGAAATTTTCCCTGTCCTGCATCATCTTTTCTAGCAACCACAAAGGACAAAAAAAAAAAAAAAAAAAAAAAGCCACTCTACCAAGGCCAGGAGATATAGCAGCTCTACCTAACATACAGAAACAAACAAAGGGAGTCAATTGAAATGAGGAGACAAAGAAGCATATCCTAAATGAATGAACAGAACAGAACAAAATTCCAAAAAAATAAATAAATAACTAAACAAAATGGAAACAAGCAATCTACCAGATGCAGAGTTCAAAACACTGGTTATAAGGATGTTCAATGAACTTAGGAAGGGAGTAGATGAACTCAGTGAGAATTTTCATGAAGAGATAGGAATCATAAAAGTGGAGATAGAAAACATAAACAGGAACCAATCAGAAATAAAACTACAATAACTGAAACGAAGAATACATTGGAACCAACAGTAGATTAGATGAAGCAGATGATCAAATCAGCAATTTGGAAGACAAGGAGAAGGAAACACCCAATCAGAACAGGAACAAGAAAAAAGAATCCAAAAAGATGAGGATACTTTAAGGAGCCTCCAGGACAACATCAGTGTAACAACATTCACTTTATAGAGGTAGCAGAAAGAGAAATGAGAGAGCAAGAAATGGAAAACCTATTTGAAGAAATAATAATGGAAAATACTCCTAACTTGGTGAAGGAAATAAACATACAAGTTCAGAAAGTGCAGAGTCCCAAACAAGATGAACCCAGAGAGGCCTACACCAAGACACAGTATAATTAAAATGCCAAAGGTTAAAGACAAAGAGAGAATCCTAAAAGTAGCAAGAGAAAAGCAGTTAGTGGCATACAAGGGAGCTCCCGTAAAACTGTCAGCTGATTTCTCAACAAACTGCAAGCCAGAAGGGACTGGCACAAAATATTCAAAGTGACGAAAAGCAAGGACATACAGCCAAGATTACTCTATCCATCAAGGATATCATTTAGAATCAAAGGACAGATATAGAGCTTCCCAGACATGAAAAAGCTAAAGAAGTTCATCATCAAAAAACCAGTATTAAAAGAAATGTTAAAGGGGCTTCTTTAGGAAAAAGAAAAAAGAAAAGATCAAAAATATGAATAATAAAATGTAAAAGCCATAAGGTGGCTGAATGGATAACCAAGCAAGACCCATAAATATGATTTCAGATCTGAAGACATACACAGACTGAAAGTAAAGGGATGAAAAAGATATTTCACTCAAATAGAAATGAAAAAAAAAAAAAAGCTGGGGTAGCAATACTTATACCAAACAAAATAGACTTTAAAACAAAGGCTATAACAAGAGACAAAAAAAGAACCCAGCAATTCCATTTTTGAGTATTTATTCAAAGAAATCCAAAACATTCCTATCTTCATTGCAGCATTATTTACAATAGCCAAGATATAGAAGCAACTTAAGTATCCATTCATAAATGAATAGATAAAGAAGAGGTGGTATATATATATATAAATTATAAATTATATATTACATATTATATATTATATATATAATGGAATATTACTCAGTCAAAAAAAGAATAAAATCTTGCTATTTGCAACAACATGGGTGGACCTAAAGGGTATTGTGCTGAGTAAAATAAATCAACGGAAAAAGACAAATACCACATGATCTCTCTTATATGTGGAATCTGAATATCAAAATAAACAAACAAACAAAACAGAAACAAACTCATAGGTACAGAGAACATTTTGACAGTTACTAAATGGGAGAGGGCTTGAGAGAAGGGTTGAAAAGGGTGAAGGAATTACGACGTGCAAATTGTCAACTATAAAAACAGTCATGGGGATGTAAAGTACAGCATAGGGGATATAGTTGATAATATTGTAATAATTATGTATGGAGTCAAATGGATACTAGATTTATTAGGGTAATCAATTTGCAAATTATATAAATGTATACTCATTACATCATACATTCTGAAACTAATACAATATTGTATGTCAACTGTAATTAAAAAATAAAAAATTATTTTTTAAAAAAGGCCATCAAAAATTATTTCAGAATTTTATATTCTTTTTTTTTAAATTATATTAGTTTGGTTATATACTACACCTAAGATTAGTACTCATTTGCCACACAAATATAAATCACTATAGCTCAATAAATATTTTAAATGTCTGTTTAACATTTGGATTGTGTATATACCACTTAAACACTGTTTAGAGGGTCCATGCCAGTTGCCATAATTGGGCCAACTTAGAAATAAATTCAAATTTTTAAAAAGATTATAGATTTTTCCTATTCTAAACTATCAATACCTCAGCAACTCTTAAGTGGTTGGGTGATAGCATTTACTTTCAAATTTTAAATCTTTTTTTTAAATTAACAAGAATAAAAATGTTAAAGAAATCAAATACTAGAGGACTGAAATTTTTCCCTTTCCATTGTTTATATACGTCAAGGACACAGGCAATTTTCTATAGATGCTATTGCCAACTGGCTAAACACTACATATTGTATAAAAACTGTCCCAATTAAATCCATATATTCGGTAAGTGATATAATTTCTCAGTTACTCAATTCATTAAATTACTAAACATTTAGTAGTATGATGGCAGTACGTATTACAAATAATATATTATATGAACCTAGTTTCGTTTTATCTTATACTGTATGTGAATTTCATGACTAATATACATATATTTTTAAACTAAGTTTGCATTTTCAATATGCTATTTGATCTAATTAAGAGTCTTAAAATGTGAACTGTAGAGAAGTTCTAAAAATAAGATACAGCCGTAAACCTCTATTATTAATTTAATTGTGATCTCAAGGAGCACATACACAAAGACTACAAGGAAAATGTATTAATGAACAGACGAGCTAAGTCAGTCTGATCATGTAGGCGTTAAAGTTTCCTTCTGACTTGCCCTCTAGCTGAAAAGATCAAAGTGATGCCTGGAATTATCGTTGCATTGGTTTCAGTCATCCCGGTTTCGCAGCGTCTAGTCATTCTGTGTGTTCTATATTCAGTGCAGCTGTTGTTGTGACTCGTGAGATGTTAGATTCACTAATAAGTTATTTTCCAGTCTTTTGGCAAGAATGGGGTTATAAGAGAAATGGCCTGTCTTGATGTATTCCAGCTGGAAGTAAATATGTTCTCCCATTGAAAAGCAGGTCACTGCCTGGAGGTTTCCAAATTTCTCCTAACACTGGATTAAAAGTTGCTAAGGAACCCAGTGGTTATAAATGATTAAGGAAATAGAGGGACACAGTGATCCAAGCCCCAGAAAGAGGTTAAAAACTCTTAATTTTCAATCCCAGTTTTCTTTACTAACACGTTTTACAACCTTGAAAAAACGCCACTTAGCCTTTGGCTGTGGTTCCATTGCTATAACCCTAATTATTTAATATTTATTGAATCCTCATAAAGAACTGCTTCCTGAAGAGAACATAAAGCAAAAACAACTAGCTCTGTTACTCCAGTGTTTATTTTATAAGGACCCCATTAGCAGTATTTCACAGCCTACCACTTTGAAAATGCATCCTACACTTGATTGGAAAAAGATCATTCAATATTTAGAGAATATTCATTAGTAATTTTTCAACAGGATGGAAGAGAGCATAGAATTGGCTTACATTTTTGACACAGTGCACAATTCTAAGAAGTCGTTGGTTCAGAACAAAGTGGAGGCCTTCATTCTGATAACTAGAGTCTACACTATGAAGATGGACCAAGAAAACAGACAAAATATGGGATGAGTTTGAGGTGCTACTTTTTTGGCTTTGATGTTCTTTTGGTTATTTTGTCAAAGGCAAGTTTGTGTTGAAGACAAGAAAGACTAGTGTTCTCGCTCTGCAATGGCCCAGAGAAACCTCCTTCGTGTTGAAATGCACACCCTATTTTTCTTTACCCATATGTCACCAACATACTTTGTCCTAATCTAACAAACTATTGGCATAGATAGCACCAGAGTTGCTAAGAACTTTTGGATCTGTCACTGTGCATAGTCGCTGACCTTTGCAATATTCAACATAACACCGTGGTGCTACAGCTTATTCATGGATGTATATGACTGATTGGTTTTCCCTGCAGTGAGGAACTGTTTTCAACAGCAAATTATATAGGCCAGGGCGGGTTATTTTCCTTTCTGTTTTTCTTGGAATCCTTTTTTAAAACAAGATTCCATGATATTTATCCTAGCCTCAAAAGCCATGAAAAATGTTACCTTTGAAGAAGATGACACAAGTTGGAAATCATTTAACCAGCTAGGAGAATCATTTTTGGATTTAATATGTAAGTATGATATATGGGAAGATATTTTTTTCTCTCATTAGTTATGCATGCTTTAAGTTTTTATGGGAAATCTGCTATGTAAAGATGGAAGTAAGTAAAGGTAGGAAACAGTTATCTAAAACTATCTAACTACTTTCGCTTTCAATACTATATCCTCAAAAAACCTATCAGTTTAGTCCCTACAACTTGAAACTGTATGAGTATTTGTGCAAGAGCTATCTTGAAGTTTTTACTTTAGTGCTATCTGTAAAAAAATAGAAGTAATAATAGATTGCAAAGTCAGTAAACTTATCCATTGCCATTAGAGAATAGGAAGTTCCACATAGATATATTTACCTCTTTAACTGCCCAAATTTTTATTAAACATCATTTCACATATTCATGATGCCTTAGTTTTAGCATTGTAAAAAGAATTAATTATTGCACTATGCTTTAATACAGTAGTCAACTCATGACTATTACATGGGCAGGCCATTTGTCCCTACACTAAATGGCCCCAGGGATTCTACATCCTCAGACTTCTCTATCTTTCACTGTGAGCTGTCATTTGCAGTATGTGGACTCACAGCCCTACCTCAAAATTACCTTTGCTTCCAAGATAGAGGTGAGAAAATTATCACATTCCTTATAAGTTTGGACTCCCCGTGGGCTCTAATTTCTTTGGAAGAAGACTTACTAGACAAGATGCTGAGTCATAAAATGATAGACCAACAGAACAGAAAATAATTAGACAAGTGTACAAATTATGTTTTCTGCTGGTTTTGTACACCTGCTGTTATGTGCTGTCTGATCTTTGTATGACTTGTTTCTTCTGTAAATTTACTATTATGATCTTGTCTTTACCAGACCTCTTCTGCTTTATTCTACTTTTACAGTTTATCATGAGATTTTGCATACTACTCTTATACCCTCGTATTGCTGCTATGGACATCTGGTAGCCCTATTAGTTAGATTTTCTATTCCAGTCATGCAGATCGTGGATGAAACTGTAAGAGTTTCACTGGGTTCAAGCCCAGCTCATTCTGAACACTAGTTATAACTAGTAGCTGTAGCTTCTAAAAGTCCTAATTCTTCTAATGTTAAAACTGATCCTTTGCAAACCTCATTAGAGACAATCTCATGACTTATCTACAAGATCCTGCCATGGCAGAGAATTCAATTATTAGCTTCTCATTTAGTCCAATGAGCCAAAGACAGGCTGTCCCTGATGAAAGTTACCCTCAGCATACAGTACAACAAAGCCAAGGAAATTCCAAACTGCTATTCATCACCCATGTGAGTAAAATACTTTATGACCTTAAACATGGACCTTTTCCATTAATACAGCTCTCTGACAATGCTCAACACATTTACTTATGGTGGACTTGACTCTTGGCTCAATGAGATCTAAAGTAAACTTTAAAAAGCAGAAGGACACTTTTTAGTGCTTACTTCTGTGGGAGAATTTGCTTAAGAATCTAAGTCCTTTGACCTGAAGTACTCAACCTGTCACTAACACACGCAGCAAGTTCATAGACAGGCAAAAACTGCACAGACTTCTCAGTATCCCCATGGGGGAATCATATCTATTTGTCCTATAGCTGTGCAGAGACACATTTTAATAGCAGCATTACTCTTTAAAATTAGTGTCTGTTTCATGACTAATTTTACAGGATTGTGTATGACCACTAAATCAATATTCCCGTACAGCAAGCAGTACTCATTTCGCTTTCAAAAGTTAAAGTTCTTTAAAACCATATTGTTTTCCCCTTACAGAAACAGCAAGTCAGTTAGAACTGTTAGAATCACCCTCAAATGATTATATTTTATGTGTTTTCATGTTGAGCAAATGTAGAAGTGAGGAAATAAGCCAAAAGCTCTCCATCCATATGAAATGGCAAGAAACCTAATTGAAGAGGTCATATATCCAGAGGCCAAGGTTGCTTCAGAGGGCTTAGGTTAGAGCCTATCTTTTGATCGACTACAGAGTGGGCTCTGTCTTCACCTGGGGTCAGGTGTGCCAGGAGTCAAACCCAAAACTGAAAAGTAAAATAATTATCTATTCAATGTCTGACTCCACACCATGAAACGTCCCACTAAATTATGCCTGGGTGATCAGAAACTATATCCATGTGCCCCCCGTGCTCCCCCTTCTGAATGCCCTTTCTGCCTGCCGGCTTCTCTCCAAAGCCCTGGGCAGACCACAGAACGGACCAGCTCAGCTCCATCTTTCCACGCTGTCTCTAAAGAATGGAAAATCTTTCTTTCAACTCTAACACCCATTCCCCGGCTCCCTGCCCTTTTTCTTCCAAGCAATGTAATTCAAGCTGAAATACAAACAGAGTTGTTCACTCCTTTTTTTTTTTTTTTTTTGCTCCTGTTGCATAAAAAGTGAAAGGGGGAAACAAAGGCTCACATGAACTTTGGAGATTAATACCTCTTCTGGTCCCAGCCGTCAGATTTATTTCTTCTTTGTAGCTAAATCAGGTCATTATGCTACAAATCTTTATTCTAGATGAAAGATTTAAATCTCCACAGAATTTGGGGAATTTGGGGCGGAGGGAGGGCATAATAAGCTGTACATAGTAATTGGCTGTAGTTTTATCTGGATGTTTGTATGGCGGCTGCTATCAAATTCTGATAAACTTGCACTGACCCCTTTCACTTTCCGGAGTCCCTGGGAACCCCAGCAACCAGCTGCATTGTCCTGGCGCTCAGACTTTTGTGCTCAATTATAAACTCTCTCCACATCTAAGATGTTATGTTTCTACAGAGCTACTTTAAACAATCAAATTAAAAGATTCTTTGGCTTGCTTTGTAATAATAATAGTAATTTTAAAAGTTTTAAAAGTTTCTATAACTCAATCATTTGTCCTTGACGTGTTCTGAATTATTTCTTCAAAATTTAAAAAAAAAAAAAGGCAGACATAATGGAAGGCTTAGAGATTCCATTTAGCTGCTTTAAAACCAAAACCAAAGAATGGCGATGGCAGCAGAAGTCTGAAAAGGCGTTAAGTCATCAAAATCGCCATTCAGTGAAACAGCTTTGGAGCAGATGTCTCTCCTATCATCTTTATACAAAGAACCAGGGAGAGGACATTGAACATTAATAAAGATAATAAAGCAAGTAGCCTTAAATCAGTGCTGTTTTCATATAGGTATTCTTTAGGCAGACTTGTTAAATTGTTCCGAAGCACCCTTTGTAGTTTTTGCTTTATGTAGCAACCTCATTTTCTCTGTATTTCAGGGAGTAAAAGGATGATGGCAAGCACTGAGCCCTAAATCAGGTTACTTACATTGTACCCACAGAAAACAGGAGAGTGAAAACTTATCTATGGACCCGATTAGGTTGAATGGAGCCCACTTTTGTTCGGGAGCCCCCACAGAAGTCCAGATTTCTACAGACTTTTCGCATTCAGACCTCCAGGAAGCAGCGACCATCACAATTCTATGTGGACAGCACCCTGGAGCTGCGTAATGCAGAGGCCCTGGGTTTAGGATTCTGAAGACGTCCACTTGCCACATTGTTAATCATGTTTTCTTCCCAACTGCTAGAGAGGTTCTAGTCAATTGTTTCAAGAACAGCACATTCCTCTAAGGAAAGGTGGAGTCTGTCAAGGAGCAGGAAGAAATGTTCTTGGGTCAAAGTACTTATGTCAAAAGTCCTCTGAAAGCTGTTGGGATCCTGCCATAAATGTTTGAAATCCTGACTGAGAGAAAGGCTAGAAACTAGGGCTGCCCCTGCTCACAACCTCAAGGCCCCATCTGACAAAATTATCTTTGACCTGGTCCTGTCATAATGTCTGAAGTTGCTCCCTCTGAAGACCTCTTCCCTGTTAAGTGCATCTTTTCCAAAAGGTCCCTATTTAAATGCTAATGCTTTGCTTGCCCAATATCAGTCATTAGTTTATCACATTAGCCTCAGTCACCCTGGGAAAATGGAACTTGGTCTGGTAAGCACTAATGAAAGGCAAGGTGAAAGGGATGTTCCAGAACATGTGTGGGGAGCAGAGATGTGAGCGGTGGTGGTTAAACAGAGTGTACTGGGGTCAGCAGCTAGAGTGACAGGCAATAAACCAGGACTCTCTCTCTCAGAAGTGGGGTATACAACTTGCTTCCTGGAGGAGGGTGCTTTAGCAGGAAGATTAGGGGATACATTAAATAAACCTTATCTCCATTATATTTCGTCTAGAGCTTGTCCTAGATGGGTCTAAGTAAATCCAATAAACAAGACAGACGATACTAACCCTAATCCTAACAAAGGAGATGGTCCAACAATCCATATGCCTCCAGAAGAAACAGCTCAGGAGGGAATTTGAAACACACATTTTGCCCCTGCCATTTAAGATGATTCACTGCAAACTAGGCCAGCTCCGTTTGACAGAATGACAGCTATTCCCACAGTGGCTTTGGAATGTTATTTGAAAATCAGATTATTTATGTTTTAAAGGCAACATCCATTGTTAGGCTTGTTTTTCTTTCAGTTAATCTAAATGGGAACATCCTTATCTGCAAGGACACAGATACCTTTTTGTGGAGCTTTCTGCAATATACAAATGTGTTATGTGGTAATGATCTTTCTGGTTAAATTAAGATGTTCTGTACTACAAAAGCTTATATGCACAAAAAAAACATGGGTTAGATGTAGGAGAGACCTATTCATTGGGTGCCTAAAAGCATAAAATGAAGAGCACAAGATGGCACAATATTTGTGCAAATCTATTTTTCAAATATATTTAAAATTCAACTTGTTTTATTAATTTTTTAAATGATGCTTATTCTTAACATGCTCAAATGTCTCCTGGAGGGAAAAGTGGTCTGCAGAAAAGCTTTTGATCTTCATTCGTTTTCAAGCATCTGCAAATTAAAAAACCTGTTGGGGAGATATTCGGCTCATTTGCTGGCTGAAAGTCGCTTTCGTTTTCAATGGAAAGAAAGATGTTCATTTAAATTTGGAGGAATCTCCTTAAATTTAGGAAATAGCAATATCTCTGTATGTAAGAATATGTGACTTCCCAGGTAGTTTTCAGTGGCTCTCCACTGGAAGAAAAATTTCAGAGTACTCAATTACTAAGGCAGGGATACATGTCCTTCAAAGTATATGTGTGTTAAAGAAAGGATCATTGCTTTTATGGCATCACCTGCTAGAGGTGAGGAAATTTGTGCCTGGGCAAGAAGGAAGACAATCTGGTAGGTAGAATTAAGTCGTTCTGGTGAAAGCAAAGCTTTCTGGGCAAATTGACTGGGACATGAGTTCTAGTTCTAACATTTCCTATGTTGAGGCTGGAGAAGTCACTTAATTTCTCTAAGCCTCAGTTACATTATCTGCAGAATGGGAGCAATAATATTCCCTCCTTTATAAGACTGTTAAACATTCAAATGAGGTAATGCCTATAAATGATAATGAACATTTTGGTCAAAACGTTTTTGTGCAGTGAGGTAGGTTAAAGGTAAGGACTCATTTACAAATAAACAATACAAGCATTCTCAGATGCTAGCATATATTTTTATAGGTGAGTTTTTGTAGTCGCATATAAAATGTTTGAATGTGTTTATCTAAGTTTTGAAAAAGAGCTAGGGATATGTACCCTTAAACACTGAATCTAGAAAGGAGTCATCAAGTCTCTTAACTTTGGAGGACTCTGAGATATCTATGAATTATCTGTGAATTGAAATCAGTTTGTCACTAAAGGGGACAGAGATGATTTAAAAAGTTTACTGTCACGAGTGGCTAAACCCCAATTTTCAGCTAACATGCTATGAACATCTTAACAAACAAGAAAATCACTGATTCAGTCATTCCTCTTCCCACCAAAACCATTTTCCATCTTTCAGAAAGACATAATCTCAAGCATGGTTTGTTGAACTTTGACAAAGACATGAATAATCTTTGGTGTCCCTGTTATTCATTTACTAAGTAAGTCAAAGAACAATGTCAAACATACAGAACTCAGCTAATGTTTCTTGTTCAGATCTTATGGATTTGTGGGCATGTCTAAATAATAAAGTCCATCAACTATAATTGTACATATAAAGAAACAGGCCCCAAAGAGGTTAAGGAATTCACCTGAAATCAGCAGGTTCATTAGAGGCAATGAGACAAGCCAAATCAGACAGAAATGCACAACTTGAGTCTGATTTTTAATTATAAAGCTCTTATGATAACATTTATTATTTAAAAAAAGAAAACTTATTTGAGGTTTTCTCCAGATAGCCCAGCTCCTTCCTCAATCACTTTTGTAAGATCTACTCGACCCCTCTCTCTCGCTCTCCCTCCCACTCTCCCATCCCTTCATCATTTCTGCCAGAAATCGTACACTGCACTAACTTCGATAACATTTCTACAACAAAAACAGATGTTCTTGTTTGTTTGTTTTTTCGTTTTACAATTCCGATTTGTAATAAGGAAGGAAGAAGTCAGAAGCCTTTCTAGGTAGAGCGAAAAGCTATTCAGCTACTTCTCAGAGCTGGGCAGGTATGTCTGTAGGAGGCTGAAGAGAATTGAAACATAAAGCAAGAATTTTTCTGTTCTCATTCCGTCTGTAAAGCAATATAGAATTGGAAACTTTGTCTCATGCTTCCTTACCCCAGTACCTGTAAAGCTCACATGGCACCCTATTAATTCAAACAGAGAATGAGATGGCCTGGGGACATTGTGTGAAAAAGTCAGGAGCCAGTCAAGACAGACTGAATTCAAGCCTCCCTCGTACTGATGACAACCATTAGCTTCCACTATTTCAGGCTTTTCTATGCTTACTATCTAATTATGGCACATCTTGAAAATGCAGCAAGAGAAAATTCCATTTCAGCTCTAATAATAGAAATGAGTAATATTTACCGCTTTAACAAAATATCCTGTGTTGTGAATGAAGGCTGCCTCTTCACTCACATTATATAGATGAAGTTGCTTCAGCAATAGTAGAGCATATGGGAATTAGAAAACTAAGTAGACTATGGGAGCGATGTGATCTTAAGAAAGTAATTTAATCTAAATTGTGGTGTTAAATGGAAATCTCATCCATAAAAAATTGTTTGTTGGAAAAGCAACTAAATGTCTAAGTAGGGGCGGAAGGGTAATTTTAAAACGTTATTTTAAAGTGTATTAGTGGCACTGAATCCTATTCTATTGAAAAATCAGATCATTTTCCCAAACAAAAGCATAGTCTATAAACTTAGTAGCAGCAATATTCTGCATTAACTGAAAATAAAAGGAAGTGCCAACATATCCTCGAGTCACAGATGAAAACAAAATGACTGAATTCTATATACACCACAACCTATATATGAGAGAGGGAAAGAATAACTCGAATGATTATTTCAAAAGGGTGTCTGAAGATAAACGGTGCATCTTTTCTGCATGGCATTTTTCTCTACGTTAAGTCCACAATTTGCTGCAAGTTTCAGATTTCCACCATGGTCAGTAATGTATTTCCCCACCAGGATCCAACTAGGAAGTTGTACATGGACACAAATCTTGAGAAAATTAGGAATGCTCTGAGCACATTAGAAACAATCCACTTTTCCCTGGGTCACAGTTAAAGACAGAAAAATAATATAAGCTTGTGCAAAGTGCAACAGTCTGGGATGGGGTAGGGAGTGAGCCTAAATTTAAAAGGGGCAGTCAATCTGCAGCAAATAAACTTCTTGAGACACCAGTAAAGTTCAAGAATTAAAGGAGACTATTATCTAGGAGGAAGGGCAATTGATAAAGTTTTGTGATCACTGATACTCAACAAACCTTTATTGTTCCATTATGTGCCCTAACAGCCGAGTGGGGGCTAGCTATCTAGTGTATGCCAGGACCTCAGCATCAATTAACTTAAGCCTTAGTTCCCCTCAATATCACTGTCCTCAGAGGGGTCTCCTGTGAGATATAGGGAGAGATAACAAAAGATGGTGGACCTCCACTGAAAGGTGCCTCCCAACTTATCTTGGACCGTGATCCGCTGTAGCCCTGATATCTGGATCCTCCCCGGAGTGGTAGCAGCCTCTCTGGATCTCTGGTATAACGTAGTGAATAACGAAAGCATGTCTCATTACAGAATCTTAGGAAAGGGTGTCACCACGATGACACAGAGAGGCCTTATGGGAGAAAACCTGTAGATGTCTACATCAAAATTTGTGAATATGCACATCATGTTTTTAAAATTGTTACCTTGCATATTTTAAATGCACCATAGTTGAAATTTAAATGCCAAATTGTCTAGCTATCACAATACTGCCAAATATGCCTAAAATAGAAAAAGACTATGAAATTTATAACCTACAAAACACCATGAAAATTCTTATTTTTCTAAGTGTAAAATGTGAAAGCTAGGATAAAAGAGTGTTTCACATGATTATAAGCTTTAAAATATTAAAAATAACACACTCCAAACCAACAATTTGTGAATGCATACATCATTTTTTAAATTCTTTTAGGAAACACAAAACCAAAATATTTGAAGAGCATGGAATTTCACTCTATTGTGAACATCAAATCTTTTCCAGAAACAAACCATTTTCCAGGAGTAGAAGTTATTCCAAAGGCTTTGACTGAATATCTAAATGTAGTAGGAAAAAAGCAACAGTCTATAAAGGAAAAGAGATGTAGTGGAGAGAAAAAAAAGAAAGAAATATGATGAATAAAATGCAGATAAAACTGCCTATTTCATAATTTTTTACCCATGGTTCCATGTAGCAGCCATGAGAATTAGCATTGCAGACATCCTATTACAGGGAGAGAAATTGATCCAGGACCCCAGCTGCTGTTCTATAAAATCCTTCTGAGCCTTTGCCCCAGGACTGTACCTCCTACAGGCAGCTGCCCACCAATGACCATGCACAGCAGGGCTACTCAGGAGGATGGGTTCCTGGTTCCTGGGAGACATGAGGTTCCTTTATTGTCTATCTTGGGTGCAGAGCCTTGACAAGCCTTTCTTAGACTGTAGGGCATCCTAGACCGCTTCCACTCAACCTTTCTCCCCGTTTCACTCACAGTCAAGCTTGCCTCTTGAACTGACTATTTTTCTAGCCTTATCCAACTGTCCATTTTCTTTCACAGGTATCTCCCCTAATAAAACCCTTGCACATTCAATTCTCTCTTGCTCTCAACCAGAAGAAAGTACATAAGTGACCTAGAAATCTGAAAGGATTTAAAGATTTCTGTGTTTTCTGCAAGCTCTATTTTGCTTCTTTCTCTCTATATATAAATGTATAGATTATCTATATATCTATACATAGATATAGATATCTATATAGATATAGATAAAGATGTAGATATATATAGATAGATATAGATAGATGATTATATAGATATATAGATAATATAGATATAGATAGAGATAGAGGTATAAATATAGATATAGATATAGATACAGATACAGATATGGATATAGATGATATAGACATAGACATAGAAAGAGATAGAGATAGAGATAGAGATGGAGATGGAGATGGAGATGGAGATGGAGATGGAGATGGAGATGGAGATGGAGATGGATAGATATAGATATATAGCTTCCAGAGGTTTCTTTTCATTTTTCTCCAGAAAAATTGCATGGATTTTTAAGATTTTATCTTGATGAATTTACCCACCATGTGAACTACTCACATCTACTTGGAAGGCAATTTTTGAGAACCCTTTGAAAAAGCATTCTTACCATAATGAGGCAGTTTATGCAGAGATAGATCATGCAGTCAAATAAATACTCATCACATGTTGGAAGGCAGGTATTGGTTTGGGGTGCCTTATTTTTAATATTTTAAAGCTTATAAATCAAGTGAAAATACTTTCATCCTAGCTTCCACAATTTACCCTTAGGAAAATGAGTTTTTTGTGGTATTCTGTAGGTTATAAATAGCATAGTCCTTGTCTACTTAAGGTATATTTGGTAGTACGTGATATCTAGGCAATTTGGCATTTAAATTTCCACTATGGTACATTTAAAATATGCAAGATGACATAAGCCATAAGCTGGGCTTCTAAACTTTGGCTTTTTTATGACTGATATTTAAAATAATGTATTAAAAGGTAATACCCCACTTGGAATTATCTCTATGTCTCCTTCTACACACAATTGGTTTGACTGTTATAACTGTTGAGATAAATTAGGAAAGAGTTGGGCCAATCGTGCCTTTAGACTCAGCTTTAAATATCCCTATAATAAATGAAAAATGAAAAGGTTAAACTAGAAAACTTCTAAAGTTTCTTCTGGCTTTAGTAACAAGATTCTATAATTCTGTAGTTTAATCTAGTCAGATAAGTTTAGAATTCTCCCTCCCCAATCATGAGTTTCCTTTACATGAAATCTGAGTACAATGGAATTTTCTTCTCTAAACATGTTCAGCAACCATAACGATTTCAGTTTTAATATACAGAAATTGCTGGGCCAGTCCTGTAACTAGGCTCAATCACATGATCAAGAACCATAGCATTGGCTCCAAAAAAAGGACAGATCCATCTTGCCTCTGTCTTCCTTCTTTCTGTTGCTTCTTTTGGAGAATAAGAATGGAGAATTTGAAAGGCCAGCATACTTTAAAACAATCCAACACAATTTTCGCTAAAGATTATACTTTCTCCAATCAAGTTACTTGCAGAAAATATGATTTAAAGGGTCTTGAACCATTGAATAGTGGCATTTAACCATACTTAGTCATCACAGTCTTGCAAGGTCACAAATGTACATCTAAATTCAAACTTTAACATGGATAAATGTGAAGTACCATGAGTTTGAGTTAGAGAAGCTGATTCCCTCCCTTTCTCAACTACCCCCTCCATCACATAAAATGCATTATCTGCACTCTCAGAAGTTACCTGGACGAGAGAAGTAAAAGAAAAATAAATGAGGCTATATTAAACTAAAAAGCTTTTGCACAGCAAAAGAAACTGTAAACAAAACAAAAGGGCAACCAACTGAATGGGAGAAGATATTCGCAAGCAACACTTCTGATAAGGGGCTAATACCTAAAATATGTAAAGAACTCATTCAACTCAACAAGAAAAAAACAAACAATTCTATTTTAAAAATAGGCAAAGGACCTGAACATACACTTCTCCCAAGAAAACATACAAATGGCCAACAGATATATGAAAAGATGCTCAACCCCACTATTAGGGAAATGCAAATCAAAACCATGATGAGATATCACCTCACACCTGTAAGAATGACTGTTATCAATAAGAGACATAATAACAAGTGTTAGAGAGGTTATGGGGAAAAGGAACCCTCATGCACTGCTTGTGGGAATGTAGATTGGTACAGCCACTATGGAAAACAGTATGGAGATTACTCAAAAAATTAAGAATAGAATTACCATATGACCCAGCAATCCCTCTTTGGGTGTCTACGCAAAAAATTTGAAAACATTTATCCATAAAAATATATGCACCCCAAGCATAGTTAGTGGTGGCCAAGACATGGAAACAACCGAAGTGTCTTTTGATAGATGATTTGATAAAAAACAACAAAAAAAAGTAGTACATATATACAATGGAATATTACTCAGCCATAAGAAAAGATGAAATATTGCCATTTGCAACAACATGGATGGCTCTTGAGATAATCATGTTGAGCAAAATAAGTCAGACAGAAAAAGTTTAGAACCATATGATTTCAGTCATATGCGAGATATAAAACCGAAAGCAACAAATGAACAAGATGAACAAACGAAAACTCAGACAACAGTTTAGTGGTTACCAGAGGGAAAGGGGGAAGGGGAGAAGCAGGGAGGGATGGGTAATGGTAAAGGAGGTCAAATATATAGTAATGGAAGAAGATTTGACTTTGAATAGTGAACATACAATGCAACATACAGATGACGTATTATTAAATTGTACACTTGAAACCTATATAATTTTATTAACTGACATCACCCCAATAAATTTAAATAAATAAATAACATAACGTAACATAACATAACATAACATAACATAACATAACATAATTTTTTAAAAAGAAGTCACCTGGAGATTAAATAAATGAGAATTAGATATTTGCTATTATTACTCAAAGAAAATATTAATAATATCACTGATATTCTTGTTATCTAGCATAATTACTATTTTATATTTAGTATCTATTTAAGTATACATATGGTTACCAGATGTGGGGGTTGGAGTGATAATGGAAAAGGGTAGGGGGCATTTAGTCAATAGTATTGTGATAAGTTTGCATTGTGACAGATAATTACTAGAATTAGTGGGTTGATCACATTGTAAGGCATAAAAATGTCATATCACTATATTATACACCTGAAACTAATATAACCAATGAAACAAACTAAATAAATATGAAGTTCAGCTTAAGTTTTAGGTAGACATCCTTTTAGTTTAAGAAAGTTCCCTTTTTAGTCATAATTTTCTCAGATTTGTTAACCTGATATAGCATATATTTTTCCTTTGTTGTTTTGGCAAATTACATTAGATTTTATGAAGTTAAATCATCCTTGTAATCATAGAAAAAATACTGCTGGTATCTATTCATTTCTGAAAAGTTCTTAGCTACTCTCTATTCAAATATTCCCTCTTCTCCCAGTCTTTCTATTTTCTCTTTCTGGAAATATATCTATATATTCATACATAGGCATAGACATAGATATACATACATAGATATATAGAGATGATATAGAGGGAGAAAGAGAATTTCTATTAGATGTATGTTGAATTACCTAAGTCAATTGCACCTATTCTATTACAGTCTACTGTTTTCCTTTTTGTTTCTCTTCTTATCTCTTTGATGTCCATTTGAAAATGTGCAATTTCATCAGGGCTCTCTTTAAAGTCATCAGTTCTCTTAAGCAGTCTAGCCAGATATTTGAGTCTACCAACTTAAGCCTTAATTAAATGACTATATTTGTAATTTCCAAATGTTTTATTTAATTCTTTTTCAATATATATATTACATTCTTTTTTCATAAAGCTCTACTATTTCTTTATGGTTTTTATTACTCCTTTCAACACTTTGTTTATTTTAGGTATACTTATTTTATAACCACTTTCAGATTATTTATTATCTCATGTTCTTGGGTTATTTGTTTTTCTGCTCATTGTTTCTGCTAATATATCAGTCAGGGTTCACTCGAGAGACAGAAATCATCAGTTTGAATAGGGACAATTTAATATAAATAATTATTAACTAGTAAAGGTGATTATCAATGAAACATAATAAAAAGTAAACTCTATCGAATACAAAAATAGCAAATATAAAGGATAGTTATTACCTCTAGGATTGAGCATGGGTACTTAAAAAAACAAATTTGGAAAAGGATCCCCATCACTCCCACCACTGAGGCTGAGATTCAGACCTCAGCCTTGAAGACTGTGAGTACCACCTACTAGGTGGCAGGGTTTCCTGAGATGCCATGAGCCAAAGCTGAAACAGCCCACAGGAAGCAGCCCACTGAGGTACCAGCAACATTTGCTGGCATACTGTCGTTCAGAGTTGGTTGGCTGGAGGCTGCTTGCTGGGGTATTGGCAGGTCAGAGCAGACACGCAGAAAACTGCCCATCGAAGTGTCAGGGAAACTTACTGGAGATTGAACTCCCCTGGGTCTCCCACACACCACAGTAGCTAGGCCTTGGAGGAAGAAAAAAGACAGAAAAACCAGAGAAAGAAGACCCCTTCCTCTGCTGTGCTTTTCAGGGCCCCTCCTGGAACCTCTAATGGGAAAGCCTAATGTTTTATCACCTGGCAGAGGGTCTAGCTCTATTATCAAAAATGGAAGCAACAAAAGGTAAATTTGGATCTGAGGATCAATCAATAAGTTGACGATAGGCTATTTTAGTTCAGGCTTCTATAAAAAATGCTATAGACTAGGTGGCTTAAATAACAGAAATTTATTTCTCACAGATCTGGAGCCTGGAAGTCTAAGATCAGAGTGCCGGCAAGGTTCTGGTGCGAGCCTTCTTCCTGGTTTGTAGACATCCATTCTCTTGTTTCCTCACATGGCAAAAAGAGCATCTCCCTCATGTCTCTTCTTAAAGGGCACTCGCCCATTCATAAAGGCTCCACTCTCGTGACCTAATTACCTTCCGAAAGCAGCACCTCCAAATCCTATCATATTTGGGATTAGGGCTTCAGCATTCAAATTTACAGGGGACACAGCATTCAGTCTATAGCACTGGTATAACTAATTTTCTCTTGTGGTGGATCATTTCCCTTTAGGATTTGTAAAATTGTATTTTAAATTCATCCTCTCATAGAGGGCTAGTTTTTCTGTGTAAGTTTCCTTAGAATTAGTATACTTTTAGGTTAGTTTTACACTTACTTCTGCCAGAACTTCAGGGATTTCACTGGTTGTCTCTAAATTTTTACATAAAACATCTCGGTTTTAGGGTTCCTATGCAATATAAGTAGAATAAATATGGACCTCAAATCTATATGTGGCACAGTCTTATAACTTCGATTTTCACAGAAATAATTTTTCATTCCTCCCAGAACTTTGAGCAGAATCCTAGCCATTTCTCAGGACCTTCGGACAGATTTTCTGTAACCATCATCTTTGAGCAGGGCAGTAAGAAGGAAGGAAACTAGAGAGAGAGAAATGCCAGATTATAATGTACTGTTATGCAATAAATTGAATGCCTTCTTCTCTCCATCTCAAAACTCTTTCTGGACTTGTCTTCTTTCAGTAACATATTATAAGCAAGACTCTCAAACTTATACCTCTAGTTCAATCTCTGTGCTAAGATCCAAATCTCTACGTCCATCTTTACATGTACATCAGTAATTGCACATCTTGTAGAAACCTTAAATTCCCATCCATAACTGCTCTCATTGCCTGTTCCTCAAAACCTGTGTGTCCTCCTATATTGCATGTCTCAGGAAATGATGCCACCTAAGTCAGAAACATGAAAGTCATCCTAAAGTTCTGCCTCTCATTCACTCTCCTCCCTTCCCTTCCCCAGCATCCAAAAGATCACCAAGTCTTACAGATATTACTTATTTATATTCCTAAAATCCAACATCACTTTTTTCATATTTACAGCCTTAATTCAAACAATGCTGCCTTGCTTCCAGTCTGGTTTCCTCCTAAAATATCCAAACTCTTCACAAAGGCCATTGGAGTCCTATATGATCTTGTTCCTGCCAGGATTTCAAACTTTACCTTTGCCACTCACCTACCGTGCTCGACCAGTGGAGCTTCCATTATTCGAACACAATAAATTCATTTAGTCTTTAATGTAATATAAACAGCTCTATGAGATCAGTATTATCTTCACTTGACAGGAAAGAAAATATAGATTTACAGAAGTGAGGTAACTTGTCTACAGCCATTCATCTAGTAAATAATCAAAATAAAACTAGACTCCAATAATTTGATTCCAAAACCCTCTCTCTCAACCACCGCACTCCCTGCTTCCAGATTCACCTGAATAAGGTTAATTAAGAAACTTACAATTGTCCTGGTCTGGGCTTGAAAAGTGGCCATAAGAATGTTAGTAAGAATAACTGGGAGAGACATTTTAGAATAAAATTTGACAGTTCTTAGGCTAATTAAACATAGTAGTTACCCCGGGACAATCTCAACTGCGAATGTTCTATCCTATGACCCATAAGGGCTTTTACATTTTATAGACTGTAAGTTCAGAAAATACGGTCCTCGTAAATCTAAAGTATACATAAAAGTCAAAAAATAAATCTCGAGAGTAGCATGCAACAAACTCTGCTATTCATTTATGTAATTTCATATATAATTAAAAACCAATAAAAAGTTTATATGAAATAATTACACAAACATGCATATACACACACAGATACACCCTCTGGCACAATATTCTTAGGCCTCAGTTTATTTTTAATCATACTACAAACATTCTTAAGGTTAACTGAAAGCAGAACATGTGCACGACTTTGTATAAATGCAGACTCCTATTCAGGTTCCTCTTTGGCTTACCTTTTCTCAGCCCTTTTGGCTTTTAGTGCAAAAAGATCAATACATAATAATAAAAGTGATTGAGAGGAAGTCTAATCAGGGCTTGTTTATACTCTAGACACCCTTTCAATTGCTTTTATTATTGTATATTGATCTTTTGGTACCAAAAGAATACATAAACTCAAGACATCACCTCCCCAAAGGTATCCACATCCTAATCCCAGAATCTGTGAATGTGTTATATTACATGGCAAGGGGAGGATTAAGTTTCCAGATGGAATTAAGGTTACTAATCAACTGCTTTGAGATGAGGAGATTATCCTGGATTATCCAAATAGGCTCAATGCAATTGTAAGGGTCCTCATAAGCCAAAAGAGGGAGGCAGGAGAGTAAAAGTGATGCAATATGAAAAAGATAAATTCTCCTCTGGAGCCTGCAGAAAGGATCACAGGCTTGCTTACACTTTAATATTAGCCTGAGATTCAGTTTAGCCTTCTGATTTCCAGAACTATAAAATAATAAATTTGTGTTGTTGTAAGCCACGAACTTTGTAGTGATTTGTTATAGCAACCATAGGACGCTTATACATCCTCCCTCATCATCTGAACCAGAGAAAATTTTGGGGTATAAGATTCTAAAATCCCCATTCAAATAATTCTAAGAATAAATTAATTAGTCTTAATTGTTGGGCTACCCATCCACTGCCTGCCGGCTTCTAAGTATCTTTTTTTTCTCTCTTGTCCATATGCGATTTGCTCCCAAGGGCTAAATCCTTCAGCTTCATTTTCAGAATTGCTGTTTTAAGATAATGTCTCCTTTACTCATTCAATTAGTCATTCAGTCAACAAGCATTTATACATCGAACCAGATCTCTCCCCTGGACCTCAGGCACAAATATCTAACTCATGCCCAACAGACATTTCAACTTTACATGTCCAAACCAAATTCCTAATTATCCTCTGCAATCTGCAACTTCCAAAGTCTTCAGCACTTCGGTCAAGCAACGTCCATTCTTTCACTTGCTCAGGTCAACATGCGTGAAAGCATCCTTGACTCTTTCTCTCAGACTTCTCAGACTTCTCATCCAGTGCAGAGCAGCATATTCTGCCTGCTCTGCATTCAAAATGCATACACCTCTCATCGCCTTTACAGTCACCGCCCCATTCAAGCTGCCATTTTCTCTCACCTGAAAGCCTCTAACTGATTGGTCTCTGGCTTTGCTTTCTTCTGTCTATTCTCAACGCAGCAGCCAGACTGATCACTTGGAGAACAGAAGTCTGACACCTCCACTCTTCTACTCAATGAATCCTGCCTTTCTTCATATCAGTTAGAGGAAAAGCCAAAAGTCCTGATCCCTCCTCTGCTGCTGTTCACTGTCCTCATTTCTATGACTCTCTGGTACTCTATCAGCGCCAGAAACAGGCTCTTTATTGTTCCTGGAACAACTCAAATATAGTCCTGCCTCAGGGACACTGTGCTGGCTGCTGACTCTGGGTGACTCTTCCTCAAGGAGGCCTTTTCCTCCTACCTTACATAAACAAGAAACCCATCTTCCCCTCACCCCTTCTCTTCCTACTTCATAACTAACTTAACCTGTTTTATTTTTTTCCACAGTACTCATCACCATCTGATATATTATATACTTACTTGCTGATTTATTGACTGTCCAATTCCCCTCAACCCCACTAAAATGTAAGCTCTGTGAAAGCGGGAACTATTTTTTGTTAACTGCTTTAACCTCAGCACCTAGAATTGTACCCGGCCTATAATAGGCACATAAACAAATATATTTTGAATAAGTAAATGAACGAATCAATCAATCACTATTGACCCTGTGATACATAAATAACCATTCCAGATCCTAAGGATACAAAGATGAATGAAACATAAATTTTTGACTTTGAGGAATTCACAGTCTAGGGCAGCACCATTCAACAGAACTTACTGCAATGATGGAAATATTCTCTATCTGCGATGTCTAATACAGGAACTACTAACAATATGTGGATACTGAGAACTTGAAATGTGGTTAGTATAACTGAGGTATAAATTTTTATTTTATTTTATTTTTATTACTTTAAATTTTAAAGGCTAGTAGCTACTATATTGAACAACGCAGGTCTAGAAGCGGAGATAGATACATAAACCCATAAGACTGTAAGAATGCAATGTAGTTAGTGCCATGATAGAGGAATGCAATAAAGTGCTGTGGGGACCCAGAGAAGAGCCACTAATGCTGTTTAGTTTGCTTCAGAAAACCCTCCAAGATCACTCAGTGCTTTTCCCATATTACTGTACATTCTTATAATTATTACTTATTTATAATTATTTATGTCAATCTTTCTTACTAAGCTACAAGAGCTGGAGCTGTGACCATCCGCAGCTACTGACAGAATGCTTTGCATATAGTAGGTGAATAATAAATATGGGTTTGACTGACAACTTAACTTGTTATGGAAGCCCTCACAAGGAAGTGACATTTGAGTTGGATTTTAAAGAATGATTAGAAGATTGCTAGGCCAAGGCCACGATGAGGTGTGAGGAAGGTAGGCAGGGAAAATGATGCATGCAAAAGCAGACAAGTATAAGTGTTCCAGCACTTTTCAGTGTGATCGTGATGCATAGATAAAGGTAGATGTACTCACTTCTGTCCTCTTGATAGTTCAAGCTAAACAATAACTTTGTAAGAAAATTCAAAAGCCAGTGTGAAATTAAGAATTGGGCAATTCTTTAGCGACAAACAAAACTTAGACTTTTTCAAATCCTTAGCCTATAGCTGCCCTGTAATAAGTAGAGACTAAAGTTTCTCTTTTTTAATAATATCAAATGTTATAATATTTCAGTTTGTGGGGGATCTTAGAGATTATTTAACTGCAGACTTCTTTGGTCAGATGAAGAAATTAAAACCCAGAACACAGAGTTAATTAATGCAGAGGCAGGACCATAATCCAGATGTTTTAGCTCACAGTCTGGAGTCATTATCAACACATTGAAATTACACAACCACATTTCATCCTGTCACCCTGACACAAAGCAGGCTACTGGTCCCACAATAAGTCCATTAATAAACTTCAATCACCTTATAAAACATACAGGAAGAAGACTCATTCGTAAGTTCTCTGTCTATGTATGAAAAGAACCGTCAAAGCTACCGAACACAAAACAACCATTCTGAGTTTCAAGAAATAGTAATAAACTTTGAGAGTTATTTTAGTAATGCAGTGTTAAATGAATTGCTATTTTTGCAAGCACAATACAGTGCAAGTTCTGTTCAGTATATTAAGATGACCATTGTGCCACAGATCTGGTTTCCCATCCTGAATTCAGCACACTCTGGGTGGATTACTTAGAGCAACTTGTTTGCCCTCCCTGAGCTCTGTTTCTTAATTTTTAAAATGCAGGTGTTGGGTCTCCAAAGTCCTTTCCAGTCTAAGGTTTTCATGTGATTTAACTGAGCTAGAAGAGAGAAAAAGCAGCAGAACAAATTCCCACTTAGACAGAGGTTCATTTACGCTTTTTCTCTGCAGTAAAACTGAAAACCCTAATGATATTTCTATGTTAATCTATAAATCTGTCAGACTAGACATGTCACATGCCCCCAAATTGTATCTAGTACTACACCTTGTTCAGTACACTGTACTTGTTGTGTGCTCCAGAAATTCTGTTAACTGTTGTTCCAGCATCTTACCCACTTCGTACCAGCACTCCAAGATTCAAGACTCATTTGTGACTTTTCAGGAAATCTTTTCCTTTGCAGCCATGGTGTCTTCATCACCAAGCTACAACCAGTTTTTTACATTAAAAATATATTGACTCCCTCCAGTACAAATGGGACAGAGGATATGCTTTAACCATTTTTTTATTATCTTCCTTCAAAATCTCTAGGTGTCCAGAATAAAAAAGCCTAATTCACAAGAAACAAGTAAAAATAGAAATAGTTTATTACTATGGAAGGAACTGTGTCCTACTATGTGATATGCATTATATATGGGTCCTCAAATAGGATCACTATGGTTTACCTTTGACTGTTTCCACTATTCAAATAGAAAATTAATCTTATTTTCAATTCTGTCCCACTTTCACGAACACAGTTTTTCCTTTGACTAATTTCTTTTAACAGACGTGATATGGATCCCTACTTTCTTGGGCTCTCCCACATGTACCTAAACATTCACAGTATGTTTCTTAGAATATGAGGATAATTTCCTTCAAGCATAATTAAGAACAGATGGTTAAAAACATTGAGGTAATATTTGCATAAAAAGATCATTCTACTTTGACACTGTAAAGTTTTTTATTACTTTTCATTGTTTTTCCTGAAAAGAACATGCTCTCCCTTAACCAAAAGATAACAAGAAATTGTGGGCTATTTTTTTACTAAATAAGAAACATTTGGTAGCAAAGGCATTGTGGGGAGGGGGGGAAAGTAACACAAGTACATAAAAGAATGTGACACACTGTGAATAAAGGTGTCACATCTGCTCCAATGCACAGGAAACTTATGCTGAACCTGGTAGTTAGACTTTAGCCACCTCACCTTTCCAGAAGCCACGACAAACCTGAAGGGATTCAAAAAGCCTCTGCACCAGATCATGTGTATATTCCAAAAATAATAATACAAATAACACTCAACACAGAGTTTGTTGACTTATTCTCTTGTGTATATCATAGTAAATCGAGCTTACTAATTTGGTTATCTTATGTTTTCACAGCACTTCTGTCCTGTTCTGATTAATACACAGAGGTCGAAAATAGATGAGCAGCTCATGAACAAGGTGAAGGAAATAGTTTGAGATAAGCTATTAAAAGCAGACATAAAAATTAAAAGAAGAGTCTATCTTCAACTAAAAAAATCCAACTATCTGTTCATTATCAAGAAAATTTAGAAAATACAAATGGTGCCTTCAAGTAAAGGTAACCTTAAATGATCCAGTTTTGTTCCATACAGAAATTTGCTACCCAAACCACAGTGGATTGGACTAGGTCTGGTCACATGATACAAATGCAGCCAAAAGTTCTCTGAGCAGTTAGTTAGCTTTAGAACAACTTGTTATGAAAGGATTTGCTAGAAACAAACAAACAAAAAACACCCAATAAGATTCTTGACAAAAAAAAGAGGAAAGTCCCAATCAGATTCCAGTTCTAATAATTTGATTTGGATAAATGAAAACAATTGGGGCTGTTAGCAGTGGAAACTAAAGCTGAAAAGATGCTCTAAATAATAACAATGAGGGGCCAAGAGCAAACCAGAGTCACGAAGAAATCAAAGATATAAGGAAGCACAAACCAAGAGTAAGCAAAAGTGAGGCAATGATTTATTAGATAAGAACATACGAGACACAGATTAAACAAGAGGAGGTAAGTAGAGATTCTATTGTGAGAATCCTGAGAACTACCTTACATCTATTTCTAATCTTGTGTTAATTGCTTTTTCTTGGATTTCTCTGAGACGCTCTTTAATTTGTTCTTCAAAAAAGTCCCTAATTACTTAAGCTGGCCTGAAAATGTCTTCATTTCTTGAAATCAGAAATGTTCTTTGTCTATAAACTCAAGCAGTTTTTTAAATCATTTTTCAATGATTTATTAGAGTTCTTTACATATCAAGTCTATAAATTTATAATAGATGTTCATAATTTGACTTTTAATATAATAGTAGGCAGCAGTTATTGAGTAATTATGTTCCATGTACTGTAAAAATCATTTTATAGGAATTATTTCATTGAGTTCTCAAAATAACCATATGATAAAAAAAAGTTTGGCACTGAGAGTCTAACAAATTTGCCTAAAGTCATTGAGACAATAAGAAGGAAAGAATATTAAGGATAAAAGCCAGGCATGTCTGACTCTGGAATAAGCTCTTAAGCACTAATCATCACCATTTTTCTTATTATTATTACTTGTTTTAAATTATGGTAAAATACAAATAACATAAAATTTACTGTGTTAACTATTTTTAAGTGTACAGTTCAGTGACATTAAGTACAATCACACTGTTGTGCAATCATCACCATTGTCCAGCTCCAGAACTCTTTTCATCTTATAAAATTGACACTTTGTGCCTGTAAACAATAACTCCCCATTCCCCACTCCCAGGCCCTGGTAACCACCAGTCAACTTTCTGTCTCTATGAATTTGATCACTCTGGGTATTTCATATAAATGGAATCATACAGTATTTGTATCTTCTTGACTGGTTTATCTCACTAAACATCATGTTCTCAATGTTCATCCATGTTGTAACACATGTCAGAATTTTCCTCCTTTTTAAGGGTTAATAATACTTCATTTTACATATATACCACATTTTGTTTATTTATTCATCTGTCAACAGACACTTGGATTGCTTCCACCCCTTAGCTGTTGTGAGTAATACTGCTATAAACACCGATATACAAATAACTCTTTGAGCCCTTGCTTTCAATTCTTTCAGATATATACATGAAGTGGAATTGCTGGATTATATGGTAATCCTATTTTTAATTTTTTTGAGGAACTGCCATACTGCTTTTTATAGCAGCTGTAACATTTTATGTTCCCACCAAAAGTCCACAGAGGTTCCAATTTCTCCACATCCTCACCAACACTTTTTATTTTTTTGTTTTTTGGGTTTGTTTTTTTTTAACAAAAATCATCCTAATGGATATGACACCATTCCTCTTTTAATTTATGTATTTGAGGTGTTTAAAATTCAAAAGTTTTAAAATTTTTATGTAGATAAGTTATTAATTTTTATCTTTAAGTTTTTAATATCTTACTTAAAAAACTCTTCCCCATCCAAAGATTATATAACAGTTTATTTTCTAGTACTTCTTTAATCCATCTGGGATTAACTATGTGAAGTAGAGGTCAAACATTAATTCTTTGGTCTTAATGATTAGATAATTGTTCCAGTGTCATTTTTTAATAATCTATTATTTCTCAACTTGTTTGAAATTCCATATTTATTATATGCTAAATGCTTACATATATTAGAATAAACTTTTGGACTATGTATTCTATTTCTAAACCATAAAAACATTGTTGATTACTGTAGCTTTATAAGGCATTAAAGTAGCTGGTAAGGTCAGTCTTCCTTCATTACTCTTGTTTATCTAAAATGTTCTAGGCTATTCTTACAAATAAGATTTATACAATGGTAAAACAGTACCACATAACTTAATTGCTTACCAAAGATACCATCACATTATAGAATAATACAATATATTTAATATTCATAATATGATGCCAAAAATTGTCACACAAAAAAACTTTAAATCTGCCTAACAGCATTGCCAGAAATAAATCAGAGAAGAACGTGATGCAATTTAGCAAAATTTATATAAAATAATAGTATAATGAAATAAAGTTTCAGCTCTTTGAGACCTAAGAGACAGAGAAATTATTAGTACTAAGCCTCTACAATAAAAAATAACCTTTTAGGCACAGAGATAACATTGGCGAAACTGGGCTAAAATGTAATTTGTATTTAGGGGGTCGTTAAAGCATTATTTCCTGAGAGATGAGATCTCAGAAGCCCTCAAGGAATATCGCATTTTCTTTCTCATCAAATCATCTGAAATCATTATATTCTTCTAACTATAGTTCCTCTCCACTTTCATTTATGCAATTGTTGATTAGTTTTCCCACACTGCAATGATAATTATGATGCCCTTCCTAATTTCAAAGAACTTTCACCTACCCTTTTATAGCCTTTCTTTTCTAAGTCACTTCCTGAAGAGGCTGACCTACCACAGAATTTAGATTATAAGATCTAACAAGAAACTCTTCCATATGTCTCTTTGTCACCATTATGAGTCAAAAAATTTTCTCAAAACACAAATGGCATAAAGGCCATACAGGAAACTACACAAGTTGCAGACATATTCATCTCCGGAGAGCATGGTAAAAGGCCCATTAACCAAGAACATTTGCAGTACGAGGCACTAACATCCATTTGTAGTGTATTCAGCAAAGAGCTCACCATAGTAGGTTTCATTGACACAGAAGCTAGTGAAGAAATCTATTTTTAACACCATATTTGGCCTCAAGAGGCAAAACTTGCAGCAACAGGGAAATGACAGCACTTCTGAAAGTAATGGAAAGTAATGAATCAAGTCAATAGCAGCAATAATGTAGAGGAAGGCACGCTATCTGGTTGAATATGAAGAGTAAAGCAGAAGATTTCTTACATAACTACCAAGACTATTCTTGGGTATGTCCACATAATAACTTAGTGAATGAATAAATTGGTGAGTAATTTTGTTAGAACCACATTCATTGTTATTCATAGTATGGCCTATGGACCAGCTGTCAAATTGTTAATTGTTGTTACCAATTCATAACAAGATAAGGAGCTCACTCTGGAAGGCAAGTTAGTTAGGTCACAAAGCACATTGTTATATTTCAGCAGATATTCTGATTGTTTCTATGAAGGAAACAGAACATTGATTCACATTCTGCCATAACTGTAATTTCATTACAAAAAGGGAGCACTTTGATAGTATATACAATTCTGGTTGGATCCTGAATAATAGCCCAGTAAATTTGATTCGACTGAGGATCGGAAAGTAATAAAATCTTCCAACAATATCTATTGGACCAGTGCTAAACAAAGAAGTTCTTGGTGCCAAGGTGAGGTCAAGGGTAGACTTTTGGAGCTGGTAACTGGTGGTTCTGAAGAATGATACATTTGACTAATATATAGGTATACTTACAGAACAGTTCCTGCCTTAAGCTCAGAGAAATAGCTATGCTGATATTTCTGCAAGCTATGGCTAGATTAATAACTATAGTAATTGCACAAAGGCAAGCTGGACTCCATAATCTAATGGCTGTTTAAAAGATCTCTTTCTGAACTGAGACTATCAGAAAAATCACATATAACGAATAGGTTTGGCCATCTGCAAAACTTTTCCTGATGATTTGTGAATATAAAATGGATGTGAGGAATTCAGGATTCAATTAGTATACCTCCAGCAGCATGTATCTGAAAACCTAAATCAAACTGAATCCCACAAAGAGGCAATTTATTTGCTTACATAAGTGAAAGCTAGAGATAAGCTGGGCTTTGGACTTGACTCAACACAATGACTGCAGCCCATTCCCCTGCATTGCTCTAGATTCTTCCCTTCTCCATAGAGAATTCATCCTTAGATTGGCAGAAGAATGATTCTTACCATTTTGGTCTCAAAACCTTACTCTTTCCATGGCTCCAGGAATATTTCCAGAAGTGCCCCTCCCTCAAATCTCCCTTCACATCTCATTTGCCCAAATTGAAATATGTACAAATTCTTGGACCAATCTCTCTAGCTAAGGAAATGGCAAGCTAGTTCAGGCCTGGTGTTCTAAAACAGACACTGATAGCACAGGAGTAAAGCTTTACTGCTATTTTCTTATACTAATTAGGGTACTTCCTTCTACCTGAGGTCAATGCTCCAAACCTCCTACCCACCGTGAAATGGATGACTCAACCCCTATGTCCAATACAAGGTCCAACCCAAACCTCATTAAGGAGTAGACAACCTACAGTGGAAACTAATAAAGACCAACAATAATTTAGAATGTTATAAGATGAAGGATGTCACAAGGGATGTTTTTGATAACAGACATTTCCAAAAGAGAAATATTGCCTAAGGAGAATTGGGAGGTTAGACTGTCAGTGTGTCTGAGTCTAGCAGTGACCAAAGAAAATTATGTTGTGATTCCAGAAGATGGATTCCAGTAATTTAGGCAGCAATAACCATAGGGCAGAGAAGGATTAACTCCAAGTTATATTAGCCTGAGGAGACTTCCCTTGGGCAAAACCTAATCTCTTTGCTGTAAATCCTATGCTCACCAAGCAACCTTCTGAATCATTATTTGTCCTTCTGAGTGCCTGACTCCACAGAAAGGGAGTGCCTTGTTAAAGAAATGCTCCTGATTTTTAAAATCAGTTCTATTTCCCATAGTAAATGGGCATTGTGACTTACTTATAAATCATTCTCTTGTATTTTGTTAGAGAGATTCTATCCTGCAAAGCTTAATCACCCTGACAAAATAATAAAAATGGGAGAGCAAAAAAGAAAAGCTGCCCAACAAAAAACCCACCAAGCAGCCCACTGACCTTTTCTTGAATAGAGGGCTCTGAGCGAGGTGCTTAAGCAGAAGGGTTATGAGCCAATTGTTTAGAATCAAAAAGATCAGAGGATAAGTCCTGGCTCCTCTTACCATCTATGTGACATTGAGCAAGTCATTTAACCTCCAAGACTCGGTAGCTCCGATTATGAAGTGGTGACTATTTCACACAGTTGTTATAATGATTAAATGAGATAAAGTTCACAAAGTGCTTATTATATAATTAATAGGTTTGTTTTGTTTTTTTAATAATGTGGCCCTTGTGTCAATATTATGACTTCTGCTTTTAAAGGGTATATGCTAAGCTTGCCCAGTATAGTGTTCTATAATAAAAGAGCGCTCAGTAAATGTGGTCGAGTGACACAATTGGAGAAAATGAAAGCTAATGGTGAGACACCAGCATAATTTGTAATATCCCATCCTGATCCAGATTAAATCAGAGTGAGGCCCCATCGTACAGAAAGTCTGCTTGTTGTCTGTTTCCTAACCAAGTGGCATTAAAGTATCTTTACATAGCTGTTATTTATTTCTGATTAGTTAAAAAAAAAAGAAAAAGAACTAAAAGAATTTCACAAAACATTAATTTAAAAGAATGTAGAGTCTAGAGACTGTATTACAAGAAGAGTAAAGAAATTAGAGTATATTTAATCTAGAAACAAGACACCAGGAAAGAAAAAGTAGGAAATGTCAGCCTTTCTCTTGAAGGATTGTCATGTAGAAGAAGGAACAGAGAGAGTCTATGTACTTTTACTTGTTTGTCTCCCTGTTTAGACTACTAAATGCCTTGAGGGAGGAGAATGCACCTCATCCTTGACTGTATTCCCAGAAACTGGCTTGGTGCTGGGAACATAATAGGTACTCAAAAAATGTTTGTTAACTGGATGAGAAGATAGATGAATGGATGATGAGATGAACAGATTATATGATGAAGAGAGTGACAAATGGATAGATATTCTTTAAATCATTATAGGATGTTATTACTGGAGAAAACTTTAGAGAAGAGAAAGTTAAGCTTTAAGATCGTAAGGAATTTTCTCTGGGTCACTTAGTTGATTTGTGTGAGTGTTGACTAGACTATATCAGCCATGATGTCTAGTTCAGTATTATTTCTACTGCTTTCTTTTTATTAAAAATCCTATCAAATTGAGAACATCGTGGTGAGAATCTAATCCTCGTGTGGGACTCTGTGATGGGCCGATTGTGTCTCCACAAAATTCATATGTTGAAATCCTAACCCCTAGTACCTCAGAGTACAACATTACTTGAAGACAGGGCTTTTAAAGAGGAAAATAAGTTAAAAGGAAGTCACTAGGGTCAGCCTCAATCCAATATGACTGGTGTTTTTATAAGAAGAGGAAAGCAAAACACAGACACATACAGAAAGAAGACCATGTGAAGACACCTACAAGCCAACATGAGTGGTCCTCAGATGGGGGTGGTAGGGTGAATGGGGGAGGTGGTAAAAAGGTATAAACTTCCAATTATAAGATAAATAAGTCCTGGGAATTTAATGGATAGCATGGTAACTATAGTTTATACAATAACTATACAATAACTGTATTGTATATTTGAACTTTGTTAAGAGAGCAAACCTCAAAATTTCTTATTACAAGAAAAAATATAACTGTGTGGTGGTGAATGTTAACTAGACTTCTTGTGATAATCATTTCACAGTATATGCATATATCAAATCACTGTATTGTATACCCAAAACTAATACAATGTTAATGTCGATTATATGTCAATAAACTGGGGAAAAATAATAGTTTTATCATATACACATCAGTAATTCTTTCATCCTGCATTCCGTTGCCTCTCTGAACAAGAGCACACACACATGCACACACCACACATGTACACACGCCACACACGTACATACACATAATAAGCAATTTCCAAGCAATCATGATAATTTTTTTAAATAAATAAATAAATGACTGATGATTGTACTCCATCCTAGAGACATCAGACTTGAGGAAAAGTTAATTTTCTTTTCATGTGTACAAGCTTGTTTAGGTTCTCAGAAAGGTTACTGCAATATTTTGCCCCTGAAGGAAAACTGAAATTTGAATTATAAGACAGAAGTCTGACCTCTATAATTCATCTTTGGTATCTACACTAATTTGCTTTATAAATTAAAAAACAGAGGGAGAGAGTTCCTCAGAAGAAGCAACCCGGCTGACACCTTGATCTTGGAATTCCAGCCTCCAGAACTGTGAGAAAATAAATTTATGTTGTTTAAGCCACCCGGTCTATTGTCCTTTATGATGGCAGCCCTAGAAAATTTGTACAAACTTCAGAGGCCTTCCCCCATATAATGTATGTTTAACCTATTTAATTCAGGGGCTCTGTATTAGAATACTGAAAAAGGCACTTAACTGGGTTTGTATTTAGAGAGCTATAGCTACTGCTGCTGTAGGAATTACAGACACTTTGGTTATATTCTCATTACAATACTACATTCTTGTCACTTAAGTCTCAAAATAACTATGTAACATCAGTGAGATACTTAGGACATTAAGGGTTAGATTGATGTAGTGACCTACTCAGAGACTCAAAACTATTAAGGGTGGTGACACACAATTCAAAGTCAAGTCTTCTGAACCCGTCACTCTCTCTAAAAATAGCAGCAACTGTTTATTTAGTACATACTAGGTGCCAACACTATGCTATATGCTTTATATTCATTACCTTATTTAGTCTCCACAACAAACACATGAGCTAGCTGCTATCATCAGTCTCCATTTTGTAGATAAGGAAAATGAGAATCCTACTGGCTAAGTAACTTCCCCATGATCATATAGTAAGTGGTGACCTCAGACTTTGAACCCAAGCCACCTCCCTCCAGGGCCTGAATATTCAACAACTGCACCTTATCACCTCTAATTTATCTCTGCCTTATCTTTATGAACCTCCTCCACATGTCAACTTGGCATAATGTTCAGTCTCTTCAGCAAATGCTCCAGCTGTTGCTAAAATATCTATCCTCCTCATCTCCCGCTCTGCAGAGCAGGTGCACAGGGCCCACCTATGGAGTAAGGAACTTCCTGCCCTCTAAATGCGGGGGTGACCTGGGACTTGACATTGATGTCAATGACTGACAGTCTCTGATTAAACCATTTCAGAGACAAGAGGGGTTTGATGCTACTGTATTTTTTCACTCTGAACATTCGGTGGCTTTCCTCCTTGATTCGGGATCACAGCCAACGTGAAAACTGAAATCCTTTCTGACAACGTTTGCTGAATTGCCACAGTGAATTAGTCCAGATCCCCGTGGACTGCCTTTCTCTTTATGCCAGCTTGTCACAGTAGCAGCAGCAAGGAGGGTGACCTAGTGCTTTTAGTCTAGACATATAGTCATCAGAGGCCCTCAGGTCTGGGCAAATTTACAAGCTTTTGAGAGAAGGGCTTGTCTGATAACAAAACCGACACCTGATAATTGACACCCTAAAGATAGAGAGCGCCACAAAGAAATGTAGAACTGACAGTCTTCTCAGCATGTCATACTATTTCGCCCTGTCTAGTTTGCGCTTGGTTTGACGATGTCAGTTTTATATCCAGAGCCCTCTTTCTGAAAGACTATATTCTCCTCTTCGGCTCCAGAAGTAGCCTTCCAGAGCCTTCCCCTAAATGTGGAGAAAGTGGGCTCCCTTCCTCCATCTCTCCACTGCAGCCGAGTTCAGAGCTGCAGCCGATCTCATCAGGAAGCCTCAGAAGGTTGGTGGGAAAATCCTGCAGCTCTCTCTACATACTCAGAAAAACATGTCCAGGAAAAGGTCTGCAAAAGAAAAAAGCAGTCAGATATAGGTCTTTGTTTCTGAGATTTCTGTGTCCAGATTTTCATCCAGGGACAGATAGGGCTGCTACAAAAGGAAAAGTGACTGAACAGGACATGTATCTGCATCGACACCTTATTTCAGACCACAGAGGATGAAGAGTATCCCTTATTTAATTTAAAAAACTCTCTCAACCTCCCAGAAGCATCAAAGTAAAGCTAAGGTCAAGAATCCATCTCTCTGTCTCTCTGTCTCTCTGTCTCTCTGTCTGTCTCTCTCTCTCTCTCTACACACACACACGCACACACACACACATACACAGAGCCTCTGAAACCACTCCTGTTATTTATGTAGTTCCTGGAATGCTGGATGATGTGGCAAGGTGTGAATTCCTTATAAAATGCAAACAGCATGTGCAGGAAAGAGTTGCAGACCATTCTACCCAGTCACTTTGGCTGCACCACAAGCCCAGGCTCGAGAACTAAAAATCTATCTCAGATAATTGACATTTATTTGATTGAAACAGCAGGGTGCCCTCCATCACCATGGGAGGAGACCATATGGAAGAACAGTGCGAGTGGAGATAATGTTTGTCTACTGAGTGTGCCAATGTGTTTAGAGATTATTCACAGGGCTCTGGGGACTCCAGTATGATAATGTTTCAGCCAAATTAGAATCAGATTAATTGCTCTAATCTAATGGAAAGACAATGTTTATCAAATTATTGCTCTTTTCACCACATGATATTGCAGTGTCATTATTCTCTGGGTTTAAGAAAGGAAATGAAAAGACTCTTGTAGCACATCTGCTCAAGAGTTATGTGACAGTGCTTTTCCCACTACACATGGGACTACAATGCAGTGGCAATTCTGTGAAGTAACCAATAAATTAAAGTAAAAGATCTGTAGTGGATAAATCTGCTGGAGTCCTCTGATATCAGTTCATATTTTGCTAAGAGAATCTAAAGTCAATTAGCTTTTTCCAGCTTTGAGAGATTTTCTTTTTCATATTATGCAGGGAGTGTTCTCCTCTATAAACAGGGAAGTGTTTTTTGAAAAATCCTAAGTGGCTCTTACAACAAAATTCTAAAACTCCCTCTCAAAATATCAAAATCAGTCCACTTTTTCAAAACCCAGGAAGGAAATGGGGCTCTTGTCAACTCATAGCTCATAGCTCTTTGGATTTAGGCAAGAGGACACCATCATCTCTCCCTAGAAGGCACAGGGGACCCATAGCTCCTCAGCACCAAAGGAATTGCCCATCTCACTGCCACCCTCTGGCCTGTCATTTTCACCCCTGAGAATTCTCAGAGGCTTTAAACACCAACCAGGGGTCACTTTGGAGAGGCAGAGAGCGTCAAATCCAAACCAGTGGCCTCACAGAAAGGTGCTGGCGATCAGTCGGTGTGTCCCAACACCCACTAGGCTGCACGCCCAGCTCCAACAGGGAATTTGGGAGGAAGTTAAAGAAGGATTTTTCTGCCATTCACATCTCCATAGGGGACCCTGTTGGTCCCTGCAGAGCAGGGAGGAAGGATCAAGCGGCACAATTTGTATGTTCACTCTTGTGTGCACACCAATTACTTCAAAATAACAGCGGCTCAGAGCCCTCAAATGTTCAGGAAGGCTGTGGAGAGGTAACTGTCAGGTTCTGCTGGGCCATGTGCCAAGTGCAATCCATCACCTTTTCTTTTAGAACTAGTGCCCTTTGCAGAAGAATCTTGGCAAATGGGATCGGACAGAGGAAAAAATAAAAATTATTTTCTTTGTCATTAATTCTACATTAATGTGATACTTCTAACAGGAGGGAGAAATCAAGCACTCCTTTTTATGGTTGGCTCTTCATATTTAGTGCTTATAAAACACTGATATCATCAAGGTTAGAGGTCTTTTTAGTCACCTATCCTCCCCCTCCCTCCCTAAAACATCTGTTATATCCTCTGATTCAAAATGGCAAACATACATAATCACAGGCTGCACCAAGAATCAGGTCGAGGTTATACATTTTAACTTATGCCATTGCTAACTCTTCCTCACTGGTATCCTGAAGTTATTCTTAGGGGGTTGAAAATTTTTTTTAAAGGCATGATTATACTATCATTAGTGAGTTGTTCTAAACAATGTCCCATATGTCATTACAGCTCACATTTGCAGGGTGTCGAGACAAGGTTAAGCTTATGTGAATAGAGTCAATTGCTCTCTAGTCCGTCCAAGCTCAAATCTTGCTGTGATTTTCCTGATGTTGCCTCAACAATGGGCTCCCCTGTGTTAAAAAAAAAGTCGTTCTTGAGAAATAAATGAAGAATATCTTAGCTATATTGATACTCATGAAAACAGTGTATGTTTTCCAAGACAAAGCACAGAGCTGTAGATCTTCATTAATTACAATGCACTGGAACAAAGGCAAATGTAACCACTATAATTAACAAGGCAATGCCTATAACTCTCATCTAAATGCTTTCATTTCACTATAATTTAACAGTAAGAGCCTGAGAAATTATTTTAATCCTTATTTTTGTAATTCATTTTGGAAAGGTTGTGTGACTCAGTCTGAGGCATATTCATACATTCATTTCCATTTTTATTTTAAACGCCTTCATTATTGAACCTCTTTAAACCCTACCCTATCATTTAGAACTGAATTCCAAAACTTTTATTGTAAACAAAGTATTTGTAGTAACATCGGTGGAATTCACACAAATATTGTGAATATGATGGGCATATATTTTACCTCTTCAAGTGGGAAAAAATAAATCCATGTTTAACTGAATCAAAGGTATAACTTCAGCAATGTATTCAAGCAGTTACCGAGTTAGATTAATTTATAATCAACATAGAGGAACAAGCTGCCAGGTCACAAATATTTATTTAATGCTTATAGTGTATAAATGTTAAAGGAGTGTAAGATGTCACTGTGGCCCACAAGTTACAGAGGCAAAATAAACAATAGTGAAAATTTTAGAGAAAAGTATATGCTGATTTAAGTGGTTTTGACTATAATTATAATAGCAATTCGAGAGAGAGAGAGAGAGAGAGAGAGAGAGAGAGAGAGAGAGAGAGAAAATTGGTGTTGAATAAAGTGAAAGAATACCTTTATGGAGAAAGTAGGGCTTATGTTGTCCTTGAGAGCAAAATGTGATTTCAATAGATGAAGAGAAGGACAAAAAGCATAGCAAAAGCAGAGAATGAGGAAGGGAAAAGAGGAAAAGTCCCACTTGCTGATTGAAAAAATATGTATGTAGAATAATCAAGAAGACCATTGGAAAGGTAGTAAGAGAGAATAGTCCATAAGAAATGTCAAAAACAATAGTGGAGGCAATGAAGGAGAGTGACAGCTGTGGGAAGCTGGTAGCTGGGTTGATTGGAGAAAGGAGACCTGGGAATCAAAGAGGAAAGACAAAGAGTTGAAAACACTAGGACTTCAGCAAGGAGAGTGGCACTGGGCTTTCATACAAGCAAGGTAATAGCTGAAGTCAAGAGAGGTACATGTGGGAAACAGAAAACAGAGAACATGGCTTTGGATTTGAAAAACAGGAATAAGAATGGGATTAAGGGTGCCATAAGAGCAGGCAAAGGATACAGAAAAGAGCAAAGGAAGAAAATAGGAAAGCACATTACTACAGAAGTCAATAAGAAGAGAATTTTTCTTTTTAATGGGCAGTCGGCATCATCAAATGTCTAAAGGTATCAAAGTGGATAAGAAGTTTATTAGATCTGGAAATAAAAAAAAATCATTAATAATCTTTGAGGAACTCAGTGCACTGAGGTAATACAAACATCAAACAAACATCAAGTGATTAAGTGTTAAGATGTCAGAGAAGAGAATGATCTGGGCAGATAAGAGACAGAGAAGAATGATAAGAAATTATTTCCCAGAGTACAAAGGAGGCTATAACCAGAGCTAAGAACCTGCTGCCTTTGAGTTTCAAAGGTGGAATGAAGGGGAAGGAGAGTGAGCAACCTGCTGGAGTGCAAGCAGAGGATATAAAAATTTTAGAGTCGGACTCAACTTCACTGTGTCATTTTTTTTCTACTCCTCAATCTTCTGTGTAAAATCTATACAATGCAATGGAAGGTTTGGGAGCTTAGGAGAGAAGAGGAAAATAAATCCCATGAAGTTTGCTTTGGGTTAATGAGAGATGACAAGGGCTGACAAGCATGTTAAGGCCAGATTAAAGCCGGACCTCATATATTTGCCATGATCTGGATGGATCTGAGTGACTCAGTGTCTCCTCTAGAAGTGCCTGGAGATTTAGCACAGAAGAAAAAGCCCCTGAGGGAATGGCATGAGGCAGAACTTGCTCAGTGTAGCACTAAGTAATGCAAGTGAGGAAATAAAAGATACTGGACGATACAAGATTGATGTAACTCACCAGGGTGTCTGGTCTGGAGGTGCCCAACATACCCTAAAGAAGATAATATAGAGTCATTGATAATAGCATGGGCTTTGGGTGGTTAAACAGACCTAATTTTATTAGAGTTCAGCTTTACCACTGACAAACTATATCTTCACGAAAATTATTTAACCTCTCTGAAACTGGGCAATAAGTGTTCCTGGATTACAATGATGCTATAGAATCGAGTGCTTCAAAAATTACCTGGTGCATTGTGATCACTCGGGAAGCAACAGCTGGGATTGTCAAGGCTGAATTCATGGTGAGTGTATTTAGGGACGGGAACAAGTAGCAGATGAGACAGCTGCTGTCAGAAATGAGAACCTAAAGTTCAAAATCTCACTTTGGCAAAGTGTATCAGGGATCATAGTGGAGTTGTGAGTAGTGGACAATAATAGAAAACACGAGGACTGCAGAAATAGGTGAGAATTTGCCTGAACTTCAGGTTTCCTTCGGCTGAGTGGCTGTGTTAAATCCAGATAATATGTCTATGCCAGATGGTACGTCCTCTGTGTCTGTGAAGAAGCACAGAATGTAACGGTGGCCGTGAGGAGGCTCCCTAGTGTCTTCCCTGTGTCTTTTCCTCCAGCCTTTACAACCTGTTCTTAGTGGCACAGACAACAGTCACACTACGCCGCCCCACCTCAAAAAAAAACAACAAAAAAAGCTGATTGATGCCACCCTACTTAAAGAATGACCTCGAGGGAGGAAATACGGTGGTTTGAGAAGATTTATAGGAACATCCTGGACAGCTGGCAGGGCAGAAGGAATGACAGTAAAAGACGACTTACTCTCAGTATGTGTGAGGGTATCTGACCAACTGACACATAGACTAGCAATTTGTCAATTCTCTCTAAAACCTTGCTGGGACAGGTTGGGGGAAAGATCAGAATAAAAATAAACTGCCCTACTGCTATCCATTGTGGGATATTTAGCTGTTGACTATCTTAGGCCACTGTTTCTGGAAGAGGCTTCCACTGCAAACTAGTTTGGTATGATATTAATATGAATCTCATGGCGGGGGGGCAGGGCGGAGAGGTTCTAAGGTCAGATAGCATTGAGACCCATTGAATTAAATGAAGTTAAGTAGGTTTCTTTACTGCAGGATTTCTCAGAACCTTTACTATTTCAATGTATTGTAAATCTACGAGATGGAGTCTTCATTGCTTAGACTTCTGTGATCATAGAAAACTGTTTTTTCATGGAGTGTCTGGAGGGGACAGTGGGGAGTCTGTAGCTTAACCCATCAGTCATAACTGGTATCTGCACTGCAGTCTCACAGCCAGTGTCCTCATCCATCCGAGGGAGACAAAAATCAGTGGGCATAGATGCAATATAGTCAACGAAGACATTTCCTCTATTCTTGGGACAGATTCCCAGAGTAAATTTTGAGGACCTGCCAAGAAATATCAGACCTACTGACCACCATACACTTCTACTGATCTATGAGGGAATGAAAGACTGTGACAGAAAAGATGCAGGAAGCATCCTTGGGGCAAATAGCAACTACACTGACACTCATCTAGTGTTAAACGTTTTGGTACCATTCACTCATTCAATCTTCACACAATCTTTAGAGTGTCCAGGATGGGTACCATTGTCTCTATTTATAAAGTTTTATTATCATTTATTATTATTATTATTAAACAGAGGTTCATAGAAATTAAGGCACTTTTCCAAGATCATTAAGCTTATACTTAGAAAAAAGAGGACTCAAACCAGTCTTTTAATTTTGAGGACAGTGTTTTTTCTACTGCATAAAAAATCAAACAGCTTGAGGACACAACCATGTTCTTAACTTTTTTTTTTTTACAAGTGGTAGTCAGGATTTTGGAAGAGGGAGGAGAAATAATAGAAGGACACTTTGCTTTGCAGATGGTGGCAGAGGGTAGGGGTTTTATCTCTGGGTCCTGGCATCAGAGCCCAGAATGATATAACCTTGGCTGTGGAAAGGCATTTTCTCTAGGAGAGGGGAAAATATGTTTTCCAGAGACTGAAAGATGAAGACTTAAAATAAAGGGGGAGAAAAAATTTTGGAAAAAATAATAAGCAGTTATGCTGAAGGACAGAAAGCATTTAAAAAATGGGAAAAAGAAAAAGGAATAACGCCAGAATTGACCAGTAATTTAGATAGGAAAATAATATGTAAATGAGCTAGAAACAAGATTTATATCATCTTTATCTGAACACCAAAGCCCAGGGTATTAGATAATAAAGTGTTAATCAGTGAGCAGTTTAAAGACTTACACATTGGTGGAAGACACATTTGAAAAGATGTTTGTTTGAAAGAATAATGATCTAAGAAGTTCTTAAGAAGTTGTAAAAATATTACTAGTTCTAAAAAATAAAATCTAATAGAAAAAAAATGTAATATATTGGACTTATGTTCAAAAAAAATCAACAAGTTCATGATAGGTGTATGTATATAAAGCAGCAGCCTGTTTTAAAAAGAACAATAGATATTAGCTTATAGTACACTCTATATGAGTCAATGGCACAAAATGGACACCAAAAAAAGCTTTTTTTTTTACACTTGTCACAGCAATTAATACAGAATGTTGCTAAAAATCATGGTGTTTAAAATAACTGCATTTCACCATCATGCCACGTCTCGTAATGGGTTGAATGGCTCTTCTGCATGGCTCGCCACCATGTGGTGACTTAGAACCCAGAGCTGCCTTCGCCTTGTAGCTATGTTATCTGGAGCATATGATTCCAAGGTTGTCATGAAGAATTCCTTGGGATGTTCTTATAATTCAGACCTGCAGGTACCTTACACCATTTTTGTCCATAACCCGTTGGCAAGAATTAGTCGCATGACCCCTCTTAGATGCCCAGATCAAGAAAATGTTATTAAATGTATATTTATCGCATAAGTGCTAACAATTTCTGCCACATAAACTCTAAAAATATTTAGCAAAATATAGCATTTAGAATGAAAGAGGTAATTTTCTCTATGGCCCTAATCTGACCTCAACAGGCTCTCAAGTTTTCAGGATTAGTCATGGGTCTCACACGCTAAAAAAGATGTTGAAACACTGAAACATGTTCTGAGGAAGGCAACAGTAACAATGAGGGCAATTAAAGTATTATCATATGGGGAATAGCTATAGTAAATGGAGATGCTTAACCCACTTATGGGTCCAAGGAGATACAGTAACTGTCTTCCAGCTGCATGAATGGCTGTCATTTGAAAGAAATGTTAAAGTTCTTCTTCGAGGTTCCATGAGGTGGAATTTAGCAAGTTTTGAAAATGAGGTCTGGCCAAGGACAGAATGAACTCCCTCTGTGTGTCATTCTCCCTTTATTGGAGATATTCAAACAGACCTTGGATTACCAGTTGACGGTCATCCAGATACAGCTGATTCTCATTATTCGCAGACTCTGTATTTGCAAATTTGTCTACTTACTAAAATCTATTTGCAACTCCCAAATCAATACCCTGGTGTTTTTGTGGTCTTTTGCAGGTATGAGCAGAGCAGATTTAAGCTTCCCAACATGCATGTTCCCACCTGAGGGAGAATAAGTCGTCACCCTGCCTTCTTGTCTCAATTTTCATACTGTAAACAAGTGTCCTTTTTGCAATCTATTTGGTGTCATGTTTTCTGTTATTTTTGTGTTTTTTTGTGTGTGTGATTTCACTGCTTAAAATAGCTCCTAAGTGTATAAATAGTGCAGAAGTGCTGTCTGGCATTCCTAAGCACAAGAATGTACCTTACAGAGAAAGTTAGTGTGTTATATAATCTTCATTTATGCATGACTTTTAATGCTGTAATATATGATGAGTTCAATGTTCATGAGTCAACACTATATGTTAAATAAGGTGTCTCTAAACAGAAACACATATAAAACAAAGTTATGTATTGATTAGTTCATAAAAGTACTGTCACCAGAGGCTCACAGGAACCTAACCCTTTATTTCCCCTAGGAGCAATGATTCAGTATTCACTAATTCAAATTTCCTGATTATTTTATAGAATACTTTGAGTGGTGAATACCAACTCTACAAAGTAGAAAAACAGTAATAATCTTAGCTGATAATTACTGCACATTTATCAAGTACCAGGCACTACAGCAGGCATTCTATGAAGATGCCCTTCTTTAACTACTGGTCCCGTGAGACCAGTAGTTTACCTTTTTACAGAGAAAACAGAGGCTTAGAGTTATCTGAGGTCCCAGGATTCAAACTCTAACAGTCTGACTCCAAAATCTGACATCTTAATCCCTGCACTGGTTGGAGTCTCACTAGTTTTCCTACCCTGAACTGGTAAAATGTTGTAATTTTCCCTGACTCATGAACAACTCATGCCTGAATCTTTCAGTGTTGTTACCTTGTTACCTTATTTCCTCACCTCCTTATACAAAACAAAACAAAACAAAACATACTCAAGAATACTGTGAGAGTATTATTATGTGTGTATTAGGCATATGTAAAAGCTGGGAGGATATATACATTGCATTGTTTCCAAACCTCAGGTGCCAATAGCTATCAGGCCTTTAATAGTTTGTCGATGAGGATACCAACTGATGAGGAGACCCCCTCACAGAACAAAAGAAGCAGCACTCACTGCTTGTTCCACGACAGTGTCTCCCTCTGCTCCAGCCCTGCCACTGCAGCCAAAAGGAAAAGGAAAGGGGCTGAAACCTTGCGCATCTGCCTTTCCTCCAGGTGCCAGATCACGGAGGACAGTGCTCTCCCTATGTCCTGTTGCCTCTTTGTTCTGCAGGCCCCGAGCTAAAGGATGGCTCTGTGACCAGGAAGTTGAATTAGCAGGACTCCTGAGGTATAATGAGCAAATATCTTTACTTTTGCCTCCCCCTATAATTTTACAATGTATTTAGTGAAGGAAAGTCCTTCCATACCCCCCAGATGCAACCTGGGCAATACCATACCTTTTCAGTTCACTGTCAGAATACAAAATGCCCCCAGTCACATTAGGTCACAAACGCAGGCTCAGCTTCATAATCAGATCACCTTGTCCTCTCTTTCCCTTCTTGTCCCTGTCTTATACTTTCAAAACCTTGTCTCCGTTTTACTATCTGCTGTGATCATGGGGAAGGGAAGAAGAAATGTTTTATTGATTGGTAACATTGCAAAACAGCATAACACTCACTGGGCATGTGGAGTATTTAAAGTTCTTATTTTTGAGGCACATTTGAGAGCCCCTTGGGTATTCTCAAGCATCTCAATCCTCTGTTGCCACTTGTTAGACATAGGCAACACATCTCCAATTCCTTCTGTAGCTGCTCGAATTCCATCGGTGACCTGAAGATCTCTCTACTTGCTGGGGTGCCATTGCCCCTCTAATCAGCAGTATGGAACAGGTTGCATCTGGGGGTATGGAAGGCCATAGTAGCCTTTAAATTTTTAAATTCATTTTGTCTTCTAAACTCACACAATTACAGTAATAGGAAAAATTATGAGATGAAGCTATAAACTTTTACATAATTATTTCCTAAAGAGATCATGAAAATTCTTCTCTCAAAAGTAAACTTGCAAGCTTAACAAGGGATGAAGTCTCTAATGTACTGGGTACATTGTCTGCAAAAATAAACTAGCGCAGCGCTTTTATACAAAATGGCTATTAAATTTCACCTCTGTAGGTATTGTTTTGACAACTTCCATTTCTTAGGAACAACTTTATTTTTTCTCTCCTCGTTTCAAGTCAGTGATTGGATCTTTATCTTCATATGCTTATGTTTAAAAATAAAAACAAAACAAGAATTTTTCATTAAGGCTTAAGAAGAGCATAACTCTTCAACCAACTTTTAACCTAAAGTCATTTCTCATTTCTTAAATTCTTCTTTCACTATTTTAAATATACAGTCAGAGCTAATAATTCTTTCTCTTAAATCCTCAATTTTAGTAGGATTACAAAAAAGCATTTGCCCTGACTCTTGCAACACACAACTATCCTTCTTTACACACTGAGATGCTTAAGTCACCTCGGTCACCTCTTTGCATCCAAAGCACATTATTCTCCAACCTAAAGGGCAAGGCCCTGGAGTTATCAAAGGACATTAGAGGGCGTCAAGATACTAAATAGGCTGGATAAGCCTTCACAGGGCTCCGAATGGCTGCCTGTTGTGAAGCTGTTTGGATAATATTATTTAAAACTGGCTAACTTACTTATTTGAATATGTACAAAGTAAAAACTGTCGGGGAATACTTAGTGTCTAGACACAAAGCTACAAAATATAATCTCAAAGACAACTTAAACCTGATGATGTCAGCCACTTCTCATTTAGTAACGTATGGTTTGCTTCCCAGTACTCAGAGTAGCAGTCCCTAAAACAGGGTATGTGCATCCAATGGATAAACAAGATGAACCATTGAGGTGCGAGAGTGAGATGTTACAGCTTCTATTTTTAGATATTTTTCAATTAGAAATTAAGGATTTCTAATATTTAAAATCTGCATTGACTTCAGGGATCTAACAGTGGAGCCCTCATTCATTTACTTGAGCACATTATAATACATAAAATGAACTGGATTCACAGGTTGTATGGGATACCTTTAACTGAATCAACAATCACAAAATGGACAAATGGCTTAAAGAGATCTTTCAGAAAAGCTGTGGATTAAAGACAATATTAATGATGCCTATAAATAAGAAGAAAGTGGCAAGACAAACATTTCTCCCCTCCCCAATTTGAACTCTGTCAACCACAGAGTAGGTGAAAGCAACGAGATAGATAATCAGACCTCTCACTGAGATGCATTTACTTCCAAAAAATAAACACAAAATCTGTTCCTTCTAGGTAAAAGTGGCAGTGTTAGAGAGAGAAAATAATTTCTTTTCTGGAAAAACCTGTGTTTTCGAGAGATCATTTCGAAAACAAATGTTTAAAAATATTTTCCTTGTTCTATGATTTTCCTTACTGGAAATGGCATGTACCATCTTTAAGAACCAAAACTAGATACTTAAACTTACAATTTCCTAACTTATTTAAAAATTTTCAGGTGAACAGTTTCAGTGTCTGGAACACATTTGTGAACACATTGTAAACACATTGTGTAAAATATGAAACAAAGCATTTTCAAATTTATTTGCACATTGACAAGCAACTGACAGCAGGGAAGATGTAAACATTCTGGATGAATTAAAACAAAAACTTTTGCATAATTGGTGGATAGTTTTGAAAATAATTATCATAATTGGTAAGTGAAACCAACAATATACTTCTTTCATTTGAATCCATTATCTTTGCAAGTTATTTTCGGCTGCATACCATTAAAACCACATACTAAAGAAAACTAATCTTGAAATGATACCTCCAAACACCTGTACCCGTGTTAAGACAAAATTTTCAAATGTAATTAAGCATATGCATTAACATCATTCTCACTAAACGTTATCATTATTATAAGTCAGCCAAAAGGTACTATGAATCATTAATAACTAAAATTTAAAATTTTTTAAATATTCATTTAACTTTTAGTTTATCTGTTTTAAGTCTCTATATTTGTACATGTTATAATGTATACAATTTAGTACTGATATAGTATTACATGTAGATAATTCATGGAAAATAAATGCATTGGGAACAAATGTTCAAATTATTTTACTGAGCCAGGAGATGTACAAGCAAAGCGAGACCACAGGCTTGGAAGCTAAAGGCCAGGCTCCCTGGTCTGGCACAGATTCCTCTCTTTCCAGCAGCCTCCTTTCCTGTCAATTTCCTCAATGCCCCAACGACCACCAACGCCATGTTGCCATCACTCTGACTAGCTTGATCCTAAACATGCCAACCTCTTGCTTATGTCTGTGTCTCAACCTAGAATGTTTTGTCCTCTCTTACCCATTGCAAAATTTCAGCCTTCTTTTAAGACCTAGACCAAATGTCCCCTCCCCTATGGAGATTTGTTCCGCTCCCCTAAATATGTGTTAAGAAGATCTGTTTGTGGGGAAAGATGATAAAGGGAATGTGATGACTTTGGATCTCAGTTCTACCACTTGAAATCTCGATATAAGGAAGTCACTGAAACTTGATTTTCAGTTTTCTTCTCTGTGAAATGGAGACTGCATTCCCTTACAGCAGAGGTCAGCAGACTTTTTCTGTAAAGAGCCAGATATTTTCAGTTTCGTCAGCACAAGAGTCATTCTTGTAACTATTCCATTCTGCCTTTGTAATACAAAAGTTTCTGTAGACAATATATAAACAAATTGGTATGGCTGTGTTCTAATTAAATCTTATTGACAAAAACAATTAATGGGCTGGATTGGGCCCGTGGACCATAGTTCACTAATCTCTGCCTACAGAATTTCAGTGAAGATTGAAGTAACCCACACGACATAAACTGGCTTATAGTGGGTACTTAGTTTATTATGTTCTAGGCCTGAGGAAGCATCAGTATTCAAAAACAAGCATGATCACTAAGGCCACATAGTGGGGAAGATGGAGATTAAACAATCGCACAAATTATATAAATAAACTCACTTCACCTTCCACCAAATCTTACATACTCAAAGTTGAAGTGATCACTGCTATCACAGGTCCATGAAAGCCTCTTCTCTTGTCTTCTTTTATTTGCCATAGTTCTATGAAGAAAATCTAGATGGTATTATGAGAGTGCTTAGCAATGCTCTATGGAAATAAAACTGCAGCTTTAGAAATGAGTTAACCATGTAAAGAAAGGGAAGAGTGAGGAAAGTATGTTCTAGAAAGAGACACTGAGGAGGAAAACAGTTTGGCCCACTTCCCCAAACAAAAGGGAGGCAGAGTTTAGAGTTCAGGGGCAAGTCTGAAGATAAGACTGGATAGGTAGGGAAGGGTCAGGGGGCCTCATTGGACATATAAAGGACTTGGGATTTGATTCTAAGTCCCAAAAGGAAGTCTTGAATATTCTTCAATGATCTCATTTATATATCCAACATATACAAGTTAGTGTGATTGTTTTTATGCAATTTTTATTAATAAGGCAGCAAAAATATTTCATAAACTATTAATAACTAATAGTATCTTTGAAACTAATTCTTCATTTAAACTCTCCCCAAACCCCTTTTGACTCTGCCTTCTGGAACTCTCTAACACAGGCCACTAAAATAGTGGCCTGTCCTAAAGTGAAATTTGTGGCCCAAGTGGGACATGAGACATTTTCCCTACCTTTGAGTAGGACACAACATGGTGGCAACCACAGGGACAAAGCATCAACACTCAGGCACAGCAAAGGCTTACAGCCTCCAGAATATGAGGAACCAAACACTGGCACAGGAGTCGATGTGGCCGTCGAGGGTATGGGCAGCAGGGGTGGTGGCATTCTGCCCCATGCGACTTCACAAGCAAGCAGTGCATCCCAAGGGGCACAGGGTGCTGCCTGTGAGCTCACATGAGGCACTACTCCTGCCCTCTCCAAATCAGGTGTTTACGGAAATAAGTGGCTAGGTCCTTGAAGTGGGGAGCAAGGGATCTTGTGGAAGCAGCCGAAATGCAAGCCGTGAAACTGGTTAACAGTACATGGCACTTCAGTTCCGTTGGTGGGAAAGACAAATAAACACTGGGGTTAAGGGATGGAAGAAGATGAATTTTAAAAAGCAAATAAAAATGATGAGAGGAAAAAGAAAGGAAAAGGCATGAAGAGACACAAAGAGGAGAATTGTTCATGGTCCGCTCTGCTCGAGTGTTACTAAGAGGGGAGAGTAACAAGGATGTGATATTGTGATTCACAATATGAAAGGTATATTTGGTCTTCATCCCCATTTGCAGAGATCATAAAACCCTTATCATTTCCTAAGTGATGAGAGCAATAAAGGTGTAATTTGTTATGACAATGAGGTTGACTTTTGGAAAGCCATACGTAACCTAAAGATAAGATGGCTGCCAGAGGGACACCGTGAGTGGAGGGTTGGAACTTTTAGTCCCACCCTTTGATTTCTGGGGAGAGGAGAGGAGCTAGAGGTTGAATCAACCACCAATGGCCAATGATTTAATCAATCATGTCTTCGTAATGAAGCCTCCATAAAAATCTAAACCAAGTTGGTGAACACATGGAGACTGGGGGAGAGTGGCACACTCAGAGAGCGCAAAGAAGCTCCAAGCCCTTTTCCCCTACCTTGCCCTATGCATCTCTTCCATCTGGCTGCTCTTATGTTGTATTCTTTGTAATAAACTGGTAATCTGGTAAAGAAAATGTTTCTCTGAGTCCTGTGAGCCACTCAAACTAATACAACTTGAGGAGGGAGTTATTGGACTCTCCATCTATACCTGGTTGTCACCTGTGCTTCGAATTCACATCTGAATTGGAGGGTAGTCTTGTGGGACTGAGCTCTTAACCTGTGGAACCTGATGACATCTCTGGGTAGATAGTGTAAGAATTGAGTTAAAAAAAAAGAAAACTAATCGAAAACAGACTCACAAATGTAGAGGACAATTTGGTAATGGCCAGAGGGGAGGAGGGGAGGGGGGCTTGGAGAAAGGGGCAAAAGGTTAAAGAAGTACAAATTAGTAGTTGATAGATGGTCACAGGGATAGGGAGCACGGCATAGGCAATGCAGTCAGCAGTAATGTAATGGCTATGTGTAGAGCCAGAGGGAAGATAGAGTAATCAAAAGGGTCATTTCATAAACCATATAAATGTCTAACCAATGTATTGTATACTTGAAACTAAGAATAAAATTAAAAATAAAAAAAAAAAGGGAATTGAGTTGAATAGTAGGACACCCAGCTGATGTGGGACGATTGCTGGTGGTGTGGGGAAAACTCCCATTCATCAGAGCTGAGTACAGAACTCCTCAAAATGGACCATGCAGAAACACGAATACCAAGCAGCAAAACTCAAAGACAGAAACGAACTGAAAGAGGCAGATGAAGATGGACAGACAGAGCCCAAGGGAGACAAAAGAAGCTCGACAGATTTCTGAAGTGCATTTATTAAGATAAATTACTTTTGTCACATCCTGCCGTTTGTGAACATGAGTAAGTTGTTGCCTGTTATCACTGACCTTTACGATTCTGATTAGCTACTCAGCAATTAGCTAGTCTTCCTCCGACAGTCAACTCTGCACTAGAGAAGGTAGAGGTCCCCAGGGTGAAAGGCAAGGGGAGAAAACCTGCTGAGGAAGAAATTACCATGCTGGCTGCAGAACAATGATACCTCATAGGCTTCTTACCTGTGGTTCTAAAAAAATAATAATCATACTACACATTTATTAAATTTAAAAATATACTTTCCATCTTTTGCAACAGAGCAACAGCTTTCCTCTACTTGCTGTGCTGCAAACTTAAGGCAGAGCTGGATTAAATTACACACCAAATGTCACACAGACCAAGAAGACTCACAGGCTTTCTCTCATTCACCTCATTTCCTCAGCAACCACGTGGAAAGCCAATGCTTTGCTGGACATCAGCCTGGACATGTTTGCTCTTCCAAACCTTCATTTCAGAATACCTTCCTTGACTCTCATTTCAGGCAATGAAATTAGCAAATGGTTTCTCCAACACAAAACTTTTCAAGCGCCATTTTTAGGGAAAAATAGCTGGAGGATGAATTTCATAGAATTGCAGTAGAAGATGTGAATGGACTTAGAGCTCAGGTAAGAGGCATGTCAGTGTAAGCCGGCACCTGATCATCCAACCTGGTAACTGTCTCTCTTTACGGACACCATCTGAAACAGCTGGGTCAAATGCAGTTTCATTACTAAGCTCTGAATGAATGCAGCTCTGATCAACATTAAGTCTGGAAGAGAAGATGAGACCCGCAAAAAATGTCATTGGTTACTATCTGACATCCCTGAAAAGTAATTGAAATCTTGGTCTTCTCCTCATTTCCATGGGAGTAGGAATGTGAATGACTTCATGTGGATGAGAACTTTACTCAGCAAAGCCAGGTTGAGCCAGGAAGCTGCACTGGCCCTCAATGTCAGTACCAAAGCCATGCCCCCAGCAAATATAAGGTGCTGGAGATACCATAAGGCATTTTCCTGGCCTCTTAGCCTGGTTTCCCAGGCAAGGGTGAGACCAGTGTCAAAAGGTAGAGATGAAAATGACAATAGTGTATCTGTGAAGGAGGTGGGGGCAAACATAGTTCTTACATATCTGTTAACTTAAACGCAGCATATCTATTACATACATATCTGTTACATACATACATACATATCTGTTACATGCCTACATGCATACATACATACGTGTGTACGTACATACATATCTGTTAACTTTACCCAGCTTCTTGGAGCAAAAAGTGCCCAGTTGGATCATTCCCTCCTCGGCCCAATCAAAAGTAGAAAGAAAATTACAGAAATAAGTGATGTCGGGTCTCTTCTCTTCTGCACTGAAGGGCTATAGCATTTACACTTTGCTTGTTTACTCCTCGTAATAACTATATAAAGTAAACACTATTAAAAGCCCCATCGTACAAAAGGGAAATGTTGAGCTTTGAGTGCTTAAGCAGCTTACCGAAGTCACAAAGCTAGCAAGTGGCAGGTGGCAAACCAAAACGCAGATGTGTCTGATTTCAGAACGATATTTCTTAACTTTCGTCCATAGTGCCTCACAGCAGCTCTCCTGCAACGAGGGGACAGCAATGAGGGTACATTTGATCACTGAGCTTTGGTAAGTATGAGACCCATTGCGTTTCCTGATTATATTGATATGTTAGATTGCGTTCTAACAATGGATTATTTTTTGTTTGTTTCCTCTACTCATCTCACCACTTCTGACACTAAATATGTGGATTTTCCATACCAAGTAATTCTGACACCCACTGCCTAGAGTTAGTATAGACCCCACGGATTAAGGGCTCAGTCCCAAAAACCTGCCCCCTCACTGCGATTTCAAATGCCAATTACAAGTCCAGGTTGTCACCTGTATGTCTGACTGACCAGCTATAAATTGAAGATGCTCACGCCCCGATTCCCTCCTCAGGTTTGATAGTTTGCTAGAACAGCTCACAGAACTCGAGAAAGTGCTTTACTCACTATTACCTGTTTATTATAAAAGGTTCAAGTCAAGAACAGCCAAACAGAAAAGATGCACAGAGCAAGGTACTGAGTGGTGAGGTTGCGGTGTGTGCACAGAGCTTCCACACTCTCTGGGTACAATGCCCTCCCGGCACCTCCATGTGTTCACCAACCTGGAAGCTCTTCGAACCTCTTTAGGTAGGATTTTTATGGAGGCTTCATTACATACACATGATTAAATCATTGGCCACTGGTGATTAACTCAAATTCCAGCTTCTCTCCCCTCCCCAGAGGACAATCAGGTTGGGGAGAAGGCAAAAAGTTACAAACTTTTAATAACAAGGTTGGTTCCCCTGGCAACCAGCTCCCGCCCAGAGGTTACACACGAGCCCTCCAGCCACCATTCAAGGAAAAAAAAAAAAAAAAAAAACACTTGCCACTTCAGAGATTCCTAGGGCTTTAGCAGCTGTAGGCCAGGAAAAGGGGGCAGAAACCAAATACATATTTCTTATTATGTTACAGTTTGTTTGTTTTTGCAGAAAATCTATGGTGCTGGGTTAAGTTAATGCATATTAAATTGTTTTTTAAAATCTAGTTATTGACCTAAAAAAGCCTCATGTTAATATGCAATGGATTTAGGCTGAGAGTTGTGCTCATGATTAAGATTTCCTTTGCAAGAACCTAAGCCTCAACACAAGCATTGCTGTTAGTAAACTAAGTCACATTGCCAACAGTTTTATGAGGCCTCTGAAAATGATCAAGTTGACTTAGAAGATAAAGATTTGCCAGATAGATATCCTCAGCAATTCACAGCTCCTTGTCCAAAATGGGACACGAGAGGAAACATATGAAAATGCAAAGTTTGTGGGAATATAATTTATTTAATGGACAAAACCAACTTCTTTGGGATAATAAAGTTAAAAGAATGTATTTTTAGGCAGCAGCTCCCTGTTACATTCTATTACAGAGCAAATTGTTAGAGTTTCCAGACTAAGCTCCTAGAAAAAGAGTATGTTCTCCCAAAATCACTTACATAACCTTAGTTTTAACAGTCCTAGCATATGGTTTCTATTCACAATTACAAACTCTCAGAGATACCCATGTACTACTCCACATATAAGTCTCTGGAAGAAAAAAAAAAAAAAGCCTCTTCTTAAATTGATTTGCCCTTTGTCACTGTCACAGATATGTTTTCCCTGTTTTGACAGGTAGTTGTAATTCTATTAGCAGCCTATCGACTTCCCTGTGAAATCGATCTGTGTTGGGCTGGCTGGGTCTTCTTAAACTGGCTGATTTATTGCTTCTGCATGTTTTTAGAAAGAGAGAACACTTGCATGCTCGCAAGTGAGTTAAAGAGTCAAGGGGTGGGAGAAAAAGAGGGAGAGGAAAGAAGCACTCCTCTGTCACTACGGAGTATAAAGTATTCAAACAACATTTGAAAACGAATCATTTTTAGCTTTACTGTTGCTATTTGTGGCAGCGAGCTGTGTGACCTTTTGTCAGCAACCTGGTTGAGATGCCTGCTGATGTCAGCGGTATAAATGACTGTCAATTTCCCTCATTAATTTTTCTTGCTGTCTCATGTATAAAACAGAACAATTTGCTCACCTCCAGTGTCTTTGGTGTCAACCTGTCATGTTTGCCCAATTTTGCTCGGGGTACATCACATCTCCCAGTAACCAGAACACAAGTAGCTGCCACCAGGTGCCCCTGTCTCAATCTTGCCCATTGAAAGGAAAGCACCCAAGCCACTTTGCAGAAGATCACAGTTTGCCAGAGGTCAGAGACAGAAATCACCACTGCATTTTGTTTAAAGAACCATATTGGAGAAGAAAGAAAAGGAAAGGAAAGGAAAGAAAAAAGAGAAGAGAAAGGAAGGGAAGGAAAGGGAAAGGAAGGGAGGGGAAGGGAAGGGAAGCGAAGGGAAGGGAAGGGAAGGGAAGGGAAGGAAGGGAAGGGAAGGGAAAGGAAGGGAAGGGAAGGGAAGGGAAGGGAAGGGAAGGGAAGGGAAGGGAAGGGGAGGGGAGGGAGGAGAAGGGAGGGGAGGGAAGGGAAGGGAAGGGAAGGGAAGGGAAGGGAAGGGAAGGGAAGGGAAGGGAAGGGAAGGGAAGGGAAGGGAAGGGAAGGAAAGCTTCCAAATGTCCTGGTCTTAAAGTTCCATCCCAAGATTTACAAAGGAATCAAGCAATACCAAATTAAAATAGCATACATGAAAACTAGGCAAGCTGAAAATAAGTTGATTTTCCAGGTACTAAAGAATAATTCATTGTATAGTTATATACCTTTTTGAACTAAAAATGATTCTAAATATTTTTGTTAACTTCATGAACATGAGTGTGAATATTAACATCTCACGAGTACCACATGTAATTTTATTCTTCCCCAGTATAGTGAAGAGGCCAATTCTAAGCAGAATTATTACTAGAAAATACAGTTAAGTAGGCAAATTCCACTTTTGCTCATTTCTTCCATTTATGTACCTCCTTTATATTTAGGGATTTCCACCAAGATACTCAACTCATCCTAACCTTCTAGGATAACACTGGAGTTTTCGCCATCTTCTCTGCCCAAATCTTCTCACATGTTAGATAAGCAAAGTGATAAATTAAGGTTTATATAAATGATGAACTAACAAGACTGAAGGTATTAAACTTCCCAGGAAGATTTTGCAGTTTAACTAGGAATTTTTATAGACATAATACTTTAACCCAAAATAGAGATGAATGGTGACAACTCTGGACACCACTGAAAACAGATTGGTGAACGGGGGTGGGGGGGATATTTGTCAGTAGGAATACCTTTCAACAACACTAGAATGACACTCCTAGAATGGTGCTGGTCCTAACCTACAAAAAAAATAACTCTATTGTCCTACAGACCCCTGTAAAAACTGACAGTCTTATGTTGTACCATGTTGTGCTATGTAAACTTGGTCCAATTTAAACTTGGCCAAAATAACTTGTACAAGACTTGGAAGATAGAAGTGAAGCAGCAGCCTTTACTCTTGGAAGGTGGTCACAGTCACACATGGTAGCCTTTAGGACCCAGCTCATCCTCACATTTGTCTGCTCTATGTCTAGCTCTTCTTGTCAGCTGATGGTCCTGCTAATCAACAGTGGTCCCAGGAACACCACCAGCCGCTAATCTGTGGACCCTAAGATGTAGTAGCCATGCAGAGATAAAAGCTTCCCAAAGACTTATCCATGGTCCCACTTTGGCAGCCAGATGAACTTGGCTTCTCAGATCAGGTAATGCAAACTTCCTCGCAAGCTCTGACCTGTCCATCTTGGCCAGTGCTTCCATTAAACTTGTTAGTAACTCTTTCTCAGATCCTCCAACTCCTCTTTGGGACCTTACTTCCCCAGTTCCTCCCATATTTGTGTCAGGTCTAATTGCTATAAGAAATCCCCTATTCCAATAATACTTATAGTAGCCCTGCTTCCTAAGAAAATCCCTTCCTAACTAAACCCTAACTAATCTCCTGCAGAGGACCCTTCCAGAGGCCATATCCTACACACACAAAAAGTTGTGCATGTGTGCATGATGCACAGTCAAAAGTTATTGCCTGTTTCCAAGTACCATAATCAAACTTATACCTACATTAACTATCTGTGCCTCTGATTTGAGTTGTGTGAGATGTAATTTACAATTCATTTTTTTAATTGTTAATTTTATCATTTTTAAAGCTGAACCTAGTTTTCAATATGTGCTCTTCATGCATCAGCTAAATTAAAGAGGTTACAGATTCAAGTTTCAAAAAACAAATTACTAATGAAATGAGCATCAACCGCCATCTTGAAACTCCAAGCTAAATAGGTCATATTACATCATATATCCTCTAAAATAAGGGTACTATGTCATGAATTTTATAGTTTTAGTCCTAAATCAGATGTTTTAATGTTCTATATCTAAGGACGCAGAGTACTCAGGATAAATGCGGACCCCAAATTGTGTCCTGCCTAATATTTCAAACAAGCTGCGGGACACTGGGGTGGGGGCGGGGAGGGGGATGTTTGGGGAAGGGGAAAGGAGAGGCTTGCTTTGCTTTGTTTTATTGTGGTAAAAATACTTAATATGAGATCTATCCTCTTAATAGGTTTTTAAGCATACAACACAAATTGTTATTTATATTTATAGACACACTATTGTACAGCAGATTTCTGGAACTTATTTATCTTGCATAACTGAGAAACAAACACAGGCCACTAAGGTCTGATCACATCCCCACTAAAACCAGTGTTTAACTTACAGCCTCCGGGTGTCAAAAACAGAATTTAATAGATCAGGTATTGACATTGATACTGATTGGAATTAAGTACATCATTTTGAGTTGTTCAAGTCTAATGCCACTAAAATCGTGTCTTGAAACTCAAGCCATGTATAAGGGTATTAGTCTCCTTGTGTTGCTACAACAAGGCACTGCAGACTGGGTGGCTTAAACATCAGACATTTATTTTCTCACAGTTCTGGGGACTAGAAGTCCGAAAACGGGGGGCCGGCCTGGATGGTTTCTGCTGAGTCCTCTCTCATTGGCTCGCAGTGTCCTCACCTTCTCACTGTGTCCTCACAAAACGTTTTCTCTTTGTGCAAGTGTGCCAGGTGTCTCTCCCCGAGGTGTCTCTGCCTCTTCTTATAAGGACCTCACACTTGCGGCCTCTTTACAGGCTCTGTCTCCCAATACGATCACATTGGGGGTTAGAGCTTTGACATATCAATTTGGGCAGATGGGGAAAGGGGAATGCAATTCAATCCATACCAATAAGAAACACGGACAAAAGGAATATTGATTTGAATTCATGGTTCAAGTATCCATGACTCAAGTTGGAGTCATATCTATTATGTGTATGCCAAGCAGCGATGCTGTCCATTCACAATATTAAAACTTGTACTGACATTCATAGATACTGATTTCTAATTATTTATTTTAAACTTGGATATGGTTGCAATGAAGAAAAAGAGGCTTAAGAAAAAGAGAGGGGAGAAAAACAAAGAAAAGGAGCGGAAGGAGATCGATGAAATAGGAACCAAATATGAGATTCACAAAGAAAAGTAGAAAATCAAGCACTGGGTAGTAAGAACAAGAAATGGGGATACAAACAAACAGATAATAAGGAAGCCCTGGAGATGTACAAAAAGAAAGAGATGGGGCGAGGGACATGTGTGTGCATGCTGATTATAAAGTTTAAGGGACAGGGAAATTGGGAGGTAAAGTTTGGAAGGAATAGACTGGTCAGCCTATAAATGTGGTCTTTTGATCTGACACTCACAACTGGGACAATCAGATTTGATTAGGGCCAGGTTCACATATTGCCATGGAAAGGTGACTGCTCACAAAAAAAAAAAAAAAAAAAAAGTGAAAGTGGCAGGTGCTCTAACACCCTTCTAAAAGGGACACCTGTTTCTGTCACTTACATGCATGATAAGATATTGAGACTTCAAAAGGAAAAAAACATGAACTTCTTCCATGAGTGTTACCCCATTTACTGTATGGACGGAAAATATATCTATATATCAAAGAAATGCAACAATATATACCACAGTTGAGAACTTCAGCTACAATTTTTTCCTCAAAGTGGACTAAGTTTTAAAATCTCATCTTTAAAATCTTCGAGGCTAGAAAAATCACTATAATATGCAGAGGTTTTCTTGTTTGCCATTAATATCAAGTGCTGATAGAGTGTTCAAAATTGCTCCAGCCACACAGACAAGTACAATATTTGCCTTTGAAAAAGCAAAAGCATTTTTCAGAACAGAACTAAATAGCACAAATAAAAGAAGCTGACTTCTCTGAAGTCGTTCAGGTGTCAGATTACATATGCAAAATCAAAATTATATCACAATATTTTTGACCGATTTTTAATTTGCTTTAACCCAAATAAACATGAATAATGAGAAAGAAATCTCAGCCTAGGAACTGATAACATCATAAACAATATAAAGGACATTTGATTGGTTTCTGCCATAAAATTCCATCACAAAATCACACCTGCATGAAAAAAGTTTTTGCCAGTTTCTGTCTTTCCCCCTCAAAATAGCCATCCTGCCAAAGGACATTCATTTCAATGCCTGGGACTATCAGTTATTAGGGCTTGTCAGCAGTCAGAAATCATTCAAATATATTTCCTGCACCCTTCCAAAGCTATAAATAAAAGTTTTCCACTAGCACTGACTAAACAAAAGGATTCAAGCTTAAATGACAGCAGTTAGGATTTAGGTTAGAAACAAATATTTCATGATGAGGGAAGTTAAGATATTGGAAAAGGTCATATTGAGGGAGAGAGACTAGAGCCCTTCTTTCTGAAATTATTTGAAAACAAGATGTATTTTTCTCCAAGGACCCATAAATCAAGTGCTCTGGTAACTATAGGGCTTTTTTATATAATAATGAAAAATGTACATATTAATTGCTCTACTGATTACCGAATCCTTTAATTCTACAATTAAATCAGAAAAGCAACATAAAGAGACATAGTCCTCACCCTTATTCTTCCACAGAAGTGAATCTTTTCTCATCTTTATCACCATTTTTTAATTAAACATCACCCATTAATGTGATAATTAACAAGCTAGTTAATAGAAAACTAATAATAATAAAAAAGATCTCTATATTCTGGGTCAAGAGACCTAGATTCCAGTTCCAACACCATTCAGCTGTGTGATCTTTAAAAAAAATCAACTAACTGCTCTATGCTTCAAATTATTCATAAGTAAAATAACTTCTGCCCTACCTACATCACAGGCTTGTCTTAAGGATTGCATGCAATAATGTCTATAAAACTGCTTTGTAAGTTCTAAAACATAAATCATGTGATGGTGCCATTATCATTACAAAAGGCCCCCTTTATCCATAGTTTTACTTTCCCTGGTTTCAGTTACCCACAGTCAACCACAGTCTGAAAATATTAAACAAAAAATTCCAAAAATTAACGATTCATAAATTTTAAATTGTGTGCCATTTTCAGCACTTCACTTTATCTCATCACGTAGGCATTGTATCATTTCATATCATCACAAGAAAAAGCAGAATGAGTACAGTACGATAAAATATTTTGAGAAAAAGATCACATTTGCATAACTTTTATAACAATATATTGTTATAATGTTCTATTTTATTATCAATTATTGTTCTTAATCTCTTACTGTGCCTAAACTTTATCATAGGTATTTATGTATAGGAAAAAATGTAGTACATATAGAGTCCAGAATCATCCGCAGTTTCAGGTATCCACTGGGGGAATCTTGAAACATATCCTCTGTGGCTAAGTAGGGACTACTGTATATGACAAGTGGCATAAAAATCACAGAAAAGCAGATTGCACTCAGTTAATAAAATACATAATGCAGAGGCAGTTAATAGTAAGAAAACTCCAGCAGGATGAGGTCAGGGAATAGAAACTAACTGAAATGTTTGCCCAAGTTGTTCTTAAACAGATGGAAACCACAAGGTCTCTGCCATACTTCATATACTCTCGGTCTCCTGTGTTTTAGGAGACAGCTTTGTTCCCATCAGTTTTTCAGTCCTTAATATGGTTTTCCACCACTTTTGCTACACTGAGAATCGCTGTGTTAAAGCCTACTGACATCCAGCTCTCGGGAGTGTAGACACTTGTTCGACCTCAGAGAACATAAAATGTAAATCATGATTCTCTTTAGTATTCTGTGTTAGACCCATGAGGGTTTATATTTAAATTCTGATTGTAGATTGGCCTGTCTTTGTTCTGTGGTGCATTGTCAAACTGGGAGACTTTAAACTTTTTGAAGGCAGTGGTGTGGCAAAATTAACTTTCTTATAAGTAGGAGATAGCCAAAAATCCAAAGATAACAGAAAAAAGTCATTTAGAAATTCATATAGAATCACACAATATTTCTGCAACACATTTGTCATAATAATTAAAATTAGTTCATAATAATTAAAATTACTTTTGTAATATATGAAAGTACTAAATAATAATTGCAACACCAGGTAAGTAAGTGTTTGATGACAGATATGGAGAAAAGATGAGGTGTGGCAGATAAGTTTTCTTTTATTTTGAAATCTAATATAATAGAAATAAATTATGAAGTCCAAAGAGACATTCAAATTCTGAAACCCAGCTAAATATTACCTGGAGGCATAATCAAGTACTCTATGGCTTATTTTGTGGCTGCTTTCTTCATAAAATTCATGAAACCTATTTTAACTTTGAACTATTAAAACAATTTAAATAACTTGAAATTGCATTAAATTTCTCCAGTAGCTAAAATTAACATCCTTATAACCAAGATGCTTTTATGATAACATAGACAATTCACTTCCTAAATGTACGATTTCTAATGATGATACCTAAACTCATAATTCCCAAATTGCTAACTGCGTGTAAATACACCAAAAATAATTCAAGAGTTAATTTTCTATTTAATAGACTATTTAGGCTCTTCAATTACCCATGTCCATTCCAGTGTATGATCTTTTAATCATCTTACAAGCTATCCCTCCAACTGAGCAATGCCTTTGTGATTTTGTTTTGCTATTTCATTGAGGTTATAGTCTGTCCCTTATTCTGAGAAATGTGTTTGCTCCTGAGAAGTAATAAACAAACACGCGTTTGTGATGTGTTAGGCTTCATACTCTGTTAGGCTGTCGCAGATACAGAAGATGGTCCCCACACAAAAATCAATCGAAAATGAAATCTATGGATAGTTAAATTGTGCCACAGAATACAAATGTTCTTGGAAACCAAAGGAAAGGAGCACACTAAGGAATGGGACAGTTCAATATAATCTCCCTGGAGGAGAGGACTTGAGTTGATTTTTGAAAGATAAGATTCAGAGAGAAGTGTGCTGGATTTTCAGGCAGGGAAAAAAAAGTCATGATCAAATTCTTTGAAGAAATCAGTCAGAAGTCTAGACTGACTAAAGATAAGGGATGATGTTAGAAGGTAACGAAAGATAAGCTTAGCTAGGTAGAAATCATTCTGTAGAATCTTGATAACTTGACAAAGAAGTCAGTCTTGATGCAGTAGGCAAAAGGGCGCTATTAGGCTAGTTTTGAACAAAAATATAACATAAAAGATTAACGTTTAAGAAAGCTTTGATGACAATTAAATCATGGAGTTCAATGGGAATGACACTGAAAGCTGGAACACCAGTTTGGAGGCAGTTATATAAATCTAGACATAGTATCAGAATCAGAAAGAAAAGATATACAGGACTGAAAACCTGAAGGAGAATTCACTGGCTATCTAATGCAAAGCCCTCCTTTTTTCAGATGTGGAAACTAGGGCTTTGCAAGATTTTACACTTGTATAAATTGCTTGCTAAGTCAACCAATAAACATATGTGGAAGATCTAATTTTGGGAATAAATGTGTTCAAGACACCAAGTCCCTTATTCCTAACTAGATATCTTCCCAGGGCCATCATTACCTACTTGGGATAAGGTAAGGTTTGGGTGTAGATAACAGTTTGAAATAAGAAAGCCAAATTAAGATGTCTCAGGCAGGCAAGGTAAATTAATTAATCAAATCAAGCTGGAGAGCACACACTAGTTCGTTAGAGTAGTAGCTACTAAATTCCACAATGGGTTGCTCTAAAGAAATGCCTACTCAGTGTTGCCACAGCTTCACATTAAGCAAGAGAAGGAAGATATCCAGATTTATCTGTGAAATCTTCCCATTTTAAATGTCTGTTGAATGAATGATGAGACTACAAAATAGTTGGGGCCTACAGCTCTAGCTGGGCCTAGTTACAGCAGGTCACAAATTGAAGGTCAGAGCTTGGAGATAGGTTTTATTTCACTTATGCAGGGTTTTTGAAAATGGTGAGCTTCTGCTTCATTCCAGGCAGTAAGCTAGGCAAAAATTAGTAAATATTATTAAAAATTAATTAGTAAATATTAAGATTAGCAAATATTAAGATTAGTAAAGATTAAGATTAAGATTCAACATTAGTAAATATTGAGGTTACATCTTTCTGGTCACTGCCCTGAATAAAGTTCATAGGAGAAACCAGGGGGGCCCAGTCAAAAACCCAGAAGAAGGACTAGAGTGTGGCACTGAAGCCAAGGAACCATAGAATTCCAGTGATATAAGGACTGAAAGTATTGTTAGAATTGGAGATTAGGAAGTTATGGGTGACATTAGGGAGAGACGTTTTGATAAGTGCTGGAGACACAGGAGCATAAAGTCGTAAATGGAAAAGAGGAGTTAATGGCAGCAACTAGGTGCTCTTGTGAGAAGTTTAAACAAAAAGGAAACAAAACAGATTGTATAGTAGCTGCAGTATGACATGAGGGAAGAATTTACTTTAAGAATTTTTAAGGATGATAAAAATTTGAGTAGCCTAAAGGGCAGTAGCCATTATAAGTCAAGGATTTGAAATACAGTAGATGTATAAGATACAGGATAGAGAATGAAAGACAGAGAAGAAGGTTCTAGGGATGCAGAGAGAGCTGTATCAGGGTCCAATTGGAAAGAATTGGCCTTGAGAAGAAGGATGAGAGAATTCTTATGTTATGAGAATAAAGGAATGAGAGTAAGAATTGAGTAAAGATGGAGGCAAGTATCAACATGGTGGGTGGAGGTAGGAAGCAATAAAAGGGTCTCAATTTTTCTCAACACAAACTTCTTCTCTAGAGAGTTGTAATGGACCACATAGAGCATGAAGGCATAAAATATGAAAGAAAAAATTAATTTTGGTACTATGTGGCAATGCTTCAGGGCATATGATAAAACCAGCATGGTATACTGAGAGAAAAACTAATAATACTCTCAAAGAAAAAAATTATCTGCCTACGTTCTAGCAACAAATTGGAAAGTGTGAGTGACACCCACCTTGTTTATGAAACACTTCTACCAATGCTTCATCCCAAAAGTGAAAAAGTACTTTGAAGAAGAAGCGTTGGAATTTAAGGTATTATTACTAATAGGCAATGCACCTGACCATCCTGAATCTGTTTGCTATGACAATGAAAATGTTGGGGTTGTATTTTTACCCCCAGATACAACCTCAATGCTTCAGCCCCTCGGCCAGGGCATCATTTGGTTTCTCAATGCCACATACACCTGTCAGGTATCTGATCACATTTGGCCAGTAATTGATGCAGACTCTAATCTGCACATAATGCAGCACAGAAAATCACTCACTAATCCTAATGCAATAACATTCATTAAAGCTGCAGTGGATGAATTTAAAACAGAAACTGTAAATGCCTGCTGGAGGAACTTATGGAGTGAAGTCATGAATGATTTTAAAGGCTTCCCAAGTATCACGGAGAAGTTAGGAAAATCATTCGCACAGCAAGACAAGTTGGCAGAGAAAGATTTGCCCACACGCTTAATGAAGAAATGAAAGAACATATTGAAGGTCATCGAGAGTGTTAACAAAGGAAGTAGAACTAGTTACGTCATCTACAGAGGAAGAAGAAGAAATTGAAACAGAACTAGCAATGTGGACATTATTGAAATTTGCCAAAGTGTTTTGAATTTCACAGACATTAAAGGACAAAATTATGTAATACGATCCTCAGATGAAATGTAGCATTAAAGTCACCCATATGATCACCATAGGATTACAACCTCTGCTAACACTTTGATGATTTAAAAAGAAAGAGACGGCTTCCGATTACAATGTTCTTCCAAAAGTTTTTCACAAAAAACTTTCAGCTATCAAGGATCCCCAACCATGGACATTGTCGTCTCCTGACAGCCAACCAATTACATCATCATGGCTCTATGATTCGGGATTACCCAAAGCAGATGATCCTCATACATTGGAAAGTGACTAGTAGCCTAACAGCACATCACAATGCCTACATCATTCACCTCACTTCATTTCATCAAGGAGGCACTGATCAGCTCACATCATCAAAGTACAATAAGATATTTTGAGAGAGGAAGAGACCAGAATCACATAACATTTATTACAATATATTGTTATAATAGTTCTATTTTATTATTAGTGATTACTCTTAATCTCTTACTGGGCCTACTTGATAAATTAAACTGTATCATAAGCATAGTATATGTAGGGTCCAGATTATTCACAGTTTTAGGCATCCACCGGGGGGCTTGGAACATATCCTCTCTGGATAAGGGGAAACGACTGTATACCCTTTTGGATACTTTTGGAAGCGTGGTAGTGTTCTATATAGTCAAAAAATAAAAGTAAATCAACAAAGATGGGGGAAACCATGAAATTAAATGCAAACAGAAACAAGTGATTCAATCAATATTTTAAATAAATAAGATAAGCATATCGAGAGAAATAAAGAACTAATCAAAGTTACTTTTGAATACTAGCTAGCGAGTAAAAGAATTGCAAACAAATCTAAAACTCATCTTAGTAGGTTTGTTTTTGTGGTGGTAAAAGTGTACACATTCTTAAACTGTTTTATGTGTATTGAAGGGATAAGCAAATGAGGAAATATGCTCATGTTGCCAGAAGCCAGAGTTTTCACTTCAGAAAAAGAGACGTGCAAATATGGAATGAAGAAAGGCAAATAAAGGTGACCATTTTTCCTAATTTGTCATTTTCTTTTTAATAAACAAAAACTTCATTTTAAAAACTCCTTCTGACAGTATACACACATTAAAAAATACTTATTGTGTTACAGCCCTTCAAGCATATTCCTTAACTTTTCCTCAACAAAATAAAATAAACTGTCCCTCCAAATCCCTCCTAGAAGGCACAACAAATGTGGAAATGGAAGAGGAAAAGTGACAGAAAAGAGGGAGCCAAACTGTGAGGGTTAATGACAGAGGAGTCATATTCCTTCTGTTGTGCCTTAAACCATTCAATTGCGATACTGAAGTATATCAGAAGAAAAAAATGTGATCCTCTTCCATAGAGAAATTAATTACTTTCTTAGATTTGAAGCCTTTCCAATGAAAAATTTCCTGTTGCCCAGAAGCACCTTTCTAATTAATGATCTTTAATTTCTAAGGTAAGATTATGCTGCACAAATCCCTTCTCAGTTTATAAAGGAAGAGGCATTTAAGGCATAGACTATAGGCTGCAAGAATGGGAGAGTTACACACAGGAAATGAACTGACAGCTGGAGTCCTTGTGTCCTACTCTTATTTTTGGAGCTGATGAGGGGCTACAAGGATCTTTGCCCCCTGGCTTAGTGGAGAAAAGTGTGTGCTGACTCAAGACTCCAGTGCATTTGTGAAAAATCACTGCACGGTTAACTTCTAAATTACTGAGAACAATTGTAGAGATCAATAGAAAACACCAACCTCTAAAGACACTTCCTACAGCATAATTTGAAGAAGTAAAATACATGAAGCAGTGAGCCACAGAAAATCAGTTCTAAGCACTAATTAGAAATTTTTCTAAGCTTTCTCTCTCAAGAAAATCAGTTCATCGGTTAAAGGACCAATATGAAACATGGTTAGTTTACAAATTTTCATTTGGGCTGAAAAAAATTACAGCTAGGTATTTAAACCAACATTCTAAATATAATTGTGAGACGGATTAATTACTTCCTGTTAATAAAATTATAACAGAAAATTGATTATTTACTTGTAGTTAAAAGCTGTTTTCTACATGTCAGAACAAAGACAGCCTATGAAGCAGAAAAAATAAAACTCCCACTAGAGTACCTCATTTAATCAGAAAGAGAAGAAAGAAGCTTAATACTGTGTCCCCAGAAACATAATTTCCTCCCTTAAGCTTTGATTTTATAACATTCACTTGCAACAACTCAATAAATACTTACCTCGTGGTTAGGTACTAATCCAACTAGCAAAGCAATATTTTTCTTTTATAGCTTGATCCTATTTGACCTAGAGTAGAGATGCCCAAAAGCACGTTAACAACATGCACCTCTCTTATACCTGTTCTCTCTCTCTCTCTCTCTCTCTCTCTCTCTCTTTCTCTCTCTCTCTCTCTCTCTCTCTCTCTCTCTCTCTCTCTCTCTCTCTCTCTCTCTCTCTCTCTCTCTGTGTGTGTTTTCAAGTAAATAATTTAGAGGGCCATTTCCACTCTTCCTATAATGGAATTCTGCTAACTTACACTCAAATCTACCCATCTCATTTGATTTTTGTATGTGTGGTTCGACTGTTCACACTGATGTGATGTCTGATTTACAGTGCCGTAAGCTAAAAGCTACTCTTTTAAATAGCAATAAGAAAATAAACCTCTTTGAGAAGATCAGTGAGACCATGTTTTCTCCTCACTCAAAGAGATACAACTTTATAGAATAAGCAGCCAGGGTGTTAAATGACCCACCATCTTTCTTTAAAGGAAAGTCATACCTTTTGCCCTGAGTGATTGGTTTTACCAATCATTACCAATAGCTATATCATATGTCTCCCTATGTGCAGACTCAAATGTGGTGTAATTTGGATCTATTTCCTTTATTTCATTCTTACTATACACCCAGGTCACATCCTATACATAATTCCTTCAGATTATCTTAAATACTTACATCTATAGTTGCAAAGTTAAATTCAAATCAATTGTTCAACTGTACTTTTTTTCTATTCTGAATTCACTGTAGCTTCTCATTTGTATGAGACAAATTTGGTATTATCTATGCTATATTTCGCTAAATTTTAATGCTTGTTATAATAAAATGGTAAATACAAAAACAGAACAAATGAGTAGATAGGAATTGTAGACATATGTTAGGACCATCTAAATATATCAAAAGTACAACAGATGTATCCTAAAGTCATACGAATATCTCTCCTGCTAACCATTAGGCAAACTGGAATACTAATACGTCCTGTTTATTCCATAATTAAATATATCTGCTGTAGAAAAATTAGGAAAACACAGATATGCCTATCAAAAATTTAAATCCTCATAATTCCACTAGCTAAGATGACCGCTGTTATGATTTGTCCTTTCCAATTGTTCCCATTTTTATATATATTGTTTTTTCTTACAGCAGTGGGGCCTCCTACTGTAGAGCCTATTTGAAAATGTGCTTCAATGTCAATAAATATACATCTAAAACACCATTCCTTGTGACAGCATTTTATGAATTTTATGGATGTACTATTTTGGTTATCCAAACCTTAAATGATTTTTAGATACTATATTTAGATTAATGTTTGCATATAATTGTAACGTAATGGTTGCTTTATAATAGTTAAT